>NC_140585.1:28399118-30994118 GCF_964204655.1 Triturus cristatus | reverse complement strand
GCCGAGGTTCCGGCAGCGTGAGGATTTTGGTTACCTGGGAAAGAATACGCAACACCCCTTTCCAATAAAGCGCTATGATAGGGCACTCCCAGAGGGTGTGTAGGAAGGTTCCCTCGAGGCCACAGTTCCTGAGACACAGCGGGGACTCCACCCGGTGCAGTTTGAATAGGAGTGTACGGGTATAGTATGTGCGGTGCAGAATTTTAAGTTGGACCAGCCGTAACTTGGAAGATATGCCCACCTCCCTGGGGGACGATAGCGCGGACCGCCACTCCGTCTCATCGAAGTCTCCAAGTTCTGCCTCCCATTTCCCTTTAAGGGTTGAAAAAGGGTCAGGGCGATTATTTATTATTTTCCGGTACGTTAGGGACGTCGCTCTCTGGATCAGATGCTCCATGAGGAGCCGGTCCTCCAAGGGCGATGACTCAGGGAGCCGAGTCCCATGTGGAATCGCCGTCCGAAGAGTGTGATGGATTTGTAAATATCGGAAGTGTTCGGTGTCTGCCAAGTCGTAATCTGCCTGCAATTGGGCAAAAGTGATCACCCCTCCCCTCTGCCAGAGGTCCCCAACCCTGGAAATACCAATAAGATCCCACTGGTGGAATCCCTTGGTAGTGCGCAGTACCCCAAGCTGTTTAGTGTCCCAGAGCGGCGTTGCCTGGGTAATCCTCCCTGCCCAGCCCATCACCCGCTGTGCCGCGAGCCATATCCGGAGGGTATGCGCTGCGGTCCCCGCCGGAACGCTCTGGGGTTTTTAAACAAAAAATCCCAGTAATTGTTGCCAATATGTTGTAGTAATAAATCCACGTAGAAGATAAAGTTTAAGACTAGTTACTTGGAGCATCCACCTTCTGAAAACCAGCAGAGTAACTGAGTAGAAACTGCTCTCTCTCTCTAGAATGTGGAACAAATAACAACATATTCCAAAGGATACAGACCAAGCATTACAGATACAGAGAGAATGCAGTCATGGCAATAGAATACATAAGAAAGAAACATTCTAGTACCCCACCTTTGCTTTGTTGGGAAACCCAATAAAAAGAAGGGAAAAAAAACGTTCCCCCAAATGTTTCAGGACCACAATTAGAGATGTAAATAGGTTTTCCAGTATATTTGGGGGGAAAGTCATAATTTTCCCTAAATATTCTAGGACTGCAGTTACAATAGTACATTTGCCTTCCTATCGCGCGCAACGCTCTCTGCTCTTGCGAGCGCAGTGCGAGGCTAGCTGTATTAGTCCTCTTTCTGTGTCTAGTGGTCTTATTTTTGGTTGGTCCCTTTTCCATATCAATGCCAGTGTTGTCAGTCCCTTTTCCATGTCGCCAGCCGTCGCTTCCTTCCAGTTCATGAGTGTCCTGCCCCGGCCGGAGTGAGGTAGAGGTGAGCGGGGGCCGCGTCATGAGTGAGGCACGGAGGACATTTATCAGCCAGTCTCATGGGTGACTGCAGAGGGACCGTGGGAGTGATAAGCGCCGCTGAGTGATGTTTGCGTGTAGTGGCTTCTGTTGGTTGGTCAGGGAAGGAGGGAAGTAATTGGCGTGGAGTGTAAATTATGGTTAAAGCTACGTAGTTTGTTGATACAAATTCCCGTTGTGGTTACCGTCGAAATTGTTGATGGATTTGGCTCTGGAGGAGCCACGTGTAATCAATCTCACGTTTTAAGGGGGTTTCAGAATAATTAGGGATGGCTGTGGTAGTAGCCAGAGGTTAGTCAGTGACAGTCGAGAAGGAGAAATGGTATAGCGAAGTTATTCTGTCATTCTTTTTGCTACATACAGACCGAGTTTTACAAACATTGCAGTGCTTTTCCACTCCGTGTAAAACAAATAGCAAAATTACACAGCTTATGACTTATTATTTCACAGCAGCTTGTGTGAAGGCAGGCTTCATGCCATTTAACACACATGATACTGCTTATTGTGACTTTACTTGACTTTTGACCCTGATGACACCACAGGAAGCCGCATATTTAACCCTATGACGCCACAAGACCCGGCTAAAACAACAAAATATTCTGTATCGATTTTGTTTGTTCATCTTCAAGTAACTAACAACTGCATGAACAATAACGTCTTAAATGAAAAATAATTGCAAGTTAAAAATCCATGAACAGTGCACATTACTACATTTTAAAACCTTTATTGATTAATAAAATCACTGCAGATCTATTTGTGTATAACCAGAGAGAATCGAATTCTGGTTGGTGCAGTGGGGAACAGTGAGATGTGTTTTTAGTGTTACGAGGACCCAGCCTGTGACATAAAGCACCTTGAATATGTATGTCATTATTTTAAACTTGCATTACACTTTGTATAAGATAGGCTGCTACAAAGTGCACAAAAGATTTAGGATTAAGATTTAAAAAGTGCTTCCAAAACATAGATCCGAGCAATGTGCAGACTGTAATTGTGCAAACATGTTTTACAACTGTCCATTAAAAGCACGCACTCCACAGCTCATCGGGTCACCTTACAATACTTTCCTAAAAGAATACATTTCAAATGTCTCTCTATCAATTAAAACCAATATCGGCTTCCAAGCAACCTTTTAAATGTGCAGATTAACCAAAGGTGCACATTTGCATTTCTTTCAGGCAGCAGACACTCTGGTAAGAAAGCCTGTTTCTTGTTGAAGTGGCTCTCTTCCCTCCACTGCAGCTGAGGCATCTCAAATGTCGGAATTAACCGATCCCCCAGGATTGTTGCATCTTAAATTAAAGTTGGAGAACTGTTTTTGTCAAATGAGAAAAGAATGGGCACCTCCTGCCCCTCAGACCTGCCCACTTTTATCTCTGCTTGTTCTCTGTGTCAGCACCGGAAGTTTCGCGACACATGTTATGCAACTAATCCTGCTCTGGCGGCACAGGTAGGTCATGTTATTTTGTTTGATGGGAAATGTCACATTTGATTTAGGACACACAATTTATGGTTTGGTGGAATGGGTTCCTCCGGCTGATTAATGTCGGGCGAAAGGGGGCTTGTATATGAGAACGCAGCATCTTCCCACATTTAAAATGAAAACTGGAATAATGCCCTGGTTAATTACCGGTAATCTTCATTACTCCGAGTATTGTCTTCCTCGCCACATGAGTTACAAAGTGAGCTTCAGCTCCACACCAGAACCCTCCAAAGCAAAGTCAGTATTCCATGACCCCATCCCTCCCAACATGGTCGACTACCATCACCCATAACCCAGCATAAGGGGAGGGCCGGCACACCCCACTTCCTGTAGAACTACCAAGCCCCAAGAACCAATGAAGCCGATAGAAAAACAGGGAGGGAGGGATGGGAACTCGTGTGGCGAGGAAGACAATACTCAGAGTAATGAAGATTACAGGTAGGTAACCGGGGCATTACCTCCTCCTAAATCTCTCCACTAGAGTTGCAAAGTAAGCACATACCCAAGCCCAACGGCTTCATGGAAACACACAAGAAACCATAGACATCGGGATGATGCAAAACAGAAGGTTGAATCAAAAATTTAAAACCACTGGAAAACAACCAAGAAGATGCACAGAAGGCAGGAACATCTAGAGCCGGAAGACTCGGCTCCGAGAACCGCCTCAGCAAAACCTCCATCTGGTCCACCCAACACCACCCAGTAGTGATCCATTAACATGTGTGGGGAGGACCAGGACGCGGCCCTACAGATATCTTCAGTAGGCACCCCCTTGAAATAGGCCCAGGAAACAGATAGACCCCTGGTAGACCGACCCTTCACCCGGGCCAACACCTCAGAACCAAGAGCATCGTAGGGCAATAAGATAGCCTGCTTGATCCACCTACTGAGGGTGGAGAGGGAAGGTTTATGACCAGACTGCACCAAAAGTGACAAACAAGTTTTCACAGCAGCAGAAAGACGCAGTCCGCTCCAAATACAAAACAGCATGCGGGATATCCAACAGCGAGAGAGCAGAATTCTCTCCAGACTCAATGACCGGAGGGAAAGTAGGTAACACTACCTCACTGGAACGGTTGACAACCGAGGGGACCATGGACCAAAACTTAGGATCCGGGCGCAACACAATACGGTCCGGCAGGGCCCGCAAGAACAGAGGATAGCGCAGAAAGGAACCCAGCTCCCTGATCCGGCCAGCAAAGACTATGGCCACTAAAAAAACACATTCATGGTGAGGAGTTTGATATCCACAGACATGAGGGGCTCAAAAGGACCCTCCTGAAGAGCCTGTAACAACAATGGAAGATCTCAAGATGGCGCAAGGCAAATAATCCTTGGACGTTGCAAAAAGCAACTCCGAAGTAGCCGGGCCACCAAAGCATCCAACCCGTCCAATAGAGGACTGCGGAAAGGCCGCCCACTGAGCCCGCAGAGTAGAAGCTGTCGGAAAAGAAATCAAGCACCCTTATTTGATCCACAGACACAGAGTCCAATCCCTTTAAAACACACCACAGAGAAAAGGACCCCCAATGGCGAAAATAAGAAAGAAGAGTAGCTGGGCGGCGGGAGCCCTGAAGCAACTCCACCACCTCCAGGAAGCAACCCCGAGACAGCAGGCTCATCCTTTCAAGAGCCAGACCTGAGATGGAAGTCGACGCAAAACCTCCACAAGAAGTGGAGGGCCCTGTAATGGGTACAGACGATCCGGGATCGCCCAGCACTTCTGGACTGCCATCTCCCTCAGAAGAGGAAACCAAGGGCGGCGAACCCAGCCGGGTACCACCAACAGAACAAACGCCCTGTCCTGGTGAATCTTGCAAAGAACTCTTGCATTCAAAGGAATCAGAGGAAAGGCGTAAAAAGCAGGGAGCCCGGCCAACGGATCGACAATGCATCTAGCCGCCATGCCCTTGTGCACGTGGGAGTGCGCAGAAGCAAGGCAGGTGAGCATTGTACTCGTTCGCAAACAGATCCACCATTGGGTACCCAAACCGGTCCTGCAACAGATGGAACACAGCCACCGTCAGGGAGATGGAAGCCATGTGAGGAAAGACCCCGCTCTGGCTATCGCCACGCAGTTCTCCTTCCCCGGGAGATAGACCGCCCTGAGTGACAACACTGACATTTCTGCCCAGGACAGGATCTCCTCTGCCAGGAGCCAATGGGAGCGAACCCTGCAACCCCCCTGATTATTGAGGTAGCCCATTACCACCTGGTTGTCTGTTCGGACTAGAACATGATGCCCCCGAAGGGCTGTGGCAAACTCCAGATAAGCCAGATGGATGGCCTTCATTTCCCGGAAGTTGGACAAGTAATCCGCCTGCAGGCGATCCCACTGACCCTACACAGACTGGGTATCCAATGTCGCCCCCCAGCCCAAGAGGCTGGCATCAGTCGTAACCACCCGTGAAGGGGACACCAGAAACGGAAGACCCTTGGAGAGATTGGACTCCCACCAACCCAGATCGGACCGAATCTGCAGAGACACAGCCAACGGCAGATCGTAATTTACGGAACAAGGAGCCCACTAGGACAAGAGATGGTTCACCAATGGGTACAGATGGAGACCTGCCCAGGAAAGCCCCTTGATAGTTGCCGACATCAACCCCTGCACCCTCAACCACTGATGGACAGGGGCGTAATCCAAGGCCAGGAGACAACCAAGGTCCCTCCACAAGGTTGGCCTCTGTTCCGCAGGCAAGCACCCCATCCCCTTGACCATGTCTAGGTGACCCATGATGAACACCAAGTCCTGGTTAGTCGCCAGATGGGATTTCTTGTGGTTGATCTGGAACCCATGACAGGCCAGAACTTTGCAGACCCTCTGGACGAGAAGAGTTCCCTTAGAAAAAGAATAGGCAGAGATCAGCCAGTCTTCAAGGTACGGGAATACCCGAATCACTTCCTTGTGGGGGACCCCGACCAAGGGGGCCAGCACATTTTGTGAAAACCCTTGGGGCAGAAGACAATCCAAAGGGGAGTACCTTTAATTGGAAGTGCTTGTCCCCCCACGCAAAACCGGAGGAAACGCTGAGATGATGGGTGGACGGGCACATGGAGGTAGGCATCCAGGAGATCCAAGGAAGCCACCACTTCCCACTGAACCATAATGGAAGCATTTCCTGCAAAGAGAGCATCTTAAATTTAACACAAAGGGTAAAGGAATTCGCCCTCTTAAAATGCAACACTGGACCGAACTCCCCAGAAACAGGATGGAGTAAACTCCAAGACCTCCCTGACAAGCTGGAACTGGCCGAATGGCCCCTTTGTCGAAGATCTTGAATTCCTGCCAACAGTGTCTCCCTCTTTTGCGTGGCTGAAGGCAGGGGAGTGGAAATGAAAGCGTCCGAAGGGAGGGAGTTCAAAAAAACAATCAAGTAGCCTTCTTGCACATTCCGCAGAGCCCACTGATCTGACACTGAGCCTTCCTAGGCTTTGCCGAAAGGCAACAGTTACCCCCCTACCGAAGTCCTGACAGCCGGGACCTTCGGATAGTCAGGATTTGGACACGAGGGTAGATTCGGCCTGCCAAGACTGGGATTTGTTGGAGAACGGGATGCCCCTGCCGTGACCTCATCCTCAAAAGGGCATGCCCCCCCCTAGAAATAGAAATAGGAGCAAAATCCCTCTTGGGACCAAAGAAACGGCCTCGAAGAACGGACGGTGCTAGCAGCTTCCTGTCCTCTGTGGATTTTTTTCACCATATCCTCCAGGGGCGAACCAAACAGTTTGGTCCCTGAAAAAGGATCTTCATCAGAAGGGCCTTCTGGGCAGCATCCGCCTCTCAATGATGCAGCCACACCTTACGACGGGCCTGAATAGCCGCACCCCCAGCCGCGGCTCCCAAGGTATCGAAGGAGATATCTTATAACAGCCTTGTCTTTTGCACCATGGCCGCTAAAGCAGGACATCAGCTCCCTGCTTCAACAGCTCGGCCAGAGATTAAAAGTCTTTCAACAGAGGCTGGACAGTATAAGACACGCTAGTAAAAAGTTTTGCATTCACCTTCAACAGAGATATCGGGCGGTACGAAGCACAGCTTCCGGGGTCCTTACCGAGCTTGGGAATCACAGTGATGGTGCTGTGACGCATGGACTCTGGGATGAATCCCTGTTTGTCTATGGAATTGTATAATCGTGCAAGAATTGGGGCCAGATGGAAGGCGAATGCTTTATAGAACTCCCTACAGTAGCCGTCGGGACTGGGCGCCTTGTGAGGTTGAAGCCTCTGTATGGCAGATAGAACCTCCTGGGTTGTAATATCATTCACTATGGTGCCATAAATAGGAAATAGGTACTTCCACTCCGGCTGGGCATACCCTGGACAAGTAGGCTTCTTCGTCCGGATCTCGTAGCGGGTCCGCTGAATAGAGCGCTTTATAAAACATTCAGAATTTGCGCGCAATGCCTTCGTCCGTGTCTGCTACAGAGCCTTCGGCTCCCCGGATCTCTGATACCCTTCTGTCGACTGCCTGTGCTCTAAGGGGTGGGCCAGCATGCGACCCGCTTTGTTCCCACTGGCATAATACCGTTGGCGCAGCCGGAGCAGGGCGTACTCCGCCTGTCCCATATCTATCGCCTGTAGCTGCTTACGGGCTGTCATTAGTTCTTGGCGAACCATCACCGTGCCCGAGCGTACGTGCTTGCCCTCCATGACCTGACCCTCCAGTTGTGTTCGCTTATCCCGCCTTTACCTATTGTATTTTGTCGCGTCACCTATGAAATGGCCAGGACCACCTTTAGTGTCTCCCAGAGCGTTGCTATGGTCATCTCAGCAGTGTTTTTGTGTTCTAGGAAGGTGGTTAGGACCATGAGAGTGGACAGGCGCACCTGCTCATATGTGAGATGTTTCGTGTTGAGACGCCAGCTCTGGGGAGCTATGGTTCAGTGCTAGGCGGAAACGCAGACTAATAGGAAAGTGGTCTGAGAGGGCAGCGGCTCCTATGTCAGTGGTAAGAGTAGCCCTTGTTACCACCGGTGTGGTGAGAAAGTAGTCAATTCGGGCGTAGGATTGGTGTGAGGCGGAGAAGTAGGTATTCTACCTATGTGGGGTGCATGTAGCACTAGGTGTCAGTTAGACCCGCCTCAGTCAACCACTCTTTCGTAGCTGGAGTGAGTCCCCCGGTCTGGGCTTTCCTGGGATGGGATCCGTCACGGTGAGCATCCATTGTGACGTTAAAATCGCCCCCACCACCAGCTCCCTATCTGGTGTAGAAATCAATTGCTCCAGGGCATCCTTAATAAACATTTCCTGCCTATCATTAGGGGCATAGATAGTAGCTATTGTGTATCGAACCCCCCGCACCCGTACATGCAACGCCAGTAAGAGGCCTGGAATCTCCATAAAGACACCCTCCACTCTTCCCACGAAGTGCGTGGCAAGCAGGATAGCCACCCCGCCCGCTTGCTCGTACCAGAGGAGAAGTACTGTTGGTCGAACCAGCGGGATCGCATCCTCCGCCAGTCCGGTTGGACCAGGTGAGTCTCCTGCAGTAAGCATATGTCATTCTTAGTGTCTTTAGGGAAAGACAGTATCGCCAAATGCTTCGCAGCGGAGTTAAGAACCCGGACATTGAGGCTAAGTATTGACACCATTGCTCATCTCGTCATCATTCGTTGTCTGGTTAATCGGGCGCCCCACAGCTCCGCACCAACCCCCCCCCCCCCCCCCCATGGAACGAGGCAAATTGGAACATCCTAGGAAAAGGAGGGAAGGGGGGAAAAGAAGTAAAGATACGAAACAAACTGCAACACAACCGATAACTCCAACCATATCTCCCACCTGGGAGTCGAACTGATCATGAGGATAGGGTCCGTGGCGCCACTGGATATGTTGAAGAAGAAAAAGTAGAAAGCAGCTTGGGAGACTCTGCCGACGCGCCGTCCCGTTAGGACGCTGGACACCGGGTTCGGCCAGGGCGACCCCTTTCTTCAAGTAAGGCCACATCAATTGTGCAGGGCACAAGGTACCATTTAGTATAAGTTTTCAATGGTCATTGGCTGTGGTGCCGGCCGCACCCTCATGCTGCAGGTGTTGGAGAAGTCGGGAGCGCTCCTCCCTGCTATCAGCCTCGGTGGGCTTATTGAGCTTCTTTGGCCTCTTCTGGATGAGCGCCGCACCCGACGGTTCTCCTCAGGTGGACCACGGGTTGAAGACCTGGCTGGGGATGCCTGCTGCAGGTCCGGCATCCCTGAAGTGCAAGCGGAAAGGGTGGCCCCACTTGTAGGAAACGGGTTAGCAGTTTCAGAGCTCTGCGGCGTTGCAACGTTTTTGGGTGGAGATCATGGTGGAGTCCAATTTTATGCCCTTCAAAGTCAATGACTCTCACATCCCTGATTGCCGACATTATGGCTTCCTTTTGGGTTTAGTAGTGGAGGCATGTGAGGATGTCCTGAGGTTGGCCATGGGTGTACGCCGGACTACCCACACAATGCGTGCGGTCTAGTGTTTTTACTTTGTCCTGCAGGGCGGGCGCCACGTGTTTGAATAGCCTGGTCACGAACGCTTCTAGATCACCCAAGATGGCCCTGACTGGCACCCCCCTGGTTCAGATATTGGGGTGTCGGGAACGATTCTCTAGGTCCTCAACTCCACATTCTGATCGCGAAGCTCCAGGAGTTCCAGACGATGACCCTCTATCTCCTCCTCTCGGGCGTCGTGGCACTGCTCTACCGCATCCAGCCTCTGGTGGAGGGCGGCAACATCCTGTTGTAGCCCCTTGATATCTGTGGCTATATCTCGTTTTAGCTCTGCAAAGTCCGCGCGGAGGGTGCCAAATAGACGTTCCATGAAGGCCTGTGTTAGTGGGGATTTCCCGCTCCCTCCCCCACCGCCACCGGGTCCGTTGGCACAATCCTTCAGCTCCTCTGTTTCCTGCAGGGGTTCCATCTTTTTCGTAGTCGTGCGGGCGAAGATGTCCTTTACGGAGGGGTCTTTTTTCTGTTGGTGGGTGGTCATCTCTGCCCCCGGGTGTAGCGCCAAGCGACAGGTGTATGCCCTCTGGATGTACAAGACTGTCCCCCGTGGCTCTTCCACACATGACTACTGCTGGCCAAGGCCACCCAGGGAGCCGCAAGAGCGCTCTGGGCCAGAGCGCTGTATGTCCAGTCGCAGGGCAGAGCACCCATAGGAGGGGCAGGGGATGTGGGCAGGCCCACCAAGCGTGTGCCCCAGAAGGCCACAATCCAGGGCCCTCGCCTCCAGTGAGAGAAGCAGACAAGTGATTGAGGCCGAGTAGGAGTGGCAGACATCAGCAGCCTAGGGGCCCAGGTCCGACAACCCACCGATGTGGACCCCTGCACAGCACCGCGCTGGGCTTCACTCGCCAAGCGCAAGCCTTCTACTCCACTGGCTACCCCTGAGTGTGCACCTCCCGTCTCTGCCCGGTGTCCGCAGGCGGTCCCTCACACAGGCGCCCAAGAGAGGAGGCTGAGAGAGTTCCAGTCGTGAGGGCCACCCCAAACGCCACACCCAGCACCTAGAAGAGATGGGGTGGTGCAGGTGTGGCACGACCAACTGGCAGTCTAAGTCAGGACGGCCCGCGGCTGCGGGTCGAAGCAGGCCCAGCCACTAGGCCCTCGCCTCACAATCACTCAGGCTGTCTCCAGCAACCGCACCCACGGGCAATCCAGCACTCGGAGCCACCCTCCAGGCACTGCGCCCCACTAGGGGTGGCCCAGCCACCATCACCAGGCTTAATTGCGGGGCTAGAGACGGTTGGAAGTTCAGCCCCTCACATGCTGTCTGAGGTGGGCCGGCCCACAGCAGCGAGCCGCAGCAGGCCCAGTAACGGAACCCTCGCCTCCCAGACCAGTGTTCTACTGCCGGCGGCTGCACCCACGGGCCCCGCAGCCCAGCGCACAGGGCGGAGTGCACCGCTCGGCCGGATATTTCTGTTGGCCACTGCATGTCACCGGAGGCCGGGCCGGCCTCCAACACCAGAGTCCAAATTGGGTGCTTGGGCAAAAGCAGTTAGGGGCCCAGCTCCCCACGTGTAGCCAGATGCTGGTTGTGTCAACCCCTCCCCTGGGGTACCAAGGCGTGGCGCAGGGACGCACTCACCGCTGGTCAGGCCTTCCAACAAGAAACAAGCATTGGCATAGCCAATAGGTCTCGCCTTTGGGACCTTATAAGTATTTAGCCATGCAGCACAATATCCACTGCACGTTCCTGAACGTGCTTGTGACGTCTGTTGGAGTAAGGTGTTGAGGTATAGTGTCTGCAAGCCAAGTGGATGTGTATGATCTATGTGCTACAGTATGTTATGCTTTGCTTTCTATATGAATTTCACGTGTGCTAGTGTATGAATGACTTGCAGATGCATATTACGTATGCAGGTGTAGGATTCAGCATGAGGTTCAGTGAGTGTGTCCCAGTGTGCTATGGATGGTGTTTCAGCTGTGTCAGTAAGAGGGTTCAAGAGAACAATGGAGCTCTTGTCTTGATTTCAGAACGCTACTTTCGTAGATATCGGATTTGGGTGTTACACAAATGTGTATGTATTTATTTTGTTAACAAATAACATATTAGTGCTACTCCTTTAAACTAATTCGTGGAGCTCCTTTGCGGTCATTTCAGACATCTTAACACACCGATACATTTTCAAAAGTAATGAGGAGAGCAGGCATATAATGTGCTTATCCTTTTGCAAGCAGTGAAGGCTGAGGAATGCGCACAGGCCTTCTTATTGCCGCCATCACTCTTATCAGCCTGGTCAGTGCCCACATGCAACAGCCAGACGTTTAGGCTCATGTTTCAGGGAAGTTCTTGCAGCTGAAAATATAGAAAACATTTAATGGCAATGGCTCTCGTGAAACATCCATGGAAAGGGCTACATCAATAAAGCCTGGTAGAGAGCTTTATCTAGTGACCAGGCTGGACTTGCATTTATTTGATTGTGAATCTAAAAAGCAAAACACATTTACATGCTGAACATGTTGTTGAGAACCCAGTTGTCGTATGGCATACATATTCCAAAAAGCAAATTCCAGCCCACAGAGGCAATGGTGGTTGTTCCAAGGGGAGGGTTAGATGTGCTGAGCAGGGAGTGCGGTGAGAACATGGCACAGGAGAGGAGAGGGTGTTTCCAAGCGGCCAGAGAGACCGGAACTGGCCAGAAACAGACCTGTTCCTCTAATGTCAGGTGAGGCTGGTGCTGCCTCGTTAAGTGCGAAGTTTTCTGGTGCTTGCCTAGGGGGAGCTTCACAGGGATTGTGCCATCTGCTGCCAAAAAATTAAATTCAAATCCCGTAATTAACCAAGCCCGCTCCATTTCCTCACCCCAGGGGTAAATTAGTAATGTAAGTTTCGGAGCACCAGCTGCAGGAGGGGTAGGAGGCTTCAGTCTGCAAGGGAGCCCGGTGCACACTTGCAATCACGGTCAGTGACTCACTCTGCAGTCGGCTTCAGGAAACACAAGCATTTGCAATGCAACGGTCCCGCCTTTGGGACCTTATAAGTATTTAGCTATGCACCATATTATCCATGGGACCACCTACACTCACTTTTTAGTTAAAGCCCATTGCTATCAAATACCCCGTCTTGTTAAGCACTAACTCCGGCCGTCAGGCCAACCTATTGCCCACTTTTGCTACTATTGTCCACCTCACCACTGCATCTCCCACAAAACATTAGACCATCTGTCTCTCCTGCTGAAGTCACTTCCCTACCACCATCACCACTTACTAATCCAACAGTGCAGTGATATTTTTTTACATGTTTGGTGCAATTCTGTTAATATTAGCAGGACAGTACTATGAAAGTACAGGGACACCTCTAAAGGTATAAATATACCCAATAATCCTCAGATTCTGAGATTGTTTGTTTTCTTACAACTTTAGTGTACACAATTTGACACCCCCTCCCCCCCCCCCCCCCTTCAATTTATTGGGCATAATAATGACTAATAATTTGCCTTTGATTAAGTCATAACTTGTTGTACAAATGCATCTGACAGAATCAACATATCCTAAATGTTAAGTCTGTAAAAGGCTTAGGGCAAACATATACACTTCAAAGAATATTAGAGAACCATGTCAAGTAAAGTGTTTTTCAGTTTATGCCTGTTAAGTTAAATACTGTTTTAAGTGCTTTCTTCCAACTTCAGGAGAAGGCAGTGCTTTAGTAACTGCAAGAATGACACTCGCTATATGTTTGGAATTACGCCTTCGCCAGTTAAAAGGGTTTAAGTAGGTACAGTCGCAGGGGTGGTGCTTTATTTTAAGAAAATGTAAATCTTGTGCAGATTTTCACATGGGTTCAAAGAGTTCAGGTCAATTTGCCTCAGACACCAGGCAGCGCAAGATTCTCTTCTGTTTACTCCTCACATGGTCCCCACTGGTAAAACTGGAATGCTTTTCCTGTCACTTGTACACGACTGACATTGAAGCAGGTGCTCTTGCCCTTATAGCGACTGAGGGAATTAAACAAGTGCTGCAGCTGCAAAAATGAGTTATCTTGATAAACAGACCTGATTCTGTTCCACAAAGGAACACTGGAATAGGAATTTTGAGTAATCCCTTAATCCTTCCCTTATGCCTTAAACCACCTCGGGAATTGTTATGGGTACCCGACACAAACCTCAATAAAACATAATTTTTGGTGGAACTGTTATGCTTCATTTCATTCACCGCATGTCTCCTGGGTAACCTGATGTACAAACACTGCAGCCATAAATTGTAGATTTTCGTCTCATGAAACTACTACTGCGCACAAACATGCCTCTGAGCAGGTGAACATTAAAACGATTAATGCAAAGCAAGAGGGTGGGTTAAGGGGCCTGATGGCCGGGCCCCGTTGCAAGTGTCGGCTTAAATCATATGCAAAAATATCTGGGCAAATACTGCTAGCGTTCAGCATTGGTTTGGGTTTTGTGCCGGATTGCAAGATTTGCCCTGTGCACTAACGAATATACAACAAAAACTGTATTTTACTACCCACAGTTTTGCTCTTACTGCACTCTTCTGCCACTGCAATTTGGTCCATGGAGGTAATAGTGCCTGCTTAATCCAGGGTCTGAGCGCAATTTGCGTGACCCTCCTAGAGGGCTCTATGTATTCATCCGGGAGCAAAGGAGATTCCGCCACACTCCACTCGGTAACTCTTATTCAAAATGCCGCTATGACAAAGAGAACCGAACGTTTTCAAGCAGTTTTAGAAATGTAGAACTTTTGTCTTAAATATGCATAGTCAATATCCTCAAAGTGGAAACATCCTATTCTCTTCAAATTACAGACAGGTCGCACCATAGATACAAAATAGAAAATAAGAGTGTGTAGGTAACGCTATTACTGAAGGGAGACGGAAGGCGTCAAGGTCACAAAATTAGCAAAACAGTGGTAACAAAGCAGAGTGATCATTCGGTCAGTGTGGTTAAGATAGAAGAAAAGGAAACATAGACAGGAAGAAGTGTTGAGAATCTAGACATGGGTTCACGAAACAGAAGGAAGTGGACCTGGACGTGAAGGAGGGAAACGATCTGGCCAAACGGCCAGAGCTGACGATTTTAGAACTAATCGCGTTCGAGTCCAATCCTCGGTTTAGCATCCTGTGATCTTGGGCAAATCACTTGGGGAGGGGATGTGGTCCATCGGCTGCGCTGCCGCCTCTGGTGCAGGAAACCAGGGTTCGAGCCTCGAGGTCGCGTCCATATGCTGTGATTCTGGGAAAATCACTTAATCTCCCCGTGCCTGAATATGTAATGTAAATACAGTGCTCGTGTACAGCGCTCCAATACCTTTGGGTCGAGTTTGTGCGATATAAAAGATGAAACAAAAAAAAAAATCACTAAATCTCCTGTGTTTAAAGAATGTGGAATCTTATGCCTTTCAGCTATATAAAACGTAAAACTTCCATAGACGAAGAGTCACACTACTGAAGGTAAATAGATCGTTAAAACAGTTGAAGAAGGTCGCTTACAGGGTCACTAGAGAAACGAGGGCCGGCAGTTTGGTAATGCCAGTCTGGCGCAAGTGTGCACTTCCGAGCCATAATGAGGGAGTAATCAGACAGAGACAGCACACCTAAACACCGTGAATCTTATTGGGAGCCTGTCGGGTCAGACAGCATTTTCCCGCAGCCCTGCACGGTGCAGAGGATGTTGCTTCGCCCCTCCCGTGTCAAGTTGGTAACGGAAGGTTTCACGATCTCCGAAGCCCAAGGAGTCCGTGTTGTAATGAACTACGGCTTTCACTCTCCGCCCCTTTACACCCGGTCGCGCAGGCTAAAGAGCTGCTACAGAGTTAACAGCTCGTAGATGTATCGATGATTAAACAGGATTTTGTGTGTTTGTACACGGACTCCAATCAGTAGAGAAACTGAATCTGCAGCTGACTGCAGATCACGTGCACACAAAAGGAAAAAGTGAAGCTGAGGAAGGTAGCTAAACAGCACACAGGAAATCGAGTGTGGCGGTGCGCGAAGACATGAGCACGACCTGGAGTGTGTGGGAGGGGGCGGGGCCCAAAGTAGTCATGGACTGAGGGAGGGAAGGACGGGAAGAAAGTAGTCTGTGCAGTGAAGGGGCCAGTAGCAATGGAAGGATGCAAATGACTGACATGGCTGTCATGGGGAGGGACTAACAAGCTCAAAACCAATCGGAAGGCAGCATTTATAACCTAAGCCAATGAAGGAGATGGGCTGGATAGTGGGCGGAGCTTCAACAAAGCTTCCACACTATAGTGTATACAGCATGCCTCGCAAAGCGAAGGCAGCACATTTGTGCTGCATCGCTAGGCGAGACCTAAAAAAAGCTAATTCCAGCCCACAGAGGCAATGGTGCAAGCAAAAAACAGACAGCTCGTTCGTACTTACTGCTCAAAATGTCCTTTCTTAATACATAGTTCATGAAAAAACGCTTGCCAAAGATCACGTATGTCTGGTCTGAGCTGAGACATAACCTCACCCCTCCGTGTCAGAAGAGATCAGAATGAATCCCTTAAATTCGCAAATAATAGCTCTTTTGGAGATGCGCAGGAATCCTTTAGGTGTACAGCACCCCTTTAAAAAGTGGGGAGTTTTTTTTTAACTGTGCATGATGTGTTATATTATAACGTGTGCATTTGTTATTTGAAAGTGAAAAACATAATTCTGAAAATGTCTTGCATTACTTAAACGGCTGTCAGTCACGTTTGCTCTTTCTTGCTTGATATCCGGAGGACAGAGTACTAAAGGCACAGGTCTGGAAAAAAATGCAAGTACCTTCAACGATGAGTGCAGTCTGGGAGTGGTCCACGGTTGTCACGCGCAGCTGTGTCGTGTTACATCATTACTACCAGGTCTCCGCTCTCTGAATAAAGAAACCGATGTGGCCCAATGAGACTTCCCATGGAAGCTGTTTTGCTGTTAATCCAGGGGTTCTGATCAACCAGAAACACTAAAAGGTGATTTAAAACACAAAGTACCCCACTATTACATTTCAAGCACACACTCAAAACTCAAGCGGAAGCCCAGTGGAAAAAGTGCATTTTTGAGTTTAGATTAAAAGAAGTGACAATAATAAAAAGAAAACCACCTAAAAAGCCCTTTAACTACTATGATAAAAACGAAATACATATGCACTACAGTCAGGGCGGAATAAAATGTCACCTTGATATTTGCGGTGCTAATAAACTTTTGATAGCGCACAAGTTGCTTCAAGTGTAGCATCGCAGCGCCTTTTGACAGTCTGGGATACTATTTTCCAAACTGTCATTGGGTTTTTTGGGGGGTGAGGTCATAATAGTGAACATGATGACCTCAGCACATGTTATGGTTTGGAACTACTGAGGTGTACATTTGCTGTGCTAGCTTGGTCACTGGCATCTTTGCGCTTTCTGCTTTAACGTCCATTCTGGGCTAGAAACTCAAGATAAAGTGGAAAGTGGAGGAGGTTCTGGAGATGCAGAG
Source organism: Triturus cristatus (assembly GCF_964204655.1). Lineage (NCBI taxonomy): Eukaryota > Metazoa > Chordata > Amphibia > Caudata > Salamandridae > Triturus > Triturus cristatus. Next base: position 30,977,336 of record NC_140585.1, on the reverse strand, counting down.
AGGCCCACTCCACGGCCGCCCCTCGGCCCGAAAACCGCGTTTGTGTTTCTTCAGGACTACAAGTACTGTCTGAAAGTAGCCAATAGAAACATTCCCCCCCCCTAGGCACGTCACCCTATCAAACTGCTTGTGTTGTGTGTGGTGATTACACAAGCTAATGAGAAAAATGGTCAGTGACTGACATTACACTACAGAGATGCGCACTAAAACCCGTGCCTCAGAGAAGGCAGCAAGGTGACAGAGCACAATCAGCGGCGTGTAACATGGCGGGCTGGTGCCTCTTAAAGGGCGGGAGAGAGTCAGTGCCACGGCCGGGAGGCTAGTGCCTCACAGTCACTGAGACAGTTGGTACCGTTCACGCAGTTCTGATGTTTTTAGGCGAGGGTGAGGCCAAGCCTCGTCTTTCTGCTCTTCTAAAATGAAGACCGGAGAGTGTCTCCAGAAAAAACATCACAGCGTGACGGAGCCAGAGTTCACGGAACCAGGCTTTGAAGCACACTCGCGCTTGTGGGACCGTCCGCCTTGCGGGAGCGAGCAACAGCCAATTAGCATGCACGCCGCTGCGCGAACCCGCAAGGTGGATGCCGCCACAAGCACAAGTGTGTGCTTCAAAAAGAGCAGAGCGACGGCTAAAGGCCCTCCTATGCTGTGCATGCGTGCTGCGTTGGTGAGACCTGGGAGGGGGGGGGGGGGGGTCCTCATGATCGGCCGCCCGGCAGGGACCCCTAAGACCAGGCCAGGATCGTCCTGAAGGCCGGCGGAGCTCCATGGTATACGTCCTATACCGTGGCCATCTTGGACACACCCCCATGACCAGCTCTTTCCTATGCTTTATTGAATTAAAAAAAGTTTCTTTCAGAAAATTAATTCCATAAACATTACACACAATAAAACAATGATTTAAATGCAATGTTACAAAATTTGATAAGACCAATTGAGATCACTTTAAGACCTAACATAGCATAACTCTCTTTAAAAAAAAACAATACAATCACAAAATAGCACTTTTTAAAAGAAGAAATAGAAAATTGAGCAGGTCCATTAACCCCATTAAAAAAACTTAGACATGCGCAAAGTAGGCGAGCTGTATAAGCAGCCCATTTTGGCCTGAGCTAGTAAGACCTTTTGCTTTCCTTATTGATCTGGCCATAAATAAAAACTTGCTTAGAGCATAGAGAATGTAAATAGTTGTGTTGCCCTTCAAGATTGTCACTGCCTCCTGGTATCTCCGGATGCCATAATACAAGCAGAGTGGGTGTATCCAATTCCCTCTAGGCTTTGGGTATGTTGGGCAGAAAAATAATACATTGTGTATTGATTAATTTGCAGCTAGCGAGCACATAGTGCATACGGATGAGCGAACAATGCTCATGTTTGAATTCCATAGGGCAGTAAATGACCCCAGCTCGTGTATCACAGCGAAATTTTAGATATAAGGTTTATGCTAACTGCTAGAGCAGGAGGTCATGAAAGGTTTCATAAAATGGGAGGGGGGGAGGGAGGGGTTTGAAACAAAATTGATCTGTCAGCCTACACAGCGAGGAACTGCAAAAAAGACTAGTGTATATGTGCTTCCAGTATCGTTTTCTTAGAAGCAATTTAGAAGAAGGCGGGATCTGCCCAGAAGGATCCAAGGTTCAATTTTTCAAATCAATGGTGGATGTGTTTAAACCAGGGAAATATAAATTTGAGTAAGAACACTACCTAACCCTCTACTACTTGCATCCATAGTTTCTATTGTGGTAGCAGCAGATCAAACCCCTGTAAATTGGGTGCTTTACTGACAGCATTCTTTATATCCTCTAGGAATGTTGACATTCACTGGCCCACACAAAATTACCTCCACATTTTTTTCTTTTTTCTTTTTTTAAAACAATTTTTATTAATAACAAAAAGCATCGGTCCAGGCATTACACAGAAATCAGTGGCAAGGCAGGACAAAATCAATATAATGCTTCGCAACGTATGCAGGGTCAATGGATGCATAATACTTATCTCACCTGATATACCTGCCATTACAGTGATTACATCTTTACATGGCCAATAAACATTTGAAAACAGATATGTGGTATATGCACTGTGACGCACTAGTGGTGACTGCCCGGTGAAAGGGTCCCCGCAATCCCATCCAGTCTATCCATCAATGTTCGCCTCTCCCTCCTCAGTTCCACCGTGGGAGAAATGCAAATATCACCCCTATATCTATTCCACTTTCCCCATTTGTGGTCCCACTTTTTGGGGCAGCCTCGCCCCTTAAACAGTCTTTTCAGCCAACATGGCATAGTCCATGTCGGTTGCCCAGTCCCTTACCCGTGGCAGCACGTCAGACCCCCACTTCTGGGCGATGTTACATTTGGCTATGGTCCACCCCATGGTCACCCATGTTATGTTATGTTATGTTATGTTAATAGAGCTTGTAAAGCACACTGTTACCGTTAGGTGTCCTGGCGCTGAGAGCATTGCCTACTGGTCAGATAAGGAGTAAATTACATATGTTAAGCTAAGTTCAGTTAAGAAAAAAGCCAGGTTTTTAGGCCCCTCCTAAACTCTAGGAGCCCAGCTGCTGCTCTGAGCTGCAAAGGGAGGCCATTCCAAGCCTTTGCGGCATAGCAGAAAAAGCTCCTACCCCCCAACTAGCTGTTTTAACACGTGGGACTTTTACCAACATTGCCTTGGTTGAGCGAAGGACCCTACGGGGGGTATACCATTGAAGGTGTTGACTCATGAAGGCAAGCCCATGTCCCTCCAAGGTTTTAAAGACCAGGCAAAGAACCTTAAATTCTATCCGCTGTTTCATTGGTAGCCAATGAAGGTCCCGAAGTCACTTCCTTACGGAGATAAACTTGGGAATACCCAAAAGGACCCTGGCGGCAGCGTTTTGCACTACTTGCAATCGATTGAGCTGCCTTTTGTGGATGTTGAGGTATAAGGCATTGCAATAATCTAAACGAGACAGAACAAGCGCTGTTACTACTGTCCTGAGGCTGTCATCCGAGAGGAAGCGCTTAATTTTTCTCATAATCCTGAGTATATGAAAACAGGATGATACCACCTTACCTATCTGGTCCGCAAAGGACAGTCTAGAGTCCAACATTACTCCCAGATTTTTAGCGTTACCAATTGGAACTGGGGGTGAGCTCAAAGATTCTGGCCACCAATTGGTTGACCAGAGATTTGAGGGATTACCAAAAATAATCACCTCAGTCTTCCCTGCGTTCAGCTTGAGACAGTTTACTGACATCCAGCCGGCAATGGACTGCATACAGTTGTAGCAATTCCGACCGATCTCGGCCTCTTTGCCTTTTTGTATGGATAGCACTATTTGAGTGTCATCGGCATAGGAGGTCAGCTGGAAGCCAAAGGATCGAATAAGGGCTGCCAAGGGAGATAATTATATATTGAACAGCGTGGGGCTGAGCGCTGAGCCCTGTGGGACCCCACAGGGCAGAGAGAAAGGCTTTGAGCAGTCAGTACCCATGTCCACTGTTTGAGTTCTGTTAGAAAGGAAGGATCTTAAAAGGGCAAGGGCCTTGCCAGTAACCTCCTTTCCGCCTAAACGGTCCAACAGTACTTCATGGTGGACTGTGTCAAAGGCCGCCGAACGGTCCAGCATGATCAAAATTGCCGCGCCACCCTGATCCAGTACTTCTCTAATCTCCTCCGTTGACTTAATCAGCGCAAGCTCTGTGCGAAAGCCAAACTGAGTAGAGTCGAGGAGTCCATAGTTGTTAATAAAAGCACTCAACTGACGGTTCATTTCTCTTTCTATCAGCTTGGCCGGTAAAGGAAGACGAGAAATAGGCCTATAGTTATTCGGCTCTTTGGGATCCAAGTTGGCTTTCTTGAGAAGGGGAAGGATTGAAGCTCTTTTCCAAATCTTGGGAAACAAGGTGCACTTAAAAATATTGTTAAAAACAGGGGCAAGAGCAGCTCCAATAGTGTTAGACGCTAGTTTAGCTATTTGTGCTGGAGAAGGATCTAGAGGAGATCCTGATTGAATTACTTGCAAATGCTTAGCAGTATCTTGGGCACTCATGGTCTCAAAACAATCCAAGGAGGGCACTGTCTTAGTGTCCATTGGGCAGTTCCATGCATCCATCTTTATACCATCTCCCGGCAAAGTGCTGAAGGATGAAAAGATTGTGCCCACTTTTTCTTGAAAGGCAGAGGCAAGAATTTCACAAAATTCAGAATTGCCATGAGGTTTTGCCAAGGTGGGTGTTGTAAGTTTTAAGACTGTGTTGAATAGTTCTTTATGGAGGATTTTGCTTTGCTAATCTGTTCCCCGTAGAATATCTTTTTAGTTTCAGTGAGCAATTTTTTATAGCTGTAGAGGCTATCTCTATAAGCCCTCTTAGTAGATGTGGTATAATCTTTCCTCCATGCACATTCTAATCGTTTGCATTCCATTTTTTTATATTTTAAATTCTCACAGTACCAAGGGGCCGAGGGTGTCATTCTCCTAGGGGTACATACTCTAACTGGGGCTAAACCTTTACAGGCCACATCTAGCCATTCGGTGTATGCCATCGTGGCCTTATCGACCGATAGGGGCCAGACATCCAAGGTGGACTTCAAATAGTTGTCGATTTCCTCACTGTTAATATTTTTCCAAGCCCTGGTTTCAATCCCAAGTAAAGGTTTGGTTATTGGTTTAGAAATCTTAGTATGAGAAATCTAAAAAAAAAAACGTCAACGTAAGATCTGTTGCGTCCCAAATATTAAGGAGGCATAACTTGGGGGAAGGTTGAATGGGCTTGCCACAAGCCCTCAGTTGCCGGGTGACATCCGTCCAATAGTTTTGTATGTGGGGGCAGTTCCAGATTATGTGCGTGAATGTACCAGGCTGGTTGCATCGTCGTAGACAGAGCCGGTCCGGCCTCCTGCCCAACCTAAACAACAACTTTGCATAAAAATCAACCCTATGGAGCACCTTAAGCTGAACCAGTCAGTCTCATAGGAATCGCCACCTCCCTGGGGGAAGCGAGCGCCTCCCTCCAGTCCTCATCTTCCATCTCCCCCAAGTCACGCTCCCAGCTCTCCCGTAATTTCAACATTGGGTCCATCCCATTATTTACAAATTTTTTGTACGTGAGGTAGATGGCTTTGCGGTCCATGTGATCTAACAATAGTCGATCTTCCAGTGGGGAGGAGTCTGGAAGGGTGGTATCCCCGGGGAGGGCTGAATCAATGGCGTGACTAATTTGTATGTACCTAAAAGTCTCTGAGGGTGCAAGGTGGTATTTCATTTGAAGGTCTGTGAATGTGGCCTTTTTCCCTTTCACCCATAAGTCCCCAACCCTAGAAATCCCAATCAGGTCCCACCTGTCAAACCCTGGACATGCACTAAGGTGACCTAAGATATCTGGTTCCCACAACGGAGTCGCTTTAGTAAGACGATTGTGCCACCCCAGCTTACGCTGGACTGCGTGCCACACTTCCACCGTGCTAGCCGTGGGGACGGTCAACCGTAATTTACAATGGTTCATATAAAGTGCCCTGTTATATCCCCCCTCCTTCCCCATCAACCAATGATCCGTCCGGAGATTGGGGTCGTCGTGTGGTCCAAATACCCATCTGTTGATGGCTGTCAACTGCGACGCCTGATAGTAAAGGTGCAAATCCGGCAGTCCGATACCCCCGTCGTACCACCCCATGGTGTGTTCGTTTATGGCAATACGTGGGGGCTGACCCTCCCAGAGCAACCCCCGCACCACCCCCTCAATTTGCAAAAAGAAGGAATCTGGGATTGGGTTAGGAGCATTTTCCAGAGCATAAAGAAAGCGCGGGAAAGCGAGCATTTTAAACAGGGAGGCACTTCCTAAGAGAGTTAGGGGCAACGACCTCCAGTGCGTTACATCCGACTTCAGGCGTTGCAGGGGCTTCTGAAGATTCCGTGTATAGAAAAGATTAACGTCAGGTGTGATGAAAATGCCCAAATAACGAAAGCCCTGTTCTGCCACCGGGATGTGATAACCTCTAAGGCTAGATGGAGGTGCACCCCAGAGTGCATACATTTGAGATTTGGACCAGTTGATCCGATACCCCGAGTGTGCCCCGAAGATGTGGAAAATATGAAGGATCCGACGTAGAGATCGTGCTGGTGAGGCCAAATATAATAAGATATCGTCCGCGTAGAGCGATATGCGGTCCTCGTGTTCGCGGGTCCATTTAAGGCCCCTGATTTCAGGGTTGCCCCTCACCCAGACTGCCAACGGCTCCAACACCATGGCAAAGAGGAGCGGCGACAGTGGGCAACCCTGTAGAGTTCCCGGCCGAAGGGGAAAAGAGGCAGAGCAGTGGTTATTAACCATGACATGCGCCGTGGGTTGCTCATATAACAACCTGACCCAACCAATCAGCTTGGGACCAAACCCCATACAGTCGAGGACTGCGAAGAGATAGTCCCACTCGACTGTCAAACGCCATTGTGGCATCCAGTGACAATAAGATCGCTTCCTCTTCAATCGTATCTCTCCTTCCCAGCACGCCATGAACGCGGCAGAGATTTCTAGCAGTGTTCCTACCAGGCATAAAACCCGACTGATCTGGATGGATCAAGTCAGACAGGTATGGGAGCAAACGATTGGCCACGAGCTTGGCAAGGATTTTCACTTCCACCGTTAGCAGCGATATAGGGCGGTACGATTTGCACTTCTCCGCTGGTATGCCGGGTTAATGAATCACCACAATGGCAGCATTACGGATATTGGTTGGCAGCAGCCCGGAGTCATAGCATTCATTATATAGGTTGAACAAGTGGGGCGCCAACTTCGAAGCCATGGGTTTAAGGAGCTCGATGGGTATGCCATTTGGGCCCATCGCTTTGCCCGACCGAACGTCCGATATTGCTTTTTGGATCTCTTCCACCGAGAGATCTGCGTCAAGTGTCTCCCTATCTTGAGTCGAGAGGCTCACCACATCAATAGTGGCCAGGAGGGCAGCCGCCAACGAGGCTTGCGAGTGCTGCGGGACCTGATAAACCTCTTCCAAATAAGAAGCAAATGTATCAGCGATCCCCTGGGGGTCCTTAATCAACGTACCATTTGGGCCTGTTACCGCTCTTACCCATTTTGCTGCCTGTTCCTTACGCTCCAGCCATGCCAGGAGCTAACCCGTATGCTCGCCCTGTTCATATATCCGGTGACGCATGGCCAGGGACCGCAGAGTAGCGTCCTCCAGCAGAAGCGGTTTATAATCTTGCCTCTTTATTCCGATACTGTGTTGTATATCAGGATTTGGGTACTGGGCGAGGGCCCCCTCTAGGTGCAAAATGTCCCTTTCTAAGTCAACCACTCTTTTGTTCCGCTCTGTTTTGTGGCCCACCATCGACAATGCCCTCCCCTTAAGCACCACGCCATATGGCCCCCAGAGTGTAACCGCCGATCCGACCGAACCCACGTTTTCAGCGAAATAATAGTCCGTGTCTTGCCGAAGACCTTCCCTGATGCCGGGTATCTTTAATGCCCACGGCTGTATCCTAATTGTGCAAAGGCGCCTGATGTGCTGAACGCCAAAGACCGCCACAACGGGGGAGTGATCAGATATACCTCGCGCCATAGTCGCAGGCTCAACGAAATCTCGTATGTCGTGCGCATGTGTGAATAGGTAGTTGATCCGGGATTAACTGCCATGTACTCCCGACTGGTGTGTATAATGCGTATATTGAGGGTGCGACCACCTCTATACGTCCACCACCCCCAGAGCATCGGCAAACCCCTGAAGTTGGGATCTCCGAGATGGGTCAGTTCTAGGCGGAAGTCTGTCTCAAAAGGCTGTCCATAGTCAAGTTAAAGACCCCCCCCCCCTAATATCAAGAATCCCACTGGCAGGGCCAATAACAAAGCCCCTATATCTTGCAAGGTTGGGCGCTGCAATCCAGGAGGGGCATACACAGATACCACATTGACCACTCTCCCTTCCCACAAACCTGTGGCCGCTGCATATCTGCCAAGTACGTCAGTCCAGGTGTTTTGTACCACATATGGACAACCCTTACGCAGGAGTATCCCCACCCCACTGGAGCCCGTAGTGAACCCAGAGTGAACAATCATACGGTAACCCTTCCTATTCAGTGCCATACATGTATTTCCTATCAAGTGAGTCTCCTGTAGCAGCACCATATCAAGTGCATGACGGTGAATATATTGCAGGACTATACCTCTTTTAATTTTGTCTCCCAGGCCATTCACATTCCAGGTGGACGCTCTAAGTCCCTCTCCAGGCACCATCAGAACACAACAAGCGCACCATCAACAAAATAAATTGGTAGACTGCACCTGTATCCCCGCTTTTATCATCCAGAGGCAATCTGTTGCGATATAGAATTCCATTGTCCAACATACCGTTGCCACATAGGATTTTAGCGATCAAGGGATTTTCATTGCCTGATGCAAAAAAACAAAAAAAAACAAACGGAACCAAAAAAAACCCCAACCTGTCTACCCCATCCCCTCCAACTCCTGTTGAATTCCCAACCCCCTCCCTGCTCAGCGGGACTAAAACCGCCCGCCACCCCCAACGTGCAGAGTGCCTGTCGCCCACCCTTCAACAACTTCAGGGAACTTTAGCAACTCCATCCCCGTAACACACGTAAGTATAACACAAAGTCCACCCCGGCCCCACCGCCCTCTTTTTATGAGCCGGGATCCGTGATCCATCACGTCCCGCACATAGCAACCAGTGGCCTGACTGGAACAATCGCCCGGACCCCGTGACCCCCCCCCAACTGCAAGAAAAGCATCCGTTAGGATTCAAATAGGAAGCACAGCAAGTGGCCCACCATAAGAACACCCATGTGTGTCCCCTTCACCCAGACGTCAGCCAGTCAATCGGGCTCAATACAGTGTTTTAGCGCCCACCCGCTTGAGACTGAGACTCCAAGTCAGAGAGAGGAGGGGAACGCCTTTGATTTCGCCAGTCTCCCACCCCATCAGCTGTGGAAGGGACCTTGCGTGTCTTCTGCCCAACCGTGCGCCACCCCTCAAGCCAGTCCCAGGCCTCCTCCGGCCTCGGAAAAAAACAGGATTTGCCGTTGGCTTCAACTCTTAATTTGGCGGGAAATAACATTGCATACTTTATCTCCTGGTCCCTGAGGGTGCGTTTCACCTCCGGGAAGCTGCGACGCTGTTTCTGCACTCTCAGGGTAAAGTCGGGGAAGAATGTTATCGTGCTGCTCTCGAAGTTCAGTGGGGGCCACTCTCGCTGTCTGTAGTATAACATCGCGGTCTCAAAAGCTAAACACCCGGGCCGTGGTGGCGCCCCGGGTTTTGGGCGAACTCCCCCCCCCCCCCCCCAGCACACGATGGGCTCGTTCAATCGAAAAACACTTGGAGAGGCCCCGTGGTTGCAGCTGCTTGAGAACGAGGTCCTCATCAAACAAGTCTGTGGTCTGTCCCTCCGCCCGCTCCCGTACACCAAGAATGCGAACGTTGTTGCGTCGCATTCTACCTTCGTAATCATCGAGTTGTAGTGCCATCGCCTTATGTGACGCATGCAACTCTGTCATCTGTTTTGTAAGGAGCGTTGTATCTGTAGCCAGTTCTTTGGTAGTGTTCTCAACCGTGCCCAGTCGCTCCGCCATCTTTTTCATATCCTCTCGGATCAATGTCACCGCCGTAGCCACTGTGTCTATGCGGGTCTCGAAAGAGATCCTGACCGTCGTGATGGCCTCCAGTATGTCCTTGTTTGTGGGTTCCGCACCTTCGCTAAAGGCTGCCGACTCACCTCGCTCCTCGCCCTGTTGCTTCTGCCAGGCAAACTTGTCTAACTTGGCCTGTAGAGCCATGCGATTACTGCGCCCAGTCGCCATCCTGTATCTGTCGTGGTGGCCACCACTCGCTATGGGGGTGCTCCCGTTCCTCCCCGCCGCCTGCAGTGGCCAATACCGCTTGGCCTGTCGGTTTTCGCGAAGAGCCCCCCCAGCCGTCTCCCTTCTGCCACCAGAACATCCTGGGCTGAGCGGTCTTCGAATGTTGTCGCCAAGGACAGGCCGATCTTGTCAGGGGAGGGTATCCCCACTCCTCCCTCTACGCAGTGCGGTCAACTCACCCCTGCGACCGTATCCGGTCCGAACTCAGCGCCGTCTGCAGGTGTTCTATGTTCAGCAATCTCACCAGGCCACCACAGTGCCACTGGCCCCTGCACCGCCACCACGACACCTCCCTTCTGCTCGTGAGGTGATGTACTCCGCGCTCCCCAGTCTCCTTTCACCCAGGCGGGCTACCGGGTCCAGCAGTTCCCTCCAGGAAGTGGTGCCGGGCCCCAGAGCCCCCACGGACGCACAGCCCACCATGTAGCAGTCAAAAATCCTGTCCACGGGGGCGGCCCTTCTTGCTATCCAGTTCTCCGGTGCCCAAATATCACACTTGCCCCCACCTGTGCTCCCGAATCTGTTCCAGTGCTGGCTGTGTCAGAAAACCCCCAGGTGCTGGATCACACGATTGATGGGTCGCGCTTCGATGCGTGATCCCCCGGCAGCGTCGTCTCCCTCCGCGGCGAAGCACCGTCTCTGAATGCAGCCTCTGCGATCTCACCCGGGTGCTGTCTCCGGCACCCTGGGCCGATGAATAGCGGAGCGGCACCTCCACAGCCTGCCGCACCTCCGAAAACTCTTCAGTGGCCCTTATTTCGGCCAGGCCTCCGCACCAACCTCGAGTAGTATACTCGGGCTGCCCTTGGTCACTTGCGGCTGCAGGGGGTTGCTCTGCAGCACCGGTCCGCCGGAGCTCCACGCCGGCAGCATCCTCGATCGTTGGGAAAAGCGGCCCCCGGATCCCAGGCTCCTCACTATTGCCGATGGACCTCTCGGGCGGCAGCTCGGCCGGGGGAACACAGTAACAAGCATTTACAATGCAATGGTCTCGGCATTGGTAAAGTTAGAGCTATTGGCATTGCTCATGACATTATTTTTGTTTGTTTTTGTTTTTAAAACATTTAAAGAAACGGCATTGTCATGAGCAATGCCAATAGCTCTAACTTTAACAATGCCGAGACCGTTGCATTGTAAATGCTTGTTATGCAGTGCTTTGTGCGCATGTTACAGTAACTACAAACAAGCATTGGCAAACCCAATGTATCTGGACTTGGCAAGCTGTCGCAATGGATATTTTGCAAGCGGCACAAAAACAAAAAGAGAAAACAGGCAGCTACCTGACCAATCCACTATATGCTTGCAATAAATATTGTGAAATTAAAAATAATAACATCGGACTGTTTTACTGGTGATGTTTTGTCACAAGCATTTCAGTTGTATCATGCATTTTATTATTATGTGACAGGGAGAAGAAAAAATCAACACCGAACAAAACAATTAAGTTAAGGGGAACACTTATAAAAGCAATGTGTTAGGTTGTGTCTCCCAGACCGTGCAAGAGGTCTGGTTGCACACAGAGGCGCAACTAGAGCCCAATTTCGAGGGGGGGGGGGCTAAGACATTTTTTCGCGTGGGGGGGGCTGGGCTGAATCTTGAAGCAATAGGCAGAGTGGAGCTGCAGGGGCTCTTAGAAGGGGTGAAACACCAGCGAGGCCTCATTAACATGCAAATGGTCTTTCAAAGACCTGTGAAGTGCTCGGGTGCGGCTGTGTGGGCACTGGGAAGCTGTCTCATCCCGGGCTGCCACACACGAGGGGGGGGGGGGGGATGAAGCCCTTTGAGTCCAATTGGTGTTGCGCGCCCTGTCCCTGGGGACGGAGATGAGGAAGTAAAGGGGGTGGGGGGAGGAGTAGAGAGGTGGGCGTGTAGGGGCCGCCACAAGAGGGCCCTACCCCAGTTTCATTGTGAAATTAAAAATAATAACTCGGACTGTTTTACTGGTGATGTTTTGTCACAACCATTTCAGTTGTATCGTGCATTTTATTATTATGTGACAGGGAGAAGAAAAAATCAACACCGAACAAAACAATTAAGTTAAGGGGAACACTTATAAAAGCAATGTGTTAGGTTGTGTCTCCCAGACCGTGCAAGAGGTCTGGTTGCACACAGAGGCGCAACTAGAGCCCAATTTCGAGGGGGGGGGGGGCTAAGACATTTTTTCGTGGGGGGGGGGGTGCTGGGCTGAATCTTGAAGCAATAGGCAGAGTGGAGCTGCAGGGGCTCTTAGAAGGGGTGAAACACCAGCGAGGCCTCATTAACATGCAAATGGACTTTCAAAGACCTGTGAAGTGCTCGGGTGCGGCTGTGTGGGCACTGGGAAGCTGTCTCATCCCTGGCTGCCACACACGAGGGGGGTGGGGGGGGGATGAAGCCCTTTTGAGTCCAATTGGTGTTGCGCGCCCGGTCCCTGGGGACGGAGATGAGGAAGTAAAGGGGGTGGGGGGAGGAGTAGAGAGGTGGGAGTGTAGGGGCCGCCACAAGAGGGCCCTACCCCAGTTTCTGCCCTGCTGCACTCGAGCACCATGATAGTAGCTGATCTTGCTGCGACAAGTTTTATTTTTCTGGAACTTTGAAAATATGCACAATTTAGATTATAGAAGCTAACTTTCCATCTTGGTATCACAATAAAACGAACTGCAATATTGCACATCAACAGGTACTAAATAAGCGTATGGGAAGGCACATGCTAGAAGAGAGTTGAGAGAACCCTTGCGAATGACGGAGCACCGGTTTCAATCTGACACTATAGTGTACTACCACAAAGGGCGCAATACGGCGTTGCACACTCACCTGCCGAAGTGGCAGCCGGCCAAGGTGGGAAGAAGCAGTAGGAAAGCAGGACAGTAGAACTCCTAAAGTTAGACTTTATAATTACGGTAGGCAGTTGTGGCGTAAAAGAGGTAGAGTGCTGGTTTAGTATGAAGGAGACGCACGACCTGTGACGATTATAGAGCCCGGGTGGCTCCCGGCGGCGGTCTGTTGTCTTACAAGTTGCTGTCACAGCCGTATCAGAACTAGGTTGGCTGCCAGTCATCAGCGACCTCCCCGTTTACGACGATTAAAAGGATTTTTGAGGTACTTGTGTCCCAGTTCACTGGCTCGCTCAATGGGGTTAGCAAAGGCACCAAGTGAAACTCCAAAGAACCAATTCATTTACAAAAGGGGGAGGCCTGTCTGTTGCAAAAAGCTACTTTTGTTCCGGTCACGTGAACTCTCCGGGCATCACAACCAATGAACAACTGGGTTTGATGTTTAAACTTCAGTCTTTAAACGCACAAGCGGTTTTCCAACCAATCATAAGCATCCAAAGCCCGATAGCCAATGAGCTCTGTGAATGCCCCATTCAATTAAGGGCAACACAATTTTTTTCACCATTTTTAAAATACGTTTCACACTCCTACGTGGTAGTGTGTGTGTTAGCATCCAAGCGAACGAGGGGTTGGAAGTGGGCGAGGTGAGGGCCAGGAACACCACAGCCTTTCTCCGAGGCAAAACAGAAATGCCTCGGAGAAAGGCAGCGTCGTTTTCGGATTCGGGGGCGTGTTTTGCTGTTATCTCCTCCTTGAGACTTCTTGCAAAAAACACGCCCCCGATCCGAAAAGGACGGGGCCTAATCGGAATGACTGACCTCTTCTCCAATGGCTGGCCAGCATTCAAGAGGCCAGCCAATGGAGAACAGGGGAGAAGAGGGGCGGGTTCAAGCCCCTCTTCTCCAAGTCATTAAATCTCGGAGATAGACTGCGCAAGCGCAGCCTTCGCAGCCGAGACCTAAAAACGGATAATTAGGGGATGGCGCTACGGTGTGAAGCTACCAAGCGGCCATTCCCGATGGCAGTTGGCCATGCCCCGAACGTCCACATTTTTGTTTACATTGCAATAGGGCTCGCGTAAATACGAGTCCTATTGCATTTGTAAATGCTTGTTTTATTCTGGGATTGGCTGCATGAGTTTGCGCACTATATTTTGCTTGACCTGTCCTATCCTGTCCAGAACACATGCGCGTACAACGTCTTTACAGTCATACACGGTCCAATTTACGGCAGAAGGCAGAGACAGCACAAGCAGCAAAACGAAACAGGACAAAGTGAAGCGTGGTGGGTTCCATTCTGTCCTCCTCACCCGCCTGACTACTCTTCTTTGGTATGGCTTTTTTAAAACTTTATTATACCGCACTCGCGCCTTTCTGTTCTGTACTCCGAGGCGGGGCGGGTTCAGGAGCTGTCCCGGCGGAGCTACCACCCTTGAACAGCGCACGCGGAATGTGCAACTCGGTTGATCTGGGGCCTGGACACTTTGGGATGGTGAAGGGAATCTGCAAAGATCACAGAAGCGCCTGTGATGCATGGCCGACTAGGAGCTGCACCCCGTTCTCCCCTGGACAGCTCCAGCACACAGCTCTGCTACCGACCGCCTGCTCTGCTGGCTGCATCGCGGCTGTCTCCTGCCTACTCCTATGGCACTGCAAGTGCTTGTTTAATCTCGCTTTGCACTCTGATTTTTGAGCAACAAACCACCACCCTCTGAGCCACACCCGCCAACAGCCAGGGGCGGTGCGGGGGAGAGGCGTCGGGCAGCACTTCTTTGGCTTCCAGGGCATTGTAGCATCGTCGGCCTGTGTCGAGGATGAATCGAAGGGACAGCAAGAGGTGAGCGCTCCCGACTTGTTTGCAGTGCGTGGAGTTGGGGGCAGGCTAACGTTTCCTTTTTATCATATATTTACCTTTCAAAAGCACAATTGGGGGCAGGCAGCGCGTAACGTGCTTCAAAGAATCTGAAGCTATTAAAAAAGTCAGGGAAAGAGTTAAAAGGCAGGGAATGGTGCCTCGGTGTTTAGAGCAGGGGCTAAAAATGTAACAAAAGCAATTCTGGAGTAATGCATCGGATACATCAATTTACATAAAGGTGTAAAGCGTTTGGGTAACTACAATGCTACTGGATTTTAGAGTGGTGCTGGTTTCTGAGTCCTAGTGTTTTGTTACAGCGTAATTGGTACGAATCTGTTTTATTGTGCGGTTTTCAGGACGAATGTTAATGGCCGGGGGGTAAAATAAACACCTAACTGCAGAATTACAGCAATAGCTGGCTTGGGGGGAATGAGTGTCCTTTTGATAGACCTTGCATTCACGTTTGTGCCCCAGGGTGCTTGTTTACCAGGTGTATTGCTTTCTGTTGAGGAACTCTAGCTAATCACTTTAGCATTCTCTAGATTCCAGTCCATAGAACCTCTCTTCCACGAGCACCCGTAAACAATAATATTTTTTTCAAATCCTGTATTTTCTGTGATATGACCACCGAACGCCCTGATATTATATTAAAAACAGAGCATTGGACTATACCATTTCCTACTAAAAGGCAATATTTCTCTCCATGTGTTCCCATACCTGGCATGTCACACAGTTTGGTGCTTACTTTCCCTCCATGTTGAAAAACAGTAGATGTTTCACCACCCAGTCTAAGGTGCTGCATAACTAAATACATATAAGGTCCCAAGGGCGAGACCGTTTGCATTGCAAATGCTTGTTTTAACTCCCATCTTAACTTCGTTTCTCACAATAATCCGAATATTATATGCTTTATGTATTTTGGAAATGGCTAAAACTTTGACTCTTATTTGGTTTGTGAAACTCTTGAGTTTTCTAACCTTGCTGCTAAACACATTTTGAAATTCTTTTTTGTGTTGTCCCCATTGCCAGCAACTAAAACTTGCTCAAGTAATGCCCTTTAGTCCTTCCAACCCCAAACAGATGGATCATCAGTTGCCACGTACAGTTTACATGTAGCTTGCCTGTTTTTGAATGCAAGACGTCTATATCCTAACCCATCAATTTTATCGCCTGTAAAACTGTCTGGGTTCACATCAGTGGGCTTTAAATGAGAACGAATAATGTGTGCAAATTTCTTCTTCCAACCCGAAGATGCAATAATAATAAACGGGGGGGGGTCCAGGATCTGCTACAACGTTCAAGGAAACCCCACCAAATGACACCCAACATAAAGTTTTTACTGCATTTACAACACCACTGTTTTTCTACCACCTACCTATTTAAGTGTGCCATCTTGCATTTTTTGCTAGGCCATACTCTGTCAATTCAACCCACCTTTGTGATTTATAAAAAATATAAACTGCCTTGACCTTCCTGGGCCTTGCCAAGCATGACAATGAGGAACTGTTTTTTTTTAGGCTGATCATAGTTTTGTGCTGAGAGCACAGTCAATGGGAACCTGTATGAGCTGGGCTAAGCATCCATTACTCCCACAGCACTGCTCTGTCTCTAAGACAGGATGCTTCCGTGCATCATGCAGTTTACTGCTCAGCCTTGTGGACTGGCTGCTGGAGTGATAACGTGCAATCTGGGACCTACTGCACTATTGCATGAGATCTGCGTACTAGTGCTTTCCCTTGATCAAGAGGTCAGACACAATGGGAGCTGCTGAACATTTTGTCTTTACTATTCCCCCAATAGTTGAGCGCCCCACCAGCGAGTTCTTCATCCTGTGGAATGTATTAGATCCAGGCTTCCTCAGGCAGTGGTGCTAGGTGGTTCAGTCACAGCATGCACTAGTGTTAGGGAGAATGGGTGACCAGAAATGCACAATCCGTCCAGCACAGATCCCTTGGCTCTTTACATGGTCTCTTTTCTAGTTTTACTTAATTTTGTCGAGTCTGGTGGTTGGGGAACTTTCAGGCGACATCGGACATCACAGCTTTCGTGCCTTAAACCTGAAAGTGCCAATCTAATGTTAGAATTAGGCTTGGCCAACCTAAGAATAGTGCAAGCAGAAGAGAGCGGGCTGGGTAAAGGAGGTGTTCATGATATGCCAGCCTAAGCCATAGTTTCATTACAGTTCTTGCAGGAAACGTGAATTTTTACTTTGTATCACTTACTGCTTGATGACTGGTTACCACAGCTGTGTAGCTTACAAACTAAAGGCGGCAACATTGCAGCTGGTTGTTTCAGCCTCCTCACCGGAAACTTGAGCACCTTGATCAACTGGCTTAGGATGTGGGGTAGGGCGGGGTTAGGTAATGGGAGGAATATCAGGCAGCATGCATGCAAACTAGTTTGAAAAGCGGGGAGTCGAAATCACACATTATTCTCTATTTCCAAATGGGAAACTTGAAATAGGTTTGTAAAACTTCCTTGATAAATAACCGTGACTAAGGTGTAACAGTATTTCCCCTAGGTGGATTTAGTCTAAAATTCAGAGAATCATGGAATATGCTTATCCTGCTCATGGAACATATCTAGTAATCGAGATAATAGGCCTTGGGCCACTGGAATTATGCTGCAGGGGAGAACAAATTCTGCATCAAAAAAAGGCAAATTATGTGGTGTAATGCGGCACATTTTGTGGCAGTATTACTTCACTATTTTGCCATTGGGTTACTCCTAGCGTATTTTCTATCTCTCTGTGACCTTTTGTTTTTCAACAGTGGGCTTAGAGGCTGCCCATTGCTGATCATTTGTTAGCTTCATTATCACTTTCATTTCCTAGTTTCTTAGTGGTCAGCTGCCGCAGATTTCCTTCCTCTTTGTGAGTTTGTCCCTCCCCTGGAGCATGAATGCATTGCTTGTCTTTCCATTTTTTAACCTCTACTTTTTGCTGTCTTTAAGTTCTCTATGAGGGAGTGTCTTTTTGAGATGTCTCTCTTGTGTACTCTCCTCCCCATCTTGTTCCTCTCCCGTAAATCCTCTGCTGTCCATCTGCTTGCCTCAGCCCCTCCCTCCCACCCTCAGTTGTCACCTTCCCCCTCCACTGTCCTTGTGTTTGATCCGAGCCTCACTCTCACCCCATTGTCCGTCATGCCCCCAACTAGCCCTCTCTCCCACTATTGATTTCCCTCCCTCCATGATGCCTGGCTGTGTCCTAGTGCTTCTTTTTGTTTAGTACGGGATGGGGACAGGAGGAAACGTGTTGAGAGGCCGGAGAGGGGGAGCAACAACATGGACAGTGTGAGGAAGAGCAACAACACAGACTGCTAGAGACAGAGCAACAAAATAGACAACGGGTAGGGGTAAGCAACAACTTTGGCAATCAGTTTGGGGGGATGGAAGGGAAAGCAACAATATGGACAGCGGGAGGGGTAAGCAATAACACGGACAGTGGGAAGAAGCCAGCCATGACACCGACAGTTGGGGGTGGCAAGTAACACTGATGATTAAATATGGAGGGTGGGGGCCGAAGCAAAATGGAGGAATAGTACAAGAGGAAGACTACTGGAAAAGACACACAGTCTAGTCGATTGCTTAGAAGAAAGAATAAAAAGTAGCTTCCGATTAAGGGAGCAGTGGAAGGACACGAGTGCTTAGGGTATGGACAAACGCAAAAAGCAGAACTGAATGCCACACGGCCAGCTTATGAAAAGCAAGCAAATGAGAGTAACAATGAAACCAACCAGTGGTAAGCAATGGGTGGCCTCCAAGTCCCCAGTAATGAAACAAAATGTCTTGCAAGTGACAGCACATGTGCTGTCGCAAATGAGACCTAAAATGCGCATGATGCCGGCTGTGCCATATCTCTTTTTTCCCATATCCTCTCTTGTCCGTGTTGCCTCCTGCACACCTGCCCTCGATCTGTGTTGCCTCCCACCTGCAGTTGCTGTATAACAGGATTAAAAAAACACATTGAGGAAGCCAGTAGCTTTCATGTAGGGGAGACCTAATGGCTTTGCCAATGCTTGTTTTTACACAGTTGACACTGTCAAGGCAGAGGTTTTTTCCATGGCGAGGAGTGCATTATTATGTTTTGTTTGAGCTAGAAACCATTTTTTTTGTTCAAATCTGCAAATTATAAAGAAGAAGATGGATTATGTGATAAATGCGCGGAATTAATAATTATGTGGAAAGCACCACAAAATCACATAATTCTAGTGGCCCTGGTTATGACCCCTTAGGTTAGCTCTGCTTACCGTGGAAGACCTGCACTTATGTTTTACAAAATGTTAGTGAGATAATTACTCACTTCTAGGATTATAGTGTGGCTAGCAGGTCACTGGTTCAAATCTTGGCATGGGTAAAAACACAATATAAAAGAACACACTTTATCATAATGAATTGAGTTACTTCGTTTGTTATGAAGTATAATGGTTTTGTTCCTGCGTGTATTCTTTTCTTGATTTAGTTGTAGTGCATTCACATTCAGTATTTAGGTCTCGCCTAGCGAAAGCAGCGCATGCGTTGCTCTCGCTATTGCGAGTACCTTTTGGAATCGATTCTGCGAAGGGCTTGCATGCACGCGTCTGCATGGATAAACATGGCTGCTCTTGCCATTTGTCCATAGCAGACAGAATGCGCGTGTCCGGACTGTCCACAGTCAGACGCCATCTTGCGAAGCTTTCGTTGTCATAGCAATGAAAATGCAGCTTCGCGTGTGCTTTGCTTTTATTTTTGCTGTCAGTTCCCCCGGGGCACAAGCAGGCATCCACGTCTGTCTTTTTGCTGCGATCAGCTGTCCTGACAGAAGTGGATGCCTGCTTGTGCCCCGGGGGAACTGACAGCAAAAACATGCAGGCATCCACTTGTTAACAGGTTGCAGAGAGCAAGACGGTGCCCATTCCTGATGTCCAGCTCATATCTTATGGTGTGAACTTCACTGCGCCCATCCGGGCGCCGCTCACGTTCAATGATTTTCGCCCTCATATTCACGAGAAGAACGCTGGCACAGGGCTTAGTACTTCTCTAACTGACTGAGGGCAAAAATTGATAACATAGCACAACTTAACCTAGCACAGCAAAACATAAGCTAACACAGGATAACATAAAATGACACAAAGTACAGTAATTTAACATAACGTAACATAACATGACATTAATTTACAAAGCACATATTCACCTCAAGGGGCTTCGTGGCGCTGAAACCACATATTCTAATCTGCTTCCTAACACAATGGTCAAAGACTCTGTGGGAAGATCGTTTTGTCTGCTCTCTGCGTTCACATAACCAAACCAACCCAATGACCATGTACACAAAACGAAGAGTAGTATGCTGTAATAGATCACAGGTGCAACCCCAAGCCACAGCCATACTTGCTAAGAAAGAAGCGAGGTGTTGTAGACGTGATTATGCTCCATTGACTTGTTCTTTATTCTCTGCTGCCGAAGACCCTTTCTTCAAAACATCGGAGGCACAGATCTGGCAAAAAACACACCGAGCGCGAAAACGACGTCAACCCTCTCTTGTATCCAACAAGCCGCTGCGCCCCTCAGAGCTTCCCCGCATCCCAGAACTCCCTCCACCTGCTGTGCGCTGTAATAAATAAGAGAAAGTGCAGCGCGCTGGCTGCCTGCTGCATGCTTCAGTCATGCAGGGCGGAAGCGGGGCTGTCTTTAGCGCTGAAAACCCTACATGAAATGTTGATGAGCGCACAGGCGCACCACTCCTGAGGACAGCCGCCTATGTGCCCTCTGAGGCAAGCATGATGGGAGACAGGAAGCAATCACCTCCGGTTCACCCTTCCTGTCTGTTAACAGTGTCAGATCAATAAAATCGGATTAGAAGGATAACACATAATCTCACGAATCAAACAGACCCCGCCGGTATCGACCATGCAGGCGAGGACACGCACACGTATTACGTTCGACAGCCTGAGTTAACCTGAAAAGTTGTCGTCCAACCTCGTGTTTTCAGACACCATAGGTAAGGAGTCATAATTTTTACTGTTTTTTTTTTTTTGCTTTCTCCCATGCTTTTGAGCTGCCAGTGCCCTGGTTAAGGCATGTTTAGTGAGAATGGGAGGAGAGAGAAGAAAAGCTTACCACAAGGAAACTGCCTATCATCTGCATTCGGAGAGGAATCCTCCCCTTCCCTCCACCCCAGCACGAGCAAAAGCTGCCACCTTCACAGAATTTAGGAATGCGAAGGGAGAACTCCAAGGGGCCTAGTCAGACAAGCCTTTCTCGATCAATTAGCTTGCAACCATTACTTGCGACCCGGGGTCACCCAACATAAGAGTGTACTGGGTGTGCCTTCAGGGGGCTTCAGGCGAAAATACATTTCACAAACATTTTGTAAACGAGACAGATCAGAGGGCCCGGGTGCTGCAGTGTCTCCATTCAGGAGTCAGTCCTGTTCCGCTGATAATTTATGCACCCTACGTTTGAAGTGTCAGTAGTCTTGGGTTTGCAACCTTTCAAAGCGTGGGGGACACCCTACTCTATGTCTAGAAGTCTCTCTCACATTCTCTACAAGCCGCTTATTGCCATTTCATATTTCTTTGATTCTGCAGTTTATAGCCCTCACGCGGACTCCTTTTGTTTTAACTCGCGAGCCTTCTTTGCATCTCAAGACTGCTCTGAATGCAGTGATAAGCTTAAATGGGACAGCAGTCATTGGATTCTCACTCTGTGCCCTCCCAAACATGGGCTCCAGCCTAAAAAGAAAAGGTTGGGGATACTAGCAGGCCACGACATCAAAGGAGGTCATCCTTCATTATTAGACAGAGCCACAGAAATATTAAAAATAATACACCAATGTAAGAAGACTGCGCAAGTGCTTTTAGCCATACCTTTTAAACTTGTGAATTTGTTTTTCAAAACTCACTCACCTTTCCTCCTGACACACGATCACGGTGTGCAGGCATCCCCTACTCAGCGGAACGAGCGCTGGTAAGGGAGAAAATCGCTGACCTACTCCACCCGCCATCACCCACGCCCAGACAGGGACACGCCCACTCTGAGGCCACGCCCCCTGTACTTTCCCCTACACTATATACATGTGTATCTACCAAAAGCGCAGCGGACGAGCGCAGCGGGCGCGACGATTGCGCGACAATTGCGTGCCGAAGGCGCGCTTAAGGCAAGCTCGTCTGCGCTCGTCCGCGCCGAGTCCGGGCACAGGGCCGTACCCCCTATTCCTCAGACACCAGAGCCCAGGTACTACAATGCTGAAACCCTTCACAGCCTAAGGCCCCCTGCTACGAACTGTTCACGGCACCTCTACTCAGCTGAAAACATTCCACAAACATGCCCTAAATGCAAATCACTTCTTAAACCCAAGCCTACAGCTGCTCTAACCCACGATTATCATTTGCTCTTGTTAAACTGCAGATCTCTGCCGAAACATAGGACAGAAATTGCCCTGTTATTAGATGAACTCACTCCGGACATAGTATTCCTGACGGAAACATGGCTCACCACAGATTCCGATCCTGCCCTAGTTAGCGCTCTCCCTCCTGGCTTCCAAATTACTCGGCAGGACCGTTCTGATGGGAGAGGTGGAGGCCTAGCAATTATCCTTAAAGAACAGTTTCAATGCCAAGTTATTCCTGAAACCATTCCCGACTGTGAGAGCCTTGCTTTCAACATTGACCTCTCTCCGAATACCTGTTTCTCCGGTACACTTATCTACCGTCCCCCAGGTCCCCCTAAGCAATTCCACCTCCTCCTTCCTCAGATTGTTGCGGAACGCGTTAGCACCACGTCCAACTTCACTTTGCTAGGTGATCTTAACCTTCACTTTGATTCTGTATTGGATCAGGGAGTCACCACACTGGTAGATGACCTAGCCGCGCTGCAACTCACCCAATACGTCAAAACCCCAACTCATGTCAAGGGTCACTTATTGGACCCGGTATTTAGCAACTGTGCATTCTTTACAGTCGACCCGCTATTCCCGCTCCCATGGTGAGATCACTTTCTTGTGCCCTTCACATGGACCACATTTAAGCCTCTGCTGACTAGACCGACCGAAAAATTCACCCGAGCTTGGTCCCGCCTCTCAGTCGACGACTGGTCTTCCAAGCTCGCTACCAACCAACCTCTTTATAATGATGACCCAGGCCTAGCCAACCAGGCCTACGCTGACTGGATCACGCAAACTCTCAAACACCCTCCCTAAAAATAAAATCACGCTAAAACGATCCCACAAAACGGCTCCCTGGTATACGGAGGCTCTCAGGGACAAGAAACGCCAGTGTAGAAAAAACGAAAGACGTTGGCGTTTAGACTACTCACCAGGAAGCAAAATCTGTTATCGAGAGTCAATCAGCGAATACAAAGCTGAAGTCAAAATCGCCCAGACCACTTATTTCTCTAACAAAATTCTCGTAGCCAAATCAAAACCCAAAGAAATTTTCCAGATTGTAAAAAAATTAACCAAACCCCCTCCTAGTTTGCACGATACAAAATCCACAACTCACTGCAACGATGTAGCTGAGTTTTTCCATCAAAAAGTTAATAACATCTACTCCACTTTTCCCCCCAGCAAGATCACCTCCCCAGCCCAGTCCAACGCAGTCCTAACTACCCCCTCCCCCCAGCCTCTTCCTACCCTGGATCACTTCCCTCTCCTGGATCCTGTCACTCTGGAAACCATAGCCCGGAAAGTAAAAACCGGTTCACCTGATGATCCAGCCCCTCCAGACATCTTAATGTCAGCATCCCTAATTACACTGCCAATCATCAGGGATGTACTGAACGCTTCGATCACTTCCGGCTCAGTTCCTTCAGCCTGGAAACGAGCCATGGTCCGCTCACTATTAAAAAAAGCCTAATCTAGACCCGTCAGACTTCAGCAACTACCGGCCCATCTCCCTGCTCCCGTGGGTGAGCAAAATTGTAGAAAAATACATTAATTGCCATCTGGTAAATTTCTTAGAAAACTCCCAATTGTTAGACGCCACCCAGACGGGCTTCAGACCCAAACACGGGACTGAGACCGCCCTCCTCATGGTCAGGGAGGAATCCAGAAAAATCCTGGACCAGGGAGGATCAGTGGCAGTGATCCTCCTTGACCTCAGCGCAGCCTTCGACACGGTCAGCCATGACACCTTGCTGCACCGTATGTCCAGCGTCAGAATTAAGAAAAAAGCTTGGCTCTGGTTTAAATCCTTCCTGGAGGACAGACCCTTCCGAGTCTTTGACGGTGAGGCCGTGTCCACCAGTAGACCATTGAGGTGCGGAGTCCCTCAGGGCTCCTCTTTAAGTCCCGCTCTTTTCAACATCTATATGAGGCCACTGGCCGATGTCGTTTGCCCTTTTGGGATTAAGATCATTTCTTACGCGGACGACACGCAACTGGTGGTCTCACTGGCGCAGGTAGCCAATCCACCTACGTCAGGCGGACTTAGAGACTGCCTAAAAGAAGTAAAAAGCTGGATGTCCTCCTCATCCCTTAAACTGAAAACGGAGCTGATGCTCTTGGGTCCATCCGACCCCCTTTTTTTCAACTCCCTGTGGCCCTCTGATCTAGGCCCCCCTCCAGCACCTAAGGACAACATCAAGAGCCTTGGGGTATGGCTGGACAGTTCCCTCTCATTTAAGACTCAAGCCACAAAACTTTCTGCAACCTGTTTTGGCCTCCTTAAAATGCTTAAGAAAATCCTGCCTCTTCTCCCAATGGAAGCCAAGCAGGTAGCTATACAGGGTCTGATACAGTCCCGCCTGGATTTTAACAATGTGTTATACCTTGGCGCCCCAGACTACACCCTACGCAGACTTCAGACAGTGCAGAACTGCGCGGCCCGTCTACTGCTCGAACTTCCTCGCAGACAATCTGTGAGGGCCGGTCTGGTCAACCTTCCCTGGCTGCCAGTTCGTCAAAGAATCCGATTCAAAGCCATGTGCATTGCTCATCAGGCCTTTTGGGATACGGGTCCTATGATCACCCGGGATCTAGTCACCCATTACATACCCACCAGAAACCTCCGCTGTAGCCAGACTTTCTTAGCTACACCCCTCAGAATAAAAAAAGACCAGCTCGGGCGGCAGGACTTTCGCCTATAATGCAGCCAAGACCTGGAATGCTCTCCCTCTGCATCTCAGAGCCAACTCCAACCTTTCCTCATTCCGAAAGCAGTTAAAAACATTCCTTTTCAATATCCCCTATTAATCCCCACTCAGCCACTCTATGAGGTCTCCTCTATTATCTTCAAGCGCTTGGACGCCTCCGGGCAGCAATTCGCGCTTTACAAATGTACATCCATTTCCATTTCCATCCATTTCCATTTCCATACCTAAAGCAGCATTGGTTATTTGTTCAACAAACACCTTTTACAAATACGGATTACAATGAATTCTTTTAATCAACAAGCATTAAAAGTGCAATAGGTCTCGCCTTTTATTAAGTTAAAGACATTTGCTTTGCTATACAATACCATTAGCAAAGCAAATGGCTTTAACTTAACCAAAGGCGAGACCTGTTGCATTTTCAATGCTTGTTTAAGGTGTTGCCTATCTGGTGGCGAAAAGACTTCCTGGGCACATTACGAAAGTTTTTCTGGGAATGCATTCTGCCCATTGCAACTCATATTTGCTTGCTTTCTCTTTGCTGGCTTCCTTTGTTTTAGGCTGTCCAGCAGTCTTTGCCCCTCCCGTAAAACACAGCCTATTTACCATCGGTGCTTGTATTCTTCAGTGAGTGCTCACTTCCTGTAAACAGGTCTTCACATTTGGTACTTATCTTGTCACATTAACTATGCATTCAAAACCGAGGTCAAATGTCAGGCTTTGTCTTCTGAGGTAGCTTGGTGTTTACTTTTCTTTCCCAGACTGCAAATTGAGAGGATTCATGTGATTATCTTGCTGGATAATGGGGTTTAGAAAATTACGGGTTTTTTCTAGCACACAACAAACGTTAAATGTTTGTAAATGAACTGTACAAATCTTTCAGAATATGTCAGAATTAAGAAAGTACAAATGAAGCACAATTTTTTTGTATTCCTGAAGTGTGGTGGAAATATTTTAATACGATAAAACAAAATTAATATACTAGGTAATACCATTTGTACGATGTATAGGTTTATCATGACACTCAACTCTATGTCGATACTCTACACCATTTTACTGTATGCCACTTCTAGAAGAGCTACTCTACGCCACTGTACTCCATTATGTGACACTCTACTTTGACATTTTACCTCACTCTACTCCACTGCACTCTACGCTATGCCACTCTACAACGCTCTTCTCTACGCCTCTACACTCCATGCCACGACTACTCTACGGCACTTTACTCTATGCCCCTCTACTCTAACTCCATGACCCTCCACACCACTCTGACACTCTACAACTCTATAATCCATTCTATGCCACTCTACAAAACGTCCACTACGCCATTTTACTTCACTGTGTGCCACTCCACTGTACTTCCCTCCACTCTACGTCACTAACTTTTAGCCATGCTGAACAGCAGCCACACCGGTGTACAACATGGTTAAAACCATATTAGCAAAGCAAAAATGCTGTTGCATAGATGAGAATTGTTGGCTCTGCCAATGCTTGTTTGTTATTATCACTGATATGTTTGATGAGGTATTTTAATGTGTTTAACCCCTTCGCCACGGCAGGAATTCCGCCGCGGCGCTGGGGGGGGGGCGGGGGGGGGGTTGGGGGCAGCGCGGTGCTCGTGACGGAACCGCTCCGTCACAAGCCACGGTTGAGCTGTGCTAATCGCCCGCACAGGCGGGGAATTAGCGCCGCGTGGGCGGAGCGGCCGCCAACGGCCGTAGCATGACGGAACCACTCCGTCATGAGCACAGCGCAACCGTGGCTCATGACGGAGTGGTTCCGTCATGAGCGGGGAAGGGGTTAAGGCAACCCAAAATGCTCAATGTTACCTAATGTGTGTCATTTTGAGGTCTAGCATAATAGGCAGCTCATGTGCTGTTTGTTGCGAGTCTTATTGTTAGCTTATATTGGGCTTAGAGCCCACCCATTGCTTACCACTGGTTGGCTTTCTCATTTGCTTGCTCTTTATTCGTTAGTGTGTGAGCTTTCCTTCCTCTTGTTTGTCTCTCCTCTGGAGCATTGACATATTACACTGCTCACTTATTCGGGCACTACTTTTTTCTTTTTTTAAGCACTCTAGGAGAGTGCATGTGTTTTCAAGCTGTCTCTCGATTGTATACTAGGTGTGCAGATTTAGAACTCACATGGCACTGTACAAGAAACAATTGGCACAGGTTTGCTCCCACAATCTCCTGATTCATATGTGTGTATGATAAGGGAGGCAGGTGGAATCGCTGCTATTGGATTAAATCTGGATGTGTAATCCAAAGTGCAGCATGGATAGCAGACCGGGTGCTCTGAGATATACGCTCCCCTGTGCAGCGACGAGTATACGGGTACACTCAGACATGTCACTGGTAATTGTCCTGACTCTGCTTTGCTCTAGTAGTTCTAACTGAACTGATGTGTTGTACATCGCAGTGCTTTCATTAAGAATACTGGTGTGCAGAGCGTTTTCGATAGTTATCAACTGTATGTCTCTGGTGCACCTGGCACTGAGGGCCCGGTCTGCTATTGGCACTGCACAGCTCTCTTAAGTAACCATAAAATGTCTCGCTGAGGGTCTTCAGTACCAGCTCCAGTTCCCGGCCCGCCTTCGTGTTGTCTTTCAGGACAAGACTCTGTTCTTTGATACCCCCCGGGCAGCCTGGACCTGGCTCACGGCGGAAAAGCCTCTGCGCCAAACCGCGGCGGTGTCGTCCACTGCGGGGGCCCGGGGCGGGGAGGTACTTGGCGCCCGACGGCCACGGCGCAGGAAACGCACGCAATCCCGGCTGCGCCGCGGAGGGGCGACGACCCGGACCCGGTCTGCCAATGCTCCTGAGAGACGTGTGAGAGACTCCTCGGCCTCCTCTGGGGCATCGTCTCATGTGGCTGGGGGACCCCGGCGCTGCCTGTCACCCAGGCCGGGGGGATCTCCCGCCCCCCTCACTATACAGTCTGACTTGTCTGACCTCTCTCGTAGTCCCGCCATGTAACTTGTTGTCGGATCCAAGTTTCCACAGGGAGAGGTGACAACCTTCTTCAAGGGAAGGGAGGAGGGGGCTCTACACGCCTACGCTTTCCCGCAAACACCTAGGACGCATCACTGAAATCCGTACTTCTGGAGGGGTCCACTACGCTCCTTACACCTGAGCATCTAGGCTTGGGGTCTTGTGACTGTTGGGTTGTTCGGGCGACAGATGCTTCCGTTCTGAAGTGTAGGGTGGTGGGTGGGGGTCTGGGGTTGGGGGCCTGTTGGCCGTTTTCTCTTGGGGAATTGTTTTGTTTGGGTTGGATTTGGTTTTATTTGGGCGTCTGTTACTGCACCACACTCTATACACTGCTGTGACCCTCCCTGCGCTCACCCGTGCTGGCCCCACCGCCGCTTGCCCTCATGCGCGCTCCACTGGCCCTCCCTGGTGCAGGACCCGTGGCCCTGGCTTCTTCTGGCCGCTTCCTCTCTGGCGTGCTCTGCTCCCATGGCTGATCTCCCCCCAAGGCCCATATGCGCATTTTGTCATGGAATGTGAATGGTCTGCTGGATAGACTCAAGCGCACTGCAGTCCTTAAGCATGCTCAACGCAACGAGATCGACGTACTTCTTCTTCAGGAGACCCACCTGCTGGGCGAGAGGTGTCCCTTCATGGCCAGATACGGGTACGACCGGGTGTGGCACTCGGGATTCTCTCGCGGATCTCGGGGGGTCGCCGTCCTGCTGCGCCGTTCTGTTCCCTTTGTCTTTACCCGGGTGGCCCGTGACCCCCAGGGGATGGGGATCGCTGTCAGTGGCACGCTGGAAGGTCGGCCGCTTACTTTTCTGTCGCTATACGCGCCGCCCACAGGGCTGGCCCAAGCATTGTCTCATGCTGCGTCCCTGCTGGCCGCTCTCCCGCCGGGTGCTGTTGTTCTGGGTGGGGACTTCAACGCTGTCTCTGCCCCGCTGCTCGACTCTTCGGGCCCGGTCTCGACGCCCCGCGCCGCACGGGCTAAACAGCTGGTGGGGTGGGCGGAGGCCCAGGGCTTGTGCGATGCCTGGCGTGTCTGGCATCCGCGTGTGCGGCAATACACCCACACTTCGGCCGCCCACCATACTCACGCGCGGATTGATGCAATCTTTGTCCCATCCACCGAATGTGCGGGCATCCAGGACGTTCGCATTCTCCCCAGAGGGATCTCCGATCACTCCCCTGTCCTCTTGGGTCTGGGGCCCCCGCCCCACAGGGCCCGTCAGATGTGGCGCTTCAACGCCTGGTTTCTCCGGGATAAAAGACTCTGCAAGGAAGTAGGGTCCGCGCTGGCGCAGTACTTTGGTGATAACGATGGGTCAGTCTCCTCGGCGGGCACCCTCTGGGAGGCGGGTAAGGCCACCATCAGGGGGGCCGCCAAGGCGTTGGTGGTGCGGCACCACCAGGCGCAGCTTCAGCACCTCACTGCCTGCGAGGCCCGGGCGTTACGTCTGGAACAATCTCTATCCGCGGATGGGGGTCCGGCCGAGGATCGTCAGCTGCGGCTTCTGCGGGAAGAGATTCGCCAGCGGTCACTGGATGCGGCGAAACTTCTTTGGCAGTCCTCGGTGGCGAGGGTCTACGGGTGGGGTGACAAGAATGGGGCTCTGCTGCACCGGTTGGTCTCCTACCCCAGGGCATCGCGCATTATCCCGGCGATCACCGACTCGAACAGCCAGCTTCAGTCCACCTCCGTGGCCATGGCCAATGCCTTCGCTCAATACTATGCTCGGCTGTACCGGGCCCGGGCGTCTGACTTATCCCTAGCTTCGCTGCTTGCAGCTCACAGTTTAAAACTTCCTTGTCTTTGGTCCAGTGACTGGGAGAGTCTGGAGGCGCCCATCTCTCTGGAGGAGATCGGGGAGGCGATCGGGCGCACGTCGGCGGGGAAAACCCCGGGGCCGGACGGATTTCCGCAAGAATTTTACGCCGCCTATAAGGATCTTTTGACCCCTCGGCTGAGCGCCCTTTATGCTGAGGCGGTTGAACGCGGCTCCTTCCGCCCTGAGGCCGATGTGGCCACGATCGTGGTTCTGCCCAAGTCCGCGCCGCCCTCCTGTGACAGATCAGCTTACCGGCCGATCTCCCTCATTAATACAGATATCAAACTCTACGCGGCGGTCCTGGCGCAGAGGCTTCAGCCCTTTCTGTCCACCCTGGTCCATCCGGACCAATGTGGCTTCATGCCGGATCGTGGTACCCGCCACTGCCTCCGTCGACTTCACGTGGCCCTGGCCCATCGTCACCGCATATCCCCGTATCTCACGCTCCTACTCGCCGACTTCGAGAAGGCGTTTGATTCGGTTGGGTGGCCCTATCTCTTTGAGGTCCTGGCTCATATGGGTTTCGGCCCCAAATTTGTCGGAATGGTGCGGGTCCTCTACGCGCGTCCTCGTGCCCGAGTGCTAGTTAACGGGGCGTTGTCGAAGCCGTTTCGGATCGGCCGGGGGACGCGGCAGGGGTGCCCACTGTCGCCTCTCCTCTTTGCCCTTGCCATGGAACCCCTCGCTGCCCTCGTCCGCGCGGACCCTCTTCTTCGGGGCTGGGAGTGGCCGGGCCTTGCGCCCGACAAGATAGCCCTTTATGCAGACGACGTGTTGTTGTACCTTAGCGACCCGGCGCGATCTGGTCCCCGTGCCCTCCATCTTTTGGGCCTTTTTGGCCGTGCGTCGGGCCTCTATGTCAACCCGCATAAATCGGTCCTTGTGCCTCTGCACCCCTCTCGGGAATGCTTTGACTGGCAGGATAGGATTCCCCTCCGCCGGCTGTCGTTTAAATACTTGGGTATCTGGGTCTCCCTGCTCCCGGAATTGAGCTGGGCCCTTAATGTGGCTCACCTGGTCAAGAAGGCCAAGGCTGACCTGGTGCGCTGGCAACCGCTCCCACTCAACCCGTTGGGGAGGGTGGCACTCTACAAAATGATGATCCTCCCCCGGTTCCTCTACGTATTACAAAATACCCCCGTGTCCTTTCCGAGGCCTTGGTTCCGCGAGATGGACGGGTTGGCGACTCGATTCCTCTGGGGCGGTGGGAGGCCGCGGCTGGCCTTGTCGACGTGTCGTCTACCCACCTTTGACGGAGGGTTCGGTATGACCAACCTCTACCTCTACTATTTGGCCACTCGCCTTCTCGTCATTCACGATTGGTTCGGCGGGGGATGGTCCGACCCGGCCTACAGGGTGGAACTAACAGATTTGGGTTTCCCCTGCATTTTGGATCGCCTATACGGTGCTCCCATCCCCGCTTCTTGCCCCGGAATCACCAGGGCGGTCTTTTTGGCCTGGCGAGCGGCGCTTCGCCATACCCGGTGGACAGGACGGCTGACTCGCGCCACTCCCCTGTGGCACGGGGCGCTGTTGCGGGATGTTACTGCCTTGGAGGGCTTTTGGTCATGGGACCTGCTCGGCATCTCCCAGCTGGGAGATGTCTGGCGAGGGGGGCGCATGTGCTCATACGCAGAGCTGCAGGACCGCTTCTCCCTTCACTCGTCACAATTTTATAAGTATCTCCAGCTGCGCCATGCCATACGCACCTATACTCCTTTAGACGTTCGATTGCCAGACCACAGTCCCCCGGAAGCGCAGGTCTTGCTGGGTAACCTGGGGAGGGGGGGTATTTCCCGTATACACCGCTCTCTTATTAACAATACCCCCGCGGTTCGGGACGGCCTGAGGGAGAGATGGGAGGGTTGGGTGGGACCCTTGGATGAGGTGGATTGGAGGGACGCCCTTATGGCCCCCCGGCTGGTGACGGCCTCCGCCAAGTTGCGGCTGATTCAAATATACTATCTCCACACTGCATACCTCACACCGGAGCGTCTACACCGTGCGGGTCTCTCTGCTGACGCATCTTGCCCCCGCTGTGGCTTTGACCCGGCCGACTTTATCCATATGGTGTGGTCCTGCCCGGACCTAGGAGATTACTGGAGGGGCATAGAGGCTGACCTCACGGAGGTGTTGGGCTGGGAGGTACCACACAACCCTAGACACGCCCTGCTGGGCATCACAGATGGTCTACATGGCATCCGCGCAGAGAAGCTGTTTCTCATGACAGCGTTTATGGTGGCAAAAAGAGACATTGCAGCGGCATGGAAACACCCGCGGCCGCCTACTTTGGCTAAATGGAGTGCTGGCGTGGACTGGTGCGCGGCCCAGGAACGAACTCTCTATCAGGCGAGGGGCTGCCCCAAGAAATATCGTAGGGTATGGGGGAAATGGTTGGGCAATATACTTTGATCGGGCGCTTTGGGGGGGGCGGGGGTGGGGGACGGGGCTTCGGGGGGGGAGGAGAGGGGGGGGATCTCACTCTGTGTGATTGTACAGTGGTGGTTTGTCAGGTGCAATGTTTTCTCCTGTTGTGTTTTCAAAATCTCCAATAAAAATTGTTTATCAAAAAAATGTCTCGCTGAGAGCATAAAGCATCTATGTGTTTTAGGAACCCCAGAGGATTCATCTAGTGCTTTGTGTTAGGTGGTATGGTCGTTTATTTTTTTTTTTAAGTTATTTTTTTTTTTAGTTTTATGTATCCGAACTAGACCAGAGACATCGGCTATCAGAGCGCTTTACATGAGCACCAGTTTTGTTAGGTACGGGGAGATTAAGTGATTTGTCCAGAATCACAGGATGTTGAGCGTTGTTGCCGGTACTTGAACCCGGCTTCGAGATCGACCACTTTAGCGGTAAGGCTACATCCTCTCCCCTATGTTTCAAGTACATAGTGTGTGTAACACAGACTGTTAAGTGTTTTGTGAAAAATACGATGTGTTACACATCCTGAAGTTGTCCGTGGCCTGTGCGCTACAAAGAACTGTGCATACTGAGGGCAGCTGCTGCAGTGAGTTGATTATAGACAGTCCGGTAAGCTGTGTGTTTGGTAAATCACGAACAAGTGGATTAGATCCAGGTCTTGGCAAGGGGTAGCGAAAGCAACCAAACTTTAATTCTGAGAGAGCCTGGGACCGAAACTCACAATAAACAAGCAACTAACATGTTTAGTGAGACAGCGCGCAGAGACAGCCGTGTTTTGAAGTGCTGAGAATTAAAACCGGTTGCAAAACCTAACCCCATGAGTGCTATTACTTTTTCCGGATGAGAGAGAGTTTTGGAGTATATATGTGTGTGTGTGTGTGTGTGTGTGTATATATGTATGTATATATATATGTATGTATATATATATATGAACACACACAAGGAAGGACAATGGGCGGTTTACAAAACCGCTGGTATGCCGATCCACGGCGAGATTTGCATTAATCATGGTCAGGACAATAATATTAAGGATGTGTATTGATGACAAAATAATATTTGTTAAACAACACGAATTATATCGATGAATTGACTGTAATAACGTATGTTTAACGTGGTGTCCTGCACATTGAAAGATGGCGCCCAAGAAATACGTAGGGGCGTGTCAGTCCTTCCTTGCTTGTAACCTTTTTGAAACATGTAAATTTGTATATAAAAATGGCGCCGCGCTTCTTAGATCGTTAACACACTGACGAAGGGAAACCCCGAAACGCGTCTGTGAAGCGCTAAGGAATAAAACTGGCCCTGAAAAACTGAAACCGTGAGTGCTGTTGCCTTTTTCTCCGGACGGAGTAAGGGATTTTGCGAGCTGTGTGTATATATATATATATATATATATATATATATATATATATATATATATATATATTCACTGAAAAAACCATAGGTTTCACACATGTTATAGTTAGCGGAAATTTTACTGATAAAAAACCAATGAAATTCCCCCGTTATAGTTACTGCAGGCAACTATAACTCACGCGACCGCAATCCTCTGCTGATGCTAATACTGTATTTAGACACTTATTTGCCCATGTCTTCTTCCATACATTTTTAGCTATACATATATTACAAATATTTTTTTTTCATAAAGACACATATGTCATCAGCAGAAGATTGCGGTCGCGTGAGTTATAGTTGCCTGCAGTAACTATAACGGGGGAATTTCATTGGTTTTTTATCAGTAAAATTTCCGCTAACTATAACATGTGTGAAACCTATGTTTTTTTCAGTGAATTTGCAAGGTTTTTTAAATGCTAATTCCTAACTATAACGTGTGTGAAACCTATGGTTTTTTCAGTGAATTTGTACGGTTTTTTAAATGCTAAGTTACTTTACGCCATTTGTGGCGTGCGCGCCCACTTAACGCAGTTCGTTCTGTGCGCTTCGCGCACCGCGCGCCCACTTTACGCAGTTAGTGCCATGCACGCACGGTGGGCACGCGGTGCGCTACGCGCACCGCGTGCCCACGTTACGCTAGATGGGCCATGTACGCACGATGCGCTTCGCGCACCGTGCGCACATGGAGGACATATGATGCACTTCGTTTTGAAAGGTAATATTTTAATTTTTCGTATATTTTATAAGCCATGCACAAATGGTGCCCTTCGGGCACCATTTGCACACGGGGTGGAGAGAGTGTGGATAATTTTTTTTTTTTTTTTTTTTTTAAATTTTAGTTTTTTTCAGCGTACCGTAAGCGCACCGTAAGCTGGCTCAGATATATATATTGATTTAAAGGCTATTTTCTCAGAATCTACTGAACAGATTTACACCAAACCTACAAAAGGCACTTCCTTGACCTGAGGACTACCTCTCTGCCAAATTTCTAGTAATTCTGTTCAGCCGTTCGGGCTGTAGCCCTGTCTAAAGGTCCTATGGAAAAATGCATGGGAAAAACGCGTTTTGGGACCCCCCTTTTATCTCAGCCCCTGCTTGACGAATCCCCCCGAGACTTTCAGGGTAGGAGCGGAGCGTAGCGCCCCACCTATTTTGAAAAATTCGCGAGGATTCGTCGACCGGCGCAAAAGTTATTCAAAATAGAATGTTGCGGATTTCCTATGGAAACGTGGTCCTAACTATAACTACCTACTGGCGACCGCCAGTAGGTAATATATATATATATATATATATATATATATATATATATATATATATTCACTGAAAAAAACATAGGTTTCACACAAGTTATAGTTAGCTGTACATTTCACTCGTAAAAAACCAATGAAATTCCACGTTATAGTTAGTGCAGGCAACTATAACTCACGCGACCGCAATCCTCTGCTAATGACATATGTGTCTTTATGAGAAAAAAAATATTTGTAATATATGTATAGCTAAAATTTAATGGAAGAAGACATGGGCAATTAAGTGTCTAAATACAGTATTAGCATCAGCAGAGGATTGCGGTCGCGTGAGTTATAGTTGCCTGCACTAACTATAACGTGGAATTTCATTGGTTTTTTACGAGTGAAATGTACAGCTAACTATAACTTGTGTGAAACCTATGGTTTTTTTCAGTGAATTTGCAAGGTTTTTTAAATGCTAATTCCTAACTATAACGTGTGTGAAACCTATGGTTTTTTCAGTGAATTTGTACGGTTTTTTAAATGCTAAGTTACTTTACGCCGTTCGTGCCGTGCGCGCCCACTTCACGCAGTTCGTTCCGTGCGCGCACGGTGCGCTTCGCGCACCGCGCGCCCACTTAACGCAGTTAGTACCGTGCACGCACGGTGGGCACGCGGTGCGCTACGCGCACCGCGTGCCCACGTTACGCTGGATGGGCCATGTACGCGCGATGCCCTTCGCGCACCGTCCGCACACAGAGGACATATTATGCGCTTCGTTGTGAAAGGTTTTCTATTAAATGTTCAATGTCTCATATGCCATGCACAAAAGGTGCACTGCGGGCACCTTTTGCACACGGGGGGGGGGATAATATGGATTTTTTTTTTTTATTATTATTTTTTACCGTACGCGTACGGTAATCGTATTCGGCGTTTTTTCCCAAATTTTATTTTTTATTTTTTGGCCTTGGATGGCCTTCTGGCACACGATAACCAAGGCTAGGTGGTTAGGAGCTGTCTAGCCTGCCCCCTTTTAATGATATCCAACTTTGTTTGTCATCCCCCCCTCAGAGTGCGAGAGAGAAAATGGCGGCCGACACTTCCTGGTTTCGACCGATTCGAATGTTTACTAAGATCTAACAGCCAATCAGAATCGCGCTCGCGCACGGCACCGTACGCGTACGGTAAGCTTACGGTGCGCGCTCGGAGCGTGCTTACAGATATATATATTGATTTAAATGCTATTTCCTCAGGAACTACTGAACAGATTTACACCAGACCTACAAAAGGCACTTCCTTGACCTGAGGACTACCTCTCTGCCAAATTACAAGTAATTCTGTTCAGCCGTTCGGGCTGTAGCTGTGTCTAAAGGTCCTATGGAAAAATGCATGGGGAAAACGCGTTTTGGGACCCCCCTTTTTTCTCAGCCCCCGCTTGACGAATCCCCCCGAGACTTTCAGGGTAGGAGCGGAGCGTAGCGCCCCATTGGTTTTGAAAATTTCGCGAGGATTCGTCGACCGGCGCCAAAGTTATTCCAAATAGAAAGTTGCGGATTTCCTATGGAAACAGGGTCCTAACTATAACTACCTACTGGCGACCGCCAGTAGGTAATATATATATATATATATATATATATATATATATATATATATATATATATATATATATATATATATATATATATATATATATATACCATAGGTTTTAGGGACGTTATAGTTAGCTGGACATTTCACTCGTACAAAACCAGAGAAATTCGGCCGTTATAGTTGGTTGAGCTAACTATAACTTGCGCCCCCGCAATGCACTGCTGATGACGTTACATATTACATCATTCATGACATGGTCAGTGACATCACTGATGACATCGTCCAGTGATTGTGTGTTTCTGTAAAGTTTAAATATGTTTTATATATGTATATATGCCAAAGTGTATTGAAGAATGAGTGGGTGTATAAGTGTCTGAATGGATGATTTAGTATGTGCGTGACTGACTGTATAATTGAATGATTAAATGTCTTACTGAATGCATGGGTTAGTGACTAAACTGTGTGAATGTCTGTATCAGTCTGTCAGTTGGTGTGTAAGCGGCTGCATTGATTGGTGAATGTTAGACCTGGCATTTCTTGGCCTGGTTACCCCTGACTTTTTTGCCTCTACCTCCTCTATTTTTGATGCTGTGATGGATTTCGTTTTAATGGCTTAGATGCTTTGCGCACTTTGCCACTGCTGATCAGTGTCAAACTGCAAATGCTTCCTGTATAAAGTATTGTGGTAATTGGTTGTCCATAATTGGTATGTTTGTCTTACTAGCAAAGTCCCGAGTAAAGTGCACTATGTGTGCCAGAGCTGGTAATGCAAATGCTACTGTTGGGCCTGCAGCACTAATTGTGCCACTCACACAAGTAGCCCTAAAGAGAGAACTCAGGCCTGCCACAGCAGTGCCTGTGCGCAGTTTGCTAACTGCCACGTTGTCCTGACAAGTGCACCCACTTGCCAGGCCTTACCCTTCCCATGCACCTCAGACACCCCTATGGTAGGTCCAAGGTACCCCCCTGGGCGGGCAGGGTGCAGTGTCTGTGAAAGTTAGGACATGTACTGAGGTGTGTACCATGTCCTAAAATTGAAATACTCTCCATTTTGTTTTTCACTGTTGCAAGGCCATCTTGCCCATAGTACAGAATGGGGAAGGCTGTATAATATGTTTCCAGCTTCTCTTCCCCATAGGCTTAAGATGGAGAGGTGAAGTTTAGTGTGCCTGAACTTACAATTTAATAACACATCTTTTTGTGAAGGTGGTTTTTGACTATTGTGTGTTGAAACCACGCTTTTAGAAGTGACTGGTGTCTTTGTTCTAACAATTCTGTGTGTCACTGTCTGGATTTGAATGTGATAAGATCTGGGAAATGTCTTGACCCAGGGCAGAAGTTGGAGACAGCAACAGGCTGACCTGCATCTGGAGTGTAGGGGGGAGGAGTAGCCACTGGAGGTGAAGATGCCTGGGCTGCTGCCATAAAAGAATGGCTCCACCTGCTGCTGAGTAGGTGAGGAACCAGACCCCCACTAATCAAAGGAAGAATGTGTCACTGGCAGGGAGACACCCAGAACTGGTTTGGATAGGGGTCAGTGCACCCCCTGAACACAAAGACTTCAAAGACATTTAGGGGTACAACTATGAGAGCTGAAACCCCTGAACGTTTGACTGATCAAGGCTGAAAAGGATTGAAACTACTTTGTGGTCAAGAGGAACCTCTGCCAAGGAAGAACAGCTGAAGAGATTGAAGAGAAGGACTGACCCTTGCTGGGTGTTCTGGGGCTGGCCTGCAGTTTCCTGACTTAACTAAGGAGAGGATAAGGGACGTTGCTGAGTGCTGTGTCCCCCTGCTTGAAAGGACTTTTCTGTGTCCCGAAGTAACTTGTCCCAAGGGCCCGAGGAGAGCTGGTACCCTGCTGTGGAAACTCAGGAACATCAAAGTTTCCAAGTGTGTCTCAGCGGCACTGTGTGCATGTGCTTTTTGCAACCTGAGACCTTCGTAAGCATTGCCCTGGGACTGTGTGCCCGAAACCCAACCGAGTCTCAGCGACGCTTTGTGCGTGTGCAGCCTGAGACGTTTGGGTCCGTGGTGCTGGTTGGAAAGTGCCCCGTGACTGTAGTGCCCCCGCAGCGTGAATCATCGTCCACGCTGCTGTGACGTTGTTTGTGGCCCGAGCCGTCATCGTAACGGAGGCTGCGGATCAAGATCGCCGCCGCTGGCCCGAGCCACAACATGCTGAAGGATTTCGTAAAACTAAGGAAGTCGTGAGGTAATTGTGATGGTTGTTCGCAAGAGGAATCTGCCCAACATTGTCAGCAACGGAGAAGGCAATGTCGTAACCCGTCCGGCTACAGCGTTGCCTTGCATCGGAGCTGTGTCGTCATCGGTAGCACCCAGCAGGACGTCCGACGAGCGGGGGGAGAGAGAGCGAGAGAGAGGCAGCGCATCCCTCAGGTAAGGCTTGGACTCCGGTCAGGAGCCGCAAACATGTGTGGCCTGGGGAGGCGTGCAGGAGGAGTACAGGAGTGCTCCCGACTCTCTCCCGCTGCATCGCGTTAGATGCGCTGAGTCCTCGAGCGGGGCCGCCCTCGGAAGTTCAGGACTGTTGTCTGTGGTTGGGGCCTAGTGGTCCCGTGCTAATCGCGTCTTACCACCCCCAGAGTAACGGTCTGGTTGAGAGATTTAACCGGACCCTGAAGGGCATGATTATGGGTCTTGAGGAACCCATGAGGCGTAAGTGGGATGTCCTCTTACCATGCCTGCTGTTTGCTTACAGAGAGGTGCCACAGAAGTCCCTAGGGTTCAGCCCCTTTGAGCTCCTGTATGGGCACCCTGTGAGAGGACCCTTGAGTTTCGTGAAGGAGGGCTGGGAGAAGGCTCCTAGTAACCCACCCCCACCCCACCCCACACCCGGATGTACATAGCTACATGCTGGCTTTCAGGAACCAAACTAGTTGTTTCAGGCAACTCGCTCAGGCGAATCTGGAAGCCAGCCAGGAATAAATGAAATGGTGGTACGACCAGAATGCCACTCTGCTCGAGTTTCAATCTGGACAAAAAGTGTGGGTGATGGCGCCAGTGGAGCCTTGCGCGCTCCAAGACAAGTGGACTGGGCCTTATGAGGTGGTGGAGCGCAAGAGCGGAGTGACCTACCTGGTTGACTTATGGTCTCCTAGGAACCCTTTGAGGATCCTCCATGTGAACCGCCTCAAACCAGACTTTGAGAGGTCTGATATAACCATGCTCTTGGCTACAGATGACGGGGCGGAAGAGGGGAATGAACCTCTTCCTGACCTCCTGTCAGCCATGGAGAAGGATGGGTCAGTGGATGGGGTGAACCTCTCGCCTACACTGACCCCGGACCAGCAGAGGGACTGTCGCCAGGTATTGGGTCACTACGCCTCCCTGTTCTCCCTGACCCCAGGAGTCACCTATTGGTGCGTCCATGATGTGGACACTGGAGATAGCCTGCCTGTAAACATTTTTTTACAGAGTAGCTGATAAGGTCAGGGCCAGCATCAAGGAAGAGGTTTCTAAGATGCTGGCGTTAAGGGTGATTGAGCCATCCAGCAGCCCCTGGGCTAGCCCAGTGGTTCTGGTGCCAAAAGCTGCTGCGACTGGTGCCACCCCAGAACTCCAATCCTGTGTGGATTACCGTGGGCTCAATGCGGTCACCTAGACTGACGCTCACCCCATCCCCAGAGCTGATGAACTCGTGGATCGGCTGGGAGCTGCCCGGTACCGCAGTACATTTGACTTGATGTCTGGGTACTGTCAGATTGCCTTGACTGAGGGGGCCAAAGAGGGGTCAGCATTCTCAACACCCGAGGGGCACTACCAATTCAGGGTTATGCCCTTTGGATTGAAGAACGCCTCTGCCACCTTCCAGAGATTGGTTAACCAGGTGCTATGTGGGCTGGAGGAATTCAGCGCCGCCTACCTGGATGACATTGATGTGTTCAGCTCCAGTTAGGAGGAACATTAGCAACATCTCTGTGAAGTGTTGAAGGCCCTGCAGAGGGCAGGCCTCACTATCAAGGCCAGTAAGTGCCAGATAGGGCAGGGTTCTGTGGTGTACTTAGGACACCAGGTATGGAGTGGCCAGGTGCCGCCCTTACAGGCAAAAATTAATACCATTCTGGCTTGGGAACCCCCACCCCCAAGACCCAGACAGGAGTGAGGGCCTTTTTAGGACTCTTTGGGTATTACAGGCGGTTTGTGAAGGGGTATGGCACCATTGTTGCCCCCTTGACAGAACTGACTTCAAAGAAACAGCCCAAGAAGGTGATCTGGACTGATGCCTGCCAGACCGCTTTTGATGCCCTGAAAACTGCCATGTGCATGGCACCCGTTTTCTCCAAAGAATTTGTGGTGCAGACAGATGCTTCAGAGCATGGTGTGGGAGCAGTACTCTTACAATTGAGCGACGAGGGCTTGGACCAACCCGTAGCTTTCATTAGCAGGAGGCTACTTCCCAGGGAACAGAGGTGGAGTGCAATTGAAAGGGAAGCTTTTGCTGTGGTCTGGGCTTTGAAGAAGCTGAGGCCCTGCTTGTTTGGGACTCACTCCCTGGTTCAGACTGACCACAAGCCCCTCAGATGGTTGATGCAGATGAGGGGTGAGAACCCAAAACTGTTGAGGGGGTCCATCTCCCTACAGGGAATGGACTTCACGGTGGAGCACTGACCTGGAACAGAACACGCCAATCACGATGGTCTGTCCAGATTTTTCCGCCTCAGTGATGAGAACTCCCATGAAGGTGGGTAGTTCTCCCCACTTTTCAGCTGGAGGTGACACGTTTTAGACCTGGCATTTCTTGGCGTGGTTACCCCTGACGTTTTTGCCGCTACCCCTCTATTTTTGATGCTGTGATGGATTTCGTTTTACTGGCTTAGATTCTTTGGGCACTTTGCCACTGCTGATCAGTGTCAAAGTGCAAGTGTTCCCCTTATAAAGTGTTATGGTAATTGGTTGTCCATTATTGGTTTGTTTGCCTTACTATTAAAGTCCATAGTAAAGTGCACTATGTGCGCCAGGGCTGGCAATGCAAATGCTACTAGTGGGCCTGCAGCACTAATTGTGCCACCCACACAAGTAGCCCTAAATAGAGAACTCAGACCTGCCACTGCAGTGCCTGCATGCAGTTTGCTAACTGCCATGTTTTCCTGAAAAGTGCACCCACTTGCCAGGCCTTACTCTTCCCTTTCCATGGACATCCGACACCCCTATCGTAGGCCCAAGGTACCCCCCTGGGCAGAGTGCAGTGTCTGTGAAAGGTAGGACATGTACTGAGGTGTTTACCATGTCCTAACAGTGAAATACTCTCCATTTTGTTTTTCACTGTTGCAAGGCCATCTTGCCCATAGGACAGACTGGGGAAGACTGTGTAATATGTTTCCAGCCTATCTTCCCATAGGCTTAAGATGGAGAGGTGAAGTTTAGTGTGCATGAACTCACATTTTAAGAATACATCTTTTTGTGAAGGTGGTTTTTGAATTGTGTGTGTAGAAACCACGCTTTTCGAAGTGGCTGGTTTCTTTGTTCTAACAATTCCGTCTCTCTCTACCTG
Organism: Triturus cristatus; assembly: GCF_964204655.1. Lineage (NCBI taxonomy): Eukaryota > Metazoa > Chordata > Amphibia > Caudata > Salamandridae > Triturus > Triturus cristatus. The sequence continues at coordinate 30,935,776 of NC_140585.1, read as the reverse complement.
GTTGTGGATTGACTGTCTAGATTTGAATGTGATCGGATCTGGGAAATGTCTTGACCCAGGGGAGCAGTAGGAGATAGCAACAGGCTGACCTGCATCTGGAGTGTAGGGGGGAGGAGTAGCCCCTGGAGGTGAAGATGCCTGGGCTCCTGCCATAAAAGAATGGCTCTACCGCCTGCTGAGTGATTGAGGAACCACACCCCTACTAATCAAAGGAAGAATGTGTCACTGGCAGGGAAACACACAGAACTGGTTTGGACAGGGGTCAATGCCCCCCAAACACATAGAATTCAAAGACATTTAGGGGTATAACTATGAGAGCTGAAACCCCTGATCGTTGGACTGATCAAGACTGAAAAGGATTGAAACTACTTTGTGGTTAAGAGGAACCTCTGACAAGGAAGAACAGCTGAAGAGAAGGACTGTCTCTTGCTGTGTGCTCTGGGGCGGTCCTGCAGTTTGCTGATTTAACTAAGGAGAGGCTAAGGGACGTTGCTGAGTGCTGTGTCCCCCTGCTTGAAAGGACTTTGCTGTGTCCTGAAGTAACTTGTCCCCAAGGGCCCGAGGAGAGCTGGCACCCTGTTATAGAAACTCAGGAACATCAAAGTTTCCAAGTGTGTCTCTGCGGCGCTGTGTGCGTGTGCTTTTTGCAGCCTGAGACCTTCGTAAGCATTGCCCCGGGACTGGGTGGCCCGAAACCCAACCGAGTCTCAGCGATGCTTTGTGCGTGTGCAGCCTGAGACTGCCATTGGGGTCCGTGGTGCTGCTTGGAAAGTGCCCCGTGACTGCAGTGCCCCCGCAGCGTGAATCATCGTCCACGCTGCTGTGAAGTTGTTTGTGGCCCGAGCCGTCATCGTTACGGAGGCTGCAGATCAAGATCGCTGGCCCAAGCCGCGACGTGCTGCTGAAGGATTTCTTAAAGCTAAGGAAGTCGTGAGGTAATCGTTGTTCACTAGAGGAATCTGCCCAAGATCGTTAGCAACGGAGAAGGCAGCACCATAACATGTCCGGCTACAGGGTCGCCTTGCATCGGAGCTGCGTTGTCATTGGGAGCGCCCAGCAGGGCGTCCGACGAGTGGGGGCGGGGGAGGGAGTGAGATCAAGGCAACGCATCCCCCAGGTAAGGCTTGGACTCCGGTCGGGAGCCGCAAGCGTGTGTGGCCTGGGGAGGCGTGCAGGAGGAGTACAGGAGTACTCCCATCTCTCTTCCGCTGCATCGCGTTTGATGCGCTGAGGCCTCGAGCGGCCCGGACCTGCCCGGCAGAACCGGAGCCGCCCTCGGAAGTTCAGGACTTTTGTCTGTGGTTGGGGCCTGGTGGTGCCCGTGCTAATTGCGTCGATTGTCCTGGGATTATTCCTGCATTACGAACTGCCTTATTACTTGCATTAGGGATTGTATACCTACATTACGAACTGCCTGATTACTTGCATTAGGGATTGTATTCCTACATTACGAACTGCCTGATTACTTGCATTAAGGATTGAAGTATTCTCGCATTACGAACTGCCTGATTACTTGCATTAAGGAGTGCGTTATACTTGCATTACGAACTGCTTGATTACATGCATTGAGGATTGCATTATTCTTGCATTATGAACTGCCGGATTACGTGCATTGAGGATTGAATTATTCTCGCATTACGAACTGCCTTATTACTTGCATTAAGGAGTGTGTTATACTTGCATTACGAGCTGCCTGATTACGTGTATTGAGGATTGCATTACTCTTGCATTACGAACTGCCTGATTACGTGCATTGAGGATTTCATTATTCTTGCATTACAAACTGCCTGATTACGTGCATTGAGGATTGCATTATTCTTGCATTACAAACTGCCTGATTACCTACATTGAGGATTCCATTATTCTTGCATTACGAACTACATTAGTCTGACAATACGAACTGCATAGCATTGGATTAGAACTGCTTTTGAACATCGTGAAATGCTCTAAATACCGCAAGAACCTACAAGTGTTTGTTGACCTAATAACCGGCAAGGTGAAATATTACGAATACGCATATGTTGGATTTTTATCGTGTGGTCTTGCCGTATTTTTCTTCTTGATAAAAATACCGCTATTTTCATACATCAGTGTGGTGTCCATTTGTGGTGTTATCACTGTGTCACTGGGAGTGTGGTTGCAAATAATTTACACATTGCCTTGAAGATAAGCCTGGCTGCTTGTGCCAAGCTACCAGGGGGTGAGCAGGGGTTATCAAAGAGGGTGTCCCTCCTTTCCCTGACTAAAAGCAAGGGTCCCTATTAGGACTAAGGTAACTGCCTCCGCCAACTACAGACCCCCAGTTCTAACAGTGAGTAGCTACATTCGTGTCTATATGGGTTATTGCTTGGTTGCTTGGCGCACTGCTGCTTGGGGGATGAAGTCCACTTGTGTTTTGAGGTCCTCAGGACCCCTTGTGCAAAAGCAATCTGCTTTGGTTTTTTGAAGCAAAAGCAGGTTTCCTGCTCGCGCGTCCAAAAACCAAAGCAGAGTTTGCTATCACAAAAACCAAAGCAGAGCTTGCTATGACAGGGCGGGAGCCATGCTCCTGCCCTGTCATAGCAAACAGCAATGTCCCGGGGTGGGCATTTTGAATAGAAAACGAGGTCCTAACTATAAACTACCTACTGGCGACTGGCAGTAGGTAATATATATATTCTCCCAGCACCCATTATTTTCCCTCAACAGAAAGCGCTAAACTCGCAATATAGATTTTAATGGGTTAAAAAGGGTCCCTGAAATATAAAATATGGAAGGGGTTTGCATATGTTCTGAAAGCATTTATTTGAGGATCTGAAACAAAATGCACGTTTTATTCAGTGCAGTTGAGGTGTTAAGCTCCCGTGCCAAGCAGCGAGCAAATTGATCTCAAACCGCTATCGCTAATGGTTTTCCTGACATGTTCGCATCCCACCATTGTGTGGCAGAAGCATTTCGGTTATACGGTGGCGTTGTATTCCCTAATCAAAGGAAGTGCCTGGTACATTAATTTTATCTCCAGCCCCCCTTCCCAACCCCAGTACTAACTCTCTTTCCAAAGAACTGAGCTCAGTACATAACTGGTGGGCAAAAGCTGCCTCTGTTGACCACCCTGTGATGCAGGGCTGGGTTCACAAACCCTGAATGCATTCCACCACTTCCCAGTGGCTTTGTGATTTGTAACTCACATTTGCTTGCTTTATTGGATTTAGGCTGTCCAGCTTGAGTTAATCCCTCTCGTGGAGAATAGCCTGTTCATTACAGCTCCTTGTATTATTCTAGGAGTGCTTGCTTTCTGTTAACAGGCCTTCTAATTTTGTTCTGATCTTGTCACATTTGCTGGACATTCAAAGACCGAGGTCAAATGTCAGGCTCTGTTTTACAGGGAGCTTGGTGTTTTCTTTTCTTTCTTTGAAATCAAAGTGAAAGGAGTTATGTTACAATCCTGCTGGCTACCCATGTGAGGGGAAAGGCTGTAGAATGTTATTTTTTCTAGCACACAACGAAATTGAAATGTCTGTAAATGAACTGTGCGCATATTTCAGAATATGTCAGAATTATGAAAGCACAAATAAAGCACCTTTTTGTAATTCTGACGTGTGGAGGAAACAATTTAATATGATCAATACAATTAGTGATGCCATTCCTACACAACATCGTTTATGAATGTATAGTTTATCAATAAAACTGTTCACATATGTTATGTTGATTTCAATCGAAAACGTGTTGTCTGTAATGGCAGTATGCTACTACACCATGCATACCCCACTCTACACCAGTCCATTCTACAACACTATTCGACGACACACTACTCACCTCTATGCTATGCCACACCACTCTACGACACTGTATTCCACTCTACGATACTTTACTCCAAGCCTTGATACTCCACTCTAAGACCCGCTACTCCAGTTCACTTTACTCAACTACAAATCCATTCTTCGCCACTGTACTCTATGGCACTTTAATCCATTCTAACCTACGCCACTCCACTCTACAGCTCTCCTTTCAACAACACCTTATTCCATTCTGTGCTATGCCACTCCTCGTCACTCCATTTGATGACAATTTACACCACTCTACGCTACTCTGTGTCACTCCAAAACCCTCTGCTCCACTCTAGGCTACCCTACTCTACGACACTCCATACCACTCTATGCCACTCTACTCAATTCTATTCCACTATGCACTATGCCACTCCACTACACCATCAGCTCCAATCCTTCCTACTTAACAATACGCCCCTCCACTGTATGACACTTTACTCTACACCACTCCTGTATGTCACTCTCCTCCCTGTAATGCCACTCTCCTGTATGCCACAAACGATTAGCCATACTGAACTGCAGCAATGCTGGTGTACAGCATGGCTAAAACACATTTGCAAAGCCAGTAGGACTTGCACAGGTGACCTCTTTGCTTTGCCAATGCTTGTGTGTCCTTTCTATGAAGCATAACATTATGTGTGTTCTTCCAATGCTTACTTTTTAGGTACTATTGCTTTTCTTTTCTTTTTGGTTATTCTCTCCATTAGTGCTTGCGTTTTTCAGCTGTCTGCCTTGTGTACTTCTCTTCCTTGCTCTACCTTACTCTGTTTCTCTTTCGCCAGTGTTTGTGCCCCCACATCGCTTTCTCACTTGTGTTTTTTCCGTCGATTGCTGCTCCCTCTTCCAACCCTCCTCCTCCCGTTGCTGAAGTTCCCACCCTCACAACCCCTTGCTGCACCCTCGCGCCCCCCCTTCTTTTTTTATTTTATCTTTAAAATATTTATTTTTTTGCAGAGGACCAGGCTGCAAATTGTCTTCCGGTCCACATTTTTTAAAAACAATTTCTGTTCAATCTAAAAACGTTAAATTAAAAAAAAAATGGCACCCACATCATTTGGTAAAAACATATGCTTAATAGAGCCGGCACGCCTACAAAATGACATGGTGTAGCTTTTTGCCATGCTCCACAGTATCTTGCGAATGCTGTACAGCACAACTTAAAGGCATTGGGAAAGCCAATAGGAATAAAGGCAAGACTTGTTGGCATTGCCAATGTTTGTTCGGTCTCACGTTGGCCAAGGCCTTCTGTTTCTCCTCAAAATCCTTCGAAGTACATATATCTACATACATACCTGGACTTTCAAGCAGTCCTCTTTATCTGTTAGTCTGTTGCAGTGTCCTTCACGTTTTATTTCCGACCCACAACATTTTACAGTATGGGGTATTTGGCCGTGCCTCTTCAGCCATTGGTTCTGGTCTCTGTGAGTGACAACGTTTTTCCCAAGCACCATGTCGTCATCCACACAGATAATAGTCTTCCTCCATTCTAGGGATGATAATAGTGAATTAATTTCTCTTTCAAGTTTCTTTTTTATTTTGCGAGGGCCCGGCAGCTCCCCAGATACTCCTATGGACCCTCATCCACGCCGTCATGCACGTGGTGCCTATCTTTGAACAGGCTTTAAAACTATTCAGATATGGATGACTTCTTTGAGTATTTTTCATTGTTAGGTCACTTCCTGCCTCCACTCTTAACTTGCTGCAATAAACCTATTTGTATATATTCAGCCCTGGTTCTTTTTCTGCATGGCTTTTAGGTAATATCAAGAGCGGGACAACATTCTTATCATTCACGACCATTGTTCGTGCAACCCACTCTTTCATACTTTATTGGGAGACTGTCTCCAGCCCCCATGTCAGTTCTGTGCAGTTCTTGAACCTAGTAACCCCTAAAGCTGTTGTCTTTCTCTACCGCAGGCCATGGCGCTGGCTCCAGAGGACACCGAACCCTATCATATGTCCTACATCACCTCCAATGAGATGAAGAGTGCCCTACACTGGTTCAGCTGTTGGTCCCACTCTCAGAGGGAACGCTTTTTGCAAGACCTGGTGGCTAAGGCGGTACCAGGAAAGATCTGCCTGCTTTTGGAGGGTCTTGGTCGTCTGGGCATGGATGACCAAGCGCCCAACATTTTCCAGTGCCAGCTACGGCTCTGGGACCAGTGGTTTGCCAACTGGACAGAAGAGGAGCGTAACGAATTCCTGCGGAGGCTGGAGGAATGCGATCCTAGCTTTGTTGCACGCTTCTATAAGGGGGTGGCAGGTACAGCTGGTAAGGACTGAACGGTTAAACTGCTATCTCCGTCAACCGAAGGGACAATTTACCAATCTCTGTGCGAGAACACTTGACTGTACAAACCATGTGTGAAAATATTTGTGGAGTGTTCAGCAGCATGGAACCTCACTGTTTGAAGAGGCTACTCATGTAAAGATAGGCAAGGAACTCTTCAGTGATCGATGACCAAGACCAGCGATTGCAATCTGTGGCCCTTTGGCCGGAAGGAGCAGAGCACTGGCCATACGGTCTGTTCCATTCGCAGTTTTCCCCTCAGCATTTTTCAGGATGTCGTTTCTTTTTTTTTTACGGCAATTTAATAAATATTCTCTGTTGTTTGAAATGACTGTTTCATTGAGCGTTTTACTTCATACATACGTACATTAATAAATAAGAGCCTTGGCCAGAGAGAGGCTGCAGAATAAAAGCCTATGGAATAAGTTCATGTGTGTCCAGTATTTAGCATACAGTAGATTAGATAATGAGACTTTTAGAAAGCCCACCACTTACACTTTAAAAACATGAAAATCAAAACATTTTTTGTGGTCGCCGGCCTTATAAAAAAAATACATTTCCTCACCACTCAGACACACACATATTCTGGAAACCGCAAATGAAAATTTCCATTTTTATTTTTGCCATCTTCTGTATCACGGACAAAGTCTTTGTTGAGGTCACGGTACTTTACAAACTGGTGCAATCAAAAGAAAGCAGCAGCTTGCCATTAACCATTTATGAGATGAACATAATGTTTCTTTAGGCACTACAGGCCTACAGAAAATATTCTAGTAAATGTTATGAGTATGGACGCTGTGGTGGTGATACACCTTACTAACTGAATTGTACTGCACATACAGTGTCTTCATTTTTTTTTTTTAAAGATGTTTTTGGGCCCCCTTCCCTGTCTAGAAGGTTGGCGAGAATTCATTTCCTTTTTATTGTGGTCAATTATTGCACTAAAATGAAAGAAACATGAGAATAAAGTTAGCCAGAATATGAATTTTCATGGCCAAGCATTAATCCAAAAAGCTTTTTACTTTCAGCATCTCAACGTCTATAATAAGTGTGTTGTCTTTACCATTCGGTTATGACGGGAATACACTGAGCTTCTTGGTTTTCTGACTTTCCCTCTTCCGTAGATGAGGTCTTCAGGTTGGGTATTTTCTCTCCTTTCAGCTCAGACTTTACTTTCTTGAGATAGAGTGCCTGCATGGAATCTATTCAACCCACTCTGGCAAACTTAATCCATCCAGTTCGAGGTCTTTGTCCTTTGCTCCCACCACAGGATGGAGGCTGAATGGTCAAGATTAAGTGATTATCCTTCTTGACCAGGAAAAAGCAGGATGAACACAAGTGGTAATGGCTAAAACCTTGTTTTTGCAGATTTAAAAGGTTCTTTAGTGATGGTGTGCACTCTAAAGTCTGAATAGCATCCAAAAATACACACACTGAACAACCTGGTGGTGTATTTCATAAGCTAAATGGAGCTGCCTTCCATTGGGGTAAAAGCAAATGGAACCTCTCACTTGCCACCAAAGATTCAAAGAAACTGTTTTGATACCAAGGAGGGAAAAGGTCTATTCCTTTAAGTCTAGTGACCAAACTTAGAGGCTTGTACAGAGATTATAGACCTTTGAAGTCATACTTGCTTGTTTTGTTCTGTAACCATTCATTTGTAGGCTCTTGGCCCTGCACACTGACTTCCTAGTTGTACTTCAGAAGATGAAGTGCATTGTGACCACTTTTTTCCCTGTCTTTTTGCTTGGCTCCTCTGTGCAGGCTAGGCGCCGAAGGCAATTTTACAACTGTCTATGCACTTCAACTAGCTGCTGTACATGTAGTTTTTGATGGGTCTCGAATCTAAATACAAACAGAAAGTGGGGTGTATGTAGGTCTTCTTTTCTGTGTTTGTGTGGCTGGAACAATATCTGCTCTTAATCTAAGAAACAAAAGGGCCAATGACCTTGCAGACTGCACACAAATGACCACTGCATCAGGCACCCAGGATCAGTCTGTGTAGATCAAGGAACTCCTGTGATAACATCAGGAGAATGCTAGGCATCCTGTATCTGTGTTGCTGTCCTGTGCTTGAGATGCATGATGAAACCTGTGATCAGGAGGAAGGTGAAAGCCAATCCCAAGCTTATTAGGATAAGGGTGAGGTGACTCGGGTTGCCCGGTGCGAGTGTAGGGGGCGAGAGAGTAGCATCAACAAGTCTGGGAAAGAGAGAAATGAAAGGTCAGTAAATCAAACCCTGACATACAATTAAATCTTGCAACAAGTGGCAGAATTTCAGTGGGACAAATAGGTTACTTATCTGTATCTATGATCTTTGAGCATTTCTGTCTTGAGATTGCTATACATAATATGTAACAAATGTTGTATTCAATGTTTTAATAACATTTTAAATCTATAGAGGACATTCCTGGCAGCCACCTCTTTGGTAAAGTCTCACACTTCATGGTTCTAACCTAAACCTTAGTGGACTCATCCTTGCCCCCGCCCCCCCCACCCCCAAACAACCGGATGCCCTGAATAAACTTGTGTGAAGGTCGTACACTTTGTAAACCTTCTCACCCACCAAAATGTTTCTCTTTGCAGGGGCCTCAATGGGATCACCGTCCAAAAACACTAGACTTCATCCACCTTGAAGATTCAGTACATTGAGATGCATCACGGGATGACAGTACTCGACCTTCAAGGTATAATCTTCCTAAATCAGTACTCTTCAGCGCAACAAAAACATGCATCCTTTTAACACCTGAAGGAAGTGACCCGATTAGGGTCACCCGGGTCAATCGCGACCACCTCTCAGCCTTTCATACAAATGAAGAGTCGGTCATACAGTAGAGAATACAGACAAAAGTGATATATTAGTTATACACTCTAGCCGAGTCCAGTCTGGCCAGCCTCCTTGGATTGCTGCAGAGGGGACTGACTTCAGACATGGTAAGTAAATTCCCAGCACCCCTAAAGACACGCCCAGACTAGATTTTTCCAGTTGGTAGCTAATGCACAAAGGAGGTACAGAATGATGAGTTACAATCCTGGAACCGGGCACACTTTATCATGTATTCAAGGTTAATCTGCCTGCCCTCACCGCTCTGAGCAGTGGGAGCAAGCCTATCTAGTCAGACAGGTATGCACTAATAAAACATTCTATTCATTAGCACAGCAAACTCAGCCTTGGAGAAATAAACGAGGACACACTGGCAGCTGCTTTTCAGTGAGGCAGACACAAAGTGAGACAGAAGTTAGTTTCGATCACCGCTCAAAATGGCAGCTAAATACAAAATGGTGCAGCGAATGCTAACTTAAATCATACAGTGCATGGAAAATTCGGGGAAATTTTTTTTCAGTTAGTTTTGTTATTGGAGTTCTTTAGAGGAGGATTTTGTTCGAGTAATTTGCTCCGTAAAGAACATCCTTTTAGCATTAAATAGTAATTTCTTGTAGAGGGAGAGGCTTGGCTTATAAGTCTCTTTATCAGCATCATTATAGCCTCTTCTCCAGGCGCGCTCTAAGTGTTTGCAAGCGTGTTTTTGCTTTCTCAGTTCTTTCGAAAACCAGGGAGCTGATGGCTGGGCACGCTTGGTAGTCCATAGTTTCGCTGGAGCCAATTTATTGCAAGCGGCTTCTACCCATTCCATGTATGCGGAGGTGGCGTCGTCAACTATTGAGGGAAAAGGGCAAATCGTTATCTTGAGTAGATCTGCTTCCAGGCTCTTATTTGTATCTCTTTTTGGGGCTCTAACTTGTGTTGATGGAGGTTTGAGTATGTTACTTCAAACTGAATAGCGGCATGGTCTGTCCAGGGAAGTGGAAGCACCTTGGTACAGGCCAAGTTGGGATTGTTGGTAAAGATCCCGTCTAAGGTTTGTCCTGCAGCGTGGGTGGGGCCTTCTACGAGTTGCCTAAGTTCCCCCCCGCTCATCACTTGTTACAGGCTAATTGTGTCGGGTCGGTGAGAGCTTCCAGGTGAAAGTAAAAATCCCCCTAGCACCGTGAATGAGTCCGAGCATAGCCCATCCTCTAACAGAGTTCCTACGGACTCAAGAAAACCGCCTCTGGGGCCGGGAGGTCCGTAGAGAAGAATCCCCTTAAAAGGATTGTGATGAGAGGTAAAAAGACTAAATGAAAGTGCTTCACATGCCAGGTTGGAAGCTGTTTGGAAGGAGGGCTGCAGGGAGTCATGGTATATAACCGTTAGTCCTCCCCCCCCCCCCCCAACCTATGCTGCCTATCTTGAGTGAAACACTGGAAACCCGGAGTTGTGGCTGTGGCCAAGTCGGGTCCTGAGGCTGTATCAGACCAGGACTCCGTTATAAAAGCCAACTTTATATTGTATTCTTCAATAAGCAGTGCACACTCCGTGCTAGTTTTTTTTTTTATCCCTCCTATCTTGCGTTCAGGAAGACTGATGGAGTGATACATAATATGGGGGAGATTTAGATGGCAGTTAAGACAGATGGCTGCCAGTTCCTTAGGAGTTGCCCTAAGTATAATGCTGGGACAACTCGATTTTTTACCTGATGGGTTCAAAGCCAAAAGGTAGTCCCTTGAATAAACCAGAATTTCTGGCTTCAAAGAACCATGGGGACTGGCCATGAGCTCGTTCCGTGTGCGGACGGGTGCAGACGGGCTTGTCTTAGGCACGCCTTCGGCACGCCCGCTGCGCGCATCCGCTGCGTGGTCGTGTCAGCGTGCAGCTAAAAACAACTACCCCGCTAACTTGATAATGGTTGCCCCGCTCCCTTGCCCCGATTCCCTCCTGACCGGTGAAGTATTAGGCGAGCAGCAACAGTAAGTACAATAGCCCTGTAAATAATCCAATTCAAATCATTCAGTGATTGCCAGGAAATGGGTTAAAAAATACATAAAAGCAATAAAAACCCTGGCGAGTTCTATCTCAGCTCAACAAACCAGGAAGGCAGCGCCTTATCAGCATAATAAGCCCGCACTGATGCCAGCGTTGGATTTATTATAAAATGCACTCAGAGGGCATCTTTGAGCTGCTCCTGAAAAATGACCAGCTTCTAGTGTATTGGCTGATTGAACGCTGCCAACCAGCCGGCCCCAGACAGGTTTCTGATGGTGAGAGCCTTTGTGCTGTTGAGGGCCTGGAACAAAGCCTGCTCTGGCTGGAGGTGCTTCTCAGTCCCCCCCCCACCCCCCCCCCCACCTTCAGGAACAGCAGCACATGGCTGGCTGTGAGCCTCAAAGGCTCTCACCTTGTGTTATGCTGATTTGGGCAGCTCCAGCTAGCAGGGATGACCGCCCCCCTGTCCTAGCCCCACTTTTTGGCAGCAGGACAGGCGGGAAAATTAGTAAGCAGGGTAGGAGGGTCCACCTTGGCTTGGCACACCCCTGGCGGTATCGTGATCTATATTGATCCGGTTGATAATTACAACAGAAACTACCATTTCCTTGTACCACGACTTCACTCTGTAGTTCGAATACAGCGATTGGATTGGTACCTAATTCACGCTATGAGCACGCTTATAAACACCACCTGATCGGAACCTCGGCACCTCCCACAAACCCAGGAGAGTCCGAGGCACCGACGGATAAGTGAGTGTTTGTATCTTGTATAAGCGGTTACTTGCATCGGTTCACTGACTCGCTTTCATCATATGAGAGTTACCCTACTGATAAAGGCACGCTGTATTTTTAAACTACATTTACTCGTCACTGAGAGAATCTTGCACAAGCAGTTATCGGTATCTCCGTGCACTTGCTTTAATCTGGTGTGAGTTTTCCTCACCTTATCGAATAAGTTACGCTGCAATTTACATACTCAAGCATTACGTACCTGTCGTTAAACGTCCTAACAGAGAGAGTCTATTCACACTTTCTTTACCCCTAAGATACTGTTTTTTCGCTGTTCATCTCAAGTATAGGCGAAACTCGCATGCATGAGTGTATACTATGCCTAAGCTTTACCCCTTTCACCCCTTTCCAAACAGTTGGTATCTGTTACCGTAGTAGGCACCTACTGCCGATATAGAAGTTTCAAATTTGTCCTCTCTCTTCTTTTTCTTTTTTAGTTTGTCTCCCTAAGATGAGTACTGACATGACTCACTAGAGTAGGTGACTACTTACGAGGCAATAGTAACGTCTGGTTGACATAATGTAGTCAAGATGAGCAATGGAAACATTGCAGTACACTTTTGAAGAAATACACAGGACTCTTCAAACTAGTATTGATCCACTCTATTTGAATTTTCTATAGAGCGGGGTCTCCTATTCCTGAGTTAGTGACCAGGTGAGGTGAGGTCTGTATCTCGAATGATGCAGGTGAGTGCCCTGTTTTATTAGTTCAATTTCGGTGCGCCTATACAAACTGTCATTTATACACAAGAATCGCCTGAATGTTGCGATGTTCAGATTTTTAAGGAACTTATTAAACCATATTCATAACACTAAGTAAAACTATACATGTTTATGCATTTATTCATTACAGGAGTGAAGATTACCCTGCTCATTCAGAGATCTCATCACTCAAGGTTGTACTTTTTGACAATTTTGATTGACACGTTTTATATATTTTTCCAATTTCACTTTTTGCAGTAGCTAGTTTAGTTCTATAGGTCCTGAAGAAAGCCGGGCAAAGTTCCATTTAGGCTGAAACTAGTCGACCCATTGTGAAGCAACCTATCTGTTCAAAGTTGCTTATACATATTTTTAATAGGATTGGCATTGAGATGGTGATTAAAGGCTGTTTCTCTCTCTCACAACTCCTTTTTTAAATTTCACTTTTTTGCACTGCACTAATATTATTTCTATTATGCAAAGAGACGATTTACTATTTCTGCATTTCTCATGATCATATTGGTCAGTCTCTTTCTGCATGTTTTCCTTCTCTGACTTGACTTTGTTTGGTTCGTTTGCAATCTGTCGCTACATGATCCTCCTCAAGGCTTTGAGGAACAGTAGCTAAGATTGAAGGATTACCAGATGATGACACTGGCCTCTCTTGGCAGTTGATGGGAATCCTGTCAACATTTCTTTTTACTGTCATTTTCATTGTCAGTGTTCCTCCATAGTAATTGCCACTGGTAGGATAGCTTATCTTGGTGCCACGTTTTTGGTTGGTCTGTTCCTTATGGTCTTCATTTATTAGACCACCAGTTCCCTTTGTATGTGTGTTAAAGGTATTGGGGATTGGAACTGTTGATTGGTCGATAAACTTTCCCTTAGACCCTATTTCTCCCTCCTGGAGTAGTGTATGATGACACCCCTAGGGTGGCCAGGAGCTGAGGTGAACTCCTCTCTTCAGAATTATCCATCTTGGTTTGGAGAATTTGGAACAATAGAAATAAGGATGTGCCCCTTTCACCAACGGAGGGGGCATCTAAAGGGTGTCGTCACCCTAGGGGACAGCAGTTATTGGCTACTGCCCCTCAACCTCAGTAACGCTCTTAAATTTAACATTTAAGGGCTCCCCTGAAACATGATCCTCAGATTTGACGACCTATGAAGAAGAAGGACCAAGAGCTGTGCAGCAGTGGAGAAGAAGACAACCGACTTGACCCCAACCCTACCAGCCTGTCTCCTCCTCCAGCGATCCTGCTCAAAGAAATCGGCGTGTCCCATGGCCAGCATCTCTCCAGCAACTCCAGAGGCCTGAGATGACTTTATTAAAGACACCGGAGTTGTCCAGCAAAAGCAACCTCCAAGAAGGATTTCAGTGCCTCCTGGAACCGCGAGTCCTCCCCACTCTGCATCCATTTCCCTCAGCCCGAGTCCAGGTGGCCCAATGATCCAGTGACGTCTCTCCAGCGATCCTGACCTGGAAATCGGTGTTGGACGACCTCTCCTCAGCTTCCCCATGACGCCTGCAGCCTCATCTTGAAGAGTGCCCCTGACCGCAACCTGATCTGGTGAAAGAAAACCGACGCCAAAAGACATCCCTGCACCTGCAGCCCCCAGGCCTCAGGGTACCCAACCAACATTGTCCTGGTGTCTAGCAACTATCCAACTTACCTCTGCAATCATTGGTTCCCTTCAGCCGGTCTTCTGGTCCGTGCCTGCAGCCTTTTTCCTCAACCGAAGATCCTCATTGACTTCCATTGGGAGTCCGACACCTGTTTGCACTCTGCACCTAGCCGCCCATGTGCTGCTGGAGGTGAGCTCTTGGTGCCAACTTGTGGCCCCCTGTGTGGTGTGCTGTGAATCCAGGGCCTTTGCCCTGAAACTGCATGTGTTTGCCTGCAACCGGTGCTCTGCTGAGCCCCCATCCCCCGGTCTCCATAGACCTGCAGTGCCACTGAGGGTGCACCCCTGGCCTGTGTTGGTTCTACAACCCAGAGACTGAACCTGAAAGTCGTTTACTTACCTGTAAGTTACTTTCATGTTTTTCCTCCAATGATTGCATTGGGTTTTTCTCTGTATTGCACCAAGTGTTGATCCTGAGAACAGTACAGAGTATCTTCTTGATATTGAAAAGTATTTCATGCACCTGTAAAGTATTTCTAATGCTTCCACAAACATTTGCCTACTGTATATTGAAAGTGTTGCGTAACTGAAAAGTCTACTTACCTGTAACTGAAATCCACTTGGTTCCTAAAATAAACGTAACTACAGTAATCTTTTTATGAACATTGGCGTGGAATTAGTCTTGAGTGTGTGTTCCTCCTTGTATGAGTGTGTACAACAAAAGCATTCACACTACCCGCTGATAAGTCTAACTGCTCAGCCATCACTAAATTGAGAGTAAGGTATTTACTGGAGTCTGTGCACCTTATATCTCTTTGATATGGTACATACAGAGCCGGCTCCCTACAACACCGACCAGAGTCCAGCTCCACCCCCGGGTCAAGCCTCCAGTGATGCCGAATCTCCTGCACATACGAACGTGGAGGACCTACCTGGCCCTTCTGGACAGCCAGGGAAGACAGAACTAATGAGTCTCACTGTGCCCATGACCACACTTCCCATCCCAGCGGCAACTCCTCAGCTGACCACTGCCCCAACAACCTGTGGACGCAGCACCTGCAGCTCCTGCACCCCAGTCCCAGTTCCGGAGGTGAGCATTGACTCCACTCTCACTGAGGATGGAGGAGCCAGTGGGACGGAAGCAGCTGCAGCGGTCCATATACCAGCACTTGGACACACATAACGATCATATGGGCCAGCTCATTAGGGTGCTGAGGGACATCCACACCACCCTCAGAAGGGCTTTCCCCCCACCACCTACCCATTCCTGTGGTCCACCTACATCTGAGCCATCTATATTAGCGGCTGCCACAGGAATGGAGGCCCTGGCAGAGGAGGACTCTTCAGATACCCAGAGTTTGCAGCAGCGGATCCACCCGCAAACCTAAGAGGGGAAGACCATAAAAAATAGCAGGAGTTTCGGGTGGCAAGGCACCCACAAAAGCGAGGAAGAAGAGCTGCCCCGATGTACTCCTTTGTATACAACACATTGACTTTGTTGACTGATCCTGTACACGTATCATTTCATTTCAATTTTCCGGAGTTTGTTGGACTTCAGGCAATGTGGCCACAAATAAAATGCTTTCTTCCACCACCACTTACAACTACACCCCGGTGTTTTCACTATTGCAGCTTAGTTTGTTATTCACAAAAATCACTGCAATAAAAACACTTTCACAGATCCAGCAGCTCATGTGGTATCATTCACATCTAGCAAAGAATGAAGTCAACACCTTGCATACCACAACATGTAGGTAGAGGCAACTTGTGCATGCACAGAGTTGTTGAATTGCAAAATGTGCACATAGTGTACCAACCGTGTCACCCAACACAGACCTAGAAGTGTACAGTCTCAACACATCTTTGATACAGAGTTCCAACCTTAGGGGCCCATAATGTTTTACACTGAGTTAAATGACACATCAGTGAAATGATCAGTGTCAACAAACACAAATGTCATATGCAGACCTCAAGAACATGTTTGGAGGGGACATATCTGACAATGCCAAAATCTGTAGCAATGTCACAACTGTGTCATGGAATCACCTGGAGCCATCTCAACTGCCCCAAAATAGGAATCCCACATCATGTTATACTAGGAACCACAGCAGGGAGTCACTACAGCTTCAGAGCACAGGTACAGACCAAAGCAGTGTAACTACATCTGGTGGAATGTCACAAGCATTTGTCCGTGTTGTGCCACAACCTTTGTGGCATACAATGATGAGAGACGTTAACACCTGCATCCAGTTCATACACATTGAGTACTTCGCCAATGTGCAGAGAGACAAGCATGATTTGGACAAACAGCCACATTGTGTTGGAGAACATGATGGCACACATTGCCAAAGTACCACCACACAACAGGGAAGAAATCATATGGTGTGTCAGCAACTTCCATCCTATTGCTGTGCAAGCTGCCTTAGTATCGGAGTCTTACACCCCCAAACTGTGCCAGACATTCCCTAACATTCCATATCTAATTTGCTTTGCAGAACAGCATCATATACCTGCTGATGTCACAACTCTAAAATGTTCACATGAAGATGACATGGTGAAGGTACCCTACAACAGACCAAAACCCAGATATTAGCCAGGACACCATACACATGACACCAAACACAGTCCACGTCTGGAGTACACAGTACATGGATAAAATTAAACTACAAAAAGCTATATCAACAATATTTGTGCATGTGTCAAGAGCTCCTCCACTAACGGCCCTGCACAGTTACCCACTAGTATACACACCGAATAATCAACCATCAACGACCTACTCACAGCTTCACAACTACAGTAACTGTAACAGTAAAAATCGTGACATCTCACAGCATACTTGCACTCATGAGAAGGAGTTATTTATTGATCAGTCCTTGATGCATGTCAACTCCTTCCTCGTTGCCACTATCATAACCTGACAGATCAGGTTCCTGCTGGTCTCCATCCTCTGCAATGAGAGGGATGTTCCATCGCAGCGTGAGGTTGTGGAGCTTGCAGCAGGCGACAGTGATCTGACACACCTTCCTGAGTGAGTAGAGGAGGATTCCACCTCTCTTGTCCAGACATCAGAGTCTGGCCTTCAGAAGCCCGAAAGCCCACTCCACTGGTCACTGTGTTCCACCATGGGCCTCACTGAAGAGGAATTCCCCTGCTGTTGTATTCCTCAGTGGGGCCAACAGCCGTTTCTGATTGGGATATGCTGAGTCACCTGGATGAGAGACACTCAGAAGTGCATTAATGAGTCACACATTTGCACCAGACATCACACACACAAATGGACACATCTCACTCACTAACAAGCCAGGCCCTCTCTGGTTGAAGTTGTTACATCAACTGGGGTATGGTGCTGTTCCGCATCATGTAGGAGCCGTGGGCAGATACTTAAAATCTGGCACAGACGTGTGAGATGTACAAATCTGCCAGACATGCCACTTGCACATTGATAGAATGAAAGTGCTTCCTGTTCTTATACAGTTGTTCACGTGTTTTCAGTGGTACTAGGGCAATATGTGTGCCATCAGTAGCTCCAACAACATGTGAGATGCGGTCTATACCATAAAAGTCACCTTTCACGGAGGCCAAATCTTCACGTCTGGGGAACTGAATGAAGCTATCCATGTGTCTTACCAGTACTGACAGCACATCACGCGAACATAGGCTATGACATTCCACCTGATCTAGCCACAGTGTACTGAAATGAACCAGCGGCCAGGAAATGCAGTGTGGCCATCAGTTTCACCATTGGTGTCAGAGCTGTGGGATAGGTCCTTTGAGGACATAAGTGAGGCTCCAACTGGTCACATTGATCGTGTATTGTCTGCTGATTGAGACAAGACTTCCTGATGATGTCTCTTTCTGCCATAGAAAGTAGGTCTAGTAAAGGCCTGAATACTGGAGGCAGTCGTCTTCTCCCTCTGCCAGGGTCGCTCTGTGTGGAATCGAAACTCATAATGATAGTGGTCACAGTACCCTCCCTGACTCCTACCAAGTTACAGCCAACAGTCATGTAAATGAACAGTCATGCATATGTGAGCAGTGCACAGCATCTCGCATCATGTATGTACAAAAGGAAAGAGCATACATACCAACTTGCAGTATGAGGAAAGTGGATGTGGAAGAAGTGCCTGACAAATAGGTGGATGACAATTTTCAACCATTGAGCACTGTTGCATGAGAGCCCATCACAGCCGGGACACAGCATAAGCCATTACATTGACATACCAGATATCTACGGGAGTCACCCTGATGGATAGGATGCACTGCCATCATGACAATTTCTACCTATCATCCCCAATCTGGGATACACATGTCTGTAACAGCACTGTGCACATCATACATACTCATCTTGTTTGGAGGGCACCGTCATGTTATGGAGTTTGCATTGCAAACATTACCACCGTCATTGACGCGGTGCACAGCCCTGGCGTGTTATTTAGGGAGATGCACGATTCCTCATACAATGTGTTAATGAAGCCTGACATGGTGGAGGCATCACCTCACCAATGTGATATACAGGATCCCCGACCCCCTGCGGTTTCAAATCACGCGGTAATCAGGGGTCACCCAAGGCAGCCATAGGCTGCATGTTGTTAAGGTGACGGTTGCTGTTCAAGGGATGTATCCGCCGATAGTGGAAACCGCCTATGTGGATACCTGAGCTCAACAATGGGACACAGAAACGGCAAAGTTATGTTATGTTATGTTATAAAGTGTTTTATAGCGCGCTCAAATAATCAAGAGTGTCCTGGCGCGTGCAGTTATCAAAACCCTGAGGAGTGGAATGCATGGATCAGCTAGTTAAACAGAAAAGTTTTAAGCCGTTTCTTGAAGGGTCCAAAATCCTGAATACTTCATATTCCTAGTGGGAGAGAATTCCAAGCCAAAGCAGCTTTGACAGAGATGGACTGACCTCCCAACCGGGACCTGCGGAATCGAGGAATGGTCATCCGATGTTGGGTGGCTGAGCGCAAAGCTCTGCTGGGGACATAGAAGCAGAACTACTTCCTGATGTATAAAGGTCCCAGACCATGCAGAGCTCTATGAGCCACCGTGAGGACTTTAAATTGCACTCTTTGGGCCACCGGGAGCCAATGCAGGTCACGCAGATGCTGTCTCACGCTAGATCTTCTAGAGATGTTAAATAGAAGTCTGGCCGTGGCATCTTGTATAGTCTGCAGTTTACTCAGCAGATATCCAGGGATACCACAATATAGGCGTTGGCATAATCCAAGCGAGAAAGAATGAGTGGCCGGTCGACCGTTTCCTTGGCATGCCTGGGAAGTAGGGGGAAAAACCTTCTAAGAGATTTGAGAGTGCCGAAGCAGACTCCGGTGAGTTTCTAGACTTGCACCGAAAAGCGAAGGTCGTCACCAAACCAGATCCCCAGGTTCTTAGCAGGCGCGCCTGCTGACTTAGGGCAAGGGAAGTCAGGCGGCCACATGTTTTCTCGAAAGGCAGGTGGAAATGAGCCATATAGAAGGACCTCCGACTTATCCTCATTGCACTTCAGTTGGGCACATGCCAACCACTGAAACACGGAGGAGAGGCAGGTCTGCGCCAGAGAAGTCGACAGGTCGCCATCCTTCCAACTAAATAGGAGCTGGGTGTCATCGGCATAGGCAATTATTTTTGCCCCCAGTTCCTCTGCCATGAAAATAAGGGTTGTCAGATAAATGTTAAAGAGTAATGGGCTCAAGGTAGAGCCTTGAGGTACTCCCGTAGACACTTTCCTGGCAGCTGAAGAAAACGGAGGTGACCAGACCTGCTGAGAGTGATCTTCCAAGAAAGATTTAAGCCAGTCCAGGGCAGAGCCTGCGATGCCGATATTTGCAAGGCGGGTGAGGAGAAGATGGTGGCAGAGAGATAGAGCAAAACCAGGGCCGCCCTGCCGCCCATGTCCAGGCATTCCCTGATTGATTCTGCCATTTCCACTAGAGCAGTCTCGGTGCTATAAGTTTTCCTAAATCCGGATTGAGCCGGATGGAGGGCGCCAGAATTTTCGATAAAGGTGTCAAGCTGACGGAAGACGACTTTCGGACCTTGGACAGGGCTGGAAGAAGAGAAATGGGACGATAATTAGCAGCTTGTGACGGATCTAATGAGGGCTTCTTTAGGAGTGGCAGTAATTTAGCCTGCTTCCAAAGCAGAGGAACCTGCGCCGTGCATAAAGACAGATTAATAATTGATGTCACTTCAGGGTAGACAACCTCGGCAACTCCTGCCAGAACTCTGGCAGGGCATGGGTCAGAAGGTGAGCCTGATTAAAGGGTATTAAGAATAGCCAATATATCTGACCCAGTTGCAGGGGAAAAGCCGATGAATATAGGTGGCGCTGGAAGCGGAGGGGTATGGGGCAGATGGTGGGGAACACTAAGCCCCTGAACATTCTTCATCAGACTATCTTGGATAGCTTGTATTTTCCCAATAAAAAAAGAGGAAAGCTCCTCACACCATTGAAATGATGCGGGAGAAGCCGCTTGTTCGGTGTAAGGTGTCAAAAAGCTTCTGACAATGGAGAAAATCTCTCTACCATTGTTTTTTGCTTTAGCAATGCGATCTGCATAGAAGCTACTCTTAGCCAATTTAATGGCCACGTAGTAATCACTTTGAGCTTTACGCAAGACAGATTTTGCTGATGGAGAGTACTCCAAGCGCCACTGGCGTTCCAATTTCTTACAGCCCAATTTGAGCTCTCTTAGTGCACCAGTATACCAAGGATGAGATGGAGAGGAGCGCAGCCGCTTTTTAGAAATCGGATGAGAGACGGAGCTGACACCCTGCCTAATCCAAGTAGCAAAGCCGTCTACCGCCTCATCCAAGTCACAAGAAAGCACTGGGCGGGAAAGTGAGAAGGCAGTGTAAAGGGCTGGGGTTTCAATTTTCGGTGGGGGTTTGCATTGGACCGAGGCACTGGGGGGCAGCGACATCCCCATTGGCCAGGAAAAATGGACCAGAAAATGATCAGACCAAGTAACCTGGATAGGCTCCTCCATAGAAAGGGCGAAATTGGAACAAACCAAGTCGATCGGATGGCCACCTAGGTGGGAGGGAACTTTCAACCACTGAGTTAGTTGCGCCAGATCAAGGAGATCGATTAGTTCCTTAGTGCCCGGAGACCCGGGACAGTCCATATGGATATGGATGAAAGTCAATAACAGACTTGGAACCGCTTGGCCTGTCTCAACTAATCACAGGCCCTACTCATATAGCGATTCACTCGCTGGATCTACTAGTCACAAATTCTGAACATATTATATGCGAGGTACCAATGCCTCTAAGTTGGACTGGCCACTTTTTAATTCCCTTCTATGCTCAGTCATGTCAATTACTCAACACAAAGGGAAATAGCAGCAGGGCTAAAAACTCTATCTCACTCACGAAGCTTTTAATGAATCATTTCTCTTCAGCTTGCCGGAATTGTTTTTTTTTTAGGTCAATGACATTCTGTACATGTTTAACTCTGATTTATCTGAAGCTCTGGACTCAGCAGTACCCTTCAAAAAATGTAGTTCCACCAAATGGCGTCCTTCTGCTCCCTGGTTTACCCCTGAGCTAAAACTGGAAAAATCAGTGTGCAAGAAATTAGAGAGGCGGTGGCGCAGAACCAAAAAGTCTCATGATAAAGATCTCTATAAACAAGCCTTATTTCAATATCACTTAAATAGGAAAATCTCAAGACAAAATGTAATCACTAATCAAAGTGAAAAGGCAGACAATTCTCCCAAAGCACTTTCCAAAATTGTGCAAGATTTTACTACCCCACGGGCACGTGTCCAACTCTCCAGAGTGTCCCAGGAACTCTATGACTCGCTGGCCAATTTCTTTCAGGTGAAAATCTCCCATATCTATTTAAAATGTAATACTTCACTCTTTACACTATATCTGGTAATACCAGCAGCGAAGCTGATCTGATAAGAGATGGGACTTACACCGTAAATAGGTTCGAACCCTTTATCTTAGAGGGCGTTTGTAGATCCCTGGATGCTGCTGAATCAGGCTCCTCCCTGGACACCGGCCCTCCCAAAGAAGTGGCATCTTTATCCAACTGTCTTGCCCCGGTTATTTTAGAGATATTTAATTCCTCGGGGGAAACAGGCACCATCCCTTCTGAATGGAAGGCTGCATGTGTGCTACCTATTTTGAAAAAACCCACCATGGAGAAAAAGGCATTGCCCAACTATCGCCCCATATCTCTCCTACTTCTTTTGGCCAAACTGCTTGAAGACTTCATTAATAAACAATTAACAGCCTACCTGGAATCGATTCAAATCCTGGATTCTTCGCAATCCGGCTTTCGATCAGACCATAGCATGGAAAATGCGCCATGCTCTTGCTTTTAGATCTCTCAGAGGCCTTCGACATGATCTCCCATGTCAGGATGATGGAGAGGCTGCAAGAGATTGTTATACAAGGACTGCGCTTATATGGCTCCACCATTTCCTGCAAAAGACAGATACCAAACTGTCATCCTTGGCCCTTATACCTCTAACAAAATGCGAGTAGACAGGGGTGTCCCACAAGGCTCTTGTTTGATCCCCAGTCTGTTTAATATCTGTGTCCCCCTTTGCTACGATCATAGACCCTTATGGCTTTGAGATAATCTCTTATGCGGATGATACCCAGCTGATGTGTACATTCGAGTCAGATAATAAAAAGAGTTTTGCCTTTGGCATGCTAACCATCTCCAACTGGATGAACGACAATTAACTCCAACTAAATGTAGACAAGACAGAGATTATGCTGTTTGGCAAGGCCTCCTCTGTCTGGTCAGATGAGTGGTGGCCTTCCCAACTGGGGCCCATCCCTAATCCTAAAAAATATATGAAGACTCTTGAGATGAAAATTGAACAGGCTCTTACGATGAAAGATCACATTCCAGACTATTTTATCAGAACATGCCTCTTCTGCGCAGAATATTTCCGTACCTCCCTACATCCGCCAGAAGAACGTTAGTTCAAGCCCTTGTAGTCAGCAGATTAGACTATGACAATGCTCTTTTGGCAACAGCTAATGAGACACTGGTAGCCAATTACAGGTAGTCGAAAACACGGCAGCCAGGCTCATTTTCAAGCTCCCTCTCGGTACCTCTTCTGCCCCGATGCTAAAGGAGCTGCACTGCCTGGCAGTGAAAACAAAATGTGCATTTTCAAGCTCTGCTCTCTTACCTACAACGCGCTAAAAGGCGAAGGACCCAGATATCTTCAACTAAAAATCCAACTGTACATACCTGGCAGAAGCTCACGATCATGTGATGAGGCTCTATTGTGTGTCTACCGCACTCGTTTAACGAGATGCGGGGGAAGAGCTTTTTCTTACCTTGCCCCCTTTTATTTGAATAAGCTGCTGCTACACGTTCGCACTTGCGCAAACTATTGCAAATTTAGGACATTGTTGAAAGCACACCTATTCTAATCCCTATATTCCTCTTTCTACTTATGCTTGTTAAATCCGCGACAGCGCCAAGATGCCCATGGGTGAGTTGTGCGCTATATTAAATTTAAATAACATAATATAACACATAACATGCTTCTTCGGCGACTGCTGGCTGATTTGAACTGTGCAGTTGGCGGGGTCACCCACGGGAGCCATAGGCTAACATTGAAAAATGCGACGCCCACGGTCCAATGTCTGTGGCCGGCTACACTGACGTCCTCCTATGTGGGATACTTATAGGATGCCTTTTGGAAGATATAGCACTTGCCTCCATAGACTGCTGCACACTATACCTCCTCACCACCTGCTGCTGTTTGTCTCCTCTTGAAGTACTCATGCCACGCACTGAAGGGGTGAGGGCCCGTCCATTCACTCCAGAGGAGCTGCTTTCCTTTTGATCACATTGGCTACAATGTGCCTCTAAGTGTAAGCATTATGTTTATTGCATGCATTGTATGACCCTTACATTGTCATGGCATATGGGGCCTGGAGTTTGTGGAGAGGAGGCCAATATTAGAATGAGTGAAATGGGTGATTCCTACTTGTGTTACAGGCATATCTCAATGCATCACTCTAGTTCATGGTAGCCACGTTGACTTCGATACACACGTCATGGCATATGTGCATTGTCTGTATAGGCATCGCACCATGAGCCCTGTCCGCATGCTCTAAGACGTAATTGAGGGTGATGTTAGCCACGTGACCGTCCCACCAATCGCTCAGCCCACATCAGACTTTGCGCAACAGTTGCCTGGGAGGTAGAGATAACTTGCAGACGCCTTCAGAGTGCCGCACAACCGTATAATCACATATGAAATGGACAGAAAAATAATTTTTCTGTTTGGAGTGGTGGAGCTGTGAGGAGCATGTGGGATAATTAGCCTCAGCCTGCAGAGAGTGATGCAGCGAGTAATGTCCCTGCAGGTTACCTGCTCCATTGATGTTCCCAGAAACAGTTTATGGCCTTACCACTAACCCCGATAGCTGCACCAAGGCTAATATGAAGCATGGTGACTGAGGTGAATGACCTCACCTGATCCTTCTTTCTTTCGACCCACAGTGTCAATGTGTGTCTGTCACTCATGACTGCCCCCTTCCTCACACAGGTCTGTTGACACTTTTCTAATCCTGTAGCCTCCACTGTACAGCCACATTGCACATCTGAGACATCTACTGTGCAGATAAAGGGTAACTATTGATCAGAGATGGAGATGTCGATCCGATGCTTGGCTACAGTATCCACAATCACAATCCACGTGCAAATATCTATTAAGTGTCATCCCTGTTACAGTGACACATGTGGCTAAAGGGGTTTCCTGTGACGGCAGTACAAACAAGACAAACTCATTTTTACTTCCAACGTTTTCCATGTGAGTAGTCCACATTTCCACAGATTCCCAAAGGGATGGAGCTCCGAGTGTCGCACATGGAAGCCCTTACCTTGTGACCTTAGTCTTTGGATGTTGTGATAACTATGTTACTTACCTCTAAGTACCATATGCATCAATGCAATGGGCCTGGCAGTAAAGGTGTCTGGACAGTCATGCACAGTTAGTTGACCCTTCAGAAGTTCCAGTAGCTGTACTGCGTCATGGTCCCTCACATCTCATTCCATCTAGGATTGTCTTGGTCAACATGATGTTAGTGGGGTGCCTCGATCAGTGTAGGTCATGATCAGGTTTGAGGGTATTCATCACATGAGCAGGAAAGGGTGTTCCCATGCTTTAGTTGTGCTTAGTATGTGACCTGGACCCATGTATAGTGTTTACTATAGAGGAATACGTGTGCTAAGTGGCATGCAAGATTGTACCGACCATACAGATGTCCTCAAACTTCCAATTACAAACTGTTCCAACATCTCTTGCATCCATACAGGTCAGCGCCATGTGCCCAGAAGGTGTGGACCCTGGGGATCTCCTACAGGCGTAGTGCTTACTGCCTAAAGAAGTGGGAAGACCTGTTGTTGGTTGGCTCGAAAGAAGGCGGAGGTCCGTCTGAGGCTGGAAGCGGAAGGGGCACGCACCGGACCATGACTCCCTCTGAAGGCCCACATACTGGCTGTGGCCCACCCAGACCTTGATGGGCAGTTGAGAGTCCGACAGGAGCAAGGAGCCGGTGAATATTGGCCTGAGTGTAACATTGTGCATGACCAACTAACTTTTATCACAGGCAGTTTTTTCCTAGCAGGCAAGAAGGTGACTCATGTCCCACGCAATGGGAGCGTTGTGGTATGGTAGTAGGTGCATGGTATTAACCATTGACTATAGGTCATATGACCAGGAACTAGGCAGGGTCCACTCAAACATGTCTTTACATTGTTGCAGATCCACATGGCAGCATATAGTCTCAGCTTCCCTACAATATCCCATGATGTCATGTGTGAAAGGTGTCTCACACAGGCCACTTGTGTCTGCAGTGTTGCTGCTTTAATACTGTGTCTCATGTGATGGTGTAACACATACTTGTGGCATGGCATACAATGCACTCTGGGTGTAGTGACGGTGCACAAGAGCACCTCTGTATTTGGGAAGTGTACTGTATAATGAGTTGGCTAACACCACTGTTGCCATATTTTTGAATGCCTACATTCAGGCATGAGTACCTTTACGTGTTATTCTGTCACAAGTACACCTGTACACCAGTACCATACATGATCTGAGGGTCTAGCCGAATTACCAACTGTGTGCACCAGATTTATGTGTTGGCCAACATGTACATGACTATATGAATGAGTGATGGGCATGCAGAGTAGGGTTAGGGTAAGACAGGGGTGTTTTAAAATTTGGTAGATGAGTCGCACATACCCAATGACATTGACGGATGTCATCTGGCAGGGAAAAATGTTGATGCAATGACATGCATGTTTGCAATATTCCAATTGTATGAGGCAATGTTTATTTGCATGCCATTGTGAAGGGTGTATGCAGTCATGTGGGATGGACATATGCATTAGTGGACCGTCAGCCTGTGGCTGGTGATATGCATCACGGAGTGATATGCTGACATGTTGGTGTGATGTGTGTGTCAGCAGTCAGTAATGCATGGGTTAATCTGTCACAAAAACATGGAATATGCAGTGAGTCCACTGCCCTTGTAGAGGCAAATCAGACATCTTCATAGACGGCCTAATGAACTTTTGGTATTCTCATGACATTGACAATTGCAATGTGGAAAAAGTTTGCACATATGAACCATTCCTGACTGGGGATGTACCTAGGCAGACTCCTGTACATGGTTTATTTGGGACGCAATCTCACACCACTTGAAGCCTATTTGGGGCCACACTAATCTGTACAACGTGATACGTAGCTAGGCCTCTCATGTGCATCTGTGTACTGCATAATCTGGCTATGAAGTGAGACTGTAACTTGGGAAGTGTTAGCAGTGTGGAATGGCCACTTCCATGACAAAAGTTGCCAGTTTTTGATGATACTTCTCCCCAGCAGGTGTCTAGCAGTATTATATGTAGCATGTGTGGGACACCAGACCTTTTGCCTTTCGCCGGGCCCTGTGTGGATAATGTGTTCATGTGCACATTCCATTAGATAACATCAGGTAACTATGATATGGTACAAGGGCCTAGGTTGAAAGGGTGAAGATATCTCCTGCTACACACATGAAGCTGTAATGGGGACACAATCACACATACAATTGGAGCGGACAGTGGTTCTCACACCATGATGTGGCATTAATGCAAGTTCTCATGCCAATGTTTGAGCTAATTAACTTGTCCTTGTACAAGAAGTTATCTGTGTTAATGTGTAAATTGTTGTGTTAGGATATGGTTGCATAGTGGTCTTAGGCAATTGTATTGAATGCATTTGTACTCATTACATGCATTACAGCATCAGCCAAGGGCAGCAAAGGCGACAGGGCTGAGACAGTTGGGGAAGCAGCTGGGTGCAGTGGTACACTACAACACACGGACACAGAGGTGGCCAAAGAGTGCCCAGGAGAAGCGACAAGAGGACTCTTATACATCATGCTCCAGTCGCCACTCCCTGGTGGTGGCAGACAATCCTGGAACAGCATCCACTACATCTATGTCTACCACCCCCCGTTCTATCTACACCCTCCCTGCTGCTCACCAAACTGCTGTCAGGGCCCGCTCCCCTACACAGATGAGTCTCCACCAACCAGGCACCTCAGCCCCTGTCGCCCCTGCTGCCCTGAGTGTGGAGGCAATAGATATCCTGAGGCAGATCTCTATGGGTCAAACTGCAGTGCTGAATGCCCGCCAGGAGCAAGGCAACAAGTTGACCCAGGTTGTTGCCTACCTGGAAGGCATTCACACTGACATGGCAGGCCTACAGTGATCTTTCCAGGCTCTGGGCTTCCACACTCACCGCAGCCTTCCAACTCTTCCAGCATTCCACTACACCTCCTGCCCCTTTTCCATTCAACATCCGGATCTCCAAACCTGCCCAAAGCACATGCACACCTTAGCACTTATCCACTTCAACTTCCACACAGAGCAGACTCCAACACAAACATGAAAAGCAAAAACAAAGCACACCCACTTACCAGACAATCGCCACCCTCACCACCACATCCAGTAAAATGCACACAGACAGCACACCTCCAGACCCTGCCACATCCACTCCCAAGATCACACACCCACGCACTACATCCACACCACCACCAGCACAGGCTACTGGTATCACACACCAAGACACCACACACACACACACACACATCAACATCCTCTGCCACTATAGATATGACATACCTAGACACCATACCCACAACCGTAGGCACATCACACTTGACCAGGCACCTGAAACATTATCAGACGTACAGAGACATGCACGCACATCACGTGCATCCACAGCTCAGACCTCACATCCCTCTACCTCCTACACCCAAACCCTTACCCCACCTCCTATCAAGTCTCCTAAAACCCTTAGCATGCTTGCCCTTAACCTTTTCCCTGCTACAGCTGTCCTCCTTCCCAAACCCAAAAGGACTGGTTTCCTACCCCTACCCTTCCACTTCCAAGTCAACCCTTAATAACACCTGTCACCCCCTCTCTCCCCCCACTACAAAAGTCCCTACCACTCAAGGAAGTAAGAAAAGAAAAGCCCCAGCATGGATACTGACCCACCCACTCCCAAAACCAAAACGATCTTTCCCCCACCCCAGGTATTCAAAGCAGAAGAAAAGCAGCTCTACAGCTACTCCCACCATCCCTATACCCATAAGTACCCTTATAGGGCACAAAATACCCCATATGGTCCAGCCCAGCACTCCCAATCCCAAAACCAGCCCTCGACAAACCAACACAACCCTCCCAATCCCGTGCCCAGCCCTCCCACAGACCTGCCCAGCCCTCCCATTCCCATACCCAGCCCTTCAACAGACCAACCCAACCCTCTCAATCCAGAGCCCAGCCCTCCCAAAGACTAACTCAGCCCCCCCACCCTATTTTACTTCTCTGAAGAGCCTGGACTGGCCATTAGATGCCCCTTTCCTGGTGAGGCTTCCCTAGCAGTGATTTGGTTGGCAAGTTACGTAGCACAGTAGTGTGCTGGACCACATCCTCTATTATGGACTGACCATTGGCCTTTGTGTGGACATTTGTGCGTTATGTACAATAAAAAGAACATATTTTTTCTGTAGACCTTTGTCCTGTCGTTTCTAATGATGCTATCTGTTTAGTGGTTATTTTAATTCTAATTTAATTCTAATTTAAAACATTTCTAAAGCGCAACGTACACCATGCGGTTTCTTGGCGCTAGTGGGCAGGATCGGCAACTGAGGGAAGAGACAAGAGCGACAAGAATGGGGAGCTAAGCGGGGAAAGCCTGTTTGAAGAGGA
Source organism: Triturus cristatus (assembly GCF_964204655.1). Lineage (NCBI taxonomy): Eukaryota > Metazoa > Chordata > Amphibia > Caudata > Salamandridae > Triturus > Triturus cristatus. Next base: position 30,906,506 of record NC_140585.1, on the reverse strand, counting down.
AGGTTTTTAGATCTTTACGAAAAGAGAGGTAGTGGGTAGCAGAACGGAGATGGTCAGGAAGGGAGTTCCAGAAGGTTGGAGCCAAGGTGGAAAAGTTGGCCCCACCCCACTTTTTACGTGTGAAGCGGGGAATCTGAAGAAGGGACTTAGAGGAAGACCGGAGGTGTCTTGTGGGAACATAGGATTTGATTAAAGAAGAGATAAAGGCGGGGGCAGTGCCTTGGCGGGCCTGGAAGACCATGCAGCCCGTCTTAAAAAGGGAGCGTTCTTTTACGGGAAGCCAGTGAAGCTCCCTGAGAAGGGGGGTGGAATGGTGGTAGCGTGGGAGGCCGTAAACCAGCCGGGCCGCCTGGTTCTGGATCGACTGAAGTCTCCGCAGGCTGTAAGCTGGAATGCCATGATAGAGGGCATTGGCATAATCCAGTTTTGATATCACCAGGGCGGCCATAATGATCTTGAGTGCCTGAGGGGAAAAGAAGCGGGAAACAGAGCGGATGGTGCGGAGAGTGAGGAAACAAGAGGAGACCACGGAGCTGATCTGTGGGTGAAGGGTGAGGTGATTATTTATTTTAACACCCAGTGTTTTAACCGTGGTTGAGGGGGAAGGTGCGGGCCCAAGAGAGGGGGGCCAAAAGAGAGAGTTCCAGGGGCTGGATGAACCACCAGTGAGAACCAACTCGGTTTTATCCGGGTTCAACTTAAGGTGGTTGTGGTTCATCCAGTCCCTGATAAATGTCATGGTAGACTGGAAATTAGAGACAGAGAGGGGAGAGGAGGACAGATCAAAGATGAGCTGGAGGTCATCCGCGTAGTTGTACACGGTGACCTCCAGCTGCTGAAGCGCGAAGATAAGAGGGAAGATATAGAGATTAAAGAGCAGGGGGGAAAGAGAGGATCCCTGGGGAACACCACAGGTGACCGGGAGGGGAGTGGCAGAGAAGATGCCTAGCCGCACTGCCTGGGTGCGGTCCCTCAGAAAGGAGGAGAGCCAAACCAGGGCTGATCCCCCGATTCCAGCCGCCCTGACACGGGACAGTAGGATGGTATGGTCCACCGTGTCAAAGGCGGCGGACAAGTCAAGGAGGACCAGTGCCTGGTGTTTGTTATCATCCAAACCCTTTCTGAGATTATCTAGGACTGAGACCACAACAGATTCGGTCGAATGTCTGGGGCGGAAACCGGCCTGGCGAGATGCCAGCCCCCCGTTAGTCTCAATATGGGCGCTGAGTACCGCGGTGACGTGGCGTTCCATCACCTTGCCCAAGAATGGCAGCAAGGAGATGGGGCGATAGTTGGCCGAGATGGAAGGGTCCGCGCCAGGTTTCTTCAAAATGGGTACTATAGTAGCTGCCTTTAGCGCGGGGGGCACTACACCCTGCGCTAGGGAGCTATTGAGGAAGGCGATAGGGGGTTCAGAACAGCAGGAGTAAATTTGCTGCAAAATGCGTGCCGGGCAGACATCCGCCGGAGACCCCGACTTTACTTTGGGAAGGATCTCCAGAAATGATTCTTGAGAAAGGAGGGGGATGGAGGTGAGAGGGCATTGAACGGTGGGAGGGGAAGGATCAACGAATGCAGGTGAAGGTGGTGGAATGTTGGCCTTGATGGTGACAATCTTATCCAGGAAGTAGGCGTTGAGTTGATCACAGAGAGGCTGGGAAGGGGGGATTTGGGGTGAGGTTCGATCTGAGAATGCCAGGTCGTTTACTATGCCAAAAATTTCCCTGGGTTTATTTTCAGCAGCCGTTATTTTTGCAGAGAAATGGGCGGTTTTTGCAGCCAGAATTTCTATTTTATATTTGGCCAGTGATGTGAGGAAGTAAGTTTTTAATAAAGGACAGTAATTTTTCCTCCATTGCCTCTCCGCCCGTCGGACGCTCAGTTTAAGCTCTTTCAAATGGTCGTTAAACCATCTGTTGGAATCCTTAGGTCGACGGATGGAAATGCGACGTAAGGGAGCCACTGAATCACAGCCACCAGCCAGCCAGGTGTTAATGGCTTTGGCTTGAGAGGTAGATGATAAGCCGGAGAGGGTGGGAGTGGAGTTTCGAAGCAGGGAGGTCAGGGAGGGGAAATCCAGTTTGTTCCAGTTCCGCGCCCAGGTGTTTTTGGCATGCGGAGTTTTTGATACCGGGTTGCGGAGAATGGAGAGGGAAATGAGGGCACGGTCAGACCAGTGGCAGGGAAGGACGGCTGTCGAAGCCACTGGGAGGTTGAGGGACCAGACCTGGTCGAGTATATGCCCATAAGAGTGAGTAGGGACAGTTATATGCGTAATAAAATTGAGAGACAGGAGAGATTCAGTGAATTCTTTAGAGGCCGTACCCTCATGTGGGTCAGAGGGCCAATAATTGAAGTCTCCCAGCACCAAGACCGAGGCGTAGTTGACCACCAAGTTGGCCAACAGGTCTTGAAATGCCGGTAGGAATGAGGGCGAAGGCTGAGGAGGACGGTACATTAATAGGCAAGTAATAGGAGGGGAGGATAGCAGAGAACGGACAACCAAAAAGTCAACAGAGGGGATAGGGGGAAAGGGAAGTGATTGAAAGTTCAATTCCGACCGGGCGATAAAGGCGACCCCACCACCGGCCCTGCCTGCTGGGCGGTCGGCACGTAAGGCCACATAAGAGGGGGGTAGGGTGGCTAGGAGAACAGGAAGGGATGAATCACTATACCAGGTTTCGGTCAGGAGCAGTAGGTCAGGTTTCTCTGAATCGAGTAGGACGAACAGCTCGTGGTGGTGCTTGACCGCTGACCTGGTGTTGAGTAGGAATACAGACAAGGGTGGGGTAGTGGGGTGAGGGTCAGGTGGGAGGGGACATGGTGACGGGGGGTATGCAACAGAGAGTGTGGTGTCGTGGGGGAGGAAGAGGCGAGGCCTAAAGCGGAGACGCGCCTGCGGGTGAGATCGGGAAGTGGCCAGTGGCCTTGAAGGGCGATGAGTTCTTTTGAGGAATAAGACGTTATTTTGGCAGAATATCGTGCCCCTAGCCCCGTCCGGCCGCGGACGGGCGCAGACGGGCTTGCCTTAGGCGCGCCTTCGGCGCGCAAAAGTCGCGCCCGCTGCGCTCGTCCGCTGCGCTTCCTACTAAGACACATGCTTTATGCTGGTGGGTCGGGAGGTTGGAGGGGGCGTGGCCAGCCGAGGGGGCGTGTCTCGCCTCGCCCTCGGGAATGGCGGCTGAAGGAGGGGAATCGTTGCAGCGAGTAGCGCTGTTCGTGAGAGTTCAGGAGATGCTGGTAAAAGAATATGCAAATAGAAACACAACACAGTAAGTTTAAAAATGGTTTGCCCCTGCTCCCGACTTTCCGCCTCAGGAGCCAATCGTAGATGCGACGCCTGCCACTAGCGCGCTCTATTTGTAGGTATGGCGGGGGGGCGTGGCCAGCCGAGGGGCCGTGTCTCGCCTCGCCCTCGGGAATGGCGGCTGAAGGAGGGGAATCGTTGCAGCGAGTAGCGCTGTTCGTGAGAGTTCAGGAGATGCTGGTAAAAGAATATGCAAATAGAAACTGTGAGAGTACAGTTGTGTGTGTTTCACCATGATAGCTGAACCATTGGCAGTGGTAAGTATACTCAGACCGTGGGTCAGGTAATGGAGTTGCAGAGGCCAAGGCTCAATGTTAAATGGTGGTATATCTGCGATGAGTTACAACCGGGGCAGACATTGCTTTGGGTGGTATCTGCTATGGTAAGTATACCTTCTTGCCTTCACCAGTGTCCACAGCGTCAAGCTTGCAGTACTACCTGAGATGGAGGGTGGCAGGGTATTTAATGTGTTAACAGTAGTTTTTGTTTTTTTACAGCACACATAGGAGGTGTAGTATTGTCATCGCAATGTGTTACTTTGGAGGCACATGTGAGCATTTCCGTGTTGTTATTTCTAGCAAACTTTAATAGCTGTCCGAACAACTTTTGTTGCTGTAATGTTATTTAGAGACTTTCACTTACACACTAGCCACATGTGCATGCCACTTGGTGACAACATTGGTTGTCCCTACTGCACACCATGACACAGGTCCCATTGTGACATTGATGCAGGTGCAATGTGCACTGTGGCCTTGGCCCTTGCCTTCCAGGAGTCCGTCAGCTTTGGATAACCCACATCTGCAGGGAGTAGTGACAGTGTGGGCGTCAAATGTCAGAGACCGTCGTGGTTCGTGGGTATCCCATTTACCAGCCTTTCCTCTTTCATGTGTGTGCTGTGTGCAGGGCCAGTACAGTGCATTAGCAGTGGAGGAGTGTTTTGTTTTTCCTGAGACATCCATACTTGTTTTTTCGAGGTCACACTATGACTTGGCACATGAGGTTTTTGAGGGTGTCACAGAAGATGTTGTCTTTGGTGTTCATGAGGCGGTGCTGTATTATGACTTTGTTTTGCACACTGCATTACAGCAGCTTCTGAGATGTCCACACATGAAGGATTTGTGAATGTGTGCATTTACATATCTGTACTGATCTGGACAAAGGGGGAACCAATCAGATGTGGTGGTAGCATACTTTATGTGAGGTTGTGTATAAGGACACACAAGATATGTTTGGACCAGGGATACAACAACCCTAACGTTGCTCACTGGGTTGTGACTCCAGGGGGGGAAGGTATGTAGTGTCTCGCTCCCTCTATTGATGTTTACTGGGTAACAGAGTTGACAATGACTGCTTTCAGTCAGGTGATGTGTAGTGTCTGTAGATGTTCAGCATGGACGTTTGAGTTACCCACGCTGACGCATACGCACAATCTTTTTCTTATATGTTGTGGTGGATATGCACAGTGTAGTATGATTCTGTTCTTCTTGTTCTCCACAAGATGACTTTGAGTGGAATGTATGTACGGGGAGGCCTCTCACCAGGGCGTGGCTGATGTACATGAGGGGTTGACTTACATACATGTGAGCTGTACATCTGTGATTGGCATATTGATCCACACAGTGACACATTTCTCCTTGTGACAGAGCACATCATGTTATCTGATACTACAACTTACTTTGCTGCTACAGATAACAAGGACTGTAGATTTTGACAATGGTTGTTTTTTGAATTATTAATTGGTGGACCTTTTCTGAATTACTTACATGATATTACGGTTATGCTTCTGTTCTGACCTGCCAGCCCTGGGTATGGACTAATGTGAGTGTGTTTGCTGTTCCATCTGCGGCAGTAGAAGGTGATACTACGGCTGATTTCAAAATGTTTCACACCATGAGGATGTGGGCACATATGGATTGTTCATTGGGTACCTTGTGAGCATCAGCCTTCGAGAGCTGCCGGGACTAACAATGGACATACCCAGGAACACTTCAAACCCTGCAACACAACTCACGCTACTCGCTCTTTCAAGGGTCGCTTCAGGCGCCCAAGGCCTTTAAAGTGGGTTGAGACCAACTGCGGGGGTCTCTGAAAGGGACATGCCTTATGTGATTGTGAACCAACACTGGAGGTAGGCCAAAGGCAGTAGAGCTGAGCCTCTAATCATATAGAACAACAAAACTGCTAATACTGCGCCAAGTCTTAAATCTCAACTTCTTTTATGAGGACACATCTTGAAAAAAAACAAAAAGTGTCAAAGACCTTTGTTCATCTTGAATGAATCAATGGATTTATTTATTTTAGATTTTTAAATTTTTAACCTTCCATTTACCGGAACAATTCTAAGGGTAAACAAACCATTAATGACAAATTTTAGGAAGTTAGAAAATTTAAATGTTATTATATATTATGTGATTGTGGCCATATCCTAAGATCCATAAACTACAAATCTGTGCTTATCCTTGTGTGCCACTCGACTAGTATTTTGCTACTTCTGTCATTGCATTCAAATATGTGATACAAGTGACCTTACACCTAGGACAAGCCAGGACTATTGACTTTGTGATATGTTGAGGGTTGCATAAGATCAAAATGCAAGATATATGGCTTTATTGTGTTGTATTTTGGAACAGCTGATGTTCTGACATGACGAGACTGTGAAAGAACTATGAGGAGTCTCTTTGAAGTGACATCACAGGCAATGTAGGGTGGTACTGCTGCGGTGTTCAGATGTTATTTGTTGATCGTGGGGGTGATGGCTAAAATGGAGAGCCGATGGGGACCGGTGCTATCCACCGGAAGGACCCGGCCCACTGTAACGCCTGAGGCCCCTTCATGTCCAGCTTCACTACACATGTGTATTGGCAAGTTGTTCCAGCATGATGACTAGGACACATACTGATCAAACACCCACAAACAGGCAGACAAAAAAACGCCCCTGCTTTTTAATGGCAGACCATCGATTTGCTACAGAATCTATGTGCAGTCCAGTGATACTCAAAGTACTGCCCGGGGGCCACATGCGGCCCTCCTGACCTTCACATGTAGGCCTCGGGGTAACAGCAGCACTGGGCTGCTATTTACTTCAGTGAGCAATAACATTCAGCAAGATGTTAACTAAATGGTGAAGCTTTTAATTACAAGCTAACTGAACTTTAGTAAAATATTCTTATGAAGTATACTGCAACATTTAACCACCCACAAAGCCCCCCCCCTCCTGCTACCATCAATGCGGCGCTCTAGCTCACCACAGACCACACTTTGCAGCCCCTTGAAAAAATGTTTGAGAGTGTTTATGATTTGGAGGGATAGGTGCGTCACTTACCAGCAGTGGCGTCCACGTCATCAATTGTCTTCATCTTCGAGCAGGGACAGCAGTGGCTGGAAGTGTATGGCAGGCTTCATGCCGTCACAGGATGTGTGAAGCTGTGTGGAGTCAGTTGTCAACCTTATGTGCCTCCCTTTCCGCCAGCTCTGATGAGGGCTTTGGCCCGCCAAGGTCGCCTCAATAGAAACGCGCATCGTGATAAAGTCGCCCGCCGATCTGTTCTGCAAGTGGCTCCATTGGTCCTTTCTGACACCCACGCGTTCTTAATTTCCTGTCTGAGTCGGAAGGACTGCTGTGGATGGATTTCTGTCTATTCACGTGAATTGTAATCTGACAGTCGGTGCGACCGCTTTCGATGTGACCACAGTCTTCCGACCTCCTCCGACAGGGCAGCGGTAGCCAGTCCGACCAGCATCGTAATGAGCTCCACAGTTGGGAAAGGTGTTCCCATCGTCGGAAAGAGTGATAAGCTCCAAGCCATGGCAAAGAACCTATCTACAAACCAATCAGGCTTGGCCAGACACTTCAAGTCCCTATTAGTCTCTGCCTTCCTGTGAAAATGTGCTAATGACTCCCAAAGAAGACGATAGAAGCCAGCACTAGAGAGAAGTGTCACCTCCCCACTGCAGGAAGCCACGCGGATGTTGGCCCCAAAGGCAAGCCTAAGAGGAGAAGCCACCTTTGAAGGGCAAATGGCTAACACTTGGGAGAGGGGCTGCTCTGTTGTCTGGGTAGGCAGGCTAGCACTAGGGACAGGGAAGGGGAATCCGGGTTGCCAAACTGGTTTTCCATGAACATGTAGCCCCCTTGGTAACCACACCTCTGGGTTGCGCTAGGGAACTCCGGATGCTAGGAGAGGGGTTCTGCCATGTTGGAAGTGGGCAGTAGCATTTTGGGATAGCCAGATTCCACACTTCACAGGAAGTGATCATTGGGAGGGAGGGAATCTGGTAGCACATTGGCCACCATCCGCATCCTACCCTGAGCGCATTTTCTGAGATTAAATAGTTCTTTGCTTACATTGGGCCCTTCTGGCACCTGGGACTCAGATCTTGACTGGACTTGTAGAAGGACTGCCCTGCAGCACCGTAGAACTGGCAAAGAGAGTCTACACTAGCGTGGAGTTCACATGCTGAACCTGGTGGTCAGCAAAGGAGAAGAGACTGTGCCTGCTGTGTCCTGCTCGTGGAGACGTTGTCTCTGGATCCCAGACGAAGCAAGAGACTCCAAAGGTCAGTTGGCTAGCCTGTTTGCAGCACAGGGCCACCACAGCTGAAGAAGCCTGCTGGGGTAAATTGGTAGCCCAGAACATTCACACTGATGCCAACCACCTCCATGAAGTTCGAGACCAGTATATGCTCCCCCCTGACTGGCACCCTGTCAGTTAGTCACCCAAAGTAACTCAAACCGACTGCAATACACCTAGCCAAGGATTTTTGTTCAAAATGTTCCCCAAGTGTCAAAATCATTGTATTTGCCAGTGCTTGTTTGCGGTTGAGTAAAAAGCGCATATCTACTGTACCTTGTACAATCTATACCTCCAGAACCCTCCGGTGGGTCTTTTTCATTGTGGTGTCTAAAAATACATAAAAACTATAGTCTGCATTTTTGGTGCCATTCAAATGCTTTACACTTGTTCCTTTGTAAGCCATACTGCTCAGAGGCACGGTTAACCAGGGCTGAGCGGAGGGTTTAACAAACAACACCTGCTGGTCCTAAAGGGGCAGGAAAGTGACTACACAATGAGGTCACACAACCCTACTATGTAATACACTTCATTTCCTCACACAATGGAACCAAACCGACGGCTCATGGGAGGACACAGTCCGAGTCACAAGGTGACTGAAGCCAGCACTGTTGTGGTGAAGATTTCCCGCCATTCTGAAGACAGGTCTCTCTTTTCCACCTTTATTTGGCAGAATTTGTTATGCAATGGATGCATGCATGAATGAGTGCGGAGCTCAACTGCATAAAGTATCAGCCAGAGGTCTCTAGGTAGACGCAGGAACGATGTTGCACATCAAGGTATTCAAGTTCTGCACCACACGCCTGGGCTAACAAGCTTTCCTTCCAAAACTAGCAGGTGAGACAGTCCTAATCAGAACGGCAATATGACATCTATGTTCTACATCGCCTATCAACGGGCACCAGGGTCCCGGCCCCCCTCAGAAGAGGCTCCGCTGCTTTGTCACTGGATCATTTCTCACATGATGGATATTACAGTGGAACTACCAGGATGTCAAAATGATCAGGCAGATGCTCTCAGCCAACAACTATCAGTCTGCCACGCATTGGAATTACACCAGGATCAAGACGATGACGTATTCCGACAGTGGTGTCCGCCCATGATCTCTCTCTTTGAAACGCCAATTCATTCAGAAGCAGATTGTGCATTCAAGGACCATGGGCGGCCCTTTTGATCAAATGGTCCAAACTCTTCGCTTACGCTTAGTTTCTCCTGACCCCAGGGTTTTGAGGAAGGTGAGAACGGATCATTGCCGTCTGACCCTCATTGCTCTGACATGGCCACGCTATTACTGGCACAGCACACTCTTGCAAATATTGACATGCCCAGCAATCCCTCTAAAATCGCACTCCAAACTTCTCTCCAGATACCACGGAGACATACTGCGCCACGACCCAAGCCACTGAACCCGACAGCATGGTGCTTGACCACTTAGAATTCGGTCACTTGGATTTATCACAAGACAGGCTAGAGCTCCGACAACTACAAAAACCTACAGTGTCAGGTGGTAGAGTTTCTGAGTCTGGTGCAAAAGTAAAGATTGCCATCCACCTCAAGTACAGCCTCATCAAATACTCCCACACGTGTTAGATCACGCTAAAGGTGGAGTCAAATATTCATCAGTTACCGTCCTTTAGGTGGCAATATCAAGATTCCGAAGAGCAGGCATTGGATCATCTGCTCTTATCTCCCAAAGAATCATAAAATAATTGATGAAAGTCCTCATCAGAGCATCTCCACCCATGTGTTGCCCTCCAGTTCGTTGGGAGCTCAGCGCTATCCTGCATTCAACATTTGGCGCACGGGAAGCAGCACTTCTCCAGGCACCGACATCAGCAATGAGAGTAGGGGAAATGCGAGCATTCCCTGTCAGAGCTCCCTAACTCTGGCTCAGAGGGACAAAGTCATCCTGAGAACAAATTCAAACCCAAGGTTCAGACTGACTTTCACTTGAATGACCCAGTCCAGCAATGTTCTTTCTTCTCAAATCCAACTATGTCAGAGGAAAGATCATTACAATTCTTAGACATATGTAGATGACTCGCGTTCTACATTGACAGAGCAAAGGACATCCGGTCTGCAGACCAGCTGTTTGTATGTTTTCAACAGCCAGGAAGACGTCATCCCCTGTCCAAATGGGATAGCATGTTCGCTGTCATCCTGCATTACCTTCTCCCACAGAAGGGCTTAGCGTCCGCTCCAGGGAAGTGTGAGGGCGCATTCTACCAGGACCATGACCACAGCTGCTGCACTCTACGCTGGTGTGCCCTTGCAAGACATCTGCCATTCAGCCACCTGGAGAAGCAGGGCACATTCCCTAAGCATTATTAGAACAGTGGAACGTGGAGCACTCTATTGAGTACAATGTAGTGCTCCCGGCTTCTACGGGCCACTAAAAGCCCGCAGAGCAACATTCCAATGTTGTTTTTCTTCACAGCTGTTGCTGTGAACAAATGCCTCCCGGAGCCCAAGGGTATTTAAATCCCCTCAGGCTCCAAGAGACCTTGTTTCTAGTAATAAAAACATTCAGCCCTCTTGGTGGCGGAAAGTTCTAGTAGCCTTAGAGCCCTCCATAGTGGGCCCTGCTGGCTATTAAAGGCACACTTCCTTGTTTAACGCTGGAGCGGGCCTTTAATGGCCGGTAGAGTCCGCTATGTCGGGCTCTAAGGCTTTACTAAGTTGATGTAAGCACAGAAGATGAGGCAGAACTGCGACGGGCTGCCCTTCGTAATCTGTCTCAGTAAAGGTGTGCATGCCTCCCACTTTCTTGTGATTATTACTAAGTACTGATACCTGTTCTGATTCACGCATGTGAATATATGAACGATCCTGCGTTGGAGAAGAAAGTACATGTAAATTCAGTGCTCTGGCATTGGAATCTTTCTTATATTGCCATGCGGTCATCCCTGGTCAGTGGCTCATTCCTTTCAAACTCTTCTCACACTTGTGCTTTGAAATCTCAGCTGTGTTGGCCTCTAGGGGGAGTAAGAGAGCTAGAACTGCCACCTCATTGGCTGAAGTTTGTATTGTTTCAAATGTAGTGGATGTCCTACTAAACAAACATTGTTCTGGCCTGTGGTCATTTTAACACTATATACAGCAATTTAAGATTACTGCGGATTCCAAGCGTGATGACGGGGAATGATCCAAGCATGTGAATCTATAAACGAGTCCAGTGCTGGAAGCTGGAGCTACAGGTAACTTTTTTATCTGTCTAGCCGTCGTACACCAGTTTGCAGCTAGAGGTCCGTACATTAGGTTTCACATTCCTGCAGCAGTGCTTCAAAAAGTCTATGGTTAAGGGCTTTGGTACGAATACAGTAAACAATTTTCAGGATATGTTCTATGATATTATTCAGTTCTCCCTGCTTTATTTTTGTGCACTGAGCTTTTTGATGGATTATACAGTGTTAGTCTATGACGATATATCTAATGAGCTTCTTTTTAAATCAACATACTAAGTCTCTCTTTCGGCTTACCATGGCGGTAGCCCTATCTGCTATGATGCTGAGAAGATTCGGTAATGCTATGTGATGAGTTTCAAAGAAATTACAGATGCTCGTCAGTGCTGGTCATTGCATCTTGTGAGCCCTTGCAATGGTAAAATGCACAGGAGTTCTTTTTGAATAAATGGTTCCCCGAATACCTCTTCCAAACTAATAACTAGGCCGCCTCACCCATAATTTGCTGACTCATCTATAGCAGTGCTGAAGAATGGTGACTTTTTGACTATTTTGATTTTCTACTTCCAGGTGGTTTTGCCCTTTTGCCTCTATTCGTCGGGCACAAGTGCAATCTGGTAGCTGCTGCAATGCACCACTTTCCTTTATTTGGAACGATGCTTCTGTAACAGCCTCAGCTTCTTTCATCTAACAAAGGAAGAGCAGCTTAGAAAGAAGAGACTGCTTTAACGATGACACTTCTGCAGAACGCAGTTTTGACTTCAATGGGAGGTTCTCATCATATTCTGAATGTTGAGTTTAATAATGTTGATCCAGGTTATATGTTTTAATGATATTTACTTTCTCTTTGCAAAGCAACATTCTCTGTTGAACATGCAACAAGAAAGTACTCTTGTTCCTGCTTGGCCTGGATCAGCCTGTGAATGGATCTGGGTGGTTTGCAAAGCCTGGTCGCTGAAGTGAAGGCCAAGGTGGGACCTTTATTTTATTTCTATGTATTTATTTTATGCGTTTTTATATAGCGCGGACTTTACCGAAAGGTGTGAGAGCGCTTCACAATAGGAACAGTAATGATACATAAGGAGAAAAATTACAAGTGAGCATGTTACATGAGGCAATAGTAACAATTGTGCAAGTATCAGGAGCAAACAAAATACAAGAGGTAGCAAACGATACGTTACAAAAGGAAAAAGTGACGTGTGCAGGTTACAAGAGCATACAAAGTACACGTAGAGGTAAAAAATTGCAATAAATGGCAGACACTCAAAACACTAAAACAAAAGTTACGTTACATGAGGCAGTGGTGGCCGTAGCGTGTGTATTGCTGCACAATAACGAACATGGACCTGGGAGTCAGGTTGCGCTGCCTCAAGTCCAGGGTATAGGTCTTTGCAGGCAACAAATATAGCAACACACAAGTGATACGGGGGCGTGAGGAATATTATCGCCGGCTATCGCAGATAATTATTTCCATGCTAGCGCTGTATTACCAACGCATAGCGCAATGGCGATAATTATTCCTGTGATAGCGATGTTTTCCATAGAACATCGCTGGTTTTCCAGCGATGTTCCATGGAAAACGGCGATATCCTTGTTGATAGAGCTGGGTGGTCTCAGCCCTATAATCCACCACCCATTGGCTAACATTGTTTAGTCAAAGGAAAAGCAGGCGTAAGGAAAGTAGAGATAACCAAGGTTAGCGCTACTTTTCTTATCGCTATGCTGGTTAGCGTGCCCATTGATAATTGGAGAAATGTCGGTTAGCGACATTTCTCCAGTTATTTTGGGACGGAACGTCCACTTTGCATCTCATTAGAGATGCAAAGGTGGGCGTTACGGGAAAGGGCGCTAAGGCAAGGATTCATGCGATAGCGTGACCTTGCTGATAAAGCGATAAAATTATCGCCGCTTTTTGTCTGAAAACAGACGCAAAGGCGGCGATAATTTTATAGCGCCGCCTTGTTGATATACCCCACGGTTTGTTAAGAATAAAGAGCGGTGATAAAAGTAAGGACTGCGCGTTTCTTTCAAGCATTCAGTCGGAGAATCACGTCCTAAAAAGGTACATATACAATTATGTTTGCAACTTAACAGTTATTAAATCCATAAAAGAACCCTACGTGACCTCGAAACTGCTGTAAAATAAATAGGTCAAACTGCACGGGTGGATGGGATGAACTCGGATGGGCTAGTGACGGCAGAGGTATCTACGGTTGCCAACTTACTGGTACATTTATCTCGAGGCCACGGCTAACCTTTGCAGTGTTCAGTTAAAAAGGCGCAATACATGAAGAAAGCAATCCAAATGTGTTTTACATTCATCTAGACAGTTCTGAATGAGAATTAAAGTAAGTACCGGCGCCAATCTGAAAAGAATAGGGAGGATATCAGAGCAAAGCCCTGAGAGCCGCGTGAAGCATCTAAGAGATGTGTGAATTATTTCTGAATGATTTACAACAAACGGGTGATTGCTGTGTGTCACACAGGGCGACCAATCATCCTGCTTCTGGCAGGTTTGTCCTCCAATCACAGGTCACGCCCTGCTGCCCACACAGAGACACTGCAGGGCTTTTATCTAGCCAAGGACCTTTAACTCTGTGACAAGACAAGCGAGTGTCACTATTTAGACTTCACCGGCTGCAAAAGAGGTGCCTGTCGGGGGCATGGGCAGGAGCTGCAGCACAGGAGGGGTCTTGCACCGTGCTACCCCAGGAGCGCTTGCAGCAACAGGTGCATTAAGCTGGCCTGAACATTTGAATGGAAACCATGCTGGGCAAGTCTCCTGGGGTGCACCGTCCATTGAGCCTCTTTCAAAGAGCTCACACATTTTCACACCAGTGGAGGAAGACAGAGGAAGAGTGTGATTTGCCCAGGATCAAACAGTTTGTTAAGGTAGGAGACCTGATACAGCAGCACAATGAAAATTGCTTAAATTGTGATTATACCAAAAACCCTCGAGTGTTCGACCTCCCCAGGTAAAATACAGTCGATGTTAATAACCACACACTCACTAGTAGCTTTTGAATTGATTCTACATACTCCTACTCTTCATTAGTTCAAAAAGTGATTGCCCAAGAGCACACACTTTGGCCAAATGGGAGGCTGGGAGTGAAAACCATGTCTCCTGATTCCAAAGTTTCCAGTTAGTCTACCAGACTGCCAGTGCCGTGGCGCTGGGACTGACCTTCCCAGGGAAACAGTGCTGCGGGTCCGGCCAGCTTCAGAATGCAGTGTTTATTTCCAACATATATAGGTTAGGTGTCATGTACCTTAGTTCCAAAGCTAGAAGGTACCCGGTTGACCACATCTAGTTTTGCTGTCTGCCCACCTTGTTGGGGGGGGTGGAATGAAACGTTTTTTCAAGCACTCACTGCCTTCCATTTGAGTCTTTTTGCAGTCGATGGTTACTGAGCGGGCTGGATCGGTAATGATGGTTACCCTTGTTTTTCCAAAGCTTAAGACTATTCCATTCTGTATGAAGCCGGCTCTCTATACAGTGCACCAAAACGAGGCACCAAAACGAGGCAACACGAGGCACCAAAACGAGGTACCAAAACGAGGTACCAAAACGAGGCACCAAAACGAGGTACACTGTGTAGAGTCCAGGCGACCCTAATTGGTTTATGGAGGCACTGTCTACAGTCCAGGCGACCCTTATTGGTTTATGGAGGCACAGTCTACAGTCCAGGCGACCCTAATTGGTTTTGTGGAGGCACTGTCTACAGTCCAGGCGACCCTTATTGGTTTATGGAGGCACAGTCTACAGTCCAGGCAACCCTAATTGGTTTATGGAGGCACTGTCTACAGTCCAGGCGACCCTTATTGGTTGACAGAGGCACAAGTAACAAACTCAAATGTTCTCTTTTGTGATAGTGTCGGCGAGCAGTTCGGCTCATCAGAGGGCAGTGCTAAGCATTTGTTGTCCTCACAGAGGCGATGAATAAGACTCACACTCAAGAATAAATCCGAGACCAATTTAGAAAAATAACGCGTATTTTTATGTAAATTTCAACACCAAGAACTTCGGTATCAAGTAAGTACATTTCAAGATATAGATTTTTAAAGGTAAGTTAAATGTTCACTTAAATACGTCTTTATGCTGCAATGCTTTCCTATGGGGAAAAAAGGCATATAATGCACACGGGTACTTGCAATAGGTTTCCAGGGGTCCCCTTCAGGACTTAAGGTGGTAGGGGGGCAAGGTCCAAAGAACCACCAGCAGTTAGCCTTTACCTGCCCTGGAGCATCAGGGTGCAGAGGTGCTGGTTGGGTTGTTAGCTCCGAGGTCTACACCAAAGGAGAGGGGGAGCAAGCAGAAGCAGGCTCTAGAGCAGAAGTCTGCAATCTGTCGGGCGTGACCCGGGGGGAGGGGAAGTCCTGGGAAGGGGGTTGCACATTTCAAGGCCTCACTTCTGTCCGGAATCTAAAACCTATAAAAAGGTAAAAGACAACTGTCCGGGCGCTTCAATGCTTCAACCAAAATTAATTGAGTCTCCTGTGCTGTGAAAGGAAAAGGCTGGGCAAACAGATAAAACAAATCTTCGTGCCGGGGTGTCTGCTTGCCTGAATGAAATGCAAACGTGCAAGTTAATCTGCAAATGTAAAGGGTGCTTGGGAGCGGTTCTGGCTTTAATTGCGCTAATCACTTCAAGCTTTGTGATGGCAAAGATTTTTTTTTTTTGTGGTAGTACGAAGAGTTAACAACTGGGCTGTGAAGTGTATGCTTTTAATCGTAATTGCATTTACACAGCACTTAGCACCCCAGAGGAGGTGTTGAAGGGACAGTTATGCAGAAAAAATAATGCATTACTTATGATCTGGTATTAAAATAAATCTCCATTTTGGAAGCTCCATTTTATCCTGAAACTATTTGCACAGTTTGTAGCAGTTTATATTATAATGTGTGTAATGCAAGTATAACATAACGACTTACACATTCACAGTGCTTTTTCTCACAGGCTGTGACCTCGTAGCACCTAAAATACACAAGTCCCTATTCTCCACTGCACCAACCAATTTTAATTCTGTGGCTCCCTGGTTACACACAGACCTTTGGAGTGCATTAACTAATAGAGGTTTCCTAATGTACTACAGTGTATTTCTCACTGAGTAACAACTTAAAAAAATATATTTTTCTTTTTAGCTTTTATATGTAGCTACCCGATGGCGAAAGACGTAAAAAAATAAAAAAATATTTTGGGGCTTATTTATAAAAGGCTTGCGCTGCCGGAGCGTCACTTTTTTTTAACCTCCGGCAGCATAAGCGCCTTAATCATATCTATGAAGCGACATAGAGCCACCCTGCGTCGCTTTGCACGGCCTCATAGATATGGAGTGAGACAAAGCAGCGCAAAACCAAGATGTTGGAATTCTAGTTTTAGTGTTCACTTCACGTAGCCCACCTTAGGGGTTTAACTAGCATAATAGGAAACACGTCTCCTGACTAGCTAATATGCCAACAGTCCTGATATCAAATGGGCCCTGGGCAGAGGGTGGTATTTCAGGTCTGGGGGAAGCCGGGATCGCATATCAAAGGGGGCAGAGCCTTTGAAGCCTCCTGCCTTGATATGCTGATTACTTAGCCATCCTGCTTGGAAGAGGTGACAACACCTCCAGCTGGAGCAGGTATGTTTTCTGACCTCAGAGAGTGTGGGCTCTCACCTGCAGGGGGCCAGAAACCTGTCTGTGGTGGCAGGCTGGTCTGCACCAGTCAGCCAGTTCAGTAGAGATCCGTAGGTTTTCAGGGGGTGCCCCCTAAGGTGCCCTCTGGGTTTATGTTTTAATAAATCCACTACTTGCATCAGTATGGATTTATTTCAAAAAGGTGTTTGATACCAAAGACCAGGTGTTTCAGTGAAGCCATCATGTAGCAGAGGACATCATAATGACTAGTGCCCAGTACATGTACTGAAGATGGCTTCCTTGCTCACTTGTACTATCTAGTAATTGGACTAGACAGCACAGGGGCATCTCTACTCAAGCAGATGTGCCCCGATATGTAATATAATGTCCCCTGCCTTTAGGGCTGGAAGGCATGCTGTAGGGGTGACTTACTCATATCTCATACAGTGTCTGGGGACATGGCACACTGATTGTGTGCCATGGCACACTGATTGTGTGCCATGTCATGTTTTCACATTTGTCTGCACCATTTCACGCAGCCTGCAATGGCAGTTTGCATGAGTTTGGTGGTGGGTCCCTTTGGGTGACACAATACATGCTGCAGCCCTTAGGGTCCATCTTTAGTACCAGGCCCTAGGTACCAGGGGTAGAATTTACTAGGGACTTCCAAGGGTGCTAAAGGTCTTGGCAATTGTGGAAAAATTGCAGTTACCTTACTTTTGGGAATGAACACTGGCACTGGGACCCTGGTTAGCAGGAAACCAGTGCATTTCAGTCAAAGTTGCATCAAATACAAGGCAAAAATGGGGGTGATACAAGTTCAAAAGGGGCACATTCCTACACATTCCATTTAGATACCAGAGTTGTACATTTTTTATAAACGGGTATCTAAAAATGTGTAATAGCCAGTAGTCAGCACTTCTGTGGACCCCAACTTAATCATTGCAGGGATCTGGGCGCCCTCTGAATCATTATTGGAATCTGGGTCTGATAGAGACTTTGAACTGCAGATTATTCACCTTATGAGTATTCCGCATGTGTCAGACCGGTTCTGGAAACTTTTCAACACTGCCTCTGTGCTGGTAGGTGGCGCTGTGTGGCTCGCACTGACCCTGTTCCGCTCCGGAAATGACATGCGAGGCCCATATATGCATCACTCCAATGCAAATACATCTGTTCTTTTCTTTCCGTGCCATCAGACGGGGATCCTGAGCTACCTATTGCCTGTTTGAGACAGCTTTTCAACAAAACAATTAACAGTGTGGAAAGGAAATGTCACCACCCAAGCTGACAGGATTTAAACCTTGTAAGGAATGTTGCAGACAAAGGTCTGTGACAGATACTCATCATATTTGTCTGGGGTCAATCCATAACTCTAAGGGCTGAAGTGACTGCACTTGGATTAACCTGAAGGCCATATGGGACCGTGAGGTAAAACTCTGTCACCATCCACCAGAAGACTCCAACATGACTGGTCAAAGTCAAGGGGTCGGTCCCAGTCCAGAAGCTGTTCCCGAGGTCAGTCATAATTGCGCTCCAAGTCTTCAGGTAAATTGAAGAAATGTATTTTTTAAAAGGACTCGCCCCCTTCCCACCACTCACATTGTCCCAAGAGGGCACGAGGGCATTGCCATACCTTTCGATCTCTCTCTCGAAGTCGGATGGCCTCAGAGCACATTCCACAACTTGTCCTGGCACAAACTGAGTTTCTGGGGCTTGCTGCGATGCTGAAGCACATCAAACAGTTCAACAAGACCATGCTGCATATCTTTGGATCCTTACCAACTTCCTCTCGTGCACCTAAGGGAGCAGAGATGTCCCTTATTTGGGATACCGGTGACACATTTGCACTCAGCAAAAGTTGGACCCGCCGAACCTTCTGGCTCCTGCACAACTCATTCTATGCCGGTTCCTGGAGTCTCAATGTTGATGTCGACTACGACACTGGAGGACAGGGTGCCCACTGTGCTCTTCGAGTTGGCGCTGTTACAACCTCATCCGAGGCCACGCACGACTTTCATCAAAGCACCAGCTCCCCCACTTGACTTGCCACCTCCACAAGTCATAAAACCTGCGGACAAGGGAGGGGGAATTGTCCTTCAGAAAAGGGATGAATATAAAAACGAAATTTTGAGACAGTTGGCTAATACCGACCACTACTGCAGACTTCCAACCAACACAACTAAAGAGATACAAAAACTCATTCTCCAGGTTACCAATGATGGCTTGGAAACGGTTTCTGAGCAAGAAAGAACATCAATTCTTAAACACCAAGTCACCCCGTACACCAGTGATATATACACTACCCAAAATCCATAAAAACCAAGACAAACCACCAGGGCACACAATAGTTTCAGGCTGTGGCTCCATCCTGGAACCATTGGGCCAGTACGTTGATTACTTCATCAAAGACTTCGTACCTGGAACTGAATGTTACATACGTGACAGTTTATCCATGATAAATCCTAATGAGGAACATCCCTTTGACCCCCACATCCGACACACTTTGTACGTTGGATGTGGAGTCACTTTACACCAATATTCCCCAAATTGAATCCATGCTCGTTATTGAAAGAGTATTGAACAGACGACCACGCCCACATGCAGTCCCCACCATCTTTGTGTTGCAGCTTTTAGAAATCTGCCTCACAAAAAATGTCTTTCTCTTTGACGACCATTACTATGGGCAAGTTAAGGGTACATCTATGGGGGCCGTATTCACCCCGAACCTGGCCATTCTGTATATGGATGATCTGGAGACCAGACACATACTGCCACCTAGGAACCCCTTCCACAGTGGCATTGCCCTGTAGAAGCGGTATATAGATGATATATTCATGATCTGGCAGGATTCCAATGATGCCATGGAACAATTTCTCCACTGGTTAAACAACAATTGTCATAGTTTGAACCTCACTTTATTACACAACAAGTCCTCCATACCTTTCCTTGATTTAAACATCCAACAAAAAGATGGACAACTGATAACTAGTTTATTCAGGAAACCCACAGAGCGCAACACGCTGCTCACATACGATAGCCATCACCCCCGTGCCCACAGGGACTCACTCCCATACTCCCAGTTCCTCCAAATCAGGAGAAACTGCTCCCTAAAAGAAGACTACTTTAAGGAAGCACAGGGCCTAAGCAATGTTCCCTCTAATTATTTTCCTCTGTGTGCGGCAGAGTAAGGTCTCTGTGCGCTGCAGCAAAGGCTATGTGCACCAAGAACCTGACCGCGCGTTTAGACCAGGGCTTTGAGTGGGATGAAAATACTCGGGGATCTTTCAAAGGGGCGTAACCGATGCAATTAAGGGTGTGGCTTAAAAGCAATTGAGCTAAATATATGTGCATCGCATAGTGTGCCACCCGACTGATATTTTGCTGCTTCTGTCATTGCATCCAGATATATAATACAAGTAACGTTACAACTACAAGAAGCCAAGACTATTGGCTTTGTCAATGTTTGTTTTTTGCATCAAGTTGTTTATAATATTGAAAATGCTTTCGCTCTTGTGGTTGGGGTTGTGGCTTAATGCTCGAGCTGTCGATTTAGGAGATTTTTTTTTAGTCTTGGGTCAGCCTAACATCCTGTGATTCTGGGCAAATCAATTAATCTCCCCATGCATACAAAAAAATATAATAAATCATGTAAAGCGCTCCAATACTTTTGGGTTGAGTTCACACTATATAAAAACTTGCAGCATTTCTTTCATAAATGCGGGGTAGAAACTATAACAGATGGAGAAAGAATGAGGAAAATAGAGGGAAAGAAAGGGAGGGCAGAAAGGAAGACTGAAATATAGGAAATATGAAAAGAAGGAAGAAACTGCGACAAGAAGGAGAGGTCAATAAAAGGATGGATACAAAGGTGAAAGGTTTGAGTGATGGAAGAGTAAAGTTATATTTGCATGGGTGGGTGCACGTAAGAATGGATTGAAGGATGAATGTTTGGATAGATGGATGGAAACCTGGATGGAAGGTGAAAGGATGGGTGATTGATAAAAGGTGGGTGAAATGATGGATGGATGGAATGGTAAAGGAAGGATGGATGGATTAGATGAAAAGACAGACGGATGGGAGCATAAATAAACAGGTGAAATGGACGCTGGATGAAAGGCTTAAAGGGTGGAGAGATTAATAGATAGGAGGGATGAAAGGACCTCTTCTAGGGAGGACAGGCCTTACTAGCTTCACTCTCCTTCTGGCATTTGAGGTACTGATCGAATTGGGGGGCAAGGGGGGTATTTTAGTTTGCTTTTTGCCTTCCCCTGTGTCCACAATACGTCTTTGACAACAGCTAAAGGCTGTCTATAGGCGAGACCTGGAAAGGCCTGGCTAGGGAAAGGTTTAACGTTAGTGGCCCCTAAGCCCAAGGGCATGAGGGGCCCACAGCCATCTCTCTTTTACTACCAGATGACGGTTCCGGGAGTAAATCATTTAAATGTAAGGGAGTATTGGTTCTAATCTTGTGGAATGATTACTTCTGGCTTTTTCTTATGAATCATATGGCAATAAAAGCACTAACTTATGATTTATGTCTTTTGAACTTTTAAACAAAACAACCGAGGGGATGAAGGAAAGGCAATGTCTTTCGGATGTACAACACATGGAGCTTTTAGAGAAATGCATAGCTGACAATTTACGCAGCTCTCTGATTCTTCTACATGCGCCGCTGTAACATGGTGTTTACTCCTACGTGTCATACTGGAACCATTTGACAAACCATCAATAAGGGTCGTTTGGACTGGTGCAAGGTGTCCACTTTAATTAGTGGACAGCATATGCCAGGCCAACTTCTCACAACGACTTTGGCTTAACTCTACAAGGTGTGTGTTCCCACACCCCGCTGACAAAGATGAACTTGAAAAAAATAAAATGCACCAGCAATTAACGTGAATGACAGGTTATTGTAGCCCCTCTAGGCGCTATTCAGCATCTAATTGACACATAAACATTGCTTATGGGTTACTAACAATCCCATAAAGGGATCAGGAGCACCAAACCTTATTTTGTTATTCCCATTATCTCACTAATGCTGTACTAAGAAGAATGAACACTTTTATGTAAAAAGTATTTATCACTACAGGAATAATTTGTTTCTAAGTACATCAAAAACAACTACACAGAATATTATAAAAATCAGCCAGCAGACTATTTATAAATAAACTAAAATGAACATTTCTTGCATGTTTAAAATATCATCTAAAACCCAACACCCTAAAGTCTACTTCTACGCGCTACACTAAGAAAGCATTGAAGGCAGATCAACTTGCAGTCTAGAGTTTCTTAGGGAGGCGAGACCCACTGCATACCTTGTTGACAGCAAAGGCTGTCTTTAGCAGCAGAGGCACGAAGACAGCGTTACCCGCTAAGGGCAAAATGTGCTGCAGTAGTAGTCAGTCGGTTTTCCTCCAGGACTCCGCCGAGATGTAGCATCTGCGTAGTGTGCCGGCAGTAGGTGGGAAGGTGTCTGCTGAATCTCGGGCAATAATCTGTGCGAAGGACCTCTCCTGACAATGGTCAAGTGGCCGCCCTTATATAGTAAATCTTATCAGAAGTTGGAATTTCTGACATAAGATTAGCAATGTCTGACATAGACGTGGTTCACGGTGTGCATCACAGATGTTTCCTTATAACTTATAAGGCAATAGAACAGACTACATTATGTTGGTTATATGTCTGTATCTGTTCTTATTTAACCTTGACATGGTGAAGAGTAGACATCTGACCCTGACAAATGTCACATTAAGTGTTGTATCTGTCATCAATCGAATGACTTGACACTTTCACAGTTCTTAAAAAGATACGGTCAGATTTCATCTGCATCTAAAGTCAGACATGACCAAGATTTTGCATAAATCGGAAAGATGGAGACTTCTATTCTTTAAGAGTAAAAAGATGCCAAACACCATTAGCCAAGATGGAGTTACATGAAATGGAGTTGGACTTTAGGGACTTTACATCAGCTGCATTCATTATTTGGTATGAATTTGCTCAATCATACCAAGAAGAAACTTGGTATGATGACCTTCAAAAAGCCAATGGCCTTGACAGTTCCCCTCAGTCAGGATTTCTCTTCCCACAAGGCCCTGCCACTGAGGAGAAAGCTTCTTAAGCAATAGTCCTGCATAGGGCTGCCACTGTTCTTGACCTCCAGATTCCCACTTTAGAGGCCAAACCCAATGAGTTGATGGAAGTGCTCCTGCTGGGAAACCATCTAGTAAGCCCCACCTGCCCTTCAGTGAGGCACTTACAGATAACCTGCTAGGGGATGGACCAAACCTTGTCCTGGCCCCCTGGTCAATTGCCAAATTGCGAGATGCCACTGCCCTTGCGACCTTGAGTTTTTGCCTTAGCACCCTCCCCTTATAGCTTGGTGGCGAAGGCACCTACAAGTCAGATGAACACTTTGACTTCTCTCCCCAAATTGAGAGTCCAAATGTGTTGAAACCTCAGGAAAGAGGGTATTTTATTCCACATGCGTGGCACTTAAATCTGCTGCATACTGGGGTACTATTCTCACACTCTTTCGATTCGATGAATGAAGTTCTTCCAGGTGTCCTAAAACACATCTGGCCTGTCCTAATTCTAAAGCACAATAAAGGGGGGACTACGAGTGCATCAAGCTCCAGCATACATGCTCCCCAAATATACATATATCCACAGGGTATCTGCATCGTCTTACTCCGTGCCAGGGGAGCATTCGATGTGCGTTGCGGTGGGGTTTCCCACGCAACACCCAGTGTACAAAGTTATGTAAAACTGAGGAAGCTCCAAATCCGTACGCCTCCCGAGGTGAGGCGTAATGAGGAGAAATATCTTTATTTCTAATAGTTTTTTCCTGTTTAGAAGGAGGAAAACGCCTCTCAATATTGTTTTTCTGCAGGAAGGTGCCCCTTCCTTAACAGAAACAATCATGCATGCAACGGAGGCGCCCATGCACCGTGGTGCAAGGGCGCCTACATTGGTGCCAGGCTTTCGAAATGGCGCCGGCGCAGGGAGAAAGGCCAGGAATGCACTGTATTGCTTAAATACGGTGCCTTCCTGCCCTTTTACATTGGCGTAGGAGAGCGCAGCAAGAGATAAGTACTTTCATGAGTAAATAGGTGATTTCATTTTCAAAAAATGTTACGATCTTGCAAGATCGTGAAAAGTAGAAAGGAGGAGGTGATCTTTCAATACACTGCGGTGTGCATACTTGCTACTATAGGAAGTAGTCTTACTGGAGATGGTCTTTATCAGAGTCTACTTTTTACGCCCATTGGCTTAAGAGTCTCTTCCCACACTCTAATATGCACGCCTATTATCAGAGAGACGGGTGTTAGCAAGGAGGACGGTCCCATCCACTCACTACTACAGACACCCATAATATGAGAGAGAGGTCTCAAAGAGTTAACTTTGTTCACAGACACTACTACACAGCCTGTCATCTGAGAGAGAGGTCGGAAAGGAGAGGCCAGTCCCACGGCACACCCTACTATGTACACCCATTATGCAAAAGAGGGGTCTCAGCAGAGAGGCCAATCCCTGCACATGCCCTACTATGCATAGTTGTTATTTGAGAGAGGTTTGAAAGCTGAGAGTAGTCCCTCCTCATACCCTAGAATGCACACCCATTATCTAAGACAAGATTCTTAGTGGAGAGGCTATCCTCCCTATATTATAGTATTGTCCTTCAATTGTGTTACAATCTGGTGAGAGACTCACAAGAGTAGCATGCAAGCTTCAGAGAATAAAGCTTGCTGCATGGAGTTGGCTCTCGCAAGCATCTTTCAAGACCCGCATGGAAAATGACTGAGCCTGCCACGAGGTGTTTTACAATCCCGCGAGAGTCTTGAGAGACTGTATGGGGACAAGTAAGAGCCAAGGTCAACCAATAACCACCATTCTTATTACATGGTTGAAAAAATGTTGGGATGTGATTGGATGCAGAACAAGAGATAGCTCAGATTGTCTTTGGTGCTTTGGAAGAGAAGGCAGTCTGTTTAAATTGTGCTCAACATATGTAACTTAATTGGGAGCTGGAAGAGACTGGTGTATTTAGCTGCACTTAAGAAAGAACTCCAATTACAGATAATTAATAATATGGTTTATAAACTTTGTTGTGAAGTGTCAATAAGTGCACTTGTGTTGGTAAAACTATTCTTTACAAGTATGCTGAGTGAAAAGCTGTTTGTAGAGGTGTAGATTTGTTAATATAGTTTTTGAGAGGTAGAGTTTAGAATGTAGAGATATCAGCAAGTATTCCACATTGTATTTAAAAAATGAAGTGTTCGGATGGTCTGTACTTGTAGGTAAAGGAAGCAGTATTTTTCAAACTATAAAACAAAAAATATAGAATGTATTAATCCAAGCCCTGCTGTTCTTATGAAACTCATTGTACATACACTTCAGCCCTATGAGATGTTTGAGTGGTGATATTGATATTTCTAGAGTGAAACACCATGCTCATTATTAGCAGAGGTGCCTGAAGAGGAATGTTTTACCTTATAAACTTTTATGAAATGAGGTTTGATGGCATGTTATAATTTATTTGTGGGAAAATCCACTGGGTGAGGGTGTGGAATTTTTCAGGGGAAAGGAATAACAAGGTAGTTGTACACTAGGTATAAATATGTGAGTGCGGGTGAAAGATGTAGAAATATTTACAGAATATAGTAAAGAAGGACTGTTATTATTTATTGACTGGTATGTAACTTTACATTTTTTGGTTATTTTTGTCTTTTTGTAAGGAGAAAATGGAAAGCAGAAGTTGTGAACAAGACAACTACCACGTGAGGAAATATATGGAGGAGAAAAAGAAGTCTTGTTCAGTTTTGAAAACAACAAGAAATGGCAACTCTGTGGAAAGTCAGGAAAAAAATATTATCTGGTGAAGTGATAATGTTTGTATTTCATATGCAAATGTATGTGATCTTGCATAAGCTGTTTCCTGTGTAGGCCTACTTGTCTCTGAGGAAATAATTATCTGCTCACATAAGCAGCAAAAAAGAGCCTTGTTAAGACCAGCAGGAGTATTGTGGTGTTCAGCAATAACTATCTGTTCAGGCACAGTGTATTCAGGTTGAAAGGATGTGGAAGCACCTGAAAAGTTTGTCAATTCAGCAGCATGAGCTAACTGCACAAGCTATGCTTTGTGAACATTTATTTTTAGAGCTGTAGTTTATAGATGTGATGCTTTGAGACTATTTTGCTACCTAGCCTGCTACGAAAAAAGTAGCAACTGAAAACTGTCTGACAGGCTAAGGTGGCTAAAAGGCAGGAACAGAAGGCACACCTATATCAAAATCCAGTAGGCAACTGAAGCAAAAAGGGAGAGACATTGCTGCTTGCTGATCAGATTCAGACTTTTTAAATTAGTAAAGTTGCTTGTTTTGTTTGTTTTATAGTTGTTGATATTGTTTGGTAATATAGTTGATGTGGTTTTCAAATGTTAAATTGTTTTATTGTAATAAGGTTTACAGTAACTTTTGATTTCTTTGCTTATAGTTATAATTTTCAATTTTATTATAGTATTGCAATGTGACTAAAACTGGCAGTTCCATCTTAAGGGACTGTAAATATGGTGCTGGGTGTATATGTGTCTCTAAGGTACTAAGTATATCTTTTATCCTGCAGAGACTTGGCAATGAAGGATTCAATTATTTTGCAATGCAGCTATGGTGAGTTGTCATGCTATAGTGAGGTGTCAGTGGACAGATCAGTCCTTGTCCACGCTGTATTATAGGGGCCTCTGATAGAAGAGAGAGGTCTTGACACAGAGGGCAGTGCATCTTCGTTCTCTAGTGGGCCCTCCCGTCAGCTGCTGCACGCACAGTATTACGTATGACAGTCGCCATTGGGAGATGTCTGAAAGAGAGGTGAGTTTGTCCCCACAATCAAATATGGACACCAGTTGTGCAAGACACAGTTTTCAATAGAGATTATACTCTACTGTGGACATTCATCACTATGGAGCGAGGTACGTTTAGAGAGAACAGTTTCTACCCCAGTCTACTTTGCAGATGTTATTCTGGGAAGAGGTCTTAGCTGACAAGGCAGTGTGTTTCCATCCATAGTCTCTATAGTTGTTATGCAAGACAGACTTCTGATCTTTGAGGTAATTTCATCCCTACACCTTACTTGTACATCTGTCATTTGGGGGAGAGCTGTGACCAGAGAGTTAAGCCCCCTTCCATACCCTAATTTGCACACCCATTGTTCTAAGACACAGGTCATAGGAGAGGGGAGGGTCTCTCCCAGCACTGTAGTGCACAGACTTTTCATGCACGAGAGATCTGTCAACAGGGCAGTTCCTTCCCACAGCCTACTATGCATGCCTGTCGTCATGGGGAAAGGTGTGAGTGGAGAGGCAGTGGCTCTTTACACCCTACTCTACATACTGGTTACCTTCATGCAAGGTCTCACTGGAGAGGCCAGTCTCTCCCCATAGTCCACAGTTGTTAGGCTATGGAGAGGTGTCAGTGAGATCCCAGTGTCTCCTTGCACCCTGCTGTGCACTGTTGTTATACTGTGAAAAGTCTCATTTGAGAGTCTACTTTCTCCCCACACTTTGCTAGTGGGGACTATAAGGCATAAGTACTGTAATTAAGAAAAGTGAAAATTATTCCTCTTAAATAAGGTTTACGATCTAACAAAACTCACAGGAGCATAAAAAAAGTAGTGGCTGAACTTTTTTTTAATAATAATTAATGGACTTAAAGTAAATAAATGAGTATCAATGTGTGCTTTGTACCAATGTTGGTCTCATGCGGATAAAACATAAGGGTTTTTTCCTAAATCTAAGTGAATTATTTTCCCCCACAATTATATAATGGTTTGCATTTATTTCATTAAACTAAACACACTGTTACTATTCTGGTGCATATAAATTATACATATTACATAAGGATATATTCAGTGTAAATGCAAAGTTCATTATAAAAAGTACAATCCTGTGAGAGGCTCGATGAGAAAAGCAGGAAGCATTGACTGCTCACGAGGGATTGCTCCCTGGCTCTTACGAGAGTCTCGTAGGAGCTTTGGAGAAGGGGAAAAAGGGAAACATAGTATAAACAACATAGGTCATGAAGCTATAGGGTAGCTCTGAAAGGAGCCATTTATGTTAACAGTTTTCAACAACTATAAAAAAAATCAAACATTTTTTCTATTCTTTTGTATTTATTTTTAAGTGTACGACATCTTAAAGTGAACAGACAACCTAAAGTGTTAAAAAACAAACTACAGCATCTCCTTAAAAACAAAAAGGAGAAAAACTTACAAAAAACTGTTTTAAAAAACACAACTGCCAAGGGAGGCATTTGAGCTCTTGGACATGCTTTTCCTGGGCAGACCTGCTTATCTCTGATGAAAGAATTATCTGTTTACACAAGCAGCAAAATAGCGCTTTATTACAAAAGAAAGCAAGGTTAAGTTCTGCTTGTGCACTTAGAACCTGTGCAGGCACGGTATCTCCTGGAGCAAATGATGTTGAAGCCCTTGTAGAGTTGTCTAGCTCCAGAGCACGAGCCAACTCTGCCCACAGTAATGATCACACCTAACTCATTAATGTACCACAAGGAAACTGGAATAGATGCCTATAATGGTAACCTTGTGGGCACAGGACTAATTGCAATAATAAATAACAACTGGACTAACTTTGGGTTCCTGAGTAGCGTAGTGCTCACTGTGAAGCGCTTAATTGCCTCATCAGGGTTAGTAAGCACTAAGAGATGTAGCGTTACGGCAAGACCTGCCGACTTCTGAATTGGGGAATCAGGCGAGAGTCTCTGTGTCTGCTCAACAACTTGGGATTCTAGGCAAATAACTTAATCCCCATGTGCCTAAAAATGTAAATTACCTTGTGTGATGTAACTGGTGTTCTTCTAAAGTACTCCAATACCTTTGGATTGAGTTTGCACTGTATAAAACTGCAAACAAACTTTAAATCAGCATTTCCTAAACTGTGCATCGAAACCCACTAGTGGGTCGTGAGCTGATTTTTGGTGGGTTGCAACAGTCTTGGTCTATGTTTAAGTAATATTTAAACTGATTAGCCCTGTTTGTGCACCTGTGCAAAGGTGCTGCACAATGTCCCTATGACCAGTTTTAAAACAAACACCTTGCAAGTACTCCCAAGCAAGATTCGGGTGAACTTTCCCTTATTTGCTGCTGCTATGTTTTAGGGTGTCAGAGCCCTTTCTTCACACACACACACACACATTACGTCATCCAGTGTACACTCAAGTTGAGTCCACCGTTCAGAGCTCAGGCTACCTTCAGAGAGTTTGTGCCGTCATTACGCATTTGGGCGCGCCTTTTGAGCACCAGGCTGCAACTCATCCCCTCCCCTGCCCCACGACCAGCACAGCACAGAGCACACTGGTTGGGTAGCGCTGCCCCCCGTATTTAACTAGGGCACTGCCGCCTGGGCTAATGCATGGAGTCTGACTCCTGAATGATGAGATAGGATAGTGCACATGACATCACAGGATCAGGCCTCACTGTCAGTATGTGCTAGGTCTCAGTTTAGAGCTAGTAGGTGGCTGCTCAGGCCTCACTGTCAGTATGGGCTAGGTCTCAGTTTAGAGCTAGTAGGTGGCTGCTTTAAAATTACTCGCAGTGTGAGACAGGAGCTTTTCATGAGGCACAAGGATATTAGGTTAAGCACACTTCGAATTACTATGTTGCTGTGCGTTCCTCTGGCTCTCCCTGGGGCAACGTCCAACGAGCCTCCTGGATGGCTGCTGCACACAAAAAGCAGGTGGTATGGAAGGGGTGCTGATGGGTGACTGTACATTTTAGTGCAGTGGTGCGGACCACTATACTAAAATGTGTTAGTTTAACACTTGATGTGTGGTACTTGTAGTTTGGTGTGAGTTAGCAATGACAGAATCCTTGTACCTCCTGATGTAAGCATTAGAGCGTGAAGCTAACAATGGTTTAGAATGTTGAGTATATGAATACACGGAGATGAATAAAGACGTGTTATACTAAGCTCCGTGTGTGGCATATTCATTAGCGGGTACCCAGGCTGGGGAAAACGATTCAACTGGCGATGAGATAGGGGATAAGTAATCAGAAGATTGACAGTACTCTCCCAGCTCGTGCATGCCACATGTGCCTCGGTTGAAGTGCAGAATCGATGTTTGCCATATGTGGAGTGTTAGAACTGGGGGTCTCTAGTTGGCAGAGGTAGGTACCTTTGAACAAATAGGAACCTTTGCTTCTAGTCAGGGTAAGGGGCTACACTTCTAAAATAACCCCTGCTCACCCCCTTGGTAGCTTGGCACAAGCAGACAGGCTTATCTCAGAAGCAGTGTGTAAAGCATTTGTGAACACATACAGTAATACAGTGAAAACACTACAAATGGACACCACGCCAGTTTAGTAAAATAAGTAATCTTTACTAGACTTAACATAAGACCAAACAACAAAAATCCACAATATTGTAATCAAAAATATACTTTAAAATGGTAGAAATAGCCAAGTTCAATGTATATGGTAAATGCGACACTTTACTCTCAAAGTACCTTAGATGCGTCACGTAAAACAAGCAAAAGGGTCGCAGGGAAGTTGATGCGCCGTTCCTTACACTCGGGGGAGTGGATGCATCAGTTCCTTACTGCAGCGCCGGGAGTTGCAGCTCGCTTCCTTACTTTGTGGGGAGTTGATGCGTCGTTTCTTACTGCGTGTCACCTGGTAGGTCTAAACGGGCGTCTGCTGTGGCTTAGAAATGAGACTGAGATAACGTCTATGCAGGTTCTTTATTCGTTATCGTTACAGCCGATACTACGTGAAGTCTCAAGGGGTCAGATTCTCCCTGTTCCGATGGTTCGCTGATCGGGAGGCTTCCTCTTCTTCTGTCCTAGGAGGGATCGGTAGCCTTCTCTCGTGTTCCCCTCGATGTCTGTGGGCGTCTTCTCCCGGGCTGGCTCTGATGAGGCTGTTCTCCTCCGGAGCGTGAAAGGGACCGAGAGGAAAGTGTCAGGCAAGGTATATCGGACGAAATCAGGGACCCAGGGTAGGAAGTGAGGGGGTGGGGAGTCACCCGTGTGCTCTAGTGTCGAGTGGATACAACAACCTAATTAAACGTGCCGTAGGTGGAGTGTGCGGGGGAGACGAGCGACTAAGCGGTTAACGCTTGGCTTTTGCGCCCCACTGTGACCGCCCGACCCAGCCCGCTACGCGGCTCCGTACCTGGGAGAGCCACACCTCTCCTGAGGGGTGGCTGGGCGAGTCGCCGTAACGTTGGCCTCCTGGCTCTCCTTCCTCCGGTTGTGTTCTGCAGGTTAGAGTCTGTTGAGCGGCTTTCTCGGCTTCTCTCTCTCTCTCCGCGCTCGCTGCTCTCTCGGTCTCTTCCGGGTTTCCCCGGCTCTCCGTGGGCGCCCTCCTCTTTTCTGCTGACATCACGCTCTCTCATTGGCCCGGCTTCTTCGTCGTCACTGGAGGGGCCGTCCTCGTCCACGGGTCTGTTCCAGTTAAAGGAGACGCTGTCCCTTTCTCCTCCTCCGTCCTCCAGTCAGATCCTTCCTTATGATGCGGACCAGCCTGGGAGAGGGAAGATAGTTCAACACGGTCAGCTGTTGGTATCCACCAGTCTATGGGGTCCGTTTCGGTCTTGAGGTGAGAGCGCTGGTTCCCTCGGGGTTCCCTGGTTACACTGCGGCCCGGTGATGATGCGACAAGGTGGCGCCTCGATGCGATGGGACGATCCGGTGTGATGCAAGAAAATGGCGTCTTGATGCGATGCAACAACATTGGATGCGATGTGTGCACGCCGACGACCGTGCAGCAAACTCGGTAACTTCTGAGCCACGTCAGGCCCTACGACACGCTTCTACTGTGATGCGACAGTGACCTCTGCGGCGGCGACATGCTTCTTCGGTGATGCGACAAGCTTCTTCGGTGATGCGAAGGCGAACAGCTGTGGTGACGGCGGCACGCTTCTTCGGCAATGCGACGGCAACTGCTGCGGCGGTGACACGCTTCTCCTCTTTGAGTCGCACTTCCAGCTCCCAGCGACACGCAGTCTTCTCAGAGGGCCCAAACAACAGTAGGCACCTCTCTGCAGGTAGAATTCCCAGCCAGGGAATTCGTGGGAGCTGGTGGTAAAGTCTTGTATCCCTGAGACTTCAGGCAGGAGGCAAGCACAATTCAAGCCCTTGGAGATTCTTCTTCAAGATTGCAAAAGGAGCAAGGTGGGCACGGTGGAGCAATGTTTGAATCTAAAGTTGATAATTGATAAGTATAACGTTGCTCGATCGTCCCCTAGTTACCTTGCATTCATGGATCTTTCATCCGCTTTTGATTTAGTTAATAGATCCAAAGTGTGGGCCATGCTTCTTAATTATGGACTGGATGAGGCCCTTGTAAACTTCCTGGCTTACCTTCACACTGACCTTAAGGCACAAGTCTGGATTGGGATGGGTGGAGAAGTATCCGGAGCCAAAAAAATAGGCAGGGGGGGTCAGACAGGGGTGCGTTTTAGCACCCCTGCTGTTTATTATTTACATCAACGTCCTAGCTAAAGCACTGAAACAAGTGACTAGAGATGTCCCAATTATCCAGGGGCACCCATTGCCAGTTTTATTATACGCAGACGATGCGGTCCTTATGGGCCGCACTCCAAATGCCCTCCGTTTGCTTGTTGAAATCTTCGTTCAACACATGGAGGCCCTAGATCTGCGTGTACATTTTGAAAAATCTTTTATCATGCCATGTGGGCCTGGGAAACGAAAGCTCAATACTATACATATAGGGTCAGATAAATTAGAATCTGTAACCTCATTTCCATATCTAGGGTTGGTTTTCGCTGCGAACGGCTCATGGAGTGGGCATTCTGCCCACGCCATGGGCAAGTTCTCGAAAGCCACCAATTCTATATTGAGTCTTTCACGCCCAAAGAAAATAGGCGCCACTAGAGCTATTTTAAAAATGTTTAGATTACAGTGCATTCCTGTAGCCACATATGGGGCTGAGGTCTGGGGATTGGGGAAAAGTCCCGGAATTCAGCGTGAAGAAAGTCGTTTTTGTAGGAAAATACTGGGCGCCCCAATCTCATCCTCTGAATTTATTTGTCATAAAGAACTAAACCTCCCCTATGTTTGCGACTTTATCAGAACTAGACCAGCTCTATTCTGGATTAGGATCTGGAGGAACAACTCAGCAACCTTAACACAAGATATTATAAAAGACTGCCTCAAATGTGACCACAGCTTATCAATCCCTTGGCTTGCGGGAGTTTCAAAAACATTGCGTGCCTTGGACAGAGGCGATCTTTTCTCCGACCCATCCAGAATTGAGCTTAAAGACAAGGTTGAGGTCAAACAAGCACTATATGCACTTTTTTACTCAGAAAGAATGGGAAGGGAAATACTTAAACCCACTGTTGTTACATACATAGGGAATGATCTGTGTAGGCAACCACTTCCACCCTACCTCACCCTCCCCATGTCCAACTGGGAAAGATCTTTGCTATTTCGTCTTAGGGCAGGCTCTGTGAAATTTCTATTGGGTTTTCCCCTGGGTTATCACCACACAACACAATATAACCCATGTCCGTGCGATGGCACTAGTACACAGAACGATCTGCACTTCCTATTCTTCTGTAAATTTTACCTAAAATATATTAATTGGTTTTTAACCCCTTATTTTAGAAAACAAAGACCCCTCTCTTTGGGGGAGTCTTGCTCAATGCTATTTTCCCTGGATACAGATGAATTAATTTTTCGCACTAGCACTTTTTTGAGACTGATAATACGCGCACGTAAAATGATGGAAAACCCCTGAAAATTGACTGATGAGAGCTGTATTGGTTTTTAATAATTATGAAATTGTATTTTGATTTATTGCGAAAATGAATTGTTCTTATTGTTGTACTTTTATGGATTTTATGAAATTCGAATAAAGGTCTTTTGAACTTGAACTTGATTGCAAAAGTACACACAAAGTTCCTTTTCATCTTTCCTTGGCAATGAAGTAACCACTGCAGGCCCACCCCAACAGCACTGCACAGGGGCAGTCTCCTCCTACAGCTTCCTTGGTTCTTCTCCTTGGCAAAGGGTCGTCTTGATTCCCAGAAGTGATCTAAAGTTCTGGGGTCTAGGTCCCCCTTTGTCTCTGAACCTTGTCCAAACCAGTTCTGGGTGCATTCTGCCGGTGCACAACTTCTTCCTTTGTCAGTGTGGGCCAGGATCATCAGACGCAACACAGGAGGTGGAGCCAGCATTGTGGAAGGCAAGCACAGCCCTATTCAGGCCCAGGTGCTACTCCTCCCACCACTCCCAATGCAGCTAGGTCTATTCAGCCTAGTGCTGACTCTCCCTGCCTCCTGGAGCCACCAACTCTTGTCACTTACAAACCAGAAATGAAATACACAAACCTAGCACAGGCAGGCTGGATGGTTAGGCAAGAAAATACCTACCTTTTAAAAGTGGTATTTTCAAACACAGAATGTTAAAACCAACTTCACTATAAGATGTATTTTATCATTCTGCGTTCAGGCATACTAAATTTGTTTTCTACCATGTTTCCTGGGTCAGTTAGGATTATAAGATGTTATAATCAAACTGCCCAGTCTGGCCTATGGAAACAGGTCGCCTTGCAATAGTGAAAAACTAAATTGGCTGTAATTCACTACCAGGACATACCACACACATCAGGACTTGTCCTACCTTTCACATACAATGCACCCTTCCCTTGGGCCTACCTTAGGGGTGGCTAACAAGTAGAAAAGGGAAGGTTTAGGGACTGGTAAGTGGGTGCACTTACCAAGTCAACATGGCAGTACTGGACTGCACACAGGCTCTGCAATGGCAGGCCTGAGACACACATTACAAGCTGCTTCTGTAGGTGGCACAACCAGTGCTGCAAGCCCACCAGCAGTATTTGATTTACAGGCACTGGGCACACATGGTGCACTGGACTAGGGTCTGACAAGTAAATCAAATAAGCCAATCGTGGAGTCACTAATCCATTACAACAATTTACAATAGGGAGCACTTGCACTTTGGCACTGAATAGCAGTGGCAAAGTGCCCAAAGCATCTAGACCAGCAAAACACATAGCAAAAATACAGGAAGCAACAGCAAAGAATGGAAGGGTGACCCATGCCAATGGTGCCAGGTCTAACACATGTCCCCTCCAGCTGAAATGTGGGGAGAACTACCCACCCCTTGGGAGTTCTCTTCACTAAGGCGGAAAAATCTGGACAGACCATCAGCATTGGCGTGTTCTGTACCAGGGCAATGTTCCACCGTGAAATCCATCCCCTGTAGGGAAATGGACCACCTCAACAGCTTTGGATTCTCACCCCTCATCTGCATCAACCATCTGAGGGGTCTGTGGTCTGTCTGAACCCGGAAGTGAGTCCCAAACAAGTATGGTCTCAACTTCTTCGTTGCCCAGACCACAGCAAATGCCTCACGCTCAATTGCACTCCACCTCTGTTCCCGTGGAAGTAGCCTCCTACTGATGAAGGCTACAGGTTGGTCTAGGCCCTCCTCATTTATCTGCGAAAGAACAGCCCCCACACCATGCTCTGAAGCATCTGTCTGTACAATGGACTCTTTAGAGAAGTTGGGTGCCAGAAGTACGTGCGCCGTGCACATGGCTGTCTTCAGGGCATCAAAAGCTTTCTGACAGGTGTCAGTCCAGTTCACTTTCTTGGGCTGCTTCCTGGAAGTCAGCGCTGTCAAGGGTGCAACAATGCTGCCATACCCCTTGATAAACCTCCTGTAGTAACCGTGAGTCCTAAGAAGGCTCTCACCTGGGTCTGGGTCTTTGGGGGCACCCAAGCCAGGATGGTCTCAATCTTGGGCTGTAGGGGCGTCACCTGGCCGCTCCTAACTTGGTGTCCTAAGTACACCACGGAACCCTGCCCGATCTGGCATTAACTCGCCTTGATCGTGAGGCCTGCCCTCTGGAGCGCCATCAACACTTCCCAGAGGTGGCGCAGCTGTTCCTCCCAACTTTCGCTGAACACTGCAATGTCATCCAGGTAGGCGGCACTCAAATCTTCCAGCCCAGTCAACACCTGGTTGACCAACCTCTGAAAGGTGGCAGGGGCCTTCTTCATCCCAAAGGGCATAACACGGAATTGGTAGTGCCCATCTGGTGTGGAGA
The DNA here is from genome assembly GCF_964204655.1 of Triturus cristatus. Classification (NCBI taxonomy): domain Eukaryota; kingdom Metazoa; phylum Chordata; class Amphibia; order Caudata; family Salamandridae; genus Triturus; species Triturus cristatus. The sequence continues at coordinate 30,870,717 of NC_140585.1, read as the reverse complement.
ATGCTGACCTCTCTTTTGCCCCACCAGTTAAGGCAATCTGCCAGTACCCAGATGTTAGATCAAACGTGCTGAGGTACCGGGCAGCCCCTAACCGATCAATGAGCTCATCAGCTCTGGGGCTGGGGTGCGCGTCAGTCCTGGTGACTGAATTGAGCCCTCGGTAGTCCACACAGGACCGGAGTTCTGGCGTGGCACCCGGTGTGACAGCCTTTGGGACCAAGATCACTGGGCTGGCCCAAGGACTGTTAGAGGACTCAATCACCCCTAATGCAAGCATCTTGGAGACCTCCTCCTTGATACAAGCTCTCACCCTGTCAGTCACTCTGTAAGTTTTGTGCTTAACAGGAGGACTGTCTCCAGTGTTTACATCATGGACACACCAATCAGTGACACTGGGAATCAGGGAGAACAAATCAGAAAACTGTCCCAATAAATGGCGACAGTCATTCTGCTGCTCAGGGGTCAGGGTGGAAGAGAGGTTTACACCATCCACTGACCCATCTTGCTCTGTTGCAGACAGGAGGTCAGTAAGAGGCTCAGTCTCCTCCTCCATTCCCTCATCTGTCGCTAGGAGCATGCCAAATTCGGACCTCTGAAGTGGGGCTTTTAGGCGGTTGACATGTAGTACCCGCAAAGGGTTCCTGGGAGACGGCAAATCCACCAAGTAGGTTACATCACTCTTGCGCTCCACCACCTCAAATGGTCCGGTCCACTTATCCTAGAGCGCACAGGGCTCCATGGGGGCCATGACCCAAACTTTCTGACCAGGCTGAAGCTCAGTCAGAGTGGCATTTTGATCGTACCACCGCTTCATCTCCTCCTGGCTGGCTTCCAGATTTGCCTGGGCGAGTTGCCTGAAACGCCGGGTTTGGTTTCTGAAGGCCTGCATGTAACTATATACATCCTGCAGAGGTTTCATTGGAGCTTTCTCCCAGCCTTCCTTTACCAAACTCAGAGGTCCTCTTACAGGGTGACCATAGAGCAATTCAAAGGGGCTGAACCCGAAGGACTTCTGTGGCACCTCTCTGTAAGCAAAGAGAAGGCATGGTAAGAGGACGTCCCACTTATGCCTCATAGGTTCCTCAAGACCCATAATCATGCCTTTGAGGGTCCGGTTGAATCTCTCAACCAGCCCATAACCTTGGGGGTGGTAAGGAGTGGTGAACTTATAAGTTACCCCACACTCCTGCCACAGGGACTTCATATACTTGGAAATGAAGTTTTTATCACGGTCTGACACCACGTCTCTGGGGAACCCCACACAGGAGAAAATCCCCACCAACGCACGACCCACCACGGGGCCGTCACAGTCTGGAGAGGGATGGCTTCCAGATACCGGGTGGCATGGTCCACCAAGACCAGAATGAACCTGTTGCCCATGGCTGTCTTGGGATCCAGAGGCCCCACAGTGTCCATGCCCACCCTTTCAAAGGGGGTGCTGACCTCAGGGAATGGCTGGAGAGGAGCCTTGTGCTTCCACCCACTCTTTCCACTTGCCTGGCAAGTCTGGCAGGTCCTGCAATAAGTGTCTGAACTCTTGCGCATTTGGGGCCAATAAAAGTGGGTGACAAGCCTTTCAAAGGTCTTCTCCTGCTCCAAATGTCCTGCTAAAGGCACATCATAAGCCAGCCCCAGTAGGAAGGTTCTGAAGCGCTGGGGTACCACCAGAACATGAGCTGACACAGGTTCAGCAACCTTAGGCTCACTATACAGGAGACCATTCTCCCAGTAGATCCAATGTGATCCAGACTGATCACCTGCTGCCTGGTTTGCAGCCTGTTGCCGCCAACCCACAAGAGAAGGGCACTTGTTCTGCTCCTCACAGAACTCCTCCCTGGAGGGTCCTCCTTCCTGCTGCCAATAGGTAGCGGTGTAGAATCGATATTCAAGATCTTCCAGTTCGAGAGGATACTTTTCTTAATTTTATGAGAGAAACTGCAGAACGTGTTAACACAAGTGATCCTCTCTGATGGCTCTTTCGAATTGGTAGCCTCTAATAATGCTGACCTGTTGTTATTAGCCGCACGTTTCATGGAATTCTTAATGAGTTTTCTTGGATACCGCCTGGATTCGAGTTGAACCGACAAGTTCTCAGCATGCTCTTCATATTTAGACATAGTGGAGCAATTCCTTTTTACTCGTAAAAATTGCCCAAAGGGTAAATTAGCCTTCAAAGCCTTAGGATGAAAGCTATCATAGGTCAAAAGGGAATTTTTTGCCATGGGTTTCCTGAAAAACTCAGTGCTCAGACCTCCTGCTGAAGGAGAGATCATAATATCCAAAAATGGTAAATGAGTCTTGCTGTATTCACATGTGAACTTGAAGTAAGCATTCCTACCATTGAGCCATTCTTTGAACTCAAGGATAGAAGGAAGGTCATCAATATACCGTCTCCAAAGACGTATAAGATCTTTGAAAGGATTATGAGTGCTGAAGATGTGTTCCTGCTCGAACATGTGTACATAGAGATTCGCCAGGCTGGGGACAAAAACGCTCCCCATTGAATTTCCGGACACTTGTAGAAATAATTGATCCTCGAACTTGAAAAAGTTTTCTTTCATGGCTAGCCTAGCGCAGTTGATAATGAATGAAACTGGGGTAATAGAATCAGGCGCTTTCTCTCGCAGTAGTGTTTCTATGGCAGCCATGACAGAGAAGCTATACAGGTTACTTTATGGAACCTACCCCCGGTACGAGGCCATTTTCCCTGCGGCTCCTGTTCTATCTGTTCCCAAACGACTCATGTAACTGAAATAGATATTGGTTCCTTGAGGCCATGGGTACTGATGACCCACACCAATTGCAACAGTGAAAATTTGATTTATTTAATCACTTGTCCTTGTGCTCTTCGGTATGCGGGGATGACCACCCGCAAGATTAAGACCCGCATCCTGGAGCACAAGACAACGATCAGATGCAAGAAGACTGCAACAAGGTTGACCAATCATTTCTTGACAATACAACATGATCCACAAGATCTCCATTGGACAGTTTTAGAGAAACCGTTTATTCCCAGACACATCGTCGATGTTTCCACCTTTTTGTTCAGGCGTGAACAATGGTGGGTGCACAAATTGAAGACAGACGTGTTGGGTTTGAATGATGAAATTCCATGGGTCTCTCTTTGACCCTCTTCAGGTGGACACTTAGCTTTGCTGTATGTCCCTGATTACTTTTTGTAAGTGGAGGTGTGTTGTATCGAGAGGCACTTATTAGGAATATGGGCTTAATCTGTCTGTTTTATTCACCACTCTAGATAGGTGATGGGGTCTTCTTCATTACTGATATGATCCATTCGCCTTTTATGTCCACCGATATTCATGTGCCCAATACTAAAGGCAAAACTTTATCAGAACAGGACTTACCATGTTCGTGATATGTTAATGTGAGTTTTTTTCTTGAGACCACCGGCATTCATGTGCCCAATATTGAGAAATAATTCTTTCTGAACGGGGCTTACATATACAACGCTCGTGCCCTTGGAAGGAGACTTTTTGAGACCATTTATAAAATTACTAGGCTCACATTTCACACTTTGCATCCCTTGCTAATATGGTTGTTAATGAAGGTATGCTGACTCGCCCTTTGTCCGCCGTAACGGAATCAAATACATTTCATTACCACCCATGCGCATTACTGAATCAATCGCTTGACAATTGACGCATGCGCGGTATAATAGTGTTATTTTTCCGCGCATGCGTGTGAGAACTCCAAGATTGGAAACGTCACACCGGTTTCCAATCAATGAGATTGACCCCGCTATTTAGCTTCGGTTTCTCACGGGACACTCACCTCCGGTTACATGCTCATTTCTGCCTGGAGTACCGACGGAGAGGTGAGTGCCCCCCATGTGCAGTCTGTTACCATTTACAAGCTGATATTTTTTTTTGTTTAGATGCCTTGAATTTGTACGGGTGCGTTGTTGCTTAGCGTATGACTTGGCTGTGATTTTTTAAGTAGTGCTGTTGGCTACTGATTAAACTAGACCCTCTTGACTGCACATTTTACATATTTGTGTCCAGTGTTTCTGGGGTGGTTCAAACCATCTGTGTATTACTATCCTCTTAAGGTGTAATACATGTGGCCACGCTGTACACTTTAAACGAGTGGTCAGGCCACCGAGTAACTTGTTTGATCTTGAGATTAAGTTTAATATAAAACCAGCGTTTTTGTACATCAATTATGTATCGGTTCTTGGAGCTTATGTTTGGATACGCCAAACTATTATTTCGCTGTGCTTTGAATCCTTGTCTTTGTGGCTCCCTTGTTTTTAGACTACAGACGACATTAAGTCCACACGAAGAATATTGTTGTTCTTGGAACCTTTATGTAGCCAAACCCAATAATGGTTTGTACGTCGTTTTTTAAGAGCGGTGCCCCATCCTGAGCTGTCGCCAGGTTGAGGTGAAATGTTTACCCAGCAGCCAGCGGGTAAGCTTTATTTCTAATTTACACTGATATTTTCAGCACTAGTCCTATGATATGTCTTAACAAAACCACGGATGAAGTAGATATCGTTCTATGTTTTGTCCATTTCCCCCTCTACAGGTATTGTGATGTAGACTGATTGACTCAAGTCCCTGTTCATGTATCCTTTTATATTTTGTATCACTCACACATTGATGCAGCAGCACCATTAGAGGTCCTGATGAAAGCTTTGCCACGTTTTGGCGTGAGGCTGAAACATGTTGACCACTATTTTCCACTTCACCGTAGCGGTTTAAATCCATACCACTGGTGCACTGTTTTTAATACTGGCAGGGAATGTATTAGAATAAAAAAAAATTGATTTACACTCCCTAACTAGTTTTAATTGCACTTACTGCACATTTTTTGTTTTGCGCTACGTCCTTCCTCACATTTACTCAGCTCATCATTTATGGATTTAGTTAACTCCACACATTTCCAAAATAAACCATCCCTGAGCTCCTTCCTCTTAAAGAGGAGGTTGTAGCCCCCGGAGGAACTAGGTTTTCCTCCGGGAGGAGATTCCCAAATGATGAAGCATGTCACCTCTGGTGAGTGAGGGAATTCGTCCTTTAAAGGGATATGCCCACAGGTATACACTGTGAGGTATAGTCATAGGCCTAGAGCTGACAAATTGACTTTATAGGAACAGTGCTTGTATAAACTTTTTTTTACAACATTTTGTTCATTGACCTCAGGATTTCGTACTGTTTATCGATATTTGCCATGGGGAATAAATCCTGTTGTGGTCATTAAATATTCCCTTAGACCCCCTTTTCAGAACTGTATTGTTTTTTGATAGGTCTATTCAGCCTAGTGCTGACTCACCCTGCCCTCTGGAGCCACCCCAGCCCGTCACTCACAAACCAGACATGAAATACACAAACCTAGCAGAGGCAGGCTGGATGGTTAGGCAAGAAAATACCTACTTTCTAAAAGTGGTATTTTCAAACACAGAATGTTAACTAACTTCACTAAAAGATGTGTTTTATCATTCTGCGTTCAGGCATACTAAATTTGTTTTTCTACTATGTTCCCTGGGTCAGTTAGGATTAAAAGATGTTATAATCAAACTGCCCATTATGGCCTATGGGAACAGGTAGCCTTGCAATAGTGAAAAACGAAAATGGCTGTAATTCCCTATCAGGACATGCCACACACATCAGGGCATGTCCTACCTTTCACATACAATGCACCCTGCCCATGGGCCTACCTTAGGGGTGGCTAACATGTAGAAAAGGGAAGGTTTAGGGACTGGTATGTGGGTGCACTTACCAAGTCACATGGCAGTACTGGACTGCACACAGGCTCTGCAATGGCAGGCCTGAGACACACTTTACAAGCTGCTTCTGGGGGTGGCACAACCAGTGCTGGAAGCTCACCAGCAGTATTTGATTTACAGGCTCTGGGCACACATGGTGCTCTGGACTAGGGTCTGACAAGTAAACCAAATAAGCCAATCATGGAGTCACTAATCCATTACAACAATTTACAATAGGGAGCACCTGCACGTTGGCACTGAATAGCAGTGGCAAAGGGCCCAAGGCATCTAGTCCAGCAAAACACATAGCAAAAATACAGGAGGCAACAGCAACCAGCATTAAAAATGCAATAGGTCTCATCTTTTATTAAGTTAAAGCCATTTGCTTTGCTATACAATACCATTAGCAAAGCAAATGGCTTTAACTTAATCAAATGCAAGACCTATTGCATTTACAATGCTTTTTTTCCTCCCACAAGTGCTTCCCCCCAATCCATGTTGCTTTCTCTCATCCCATCCGCTTTTTCTTCCTGCGCGCTATTCTCTCCTTTTCTTTTTTTTGTTTTTGTTTCTGGTCTAAAAAAATCATATTTAATTCTGCCATCCTAGATCAGTACACCATGGTCCCCATGTCTTTCTGCTGGTGCACACGCGTTCTGAGGCATGCTGATGTCAGTGGGATTAGACGGCCGCAATCGCACTTTTTGAAACATTTTCTACTAAATGTTACTTTAACAATGCCGCACAGCATCCCCCTAGCCTGTGAAGCATCACCGAAAGCAATTGGCAAAGTCATTCTGTCCTAAAAGTGAGACCCATTGGCTATGTCCATGCTTGTTAATGACTTCTTGTGGTTTCTGGACATGTACATGCTCCCCATACATTGCACTAGTTGTACAGTGATGTTGTGAGCTCATTAATGGTGTCAGTTGAGGCGTCACCAGTGGTACACAAGAAGCCCTGGGTGAAGATAGAGTACCCAAGTAAGAAACGACAGGCTGAAACTTTAAACGCTGCTGCCCACCCCTCTCCTGCCTCACCCCATTGCAGTAGATAACGGGACAGTGGCTGCACGTCAGCCGTGAAGAGGGAGCCGGTCCCTGTGCATGGAGATAAGAGACTGCCAACGTGATGAGCTCTTTAGCTGCATAGATTCGAAGATCGGGGAAATCAGCGTAAGAAACAAAGGCTGGGCTGGGGAGAAGAGAGAAGAAGAGCACAGGTGCTGGGGGGGACAGGGAGTGCGGAAAGCGTGGAGTAGAGTACGGCCACACAGAGGCAGAGCAGGGGAGGAGTGTGAAGAAAGAGAAGACGAGGGGGAGGGAACAAGACACAGGAGAGAGAGAGAGAGAGAGAGAGAGAGAGAGAGAGAGAGAGAGAGAGAGAGGGAGGGAGGGAGAGAGGGAGAGAGGGAGAGGGGGAGAGAGAGAGAGAGAGAGGGGGGTGTGGAGTTCGGGGGGGGGTAGGCCGCACGCAGACAAGCGCACAATGACTGGGACACAGACACTGGCATAGGGGTAGGGCCAAAGACCACGAGCGGTCTTGCGCCCGTTTATTTATCCCTTCGGGCGTGCCCGCCCTCCGGGTGCGTGGATGCGTATGTTGCGTGTCCGCACGGGCCGGGTGGCTCCGTTACCACATCCCTCCAATCTTTCAGACAGAGAGCCCCCCTCTGCTATGGAACTGTTCGGCTCTCTTGCGCACATCACGCAAAGTCTCTCAGTCTCTGGCTCGGGGCCGGATTCGGCCGGAGGCCATACTTCTGGCTCCGGGGAACTTCACCTCGTCCGGTCCCGCAGGCTCCTCCCACAGGGGATGCCCCTGCATTCTCTGGGAACCCGTTCGCCCCGTCACTTCGCACCTCGGCGCCAGGTTGTTGGGGTGCTTCCCGCTGCGGGCTCCTCTGTCCTCCGGGGGAGCTACAGCCTTCTCCTACTTCCCAGTCCTCCTCCGGCGGGTCTGCCTCTCGAGGGGCCGTGGGGACTTGCTTGAACCAGGATGCGTTTCTGGTAACCACTCGTGCTCCGCGCCGGACCGACACCATGGTGCCCTGCACCTTGACTACCTCCCACACCTCCGGCTCAAACGGGGTGCGATACTTCCAGTTCGGATAGCGATCCTTCATGATGACCTGGTCTCCCACCTGGAGATTCCTCACCCTGGCTCTCCGCGCCCGACTGGCGTTTTCGTTGGAATTCCGCCTCCTAGTCTGAGCTGCATCTTGGTCCAACGGCAGAGGCCGCCACGACTGACTCGCCGGGATGTTGTCCCTGGGGGCCTTTCGGAACAGGAGGTGGGCAGGTGCGCACCGAGTGGTGCAGTGGGGTGTCCGTCGATACGCGCTGAGGAATTGTGAAAGGCACTGTTCCGCATCTTCTCCTTGGTCTACTCCGATCTTCAGCGCCCGATTCATCGTGCGCATGAACCGTTCCACCTCTCCGTTAGCCTGGGGCCACTGCGGGGTAATCTTGCGGTGTCGGACTCCTCGAGCTGCCAGGTATTCGTGGAACTCCCTGCCCTGAAAGGGCGGCCCGTTGTCAGATCGAACTTCCTCGGGCAGACCCATCATGGCGAACGTGCGGTCCAGCGCTGCTTTCACCTGGCTAAACGCTGTGGAGGGCACCACCTCCACCACCGGGAACTTGGAGTGCGAGTCCATTAGCACCAATGTGTGTCGCCCATCTGGGAAGGATCCGAAGTCTACGCACAGCTTGGACCAAGGTTCTTGGCAAGGGTCTTCTGTGATCACCGGATGCGGCGCCGGCTCACCCCCAGTGATGTTACACGAGTGGCAGTTGCGGACAACCTCCTCTACCATGGCATCCATCCCTGGAAACCACACCTTGCTCCGCAACCTGGCCTTGGTCTTGGAGACGCCTTGATGCCCTTGGTGAGCTAGGCGAACCACCTCTCCTTGGAGACTTCTCGGGACCACGAGCGAGGTTCCCCTCATGACCACTCCCTGTGGCCCTTCGCTGAGCTCACTCTGCACTTTCCACACCTGCTGCCGGAATGTCCTTTCTTCTTCTGTGAGGGCCTGCACCCCGTCTAGGAAATTCCGCCAGTTCCGGTTCATCAGCGTCTGCTTGACTTTGATGAGGCATTCGTCCCTCTCCGTGGCTCTACCAACGTCCTCCAGCATAAGTGCCACCGGGCATGCCGCTTGTGACACCATCCGGACAAACTCTTCAGTGCAGTCCTCCTCAGACGGGTCTGGACCCGACCGGGATGGGCCCGGGTGCCTCGATAGGAAATCAGCAGGGTTGTTGGCCCCAGGGCGGAATACTACTTCGAACCTGTACGCTTGCAGCTGGACCGCCCATCTTTCAATCCTCTGCGGGCCCAGTCGTGCGGTGCCAGCGAAGAGCGGGACGAGAGGCTTGTGGTCAGTGACCACCCGGAAGTCGTGGCCATACAAATAAAGGTGGAAATGCTGGCAGGCCCACTTGATGGCCAGCGCCTCTCGTTCTATCTGCGCATACCGCATTTCTGTGGCGGTCAGGGCTCTGCTGGCATACGCGGTGGGGACCCATTCTCGCGCTTCCGTCTCCTGCATCAGGACTGCACCCAGCCCTACGGGGCTGGCATCCACCACCACCTCCGTTCGTCGATGCGGTCTGAAATATGACATGACCTTGTCGTCAATGAGCGCGTCCTTGACCGCCTGGAACGCGAGATCCTCCTTCGCTGCCCAGGTCCAGGGTTGGCCACTTTTGGTGAGGAGGCGGAGTGGTTCCGACAGAGATGCGAGATTGGGGATAAACCGCCCGCAATAAGTCGCCATCCCCAGAAAGCTCCTGACCTCGGTGGCAGATGTGGGCCTCGGGGCTGCTCGGATCGCCTCAGCCTTCTTTGGATCGACTCTCAGCCCTTCCCTCGAGAAGACGTAGCCGAAGAACTCGACTGACTCCTGGTAGAAAGAGCACTTGGATTCGTGCAGGGTTAGGCCATTGTCTGCCAGCCGCTGTAGTGTATCTCGCAGGTGCCTGTGGTGTTCTTCCAGAGTTTTTGAGAACACGAGGATATCGTCACTCAAGTTTATCACCCCTTGGAGACCAGAGAGGGTTTCACGTATGGCATTCTGGAACACCTCCGCGGCTGACGAGACCCCGAAACTCAGCCTTTTATACCGACGTAAGCCAACGTGAGTGGAAAACGTGGTGATATTGCGGCTGTCTGGGTGAAGCTCTAGCTGATGGTATCCGGCATTGAGGTCTAGTTTCGTGAACCACTGGGCGCCGTTGATGTCGGCCACAATGTCGTCCATGGTGGGAGTGAGGTGTCTTTCTCGCTTTACGGCTTTATTCGGGAGGCGCATATCGACACACAAGCGGATGGCCCCTGGCTGTTTGAGTTTGGGGGCCACAACAAGGGGGGACACCCACGGGGTGGGGCCCGACACTTTTTCAATCACCCCCAGGTCCTCCAATTTCCGCAACTCTTTTTCCACTTGTGGTCGCAGGTGGAATGGTATCCTCCGATGCAGGAGCGCCGTGGGCCGGACCGTGGGGTCCACGTGCAGCTTGAACTGCTTCCCGCGCAGGCATCCGAGCCCGCGGAACAGCATGGGGAAGTCCTTCAGCATGTCCCTGGCATGCAGGTCATGCACCTGGTTCGCGAAGAACACCAGCGCCAGGTCTTCGGCAGTGTGGCAGCTGAGCAGGGTGCCCCGTTTTCCTTCAGCCACGTGGAACGTTGTGGCCAGTTTCCTCCCGTCGCTGACGACTTCAACTTCAATCACTCCTAGCAGGGACAGCGGCTTGTCGCTATCATACGTGAATATTTGGGCCTTGGAGGGTCGCAGGGGTGGTCGCGGTGACAGCCTCTCGTATTGACTGCTGTCCATCACGTTCACTGATGCCCCGGTATCGATGAGGGCGCTCACCGGAGACCCGGCCACCATGATGTCGTACATGGGCGGCGGCCTGCGCCTCGTGCCTTCTCTGCCGACAAACGAGACGAAGAACACCTCGTCGTCCTCCGCCCCGCCATCGAACTCAGGCTGAGTGTTGTCGCCCTGTGCGGGGGAATCTTCCAGCGTCATTTGACGCACGCTCGCCGTTGCACCTCGTGCGCCCCCCATATTACTTCGCCCTCTTCCGACCTTGGCAAAGTGATTTTCCCGTCCGCACTTCAAGCAGGTCTGGCCTCTCGCTAGGCACCTTCCCCCTGGTGGGTGATTCAGGCCGCAGTTGCCACAGGTATTCTTCTGGGGAGCCCTCGTGGCTCCACGTGACTGAGCGGGTCGTCTCTGGAGTGCATCCACCCTCTCCTCCTTGATCGCAGGCGCTTTCTGGGCCGCTGCCGGCCGGTTGAGGGCCGCTTCCATCGCGTCCGCACGCGCATTGGAGAGCTCGTGTGATCGGCCTAGAATCAAGATCTCGTCGAGGGTGATGCCCGGCTGCCATAGGATGAGACGCCGCAGTGGGACCGACCGGCATCCTTGAATGAGCTGCGCCCTGATTTCTGCTCTCTGGTCCGGTAGCGTGCACGACAGCGAGAGCTTGCGGAGGCGGGCATAGAAGTTGTCAATGGTCTCAGTTTCTTCTTGTCGCGCCTGACGGAGCTTGAACCATTCGAAGTCGGGGTTGGTCTGTGGATCGAAGTGACTATTGAGGGCCCTTACGGCGCCTGCGTAGTCATTGGCGTTCCCTCGGTCTGGCAGGGTCTCGAAGAGGTCATACAGCTCTTCGCCTCCGTAGCACATGAGGAGCGATCTCTTGACGGTTTCATCCGTTTCCCGCACCCCCACAAAGTAGTGTTCCAACCGTCCAATCCATGAGCGCCATCGCACCGCCACCGTGGAGGGGTCCGAAAGCTCACTAAATGGAGGGAGCGGGGCTGCCGTGCCATGCCCTGGCGGGGCGGGCGCTGGCGGCGCGGCCTGTTGTGGTGGCGGGTGCTGCGTGCCTCCTCCGCTGGTGCTGGGAGTGGTCATGTCTGCTGCGCTCCTCTGTTAAGACACTCGCTTCTGGCGTCGTCTCCGCAGGCCTGCTTCCTGTTTCAGCGTTCTGGGCCTCTGGGCGAGACCACTGCAGATTCCCTCCCTTGCGTGGGACAACTGCCTGCGACTGGCTGGCGCTGCGCGGGACCTCCGGCGAGACCACTTCCGGCTTCTTCCCTTGTGTGGGACACCTGCCTCCAACTGGCTGGCGCTGCGCGCGGGCGAGACCACTGGCAGCTCCCCTCGTCTTGCTCGTGGGCTGAGCCTTCCTGACAGGCGCCGGTGATGTCACCCCTGAATTTCCCCTCCTCTGCGCATGCATCAAGGGGCAGGGGCCTGGCCAGGCAGACAGCGATGGGGCACTCCCACCCCACCTGGACCCAGCGCGGGCTCGCGAGGGCCGATTCTCCCCTCCGGAGCACAATGACTGGGACACAGACACTGGCATAGGGGTAGGGCCAAAGACCACGAGCGGTCTTGCGCCCGTTTATTTATCCCTTCGGGCGTGCCCGCCCTCCGGGTGCGTGGATGCGTATGTTGCGTGTCCGCACGGGCCGGGTGGCTCCGTTACCACGGGGGGGGGGGGAGAGAGAGAGGGAGTGAGAGAGAGAGAGAGAGAGAGGGAGAGAGAGAGAGAGACCAGGCGAAGAACTTGGAGAGCAAGAAGACGAGATGGGGATGACGAGAGTGTGGAGCCGACAAAGTGTGGTGATAATGGTGTGAGGGGGTGGGGGGTAGGGAGGTGTCACCGGGCCGAACAAGTGCGGCAGAGTGCATATGGAGGCAAAGGATACTTAGGAGAATCTGAGACACAAACCCAGATTGGCAAGGGGCACAGACAAAAGGAAATCAGCGGATCACTGCGCCTGCCGTGCACAGAAGCAAAGCACACTGTCATCCCCAGGTGCCCAGTGCGCGCGCCTTCAATGCATGCTGCCTGCACGCAGAGGATGGAGGTTTGGCAAATACCTCCAAGATGAATAGATCGCCGTTACATGTAATGTCCTCTTAACAGGATGTATCAGGCAGGTTAGTCATTGTGTGATGAGAATGAAGTCTTGCTGGGCCTCTTCATTTTATTTTATTTGTATGAAGTTGTACTTTTGTTGCTGTTTAGATTTAAATTACTATTATGTGTTGCTTTTATGAATTTAAAAAAATGTAAAATAAAAACTATGATTACATTAATCATTGTTACGTGCTTTTAAATAATACACATATTGCTAGCTAGTTTACACAGTAGCCCACAGACATAAGATATTCATTAATGCCCTTGCTTACAAAGATGCAAAGTGAACAAGACCTGCCAGGCGGAAGAAGTAGTCAATATAATAAAAGGACAAGCATTGGCAAAACCAGTTAGGTCTGGCTTTATCTGCCATCTTGGCTTTGTCAATGCGTTCGTTGTCATGGTTTTTGCAACACTTTACTGTTGGGAGCTTGACCGGCCCTCATCAATCTACAAAACAACATTGACAAATAGCAAAAAATATATTTGATCTAAAAAACCACACAGTGGTGCTTAAGGAAAATGCTTTGTCCTTGGAAGTGCTCCTTGTGAGAGGGTAGAATCCCCGGATCAGGAGGTGGCGCTGTCGCCATTGGCTGGCAGCCCTGTAAGCCAACTACAGACAGTTGTGTAGGGGGGAGGCTTATGACAAAAGTTTCCATCCATTGCCCTCACCCTCCTGTAAGCTTTGTGTAGCATGTTACTTCACCTGACCGACTGTTGTGAGATGTGTTCCACTGTATCCTTCTAAAGTGTGTTGCAGTACACTGTGCAGTTGTGAGATTCACTGTGTGTTACAGTGAGAACACGTTTATTACCAGTTTTGTTCATGGAAATCTGTGTGCTGGGTAACGGTCTTTCAATTATGTCTTATATTAAACCTCTCAGATCCCCCTAGTGCTCACATCAGTTAATGCGCTCAGACAAGAACGTTGTATTTAAAATTATTTAGAAACCAAGACATACAAAATACGTCTAGTGACCTCCCGACTCAGTAGTGTGAAGGTAGGCCCGGGGTGTAATAAGCATGCACCCCAAGTCTACCCCTCGAGTCCGGCAGGTGATACATTATAACTTGTGGAATATAAATTAACGTCTTTGGTGGAGTTTAAATACAAAAAGTGCATTAAATGCGTTCCACGCCGGAGAGCCAAACTGTTTTGACACCTCCTCTGATAACCCCAAAAGCCAACCCCAGGGCTCCTCAAACGCCCGAGAGCGTCCCAAGTTCTTTGCCATGCGCGTGCTTGCTCCCCCTCTCTCAGCAGAATGTCCTTCACCCTACAGGGCCGAAGCGGCAAACAGCATCAAAGGGCCAGTCCCCGGGAAGGCAGGAGCTTCGTTCTCATCTCCACATAGGGAGAGAAGGTAGCCCTGAATAAATATTTGTCTTTCCCCCCTGGACGGCAGCTTCTGTTAATTCCAGTTCCTCGCTGGACTTTGAAGGCCTTATTATAGCGCTTGAAATGTCGCTGAAGCACCCTCCAGCAGTCAAAGAGCCTTTAAAAGCCCATAAGACCACATTAACTAAAGAAACTGAGGATGTGACTTCAATTTCCAGTGTTGATTCACCCACTTGATGCAGTGTGTGATCTTGCACAAATCAGTTTATCTCCCAATGCCTCGCTTCTGTTAATTGCAAATGGGAATTATTTTTGTTATAAGGCTGTAGGCAATAAAGTGCCCTGTCCATTGGAAATGTCATTTCCTAAAGTGCAAAGCAGATGCAGAACTACACAAACTGTCCAGCTTGCAGTGGACAAACTTAATTAGGGTCTGACGGGCATCTGCCACACCCCTGTGTCTATCCTAGACATCTCGCCTCACAAGATAATCGAGGAGACATGGTGCGCCCAACGACCAGCACACTGAATTCAACTACGGAGGCTCAGAAGTGACACCAGGGTGGCCGGCCGTCACTTAATGCTGGTAGTAGCTTTTTGGACTTGACGTTTAGCAGGGGGAGTCGAAGCATACATTACAGTTCTGATAAAGTCCTCGGACAGACTCTGAGAGTAATTAACGAGTGTGAGCGCAAAGATAAGGCTGGAGACTAGGTGCAGTCTACGTTATTGGATTAGTAAATAAATTCGGCCAGGTCCGACCCCACTAGCTGGTAATATGTAAATCTGTTGGTAAATCCAAACACGATCTCCCGGACAGAGTCTGACACGCACACGATCACACAGAGCGCGCGGAAATGGTGGACAATTGCGATATTTACATTACCGCACATCACTATGATTCCTGCAGATGTTGTGAAATGCAGTAATACCGGTTAATATATCGAAAATACCGTAAGCAATGAGCGCAAGAAAAGGGCTTGTGGGGACCAAGTACAGAAATACACAGCGATGCGCCGAGCATCCGAAGTTTCTGCTTTTGGACTGTAAATCCTGAAGTATTGGTAAATCATTCCAGCTTCTTCCACGCACTGTGCGCAGATGCTCTTGCAAGCGTTAAATAATCTATTACACCCTTCCCGATCTAATTGCCTTAATCACGGCGTTTGTTCAATTAAAGCAGCGCGCGGAGACCAGGACGGGACACGGATGTGGGTCACGTGCAGCTTTTGAACCGCTGCCTCCTGCTGGGCTCCTACCCCAGGCCCACAGAGTGGGGAGGGCGTCGACCCCCATTAACAGGCGTGCCCCCCGGCTAGGCTCAGCGGTCTATTATAATACAACAGAGAACAATGGGGCATATCAACAAGGCCTTTATCTCTGCTTTTTTGGCTCTAGGGGGCATATCAACAAGGGCTTTATCTCTGCTTTTTTGGCTTTAAAAGCCAAAAAAGCAGAGATAAAACTAACGCCCTATCAACAACAGGGTGCTAACATGCAAATTTGCATGTTAGCACCCTTTTACTCTACGCTTCCCCTTGCATCTCTAATGAGATGCAAAGGGGGCGTTCCAGAGTAAAATAATAGGAGAAATGTCGCTAAGCGACATTTCTCCTATTATCAAGAATGTCGCTAACCCTGTTAGAGACAAAAAAAGCAGCGCTAACCGCGGTTAACGCTGCTTTTTTACGTCTGCTAATTTTCAGACTTAGCCATGATATCCTATGGAAGGTGGATATCATGGCTAAGTTTGCCTGTCCCTATCAACAAGGTAACGTGTGATTATCGCTGGGTTTCCAGCGATAATCTCACGTTAGCCTGTTAGCGTGTAGATTTTTATCGCTATTGAGATAAGCGTTGCTAATAGAACGCTATCTCAGCGATAAAAATTCACGCTAGCCGGCGATAATTATCCTCACGCTAAGAGCGCTGAGCGATAATTATCGCCGGTTGTTGTTGATATGCCCCATAGGGGCATATTATCAAGCCAGGTGATAAAATTATCGCGGCTTTAGCGGCAGAAAGCTGCCGCTAAAACGGCGATAATGGGCTTGATAATATGCTCTATGGAATTCCAATTGAAGCCCATGTTAGATGTGAAGGACGTCTAACATGGGCTTCTATTGGAATTCCATAGAGCAATTGGAATTCCATACAGCATATTATCAAGCCCATTATCGCCGTTTTAGCGGCAGTTTTCTGCCGCTAAAGCGGCGATAATTTTATCACCTGGCTTGATAATATGCCCCAAGGTTCCTAGGCAGGCCAACAGAAGAATTTAGGGGCATATTAGCAAGGGCTGGCGATATAATTATCGCCGCTTTAGCGTCCGTTTTTGGGCGAAAAGCTGTGGTAAATAAAATTCCTTTACCTGGACTTAATTTGATACAGAAACATAATAAAATAGCTCAGTAAAATTAGAGGCAGAATCCGTGGTATTAGAGGTTCGGAATGGGCTTTATTCCAATGAACCATTATAATCGGTTGCTCCAAGTTCCATCACCACGGAGGTTCAGGAAGTGAAGTACATACATTATTGACATGAAATGGCTTTTATAGTACATACATTACAATGAAGCGAATACAGTAGGCGTAACAATTGATAAGGAAAATGACGATTTAACTGCGTAACCGAAAATGGGTGTAATAAGGAGTAAAAAGGAACGTAATTGGTTATGATGTCACATATAGGTGGATCTATAAGATAATACTTGGCATAGATGCGCGCGCAGCAGCATGACGTGTGATTGACGTGTAACTAGGGGGTGAAGGGGACTTGATATTTAGCTTTACATGTGGAGACTAGAAGTCTGGGGGGTCAAGTCAACCTAATCCCAAATCATATCTAACATCCTATGTTTAAAGAACTATGTTATCCACAAAGGAAGGACTCTCGGACAGAATCTATTCTATACTGACTGTGCGTGCGTGTACAAGCGTCTAAGTGTCTACACTAAATGCGAGGGGGTAGGAATCTTCCATAGTAACAGGGCTATGAATTACTTGTATAAAGACAGAGAAGCCGGGCCTTTTGCTCGGTAGCTGGAAGAATGTTTACTTAAACTACTAGGCAGGAATGCTTTGGCTGAGGGGGAAGCAGATAATTCGAAGGTGAAATACAGTTCTTGGCAGAGAATAAGCTGATGTCAGGCTTCGTGAGCCGCGCAGAGAATGAGACAAAGTTCATGGTCACAGATGCAGGCTCAAACTGAAGCTTTCAGAGGCAGAAGGCAAGAAGAGGTTTGATGACAGAATCAGGGCCTACTTGCCTGGACTGTAAAATGGCATAAGTGAACCATATAAAGCCGGTGGCCTTTTGTACTTAGGAATGGAATATCCGGCCTATTCATGGCGGATCTGACAGAGGACATGTTAACGGTGGACGCACATGTATTTGCGTCTCCATAACTGGAACTGGAGGGAACATACATGTACTTGTAACATGCACATAGAACCGTTGGGGTCCAAGATAGGGGACATAACTGACCAGAAAAATCCATATTTCCACATTCCCTCCTTGTCCCCTACTTGCCCGTCAAGAGATATCAATCTTCATCAATCCATTGATCTGTTCATATAACATCATTTGTTCTTCTTTCTTCTTCCGTGGTCTTGAATGGGATCTTGGTGGTGGAATACACGATGTGGCACACAGACCACAAATCGCTGGTCCACATTGTAGACATAGACAGCAACTGAATAGTATGAGAAGGCCAATACCTAGAAAGGATAGAACTCTCCATCCCCAGGCTGATATCACACTCCAAAACCAACTGGACCAAGTCCAAGTGCCTGGGTTCTGGTGTATCTGGTTTACAATCTTATGAAGGCGAGTTATGGCTTTATATACTGATGGCGAATTTTCTGGTATGAATACGCAGCAGCTTGATCCGATGACCCTACAAGCTCCGCCTCTATCAGCCAGGATGACGTCAAGGACAAGACGATTTTGAAGCACAACAATCCGCATAGCAGACTGCTCTTCTGTTAAATTGCCTAAGGCGGAAATAGTTTCATTCACTACTGCTTCAAGGGTTCTAGTTAATCTACGTATCAGCTTACTATTAGTAACAGTACCTATATAGGGAAAGATGCCTTTATTGAAATCTGTGTATTTTTCCCATGCTGTTTCAGTGTAATCGACAATCGGGAGATCTCTCCGCTCTCTATTGTGTACTAAATGAATATTTCTATAATAATCAGGAGGAGCTAGGAAAACAGGTGGCAAAAGGAATGCAATGTAGCAGGTACCATCCCAATCTAGAGGTAGACGCATATATGCGGTCTGACCACATATAAAGTAGGAGTGGCGATAAGCTCTGAATGAGGATTTGCCTTGATCACTGAATTCTACTGTAGTAGTGCATTTACTATGGCCCATATGTATGGAACCAACCTTTCTTACACACAATTCACCCTTCGCTGGGAATACTGACATGGTGGGTAAGACTAGTTCAACTTCGGATACGACATTTAGAATCATGAGATTAGGTGTAAAATTACCTAATCCATATACTTCATTTTCTAGATCAGTTCCTGTTCTTTTGGGACGACCCTCCTTGTCAGGGTAGCAGACCTTGAGTAAAACTAGGTTTAGGTTTCCCCATACCCACTGATCTTGGTAAACTGCTGTGTCTGAGTCTATGGAATTGATTAAACTAAACCATGCTCCACAGGAGCCATTATGTGTAAACGGATGTGGAAAGAAAGGCAGGACTCCTTCATAATTCTGATAGGGAGGGAGTCGGCCACACACCCAACAATTTGTTGCATTACTAGTCTGATGGGAATGATGTAACATACTAATGAAAGTGTTATTGCGCAGCGCAAGTCTATAAGACAATTCATGCGGAGGTAAGTCACTAAAAGAATGTTCTGCGGTAACATTGTAAACATTTCGGGCAATAGGGTAATATATGTGCAACAATATACTTGCAGTAATTATTAAAAGACTCAAGAAAAACAAGATTAAGAACGTCACTATGCAGTGGCTACGCAGTGATTTACAATACGCCTGTCGTTTCAACATTTTCCGCGACTGTCCATGATTCAGGTCTAGAGGATACATGTCAGAGACAAATTCAACCGCTTCACCTTGGAGAGGACTTAAACAATCAAATTGTCTGACGTTCTAGGCCTCAATTTTACTTTATAGAGTTCGGTTTTGGTTTTTTCAACCAAAGGAAGTTTTGAATCAGTCTGTGAGGGAGTGCAGGGCACAATGTCTATATCCGAGGATAGTCCATGAAATTTCTTGATATGACTTGAATGAATCCAGCCCTTGCGGCCCTCGATCTTCACGGCTGTCCTTGTGGTGAGCAGAACCAACTTGGGTGTCTTCCACCTGGGCTCCAGCTGAGTCTTTCGGTCGAAATTTCTCACAAATACGAGATCACCCGGAACTACGTCATGGGGTTTCACCTCAGTGTTGTCGGGAAAGGCTGCAGCTACCTGTGAACGACAAGATTGTAGTGCAGACATCAAGGAAGCCAAGTAATCTGTCAGCATATTACAGTCAACATCAGTTATTTTGCGTGGTACAGGCGTCCCCCACATATTTGGTGGTCTGCCGAAGATCACCTCATACGGGGATAGCCCTGTTCGAGAGTGTGCTACCATTCTCATGTAAAAGAGTGCAACTGGTAACGCTACTATCCAGTCGACACCTTTTTCTCGGCATATTTTGGACAATCTAATTTTCAGGATCTGGTTATGTCTTTCTACGAGACCTGCTGCCTCGGGGTGTCGGACACAGTGGAATTTCCACTGATATCCTAACAGAAGTGAAACATGTTTCATGAATTCGGATGAGAACGGCTGGCCGTTATCTGAGTAGACAACACGTGGTAAACCGTAGCGTGGGAAGAATTCTCGAACCAACTGTTTGGCAGTAGTCGGGGCAGTGTAATCTGAAACCGGGTATGCCTCCGTCCAACGGGACAGAGCGCAGACAACTACGAGAACATATTTGAATCCTCGACATCGTTCCATCTGGATATAATCCATCTGGAGGACTTCAAAAGGGTGATCAGGAGGATGAAATCCACCCTGTTCTACGGGAACGCTCTTTCCTGGGTTGAACTGGCAACAGATCATGCAGGTACGGACTTTTTGTTTGGCTGCTGCTCGTAAATGTTTATTGAACCAAATGTGTTGAATGCTGTCTAGCATAGCTTTTTCTCCTAGATGTGCTGGACTATGTATAGTGTTAACTATAACTTGGACCATTGAATCAGGAAGGAACCATACAGACTTTTCCTTCATCATCCATCCTTGGTCCGTTTGGATCCCT
Source organism: Triturus cristatus (assembly GCF_964204655.1). NCBI lineage: Eukaryota > Metazoa > Chordata > Amphibia > Caudata > Salamandridae > Triturus > Triturus cristatus. The sequence continues at coordinate 30,850,401 of NC_140585.1, read as the reverse complement.
CCTAATTCAGTCCATTTCTTTATTTCGTCTGGTGTAGCATGTGTCTGTATGTCAATTACGTCAAGGGTAGGATCTTTAACTGTCATACAATGTGTCGGCATCGGGACTATTGTCTTTGTCATGTCGGATGTTTGGGTTTGAGCAGTCTGTTTAGCTGTTCTGTCGGCTAGATCATTGCCTTGAGAAATGATATCAGTAACTTTCGTATGAGCTTTACATTTCATAATAGATGTATTGCATCTAATAAGGCATGAATGAGGGGTCCGTGCTGAATGTGGGCACCGTGGGAAGTTAAATGACCTCTCTCTCGCCACAGCACGCCGAAGTCATGTACAACTCCGAATGCATAACGTGAATCAGTGTATATGTTGACTTTCTTACTTGTGGCTTGAATACAGGCTTGTGTCAGAGCGATGAGCTCTGCGGCTTGAGCTGACAAAGTATTTATACGATTAGTTTCAATGACTTCAGTATCTGTTGTGACTGCGTAAGCGGCCACTAACTCTCCTGTACATGTTCTCATACATGAACCATCTACATACAATGTCAGGTCTGGGTCTGACAATGGGACATCGGTTAAGTCTTGTCTAGGTTTCGTCGTTATAGTAATAACTTCAATACAGTCATGGGCTAGTGGGTCTGTTCCGATTACTGGCAAAAGTGTGGCAGGATTCAATGTGTTACAGCGTCTGATTTCTATGTGTGGCTGAAACAATGTAAGTTCGTACCCTGTAAGTCGTGCTATAGTCAAGTGTTGTGTTTGCGTTCTATTTACAAGAACCTCTACTGCATGTGGTACTTGAACTGTCAATGGATGTCCTAACACTATGGCATCGCTTTGTCTGATTGCTAAAGCTGTCGCTGCTACTGATTTCAGGCATGCAGGCAAAGCCTGAGCTACGGGATCTAATGTACTAGAAAAATAAGCACATGGTTTGTGTGCTCCTGCTTGTTCCTGTGTGAGTACTGACAAAGCAGTACCTTCGCGTTCTGTAACAAAGAGTGTAAACTGTTTTCTGTAACATGGCGTTGCTAAAACAGGTGCTTGACATAAAGCTTTCTTTAGGCTTTCAAAAGCTTGTGTATGTTCCTGGGTCCAAGGGAGAACAGTCGATGTGGCTGCCTCCTGTGTTGTCAACTGAATGAGTGGTTTTGCTAGAAATGCGTACTGAGAGATCCACTGCCTGCAATATGAAGTGAGACCTATGAAAGCCCGCACCTCCTTTTGTGTCTTGGGTATTTGCATGTTAGCTATTAACTGAATGCGGTCCGGTGTAAGCTGCCTTCCCTCCTTGGACAGCGAGTGTCCAAGATAAACAACTCGCTGGACACAGAATTGCAGCTTAGAAGGGGACACCTTGTGCCCCTTTTCGGCTAGGAATTGTAAAACTGTCAGTGATGCTTTTTCACATTCGGGTTCGCTTCGGGCGGTGATCAGCAGATCATCGACGTATTGAAGCAGAGCAGTGTTAACTGGCATGTGTATACTGTCAAGTTCTCGTTTCAGTGCTTGGCTATAGATGCTGGGGCTTTCTGTAAATCCTTGAGGTGCGCGTGAGAATTTAAAGCTACGTCCATTTAAACTAAATCCAAACAAATATTGGCTTTCCGGATCTATTGGGACGCTGAAAAAGGCATTCTTGAGATCGATTACAGTAAAGAATGTTGCTTCGGAATCAATGGCTGTCAGTAATGACGAGATATCTGGGACCACAGGAAATTGTGGCACAATGCATTTGTTTAATTCGCGCAGATCAATAACCAATCGATATACTGGCGGGGCCTTTGGATCTGTTCGTTTAAGAATCGGAATTATTGGTGAATTACATACATTGGAGTCGGTTTCTACAACCACTCCTTGGGCAATGAGTTCGTCAATGATTTGCAGTAAAGCCACTACAGCATCTGGTGGTAACTTGTATTGTCGCATTCGTGGTAGTACCACTCCTGCCTTTAATGTGACTCGATATGGTGTAATATTCATGCAACCAACATCAGTAGGGCCTTGTGCCCATAGATGTGTGGGTAAAGTCTGCAGTCGGGGATCCATGTCTCTAGACACATAATGACCTTTAAAATCACGTAAAAACAATCTTACTCCTTCCGGAGAACAACATATTATGGCTCCTAGAGCTTTTAGCGTTTTTATGCCTAGCAAGTTTTCTGGACATGATTCAGTAAGTAATAAATCTGTAGTTCGGGTCAGAGGTCCTATCGTAAGTGGAAGAGGCTGTGATACTTCATTAACAATAGGTTTTCCTGAAAAACCAAGGGAAATATTCTGTGAGCCTGAGAGGGGTGCCCCTGGAACTTCACTACGTTTTATAGTTGTTCGACTTGCCCCTGTATCGAGTAAAAATTTTCTATCTTGGCCTAATAATTCACTGTGTACGTAAGGTCCTTCTTGATCTACAGGGATCTCGATAAGGGGTAAGTCAACTTCCCTCTCTAGGCTAGTTCATGCGTAACGCTGATACTCAGGATATTCATACTGTGCGGTCTGATACATTTGTCGTGTTGTTGTCTGTGTGGCAGCAACAGGCAACGGTGGTGCAGCTGGCACAAACTGTATTGGCTGTTGTGCGGCTGGCATGGCCTGGGCATGCTGCAGAGCTCCTTGTTCATTCTGATCTTGTCTGAGTGGCCGTGATCTTTCTTGTGTTTTACCTATGGCGATATTATGTTTTAAAACTGGACAATCGTGTACATAATGACCTGGCTTTTTACAATAATTACATGTCCCTTTTACAGGTCCTGCTGAATCGGAATGTGTCATACCCTTTTTATGTCCTTCAGCTGGAACTGTCTGGGAAACTAGCATTTTCATTTTCGTGTCTTTCATGCGTCTGTGTTCATGTTCTTGTTCCTCTCTAATTCTATTGTGATGGTACTGTAACATTTGTAGCATTTGTGATGGAGTGTTACCTTGCCAGGTACTCTCGAATTTTAATACTCTATTCTTTACTTGGGGCAGGGCATTTTCTACTAATTTTGTTACGAACAGATGTGGGTATGATTCGCTACTTGCTTTTATGCCGCTATTTATACCAAAACATTTTTCAAATCGGGCATAGTAATCACTAGTGTCTTCATCTTGCTTCTGTTTACAGGCTGAAATTGTACCCCAATCTTCCTTTTTCGTAGTTAATAAACGTGGCAGTACCTGTACTAATAAACCTGGTAGGGCTTTAGTTTTATCCCCGAGTCCTGCTCCTGCAGTTCGGGCCTTTTCTTCCGCTTCTAACACTGACCATTCTATCTTTTGGTCTCCTACCTCCCACTCTTTTTCCTTGAGTTTCTCATAAATGCCAGCAGGCATTAATACCTTTAATATTGTCATAATGTCGGGATAGGTATACTCTCCCATGAGTAACATGTCTTTAATTTCTCGGTGGAAACCCGCTGGATCTTTGTCATGACTGGGTACCACTTTCTTCATTTGTAACAATTCTATTTTTGATATGGGCGTATATACAAATACGCGCTTGAACTCGTTGTCCTCGCCCTTTATTGGGTGCACTTCTCGTAAGGGATTCTGTCTATCCATGTGATACGTGGTTCTTTCCTTGACGGGCAATGAAACATGTTCTGAACATACAAAAAGAATATATTGCTTTCTTGATTCTAGAATTTCTTTAATTAATTTAGTACCTGAACCTCTCCATCTATTCGTGAGTAATTCGGTCAATATATCAGGTAAGGGACCAGGATCTGAATGTTGATTCTGATATAGTATAATGAGTTGTTGAGTCATATAAATCCCAGCTAAACGCTGTTCATCTGGGGTGAGATTCAAAAATGTGCGTACTACTGTATCATCACTATATTTTCCGGGACTGTCCACCCAATGGACAGCTGCCCTGGCTAAATCTTGTTCATCCATAGAATCGAGGAAATGATAACCCCTTCGTTCTCGGAGTAATTTGTCAGCTGTTTGGAACGAATGCTCGTTAGACCTTATATGGACTATGGGTGTTGGGAAACCCCTGTTATTGTCTGGACATATCGGGCGTATCGGGTCAATAAGACATCTCGTACTATTACAAGATCTTCTTTTACCTACATAGGCTATAGTTTCTGACTGTCCTGTGGGCAGTCCTGACCCTTCTTCCTCGCTTTGTTCGAACTGATCTACCTCTAATCTCTCTTCGTGTAGGCGTTCTATTTCTTTACGGATCTTTCGGCACATGGCTATTATACAATTTTGCTTATCATGTCTCCCTTCTGATATATTCTGGCTCCATCGGGTAAGAATTTGCATTGCTTCCGGGTCTACCCCCGGTCGGTCTTCATTTCTGATCACACAATTTATGAGGAAACGTAACAGTTCCCCCTGTATCTCCACTTTCTGGTATTCCATAGCTCTGTTAATACATTCTGGATCTCGCCCTGTTTGGACAAAATGATATATTTTATCTAGATGCGCAGTCATTCCTGGTAACTTCCCTAAATACACTGCGGCTCGTCTGATACGTAATGATGCTAGGGTCATTTCGTCCTCTTTTCCGGGCACAGGGTCATATCTACAATCTATAAGAAGTTCCTTAAGCGTACGGGCATTAATGAGTTTGGGTGTACGTGAATGTCCTGACTCTTGAAAAGTAAGTTTATTTATTCTGGGTGGCGTAGAAAAAATATTGGTAGCACCTCCCGTAGCCCCATCTGGGGTGTCGGGTGTGAAAGGATTCGTTGAACGTGATATAGCAACTATAGGGGTAGACACAGCTATAGAAGCAGCTGTAGGAGCGGATGCAGAAGCAGATGTGCTTGCCAGAACTTGTGACTGTAGAGATACGGGTGCCGGATCTTGGCGTTGAACCTCCCTGACAGGCGGTCTATGTGGGGCGGAATTAGCATACTCGGGAGCTGCGTCATCTAAATATGAGGAAAGAAAAACATCTTCTGCGGTTCTAAGATGCCCCTTAGGATGTACCTTTATTGGGAACAATGGGGGTGGCAAGTCTTTCGGTATTTCTGGAGTAGCCTTAGGTAATCCTTCGGCCAGAAGGGGATACATACCATTCATAAGGGCATTTCTTTGTCTGTTTATTTGTTCTGATTTCACTCGGATACCTTCCTCAATTAATAGATTTTCTTGAACTTTATTGGAATTCTCTTTACTCTTCTCTTCCTGTCTACGTGCTTTTTCTGTTCGTCTATGTGATTCTTTACGCCATAATTCAATGGCATCTTTCTGTGACTGTCTGACCTTCCTTTTCCATAACTCTTCTTCTACTTTCATGATGCACTCTGCATCCCAGGTTCCCGCTGTGGGCCACCTCTGACTTTCTGGTAATTCCTTGGTGTAATCTACCCATAAATCAAGAAATAATATAGCGTCTAAGCCATGTTTATGATACATGAAGTACCCTGGAGTGTCCCTAGGAGGGATGGGAACGGCTTCTTCGAGTACCCCTTTTCTTGTAGTGATCTGTCTTAGTTTCGAAAAGAACGGCATATTGAGAACTGACCTTATACTTGATTTTGACCAACTGACCTGATACTTGATTTTGAACAGACTTAATACAATAAACACGATAATGAACAGTCATTCATACCACAATATACAGAACGTACTTAAACACATTAAACATTAAACATTAAACCTTTAACTGAAACAACAATGATGATCGTCTGCATAACTAATCACCAAGCTTAATTCTGGACAATAACTAGATACTTCGGAATACTTGATATACTGCTAAACAGTACATATACACTGCTAAAACAGTGCAGACCGGATTTGTGTACCCAAACCCGTCTTGACCGGCACAACCTGTGTGCACGTCAGAAATGCCTCCCCAGTAATGGTACTCACCGGGTAGCTTCGGAAACGGTAGGCCTCGGAAACTTGAACTTGAACCGGACTGGACTCGACTCGACTCGTCGGAAACTGGACTCGACTTGGGACTTCGGAAACTGGTGGGCCTCTGTATACCTCGGATCTTGCTCTCTCAGCTAGGCTCTGGTCGGGATACTTCGCACTTCTCACCGCCTCGTCTGGGTGTTGATCGCAGCCTCAGTCGCCCCCGCTTGACCGGAGGGAGATACAGGAAATCCTGCTGGTACGCGTTATTGTCCGTCCAGCTGTGGCAGGAGACCGGGCCTGCAACTCACCGCCGGCGCGTGAGATGAGAAAGTGTCCCTATTCGGGCGCCATTCATGTGGTAAATAAAATTCCTTTACCTGGACTTAATTTGATACAGAAACATAATAAAATAGCTCAGTAAAATGAGAGGCAGAATCCGTGGTATTAGAGGTTCGGAATGGGCTTTATTCCAATGAACGATTATAATCGGTTGCTCCAAGTTCCATCACCACGGAGGTTCAGGAAGTGAAGTACATACATTATTGACATGAAATGGCTTTTATAGTACATACATTACAATGAAGCGAATACAGTAGGCGTAACAATTGATAAGGAAAATGACGATTTAACTGCGTAACCGAAAATGGGTGTAATAAGGAGTAAAAAGGAACGTAATTGGTTATGATGTCACATATAGGTGGATCTATAAGATAATACTTGGCATAGATGCGCGCGCAGCAGCATGACGTGTGATTGACGTGTAACTAGGGGGTGAAGGGGACTTGATATTTAGCTTTACATGTGGAGACTAGAAGTCTGGGGGGTCAAGTCAACCTAATCCCAAATCATATCTAACATCCTATGTTTAAAGAACTATGTTATCCACAAAGGAAGGACTCTCGGACAGAATCTATTCTATACTGACTGTGCGTGCGTGTACAAGCGTCTAAGTGTCTACACTAAATGCGAGGGGGTAGGAATCTTCCATAGTAACAGGGCTATGAATTACTTGTATAAAGACAGAGAAGCCGGGCCTTTTGCTCGGTAGCTGGAAGAATGTTTACTTAAACTACTAGGCAGGAATGCTTTGGCTGAGGGGGAAGCAGATAATTCGAAGGTGAAATACAGTTCTTGGCAGAGAATAAGCTGATGTCAGGCTTCGTGAGCCGCGCAGAGAATGAGACAAAGTTCATGGTCACAGATGCAGGCTCAAACTGAAGCTTTCAGAGGCAGAAGGCAAGAAGAGGTTTGATGACAGAATCAGGGCCTACTTGCCTGGACTGTAAAATGGCATAAGTGAACCATATAAAGCCGGTGGCCTTTTGTACTTAGGAATGGAATATCCGGCCTATTCATGGCGGATCTGACAGAGGACATGTTAACGGTGGACGCACATGTATTTGCGTCTCCATAACTGGAACTGGAGGGAACATACATGTACTTGTAACATGCACATAGAACCGTTGGGGTCCAAGATAGGGGACATAACTGACCAGAAAAATCCATATTTCCACAAAGCGGCAATAATTATATCGCAATATCATCAAGGACACGCTAGTGCGTGTTTCCTTGATGTAGAGCCCGTTTTTTCACAGCCTCGCATCGCTAATGAGATGCAAAAGAGGCGTGGCCGTGAAAACAACACATGTTAATATCGTGAAGGCAGCTTCGCTATATTAACAAGGAGGTGCAGCGATAAAAAAAAATCGCGCTACCTCAGGCTTAACTCAGTAATTTAACACCTGTTAAATTCCTGACTAAGGCATACTTCTAATGAGATATGGATTATGCTGATAGGACCACAGGGTCCTATCAGCAATGTTATCGCTGTTTTCAATGGAACATCGCTGGAAAACCAGCGATGTTCCATTGAAAACACCGCTATCGCTGAAATATTATCGCCATAGCGCTATGCGTTGTAAATATAGCGTTATCATGGCGATAATATTCAGCGATAGCTGGCGATAATTTTTCTATCGCTATGAACGGCCAGCGATAATTATCGCTGGCCATTGATTATATGCCCCCAAATCCCCTACAAACAATATATGACGAACAGCTCTGCCCAGGGCGTCCATGATCACTAAAAATGTCTTGTTTGCGGCAGCACTACATCGACAACTGAGGACTTTAGGTGATGAGACCCTGTCAAAACAGAACAGTCCCTCAGAGTTAGGTTTACCGATACCAAATGTGTCGTTAGGTCAAAGCTGCGTCCGGGATCCAACATGCCTAAGTTTCGGCGCTGGGATTCAAAAGTCCGACCGGACACCATATCCAGCTAGATACGTCGCGGGGTTATCCATTCTTGAGTTTTCGCCATTTTAAAACGGAGCCTCTATCGTACAAACTACGGCAAAATTAGCAGACTAGGAGTAAATAAACAGCTAGATGGACCCGGTTTGTCCGTAGATGGCGCAATTAACAACTGCTCTCTAATAAACAACAAGCATTTGCAATGTAATCAGTCCAATTGCATTGCAAATGCTTAAGTTTAAAACGGAGCGCGGCGCCGCTTCACGGACACTGCACTCTGTTTCTTTATATATTTCTTAACTTTAACACTGAGCGCGGTGTCCTTGAAGCGGGCGCTGTGCTCAGTGCTAAAATTAAGAAATATATAAATAATCCGAGCACGGTGTCCCTGAAGCAGTGCCGCGCTCAGTTAAAAGGTAACCAGCTGGAATGACCAAAAGAGTCCTCACCTGGTAATTAAAGAGGATGGTAACGCGCCGCCAGTAAACGATCCAATCCCGGTGGGCGGGGCCAAAAGGAGACAAGGTGGCAACAAGGAGAGACTAAGAAGCCTCCTTTTCAATCGTAAGCCTGCGTTTTGCATGCAGGATGACGCCAGCCAATGAGGAAGATGGGCGGGGCTTCAACTCCGCCTCCGAGAGCTTTGGAATCTGTATTTATTCCAAGAAGCTCTTGAATGCCGAGAGCAGCGCATGTGCTGCTTTCGACAGCCGAGACCTAATAAAAGGAAGGGAAACCCACGCCAATGGTGCCAGGTCTAACACGGAGTCAAAGCACAACTCCAGCCAGTGTAAAGCATTTGACGATAACGAAAGCTTCATTGAGAAGTCTACACATCGTTGGCCAGAACCTGCTGGTAAAGCAGTAAAGAGAGGTACCGACCTACTACGCAACCTAAAGCTATACATCATATGGAGTGATAATGCTAAAGGCGGTGAAACCAGGATTTGAAAGCGCAGCCAAAAGCGACAGAAAATTGCAAGAAAACATTGCAATCAGAAGCCCTGCGAGGCAGAGATCAACAGGGTGTCAGAGAATACACAGGGACGCCTGAAAGCACAGCAAACCAGATACAAGAAATGGTGGATTGCTTACCAGAACCGATTAATGAGAGTCATCCTACAACATTGCTGGGTGAAAAAGTGCTCGGGTTGTGCTGACGGAGCCATCCGTGCCCAAAGCGGCACACAACCAAAGCTGCTGGGTGGCGGCTCAGAACAACAGTCTCCAAAGAAAGTGAAGGGCTCCCATGGAGACCAAGAGGGGAGTAAAGTTCCCATAGACTTCCCAGGATGACCCAGAGGCCAGCAAAACACAGGGCTTTAGAGCTAGTATGGATGAATGAGGTCCTGGCGGACAGCAGACTATGTCAGAGGGAACTACTCCCTCAGTGTAAGCTAATCTCATAAATGGGTACAATGCCGCTGCCTCGACTACCAGAAGATTAAGTACGGAGGTAGAAATCCTTGTTAAAGACTTGGATCCTAAAAGGAAAATGAAAGCATACGGAGACAAGTGCAGACATCTAAAAGACATTATTATCATTGGAGGAGATCAAGTGCTTGTCCGTCAATCTAGAATATGAAAATCTGTTGCTCTCTTTGATGCTGAGCCCTTTCACGTTGTGACCAGCAAAGGACACATAGTAACTGCCAAACGTCCTGGGAAGTCCATTACATGAGATTCGGCGCATTTCCAACATGTGGCTCATAGCTTGTCAGGCTCTGATGTAAATGTAGAGAGAGACTGGGTCTGAAAGGATAAGTGAAAACCCCCTGACTGCTGCTGCTCCTGCTGGAGCAGAGTTTTCTGTTGAAAATTTATCGAGTTTTAAGCTCCAGTTTCGTTTATATGTTATGATTAAAATTACTAATTTGTAATCACTAAATATTAGTTTTGTTAAGAGTCAAGATTAACCAACATTACTAATGAGAGAAATTATTATTATTATTATTATTATTATTAAAACTTATATAGCGCACAGCTACCCTGGGGCATCCCGGCGCTATGAACAGTGCATCGACCGTGGGACCATGGAGTAGAGATAGCGACTCACCGGGGAAACAAATGTGTTTTCAAGTCTCTGCGAAAACGCAGGGTACAGGTCTCAGCGCGGAGTTTTAATGGGAGGGAGTTCCAGAGCATTGCTGTATGCACAGAGAATCGCCTCCCTCCCGTGCGTGACCTTTTTACTCTCGGGACCTGGAGCAGACACCTCTGGTCAGACCTCAGTGCTCTATTCGCTTTATAAGGTACTACCAGGCTCCCTAAAAGAGGGGGCCCGCCGCCCTGGAATGTTTTATGGGCGATGGACAGTGCCTTGAACTGTACTCTCTCCCGCACCGGTAACCAGTGCAGTGCCTTGAGAGCGGGTCTGGCGGATTCTGTCCGGGGGATACCCATAAGGAGTCTAGCTGCCGCGTTTTGCACCTGCTGAAGCTTGTTAAAAGTCGATTCAGGGGCGCCCAGAAACAGACTGTTGCTGTAATCAAGGCGAGATGTTATCAAACCCTGAATCAACAACTTCCTTGATGGAAAAGGAAGAAGCGGAAGAATTTTCCGCGCAGCCCGCAGCAGGGCAAAACAGACTCCCGCAGTTCTTTTGGCGTGGGTTCTAAGGGAAAGATCTTGCTCCAGCCAGACTCCTAAGCTCTTGATCTCCTCTTTCATGGTTGGAAAGTCACCCATACAGCTTGGCCAACATGAAGGTGGCAGTGGTGGCGCTTTGTTTCCAAGCAACATGATCTCTGTTTTAGAGCCGTTCAGCTTCAGGGCTGAACTGCTCATCCAGGTGTGGACGTCCGCCAGACATGAGTGCAACAAGTCAGGGTTCTCCACCAGTTGAGGAAGGGCGACCACCAGCTGAGTATCATCAGCGTAGCTGACGATTTTGATGTTATAAGGGGTCACCACATCCTCCAGGGGGGCCATGTAGACATTAAATAATGTCGGGCTCAGGGACGAGCCCTGCGGCACCCCCCACTGGAGAGAAATGGATGGAGACTTGTTGCTTCCTTCCCAGACCTGATAGGAACGGTCTTCCAGAAATGAGCAGAGCCATTTCAGGGCGACACCTGCCACACCCACCTTTGACAGCCGTTGGGTCAACACCTGATGGTCAACGGTGTCGAATGCCGCACTCAGATCCAGGAGGATCACTGCCACTGATCCTCCCGAATCTAAGATGCGCCTCGATTCCTCAACGGCCGCCAGGAGGGCCGTGTCGGTGCCATGGCCGGGACGGAAGCCGGTCTGTGAGTCTCGGAGCAGGCCATTTGACTCAAGAAAGTTGGACAGTCGATGGTTAGCAAGTTTCTCAGCAATTTTGCTGAGACCTGGCAACAGAGAAATGGGCCTGAAATTGGCCAGCTCAGTCGCGTCGAGGGATGCATATATGTTGCTTAATAATAATGTGCAGTTTTATTAAATGAGTGTCGCAAAAGTGCTATTCGTTTTGTGTTTGCGCTTTTAAAATAACGTGTGCTAATGCTTCATTGTGTTGCAGACGGCTAGGTAATTACATACACATAAGGGTATTAGTGGGGATTAACACTGTATAATCATTATGATGTGGTAACGTTGTTTTGTGTCTCTTTTAATTAAGATGGTCCGTTTTGGCCTAAACAAAGATGGCTGCTATTTACAGCCTGCGCTCGAGTGATTGAGATTTGACGAGAGGCCTTGCTGAACATGGTTGAAAGTCACCTGACCACAGCCTCTGTCTGAATTAAAAGTTTCCGTGAGGACAGCAGCTCTGGGCATGCTTCCAATTGTCCTTGGAGAAGAATGAAGCCACAATGGACAAAGATAAACCTGCGGTGGCTCTGCTATGGTACCAAGGAAGAGCATTCATAAATGTATCACTTGCAAACTCGAGTTTCCTTCTTCCGTGTTTTTATTTTTGTGATTTTTCCTGAGCGGAGGTTTTCTAAATGTTACCAAGTGACATCCTTTCCTGCTCGCTCTGCTCAGCGACTCAACGGACATTCAGGATTTGTTTGTAACCTTTTTTTCGCTAGTTTTGTTATAAATATACCAGACTAGAGAGGGTCTGTGTCATTGCATTCGGGATTTTTGAGGCCACTTCTTCCTGAACCTATGCTGAGGACGGCGGCTCGAGAGACTTTACTGAGAGACCTGTCCTGACCCATTTAGCTAGAATAGGTAACTATGAGAATAATGATTTTGCTATTGATTGACTTTCATTAGAACTAATTTAGATAAACAACCATTTGTTTGAATTCCAGTGTCGGGTGGTTATTTCTTTGTCATTTATGAGTTACAGATGTATTTCCTATGTTTAAAATCAGGACTCAGGACAATATCTTTATGGTCGCATTGACCTCGTTTAGATGCAGATTGGTTTAGGTTTCTCTCCTATATTCAGTGTGGATAGAGTAATAGTGTGAATTTCAGTGCTATGGGCCCTAACGTATGATGAGTGTATGTGCGTATGACTGTAGTTTTACTCTGTCCGTGGAAGTAGGGAGAATTTATATGCGCCGATCTGCAGCAGTTTCCTGGTAGCAGTATGATGGTTAGATTATTGTCTTGATCTGATAGATTGCTTGTACATAGTCTTTTGATTTATTGATTGATGTTGGTATATGTACTAATACTATATGTTGAAGTCGTCGTGTTGAGTTCTATGTAGTGTGTACGGCTTCTGGAACTTGGGAGCTGGTGACAGTTCCGTAGTAGGGCAGAGAGAAGTGTGTGCTGCTCTCGGGAAAGACGGGATTGTTGGAATTACCTGTATGTATGCAGGAAAAACGTGTGACAATTGAAGTTGCGCGTCACATTGTCTGGGTTCGTAATCAGTGACATCGTCGTGTGTTACTATTAGAGATATATTTTCGGTATAAAAGGAGTGCGTATGGTAGCGAAGGTTATCTGTGAAACTCTGGTCATAAGTCCCAGGGATCCGTAAGGTTTGCCGTTAAAGCTTACTGCTGGAGAAGTAATAGGTATTCTCTGAGCTTGACTGAAGGACTGGGCAGAGGTAAGCGCTGCTTGGTTAACGTATGTTATAATTCTGTAGTGGGACAGATTGTTCGCTGTTCTCGGGAAAGGCAGGATTCTGTGTGGATGTGCTACATTTTCTGGTGTGAAAGTGCGTGAATGTATGAGCATTTAATTGATTGTAAGACTCTTTGGAGCAGTCCTAGAGGAAACAGTTAATGGATGCATGTTAGAAGGGCAGAGTAGAGGGATGTGCTACTGTGTCAACAAAAGTAATAATTCCGTAGTGGAGCAGAGGTAAGCGCTGTTCTAGAGAGAAGCGGGATTCTTGTGAATAAGAATTTCTTTACTATTCTGTGGTTAGCGAAGCAGACAATGGAGATGTTTATATGTTGTAACTAATAGATTTTGTGGAATCTGAACAAAGTCTACTGAGAAGGCTTTGTAAAGGAGGGGTAGACGAGTGACAGGAGACAGAGTAGAAGCGACTGCAGCGACTACTGACGTCAGACAGACCGCGCTGTGATTGGGCAGTGGATTACAACAGTGCTCGCGCTGTGATTGGTGCGTTGGTGTGAGCCGCGCAGGGATTGGAAGGAGTACAGGGTGACGTAGACGCTCCAGGATTGGTGCGTTGGTGTGAGTCGCGCTGTTATTGGACAAAAGATCGTATAGTTGCGGAAGGGACTAGAGAATATTGGTAAACGTTAAAATGTATTACCAACCGGAGGAAAAGAAGAAGAAAGCCTTGTTCGGTAGAATTAAAAGATGGTTCGACAAGGATAAAAACATAATAACTAGAGAAGGTGAATTGCTACCTCCGACGAGAACTCCTGCATCCTTCATGGTTGCGAAATATGGGTATCATACCTGTATATGGTTAGATAACTGGGCTAAGTACACTAAGGACGATGGTGTCTTAGCGTTCCCGGAACATGGTTCATTTAATCTGGCTGTGTTGAGAAATTTACGTGAAAAAATGATGTGTCTAGAGCCTAGACCAAGGCCGACACAGTTTCGAGGCGTTGGTGGAATGGGAAGATGAGGTGCATGAGCGAGAAAAGCAGAGGAGTGGAGGCAATTATAGGTATATTTTCGGGAGGAAATATGATCGTGAAACTCATCATGATCGAATGAGGAGATGGCGAGATGCTAGTATGTCAGAGGGATTATATCCTATGAGGACAGTTGAAGAAACGGAAGGGAGGAAGGGTACAGAAAAGATGCCTGATACAGAAGTGAGAAGGTATGGAGTTAATGATTATGAGGATGAGGTCTTGGATGACATGATTTACAAGAGACCACCTCCATATAGACCAGAACCAGAAGAGAGCACGCCAGTTGCTACTCCAATAAGAGATACTTTGCGAATTGTGAAAACTGAGGTTGTGACACCTGATCTGAAAAGTGGTAGCTCTGTCATGGAAAGGGAAAGAGAGAGAGAGCGAGAGCGAGAGAATCGAGTTAGTGATGAGAAAACAAGAGAATTAGCCAGAACCACATCTGAGCTGACTGAAAAAATTAGAGAGCTGACGAAAAATCTAGAAGCTGTTACAGTGCCTGTAACCATAGGTCCGGTTGTGCCTATTTTTTATAAGCAAAGAATGGGTGAAAATGGTTTGACAGTTCCCTATGTTGGAAATGGTTTGGTTGGTACTTGCACTTTGGAGGAATCAGGAAGGAGAACAGGAGGAAATAATTTGAAACAGTCGAGACATGACACATGTAGTGGAGAATTAGATGTGCAGCTTAATTCAGGATTGAATACTGGTTGCTTGGGAGGAACGATTTTGGAACCACAGAGGATGACAGAACAAGTGGGTGCAGTGAAAAAGTCTACTGAAATAACAGCGGAGGATTTGAATGATTGGTTAAAAGTTCTTCAAAAGAAGGATAAAGATTCACAGGCAATTGATGTAGCCAGGTTGCGCATAGAATTGGAGGAGCTTATTGCAGGAACAATTCCTACCGATATACTGAAAAACCATCATGATGGAGTGTTGTTATTTATGTGCAAGAGTATCACCTGGAGGGCTAAAAGTACACATGACAGGTTAAGAGCAATAGCGAGTGAACAAGGGGTTGACATGGATAAGGTGAAAGCTTTGCAGAAGTCTTACAGGATGGATTTCACGGATAAAGATATTGAAAATCTAAATGGTACTGGTAGAACAGGACAGATTAAGGAAATGATTGCCTTATTGCGAAAATGGGGTGATGTGGAAAAGTGGAAGGATAGATGGTACAAGAAAAGGGAAGATTCAGTGGATAGGACTTACTCAGCTTTTCCCATGAGAGAAAAAGAGAAAACAGTGGATGCTTATCCTATGAGAGAGATTCCTGGAGGAGGATATGTACATGTCCCATGGACTAGACAGGATATTCTGTCATTTACGAATGATTTCCCTCGATTGAGAGAAAAGCCCGTCGAGTGGTATAGGCAGGTAGACAGGTTTGTGAAATTGTCAAAAGTGCTGTGGATTGACCTGAATAGTCTGTTTGATATAATTGTTCCAGCAGACTTGTGGGCAGAGTGTAAAATAGTTGTAGATTGGCCTGCTAAGGAGTATCCAAGAGATCCGAAAACAGGAGCACCAGATCCAGAGGTTATGAAGAAATATGATCAGGTAATTGTGTTCCTGAAAAATAAAGTACCCCCGAAAGAGACAGACTGGGTTAAGATAGATCGAACACATCAGGAAGCGAAAGAATCAGTTCATGCTTTTTACGAAAGGCTGATACTGGCTTTTAAACAGTTCAGTGGAGATGAACACCTGGGTGACAAGGATTTGAGTCATTTTGTATACAGATTTGTATATGGCTTGAGACCTGAAATCAGTGAAAGGATTTGTGAGCACACAGTTGATTGGCAGAGTAAAAAGATTGATGAAATCTTGAGACATGCAAAATACTTCAGTGATGAGATTGAGGCAAAACAGAGAAAGCTGAAAGAGAAAGCAATGTGGGCACAGGTGAAGGTTGCTGAAAGACAAGAAGCACAGTTGGTGGAACAGGCAAATAATTCAGGAAATAGACCCAGATATGAGTTACTTGGGAAAAAGTGAAAAGAAGAAAATCTGAAATTAGCTGTTTGAAATAATCTAGTGTTCTAGTGTTTCAGTAGTGGAGTAGAAGAGGCTAAGTCAAAAGACACTGCCAAAGTAGTAAGATGGCTAACACAGAAAATAATCAAAGTAGATATGCCTTCTTGAAAAGATGGTGTAGAATGTGCTGCTGCTGTACTGGATTATTAATGCTATTATGGGGTATACTAGCTTTACTGGTTACATTTAGAGTTACAATAGATACTTTTGGAATACATGCTGAGAATGTGACTAACATAGAGAAGAGTTCACAGAAAGTAGTTCTGACTAGAAGTAGTAACATTTACATACATAAAGATAGGTCAATTAATGATTTTTCTAGCAATGTTTTTTCAAAGTTGTTGTACGAATACGTAAAGACAATGGAAGTAATGGATTGCTACGTTTGTATGCAATTACCTGCATCCGTTTCAGAAGGTGTTACTTATCACCATTTACCAGCTACGTATGGAATTTCATGTAGTGTGCTAAGTAGTGTTTTTTATTTGTTAGGGAAAATAGATTATGAGATGTCTAACAAAGATAACATTTTTGGGCAATTGCCTATGAATAAAAAGCTGAATCCAGCTAAAGAAGCTAACATTTTTGGTGAGATTTTTATTGAGGCAGAAGAATTAACATTAGATTACATTTTTAGAAACAATTTAACTTGCAGTTTGAAAGAAGAAGAAAAGGCTTTCCTAGACATGGTAGAGAAAAGGAGAATGAGCATACATGAAAAGGCAGGGAAATATAAAGTGAGTGAGACAATTTGGGATATTGAGATGGGAAAAGAATTGAGGAATGGGGCCAGTCCAACTTTAGCTTTAGATGCACCACAGAAGGGTAAATTATGCATTACCAGAAAGAAATCCCAATATGATAGGTATTTTGTTGGGACTAGTGAGTGTCATGATACATACTTCATTGCAACAGGATGGGGTTTTAAAAGTGGAGAAGATCCAATTTTCCCAGGAGTGTATTACGTTTGTGGGAACAAGGCTTATTACAGGTTGCCTGACCATTGGTATGGTACGTGTTATGTGGGCCTGGTCTTTCCAAAGATTTTTCATATAGATAGGATAGAAGATGTAGAACATATTAATTTACTAACACGTTTTAAGAGAGAAACTTGGTCAGAAATTGTAGGGGATATTTTTGGAGCTATAATTCCAGCAGTGGGAATTTCTTTAAATGCATATGGAATTCGGAAACTGTCAACAGTGGTGGATCGCTTCTCGACAAGTACCGCTGGAGGGTTTCTTTTGGTAAATACGGAGATGATTGCCGTACGTGCCATGTCTATGCAAAATCGACTTGCCCTTGATATTCTATTGGCCAAGGAGGGTGGAGTTTGTGGAATGCTGAAAGTTCAACATTGTTGCACTTACATTCCTGACGAACGCAAAGATCTAAAGGTCTATATCAAAAATATTACTGATTTGCATGAAGAATTAGTACCACTGGAAGCTGAAAGTATTTGGACTAAAATAGCTAATAAGATAGTTGCTATTAAGAGTTTTATTGCTAAAATAGGTAGTACCATTATTGGTAAAATATTATTTCCATTGACATGTGTAATTGTTGCTTTATTGATACTAAGATTGGGGTGTTTGTGTTGTAAAAACAGGGGAGGGAAAAAGAGAATAATTAGAGGAAATACTGAAAAGAAACAAAAGGGGTCAAGGAGAGACCCACAAGAAATAGAATTAGAAGAATTGAGGGAGAGTGTTTACTTGGAGTCAAGGAGGGATGATGTGAGAGAGTCTGGTGTTTAATGTTGTGTCATAAAAGACATTTTCAATTTCTCCTAAAATTGGGACAACATTTTTTTTTTGGGTTGGTTTTTGTGGTGATAATATATCACCAAAGGGGGGATTGCTGGAGCAGAGTTTTCTGTTGAAAATTTATCGAGTTTTAAGCTCCAGTTTCGTTTATATGTTATGATTAAAATTACTAATTTGTAATCACTAAATATTAGTTTTGTTAAGAGTCAAGATTAACCAACATTACTAATGAGAGAAATTACACGTGGGATGCATATATGTTGCTTAATAATAATGTGCAGTTTTATTAAATGAGTGTCGCAAAAGTGCTATTCGTTTTGTGTTTGCGCTTTTAAAATAACGTGTGCTAATGCTTCTTTGTGTTGCAGACGGCTAGGTAATTACATACACATAAGGGTATTAGTGGGGATTAACACTGTATAATCATTATGATGTGGTAACGTTGTTTTGTGTTTCTTTTAATTAAGATGGTCCGTTTTGGCCTAAACAAAGATGGCTGCTATTTACAGCCTGCGCTCGAGTGATTGAATTTTGACGAGAGGCCTTGCTGAACATGGTTGAAAGTCACCTGACCACAGCCTCTGTCTGAATTAAAAGTTTCCGTGAGGACAGCAGCTCTGGGCATGTTTCCAATTGTCCTTGGAGAAGAATGAAGCCACAATGGACAAAGATAAACCTGCGGTGGCTCTGCTATGGTACCAAGGAAGAGCATTCATAAATGTATCACTTGCAAACTCGAGTTTCCTTCTTCCGTGTTTTTATTTTTGTGATTTTTTTCCCTTACCTCATCTTTTTCATTACCCCCAGAGTCCCAGATTTTATCTCTCCCATTAAATATATTTCTACAAGACAAATTACGGTCTGACATATGAACATCAAATTCCCAACCTATTGGTTTGAAAACGAATAAAAATACCCCTTTCCTTACCAGGAATCACCTAATAGGCAAGTAAATACCCCATTCCTTCATCATTTATCCTATATTTACACCTTGACAACAACTTTTTCTTTAATCCAGTCACTCGTTTCTTTTGTCATAGAAGAAGGGAACCAAATAAAGGAAAGGAAGAAATAATATTTCTGGCCGATATTTCCCCAACATATATATGTCATTGATCTACCTCCTGTTAACTACATAAGTAAGAAACATATCATCTATAACAGCTTCTCCTTCACCCCCCCTTTTTTTACCACGGGTGTTTCATATATTTATAATCATGAAGAATGTTTATAGACTATAAACCTCTTGGGCATCATTTCATCACACTCACCATCATTTCCTTCTTCTTTTTTTCCCCCTATTTTTCCCCCCTTTTTTCATTCACACTCACTTTTCTCTTTTTATTTTTTTCTTCACTTTCTTTTCTATATTTTTCCCTCTTTTTCCTTCTTCCCTTTCCTCTTCCTTTTTCCACCCTCTCCTACTTTAAATATCACTTTAATGAAATTACCAGTTGCATGTAAGTCCTCAAAGAAAAGTACCATTTTTTAGACAAACTCAGCATTGTTAAATCAAAGTTGTAGCACAGAATTGTATGTATAATAATTATTGTTCTCATTAATTCTCTAGATTTGTTGTGGCTACTCCTGACGAAGGCACTCTGTGCCGAAACGCGCGTCGTGAAGATTTTTTATGTTTTGCCACTATGTGTAATCTATATCATTGAATTGTATTATTGAAAATTCCAATTTTATTGTATATTGTTATTTCACTACATGTGATTTTATATGTCTTTTTTTAATTAAAATTGTGAATTGCATTATTTGTTTGTTTTTCCATTTCTGTGCTTTATCAATTCGAACTATTAGTCGTATACGTTGCCTGGGAACTATATTTTCCATTGTGTTTATACCCTGTCCCAGGAATTAGATTATTCCACAGGGGGTCCTTGATACTCACATGTGAAAGTCACCTGACCACAGCCTCTGTCTGAATTAAAAGTTTCCGTGAGGACAGCAGCTCTGGGCATGTTTCCAATTGTCCTTGGAGAAGAATGAAGCCACAATGGACAAAGATAAACCTGCGGTGGCTCTGCTATGGTACCAAGGAAGAGCATTCATAAATGTATCACTTGCAAACTCGAGTTTCCTTCTTCCGTGTTTTTATTTTTGTGATTTTTCCTGAGCGGAGGTTTTCTAAATGTTACCAAGTGACATCCTTTCCTGCTCGCTCTGCTCAGCGACTCAACGGACATTCAGGATTTGTTTGTAACCTTTTTTTCGCTAGTTTTGTTATAAATATACCAGACTAGAGAGGGTCTGTGTCATTGCATTCGGGATTTTTGAGGCCACTTCTTCCTGAACCTATGCTGAGGACGGCGGCTCGAGAGACTTTACTGAGAGACCTGTCCTGACCCATTTAGCTAGAATAGGTAACTATGAGAATAATGATTTTGCTATTGATTGACTTTCATTAGAACTAATTTAGATAAACAACCATTTGTTTGAATTTCAGTGTCGGGTGGTTATTTCTTTGTCATTTATTGAGTTACAGATGTATTTCCTATGTTTAAAATCATGACTCAGGACAATGTCTTTATGGTCGCATTGACCTCGTTTAGATGCAGATTGGTTTAGGTTTCTCTCCTATATTCAGTGTGGATAGAGTAATAGTGTGAATTTCAGTGTGATGGGCCCTAGCGTATGATGAGTGTATGTGCGTATGACTGTAGTTTTACTGTGTCCGTGGAAGTAGGGAGAATTTATATGCGCCGATCTGCAGCACTCCTACATCGCCAACTCAGACCAGGGACACTTCTACTGCGTCCAGTTTCCAAAGACACAATCAGGACGAGTGATCAAAGCACACAAAGACTTATTGAAGAGCTATGATTGTGTATATATTTAACAGAGGGGGAGATGTACTGTCCTGTGAGTTAGCATGAACCCTTGTGGCTCCTGACTGACTCCGCTGAACTGTGACGTAAGCGTTAGAGCGTAGCGAAGTGAATGCTGGTTTAGAATGGGGAGTTCGCAGTTAAGACGCAGATGAATAAAGACGTGTTATACTAATCTCAGTGTGTGGCGTAGTCATTAGCGGATACACAGGCTGGCGAAAACGCTACATTACTTGGCATGGCTGCATGGTAAATCGTGGCTATTGCTTACTTGTGATACTAAAATCCTGATTAAAAGAGCTAAGTACACTCCTGTAGAACCGTGGCCCTTTTTGTCCACGTTAAATCTAAACTAGACAGCACCAGGGTACCCTTGCCAGTGATAGAGCCCTTTATAAATACACATAACACAACTGTTCTCTGGTAACCAGTGCTCTCATTATAGTCCTCCTATGTCTATGGCACTTAATAACTTTAGGTCCTGCGTTTATACCCATGAAGTATGGATCCTAAGTACCTGCCTCTCTAAGCACAAAAGACATACTGTACTAAACCTTGCCACTATATCCGTTACTAAGTTTCTCCATAAAACCTACTCTTGTTTAATTGCCTGGCCCGAAGATGTCCGCCCCACAGAACTGAACACGCACATGCGCAGTTTTGGGGTTCACGTGAGTAGTGCAATTGCTCCCACCGCTAGTAAAAATACTTCCCGATGATTGGCTGAGGGCTGTTCTCGAATCGTCTCATTGGCTGCGCATCTGGCCAATTGTTTGAACGTCTTGTGGTGATTGGTGACAGGAACTCTCTGTTACGCCGCACCACTGCCAGTCCAGAGCGCTTGGAGACGCCGCGCAATGGAGCACTTCTCCGCGCTCTTCGGGTCCCCGCAGTCCGATCCCCCGCCAGGCGGCGGCTCCTCGGGCTTCGGGAAGCCCCCTTCGCAAGGAGGACCGGGACCGCCACCTCCTCCCGGACCCGAGGACGGAGCCCGAAAAGTGGGCTCTGGAGGAGGCGGGGCCTTCTATCTGCTGCGTGAGCTGCCAGGTAACAGCCAATCAGAGAAGAAGGTGGGCGGGGTAAGCGAGTCATGCGAAGGAGTGGAAGCGGGGCTTTTGAGTGATTCCTGGACTGGCCAGACGCAAAGGAGCAGCGGCGTAGAGTGACGCATGCATCGACCAATTAGGAGCACGTTTACTGGTGGGGTGCGCTGAACAGCACCCGTCGGTGCTCATCATAACTTTTTTAATTACCAGGATTGTGATTAAAAACCCACCGTATGCTTCCCGGCACCCGTAGATCTCGAGAGCGCTAGATGTATCGATGACGCGTCTGTTTGTAGGTGTCACACCTGTGTGGCGCAGAGCTGGGGCTTCTTTCGTTTTAAGCAAGTCCACGACACGCCTAGTTGTCTCCAAGCTGCACCTTTTGGAGCTGTGTTAACATGTTGACCCCCCCGAGCGCGCCCCCTGACGCAGGAGGTGGGATCACTCGCCCCTCTGTGCACAGTCCTCTGGGTTAATACGGGTGGGAGGGCTTCAGGGGACCCCACAGCAAGCTGCCCTCTCCGGGAGCCCCAAAATCTGTTAACCCACTAGTAACCTCAGTGCTAGCCCCCTGGGGTGCTAGAAGGGACCCCCATCAGTGCTGGCCCCCCCTGGGGTGATAGAGGTGCTCCCACAAGTGCTAGCCCCCTGGAGTGATAGAAGGGCTCCTATCAGTGCTAGCCCCCTGGGGCGATAGAGGGGCTCCTATCAGTGCTAGCCCCCCATGGGGTGCTAGAAGGGCTCCCATCAGTGCTAGCCCCCTGGGGCGATAGAGGGGCTCCTATCAGTGCTAGCCCCCCATGGGGTGCTAGAAGGGCTCCCATCAGTGCTAGCCCCCTGGGGCGATAGAGGGGCTCCTATCAGTGCTAGCCCCCCATGGGGTGCTAGAAGGGCTCCCATCAGTGCTAGCCCCCTGGGGTGCTAGAAGGGCTCCCATCAGTGCTAGCCCCCTGGAGTGATAGAGGGGCTCCTATCAGTGCTAGCCCCCTGGGGCGATAGAGGGGCTCCCATCAGTGCTAGCCCCCTGGGGTGCTAGAAGGGCTCCCATCAGTGCTAGCCCCCTGGAGTGATAGAGGGGCTCCTATCAGTGCTAGCCCCCTGGAGTGATAGAGGGGCTCCTATCAGTGCTAGCCCCCTGGGGTGATAGAGGGGCTTCCATCAGTGCTAGCCCCCTGGGGTCCTAGAGGGGCTCCCATCAGTGCTAGCCCCCTGGGGTGCTAGAAGGGCTCCCATCAGTGCTAGCCCCCTGGAGTGATAGAAGGGGCTCCCATCAGTGCTAGCCCCCCTGGGGTGATAGAGGGGCTCCTATCAGTGCTAGTCCCTGGAGTGATAGAGGGGCTCCTATCAGTGCTAGCCCCCCCTGGGGTGATAGAAGGGGCTCCAATTAGTGCTAGCCCCCTGGGGTGATAGAGGGACTCCCGTCAGTGCTAGTCCCCTGGGGTGATAGAGGGGCTCCCATCAGTGCTAGCCCCCCTGGAGTGATAGGAGGGGCTCCCGTCAGTGCTAGCCCCCCTGGGGTGATAGAGGGGCTACCATCAGTGCTATCTAATCCAAAATCGGCAACTCCCATTGAAAACAGGGCACCTGATGCCAACACAGCACCCAGCCGCACCTGCCGGTGTCCTTTGGGTGCTAACTCTGATCCCCCTTTTGACCTGAGCCTAACACCAGGAACTTTGCTCCCACAACCTTGTGGCCTGTTCGTGAGCAGCCACCTACCGTAGGCCCCCTATTGGGTAACATTGAGCCTCAGCACTCTGCACCTGGCCACCCTAGTGCCGCTGAGGGTGGTTCAAGAGTGCATCCTTGACACTGGGGCAACCCTGGTTCTTACCCCGGAATACCAACTCCCACAAACCAGTATTTACCCGCAAACCTTTAACTTAATTTCCTCCAATAGGATTCATTGACTGCCTTTCTTGAAAACCGTTCTCAGTGTGGAGTTGGTTTGTATGGAACATTG
Organism: Triturus cristatus; assembly: GCF_964204655.1. Lineage (NCBI taxonomy): Eukaryota > Metazoa > Chordata > Amphibia > Caudata > Salamandridae > Triturus > Triturus cristatus. The sequence continues at coordinate 30,826,658 of NC_140585.1, read as the reverse complement.
ACAAACTGCATATGTATTATAAGTGAATTACTTCCCCTTTGTCTAGGAAATGTCTGTGTGATATCTGTGCATATCACATTGTTTAGCAAATGTAATCTGAAAAGTAACGTACATAGTAATCTGCAAGCCGAAAGAGTAATTCCGAACTGTTGACTTACCTGTAATTCAACCAACTGCATTTGAACCTGCATTCAACTGTAAAGCACTGCATAAGATTTTGCAAAGTATTATTTCACTCACCTGCACCAGGCTTGGCTTGGTTCTAGAAATAAAAGAACTAAATAATATTTTTTTTATACAAACAAATTGGTCCGAATTCAGTGTTTGAGCGTGTGACATACTTTCTTGCTTGAGTGTACAAAAAATGCTTAACACTACCCTCGGATAAAGCCTTACTGCTCTACCACACCACTACAAATGTAGAGTAAGGTGCTATCTACTTTTTCCTCTGCCTACCTTTAGGGTCCCACTCAACTCCGTGCACACTATACCTCATTTTGGTATAGTATATACAGAGCCAGCTTCCTACAAATAATAACTATATAATATTAGAGAAAAATACCAGATGAAGTAATACACGGAATGGAAGGGTATAGTTTACAATGTTCAGAGATCAAAGGAGAAGACCTAAAGTATTCGGTATTCCGTAGTCACGAGGAAAATTGAAAAAGTTCATTTTATGGGAACACCACATTGACGAACTTTAGAAAATGTGATCTAATCCTCTTAACAAATCAGCTGGTGGATAGCTTTAGTCACAGACCATCTGATTTATATAATCCAATCGCCTTTTTTCAAGGAATTTCCTCTCTGTATGACCCTAAAGTGCTGTTCATCTCAGTATTTAAAGAGCAGTAACTTGTGGGTTTTCATGCTGTTGGGTATCCCCAGCATCCAGGCATTCTTGAAGGCTGGAACTGTCCTCAATGCCATGGCATCATACTGAAATGACCCCACCCATTCATTGTTCTCAGGTTCTTACCTTTGAGGAGCTGGTTTAACTCCTTGGAAGACTGGGGCTGTGGTTGTATCAGGACTCACTTTTTTATGGCCTTGTGGATGGCTGCCCATCCTCTATCCAGCAGCCATGGAGGCACACTGGCAGCAAGTTGGCACTAGTTCTTCCATTGCGTTATGGTAGATGCAGTTCCTGGTATGTTGGAACTAGTTGTAGAGTGTCATCAGTGTCGCTCAAGCAAGTGTGTGCTCTTCTGAATACCTCTTCTGGGTTCTGGCCACTCTTCCGAAGAAAGTAGCTTTGGAGTTCTCGAAATGCTGGGGGCTGGTGGGAGAAACGTCCTTTAGGACAAAGCCGGAATCGCGCTGTGCCAACACCGCGCCGGCAATAGAACGAACGCGCCATTAGCACGCGTTCGTTCAGCATGCAAGTCGTAACAATAACTTACTTTTAGGGGAGCACAATGGTGGAATGGTGTTGGATTTAAAGTCCAACACCTTCCCTACTGTTATGCAGACTGGAGTTAGCATAGTAAAATTCCAACATCCAGCACCGCCCTAAGGCAAGTTGTTAAAGCGACTTGCGTGCTAAAAAAATGCGTCCTAAAGACTAGTTCGTACAAAAGATGGTTTTTGAAACGCTTGCGGAGTGGAGAAGTGTGGCTCAGGGGTTAAAGGCGGCAGACCCGGAAGCTGAGATGGGTCCTGGACCAGGGTTCAATTCCCGCCTCGGCGGGTCTTGGGCTAAAAATTCCATGGACTCGATAATTCTCGCCCCGGTGCCTCCTCGACTCACGGGTTCACACTCTGCGACTCTGGGCAATAGCTTGCTTAATCTCCACAACGGCCCCTCGCGGCAGGATGCCTGACTTTCACCTTGTGGATACCCTGCTATCTCACAGGGGAATACCAGGATGGGTTCCCTAAGCAAGCGCCGGGAAACCCACAGCGGGTAGCTGTGCGCTATATAAGCTCAACTACATTTACATTTACATTTACTGTCACGTATCCGGCTGGTGGAGCTCCATGCCAGTAAGTCAGACCCTTCTCCCATTACATTATGGTAGATGCAGTTCCTCGGGTTTTCTATGTATTTGCAGGTGTTTGCTGTCAGTGTACCCCATTACGGTTGAAGCCGCTTCTCCACAGTAAGGACTGCATAAGGTAACTTGGCACAGATGACGGTTGGCTCCTGGTCTTAATAGCGGATGTTGAACCAGACCCACTCAAGGTTTTCTTTCTCGGTTTTCATACCTATAGAGATATGTCCTTTCCTCACTTTGAAAACAGCCCCACTTACACCGCATTCCTTTCAATAAACTGTCCTCATTTTTTGTTTTTAGAGGAACGATGAGCGGAAAAGGGAGTGAAAGATAACTTCTACCGGTCAGAAGAAAGCCTTGTACAAAAGGGACGTCCTTCCAGTCTGACCTCACTTTCCCTAAGTAGGATTCTAGGCCTATGATCTGTTTTCACTGACGCTTGTGGACGACACTGCGACAGTCTGAGCATCACTGCACAGAACAATGTGCCAACAGAGTGTACATTTGTGTCCTTTGTTGTGCTTCTACATGTGACTGTGCATGTTGGGTTATCACAAATGTGGTCCACACTGTATAAAACTCCAAAATAAAGAAAAGATAAACAATACACAAATTGCAAAGCTAATTGCTGCTGAAAAATACCCCAAAAATGGCCTGAGTCGAGAACGGCACCTGTGAAGCCTGCTTGGGGTTGCGTTGCGCTTTGGCTGCCATAAAGCAAGAGCGCAGCGTTTTCTTTTTAAGTGACTTTGTCCACCACTTTTGGATTATTGTCTTTGGGCTATTGAGGGAAATCGGGCATGGCCCAAATGCAACACTGGCCACAGGACAGTCTTGTTCCTAGCATGTACTGGGTTTCTCATCCCCAGGAGGTGCTAGCACCTTTTTGGGTTTTTTATTTTCATTGTGACTTGGAGTTTGTTTGCCTGTGATTGAGAGCCCTCTGCCTCGTTAAAGACCTCGCCTTCGATGGAAGGCGAGTTGGGTGTTTCTTCTGTGCTGTGCAATAGCTGAAGTTCTAACCCCTACCACATCCTAGAGTGCGCCTAGACTGCTTGACCTAGCTACCCCTCAAGAGTCCAGAACTAATAGTGAGTAACTTGGTAGTGCGATTGGAGTTGAATGGTATTGGTGGGCCTTGGGCAGGAGTGATGAACAGTTTCCCACCCAGGATGCTGCACAGTAACCATTCGCTGCCTTAAGACCTCACCAAAAGGACTCGCAGGTTAGCGCAGAAAGTGAGTGGGCATAAGTGTGCGTACGCCATCTGCAGCACTTATTTCGGTAAATGTGCTGAGTGCCTGGACTGTGCACACATGTGCTCTCTGCCAGGATATCCCTGGTCAGTGCCTGGACTGTGCACACATGTGCTCTCTGCCAGGATATCCCTGGTCAGTGCCTGGACTGTGAGCACATGTGCTCTCTGCCAGGATATCCCTGGTCAGTGCCTGGACTGTGCACACATGTGCTCTCTGCCAGGATATCCCTGGTCAGTGCCTAGACTGTTCACACATGTGCTCACTACCAGGCTACCCCTGATCAGTGCCTGGACTGTGGGTACCTGGGCCTTTTCAAGCCTACCCCGGTCAGTACCTGGACTGTGCGCACATGTGCTCTCTGCCAGGCTACCCCTGGTCAGTGCCTGGACTGTAAGCACATGTGCTCTCTGCCAGGCTACCCCTGGTCAGTGCCCGGACTGTGGGCACCTGGGCCCTCTCCCAGCCTACCCCTGTCAGTACCCGGGCTGTGCAAGTGTCCTCTCCCAGACTACCTGTACTCATTGCCTAGACTGTTCACGCATGTGCCCCCTCCCAGACTCCATATGGTCAGTGTCTGGACTGTGTGCACATGTTCCCTCCCCAGGCTACCCTGGACTGTGCACTCGGGTGCCCTCTCCGAATCATGTTACAAAATAACCTACTCCTGGTCAGTGCCTGGACTGTGTGCACATGTGCTCTCTGCCAGGCTACCCCTGGTCGGTGCCCGGACTGTGGGCACGTGCTCTCTGCCAGGCTACCCCTGGTCGGTGCCCGGACTGTGGGCACCTGGGCCCTCTCCCAGCCTACCCCTGTCAGTACCCGGGCTGTGCACGTGTCCTCTTGCAGACTACCTGTACTCATTGCCTAGACTGTTCACGCATGTGCCCTCTCCCAGACTCCATATGGTCAGTGTCTGGACTGTGTGCACATGTTCCCTCCCCAGGCTTCCCTGGACTGTGCACTCGGGTGCCCTCTCCGAATCATGTTACAAAAGAACCTACTCCTGGTCAGTGCCTGGACTGTGTGCACATGTGCCCCAGACAGCCCCGTTAGAGCAGTCTCCATCAAAGAAGAGGCTAAAATGTGAGCACACGATCCTTTTCCTGCCAACATTGTCAAGAGCTGTACTGTATTGGCTTGTAGTCTGTGGGGTGTTACTGCTAAAGCATGACATGTGCCGTAGCTTCTTGGCTTGTTAAACCCAGTGTAGTGTCCAAGTCTTGACATCTGGTCCATAGCTCGCCACATTTCCCTGTGTTTTCCCACTGTCCTCTCTCTGTGCTCCAGACCTGCTCTAAGATTGGAAGTTCTTCTCGCCTCATCATAGGTGCCACCGAGCTGACTGGGAGCACAAACCTCATCACCCACTTCAGCCTGGAGCACGCCTTCATGAAGTTCTGTGGGAAGAAGGTGAAGGAAAAGCTGAGCAACTTCCTGCCTGACCTCCCAGGTGAGCCCAGGGTTTGAGGGTGGCTTGAGGACTTCTGTAGGACTCCAGCAAGAGCTACTGTTGGAGGGAGGGATGCTGGGCCTGGCCGGCAGGAGCTACCATTGGAGTGAGGGATGCTAGGCCTGACCAGCTGGAGCTACTGTTGGAGGGAGGGATGCTGGGCCTGGCCGGCAGGAGCTACTGTTGAAGGGAGGGATGCTGGGCCTGGCCAGCTGGAGCTACTGTTGGAGGGAGGGATGCTGGGCCTGGTCGGCAGGAGCTACCATTGGAGTGAGGGATGCTGGGCCTGGCCGGCAGGAGCTACTGTTGGAGGGAGGGATGCCAGGCCTGACCAGCTGGAGCTACTGGTGGAAGGAGGGATGCCAGGCCTGAACAGCTGGAGCTACTGTTGGAGGGAGGGATGCTGGGCCTGGCTGGCGGGAACCCTGTGTTTGTCAGCGCACTGTGGGCCTTAAAGAGGCTCTTATTTAAAAAATGTCTTTCTTATCCTGGACATAGGGCCTGTGACTGCATTAAATGTTCTTTTTGGAGAAATTAAAATGCAATGAATTGTTGATGTAGAAGAAAGGAATCTGGGGCTTTCCTGCACCATGAATACTTCAGTATGCAGGGAGTTGCTGAATCCGGACATGTATTCATATTAACAAGTGGTATTTGAGGGAGCACTGAGTATTAGTAACGTTCATGAACAGGTGATACCTCCAAAGGAAGAGGGTTCCTGCAGAGGTATTGGTGTCTGTATTACCTGTGTATTCTTCACTTCCTGTATAGGTACGATTGACATGCCAGGATCGCATGATAACAGCAGCCTCCGTTCCCTGATTGAGAAACCTCCCATCTGTGGGAACTCCTTCAATCCCCTGACTGGGACCATGCTGACCGGCTTCCGGCTTCACCCAGGCCCGGTAAGGATGGCTGCTTCTGTCTGAACAGGCTCATCCATGAAGTAGCTACTGGTTCTTTTCACATGCTTCAGCAACCTTTACTGGGGGTATTGGCTAGGGGGGTTTGTACGATCGTTCTAGTAGGTGAGGGCAGCTTGATAGAGCCTGGCTCCTGCTACACATTTACTGTCACTCTAGTAGGCAAGGGCAGCTTGATAGAGCCTGGCTCCTGCTGCACATTTACTGGCACTCTAGTAGGCGAGGGCAGCTTGATAGATCCTGGCTCCTGCTGCACATTTACTGGCACTCTAGTAGGCAAGGGCAGCTTGATAGATCCTGGCTCCTGCTGCACATTTACTTGCCCTCTAGTAGGTGAGGGCAGCTTGATAGATCCTGGCTCCTGCTGCACGTTTACTGTCGCTCTAGTAGGTGAAGGTAGCTTGATGGAGCCTGGCTCCTGCTGGATTTTTACTGTCACTCTAGTAGGTGACGGCAGCCTGATAGAGCCTGGCTCCTGCTGCACATATACTGTCACTAGTAGGCGAGGGCAGCTTGATAGAGCCTGGCTCCTGCTGTACATTTACTGTCACTAGTAGGTGAGGGCAGCTTGATAGATCCTGGCTCCTGCTACACATTTACTTGCCCTCTAGTAGGCGAGGGCAGCTTGATAGAGCCTGGCTCCTGCTGCACATTTACTGTCACTCTAGTAGGTGAAGGTAGCTTGATGGAGCCTGGCTCTTGATGGATTTTTACTGTCACTCTAGTAGGTGACGGCAGCCTGATAGAGCCTGGCTCCTGCTGTACATTTTCTTTTTTTTTATAAAGTATTTTATTGAGTTTATCCAACCAACGTACCAATAAATCACTGTTACATACAGTAGCATCTTATATAAGACCCAACCATCAATGCGCATATCAGGAGAAACCAGTTCTTCAACATTTACTACCCTAACTCCCCCCCCACCCCTACCAACCTCTCTACCACCCCCCTGTCAGCATGACCGCGTCAACCCCTCTTAGGTTTAGACATTAAGCACCCAGGTGTCCGAGACAGCCTAGCTCAAAGCAATAGAGAAGACCTCATCAATGTTCTCACGGGACCGGAGGCTCCATATTCCCACCCATATACACTTAATGCTCCCACCCGAGCGCTCTCAACACTTTGTGCGGACATAGACCCCTCCAAAGCATGCCTAAACGGCCTCATCCGGCGCAGTCTCCCCAGCAGTCCCAGAGGGCCCCGCCCCGGATCTCATACTCCGGTCAACTTCTACAGAATCCCTGTCGTCCTCATCCAGCTCCTCCAAAGAACGAAGCCCCTCTACCAGCGCTCCCCACGCCCTTGCCGCATCCAGCGCCTTGTCATTAGCTGCCCTCCGGGCCAGCTGCAGCTGAAGCGTCCCTTCGCTCCCCGCCCAGGACAAGAAACTCGCCTTCCACCTCCGAAAGCTCGGCCCAGCCTTTGCCTTCCAGTGCATGGTGAGCTCCCTCTTCGCCATTATCAAACCCAGATCATAGAATTTGCTCGTAATTTTAGTACTGGGGGTGTGCGGGAACCAAAGCAGAAGGTAAGTCCCCATCTCCGCTACCAGCTCGCGCTCAGTCACTCGATTCAGACACGCCACCACATCCGTCCAATAAGAGCCCAATCCCCGACAAGACCAAAACATATGACCGAAATCAGCACCTTCTGCCCCACACCGGGGGCATGAGGAGTGGGAACCTCCAAAGTACCGCAAAATTTTGACCCGAGTTAAGTAAGCTCTGTGGAGAGTGAAAAATTGGACCAATTGAAATCTAGCGTTGCGTGTGCCCTTCCAGGCCCGTCGCAACAGCTGTGGCCATGTCATCTCAGGGATGGGCCTACCAACATCCCCCTCCCATTTACCCCACAAGGCAACCAAGGGTGTAAGCTTCTCTGTGGACAGTCGCCTATAAAGACAGGTAATGGCCTTGAACGTACCTGCCGCCATAGTGACGTATTGGCACCCCAAAGAGGTTGGGGGGGATCTGACAGGCCCATCTTCCATTGTTTCTGAATCCCCGACACCAAGGCGGCGTGTAAAAGATAATCCCCCCTCGGTAGATCATAAGCCTCCTGCAAATCCTGAAATGGCAACAAGACGCCATCTCTGTATAAGTCCCCGATCATATTAACCCCACACTCTTCCCAACCAGCCAAAGCCGACCAATCCCCACCATGTGGGAGGGCCGTACACATGCCCAGAGGAATTTCCGGGGCATATGGAACTACAAATCCTGCCCGTTTCTGACTACGAGTCCAGCATAGCCGGAGGGTGCGCTCCTTGAGGGTGAGCTGATCCAACCTGAGCCGCTGTCGAAGCACAATAAAGGACAACACATGTCGAGGGATGACCCTGCCCCGGGGACCATCATGGCCCCTGAACTCACGCGCCACAGCCTGTGTAAGCCATTGCAGCTGTGCCTCTCCTGCTGTACATTTACTGTCACTCTAGTAGGCGAGGGCAGCTTGATTGCCTGGCTCCAGCTGCACATTTACTGTCACTCTAGTAGGCGAGGGTAGCCTGATAGGGCCTGGCTCCTGCTGGATTTGTACGGTCGTTCTAGTAGGCAAGGGCTGCTTGATAGAGCTTAGCTCCTGCTGGGCTTACTGTCACTCTAGTAGGGTAGGGCCCCTTGATAGAGCCTGGCTCCTGCTGGACTCTGCATTGAGTCAAGGGAAAGGGTTTTTCAGATGTCATTGACTCATGTCTGAGTGACCTAAACATATGTTAAGTTTCGTGCATTTAGTAGTGGATGGAGCATTGGCCTCTGCCTTGCTCCTTTGTGATTCAACCATTCGGTATGTCTGTCTTTTTTCTAGTTACCAGAGCAGTGTCGCTTGATGCACATCCAGCCGCCAAAGAAAAAGAGTAAACACAAGCACAAGCAGAGCCGCACACAGGACCCTGTGCCACCAGGTAATGTGAGAAGCAAACTCCATGAATCTTAATTGATGTCACCCTTCTCTGTTCATTTGTTACCCGGGGCAAGGGGGAGGTGGGAAAAGCACCAGCGCACAGGGATGGACACACGTTCTAGCCTGTAAACACTGGCCCTTCATCCTGAACTCCATGGAGGACTAGTCCATCAAAGGTGTTCCATTTCTAATGGCCTTGTAATTTGAATAAAGTTTGAGCGGCGTGCCTGATGCTGTGGATGATCGTCAGTACCGCCGGGGCTGTGGACTCCTCAGTAAGCTGGATTAAGTTTTACTTTTCTCAGTGTGATGGTAAATGGAGTTCAGACTGAGAGTAAAGGTGATGGACAGGTGGCCACAGGGCTGGGCTCTGTCTGCACTCTAGCGCGCTTTCATATTTGAGAAGAGCTGTCGGGTAATGCAGGTCTGGGAATGAAGCAGAAATGTGAGAGGAGTCTGGGAGGTAAGGAAAAACTCTTCTCAGCAGGCCCAACACATGAAAGCATGAGCCAACGGTGTGTGTTACATGCTCTTTCATGGTTAAAGTCTGTTCGAGACGCACCCCTACGATCTTTGCTGCTGGAGCTGTTCCTAGCTCTATACGCCACCAGTCTGGTGCCCACAATAGTGGGGCCTCTCCAAATAGCATGATTTCAGTCTTTCCGGCATTCAGCTGTAAGAAGTTATTTCCCATCCACTCAGATGGCCAGCATGCCGGAAGAGAAGGAAGCTTGGGCTGTCTGAGAGGTCTTGTTGAAGGAGAAGGTAAGTCGGGTGTCATCTGCATAGGATATCGGGATGAACCGGTAGTTCCTCAGTAGTGAGGCCAAGGGGGCAATGTAGATGTTAAACATGGTTGGGCTTAAACATGAGCCTTGCGGCACTCCCTTGGTCAGTTCTTTCGTGTTGGACTGCTATGGTCCCAGGTTAATAGTCTGGGTACGATTAGAGAGGAAACAGCGGATCAGACGCTGGTCTTCTTTATGCGCGTTGACTACACTACAGCTTTTTAAATTCTTGCATGTAATTGTGAGCTTTTTAAATTCTTGCCAGTAATAGTGAGTCTTTTTAAAATGTTTTTTTTAAAATAAATTTTATTTTTAAACTTTGCATCTCCGTACTCCAGATTTGTGCTTACCTGCCAGTTCTGCCTGCTTTCTTTTTATTGCAGAGCCGCTTTCCGGTCCACCACAGCTGTTGCTGTTTGAGTGGAGAAAGCATTTGGCTCACTTCCACTCTAGGCAGGTTAGCGTTTCAGTTTCCTGCCCACCTACGGTTTTAAAAACAATGCTGCGACGGACGCGCAGTGGATGAGCGCAGCGGGTCGCCCGTCCGCTCCCGACCGTGACCAGGGGCTAGGATCCCTGGTCCAAAACTGGTTTATACCAGGGAAGAACTCTGTAAATTAAAGAGTGCACCCCACATGCCGCTCTTCCCGGATTCAGTTGTAGAGCGGCTTTGGTCAGATGACTTGCTAGCAGGCAGTAGGAATTCTCCGATGACCCGCGTGCCGGCTCACATGTCCAGAGACACGGGTTCAGAGGTACTTAGCCGCAGGATATTTGCCACTGAGAAAATAGTAGAGGAGAGTCTGGATGGGGCAGAGGTCCTGGGGATTAAGCTGGGACGTACATCCTCATGCCTGATAGTGGTGTACCGTCCTCCCCGGTTACCTCCGGTGTTCAATGACCTGTTCCACGTAATGATGAGTGATCTGTGTTCAAGATCTCAACAGATCCTGGTTCTTGGGGATTGTAATTACCATTTGGGATCGGATACCAAGAGACTGTACGTCTAGCAGCTTTGATGAAGCTATGACCATGCTGGGGTTGCACCAAATCATGGATTTTCCCACGCATGAGAAGGGCCATACCCTGGACCTTATTTGGACCACGGCATCCGCTAAACTGCATACTGATTGCGGACCACGTAGCTAGTCTGATCATTTCTTGGTCAGCCTCTCACTCCCTGTAGAACGCTGCCCCAAACATTTATCCGCATGGTGGTACGGAATTGGCGTAAGATAGAAGATGCCAAGCTGAGGGAAGTATTGAACAAGACACTACATCTTGGATCTCAGTCCAGGGACCCGGATTTGAAGTCTGAAGAATTCTTACATCGGTTGAGGCTAGCCATTGACAAGGTAGCCCCTGCCCGCAGGGAAAGTGTAACGAATAGCATGAAGGGGGCCCCATGGAACACGCAAGAACTTACAGGGGAAAAACAAGCTCTCCGTCAATGTGAGCGACTATGGCGGAAATGTTCCGATCCATAGTCTAAGGAGGCATTTAAAGTAAAATTGGCCCTCTATAAAGCTTCAATTATTAGAACCCTATCTGCGCATTATGAAGCAAGGATCGGCGACAGATACTCAGAAAGAGACCTTAAATGTACTCGGGGAGCTGTCGTCTGAAAGAACCAAGGACAGTCGCCAGTCAGGCTGACTGTGACAAGATAATGGATTTATTTTTAACCAAGGTTGAAGACATTATTATAGATATAGGTAACGCGTGCATCGCCCCCCACTAGTGGGGGACCTGCCTGACTGTCGGGGCACTGGTCTCTCCGTGTTCCCTGTGCTCGAACCACATGATTGAGCTCACATTGTGGCTAAAGTAAAATCTGGGTCACCCGAGGACCCTTGTCCGCCGAAGTTGTTGAAAACGATCATTCCAGTGGGAGAGGCTGAGGTGCTGTCCCTACTAAAATCTTTCTTTGGCGACAGGAAAGGTACCACAGAAATTTAAGGAAGCCTTGGTGATCCCGTTGCTGAAAAAGGCAGGGGCGGACACCAGGATTCTCAAAATCTGCTGACCCATTTCCAGACTCCCCTTCCTGGCTAAAGTTCTCGAACACGTATTCCGAGTCCTCTCGTCCTTCGTTGAACAACATCAGCTGCTACTCACTCGGAAAGCCAGGTTCAGGGCTCACAACAGTTGGTGATGCTTTCAGTGCTGGATAGAAGACCCCCTCAGCTCTAATTTTATTGGATCTCTCAGCCGCATTTGACACGGTGAATCACGTGCAGTTGTTAGTCCGTGTCCGGCGGCTGGGAGTCAGTGGGATGGTCCTCCAATGGATAACTTCTTTCCTGGAGGATCGGTCTCAGAGTCCAACCAGGAGATTGCATGTCTAGGCAGGGCAACCTACGATGGGGGAGGGGGGGGGGAGTGGCGGTCCCACAGGGCTCCGCGCTGTCCCCTCTGCTTTTTAACATTTACCTTCAGCCTCTGATAGATGCACTGGCAAAAACAGATTGACAAGCGTTTAACTACGCTGATGACACCCAGTTAATTGTGCGATTTGCCGACTCCACCGACTCACAGCGTAATGTCCAGAATATTCTCTGGTTCACTATGAATTGGATGACCTCTAATTCACTGAAGGTAAGTCCAGATAAAACAGAAGTGCTTGCTCTTACTTCAGGGATCTCGCCCTGGTCCAGTCTTTTTTGGCCTCCAGAGCTGGGCACCACCCCGATACCGGTGCCAGCCGTGAAGAGCCTGGCTGTTAAGTTGGACATTGGATTAACCCTAAATAGCTAGGTGTCTGCTGTTGTGGGGAGCTGTATTGGCTTGATGCGGCAACTTCGGAAACTTGTGACCCTGCTGTCTTTCTCCACCATGCAGACGGTCGTGGCGGCATTAATCTTGTCACGCTTAGACTATGGCAATGCAGTCTACACTGGGCTTCCCGAAAAACTTCTGAGGAAACTCCAAGTGGTCATGAACGATGCGGCAAGGTTGATTTATTAATTGCCAAGAAGAGCCCATGCCATCCCTCTGCTACCACAGTTGCACTGGCTTCCCATTAAGCAAAGGGTTAGATTTAAGGGGCTGTGCATTGCACACAAATCTCAATATGGAGAGGCACCCAAATACATCAAAGACCGCCTGAGGCCTTTTGCACCTGGACGCTGTCTCCGGTTGTCGGAGTCTAGCTTGTTAGTCTGCCCACGTTTTAATAGAACTACTCTAGGGGGCGGGCATTTTCAGTTAGTATCTCCCAGACCTGGAACAAGCTACCAGACTGTATGCGTAAGGTAGCCAGGTTACTACCGTTCTGGAGGAGACTTAACACCATCCTGTTGATAGAGGCGTTTGGATAAGTTTGTTCCGCTGTGTGTTGAGTATAGCTGCGTGAAAGGATTCTGGACCTTCTGACTTGCGTTACAGCGCTTACAGACCTACTGGTGATTGGCGCTCTATAAATACAATTTAACATAACTAGTCATCCACGGCAGTGCCACTCCCCCAATCCCAGCTTCTCTCGATCTCCTGAGCAGAGTCTGGTGGTCGACCGTATCGAATGCGGCGGAGAGATCTAGTAGCACCAGGAGGGTAGGTTGTCCATTGTCTAGTACGAGCCTGCTGTTATCAGTAACTGCCACCAGGGCAGTTTCCGTGCTATGTTTTGGCCGGAAGCCCGATTGAGATGGATCCAGGTAGCCGGCCGATTCTATCCATATATCCTCTACCTCCACTCTCTTGTTCATCCCAAACCCCATACCACTGCTATGATCCTAAAATAACCCTTTCTAGACTCTTCCCTACTCTACCCCTCCATGCATAATCTCATACCCCTTTACTATTCAGACCTCCCAAACAAGCCTTCCTAAACCCTTCCCTCTGACTCTCCCCGCCTTCACCTCCCTTAAATTCATCCCAAGCACTATATAAATGCAATTACAATACAATAAAAAATTGAATGTCCCCCGGGCCCATGGTGCAGCTACTGGGAAATTACCTTGTATCAATTTTTGAGCCCGTCGCCCACAGGGCACACGGTGAGCCCCAGGGGCATGCATTCTTTAAAATGATTAGGGTCTGCCGCCAAGGGGTTCGCGTTGGGCCCAGGGGGCATGTATTTTTATCAAGTTGCCCTGTGGGCAGCAGGCCGAAAACTCAATAAGTTACTGGCCCTCAGGTGCCCCGTGGGCAGCTGGCGCAGGGGAGCATTCATTTGTATCAAGTTTTGGACCTGCCTCCACACTGCATGCAGTGGGGCCAGGGGGTATTTAGTCATCATAATTTTTAGGGCACATGGGGCACGCGGCAGGCCAGGGGGCATAGTCATCGTGGCCCTCAGGAATTCAAGAAACCTTCCTGTATTGGCCCAGTGGTGAGCCGCTGGTCCAATACAAGGAGGGTCTCATTCTCAAATTTCACAGGTAACTTTGTAAAAAGTATGGACCTTTTACAAAACCGCTTCTTCCCCGTTTTTGTTATTTTTTTTTGTTTCTTTTTCAAAACGCAAAATTGTGGAGGGCCTGCTCAAGACACAGAACTAGAAAGCAGCAGCACAGGTTGAAAGTTCAGTGTTCCAAGGTCATGCTGTTAGGTTTATGCACAGGAACATCAAAATGAATGGTGAAAATATAAAATCCAAAGAGAGAAAAAGATTGTGATGGTGTTTACATTTCTGTATATAGAACGGGCATTCCTTTTAAGGCATTTTACTGCTAAGAATGTGTTTTTCGTGGCCCACAGGAGTTGCAATGTTTTTTTTCCTGGTTCGTGCAGCTGGGAACCATGACTTTCGTCAGGGATCACAGAATCTGCAGTGCTGTGGTCTGCACTCCTGTGACCTCCTTAGCTTGCATATTTCATCAGGGATGGCAGAACCTGCACTGCTGTAGCCTTCCCTTCTGTGACCTGAGCTTGCGTATTTCATGAGGGATGGGAGAAAATGCACAGCTGTAGCCTACACTCCTATGACCTCTTGAGCTTGCTTATTTTATCGGGTATCAATCAATCATGGGCTTGTTAAGCGCGACTACTCACCTGTAAGGGTCTCAAGGCGCTGGGGATGGAGGCGCAGGGTCCTGTCTATCAGGGAGCAGGTCTATCGAAGAGCCATGTTTTGAGGTCCCTCGTGAAGATGGGGAGTGATGTCGTCTGAGGTGGAGCGGGAGGGCGTTCCAGGCTATGGCCGCGAGGAAGGGGACGGAGCGGCCTCCCGATCTGGACTTCCTGGTGCAGGTGACCACGACGTGGGAGAGCTGGACTGATCGTAGGGTTCTTTGGTGTGCGTGGAATCTGAGTCGGCTGTTCAGGTATGCTGGTCTGGTGTTGTGGAGGGCTTTGTGTGCGTGGGTGAGAATCTTGAAGATGATTCTTTCCTCGATGGGGAGCCTGTGGAGAGTGCTAAGGTGCTGGGGCTGAGGGAGGATGCTTGAGGGACTCTGCAGGTGGTCGGTGTAGGGTCCGAGAGGAAGGGAGGGAGTCTGACCCACTGCGTTCTGCCGGAGAGGAATGAGCGGACCCAGTTGAGGGCCTTGTCCCGGATCCCTGCGTCGCAAAGTCTGCGTGTTAGGGTGCAGTGAGAGACTGTGTTGAAGGCCGCTGAGCGGTCGAGGAGGATGAGGGCTACTGTCTCTCCTCTGTCCAGAGGGAGCGGATATCTTCTGTTGCAGCGAGGAACGTGGTTTCTGTGCTGTGGTTCTTTCTGAAGCCGGATTGGGAGGAGTAGAGGATGTTGTGCTCTTCGATGGAAGTTGCGAGTTGGCTGTTGATGGCTTTCTCGATGACTTTCGCTGGGAACGGGAGCAGGGAGATGGGTCTGTAGTTCTTGAGGTCGGTGGGGTCTGCCGAGGGTTTCTTCAAGAGGGAGTTGATCTTGGCGTGCTTCCAGTCATAGGGGAAGGAGGCATTTGCGAAGGGAGCGGTCGATGGTGTGGCGGAGCATGGGGGCGATGTTGTCGGCGGCTCTGTTGAAGATGTGGTGGGGGCAGGGGTCCGTGGGGAGTGTATTACCTTAATCGTCTTCAGTGGTTAAGGCTGTCCAGCTGTCAATCGTTGGTTTCAAGGTGTCTGGGTGGTTGGTGAGGGTTCTGTGTGTTGGCTGTCTTCATCGAAATTGTCGTAAATGTTCTTGATTTTGTTGTGGAAGTAGGAGCTGAGTTTGTCGCAGAGGTCTTGTGAGGGAGGGATGTCTGTCGACTTGCTGATGGGTTGGGCGAACTCCTTGATGATGCTGAAGAGTTCTTTGCTGTTGTGCGTGGAGATGCTGTCTTTGATCGCTTTCTTTCTTGTATTTTTTATGAGTTGGTGGTGAGCATTGGTGGCGCGTCTGAAGTTGTTGTGGGCTTCTATAGATTTGGAGTTTCTCCAGGCCTTTTTGAGGTGGCGGCATGTGTGTCTGGACTCTCGGAGTTCGGTGGTGAACCAGCTGGCTTTCCTGGCTTGTGTGTTGTTCTTCTTGAGGGGGGCTATGGTGTTGGCACAGTCGGAGATCCATCTGTGCAGGGTTTGGGCTGCGGTGTTTGGGTAGTCGTTGTCCATGATGGTTGGGGTGGAGTTGCCGAGTGAGGTGATGAGATGGTCGTCGGTAACTTTAGTCCAGTTTCTTCGTGGGAGCAGAAGCTGGGTTCTGTGGATGGTGGGTGTTCTGAAGGTGAAATGGATGCAGCGATGGTCTGTCCACGGGAGTTCGGTGGTGTGGCTGAAAGTGATGGCGTTTCCTGTTGTAAAGATGCGGTCGAGGGTGTGTCCTGCTGAGTGCGTGGGTTTAGTCACGATCTGGCGGAGTCCTATGTAGTGGAGGTTGTCCAGGAGGGATGTGGTGTTGGGTCTTATTGGTTGTCGAGGTGGAAGTTGAGGTCTCCCAGCAAGGTGTAGTTGGTGGATGCGATGGCCTGTGCGGTGATGCTGTCCGTGAGGGACTTGGTTAATGGTCCGAGGGGCTGGTAGATGAGGGTTCCCCGGAGGGTGGTGGTAGGACTGGCCTGTATCTTGAAATGTAGTTGTTCCATCCGGTCTGTGGGGTAGTATGCTCAGTCGGAGGGTGGATTTGTGGACGATGGCTATTTATCCCACACCCCTACCGGGAGGGTGGGGCGGTCCTTCTGGGAGATCTTGTATCCTTGGGGAATGGCGATGGCGATGTCAGGTCCCGAGATGGTGTTGGTCCAGGTTTCAGTGAGGAATGAGACATCCGGGGTGGTGCTGTCGAGGAGGTCCCAGATTTCGATGGCGTGTTTGTGGAGGGATTGGACGTTGAGGAGGATGCATTGCAGGGTGTTTGGTGCAGTCACATTGTTGTGGGTGGGTTGTGCTGGATCCGTGGTCTTGGCGGTGCAGCAGGAGGGGCGCTAGCGGTGACATCTAAAGGGTCCGTGGGTGTCGGCTGGTGATGCTAGCTTGCAGTTGTTGTTGCGACCTGGGTTGAATGCGTAGAGTGCCGTTGGGATGTAGCGTTTGGCGGTTTGAGGTCCAGGATTTCTGATGCTTGCCGCTTTCGGACGGGCGCGCCTTTGGCGCGCTGGCGGCATGCACGCGGCTTCAATTAAGTATGAGTAGGGGAGGACTGGACAGCTGGGAGATGTGAGAGGGGAGGGAAAACTGGCTTGGGCTGGTTGTGCTAGGGGGAGGGGCCGCGAGGACAGCAGCGGCGAGGAAAACGGGAGATTGGTGCACAGATGAAGGAGTGAAAACAGCGAAATAGTAGAAAAAGGAGGATGGAAAGTGATAGAGAGTAAAAGGGTGAAAAACCAAGGTGAAAGGAAAGAGGTGAAAGGATAAGGCAAGCAGAATAAACGGAGCATGAGAAGGAGTGAGAGGTCCACTGGACCACCAGGGATGAGGTGCAGGTATAGCCTTCAGGTGGAGGAGGGCCTCTAACACCAACACTCGAGCGCAGGGGCTCACAAAGGACTCACTTGATGGTGGAGCTGCGAGGGTGGGAGAGTAATTTCACTAACAATAAGTCCGTTTTCTTGCTCGCCTGTCCCCGAGCGACCGCAATTAAGTATGGCAGAACCTGCACAGCTGTAGTCCTGCACTCCTATATCCTCCTGAGCTTGCGTATTTTATTGGGATGGGCAGAACCTGCACTGCTGTGGTCTGCACTCCCGTGAGCTGAGCTTGTGTATTTCATCAGCGATGGCGGAACATGCACTGCAGTGGTCTGCTGTCCTGTGATCTCCTGAACTTGCGTATTTCATCTGGGATGGGCAGAACCTGCACTGCTGCGGTCTGCACTCCTGTGAGCTGAGCTTGCATATTTCATCTAGGATGGCAAAACCTGCACTGCTGTGGTCTGCACTCCTGTGACCTCCTGAGCGTGTGTATTTCATCAGCGATGGCAGAACCTGCACTGCAGTGGTCTGCAGTCCTGTGACATGAGCTTGTGTATTTCATCAGCGATGGCAGAGCCTGCACTGCTGTTGTCTGTAGTCCTGTGACCACCTTAGCTTGCATATTTCATCAGGGATGGCAGAACCTGCACTGCAGTGGTCTGCAGTCCTGTGAGCTGAGCTTGTGTATTTCATCTGCTATGGCAGATCCTACACTGCTTTGGTCTTCACTCCTGTGACCACCTGAGCTTGTGTATTTCATCAGCGATGGCAGAACCTGCACGGCAGTGGTCTGCACTCCTGTGACCACCTTAGCTTGCATATTTCATCAGGGATGGCAGAACCTGCACTGCAGTGGTCTGCAGTCCTGTGAGCTGAGCTTGTGTATTTCATCAGCGATGGCAGAACCTGCACTGCAGTGGTCTGCACTCCTGTGACCACCTTAGCTTGCATATTTCATCAGGGATGGCAGAACCTGCACTGCAGTGGTCTGCAGTCCTGTGAGCTGAGCTTGTGTATTTCATCTGCTATGGCAGATCCTACACTGCTGTGGTCTTCACTCCTGTGACCACCTGAGCTTGTGTATTTCATCAGCGATGGCAGAACCTGCACAGCTGTAGTCTGCACTCCCTGAGTCCACAAGGAGCTACAACTGCTGTTTGTTGTAGAAATGTGAGATGGAATACACATTTGTTAATGATGTGAAGCCGCTCATGGCCTCTGCAACAGGAGGCACAAGGGAAATATCTGCATCTAATAGAGGCCCGAGTTCTGAACCTTCAATATTGGGGTTAGGCAGGTTCCTTGGGAGTCCCGAAAGATTCTGACATTAAGTGACAAATGACATCCTCACTCGCACTGACTTAGACCAGTTCAACTTCAGCATGTTTTTAGTTCATCTGGGCGCTAATCTAGCCAAAGTGGGATTGTAAGTGAGAGCCGATGATGTTGGGGCACCAGAAAATAGATACCTGTAGAAATCAAGCCGACACTGCCTAGTCGGAAGAAGGGAGAACTCTGACATACATGTTACAAAACCGAGGTTACGGCAGACGTATAAAGCCCTTTTGAGAATGGACATGTGACCGAATAAAACGTTTTATGATGGGGGATGGGAAATCCTATACAAGAGCTTTTATCACTGTGCATGTCTCTAGCAGGGGCTTTATCTCGAGTATTGTTTCCTAGTCTGAGAGAACCCATCTCTATGAAATGAAGTGACAGTCCATACTTGGCTTCACTCTCTACGAGTGGGGCCCAATAAACTGCAAAGGCCAGAGGACTAATGGCGGTATGTTGAGGACTGCTAAATGTGATTATCTTAATATGTCTTTCCTATGAACCTTTTCCCTAGAGACACCCTCAGACTCTGATCACAAGAAGAAAAAAAAGAAGAAAGAGGAAGATCCAGAACGGAAGAAGAAGAAAAAGGAAAAAAAGAAGAAAAAGGTGAGAGGAGAGAATGGTATTCAAGACTACCTTAAAATACAGCATTGGTTACTTTCTAGTCGGTGACGTGGGATAGGACACGTCATCTGGGGCAGGAACAAGCACACATCGCTTTGATTTTATCTCCTGCAGACATCTACTAGGAGCATTGCTTCCGCAAATCTGGCTGATCTTCCTGTGGAATATTGTGTTTTGGGTTCCCTTGCTTCTACGTGATGAACTTGTTGGTTCTTCACAGTATTTGCCTTGTGTGACAAGTGTCTTCTGACATGGTTGTTAGCAGTCTCAGAATGGTACTCCTACACAGTAAAACCATGTAGTTTACGTCAGTCTGTCTACACGCGCTCCTGGTAATGATGGCTGTCCCATCACACATTCAGATTCTAACACGCTCGCCTATGAAAGCTCGATTTGTCTGTCGCTTGTATTGGCTGGAACTCCCACTTCAGCTACCTGTTGCTTCTCCTTGTGTCTACCACAATATCTTGTGGGATAGATCCTTCTTGTCTCTTATTTTGCCCCTGCCTCCGGGACAGTTGTCCTCTATTGGTGGTCTCTTATTTCCACCCTGGATCACCGACCACGATCCTCTCGGGGTCATTTATTCCACCCTGGATCTAGTGATGGTGGCGCACCAGGTCCCCATTTCCACTTGCCTTCCTGAAAGGGTGCTGCATGAACCCACTCCCAGCCACAGATCTGCACTTGTCTTGCTAACGAGAGCCCTCTGGGGTTGATTGTACTCCCACCTGAATGTTTCATGGGGGTCTTTTGGAGAGTCGCACTCCCATGTTTCAACTTGTTTTCCTGATGCGGGTCCTGCAGTACGATTCCGCTGCTAGTCCATATGTTTTCCTGATGAGGGGTGACTGGGTTAATCACTTTCGTAGTTATCTCCCTGTGCTACACGTGTGCTAAGAGAACCCTGTTCAGTCTGGTTATCACGTGTGTCTATCTTCACAGAACGAAGCTCCGTATCTAACAAGTACCCAGATTCCCTCTTCTGCTGCCTCTTACTAATGTGTGTTCTGTGGGTCACTTAATAACTACATCCACTTGCCACATTGATCCTGAGTGAACTCCTCCAGGCTCCAAATGGCTCTTTCCTCCGCTTGCCTTTCATCAAAGACAAAGGCCAGCTATTTTATGTAGGTATGTGGGAGTAAGAAACAATCTGTTGTAAATAAAGAAGAGTGTTTGTGTTGTGCTGGCTGCTATGGATGATTTCTTAAGTTTCGTCCAAATTCTGTTCCAAAAAGAGAGAGGCCAATTTGTTCCCAGATCGGATTCCCACGAGAGTTCCACTTTGGTTTTGTCTCGGATCTCAGGAGGTACCATTAAACGGGAATAAATGGTGGACGCTTTGGGGGGTTTATGTGCAAAAGGTTATGCCATGGGAAAAGGGGGTGGGAGGGTGAGGAAGGTGAAGATTTGAGTTTAGCATAAGTATCAAGTATTGCTTTCTGCGAGGTCAAAAATTTAGGTTAAAAGGAAGAAGGCAAATGATAAAGAGTTTGTAATTGCGTAAATTGAATGGGTGCGGCCTGATCTAAAACTTGATGAACCCAGAGTAGACCTTTATTTCTCCAAGCCTTCCAAAATATAGGTTTCCTATTGAGAAGGATTTGTTTATTGTGCCAAATTGTGGAATTGAGAAAAGTGTCTAAAATATGTACTACTAAGTGGGGTGCAGTGGATAGGAGTTTACAGGATTGCTTAATTATGGGAGTAGAGAGCTTTTGTGGTTTGCGAGTAAAGGAGAGATATTCCTGAAATGAAAAGGGAGCTAAAAACGAGGTCTCAAGATCCACTCAGAGAGGTTTAAATTCAGATTGATTAGTGATCCAATTCGATAGTTGTCGTAACTGAAAGGCTTAGTGATAATTGGAGAAATGGGGGAAATTGACACCGCCTTCAGATTTTGGTCTTGTTAATTTCTGTGACTCCATTCTTGGTTTTTTAGCATTCCATAAAAAAGAAGTCAAAATAGAATTCATCTTTTGAAAGAATGATGAAGGTGATGCCATCTTGCGACCAAAGTTTTAAGTTTGGCAGAACATTTGTCTATGTTTAAAGAGATAGATGCCTTTATAGAGGGAGAGAACACGATACCAAGATATTTTAT
The DNA here is from genome assembly GCF_964204655.1 of Triturus cristatus. Lineage (NCBI taxonomy): Eukaryota > Metazoa > Chordata > Amphibia > Caudata > Salamandridae > Triturus > Triturus cristatus. The sequence continues at coordinate 30,805,474 of NC_140585.1, read as the reverse complement.
ATGTTTAGGGCTCCAAGTAAAGTTGGAGATCTTAAAATCATCCTTAAAGGTGTATTTGGTTAAGGGTAATATCTCAAATTTTCCTCTATTCAGTTTATAGCCAGATACCAATCCATAGGCCTCCACCTCTCCCATGAAAGCTGTAAGTGAAGACTGTGGTTTGGAGAGAACCTAAAATATCATCAGCATATGCTGCCAGCTTAATTTGTTGAGGATCCGAGACAAAACCTGTGATTGAGTTATTCTGGCGTATTCTTGAGAGAAAGGGTTCTAAGGCCAAATTGAAAAGAAAAGGGGACAAGGGGTATCCTTGGTGTACTCCTTGTTTAAGATTAAAGTAGGGGGAGATGAGGCCATTGGTAGATATGGCGGCCTTGGGCTCAGAGTAAAGTAGGGCTATTAAAGAAATGATTTTCGGTCCAAACCCACTTGAGAGCGTGGAAGATAAAAGGCCAGTAAACCCTATCAAAGGCCTTTTCTGCATCTAACACAATTGCCGCCAAGGAGTCCGGATAATGTGATGATTTAGATAAAATGTCAAAGAAAAAGCTTGTATTGTCAGTGATGTTGCAACCTTTGACAAAACCTGATGTTCTTTTCCAAGCAGCATGGGACGATATGGTTCTAATCTTAGGGCTAGAGCTTTTGAGAACATTTTATAATCTACGTTAACTAAGGATATAGGTCTATAATTCTTACAGTAACGTAAATCCTTATCAGCCTTTGGTATTAGACAGATCAAGGCTTCGGAAAAAGAGCCAGTGGAATTACGGGAAGAGATAAAGGAAGAAAGAAGAGTGTGTAAGTGTGGGAGTAATAGATGAACGAAATGTAAAGCAACACTAAACTTAAATATCTCTTTTCTTCATTTCCTGCAGAACCGTCACAGCCCGGATCACCCTGGTGTTGGAAGCTCTCAGGCCAGCAGCAACAGCAGCCTTCGATAGTAGCCCTGTGAAAGGCGCACTCTGGCTAAAGGATGGTTAACACGGGCACCGTTCTATCATCCTCAGCTTGTGTCCTACCTGGAGGGAGCGTGGAAAGTGGAGACGCTCATTGGCCCACCTTGGTGCTTTTGATGACTTGAGCCTGGTTCAGGAACTGTGAGTTTCAGACCTGTACGTGGACAACCTGTGTAAGCAGAACAGTTGTGCTTTAGCCTGCCAAGATGATCCACGTGTCTGGACGCTAGCCATACATGCTGGAGTATTTTAGGCTATCCTAAATTTAGCACACTCTATTGAAATGACAAAATCAACATTCTAGCCACTTGACTTGGAATTTCTAGGGACTTCTAAACCTCAGTATAGACCTAGGGCTTGAAAGTACAAACCTCTAAACTGTCTGTAACCTAATCACCTAAATTCCAGGGTGTTTAGGACTAGTCCTGTGCATATAGCGTATGAACCAGGCTTACAAACCTCGTCACGGTCTACAACTAGTCGTTTTCATTCGAGAATTCCAGACCTATCACTGGTAGACCGGCCGCCGCAGAGAGTTCAAACCATGGATTTAAAGGTATAGACGGACCTACTAACCCCACTGTTCAAAGAACTGTGTGTAAGCGTGTGTGTTGAGACTATAAATGCAAGGCTGTGTACATACCCATCCTGTTTGTGAGTCCTAGGGGATCATAGACGTCTGCATGGTTATGTGAAAGGAGCCTGGTTCCTGCGCTCCATCGCAAGTATCCAGCTTGTCTGCAGACTAGATTGGTAACCGCGGGGTTTTTTCTAAAACACAGATCCACCGATGACCTCAACAAGGAGCAAACTTGTTTTTACAGACAGAAAGACTGCCTGCATTTATGGATGTGGAACTCCCATGGACCCCAGACATGTACATTGGTCTGTGCACAAAGGAGGAGTGCAAGCCTTTCTCGCAAACATTGAGGCGGACTGAAGTTGGCATTGGAGATTAAAGGGGTCTTGGACATGACTGGAATCCCGTTGTAATAATCTAAGCCAATAGCTCTGGCTCTCTTGAAATGTATCATTTGTTTGTAATGTACAAAGGAGGTTTGACTATTCACATCATCCTTATATGTTTTGGTTATTTATGTTTATAAAACATTTTCCTATTTTTAATGTGTATTTTAAATAAATACAATGGCAAGCCTATACTGTTTACCTCTCATCTTTACTACATTGGAGGCTTCGTTCTTTTCAGCCACAGCCCTTCTAATCCAAGATTCACGTCGGAGTGCTTTGCTGGGCAAGATTTTGCAAAGGATACAGAAAAAAACCGATAAATGTGCGAGTGATCTGTTATTATTGGACATATGATTTGTTTTATAGGGATCAGTGAAACTAAACCAGAGGGTGAATTTATTACAAAATGCAGGTAAGTGCAGGTGTTTTTGATTAATAACCAATTTTGTGTTGCAAGCTATGTGCTAAGAGGGTTCTCTTGATTCTTGCTAAAAGTCAGTTTGTCTGCAACACAAGTAGCTCTTCACCACAGAGCCCAATCTTTGTTTGCTTCCAAGCTTTCCGCTGCTTCCTTTCCCATGACTGTACTAAGACTGAAGCCAGAGGTTCAGTGATGTTCGCCTGTCAATGGATTGTATTCTTGGAATCCGCGGATCTAGAATACAGAAGTCACTCTGGTCTTGCGATGGGTGCGTTCACCTCCCTTCTGGGCAAAGTGGTCAACTCCAGTGTTGGAAACCTGAAGCTCATTGTATCCGTACTAAAGACTCCAAGATAATCTCCTCTCACAAGCGAGACTGTCTGCTTGTGTTCATGCAAGAGAGCAAACTGAGGAACTTTGGTCGTAAGCCACCTTTGCTTCAAATCCACAAACTGAGAACAGTAACAGATTAGTTCCTTTCTTAGATCTTTTCTATATATTAGGCTCTCTTCTTCCCTCTCTAACATTAGTGAGACCTTGAGATTACTTCTCCTTTATGACAAATGCACTCTGAATAGTCCTGCTCATTTTTGTGATCTTGGAGCACTTTGCCAAGAGCTGATGCCAGTCTATCAATCCTAGTAGTTCCGCGTCTGCAGATTCCATGGACAACCTCTAAAATAAAAAAATACAGGTGAGGCTTGACAGTGCCGATGTCTGCTAGTCCTATTGTCTAATACATAGTCTGAGAGTGGGCTTGGGATTGGCCTTTTTCATCCATGGTCTATTTTAAATGTCCGCCCCTACCAGCCATTGCTTAGGGACGTTGTCCGTGATATTGGCTCCTGCTACAAGAGTATTTCTCTCATCATAATGCTGTATTATTCCACTCCTGAAATATTGGATCTTTCTTCGAGGCACATGCTTGAATTATCCCAGTCATGAGCTGGGAGCCACACTTTAAACAGAGAGCAGGACAATGTTAAACCTGGTCACAATGATTTGAGAGCCACAGAAAGTAGTCTATTCCCATCATTCTCCAAATATTTGAAGTTCAGCCAATCAGTACACTGTTCACCCTTCTCCTCCCAGGTCACCATGCTCAGATGTTACTGCACATCGTGTGTTACTAAAGAGTCCCTTGAACTCTGCTTAGTTACAGGTAAGTGAGTTCTTCCTACTTTATTCTGTATTAGTGGGAAGATATTCCATCATTTAGTTTTAAAATCCAATATGGCTGAATCTGCTTAAAAAGGGTTTTTTATAACACGTGGAACTTGTGGCAGGAAAAGACTTCTTTCTGAGAACCTCCCACAAGGCTGCATATAGTACTTATATCCTGGCGACAAAACTAAGGATTGCATGATATGTTGTCATTTCTTAAATAAATCCTAAAAGATTGAGAGGGTCGACGTGTTATGCCTCAAAAATCTAGATCAGGAGAAACCTCCATATCTGACAAGGAATATGAATGTACTTCGAAGTCAACTGGGAAAGTGCAGACAAAAAAAGCACATTTCTATCTGAGCACTCTTTAAAGCCTTCAGTGCCACACCCTTTCCCCCTCCTGTGCCGGGCGTTGCATTAGTGGGTGGGGTTCATGACGAGACTATCTCGTCATGGGCACAGAAGAGGTTAAAGCCTTCTTCCAAGCCAAAATCTTCAACCTCTGAGGAAACTCCATAGAAATCACACAAGTCTGTGAGGGAGACTGAGGGGAATCCTGATCTAGTGGTGCTGACTAAAACCAACTCTTCAAAATCAGCCCACAGACCATCTTAAGATCCGTCCACTCCTAGAAAGACCTCTGAGGTGTCCGGTTCAAGTCAAAACCTTCGTTGACATTTCTTTCGATGAAAAGTCTGTCAAAGAAGAAACCAGTCTTGTCGACGAGACTACCTGTGACGACCCCAACCATGAAGACAGTCAATAATGGTTTCAACAATTACTACAACCCTGTACAACCCAATACCATCATTATTGACGACGACCACTCCATTGAAAACAGTCCCATCCTTGGAGAAACCCACTAGAATCACTCTTATTTCTGAAAAAACATTCTAATGTCCCTGAAGCCAGAACACACGTCTCCCAGCAAGGCATCTCCATACCCACCACAGAAAAGGAAGGCTCAGATAATTAACGGGTCATTTGGGCCTGAATACAGTCCAACACAACTAAGGGTCTGTTATATTGAAGGATGGCTCAGAAGATTATTGCCTTTTGGACCTGCATACAGTCTAACACAGGTAAGGGTCCAATATCCTGACCCTGCCGAAGAAAAATATAGTCCGACAGATGACGTTAATTCAGTTGACCTTAGTCAGCCCCAAGATTCTAATGTCGGAGCTTCTTGCCAGCCTTTTCAAGACGAGGGATGACACTTTGCATAGTGAGAATAGTAGGGTCATATCCATATTGCCGACATCATAGGAGGCAATGATCCAGGTTCCTATAGCATTAGTCTGAGATCTGCAATGTGCTCACAGACCTAGAAGTGCTTTCCAGAATCCAGAAGCCTCCCACAATACCAGCTACTCTTGACTGTACACATTCCTATTTGGCAAGTGCTCCAACACGTTTGGTTCAACGTTCCCCTTTGGCAACTCATTTCGATCTGCCAGCCACAGATGATCCCATACTTTGATGATAACCAAAACGAAGGTCAGATGTGGGCAGTTTCTCTACAATTTACTGGCATGGAATAGGATGATTATATAGGGACCATTTCAGAAGATGTCAGATTTGATTTGCCAATGCCAACAAAAGAAACGGACTGCTTCCTGTGTAACTTTAAGGAACTTACAAGAAAGACATTGAGGATGATAACAATAATTGATCATGTTTGGTCAGAAGCACTTGAAAGTAATGAAAAACCCAGCCCCGGTAACTTTAGTAGTTCTAGACTGGTCAACAAATATAAAGCACCATAAAATACTCCGGCTCGTTTTGTTGGTCAGCCCTGTGCAGACAGTAGCAATGGAGGTTGCCCAGCGACAATCGAGAATTTCAACGTTCTCCATGCACTGTGCCACCTGACAGGACTGCAGGCTCGACTATATCAGCAAGCGATTTTTGGCAACAACAGCGACATCAGTTAGGGCACCCCATGCTATGGCAATTTGTGAGTGCCCTCTTTCTTGCATGGTATGCCCCCACTTTTTGCTGAATTGCTGATGTGCTTTGACTGAGTGTGCCCTGGGCTCCTGCCAATCGGGTACCCAAGGCCTGTGTTCCTTCCCTAAACCTGTATTGAAGCCTAAACCCAATTGACATCTCTGGCCACATGTCAGACCCTGGTAAATGGCACCATAGATACCTAGGGCACTGTGACCAGAGAAGGCCCCTAAGGGCTGCAGCACTTATTGTGCCGCCCTTAGAGGCCCTGTACCCTGACACACACACACTGCCTTTGCAGGCAGAGTGTCTGGGTACAGAACAAAACAGAGTCGACATGGCACACATCCCTGTGTGCCATGCCCACAAACCACTGGCCTGGCATACATCAGTCACCCCTCTAGCTGGGTGCCCTATGCCAGTGGTGAGGGTACCGGTGCATGAGCTCTCTACCCCTAGAGGGCACAGGTCCATTCTGGGCCCTGTAAGTGCAGTGTTGCCATTAAGAGTATATGGTGCTGGGAGGTTGTCATTACGAACTCCACAGCACCATAATGGCTACACCGAAGACTGGGACGTTTGGTATCAAACTTCTCAGCACATTAAACCCACACTGATGCCAGTGTGGGATTTAATGTAAAATTCACCACAGAGGACATCTTGGAGATGCCCCCCTGAAAAACGACCAACTACCAGTGACCTGACTGAGTGGCTGCGCAGGCTGCCACCACCAGACAGGTTTCTGAACCCCTGGGGCGGGAGCCTGCTGATCTCGGGGGGCCTGAAACAATGCACATCTGGGGACGAGGTGCCAAGCCCCCCCCCCCCTTCACCCAGGATGGGCAGGGTTCACGAAGGAGAAGCTTCAAAGGCAAATGCCGCCTTTGTGAGACTCTCCAGACCATTTGCTGCTTTCAGCAACTGGTCCCCACTGGTTCTACCCCCCCCCCCACTTTGGGCGTGAAAAACAAGGGAGGAAGAGAGGTGTTCCCACCTCTGCCAACTCCACCCCTAAGGTGGGGGAGGCGAGGTGAAGCACAACCCCGAGTCCCCGTCATCTTGAGGATGGGGGGGACCCAGCCAACCAGGGATAGGCTCCTGCCCCCTCCCACTCGAGAGTAGCAGAATAGAGGGTGTAACCACCCCAGGGAAGGGACCCATTGGTCCCTGCCCTTTACCTACCTGTAACCACCCTACATTTTGTATTTAGGGGCACCCTGAACCTTCCTTCCTCAGATCCCGCAACCACAAGAAAAAGAAGATAAGGACGAGAAGCCGTGCAGAGCTAACAAGAGGATGACGCCGACTGACTTGGCCCAATCCCTACAGGCCTGTCTCCCCTCGAACCTGCTCCTGCAAAACCCTGGCATGTCCAGCGGCCAGCAACCTCAAAAACCCAGGAGGACCTGCCTGCATTCACTTTCCAAGCTGTTTCTCCCGTGAACACCGAACATGTTTAAACTGCAGCTTCTGGTGCCAGCCAGAAACCGCGAATCCAGCACACTCAGCATCCGCCGAGCCCGGCCCGTGTTTGAGTGAACAAACCCCATGAGGAGGTCCCCCCGGCGATTCTGACCCAAGAGCCGGTGACACCTGACCTGCCTCAAGCCTCCTGACCACGCCTGCAGCCTCAATCCAGAAGACCCCACCGCGACCAAAGCGGGTAAGAAAATCTGACGTCCAAAGGTAACCCTGCACCCGACGCCCCACGGCCTTGTGTGCCCAACCCAGCGGTGCCTAACCATCCCTCTACATCCCAACTGACCCCTCGAAGTGGTGGTCACCCCTGGAAGATCCTCGTCCCCGAAGCTGGAGTGTTTCTTTGTCCTGGAGAATCCCTATTGAAATCAACAGGGCACCCGACCTCAAAACAGCACCCTGCACCCGGCTGCCCTAGCGCCGCTGAGGGTGCCTCTTTTGTGCTAACTTGGTCCCCAACTTACCCTGAGCTTAACCCTAGGAGCTTTGCTCCCACAACCCTGTGGCCTGTTTGCCAGCAGCCACCAACCGGAGCCCTCTATCCTCCATAGAATCACATTGGGTCTCAACACTCTGCATCCGGCCGCCCGAGTGCCGCTGAGGGTGCAACAACAGTGCATCACTGACCTTTGGAGGCCCCCCGAGTCTAACCCCAGAACCCTAACTCAAAAGACCGATTTACTTACCTTGAAACCGATAACTCCTAGGTGTCGACTTTTGAAAAATAAAAATATTCCTTCAATATCAGCCAAATAACCAAAACGCATTTTTTTCAACTGTTTTCAGGAAATGTCCCAGAGCTGAATCTAGGATCCAGCACTGAGTAAGGAAAAAGTATCTAACAACTTTCCTGCTAAGGGAATTTCCTCCCGTAGGATAACATTGGTGATTCTATGTGAAAAAGTTTTTAAGTGTTAACTTTTGAAATGCAATAATATTCTTCAAAAATTGTACCTTTAACCAAAACTCATTTACTCACCTGTTTTCAGGAAATGTCCCAGGGCTGAATCTAGGATCCAGCCCTGGGTTAGTAAAAGTAATCTGAAAAGTAATCAACTGCATTTTGCTTTAAAAGCCCATTAATTCGAATGCACTATACCTGCAATGTGTTGCAAACCGCTTACTTAAAACTGTAACCAAAACCAGTACAAGCTACACTGCAATTTTGAACTGTCTTCATACAAGTAATTTACTACTGAAAAGTATTTTTATGCTTACCTGAACCAGACTTGCTTGGTTCTAGAAATAAAACAGCAGTATATATATATATATATATATATATATATATATATATATATATTCACTGAAAAAACCATAGGTTTCACAAACGTTATAGTTAGGAATTAGCATTTAAAAAACCTTGCAAATTCACTGAAAAAACCATAGGTTTCACATATGTTATAGTTAGCTGGACATTTCTCTCGTAAAAAAACATTGAAATTCCCCCGTTATAGTTAGTGCAGGCAACTATAACTCACGCGACCGCAATCCTCTGCTGATGACGTCAGATATTACATCACTGATGACATATGTGTCTTTCTGAAAAATAAATATTTGTAATATATGTATAGCTAAAGATTAATGGAAGAAGACATGGGTAAATAGGTGTCTAAATACAGTGATGTAATATCTGACGTCATCAGCAGAGGATTGCGGTCGCGTGAGTTATAGTTGCCTGCACTAACTATAACGGGGGAATTTCAATGTTTTTTTACGAGAGAAATGTCCAGCTAACTATAACATGTGTGAAACCTATGGTTTTTTCAGTGAATATATATATATATATATATATATATATATATATATTCAGTGAAAAAACCATAGGTTTCACACATGTTATAGTTAGCTGGACATTTCCCTCGTACAAAACCCTAGAAATTCCCCCGTTATAGTTAGTTAAGCTAACTATAACTCGCGCACCCGCAATCCACTGCTGATGACGTAACATATTACATCACTCATGACATGGTCAGTGACATCACTCATGACATCACTGATGACATCTCAAATGACATGACTGATGACATCATCCAGTGAATGTGTATTTTTCTGAAAATTAAATATGTTTTATATATGTATATCTCAAGGTCGATGGAAAAATAAATGGGTATATAAGTGTCTAAAAGGATGATTTGTTTTTGAAAATTTGATTGTGTAACTGACTGATTAAGTGTATCTTAGTGAATACATGGCTTAGTGAGTAATGTTTAAATATGTAATTATCTGTATCAGTCTCTCACTTTGTGTATAAGTGTCTGCTTGGGTTGGTGAGTAGCTACATGGGTGTTTATATTGGATTTTAGGTTGTTTTTTGAGTATCAGTCTGAGTGTCTGCATGGTTCGGTGGGGGGTATTGCGTAGTGCATAGGTGCATGTATGATTGACTCTCTGGTTGTATGTGTTGAAGACAGCATGTGTGCATCACTGTATGGTTGGATGAGTGTGTTTATGGGTGTGTTAGTGAGTGAATGACTGTCTCAATAGTGTCTTTATGAGTTACTAAATATGTTTTAAAGAAGTATATTTGACTATTGGTGTATATAAGTGAGTATGTGTGAGAGTGAGAGATTGAAACAGTTCCTGTATGAATAATTATGTGTTTTTATTAGTGATTATTTAAAAGAGTAAGTATGTGTAAGTTTCTGTAGAAGTGCATGATGAGGTGTGTGTATAACTGAATATGCAAGTAAATGGAAGTTTTACTCTTTATTAGCATGAGTGACTATGTGTGTGAGTAACTCTATGGATGAGTGACAATGTGTAACAGGATGTATAGGTGTATGAGTACATATGATGAGTGAGTACATGTATGAGTGACTGTACAGGACTGTTGGTGAATGAGTGGATGTGTATGTGGATCTTAGAATTACTGAATAGGTTGTTGTAACTGATATTGGTATTTCCATTTTTTTGAAAATTACAGTCTCTATTTTTGAATGTTTGTATCAAAGGTTATATTAGGGTGAGAGGAGGTCTACCACTCTGTCACAAGGATGATGTCATCAGTGATCTCATTTGAGATGTCATCAGTGATGTCATGAGTGATGTCACTGACCATGTCATGAGTGATGTAATATGTTACGTCATCAGCAGTGGATTGCGGGTGCGCGAGTTATAGTTAGCTTAACTAACTATAACGGGGGAATTTCAATGTTTTTTTACGAGAGAAATGTCCAGCTAACTATAACATGTGTGAAACCTATGGTTTTTTCAGTGAATATATATATATATATATATATATATATATATATATATTCAGTGAAAAAACCATAGGTTTCACACATGTTATAGTTAGCTGGACATTTCCCTCGTACAAAACCCTAGAAATTCCCCCGTTATAGTTAGTTAAGCTAACTATAACTCGCGCACCCGCAATCCACTGCTGATGACGTAACATATTACATCACTCATGACATGGTCAGTGACATCACTCATGACATCACTGATGACATCTCAAATGACATGACTGATGACATCATCCAGTGAATGTGTATTTTTCTGAAAATTAAATATGTTTTATATATGTATATCTCAAGGTCGATGGAAAAATAAATGGGTATATAAGTGTCTAAAAGGATGATTTGTTTTTGAAAATTTGATTGTGTAACTGACTGATTAAGTGTATCTTAGTGAATACATGGCTTAGTGAGTAATGTTTAAATATGTAATTATCTGTATCAGTCTCTCACTTTGTGTATAAGTGTCTGCTTGGGTTGGTGAGTAGCTACATGGGTGTTTATATTGGATTTTAGGTTGTTTTTTGAGTATCAGTCTGAGTGTCTGCATGGTTCGGTGGGGGGTATTGCGTAGTGCATAGGTGCATGTATGATTGACTCTCTGGTTGTATGTGTTGAAGACAGCATGTGTGCATCACTGTATGGTTGGATGAGTGTGTTTATGGGTGTGTTAGTGAGTGAATGACTGTCTCAATAGTGTCTTTATGAGTTACTAAATATGTTTTAAAGAAGTATATTTGACTATTGGTGTATATAAGTGAGTATGTGTGAGAGTGAGAGATTGAAACAGTTCCTGTATGAATAATTATGTGTTTTTATTAGTGATTATTTAAAAGAGTAAGTATGTGTAAGTTTCTGTAGAAGTGCATGATGAGGTGTGTGTATAACTGAATATGCAAGTAAATGGAAGTTTTACTCTTTATTAGCATGAGTGACTATGTGTGTGAGTAACTCTATGGATGAGTGACAATGTGTAACAGGATGTATAGGTGTATGAGTACATATGATGAGTGAGTACATGTATGAGTGACTGTACAGGACTGTTGGTGAATGAGTGGATGTGTATGTGGATCTTAGAATTACTGAATAGGTTGTTGTAACTGATATTGGTATTTCCATTTTTTTGAAAATTACAGTCTCTATTTTTGAATGTTTGTATCAAAGGTTATATTAGGGTGAGAGGAGGTCTACCACTCTGTCACAAGGATGATGTCATCAGTGATCTCATTTGAGATGTCATCAGTGATGTCATGAGTGATGTCACTGACCATGTCATGAGTGATGTAATATGTTACGTCATCAGCAGTGGATTGCGGGTGCGCGAGTTATAGTTAGCTTAACTAACTATAACGGGGGAATTTCAATGGTTTTTTACGAATGAAATGTCCAGCTAACTATAACATGTGTGAAACCTATGGTTTTTTCACTGAATTTGCAAGGTTTTTTAAATGCTAAATCCTAACTATAACGTGTGTGAAACCTATGGTTTTTTCAGTGAATTTGCAAGGTTTTTTAAATGCTAATTCCTAACTATAACATGTGTGAAACCTATGGTTTTTTCAGTGAATTTGCAAGGTTTTTTAAATGCTAATTCCTAACTATAACGTGTGTGAAACCTATGGTTTTTTCAGTGAATTTGTATGGTTTTTTAAATGCTAATTCTTACCTATAACATATGTGATTCCCATACTTTTTTTTTATTGATTTTGTATGATTTTTTTATTATAAATTCTTATTTTTTTTTTTTGTTAAAAAAAGCAAGTTTTTTTTTTTAACTTTTTCTTTTAAAACACTGTTTTTTTATAAAAAAAATCTGCAATATATTAATTTTTCTCTTTTTTTTTTTTTTTACCAAACAGGTAAGATATATTAGTATAACAGAAAATCTTTTTTTCTTTTTTTTTTTTTTTTAAGTGCGCGTACGGTAAGCGTACGGTAAGCGTACGGTTTACGCAAAATTCGTAATTTATCTACTCTTTTTGCGTATAGTTATGCAATTTGCGTAGCCGTGCGTACTGCGTATGGGGCGCGTAAGCGTGTACGCTACACGCGCACGTTACGCGGAAGTGTTGGGGAGTGACTGTTATGCGCATGCGCGCGAGCGCGTGTCTTTTTTTAGCGCATGCGTACTTTTACCGTAAGCGCACCGTAAGCGTAACGTAAGCGTAACGTACGCGCACGGTGGGTCATGTGATCATGAAACAACTTTTGATTGGTTGAAACTACTTTCAGTTCTAGAACTCTCCTACACCACACCCATTCCCCTCATTTCTGCTTGTGATCCCTTAGGAGAAGGAGCTGACTTGTCTTTGTGATACGATGGCAGACCAGCACTCTTCTACTGAGAGTGAGGCTAGCAGCACCACCATCAGGCAGAGAAGGAGGAAACAGAAGAGCTCTTTTATATGGGAGTATTTCAGTTTTCCAGAGGGTGAGAAAAAAGTCAATGCTGCCTTGGTGACTTGCAAGCTGTGCCAGCGTGTACTTTCGCGAGGTAATCCCAACAAGAAGTATTCCTTCGGGAATCACACTATGTTGAGACACCTTCACGATGTACACCCTAAGACACATGCTAGACATACTAGAGGCAACCCTTCAGTAAGTCAACCAAGCACATCCATAGCAGCTCAGCCGAGTTCTTCTTCGGAAACTCCGCAGAGCCCTTCATCTGTGGGGGCAGATTCACCTTTTTCTGATCCTGTGGAAACGAACCATCGGTTTGCGAGGGTTACTATGCGGTGTTCATTTTGCCATGGTCTAATTGTTCATAGGGAGACCAGTCTTCCCCTCATTAACAACAAAATAGACCAGCACATTTGTCCTACCAGCTAATGTTCCCATTCTTCCTTTCCTCTGTCCCTGCATGAACACAACGGCTCTTTTAAGAGCCAACCTTACCTCTCAAACTTTTTTTTATTTTTTCTTTAAAACTTTTTTTTTTTTTTACCGTACGGTAAGCGTATTTTTTTTTTTTATTTAAAAAAACACTAAAAATCAATTACCACATCTCAAGATCCTTGAGGAATTAATAACTAAATACTAAAAATCTGTTTGAGATAAAGTGGAAGAAAGGGAGCATCTAATTTCTGACTTACCTGACCCACCCAACAATTTAATTTTTAATTAAAATGTAATTGAAATTACTTGAAAAAATGGTTGGTTTTTTTCGAAAATTTTCTTTCACAATCTGAAAAAAAAGAAAAAAGTATTAATATTTAATTAATCATTATATAACACAGTACACGTATTTACATATTTTCCCCAAAAAAAGTTTTGCCTTTTTTTTGCTGTTTTCAGAATATATTGCATTTCACTATAAATTGTGAAAGCAATTGCATTCATCACTTAACAGCGGGCAAAAAAAAAATAACAATCTCAAAGATTGTTTTAAAAAAGCCCACAATCTCTTTTTACTTAAACATAACATTATAGAAATGCATAATATTCTAAAAAAAATATCCTCTAATAACAATGATTATTTCTTTAAAATACCGTCTGACAATTTTGTTTCAGAAGTATAATCACAAAAATATTATATCTCAAATAACTCCACAATACATCTGGTTCCATTTCCTTTAGGCCAAATAGTAATTTTCTTTTTTGATTAAATTTCCAATGGTAATCCAATTAAATTCCAAAATTTAAATTGTGCAGATGTTACCGATTTTCTCTAAATTTTTGGTTTTCGAAAGTTTCATTAAAAATTAAAAAAGTCCACATTACAATTGGTTACCTTTCCATTAGGCCAAATGATAATTTGAAAAATCTTTTTTTTTGAAAATTCCAATGGTAATCCAATAAAATGGTAAAATTGTTTTGTACAGATCTTGCCAAGTCTCTCTAAAATTTTGGTTTCAGGAAGATTAGATAGGAATTTGCTAAATCAAAAGGCAAACGTTGCTTGAAAATCAATTGGGAATCATTACACAGTGTCCAGCCTTTTTCACATTTAAGATAAACTGTGTAATGTCCAGAAGTAACAGTAGGTCCTTCATGGAAAATTATTGCAACTGTTACAAAAGTTTTTCCTGAAATTGATAATGGCTGTCCTGTAAACTTCTTTATTAAAGTATCCAATTTTGAACCATCAGCTTTACATCGTTGCATCATTAAAATTATATACTGTCCGTATTCCTTTAAAATTAACGTTGAAAACATTTCAGATTTACACTCACCGCATTCCATGCTATGATTAGCATCTTTAATTAATTTAGCAAAAGTGACTGTTTTACTTTCTGGCAATGTTAAATAAATAAACCTTTCAGAATCAACATTAGAGCCACATGTATTGTAACAGTTTTCACAACTATGTTCCCATTTATAAGAGACACCAAACATAGTTTCAATGGGAACCCCTTCTTCTTCCAGTACCTGAAGAAAAAACATCAAGAATTCCTGTGCGTCTTGCTGTACATTTTGAGAAAACTGTGTTCGTCCTGAACATAAATCTAAAAGTTTTCTAATTTCAGTAGCACTTTCTATTTGAGTTTTATCATTACTCAGCTTTTGAAAAAGGAGACTCAACTCAGAACAGAATCTTTTTCTCTGATTTACTATTATCTGCTCTTGCAAACTTTCCAGATAAAATGCAACATTCAGCACTACATTAGCGTAGCAGTTGACACCAGAGCTATTTTCAAAATGACATCCTACAACCTCTTCTTCATTTTCCTTTTTCTTTTTGCTTGCAATTACTTCACTCCTCTTTTTTTTCCTCCTCTCTACATCCTCATTACAGATATTCTCAATTCTCCTTTTACGAGAAACTACACGTTTCTCTAACACAGGATACTGACCTAAATGAGGAGCATAGGTTCTTCTTAATCTTATACTCCTTTACACAATTTGTATCAGCACTAACTTTTGAGTCATCAAAGTCTATCATGAATAAACCAGATAATGTTTTCACTCGTGACAAAGCTACATAAGCCATACCTTCTTTGAACACAGTTGAACCAATGTTTACAAATGCACAATCTACAGTCAATCCTTGAGACTTGTGAATAGTTACAGCATATGCTAGAGAAAACGGAAACTGTTTCCTTTGTACATATAAGTCTTTCACAAGCATGAAACGAACTGTACAACGACAAATGTCTATAACTTCTTCTATCTGATCAAATTTTATTTTTAAACATTCAATTCCATCTTTTTTCTGATAATTAATAAAACCCACAACTCTTCCCATAGCTCCATTAACTAAACCTTTTTCAACATCCAAATTTCTCCTTAAAAATACTCTACAGTTCATGCAAACATATAGATTTTTTTCTAATCCAGCAGTTTTGGAAATGTTCTTCTCTAGTGAATCCAATTTATTTTTCAGTTTGCCTGTTAATGTGATAGTAATTCTTCCATCTTGAATTTTGTCCACTGCTTCCAATTTCCTGATATCTTCCTTTTCCAATTTCAAAAGCTCCTCATTAAATATTGAGCATTCACGTAGAGTTGGCATTAAGCAGATGACACTTTTCTTTTCTGCAATGTTCTTGTATATCTTCTCTGCAACTATTTCTTCCTTTGGAAATAAATTATGTAGCAACCGACTCTGTAATGCATTTGTGCCAGCTTCAGTCAGTAGTCCAATTCTGATATCTTTCAGAATACTTCCATATTCTTCATCGTTTGCTTGCCTCATATTAGTAGTAAGTTCCTTGTACTCAAAGAAGGACCAAATATTTGCATTACCAATGCTTCCCAATGACTTCTTTGTGTCTTCATGTGTCACAGTATTAAACACTGGTTGTCCTTTAACTGGAGTAAGCTGTAGAAGATCCCCAAAAACTATGACATGTTTTCCACCAAATAACACGTCATAGTCTGTCCTTAGAATTTGCTGCATTCTTAAATGCACAAAGGCAAGCATTACGTTTGATACCATGCTCACCTCATCAATAATGAGAACTTGCATCTTCTTCAATACTCTTGAAACTTCCAAGCATGCTTCTCCAGTTAGCTTGTGGTATTGTATTTTGTTCTCATGCTCCACTGGTAACATTAGCAAACGATGTAAGGTGATTCCTTTTATGTTATATGCTGCTAACCCAGTTGGAGCAGTAACCACACAAGACAAAGTAGACTCCGCTTTTTGCTGTAGGTAGCTTCTGATGACTTTTATTAAGAAACTTTTTCCAGTTCCAGCTTGTCCGCTTACATACATCCTGATTGGATGAAATGATGTGCATGAGCACTCTTTTTTTTCATGTAGTAATCCGTGTTCAATTTTGTTTCTGATCTCTTCATAAATTTGTTGCTGCTCTTCATTCAGTTGTCTTTCCAAATTTGGTAAGTCTATAAATTCTTCTTGAGCTTGATTCATAGCCGTTTCCACTTCATTCATGGCTATTGCAGCTTCATTTTCAACGATTGGTTGTCCTAGGGGATCTTGACTGAGTGTTCCTGAACTTTGGCTGTCTTGAGAACTGTCTCTAGCTACTTCAGCTGCAATTGTAGTTTCCTGTTCAATTTCTTCATTTAACATTTGCACATAAGTTGTGAATGTACTGCATTTTATGCTGTCTTTGCAAGCATTAAATGAATCTTCATAGCTTTGAAATTCTCCCAGTAGTTCATCCTCTGTACGCCATGGTTTAAACAGCTGTAAAAGAGCCAAGTAGTAAAATTCTTTTTTGTCAGTAGTGTCGCAACTCAGCTTCCTGTGATTTATCAAACTTCCTTTTGTTTGCTTCACCAAACATCCTTCCTCACCTATGACTTTATATTTTCCATTGTTGATGTCTTCTGCGGCTTTCCGTGAATAAATGTAGTTCTGCAGCACTTCATAGAGACACATGTTCTCCAGATGATGACTTCTCTTGGGATAATATGTGTCCAACATGTTTGATTTCAAAATATCTGTACTTTCTGGGTCATTCTCGGCCAAATATTCAATTTCTCCAACAGATTTCAGTACCCGATTTCTCATTGCTGCAAGGCCTAAACTTGCCCAAATTATTCTTCTGGATTTCGAGTAGAGACTTGCAGATGATAACCTATCTGAGCATTCGTAGGATCCAATTTCTCGATGCGATAACATCTTTAAACTGAAACTGTACAGCTTCTTACTGACAGTCTGCTCGTGAGAAATCTCTTCCCACATTTCTTTCAATTCTGTTTTCTCAGATTTAGTAATGTAAGACGTTACATATCGAGCAACAGCAATGGAATTGTCAGCTACATACTGTATATCCATGTTAGCATTCCACATGGATAAAATGACTGGGTTGTAGTCATTTATATTTTTTGATTCTTCTTTTCTTTTAAGGTTGTAGGTATTCTTAGGTGATTTTCTTGTAATAGTATGTCTCACAGATGACATAAAACTGTTTACTCTTCCATTTGAAAGAACAGGTCTAGGAAATCCAAATCGACATTTAGTGTAGTATTTATCTTTGCTCTTGTATTTCCGTCGACAGTATTTTCCACACCGATGACTTTGGAAACGTAAAACTTGCTCCTTTAACTTTTTCTCTTCTGTGCTTTTAGGTATAGCACATGTTGCATATTCTTCAATGAAAGATAACACTGCTTCATCAGAATCTGTTCCAAATTTTGGGGCATCCTTGATCCACAACAGCATATGAATATGAGGAGCACCTCTTGCCTGGTACTCTTTTCTCCAAAAGAAATCCTCTACTTCTCCAAGAGGTGGATTTTTTTTATTGCAGATGAAGGACATCATAGCCTCAAATCTATGATTGAAATATCTGCAAACATTAACCGGATCCAATGAGCACAGTTCTCCTGCTGTCTTGTATTCGATGTTTTTAATGTTTGAATTTGCCTCTCGTAGAAAATCCAGTAAATCATCCCAAGCGTACTCAGCACAGCTTAGAGTAAGGAACCATGTTGGTGTTCCTAAATTTCGTAACATGCATTTTAATTCACCATGGCGTCGGTACCAATATTCATTTGTCCCACGCTGACAAGCCATCAGATTGATCAGTTGTGTTTCCAAATGATCATCTCGGTGCTGCACTTTCTCCATAAAATCCTTAGCAGACACATTTTGTAAATGTACTCCACTTTTTAAAATGTGATTTACAGCATATGATAATGCAGACAAGTCGCTTTCAAA
Organism: Triturus cristatus; assembly: GCF_964204655.1. Lineage (NCBI taxonomy): Eukaryota > Metazoa > Chordata > Amphibia > Caudata > Salamandridae > Triturus > Triturus cristatus. The sequence goes on along the minus strand of NC_140585.1, from coordinate 30,787,213 downwards.
TAATAGATGGAACAAATAAGGAATACTTTGTCGAAATCTTGGATCTTCTGCATATAGTCTTGTAGTTCGATACTCAGAAGCTGGAATCTGTTCTGGACGTTCATCGTATCGTCCTCCTTTTCCTGTAGGAAACAGCTGGGGAAAACATCGAGCTTCCAAGCTCTCCTCCCATACACTCACGGGAGTTCCTTTTGCTTTCTTCATCTGAAACAGATCAATATTGTCTCCCATAACTTCTTTTGAATGAAGAGGATGTATGCTAAAATGATCATAAATTTCTTCTTCCTTTGACTTGTCCACTTTTTCAATTTGTCCAGTTGGTGTTTCTGTGTCTTCTTGTAAATCTTCTTCTTCTTCTATATAAATTGATTCATACCATTTGTTATTCCTTTTCAAATACAAATTTGCTCTTTGTACTTTCCGTACATCTACCAGCTCCTGCCAAATCTTCTTATTCTTTGTAGGTACACCATTAACCAGAATAACTAATGGTTCAGTTTCCAAAGTATCTGTATCAATAGTTTCCATATTTTTTTTCAAATCCAAGGGCAAATACACCACTCTTCCTTTTAAACCTCTCAGTAAATCTGAAGGAGGTAATTTACCAGTTTTGGGCTCCATACGTACTATGGTCTGGAACGGATGAACACATTGAATAAGTATAGACTCATATGTATTTAATTCAGAAAGTTCGGCAGGAATAACATCCAATTCTAAATTATTATGTACAGCTCTGGTCGGCATTCTATTTTCCTCTAACTTGTTGTAACAGTATTTACAAATACGCTGATCTTCACCCAATTCAAAACAATTTTCAAGAAATATATATGTGGCAAAATCCTTCCACTTATAATTATCTTCATTTTCACTTTTTCTGTAGAGATCAACATTCCTAGTTTGTTTTCTATAATGAGTTCTGCGGCAACAAATACAAGTAATATTTGGTCTTTCATTAGAGATTATTGCAAATGTTGTTATGTGATCATTAAATGTCTTACTTACAGAGGGTTCTACATTCTCTTCCACTTCTTCCTCATTTACTGTGTCCTTTTCTGCACTGTCTTGTTCAGGACCAAAGTAACAAAACTGAATTTCATCAATAACCTTCTCTACATCTGATACCGATCCACGGAACAGAGCCCTATTCAATTCATCTAACTTTATTGCTGGACTTTTAGCAAAATACAACCGTCTCACAAACTTTCTCATTTCAGTATGATGAACAGCCAGCATCCTAAAATGATGAAAAACACTTTTACACACTTTTCTAGATAGACAAGCCAGAGAATGACCCTGCAAACCAGTATTCTCTCTCACTCTGCATGGATCTAGACTTTGAAACACCTTAATCTTCTGTTTTACACTTTTTTTTACTATATTCTCTTAGAAACTCACGAAATTTATCAATAGATTCCTGACGCACAGTGCAAATACTACTACAATTCCAAGTGTACACTGGGGCTTTAGGACGTCTCCCCATAGCCTCATCCGCCATCACTTGTACCTCATCTCTTGGAACCATTTTCTCCTTTTCCATTATACAACCATTTTTCACTTCATAAGCACGACCTCTGGTGTCAACTGCATGCAGCAAACTATTACTTTGAAAATAACTCTCTTCATTAAAAAAAGGTTCACTACTTGAACTATGCATCCATTCTCCTAAAAACACTTTACAAAAGTTTGTTCTTTTCACTACTCTTTTCCTTTTGCTTTGTGATTTCAGTACATTAACCATTTTATCTAATGTACGCATCCTATTCAAAATTAAAATGAATAGTGTCCTTTTTAATTCTAATGCCTTTGCTGCAATGGCTTCAATTTCTTTTTTTCTCTTAAAATGTAGCCTTTTGCTTATATTTCTTCACATCCTTTATCAAATTGGACATAACTCTTCTCTGGAACATTTTTCTACGTATCTCTTTAAACGCTGTTTTTCTGTTTAAGTTAATCTTTATTGTTTCTGAAGGTATATTTGCATTAACTAAATGCTCAATTTTTTCCTGTTCTTTTCTATTTAAAACATTCTTTCCAGTACAGACATTTTGTACATTTTTCCTTTTTTTGAAGATGTTCTTTAAAAAATCTTTTGTCTGCTTACCAGAAGACTTTCTCTTTTTCCCAACATGAGCATCTCCAACTAACTTAGGTCCTCCAGTTGTCTTCAAATATAGTTTTTTTTTGTGGTTTTTCCTTAGTCTGGATTTTGTAGGCATCTTAAATTTTGTTCATTGCTCTTCAGCAATACCTGAAAAAAACTTTAAAAAAATTCCTTTATTTTATTTAAATATATTACTACATTTTTTATGATCTTTTCAAATCTTAAAATACTAAGTACCCCTTTCCTACAAGTGAAAATCACAATAACACCTTCCCAAATTAAATATCTAAAAACAATTCCTGTGTGCACACAGAGTCATGGTTTGAAATTAGGCAGAAAACGAAATTTCTTTGCCAATTGGAAAGCACACTTCCTACTGCTTTTTTGACAAGTGATAAGTACTTTTACAGTCTGACACATTTTGAATCCACTTTTCAGATTCTCAAAAAAGCACATGTCCAAACTGCTTTTTGAGACCAGCAACATGTGTAACCTGGGTGACTGACTACACTCCAGCAAGGGCAACCAGCCTTAGTGATGCTGAATGTATTTGCATTACTGACTGCAACCTCAAACCCCACTCGGTTGTGAATACTGTGCATGATTCCACAGGATAAGCAGCTGGCTGTGTGCTAAGAGTCTGCTTCTGCACAAAAAAATAGCTCCCCCTTTCCTACTAATGCAACTGTAAAATTACCAGAAAGCAATACGCAATAAATCTCTGCCTGTAATTCCTCTTTGCACACAGAGTCATGTTTTCATATTAGTCAGAAAACGAAATTTCTTTGCCAATTTGAAAGCACACTTACTACTCTTTTTTTTTTGGCAAGTGATAAGTACTTTTACAGTCTGACACATTTTGAATCCACTTTTCAGATTCTTAAAAAAGCACATGTCCAAACAGCTTTTTGAGACCAGCAACATGTGTAACCTGGCTGACTGACTACACTCCAGCAAGGGCAACCAGCCTTAGTGATGCTGAATGTATTTGCATTACTGACTGCAACCTCAAACCCCACTCGGTTGTGAATACTGTACATGATTCCCCAGGATAAGCAGCTGGCTGTGTGCTAAGAGTCTGCTTCTGCAGAAAAAAATAGCTCCCCCTTTCCTACTAATGCAACTGTAAAATTACCAGAGCAATACGCAATAAATCTCTGCCTGTAATTCCTCTTTGCACACAGAGTCATGTTTTCATATTAGTCAGAAAACGACATTTCTTTGCCAATTTGAAAGCACACTTACTACTCTTTTTTTTTTGTCAAGTGATAAGTAATTTTACAGTCTGACACATTTTAAATCCACTTTTCAGATTCTTAAAAAAGCACATGTCCAAACAGCTTTTTGAGACCAGCAACATGTGTAACCTGGGTGACTGACTACACTCCAGCAAGGGCAACCAGCCTTAGTGATGCTGAATGTATTTGCATTACTGACTGCAACCTCAAACCCCACTCGGTTGTGAATACTGTGCATGATTCCACAGGATAAGCAGCTGGCTGTGTGCTAAGAGTCTGCTTCTGCAGAAAAAAATAGCTCCCCCTTTCCTACTAATGCAACTGTAAAATTACCAGAGCAATACGCAATAAATCTCTGCCTGTAATTCCTCTTTGCACACAGAGTCATGTTTTCATATTAGTCAGAAAACGAAATTTCTTTGCCAATTTGAAAGCACACTTACTACTCTTTTATTTTGGCAAGTGATAAGTACTTTTACAGTCTGACACATTTTGAATCCACTTTTCAGTTTCTTAAAAAAGCACATGTCCAAACAGCTTTTTCAGACCAGCAACATGTGTAACCTGGGTGACTGACTACACTCCAGCAAGGGCAACCAGCCTTAGTGATGCTGAATGTATTTGCATTACTGACTGGAACCTCAAACCCTAAAAGTATTCCTCATTTATACCAGTACACCTTAATTTATGGTGAAAACATAGTCCATATTATTTTACATGTTCCTCACATTTAAATTTCTCGCAAAACACAAAATGATAAACACAACTTCAACAAAAGGAATTCCAATTCTATTATTCATTTCTTAATTTACCATATACATCCCCTCTCAAACTCTTAACTCACCTTTAAAATTAGTTAGTTGTGAAAGAAATGTGGCACTCAAACAGCAGACTATCAGAGTCAGGATCTCTGTTCTGTACACCTCTCTCCTCTCAGCAGAACCAGATAATGGCAATGTTTCCCTCTCTTTTTCCACACATATACATGTTAGTTTCAAATCTCAGTGCTTCCCCCTTTTTTTCAAATGTAATCACACATTTCTATTGGTTGAAAACCAACCCTTTTCCAACAGTACCCTTCCCCCAACTTGACTTCAGCCTAGTACCCTTCCCCCAACTTGACTTCTGTCTGCTACCATAGCAACTGCTTTTGAAACACTGCTGTGTAGATTTAGGTCAGAAGTTCACCACACAATGTTTCATTTCCAAAGAGCAGGAGTGCTTGACTTTTCAAACCTAACAGCAAATCCATAGTACTGTTCTTTGGTAACACATTTTTCTGTTTAAACACAAAAAGTACTGGCACAGTGTAGCAAACATTTATTTTTGTTCTGGAATAAGTGGAGGAAGTGTATTTTATCACTAACCACCCATGCTCACTGTATTATATAGAGTCACCCCATCCAGAATGCTACAAATTTAAAAATTTGTAAAAGTCAATATAGCCAAAGTAGGGAAGCAAAGTGAGAGAAAATGTGAAGTCAGTCCAAAGGTAAAGAAACTCTACATAGGCCCTCAAATAATGAAGAAATGAAAAATGTGTAGAGAGAGCGAGAGCGAGAATACCTCACGTGCGCACCACCAGAGGAGCTACTGGTTGGTTCTCACCAGCTTGCCCACGTCAGTTTCATCATTGGTAACTCTCTCTCAAAGAAAAGAAAAAAAAAAAAAAGTGTGTAGTGTCCAGTGAGACAACACAAAACACAGGACAGTGTAATGTGAAAACAGAAAAAACACATAAACTGTGCAAACAAAGACAAGAAAAAGTGGGGAGGGGTAATAGACTCTCAAGTGATTATTTATTCTGGTTAGGAGTCTATCCCTCTCTTTAAAAACACAGCATGTTGCATACCTTGATAATGACGGACATTTTTCTGTACCAATACAAAACATGCTTCTATAAATTTACACATACAGCCTAGTTTTTAGTGTAGAATGGTATGAAACAGCCAATCAATTCTTTTTTTAAAAAAAAATATGTATGCCTCCATTTCCAAACTGTCTTTCATTTCTTTTTACCATTCTACTGAATTACACCTCCTGAGTGCACCCCGATCTCCTTGGAAGATGTTCACAGTGTGGATTGTAGGACACAGCTATGTCTTCTGGAGTGAAAAGTATGCAGAGAAAACAGGTATGGTGAGAGACCTTGCTTTGCCAAATGTAGACATTAAATGGATTGGTCAGAGAGGGTTAAAGTGGCACCAATTGATGCCATTGGTGAAATCCTTCATGCAAATCCAACACCCTGACCTCATAATAGTGCACTGTGGTGGCAATGACCTAGGCACTTTGACTGGGGTAGGTCTGGAAATGCTTATGAAGGAGACCTTTGCACAACTGTTTTCACTTTTCCCTAAAACTGCCTTTGTTTATTCTAACATATGCCAAAGGCAAAAATGGAACTGGTCCAATCAATTTTGTCCGCAGATTGACAAAGCAAGAAAGCACGTCAACAAATCTGTTTCTGCTTTCCTCCGAGACTATGGTATGGGTTCCATTTACCACAACAACTTGCGTTACGACATGCAAGACATTTATAGAGGAGATGGTGTACACTTCAATGATGAAGGGAACAGAGTCTTCCTCTTGAACCTTAGACTCTGCATCGGTACTTACTTGTAGGTACCACTAAAAAATCAAATCACTTCATAAACACAACGGCTCTTTTTAGAGCCCCTTAATATCTAAACACTTAAATCTGAATTTTATTTCTTTTTTTATTTTTTTTTTCTACCGTACGCGTACGGTAAGCTTACGGTAAGCTTACCGTACGCGTACCCCGCGATTTTGTTTTTAAAATTAATAAATGTTTTTTTTGTACTTTTCTGTCCTTCTTTGACCCCCTTTCAAATGTTAGGGGGTCTGTAACTCTCTTCCTTGCCCCCTTTTCAAGTTATCACCCTTTGTTTTTCTGAGTGAAACACACAAAATGGCGGCCGCCGCTTCCTGGTTTCGACCGATTCGAATGTTTACTAAGATCTAAGAGCCAATCAGAATCGCGCTCGCGCACGTCACCGTACGCGTACGGTAAGCTTACCGTAAGCGCACCGTAAGCGCACCGTAAGCTGGCTCAGATATATATATTGATTTAAATGCTATTTTCTCAGGAACTACTGAACAGATTTACACCAGACCTACAAAAGGCACTTCCTTGACCTGAGGACTACCTCTCTGCCAAATTTCAAGTAACTCTGTTCAGCCGTTCGGGCTGTAGCTGTGTCTAAAGGTCCTATGGAAAAATGCATGGGAAAAACGCGTTTTGGGACCCCCCTTTTATCTCAGCCCCCGCTTGACGAATCCCCCCGAGACTTTCAGGGTAGGAGCGGAGCGTAGCGCCCCACCTATTTTGAAAATTTCGCTTGGATTCGTCGACCGGCGCCAAAGTTATTCCAAATAGAATGTTGCGGATTTCCTATGGAAACGTGGTCCTAACTATAACTACCTACTGGCGAAAACATGTGGAATCTCGCCAAAGATTGGAGACACCACTGTGTGTTCTTGGATTTTCTAGATCACTGGATCAAGTTTCCACGAGCGACTACATGAACCAGCATGCAGCCTACTTTGAAACGCTGTGAGAGGAGGTACAAACCTGGTCATAGTAGGAGGAGCCAAGAGACTGGAACATTGGGAGTGGTCTCTTTAGGCTTTAAGAACTTCAGGTGAAACAATCATACCTGTGATTCTGGCACTGATGAAAGCCGAGTCCCGGCTAGAAACGCGTCTGCCCCAGCGCTTCATGAACTTTTTTGCACGCTTCGTTTGCTCAAATAAATCGTTTTACCCCGGAGCATGTGTCCTGCCTACTTCTTACTGAGTAAGTGAGCACCTGGTGTTGATGTATAGCCGGTAGTTGACACCGGCAAGGACACGCCCTCTCGATCAGGCGCCCTGCGACACTCAACGATCTCTCTTGGTTTTCGCAATGAAATTGCACACGCAGAGCCCCCCCATGCGGGTTATTGCCACGGAGCATCACTTCACTGCAAGGGGAGAGAGGAGGCTTTTCTGTACAGCCTGAGAAGGGGAAACGTATGGCAAGAATCGGACAAAATTTCTGTTCTTACAAAGCTGTGGCGAAAACATGTGGAATCTCGCCAAAGATTGGAGACACCACTGTGTGTTCTTGGATTTTCTAGATCACTGGATCAAGTTTCCACGAGCGACTACATGAACCAGCATGCAGCCTACTTTGAAACGCTGTGAGAGGAGGTACAAACCTGGTCATAGTAGGAGGAGCCAAGAGACTGGAACATTGGGAGTGGTCTCTTTAGGCTTTAAGAACTTCAGGTGAAACAATCATACCTGTGATTCTGGCACTGATGAAAGCCGAGTCCCGGCTAGAAACGCGTCTGCCCCAGCGCTTCATGAACTTTTTTGCACGCTTCGTTTGCTCAAATAAATCGTTTTACCCCGGAGCATGTGTCCTGCCTACTTCTTACTGAGTAAGTGAGCACCTGGTGTTGATGTATAGCCGGTAGTTGACACCGGCAAGGACACGCCCTCTCGATCAGGCGCCCTGCGACACTCAACGATCTCTCTTGGTTTTCGCAATGAAATTGCACACGCAGAGCCCCCCCATGCGGGTTATTGCCACGGAGCATCACTTCACTGCAAGGGGAGAGAGGAGGCTTTTCTGTACAGCCTGAGAAGGGGAAACGTATGGCAAGAATCGGACAAAATTTCTGTTCTTACAAAGCTGTGGCGAAAACATGTGGAATCTCGCCAAAGATTGGAGACACCACTGTGTGTTCTTGGATTTTCTAGATCACTGGATCAAGTTTCCACGAGCGACTACATGAACCAGCATGCAGCCTACTTTGAAACGCTGTGAGAGGAGGTACAAACCTGGTCATAGTAGGAGGAGCCAAGAGACTGGAACATTGGGAGTGGTCTCTTTAGGCTTTAAGAACTTCAGGTGAAACAATCATACCTGTGATTCTGGCACTGATGAAAGCCGAGTCCCGGCTAGAAACGCGTCTGCCCCAGCGCTTCATGAACTTTTTTGCACGCTTCGTTTGCTCAAATAAATCGTTTTACCCCGGAGCATGTGTCCTGCCTACTTCTTACTGAGTAAGTGAGCACCTGGTGTTGATGTATAGCCGGTAGTTGACACCGGCAAGGACACGCCCTCTCGATCAGGCGCCCTGCGACACTCAACGATCTCTCTTGGTTTTCGCAATGAAATTGCACACGCAGAGCCCCCCCATGCGGGTTATTGCCACGGAGCATCACTTCACTGCAAGGGGAGAGAGGAGGCTTTTCTGTACAGCCTGAGAAGGGGAAACGTATGGCAAGAATCGGACAAAATTTCTGTTCTTACAAAGCTGTGGCGAAAACATGTGGAATCTCGCCAAAGATTGGAGACACCACTGTGTGTTCTTGGATTTTCTAGATCACTGGATCAAGTTTCCACGAGCGACTACATGAACCAGCATGCAGCCTACTTTGAAACGCTGTGAGAGGAGGTACAAACCTGGTCATAGTAGGAGGAGCCAAGAGACTGGAACATTGGGAGTGGTCTCTTTAGGCTTTAAGAACTTCAGGTGAAACAATCATACCTGTGATTCTGGCACTGATGAAAGCCGAGTCCCGGCTAGAAACGCGTCTGCCCCAGCGCTTCATGAACTTTTTTGCACGCTTCGTTTGCTCAAATAAATCGTTTTACCCCGGAGCATGTGTCCTGCCTACTTTTTACTGAGTAAGTGAGCACCTGGTGTTGATGTATAGCCGGTAGTTGACACCGGCAAGGACACGCCCTCTCGATCAGGCGCCCTGCGACACTCAACGATCTCTCTTGGTTTTCGCAATGAAATTGCACACGCAGAGCCCCCCCATGCGGGTTATTGCCACGGAGCATCACTTCACTGCAAGGGGAGAGAGGAGGCTTTTCTGTACAGCCTGAGAAGGGGAAACGTATGGCAAGAATCGGACAAAATTTCTGTTCTTACAAAGCTGTGGCGAAAACATGTGGAATCTCGCCAACGATTGGAGACACCACTGTGTGTTCTTGGATTTTCTAGATCACTGGATCAAGTTTCCACGAGCGACTACATGAACCAGCATGCAGCCTACTTTGAAACGCTGTGAGAGGAGGTACAAACCTGGTCATAGTAGGAGGAGCCAAGAGACTGGAACATTGGGAGTGGTCTCTTTAGGCTTTAAGAACTTCAGGTGAAACAATCATACCTGTGATTCTGGCACTGATGAAAGCCGAGTCCCGGCTAGAAACGCGTCTGCCCCAGCGCTTCATGAACTTTTTTGCACGCTTCGTTTGCTCAAATAAATCGTTTTACCCCGGAGCATGTGTCCTGCCTACTTCTTACTGAGTAAGTGAGCACCTGGTGTTGATGTATAGCCGGTAGTTGACACCGGCAAGGACACGCCCTCTCGATCAGGCGCCCTGCGACACTCAACGATCTCTCTTGGTTTTCGCAATGAAATTGCACACGCAGAGCCCCCCCATGCGGGTTATTGCCACGGAGCATCACTTCACTGCAAGGGGAGAGAGGAGGCTTTTCTGTACAGCCTGAGAAGGGGAAACGTATGGCAAGAATCGGACAAAATTTCTGTTCTTACAAAGCTGTGGCGAAAACATGTGGAATCTCGCCAAAGATTGGAGACACCACTGTGTGTTCTTGGATTTTCTAGATCACTGGATCAAGTTTCCACGAGCGACTACATGAACCAGCATGCAGCCTACTTTGAAACGCTGTGAGAGGAGGTACAAACCTGGTCATAGTAGGAGGAGCCAAGAGACTGGAACATTGGGAGTGGTCTCTTTAGGCTTTAAGAACTTCAGGTGAAACAATCATACCTGTGATTCTGGCACTGATGAAAGCCGAGTCTCGGCTAGAAACGCGTCTGCCCCAGCGCTTCATCAACTTTTTTGCACGCTTCGTTTGCTCAAATAAATCATTTTACCCCGGAGCATGTGTCCTGCCTACTTCTTACTGAGTAAGTGAGCACCTGGTGTTGATGTATAGCCGGTAGTTGACACCGGCAAGGACACGCCCTCTCGATCAGGCGCCCTGCGACACTCAACGATCTCTCTTGGTTTTCGCAATGAAATTGCACACGCAGAGCCCCCCCATGCGGGTTATTGCCACGGAGCATCACTTCACTGCAAGGGGAGAGAGGAGGCTTTTCTGTACAGCCTGAGAAGGGGAAACGTATGGCAAGAATCGGACAAAATTTCTGTTCTTACAAAGCTGTGGCGAAAACATGTGGAATCTCGCCAAAGATTGGAGACACCACTGTGTGTTCTTGGATTTTCTAGATCACTGGATCAAGTTTCCACGAGCGACTACATGAACCAGCATGCAGCCTACTTTGAAACGCTGTGAGAGGAGGTACAAACCTGGTCATAGTAGGAGGAGCCAAGAGACTGGAACATTGGGAGTGGTCTCTTTAGGCTTTAAGAACTTCAGGTGAAACAATCATACCTGTGATTCTGGCACTGATGAAAGCCGAGTCCCGGCTAGAAACGCGTCTGCCCCAGCGCTTCATGAACTTTTTTGCACGCTTCGTTTGCTCAAATAAATCGTTTTACCCCGGAGCATGTGTCCTGCCTACTTCTTACTGAGTAAGTGAGCACCTGGTGTTGATGTATAGCCGGTAGTTGACACCGGCAAGGACACGCCCTCTCGATCAGGCGCCCTGCGACACTCAACGATCTCTCTTGGTTTTCGCAATGAAATTGCACACGCAGAGCCCCCCCATGCGGGTTATTGCCACGGAGCATCACTTCACTGCAAGGGGAGAGAGGAGGCTTTTCTGTACAGCCTGAGAAGGGGAAACGTATGGCAAGAATCGGACAAAATTTCTGTTCTTACAAAGCTGTGGCGAAAACATGTGGAATCTCGCCAAAGATTGGAGACACCACTGTGTGTTCTTGGATTTTCTAGATCACTGGATCAAGTTTCCACGAGCGACTACATGAACCAGCATGCAGCCTACTTTGAAACGCTGTGAGAGGAGGTACAAACCTGGTCATAGTAGGAGGAGCCAAGAGACTGGAACATTGGGAGTGGTCTCTTTAGGCTTTAAGAACTTCAGGTGAAACAATCATACCTGTGATTCTGGCACTGATGAAAGCCGAGTCCCGGCTAGAAACGCGTCTGCCCCAGCGCTTCATGAACTTTTTTGCACGCTTCGTTTGCTCAAATAAATCGTTTTACCCCGGAGCATGTGTCCTGCCTACTTCTTACTGAGTAAGTGAGCACCTGGTGTTGATGTATAGCCGGTAGTTGACACCGGCAAGGACACGCCCTCTCGATCAGGCGCCCTGCGACACTCAACGATCTCTCTTGGTTTTCGCAATGAAATTGCACACGCAGAGCCCCCCCATGCGGGTTATTGCCACGGAGCATCACTTCACTGCAAGGGGAGAGAGGAGGCTTTTCTGTACAGCCTGAGAAGGGGAAACGTATGGCAAGAATCGGACAAAATTTCTGTTCTTACAAAGCTGTGGCGAAAACATGTGGAATCTCGCCAAAGATTGGAGACACCACTGTGTGTTCTTGGATTTTCTAGATCACTGGATCAAGTTTCCACGAGCGACTACATGAACCAGCATGCAGCCTACTTTGAAACGCTGTGAGAGGAGGTACAAACCTGGTCATAGTAGGAGGAGCCAAGAGACTGGAACATTGGGAGTGGTCTCTTTAGGCTTTAAGAACTTCAGGTGAAACAATCATACCTGTGATTCTGGCACTGATGAAAGCCGAGTCCCGGCTAGAAACGCGTCTGCCCCAGCGCTTCATGAACTTTTTTGCACGCTTCGTTTGCTCAAATAAATCGTTTTACCCCGGAGCATGTGTCCTGCCTACTTCTTACTGAGTAAGTGAGCACCTGGTGTTGATGTATAGCCGGTAGTTGACACCGGCAAGGACACGCCCTCTCGATCAGGCGCCCTGCGACACTCAACGATCTCTCTTGGTTTTCGCAATGAAATTGCACACGCAGAGCCCCCCCATGCGGGTTATTGCCACGGAGCATCACTTCACTGCAAGGGGAGAGAGGAGGCTTTTCTGTACAGCCTGAGAAGGGGAAACGTATGGCAAGAATCGGACAAAATTTCTGTTCTTACAAAGCTGTGGCGAAAACATGTGGAATCTCGCCAAAGATTGGAGACACCACTGTGTGTTCTTGGATTTTCTAGATCACTGGATCAAGTTTCCACGAGCGACTACATGAACCAGCATGCAGCCTACTTTGAAACGCTGTGAGAGGAGGTACAAACCTGGTCATAGTAGGAGGAGCCAAGAGACTGGAACATTGGGAGTGGTCTCTTTAGGCTTTAAGAACTTCAGGTGAAACAATCATACCTGTGATTCTGGCACTGATGAAAGCCGAGTCCCGGCTAGAAACGCGTCTGCCCCAGCGCTTCATGAACTTTTTTGCACGCTTCGTTTGCTCAAATAAATCGTTTTACCCCGGAGCATGTGTCCTGCCTACTTCTTACTGAGTAAGTGAGCACCTGGTGTTGATGTATAGCCGGTAGTTGACACCGGCAAGGACACGCCCTCTCGATCAGGCGCCCTGCGACACTCAACGATCTCTCTTGGTTTTCGCAATGAAATTGCACACGCAGAGCCCCCCCATGCGGGTTATTGCCACGGAGCATCACTTCACTGCAAGGGGAGAGAGGAGGCTTTTCTGTACAGCCTGAGAAGGGGAAACGTATGGCAAGAATCGGACAAAATTTCTGTTCTTACAAAGCTGTGGCGAAAACATGTGGAATCTCGCCAAAGATTGGAGACACCACTGTGTGTTCTTGGATTTTCTAGATCACTGGATCAAGTTTCCACGAGCGACTACATGAACCAGCATGCAGCCTACTTTGAAACGCTGTGAGAGGAGGTACAAACCTGGTCATAGTAGGAGGAGCCAAGAGACTGGAACATTGGGAGTGGTCTCTTTAGGCTTTAAGAACTTCAGGTGAAACAATCATACCTGTGATTCTGGCACTGATGAAAGCCGAGTCCCGGCTAGAAACGCGTCTGCCCCAGCGCTTCATGAACTTTTTTGCACGCTTCGTTTGCTCAAATAAATCGTTTTACCCCGGAGCATGTGTCCTGCCTACTTCTTACTGAGTAAGTGAGCACCTGGTGTTGATGTATAGCCGGTAGTTGACACCGGCAAGGACACGCCCTCTCGATCAGGCGCCCTGCGACACTCAACGATCTCTCTTGGTTTTCGCAATGAAATTGCACACGCAGAGCCCCCCCATGCGGGTTATTGCCACGGAGCATCACTTCACTGCAAGGGGAGAGAGGAGGCTTTTCTGTACAGCCTGAGAAGGGGAAACGTATGGCAAGAATCGGACAAAATTTCTGTTCTTACAAAGCTGTGGCGAAAACATGTGGAATCTCGCCAAAGATTGGAGACACCACTGTGTGTTCTTGGATTTTCTAGATCACTGGATCAAGTTTCCACGAGCGACTACATGAACCAGCATGCAGCCTACTTTGAAACGCTGTGAGAGGAGGTACAAACCTGGTCATAGTAGGAGGAGCCAAGAGACTGGAACATTGGGAGTGGTCTCTTTAGGCTTTAAGAACTTCAGGTGAAACAATCATACCTGTGATTCTGGCACTGATGAAAGCCGAGTCCCGGCTAGAAACGCGTCTGCCCCAGCGCTTCATGAACTTTTTTGCACGCTTCGTTTGCTCAAATAAATCGTTTTACCCCGGAGCATGTGTCCTGCCTACTTCTTACTGAGTAAGTGAGCACCTGGTGTTGATGTATAGCCGGTAGTTGACACCGGCAAGGACACGCCCTCTCGATCAGGCGCCCTGCGACACTCAACGATCTCTCTTGGTTTTCGCAATGAAATTGCACACGCAGAGCCCCCCCATGCGGGTTATTGCCACGGAGCATCACTTCACTGCAAGGGGAGAGAGGAGGCTTTTCTGTACAGCCTGAGAAGGGGAAACGTATGGCAAGAATCGGACAAAATTTCTGTTCTTACAAAGCTGTGGCGAAAACATGTGGAATCTCGCCAAAGATTGGAGACACCACTGTGTGTTCTTGGATTTTCTAGATCACTGGATCAAGTTTCCACGAGCGACTACATGAACCAGCATGCAGCCTACTTTGAAACGCTGTGAGAGGAGGTACAAACCTGGTCATAGTAGGAGGAGCCAAGAGACTGGAACATTGGGAGTGGTCTCTTTAGGCTTTAAGAACTTCAGGTGAAACAATCATACCTGTGATTCTGGCACTGATGAAAGCCGAGTCCCGGCTAGAAACGCGTCTGCCCCAGCGCTTCATGAACTTTTTTGCACGCTTCGTTTGCTCAAATAAATCGTTTTACCCCGGAGCATGTGTCCTGCCTACTTCTTACTGAGTAAGTGAGCACCTGGTGTTGATGTATAGCCGGTAGTTGACACCGGCAAGGACACGCCCTCTCGATCAGGCGCCCTGCGACACTCAACGATCTCTCTTGGTTTTCGCAATGAAATTGCACACGCAGAGCCCCCCCATGCGGGTTATTGCCACGGAGCATCACTTCACTGCAAGGGGAGAGAGGAGGCTTTTCTGTACAGCCTGAGAAGGGGAAACGTATGGCAAGAATCGGACAAAATTTCTGTTCTTACAAAGCTGTGGCGAAAACATGTGGAATCTCGCCAAAGATTGGAGACACCACTGTGTGTTCTTGGATTTTCTAGATCACTGGATCAAGTTTCCACGAGCGACTACATGAACCAGCATGCAGCCTACTTTGAAACGCTGTGAGAGGAGGTACAAACCTGGTCATAGTAGGAGGAGCCAAGAGACTGGAACATTGGGAGTGGTCTCTTTAGGCTTTAAGAACTTCAGGTGAAACAATCATACCTGTGATTCTGGCACTGATGAAAGCCGAGTCCCGGCTAGAAACGCGTCTGCCCCAGCGCTTCATGAACTTTTTTGCACGCTTCGTTTGCTCAAATAAATCGTTTTACCCCGGAGCATGTGTCCTGCCTACTTCTTACTGAGTAAGTGAGCACCTGGTGTTGATGTATAGCCGGTAGTTGACACCGGCAAGGACACGCCCTCTCGATCAGGCGCCCTGCGACACTCAACGATCTCTCTTGGTTTTCGCAATGAAATTGCACACGCAGAGCCCCCCCATGCGGGTTCTTGCCACGGAGCATCACTTCACTGCAAGGGGAGAGAGGAGGCTTTTCTGTACAGCCTGAGAAGGGGAAACGTATGGCAAGAATCGGACAAAATTTCTGTTCTTACAAAGCTGTGGCGAAAACATGTGGAATCTCGCCAAAGATTGGAGACACCACTGTGTGTTCTTGGATTTTCTAGATCACTGGATCAAGTTTCCACGAGCGACTACATGAACCAGCATGCAGCCTACTTTGAAACGCTGTGAGAGGAGGTAC
This sequence comes from Triturus cristatus, assembly GCF_964204655.1. Classification (NCBI taxonomy): domain Eukaryota; kingdom Metazoa; phylum Chordata; class Amphibia; order Caudata; family Salamandridae; genus Triturus; species Triturus cristatus. The sequence continues at coordinate 30,771,491 of NC_140585.1, read as the reverse complement.
AAACCTGGTCATAGTAGGAGGAGCCAAGAGACTGGAACATTGGGAGTGGTCTCTTTAGGCTTTAAGAACTTCAGGTGAAACAATCATACCTGTGATTCTGGCACTGATGAAAGCCGAGTCCCGGCTAGAAACGCGTCTGCCCCAGCGCTTCATGAACTTTTTTGCACGCTTCGTTTGCTCAAATAAATCGTTTTACCCCGGAGCATGTGTCCTGCCTACTTCTTACTGAGTAAGTGAGCACCTGGTGTTGATGTATAGCCGGTAGTTGACACCGGCAAGGACACGCCCTCTCGATCAGGCGCCCTGCGACACTCAACGATCTCTCTTGGTTTTCGCAATGAAATTGCACACGCAGAGCCCCCCCATGCGGGTTATTGCCACGGAGCATCACTTCACTGCAAGGGGAGAGAGGAGGCTTTTCTGTACAGCCTGAGAAGGGGAAACGTATGGCAAGAATCGGACAAAATTTCTGTTCTTACAAAGCTGTGGCGAAAACATGTGGAATCTCGCCAAAGATTGGAGACACCACTGTGTGTTCTTGGATTTTCTAGATCACTGGATCAAGTTTCCACGAGCGACTACATGAACCAGCATGCAGCCTACTTTGAAACGCTGTGAGAGGAGGTACAAACCTGGTCATAGTAGGAGGAGCCAAGAGACTGGAACATTGGGAGTGGTCTCTTTAGGCTTTAAGAACTTCAGGTGAAACAATCATACCTGTGATTCTGGCACTGATGAAAGCCGAGTCCCGGCTAGAAACGCGTCTGCCCCAGCGCTTCATGAACTTTTTTGCACGCTTCGTTTGCTCAAATAAATCGTTTTACCCCGGAGCATGTGTCCTGCCTACTTCTTACTGAGTAAGTGAGCACCTGGTGTTGATGTATAGCCGGTAGTTGACACCGGCAAGGACACGCCCTCTCGATCAGGCGCCCTGCGACACTCAACGATCTCTCTTGGTTTTCGCAATGAAATTGCACACGCAGAGCCCCCCCATGCGGGTTATTGCCACGGAGCATCACTTCACTGCAAGGGGAGAGAGGAGGCTTTTCTGTACAGCCTGAGAAGGGGAAACGTATGGCAAGAATCGGACAAAATTTCTGTTCTTACAAAGCTGTGGCGAAAACATGTGGAATCTCGCCAAAGATTGGAGACACCACTGTGTGTTCTTGGATTTTCTAGATCACTGGATCAAGTTTCCACGAGCGACTACATGAACCAGCATGCAGCCTACTTTGAAACGCTGTGAGAGGAGGTACAAACCTGGTCATAGTAGGAGGAGCCAAGAGACTGGAACATTGGGAGTGGTCTCTTTAGGCTTTAAGAACTTCAGGTGAAACAATCATACCTGTGATTCTGGCACTGATGAAAGCCGAGTCCCGGCTAGAAACGCGTCTGCCCCAGCGCTTCATGAACTTTTTTGCACGCTTCGTTTGCTCAAATAAATCGTTTTACCCCGGAGCATGTGTCCTGCCTACTTCTTACTGAGTAAGTGAGCACCTGGTGTTGATGTATAGCCGGTAGTTGACACCGGCAAGGACACGCCCTCTCGATCAGGCGCCCTGCGACACTCAACGATCTCTCTTGGTTTTCGCAATGAAATTGCACACGCAGAGCCCCCCCATGCGGGTTATTGCCACGGAGCATCACTTCACTGCAAGGGGAGAGAGGAGGCTTTTCTGTACAGCCTGAGAAGGGGAAACGTATGGCAAGAATCGGACAAAATTTCTGTTCTTACAAAGCTGTGGCGAAAACATGTGGAATCTCGCCAAAGATTGGAGACACCACTGTGTGTTCTTGGATTTTCTAGATCACTGGATCAAGTTTCCACGAGCGACTACATGAACCAGCATGCAGCCTACTTTGAAACGCTGTGAGAGGAGGTACAAACCTGGTCATAGTAGGAGGAGCCAAGAGACTGGAACATTGGGAGTGGTCTCTTTAGGCTTTAAGAACTTCAGGTGAAACAATCATACCTGTGATTCTGGCACTGATGAAAGCCGAGTCCCGGCTAGAAACGCGTCTGCCCCAGCGCTTCATGAACTTTTTTGCACGCTTCGTTTGCTCAAATAAATCGTTTTACCCCGGAGCATGTGTCCTGCCTACTTCTTACTGAGTAAGTGAGCACCTGGTGTTGATGTATAGCTGGTAGTTGACACCGGCAAGGACACGCCCTCTCGATCAGGCGCCCTGCGACACTCAACGATCTCTCTTGGTTTTCGCAATGAAATTGCACACGCAGAGCCCCCCCATGCGGGTTATTGCCACGGAGCATCACTTCACTGCAAGGGGAGAGAGGAGGCTTTTCTGTACAGCCTGAGAAGGGGAAACGTATGGCAAGAATCGGACAAAATTTCTGTTCTTACAAAGCTGTGGCGAAAACATGTGGAATCTCGCCAAAGATTGGAGACACCACTGTGTGTTCTTGGATTTTCTAGATCACTGGATCAAGTTTCCACGAGCGACTACATGAACCAGCATGCAGCCTACTTTGAAACGCTGTGAGAGGAGGTACAAACCTGGTCATAGTAGGAGGAGCCAAGAGACTGGAACATTGGGAGTGGTCTCTTTAGGCTTTAAGAACTTCAGGTGAAACAATCATACCTGTGATTCTGGCACTGATGAAAGCCGAGTCCCGGCTAGAAACGCGTCTGCCCCAGCGCTTCATGAACTTTTTTGCACGCTTCGTTTGCTCAAATAAATCGTTTTACCCCGGAGCATGTGTCCTGCCTACTTCTTACTGAGTAAGTGAGCACCTGGTGTTGATGTATAGCCGGTAGTTGACACCGGCAAGGACACGCCCTCTCGATCAGGCGCCCTGCGACACTCAACGATCTCTCTTGGTTTTCGCAATGAAATTGCACACGCAGAGCCCCCCCATGCGGGTTATTGCCACGGAGCATCACTTCACTGCAAGGGGAGAGAGGAGGCTTTTCTGTACAGCCTGAGAAGGGGAAACGTATGGCAAGAATCGGACAAAATTTCTGTTCTTACAAAGCTGTGGCGAAAACATGTGGAATCTCGCCAAAGATTGGAGACACCACTGTGTGTTCTTGGATTTTCTAGATCACTGGATCAAGTTTCCACGAGCGACTACATGAACCAGCATGCAGCCTACTTTGAAACGCTGTGAGAGGAGGTACAAACCTGGTCATAGTAGGAGGAGCCAAGAGACTGGAACATTGGGAGTGGTCTCTTTAGGCTTTAAGAACTTCAGGTGAAACAATCATACCTGTGATTCTGGCACTGATGAAAGCCGAGTCCCGGCTAGAAACGCGTCTGCCCCAGCGCTTCATGAACTTTTTTGCACGCTTCGTTTGCTCAAATAAATCGTTTTACCCCGGAGCATGTGTCCTGCCTACTTCTTACTGAGTAAGTGAGCACCTGGTGTTGATGTATAGCCGGTAGTTGACACCGGCAAGGACACGCCCTCTCGATCAGGCGCCCTGCGACACTCAACGATCTCTCTTGGTTTTCGCAATGAAATTGCACACGCAGAGCCCCCCCATGCGGGTTATTGCCACGGAGCATCACTTCACTGCAAGGGGAGAGAGGAGGCTTTTCTGTACAGCCTGAGAAGGGGAAACGTATGGCAAGAATCGGACAAAATTTCTGTTCTTACAAAGCTGTGGCGAAAACATGTGGAATCTCGCCAAAGATTGGAGACACCACTGTGTGTTCTTGGATTTTCTAGATCACTGGATCAAGTTTCCACGAGCGACTACATGAACCAGCATGCAGCCTACTTTGAAACGCTGTGAGAGGAGGTACAAACCTGGTCATAGTAGGAGGAGCCAAGAGACTGGAACATTGGGAGTGGTCTCTTTAGGCTTTAAGAACTTCAGGTGAAACAATCATACCTGTGATTCTGGCACTGATGAAAGCCGAGTCCCGGCTAGAAACGCGTCTGCCCCAGCGCTTCATGAACTTTTTTGCACGCTTCGTTTGCTCAAATAAATCGTTTTACCCCGGAGCATGTGTCCTGCCTACTTCTTACTGAGTAAGTGAGCACCTGGTGTTGATGTATAGCCGGTAGTTGACACCGGCAAGGACACGCCCTCTCGATCAGGCGCCCTGCGACACTCAACGATCTCTCTTGGTTTTCGCAATGAAATTGCACACGCAGAGCCCCCCCATGCGGGTTATTGCCACGGAGCATCACTTCACTGCAAGGGGAGAGAGGAGGCTTTTCTGTACAGCCTGAGAAGGGGAAACGTATGGCAAGAATCGGACAAAATTTCTGTTCTTACAAAGCTGTGGCGAAAACATGTGGAATCTCGCCAAAGATTGGAGACACCACTGTGTGTTCTTGGATTTTCTAGATCACTGGATCAAGTTTCCACGAGCGACTACATGAACCAGCATGCAGCCTACTTTGAAACGCTGTGAGAGGAGGTACAAACCTGGTCATAGTAGGAGGAGCCAAGAGACTGGAACATTGGGAGTGGTCTCTTTAGGCTTTAAGAACTTCAGGTGAAACAATCATACCTGTGATTCTGGCACTGATGAAAGCCGAGTCCCGGCTAGAAACTCGTCTGCCCCAGCGCTTCATGAACTTTTTTGCACGCTTCGTTTGCTCAAATAAATCGTTTTACCCCGGAGCATGTGTCCTGCCTACTTCTTACTGAGTAAGTGAGCACCTGGTGTTGATGTATAGCCGGTAGTTGACACCGGCAAGGACACGCCCTCTCGATCAGGCGCCCTGCGACACTCAACGATCTCTCTTGGTTTTCGCAATGAAATTGCACACGCAGAGCCCCCCCATGCGGGTTATTGCCACGGAGCATCACTTCACTGCAAGGGGAGAGAGGAGGCTTTTCTGTACAGCCTGAGAAGGGGAAACGTATGGCAAGAATCGGACAAAATTTCTGTTCTTACAAAGCTGTGGCGAAAACATGTGGAATCTCGCCAAAGATTGGAGACACCACTGTGTGTTCTTGGATTTTCTAGATCACTGGATCAAGTTTCCACGAGCGACTACATGAACCAGCATGCAGCCTACTTTGAAACGCTGTGAGAGGAGGTACAAACCTGGTCATAGTAGGAGGAGCCAAGAGACTGGAACATTGGGAGTGGTCTCTTTAGGCTTTAAGAACTTCAGGTGAAACAATCATACCTGTGATTCTGGCACTGATGAAAGCCGAGTCCCGGCTAGAAACGCGTCTGCCCCAGCGCTTCATGAACTTTTTTGCACGCTTCGTTTGCTCAAATAAATCGTTTTACCCCGGAGCATGTGTCCTGCCTACTTCTTACTGAGTAAGTGAGCACCTGGTGTTGATGTATAGCCGGTAGTTGACACCGGCAAGGACACGCCCTCTCGATCAGGCGCCCTGCGACACTCAACGATCTCTCTTGGTTTTCGCAATGAAATTGCACACGCAGAGCCCCCCCATGCGGGTTATTGCCACGGAGCATCACTTCACTGCAAAGGGAGAGAGGAGGCTTTTCTGTACAGCCTGAGAAGGGGAAACGTATGGCAAGAATCGGACAAAATTTCTGTTCTTACAAAGCTGTGGCGAAAACATGTGGAATCTCGCCAAAGATTGGAGACACCACTGTGTGTTCTTGGATTTTCTAGATCACTGGATCAAGTTTCCACGAGCGACTACATGAACCAGCATGCAGCCTACTTTGAAACGCTGTGAGAGGAGGTACAAACCTGGTCATAGTAGGAGGAGCCAAGAGACTGGAACATTGGGAGTGGTCTCTTTAGGCTTTAAGAACTTCAGGTGAAACAATCATACCTGTGATTCTGGCACTGATGAAAGCCGAGTCCCGGCTAGAAACGCGTCTGCCCCAGCGCTTCATGAACTTTTTTGCACGCTTCGTTTGCTCAAATAAATCGTTTTACCCCGGAGCATGTGTCCTGCCTACTTCTTACTGAGTAAGTGAGCACCTGGTGTTGATGTATAGCCGGTAGTTGACACCGGCAAGGACACGCCCTCTTGATCAGGCGCCCTGCGACACTCAACGATCTCTCTTGGTTTTCGCAATGAAATTGCACACGCAGAGCCCCCCCATGCGGGTTATTGCCACGGAGCATCACTTCACTGCAAGGGGAGAGAGGAGGCTTTTCTGTACAGCCTGAGAAGGGGAAACGTATGGCAAGAATCGGACAAAATTTCTGTTCTTACAAAGCTGTGGCGAAAACATGTGGAATCTCGCCAAAGATTGGAGACACCACTGTGTGTTCTTGGATTTTCTAGATCACTGGATCAAGTTTCCACGAGCGACTACATGAACCAGCATGCAGCCTACTTTGAAACGCTGTGAGAGGAGGTACAAACCTGGTCATAGTAGGAGGAGCCAAGAGACTGGAACATTGGGAGTGGTCTCTTTAAGCTTTAAGAACTTCAGGTGAAACAATCATACCTGTGATTCTGGCACTGATGAAAGCCGAGTCCCGGCTAGAAACGCGTCTGCCCCAGCGCTTCATGAACTTTTTTGCACGCTTCGTTTGCTCAAATAAATCGTTTTACCCCGGAGCATGTGTCCTGCCTACTTCTTACTGAGTAAGTGAGCACCTGGTGTTGATGTATAGCCGGTAGTTGACACCGGCAAGGACACGCCCTCTCGATCAGGCGCCCTGCGACACTCAACGATCTCTCTTGGTTTTCGCAATGAAATTGCACACGCAGAGCCCCCCCATGCGGGTTATTGCCACGGAGCATCACTTCACTGCAAGGGGAGAGAGGAGGCTTTTCTGTACAGCCTGAGAAGGGGAAACGTATGGCAAGAATCGGACAAAATTTCTGTTCTTACAAAGCTGTGGCGAAAACATGTGGAATCTCGCCAAAGATTGGAGACACCACTGTGTGTTCTTGGATTTTCTAGATCACTGGATCAAGTTTCCACGAGCGACTACATGAACCAGCATGCAGCCTACTTTGAAACGCTGTGAGAGGAGGTACAAACCTGGTCATAGTAGGAGGAGCCAAGAGACTGGAACATTGGGAGTGGTCTCTTTAGGCTTTAAGAACTTCAGGTGAAACAATCATACCTGTGATTCTGGCACTGATGAAAGCCGAGTCCCGGCTAGAAACGCGTCTGCCCCAGCGCTTCATGAACTTTTTTGCACGCTTCGTTTGCTCAAATAAATCGTTTTACCCCGGAGCATGTGTCCTGCCTACTTCTTACTGAGTAAGTGAGCACCTGGTGTTGATGTATAGCCGGTAGTTGACACCGGCAAGGACACGCCCTCTCGATCAGGCGCCCTGCGACACTCAACGATCTCTCTTGGTTTTCGCAATGAAATTGCACACGCAGAGCCCCCCCATGCGGGTTATTGCCACGGAGCATCACTTCACTGCAAGGGGAGAGAGGAGGCTTTTCTGTACAGCCTGAGAAGGGGAAACGTATGGCAAGAATCGGACAAAATTTCTATTCTTACAAAGCTGTGGCGAAAACATGTGGAATCTCGCCAAAGATTGGAGACACCACTGTGTGTTCTTGGATTTTCTAGATCACTGGATCAAGTTTCCACGAGCGACTACATGAACCAGCATGCAGCCTACTTTGAAACGCTGTGAGAGGAGGTACAAACCTGGTCATAGTAGGAGGAGCCAAGAGACTGGAACATTGGGAGTGGTCTCTTTAGGCTTTAAGAACTTCAGGTGAAACAATCATACCTGTGATTCTGGCACTGATGAAAGCCGAGTCCCGGCTAGAAACGCGTCTGCCCCAGCGCTTCATGAACTTTTTTGCACGCTTCGTTTGCTCAAATAAATCGTTTTACCCCGGAGCATGTGTCCTGCCTACTTCTTACTGAGTAAGTGAGCACCTGGTGTTGATGTATAGCCGGTAGTTGACACCGGCAAGGACACGCCCTCTCGATCAGGCGCCCTGCGACACTCAACGATCTCTCTTGGTTTTCGCAATGAAATTGCACACGCAGAGCCCCCCCATGCGGGTTATTGCCACGGAGCATCACTTCACTGCAAGGGGAGAGAGGAGGCTTTTCTGTACAGCCTGAGAAGGGGAAACGTATGGCAAGAATCGGACAAAATTTCTGTTCTTACAAAGCTGTGGCGAAAACATGTGGAATCTCGCCAAAGATTGGAGACACCACTGTGTGTTCTTGGATTTTCTAGATCACTGGATCAAGTTTCCACGAGCGACTACATGAACCAGCATGCAGCCTACTTTGAAACGCTGTGAGAGGAGGTACAAACCTGGTCATAGTAGGAGGAGCCAAGAGACTGGAACATTGGGAGTGGTCTCTTTAGGCTTTAAGAACTTCAGGTGAAACAATCATACCTGTGATTCTGGCACTGATGAAAGCCGAGTCCCGGCTAGAAACGCGTCTGCCCCAGCGCTTCATGAACTTTTTTGCACGCTTCGTTTGCTCAAATAAATCGTTTTACCCCGGAGCATGTGTCCTGCCTACTTCTTACTGAGTAAGTGAGCACCTGGTGTTGATGTATAGCCGGTAGTTGACACCGGCAAGGACACGCCCTCTCGATCAGGCGCCCTGCGACACTCAACGATCTCTCTTGGTTTTCGCAATGAAATTGCACACGCAGAGCCCCCCCATGCGGGTTATTGCCACGGAGCATCACTTCACTGCAAGGGGAGAGATGAGGCTTTTCTGTACAGCCTGAGAAGGGGAAACGTATGGCAAGAATCGGACAAAATTTCTGTTCTTACAAAGCTGTGGCAAAAACATGTGGAATCTCGCCAAAGATTGGAGACACCACTGTGTGTTCTTGGATTTTCTAGATCACTGGATCAAGTTTCCACGAGCGACTACATGAACCAGCATGCAGCCTACTTTGAAACGCTGTGAGAGGAGGTACAAACCTGGTCATAGTAGGAGGAGCCAAGAGACTGGAACATTGGGAGTGGTCTCTTTAGGCTTTAAGAACTTCAGGTGAAACAATCATACCTGTGATTCTGGCACTGATGAAAGCCGAGTCCCGGCTAGAAACGCGTCTGCCCCAGCGCTTCATGAACTTTTTTGCACGCTTCGTTTGCTCAAATAAATCGTTTTACCCCGGAGCATGTGTCCTGCCTACTTCTTACTGAGTAAGTGAGCACCTGGTGTTGATGTATAGCCGGTAGTTGACACCGGCAAGGACACGCCCTCACGATCAGGCGCCCTGCGACACTCAACGATCTCTCTTGGTTTTCGCAATGAAATTGCACACGCAGAGCCCCCCCATGCGGGTTATTGCCACGGAGCATCACTTCACTGCAAGGGGAGAGAGGAGGCTTTTCTGTACAGCCTGAGAAGGGGAAACGTATGGCAAGAATCGGACAAAATTTCTGTTCTTACAAAGCTGTGGCGAAAACATGTGGAATCTCGCCAAAGATTGGAGACACCACTGTGTGTTCTTGGATTTTCTAGATCACTGGATCAAGTTTCCACGAGCGACTACATGAACCAGCATGCAGCCTACTTTGAAACGCTGTGAGAGGAGGTACAAACCTGGTCATAGTAGGAGGAGCCAAGAGACTGGAACATTGGGAGTGGTCTCTTTAGGCTTTAAGAACTTCAGGTGAAACAATCATACCTGTGATTCTGGCACTGATGAAAGCCGAGTCCCGGCTAGAAACGCGTCTGCCCCAGCGCTTCATGAACTTTTTTGCACGCTTCGTTTGCTCAAATAAATCGTTTTACCCCGGAGCATGTGTCCTGCCTACTTCTTACTGAGTAAGTGAGCACCTGGTGTTGATGTATAGCCGGTAGTTGACACCGGCAAGGACACGCCCTCTCGATCAGGCGCCCTGCGACACTCAACGATCTCTCTTGGTTTTCGCAATGAAATTGCACACGCAGAGCCCCCCCATGCGGGTTATTGCCACGGAGCATCACTTCACTGCAAGGGGAGAGAGGAGGCTTTTCTGTACAGCCTGAGAAGGGGAAACGTATGGCAAGAATCGGACAAAATTTCTGTTCTTACAAAGCTGTGGCGAAAACATGTGGAATCTCGCCAAAGATTGGAGACACCACTGTGTGTTCTTGGATTTTCTAGATCACTGGATCAAGTTTCCACGAGCGACTACATGAACCAGCATGCAGCCTACTTTGAAACGCTGTGAGAGGAGGTACAAACCTGGTCATAGTAGGAGGAGCCAAGAGACTGGAACATTGGGAGTGGTCTCTTTAGGCTTTAAGAACTTCAGGTGAAACAATCATACCTGTGATTCTGGCACTGATGAAAGCCGAGTCCCGGCTAGAAACGCGTCTGCCCCAGCGCTTCATGAACTTTTTTGCACGCTTCATTTGCTCAAATAAATCGTTTTACCCCGGAGCATGTGTCCTGCCTACTTCTTACTGAGTAAGTGAGCACCTGGTGTTGATGTATAGCCGGTAGTTGACACCGGCAAGGACACGCCCTCTCGATCAGGCGCCCTGCGACACTCAACGATCTCTCTTGGTTTTCGCAATGAAATTGCACACGCAGAGCCCCCCCATGCGGGTTATTGCCACGGAGCATCACTTCACTGCAAGGGGAGAGAGGAGGCTTTTCTGTACAGCCTGAGAAGGGGAAACGTATGGCAAGAATCGGACAAAATTTCTGTTCTTACAAAGCTGTGGCGAAAACATGTGGAATCTCGCCAAAGATTGGAGACACCACTGTGTGTTCTTGGATTTTCTAGATCACTGGATCAAGTTTCCACGAGCGACTACATGAACCAGCATGCAGCCTACTTTGAAACGCTGTGAGAGGAGGTACAAACCTGGTCATAGTAGGAGGAGCCAAGAGACTGGAACATTGGGAGTGGTCTCTTTAGGCTTTAAGAACTTCAGGTGAAACAATCATACCTGTGATTCTGGCACTGATGAAAGCCGAGTCCCGGCTAGAAACGCGTCTGCCCCAGCGCTTCATGAACTTTTTTGCACGCTTCGTTTGCTCAAATAAATCGTTTTACCCCGGAGCATGTGTCCTGCCTACTTCTTACTGAGTAAGTGAGCACCTGGTGTTGATGTATAGCCGGTAGTTGACACCGGCAAGGACACGCCCTCTCGATCAGGCGCCCTGCGACACTCAACGATCTCTCTTGGTTTTCGCAATGAAATTGCACACGCAGAGCCCCCCCATGCGGGTTATTGCCACGGAGCATCACTTCACTGCAAGGGGAGAGAGGAGGCTTTTCTGTACAGCCTGAGAAGGGGAAACGTATGGCAAGAATCGGACAAAATTTCTGTTCTTACAAAGCTGTGGCGAAAACATGTGGAATCTCGCCAAAGACTGGAGACACCACTGTGTGTTCTTGGATTTTCTAGATCACTGGATCAAGTTTCCACGAGCGACTACATGAACCAGCATGCAGCCTACTTTGAAACGCTGTGAGAGGAGGTACAAACCTGGTCATAGTAGGAGGAGCCAAGAGACTGGAACATTGGGAGTGGTCTCTTTAGGCTTTAAGAACTTCAGGTGAAACAATCATACCTGTGATTCTGGCACTGATGAAAGCCGAGTCCCGGCTAGAAACTCGTCTGCCCCAGCGCTTCATGAACTTTTTTGCACGCTTCGTTTGCTCAAATAAATCGTTTTACCCCGGAGCATGTGTCCTGCCTACTTCTTACTGAGTAAGTGAGCACCTGGTGTTGATGTATAGCCGGTAGTTGACACCGGCAAGGACACGCCCTCTCGATCAGGCGCCCTGCGACACTCAACGATCTCTCTTGGTTTTCGCAATGAAATTGCACACGCAGAGCCCCCCCATGCGGGTTATTGCCACGGAGCATCACTTCACTGCAAGGGGAGAGAGGAGGCTTTTCTGTACAGCCTGAGAAGGGGAAACGTATGGCAAGAATCGGACAAAATTTCTGTTCTTACAAAGCTGTGGCGAAAACATGTGGAATCTCGCCAAAGATTGGAGACACCACTGTGTGTTCTTGGATTTTCTAGATCACTGGATCAAGTTTCCACGAGCGACTACATGAACCAGCATGCAGCCTACTTTGAAACGCTGTGAGAGGAGGTACAAACCTGGTCATAGTAGGAGGAGCCAAGAGACTGGAACATTGGGAGTGGTCTCTTTAGGCTTTAAGAACTTCAGGTGAAACAATCATACCTGTGATTCTGGCACTGATGAAAGCCGAGTCCCGGCTAGAAACGCGTCTGCCCCAGCGCTTCATGAACTTTTTTGCACGCTTCGTTTGCTCAAATAAATCGTTTTACCCCGGAGCATGTGTCCTGCCTACTTCTTACTGAGTAAGTGAGCACCTGGTGTTGATGTATAGCCGGTAGTTGACACCGGCAAGGACACGCCCTCTCGATCAGGCGCCCTGCGACACTCAACGATCTCTCTTGGTTTTCGCAATGAAATTGCACACGCAGAGCCCCCCCATGCGGGTTATTGCCACGGAGCATCACTTCACTGCAAGGGGAGAGAGGAGGCTTTTCTGTACAGCCTGAGAAGGGGAAACGTATGGCAAGAATCGGACAAAATTTCTGTTCTTACAAAGCTGTGGCGAAAACATGTGGAATCTCGCCAAAGATTGGAGACACCACTGTGTGTTCTTGGATTTTCTAGATCACTGGATCAAGTTTCCACGAGCGACTACATGAACCAGCATGCAGCCTACTTTGAAACGCTGTGAGAGGAGGTACAAACCTGGTCATAGTAGGAGGAGCCAAGAGACTGGAACATTGGGAGTGGTCTCTTTAGGCTTTAAGAACTTCAGGTGAAACAATCATACCTGTGATTCTGGCACTGATGAAAGCCGAGTCCCGGCTAGAAACGCGTCTGCCCCAGCGCTTCATGAACTTTTTTGCACGCTTCGTTTGCTCAAATAAATCGTTTTACCCCGGAGCATGTGTCCTGCCTACTTCTTACTGAGTAAGTGAGCACCTGGTGTTGATGTATAGCCGGTAGTTGACACCGGCAAGGACACGCCCTCTCGATCAGGCGCCCTGCGACACTCAACGATCTCTCTTGGTTTTCGCAATGAAATTGCACACGCAGAGCCCCCCCATGCGGGTTATTGCCACGGAGCATCACTTCACTGCAAGGGGAGAGAGGAGGCTTTTCTGTACAGCCTGAGAAGGGGAAACGTATGGCAAGAATCGGACAAAATTTCTGTTCTTACAAAGCTGTGGCGAAAACATGTGGAATCTCGCCAAAGATTGGAGACACCACTGTGTGTTCTTGGATTTTCTAGATCACTGGATCAAGTTTCCACGAGCGACTACATGAACCAGCATGCAGCCTACTTTGAAACGCTGTGAGAGGAGGTACAAACCTGGTCATAGTAGGAGGAGCCAAGAGACTGGAACATTGGGAGTGGTCTCTTTAGGCTTTAAGAACTTCAGGTGAAACAATCATACCTGTGATTCTGGCACTGATGAAAGCCGAGTCCCGGCTAGAAACGCGTCTGCCCCAGCGCTTCATGAACTTTTTTGCACGCTTTGTTTGCTCAAATAAATCGTTTTACCCCGGAGCATGTGTCCTGCCTACTTCTTACTGAGTAAGTGAGCACCTGGTGTTGATGTATAGCCGGTAGTTGACACCGGCAAGGACACGCCCTCTCGATCAGGCGCCCTGCGACACTCAACGATCTCTCTTGGTTTTCGCAATGAAATTGCACACGCAGAGCCCCCCCATGCGGGTTATTGCCACGGAGCATCACTTCACTGCAAGGGGAGAGAGGAGGCTTTTCTGTACAGCCTGAGAAGGGGAAACGTATGGCAAGAATCGGACAAAATTTCTGTTCTTACAAAGCTGTGGCGAAAACATGTGGAATCTCGCCAAAGATTGGAGACACCACTGTGTGTTCTTGGATTTTCTAGATCACTGGATCAAGTTTCCACGAGCGACTACATGAACCAGCATGCAGCCTACTTTGAAACGCTGTGAGAGGAGGTACAAACCTGGTCATAGTAGGAGGAGCCAAGAGACTGGAACATTGGGAGTGGTCTCTTTAGGCTTTAAGAACTTCAGGTGAAACAATCATACCTGTGATTCTGGCACTGATGAAAGCCGAGTCCCGGCTAGAAACGCGTCTGCCCCAGCGCTTCATGAACTTTTTTGCACGCTTCGTTTGCTCAAATAAATCGTTTTACCCCGGAGCATGTGTCCTGCCTGCTTCTTACTGAGTAAGTGAGCACCTGGTGTTGATGTATAGCCGGTAGTTGACACCGGCAAGGACACGCCCTCTCGATCAGGCGCCCTGCGACACTCAACGATCTCTCTTGGTTTTCGCAATGAAATTGCACACGCAGAGCCCCCCCATGCGGGTTATTGCCACGGAGCATCACTTCACTGCAAGGGGAGAGAGGAGGCTTTTCTGTACAGCCTGAGAAGGGGAAACGTATGGCAAGAATCGGACAAAATTTCTGTTCTTACAAAGCTGTGGCGAAAACATGTGGAATCTCGCCAAAGATTGGAGACACCACTGTGTGTTCTTGGATTTTCTAGATCACTGGATCAAGTTTCCACGAGCGACTACATGAACCAGCATGCAGCCTACTTTGAAACGCTGTGAGAGGAGGTACAAACCTGGTCATAGTAGGAGGAGCCAAGAGACTGGAACATTGGGAGTGGTCTCTTTAGGCTTTAAGAACTTCAGGTGAAACAATCATACCTGTGATTCTGGCACTGATGAAAGCCGAGTCCCGGCTAGAAACGCGTCTGCCCCAGCGCTTCATGAACTTTTTTGCACGCTTCGTTTGCTCAAATAAATCGTTTTACCCCGGAGCATGTGTCCTGCCTACTTCTTACTGAGTAAGTGAGCACCTGGTGTTGATGTATAGCCGGTAGTTGACACCGGCAAGGACACACCCTCTCGATCAGGCGCCCTGCGACACTCAACGATCTCTCTTGGTTTTCGCAATGAAATTGCACACGCAGAGCCCCCCCATGCGGGTTATTGCCACGGAGCATCACTTCACTGCAAGGGGAGAGAGGAGGCTTTTCTGTACAGCCTGAGAAGGGGAAACGTATGGCAAGAATCGGACAAAATTTCTGTTCTTACAAAGCTGTGGCGAAAACATGTGGAATCTCGCCAAAGATTGGAGACACCACTGTGTGTTCTTGGATTTTCTAGATCACTGGATCAAGTTTCCACGAGCGACTACATGAACCAGCATGCAGCCTACTTTGAAACGCTGTGAGAGGAGGTACAAACCTGGTCATAGTAGGAGGAGCCAAGAGACTGGAACATTGGGAGTGGTCTCTTTAGGCTTTAAGAACTTCAGGTGAAACAATCATACCTGTGATTCTGGCACTGATGAAAGCCGAGTCCCGGCTAGAAACGCGTCTGCCCCAGCGTTTCATGAACTTTTTTGCACGCTTCGTTTGCTCAAATAAATCGTTTTACCCCGGAGCATGTGTCCTGCCTACTTCTTACTGAGTAAGTGAGCACCTGGTGTTGATGTATAGCCGGTAGTTGACACCGGCAAGGACACGCCCTCTCGATCAGGCGCCCTGCGACACTCAACGATCTCTCTTGGTTTTCGCAATGAAATTGCACACGCAGAGCCCCCCCATGCGGGTTATTGCCACGGAGCATCACTTCACTGCAAGGGGAGAGAGGAGGCTTTTCTGTACAGCCTGAGAAGGGGAAACGTATGGCAAGAATCGGACAAAATTTCTGTTCTTACAAAGCTGTGGCGAAAACATGTGGAATCTCGCCAAAGATTGGAGACACCACTGTGTGTTCTTGGATTTTCTAGATCACTGGATCAAGTTTCCACGAGCGACTACATGAACCAGCATGCAGCCTACTTTGAAACGCTGTGAGAGGAGGTACAAACCTGGTCATAGTAGGAGGAGCCAAGAGACTGGAACATTGGGAGTGGTCTCTTTAGGCTTTAAGAACTTCAGGTGAAACAATCATACCTGTGATTCTGGCACTGATGAAAGCCGAGTCCCGGCTAGAAACGCGTCTGCCCCAGCGCTTCATGAACTTTTTTGCACGCTTCGTTTGCTCAAATAAATCGTTTTACCCCGGAGCATGTGTCCTGCCTACTTCTTACTGAGTAAGTGAGCACCTGGTGTTGATGTATAGCCGGTAGTTGACACCGGCAAGGACACGCCCTCTCGATCAGGCGCCCTGCGACACTCAACGATCTCTCTTGGTTTTCGCAATGAAATTGCACACGCAGAGCCCCCCCATGCGGGTTATTGCCACGGAGCATCACTTCACTGCAAGGGGAGAGAGGAGGCTTTTCTGTACAGCCTGAGAAGGGGAAACGTATGGCAAGAATCGGACAAAATTTCTGTTCTTACAAAGCTGTGGCGAAAACATGTGGAATCTCGCCAAAGATTGGAGACACCACTGTGTGTTCTTGGATTTTCTAGATCACTGGATCAAGTTTCCACGAGCGACTACATGAACCAGCATGCAGCCTACTTTGAAACGCTGTGAGAGGAGGTACAAACCTGGTCATAGTAGGAGGAGCCAAGAGACTGGAACATTGGGAGTGGTCTCTTTAGGCTTTAAGAACTTCAGGTGAAACAATCATACCTGTGATTCTGGCACTGATGAAAGCCGAGTCCCGGCTAGAAACGCGTCTGCCCCAGCGCTTCATGAACTTTTTTGCACGCTTCGTTTGCTCAAATAAATCGTTTTACCCCGGAGCATGTGTCCTGCCTACTTCTTACTGAGTAAGTGAGCACCTGGTGTTGATGTATAGCCGGTAGTTGACACCGGCAAGGACACGCCCTCTCGATCAGGCGCCCTGCGACACTCAACGATCTCTCTTGGTTTTCGCAATGAAATTGCACACGCAGAGCCCCCCCATGCGGGTTATTGCCACGGAGCATCACTTCACTGCAAGGGGAGAGATGAGGCTTTTCTGTACAGCCTGAGAAGGGGAAACGTATGGCAAGAATCGGACAAAATTTCTGTTCTTACAAAGCTGTGGCAAAAACATGTGGAATCTCGCCAAAGATTGGAGACACCACTGTGTGTTCTTGGATTTTCTAGATCACTGGATCAAGTTTCCACGAGCGACTACATGAACCAGCATGCAGCCTACTTTGAAACGCTGTGAGAGGAGGTACAAACCTGGTCATAGTAGGAGGAGCCAAGAGACTGGAACATTGGGAGTGGTCTCTTTAGGCTTTAAGAACTTCAGGTGAAACAATCATACCTGTGATTCTGGCACTGATGAAAGCCGAGTCCCGGCTAGAAACGCGTCTGCCCCAGCGCTTCATGAACTTTTTTGCACGCTTCGTTTGCTCAAATAAATCGTTTTACCCCGGAGCATGTGTCCTGCCTACTTCTTACTGAGTAAGTGAGCACCTGGTGTTGATGTATAGCCGGTAGTTGACACCGGCAAGGACACGCCCTCACGATCAGGCGCCCTGCGACACTCAACGATCTCTCTTGGTTTTCGCAATGAAATTGCACACGCAGAGCCCCCCCATGCGGGTTATTGCCACGGAGCATCACTTCACTGCAAGGGGAGAGAGGAGGCTTTTCTGTACAGCCTGAGAAGGGGAAACGTATGGCAAGAATCGGACAAAATTTCTGTTCTTACAAAGCTGTGGCGAAAACATGTGGAATCTCGCCAAAGATTGGAGACACCACTGTGTGTTCTTGGATTTTCTAGATCACTGGATCAAGTTTCCACGAGCGACTACATGAACCAGCATGCAGCCTACTTTGAAACGCTGTGAGAGGAGGTACAAACCTGGTCATAGTAGGAGGAGCCAAGAGACTGGAACATTGGGAGTGGTCTCTTTAGGCTTTAAGAACTTCAGGTGAAACAATCATACCTGTGATTCTGGCACTGATGAAAGCCGAGTCCCGGCTAGAAACGCGTCTGCCCCAGCGCTTCATGAACTTTTTTGCACGCTTCGTTTGCTCAAATAAATCGTTTTACCCCGGAGAATGTGTCCTGCCTACTTCTTACTGAGTAAGTGAGCACCTGGTGTTGATGTATAGCCGGTAGTTGACACCGGCAAGGACACGCCCTCTCGATCAGGCGCCCTGCGACACTCAACGATCTCTCTTGGTTTTCGCAATGAAATTGCACACGCAGAGCCCCCCCATGCGGGTTATTGCCACGGAGCATCACTTCACTGCAAGGGGAGAGAGGAGGCTTTTCTGTACAGCCTGAGCAGGGGAAACGTATGGCAAGAATCGGACAAAATTTCTGTTCTTACAAAGCTGTGGCGAAAACATGTGGAATCTCGCCAAAGATTGGAGACACCACTGTGTGTTCTTGGATTTTCTAGATCACTGGATCAAGTTTCCACGAGCGACTACATGAACCAGCATGCAGCCTACTTTGAAACGCTGTGAGAGGAGGTACAAACCTGGTCATAGTAGGAGGAGCCAAGAGACTGGAACATTGGGAGTGGTCTCTTTAGGCTTTAAGAACTTCAGGTGAAACAATCATACCTGTGATTCTGGCACTGATGAAAGCCGAGTCCCGGCTAGAAACGCGTCTGCCCCAGCGCTTCATGAACTTTTTTGCACGCTTCGTTTGCTCAAATAAATCGTTTTACCCCGGAGCATGTGTCCTGCCTACTTCTTACTGAGTAAGTGAGCACCTGGTGTTGATGTATAGCCGGTAGTTGACACCGGCAAGGACACGCCCTCTCGATCAGGCGCCCTGCGACACTCAACGATCTCTCTTGGTTTTCGCAATGAAATTGCACACGCAGAGCCCCCCCATGCGGGTTATTGCCACGGAGCATCACTTCACTGCAAGGGGAGAGAGGAGGCTTTTCTGTACAGCCTGAGAAGGGGAAAAGTATGGCAAGAATCGGACAAAATTTCTGTTCTTACAAAGCTGTGGCGAAAACATGTGGAATCTCGCCAAAGATTGGAGACACCACTGTGTGTTCTTGGATTTTCTAGATCACTGGATCAAGTTTCCACGAGCGACTACATGAACCAGCATGCAGCCTACTTTGAAACGCTGTGAGAGGAGGTACAAACCTGGTCATAGTAGGAGGAGCCAAGAGACTGGAACATTGGGAGTGGTCTCTTTAGGCTTTAAGAACTTCAGGTGAAACAATCATACCTGTGATTCTGGCACTGATGAAAGCCGAGTCCCGGCTAGAAACGCGTCTGCCCCAGCGCTTCATGAACTTTTTTGCACGCTTCATTTGCTCAAATAAATCGTTTTACCCCGGAGCATGTGTCCTGCCTACTTCTTACTGAGTAAGTGAGCACCTGGTGTTGATGTATAGCCGGTAGTTGACACCGGCAAGGACACGCCCTCTCGATCAGGCGCCCTGCGACACTCAACGATCTCTCTTGGTTTTCGCAATGAAATTGCACACGCAGAGCCCCCCCATGCGGGTTATTGCCACGGAGCATCACTTCACTGCAAGGGGAGAGAGGAGGCTTTTCTGTACAGCCTGAGAAGGGGAAACGTATGGCAAGAATCGGACAAAATTTCTGTTCTTACAAAGCTGTGGCGAAAACATGTGGAATCTCGCCAAAGATTGGAGACACCACTGTGTGTTCTTGGATTTTCTAGATCACTGGATCAAGTTTCCACGAGCGACTACATGAACCAGCATGCAGCCTACTTTGAAACGCTGTGAGAGGAGGTACAAACCTGGTCATAGTAGGAGGAGCCAAGAGACTGGAACATTGGGAGTGGTCTCTTTAGGCTTTAAGAACTTCAGGTGAAACAATCATACCTGTGATTCTGGCACTGATGAAAGCCGAGTCCCGGCTAGAAACGCGTCTGCCCCAGCGCTTCATGAACTTTTTTGCACGCTTCGTTTGCTCAAATAAATCGTTTTACCCCGGAGCATGTGTCCTGCCTACTTCTTACTGAGTAAGTGAGCACCTGGTGTTGATGTATAGCCGGTAGTTGACACCGGCAAGGACACGCCCTCTCGATCAGGCGCCCTGCGACACTCAACGATCTCTCTTGGTTTTCGCAATGAAATTGCACACGCAGAGCCCCCCCATGCGGGTTATTGCCACGGAGCATCACTTCACTGCAAGGGGAGAGAGGAGGCTTTTCTGTACAGCCTGAGAAGGGGAAACGTATGGCAAGAATCGGACAAAATTTCTGTTCTTACAAAGCTGTGGCGAAAACATGTGGAATCTCGCCAAAGACTGGAGACACCACTGTGTGTTCTTGGATTTTCTAGATCACTGGATCAAGTTTCCACGAGCGACTACATGAACCAGCATGCAGCCTACTTTGAAACGCTGTGAGAGGAGGTACAAACCTGGTCATAGTAGGAGGAGCCAAGAGACTGGAACATTGGGAGTGGTCTCTTTAGGCTTTAAGAACTTCAGGTGAAACAATCATACCTGTGATTCTGGCACTGATGAAAGCCGAGTCCCGGCTAGAAACTCGTCTGCCCCAGCGCTTCATGAACTTTTTTGCACGCTTCGTTTGCTCAAATAAATCGTTTTACCCCGGAGCATGTGTCCTGCCTACTTCTTACTGAGTAAGTGAGCACCTGGTGTTGATGTATAGCCGGTAGTTGACACCGGCAAGGACACGCCCTCTCGATCAGGCGCCCTGCGACACTCAACGATCTCTCTTGGTTTTCGCAATGAAATTGCACACGCAGAGCCCCCCCATGCGGGTTATTGCCACGGAGCATCACTTCACTGCAAGGGGAGAGAGGAGGCTTTTCTGTACAGCCTGAGAAGGGGAAACGTATGGCAAGAATCGGACAAAATTTCTGTTCTTACAAAGCTGTGGCGAAAACATGTGGAATCTCGCCAAAGATTGGAGACACCACTGTGTGTTCTTGGATTTTCTAGATCACTGGATCAAGTTTCCACGAGCGACTACATGAACCAGCATGCAGCCTACTTTGAAACGCTGTGAGAGGAGGTACAAACCTGGTCATAGTAGGAGGAGCCAAGAGACTGGAACATTGGGAGTGGTCTCTTTAGGCTTTAAGAACTTCAGGTGAAACAATCATACCTGTGATTCTGGCACTGATGAAAGCCGAGTCCCGGCTAGAAACGCGTCTGCCCCAGCGCTTCATGAACTTTTTTGCACGCTTCGTTTGCTCAAATAAATCGTTTTACCCCGGAGCATGTGTCCTGCCTACTTCTTACTGAGTAAGTGAGCACCTGGTGTTGATGTATAGCCGGTAGTTGACACCGGCAAGGACACGCCCTCTCGATCAGGCGCCCTGCGACACTCAACGATCTCTCTTGGTTTTCGCAATGAAATTGCACACGCAGAGCCCCCCCATGCGGGTTATTGCCACGGAGCATCACTTCACTGCAAGGGGAGAGAGGAGGCTTTTCTGTACAGCCTGAGAAGGGGAAACGTATGGCAAGAATCGGACAAAATTTCTGTTCTTACAAAGCTGTGGCGAAAACATGTGGAATCTCGCCAAAGATTGGAGACACCACTGTGTGTTCTTGGATTTTCTAGATCACTGGATCAAGTTTCCACGAGCGACTACATGAACCAGCATGCAGCCTACTTTGAAACGCTGTGAGAGGAGGTACAAACCTGGTCATAGTAGGAGGAGCCAAGAGACTGGAACATTGGGAGTGGTCTCTTTAGGCTTTAAGAACTTCAGGTGAAACAATCATACCTGTGATTCTGGCACTGATGAAAGCCGAGTCCCGGCTAGAAACGCGTCTGCCCCAGCGCTTCATGAACTTTTTTGCACGCTTCGTTTGCTCAAATAAATCGTTTTACCCCGGAGCATGTGTCCTGCCTACTTCTTACTGAGTAAGTGAGCACCTGGTGTTGATGTATAGCCGGTAGTTGACACCGGCAAGGACACGCCCTCTCGATCAGGCGCCCTGCGACACTCAACGATCTCTCTTGGTTTTCGCAATGAAATTGCACACGCAGAGCCCCCCCATGCGGGTTATTGCCACGGAGCATCACTTCACTGCAAGGGGAGAGAGGAGGCTTTTCTGTACAGCCTGAGAAGGGGAAACGTATGGCAAGAATCGGACAAAATTTCTGTTCTTACAAAGCTGTGGCGAAAACATGTGGAATCTCGCCAAAGATTGGAGACACCACTGTGTGTTCTTGGATTTTCTAGATCACTGGATCAAGTTTCCACGAGCGACTACATGAACCAGCATGCAGCCTACTTTGAAACGCTGTGAGAGGAGGTACAAACCTGGTCATAGTAGGAGGAGCCAAGAGACTGGAACATTGGGAGTGGTCTCTTTAGGCTTTAAGAACTTCAGGTGAAACAATCATACCTGTGATTCTGGCACTGATGAAAGCCGAGTCCCGGCTAGAAACGCGTCTGCCCCAGCGCTTCATGAACTTTTTTGCACGCTTTGTTTGCTCAAATAAATCGTTTTACCCCGGAGCATGTGTCCTGCCTACTTCTTACTGAGTAAGTGAGCACCTGGTGTTGATGTATAGCCGGTAGTTGACACCGGCAAGGACACGCCCTCTCGATCAGGCGCCCTGCGACACTCAACGATCTCTCTTGGTTTTCGCAATGAAATTGCACACGCAGAGCCCCCCCATGCGGGTTATTGCCACGGAGCATCACTTCACTGCAAGGGGAGAGAGGAGGCTTTTCTGTACAGCCTGAGAAGGGGAAACGTATGGCAAGAATCGGACAAAATTTCTGTTCTTACAAAGCTGTGGCGAAAACATGTGGAATCTCGCCAAAGATTGGAGACACCACTGTGTGTTCTTGGATTTTCTAGATCACTGGATCAAGTTTCCACGAGCGACTACATGAACCAACATGCAGCCTACTTTGAAACGCTGTGAGAGGAGGTACAAACCTGGTCATAGTAGGAGGAGCCAAGAGACTGGAACATTGGGAGTGGTCTCTTTAGGCTTTAAGAACTTCAGGTGAAACAATCATACCTGTGATTCTGGCACTGATGAAAGCCGAGTCCCGGCTAGAAACGCGTCTGCCCCAGCGCTTCATGAACTTTTTTGCACGCTTCGTTTGCTCAAATAAATCGTTTTACCCCGGAGCATGTGTCCTGCCTACTTCTTACTGAGTAAGTGAGCACCTGGTGTTGATGTATAGCCGGTAGTTGACACCGGCAAGGACACGCCCTCTCGATCAGGCGCCCTGCGACACTCAACGATCTCTCTTGGTTTTCGCAATGAAATTGCACACGCAGAGCCCCCCCATGCGGGTTATTGCCACGGAGCATCACTTCACTGCAAGGGGAGAGAGGAGGCTTTTCTGTACAGCCTGAGAAGGGGAAACGTATGGCAAGAATCGGACAAAATTTCTGTTCTTACAAAGCTGTGGCGAAAACATGTGGAATCTCGCCAAAGATTGGAGACACCACTGTGTGTTCTTGGATTTTCTAGATCACTGGATCAAGTTTCCACGAGCGACTACATGAACCAGCATGCAGCCTACTTTGAAACGCTGTGAGAGGAGGTACAAACCTGGTCATAGTAGGAGGAGCCAAGAGACTGGAACATTGGGAGTGGTCTCTTTAGGCTTTAAGAACTTCAGGTGAAACAATCATACCTGTGATTCTGGCACTGATGAAAGCCGAGTCCCGGCTAGAAACGCGTCTGCCCCAGCGCTTCATGAACTTTTTTGCACGCTTCGTTTGCTCAAATAAATCGTTTTACCCCGGAGCATGTGTCCTGCCTACTTCTTACTGAGTAAGTGAGCACCTGGTGTTGATGTATAGCCGGTAGTTGACACCGGCAAGGACACACCCTCTCGATCAGGCGCCCTGCGACACTCAACGATCTCTCTTGGTTTTCGCAATGAAATTGCACACGCAGAGCCCCCCCATGCGGGTTATTGCCACGGAGCATCACTTCACTGCAAGGGGAGAGAGGAGGCTTTTCTGTACAGCCTGAGAAGGGGAAACGTATGGCAAGAATCGGACAAAATTTCTGTTCTTACAAAGCTGTGGCGAAAACATGTGGAATCTCGCCAAAGATTGGAGACACCACTGTGTGTTCTTGGATTTTCTAGATCACTGGATCAAGTTTCCACGAGCGACTACATGAACCAGCATGCAGCCTACTTTGAAACGCTGTGAGAGGAGGTACAAACCTGGTCATAGTAGGAGGAGCCAAGAGACTGGAACATTGGGAGTGGTCTCTTTAGGCTTTAAGAACTTCAGGTGAAACAATCATACCTGTGATTCTGGCACTGATGAAAGCCGAGTCCCGGCTAGAAACGCGTCTGCCCCAGCGCTTCATGAACTTTTTTGCACGCTTCGTTTGCTCAAATAAATCGTTTTACCCCGGAGCATGTGTCCTGCCTACTTCTTACTGAGTAAGTGAGCACCTGGTGTTGATGTATAGCCGGTAGTTGACACCGGCAAGGACACGCCCTCTCGATCAGGCGCCCTGCGACACTCAACGATCTCTCTTGGTTTTCGCAATGAAATTGCACACGCAGAGCCCCCCCATGCGGGTTATTGCCACGGAGCATCACTTCACTGCAAGGGGAGAGAGGAGGCTTTTCTGTACAGCCTGAGAAGGGGAAACGTATGGCAAGAATCGGACAAAATTTCTGTTCTTACAAAGCTGTGGCGAAAACATGTGGAATCTCGCCAAAGATTGGAGACACCACTGTGTGTTCTTGGATTTTCTAGATCACTGGATCAAGTTTCCACGAGCGACTACATGAACCAGCATGCAGCCTACTTTGAAACGCTGTGAGAGGAGGTACAAACCTGGTCATAGTAGGAGGAGCCAAGAGACTGGAACATTGGGAGTGGTCTCTTTAGGCTTTAAGAACTTCAGGTGAAACAATCATACCTGTGATTCTGGCACTGATGAAAGCCGAGTCCCGGCTAGAAACGCGTCTGCCCCAGCGCTTCATGAACTTTTTTGCACGCTTCGTTTGCTCAAATAAATCGTTTTACCCCGGAGCATGTGTCCTGCCTACTTCTTACTGAGTAAGTGAGCACCTGGTGTTGATGTATAGCCGGTAGTTGACACCGGCAAGGACACGCCCTCTCGATCAGGCGCCCTGCGACACTCAACGATCTCTCTTGGTTTTCGCAATGAAATTGCACACGCAGAGCCCCCCCATGCGGGTTATTGCCACGGAGCATCACTTCACTGCAAGGGGAGAGAGGAGGCTTTTCTGTACAGCCTGAGAAGGGGAAACGTATGGCAAGAATCGGACAAAATTTCTGTTCTTACAAAGCTGTGGCGAAAACATGTGGAATCTCGCCAAAGATTGGAGACACCACTGTGTGTTCTTGGATTTTCTAGATCACTGGATCAAGTTTCCACGAGCGACTACATGAACCAGCATGCAGCCTACTTTGAAACGCTGTGAGAGGAGGTACAAACCTGGTCATAGTAGGAGGAGCCAAGAGACTGGAACATTGGGAGTGGTCTCTTTAGGCTTTAAGAACTTCAGGTGAAACAATCATACCTGTGATTCTGGCACTGATGAAAGCCGAGTCCCGGCTAGAAACGCGTCTGCCCCAGCGCTTCATGAACTTTTTTGCACGCTTCGTTTGCTCAAATAAATCGTTTTACCCCGGAGCATGTGTCCTGCCTACTTCTTACTGAGTAAGTGAGCACCTGGTGTTGATGTATAGCCGGTAGTTGACACCGGCAAGGACACGCCCTCTTGATCAGGCGCCCTGCGACACTCAACGATCTCTCTTGGTTTTCGCAATGAAATTGCACACGCAGAGCCCCCCCATGCGGGTTATTGCCACGGAGCATCACTTCACTGCAAGGGGAGAGAGGAGGCTTTTCTGTACAGCCTGAGAAGGGGAAACGTATGGCAAGAATCGGACAAAATTTCTGTTCTTACAAAGCTGTGGCGAAAACATGTGGAATCTCGCCAAAGATTGGAGACACCACTGTGTGTTCTTGGATTTTCTAGATCACTGGATCAAGTTTCCACGAGCGACTACATGAACCAGCATGCAGCCTACTTTGAAACGCTGTGAGAGGAGGTACAAACCTGGTCATAGTAGGAGGAGCCAAGAGACTGGAACATTGGGAGTGGTCTCTTTAGGCTTTAAGAACTTCAGGTGAAACAATCATACCTGTGATTCTGGCACTGATGAAAGCCGAGTCCCGGCTAGAAACGCGTCTGCCCCAGCGCTTCATGAACTTTTTTGCACGCTTCGTTTGCTCAAATAAATCGTTTTACCCCGGAGCATGTGTCCTGCCTACTTCTTACTGAGTAAGTGAGCACCTGGTGTTGATGTATAGCCGGTAGTTGACACCGGCAAGGACACGCCCTCTCGATCAGGCGCCCTGCGACACTCAACGATCTCTCTTGGTTTTCGCAATGAAATTGCACACGCAGAGCCCCCCCATGCGGGTTATTGCCACGGAGCATCACTTCACTGCAAGGGGAGAGAGGAGGCTTTTCTGTACAGCCTGAGAAGGGGAAACGTATGGCAAGAATCGGACAAAATTTCTATTCTTACAAAGCTGTGGCGAAAACATGTGGAATCTCGCCAAAGATTGGAGACACCACTGTGTGTTCTTGGATTTTCTAGATCACTGGATCAAGTTTCCACGAGCGACTACATGAACCAGCATGCAGCCTACTTTGAAACGCTGTGAGAGGAGGTACAAACCTGGTCATAGTAGGAGGAGCCAAGAGACTGGAACATTGGGAGTGGTCTCTTTAGGCTTTAAGAACTTCAGGTGAAACAATCATACCTGTGATTCTGGCACTGATGAAAGCCGAGTCCCGGCTAGAAACGCGTCTGCCCCAGCGCTTCATGAACTTTTTTGCACGCTTCGTTTGCTCAAATAAATCGTTTTACCCCGGAGCATGTGTCCTGCCTACTTCTTACTGAGTAAGTGAGCACCTGGTGTTGATGTATAGCCGGTAGTTGACACCGGCAAGGACACGCCCTCTCGATCAGGCGCCCTGCGACACTCAACGATCTCTCTTGGTTTTCGCAATGAAATTGCACACGCAGAGCCCCCCCATGCGGGTTATTGCCACGGAGCATCACTTCACTGCAAGGGGAGAGAGGAGGCTTTTCTGTACAGCCTGAGAAGGGGAAACGTATGGCAAGAATCGGACAAAATTTCTGTTCTTACAAAGCTGTGGCGAAAACATGTGGAATCTCGCCAAAGATTGGAGTGTGTTCTTGGATTTTCTAGATCACTGGATCAAGTTTCCACGAGCGACTACATGAACCAGCATGCAGCCTACTTTGAAACGCTGTGAGAGGAGGTACAAACCTGGTCATAGTAGGAGGAGCCAAGAGACTGGAACATTGGGAGTGGTCTCTTAAGGCTTTAAGAACTTCAGGTGAAACAATCATACCTGTGATTCTGGCACTGATGAAAGCCGAGTCCCGGCTAGAAACGCGTCTGCCCCAGCGCTTCATGAACTTTTTTGCACGCTTCGTTTGCTCAAATAAATCGTTTTACCCCGGAGCATGTGTCCTGCCTACTTCTTACTGAGTAAGTGAGCACCTGGTGTTGATGTATAGCCGGTAGTTGACACCGGCAAGGACACGCCCTCTCGATCAGGCGCCCTGCGACACTCAACGATCTCTCTTGGTTTTCGCAATGAAATTGCACACGCAGAGCCCCCCCATGCGGGTTATTGCCACGGAGCATCACTTCACTGCAAGGGGAGGGAGGAGGCTTTTCTGTACAGCCTGAGAAGGGGAAACGTATGGCAAGAATCGGACAAAATTTCTGTTCTTACAAAGCTGTGGCGAAAACATGTGGAATCTCGCCAAAGATTGGAGACACCACTGTGTGTTCTTGGATTTTCTAGATCACTGGATCAAGTTTCCACGAGCGACTACATGAACCAGCATGCAGCCTACTTTGAAACGCTGTGAGAGGAGGTACAAACCTGGTCATAGTAGGAGGAGCCAAGAGACTGGAACATTGGGAGTGGTCTCTTTAGGCTTTAAGAACTTCAGGTGAAACAATCATACCTGTGATTCTGGCACTGATGAAAGCCGAGTCCCGGCTAGAAACGCGTCTGCCCCAGCGCTTCATGAACTTTTTTGCACGCTTCGTTTGCTCAAATAAATCGTTTTACCCCGGAGCATGTGTCCTGCCTACTTCTTACTGAGTAAGTGAGCACCTGGTGTTGATGTATAGCCGGTAGTTGACACCGGCAAGGACACGCCCTCTCGATCAGGCGCCCTGCGACACTCAACGATCTCTCTTGGTTTTCGCAATGAAATTGCACACGCAGAGCCCCCCCATGCGGGTTATTGCCACGGAGCATCACTTCACTGCAAGGGGAGAGAGGAGGCTTTTCTGTACAGCCTGAGAAGAGGAAACGTATGGCAAGAATCGGACAAAATTTCTGTTCTTACAAAGCTGTGGCGAAAACATGTGGAATCTCGCCAAAGATTGGAGACACCACTGTGTGTTCTTGGATTTTCTAGATCACTGGATCAAGTTTCCACGAGCGACTACATGAACCAGCATGCAGCCTACTTTGAAACGCTGTGAGAGGAGGTACAAACCTGGTCATAGTAGGAGGAGCCAAGAGACTGGAACATTGGGAGTGGTCTCTTTAGGCTTTAAGAACTTCAGGTGAAACAATCATACCTGTGATTCTGGCACTGATGAAAGCCGAGTCCCGGCTAGAAACGCGTCTGCCCCAGCGCTTCATGAACTTTTTTGCACGCTTCGTTTGCTCAAATAAATCGTTTTACCCCGGAGCATGTGTCCTGCCTACTTCTTACTGAGTAAGTGAGCACCTGGTGTTGATGTATAGCCGGTAGTTGACACCGGCAAGGACATGCCCTCTCGATCAGGCGCCCTGCGACACTCAACGATCTCTCTTGGTTTTCGCAATGAAATTGCACACGCAGAGCCCCCCCATGCGGGTTATTGCCACGGAGCATCACTTCACTGCAAGGGGAGAGAGGAGGCTTTTCTGTACAGCCTGAGAAGGGGAAACGTATGGCAAGAATCGGACAAAATTTCTGTTCTTACAAAGCTGTGGCGAAAACATGTGGAATCTCGCCAAAGATTGGAGACACCACTGTGTGTTCTTGGATTTTCTAGATCACTGGATCAAGTTTCCACGAGCGACTACATGAACCAGCATGCAGCCTACTTTGAAACGCTGTGAGAGGAGGTACAAACCTGGTCATAGTAGGAGGAGCCAAGAGACTGGAACATTGGGAGTGGTCTCTTTAGGCTTTAAGAACTTCAGGTGAAACAATCATACCTGTGATTCTGGCACTGATGAAAGCCGAGTCCCGGCTAGAAACGCGTCTGCCCCAGCGCTTCATGAACTTTTTTGCACGCTTCGTTTGCTCAAATAAATCGTTTTACCCCGGAGCATGTGTCCTGCCTACTTCTTACTGAGTAAGTGAGCACCTGGTGTTGATGTATAGCCGGTAGTTGACACCGGCAAGGACACGCCCTCTCGATCAGGCGCCCTGCGACACTCAACGATCTCTCTTGGTTTTCGCAATGAAATTGCACACGCAGAGCCCCCCCATGCGGGTTATTGCCACGGAGCATCACTTCACTGCAAGGGGAGAGAGGAGGCTTTTCTGTACAGCCTGAGAAGGGGAAACGTATGGCAAGAATCGGACAAAATTTCTGTTCTTACAAAGCTGTGGCGAAAACATGTGGAATCTCGCCAAAGATTGGAGACACCACTGTGTGTTCTTGGATTTTCTAGATCACTGGATCAAGTTTCCACGAGCGACTACATGAACCAGCATGCAGCCTACTTTGAAACGCTGTGAGAGGAGGTACAAACCTGGTCATAGTAGGAGGAGCCAAGAGACTGGAACATTGGGAGTGGTCTCTTTAGGCTTTAAGAACTTCAGGTGAAACAATCATACCTGTGATTCTGGCACTGATGAAAGCCGAGTCCCGGCTAGAAACGCGTCTGCCCCAGCGCTTCATGAACTTTTTTGCACGCTTCGTTTGCTCAAATAAATCGTTTTACCCCGGAGCATGTGTCCTGCCTACTTCTTACTGAGTAAGTGAGCACCTGGTGTTGATGTATAGCCGGTAGTTGACACCGGCAAGGACACACCCTCTCGATCAGGCGCCCTGCGACACTCAACGATCTCTCTTGGTTTTCGCAATGAAATTGCACACGCAGAGCCCCCCCATGCGGGTTATTGCCACGGAGCATCACTTCACTGCAAGGGGAGAGAGGAGGCTTTTCTGTACAGCCTGAGAAGGGGAAACGTATGGCAAGAATCGGACAAAATTTCTGTTCTTACAAAGCTGTGGCGAAAACATGTGGAATCTCGCCAAAGATTGGAGACACCACTGTGTGTTCTTGGATTTTCTAGATCACTGGATCAAGTTTCCACGAGCGACTACATGAACCAGCATGCAGCCTACTTTGAAACGCTGTGAGAGGAGGTACAAACCTGGTCATAGTAGGAGGAGCCAAGAGACTGGAACATTGGGAGTGGTCTCTTTAGGCTTTAAGAACTTCAGGTGAAACAATCATACCTGTGATTCTGGCACTGATGAAAGCCGAGTCCCGGCTAGAAACGCGTCTGCCCCAGCGCTTCATGAACTTTTTTGCACGCTTCGTTTGCTCAAATAAATCGTTTTACACCGGAGCATGTGTCCTGCCTACTTCTTACTGAGTAAGTGAGCACCTGGTGTTGATGTATAGCCGGTAGTTGACACCGGCAAGGACACGCCCTCTCGATCAGGCGCCCTGCGACACTCAACGATCTCTCTTGGTTTTCGCAATGAAATTGCACACGCAGAGCCCCCCCATGCGGGTTATTGCCACGGAGCATCACTTCACTGCAAGGGGAGAGAGGAGGCTTTTCTGTACAGCCTGAGAAGGGGAAACGTATGGCAAGAATCGGACAAAATTTCTGTTCTTACAAAGCTGTGGCGAAAACATGTGGAATCTCGCCAAAGATTGGAGACACCACTGTGTGTTCTTGGATTTTCTAGATCACTGGATCAAGTTTCCACGAGCGACTACATGAACCAGCATGCAGCCTACTTTGAAACGCTGTGAGAGGAGGTACAAACCTGGTCATAGTAGGAGGAGCCAAGAGACTGGAACATTGGGAGTGGTCTCTTTAGGCTTTAAGAACTTCAGGTGAAACAATCATACCTGTGATTCTGGCACTGATGAAAGCCGAGTCCCGGCTAGAAACGCGTCTGCCCCAGCGCTTCATGAACTTTTTTGCACGCTTCGTTTGCTCAAATAAATCGTTTTACCCCGGAGCATGTGTCCTGCCTACTTCTTACTGAGTAAGTGAGCACCTGGTGTTGATGTATAGCCGGTAGTTGACACCGGCAAGGACACGCCCTCTCGATCAGGCGCCCTGCGACACTCAACGATCTCTCTTGGTTTTCGCAATGAAATTGCACACGCAGAGCCCCCCCATGCGGGTTATTGCCCAGGAGCATCACTTCACTGCAAGGGGAGAGAGGAGGCTTTTCTGTACAGCCTGAGAAGGGGAAACGTATGGCAAGAATCGGACAAAATTTCTGTTCTTACAAAGCTGTGGCGAAAACATGTGGAATCTCGCCAAAGATTGGAGACACCACTGTGTGTTCTTGGATTTTCTAGATCACTGGATCAAGTTTCCACGAGCGACTACATGAACCAGCATGCAGCCTACTTTGAAACGCTGTGAGAGGAGGTACAAACCTGGTCATAGTAGGAGGAGCCAAGAGACTGGAACATTGGGAGTGGTCTCTTTAGGCTTTAAGAACTTCAGGTGAAACAATCATACCTGTGATTCTGGCACTGATGAAAGCCGAGTCCCGGCTAGAAACGCGTCTGCCCCAGCGCTTCATGAACTTTTTTGCACGCTTCGTTTGCTCAAATAAATCGTTTTACCCCGGAGCATGTGTCCTGCCTACTTCTTACTGAGTAAGTGAGCACCTGGTGTTGATGTATAGCCGGTAGTTGACACCGGCAAGGACACACCCTCTCGATCAGGCGCCCTGCGACACTCAACGATCTCTCTTGGTTTTCGCAATGAAATTGCACACGCAGAGCCCCCCCATGCGGGTTATTGCCACGGAGCATCACTTCACTGCAAGGGGAGAGAGGAGGCTTTTCTGTACAGCCTGAGAAGGGGAAACGTATGGCAAGAATCGGACAAAATTTCTGTTCTTACAAAGCTGTGGCGAAAACATGTGGAATCTCGCCAAAGATTGGAGACACCACTGTGTGTTCTTGGATTTTCTAGATCACTGGATCAAGTTTCCACGAGCGACTACATGAACCAGCATGCAGCCTACTTTGAAACGCTGTGAGAGGAGGTACAAACCTGGTCATAGTAGGAGGAGCCAAGAGACTGGAACATTGGGAGTGGTCTCTTTAGGCTTTAAGAACTTCAGGTGAAACAATCATACCTGTGATTCTGGCACTGATGAAAGCCGAGTCCCGGCTAGAAACGCGTCTGCCCCAGCGCTTCATGAACTTTTTTGCACGCTTCGTTTGCTCAAATAAATCGTTTTACACCGGAGCATGTGTCCTGCCTACTTCTTACTGAGTAAGTGAGCACCTGGTGTTGATGTATAGCCGGTAGTTGACACCGGCAAGGACACGCCCTCTCGATCAGGCGCCCTGCGACACTCAACGATCTCTCTTGGTTTTCGCAATGAAATTGCACACGCAGAGCCCCCCCATGCGGGTTATTGCCACGGAGCATCACTTCACTGCAAGGGGAGAGAGGAGGCTTTTCTGTACAGCCTGAGAAGGGGAAACGTATGGCAAGAATCGGACAAAATTTCTGTTCTTACAAAGCTGTGGCGAAAACATGTGGAATCTCGCCAAAGATTGGAGACACCACTGTGTGTTCTTGGATTTTCTAGATCACTGGATCAAGTTTCCACGAGCGACTACATGAACCAGCATGCAGCCTACTTTGAAACGCTGTGAGAGGAGGTACAAACCTGGTCATAGTAGGAGGAGCCAAGAGACTGGAACATTGGGAGTGGTCTCTTTAGGCTTTAAGAACTTCAGGTGAAACAATCATACCTGTGATTCTGGCACTGATGAAAGCCGAGTCCCGGCTAGAAACGCGTCTGCCCCAGCGCTTCATGAACTTTTTTGCACGCTTCGTTTGCTCAAATAAATCGTTTTACCCCGGAGCATGTGTCCTGCCTACTTCTTACTGAGTAAGTGAGCACCTGGTGTTGATGTATAGCCGGTAGTTGACACCGGCAAGGACACGCCCTCTCGATCAGGCGCCCTGCGACACTCAACGATCTCTCTTGGTTTTCGCAATGAAATTGCACACGCAGAGCCCCCCCATGCGGGTTATTGCCCAGGAGCATCACTTCACTGCAAGGGGAGAGAGGAGGCTTTTCTGTACAGCCTGAGAAGGGGAAACGTATGGCAAGAATCGGACAAAATTTCTGTTCTTACAAAGCTGTGGCGAAAACATGTGGAATCTCGCCAAAGATTGGAGACACCACTGTGTGTTCTTGGATTTTCTAGATCACTGGATCAAGTTTCCACGAGCGACTACATGAACCAGCATGCAGCCTACTTTGAAACGCTGTGAGAGGAGGTACAAACCTGGTCATAGTAGGAGGAGCCAAGAGACTGGAACATTGGGAGTGGTCTCTTTAGGCTTTAAGAACTTCAGGTGAAACAATCATACCTGTGATTCTGGCACTGATGAAAGCCGAGTCCCGGCTAGAAACGCGTCTGCCCCAGCGCTTCATGAACTTTTTTGCACGCTTCGTTTGCTCAAATAAATCGTTTTACCCCGGAGCATGTGTCCTGCCTACTTCTTACTGAGTAAGTGAGCACCTGGTGTTGATGTATAGCCGGTAGTTGACACCGGCAAGGACACGCCCTCTTGATCAGGCGCCCTGCGACACTCAACGATCTCTCTTGGTTTTCGCAATGAAATTGCACACGCAGAGCCCCCCCATGCGGGTTATTGCCACGGAGCATCACTTCACTGCAAGGGGAGAGAGGAGGCTTTTCTGTACAGCCTGAGAAGGGGAAACGTATGGCAAGAATCGGACAAAATTTCTGTTCTTACAAAGCTGTGGCGAAAACATGTGGAATCTCGCCAAAGATTGGAGACACCACTGTGTGTTCTTGGATTTTCTAGATCACTGGATCAAGTTTCCACGAGCGACTACATGAACCAGCATGCAGCCTACTTTGAAACGCTGTGAGAGGAGGTACAAACCTGGTCATAGTAGGAGGAGCCAAGAGACTGGAACATTGGGAGTGGTCTCTTTAGGCTTTAAGAACTTCAGGTGAAACAATCATACCTGTGATTCTGGCACTGATGAAAGCCGAGTCCCGGCTAGAAACGCGTCTGCCCCAGCGCTTCATGAACTTTTTTGCACGCTTCGTTTGCTCAAATAAATTGTTTTACCCCGGAGCATGTGTCCTGCCTACTTCTTACTGAGTAAGTGAGCACCTGGTGTTGATGTATAGCCGGTAGTTGACACCGGCAAGGACACGCCCTCTCGATCAGGCGCCCTGCGACACTCAACGATCTCTCTTGGTTTTCGCAATGAAATTGCACACGCAGAGCCCCCCCATGCGGGTTATTGCCACGGAGCATCACTTCACTGCAAGGGGAGAGAGGAGGCTTTTCTGTACAGCCTGAGAAGGGGAAACGTATGGCAAGAATCGGACAAAATTTCTGTTCTTACAAAGCTGTGGCGAAAACATGTGGAATCTCGCCAAAGATTGGAGACACCACTGTGTGTTCTTGGATTTTCTAGATCACTGGATCAAGTTTCCACGAGCGACTACATGAACCAGCATGCAGCCTACTTTGAAACGCTGTGAGAGGAGGTACAAACCTGGTCATAGTAGGAGGAGCCAAGAGACTGGAACATTGGGAGTGGTCTCTTTAGGCTTTAAGAACTTCAGGTGAAACAATCATACCTGTGATTCTGGCACTGATGAAAGCCGAGTCCCGGCTAGAAACGCGTCTGCCCCAGCGCTTCATGAACTTTTTTGCACGCTTCGTTTGCTCAAATAAATCGTTTTACCCCGGAGCATGTGTCCTGCCTACTTCTTACTGAGTAAGTGAGCACCTGGTGTTGATGTATAGCCGGTAGTTGACACCGGCAAGGACACGCCCTCTCGATCAGGCGCCCTGCGACACTCAACGATCTCTCTTGGTTTTCGCAATGAAATTGCACACGCAGAGCCCCCCCATGCGGGTTATTGCCACGGAGCATCACTTCACTGCAAGGGGAGAGAGGAGGCTTTTCTGTACAGCCTGAGAAGGGGAAACGTATGGCAAGAATCGGACAAAATTTCTATTCTTACAAAGCTGTGGCGAAAACATGTGGAATCTCGCCAAAGATTGGAGACACCACTGTGTGTTCTTGGATTTTCTAGATCACTGGATCAAGTTTCCACGAGCGACTACATGAACCAGCATGCAGCCTACTTTGAAATGCTGTGAGAGGAGGTACAAACCTGGTCATAGTAGGAGGAGCCAAGAGACTGGAACATTGGGAGTGGTCTCTTTAGGCTTTAAGAACTTCAGGTGAAACAATCATACCTGTGATTCTGGCACTGATGAAAGCCGAGTCCCGGCTAGAAACGCGTCTGCCCCAGCGCTTCATGAACTTTTTTGCACGCTTCGTTTGCTCAAATAAATCGTTTTACCCCGGAGCATGTGTCCTGCCTACTTCTTACTGAGTAAGTGAGCACCTGGTGTTGATGTATAGCCGGTAGTTGACACCGGCAAGGACACGCCCTCTTGATCAGGCGCCCTGCGACACTCAACGATCTCTCTTGGTTTTCGCAATGAAATTGCACACGCAGAGCCCCCCCATGCGGGTTATTGCCACGGAGCATCACTTCACTGCAAGGGGAGAGAGGAGGCTTTTCTGTACAGCCTGAGAAGGGGAAACGTATGGCAAGAATCGGACAAAATTTCTGTTCTTACAAAGCTGTGGCGAAAACATGTGGAATCTCGCCAAAGATTGGAGACACCACTGTGTGTTCTTGGATTTTCTAGATCACTGGATCAAGTTTCCACGAGCGACTACATGAACCAGCATGCAGCCTACTTTGAAACGCTGTGAGAGGAGGTACAAACCTGGTCATAGTAGGAGGAGCCAAGAGACTGGAACATTGGGAGTGGTCTCTTTAGGCTTTAAGAACTTCAGGTGAAACAATCATACCTGTGATTCTGGCACTGATGAAAGCCGAGTCCCGGCTAGAAACGCGTCTGCCCCAGCGCTTCATGAACTTTTTTGCACGCTTCGTTTGCTCAAATAAATCGTTTTACCCCGGAGCATGTGTCCTGCCTACTTCTTACTGAGTAAGTGAGCACCTGGTGTTGATGTATAGCCGGTAGTTGACACCGGCAAGGACACGCCCTCTCGATCAGGCGCCCTGCGACACTCAACGATCTCTCTTGGTTTTCGCAATGAAATTGCACACGCAGAGCCCCCCCATGCGGGTTATTGCCACGGAGCATCACTTCACTGCAAGGGGAGAGAGGAGGCTTTTCTGTACAGCCTGAGAAGGGGAAACGTATGGCAAGAATCGGACAAAATTTCTGTTCTTACAAAGCTGTGGCGAAAACATGTGGAATCTCGCCAAAGATTGGAGACACCACTGTGTGTTCTTGGATTTTCTAGATCACTGGATCAAGTTTCCACGAGCGACTACATGAACCAGCATGCAGCCTACTTTGAAACGCTGTGAGAGGAGGTACAAACCTGGTCATAGTAGGAGGAGCCAAGAGACTGGAACATTGGGAGTGGTCTCTTTAGGCTTTAAGAACTTCAGGTGAAACAATCATACCTGTGATTCTGGCACTGATGAAAGCCGAGTCCCGGCTAGAAACGCGTCTGCCCCAGCGCTTCATGAACTTTTTTGCACGCTTCGTTTGCTCAAATAAATCGTTTTACCCCGGAGCATGTGTCCTGCCTACTTCTTACTGAGTAAGTGAGCACCTGGTGTTGATGTATAGCCGGTAGTTGACACCGGCAAGGACACGCCCTCTCGATCAGGCGCCCTGCGACACTCAACGATCTCTCTTGGTTTTCGCAATGAAATTGCACACGCAGAGCCCCCCCATGCGGGTTATTGCCACGGAGCATCACTTCACTGCAAGGGGAGAGAGGAGGCTTTTCTGTACAGCCTGAGAAGGGGAAACGTATGGCAAGAATCGGACAAAATTTCTATTCTTACAAAGCTGTGGCGAAAACATGTGGAATCTCGCCAAAGATTGGAGACACCACTGTGTGTTCTTGGATTTTCTAGATCACTGGATCAAGTTTCCACGAGCGACTACATGAACCAGCATGCAGCCTACTTTGAAACGCTGTGAGAGGAGGTACAAACCTGGTCATAGTAGGAGGAGCCAAGAGACTGGAACATTGGGAGTGGTCTCTTTAGGCTTTAAGAACTTCAGGTGAAACAATCATACCTGTGATTCTGGCACTGATGAAAGCCGAGTCCCGGCTAGAAACGCGTCTGCCCCAGCGCTTCATGAACTTTTTTGCACGCTTCGTTTGCTCAAATAAATCGTTTTACCCCGGAGCATGTGTCCTGCCTACTTCTTACTGAGTAAGTGAGCACCTGGTGTTGATGTATAGCCGGTAGTTGACACCGGCAAGGACACGCCCTCTCGATCAGGCGCCCTGCGACACTCAACGATCTCTCTTGGTTTTCGCAATGAAATTGCACACGCAGAGCCCCCCCATGCGGGTTATTGCCACGGAGCATCACTTCACTGCAAGGGGAGAGAGGAGGCTTTTCTGTACAGCCTGAGAAGGGGAAACGTATGGCAAGAATCGGACAAAATTTCTGTTCTTACAAAGCTGTGGCGAAAACATGTGGAATCTCGCCAAAGATTGGAGTGTGTTCTTGGATTTTCTAGATCACTGGATCAAGTTTCCACGAGCGACTACATGAACCAGCATGCAGCCTACTTTGAAACGCTGTGAGAGGAGGTACAAACCTGGTCATAGTAGGAGGAGCCAAGAGACTGGAACATTGGGAGTGGTCTCTTTAGGCTTTAAGAACTTCAGGTGAAACAATCATACCTGTGATTCTGGCACTGATGAAAGCCGAGTCCCGGCTAGAAACGCGTCTGCCCCAGCGCTTCATGAACTTTTTTGCACGCTTCGTTTGCTCAAATAAATCGTTTTACCCCGGAGCATGTGTCCTGCCTACTTCTTACTGAGTAAGTGAGCACCTGGTGTTGATGTATAGCCGGTAGTTGACACCGGCAAGGACACGCCCTCTCGATCAGGCGCCCTGCGACACTCAACGATCTCTCTTGGTTTTCGCAATGAAATTGCACACGCAGAGCCCCCCCATGCGGGTTATTGCCACGGAGCATCACTTCACTGCAAGGGGAGAGAGGAGGCTTTTCTGTACAGCCTGAGAAGGGGAAACGTATGGCAAGAATCGGACAAAATTTCTGTTCTTACAAAGCTGTGGCGAAAACATGTGGAATCTCGCCAAAGATTGGAGACACCACTGTGTGTTCTTGGATTTTCTAGATCACTGGATCAAGTTTCCACGAGCGACTACATGAACCAGCATGCAGCCTACTTTGAAACGCTGTGAGAGGAGGTACAAACCTGGTCATAGTAGGAGGAGCCAAGAGACTGGAACATTGGGAGTGGTCTCTTTAGGCTTTAAGAACTTCAGGTGAAACAATCATACCTGTGATTCTGGCACTGATGAAAGCCGAGTCCCGGCTAGAAACGCGTCTGCCCCAGCGCTTCATGAACTTTTTTGCACGCTTCGTTTGCTCAAATAAATCGTTTTACCCCGGAGCATGTGTCCTGCCTACTTCTTACTGAGTAAGTGAGCACCTGGTGTTGATGTATAGCCGGTAGTTGACACCGGCAAGGACACGCCCTCTCGATCAGGCGCCCTGCGACACTCAACGATCTCTCTTGGTTTTCGCAATGAAATTGCACACGCAGAGCCCCCCCATGCGGGTTATTGCCACGGAGCATCACTTCACTGCAAGGGGAGAGAGGAGGCTTTTCTGTACAGCCTGAGAAGAGGAAACGTATGGCAAGAATCGGACAAAATTTCTGTTCTTACAAAGCTGTGGCGAAAACATGTGGAATCTCGCCAAAGATTGGAGACACCACTGTGTGTTCTTGGATTTTCTAGATCACTGGATCAAGTTTCCACGAGCGACTACATGAACCAGCATGCAGCCTACTTTGAAACGCTGTGAGAGGAGGTACAAACCTGGTCATAGTAGGAGGAGCCAAGAGACTGGAACATTGGGAGTGGTCTCTTTAGGCTTTAAGAACTTCAGGTGAAACAATCATACCTGTGATTCTGGCACTGATGAAAGCCGAGTCCCGGCTAGAAACGCGTCTGCCCCAGCGCTTCATGAACTTTTTTGCACGCTTCGTTTGCTCAAATAAATCGTTTTACCCCGGAGCATGTGTCCTGCCTACTTCTTACTGAGTAAGTGAGCACCTGGTGTTGATGTATAGCCGGTAGTTGACACCGGCAAGGACATGCCCTCTCGATCAGGCGCCCTGCGACACTCAACGATCTCTCTTGGTTTTCGCAATGAAATTGCACACGCAGAGCCCCCCCATGCGGGTTATTGCCACGGAGCATCACTTCACTGCAAGGGGAGAGAGGAGGCTTTTCTGTACAGCCTGAGAAGGGGAAACGTATGGCAAGAATCGGACAAAATTTCTGTTCTTACAAAGCTGTGGCGAAAACATGTGGAATCTCGCCAAAGATTGGAGACACCACTGTGTGTTCTTGGATTTTCTAGATCACTGGATCAAGTTTCCACGAGCGACTACATGAACCAGCATGCAGCCTACTTTGAAACGCTGTGAGAGGAGGTACAAACCTGGTCATAGTAGGAGGAGCCAAGAGACTGGAACATTGGGAGTGGTCTCTTTAGGCTTTAAGAACTTCAGGTGAAACAATCATACCTGTGATTCTGGCACTGATGAAAGCCGAGTCCCGGCTAGAAACGCGTCTGCCCCAGCGCTTCATGAACTTTTTTGCACGCTTCGTTTGCTCAAATAAATCGTTTTACCCCGGAGCATGTGTCCTGCCTACTTCTTACTGAGTAAGTGAGCACCTGGTGTTGATGTATAGCCGGTAGTTGACACCGGCAAGGACACGCCCTCTCGATCAGGCGCCCTGCGACACTCAACGATCTCTCTTGGTTTTCGCAATGAAATTGCACACGCAGAGCCCCCCCATGCGGGTTATTGCCACGGAGCATCACTTCACTGCAAGGGGAGAGAGGAGGCTTTTCTGTACAGCCTGAGAAGGGGAAACGTATGGCAAGAATCGGACAAAATTTCTGTTCTTACAAAGCTGTGGCGAAAACATGTGGAATCTCGCCAAAGATTGGAGACACCACTGTGTGTTCTTGGATTTTCTAGATCACTGGATCAAGTTTCCACGAGCGACTACATGAACCAGCATGCAGCCTACTTTGAAACGCTGTGAGAGGAGGTACAAACCTGGTCATAGTAGGAGGAGCCAAGAGACTGGAACATTGGGAGTGGTCTCTTTAGGCTTTAAGAACTTCAGGTGAAACAATCATACCTGTGATTCTGGCACTGATGAAAGCCGAGTCCCGGCTAGAAACGCGTCTGCCCCAGCGCTTCATGAACTTTTTTGCACGCTTCGTTTGCTCAAATAAATCGTTTTACCCCGGAGCATGTGTCCTGCCTACTTCTTACTGAGTAAGTGAGCACCTGGTGTTGATGTATAGCCGGTAGTTGACACCGGCAAGGACACACCCTCTCGATCAGGCGCCCTGCGACACTCAACGATCTCTCTTGGTTTTCGCAATGAAATTGCACACGCAGAGCCCCCCCATGCGGGTTATTGCCACGGAGCATCACTTCACTGCAAGGGGAGAGAGGAGGCTTTTCTGTACAGCCTGAGAAGGGGAAACGTATGGCAAGAATCGGACAAAATTTCTGTTCTTACAAAGCTGTGGCGAAAACATGTGGAATCTCGCCAAAGATTGGAGACACCACTGTGTGTTCTTGGATTTTCTAGATCACTGGATCAAGTTTCCACGAGCGACTACATGAACCAGCATGCAGCCTACTTTGAAACGCTGTGAGAGGAGGTACAAACCTGGTCATAGTAGGAGGAGCCAAGAGACTGGAACATTGGGAGTGGTCTCTTTAGGCTTTAAGAACTTCAGGTGAAACAATCATACCTGTGATTCTGGCACTGATGAAAGCCGAGTCCCGGCTAGAAACGCGTCTGCCCCAGCGCTTCATGAACTTTTTTGCACGCTTCGTTTGCTCAAATAAATCGTTTTACCCCGGAGCATGTGTCCTGCCTACTTCTTACTGAGTAAGTGAGCACCTGGTGTTGATGTATAGCCGGTAGTTGACACCGGCAAGGACACGCCCTCTCGATCAGGCGCCCTGCGACACTCAACGATCTCTCTTGGTTTTCGCAATGAAATTGCACACGCAGAGCCCCCCCATGCGGGTTATTGCCACGGAGCATCACTTCACTGCAAGGGGAGAGAGGAGGCTTTTCTGTACAGCCTGAGAAGGGGAAACGTATGGCAAGAATCGGACAAAATTTCTGTTCTTACAAAGCTGTGGCGAAAACATGTGGAATCTCGCCAAAGATTGGAGACACCACTGTGTGTTCTTGGATTTTCTAGATCACTGGATCAAGTTTCCACGAGCGACTACATGAACCAGCATGCAGCCTACTTTGAAACGCTGTGAGAGGAGGTACAAACCTGGTCATAGTAGGAGGAGCCATAGAGACTGGAACATTGGGAGTGGTCTCTTTAGGCTTTAAGAACTTCAGGTGAAACAATCATACCTGTGATTCTGGCACTGATGAAAGCCGAGTCCCGGCTAGAAACGCGTCTGCCCCAGCGCTTCATGAACTTTTTTGCACGCTTCGTTTGCTCAAATAAATCGTTTTACCCCGGAGCATGTGTCCTGCCTACTTCTTACTGAGTAAGTGAGCACCTGGTGTTGATGTATAGCCGGTAGTTGACACCGGCAAGGACACGCCCTCTCGATCAGGCGCCCTGCGACACTCAACGATCTCTCTTGGTTTTCGCAATGAAATTGCACACGCAGAGCCCCCCCATGCGGGTTATTGCCACGGAGCATCACTTCACTGCAAGGGGAGAGAGGAGGCTTTTCTGTACAGCCTGAGAAGGGGAAACGTATGGCAAGAATCGGACAAAATTTCTGTTCTTACAAAGCTGTGGCGAAAACATGTGGAATCTCGCCAAAGATTGGAGACACCACTGTGTGTTCTTGGATTTTCTAGATCACTGGATCAAGTTTCCACGAGCGACTACATGAACCAGCATGGAGCCTACTTTGAAACGCTGTGAGAGGAGGTACAAACCTGGTCATAGTAGGAGGAGCCAAGAGACTGGAACATTGGGAGTGGTCTCTTTAGGCTTTAAGAACTTCAGGTGAAACAATCATACCTGTGATTCTGGCACTGATGAAAGCCGAGTCCCGGCTAGAAACGCGTCTGCCCCAGCGCTTCATGAACTTTTTTGCACGCTTCGTTTGCTCAAATAAATCGTTTTACCCCGGAGCATGTGTCCTGCCTACTTCTTACTGAGTAAGTGAGCACCTGGTGTTGATGTATAGCCGGTAGTTGACACCGGCAAGGACACGCCCTCTTGATCAGGCGCCCTGCGACACTCAACGATCTCTCTTGGTTTTCGCAATGAAATTGCACACGCAGAGCCCCCCCATGCGGGTTATTGCCACGGAGCATCACTTCACTGCAAGGGGAGAGAGGAGGCTTTTCTGTACAGCCTGAGAAGGGGAAACGTATGGCAAGAATCGGACAAAATTTCTGTTCTTACAAAGCTGTGGCGAAAACATGTGGAATCTCGCCAAAGATTGGAGACACCACTGTGTGTTCTTGGATTTTCTAGATCACTGGATCAAGTTTCCACGAGCGACTACATGAACCAGCATGCAGCCTACTTTGAAACGCTGTGAGAGGAGGTACAAACCTGGTCATAGTAGGAGGAGCCAAGAGACTGGAACATTGGGAGTGGTCTCTTTAGGCTTTAAGAACTTCAGGTGAAACAATCATACCTGTGATTCTGGCACTGATGAAAGCCGAGTCCCGGCTAGAAACGCGTCTGCCCCAGCGCTTCATGAACTTTTTTGCACGCTTCGTTTGCTCAAATAAATCGTTTTACCCCGGAGCATGTGTCCTGCCTACTTCTTACTGAGTAAGTGAGCACCTGGTGTTGATGTATAGCCGGTAGTTGACACCGGCAAGGACACGCCCTCTCGATCAGGCGCCCTGCGACACTCAACGATCTCTCTTGGTTTTCGCAATGAAATTGCACACGCAGAGCCCCCCCATGCGGGTTATTGCCACGGAGCATCACTTCACTGCAAGGGGAGAGAGGAGGCTTTTCTGTACAGCCTGAGAAGGGGAAACGTATGGCAAGAATCGGACAAAATTTCTGTTCTTACAAAGCTGTGGCGAAAACATGTGGAATCTCGCCAAAGATTGGAGACACCACTGTGTGTTCTTGGATTTTCTAGATCACTGGATCAAGTTTCCACGAGCGACTACATGAACCAGCATGCAGCCTACTTTGAAACGCTGTGAGAGGAGGTACAAACCTGGTCATAGTAGGAGGAGCCAAGAGACTGGAACATTGGGAGTGGTCTCTTTAGGCTTTAAGAACTTCAGGTGAAACAATCATACCTGTGATTCTGGCACTGATGAAAGCCGAGTCCCGGCTAGAAACGCGTCTGCCCCAGCGCTTCATGAACTTTTTTGCACGCTTCGTTTGCTCAAATAAATCGTTTTACCCCGGAGCATGTGTCCTGCCTACTTCTTACTGAGTAAGTGAGCACCTGGTGTTGATGTATAGCCGGTAGTTGACACCGGCAAGGACACGCCCTCTCGATCAGGCGCCCTGCGACACTCAACGATCTCTCTTGGTTTTCGCAATGAAATTGCACACGCAGAGCCCCCCCCATGCGGGTTATTGCCACGGAGCATCACTTCACTGCAAGGGGAGAGAGGAGGCTTTTCTGTACAGCCTGAGAAGGGGA
Source organism: Triturus cristatus (assembly GCF_964204655.1). Classification (NCBI taxonomy): domain Eukaryota; kingdom Metazoa; phylum Chordata; class Amphibia; order Caudata; family Salamandridae; genus Triturus; species Triturus cristatus. The sequence goes on along the minus strand of NC_140585.1, from coordinate 30,727,734 downwards.
AACGTATGGCAAGAATCGGACAAAATTTCTATTCTTACAAAGCTGTGGCGAAAACATGTGGAATCTCGCCAAAGATTGGAGACACCACTGTGTGTTCTTGGATTTTCTAGATCACTGGATCAAGTTTCCACGAGCGACTACATGAACCAGCATGCAGCCTACTTTGAAACGCTGTGAGAGGAGGTACAAACCTGGTCATAGTAGGAGGAGCCAAGAGACTGGAACATTGGGAGTGGTCTCTTTAGGCTTTAAGAACTTCAGGTGAAACAATCATACCTGTGATTCTGGCACTGATGAAAGCCGAGTCCCGGCTAGAAACGCGTCTGCCCCAGCGCTTCATGAACTTTTTTGCACGCTTCGTTTGCTCAAATAAATCGTTTTACCCCGGAGCATGTGTCCTGCCTACTTCTTACTGAGTAAGTGAGCACCTGGTGTTGATGTATAGCCGGTAGTTGACACCGGCAAGGACACGCCCTCTCGATCAGGCGCCCTGCGACACTCAACGATCTCTCTTGGTTTTCGCAATGAAATTGCACACGCAGAGCCCCCCCATGCGGGTTATTGCCACGGAGCATCACTTCACTGCAAGGGGAGAGAGGAGGCTTTTCTGTACAGCCTGAGAAGGGGAAACGTATGGCAAGAATCGGACAAAATTTCTGTTCTTACAAAGCTGTGGCGAAAACATGTGGAATCTCGCCAAAGATTGGAGTGTGTTCTTGGATTTTCTAGATCACTGGATCAAGTTTCCACGAGCGACTACATGAACCAGCATGCAGCCTACTTTGAAACGCTGTGAGAGGAGGTACAAACCTGGTCATAGTAGGAGGAGCCAAGAGACTGGAACATTGGGAGTGGTCTCTTTAGGCTTTAAGAACTTCAGGTGAAACAATCATACCTGTGATTCTGGCACTGATGAAAGCCGAGTCCCGGCTAGAAACGCGTCTGCCCCAGCGCTTCATGAACTTTTTTGCACGCTTCGTTTGCTCAAATAAATCGTTTTACCCCGGAGCATGTGTCCTGCCTACTTCTTACTGAGTAAGTGAGCACCTGGTGTTGATGTATAGCCGGTAGTTGACACCGGCAAGGACACGCCCTCTCGATCAGGCGCCCTGCGACACTCAACGATCTCTCTTGGTTTTCGCAATGAAATTGCACACGCAGAGCCCCCCCATGCGGGTTATTGCCACGGAGCATCACTTCACTGCAAGGGGAGAGAGGAGGCTTTTCTGTACAGCCTGAGAAGGGGAAACGTATGGCAAGAATCGGACAAAATTTCTGTTCTTACAAAGCTGTGGCGAAAACATGTGGAATCTCGCCAAAGATTGGAGACACCACTGTGTGTTCTTGGATTTTCTAGATCACTGGATCAAGTTTCCACGAGCGACTACATGAACCAGCATGCAGCCTACTTTGAAACGCTGTGAGAGGAGGTACAAACCTGGTCATAGTAGGAGGAGCCAAGAGACTGGAACATTGGGAGTGGTCTCTTTAGGCTTTAAGAACTTCAGGTGAAACAATCATACCTGTGATTCTGGCACTGATGAAAGCCGAGTCCCGGCTAGAAACGCGTCTGCCCCAGCGCTTCATGAACTTTTTTGCACGCTTCGTTTGCTCAAATAAATCGTTTTACCCCGGAGCATGTGTCCTGCCTACTTCTTACTGAGTAAGTGAGCACCTGGTGTTGATGTATAGCCGGTAGTTGACACCGGCAAGGACACGCCCTCTCGATCAGGCGCCCTGCGACACTCAACGATCTCTCTTGGTTTTCGCAATGAAATTGCACACGCAGAGCCCCCCCATGCGGGTTATTGCCACGGAGCATCACTTCACTGCAAGGGGAGAGAGGAGGCTTTTCTGTACAGCCTGAGAAGGGGAAACGTATGGCAAGAATCGGACAAAATTTCTGTTCTTACAAAGCTGTGGCGAAAACATGTGGAATCTCGCCAAAGATTGGAGACACCACTGTGTGTTCTTGGATTTTCTAGATCACTGGATCAAGTTTCCACGAGCGACTACATGAACCAGCATGCAGCCTACTTTGAAACGCTGTGAGAGGAGGTACAAACCTGGTCATAGTAGGAGGAGCCAAGAGACTGGAACATTGGGAGTGGTCTCTTTAGGCTTTAAGAACTTCAGGTGAAACAATCATACCTGTGATTCTGGCACTGATGAAAGCCGAGTCCCGGCTAGAAACGCGTCTGCCCCAGCGCTTCATGAACTTTTTTGCACGCTTCGTTTGCTCAAATAAATCGTTTTACCCCGGAGCATGTGTCCTGCCTACTTCTTACTGAGTAAGTGAGCACCTGGTGTTGATGTATAGCCGGTAGTTGACACCGGCAAGGACACGCCCTCTTGATCAGGCGCCCTGCGACACTCAACGATCTCTCTTGGTTTTCGCAATGAAATTGCACACGCAGAGCCCCCCCATGCGGGTTATTGCCACGGAGCATCACTTCACTGCAAGGGGAGAGAGGAGGCTTTTCTGTACAGCCTGAGAAGGGGAAACGTATGGCAAGAATCGGACAAAATTTCTGTTCTTACAAAGCTGTGGCGAAAACATGTGGAATCTCGCCAAAGATTGGAGACACCACTGTGTGTTCTTGGATTTTCTAGATCACTGGATCAAGTTTCCACGAGCGACTACATGAACCAGCATGCAGCCTACTTTGAAACGCTGTGAGAGGAGGTACAAACCTGGTCATAGTAGGAGGAGCCAAGAGACTGGAACATTGGGAGTGGTCTCTTTAGGCTTTAAGAACTTCAGGTGAAACAATCATACCTGTGATTCTGGCACTGATGAAAGCCGAGTCCCGGCTAGAAACGCGTCTGCCCCAGCGCTTCATGAACTTTTTTGCACGCTTCGTTTGCTCAAATAAATCATTTTACCCCGGAGCATGTGTCCTGCCTACTTCTTACTGAGTAAGTGAGCACCTGGTGTTGATGTATAGCCGGTAGTTGACACCGGCAAGGACACGCCCTCTCGATCAGGCGCCCTGCGACACTCAACGATCTCTCTTGGTTTTCGCAATGAAATTGCACACGCAGAGCCCCCCCATGCGGGTTATTGCCACGGAGCATCACTTCACTGCAAGGGGAGAGAGGAGGTTTTTCTGTACAGCCTGAGAAGGGGAAACGTATTGCAAGAATCGGACAAAATTTCTGTTCTTACAAAGCTGTGGCGAAAACATGTGGAATCTCGCCAAAGATTGGAGTGTGTTCTTGGATTTTCTAGATCACTGGATCAAGTTTCCACGAGCGACTACATGAACCAGCATGCAGCCTACTTTGAAACGCTGTGAGAGGAGGTACAAACCTGGTCATAGTAGGAGGAGCCAAGAGACTGGAACATTGGGAGTGGTCTCTTTAGGCTTTAAGAACTTCAGGTGAAACAATCATACCTGTGATTCTGGCACTGATGAAAGCCGAGTCCCGGCTAGAAACGCGTCTGCCCCAGCGCTTCATGAACTTTTTTGCACGCTTCGTTTGCTCAAATAAATCGTTTTACCCCGGAGCATGTGTCCTGCCTACTTCTTACTGAGTAAGTGAGCACCTGGTGTTGATGTATAGCCGGTAGTTGACACCGGCAAGGACACGCCCTCTCGATCAGGCGCCCTGCGACACTCAACGATCTCTCTTGGTTTTCGCAATGAAATTGCACACGCAGAGCCCCCCCATGCGGGTTATTGCCACGGAGCATCACTTCACTGCAAGGGGAGAGAGGAGGCTTTTCTGTACAGCCTGAGAAGGGGAAACGTATGGCAAGAATCGGACAAAATTTCTGTTCTTACAAAGCTGTGGCGAAAACATGTGGAATCTCGCCAAAGATTGGAGACACCACTGTGTGTTCTTGGATTTTCTAGATCACTGGATCAAGTTTCCACGAGCGACTACATGAACCAGCATGCAGCCTACTTTGAAACGCTGTGAGAGGAGGTACAAACCTGGTCATAGTAGGAGGAGCCAAGAGACTGGAACATTGGGAGTGGTCTCTTTAGGCTTTAAGAACTTCAGGTGAAACAATCATACCTGTGATTCTGGCACTGATGAAAGCCGAGTCCCGGCTAGAAACGCGTCTGCCCCAGCGCTTCATGAACTTTTTTGCACGCTTCGTTTGCTCAAATAAATCGTTTTACCCCGGAGCATGTGTCCTGCCTACTTCTTACTGAGTAAGTGAGCACCTGGTGTTGATGTATAGCCGGTAGTTGACACCGGCAAGGACACGCCCTCTCGATCAGGCGCCCTGCGACACTCAACGATCTCTCTTGGTTTTCGCAATGAAATTGCACACGCAGAGCCCCCCCATGCGGGTTATTGCCACGGAGCATCACTTCACTGCAAGGGGAGAGAGGAGGCTTTTCTGTACAGCCTGAGAAGGGGAAACGTATGGCAAGAATCGGACAAAATTTCTGTTCTTACAAAGCTGTGGCGAAAACATGTGGAATCTCGCCAAAGATTGGAGACACCACTGTGTGTTCTTGGATTTTCTAGATCACTGGATCAAGTTTCCACGAGCGACTACATGAACCAGCATGCAGCCTACTTTGAAACGCTGTGAGAGGAGGTACAAACCTGGTCATAGTAGGAGGAGCCAAGAGACTGGAACATTGGGAGTGGTCTCTTTAGGCTTTAAGAACTTCAGGTGAAACAATCATACCTGTGATTCTGGCACTGATGAAAGCCGAGTCCCGGCTAGAAACGCGTCTGCCCCAGCGCTTCATGAACTTTTTTGCACGCTTCGTTTGCTCAAATAAATCGTTTTACCCCGGAGCATGTGTCCTGCCTACTTCTTACTGAGTAAGTGAGCACCTGGTGTTGATGTATAGCCGGTAGTTGACACCGGCAAGGACACGCCCTCTCGATCAGGCGCCCTGCGACACTCAACGATCTCTCTTGGTTTTCGCAATGAAATTGCACACGCAGAGCCCCCCCATGCGGGTTATTGCCACGGAGCATCACTTCACTGCAAGGGGAGAGAGGAGGCTTTTCTGTACAGCCTGAGAAGGGGAAACGTATGGCAAGAATCGGACAAAATTTCTGTTCTTACAAAGCTGTGGCGAAAACATGTGGAATCTCGCCAAAGATTGGAGACACCACTGTGTGTTCTTGGATTTTCTAGATCACTGGATCAAGTTTCCACGAGCGACTACATGAACCAGCATGCAGCCTACTTTGAAACGCTGTGAGAGGAGGTACAAACCTGGTCATAGTAGGAGGAGCCAAGAGACTGGAACATTGGGAGTGGTCTCTTTAGGCTTTAAGAACTTCAGGTGAAACAATCATACCTGTGATTCTGGCACTGATGAAAGCCGAGTCCCGGCTAGAAACGCGTCTGCCCCAGCGCTTCATGAACTTTTTTGCACGCTTCGTTTGCTCAAATAAATCGTTTTACCCCGGAGCATGTGTCCTGCCTACTTCTTACTGAGTAAGTGAGCACCTGGTGTTGATGTATAGCCGGTAGTTGACACCGGCAAGGACACGCCCTCTCGATCAGGCGCCCTGCGACACTCAACGATCTCTCTTGGTTTTCGCAATGAAATTGCACACGCAGAGCCCCCCCATGCGGGTTATTGCCACGGAGCATCACTTCACTGCAAGGGGAGAGAGGAGGCTTTTCTGTACAGCCTGAGAAGGGGAAACGTATGGCAAGAATCGGACAAAATTTCTGTTCTTACAAAGCTGTGGCGAAAACATGTGGAATCTCGCCAAAGATTGGAGACACCACTGTGTGTTCTTGGATTTTCTAGATCACTGGATCAAGTTTCCACGAGCGACTACATGAACCAGCATGCAGCCTACTTTGAAACGCTGTGAGAGGAGGTACAAACCTGGTCATAGTAGGAGGAGCCAAGAGACTGGAACATTGGGAGTGGTCTCTTTAGGCTTTAAGAACTTCAGGTGAAACAATCATACCTGTGATTCTGGCACTGATGAAAGCCGAGTCCCGGCTAGAAACGCGTCTGCCCCAGCGCTTCATGAACTTTTTTGCACGCTTCGTTTGCTCAAATAAATCGTTTTACCCCGGAGCATGTGTCCTGCCTACTTCTTACTGAGTAAGTGAGCACCTGGTGTTGATGTATAGCCGGTAGTTGACACCGGCAAGGACATGCCCTCTCGATCAGGCGCCCTGCGACACTCAACGATCTCTCTTGGTTTTCGCAATGAAATTGCACACGCAGAGCCCCCCCATGCGGGTTATTGCCACGGAGCATCACTTCACTGCAAGGGGAGAGAGGAGGCTTTTCTGTACAGCCTGAGAAGGGGAAACGTATGGCAAGAATCGGACAAAATTTCTGTTCTTACAAAGCTGTGGCGAAAACATGTGGAATCTCGCCAAAGATTGGAGACACCACTGTGTGTTCTTGGATTTTCTAGATCACTGGATCAAGTTTCCACGAGCGACTACATGAACCAGCATGCAGCCTACTTTGAAACGCTGTGAGAGGAGGTACAAACCTGGTCATAGTAGGAGGAGCCAAGAGACTGGAACATTGGGAGTGGTCTCTTTAGGCTTTAAGAACTTCAGGTGAAACAATCATACCTGTGATTCTGGCACTGATGAAAGCCGAGTCCCGGCTAGAAACGCGTCTGCCCCAGCGCTTCATGAACTTTTTTGCACGCTTCGTTTGCTCAAATAAATCGTTTTACCCCGGAGCATGTGTCCTGCCTACTTCTTACTGAGTAAGTGAGCACCTGGTGTTGATGTATAGCCGGTAGTTGACACCGGCAAGGACACGCCCTCTTGATCAGGCGCCCTGCGACACTCAACGATCTCTCTTGGTTTTCGCAATGAAATTGCACACGCAGAGCCCCCCCATGCGGGTTATTGCCACGGAGCATCACTTCACTGCAAGGGGAGAGAGGAGGCTTTTCTGTACAGCCTGAGAAGGGGAAACGTATGGCAAGAATCGGACAAAATTTCTGTTCTTACAAAGCTGTGGCGAAAACATGTGGAATCTCGCCAAAGATTGGAGACACCACTGTGTGTTCTTGGATTTTCTAGATCACTGGATCAAGTTTCCACGAGCGACTACATGAACCAGCATGCAGCCTACTTTGAAACGCTGTGAGAGGAGGTACAAACCTGGTCATAGTAGGAGGAGCCAAGAGACTGGAACATTGGGAGTGGTCTCTTTAGGCTTTAAGAACTTCAGGTGAAACAATCATACCTGTGATTCTGGCACTGATGAAAGCCGAGTCCCGGCTAGAAACGCGTCTGCCCCAGCGCTTCATGAACTTTTTTGCACGCTTCGTTTGCTCAAATAAATCGTTTTACCCCGGAGCATGTGTCCTGCCTACTTCTTACTGAGTAAGTGAGCACCTGGTGTTGATGTATAGCCGGTAGTTGACACCGGCAAGGACACGCCCTCTCGATCAGGCGCCCTGCGACACTCAACGATCTCTCTTGGTTTTCGCAATGAAATTGCACACGCAGAGCCCCCCCATGCGGGTTATTGCCACGGAGCATCACTTCACTGCAAGGGGAGAGAGGAGGCTTTTCTGTACAGCCTGAGAAGGGGAAACGTATGGCAAGAATCGGACAAAATTTCTGTTCTTACAAAGCTGTGGCGAAAACATGTGGAATCTCGCCAAAGATTGGAGTGTGTTCTTGGATTTTCTAGATCACTGGATCAAGTTTCCACGAGCGACTACATGAACCAGCATGCAGCCTACTTTGAAACGCTGTGAGAGGAGGTACAAACCTGGTCATAGTAGGAGGAGCCAAGAGACTGGAACATTGGGAGTGGTCTCTTTAGGCTTTAAGAACTTCAGGTGAAACAATCATACCTGTGATTCTGGCACTGATGAAAGCCGAGTCCCGGCTAGAAACGCGTCTGCCCCAGCGCTTCATGAACTTTTTTGCACGCTTCGTTTGCTCAAATAAATCGTTTTACCCCGGAGCATGTGTCCTGCCTACTTCTTACTGAGTAAGTGAGCACCTGGTGTTGATGTATAGCCGGTAGTTGACACCGGCAAGGACACGCCCTCTCGATCAGGCGCCCTGCGACACTCAACGATCTCTCTTGGTTTTCGCAATGAAATTGCACACGCAGAGCCCCCCCATGCGGGTTATTGCCACGGAGCATCACTTCACTGCAAGGGGAGAGAGGAGGCTTTTCTGTACAGCCTGAGAAGGGGAAACGTATGGCAAGAATCGGACAAAATTTCTGTTCTTACAAAGCTGTGGCGAAAACATGTGGAATCTCGCCAAAGATTGGAGACACCACTGTGTGTTCTTGGATTTTCTAGATCACTGGATCAAGTTTCCACGAGCGACTACATGAACCAGCATGCAGCCTACTTTGAAACGCTGTGAGAGGAGGTACAAACCTGGTCATAGTAGGAGGAGCCAAGAGACTGGAACATTGGGAGTGGTCTCTTTAGGCTTTAAGAACTTCAGGTGAAACAATCATACCTGTGATTCTGGCACTGATGAAAGCCGAGTCCCGGCTAGAAACGCGTCTGCCCCAGCGCTTCATGAACTTTTTTGCACGCTTCGTTTGCTCAAATAAATCGTTTTACCCCGGAGCATGTGTCCTGCCTACTTCTTACTGAGTAAGTGAGCACCTGGTGTTGATGTATAGCCGGTAGTTGACACCGGCAAGGACACGCCCTCTCGATCAGGCGCCCTGCGACACTCAACGATCTCTCTTGGTTTTCGCAATGAAATTGCACACGCAGAGCCCCCCCATGCGGGTTATTGCCACGGAGCATCACTTCACTGCAAGGGGAGAGAGGAGGCTTTTCTGTACAGCCTGAGAAGGGGAAACGTATGGCAAGAATCGGACAAAATTTCTGTTCTTACAAAGCTGTGGCGAAAACATGTGGAATCTCGCCAAAGATTGGAGACACCACTGTGTGTTCTTGGATTTTCTAGATCACTGGATCAAGTTTCCACGAGCGACTACATGAACCAGCATGCAGCCTACTTTGAAACGCTGTGAGAGGAGGTACAAACCTGGTCATAGTAGGAGGAGCCAAGAGACTGGAACATTGGGAGTGGTCTCTTTAGGCTTTAAGAACTTCAGGTGAAACAATCATACCTGTGATTCTGGCACTGATGAAAGCCGAGTCCCGGCTAGAAACGCGTCTGCCCCAGCGCTTCATGAACTTTTTTGCACGCTTCGTTTGCTCAAATAAATCGTTTTACCCCGGAGCATGTGTCCTGCCTACTTCTTACTGAGTAAGTGAGCACCTGGTGTTGATGTATAGCCGGTAGTTGACACCGGCAAGGACACGCCCTCTCGATCAGGCGCCCTGCGACACTCAACGATCTCTCTTGGTTTTCGCAATGAAATTGCACACGCAGAGCCCCCCCATGCGGGTTATTGCCACGGAGCATCACTTCACTGCAAGGGGAGAGAGGAGGCTTTTCTGTACAGCCTGAGAAGGGGAAACGTATGGCAAGAATCGGACAAAATTTCTGTTCTTACAAAGCTGTGGCGAAAACATGTGGAATCTCGCCAAAGATTGGAGACACCACTGTGTGTTCTTGGATTTTCTAGATCACTGGATCAAGTTTCCACGAGCGACTACATGAACCAGCATGCAGCCTACTTTGAAACGCTGTGAGAGGAGGTACAAACCTGGTCATAGTAGGAGGAGCCAAGAGACTGGAACATTGGGAGTGGTCTCTTTAGGCTTTAAGAACTTCAGGTGAAACAATCATACCTGTGATTCTGGCACTGATGAAAGCCGAGTCCCGGCTAGAAACGCGTCTGCCCCAGCGCTTCATGAACTTTTTTGCACGCTTCGTTTGCTCAAATAAATCGTTTTACCCCGGAGCATGTGTCCTGCCTACTTCTTACTGAGTAAGTGAGCACCTGGTGTTGATGTATAGCCGGTAGTTGACACCGGCAAGGACACGCCCTCTCGATCAGGCGCCCTGCGACACTCAACGATCTCTCTTGGTTTTCGCAATGAAATTGCACACGCAGAGCCCCCCCATGCGGGTTATTGCCACGGAGCATCACTTCACTGCAAGGGGAGAGAGGAGGCTTTTCTGTACAGCCTGAGAAGGGGAAACGTATGGCAAGAATCGGACAAAATTTCTGTTCTTACAAAGCTGTGGCGAAAACATGTGGAATCTCGCCAAAGATTGGAGACACCACTGTGTGTTCTTGGATTTTCTAGATCACTGGATCAAGTTTCCACGAGCGACTACATGAACCAGCATGCAGCCTACTTTGAAACGCTGTGAGAGGAGGTACAAACCTGGTCATAGTAGGAGGAGCCAAGAGACTGGAACATTGGGAGTGGTCTCTTTAGGCTTTAAGAACTTCAGGTGAAACAATCATACCTGTGATTCTGGCACTGATGAAAGCCGAGTCCCGGCTAGAAACGCGTCTGCCCCAGCGCTTCATGAACTTTTTTGCACGCTTCGTTTGCTCAAATAAATCGTTTTACCCCGGAGCATGTGTCCTGCCTACTTCTTACTGAGTAAGTGAGCACCTGGTGTTGATGTATAGCCGGTAGTTGACACCGGCAAGGACATGCCCTCTCGATCAGGCGCCCTGCGACACTCAACGATCTCTCTTGGTTTTCGCAATGAAATTGCACACGCAGAGCCCCCCCATGCGGGTTATTGCCACGGAGCATCACTTCACTGCAAGGGGAGAGAGGAGGCTTTTCTGTACAGCCTGAGAAGGGGAAACGTATGGCAAGAATCGGACAAAATTTCTGTTCTTACAAAGCTGTGGCGAAAACATGTGGAATCTCGCCAAAGATTGGAGACACCACTGTGTGTTCTTGGATTTTCTAGATCACTGGATCAAGTTTCCACGAGCGACTACATGAACCAGCATGCAGCCTACTTTGAAACGCTGTGAGAGGAGGTACAAACCTGGTCATAGTAGGAGGAGCCAAGAGACTGGAACATTGGGAGTGGTCTCTTTAGGCTTTAAGAACTTCAGGTGAAACAATCATACCTGTGATTCTGGCACTGATGAAAGCCGAGTCCCGGCTAGAAACGCGTCTGCCCCAGCGCTTCATGAACTTTTTTGCACGCTTCGTTTGCTCAAATAAATCGTTTTACCCCGGAGCATGTGTCCTGCCTACTTCTTACTGAGTAAGTGAGCACCTGGTGTTGATATATATATATATATATATATATATATATATATATATATATATATATATATATATATATATATATATATATATATTTTTTTTAATACAAAACAATTGGCCTAGAGTTCAGTTCTTGAGTGAGTGGATTCATTTGCTAACTGAGTGTACATCAAATGCTTCAAACTGTCCTCTGATACTGCCTTACTGCTCGACCAAGCTACCACTTTAGAGAGTAAGGTTCTATCTAACTTTAACCTCTGGAGACCCTTGGACTTTATACACACTGTACCTCACTTTGGTGCAGTATATATAGAGCCAGTTTCTTACATTAATGGATCAGCGGTGGGATACAATCAATCAATCAATCAGGGAATTTGTAAAGCGCACTACTTACTCGTGAGGGTCTCAAGGCGCTGAAGGGAGGGGGGAACCGCTACTGCTCGAAGAGCCAGGTCTTGAGATGTCTTCTGAAGGTGAGCAGGTCCTGGGTCTGCTGTAGGTGGGTGGGGAGGGTGTTCCATGTCTTGGCGGCGAGGTAGGAGAATGATCTGCCGCCAGTGGTCTTTCGATGGATGCGGGGGACAGCAGCGAGGGCGAGGTTTGCGGAGCTGGCGGGTGGGGGTGTAGAAGTTGAGTCTGTGGTTCATGTAGGCTGGTCCAGTGTTGTGGAGTGCTTTGTGGGTGAGGAGTTTGAAGGTGATCCTCTTGTCGACGGGGAGCCAGTGCAGGTCTTTCAGGTGGGGGGTGATGTGGCTGTGTCGGGGTACGTTGAGGATCAGACGTGCAGCGGCGTTTTGGATGCGTTGTAGCCGATGACGGTGTTTGGCTGGGATTCCCGCGTAGATTGCGTTGCCGTAGTCCAGCCTGCTGCTGACGAGGGCCTGTGTAACAGTTCTCTTTGTTTCGGACGGGATCCACTTGTAGATCCTGCAGAGCATGCGGAGGGTGTTGTAGCAGGAGGAGACGGCGTTGACCTGCTTCGACATGGAGAGGAAGGAGTCGAGGACGAATCCGAGGTTGGGTGCGTGGTCGGTAGGTGTGGGTGCCGTTCCCAGCATTGTAGGCCACCACGAGTCGTCCCAGGTCGAGGGGGTGGAACCGAGAATGAGGACCTCCGTCTTGTCCGAGTTCAGTTTCAGACGGCTGTTCTGCATCCATTCGGCGACGGCCTTCATTCCCTCGTGGAGATTCGTTTTGGCGGTGTGCGGGTCCTTGGTGAGCGAGAGGATGAGCTGGGTGTCGTCGGCGTAGGAGATGATGTTGAGGTTGTGCTGGCGGGTTACTTGTGCGAGGGGTGCCATGTAGATGTTGAACAGCGTCGGGCTGAGTGATGATCCCTGGAGTTCACCGCAGATGATGATGGTGGCTTCGGATAGGAAGGGTGGGAGTCGGACTCTCTGGGTTCTGTCGGAGAGGAAGGATGTGATCCAGCTGAGGGCTTTCTCATGGATCCCGGCTTCTTGAAGGCATGTTTTTAGGGTGCGATGGCAGACCGTGTCAAAGGCGGCCGAAAGGTCCAGGAGGATGAGGGCTGAAGTTTCGCCGTTGTTGAGTTGTCGCCTGATGTCATCTGTGGCGGCGATGAGGGCTGTTTCCGTGCTGTGGTTTCGTCTGAACCCGGACTGGGACGGGTCCAGGATGTTGTTGTCTTCGAGGTGGCGGGTTAGTTGCGTGTTGACGATTTTCTCGATGACCTTCGTCTGGAACGGGAGGAGGGAGATGGGTCGGAAGTTCTTGGGGTCCGCCTTGGGCTTCTTGAGGAGGGCATTGATTTCGGCGTGCTTCCAGCTATCCGGTAATGTGGCTGTCTCGAAGGAGGCGTTGATGACCTTCCAAACTTGCATTTGTTGACTACTTGCCTTTAGAATTATGATTTTTACAAATTGGCATTTTTATTCCAAACTACTAAAAGTCTTGTTAAGGCCTTGCTTAAGTCCCTTTAGAATTTTAGAAAATAAAGTCACTATAGTCAAGGGTAGAGGTGTTAGAACTTTTTGTTAAAATGTCTCAAAAACAGAACCCAGCGATTAGTGGAAAATAACCCTGACATACAGGACACAGGACATGGTTGAGGAGCTCGACCTCTTCCCCCGCCCCTCCCCCCCCCCCACACTTACCTTCACTTGTCTTTCAAAGAGTTAAGGTCCTTATGTAAAATTATAAATATACCAATGGGCCAGCATCCAACCAAACGAGGGCTCCAGAAGCTCCTGGCTGAGTATGCACAGGCCCACCCATCTGGAAATGGTGATGACCAGTCAGATGAGGAAAGGGATGAGGAGGACAGGGCTGATAACCCACCCCCAATAATCCCTAGGGAGGAAAGGGTCTCCATACCCTTCACTCCATGAATCAACCCCTGGGGACCTAGAAGCCACACAGGTGGCACAGGCTCCACTGAGGGCTTTGAGGACAGCCTCAATGAGGAGGACAGCTTTTTAGTAAGGCTGGCCAAAAGATTGGATCTAGAGTCCAGACTCCTGGCTCTAGAAAAAGAAAGAAAGGAGATGGGTTTAGCCCCAAAGGGAATGTCCCTAAATTTGACGAGGGTGATGACATCAACAAATGGTTCACAGCCTTTGAGAGGGCTTGTGACATGAGAAAGGTGAAGAAACCTCTCTGGGGGGCACTCCTGTGGGAACCGTTCTCTGGTAACTGCAGTGACAAGCTTCTGACCCTCTCTGGGCCAGATGCAGGGTCTTATGACCTCATGAAGAGAACTCTGATTGAGGGATTCAGACTCACCACTGGGGAGTACAGAATTAGATTCAGGGGGGCTCACAAAACCCAGAACCAGTCCTGGATTGATTTTGTAGACTACTCAGTAAAGGCACTGGATGGTTGGTTAACTGGACACAATGTGCATGACTTTACTGGACTTTACAATTTGTTTATGAAGGAGCATATATTAAGTAATTGCACAAATGAAAAGTTACATCAGCGTTTGGTAGACCTAGGTCTAATTTCTCCCCAAGAATTGGGAAAGAAGGCAGACCACTGGGTCAAGACTAGGGTGACAAAGACAACCACTGGGGGTGACCAGAAGAAAGTGGTTACAAAACCTCCCCAGGGGAAAGGTGGTGAGAATCCCCAAGATAAAAAGTCTGAGTCTTCCAAAGGGCCCCAAAAACTTGCATGGCGGTGGGTCCCAAACTACTCCCTATGTGCCACAGCCCTATAGGGGGAAGAACTTTGATCCTTCAAAGACCTGGTGTAACAACTGTAAGAAGTTGGGACACTTAACTGTAGACAAGTCTTGCCATCACAACAAGGCCCATAGTTCAACAAGTACAGCTACTCCTGGGGTAGCAAGTCTACAGATGGGATCAACAGTGTGCCCAGAGCAAATCAGGATGCACACTGAAGCAGTTCTAGTTTCAGAGGGGTAAGTTGAGTTTGCCACTGTAGCTGTGTGGCCACCCAACTTAAAGAAATACTTACAGTACCCTTGGATCAATGGACCTAGAATAGAAGCTCTGGGGGATACAGGTGCCAGTGTCACTATGGTGAAAGATACACTGATTTCCTCTGAGCAATATTTGATTTGGCGTACTTACCCAGTCACCAATGCTGACAGTGTTACCACTAATCATGCAATGGCTATGGTGACCATAGATGGGGGCGGGGCAGGGGGGGTTACTGGCCTGAAACAATTAGCCGTCTCTCCAAAGCTACCAACTGCATGTCTGCTTGGAAATGACCTGGAAACCTCAGCCTGGGCTGAGGTTGAACTAAAAACCCATGCAGCAATGCTGGATATCCCTGAATTGGTGTAAAAACAAGAGCACAGAGCAAAAGGCAGGGTGAAAAGGTGTTGGAGCTATAATGGCCCAACCTACCAAGAGAAAAGGCAAGAAGACTGGGGAACCAGCTTCTGTTCAGCAACAAGAACAGGACCCCTCTCCTCAGGGAGAGGACTTGGACACCACAGAGGGAACTGAGCCCATGGAGCTTGACCCTTACCAGGTTGAACTCTTGGGCCCAGGGGGACCCTCTAGGGTGCCAGGGTCAGCAAGACTGTCCCACTCCTGAAAGCCTGAGGCAGCAAGCTGTTTCAGAAGCAAAGGGAGATGTCTGTGGTACCCACAGAGTCTATTGGGAAGAGGGATTACTGTACACTGAGGCAAGGAACCTCAATCCTGGAGCCACCAGGAGAGTGGTAATGCCGCAGAAGTACAGGGGGTTCCTCCTAACTTTAGCTCCTGACATCCCCCTAGCTGGACAACTACTAAGAAGGGGGACCCCTGGTGAATGATATAGGCAGGTATGTCAGGGGAAATCCTGAGATTACCTCATAACACTGTCGTCCTCTTCCTGTGGACCCATTTGATCTTCGTCCCGCGGACAAACATTTGATGGACTTTGATAGGTAGGTTTTGGTGACGCCCTCGTTCCATGCTTGCCGGTATCCCCTATGGGTCCAATATTGTTATCATTATTCTGAGCTAATTCTGTTTTCCGTGAGGACTTAGTTCTTATGATTTACTTGTTTAATTTTCAGCCTAAGGATACCATCCCCTCCGGAAGTCTTTGTTACTGCCCTGAGGGGCCACTAATTCCCTTTTGGCCATCCATAAAGAACCCTCCATCAGGTACCCTTGGCTCTTTGGTTGAGAATACCCACTATCTGGTGATGGACTACCTGTCGTCTCACTCGTTCTTTCATGACTTCATCACCTGGATGGTTGTTATTACTCTACTTGAGTAGATCGTTCCTACTTCATTTATTTATTTTTAGCATTTTTTCTGGGATAGAAATTTCTTATTATTTTCTCTGAAATTTGTGATACAGAGGACTCTGTTTAGTCCATCTGTCCCCTATCATAATATCACTCCTGCGTATTTATTTCCATATTTCTTTGTTATTATTTCCTTTACTATATATGTATGTTGCACTCTATTCCAAGTGTTTACCTACATTGTTTATCAATTATGCTTGCTTGTCCCTTGTGGCTAATTTGAATTAAAAAATATATTTAAGAGGATATCGAATTATGTACAATATACCGTTGTATATTCTGAAATTGTTCATACGTTGTTTATGATTATAGGTTTTTCTGTTCCACACTACTGGTGCATCCTCGCCCTGATGAAGGTGTAGCCCCGGCTGGGGAAGTACACCGAAACGCGCGTCGACGCTAGTTAAGGCTACTGTGGTAGCTGGAACCCCACTACCCTCACACTGTGGATGCTAACTGCCCTTTTGTTACCCTAATTAATATGTGGCAGATTCATCATATTGATGCCTTTTTTTTACCTTTTGAATATAATTGTATGTCTCGATTGAGAAGAGTATGTTGTTTTGGAATGTTTGAAAGTATGATTGTTGTTTCCTGGATGAGAGTTGTGGGACAGAAATTTGATAGACTTTTTGAATCATGGATTGATGCATTGTAAAGTATATCTGTACATATAACAAAATGTTATTTAAAAACATAGAAAAATAAATGTAATTGATTTGCTTTATCAAAATCTAGCGTGGTTGTAATTGTGTCCGCTTACCCTTGATTTCTGTGTTCACCTGCCTCGAGGGCTTGTCATTATCATTAGGACCCATATTAGGGCCTTTTTTGAATTAATTCTGGCAGGTATCATATTTTCTGGTTGTTATCCCCCTAGCTGGACATCTGGGCCAACCCAAGACTTGGGAAAGGCTAGTGCGCCACTTTTACTGGCCCCAGATGCACCAAAAGGTGAAGGAGTTTTTCAGCTCCTGTGTTACCTGTCAGGCCTGTTGTGAGGGTTCCCTTTGAAAGGGTAGGTGTGGACATAGTGGGTCCACTAGAACCTCCCCCAGCCTCAGGGAACACATTCATTCTAGTGGTAGTGGATCATGCCACTAGGTACCCTGAAGCAATCCCACTTAAGACACTACAGCTCCTGCAGTAGCCAAGGCCCTCCTGGGTGTCTTCACCAGGGTAGGGTTTCCTAAGGAGGTGGTTTCAGACAGAAGTTCTAACTTTGTCTGCTTACCTGAAACACATGTGGAAGGAATGTGGAGTGCAGTACAAGTTTACTATACCCCATCCTAGAGAAAAAGAGTGAGGTCACCTACTTAGTCGACCTGGGCACAAGTAGGACACCCAAAAGGGTTATCCATGTGAACCGCCTTAAACTCTACAATGACAGGGCTGACATCACCATGCGGATGGTGACTGATGAGGAACAGGAAGCAGAGAGTGAGCCTCTCCCTGATCTCCTCTCCTGCAGCCCAAAAGATGGGTCAGTAGATGGAGTTGTCTTTTCAGATACCCTCTCTGCCCAACAGCAGACTGACTGCAAGCAAGCCTTGCAACAGTATGCTAAGCTCTTTCCCTGACCCCTGGTCTGACAAACTGGTGTACCCATGATGTGGACACTGGTGACAGTGCACCTGTCAAAAACAAGATCTATTGACAGTCAGACCAAGTCAAGGAAAGCATCAAAGCTGAAGTCAGCAAGATGCTGGTGTTAGGGGTGAACCCTCTGAGAGCCCCTGGGCCAGCCCAGTGGTTCTGGTCCCCAAACCTCATCCACAGGGTGAAAAGAGAGAAATGATGTTCTGTGTGGACTATAGAGAGCTCAACTCTGTCACCAAGACAGATGCTTACCCTATCCCAAGAGCAGATGAGCTTTGACTTAACTGCAGGGTACTGGCAGATTGGCATGGCCCCAGGAGCAAAAGAGAAAACAGCATTCTCCACCCCTGATGGGCACTATCAGTTCACTGTTATGCCCTTTGGTTTAAAGAATGCCCCTGCCACCTTCCAGAGGTTGGTGAATTAGGTCCTTGCTGGGTTGGAGTCCTTTAGTGCAGCTTATCTTGATGATATTGCTGTCTTTAGTTCCATCTGGCAGGATCACCTGATCCACCTTGGGAAGGTTTTAAAAGCCCTGAAATCTGTAGGCCTACCTATCAAGGCATTCAAATGCCATATAGGGCAGGGCACTGTGGTGTACTTTGGCCACCTTGTAGGTGGAGGCCAGGTACAGCCCTTGCATCCCAAAATCCAGGCCATCCTGGACTGGGTAGCTCCAACAACCCAGACCCAGGTCCGGGCATTCCTTGTCTTGACTGGGTACTACAGGAGGTTTGTGAAGGGATATGGGTCCATTGTGACACCCCTCACAGAACCCACCTCCAAGAACATGCCCAAGAAAGTGAACTGGACAGTTAATTGCCAAAAGGCTTTTGACACCCTAAAAGAAGCAATGTGCTCAGCACCAATTCTAAAAGCTCCAGATTATGCCAAGCAGTTCATAGTGCAGACTGATGCCTCTGAGCTAGGGATAGGAGCGGTCCTATCCCAGACCAATGATAAAGGCCAAGACCAACCTGTTGCTTTTATAAGCAGGAGGCTACTCCCCAGAGAGCAGCGTTGGAGTGCCATTGAGAGGGAGGCCTTTGCTGTGGTTTGGTCCTCGAAGTTGAGGCCATACTTGTTTGGTACTCACTTCCTGGTTCAAACTGACCACAGACCTCTCAAATGGCTAATGCAGATGAACAGGGAAAATCCTAAACTGTTGAGGTGGTCCATCTCCCTACAGGGAATGGACTTTGAAGTGGAACACAGACCTGGGACTGCCCATGCCAATGCAGATGGACTTTCCAGGTTCCTACACTTAGACAATGAAGACTCTCTAGGGCACGGTTAGCCTCATCTTTCGTTGGGGAGAGGAGGGGGGTGGGGTGGGGGGTTGTGTGAGAAAGTGCCCTCTTTCTTGCATGGTATGCCCCCACTTGTTGCTGAATTGCTGATGTGCTTTGACTGAGTGTGCCCTGGGCTCCTGCTAATCAGGTACCCAGGGCATGCGTTCCTTCCCTAAAACTGCAATGAAGCCTAAACCCAATTGGCATCTCTGGCCACATGTCAGCCCCTGGTAAATGGTACCATAGGTACCCAGGGCACTGTGACCAGAGAAGGCCCCGAAGGACTGCAGAACTTATTGTGCCACCCTTAGAGGCCCTGTACCCTGACACACACACACACACACACACACACACTGCCTTTGCAGGCTGAGTGTCTGGGTGCAGAACAAAACAAAGAGTCGACATGGCACACATCCCTGTGTGACATGCCCACAAACCACTGCCCTGGCATACATCAGTCACCCCTCTAGCTGGGTGCCCTATACTAGTTGTCAGGGTACCTGTGCATGAGCCCTTACATTTCTAAAGGTACTGTTTTGCGGGTCTTCCCGACACCGTAGCTAGCCCATGACGCATCGGTCAGCCAGAACTGTTTGGATTTGTTTGTTCATGAAGCCGTGATTGCCCCAGAGGGAGCTATCAACTTCAAGGAACTGTTTTTCAAGGTTATTTTGATAACTGAAGATTTCTAGTACCGTATTGTGGATTTTCTTTTATTGTTTTTGGTCTTGTCTTAAGTATATAAAAATATTGAATATTTTTCTAAACTGGTGTTATGTCCTTTTGTAGTGCTTACACTGTATTACTGTTGCTTATGTGCAAATGTTTTACACACTGCCTCTAAGATAAGCCTGACTGCTCTTGCCAAGCTACCAAGAGGGTGAGCAGGGGTTATGTTAGAAGTGTAACTCTCCCTTATCCTGACTAGAAGGAAGGGTCCCTACTTGGACAAAGGTGCAAACCCTTGCCAACTAGAGGCACCCATTTCTAACAAGGGTTTAATATACTGACAAATGTCACACTGCCTACCATAATCCTTAGTCTGTTTATATAAACCAAGCCACCAATAGTGTTGCTTTCGCATTGTTCTGGTAACATTGACACCTAAATGAGCAGATGCCAATCCATCATGGGCTTCTTTGATTACATTCAATCTGGACATATTGTGGGTTATCATCTTCCCTCCCACTCCTGGTAATGTTACTACGGGAATTTTATCGAAATTAAGGATGTTGGAATATTTGGGAGTAAAGCCTGCAGGAGGTTTCCCACCTTGCTTGCCTGTATTTTTGCCTCTTCAGTTATCTGCGTCGATCTTAGTTAAAGATTTGGTTAGGACTGCTACACTTTTTTTGTGTGTTGCAATTCTTTATTGACATTTTGCAGTTTCATCATGAGAACAATAGTAATATCTCCACTTTCACAATAAATGAATTCATTAATAAGAAATAGGAAATGCGCATAACGTGCCTCTTGCTGATGAAGAAAAGCATATAAATGTGAAAAACATATAGTCCTATATACATACATAAATAGGTATACAGCTGACGGAGGGAGAAGGGGACGGGGGAGAGATGCAAGGAAAAGTGAGAGCTAATATATATAAAAAATCAATCTCAAATCCAGTGCTGATCTTATACGTGAGGCCTTAGGGGTAGCAAAGCCAATTTTGGCCTTATAATTAATTGGGTTGGGTGTATGTGGGCATAGTCCATTAGCAATGTAGCAAATCAACTTGATACTCTTGGGGGAATGTATTATTAGTGCTAAATGTGATTACTGTGCCTGGTGATGAATGCGTGCTGAAACATAGGAGGAAAGGATGTTAATATGCACCTACTGTTGCAGGATTGCTGCACAGCGTGTTCGCACAGAATGATCGCCAAGCAGTCGAGTAGTTATATTAGTAAACTTGCAGCACTATTGTGTAAAAGTTTAATGAATAGAAGAAAAGAATAGCGTATAATAGATTAGAGTATTTGAGAGTAGAGTAGAAGAAAGTAAAATAGAATAGAGTAGAGTAGAGCCAGGGGGGAAGGGTTAATGGGCATGAAGAGGAAAAAAGGCAAGGAGGAAGGAGAAAGAGGTTGGTTAGGAAAAATGAAGTATATAGAAGAATATATGAGCACTAATGGGGAGGATGATAGGGGGAAATGACTTCTCTCGTAGGGGATTTCCACCTATAGTCATAAGCAATGAATAGTCCCGCCCCCGGAGCACTTTATCCAGATACGTTCTTAAGTGATAAAGTTCGCCTTTCTTCGGGAAGGCCTTGAAGTAATAGTACAGAAAAAGAACCTTCACAAAGCCTTTTGCTCTGAATAGAAAGATATGAAGAAGTGCCTGACCCTGTAGCCCCTAGGCTGCCATTATAAGTATAGCAAAATAAAACTGTGCCTTTAAGAGCAGAGAGGTACAAAAGGGGGTGGTGATGGACGGAGCATCAGAACCAATCAAACACTCACACCCAGTCAACAGATCTGGGTTTGATCCATCACCGTTCTTTAGCCCACTCTGCCACCCCAGTTCAGACATGGCCATATGCAAATCAGTCTGACCCTGTGCCTCATGAGAACAGTCCAGCCCGAACTGCCAAGCCATGCCTTCCCTGGACCGGAAACAAGCTTCCTAGGACCGGTTTCTGGCATTTCAGCCGTCTTCAGCCAAGCTTGCTTGAATCCAGTGGCAAAGTGAGCAAGGGACTCACGTCTGAGCATACCCTGCCAACTTATTGCGAACAAAGCGGTACAAAAGGGGGTGGTGATGGACGGAGCATCAGAACCAATCAAACACTCACACCCAGTCAACAGATCTGGGTCTCTTGACTGGGGGAGAATGTCTGCATTGTCAGCATTCCGTCCATCAATTGTTTGTTGTAACGCTTTTCGCCCTAAGTGGGATGGGTATTCCCAGACGTGGGACCCGTGCTCACTACGCCACTGGAGTCAAGCTATCCTGGCTGATGACGGCTGATAGCCAGAAACCGGTCCTAGGATGCTTGATCCGGTCCAGGGAAGACATGGCTTGGCAGTTCGGGCTGGACTGTTCCCATGAGGCACAGGGTCAAGACTGATTTGCATATGGCCATGTCTAAACTGGGGTGGCGTAGTGGGCAAAAGAACGATGGATTTAACCCAGATCTCTTGACTGGGGGAGAATGTCTGCATTGTCAGCATTCCGTCCATCAATTGTTTGTTGTAACGCTTTAAGAGCAGAGAGGCCACCAATATTCCATCATGCTCAGCCAGAGGCAGTTACCTCAGTTCTTTTTTCCGGCTCCTTCTGACAGGACCCTTGGAGCATTGAACTCTACCTTTTTTAGTTTTTTTCTTCTCAATTTAACTCTTCAAATTTCATTGTTTTTTGCTTCACTTGACGTCTTTTGTCCTTCTCTGTGAAGCAGTGTTTTTCTCAGAGGAGAAAGGCCTGTTTCCTTTTTATAATGCCATCTCTTTTCAACAAATGCCCTAGGTGTGGCAGAAAAAAAGCGAAAACACATTCTCGTGAAGTCTGTATTCCGTGTTTGCCTTCCTCTCATCTTCCTAGCTCCTGTAACATCTGCAAAACCTTCTCCAGACGTACCCTGCATGACAAGGAGAAGATTTGCCTGCAGGGAAGAGAAGAGAGAAGAACACAGCAGGTAACCCGTGGGACCTCTGAGCGAAGGGGAAAAAAATCTCCCTCCAGAGATCTTACCTCAACTCCCAGTGGACGTGGGAGGTCTGAGAGGCGTTTATCACCCAGAAAAGACTTATGGTCCCGATTGACGTTGAGTAGGTCACCGTTGAGGTGGTCTACGTTGAAAGGAGATACGGCGCCAACATGTTCGCCGTCATTGACTGGCTCGACATCAAAGAAACACCGACGCTCAACGTCGAGGACCACTAGAAGGACGTCAAAGCCACTTCACACCATCGACTGCCGTCGAGACAAGTGGGATACTGACTCTCCATCGCCGAGCAAGGTTGACAGCAAAACGTCGATGCCGTGATTGGTAGACTTCGAGAACACTCTCTTCGTTGATTGTCGAGGAGCAGATCTTCGTCAAAGAGTCGATGGCGAAGATCGACGTCGAAGGGATCACCAGCGTTGAGGCAAGAAAAGACATCTAAAAGAAGGAGAATCTACTCATCGTACTCTGACTCCCGATCTCCTTCATTGGTGGAGATACCTGAATCTTCCATCCCGGCATATCCTGCACCTGTTCTTTCAGGGCCTCCCATTCCGGCTTTGCCTCCTCCGCCTCAGCTTCCAGTACCTCAGCTTCTGGTGACTCCAATAATACCAGCACCGGTTCCTCTTGCTCCTGCGGCACCTTGGACCACACCGGCTCCTAGAAGATCACGTACGAGATTGCGCTGTCGATCACGACATGGACACTCATGAACCTCCACTAGATCACAACCTTCATTGCGTCACTCTTAACGCAGATCCAGATCACATTCACGCCGTCACCACCATAGAGACACATCCTCCTCTTCTAGAGACTACTCTCCTACATTGTCCAATTCAGCACAACCTCGGTCCTCTGGTTGATGACATTAATACCTTTCAAGAGGTCCTGGTTCACGGTGCTACTAAAATGAACATTCCTATGGAGACGCCTACTCCATCAACGCACGGCGTCTAGACCGCTACTTCCTCTAGTGCCAGGCCTGCTCGATCCAGCCCTGGAGGTGTTTCTCACGCCAGCGGCGGCAAAATTTGCACCGTCAAGGCTCATCAAAAAGTACCGCCCACCGGAACAGGATCCTCTGTTCTTAAGATCTGATCCTCTTCCTGATTCGGTGGTAATCCTGGCTGGACGTAAGTCTCACGCTACTTCTCCATCGGCGACATCTCCCCCCGATATGGAAAGCAAAAAGATGGACGCATCAAGACGCAAGATCTGCCACACGGCCACTACATCAATGAAAGCAGCCAGTGCTACGGCCATCTTAGGACGTTATGATCGCTCTTGCACTTCGCTGACCACCTCCCTAAAGAATATAGGCAAGATTTCCTAGAAATAGTGAAAGAGGGTGCGATGGTCTCCAATCAATACGGAGAGGGAGAATTCCTCGCTCGGCGTTCAGATTGGGCTGGCAGGATTTATTATACCTGCGGATGCTTGGATAGCTCCAGTGTAATACACGGGTCCTTAATTAAAGGAATCTACCGCGTTTTATTAAGCGACGTGAGATATTTAGTCTGGCAGGAACTGGCTTCAGTACAATAAACGGAAGCAAGTTTGAATAGAATTTATTAGGTGAAGTCAACATCCTACTAGGAATAGGCTCATATAAGGACACATATTGACCTTGGGAGAATACACCTATCTTGACATCAAAGAACTTTCACATTCGCTTTTTATTAGAGGATTTATTGGAGTTATCATTATCTGGCGTACGTAAGGACGCACATTGACCTTGGAAGAATCCCCTATTTTTGATGCCAACAGAACGCCAACATTAGCCACTGTGAGAGGGTACATTTCATATGTCACTCCTTTATTGCCCTGATGAAGTTCCCAGAAAGGGAATGAAACGCGTTGTCTGGAGTTTCTTAGTTTGATGAATTTTACTGATTTGAAATAAAGAAATGACTTTTAACATTACTATCTGACTTCTGGACTTACTGAGCTGCGCTACCCCCATTGAACAAAAAAGTAATTCTTTGATCTGGAGCACAGTAGCGTCACGCAACGGCTGGCGTTGGGGTTGGCTGCACAGCAAACTTACTGATTGGAACAGGCTTGAGGTGCGGAACTAGGGGTCCGCCGTTGCTTCATTGAACAATTAGTCTCCAATCAAATGATTCACGCGGCTGTAGACTCCTTGCTCCTGGCTGCTCATGGCTACTGCCATGGAATGTCCCTACGTCGGGAAGCATGGTTGCGCTTAACATCTCTAAAATCAGACACACAATTAAGCCTACAGAATTTACCATTTTCTGACTCCACTCTTTTCAGTTCACACCCTGACGATGAGATGTTGCGTATGAAAACAGAGATGGATACCTTAAAAGTGGTGGGGCTAGAGAAATCAAAAGAACAGCGATGCTCTTTTCGCCCCTACCACCGACGTTTCTCCGGTCAGAGGGTTCAAACACCTCAATGCCAATCAAACAGATCACAACAATACCAGCGGCCATACCAACAGCGCAAACCGCAGAGAGGTCGTAACCCCCAGCAAACGACTCCAGAAGGACGAAAAACCACTGCACCACAACCATGACCCCTCATTTCCCCCTCTTCTGTTACCCACTCCGGTAGGGGGACGCATTGTTAAATTATCTGGCAGAGTGGAAAAGCATTGCAACAGATGCCTGGGTCTTGAATATTGTCAAACATGGCTATCATCTCAGGTTCACTGCCCCACCTCCTTCTATCCCTCCGAAGGCATCTGCATCTCGCCTAAAGCTCTTACAGGAAGAAGTCAATATCCTGTGCCACAAAAAAGCGAACAAACCTGTCCCACGGAATCCAACGCGGTCAAGATTTCTACTTCCAATACTTTTTAGTGCAGAAGAAAGGCAGACTGTAGTTCAGGCCGATTCTCGACCTTCGCATCGTAATTAAGTGGATCAAAAAGGAAAAATTCAGAATGTTGGCCTTACATCAAAGTTATCCACAACTTCAAAAGGGAGACTGGCTCTGTGCGATAGACCTACAAGACGCCTATTTTCACATTCCAATAACAAAGTCTCATCGGAAGTTTCTCAGGTTTGTCGTGGGACACAATCACTACCAGTAAGCCCAAGAACATTTCCCAAGGACGTGCGATCTGCTTTATCGCTTGGGTCTACATGTCAATATGCAATAGTCCTCGGCAATGCCTGTTCAGACTCTACATTACTTAGGAGCTGCCATCGACACACTACAGGAAAAGGTGTTTCCTTCGGAGGAACGACAGTTATCCATTCTCCAAAAATGTCACAACCTTCAGCGGATAACCCATCCATCAGTACGCATAGTCTCCTGTCCTCGATGGCCTCCTGCATATTTCTGACTCCCAACATTCGCCTCCATATGCGTCCTCTCCAGGAATGTTTAGAGGACAAGTGTAACTAATTCTCGGGGAACAGGGAGGACACGATTACACTATCAACTCATGCAATGGAATCTCTTCAGTGTTGCTGGTCCCAGAAAAATCTCCTGTGCGGAATGCCCTTCACCCACTTCTGCCAACACAGACAGTAGTCACAGATGTTTCACTGCTCGGCTGGGGAGCACATATGGACCACTTACAAGTACAGGGTCTTTGGTCCTCTAGAGAACAAAAGTATCACATCAACCTTCTAGAACTTTGAGCAGTACACCTTGCTCTCAAAGCTTTTCACCCATTATTCATGACCAACAACGTGCTTGTTCAAATGGACAATACAACCACCATGTACTACCTGAACAAGCAGGGTGGAACGAGGTCCAGACCTCTGTCCCAAGAAGCCCAATCGATTTGTCATTGGCTCCTTGCCAGGAATCTAACACTGATGGCGGTTCACCTTCCAGGGGACAAGAACATCCAGGCAGATGCACTCAGCAGGGTTCTCGGCGACAACCATGAGTGGGTTCTGAATGAAGAAGTCGCAGAAAGTATTTTCAGTCTGTGGGACACACCTTCTATGGATCTGTTCACCACAAAAGAAAACAAAAAATGCCACGACTTTGCCTCCAAATTTTACCATCCACAATCTCTGGGGAATGCCCTATGGTTCGAGTGGTCGAACAAATTTCTTTACGCTTTTCCTCCAATACCATTAATACCGACAGTCCTGCAGAAACTGGCGTCCACAACAGCCCAGATGATACTCATTGCCCCAAAATGGCCGAGACAACTGTGGATCCCGGACCTCCTTCACTGGTCTATCCGTCCACATCTCAGGCTGCCTTGCAGACCGGACTTCCTCTTGAAGTTCAAAGGCCAACTACTACATCCCAGCCTGTCATCCTTGAGTTTGGCAGCATGGCTCCTGAGAAAATTCAGTATGGTCATTTAAACCTGCCTCAGATTGTATGGACGTCCTAAAGGAAGCCAAGCGACCATCTACACAAACAGCTTATGCCTTTAAATGGAAGCGATTCTGTATTTGGTGCTCTTCTAACTAGTTTGATCCCATTTCCTGCCAGGAAGAAGCTATTCTTCCCAATTTATTGTCTCTCGCCAAAGCCGGTCTTCAATACTCTTCAATAAGAGTCCATCTTTCTGCTCTTACAGCATATTGGAAAAGTCCTTCACAAATCTTTCTTTACAATTCCAGTCATTGACTTCCTAGAAGGGTTAAGGAAGGTTTTTCCTCCCATTAGACACCCTTCCCCTCCATGGGATCTGAACGTAGTACTGTCTCGTCTCATGCTTCCTCCCTTTGAGCCCATCCACAAAGCTTCTTTACAGCATCTCCCATGGAAAACTGCTTTCCTAGTGGCCATTACATCAGTAAGGAGAGTTAGTGAGATTCAGACTCTTTGTACTCATGAACCTTACACAATGTTCTATTCCTCTAAGGTAGTTTTACGCACACATCCCAAGTTTCTCCCTAAAGTGGTCTCAGATTTCCACGTGAATCAAACCATTGCTTTGCCCGTGTTTTTTCCAAAGCCTTTTTCTCCAGCAGAGAGGTCTCTCCATTCGCTGGACGTAAAGAGGGTATTACAATTCTATTTGGACAAGACTAAAGCCATTCGTAGCTCTCAACAATTGTTCATCAATTATGGTCAATTCGGCACAGGGTTAGTGACTTCTAAACAATCAATCTCTTGGTGGATTGTCTCTTGCATTCTCTGCTGCTATCAACTAGCCAAACATCCCTTTCTTGTAGGCCCAAAGCTCACTATAACGGAGGTAAGGCAGCTACTGCTGCCCTTATGAAGAATATGCCTTTAGCAGATATCTGTATGGCAGTGACATGGAGGTCTATCCAAACATTCACTAAGCAATACTGCCTTGCCACAGATGCCAGGGCGGATGCACAAGTAGGTCAAGCATCCCTCAGGAATCTTTTTTCTTAAAAGGATTTCACATTTGGTACTTTTCTATCTAGTCCACCGCCTTTGGGGGCGATGAGCTTGCTACTCTATTTATCGCTTATGACTATACATGGAAATCCCCTTCGGGAGAAGGTATAGTTTCTTCCCCGCAATTCTAGTTCTCTCATAGGGGTATTTCCATGATCGTCATAAGCAGCCCTCCTTCCTCACCTTCAAAAAGAACTGAGGTAACTGCCTCTGGCTGAGCATGATGGGATATTGGTGGTCTCTCTGCTGTTAAAGGCACAGTTTTCTTTTTCTATACTTATAATGGCAGCCTATGGGCTACATTGCCCGGCACTTCTTCATATCTTTCTATTCATAGCAAAAGGCTTTGTGAAGGTTGATATTCTGTGCTATTACAAAAAAGATATTTTCTGAGAGCATATATTCTCACAGTTCCTTCTTTTGCCATTACAAGATGAAGAACTCTGACCTCTGTGGCCTTTTCCTAGGCTGCATTATGACATTCTTAAGTGACTTTTTCAAGGCCTTCCCTAAGAAAGGCGAACTTCATCACTTAAGAACATATTTAGATAAAGTGCTCCAGGGATCCCGCACATTGGCTGGACTATTCATCGCATATGACTATCATGGAAATACCCCTACGAGAGAACTAGAATTACAGGTAAGAAACTATAGCATCTTAAACAAGGGGTCGTTACTCCTGTTTAGGACTAGAGGGCGTTATCTTACGTCATTGTCTCTGCAGTGGTTGGAGTGTTTGTTGGGAAGTTATCAGCGTCGCTCTCCGCATTCATGAAAGGGGACCATAGCTGAAGGAATATGTCAGTCTGATTGTGGAGTTTGTAAAGTTCCCGCTGTTGCGATGCCGTGTGTATCATAGCTACCAGCCATTTCTCCTGCTATTGAGGGGACCGTGATTTCCATTGTCACAGTATACATATTTTTGCTGTAGCCAGTGCAGTGTGTAGAAGGCGGCAATGTGGTTTTGAAAGCTTTGGGGAATGTCACAGATCGAGTAGGAGGATGCTGGCAGGTGTGAGCGGGAGACGCTAAGGCATTGTGGTGTGTAAAATGTGCCCACATAAATCCAGAAGGATTGCACCATCGGACACTCACATATAATATAGGTTGTATCACAACCGGTGTTAGAAGTTAGCATGGGGAAGTAGTCCAGCCATATGTAATTTTGTCAGCGACCAGTGCCAATCATGGAGAATTCTGAATAAGCAAAATTTTAGCCTTGTTTTCCGGGTACCTCTGTCCAAGTCTTCCACTAGCTCCTCCCATTCCTCGTTTGTGTAGGATGTCGAAAGCCGAGTTTGCCATTTGGTACGAATGTCTGAGAAAAGGGCTGTGAAAAGAGGTGTGATGTGTGTACTCTGTAAAGACCGGACATTACTCCCTTACGTTTACCCCATGTGTTTAGATATGATACTATTGGTGAGTTCTGAAGCAGCCAAGGGGACGGACCCAAATTCTTCTTCAAGCAATGCTGAAGCTGAACGTATTTCCAGGATTGCTGTGTTGGAAGGTGAAATACCTCCCTTAATTGACAAATGTTTTGAAATCACCTTCATGGAGAAGCTGATCCAGGGTGTGGATGCCTGCTGCCTTCCATAAGGGCCAAGATATTGTTCATCTATTAACGCGTATACCTGTATTATCCCAAAAGGGAGCCTTCTCATGAATTCGTGGACTCGAATCTAATAAACGGTGTGCCGTTGCCAGGATTTGTGCATAGCAGATAGTATCTGATTCTTGGGGTCATGGCGACTTGTTCCTGTCCCATATAAAGCTGAGAGACCTGGGACTGTGGGCAAGAGGTGTCTTTCTACATGTACCCATTGCGGCACATCAGATATTCCTGGTGACATGTACGATACTTGAGACAATGGCAACGCAAGGGCATAGTGTTCAACCGACGGGAGGCTCGGTCCTCCATAAGAGTGATGAGCTTTCAGTTTTGAAGCAGCAAGGCAAGGCCTTGCTGAACCCCATACAAAGGATTTTATCTTAGAATCTATTAGTCGTAGCGTGGACAAGGAGATCTGGAGAGGAAGCATACCTAGGGTGTATACGAAACGCGGAAGGGTGACCATTCTAACAGCTTGAATCCTGCCCCACATGGAAAGCCCCCAAATGTTCAATTTTTCAAAGTCATGCTGCATTTGGGTCATCAGAGGGTTTAAGTTATCTGCAGCCATTCCCTCCATTCATTTGTTCACCAGAACTCCCAGGTATTTAAGGCGTGAGGGTTGCCAATGGAAGGGAAATCCGTGCATAGCTGCTTTTGGGGTTCCACCGGAGATGGGTAATGCCTTGCTTTTATCCCAGTTTATTTTGTAACCTGAGGAGAAGTCATCTATAATTTGGAGTAGAGACGGCAGAGAACGGGAAAGACTCGTAAGAGTAAGCAGGATGTCATCCGCGTACAAGTAAAGTTTAGATTCACCTGACGGGAGGCGTATGCCCGTGACTTCGCCTGCTTGACGTATTGTGGCTGCTAGGTGCTCCATAGCTAAAAGAAAGAGGAGTGGGTATAGAGGGCATCCTTGGCGTGTTCCTCTCTGAATTGGGAATGGATCTGATATAAAACTCCCGCAATTTTCTTGAGCGGTGGGATTATCGTATAGCAGTCGTACTTTGGCTATGAACTGGTCCCCCAATTCAAATTGTTCCATTACTTTAAAAAGGTATTCCCATTCGATGCGATCAAACGCCTTTTCTGAGTCAAGTGATAATGCTAGTGCATCATTTGAAAGCCATATAGCAGACCACAGCATATGGGCTTAAGTGCATAGGTGATTCCTAGAGGAGCGCCCTGGTACAAATCCCACGTGTGTTTGATGTATCAGAGAAGGAGGGACTTTATGGAGATAGGAAGATAGAATACTGGCCAGTATTTTAATATCACAGTTTAATAGCGAAATGGGATGGTAACTGCTGTGGAAATGTGGATTTTCCTGATCAGTTATGTCCCCTATCTTGGACCCCAACGGTTCTATATACATGTTACAAGTACATGTATGTTCCCTCCAGTTCCAGTTTCTAAGACGCAAACATATGTGTGTCTACCGTCAACATGTTCTCTGTCAGATCCGCCATCAATGGGCTGGATATTCGATTCCTAGGTATGACAGGCCACCGACTTTATATGGCTAAGTTACTCCATTTTTACAGTTCAGGCGAGTAGGCCCGATTCTGTCCTCAAAGCCTTTCCCTGCTCTCTGTCTCTGACAGCTTCAGCTTGAGCTCGCATCTGTATCCATGAACTTTGTCCTACTCCCTGTGCAGCTAACGGTGCCTGCCTCGGCCAGTTTTCGCCTGTCTGCCAAGAAGTTGTATTTCACCTTCGAATTATCTATTTTGCTCTCCAGCCGATGCATTCCTGTCCAGTGATTTAGGTAAACATTTCCTTTAGCTCACAAGCAAAGGACTCAGCCTTTCCGTCCTCCTGCAAGTGATTCATAGCCCTGTTGCCATGGAAAGTTTTCTATCCCTCGCATCTCATATAGACACTTAGACGCTTGTACACGTACACAGTCAGTATAGAATAGATTCTGTCCGAGAGTCTCTTCCTTGTGGATAACATAGTTCTTTAAACATAGGATGTTAGATATGATTTGGGATTAGGTTGACTTGACCCCCAGACTTCTCGTCTCCACATGTAGAGCTAAATGTCAAGTCCCCTTCACCCCCTAGTTGCACGTCAATTACACGTCATGCTGCCGCGCGCGCATCTATGCCAAGTATTATCTTATAGATCCACCTATGTCTGATAATTCTAACCAATCATGTTTCTTTTATTCCTTATTACGCCTAGTTTCGATTATGTCACTGTTTTGTCACTTTTCTTATCAAATGTTACGCCTTCTACATTCGTTTCATTGTAATGTACTTATTATAAAAATACATGTCTGTTAATAAATTATTGTACTTCACTTCCTGAACCCTCGTGGTGACGGAACCTGAAGGCCGCGACTCGAGTCGGCCATTTTGAATGGAATAAAGCCCATTAGAAAACCTCTTATACCACGGATTCTGCCTCTTGTTATTTTGAGCTATTTACTTTATTTTAAGATTCCGTATGAAATTCAGTCCGGTATTTTTATTTACCACATAATGGCGCC
Source organism: Triturus cristatus (assembly GCF_964204655.1). NCBI lineage: Eukaryota > Metazoa > Chordata > Amphibia > Caudata > Salamandridae > Triturus > Triturus cristatus. The sequence goes on along the minus strand of NC_140585.1, from coordinate 30,695,936 downwards.
CGAACAGGGACACTTTCTCATCTCACGCGCCGGCGGTGCGTTGCAGGCCCGGTCTCCTGCCACAGCTGGACGGACCATAAACGCGTACCAGCAGGATTTCCTGTAAGCTCCCTCCGGTCAAGCGGGGGCGACTGAGGCTGCGATCAACCCAGACGAGGCGGTGAGAAGTGCGAAGTATCCCGACCAGAGCCTAGCTGAGAGAGCAAGATCCGAGGTATACAGAGGCCCACCAGGTTTTCCGAAATCCCGACGTCCAGAGGGTCCGATGTCCGCAGTTATCGAGTCCTGTCCATTCTCTGAGGCCTTCCGTTTCAAGGAGCTACTCGGTGAGTACCATCGCCGGGGAGGCGTGTTGACGCGCACATAGGTTGTGCCGGTCAAGACGGATTTGGGTACACAAATCCGGTCTGCACTGTTTAGCAGTGTATATGTACTGTTTAGCAGTATATCAAGTATTCCGAAGTATTCAGTTATTGTCAAGAATTCAGCGTGGTGATTAGTTAGGCAGACTGTCATCATTGTCGATCATTGTTATAATGTTTAATGTTTAATGTTTAAAGTATTCAGAAATGTCTTGCATATTGTGGTATGAATGACTGTTCATTGTTCACTGTTCATTTATGGTGTTTTTAGTATTAAGAAAATTCAAGAGTAAGTATCAGATCAGTTGTCAATATGCCGCTCTTCTCGAAGTTAAGACAGATTACTACCAGAAAAGGGGTGCTTGAAGAAGCAGTTCCTATTCCTCCTAGGGACACCCCAGGGCATTTTATGTACCATAAACATGGCTTAGATGCCATATTGTTTCTTGATCTATGGGTAGATTATACCAAAGGATTACCGGAAAGTCAAAGGTGGCCCATAGCGGGAACCTGGGATGCAGAGTGCATCATGAAAGTGGAGGAAGAGTTATGGAAAAGAAAGGTCAGACAGTCACAGAAAGACGCTGTTGAGTTATGGCGTAAAGAATCTCATAGACGAACAGAAAAAGCACGTAGACAAGAAGAGAGGAGTAAAGAAAGTTCAAATAAAGTTCAAGAAAATCTATTAATTGAGGAAGGTATCCGAGTGAAATCAGAACAAGTGAATAGACAAAGAAATGCTCTTATGAATGGTATGTATCCCCTTCTAGCCGAAGGACTACCTAAGGCTGTTACAGAGATGCCAAAAGACTTGCCACCCCCATTATTTCCAATTAAGGAACATCCAAAGGGGCATCCCAGAACCGCAGAAGATGTTTTTCTTTCCTCATATCTAGACGATGCAGCTCCCGAGTATGCTAACGCCACACCACATAGACCGTCTGGCGGAGGGGTTCAACGTCAGGATCAGGTATCTGTCCCCGTGCAACAGCAAGTCCCGATACAAGCTTCGGCAAGCACATCTGTTTCCGCATCTGTCTCCGCAGTCGATCCTATAGGGGTATCGACACCCATAGTTGCTGTGTCACGTTCAACGAATCCATTCACACCCGACGCCCCAGATGGGGCCACGGGAGGTGCTAGCAGTACCTTTACACCACCCAGAATAAATAAACTTGTTTTTCAAGAGTCAGCGCATTCACGTACACCTAAATTCGTAAGTGAACGTACGCTTAAGGAACTCCTTGTAAATTGTAGATATGACCCAGTGGTTGGTAAAGAGGACGAAATGGTCCTGGCATCATTACGTATCAGGCGAGCCGCAGAGTATTTAGCAAGGTTACCAGGGATGACTACGCATCTAGATAACATATATCATTTTGTTCAAACAGGACGAGATCCAGGATGTATTAACAGAGCTATGGAATTCCAGAAAGTAGAGATACAGGGGGAACTGTTACGTTTCCTCATAAACTGTGTAATCAGAAATCAAGATCGTCCGGGGGTAGACCCGAATGCAATGCTTATTCTTACAAGATGGAGTCAGAATATATCAGAAGGGAGACACGATAAGCAAAATTGTATAATAGCCATGTGCCGAAAAATACGTAAAGAAATAGAGCGTATTCATGAAGAGAGATTGGGAACAGACGAGTTTGAGCAAGATGAAGTGTCCGAATCAGGGAATTCCGCAAGACAGTCAGAGACCATAGCCTATGTAGGCAGAGGAAGATACTGTGAAAATACTAGATGTTTTTCTGATCCCATACACTCTGTATGTCCAAATAATAGCAGAACGTATCCGACGCCTGTAATAAATCTGAAATCTCCTGAACATTCGTTTCAAGCCGCAGACAAAATACTACGAGAACGAAGAGGTTACCACCTCCTCGATTCCATGGATGAGCAAGAATTAGCCAGATCAGCCGTTCACTGGATTGACAGTCCTGAAAAATACGGTGATGAGACCGTAGCACACACGTTTTTTAACCTCAGTACAGATGAACAACGTTTAGCTGGAATATATATGATTCAGCAACTCCTCATATTATATAAGAGCCAACATGCTGACCCTGGTCCTTTACCTGATATATTAACGGAACTACTCACGAACAGATGGAGAGGTTCTAGTAACAAGCTAATTAAAGAGATATTAGTGTCACGTAAGCAGTATGTCCTTTTTGTAAGTCCGGATTCTCTCTCGCTGCCCCACAGAGAAAGAGCGCCGTACTATATGGATAGACAAAATCCCCTACGAGAAGTGCACCCAATAAAAGGCGAAGACAATGAGTTTCACCGTGTATTTGTTTACACACCCATATCAAAAATGGAATTATTAGAAATGAAAAAAGTAGTACCTAGTCATGACAAAGACCCAGCGGGTTTCCACCGAGAAATTAAAGACATGTTACTGATGGGAGAGTACACCTTTCCTGATATTATGACGATATTAAAGGTGCTTTTGCCTGCTGGCATATATGAAAAACTGAAAGAAAAAGAGTGGGAAGTGGGAGACCAAAAGATAGACTGGACAGCATTAGCAGAGGAAGAAAGGGGCCGAGCTGCAGGTTCAGGGCTCGGGGATAAAGTTAAACTATTACCAGGTTTACTAGTACAGGTACTACCACGTTTATTAACTACAAAAAAGGAAGATTGGGGTGCAATCACAGCCTGTAAACAAAAGCAAGATGAAGACACAAGCGATTATTATGCTCGATTTGAAAAATGTTTTGGTATAAATAGTGGTATAAAAGCAAGTAGTGACTCATATCCACATTTATTTGTGACAAAATTAGTGGAAAATGCATTGCCTCCAGTGAAGAATAGAATATTGAAATTCGAGAGTACCTGGCAAAGTAACACTCCGTCGCAAATGCTACAAATGTTACAGTATCATCACAATAGAATTAGGGATGAACAAGAACACGAGCATAGACGCATGAAGGATACAAAAATGAAAATGCTAGTTTCTCAGACAGTACCAGCAGATGGTCACAAAAAGGGTGTGACACATTCTGGTGATTCTGCAGTTCCTGTAAAAGGAACCTGCAATTACTGTAAACAACTAGGCCATTATGTACATGATTGTCCAGTCCTGAAACGTAATATAGCTACAGGTATTGCAAAGGAGAGACCACGATTAGTTAGACAAGATCAGAATGAACAAGGAGCTATGCAGCATGGACAGTCCATGCCAGTTCAGCAACAGTCCATGCCAGCCTCACAGCAACCCATACAATTTGTGCCAGCTGCACCACCGTTGCCTGCTACTGCCACACAAACCACAACACGACAAATGTATCAGACTGCACAGTATGAATACCCTGAGTATCAGCGTTACGCATGAACCAGCCTAGAGAGGGAAGTTGACTTACCGCTTATCGAGATTCCTGTAGATCAAGAAGGACCTTATGTACATAGTGAATTATTAGGTCAAGATAGAAAATTCTTACTCGATACAGGGGCAAGTCGAACAACCATAAAACGTAGTGAAGTTCCAGGGGCACCCCTCTCAGGCTCTCAAAATGTTTCCCTTGGTTTTTCGGGAAAACCTATTGTTAATGAAGTATCACAGCCTCTACCACTTACGATAGGACCTTTGACACGAACTACAGATTTATTGCTTACTAAATCATGCCCAGAAAATCTGTTAGGAATTAAGACTCTGAAAGCACTAGGAGCCATAATATGTTGTTCTCCGGAAGGAGTAAGGTTGTTTTTACGTGATTTTAAAGGTCACTATGTGTCCAGAGACATGGATCCCCGACTACAGACTTTACCAGTACATCTATGGGCACAAGGCCCTACGGATGTTGGCTGCATGAACATTACACCCTATCGAGTTACATTGAAAGCAGGAGTGGTACTACCACGAATGCGACAATACAAGTTACCGCATGATGCTGTAGTGGCTTTGTTGAAAATCATTGATGAGCTGATTGCCCAGGGAGTAGTTGTAGAAACAGACTCCAATGTATGTAATTCACCGATAATTCCGATTCTTAAACGAACTGATCCTACTGCTCCGCCAGTATACCGATTGGTTATTGATTTGCGTGAACTAAACAAGTGTATTGTACCACAATTCCCTGTGGTCCCTGATATATCATCATTGTTGACAGCAATTGATTCCGAAGCAACATTCTTTACTGTAATTGATCTCAAGAATGCCTTTTTCAGCGTCCCAATAGATCCGGAAAGCCAATACTTGTTCGGATTCAGTTTAAATGGGCGCAGCTTTAAATTCTCACGCGCTCCTTAAGGATTTACAGAAAGCCCCAGCATCTACAGCCAAGCATTGAAACGAGAACTTGACAGTATCCACATGCCAGTCAATACTGCACTGCTTCAATATGTCGATGATCTGCTGATCACCGCGAGAAGCGAGTCAGAATGTGAAAAAGCTTCTCTGACAGTTTTACATTTCCTAGCCGACAAGGGGCACAAGGTGTCCCCTTCTAAGCTGCAATTCTGTGTTCAGCGAGTTATTTATCTTGGTCACTCGCTGTCCAAGGAGGGAAGGCAGCTTACACCAGATCGCATCCAGTTAATTGCTAACATGTCAATACCCCGGACACAAAAGGAGGTGCGAGCTTTCATAGGCCTCACTTCATATTGTAGGCAGTGGATCCCTCAGTACGCATTTCTAGCAAAACCACTCATTCAGTTAACCACACAGGAGGCAGCCACATCGACTGTTCTCCCTTGGACTCAGGAACATACACAAGCTTTTGAAAGCCTAAAGGAAGCTTTATGTCAAGCACCTGTTTTAGCAACACCATGTTATAGCAAACCTTTTACACTCTTTGTTACAGAACGCGAAGGTACTGCCTTGTCAGTACTCACTCAGGATCAAGCAGGATCATGCAAGCCATGTGCTTATTTTTCCAGTACATTAGATCCCGTAGCTCAGGCTTTGCCTGCATGCCTGAAATCAGTGGCAGCGACAGCTTTAGCAATCAGACAAAGCGATGCCATAGTATTAGGACACCCATTGACAGTTCAAGTACCACATGCAGTAGAGGTTCTTGTGAACCGAACACAAACACAACACTTGACCATAGCAAGACTTACCGGTTATGAACTGACATTGTTTCAACCACACATAGAGATCCGACGGTGTAATACATTGAATCCTGCTACACTATTACCTGTAATTGGAACAGACCCACTAGCTCATGATTGTGTTGAAATCATTGAAATAAAGACGAAACCTAGACAAGACTTGACAGACGTTCCATTGTTAGATCCAGACCTGACGTTGTATGTAGACGGATCATGCATGAGAGCAAGTACAGGAGATTTAGTGGCCGCGTATGCAGTCACAACAGACACTGAAGTTATTGAGACACATTGTATAGATACTCTGTCAGCCCAAGCAGCAGAACTTATTGCTCTAACGCAAGCCTGTATTCAAGCCACAAATAAGAAAGTTAATGTATACACTGACTCACGTTATGCATTCGGAGTTGTACACGACTTCGGCGTGCTGTGGCGAGAGAGAGGTTATCTAACGTCCCATGGTGCCCACATTCAGCACGGGCCCCTCATTCATGCTTTGTTAGACGCAATACATCTACCCACTGCTATATCGATTATGAAATGTAAAGCACACACGAAGGTTACTGATACCATTTCTCAAGGCAATGATTTAGCTGACAGAACAGCTAAACAGACTGCTCAGAATCGCACATTAGACATGACAAAGCCAATAGTTCAGACACCAACACAGTGTATGACAATTAAGGATCCCACACTTGACGTAATTGACATACAGACACATGCCACAGCAGAAGAAATAAAGAAGTGGACTGAACTAGGAGGGATCCAGACAGATCAAGGATGGATGACGAAGGAGAAATCTGTATGGTTTCTCCCTGATTCCATGGTTCAAGCCATTATAGCTACAGTTCACAGTCCAGCACATTTAGGAGAGAAGGCTATGCTAGACAGCATTCAGCACATTTGGTTCAACAAACATTTACGAGCAGCAGCTAAACAAAAAGTTCGTACCTGTATGATATGTTGTCAGTTTAATCCAGGAAAGAGTGTTCCCGTAGAGCAGGGTGGATTTCAGCCTCCTGACCATCCTTTTGAAATCCTCCAGATGGATTATATTCAGATGGAACGTTGTCGAGGATTCAAATATGTCCTCGTAGTTGTCTGCGCTCTCTCCCGTTGGACAGAGGCGTATCCCGTATCAGATTACACTGCCCCGACTACTGCCAAGCAGCTAGTTCGAGAATTCTTCCCACGGTACGGTTTACCACGTGTTGTATATTCAGATAACGGTCAGCCTTTCTCATCCGAATTAATGAAACATGTCTCACTCTTGTTGGGATATCAGTGGAAATTCCACTGTGTCCGACACCCCGAGGCAGCAGGTCTCGTAGAAAGACATAACCAGACACTGAAAATCAGACTGTCCAAAATATGTAGAGAGAAAGGTGTCGACTGGATAGTAGCATTACCAGTTGCACTCTTTTACATGAGAATGGTAGCACACTCTAGAACAGGGCTATCCCCGTATGAGGTGATCTTTGGTAGACCACCGAATATGTGGGGGACGCCTATACCACGCAAAATAACTGACATTGACTGTAACATGCTGACAGATTACTTGGCTTCCTTGATGTCTGCACTACAATCTTCTCGTTCACAGGTAGCTGCAGCCTTTCCCGACAACACTGAGGCGAAACCCCATGACGTTGTTCCGGGTAATCTTGTCTTTGTGAGAAATTTCGACAGGAAAAGTCAACTGGAGCCCAGGTGGAAAGCACCCAAGTTGGTCCTGTTGACCACAAGAACAGCCGTGAAGATCGAGGGACGCAAAGGGTGGATTCATTCAAGTCACGTCAAAAAATTTCATGGACTACCTTCAGATATAGACACTGTGCCCTGCACTCCCTCACAGACTGATTCAAAACTTCCTTTTGTTGAACAGAATGACTCTCAGTGCTATAAATTAAAGCTTAGGCCCAAACAGTCGAGCAATTTGATTGTTTAAGTCCTCTCCAAGGTGAAGCGGTTGAATTGTCTCCGACATGTATCCCTTGGACCTGAGTAGAGAAAATACCCGAGAAATGTTGAAACGACAGGCGTATTGTAAATCACTGCGTAGCTACTGTATGAGGACATTATTAATTTTGTTTTTATTGAGTATTTTAGTAATTATTACGAGTGTGATTTTGCACATATATCATCCTATCTCTAGACATGTTTATAATGTTGCTGCAGAACATTCTTTTAGTGACCTACCGCCACATGAATTATCTTATAGACTTGCGCTGCGCAATAACACCTTCATTAGTATGTTACATCATTCCCATCAGACTAGTAATGCGACCAATTGTTGGGTGTGTGGCCGACTTCCTCCCTATCAGAATAACAAAGGAGTTCTGCCTTTCTTTCCACATCCATTCACACACAATGGCTCCTGTGGAGCATGGTTTAGTTTATTAAATTCCATAGACCCAGACACAGCAGTTTATCAACAACATTGGATATGGGGAAATCTGAATCTAGTTTTATTCAAAGTCTGTCACCCTAATAAGGAGGGTCACCCCAGTAGAACAGGAACTGATTTAGAAAATGAAGTGTATAAATTAGGTAATTTTACGCCTAATCTTATGATTCTGAATGTCAAATCCGAAGTTGAACTAATTCTGCCCACTATGTCAGTATTTCCAGTTAAGGGTGAATTATGTGTAAGAAAAGTTGGTTCCATACACATGGGCCATAGCCAATGCGTTACTACAGTAGAATATAGTGATCAAGGTAAATCTTCATTTAGAGCTTCTCGCCATTCTTACTTCATATGTGGTCAGACGGCATATATGCGTCTGCCTCTAGATTGGGATGGCACCTGTTACATAGCATTCCTTTTGCCACCTGTTTTCCTAGCTCCCCCTGATTATTATCGAAATGTTCATTTAGTACACAATAGAGAGCAAAGAGATCTCCCAGTTGTCGATTATACTGAGACAGCATGGGACAAGTATGTAGATTTCAATAAAGGTATCTTTCCCTATATAGGTACAATATCAAATAGTAAGCTGATACGCAGACTCACCAAGACTCTTGAAGCTGTAGTAAACGAGACTATAGCCGCCCTAGGCAATCTGACAGAGGAACAATCAGTGATGAGAATTGTTGTTCTCCAGAATCGTCTTGTCCTTGACGTCATCCTGGCCGATAGGGGCGGAGCTTGCAGGGTCATCGGATCCAGCTGCTGCATATTCATACCAGAAAATTCGCCATCTGTATATAAAGCTATAACACACCTTCATAAGATTGTAAGCCAGATACACGAAAATCCAGGCACTTGGACGTGGTCCGGGTGGTTTTGGAGTGTGATATCAGCCTGGGGATGGAGAGTTTTATCCTTCCTAGGTATTGGCCTTCTTATGCTCTTCAGTTGTTGTTTATGCCTGCAAGGTGGACCAGCGATTTGTGGTCTGTGTGCCACATCATGCATTCCACATCACAGGTCCCGTTCAAAATACCGGAAGAAGAAGGAAGAAGAAATGATGCTCCATGAGCAAATCGATGGAATGATGAAGATTGATATCTCTTGAAGGGCAAGTAGGGGACAAGGAGGGAATGTGGAAATGTGGATTTTCCTGATCAGTTATGTCCCCTATCTTGGACCCCAACGGTTCTATATACATGTTACAAGTACATGTATGTTCCCTCCAGTTCCAGTTTCTAAGACGCAAACATATGTGTGTCTACCGTCAACATGTTCTCTGTCAGATCCGCCATCAATGGGCTGGATATTCGATTCCTAGGTATGACAGGCCACCGACTTTATATGGCTAAGTTACTCCATTTTTACAGTTCAGGCGAGTAGGCCCGATTCTGTCCTCAAAGCCTTTCCCTGCTCTCTGTCTCTGACAGCTTCAGCTTGAGCTCGCATCTGTATCCATGAACTTTGTCCTACTCCCTGTGCAGCTAACGGTGCCTGCCTCGGCCAGTTTTCGCCTGTCTGCCAAGAAGTTGTATTTCACCTTCGAATTATCTATTTTGCTCTCCAGCCGATGCATTCCTGTCCAGTGATTTAGGTAAACATTTCCTTTAGCTCACAAGCAAAGGACTCAGCCTTTCCGTCCTCCTGCAAGTGATTCATAGCCCTGTTGCCATGGAAAGTTTTCTATCCCTCGCATCTCATATAGACACTTAGACGCTTGTACACGTACACAGTCAGTATAGAATAGATTCTGTCCGAGAGTCTCTTCCTTGTGGATAACATAGTTCTTTAAACATAGGATGTTAGATATGATTTGGGATTAGGTTGACTTGACCCCCAGACTTCTCGTCTCCACATGTAGAGCTAAATGTCAAGTCCCCTTCACCCCCTAGTTGCACGTCAATTACACGTCATGCTGCCGCGCGCGCATCTATGCCAAGTATTATCTTATAGATCCACCTATGTCTGATAATTCTAACCAATCATGTTTCTTTTATTCCTTATTACGCCTAGTTTCGATTATGTCACTGTTTTGTCACTTTTCTTATCAAATGTTACGCCTTCTACATTCGTTTCATTGTAATGTACTTATTATAAAAATACATGTCTGTTAATAAATTATTGTACTTCACTTCCTGAACCCTCGTGGTGACGGAACCTGAAGGCCGCGACTCGAGTCGGCCATTTTGAATGGAATAAAGCCCATTAGAAAACCTCTTATACCACGGATTCTGCCTCTTGTTATTTTGAGCTATTTACTTTATTTTAAGATTCCGTATGAAATTCAGTCCGGTATTTTTATTTACCACACTGCCACAAATCAAGGGATCCTTTCCGGGCTTAGGCAGGACGGCAATTATATCTCTATTAGAGAGGGATCCTAGTGAGGTTTCATGGTCTGCCTCTTGGAATGCGGCATGTAAAGTATCAATTACACTGTCTCCTACCCTGACGATAAAATTCAGCTAGGAAGCCGTCTTCCCCGGGAGCCCTATGATAAGGCAGGTTCGCTATTGCACGTGAAATCTCCTCTTTACTGATCTCACCCTCAGGGATTACTTTACCTTCATCGTAAAGACGGGGGAGATCCACCTTTGTGAGAAAGGTAGCCAATCTATCTGTATCCGCCTGTGTCCCTGGGTTGTAGAGAGATTTGTAGAACAAGGCAAATTAATTCACGAAATCTTGGTCGGTTGAGCATGTTGCCTCCAGCTGATCATATGGCCGGTATGGCCAAAGCGGCTTATCTTTGGCTTAGCTGTGCCGCTAATAGTCTCCATGCTCGTAGTGTCTCCCTTTCATTCTTTGTAGGGCGAACTCTGCCTTGGATGTGAAAAGGCCTTTCAACGCCAATGCGAGCTGGCTCTAAAGACTTGCGGTTCTGTAGAGTTGGTTTTGCTGTATATAAGCAAGTATAGGACTCAATGTCCTGTTCTAGCTCCTTTTGTTGAGCAGCATTCTTCCTATTGGCTAGTGCTGCATCTCGCAGAACTTGGCCTCTAATAGTAGCTTTAGCCGCAGCCCAGATAATCCTGCCTGAGCCCACAGACCCCTGATTGGTGGAAAGATAATCCTGAAGATGTGTTCTTAATTGGGATTTACCCTTAGGGGTCTTATTTCCCTGAATGTTCATGAGCTAGGGCTTGTGTCCTGGTCTAGACAGTCCTAACTCCAATGATAAAAAGACCAGGGAATTATCGAATAATGCTGCCTCTAAAATGCGGGATTCCCGAACTAGTTGAACCGTTTTCTGGGTTAACAAAAAATAGTCTAAGCGATAAATGTGCCATGAGTGGAGGAGGAGAATGTATATTCTGCAGCAGTCAGATGGCAAAGGTGCAAGTGATCTACCAGCCTGTTATCCGCCAATATATCATCCATTAGTGCTCTCTCTGCGGCATTACATCTGTCAAAGGGACCTGTTTTATCTGAAATTGGATCTCTCACCAGATTCCAATCCCCACCTATAAGGTACTGCGAGGAACCTATTTCTGTTAGTAAGTGGTTCAATTGAAGAAGGAATGATTTTTTTTATTCCTGTTGGGGCGTAGACTGATCCCACACAAACATAAGCGTCCCCTACTCGCAGATTAGCGAATGCGTATCGTCCATCTGGATCTGTCCAAGTTTTGAACACCGTGGCTGGAAAAGATTTGCAGATGAGGATTGCTACTCCACATTTGCGAATGGGAATCGGCATCTGTGGATTCCCTCGTTTGCACACTGCTGTGGATCAGCTTTCCCAACCAGTCTCTGCAAACCTTGTCAGATTCCAGTGCAGCTAGGTGTGTCTCCTGGAGTAATGCCACATCCACCCATTTTGATTGGAGATAAGACAGTACTTTTTTTCCGTTTGATGTAATGTGTGAGACCATGGACATTCCATGTTAATGCACATAGAGGGTGAGTATTTGTCATGCTGGCAAGGTCAAGGGAGAAGAGACAGGGTCAAGTGGGCCTTGGAAGTGTATTTATAGGTCTTCAGAGGTGGATGGAATGATGCGCAGGTGCTGCAAGGGGGAAGGAAAGAAGAGAGTAGGAGGATGAGGAAAGGTATATGGATGAAAGAGCAGAGGGGGGCCCTGGCTCCCAACAGAGGTATTAATGTCCGGTTCTGTGATCGCTGCCGGTAGTGTTAGAGTAAAAAGCCCGGATTTAGAATACGCGAGAGGTAATGTAGAATGTTGGTTTGTTAGAGAAGGGACACAGAAAAGAAGAGGTGGTGATGTTGTGAGAAGAATTGGGAATGGCATGTGTAGACTGCTGTGCAGTAGCACTCGGAGTCCTAGACTGTTAACCGCGGTGTTGGGCTCACTGGAGCACCGCCACGAGGAGGGGCCCCATCAGGACGTTAAGATGATAGGTGGGGCAAATACAAAAATAATTGTATCCCACAGGACAGGGTATGTGCGATATAGGCTACTAGCTAGGTGAAGTGTATCATATGGTAATACATTAGTCATACCTGAAAGCACAAGATAGTGTTGTAGGGATTCTGCGTATGCACAGAACTATGCGCAGGAAACCAGAACCTTAGAGAATTGTGGTATACCAGAAACTCCCCTCAGAACTAAGAACCCCTTATCCGACTAGCTTAGTGTCACATTCGTTATCCGAGATTTAGCTCGGCGGTCCCAATGTATAGACAACCCAGAACATGCGACTTAGTTATTCTCACGAATGGTGGGAACCCGAAATACCCGTTTGCACATATATATCAGTCCACAACAGAATAACTAAGACACAGTAAAGTTTAAAGAATTTATTCATAAACCTCGAGTCCTGTTATACAGTACTTTGGCTAACATAAGCAGACAAATGGTTAAGATCATTACCATTAGCATTGTTACAATTCCATAGAAAATGAAAGGAGCGATCATATTACTAATGACAGTGGAAAACAACCACCCTCCTTTCTCTAGCAACTAATTAAATATTATTAGACTATTAGAAGGTCTCATAGGCTTGCATAGGGGACCCCATACCGTATAGATCAGCTTAGGTGTATCACATCACAGGATCAGCTCAGTGTTCTCTGCTTCAGCTCTTCTATCGAATGTATCTAAAAACCTGCTGCGCTGTAATATTAAAGCCTACGACTTTCTGGTATTTGCAGCTGCGTGCATGTTATGACTAAACAGTGGTACGATCACCCTGAACACAATCAGCCGGCACCGTCTAGTGTCCTAGAACAGTTCTTTACTCGATGTACAGACCAAGGGCACTAGCAACTGTTAACGATGTATAAATAACATTCACTTGAGACAAGAGCGAGTCTGCATTTCTCAAATGAATAACATGTAACAACAGTGTCGGGTGCAAAGGCAGCAAAAGCAACAAGATGTTTTTCCAACAGCTAACGTGATTGAGCTAACTTAGCACTGTAAATAGGGAGTGGCCTAAAACCACGTGACAATAGAATTACATATATAATGCAGAGGAAAGTGGTTTAGTGGCAGGGATGCCAATTACACCAGTGGCGTTACTTCGACAAACATAACGAAGGTTATATGGGCTAGATCTGAGAGTGGTATATACTGTGTGTATACCTGGGCAGACCTTGAACAGAGCAGCGCGCTAAGTGTGGCATTGAAAAATAATACATTAGAAGTTAAAGTGTAATGTGATATAATATAATATGATAAGAGATAATATGATGTAATATAATAAGGGCGATACTCAACTGCCCGGCGTCTGGGTGTCTTCTTTCTTCTCATCATGTTATTCGTTCTCCACCCTCTCTCTCTGGTGTTAATAGTCCGGGTTATTGTTATGGCACTGATCTTAACTATAATAGTAACAATAACTGTAATCTTCAACTGTAGCTTGGATTTTCTTTGGTCTCAATCTGCGTCTGAGGCGGACTTTAGAGGGGAGTTTGTAGGGCTGAAGTCTTGTCCTCCTGAGTGCAGGTAGATCTTTCAAGTTTTCTGCCTCGCTGTCGGGAACTGCTGGTGTTTGGTCACCTGTTGTCTGGCGTCTTCTGGGAAAGTCTAGGACCTGGTTGAGTTTGATCCGTCGGGGTATGCTGTGTCTTCATATCCTGTGGTTTCATGGGGTCTAGGAAGTGCTGTAAATCTTCGGGATTGTAGAAATCCTTTGTGTCCCCAGTCTTGGGAATGCGGAAACGAACAGGTTCAAATAAACCATATTTGATGTCCATTTGTCGCAATTTGGGCCTCATGGAGGGAAATGCTTTTCGCCGATCATTGGTCTCCCTGGAGAAATCAGCTGCCATACGAATGTCATGCCCATCATATGAGTATGAACCTTGTGAGTGTGCTGCAGCCAATAACTGTCTTGCCTGTACATGCCTTAGAAAACAGGCAACGAGCTGCCTCAGGCGTGTTGTAGAGTCTTTACGTGGAGGGCTGATGCGGTGTGCTTGCTGTATTTCTAGTGGTGAATCAAAGACGAAGACAACCAGTTTTGGAAGGGTATCGCGTAAAATCAGTCTGGCATTTTGACCTTCATTGTTCTCAGGTAATCCAAAGAAGCGAACGTTATCTCTTCTGCTGAGGTCTTCCAAATCAACCAGTTTGCTGCGGAGGAATGAAAGTTCTTGATCTCTACTTTGTACTGAGTCAAGACGGCCCTCAACCGCCATTAGTGATAGATCCAGCCCTTCAGCTCTCGTGTGAAACCCCGCGATGTCTGCCCTAATCGACTTGGCATCTTCTACCAGAGAGGATATATTGGCATCCATAACATTCAAATCGACAGCTGACAGTCGAGATGTCCTGCAAGATGCGGTCCATTGTCTCACCTTGTGTGGAGACTGTGGCAGCTGTGATGACCTGGTGCAAACTGCTTGCAGGAGGGGTGTTTCTTTTCATGGGCATATTGCTTGATTGTTTAAGCACTTCTGCAAAAAGGAGTTGTTTAGGAGGTTTGTTCCCGTTCTTGTTGCTAGACATTCGTCCTTAATCCCAGGACAATGCCCTGTAGCAGCACAGGGGCGATTTCCTGCGCTTAACCTGTTGCGTTTATCTTCCTTTGGCAATCCGGGTAGAATTGACAGACTCTCGCATAGAGTTATTCTCTCACAGATATATTAGTGCTCAGGGTGGGGAAGTCATTGCTGTGGTGTGTTTTTCTATCAATTTCTTTATCCGTCGTATTTTTAAGTATTGCTGCCTTGGTTTCCACTATCTCGTATTCTGGTGCCATTCGCTGTGGGTGCTCCCTCCTGCCAGTCCAATGGAGGTGGAAAGAAGAATTGTACTCTTTATTCTTCCCCTCGAACTAGTATTCTTGTGGTGGTGCCTGGAGGTGCGGTGGGCCGAACAAAGCCCTGATGATGCCGGCGGCGTGAGCGTGTTAGGTAACAGGCGCAGAATTGAGTGAACTCAGCAGCTATGTGCGAGGAGGCCCAATGGGTGGTTCAAATGGTAGGTGATCTGAATTGATACGTATGGTCTTAAGTATTGATCAACTCCTCGATTCTGCCCTTCTGAGCCTGACGTCAAGCGCTCCCCTCACTTTATTAAAGTGTTGAAAAGTTAGAGGGTAAGTTTAGTGGTACCGGCGCTCGGGTATACAACGATTTTGATTATTCGGTGGCTCCACTTGACTCAATCCGGCTTTCAATTTGAGCTACATTCAAAACCTGGAGGGCCAGCTAATTTTTGTTATTAGACGTTATTCATTGTTCACGAAGTTTGCCCGCTGTGTTTGTGAAGAAACTAGCCAGGAGTCTTCCGTTGCTGGCACCACTAACAGAAAGTCCAAATAATGAAATGACCCTTTGCCAGGGAAGAGATGGAATCACTAATGAGAGCCCATCGGGTGCAATTTACTATTTGAGAGCGATGAGCGCATTCGAGTAATATGGAGAGCAAGGACCTCATGAATTAAGGCCTTCAGGCGCGCTTCAGAACGTAGTGCGAAACACGCCTCATAGGAAGCCCGGGTCCTGGCACTCGCATGCCATGCGACGAGTGGGCCACATTGTCACTGCTCACCTCCTTTCGTAATTCCGGAAGCTGCATCCAGGGTCAGCAAAGCCAATTTGCAAGTTTCAGAAATGTGAAGATCCCCATAAGGCGCGTGAGGCAGCTTCGATAGACGTCTCCACAGGCTGAGGAACGCCCTTCATGCAGGAACCGCCACACTCAATCACCGGCACCCCCAGCCCCCGGAATCCGGTCACTGTTGCCAAAGGGAACCCCACTGTGTTTCTCCAGAGCTCCGTCTGACACGAGAGGCAATCATCGCTGACAGACGCAGACAGACGAAAGGGGCACGGTCTCGGTGCATGCGAGGACCGAGGTCTCTGAGGTAACTCAAGGCCCGTAGTCCCGCTATTCTTCTCAGAACGCCTCCTCGCTAGTTTGGGCCAGACTGGGCCTTATTTTTCCCCAGACCCCGGGCCAATCATGCCTAGAGTTCCTAATGTTGTGGAAACGCCGATGTTTCGACCCTAATCGCGCTGAAGAGGGCACTGCCTTCGTCAGGAGCCCGTCGCGCGGCGGAGATCTCGATTCAGGCAGACACTTTCCTTCATGGCCCCATCACACCCCCAGGACTGCTACTCTTAACACCTTGAATTGCAGCCTAAGGGGCAGATTTATAATAACTGGCGCATCCCTGCATATCAGCAGGGATGCGCCAGTTATTGTGCGCCACAGCTCCGCCACCATGGATGCGCCGCATTTACAATGCGGCGCACGATGGGGCAAAAACGGCACAGATGCGTCACGCATCTGTGCCGTAAAAGTGGCGCATTGCTGGAGTTGCGTCGCAAGCGCGACGCAGCTCCAGCAATGCTTTGGGGTGCCCTATCTGCACAATGCTGCGTCAATCCTTACGCCTGCTTCAAGCAGGCGCAGGGTTTTGAGGCAGCATGGGCTCAAAAGTGACTGAGTGAAATCTTGTAGATTTCACTCAGCCACTTTTAAGAGGCGTTCCTGCGCCGGAACGCCCCCCCATGCTCCAGAACGCCTACTTCTGGCGCAGGGCTTTACAACGTGACGCATCTGCCAGATGCGTCACGTTGTAACTACCCCGCAGTATGGCGCAGGATTTGCGCCGCCGCTGCGTCACAAAAGTGACGCAACGGCAGCGTAAATGAGGCGCAAGGGGCTCATAAATCTGCCCCATAGTGTCTAATTTGGCTACACAGTTCCCTTTAGCGTGAACACCAGCACGCTGGTGGCCCAAAGTTTTCTTCACATGGACCGCTGGAAGCTTATCTTGTAAGATAGATACCGTTCCCCAAAGCGGTTTATTCCTATCTGTTTTCCCTTCGAATCATTGAGTACTCTCAAATGCTAATGCTTCTAGCCAGCATTGTAACCTTGCACACAGGGTGAGTCCGGCACCATAAGCGTGGGAGCTGATGATTCGGCCTTCTGTAAGGCCAGGAACTGGGCACAGTTCTCATGCTGTGCCGTGCGCTCACCTAGGATTTTAGAGCGAGTGCGCTGCGGATGGGATTCACCATCTTTCCCTACACCAGGCTGCGGAGTACTTGTATCTTGTTCCTACCACTGGCTCGGCGAAGCCATCTGTTCAGAATACTCTGCAGTAAGATTTGATGGGTAAAGTGGTTGGAGTTGGGGCAGTGTGCTCATATTGGAGAAAAGTGTGGGTACAGACAGTAGGATCACACTGAAACTTTGCATCTCCTGCACTCACGGAAGAGGCTCGCTGTGCCCCCTCAAGTGTGGGGTGCCAGCATTGGGAATGCTGCCTTGGTGCCAGCCTCTAGCGCCGGCAGAGGACAGACAAATTGGGTGTGCGCGTCGAGGCTTGTTGGCCCCCAGCCTGAGAGCGGCGGGCATCACCGGGGGGGGGGGGGGGGGGGGGGGGGGGTTTAAGGAAGTGCGGGGGATTATTCCCCCAGATTTTGGAGAGGAGGGCATACGGGGCACAAGTGTGGGGAACGCAGGGGACACAAAATATACTACACTCACTTTCACTGTTCCTAGGGCCCTTGGAGCGTGACCAGCTACGTATGACGGCCCTTCTCGTGACCTGCTAACCCCCCTTCCGTCCGAGTCGGGTGTAGAAGGTAGGTTTCCCTGGTGCCCGAGCCCAGATGTAGGTCGTTTTGTTTTTCAGGTTTGGGGCAGGCTCCCCACTTAGCACAAACTGTTGGCCGGCCATGGTCATTCTATCTAGAATGACCTTGGTCAGCCGAGCAGGCACAGCATGTGGCGCGTCTCCTCCTGTGCCAAGGGCACAGCAGGGGGCCTCTGCCCGCTGCTTCTGAGAGGGGAGTGCACACCCCTGCCAGAGGGGTTGCTGGGGCTGTAGAAGGAGTTCTTCTGTCATCGGGTGATGCGTCTTTTTTATGCACCCCTCAAATGCAGAAATGCTCGGGAAAGCAAACCTGTTCTTCACCCGTTTATTGCAGGATTACAACTTCATGGAAGGGCACTGCCAACAGATGTCCGCGCGACATGTTTGCGTCTCTGTCCTTGTCCTAATGTGACATATTTAACATGCGCTGATGTTTCGTTCTCCCTTTAAAGGAACCTTTTGTCGAGCATGCTGGCACGAGCCGCTTTGCTGTTCGCTGTGTGCGGTCCGCCGCGTGTCTTCGGGCTTCCATCCCTTCACGGTCTTGGCGGCTCTGCCCCGTGATGTGCTTCTGTCGGGGGATCTGCCCTCGGGCGGGCAGGGTCGTGAGGCAAACCTTCCCTCTTCAAGCAGGACACACCCCTGAGGACGCGCCCCTCCCTCCACCCAGAACTGGAAGCCATGCTCGAGGCCTCGGGAACTGCGCATAGCATCCGCAGAAATTTTTCCAGGGGGGGCAAAATGTTAACATCATCACCATCCTCCGACATGATGTGTGCCAGGTGGGGCACAAGAAACACTGGGGCGCAGGAGGAGCCATGGGGGACAGGAAGCAGGCTGCATATGATCTCATACATCATAGGGCTGTTGTGCCACAGCCATCTCTTTCTTTTGTGGACTTTGGAAGACATCATTCATAACAACTTTATTTCGGCCTCGAGGACCATAAAAGAATAAAACAGTATAAACATACAATAAAAAGTACATATTGCTCACATCATAATGGAATACATCAGTTCGGAGTTGCGACATAGCTATGGGGAAACGTGTTCAAGCACAATGTTTGATTTTATACAATGGTTGCGACTGAACCACATAGCTGTTAAAAATTTTGCAACTGCAAATACTGTAGGTGCTGATAAATCAGTTTTTAAAATTCTGTAAGCTGGGATGTGCTGCTTAAAGCTCAAGTTTTTTAAAAGTGGGAGGAGCCAGTATCTCCTTGATCTTTGATATGCTCGACAAAAGAATATAATGTGCAAATCGGACTCAGAGGGATGGCCACATGCTGGGCATTGTGTTGCTGATTGTGATTGTGACCAACTGGCGGTGTGAGCTCCTAGGGGGAGGGTACCATAACGCCATTGTAAATAAAGTTTTCTGGTTAGCGTTGGTTCAATAGCATCTAAGACTACTTCTCGTTTATACGTGTCTTTGAATCCCAAAAAGTGCTCAGTTAAAGACCCAGCCCTAGCCTTCATAAAGAGATCACGTAATTTGTGCTCATAG
This sequence comes from Triturus cristatus, assembly GCF_964204655.1. Classification (NCBI taxonomy): domain Eukaryota; kingdom Metazoa; phylum Chordata; class Amphibia; order Caudata; family Salamandridae; genus Triturus; species Triturus cristatus. Next base: position 30,676,571 of record NC_140585.1, on the reverse strand, counting down.
TAGGCCAGTGAGATGGTTTTGCGAGAGGTCGTGCGGCTTCCATTGGCTGGGTCGGACCACAAATCGGGTCTACCTATTAACTCGCAGGATTGTTTGACATACAAAAGCCATGGTACTTGGTCAGCTCTTACAAGGCGCAAAATCTCTTGTAACTCCATTCTGTAATTCTGAAGCTCTGGAGTACGCCATAATTTGTGCCAGAATATTAACGGTTTTAAACCAAGCTCCACCACAAAGGGTCTTAAGCCCAAATCTATTCTTAAAGGTAATAATGGTGTGCTAGACGGTAGAGCTGTCAGCTGTCTCAAGAAGTTATTCTCGATGATCTGTGATTTCTGATTGGGTATATGTCCCCAAATTTCACCCCCATATAACCCAGCCGCCCTAGCCTGTGTTTTATAAATGTGGAGACATGGGCCTAATGGTTTATAATTCAGCCCACTCATCATCCTGGAAATAGCACCTGTCATCTGCGTTAGCTTCAGATTTACTTTTGTCTGGTGTGAATCCCACTTCATTGATTGATTGAAAATGACCCCCAAATATTCAAAGGTATATACCCTCTCAAGGCTAGAAGCCCCTATCCGTGGGCTCGGTCGGGTTGAAGCGGGCGGGTTGAAGATCATATATTTAGTTTTTGTAGTATTGATCTCCAAACCGTGCGACTTACAAAAGTCAACAAATCCATCGAGGACCCTTTGAATGCCCATGGGGGATTTGGAGAGCAGCAGGGTGTCATCTGCAAACATGATTGCTGGTACCCTGCTGCCCGCCAACCTAGGGGCATCAGTATTACTTAACTCGTTTAGGTGGCTAAAAACCCCGTTGACAAAGAGGCAGAAAAGGGTCGGTGCAAGCACACAGCCCTGTCTGACCCCCCCTGTCAACGGGAAAGCCTTCCGAAAGGGTTCCTCCTCGGCCACACCTTACCCTTGCGAAGTTGCCCTGGTGTAGTTTTTTCAGGATTATAAGAAGGTCAGCGGGGGCCCCTAAGGCCGTCAAGACGGCCCATAATTTGTCCCTAGGGACTAAATCAAATGCCGCTCGCAGGTCTACGAATATCGTGTATAGGCTACCCCCCTCGATTGTTACTGACTTCCAATAGAGAAGGTTCAGACGAAAACTTTGGTCCACCGTTGGAAGATATCATTAACATCTTCTAGCAGTTGGCAAAGAAAAAAGCATAGCTCAGCTGCCGACAGGAGCGGCTCTCGGCCAAAAGTGAAAAAGCACCGGCACGCAAAGGGTTTAGAAACCTGATGCAAAATATTAATGGAAGGATCAAGCGGCTATTGTCTGATTAGCAATTTCTAATCTGTTTTTATGTCACCGCTATTGAATATACCACATTATTCATACACACATGATCGAGGCAGCGAAGGCACTATAACTGCATTATAAAAAAACATGAAAAGTCAGTCTGCATTTGGTGTTAATATTAACAAACAAATGAGAATTAAAATATGTGACAAGTGTATTTATTGTGAAAATGTATTAACTTAAATATAATAAAATACATAAAATCAAATTTATTACCATAAATAACAATTGGAAAATAAAACATATAAACTTAACCTGGATAACTGTTGCAGGAACTGCAAACATGTAGAGTCTTGCTGCTCATCACCAGACTGGCTGTATAGAATAAAGTGAGTTGTAGATGGCCCCTGGCCCCTTAAAACTCATACATTTCCTAAACCCTAAAATTACCCCCTGGCACCCCAAAACTCATTACCACCATGAACCCTAAAATTACCCCCTGGCACCCCAAAACTCATTACCACCCTGAACCCTAAAATTACCCCTGGCACACCAAAACTCATCACCACGCTGAACCCTAAAATTACCCCTGGCACCCCAAAACCCATTCTCGCCCTGAACCCTAAAATTACCCCAGGCACACCAAAACTCATCACCACGCTGAACCCTAATATAGCACTAATTCGGAAGATAAGCATATCTGACGAATTTTTTATAAGAAATGTATGTTCAGCCTGCCATTACTTCCTGCTGAGCAGTCAGGTTCTGGGTAGATGCACTCCAACAGCTGCCTGGGGGTGCTAAAACGTTCTAAAAGTGCTGTTTGCGGAATTCTGATTATGTTTGCCAACAGTAAAACACCTGACAATGACTCGAAAGCGCTCACTATGGAGGCATACACTTTCAAACAAGAGAGAGCTGGTATGTTATGTGCTGATTTTTTTTCTTCTTTATTTCATAAGTATTGTTTAAGATGTATTCGCTTTGGAAAATATAAAAACTTGTAAATTATTCCTCTCGTTGCGCACTTACAGTGAGGTCTATTGATTGACAGCTTCTTTGTCAACCCAAAGCCATCACAATGGAATCCTCTGAAATGTTACATAAGCCAAAAGACTAAAAGTGTAGGAGTCACATGTCATCCATACTGGTAGGCAGTATAGTTTAAGAGCGCTTGGTGTGGAGAAGCCCAAACTCAGAGTCGAAAAAGAAACTGCATAGTTGGAAGTTCTCTTTAATAATAAGAATCGATTTCTAGCCAAATTAATCCTTTTTGCAACATTAATCAATTTTCTAATAATGTATTATTTGCAATGTGTATGCAGTTCTGGGATGAAAGTTAATAGCTCACTATTCAATATTAGGACTTTAAGTTATAAATTGCAAGTAACAAAAGGAGGTTTCTTTTGAAAGCAGTAACCTGCTGATCTGTACATACGCAAACGCACTCTGTAATCACTTGGTACACGTTCTTTGCAGCAGGCATATTAACCCTCTGCACTAACTTCACATAAGTCAAAACCTCAACTATGCAAAATGCTGATCTCTCTCGGGCGATAATTAATCACAGGAGTTATTGTGACATTTATGTGAGCCTGGTAATTGCCGGGGGAAAGAAACGCTGCAGCAGGTGCTTCAAAAGCGTAATAAACGTTCAAGCACGGCGCCCCCAGGAAGGTGGCACCGGTCGCACCGCCCTAAAGCCGGCCCTGGCGCTCCATGCTTCTAACAGGTAAGAAAAACACGTGCATTTGCGTTTTAAATGTCCGATCCTGCAGCAACACACTTCCAAGGCCCAAACATGACAGTAACCCGATTCAAGGCCCCATTCTCCCGATTTTTTTTACAGAATCTCCCACTTTGCTCTCCTGAAATGGTGGCATGTATGGGTCAGTAAGTACATCGTGACCCGGCCTCAATAAACACGGCGTCCGAATTCCCCTGGCCTTGCCCTTGCCCACTAGCTGTACATTTAATAAAAAAATAAACACTCACGTGCTCCGACCTCGAGTGGTCCGAGATGCCGGAATGCTAGTGTTCTTAGCCGAAAGCGGAGACAGGGCGTTGGGCGGCAAAATGCTCCAGGGCTGGCCGCAAACGCGAGGGAAGACGCACTGCCATGCGAACGTGCGCGAGCGTGCGCACCTATAAAATAATAAGCCAATCACCCTTCAGCTTCCACCCCAAAGCTGAAATGGTGATTGGCCCGATTTTTTTGGGTCCTGCCGCCCTGGCCTGCGGTGTCATTCAGTGCTTGTAGCCGTAGTAGCGCACGGGCGCTTCAATATAATACGATCCAGTTCGCGGACCCCCTGGGAATGTGTCACGGACCCATGGGGGTCCGCGGTGCCCCAGGGCCCAAAGAGGGGCGCTCTAGGGGGGGGCAAGTGCCCCTCCTTGTCCCCCCCTGCAGACGCCCATGGAACTGCGTACGATACCCTTTGGGGGCACTTTTATACAGCGCGAACTGGACCCGAAGGTATTCGAGCGCTGTACAGGAACACTACTTGCATTACAGATGGACACGCTGATTTTTTTTTTAAGGCACGGAGAGATTACGTGCTTTGTTAATGTTAGCATGTTGAGGCTAAAACCCGGTTATCCAGCTTCGGCCGCTCTAGCCCTTACGCCACACCCACTGCACATTTGACGGTGCCAGAGTAATTTGAGATAAACAAAAGCCACCTCAAAGGGGGTTGGGAGGGGTGAGTCTGCCTTGCTGCCTTGACTTCCTCACTCTACAAACGAGAATCATCCCCCTTTTAGTCTCTCTGTGTGCTGCAGACCTAATTCCTCATGAAACAGTGAGGTCGTCTTGGCTGCCAAAAGCTCAGGCTATCCCTGTGCATTAGCCCCCCTCCTTGCTCCCGGGTTCAGCTCGGGTGCAGCGGTTTCCACCCTCATCATGGCAGCATATAAAGCCAGTGTTTTAGGTGTCATCCCGCAGCAGTGCTTTCTGAACAAGGCATCATGGCAGTCTCCACAGGACCGGCTTTAGCCTTGGTGGCGCCTGGTGCAACACCCCCCCATGACATCCTTCTTCATGGATTCCCTCACTACCCCCCTCTAACAGCGCTCCTCATCTCTCCATAGCCCCCCTTTCGCATGTATTTCATTTATTTTATAGCGCTACTCATTCCAGTATAGGGTGTCAAAGCACTTACATTATACATACATTTTACAGAGACCATACCTCATAAATGTATAAATCAGTCTATGGGAAATGTTACATTGGACAGAGAGAACTACAAGGTGTAGGAGTCGCATGTCATTCATACAGTAGGCAGTACATTTTAAGAGCGCTTGTTTTGGAGAAGTACAAACTTGGAATTTAAAACATACCACGATGGTTGGGGTGGCTTTGCTAATAAGAACATATTTCAAAACTAACACTTTTTAGCAACATTAGGATAATGAAAGATTAGGAAAAACAATGTTCTAACCTATACCATGCAGCTTGAATGCATCTCTTTGATAGTTCTTAGGTCACTGTGCTATGTTAGGACTGTAACTTATGAACTGTAATAAAAGCATCTCTGTGGCAAAAGCATTAACCCACTGAGCTATCCACATAAAATACAGTACATATCAACCCCCCGAGCTACTTTATAATGAACCAAAACTGCTTAAACAAAACTCTGATCCCTCCAGCAGGAACATAAATCACCAGTTAACTTGACATTTTTATTGTTGCCTGAAAACTGCTGACCACAACTCTTTCAAGGACAATCAAAGAACTGGCAACCTCATCAGGACCCTCTACATGTTCTGATGGATTGAAATTGATGCAGGGGTAATTTCACGGTAATTTCTGAATGCAAAACCTCATTTACCTCTAATTTACCGCTGTAAAGGTATTGGACCCTTGCCACTGTATATTACCTCCAGGAGACTTTACATAAACATGAAAAATCATAAATGCATTTAATATTTAAGCCAATAAAGAGAGTTGTGAGTATTTTTAAAGGGTTTTATTTTCTATTTAAAAGTTAAAGTTCTCTGACACTTTATTCATTAGTCAAATATCAATCAGGCTACAGAATTGAAAATAGGAAAATAGAATTAATACAAAACATATTATAGGTTGCATACAAAGGACTCCATAAAGGAAGGGAAGGAAGCATCAACTGTTAATCAGAATTCTTTAGAGAGTTCAGGAAAAGCTAATTCAAGAGTGAGTTTGCAAGGCTAATCAATAATTTATAATTGGCAAAAATCTCCCATAAAGAGAAATAAATGCATAAGACAAATAAATCTTTCAAAACTGATTAATTAGTCAAAGCATAAACTTAAAGTTTTAGCATCTACATCCCAACCTTCTCTCAGCTGCATTTCTCTGCCCTGGTCTGCTCAAGTCTGCCTCTCTGTGCTTTACAGAGAGACGCTGCTCCTGAAAAGGCCCCTCCTTCACAGACCACAGAGGAATGTGATCTGACCTGCCAAAAATATGACGTGCAAGGACTCTCTGAAAAAAAATGAGCAAAGGCACCCCCCCCCACCTTCCTCTGTCTCTCCTCGGACGAAATCTCCTCCCAGGCTGCACCCGCGACGTTCACATACCTAACCCATATGCTGTCTGGCCTCATCTGCTGCCTTTCCTCTCTCCTCCTAAAAGCAGCAAGAACACGCCTCCAAGAGGTCATTATTTATACTCTAATTCTTGGCTGACTACACAAATAATGTTGCAGTTTTCAGTAAAGCTTGCACTGATTGGTTAGCATCGATGACATGAGGGGTCTCGCCATCCTGTTCTCATTGCAAAGGAAGCGTTCATGATAAATACAATTATACGTTTTAGCAACATTAACTAGGGAAAATGTTTCAGTCCATTTCCTTTTTCCTGTCACATCGCACGCAGGATAAGCACATTCCACAAACACTGGCAGGACTACAAGAATGTAAAGAATGTAAAGTTCACGGTGTCCTTGAACCAGTCTTCACTCGAGGCACTTGGCAGTATGTAGCTGTTTTCTGCGCATGCTCTCTCATTCAACGCAATTCACAGCCTTGCTGGATTCACAGGCAGCCATTCTATCTTAGGCCCAAAAACAAAACAAACACAAAAAAGAGTATTCATTTACGAAATAAAAAGACATTCTGTTTACCTCCCCCATACTAATACCTTGTACTATTTATTACCTAGCAAAAGCTACTGGTTTAAAGCAGCTTTTCTATTATTTGTGCACATCATACAAAAATGTGCAATGTACAACATAGCAGAAACATGCACCAGTGTAAATTTTCAAAGCGCAAGCAGTTAATACATACTTATAGCAACATGCTCTAATGTTTTAGATAGCTTAGCATGCAAAATGCTTTAACCCCACGTGTAGTGTTGGTGCATTAATTAATACACATTATAAAGATGTGTTATGAACTGAATATGTATTTGTCTAAATATGCAACAAAGCCAAAGTCTCTTGAGATGGGAACAGGAAGTGTACTTTATAAGGGAAAGGAGCTGGGAAGAGAGAACACACATTCCATGATTATCCTCAAAGCTAAAAAAGCCACTGAAATCACAAGTTTTCTCTACAATGCAAAAACACATGTTAATTCAGCACAAGCATTTCAGACTGAACGCATTGACCAGGCCTCATTTCATGTCTTTCACTTTGCTTTGCACCAAAAGTGCCACTTTTAATAGGCATTTGTCGCGGCCTCATTTCATGGGTCATGTGCCCTGTGTTTTTTCAGTTGCACCAAAATCTGCATAATTTTAAATGCAGTCTGTCTGAAGCACAAAAATCAAGCAATGCCTGACTCCAGATGAAATCTGAGCCACATCAATATCTTATGAAGCTTTGTGGTAGTGAACATTGTGGGACGTGTGCGAGGTTAGTGGCCTTGAATGTGTCCCACTGCAGTACACACGTGTCCCTTGAGTGAAGAGGGAAACGATACACAGGCGCAGCATTGCTTACCTCTAGCTCTTGCGAGGATTGTAACAAGAGGCATTGCTGTGCTGCACAGCAACTTTACTAACTGACACCAATGACTTTTTTGTGGAAAGTATTTTTGTCTCTCGTTTATTCATTACACAGGTTGGGTTGGCCTAGGTGTGATCCGGGTGTCAGTGATCAGAGTAGAACACCAAACGTCTGCCACGGAAAAGCATGATCTTTTTTATTGGCCGCCAGCATATACCATTTATTTTGATTCGCCGCCTGAGCACATCAAAGAAAAGCAAAGCCAGTCCTGCTGATTGCCCAGGATTGATTCCAATTGTTCCTTGAATGACTGAGAAGCGATTCACATCCATCTAACTGCAAGTACAGAAACACTTGAAAGTCTGAGTTTATTAAATACAACTTAAATCTACATATATTACCTTCCTTATGCATGTATACCTTCCATGTACTTATGTATCTTTATTACTTTGCTTCTAATTCAGCGTTTCCAATGCACTAACCTATAATTCACCCTTCTCAATATATCCTCTACCTCCGCTCTCTCACTCATCCCACACACCATTCTACTTCTATGATCCCCAAATAACCCTTTCTGTACTCTTCCCTCCTCTACCCCTCCTTGCATCATCTCATACCTTTTACTATTCAGATCTCCCAAACAAGCCTATCTAAACCCTTCCCTCTCAGTCTTCCCCCTTCCACCTCCCCATTACTCCTCCCATACTTTCCCTCTTCTATCCCTCCGCTATCCTTCTCAATCCAAATAACAAACTAGCATGTCCACCTCTCAAATTAATTGAATATTTCCCTGTACTAATTCTACACTAATCCCGTTTGGGTTCCAGAGTAGTGTGCTGCCTATCGACAAGTGCTTCAACGCCTCTTATGGGGTAGTTAGCGCTATAAAAATGCAAACCCTTCCCTCCACTATCCTTTTTCAATACAAATAACAAACTCACATGTCTGCCGCTCAAATGAATTTCATTTTCCACTATACAAATTCACCACTAATCCTTTTTGGGTTCCAGAGTAGCGTGCTACACGCGAAAAAGCACTTCAGTGCATCATATGGGGTAGTAAGCGCTATATAAATGCAATTACAATAATACATGCTGAAAATGTGCCAGGAATATTCTTATAGCCCATAGTCAAGCGTTAAAATGAGAACTTCACCCCGTCGAAACTAAAGATGGTTAGATATTCACTTTCAGGTGCTATATTATGACTAAATAAGCCATTTTAAATATCCAGGGTCAGTTTGTATTTTTTCTGCACAAGGTTGGTCATTACACCTGTGTATTTGCGTTTTTGCTCCTCGTAAGTTCTCCTATGCAAATTTAGATTCCTATAGTCTAAAACTATCGTACTGCAGCCGTCTGGTTTGGACGGGAAAAAGAGGCGTTTTGACTGGCAAAAGACAAGGCGTTGTTGTGCCCTGGTATTGCGACTGATCTAATATTTCTTTTATACCATGTTTTGCTTCTGGCTTTAAAGGATATTTTGCCTGTGTTTGAGGCTGACTGCGTAGGGGAATGACGTGTATTTGAGTGTTCGTCCCACCCCGCTTGATTCCTGTACAAGGCCGGAGACTGTCTTACAGCCCATTCACTGCAGTAGATTTCCCTGATGTATTTAGGTACTATAGGGGCAAAGGCTACCCTCATTTCCTCCCCCCGAGGCACTTCACTAATAAAGACTGGAGGCAAGTCATCTTCAGCTGCGATGATTTCAGAATCATCGGACAATTGTAACCAGAGGGCTGCTTTAATGGTGCATGGTATATCCCCTTAAATTTGTATGTTTAAATTATAAACCCAATCAGGAGGATTTAAGTGTTTATCTCAAGTCTCAATTTGTATAGTCATCAGTTGGATTTGCGTCCAGAAACCTATACAGCACTATCGTGACTTCAGCTGCGATGTCTAGAAGCGCTATCCCCCAAGTCCTGTTTTGGAGGCAGACTTGTAACTGTATCGGCATGTCTCTTAGAAAGTCCTCCTACTTTCTCCTCCCCCTTTACGCTGACGTCAGACTCGCGTCCTGTTTCACTTTTTCTACCATACTCCTCCTTTCTTCGGTACTGGGATCAACTCATCCTCTCTATTCAGTGTCTTGAATCTGAAGAGTGGTTATCAGAATACGGATACCGTTCAGGTTTTTACATGGTCTCCTAAGTTGTAACCACCCCTACCAGATTCCTAAGAAGCGGGTGATCGAGTCTGTCTTTTCTCTTTATCCTTCTGTTTCTTCTTCCCTTCCATTGCGTATTTCTCTTTAACCGAACCCTCAGTGTCATTTTTTAGGTTTTACATGTAACAGAACAGGTCAAATACCCAAGGTATTTCTACCTACAGAGATATAAACTTCTGCAATAAGTTTTGGTAGTTCCCGTTCACGATCTACAACTGGAACTGCTTCCAGTCTCTGATGTATAGCCAGAAGCGAAGCTTCTCCATTAATGTTACTTAGGATGATAGAGGAAACTGTAGATAAGTTCCCCATTAACTTCATTCCTAAGTCCAGAGCTGGTGCAGCTCTATTGTTGTAAAATAAAACAGCGATATGATTAAGCATTTACTGAAGACATGTGCTCTTCATGTCTGAAGTTACGTTTTCTGCTTTATATTGACCAATGTTCAGACTCCATTATGTTTAGCTGTCCGCCATCTTGTATGGCCACGAAACCATGTGCTTTGCACGAGAAGAGTCCTACCTCTTCACCAGTCACTCCCGAGATCTGCTTAGCAACAGTCTATAAATAACCCCTTTGTGCGTTTGGTGCATGTCCAGAACTGACCACATCTGTCACTAATTAGGCCTTGCTCGAATGTGTTTTTCACGGGTCTCAGTAACTGTTAACTCCGCCCATGTATTGATCATGCACTGAACATGTCCATATAAGGTCACAAATCTTGCTTCATGTTGTATCCGCCTACCCATGAGCCCCTCTACTGTGTATAAAAGGGGACCATGTGCACAAGTTCTGTGTGCTACTCTGTGCAATGCTGTAGAGTGTTGCGTAGGTTGTAGGACCACCTTTGAAGGTTAATAAACTTTGTCTTTGTATTTGCAGTTTCCGTGCCAACTTCCTTCTAGTATTTCGTACACAGAAGGGCGAACCCTTTGTACTTGCGGGCCTTGCTGGGGCCTGTACTCATCAATTGGCGCCCATCACGTGGGGCTCATCGGCGACTCGGATACTCGAAGGATTGGTCGTGACGAAGGAGTGGAACCTTGCCGGGGATGTGATCACTGCCAGCGGCGTTTTTAGTCCTGGCATCCCGAGGCTTTCTTCCTTCCCTTCCGAGCTGACCATCTGGGTGGCGCCGGTCCTCGACTGAGACCCCTTCTGTCGGTTTTGCCGTGCAATGGCCGTTTGGGCGAATTTGGAACTTGGCAGTTGGAATCTGGACGCTCTTGATTGGTAAGAACCGTTGTACGGTACTTGCTGCGAGCTGTTTGAAGCCTGAGTTGACGGGGCTATTTGATTTGATTTGTGATGACCGGTCATGTTTTGAGATAAGTGATGTGAAAATATATGCGTTGCAACACATATAGGCAGGTAATGTGGAGATATTTCTCCGGGGGTGTTTGAATTTGAACGGCGCAACGTTTAAGTGCCACTTTTTGATAATATTGCATATTTTGCACTATTCTTGAACATGCCTGCTTTGAGCGCACTCCGTAAGTGGTGCTGCTGTTTTGGAAACCGGTTAAGTCTTGAGGAATCTGAACCAGCCCCCCCAGAGTGGACTCCTAATTGGGACATGTACGTGAAGCACGGTCTTTCCCCTATAATGTACAGCACATTGTGGAGGAAATATACCAAGAAGGATCCTGAGTTGCGATGGCCTTTGTATGGATCGTTTGATATGCGTAAGATTGCGTATGTGGAGCAGTGTATATGTAAGCGGCGTGCGAGACAAGACATGTTTGAATGTATACGATTGTGGGTGAAAGAAGTGCGTGAGCGCGAGAAACGTGAAAAAGCGCTGAGTGACAAAGAACGACGGAAAAAGGATCATGTGATAGCACAGGAAGCGAAACAGCGTGAGGAAAAAGAACTGGCGGAAAAACAGGAGAAAGAGCATAGGTTGCAAATATCGGGTCAATATGCTGTTCGGCAGCCTCTTTATCCTGTCCTTAATAATCTTGAAGATGATTTTTCTCTATTAGATCGTTCTCCGCCACCTTATGTCGGCCCGTCCGCTCCGGGAGTCAAGGATCCTGGATTGCTTAAGGAGAAGGTAGACACGCGGTCCATGTTATCAACTGATCGTATGGGTGAGCTTCGGAAAATTTCTTTTCGTGCGCTTAAAGATAAGCTATCTCTTACTGAATTATTGTCATCTTTGAAAGGATGGCAGGATAGGGAAAAGTTATACTTTGCTGAAACTTTTTCTGACGAAGTGGTTACTGCTTTTCGGAAATATTCCGATGTTCTTGAGTCTGATGATATAGTATTAGATTCTAAAGCATTACGTAACGGTGTCCTTTCTCCCTCTAAGGTACCCGATGCGGTTCGACGGCTGTTTGCGTTACGGGACGCGATGTTTGAACTCAAAGAGAAAGCGCGCCAAAAGAAAGAGAGGGAGGAGCAATCGAATCCAAATGCCGGCGGAAAGCAGTCGTCTATCATTCATTCAGATAAGATTGAATTAGTGCATGCTAAGCCGATGCGAGAGGCAGCGCCTCTGTACGTTCCTCCTAAAGGGGCAGGTACTAGTTCGGATATGTCTTCCCCTGATGCTAGAGGATATTTTGTGTACAATTGGGTTTATACTCCTTGGCATAGGGCTGATGTTATGGCATTGAAGAAAGCACTACCTGATCCCCGAAAGAATCCTGCCGCCTTTTACGAGGAAGTTGAGGGGGCTTTAAATTCTTGTACTATGACTTTAGCAGACATAGATTTGTTCTTTGGGCTTATCTTACCACCGGATATGTGGAGATCCGTACGGAAAGTAGATGATCTGGCTGTTTTCAAGGCGAAATGGTCTGACATAGAAGATGAGGATAGAGTCAGAAAACCCGCGCAAAAGCCGCCTCAGCTTATTTTAGATCTTCCAACTGCTATTTTGACTAAGTTGAAAATGATTGCCCCCCCTAAAAAGATTGATTGGAATATGTTAGCCTCATGTAAACAGAAGGTTGATGAATCCGTGTCTGATTTCTTTACGCGATTTGAGGAAACATTTCATGATTTTAGCTGTCAGTCACTTACGGATGATACGGGTCGACATCTTTTTGTTGATAAATATGTGTCAAATTTATTGCCAGGAGTAGCAGCTCGATTAAAAGCGAGTGAAAGCTCTTGGATAACATCGTCTCCGGCATCCCTCCTGACGATGGCTCAGTATTACGAGCGTCACAAACAAGAAGCGAAGGGTAACGAAGAGAAAAAGTCGAAAGATTTGAAAACAAAGGTGATGCTAGCGCAAGTGTATGGTCCGCCTCGCCGGGGTGCTGAGAGAGGTGGAAGAGGATTTTATGGTCCTCCTTTTGGTCGCCCAGATGTAACTAAGGATCAATGTGCGTATTGCAAACAGTTGGGTCATTGGGCCAGGGATTTCCCGGTATTATATGCACAGCGCCAGGGGCGGGGGCAGGGGCCGATGAGAGGTAGAGAAGGTCTTTCGGGCCCTAGAGGACATTTAACTGATCGTGCTCGATCTGATTCTCATCTGCGGCCATGTGATGGGCCTAATGTGTTTGATCAACAAAACCAGTATCAAATATCCGATTGTGAACGCCCTGGGTATCATGATTCCCAACATGCATAGGATTGCGTAGGATGGGGGGAGGAATCAGTTGAAGTGCCAGTAGATCAGAGGGGTCCTTATGTTACAGCACGTGTGATGGGTTCTACTGATCGGTTTCTGGTTGATACAGGAGCTACTCGTAGCGCTTTGTCCAAACAATTGGTTCCGAGGGCTCCCCTGTCTGGCTTAACGGTTACATCGATAGGGTTTGATGGCACACCTTCACTTAGCCCATTATCACAACCCCTTGCATTTCATGTTAATAAGTTTTCTGCACCCTGTCCGTTTTTGCTCTCCCCGAACACGCCTGATAACATTGTGGGTCTGGATATGCTCAAACATTTCAGAGCCACAATCCGTTGCTCCCCTGAAGGAGTGCGTGTGATTCTAAACGATAATTATCCAAGGGCTGGAAGGATGTGTGTGGTTGCAGAGGATACCGTATTGGCTTCTCTACCCCGCACTCTGTGGGCCACCTCGGATACTGATGTGGGACAGATGGTTATCCCCCCGGTACACATTAGGGTAAAGGAGGGAGCTGTGTTACCACGCCTACCCCAATATCGTATTTCGCAGGAGGGGGAGGAGGCACTCACACAGATAGTGCAGGATCTCATTAAGGCGGGGGTAGTGGAGGAGGTTCCATATAATGTCTGCAATAGTCCTATCCTTCCGATTTTGAAAAAAGACACTGATACTAGGATTTATCGTTTCATTATTGATTTGAGGGAGGTGAATAAGATAGTGATACCTCAATACCCAGTGGTTTCTGACATTACGACATTGCTTACCATGGTCCCGCCAACGGCCACCACGTTCTCTGTTATTGATTTGAAAAATGCCTTCTTTTCGATTCCCATTCATCCTGATAGCCGATACCTTTTCGGTTTCACTTTGAATAATCGTTCATATCGATTCTGTAGAGTTCCTCAAGGTTACACAGAAAGTCCTAGCATTTACAGTCAAGCATTGAAACGACAGTTGGATTCCTTTGTTTTACCTGAAGGGGTGGCCCTCATACAATATGTCGATGACATCTTGTTGGCGGCCGATACTCCTGAGCAATGTGAGACGTGCACATTATCCTTGCTTTCCTTTTTGGCATCGCACAATCACAAAGTATCGAGGAAAGAATTACAATTCTGTAGACCAAAGGTAACCTACCTAGGTCACCTTTTGTCTAAGGAGGGGCGTGCACTTACATTAGATCGCATTCAAGCAATTTTGGACACGCCAGTACCTTCCACACAGAAGGACGTGCATGCATTTTTGGGACTCACTTCTTTCTGTAGGCAACGGATACTGGGTTTTTCACACATAGTTAAACCACTGTTGGCACTTTTGACGAAAGACACTCCAACTCCCCTTCCCTGGTCAGACGAGTGTGGAAATGCTTTTCAACAATTACGACAAGCCCTTTGTTCAGCACCAGTGTTAGGCACCCCTGACTATACGAAGCCCTTTACATTGTATGTACATGAAAGAGATGGATGTGCGTTATCAGTTTTAGTACAGATGCACGGCGACAAGCAGCGCCCTTGTGTATATTTTTCGGCAGTACTTGATCCTGTCGCCCGAGCACTGCCTGGGTGTTTTCGCTCGGTTGCGGCGACAGCTGTGTCAATACGCCAAAGTGAAAGAATCGTGTTATCTCATAAGCTATTGGTGCTGGTCCCCCATGCTGTTGATGCTCTGTTGAATCAGACAAAGACGCAGCACTTAACTAGTGCTCGTCTAACAGGATATGAGCTGACGTTGTTGGCTCCTCATATCACATTGAAGAGATAAGCAACACTAAACCCGGCCACATTATTGCCGTTTCCGGAGACTGTCTGAGGCACAGGAAACACATGATTGCATTTTTGTAACTGAGGAACAGACAAAGGGTCGTATTGATCTCCAGGATACGCCCTTTACAGATGTAGATGGAGAATTGTGGGTAGATGGGTCGTGCCTGAAGCTACCAGATGGTACGACTTCAGCAGCGTATGCAATCACCACGTTACAAACAATAGTGGAGACAGCACGCATACCGCAGAAATCAGCTCAAGCAGCGGAACTGATAGCTTTAACACGAGCATGTGAGCTTAGTGCAGGATTGTGTGTAAATGTCTATACGGATAGCCGCTATGCCTTCAGGATAGCGCATGACTTCGGTTTACTCTGGAAGGAGAGAGGGTTTCTAACGTCACATGGAGCACAGATAATGAATGGAGAGTTAGTTCACAACCTCTTGACTGCATTAACATATCCAAAGAAGATTGCCATAGTTAAATGCAATGCACATAAGAAGGTGATAGATAGAGTGGGAGAAGGGAATGCTCTGGCGGATTGAGTAGCACGAGACACTGCGATGCAGCCTGACTCCACTGCAATGTATGTTGTGAAGTCGCAGGCAGAAAGATGGCACAATGCTAGGAGAGAAGTGTTAGAGATACAGAGGACAGCTTCCGACAAAGAACGGGAGCAATGGTCTACTGACGGAGAATTGGATGATGAAGGTTGTTGGAGAAATAAGCAGATGGATAGATGGAAGTTACCCATAGCTTTTGTACAACCTATGGTTCAGATGGCACATGGGCTAGCTCATGTTGGAGCTTCCGCAATTGTAAAATTGCTCACCCAAGTTTGGGAGCATCCAGAGATTGCTAGCACGGCAAAGAGAGTGGTGCAGACTTGTATGATTTGCCTAAAGTACAATCCAGGAAAAGGGACATAAACTCCAGCAGGAGGATTTGCAACACCCACTGCACCTTTTGAAGTTTTGCAAATGGATTATATTCAGCTTGAACGCTGTAATAATCTGAAGTATGTCCTAGTAGTGGTTTGTGCCTTCAGCAAATGGATTGAGGCATACCCTACGAAAGACAATACTGCAATTACTACAGCCAAGGTGTTATTGAAGGAGTTCTTCCCTCGATATGGTGTTTGTAGATTGTTGTGGAGTGATAACGGACCTCATTTTATAGCGGACGTTATCAAGTATGTCCTGAAAGGATTGGGAATTACACAAAAATTCCACGCAGTGTTTCACCCTCAGTCTGCGGGATTGGTTGAGAAGTATAATGGTACTTTGAAGCTTAAGATAGCGAAAATACAAGCTTCCACTTCCCTGACTTGGCCGGATGCTTTACCCCTGGCATTATTGTCAATCAGATCAGTACCACATTCTCGAACCGGTCTCACGCCATATGAGATCGTGTTTGGACGTCCGATGAACATTTGGGGCCCACCGAAACCAAAGTCAGTGTATGATGTACCTTGTGTAATGATGAGTGATTATTTGGCACAGTTAACCGATAAGTTGGTCTCTATTCATCAACAGGTTCGAGAAGCGCTCCCCGACCGGTCCACAGGTGAAGGCCACGATCTTCGGCCCGGCGACTTCGTCTTGATAAAAGTATTTGAAAGGACGAGCAGCTTAGAGCCGAGGTGGTGCGGTCCTGAGCAGGTCTTGCTTGTAACGAGAACGGCTGTCCGGGTCTCTAACCGCAAAAATTGGATTCACTCCATACATTGTCGTAGAGTACCACCCGAATTGGTGGAGCCTGCTGTATTGACCGACCATCAAGAAATCCTGACTGCCTAGAAAGGCCATGCTGTGGACCCGGACGACACTGAGGAGCTCTTCCCGGACCAAGCCACCCCTGGAGTGAGAAGATATCACCTCAGACCGAGGAAGTGAATTTCTGAGTATCAAAATACGTTGTCAGAGCGGCCCCGAGGTTAGTGAAATGTAGAGCCAATGAGGCAAGAGGGGGGGATCAGCCCTGCATTAGTGTAGTGACACCCGTCTTGGCCCGATGGTGAAGAAATCAACCGCTGCCTAGAGGGAAGAGTTCTGACAACCTTTCTAGTTTCAGGAAGATATTGATATTTGTTTGAAAATGGAGAAAAAGAAAATTTTCTGTGCGATAAGTTTTGTTATCGCTATAATAATTGCTGCTACAACCACGTGGTTTGTTGAGGATGTAATTCCTGCCCGTGAGTTGTTTGTTGTGTCTACTCCAGTGCCTGAGGAGCACTACTTCTACACCCTTCCATACCAGGAATTGAAGCACCGCCAGTCCTATCTGAATAATACTTTTATCCAGATGCTGCATCATACCCACGTTGCTACAAATGCTACAAACTGTTGGATATGTGGCATGATGCCAGCCCATCAGAAGAAAGGGGGAACACCATTTATACCTCTCCCCTTCTCGCATAATGGCTCTTGTAGGGCATGGTATACTTTACTTTTTGCCACACGAAAACCTACAGTGGGACGATTACTCTTCAGACTTAACAAAGAGTGTCATCAAGATAAAGAAGGCTATCCACAAGCCAATGGAACAATATGGGAATGGGAAGAATACCGACCAGACAATGAATCAATTCCCTATATCTTTACGAACACTAGAGACACTAATGGAAATGAGAAATTTGTAATTTCAGTGGCACAAGCCCAAGCAGACCTGTGTATCCAAAGCGTTGGTTATATTCCTGTTGGTGTTAGTGATTGCATTGTTGTGCTAAATATAGACGGATTAAATAACAGTACCTTTCTGGCCTCCCACAATACTTATTTTGTGTGCGGCAATAAAGGTTACTATCGTTTGCCTGCCGGATGGTCCAGGGTATGCTATGTGGCCTTTTTATTACCCCCTGTATTCTTAGCACCTGCGTCTTACCATAAAGACTTGAAGTTATTAAACAATGTAACTGTAAACAGGTATAAACGCACTCTATCTGTTGATGATGTTGACCAGACGGATACCAGTTTGCAACAGTATATTGATTTTAATCTAGGACTGTTTTTCTTCGTTGGAGCTGCCCTGAATAGTAGGAAGGTTCGACGATTAACTAGGGTTGTTGAGGCTGTAACAAATCAAACTGCTGCTGCTCTCGGGAACATTACAGAAGAATTACAAATCACCAGAATTGTTGCATTACAGAATCGTATGGTCCTAGATGTTATGTTAGCAGATAGAGGTGGAGCATGTAGAATTATAGGGAGTAGTTGTTGTGTGTTCATACCTGATCACACACCATCAGTTTATCAAGCTATTAATAAATTGCATAAAATTGCTGCTGACCTTCATACAGAAAATGGTACTTGGACCTTTTCGGGATGGTTTTGGACTTTAATTACCACATGGGGATGGAAAGTTCTTACTGGTCTATGCATTATTGTAGCAATATTGTTCACATGTTGTATGTGTATTCAATGTGGTCCTATGATATGTACTCTATGTGTTTCATTCTGTATCCCCAATAAGAAAGCTGTTGCCGATGTCACATATCAAAAGAGCATAAACAAAAAGAAATTACTGAGATGATGAGAATCGATATAAATGATGATTATCTTGATTATCCTTGCAAGCCGAGTGTCTTCAGCAAATGCTGAAAGGGTCGTCTGTTGTAAAATAAAACAGCGATATGATTAAGCATTTACTGAAGACATGTGCTCTTCATGTCTGAAGTTACGTTTTCTGCTTTATATTGGCCAATGTTCAGACTCCATTATGTTTAGCTGTCCGCCATCTTGTATGGCCACAAAACCATGTGCTTTGCACGAGAAGAGTCCTACCTCTTCACCAGTCACTCCCGAGATCTGCTTAGCAACAGTCTATAAATAACCCCTTTGTGCGTTTGGTGCATGTCCAGAACTGACCACATCTGTCACTAATTAGGCCTTGCTCGAATGTGTTTTTCACGGGTCTCAGTAACTGTTAACTCCGCCCATGTATTGATCATGCACTGAACATGTCCATATAAGGTCACAAATCTTGCTTCATGTTGTATCTGCCTACTCATGAGCCCCTCTACTGTGTATAAAAGGGGACCATGTGCACAAGTTCTGTGTGCTACTCTGTGCAATGCTGTAGAGTGTTGCGTAGGTTGTAGGACCACCTTTGAAGGTTAATAAACTTTGTCTTTGTATTTGCAGTTTCCGTGCCAACTTCCTTCTAGTATTTCGTACACAGAAGGGCAAACCCTTTGTACTTGCGGGCCTTGCTGGGGCCTGTACTCATCACTATGGTCATTCTGTACCTGTTTAAGTACGTCAGGGAGAGCTGCCAGTGAAGGCGTTTCATGCCTACTAGTGTAAATGCATCCAAATATGCTTCTCCAGGTGCTACACTCCTCTACAGATGGCCCCATCCCAAGAGGAAGACACGTAGTCAGTATTTTAGGTTTGTCTTGGGGTCTAGTGTACGGATGCACTGCCTCTAACTGGTTGGTCATGCGAGCAATCCAGAAAGCCATTTTGCTACGCTTCATGGGCGTTTTTCCCATGATAGCTTTAATGGTTTGTGGACTAATGGTTTGTAGTAGGAGTGGTTGTTCCTGCTGCAAGACCCGGTCTGGAGCTCAGAGTTCGTTGTACAAACCACACAAGTCTCCTATATAAGGCCTCTATATAGTTTAAAACCCAAATCACCTCAGCGGGTGTTAGATTGTTGGGATGAGGAACGGATTTGTAGCTAGCCAAGACAGGCCACGTAGCACCTTTGTTGCACAGAGGCACAAACTGCCATTTCTGTGTGTATGTGACAATTGACCTGCAAACCATTTCTGGTGTTCCTGTTAAGTCAAAGGGATTTTCAGATCTTGATGAGCCCTTTAGTGTGTAGGCTCGAAGCTGCCCTGCGACAGCAGAAATAGGCTCAAACTCCACCCATCAGTAAATTGTCTGAAAGGCATACGCCACGTTTGCAGCTAGTACTAGGATGTCTCCATAATGAAAGTGCACATGTGTGTATGAATAGTCAAAGAACTACTATAAGCGTAACCGTAAGATACGAACCCCACCTTAGGCGCCAATTGTTGCGTAAACTACAACTGTGGCATAGTTCTACAAGGTTGTCTTCCCCACACACGAGTGAACTCAGTTCAACGCACTGGTGCTGAATGTGAATGGCTGGTTATTGTAGGCCAGAACCCCACCCAATACATTGTATTGTAATTCCATTTATATAGCACTTACTACCCCTGACAAGGCGTTGAAGCACTTTTCCGGCAAGTAGCACGCTACTTCGGAACCCATAAAGGAGTATAGTAAAAATATGAAAGTCATTTGAGCGGTGGATATGTTAGTCAGTTATTTGGATTGAGAAGGATAGTGAATGGAAAGCGAAGGGAAAAAGGTTTGCATTTATATAGCGCTTGCGACCCTTGATGGGATGTTAAAGCACTTTTTCAGCGAGTAGTGCAATACTTCGGAACCCATACAGTGTTAGTGGTGAATTAGTATTGTGAAATATGAAAGTAATTTGAGTGGTGGATATGTTTGTTATTTGGATTGAGAAGGATAGCGAAGAGGTAAAAAGATTTGCAATTATATAGCGCTTGCTACTCCTGTTGAGGTGTTGAAGTGCTTTTTCGGCGAGTAGCACGCTACTCCGGACCCCATAAAGGATTAGTGGTGATTTAGTATAGTGAAATATGAAATTAAATTGAGTGGTCGACATGTTAGCCAGTTATTGGATTGAAAAGGAGAGTGGAGGGATAGAAGGGAAGGATTTAGTTTTTTTGTTTGTTTGTTTGTTTTGGAGCTCATAGCAGTAGGAGGAGGCTTGGGATGAGTAAAAGAGAGGTGGAGGGGGAAGAGTCAGAGGGAGGGTTTAGAATGGCTTGTTTTGGGGGATCGGAATAGTAAAAAGAGGTTATTAGATGATGCATGGAGGGGTGGAGTCGGGAAGAGTCTTGAAATTGTTGAAGTAGAGTTATTGCTTTTGGGTTACTAACAATCCGTGCAACAGGGTCAGAGACACAATGGTAACAGAAACAAACCTAATTAGTTATTCACAATATCACACCCACACTGCACGAAAAAGAATGGGCACTTAAGTAGAAGCATTTATTCTAACAGGGTGAACCTGTTTTTCAACTCATCTAAAATAACTACACAGGATATCTTAAAAACTGCAAGAAGGCACGTTGTGAAAAAAGAAAATAAAATGAATATTTCTAACATGATAAAAATGTTATCTGAAACATAACACCCTAAAACCTACCTCAGTGCGCTAAGTTAAGAGAACATGGAGAGTAGAGTAACTTGCAGTCCAGAGTTTCTTAGGGAGAAGCAACACACTGCATACCTTGTTTACAGCAAGAACTGTTGCTATCAAAGGAGGCGTGAAGGCAACGTTCCCTGTGAAGGGCAAACGCGTGTCGGGGTATCGGCCTTCCTCCACGACTCCGCTTTATCAGCATCAGGCGAGATGTAGCATCTTTAAAGTGCGCTGGCAGTATGTGAGGCCTTCTCTGGCAGAATCTCAGGTGATGATCTGGGCAAATGACCTCTCCTCGCAAGTGGCAGCCCTTGTATACTAAATCATATCAGAGATTGGAATTTCTGACATAAGTTTAGGAATGTCTGACATAGATTATGTCCATCAAGGTGTACGTCCCAGATGTTTCCTTATGAACAGAGCCTGCTGCCCACTCCAACTGGGACCAGACTGCAACCACCGTAACCTTTCTCAGCTGTTTTTTTTCCCTTAATTTTTCCCTATTGTACCACTGTTATTGTGCCTTGCTCTAATTCCACCACTGTTTTTATTTTCTCGTACCTGCCTGTACCTTTCGCCTTTCGCCGCTGCTGTCCATGCGGCCTTTCCCCCCTGGAATTCCTCCGCTCCCGCCTCCCAGCCTCTCCTCCCTCCCACCTCCCCTACTTAATGGCGGTCGATGCGCGGTCGCGCAGCAGACACGCCAAAGGCAAGCCCGTCTGCGCCCGTCCCCGACCCAACCGCGGCCAGTGCCAGGAACCCTGGACCTCCCACTACCCATCGCTACGACACAACCACCCTCCTCGCACTCAACCCTGGAAGACTTAGAGAATGCCAACAGGCCTCACCGAACACGACCCATGGCCAGTTATCCTGCCTCCACTGCCGCCAGACCCTCACCGCCACCCAGGCCTCCAACACTGCCGACGCCAACACCGGTGACACCCTAAAATGCATCCTTCTTACCGTACGCACCGTACACAAACACGCCATGGAAATCTTGAACCTACTCGACTCTCTCGTCCGACATCGCCTCCTTCACAGCGACCTGGACCAACGCATCATCTGCCTCCGACATCAGCACCGCCATCCCAGACGCATACAAGATCCAGAGGAAAGACCGCCCCAACCACCCAGGAGGGGGCCTCGCCATTGCCCACAAGAGCACCCTCTGCCTCACCACCTCCAGCAAAACCTCCCCCTCCGCCGAACACCTGCACTTCCAGATCCAGACCACCCCCAAAGCCACACTCTGAGGAACCCTCATCTACAGACCCCCGGCCCCCGAACACCCATCACTACCACCATCACCGACTTCATCGCACCACACGCCATCACCTCAACATACTACATACTCATTGGAGACCTGAACTTCCACCTCGACAACCCCAGCGACCCCAACTCCACTATCCTTTGTGACAACCTCACCAGCATCTGACTTAAACAACTCATCAACACACTGACCCACAGCGCAGGACACATCCTCGACTCCATCTTCGCGTCAGGAAACAGCGTCCAATTCAGCCACATAACGCAGCCACCATGGACCGACCACCACTGCGTACACTTCGCCATCAACAAACCCAAGGCACCCAAACCAGCCCCACGCCCAACATGAAGGAACTGGAGCAAGTTTACCGACGAGCAACTTAACTCCACCCTCACCCGAGACAACCATAACTGGGCACCCGATGCAAACGACGCAGATCCACACCTGGATCTCCGACTGCGCAGATGAGCTCGCCCCGCTATGCAACCCCGACAGACAACGCCCCAGGAAAGCCACCTGTGAGGAAGTGACATCTTTCTTGCATGGTATGGCCCCACTTTTTGCTGAATTGATGATGTAATTTGACTGAGTGTGCCCTGGGCTCGTGCCAATCAGGTACCCAGGGCCTGTGTTCCTTCCCTAAAAACTGCATGAAGCCTAAACCCAATAGGCATCTCTGGCCACATGTCAGCCCTGGTAAATGGTACCCTAGGTACCCAGGGCCTTGTGACCAGAGAAGGCCCCTAAGGGCTGCAGCACCTATTGTGCCACCCTTAGAGGCCCTGTACCCTGACACACACACACTGCCTTTCCAGGCTGAGTGTCTTGCTGCAGAACAAAACAGAGCGTCAACATGGCCCACATCCCTGTGTGCCATGCTCACAACACACACTGCCCTGGCATACCTCAGTCACCCCTCTAGCTGGGTGCTCTATGCCGGTGGTGTGGGTATAGGTGCATGAGCTCTGTACCCCTACAGTACCCAGGTCCATTCCTGGGCACTGTAAGTGCAGTGCTGCCATTAAGAGTATATGGTGCTGGGAGGTCGTCATCACGAACTCCACAGCACCATGATGGCTGCACTGAAGACTGAGAAGTTTGGTATCAAACTTCTGAGCACATAAAACCCGCACTGATGCCAGTGTGGGATTTAATGTAAGATGCACGACAGAGGTCAACTTAGAGTTGCCCCCTGAAACCTAACGTACAATCCACGTCCTGTCTGAGGGGCTGCCTAGGCTGCCACACAGCAGACATGTTGCTGGACCCCTGGGTAGAGAGCCATCTGCTCTCCTGGGCCTGCAACAATGCACATCCTGGGCGAGGTGCTAGGTCTCCTCCCCCAGGATGGGCAGGGGAAGCTTCAAAGGCATTCCGCCTTTTGTGAGCTTCTCCAGGCCACTTGCTGTACTCAGCAACTGGCCCCCACCGGTTCTGACCCCCACTCTGGCGGGAAACCCCAAGGTAGGAAAGGGATGTGCCAGCCTCTGCCAACCCCACCCCTCAGGTGGGGGAGGCGAGATGAAGCACATCTCCGGGCTCTCGCCATCTTGAAGATGGGGAGCCCTGCCCAATCAGGATTAGGCTACTGCCCCCCTCCCACAGGAGAGTAGCAGGATAGGGGGTGTACCCATTGGTCCCTGCCCTTTACCTACCTGTAACGCCCGTAAATGTAGTATTTAGGGCAGAGGTCTTCAAACTTTTGTAGGTTGAGTCCCCCCCCCCCAACTGAATTTTTTGAAATGTCGGGCCCCCCCACCACCTGACAGAAATTTCACCCGTATATCCCTGGCCATATCCGGCAAATAATGTTCAACGCAATAGGAGTTTAGTGAACTGTAAGTTTGTGAGTGGGTGTGGTTAATGACAGAGTCTTATTACACAGCTCAAAACAAAATGTTCCAATATAAAATGTGTGCAAATCTTTTTTACTAGGATGCTTTGTTTTACACATGACAGATTGATAATAACACCAACATTAATGTGACGGGTTTGCCTCTTTTTCACCACAGAGACGGTCAATCTGTGGATGGATTTTGCTACTGCCATCCTCAGCTTGTGCTCCACATCCAGTCTTGAACGGTACTTCGTCTTTAATACCGCAAGTGCTGAGAACCCAATCTCACATAAATACGACGAGCTGAAAGGCAAGAGAGTTATGATAGCAGTTTCTCTCAAAGCTGAATATTCTGCAGACATTTTCAGCCAAAACTCCCTCAGTGAGACTTTGCTGAAATGCATCTGCAGAGTGCGGTCACTTTGGAGATCAATGAGTTCCTCCTGCATACGAATCGGGAGATGGCTTGCCACCTCTGCCAGAAATGGTAGAAAGACCCAGTCATTGACGTGATCGTTGTCCTCAGGAAAATACTTTTGCAAACTGTCCCTGAGAGACGTCAGGTTATTTTTTATTACCTCAACAACACTTGAAAGTCATATTCAGTCTCCGCAAGAGCATCTACTAAACATGGAAACTGCTCAAACAGGCCATCTTCAACTAGTCTTCTCCATAATTCAAGCTTCTTCTTGAATGCAGTTATTTTTTTATTCATGGTAAAAGAAGTCATATCAGCTCCTTGCAGCGACAGATTCAGGGAATTTAATTTCTCAAAAATGTCAGCAAGGTATGCTAGAAGCACAAGCCAGCGGGGATTGCATAGCTGTTCTGCTTTGCAGGGGTCCAAACACAGAAGAAACTGCCGTACTTCATTCCTTAATTCGAAGATGCGAGACAGCACTTTCCCCCTAAACAACCACCGCACTTCTCTATGAAACAGCAAGCCATCATGCTCGGCTCCCATTTCTGCACATATAATTGCAAATAGACGAGCTCTTGTGGGATGGGTCTTTATAAAATTTACTATTTTTATAGCAGAATTCAGCACATCCTCTAGTTCGCTGTCCATGTTTCGAACAGCAAGGGCTTCCCGGTGTATCATACAGTGAGTCCACAGAAGATGTGGAGCCACTTTCAATACATTAGCTTTTAGGCCAGCCCTAGCACCACACATTGAAGGAGCACCATCTGTGCAGATTCCAACACAGTTTTCCCATGTTAAGCCATGGATATTCAGGAAGTCATTGATAATGGCAAACAAATCGGATCCTGTTGCCCGCCCCTCGATTGGCTTGCAAAATAAAAAATCTTCTAATACTAGTGTTTCATGACAGTAACGAACATAAGCAATTAAATGGGCATCCTTTGACACATCAGTTGCTTCATCCAGCTGCAAAGCAAACAAACTTGATTTCAGCCGGGCTATGAGCTGTCCCTGGATATCTTCTGACATGTCAGAAATGCGGCGACAAACTGTTGTGTCTGAAATGGGTATACTTTTGAACTTCTCTGCTGCTTTTTCACCAAGCATTGTCCTAGCTACGTCGAGCAATGCTGGGAGAATCACCTTTTCTCCATCTACAAAGGGCCTTTTGTTTTTGGCAATGTGGTATGCTACTTGGTATGAGGCTTTTAATGCATTTGCAGGAGTATTTGCCACATGTTTCACCGCTTCTTTCTGCTGAGTTATCTCTTGCAACTTCCTGGCAAAAAAATCTCTGTTTTTTCCTGCTAGAGACCCATGTTTCATTTCAAAGTGACGTCTTAATTTGGTTGGCTTCAAGCTGTCGTTAGCTAAGATCATGCCACAAACCACACACTGTGGTCTACTTTCTCCACTAACAGCAATGCAGGTGAAACCAATATCCAAATAGGAGGAATCATATTTCCTTGTTTTTGCAGCTTTTCTCTCTCCGTCACTTTCTGTTTCAGCCTTTCGCTTGAGCACTCTACCATCTTTTGGGAGCAGAAAACGATCCATATCAAATGCTTGCTTAACCTAAGATACAAAATGTGAAGCTGCATGTTAATGAATAGTACATGGCTGCAATTTTACAGCTGCATGAGGTACAGGAGGTTTTTAACTTTGTAGTTAAAAAAAAAATCTTTAAAAAAAATCTTCTTATGGTTTAAATAAAATAAATTTGGATAAAGGAATCATTCTGTGATAGGTGGATAAAAAGTAATGTATAACCATAAAAGTCCAGGGGTATGAAGCTACAAGAAAACGACAAACTAAACAAACCAACACAGGTAGACAGTGGAACTCAAAGAACCTGAATAGAAATATACTAAGGCCAAGTAAAGAAGTCCTCAAAAAGAGGACATAATCTCATCACCCACCGAGGTGGCATGCTTCATCATATGGGATCTCCTCTCAACCAAACCTAGTTTGGCTGAGGAGCTACTACTCCCAATGTACAACTAAGGGAGGAGCTCGCGGATGTTTTAATCTACGCTGATGGAAAGGGATCTCCTAAAGATCGATGAGGCTAGCCTAAGTCAGGTGAAGACCTAAAGTGCAGTGTAGAAATAAGTGATTTAAAATTGACTACAGGAACATCAAAAGTTTTTTAATGAGGGATATCCCTGTGTCAATATTAAAAGCAGAGTAGTGGCGCAGCCTGGCCAATTCACCAAACGCGCTTACAATGAACCAAAAAACGGTCTACATGTTTCAGCCTAAAATGATCAACAAATTACAATCAAGGCTTTCATCAGGACCACAACGACAAGCAACTGCAAAAGAGTGTATAGGACACTCACGTGACTTTGTGTATAAAAAATAATAGAACGATACAACCTCGTACCGCAGGATCAATATCAAACGTTTTTGGAATCCTACCGGTCAAGGGGGTAAGTCCCTGTGTCAATAAAATGAAGAACATACATGAATAATAATTAGTGACTCGGCAATGAGATTCAGACAGATTCAGGCCCACATCTACTCAGCCAATCGGACTGCTACATGTCAGTCTTACCCGTAATTAAATCGGGACTGCGCCTGCCGCTCCTGGTAGCAACCCAGGGCGTGAGGCAACGCTCTGTAAAGAAGAAAATAAAAACAGCGTATAGTACATTGTACAGACAGCAACCGGAAAGTGACCAGACACTAGGATCGTCACTATTTATACCAAACAAAATGCAGGATAAACCTCTCCCCAACCTGGGAGAGAACTGTGCGGAGGAGAGATTACAGAGCGTTGCCTTGAGTGAGAATATGGTTGAGCACTTTATCGAAAATCCAAGCTCATGGTAAGCGTATCAGGAAATATATCGGTTATGATATTTACACACTTACAAAATCAAATTACAAGCAATAACATGCTCACATTTTAAAACAAGCCTCAAACACTTCTCCATAGAATTCCGCCACTTCTCCTCAAGATTGCCGAATTTCTCTGCCATGTCGGCCGCCTCCTGCCTGACTGAACAAATTCCTGGGTCCAGTATAAACCAGTGCAGCCAATCAGCAGGACGAATGCTCAGACTCTGCCCTTGATGGGAACATGATCGCACACCACAACATACTAATTCAAGGCTGTGGTGAGCGTAAGGGGGAATCACAGACAGTGTGCTGTGGCTTCCGTGAGCTAGAGGAAAGCGCCTCTGACAGGCATAGTCCCAGCACTGACAAGTACAATATATATTTCATACATGCCAACATTTCAGAAGAGCAAAGTGGGAGATTATTTAAAAAAAACAAAACGGGAGAATGGGGTCTTGAATCGGGTTACTGTCATGTGTGGGCTTTGAAAGTGTGCTGCTGCAGGTGCGGACATTTGAAACGCAAATGCACGTTTTTTTCTTACCTTTCAGAAGCATGGAGCGCAATGGCAAAGAGAGGGTGATGCAAGTGTTGTGCACTGGCCTGGCAGGTTGCTGGCAGTGCATACACCCCCCCTCCTCCCTCGTGTGTGGCAGCCCGGGCTGAGCACACACACAGCCGCCCCGAGTACTTCACAGGTCTTTAAAAGACCATTCGCTTGTTAATGGGGCTTTGTTGGTTTTTCATCCCTCCTAGAGCCCCTGCATCGCCACTCTGACTATTGCTGGAAGAATTAGCACGTTACACATTACCAAGCCCCGTCAGCTGAAACCCGAGGAATCGGGTTTTTGCTTGCAGGAATCGGGAGCCGGGAGACTAGCCTTGAAATCGGTAGTCTCCCGCCTGAATGTGGAGGGTTGGCATGTCTGATATTTTATCACCACTGGTATTTTAAACATCGTTCGTCGTTGGTTGTCTGTCAAAGTAAAAAATAATACATTGATGTACATATCATGAGCTCAGGTAAAAGAGAGAGGCTCGAGGCACGTTCGGCAATATAAAAAACGTATCATTTAAAAACTATTACAAATCTTACACGCACCAAAAACCCGGGACGAAGGAGCAGGACAATTCGACGTAAAAATATCAGAAATTTCGTGACATTGGAGACGGATGGCTCTGCCTGAGAGTGAGTAGGTTTGGGAGAGAGACTCGTCAGCAGCAATGACAGCAACAAAGACGAAACCATTCTGAGGAATTGCATCCTTCTGGAACAAGCATTTGCAATGCAATAGGTCTCGCATTTCGCGAGTTTGAGCTATTGGCATTGTAAATGACAATTCCTTTTATTTATGTTTTGGTTTTTAAAACATAAATAAAAGACATTGTCATTTACAATGCCAATGGCTTAAACTCTCGTAAATGCGAGACCAATTGCATTGCAAATGCTTGTGTTCAAAGCTCCGCAAAGCTACCAAATGGGCCAAATGCGCTGGCGGCTTGTCGCCCCATGGAGCCAAGAGTGCTGCGAGAGTTTATTGCAACTACACAGAAGGTTGTCACGATCAGAGATAAGGTGTGTGTAAGAGGGGGCATAGCTAAGGGGTGTTCACATGAGCTACTGAGGTCCCCTGCACGGTTTATAGTTTTGTACTCCTGGTTAGGTTTCTACAGTATGCTCAGGTGAGAAGTGAGCGCATTGTATGTGCACAGTCTGTTGTAGCTGCACTTCAAGACGGAAGGGGCCACTGTCCACACCAAGCCCAAGAAACACAAGGACCGACCCGAGTATGTCTGCTCATAGCGCATAGAGGCGAGTTGTTCAGCCCCAAGCGCTAGAGAAGTAAAGCCACTCTTTTGCCATGCTTTCTTTATAGTTTGATTTTTTTTCCTCTGGAAGCCCAAAACTATTCTTCAATAAAAACAAACGAAAACGACTGGGAATCATTGCCTTTACTGCCCACTCCCGCCGTATTATTTGTTGCAACGCAATAACTCTTCATGTGTGCACCGTAAGAAGGACAAGAGCTGGGACAGATTCGTCATTTGAGGGGCAGTTTGGTGCTTCTGAAGGGCCGGTAATATTGAGACAGGGTCGTTAGGAAACAGTGTGTTTCTGAAGGGCTGAGACAGAGTCGGTCACTCGTGAGACAGGTACGTGCTTCAAAATAAGCCGGTAATATTGGGCAGAGTCAGTGACTTGGGCAAGAGTTTGTTTCTAAAGAGCCGGTGGGGCTGGGACAGAGTCGGTCTCTCATGATACAGTTTGAGGCTTCTGAAGGAGCCGGTAATATTGGGGCAGAGTCAGTGACATGGGCAGATAAGGCTGGGACAGAGTCAGTCACTTGTGGGACAGCCTGATGCTTCTGGAGAACTCAACGGGGTGAAGCAGCCGGTCTCAGAGGACGTATGTTGACATCTTTGCTCGCATAGTCAAGCGTCTGTCAGATGTCATTGGTGGACTAGTGCAAGATAGGCTCGGTTGGGGGGAGAAAGTCACACCTCAGCACATTAACAGCGCCATTTGATTTAATGCTCATAGGGAAGGCAGTAGGCGCAAAGACATGAGAAGTACACTAGGGACATAGGGGTGTAAGGAAGAACGAAAACATTACATTTCTATTTAGTAACAACATAAGAATCGTAGTGGAAAAGAGAGTCTGTCAGTGAAATCCCACACCACCCCTCCCGCGCACCCAAACACACGAGCACTATCTGTAGGTCGTTTATTGCTGTCGGTCTGCTAAGGGCAGAGGGGCCGATGCGGGCAAGCTTAATCAGAAGGCCCCGTGGACCAATATATCCCAGTTTCACTGCCAGCCCCTCTGCTGAGATCACCAGAGAACTGCCTGAGATCACCGGCGAGCGCTGGGATTACGGGAGAGCGCTGAGATCACCGCCAGACCCGAGAGACACTGCAGCTTCGCTGCCAGAGAGCCTTTTCAATAAACCCGCCCCTTCCAGGAAAGGGACAGATTATAACAAGCATTGGCCCCGCAGCCGTAAAAATAACGCTGCGCGGCCGCAAAATAAAATAAATAAGTGTTAGCATGGAAGTGGGATAAGGGAGGGGGTGGCAAATGGTGTGCACTTTCGCGGCCGCTTTGATGTTCTCAGTGGCCGCGCGGCTCACTGAGAACATCAAAGCGGCCGCGAAATGATCACGCAGGCTGCCAAATGGTGCGCGCGCCCAGCGCACATGCACTGTAGTTGGCGGCCTGAAAGCACTGGTTTGCACTTCCAAATCCCCCTCTTACAAAAGCTCTCGCGAGAGCAGCGCTAAAGCGCTGGCTCAGGCGAGACCTAAAAACGCCGCATTGCCCAAGTCCTCAAACTTTTAATTGACCAACTCTAGGCATCATGTGAGCGAGGGTTGTTAGGATGTGATCCCGCTGTCTACCAGCCTGTCTGGGATTTACACATTCGTTTTGTGCCGGCCCATAATGAGGAAAGCATGAAAATGTGAATGATTTCCAGGCTCCTATGATTAGTCTAAGCTCTGTCCCAATCATTACCCGACATATAATAATAATTCTAAGATGTTTTTCATACAGTGCTAAATACCGCACTTCTGCCATGTCTAAGCGCTGTAAATAACATATTTCATATTTAACCTATTTATCCAACTCGTAAGGTTGGAACTCTTAGTCTGCCTTGCAGGGCTCAGGGCGGGGGGAAGTGTTAAGGAACATAGCGAACTGTGCGCCTCAATAGTAGCCATTGAGGTGATTTATATACAACTGAAAAAATAAAGCGCTGTGCGCGAGGATGCTTTTAGGCGGCCAATGTGTTCAAGACCTCCGTTACGGCCGAATATCAGCCAAACATTCCCCCCCACCCTTCCAGAAAGCCCTCTTACCAGATTTCTGCAGTCCTTCACAGCAAAACGACGGGAAAACGTAGGAAAGCCTTCACAGGAAACCAGGGTGAAAAGGCAACAAACGTGAAATGCAGGAGCTTTACGCCCGCAAATTTCGCGGCACTTCCTGGAATCTCAGTTGCTGCCCCCCTCATTGGTGGAACGTCACTGGTGTCGTTCCTGCGTGCTGATTGGAGAAAACGGGAGCAGCAGCCAATCAAAAATTCTTTTTCGAAATGGGTGATAACTTGCGAGGTGGGACGCGGAAAAACAAGACAACAAAGGTAAGATTTTCGGGTGGAGTGCGCGCCCCCCCTGGGATGGTGGCGCGCCCCACAGATTGAAGAACACTGATTTAGGGGCACCCTGAACCTTCCTTCCTCAGATCCCAATTCCAAAACAAGCAATAAGAACAAGAAGAAAGAAGACCTGCCGTGCAGCTGCTAACAAGAGGAAGACACCAACTGATTTGGCCCCAGCCCTACAGGCCTGTCGACCCTCAAACCTACTCCTGCTAAAACCCGGCGTCTCCAGTGGTCAGCAACCTCAAAAACACTGGAGGACCTGACTGCCTTGTGACTCTTAAAGACTGGGACTCCCACGAGCAGTGGTACTGCTCAAAGCAAGTAACAAGCCCCTGGTGCCAACCAGGAACTGTGACTCCTGCACACTCTGCACCAGCCAAGCCTGGCCTGTGTCAGAGTGGACAAAGACCAAGAGGACGTCCCCCCGGCGACTGTGACCCCGAATCCAGCACCCAAGGACCCACCTCGACGCTCCTGACGACGCCCGCAGCCTCAGAACCAGGGACCCCTCCAACCGCGACCAGCTGATGTTAAGATTTCCCGACTCAAAAAGACACCCCTGCACCCGGCACCCTGCGGCCCCCTGTGCCCAGCTCCTGGGTGCCTACCTAACCTACAGCTTCCCAACTTACCCCTCGAAGTGGTGGTGGCACCTGAAGAATCTTCGTCCCCGAGCTTGCAGCCTTTGTTCATCACTGAGCTTCTCCATTGAAATCCATTGAGCGCCCGACAGCTCAAAAGCACCCTGCACCTAGCCGCCCGAGTGCCCCTGGGAGTGCAACCTCTGTCCTATTTTACTTCCCCACTAGCCCTGAGCAAGTGATCAGGAGCCCAGCTCCCACAGCCGCGTGGGCCTGCCTGCTAGCAGCCACCAACCAAAGGACCCCTGCCCGCCATAGGCTAACATTGGGCCTAACTCTCTCTGCACCCGGCTGCCCCAGTGCCGCTGAGGGTGTAACAACTGTACCTACCTGACCCTGGGAGACCCCTGAGTCTATGCCCAGAACCTTAACTCTGCCAGTCGAGTACTTACCCAAAAGCCAATAACTCACTTTTCTTCCATAGGGTAACATTGACTGGCTTCACTTGAAATTTCTTCTAAGTGTCGAGTTTTGAAACTTTAAGATATTCACTAAAAATCAGCCGATCAACGAAAACGAAATTTCTCGCCTGTTATCAGGAGAGAGCCCAGTGCTGGATCTTGGTGCCCAGCACTGAAACTGAAAAGTAATTACAACCGTACTTACCTATAACTTGATTTTCCTCCATAGGAGAACATTGCCTGGGTTTTGCCAGAAATTCTTCTGTGTCGATTTTTGAAACTTACAAATATTCCTTAAAAATCGCCTGTGTAACAAAAACGATTTATTTCAACTGTTTACAGGAAATGCACCAGGGTTGAATCCAGGATCCAACCCTGAGTAAGAAAATCATTCGTAACTGAAATTGCATTTACTTAAAAAGTCCCATTGAGCTCAATGTTATAATTGTGTTTGAATTGTGTTGCCTATTGCAACAACTGTAACTATTGCATTCAAAAGTCTATTGCCTATTGAAAAGTATTTAACTAAAGCATCTCATTCTGAGAAAGTATATTTTGATACCTATTGTTGCTTCTAAAATAAAACACTATGAGCCAGATTCACAGAACTAACTTAAGACAAAATCCTAAACTTACTACCATTTTGGTATTCACAGAAGACACTTACTCATTTCGGTATTCACAGAAGTTAGGACTCCTAACTTCACTACTCCTAAACTGAGAAAAATCCTAACTTTAAGACTTTCGGTATTCACAGAAGGCATTTAGGAGTCCTAAAGTTAGGACTCCTAACTTCTGTGAATACCGAAATGAGTAAGTGCCTTCTGTGAATACCAAAATGGTAGTAAGTTTAGGATTTTGTCTTAAGTTAGTTCTGTGAATCGGGCCCTATATATTTTTATATACAAACCATTGGCCTAGAGTTCAGTTCTTGAGTGTGTGAGACCATTTGCTGACTGAGTGTGTACAACAAATGCTTTACACTGCCCTCTGATACTGCCTTACTGCTCGACCAAGCTACCACTTTAGAGAGTAAGGTTATGTCTAACTTTAGCCTCTGCCAAACCTCTGGGGACTGTGGACTCTGTGCGCACTCTACCGATTTGGGAACAGTATATACAGAGCCACTTTCTTACACCGCCTGGTTCACCACCGCTCTCCAAGAAGCCAGACGCACCTGCAGACGCCTGGAGAGGAACTGGAGAAACACCAAGACAACCGAAAACCACACCACCTACAAGGACGCCATGACGTACTACCACAACCAGATCAGAGCCACCAAGAGGAACTTCATCCACAACAAAATCCTGGCCAACTCTAAGGAACGTTTCAGTGTCATTCAAGAATTCACCGACCCATGCAGCGAAGCCAAAGACATCACCCCATCCCAAGACCTCTGCGACAAGCTTGGAACCCATTTCCACCTCAAGATCAAAAACCTCTACGACAACTTCATCGACCATCCGCCAGGCGCCACAGACGGCGGGCGCCCCACCCCCCAGAAACACCAGGCAGCCCACCATCTCCAACTGGACACCGATCACGGCCGTAGACACCGCCTCGGCCATGAAAAGCATCCACTCGAGGGCCCCCACCGACCCCTGCCCCCTCACATATACCACAGAGCCCCGGCTGCCATCGCACCCGAACTACAACACACCATCAACACCACCTTCAAAACGGGCACCTTCCCAGACGACTGGAAGCGCACAGAAGTCAGACCTCTGCTCAAGAAGCCCACAGCTGACCTCATCAACCTCAAGAACTATCGGCTCATCTCGCTCCACCCTTCGCAGCCAAAGTTGCAGAGAAAACAGTCAACAGGAAACTGACACGATTCATTGAAGAGAATGCCATCTTGGAACCCATCCCAATCCGGATTCCGAAGTAACCACCGCACAGAGACCGCCCTATTCGCCGCCACAGACAACATCCGCACCCTCCTGGACTAAGGCCACTCCGCAGCCCTCATCTTACTCGACCTATCAGCGGCCTTCGACACCGTCTCCCACTGCCCACTAGTCGCCAGACTACATGACGCAGGCATACAAGGAACAGTCCTGGACTGGATCCGATCATTCCTCACCGGAAGAAGCCAAAGGATCAGACTCCCACCTTCCTCTCCGACCCCACGAAAATCACCTGCAGAGTCCCACAGGGTTCATCCCTGAGTCCCACCCTCTTCAACATCTACATTGCGGCCCTCGCAGCCATCGTCCGATAACACGGCCTCAACATCGTATCCTACGCCGACGACACCCAGCTCATCCTCTCCCTCACCAAAGACTCCTCCACTGCCAAACTCATCTTCCAGAAAGCAATGCTAGACGTCGAAGTCTGGATGACCAACAGCTGCCTGAAGCTCAATGCCGAGAAGACAGAAGTCCTCGTCCTCGGTACCACCCCTTCTGCATGGGACTGCACCTGGTGGCCAACCGCCCTCGGAAGCCCACCCACCCCCTCAGACCACGCCAAGAATCTCGGCATCGTAATCGACTCATCACTCCCCATGAACCGACAGGTCAACGCCGTCACCTCCAGCTGCTTAAACACCCTCCGCAAGACCTTCAAGTGGATCCCCCCTGAGTCAAGGAAGACAGTCACCCATGCACTCATCACTAGCAGACTGGACTATGGAAACGCACTCTACGCCGGCATCAACAAGTCCCTACTCTGCAAACTCCAGACAATACAGAACAGCGCCAGCAGACTCCTCCTCAGCATCCCCCGACATGAACACATCAGTCAACACCTACAAAGTCTCCACTGGCTTCCCGTGGAGAAAAGAGTCACTTTCAAAATCCTCACTCACGCCTACAAATGCCTACACAACAATGGACCCAAGTACCTCAACAACAGAATCAACTTCCACGTACCCAAAAGAAACCTCCGATCTTCCAACCTCGCACTGGCCGAAACCCCGCGCATCCACAGAGCCAGAGCAGGCGGAAGATTCTTCTCTCACATTGCAGCCAAGACCTGGAACGAGGTACCAGCAGATATCAGACGCGCCCCCTCCCTGATCACCTTCGGGAAGACCCTCAAGACCTGTCTTGCCAGCTAAACAGATCTGCTGACCCGCCCTCAGTGTCTTGAGACCCTCACGGGTGAGTAGCACGCTTACAATTCCGATTGATTGATTGATTGACAGAACGTGTATTTTCACATTTCAATCCATCAAAATCATGGCAAATACCTGAGATTTGAAGTGGCCAGCTGCCGATATAAGCATAAAGTCCTCTTTAGACTCAAGTTAACCCCATGGATGTGTATGTTTCAAATACAGCAGCTGCTCATTTGAGTCACCAGCGTCACCACATTGTCCAAAATATAGATGATTGGCTAGTCAAAGGATGACCCCTTCCCCCAATGCCACAGAAATCATTGACCAGAGACTGCTTGCAGCTCTCCCACAAATTAGGACTTACTCCAGTCAGCTTGTGCTTCATGCATGGGGGTGGATGAAGCACAACTTTACTGCATTTCCTGTGGTGGACATAGAACTGCTATCCCAACTTGGGACTGTCTTTTCTCCTAGGGAACTCCGAATTTGTTATGACTACAGGTGCCTGCTTGGAGGGCTGGAAGGCACACTAGTTTGTGATCAATGTTGCGCAAATGCTTGTACTATACCAGCGGGCATGACATTCCTGGATTTTGGGGGAGTGCATTTTCAATCAGGTGGTCGGGATCATATGCGTACGCTTTTCGATCCTTTCCAATGATCCCAAGGGTCTTAACATAGATGAAGAGAACAGTGTTGCCTGGTTCTTATAGCCCCATGGTGGCCCCGACAGTCTTGATTCACAGAGCTACTTCTCTCATAGCGACCCAGAATTCCATTGAAACTATCAACGGATCTAACCCGATGGAGCCTCCAGATCCTACATCCGCATCTGAGCTCTGAGCCTGATTTCTTGGTCCTGAATTCAATGAATTCTACATTTGAGATATTTCAGAGGACTGCAAAGAGATCCTATCTAATGTCGAGGCAGCTTCAAGAAACAAAACCTTTGTAGCTTAGCGGAAGCGATTCTATTCTTGGTGTCCCAACCACATTTTGCACCCAAAACCATCTATTTTATTTCAACATCTCTATATTATTTCCTTTAGAAGCACATGGTGTAGAGTGTTCTCTGTCTTACAATTCTTCGGAGTATGTTTTACAAGACGTATCTTGACATTATACTAGGATCATACAGAGCTGCCAACATGTATAAGCAAGTAAGTTGAGGCGTCTTCAACAAAAAATAATCCTATGTAGCTAAATGGGAGCGATTCTGTTCTTGGTGTGCCGACCACAATGTGTACCAAATGTCATCTATTTTCTTAAATAGCTCTGTATTATTTACTGTAGTAACACGTAGTGTATAGTGTCATCTGTCGTCCAATTCTCTGGAGCATATTTTACAAGACGTATCTCAACATATTGCTAGGATCAGACAGAGCTGCCAACGTGTATAAATCTAAATCTGGTATTTGTAAAGTGCAAACTACTCACCCCTAAGGGCCTCAAGGCGCTGGGAGCCATCGGAGCAATTAAGTAAGCTATTGCCCAGAGTCACATGGTGCTGAGCTGCTGCTGGAGATCGAACCGTGAACCTGTTGTATTCCGCTTTAGGTGTCCGTATTTAGGTTTTCCTGAAACATGTCCTTATATAGGCACAATTTGCATTGCCCGTACATAGGTATAAGATCCCAGTCCTTATTTAGGCATTAGCCATGCTATCCAAATACAGGCATGGTCACCTACATCCATCCACCCCAACATCACAACGAGTTCTTAGAAACCAGACCCTAAAGCTCTTGCACAGGATTAATGATTTCTCCAAGAACTCATTTATTATGCATGAACCGCTATTCCTTAAGGGTTCATTCTTGACGTCTTCCTCTGCCCAACTTTACATCAATGCTAACATTCCAAGGCACCTACCAGGTATAAACATACCTTCCCTTGCCCAAGCAAGTAGGAGGAGACCTCGACTTTAGAGGAGCCCGTGTCCTGGCCTGACGCACTGACAAGAGACGCTGTCATCCCTGCTCACAGAGAATCCAGCTTCCAGTGTTCTGACTCCCTTCGCTGGGTGTTAGAGTTCGAGACCCGGAAAGAGATTCCCACCTCTCTCATTCTCAAGGTATGGAGCTGACTAGAACCTAGAGGGACTCTTGGCATACCAGACTTGACATACCAGACTATAGCATACCATACTGTAGCCTACCATACTATGGAATACATCAACTACTTCTTACCTTGTACTACACTTAGGGTAGGTACACTGGGGTAGAATTAGTTAGAGAAGCATCTTATGAGTACTCGCATTTTTAGCTTATGTTATTTATGTATATGAGTATATATTCTTTCTACTGCTTACGCTGTACATAATATATCTCGCATACTGTCTTATGATTGTAACAGCTCATATCTCTTACACGAGAAACAAGACCGTTCAATAAATTCTTTTATTGAAATGCCTGTCTATTCTTTCTGTGTAACTCTGAAGAAACTAAGCAGGCACGATTAACTGAGTGAAACTGTTATCTGTTGTTTCCACGATTCTGAGAGTGTTCCGATTCTAAAGGGAAACAACGTTGTCATGGTTATGCGGTTGCCAGAAACTTCTCCCTTCTTGTCTACAAGGAGTTTCTAGTGGCCTCTGAGTTAGCTGGCACAAAGTAATTAAGTTTAATATACTCGATAGGGGCATACTGACCTCAGTCCTATGCCAAATCTAGGGTATATTATTCCAATGTGCAGAGCCTATTAGGAAAATAGGAACTACAATGCATGGCGCCCAACATTTGGTAAGGTACTAATTTAACGCTAGATGCTGAGTAACTCAGTTGTGCTTTTCTCAGAGACCCTTACTCACATACTCCATAAGACGTCTGGAGTGGGTAGGGTTAAGTATCCACCAAGGATGAATAGGACAAAAATCCTATATATTAGCTGTTTGGTTTGTTCAACGTTGAAGGATACAGTGTTCCAAAATATTGTGCACCTTATCTTTGTTTCCTTGAAACTTGTTCTACATGTTTCGAAAACAATGTCCCTGAACGGGGATACTAACACCGAGAATGGTGCAGCTACGGCTGACCAAGTTGTAACAGCTTTTAATTTATAGGTTTAAATGAAACTGATGAGGGTGTTATAAACATCCCTCCAAACTTAAGGAGAGCCATTACTCTAAAACTTATAAAACACGGCCTAACACCAAGAGGTGGTAGGGCAGTTTTCGTGATAGAGGCACACAAATCCTTTCAGACAGAGGTATTCTATTCATGGACTGTATTCCCAGAATCAAATCCAGTAACAAAAGTATTTTACTTCTTTAAAGAAGGTGAACCACCTGAGGAATATATTCCTGAAGGTGGTTCATCTGACATGAACATCTGACACACCTCATCCTGACATCGAAGAGATGTCAGACGAGGAATTACTTACTCAACTACAAGAGTTAATAAAAATGTACAGACAATTAGTCCAATATGTCATGCGGACTTTCACCGTTCAACCACCAATAACCATTCCAAATCAAACCCCTCAACAAGGGTATACACTAAAAATTACTCCACAGACTTTACACACAGTCATGGGTAAAATGCCCACAAAACGTTAACAAATGCCATTCTGGATAGCTCAAAAAATTACTCAAATCGAAGCAGTATTCCCAAAAACTAGCCCTTATGAGAAACACAGAATCCTAACAATCTGTTTGCCAATGGGGATCACACCACAACTGGAAGACTGCACCACTTGGGGCACAGTCTTTGCTGCCATCTATACTAAAACACATGGTGTTCCGTCAATTGCAGTTATACCAGATGTCCTGAAACAGATTCAAAACGAATATAGGGCAGAACCTGCTCTGATTTTAGGTATGAAATTACTGAAAAACTTCGACAAGGTCTCAACAATAATATTATCTAATATTAAAGGGGAGGCAACATCAGTGGCGATCCACCAACGCTTAAGGGAATTTGATGTAACAGAACATCAACATGAACTACCCAGAATAATAGAAAAATCTTATGCAGAATTAGGCAGAGACAGTTTGGGTGGATAACCTTTGAAGCCAAAACTGTCTGAAGGTCCTGAGAATGACTCTATTAAACAAAATCCTACATCATCTAAAAAGAAGTGGGAAACTAATAAACAAAATCCAAAAGAGACACGTTCTCAATCCCGAGGTAGGTCTCCTCAAAAGGAGCCTTCTGAAAGGAGGTATAACCTCAGGAATAGGGCTACTTTAAGAAAACCTGACAGGTATCAGGATACTGATACACGTTCCTCTTGTACCTTTCAGATATCGTCACAGACATCAGAAAGAAGAGGACTGTCAGATCACAAAGAAGAATGCATGAAGTCCAAAGACGATCAACACGTTCAGAAAAATAAATCAAAACCTCAATTCACCAAAAAGAAGGTAGAAGGTCTGAAGATCAGACATGCCGAGAATACTGAGAACGCAGCTCAAGAACAGAGAATGAGTTCAGACAATGCTGGACAGCTCGCTAGAACCTGAAGAAACTTCTGGAGATAGTGGACTTGAATGAGTACATCACAGTAGAGACTGCAGACACCAGGGTTAGTACTCCACAAAAGTTATTTGAAATAACACTCCGAATGGAGGGAGACATACCAAGAAAAGTGAAAGCACTCTTTTGGGAGAAACTTTCAAGGTGTTATGATATACTTCTAGAAGAACAGGACTGGCCACCAAAATTTGTCAGGGAGTGCCCACATGGCGAGGACATCATTATGCCAGCCTTCTCCAACCATATTCCAATTCACCTAAAATATACATATGCCAGGAAATGGGCAGTAGCCCAGGCCACAGCCTTATACAAAAATCATGTAGAATGGGATGGGGACTCACCTCACTACAAAATACAGCTAAGAAATCAACCTACTGCACAAAGGCAGAACCCAATAAAGCGAGAAGCTAAAAAACAGGTCAGGAAGATCTTAGATCAACTTAAATAAAGGGGTGATTGAAACATGCACCTCCTCAATGAACAATCCTTTGTTTCCTGTATCCATCCAGACAATACATATCGTCTAGTTTTGGATTACAGACACTTGAACAATTGTTCCAAAACATTTGCAGTGCAAAATGCACATAGTACAGCATTAATGAATAACATTGTGTGTAAAAAATATAAAACCACATTGGACATTTCAAATGGTTTCTTTTGTCAAAACATAGCACCTGAAAGCAGGTACTTAACAGCTTTCTCAATTATGGGGACTCAGCATCAATTTTGTCGACTCCCACAAGGGTTTAAAAACAGCCCGGGGTTATTCTCAGCAAGGGTAACCGAGTTACTACAAATTTATGATAACGAGGCATTGTCATATGTTGATGACATCTATCTGACAGACGTTGACTTAAATAGGCACTTGAAAAGGGTGAATACCATTATACCGGGCTACGCCTCTGAGGGCTATAAATTCAACTTTAAAAAATCCAGAATTGCTCATCTCAATGTCCTTTTCCTAGGATATGAGCTTTCAAGTGAAGGCAAGAGCCTGGCAGCTAATTTGTAAGAAAAGTGCGCGCTGCTCCAACCGCCAAAAACGCTGAAAAACTTACAATCCATCTTGAGTTTCCTAAATTTTGGAAGAACATACATTCTAAATACGCAGAAAGGGTTAAACCTCTGTACGAATTAATCAAACCTGATTTTTCAACAAAACATTGGACACAGGAACACAGAGACATCCTGCATTCACTCCAAACTAACATGTTAGCAACAAATCACTTACAAACACGCTTAAATAAACGCAATTTAGTGATCGGAATAATTTCGGGTCAATGCGGATTCACCTATTTCACATTTATTGAGGGTGAAAAAGTACCAATAGCATCCAAATCACCTTTGTATACACAAGCAGAAATGCGCTTCACTTCAACAGAAAAAATACTGACAGCTGTTCAAACCGCTGTAGCAAAAGAAAGAGCTCTAGCTCAAAGGAAACAAATTATTGTCGCGACTCCAGTACCAGCCTTAGAGGCGGTTACAAAAGTGAGCATTCCAAATGCAAAAGCTTTACATCCTAGATGGATACAAGGGTTAATTATCTTGCTGCAACAGATGTTGAATATGTGTTTGATCCTGATTTAAAAACACAAGTGTTCCTGCAATATGAACATGAATGTCCTCTGCCCACTGAAATTCTGCCCCTCGATCAGTACAAATTTATAATTTATACTGACAGATCAGAACAACCTGCTACGGGGTAAGCAAGCTTACAGTGCAGCGTGCACAATTGTTAAAGGTTGCATGTGCGATGGTAACTTCTGACCAATGGTCACTAAAACTCAATCTCTAGGAGATTGTACAGTTTAGCGAGCTGAACTACAAGCATTCAAACTGGCACTTGAGAATACAGATCACGAATTCCCTACACTTATAGTGTGTGATTCCAGTCATATAATGAATATTTACAGAATTGGCTTCAAAACGAATTCAAAGATGCAAAAGGTGGCACAATAAAGCATAAAACGCTTTGGTAACAAGTAGTTCAGTTGAGAAACGAACTACCAAAAGCTTACATGATACACATGCTGAGTTATCAACGTGATGGCGTTCAAGTTGCAGGGAATTAATTGGCTGATG
Source organism: Triturus cristatus (assembly GCF_964204655.1). Lineage (NCBI taxonomy): Eukaryota > Metazoa > Chordata > Amphibia > Caudata > Salamandridae > Triturus > Triturus cristatus. The sequence goes on along the minus strand of NC_140585.1, from coordinate 30,634,435 downwards.
AAGCCACAAAGAGGGCTGTTCAGACGGCTTCTGTAGCTGCGATCACTCGTTCAAAAACGAAAATAGACAGTGAGATATTGTTGGCTGTCAATGCTTCAAGCAAAGGCAGTGGTGCAGCGTTACCAAAGAAATTTCCACTCAAGTACTCTTATGTAATTGATGCGAACAACGTTCCTTTTGCTCGAATCCCTGGAGTGGGGGATAGGGTAATTCCAAACATGAAACGTAGAGCAGCTTTGATTTATGAGGCACATCTTGGGGAGTGTCTGTCACATCAGGGGATCTCTAAAACAACATTAGCATTTAAAGAGATGTACTGGTGGCCTGGAATGAATACACTAATTCACATCTTCATCGATGACTGCAGAGACTGCAATAGACAGCATGGTACAGAACGCCATCAGACACCAGACTACAAAGTAGCCTGCCCAGTACAGACACCATTGTTAGACAGCATTAGACTATCTACGCGCAGGCGTTCTTTATGACAAATGCAATCCCACAAACACTAAGTCAAGGTTCCTATGGATGTGGCCTCAGCGCTCGGCTGACGCTTGAAATGTTATAAAAGATTTGAGAGTCTTTAGTGGCACATATGCAATTGACACACTACATTCTGACCAGGGCCCTGCGTTTAGCTCTCGGGCTTCAAAAGAAGCCATGGCCAGTTTGGGTGTAACATTGCGGTACTCCTCTCCGTTTCATTCTGAAGGAAATTCTGTTGTGGAAAGGAAAAACCGGGACATAAAGCAGTCTATAACGGCTAGAGTATTAGGTTCAGGTGATGGGTGGGTCAAACATCTTTATGGGGTCCTACGCTCATTAAATAATTTGCCAAGAAGTTCTCTATGGGGGGTCACTCCATATGAGGTCCTATTTGGGACAAGAATGTGCGTTCCTGATCTCGAATGTAAAGGCACAGTGGTGGAAAATAAACCCTTTGATATCAAAGATCGTTTGGCTGTTTTACAGGATCTAAATGAACTAAGATCGAAACAAAGCAACGTGTTCCTGAAGCCAAACACCACTGGGGAAAAACCGGTAGTCCCAGCAAGGCCTGTCTGGATCCCAAAAGTTGGGGATCTAGTAAGAGAGAAGATTGCGGACAAGAAGGAATTTGGACCTTCTTACAGAAAACCAGTACCTGTCCTAGCCGTCCACGGAACAAGAACAGTACTTCTGCCGCCCTTGCTGGAAAAAAGGAGAAAAGATTTGTGTCAATCAACCTCATCAAACCACACTATGTGGCCGATACTAAATAGTAGGCCTCGTGGACTCCGACCTGGTAGCAGACGCCCTCCTCTCGCTACTATCCAAGAGGTTCAGACTGAAAGGCTCATAACCATTGAGAATTCAGAAGTAAGAGATGAAGGACTAAACAACAATGCTATGGAACTCATGCCTCTTGAAACTCAAGTAACGGTTTGTCCAGATACACCTGTCTACACCAACGTAACACGTGGTCAACTGGTTCCAGCAATTTCGACGAATCCTGATGCAATTCCAACAATTGAACTGAACTGCTTCTGGCTACTTCATTATCTTTGATACGTTTTCTGAGGATCCAAGTGAGCCTGAAACGACGCCAGCCCTAAAAACTTTCAAACAACAGGTACAAGACTTTTTTCATTTTCTGAAAGAGACTTATCTGGTTTCACCATGGATTGAACTATGGATTATTTCTGGAATATTTTTATTTCTGCTTTAGCTAGCTTCGGTAATGACTCTTAGCGTGCTTATGAATGGCAGATAAATTTGTTTGGACACTGAAAGTAAAAATGTGAACTTACTTTTAAAGCCACGCAAATCTTCCCATCGTGAAGCAAGAGACTTGTCAGCAGTGAACATCACAACCGTTCCTATACATGATGGTATAGTTTGGGACAAAACCGATTTCGACATATTCAGCCCGACGGAACTTCTGAAGATTCCACATTTATTTAAAATTTCATTAAGTGACTTTATTACCTCCAGTACCTATTCTGATGATTGGGACTTTGAGACTGTTAATAACATGATGTCTGATCTAGAAAGGTCTGCTGCATTCTCTAACAATGAAAACTTAGAGGGTTCATCAGACTACGAACAACTTTTTTGTTACAACCACTATGGTCCTCATTTCTTGCATAAATCTGCAACACTTAGAAATGTATTTATGTTTAACCAATGGGGACATTGTCCTACACCACCAAAGGGTAGTTCAAAACCGTTTACAAATAAGTTTCCATATTTTTCAGGGTACAATACATCTGATCCAGAAACATTTTTCTATAGAAAGGTGAACACAACAGGACAGAGAAATATGTTAACTAATACGAAACAGATTTATTCTGCAGCCTTTATTGCCCAACTGTTTAGACAAGAGTTTGCCTTTTGGAAAGGGACAATCGACACAAAATCTGTCTGGGGTTCTTTAAAGATTGGCAAGTGCAGGGGATAGAAGCTTTGTTTACAGCCTGTATCATCCCTCAACAAATAATGTTATTGAATGACACTGTGCAACAAACATCTTGCCTTGGATTAGCCAAGATCAAAGACACACCTTCTGTACCAACACCTGCAAGTAATAGCACCACACAGGGAGAGGTCACAGTAGACACAATACTACAAAACGACAGATCAGATCCTGATTGGGAAAAATGGTTGCTCTGGCCCACAGACACAAACATCTGTCAAGAAAGATTCCTGAATAGAATACAGGGCTTTACCATTCATAGGCCAGACCCACGTTATGTTCAACGACAGCACCCGGGGGTAGTAACAACATATAGTGTAGGAAAACTGTGCCTTGTCTGGTTACAAAAATCTACACTCGAGGATGTGAAACAACACTTATCTTTACTTAAAGAAGACGCAGACCTTAGGGATTTCTTGCTAGGACCAAGAAAACCGTGTCAAAAATGTTTCATATATGCCTGTATTTATGCTGCTTAAAATGAAATATGGAAGGTTTCACAGGTAGAGGCCGCAGAAAGAATACATGAGCTTGATCGTATTAACTTAGAGAAATCTCTCACTGTGGTCGTCAATGGGTTAACAACTTTGTCATCCAGAATATATTCACTGGACAACATTGTATTCTCTGCTATTGACATACTGGAACAAGATTTAGCCATGTTACAACAAGGCTAATCTCAGTTACGTTCTATTATGTTATTGGGCTGGACGCTGCAGTCCTTGCATGCAGGCTATGTGCCTTGGCGTTTTATCAACACGTCGTCTGTTTTCAGAATACAATCTCACGGATAAACAGATCGAACTGGCACAAAGGGGAGCAAAGTATACGGTGCTGAGCTTTGAAAAACTGGAAAATTTACCATTTACGGTAGCAGAAAAAACAGCTACAGAATGGCTTATCCATGGCAAAATAACTCTGCCTGTCACTACTTCTCATTTTCAGTATTGCCTCAAACAAATGCAAGCAGGCAAATATGAAATGTTGGGTAAAGAATACATTAAGGCATCCTGGGATTTACCTTACGAATACAGATGTTGGAGCGGGGGTTGTGAAGTGTTTCTGTGCGGTACACACTGTAAAAATGCACTAAGCGGATCTCTCGTATGTCAGGACATTTCTTTACACGGGGCTTGTAATGGTTTTGTGGCAAACTTGTCCTGCCACCTGCAGGGTACACCAGCTGCTGTGATTAATCCAGCGTTTGGCCAACTTTATAACGGGAGTTACCTCATGTTGAATGATCAAAGTTGCTGTGGCATGTTGCCAGGAATCCTGTATCTGGTAACGGTTAGCTCCAGGGTTACTTGTTGTATGCAAGTATTGTTCCCCCAAATAGACACAGTCGCCTCTATGGCCTTCATTGGATGTTTCTTTTATACGTTTTGATACTTTAAGCAGAATGAAAGCCATGCTTTTACAACAGATAGTGCCTTTGAACTCGGCCAAAGAAACCTATGTTCTACAAATTGCAAGAACTTCGGCTAAGATACAGCCTCTAATTCATACAAACTGCCCTATACATTTCGTAGAAATTATGGGACATGTCTTAAACATGTCTGATACGAGCGGGGTTGTAAATGTATTTAAGACCATATGTTCAGGACTGTTAACACCTTTTCAGGCAGTCCTCTGAATCATTCCAAACTTCGTGCATTCCGTGTTTGGTGGTCTGCCATTAGTTCTAGCACTCTTTGCAGGAATACTGTTTCTATTCCTGTTACTATGCTATGGCAAGCCTCTCCACCGGCGTCACTCTGAGCAACTTGGAGAAAGCTCTCCTTGAACAGAAGTGCCGTGAGCGCATAGTGCAACTTTTGGGCATACCTCGTCCACGGGAACTTAATACAACATGGTTTCTGTCATTTAGACCAATCTGGCAAGATTGCATCTTACCTGTTCTACGCTGCCTGCTTTGCGGTGAAAAATGTGTGCTAGACATCTATCTAACACTGTCATGCCAACGGATATCGATACTCAGCTGGACCCTATTACGGCCCATGCTCTGTGTTGTCCCCAGAGGCAACCAAGCCTGATGACGGCATTCGTTGAGATCTCACAGACACTTCCTGCTGCTGCTGAGGTATGAAATGGATCAACAGGCACACAGGTAACAATGGACGCGAACATTGCTGCGGCATCCCATGCTGAAGGTGATGCTTCATATCTCTGTGTAGTAAACCTTCTAAACGATGTGTTCCAATTGTCACCGACATCGGTAGATGATCTTTTGTCTCCAAGAGTAGATGATTTCATGTTTTCACCAGACTCATACACTGACTTTGATTCGGCTCACAGTGTACCGGGGAAGCAATGAATTTGGCCTCCATATTTTCAATAAATCTCAAACAAATAGAGGGATAGAGGGCTTATAAATAATAATCTTTATTATTATTCATATAGGTCCAGCATACGTGCCCAACAAGCAGTGAAAACAAAGGGGTATGCAGTTCATAAGAGTGACGCAGGGTGTGGTGATATAACTAAAGGGTACCAAGGTGACAATGTGAGGGTGTTAAGGTACGCAGGAGAGAAGATAACTCCTTCTGGAAAAGAAGACCCTCACACACCCAACAAGCGGGTGTCTTGCTTCATCACCGGGTCTTGCTCCTTATCGGGCCGGCGGTGCAATGCCCGATCAGGCACCCACTGAACTAAAACAGGGATAGGTGATCCACTTCAAACTATTTTAATAAAGCATGGTTTTTTGGTACCACACATTTTTAGGGTGCTGTACGTGTGGCCACCATTGATACCTCCTAGAGGTTGTGACCACCACCAAAAAAGTGTAGGTAGCCTTATCATTTTTGTTCCTGAAGAATTGCCAATTAATAAATTACCAGGCAAGAAACATGTTGACCCTTTTAGCACATTGACTCACACACCTAAAGGTGAGATATGTGCGTTTCACTTTGGTTTTAATCAGGATGGTGACCATGCTTTATTAAAATAGTTTGAAGTGGATAACCTATCCCTGTTTTAGTTCACTCACTTCACACTTCACACTTCACATGCACCTACACTAGCTAGTAGAAGTAACCCCTTACACACCTCACTCATCGGCATTGGAAATAAAGATCTCCGTTAGGAAGGCCCCATTTGGGTGCCTGATCGGGCATTGCACCGCCGGCCCGATAAGGAGGAAGACCCGGTGATGAAGCAAGACACCCGCTTGTTAGGTGTGTGAGGGTCTTCTTTTCCAGAAGGAGTTATCTTCTCTCCTGCGTACCTTAACACCCTCACATTGTCACCTTGGTACCCTTTAGTTATATCACCACACCCTGCGTCACTCTTAGGATCTGCATACCCCTTTGTTTTCACTCCATATTTTCAAAACAGAACAAAACTTGAAACTCTTCCTAAATATTTTTTTTTTAAATGTTGGAAATATATAGCAATTCAATCTGCTTACAGTAGAACTATTCATATAGAACTGACTTCTTTGAATACTTCCAGGGACACATTGTCACCTTAATTACCACCAATTTCATTTAGTACCATGTTATGAAATGGCTTTGGGTTTTTGAATACTTGTCAACCGTTTCGTCATATGTATATATTTCTATTCATTCATATTGCATTGATTTCCGATATATGCTTAGAATGAAAAACTGCTTTAAAATGTACAGTACCTTTGCATTACATCTTTAGCAAAAGGTTTTTAAACAAACTTCTTTTAGCATGCTTTTACAAATGTTTTTTTACAACATTTGATACTCAGTTTAATGTTTAGCATTTAATGTTTAGCATTTAGTATTATCGTTCATTCGAAAGTGGAGTGGGTGTTTTATTCTGCTTTAGGTGTCCGTCTATAGGTTTTCCTGAATCATGTCCTTATATAGGTACAATTCGCATTGCCCTTATATAGGCATACGATCCCAGTCCTTATTTAGGCATTAGCCATGCTATCCAAATACAGGCATGGTTACCTACATCCATCCACCCCAACGTCACAATGAGTTTTTAGAAACCAGACCCTAAAGCTCTTGCACAGGATTATTGATTTCTCCAAGAACTCATTTATTATGCATGAACCGCTATTCCTTAAGGGTTCATTCCTGACATCTTCCTCTGCCCGACTTTATGTCAATGCTAACATTCCAAGGCACCTACCAGGTGTAAATATACCTTCCCTTGCCCAAGCAAGTAGGAGGAGACCTCGACTTTAGAGGAGCCCGTGTCCGGGCCTGACGTACTGACAAGAGATGCTGTCATTCTTGCTCACAGAGAATCCAGCTTCCAGTGTTCTGACTCCCTTAGCTGGGTGTTAGAGTTCGAGACCCGGAAAGAGATTCCCACCTCTCTCATTCTCAAGGTATGGAGTTGACTAGTACCTAGAGGGACTCTTGGCATACCAGACTATAGCATACCATACTGTAGCCTACCATACTATGGAATACATCACCTACTTCTTACCTTGTACTACACTTAGGGTAGGTACACTGGGGTAGAATTAGTTAGAAAAGCATCTTATGATTACTCGCATTTTTAGCTTATGTCATTTATGTATATCAATATATGTCTCATAGCTAAAAGATAATGCTAGCGCAGTATTATTTCTTTCTACTGCTTACGCTGTACATAATATATCTCGCATACTGTCTTATGATTGTAACAGCTCATACCTCTTACACGAGAAACAAGACTGTTCAATAAATCCTTTTATTGAAACGCCCGTCTATTCTTTCTCTGTAACTCTGAAGAAACTAAGCATGCACGGTTAGCTAATTGAAACTGTTATCTGTTGTTTCCACGATTCTGAGAGTGTTCCAATTCTAAAGGGAAACAAAGTTGTCATGTTTATGCGGTTGCCAGAAACTACTCCCTTCTTGTTTACAAGGAGTTTCTAATGGACTCTGAGTTAGCTGGCACAAAGTAATTACGTTTAATATACTCGATAGGGGCATACTGACCGCAGTCCTATGCCAAATCTATAGGGTATATTATTCCAATGCGCAGAGCCTATTAGGGAAATAGGAACTACACTACAAGCCCTGCGCTCCGGAGTGAGCCGGCCTGTCTGCTGCGCCACACCTCTCCCTAAGACTTGAGAACCATAATAAGATCATCAAGATTACAACTTCACATACCTCAACGTCATTTGCATTGCCTACTAGTGTATTCAACCCATCACGTTTATCGGAGCGCTGCAGATACAGCTTATTATACTGGTAGATGGTATTTTACCCCCCTATGTTTTAATCACCCAATATCAACAAATATTACTGTACCCTTTGCATTAAAAAAAATCTGGATTAAGTAATTTCATCAGTCAAAGTTCATCTTGCGGTCATTTAACGTTACAGTAGAACACTCAACCAGCCTCACTATGGTCTAACAGAATCATTAATGAATTCCTTAAACGTCTATTTCCACCTACAAGACGTCTCCCCTAATTCATGAGATTGGACCATAATTCCTTCCCAATTTATGAAGAGTCCTATCAAATCAATTCACAAAGCAGAATTCAAGTTCCTTTCTTGGAAAGTGGAGTTAGTAAAATTCAAGCCTTCACCATCAAAGAACCTTTTCTCCAATTCAAAAACGATAGTTAACAAAAGAACAAATCCACGTCTAATGGCTAAAGTACCATCCGACTTCCATTTGAACGAGCCAGTAGTATTAAAAATATTATCTCAGAATCCAAGTAACCCAGCAGAACTGGATGTCAAAAGATGTTTGAAATTTTGTATTGACAGAGATAAATCTTTCTGTCATACTGATCAGCTATTAGTGGCCAGTGGTCACCCACGAAAAGGACAATCTCTGTCGAAACAGGGAGTAGCTAGCTGACTGTCTGCAGTCATAGTCTTTGTCATAATAAGTGTAGGAAGCTGCCTCAGTGTATGCTATGCCACTAGGTGGTCATACCGTGCAGAGAGATCAGGGGTTCCCCAAAGGTGTACAGGGCTCAATGTAAAACCCAAAGAGCGCTATTAGTGGTAGTGTGGGCGAGTAGTCGTAGGCCTCACACAGAGGAGTGTAAAACATTTATTGCACAACTTTGTCCCTGATGGGCACACAACTCAAATAAGAGATCCACACCAATTTATAAAAAATATACTTTGTATTTTATTTTAAGACCAAGATCTTCGCAATAAGGTAAATACGTTTTCAAATAAAAATACTTTTCACTAGTAAATATCGACACTTAGATTATTTTCCGAACAGTTCAATGTTATCCTATGGGGAAAACCATATTGCGGTTACGTAGGTGAGTATCACACTTACAATTCCAGTCTTCGGGACCAAAGGTCAGCAAGGGTCAGGTGAGTACCAAAACTGCACCACCAGCGGCATATGGGCGGCCGGGTGCAGAGGTCAAAATTGGAGTTCAGATCAATATGTTTCAATGGAGACTGGGGGTGCTCGAAACCACACTGCTTGCAGGTAAGTAGATCGATTGCAGGGGTCAAGCTTTGGGGGTTAGGTTAAGCACAGGGGCCACAAAGCTGCACCAAACGTACACCAACAGAAGCACAGGGCGGCGGGTGCAGGGTGCAATTTCAGCATTGGGTGCCTAATGCTTTGCAATGGAGATTCTTCTTTTGGCAATCAGGCTGCAGGTGTGGCACCTGAGGTTGCAGGAAGGAGACAAATTACAGTAGAGGTAGGTAGAGATGTAGGGGTTCGCAGGGGCATCATCAATTCAGCTTACCAAGGCCCAGGGGCTTTGGGTGCAAGGGTGCCTTTCGATGTCGGAGTCTTCTTACCGGAGCGGGTCACGGTCAGGGGGAGCCTCTGCATTCACACTGCAGGTGCCGCCGTGGAGATCAGGAGAGGTCAGCCAAAGCTAGACTCGAGGTCAGGATCGATGGGGAGACTTCACTGCAGAGGTGAGCCAATCAGACTCGGGCCGTGGGTGTCGGGTGCAGAGTGGGCAGAAGATGCGGATCCGCCTGGATCTGGGGTTCTTGAAGTAGATTTCTTCTGGACAGGGCTGCTGTCCTTGGGAGATTGGAGTCTTTTTGGAAGGCAGCAGTCCTCCAGGCTTTTCAGAATTCACTGGCTGCAAGACAGGTCACAAGTTTGTCGAAGCTGGAGACAGGCTGGTAGGGCCAGGGCAAGGCAGTCATCGTCTTCAGTCTTCTCTGCAGGGATGTCTTCTTTATTCTTAGGTCGTCGCAGATATAGGTTCTAGGTCTGGGGGAGCCACCTAAATACTAAATTTAGGAGGCATTTTAGGGGAGTAGCAGGTAGGGCCAATGGGCACCTTACCTGGGGTGACTAGACTACACCCTCTATTATGCCACCCTCCGGTGGGAGGGGGCATCGACCTAGCTCTGATTGGAGGGTGTCCCCATATTCAAGATGGCTGGGACTGAAAGATGTGCTTCAAGTCGCCTCCCTCACCTTACGGGTGGAGTTAGCAGATGTGGGCACACCTCCTATTCTCCTAAGTTTGCCCACCAGTTTTCCCGCCCAAAGTGAGGGTGTAAACTGGGGGCTGCAATCTTCTTCTAGCAGCAGAGGCTGGGGGTCACATTACAAAGGTGGCAGGACTTTGAAGCTTCCCCTTCGAGCACTGGCCCATCCTGGGGGGAGTGTGTGTGACACCTCTGCCCAGGATGTACATTGTTTCCGGTCCCAGAAAGCAGGGGCTCTCCACCCAGGGGTCCACAAACATGCTTGGTGGTGGCTGGCTGCCTACAGCCGGTCAGAGACCATGCCAGGGTTGGTAGGTTTTCCGGGGGCCTAAGGGGGCATAATAAATCTCACACTAGCATCAGTGTGGATTTATTGAGAGGAGTAGTTTGGTACCAAACACTCCTGGGTTCAGTGAAGCCATCATGGTGCTGTGGAACTCGAGTTGTCAAGTTTCCAGCCCATGTACTCTCTATTACTTCCCTGGCATAAGATTAGACTTAAAAATTATATTTTAAGTGCCTCTAGGAGATTACTCTTACATGTTATGCTGCGAATTCATGGATTATGTCTTAAACAATATTCTTCTTTTTTATTGATGATTTTACCATTTTATTGTATTATGTTTTTATTCCTATGTGCTTTTATGGCATTGTTTATCGAATAAAGATAGATTGATTGCTATACCTTTATCTTTGGTCCTCCACGGGTGCTCCCGATCGAGCAGAGAGAGTGCCTCTTTCTTTTTTGTGATTTGCTGTGACGGCCACCATCTTAGTGGTGGTGGTTGGCGGTCCAGCTTCTATCAGTACTTCCGGGGGGGAGCATATTTAATCCATGGGAAACCAGGCGCGCCAGAGGCGCACCTAAGGCAAGCCCGTCTGCGCCCGTCCACGCTAAGACCGTGCTGAGCGCCAGGGATGCTGCCCAATTTTCCACTTATCCTAGGGAACGCCAGCTCTACTCTGGTATGGACCTGCACAAGCTAAATACTCTTCTGGCAAACAGGCCCAAAGGTTGAATATATGCCTCGATTTTAGTAAGCTAGCCACAAAGACAGCAGAAAATCTCTGCTTGAAACTTATGCCATAGAGAATTCAATCCTTCTCCTGGGTGATTTTAATTTTCATCTCGAAGATAGCTCTGACTCAAACACTCGCCTTAATCGATCTCATGACTATGGCAGGTTTAAACCAAATAGTTACAGGCCCTACACATCAAGCTGAGCATACCCTTGATGGCATCTTCACTAATAGCGAATTCATTACGATCAAGGAGATTTTGTCTTTAATTTGTACGGCTCACTCAGCTATTATTTTTGAACTACACAATCCTTCCACGGCAACTTTCCTGGACCTACTTTATTTGGAAACAGGTTGACTGCAATATGCTCAATAGTCAACTGTCTAAAGCTCAAAATAAACTTCCGGAAGATGTGGAAGTAGCCTCACTGAAATTCAATAACTGGGTCTCACACGCTGCCGACAAGATAGCGCCTTATAAAATAACCTCAAACGAGAGGAAATCACCCCCTGCTCCATGGTTTTCGGAAACCCTCAGAGCTAAGAAACAAGAGTGTAGGCGACAGGAAAGATGCAGTAGAAACAATAATAACGCCAGCGAACTCTCCATCTACAAGTCTCTACTGGCTTAATATAAAAGCCTGATAATGACAGGGAAGAGCTCCTGTTTTTCTAAACAAATTTGAGGAGGCAAAAAACTCTACTAGGGAACTCTTTCAAATGAATATACGACTGTCTGGACCTCTAGAAACAAATACAACTGAGCCATCACAAGTGTTTTGTAACTCCTTAGCGCAACACTTTTTGAAGAAATTGGAGCAAATATATATTATATTTGACACTAAAACTCGCCCAGATAAATGCATCTTAGCCAAAGTTGGCTCTTCTGCTGCCTCGACTTTTTCAGAATTTTAACCTGTTACCAACGAGAAGATCACCACTCTTATTCAGCAGGCCAAATCAGGCTCCCCACAACCCTCTTCCCCCAAATGTGTTCAAGCAAGCCCCCGAGACACTGGCTCCCAGTCATACCACCATTTTTAATTCCATGTTTGCTCAGGGTACATTTCCCACCATTTGGAAAAGGGCATCCATTCTGCCACTACTAAAAAAAACAACCTTGATCCCACTGAACCGAATAATTATAGACCTATTTCCCGCCTTCCTCTACCTGCAGAGCTAGTGGAAAAAGTTATGAATGAACAGCTAACTCACTATGTGTACAACAACAACTGTCTAGATGAAACACAGTTTGGATTTAGGGCAGAACACAGTACGGAATCAGCCCTAATTAAAGCCACAGACGCAATCAGAACAGTTCTGGATTAAGGGGGGAGCTGCTGCTCTGATTTTGCTTGACTTGTCAGTGGCTTTCGACACGGTCGATCACAATCTCTTACTACAGCGTCTGAATTCCATTGGCATCTCTGACAAAGCGCTTAAACTGGTTTCTTCCTTCTTGTCCGGCAGTCGTGGCTTTGGGCAGCTACGACTCTCCTCCCTTTGTCCTCCCTTGTGGAGTCCCACAAGGCTCATCACTGAGCCCCACTCTTTTTAATATTTATATATCTGAACTGGCGACACTTATTAGATCCTCTGGACTGGCGCTGACATTTTATGCAGACGATACACAAATTGTCTTGCTTGTGTCAAAAAATACTCTATCACCGATGCAAAATTTTAAGGACTGCATTCTGGCGGTCAGCTGAATTCAGACACAACTGAAGTAGTCATTTTTGGCAATTTTTTTTGCCAAACTGGTCACAGAGTTGGTGGCCTGATGAATTAGGGACAGCACCCATTCCAGTCGCCAAGGCTAGAAACCTTGGCGTGATCATTGATAATAAACTGAACTTTGAGGCACAGGTTAATGCCGTCTCCTCATAGAGCTTTTTTCTGCTTAAAATAATCAAAAAGATACTACCTTTTATGCCCATGGACAGCAGGAAAACTGTGATTACTTCACTGAGTCTTGCCAAACTAGACTACTGTAATAGTCTCTATCTTGGTATGCCTGAGAAGCAACTCAATAAGTTACAAATGATCCACAATGCGGCCGCTATGTTGGAAATTCCTAAGTACCATTCAGTCCGAAAACATTTGCAAAAGCGGCACTGGCTCCCAGTCAAGAGCCGTATTATCTTTAAGGTCCTTTGCTTTACCAGGGCACTTCATAATTCTGGTCCTGAGTTCCTAAGACGCCTACTATACTGGTATGTCCCTAAAAGGCAACTGCGCTCAGAAGGAGCTAAATTGTTAGCAATTGTGAGATTTTTCAAAACCAGCTGGGGTGGCAGAAGCTTTAGGGCGGCAGTCCCCAAACTCTGGAATGAACTTCCCTTCTCCATTAGAACACTTCCAACCTTGTTTGCTTTCAGGCAGGCCATGAAACCTGGCTGTTTAATAAATAGAGACCCGTGCCTTACATGAACCTGCCTACTCCAGACCTCAGCGCCAAGACACCTCTGGGTATTTGTGCGCTTAATAAATATATTAACATAACACCTTCAAATAATGTGACAACTCTTTTGTTTAATTTGTTAGTAAAATCTGAGGGTCTAGGCTGAAGGAAAGTATTTTTTACTAATATGCAGGTGTCACGTAAGAACTTCCCCTGCATCCTCCATCCATCAGCCAATAATGTGCCACATGCTACTACCACTGCACGGAGAGTCAGTGCTTTGTACTCACTCAGCAGCTCACTCCATCAGGGGGCGCAGACACACGTGACTTGTTTGGAGGCAGGGATGAGGCTCCATGTGAAGAGATTGCCAGAGTCTCATGGCGGCCGAGGCAACCAAACCCACTGCTCCCTAGCCTGGCGCTGGTGTTCCTTTGCCAGTGCTGCTAGTAATCCAGTCTGTCCCCACCTTCATCCCCCTGCACTCATCGGAAGACCTGTGAGATGATCCATGGGTGAAATGTAGACCCCCTTCTTGGTGGACTCACTCTGTAACCCCCTGGATAAGTGTCCCCCCGGCACATTTTCCCTTATTGGAAGCTGTGAAATGGGATCGATCATTTATGTCTGAACAGCCCTGTGTAGTTCACAGATACTCAGCCTCCTGTATTACAGAAGAGAATAACCAAGGCACCCGCGGCTCAAACCCTCGTGAACTTCATCCTATGGTTTTCCGGCACATTTGATTTACAATAGGACCCCTTGAAGCCTACATGATCCACAGCTAAAAATAAAGGCCCAGATTCACAAAAGTGTCACGCAACGCAACGCAGCGCAGCACCCAAAGAGGCAGCGCTGTGTGACAGGGAAAGAGCAGGAGAGCGCCATAGGTTTTGGATACCCTTCCTGTACAAAATACTTTGGCTCAACAGTTCCTTTTCCTGCTTTGTATGTGTGCTGCAAAGTCGGAAAAGCAAAACCAAAGGGGATCAAAGCAAAACCAAAGGGGATCAAAGCAAAACCAAAGGGGATCAAAGCAAAACCAAAGTGGAAGTCGAAAAAGCAAGAAGAAATTAAAACATTTTTCCTTTTAACACCTGCTTTTCAGCTACGTTAATTTTTTACGCTAAACCCTGTTTACTATTGTTAGCAGATAGGGTTTAGCATCAAAAAGCATAGGTGGTTGCATGGGAATGCCCATGTACCACCCATTTAACGCCCCCTTGATGCAAAGTAATGAAAGCAGCGTTTTGCGCAGAGATCGGTGTGCAGAGATCGGTGTGCAGAAATCAGTGTGCAGGGATAGGTGTGCATGGATCAGTGTGCAGAGAACGGTGTGCAGCGATCGGTGTGCAAGGATCGGTGTGCAGGGATCGGTGTGCGGAGATCAGTGTGCAGGGATCGGTTTACAGAGATCGGTTTACAGAGATCGGTGTGCAGAGTTCGGTGTGCAGGAATCGGTGTGCAGGGATAGGTGTGCATGGATCAGTGTGCAGTGATCTGTGTGCAGCGATCTGTGTGCAGGGATCGGTGTGCAGGGATCGGTGTGCGGAGATCAGTGTGCGGATATCGTGTGCAGAGATCGGTGTGCAAGGATCAGTGTGCAGAGAACAGTGTGTGGAGATCAGTGTGCAGGGATCGGTTTACAGAGATCGGTGTGCAGAGTTCGGTGTACAGGAATCGGTGTGCAGGGATAGGTGTGTGTTGGAGGGAGGACCACCGGGGAGTCGGAGGGACTACTCCGGGCACCTTCCTACCGCCAAGTTATAGCCGAGCGCCGCTGAGAAGCCTCCGAGGAGAGGTCCTTCTCCTATAATCGTACTAGGCCCAGTAACACCACCACACAGGACTCCGTATCAGTTGCTTATCTTGGTTCTTTATATAAAAAGGAGTACGTTTCAATATTTACAATGGGATCGAGTGATCCGGTAAGAGTCTCCATGTTCTTGGAGTGATAGGGTAGCGGGACAGTCTTGGTACCAGTCAGGTACGGGAAGGCTCTGCGCCAGACCTTGGGTGCTGGTCTCAGAGCGGCTCGGACGTGGAGAGCCACGACGGCGTCTGCAGGGCTCAGGTGGTAGTTCCACTTGGATCGAGCCGCGACACAGTCAGCAGGGCTCCGGTGGTAGGTCCGCTTCGGTCGAGCCGCGACGAGGTCAGCTGGGCTCTGATGGTCTGTTGCAACAAGGTCGGGCCGCGACGGCGTCAGCAGGGCCCCAAAGGTTCGTGAAGGTCTTGTAAGCACGATGGAGCCGCGACGTCGTCAGCAGGGCTCAGTAGGTAGGTTCAGGAAGAGTCTTTCTCCGTAGGGTCAGCCGCGATCCGATCAGCAGGGCTCTTGACTCCGGGATACAACTCATCTTGTTGTCGGGTCGCCCCAGATATAGGTCTTGAGCCCTTTGATGTCCGGACCCTTGCGCCCAGGAGGGCGGAGAGGCCGGGTAGGGCGCGGCCAGACGCCCAGCAGGAGAGGCGCCAGGCCCCAGAGAGCTGTGGGGCGATCGCACCTAGGTGTGGAAGGACGGTTGGGGGTCCCATCGATACTGCCCTCCGCTGGGAGTGGGAAGGGCTCACGTGGTATCCCCCGGGCCAGGGGTTGGCGCCTCGATGTCGGGCCTCGCTGGGACCGAGGCCGGGTAGAGCAGGGTCACGGAGGTGGTCACGTGGAGTGACGTGTAATCCAAGATGGAGGAGCCCCGAGGTGCATGGGACCTCGTGCGGCGGAGCGAGGGGGAACAGGACCACGCCACGAGGCCGGCTCCAACACGCGTCCCCCCCAGCTGAAGGCAGGGAGAGTCACCCATCTCCTTGGGGGTTCTCCTCGCCGAGGCGGAAGAATCGGGACAGGCCGTCAGCATTGGCGTGGTCGTTGTGTGGTAAATATTTCATTACCGGTACTATTTTTTATGCGGTAAAGTCTATTAAGAATAACTCAGTAAATATAAGAGGCAGAATCCGTGGTATTAGAGGTTTTAAAAGGCTTTATTCCTATACAAAGGAATACAATTCGAATTGTAGGCTTTCTATTCCATCACCACGAAAGTTCAGGAAGGAAGGGCATACATTATTGACAGATACGCAGTTTTATAGAAAATACATTACAGTGAAACAGATGCAAGAGGCGTAACAGCTGATAGTACAGATAAAAGGTGCATACGTAACTAATAGAGGCGGATGTATGGGCGTAATTTAATAAACGTCATCATACATGATGTCACAAGTGGGTGGATCCATAAGAGAATCCTGCAATGTCAGCAGAAATATTTGGCAGAGATGCGCGCGCAGCCGCATGACGTGTGATTGACATGCAACTAGAGGGTGAAGGGGACTTGACATTTAGCTCTACATGTGGAGACAGAAGTCTGGGGGTCATGTCAACCTAATCCCAAATCATATCTAATATCCTATGTTTAAAGAACTGTGTTATCCAAAAGGAGAGGTCTCTAGGATAGAATCTATTCTATACTGACTGTTAGTGCGTGTACAAGCGTCTAAGTGTCTACACTAGATGCGAGGGGGTAGGAATATTCCATGGTAACGGGGCTATGAATTACTTGCATGAGGACAGCGAGGCCTGGCCCTTTGCACGGTAGCTGGAGGAATGTTTACCTAAACTACTAGACAGGAATGCATCGGATGAGGAGCGGAGTAGATAATCTTGAAGGTGAAATACAGTTTTTGGCAGGCGACAGGCTGGATCAGGCACCGTTAGCCGCGCAGGGAGTAGGACAAAGTTCATGGATACAGCTGCAGGCTCAGACTGGAGCTTTCAGAGGCAGAAGGCAGGAAAAGGCTTGATGACAGAATTCGGGGCCTACTCGCCTGAATCTGTAAAATGTGGAAAGTGAACCACATAAAGTCGGTGGCCTTTCATACTTAGGAATGGAATATCTGACCCATTCATGGCGAATCTGAAAGAGGACATGTTGACGGTGGACGCACATATATTTGCGTCTTCAAAACTGGAGCAGGAGGGAACATACATGTACTTATAGCATGCACATGGAGCCGTTGGGGTCTACGATAGGGGACATAACTGATCACAAAATTCATATTTCCTCATTCCCTCCTTGTCCCCTACGGACCCTCAGGAGATATCGATCTTCATCAATCCATCGATCTGTTCATATAGCATCATTTGTTCTTCTTTCTTCTTCCGGGATCTCGAACGAAAACTTGGATGTGGGATACACGAGGTGGCACACAGACCACAAATCGCTGGCCCACATTGTAGACATAAGCAGCAACTGAATAGTATGAGAAAGCCAATACCTAGGAAGGATAGGATTCTCCATCCCCAGGCTGACAACACGCCCCAGAACCAACCGGACCAAGTCCAGGTGCCTGGACTCTGGTGTATCTGGCTTACAATCTTATGAAGGCGAGTTATGGCTTTATATACTGACGGCGAATTTTCTGGTATGAAAATGCAGCAACTTGATCCGATGACCCTACAAGCTCCGCCCCTATCGGCCAGGATGACGTCAAGGACAAGACGATTTTGAAGCACAACAATCCGCATAGCAGACTGCTCTTCTGTTAAATTGCCTAAGGCGGAAATAGTTTCGTTCACTACTGCTTCAAGGGTTCTGGTTAATCTACGTATCAGCTTACTATTAGTGACTGTACCTATATAGGGAAAGAAACCCTTATTGAAATCTGTGTATTTTTCCCATGCTGTTTCAGTGTAATCGACAATTGGGAGATCTCTCTGCTGTCTATTGTGTACTAAATGGGTATTTCTATGATAATCAGGAGGAGCTAGGAAAACAGGTGGTAGAAGGAATGCTATGTAACAGGTACCATCCCAATCTAGAGGTAGACGTATATATGCGGTCTGGCCACATATAAAGTAGGAATGGCGAGAAGCTCTAAATGTAGACTTGCCTTGATCACTGAATTTTATTACAGTGGTGCATTTACTATGGCCCATGTGTATGGAACCATTCTTTCTTACACATAATTCCCCTTTTACTGGGAATACTGACATGGCGGGCAAGATTGGTGTAGCTTCAGATTCAACGTTCAGGATCATAAGGTTAAGTGTAAAATTACCTAATCCATATACTTCATTTTCTAGATCAGTTCCTGTTCTTCTGGGAAGTCCCTCCTTGTTAGGGTAGCAGACTTTAAGCAAAACTAAGTTCAGGTTTCCCCCATACCCAGTTGTCTTGATAAACTGCGGAATTTGAATCTAGGGAATTAATCAAACTAAACCATGCTCCACAGGAGCCATTGTGTGTGAACGGATAGGGAAAGAGGGGCAAAACTCCCTTATAGTTCTGATAGGGAGGGAGTCGGCCACATATCCAACAATTTGTGGCATTGCTGGTCTGATGGGAATGATGTAACATACTAATGAATGTGTTGTTGCGCAGCGCAAATCTATAGGACAACTCATGCGGAGGTAATTCGCTAAAAGAATGTTCTGCAGTTACATTGTAAGCACGCTTAAGAATAGGGTAATACATGTGCAATAGTATGCTGACAATGATGATCAGAAGACTTAGAAAAAACAAAATTAATAATGTTACTGTGCAGTGACTACGAAATGATTTACAATACGCATGCTTCTTAAGCTGCATCTGTCGATTTCTTTCTCTATTCCGGTCTAGAGGATACATGTCAGAGACAAATTCAACCGATTCACCTTGGAGAGGACTTAAACAATCAAATTGTCTGACTTACTAGACCTTAATTTTAGTTTGTAAAGTTCTGGTTTTGACTGCTCAACCAAGGGGAGCTTTGAGTCTGTCTGTGAGGGAATACAGGGTTGAGTATTCACACTGGATGGTAGTCCATAAAATTTCTTGATATGACTCGAGTGCAACCACCCTTTCCGTCCCTCGATCTTCACGGCTGTCCTTGTAGTCAGTAGAACCAACTTCGGTGACTTCCACCTAGGGTCCAGTTGGGTCTTCCGGTCAAAATTCCTGACCAGAACCAGGTCACCAGGGACCACGTCATGGGGCTTCACCTCAGTATTATCGGGAAAAGCTGCGGTTACCTGTGAACGACAAGATTGTAGTGCAGACATCAAGGAAGCCAGGTAATCTGTCAGCATATTACAGTCAACATCAGTGATTTTGCGAGGTATAGGCGTCCCCCACATATTTGGTGGTCTACCGAAGATCACCTCGTACGGGGATAGCCCTGTTCGAGAATGTGCTACCATTCTCATATAAAAGAGCGCAACTGGTAAGGCTACTATCCAATCAACACCTTTTTCTCTACATATTTTGGACAATCTAATTTTCAGAGTTTGATTATGGCGTTCCACGAGACCTGCTGCCTCGGGATGTCGGACACAGTGGAATTTCCATTGGTAGCCTAACAAAAGGGAAACGTGTTTCATTAGTTCGGATGAGAACGGCTGGCCGTTATCTGAGTAGACAACACGTGGTAAACCGTACCGTGGGAAGAATTCTCGAACTAACTGTTTGGCAGTAGTCGGGGCAGTGTAATCTGAAACCGGGTATGCTTCTGTCCAACGGGAAAGAGCACAGACAACTACGAGAACATATTTGAATCCTCGACATCGTTCCATCTGGATATAATCCATCTGGAGGACTTCAAAAGCATGATCGGGAGTTTGAAATCCACCCTGCTCTACGGGGATGCTTTTACCTGGATTAAACTGACAACATATCATACAGGTACGAACTTTTTGTTTAGCTGCGGCTCGTAAATGTTTGTTGAACCAAATGTGCTGAATGCTGTCTAGCATAGCTTTTTCTCCTAGGTGCGCTGGACTATGTATAGTGTTAATGATGACTTGAACCATTGAGTCGGGAAGAAACCATATAGATTTTTCCTTCGTCATCCATCCTTGATCCGTTTGGATCCCTCCTAATTCAGTCCATTTCTTTATTTCTTCTGGTGTAGCATGTGTCTGTATGTCAATTACATCAAGGGCGGGATCCTTAACTGTCATGCAATGTGTTGGTGTCGGAACTATTGTCTTTGTTATGTCAGTTGTGTGAGTCTGATTCTGAGCAGTCTGTTTAGCTGTTCTGTCAGCTAGGTCATTACCCTGAGAAATGATATCGGTAACCTTTGTGTGGGCTTTGCATTTCATAATCGATATTGCAGTAGGTAGATGAATCGCGTCTAATAGGGCTTGAATGAGGGGTCCGTGTTGGATGTGGGCACCGTGAGAAGTTAAGTAACCTCTCTCTCGCCACAGTACGCCGAAGTCATGGACGACTCCGAATGCATAACGTGAATCTGTGTATATGTTGACTTTTTTATTTGTGGCTTGAATACAGGCTTGTGTCAGAGCGATGAGCTCTGCTGCTTGAGCTGACAAAGTGTTAATACAATTTGTTTCAATGACTTCAGTATCTGTTGTGACTGCGTAAGCGGCCACTAACTCTCCTGTACTTGTTCTCATACATGACCCATCTACATACAATGTCAAGTCTGGATCTGACAAAGGGATATCTGTCAAGTCTTGTCTGGGTTTCGTCGTGATAGTAATGACTTCGACACAATCATGTGCCAATGGATCTGTTCCGCCTACTGGTAACAGTGTGGCAGGATTTAACGTATTACAACGTCTGATTTCTATGTGTGGCTGAAACAATGTTAATTCGTAACCGGTGAGTCTCGCTATAGTCAAGTGTTGTGTTTGGGTGCGGTTCAAGAGAACCTCTACTGCGTGTGGTACTTGTACTGTCAATTGGTGTCCTAACACTATGGCATCGCTTTGTCTGATTGCTAAAGCTGTTGCTGCCACTGATTTCAGGCACGCAGGAAGAGCCTGAGCTACTGGATCTAATGTACTAGAGAAATAAGCACATGGTTTGTGTGATCCTGCTTGTTCCTGAGTGAGTACTGACAAAGCAGTACCTTCGCGTTCTGTAACAAAGAGTGTAAACTGTTTACTGTAACATGGTGTTGCTAAAACAGGTGCTTGGCATAAAGCTTTCTTTAAGCTTTCAAAGGCATGTGTATGTTCTGGAGTCCAAGGGAGGACAGTCGATGTGGCTGCCTCCTGTGTTGTCAACTGGATGAGTGGTTTTGCTAGAAATGCATATTGAGGGATCCACTGCCTACAGTATGAAGTGAGGCCTATAAAAGCCCGCACCTCCTTTTGTGTCTTGGGTGGTGGCATGTTAGCAATTAACTGGATGCGATCGGGTGTAAGCTGCCTTCCCTCCTTGGACAGCGAGTGCCCAAGGTAAACAACTCGCTGGACACAGAATTGCAGCTTAGAAGGGGACACCTTGTACCCCTTGTCGGCCAGGAATTTTAAAACCGTCAGTGACGCTTTTTCACATTCAGGTTCGCTTCGGGCGGTGATCAGCAGATCATCGACGTATTGAAGCAAGGCAGTGTTAACGGGCATGTGGATACTGTCAAGTTCTCGTTTCAGTGCTTGGCTATAGATGCTGGGGCTTTCTGTAAATCCTTGAGGTGCGCGTGTGAATTTAAAACTTCGTCCATTTAAACTGAATCCGAACAGATATTGACTTTCCGGATCGATTGGGACACTAAAGAAAGCATTCTTGAGATCAATTACAGTGAAAAACGTTGCTTCTGAGTCAATAGCTGTTAGCAATGAAGAGATATCTGGGACCACAGGGTATTGTGGTACAATACATTTATTTAATTCGCGCAGATCAATAACTAATCGATATACTGGTGGTGCTTTTGGATCCGTTCTTTTAAGAATCGGAATTATCGGAGAATTACATACATTGGAGTCCGTTTCGACAACTACTCCTTGTGCAATGAGCTCGTCAATGATTTGCAGCAAAGCCACAACAGCATCTGGTGGTAACTTGTATTGTCGCATTCGTGGTAGTACTATTCCTGTTTTCAGTGTGACTCGATATGGTGTAATGTTCATGCAACCAACATCAGTGGGGCCTTGTGCCCATAAATGTGTAGGTAAATTCTGCAGTCGGTGATCCATGTCTCTGGACACGTAGTGACCTTTAAAGTCACGTAAAAATAGTCGTACTCCTTCCGGAGAACAACATATTATGGCTCCTAGAGCTTTCAATGTTTTTATACCTAACAAGTTTTCTGGACATGATTTAGTAAGCAATAAATCTGTAGTACGTGTCAATGGACCGACTGTAAGTGGAAGAGGTTGTGTTACGTCATTAATTATAGGTTTTCCTGAGAATCCAAGGGAAATATTTTGTGAGCCTGAGAGGGGTGCCCCTGGAACTTCACTTCGTCTTATAGTTGTTCTGCTTGCCCCTGTATCAAGTAAAAACTTTCTGTCTTCCCCTAATAATTCACTATGTACATAAGGTCCCTCTTGGTCTACAGGAACCTCAATAAGGGGTAAGCCAACTTCCCTCTCTAGGCTATTTCATGTGAATCGCTGATAATCTGGATAATCTGTTTGTGCATACTGATACATCTGTTGTGTTGTTGCTTGTGTTGCAGCAATAGGCTGCGCTTGTGGTGGTGCTACGATCTGTTGTGGAGCTGCCTGTTGTGGAGCTAGTTGTTGCGGAGCTAACCTAGGTTGTGCATGCTGAGGGATTTGTTGTTGATTCTGATCCTGTCTAGGTGGACGTGGTCTTTCCTGCGTTCTACCTGTGGCAATATTATGTTTCAGGACTGGACAATCGTGTATATAATGACCTTGTTGTTTACAATAGTTGCATGTCCCTTTCGTAGGACCTGCGGAATCACCCTTTTGATGACCATCGGCTGGAACTGACTGTGCAACAAGCATTTTCATTTTTGTATCTTTCATACGTCTTTGTTCGTGTTCTTGTTCTTCTCTAATTCTATTGTGGTGATATTGTAACATCTGTAACATCTGTGATGGGGTATTACCTTGCCAGGTACTTTCGAATTTCAATACTCTATTCTTGACTTGCAGCAGAGAATTTTCAACTAATTTTGTCACAAACAGATGTGGGTATGACTCACTACTGGCTTTTATGCCACTATTTATACTAAAACATTTTTCAAATCGGGAATAGAAATCACTAGTGTCTTCATCTGGCTTTTGTTTACAGGCTGAGATTGCACCCCAGTCTTCCTTTTTCGTAGTTAATAAACGTGGCAGTACCTGTATTAGTAATCCTGCTAATGCTGTAGTCTTTTCCCCAAGCCCTGCTCCTGCAGCTCGGGCCCTTTCTTCGTTTTCCAATGCTGTCCAATCTATCTTTTGGTCTCCCACCTCCCATTCTTTTTCTTTGAGTTTCTCATAAACACCGGCGGGTAATAGGACTTTTAATATTTTCATAATATCGGGGTAGGTATACTCTCCCATGAGTAACATGTCCTTTATTTCACGGTGGAAACCTGCTGGGTCCTTGTCATGGCTGGGTACTACTTTCTTCATTTCTAATAATTCCAATTTAGTTATAGGCGTGTACACAAACACGCGTGTGAAGTTATCACCGTCACCTCTGATTGGGTGTACTTCGCGTAACGGGTTCTGTCTATCTATGTGATACATTTTTCTTCCCATGATGGGAACTGGAACGTGTTCTGGGCATACGAAATTTAAATATTGGTTTCGGGATTCTAGAATTTCCTTAATCAAATCAGTACCTGACCCTCTCCATATGTTCGTGAGTAGTTCTGTCAATATGTCAGGTAAGGGTCCTGGATCGGAGTGTTGGCTTTTATATAATATAAGGAGGTGTTGAATCATGTATATACTAGCTAAACGCTGTTCGTATGGGTCAAGATTCAGAAACGTGTGTGCAAGTACATCATCATTGTATTCGCCGGGACTGTCAGCCCACTGTACTGCTGACCTGGCTAATTCTTGTTCGTCCATGGAATCGAGCATGTGGTACCCCCTTCGATCTCGGAGTAATTTATCAGCGGCTTGGAATAGGTGTTCAGGGGATTTTGTATTTAACATAGCGTTTGGAAAATGTCTATTATATTCTGGACGTATTGCACGTATCGGGTCGTTAAAACCTCTGGTATTATTATGGGGTCTTCCTCTACCTACATAAGCTATCGTTTCTAATTGCTCTGATTCTTGCTCCTCCTCTTCTTCTGATTCTACTCTGTCTGTTTCTCGTCTTTCTTTATGTATTCGTTCTACTTCCTTGCGGATCTTTCGACACATGGCGATTATACACGCCTGTCTATCATGTTTCTCTTCTGATATGTTCTGACCCCATTTGGCAAGTCTTTGCATGGTATCGTGATCTGCCCCAGGCCTGTCTTGATTCCTAATTACACAATTTATGAAAAAACGTAGTAGTTGTCTTTGGACATCCACTTTCTGGTATTCCATAGCTTCGTTAATACTTTCTGGACCTCGCCCTGTTTGGACAAAGCGATATATTTCGTCTAGGTGTTCACCCATTCCTGGTATCGTCATTAAATATAATGTAGCTCGTCTTATACGTAGTGATGATATGAGCAATTTGTCCTGTCTACCTGGTACTGGGTCGTATCTACAATCCACAAGCTGTTCTTTAAACATGTCGGATGTCGCTAGTTGGGGTGTACGTTGGAGTGCTAAATCTCTAAGGGTCTGTTTATTTCGCGGCGGTGTGGCAAACATGTCTGTCGTACCTCCTGTAGCACCATCTGAGGTGCTAGGCACGAAAGGATTCGTTGGGCGTAGGATAGAGATTGTAGATGCGGGAAAAACTGTAGAAACGGACGGGCCTGTTGGAACTTGTGTAGGAGTTTGTAGTTGCGGGGATACAGACGAATGCTCTTGGTGTTGAACACCATCGACAAGCGGTGTGGGTGGTATGGCATTAGCATACTCGGGAGCTGCGTCATCTAAATAGGAGGAAAGGAAAACGTCCTTTGCTGTTTTGGGATGTGTTTTGGGATGTGCTTTTATCGGGAGCAATGGAGGAGTTAAGTCTTTTGGTATTTCCGGGGTAGCCTTAGGTAACCCTTCGGCCAGAAGAGGATACATACCATTCATAAGAGTGTTTCTTTGTCTATCTACTTGTTCTGATTTTACTCGGGTACCTTCCTCAAGTAATAGATTTTCTCGGGTTTTATTTGAATTCTCTCTACCTTTCTCTTCCTGTCTGAGTGCTTTTTCTGTACGTCTATATGATTCTTTACGCCATAATTCAATGGCATCTTTCTGTGACTGTCTGGCTTTCTTTTTCCATAATTCTTCTTCTACTCTCATGATGCAATCTGCATCCCAGGTCCCCGCTGCGGGCCATCTCTGACTCTCTGGTAATTCTTTGGTGTAGTCCACCCATAAATCAAGAAATAATACGGCATCTAGGCCATGCTTATGATACATAAAGTACCCTGGAGTGTCCCTAGGTGGGATGGGAACAGCTTCTTCGAGTACACCTTTTCTAGTTTTGATCTGTCTTAGTTTCGAAAAGAGCGGCATTTTTAGACCTTATTACTAGAACACACTTTATACAAGAAAACACAATAATGAACAGTCATTCATACCACAATATATAGAACGTATTTAAAACTTTTAACACTTAACAGTTTTACGAACAATGATAACTAATAGAAAACTAGTTACTGACATAATACTGACACTAGATAGTACTTATTTATATGCAAGACATACTATATATACTGCTAAACAGTACAGATACACTGCTAAAACAGTGCAGACCGGATTTGTGTACCCAAACCCGTCTTGACCGGCACAGACTATGTGCACGTTAAATGCCTCCCCGGTAATGGTACTCACCGGGTAGCTCGGAACGGAAGGCCTCGGAACGGAACTGAAACTGGACCGGACTGGACTCGACTCGACTGGACTCGGAACTTCGGAACCTGGTGGGCCTCTGTATACCTCGGATCTTGCTCTCTCAGCTAGGCTCTGGTCGGGATACTTCGCACTTCTCACCGCCTCGTCTGGGTGTTGATCGCAGCCTCAGTAGTCCCCGCTTGGCCGGAGGGAGATACAGGAAATCCTGCAGGTACGCGTTTTTGTCCGTTCAGCTGTGGCAGGAGACCGGGCCTGCAACGCACCGCCGGCGCGTGAGATGAGAAAGTGTCCCTGTTCGGGCGCCAATTTATGTGGTAAATATTTCATTACCGGTACTATTTTTTATGCGGTAAAGTCTATTAAGAATAACTCAGTAAATATAAGAGGCAGAATCCGTGGTATTAGAGGTTTTAAAAGGCTTTATTCCTATACAAAGGAATACAATTCGAATGGTAGGCTTTCTATTCCATCACCACGAAAGTTCAGGAAGGAAGGGCATACATTATTGACAGATAGGCAGTTTTATAGAAAATACATTACAGTGAAACAGATGCAAGAGGCGTAACAGCTGATAGTACAGATAAAAGGTGCATACGTAACTAATAGAGGCGGATGTATGGGCGTAATTTAATAAACGTCATCATACATGATGTCACAAGTGGGTGGATCCATAAGAGAATCCTGCAATGTCAGCAGAAATATTTGGCAGAGATGCGCGCGCAGCCGCATGACGTGTGATTGACGTGCAACTAGAGGGTGAAGGGAACTTGACATTTAGCTCTACATGTGGAGACAGAAGTCTGGGGGTCATGTCAACCTAATCCCAAATCATATCTAATATCCTATGTTTAAAGAACTGTGTTATCCAAAAGGAGAGGTCTCTAGGATAGAATCTATTCTATACTGACTGTTAGTGCGTGTACAAGCGTCTAAGTGTCTACACTAGATGCGAGGGGGTAGGAATATTCCATGGTAACGGGGCTATGAATTACTTGCATGAGGACAGCGAGGCCTGGCCCTTTGCACGGTAGCTGGAGGAATGTTTACCTAAACTACTAGACAGGAATGCATCGGATGAGGAGCGGAGTAGATAATCTTGAAGGTGAAATACAGTTTTTGGCAGGCGACAGGCTGGATCAGGCACCGTTAGCCGCGCAGGGAGTAGGAAAAAGTTCATGGATACAGCTGCAGGCTCAGACTGGAGCTTTCAGAGGCAGAAGGCAGGAAAAGGCTTGATGACAGAATTCGGGGCCTACTCGCCTGAATCTGTAAAATGTGGAAAGTGAACCACATAAAGTCGGTGGCCTTTCATACTTAGGAATGGAATATCTGACCCATTCATGGCGAATCTGAAAGAGGACATGTTGACGGTGGACGCACATATATTTGCGTCTTCAAAACTGGAGCAGGAGGGAACATACATGTACTTATAGCATGCACATGGAGCCGTTGGGGTCTACGATAGGGGACATAACTGATCACAAAATTCATATTTCCTCAGTTGCCGGGCCGGTGTTCCACGGTGAAGTCCATCCCTTGCAGCGAGATGGACCATCGCAACAGCTTGGGGTTCTCGCCCCGCATTTGCATGAGCCACCGCAAGGGTCGGTGGTCAGTCTGGACCCTGAAGTGGGTGCCGAAAAGGTAGGGCCGGAGCTTCTTGAGGGCCCATACCACAGCGAAGGCTTCCCGCTCGATGGTGCTCCACCTCTGTTCACGTGGTAGCAGTCGGCGGCTGATAAAGGCCACAGATCGGTCGTGGCCCTCGGCGTCCATCTGGGAGAGGACCGCCCCGACCCCGTACTCTGATGCGTCGGTCTGCACCACAAACTCCTTGCTGTAGTCAGGGGCCTGTAGCACCGGGGCAGCACCCATGGCTGCCTTGAGGGCTTCAAAAGCGGTCTGACAGCGGGGCGTCCAGTGCACCACCTTGGGCTGTTTCTTGGAAGTGAGCTCCGTAAGGGGGCCCACGATGCTGCCATAATCTTTAATAAATCGCCGGTAGTAGCCTGTGAGGCCTAAGAAGGCCCGGACAGCGGTCTGGGTTGCAGGGGGCTCCCACGCCTGGATGGCATCGACCTTCAGCTGGAGGGGCGCCACCTGGCCACTCCCCAACTGGTGGCCCAGATAGGTCACAGATCCTTGACCGATCTGGCACTTGCTGGCCTTAATTGTGAGCCCGGCCCTTTGGAGAGCGGCCAGGACTTCGCGGAGGTGTCCCAGGTGCGCGGCCCAGTGGTCGCTGAAGACTGCAATGTCGTCGAGGTAGGCCGCGCTGAAGGCTTCTAGCCCGGCCAGGACCTTGTTTACCAGCCTCTGAAAGGTCGCTGGGCGTTCTTCATACCGAAGGGCATCACCCAAAAGTGGTAGTGCCCATCGGGGGTGGAAAAGGCGGATCGTTCCTGGGCGCCGGGAGTGAGCTTGATCTGCCAGTACCCAGCGGTGAGATCAAAGGTGCTTAGGTAGCGGGCGGCCCCTAAGCGATCGATCAGCTCGTCTGCCCGGGGCAGGGGGTGGGCATCGGTCTTGGTGACTGCGTTCAGGCCCCGGTAGTCTACACAAAATCGGAGTTCCGGAGAAGTACCGGGGGTGGCGGCCTTCGGCACCAAGACCACCGGGCTGGCCCACGGGCTGTCTGAGGGCTCAATGACTCCGAAGGCGAGCATCTTGGCGACCTCGGTCTGTATGCAGGCCCGGACTCGGTCAGGTACTCGGTAGGCGTGATGTCGCACAGGGGGGCTGTCCCCGGTATCCACGTCGTGTACGCACCAGGGGGTCACCCCGGGCGTGAGAGAGAAGAGGGCAGCGAAGGGTTGCAGCAGCCTCCGGCAATCATGGCGCTCTTCTGGGGTCAGCGTGTCGGAGAGGTGGACTCCCTCCAAGGAACCGTCTTGGCCCGAGGACCCCAGGAGGTCTGGCAGGGGCTCGGAGTCGCTTTTGCCCCCATCATCAGTAGCCAGCAGCAGGCTTAGTTCAGTTCGGGCAAAGTGAGGCTTGAGCCGGTTGGCGTGCAGGACCCGGAGGGGGTTCCTCGGGGACTCCATGCCGACTAGGTAGGTGACGGGGCTCTTCCTCTCAACCACCTTGAAGGGCCCGGCCCACTTGTCCTGCAGGGCGCAGGGGTCCACGGGTGACATGACCCAGACTTGCTGGCCTGGCTCGAACTCGATGGTCGAGGCATTTGCGTCATACCAGCGCTTCATGTCTTCTTGGCTGGCTTCGAGGTTGGCTTCTGCCAGGGCCCGGAACTTCCGAGTCTAGTTCCGCAGGGTCAGGATGTACCGGTAGATGTCGGGGGGGGCATCTTGGACGTTCGCTTCCCAGCCCTCCTTGACCAGGCTGAGGGGCCCTCGGACGGGGTGCCCATACAATAGTTCGAAGGGGCTGAAGCCCAGGGATTTCTGTGGTACCTCTCGATAGGCAAACAGGAGGCAGGGCAGCAGGACATCCCACCTCCTCCGCAGGGGCTCTTCCAGACCTTTGATCATCCCTTTTAGGGTCCTGTTGAACCGCTCGACCAGTCCGTTCCCCTGGGGGTGGTAAGGGGTAGTGAATCTGTAGGTGACCCCGCATTGTTGCCAGAGGGATTTCATGTATTTTGAAATAAAGTTCGTACCCCTGTCGCTCACCACTTCTCGGGGGAACCCCACCCTGGAGAAGATGCCCATCAGGGCCCGGCCCACCACTGGAGCTGTCACAGTGCGGAGTGGGATGGCCTCAGGGTATGGGTGGCGTGGTCGACCAGTACCAGGATGAAGCGGTGTCCTAGGGTGGTTCGGGGGTCGAGGGGCCCCACGATGTCGATCCCCACTCGTTCGAACGGGGTGTGGACGGCTGGAAATGGTTGGAGGGGGGCTTTAACTCGACCCCCCGTTTTTCCGCTAGCCTGGCAGGTCTGGCAGGACCGGCAGTGGTGGTCCACGTCTCTCCGCATTCGGGGCCAAAAGAAATGGGTCACTAGGCGGCTGTAAGTCTTGTCCCGCCCGAGGTGTCCGGCGAGGGGCACGTCATGCGCCAGGTTCAGGAGGAACTCCCGGAACCGGATTGGAACCACCAACACCCGGCCGGCTCCCAGCTCGGCGACTTTCTGCTCGCTGTATAGTAAGTCATTGTCCCAATAGACCCAGTGGGTTCCCGTGGGGTCCCCCGAGGCCTGGGCGGCCGCTTGCTGTCGGGCCCCCTCGAGGGACGGGCAGGCCTTCTGTTCTTGCTGGAATTGTTCGCGGGTGGGGCCCCCATCGTGGCGCCACTGAGCCAACTCGGGGATCTCGCTGAGGGAGGCGGCCTCGTCGGGAGACAGTTCGGATGGCCCGGCTTCATCGTCGGGTTCCTCCGTGCCGGAGGAGGGTGATAGTTCTGGGCCCGTAGGCTGGTCGGTGGCCGCGGCAGCGGCGGGTTGGGCGGTCATGGACCGGGTGGTGGCGCAGGCCCACTCGGGCAGCCCTAGCATCCCCAGATGCTCTCGGCGCTCCACCTGGGCCCAGGGGGAGCTCTCTAGGTCATTCCCCAGGAGGCAGTCCACGGGGGCGTCGTCGCGGACGGTCACTTTTAGGGTGCCGGACACTCCTCCCCACTCGAAGGGGATCCTGGCCATCCGGCACATGCTTTCGGTGTTGTCTGCGGTCCGGACAGGGCATAGGACATGTGGCAGGATTTGTTCGGGGGTCACTAGGTGGCAGCGGACAGCGGTCACGCTAGCCCCAGTGTCCCGGAGGGCTTCGGCCCGTCGTCCGTTGATGGTGACCCACTGCTGGTACTTCTGGGTGTTGCTTGGGATGGCCGCTCGGGGCACCATTTCTCGGGAGCCCAGGCAGACGAGCGACATGGCCGCCGGTTCCCACTCGGGGGACCCGTCCTCGCGGCTTTCCTCCTCTTCTTCTCCTTCCCCCAGGGCAGCGGCGGCTATTTGTCGGGGAGGGGGCCCAGCGGTCCCGTTTCGTCGGTTCACGGGGCAGGCCGGGTCGCTTGCATAGTGGCCTGTCTGCTGGCAGCCGAAGCAGGTCACGGGTGGTCGGGGTCCCGGTCGGGCGATGGGGGTCCCCCTTCGGCCCAGGGTCGGGGACGTGTGGTTGGCGACTTGGCCTCGTGGCGGGCTTCTGGGCGGTCCGGCCGGGAATTCTCGGCTGCGGTGGGACCCCCCTCCTCTGCCCCGCTGGCGAGGAGGTCCCGTGGTACTCCGTTGGTAGTCCCCCACGGGGTTCCGGGGGACCCTTGTGTTGACCCATCGGTCTGCTTCGGCGGCGAGCTTCCGGGGCTCGGTCAACTTACTGTCTAGGAGGTGTTGCCTTAGTTCCACAAAGCAGTTGTTGGCGAGGTGCTCCCAGACAATGAGGTCGAACAGT
The DNA here is from genome assembly GCF_964204655.1 of Triturus cristatus. Lineage (NCBI taxonomy): Eukaryota > Metazoa > Chordata > Amphibia > Caudata > Salamandridae > Triturus > Triturus cristatus. The sequence continues at coordinate 30,603,195 of NC_140585.1, read as the reverse complement.
TCATTGTACGAGGTGACCTTGCTCCCTTTTATCCACCCTTCAAAGGCCCGGCTGAAGAAGTCCACGTACTCGACCCAGGTGGTACCGGGGAGCTTCTTGCAGTCCCGGAAGCGCTGCCGGTACATCTCGGCTGATAGTCTGTAGCGGGTGAGTAGGGCTTCCTTCATGTGATCGTAGGAGGTCATCACTGCGTCGGGGAGTTGCAGCAGGGTATCACGGCCCTCGCTGAGGAACCTCCCCCATAGGCCGGCACCCCAATCCTTCCGGGGTACCCGATGGGAGGTCATGGCTACCTCGTAGGCTCGGAACCACTGCTGGATGTCGTCGTTCTTGTAGTACTCTTTGACGACATCCTTGGGGATATGAACCTTTGGCTCGGTCAGTGGCAGAGCGTCCCGGGCCCCGGGGGTGCTGGTCTCCCCCGTTTTGGATTTCAGTTCGAGTTCTTTGAGGCTCCTCTCATGCTCGAGGGTTAGCCGTCTCTCTTCAAGTTCTCGATGCCGTTTCTTTTCCTCGATTTCCTCCTGCAGCCGTAGTTGCTCCAGGGCTATTTTCTTCTCCGCTAGCTGGAGCTCGCCGTCCAGCTGGAGTCGTGCGAGGTCCATTTCGTGTGCCCGGACCCTCTCTAGTTCTCGTATTTCTTCGTGGGATAGGCTGGCTTCGGGAATGCCTCGCCCCCCATCCGTCGGGGTTGTGGTCGGCAGGTTTTCGTTCCAGGCCGAGGTCCCTTCGGTGCGGGGTGGAGTGGCCTCAGCTTCGGCCCAGGCTTTCAGGGCTTTCTGCATTTCTTCCTTGGTGCCCAATCCCGTGGTTGGGATCCCTTTGTCCTTGCAGAATTGTTTTAGTTCTTTGTGGGTGTATTCTTCCAGTTTTTCCAGCTGGAAGGTTGCGGCCACGGTTGCTTCTTGGCCGTCCATGGTTCCCTTTTCTTTTTTCCGTCTGGTTAGGTAGTGGGTGTGTTACTTGCTTGTACGATTGCGTCTGGCTCGGATCCCGTCGCTGGCCACCAAATGTTGGAGGGAGGACCACCGGGGAGTCGGAGGGACTACTCCGGGCACCTTCCTACCGCCAAGTTATAGCCGAGCGCCGCTGAGAAGCCTCCGAGGAGAGGTCCTTCTCCTATAATCGTACTAGGCCCAGTAACACCACCACACAGGACTCCGTATCAGTTGCTTATCTTGGTTCTTTATATAAAAAGGAGTACGTTTCAATATTTACAATGGGATCGAGTGATCCGGTAAGAGTCTCAATGTTCTTGGAGGGATAGGGTAGCGGGAGAGTCTTGGTACCAGTCAGGTACGGGAAGGCTCTGCGCCAGACCTTGGGTGCTGGTCTCAGAGCGGCTCGGACGTGGAGAGCCGCGACGGCGTCTGCAGGGCTCAGGTGGTAGTTCCGCTTGGATCGAGCCGCGACACAGTCAGCAGGGCTCCGGTGGTAGGTCCGCTTCGGTCGAGCCGCGACGAGGTCAGCTGGGCTCTGATGGTCTGTTGCAACAAGGTCGGGCCGCGACGGCGTCAGCAGGGCCCCAAAGGTTCGTGAAGGTCTTGTAAGCACGATGGAGCCGCGACGTCGTCAGCAGGGCTCAGTAGGTAGGTTCAGGAAGAGTCTTTCTCCGTAGGGTCAGCCGCGATCCGATCAGCAGGGCTCTTGACTCCGGGATACAACTCATCTTGTTGTCGGGTCGCCCCAGATATAGGTCTTGAGCCCTTTGATGTCCGGAACCTTGCGCCCAGGAGGGCGGAGAGGCCGGGTAGGGCGCGGCCAGACGCCCAGCAGGAGAGGCGCCAGGCCCCAGAGAGCTGTGGGGCGATCGCACCTAGGTGTGGAAGGACGGTTGGGGGTCCCATCGATACTGCCCTCCGCTGGGAGTGGGAAGGGCTCACATGGTATCCCCCGGGCCAGGGGTTGGCGCCTCGATGTCGGGCCTCGCTGGGACCGAGGCCGGGTAGAGCAGGGTCATGGAGGTGGTCACGTGGAGTGACGTGTAATCCAAGATGGAGGAGCCCCGAGGTGCATGGGACCTCGTGCGGCGGAGCGAGGGGGAACAGGACCACGCCACGAGGCCGGCTCCAACAGTGTGCATGGATCAGTGTGCAGCGATCTGTGTGCAGGGATCGGTGTGCAGGGATCGGTGCGCGGAGATCAGTGTGCGGAGATCGTGTGCAGAGATCGGTGTGCAGGGATCAGTGTGCAGAGAATGGTGTGTGGAGATCAGTGTGCAGGGATTGGTTTACAGAGATCGGTGTGCAGAGTTCAGTGTGCAGGAATCGGTGTGCAGGGATAGGTGTGCAGGAATCGGTGTGCAGGGATAGGTGTGCGGAGATCGGTTAACAGAGATCAGTGTGCAGGGATCGGTATGCGGAGATCGGTGTGCAGGGATAGGTGTGCATGGATCAGTGTGCGGGGATCGGTTAACAGAGATCAGTGTGCGGAGATCAGTGTGCAGGGATCAGTGTGCGGAGATCGGTTAACAGAGATCAGTGTGCAGGGATCAGTGTGCGGAGATCAGTGTGCAGGGATCAGTGTGCGGAGATCGGTTAACAGAGATCAGTGTGCAGGGATCAGTGTGCGGAGATCAGTGTGCAGGGATCAGTGTGCGGAGATCGGTTAACAGAGATCAGTGTGCAGGGATCGGTGTGCGGAGATCGGTTAACAGAGATCAGTGTGCAGGGATCGGTGTGCGGAGATCGGTGTGCAGGGATAGGTGTGCATGGATCAGTGTGCGGAGATCGGTTTACAGAGATCAGTGTGCAGGGATCGGTGTGCGGAGATCGGTGTGCAGAGATCAAGGAACAAGGAACACCAATGCCCAGTTAGACCAGGACGTCTCCCGTCCTGCCCTTTCTTCATCTCCCAGCTCACTTACAGTTTTGTCCTACCTCTTCCTTCTGGCCTCTGGTGGAAGGTGTGGGTCTTTGCTGATTTACCTTGCCCACTGCTTACCACCATTCTCAGTCCTGCCCAAACCCCCTCTCTGATACTTCTCTGACACCCCTGAGATTAGAAGCCAGGATGGGCAGAACATTAATAATACTCATGGAGGATGGTCTCGCTAGTCTAAACATCCCTTCTCCTTCCCAGCATAATCAGGCTACATCCTCACTTCCCCATCCAATCCACTGAAACTCAGAAAAAGCTGGTGAGGGCAGTGAAAGATCTTCAGTATTAGGGGGAGGGGGGTGAAGCAAGGTTGTGGTCTAAGGTGTAGGGGAAACAGAGAAGACAGTAGTAAGTACTGCCCTATTTTACTCTTCTCATCCTTTGCCCACACTGGTCCCCCGTCGTCTTCTGCGGTGGAATCTTGTCACACCTATGCTGTCCCTACTCTCTGCTGAACTGCTGTCTCCTCTCTGCTCCTCAACTCCGGTCCTGTACTTGGGACAGAAAGCTGTGTCCGGTGTCTCAGCTGTGGGCAGAGGAGGATTCATTATGGAAGGGCTAAATTCAGAACCACTGGAAATATGTGGCAACGGAGGATCAAATTAGAGGGCAGGATTAAATAAATTATGTGGAAAGAAAAGCCAAATGATGAGGTTTATGGTGCCACATTCATTAGGGTGACCAGACGTCCCCGTTTTCCCAGGACGGTCCCCGTTTTTGGGGAAGTGTCCCTGTGTCCCGACACTTTTCTCCAAGTGACTCAAATGTCCCTGTTTTCAAACAGTGTCCCCGTTAAACACAGAAATGTCCCTGTTTTTCATTGTTCCGGTTGAGCATGCGCACGCATGCTCTCTTTGCACTGTTTACGGCATGTGTCGTCACTGAGGTGAGCGCTGTAGCGAGAAGGGAAATCCTTTGAAGAGAGACATTTTACACGCAGCGCCACCTACGTCATCGTGCCAGCCAAAGTTTCTACTTTGGATAAAACAATATTTCTTCATCCTGTAGCTTGTATTCATAGCCATACAAACTTTTCAGTAGCCTTATGCATACCGTGCAAGGATTAATGCATTGCTCATTGCATGTTTTATTCATAACCAATTGATGCATGCTTTGTGTTCTCCATATCAAAGCTATGACTTGACCTTTTGACTGGCCTTTCAGATCACGGCAAACTGTTTACCTGGAAAGGACTTAAAGGAGCAGGGTTAACGCCTGTGGGAGAGGCGAGCAGCGCTGCTCGAGCTTTTTGCTCAGGTCTTCACACTATTGCACTATGAGATGATACCAATGGCTAGAGTGCACTATACATACCCCAGTAAGGTAACATGACATCCCAGCAGTGACTATGCAAATGTGAGAGGACTGTGTGGTCGGCCAGCCTTTGCCACCCTTAAGACCCTAAGGCAGTAATACCTGGAGAGAAGGTTTTTTTTGTACATTGGTCCATGGCTGCCATTTGGCAATTTAGCATTCCGCGGTTTACCTCCCATGCTTTTCTGTCATGAGCAACTAAGCAACATTGGTGAGTTGTACTTTATGTGGTGCTGACGCGCAGCTATAGAAATGAGCATTGATAAAGCTAGTAAATCTGGCTTTGCTAGCCTGTGATGTTTTATTGAATTCTGGCAAATATATGCTATAGTCCTTAAAAGTGTAAATGTAATAAAAAGTACTAATGCTGCTGTGTGAAGGAGAGGGTTGCCAATGAAAGACCGCGGATTTGTTGTCTGTAATGCTTCATCTCGGTCTGTGGAGGGAGCTGTAATAGTAGTCCTTTTTCTATGTCTATGACAGCTGTCAAATAGTCCCACTTTTATGTCGATGGTTACTGCAAACCGTAGTCCTACTTCTATGACCTGTCCCCGTTTTTAGGTCGAGGACCGTCCGGTCTGCCGAAGGCAGAACCGGAAGTCGGAGATTTAATGTTTTGGAGAAGAGGGGCTTGAACCCGCCCCTCTTCTCCCCTCTTCTCCATTGGCTGGCCTCTTGAATGCTGGCCAGCCATTGGAGAAGAGGCTTTGTCACTCCGAACAGGCCCCGTCCTTTTCGGATTCGGGGGCGTGTTTTTTCGTTACTTTTCTAATTATCTCCTCCAGCCAATGGCAAGAGGAGAGAAAAAGAAAAACACGCCCCCGAATCCGAAAACGCCACTGCGTTTCTCCGAGGCATTTCTGCTTCGCCTCGGAGAAAGGCAGTGGTGTCTTCCGGTGCCCTCGGCTTGTAAACAGACTCCGTGTCACTGAAAGCCTGTAGTGTAGTGCCCAGCTGTTTTACGAGACTTATGTGAAATTGCTCTTCGTAGACTGATGCGTGGTCCCAAACGATGTTTACCTAGGTGACGTAACTGTGTGTGTACCCTGCCCCCCCCCAAAAAAAACAAAGGATCTCCCCGAGACAAGGCGCTTGAACCAGATTTGGGTCTGTGGGTGTCATGGGGTTGGGGAATTTCACGTCAGGAATGCAGCTGCCTTCGCGGAAGAACGGGTCATATTTCAACACGACTTTCTTGGAAGACCAGATTAGATGCTCTGTGCGGCGGCCGGGTATCGTGTGGCCTGTTTGTCTCGGCTCCCGTGTCGTGGGCCTCCGCGTGTTGCAATGGGTGGGTGCGCTGTGGCTTCAGAATGAACTTGGGAAAGATCAGGTTTGTGCTTGTTGGGGATGTACACATGCACCAGCTGTCGGTGACGAGGACTGGCTCTGTGTATGGGCCTCTCAGGGGCAGGACACAGGAGTACACACCTCCAGTTCCCGCTGTGGCACATATCAGATCTTCATTACTTAATATGTCCTCAAGAATTTGGCAATGCTTCTTTGTTACCTGCTGCAGGTAGCTGGCGGGAAGGCAATTGTCCAATTACACGTTGTGTGTTGGCGTGTGGTGTTTGCTTATCACATTAGCTGCGGTCTTCGGGGCTGCCTGGCACAGAGCTGCTACGTTTTAGCGCGTTAACTCTACAATATAAAAATAATGCGGAGAAAACCGGACTGGGCCAATGCTTGTCTCTAATACAAGGACTTATTGTTACTTGTTCCATGGCACACCACGCCGCCTAACATTAACAAAGTAACATTCCACCAGCGTTCAACAAAATGTGAATATCGGATGCAACTTACGTTTGTTGAGCTTCTTTTTAAAGAACATTTTTTTACACTATATCAAAACGAACATGAAGTACTGTGGAATGGCGTTTAGACCGACTAAAAAAGTAATAACATTCATTAGAACAAAGCTAACAACAAAAACTATTGTTTCCTGCTCCAGTTTGCACAGACTTGAACAACGTGGGTATTATTACCATAAGGCATGCTTCCTAAATCACTTGACCCGGCGGCCTGCAGTGTGTAGCCACGGCATCCGCAAGGGGAGGCCGAGTGACTCGCAAACCCCTCAGCAGGCCAGTCTGTGGCTGCCACGAAAAGCGCCCATACGGCCCTTACATGAACGTCTGCAGGACATGCCTGGGCATGTTATCGACTCGGCAACCTCGATTCAGGGGGTGTAGTGCTGAGAGAACACGGGGACACCTCCGCTATCTGTGCAAGACATCTGTCGCACGAGGCAACCTGAAGGTTGGGGGCACCCGCCAACTGTGAGCAGCCGGCTGTCTCTCCCTCCCCTGAGATCAAGAGAGCTGGAGACCAACCAACTACGGCCTGTAGGCAGACCTCCTCCTGGAGCAGAGGGTGTGGCAGGGTCGTAGCCTCCAGTAGCCCGCTGGCACTGACCACTGCGTGAGGCCAGTGATTAGCAAAACAAATCTTCACGCGATTGAGGGGCGAGCGTCTTCCAGGAGCACCAGTTACATTACACAAGGAGAAAATATTTTTGGGTAGGCTTGTGGGAGATTAAGTGATTTGCCCAGAATCACAGGGTGTTGAGTCGACGCCGAGATTCGAACCTGGTTCCTCAGCGCCAAAGTTGTCAGTTGTAATTCTTAGTTCATAGGCACGACAGTGAGGTCCTGGAATCCTTGCAATACTAATCGATGACCACGATAGCTCAGTCAGCTAGGCACGTGCTCCTCTGTTGTGCGCTCGCCCCTGGATTCCAAAGGTTTGCATTTAGCAGAGGCCGCTAAAGATTTCATCCTTCCGATGTCGATGAATGCAAGTACGTTCAGTAAGAGGAAGGAGTGTTGAGCGCCCAAGGGCAAATCTGTCGTAGCACTGCTACCATGCAAACTATAGGATAAGCAATAGGTTGGTCGAATGTATTAAAAAATATTTGACACCCTGACCACCCTAAAGTTCTATATGTAACAAGTCAGCGGCCGTATGCGCTATGTCCTTGGCAAAGAGACACTGCATTCAAAGAACAAAAGCTAACACATTAACACCCCGACCAGAACAACACTGAGGTAAAACGTCCAAAAAATACATGTCATTATTTACCCCCGCAATTTGGGTGGTGGACAGTTGAACGTCAAATTTAAAGAAAAAAAAGGGGGTAGAGTACAATCTGTTTATATCAAGGCAACATAACTTTTCAGCTGTTGGATTTTAGCGTGAACACACCGATGGCCCAGCCTGGCCCGTAGCCTCAGGCCTCTCACGAAAAGATACGCAGCCTGCCATTTGCAATAGAAGACGGGGACGGCTTGCCCAGGTCAGCAACTGCTGTGACTGGGCCAACACCCAAACAGGCACAGTGTGCCAGCGTGTGTATCCGTTAACACATTCTCGGGGCTTGCTGCTGTTTTTAGGTCGAGGACCGTCCGGTCTGCCGAAGGCAGAACCGGAAGTCGGAGATTTAATGTTTTGGAGAAGAGGGGCTTGAACCCGCCCCTCTTCTCCCCTCTTCTCCATTGGCTGGCCTCTTGAATGCTGGCCAGCCATTGGAGAAGAGGCTTTGTCACTCCGAACAGGCACCGTCCTTTTCGGATTCGGGGGTGTGTTTTTTCGTTACTTTTCTAATTATCTCCTCCAACCAATGGCAAGAGGAGAGAAAAAGAAAAACACGCCCCCGATCCGAAAACGCCACTGCGTTTCTCCGAGGCATTTCTGCTTCGCCTCGGAGAAAGGCAGTGGTGTGCCCTCGGCTTGTAAACAGACTCCGTGTCACTTTCCCTTGCTCGGACATCACAGGGACTCCCCCGCTGCGGGCTCTGCTAATAGACTCCTTCCTGCTCTGTATCCACTTCTGCAAGCCCCTCCACAAAAGGTAGGCCATGTGAGCTGTGGCGGAGTCAGTTGTGTGTGGCCCGACGCCAGCCTGCCTTTAAGAGCGCTATTGTGTGAAGTCTCCGGTTTCCCCTGCATACCCCAGATTGCATCTGCTCTGGTACACTGCATGTAGTGTACCCAGTTCCCCTTCTGCCGCTTTCTTGCCTTCTTTTCCACCCCGTGTGCATCTGTCCAATATGCCAGGTCTGCATAATTAGGCGATCACACGTGGGCGTTGGTTGTCATGTTCACTTGAATTGCTAATTTCAGGCAGGATACAGTGCGCGCCCTTTCCACCAGCTTGTGCGGCTTCTGTGGCAAACAGGAAGTACTCGGAGGCCTTCTCTTGAGTCCCAGCCAGCAAAACGTTCTTCTGAAATGAATGGCTCTGAGAGCTATTCATCAGAGCGCTGTGGGAAAACTTCACGTGAGAGGCCTGCACAACCTGAGTGAGCAGAGGGCCCCAGGGCGAGGGGAGCTGCGGGGCGCGTGGCCAAGAGCGTGCAGGGATAGCGTGCCTGTGCACAGCAGGACTTCCGGTAGCAAAGGTGGGTTTAGCACAGATGCTTCAATGTTGTGGCCTTGTTGTAAAGCGCCGCGTAAGACTCTCATGCGCCTCTTGGCCCCGGAAACGGTTAACGGTGAAATGTATAACAAGAGTATGTATACTGGTGTAGAAACAGGCGGGTCTCGAGGGTCTTCCGAAAAAGTCAGATTTCATTCATGCGCTTTAACGGACGGGCGCTTGAATAGCACCAAGAGGAGGCGTACCGCTTAAACCACGCCAGGCTGGCTTGAATTGGACACATTCTTGCAGAGTTAGCCCACACCCCGGCCCGTGTCTTGAGAGGGCCCTGAGGCCTGTCCTGTGTTTTTCTTTTTTTTTTTTTTTGATTTGGCAGACGAGTGCAGGACGGCAGAAACCCGCCCTGGCCGGGGGAGGGCTTGTTTCACTGGGCACGGGACACTTGCAGGAAGAACGCTCTGCCCAGGGTCCCTTATCCGAGATCCGCAGAGTGGGCTGGACCTAGGGTGAGTGGTAAGGGCCCGAGTGCATTTCAGACTCCGTGGGGGAGGTGGTTGCTTTGGAGTGGAGGGTGAAGGCCTGGTCATTGGGGACGGGGAGACAACTATATTGTCTTAGCTGAGACTGCTTGCTTAGAAGGTGGCACTCGCTGCTGCGTGCAGTATCTCTCTTCATTTCTGTCGTCACTGCCCCGCCTCTACAATCGTGATCTGCCCTCTTGTCTCTCTCACCCTGTTTGGTTATTTTTCTACGTCCTTGCCCTTTCTTTATTCCCCTTTCTCTCACCACTTCTTTTTTTCCTCTCTGTTGCCCCCCCCCCCAGTCTTTCTTTTCTCTCCCCTTTCTAGCCACTCATCCCCTTACTCTCTTCACCATGCTTTTCTTTACCTACTTCTGCTTTATGTATCTCTCTCCTCCCTTTCTGTGCCACATGGACCTGTGCCTCCTAGAAAGTACCCTGCTTGACACACGGTTCTTCCGGTTGCAACACACAAAACCTTCCCCTTTCAGTGGCAAATACTTCGGTTTTGTTCCTGAAGCAGAGGTCTTGGGGGAGGGAGTGTTTGGGGGGGGGGGCGGTGTTTGTGTGTGTGTGTTTGTGTCTCCAATCTGTATTATGTCGCTTTTATGTTTTTTCAAGCTCTTCGAGCCAGCGGGGTGCGGAGACGCCGGCATCCTACGGGCCCTGAAATGATAGCTATAGAATAATGTCATGAGCAATGCCAACAGCTCTAACTTTAACAATGGCGAGACCATTGCATTGTAAATGCTTGTTTGTTTTGAGAATCTGGTCACCCTAACATTCATTGACAGTATGATGACAGCAGTCTGCGAACCCAATGGCGACCACTTAACCCTCACGGGGGGTCTGCACTGCGGGGTGCGATGTGTGGCACCTTTTAAATAACGTGTGTTCCAATGGAGCTGATGTTTTTAAAGCAGCCGGAGGAGGGTTTGTGGGGACATTCAAAGTCAGGCAGAAAGCACAGCAGCTGAAGAATCCCGTTTCCAGTGGCCCTGGTCACCGCGTCCTTGTGCCCACCTCTCCATCCCAGCCCCACTAAGACTTCTCTCCCTTCTTTCCACCGCATAAGCTCATGACGGGTCAGGCTGAAGAGAAGGCGCTGGGGGCGGGACGCCGAGGTGTTCACTGCTCCCCGGATGCTTCCCTGACCCAGCATTGCCTGGATACGTTGTTATTTTCATTAAACCTATTTTTCGATGTTTGTTCTTTCTTACACAATGCTCATCTTCCGACAGGGGTCGCTGTTTCTCATTCATGAGCAAATAAAAAACAACTCTGTACAAAAGTGTATTTGCTCTTCAAAGTCACAAAGATGCCGTAGAGCGGGGTCTCCAGCCGTTTCTGTCATAGGAGCTGTTTATGTTCAATCTAAAGTACCATCAGGTGCTTCTAATGTTGCGGAGTCGCAGGGAACTTTCGCGTCAGAGGAGATTCCATTGAAAGCCTGGATCCGCGCCTCGGAGCTCGCTGGGTGCAAAGCGACACGCACTGGTCTCAACCCCCCGAGGTGCAAAGGCTGCTGTTAGGAGACCGCTAGATTTGCACTCCTGCGCTGAGGTGCAGCTTATCCGCTGAGTCGAGGATTGTGTACTGTGTAGGGCCTCTTTTTCATATGTATTTGCTTTCTTTTTTTAGTATAGTACAGCATAACCAAGATAGTACCAGGCGCTGCAAAGAGAACCTTGGGGCATATCAACAACAACCGGCGATAATTATCGCTAAGCGCACTTAGCGCTAGGATAAGATAAATATCGCCGGCTAGCGTGAATTTTTATCGCTGAGATAGCGTGCTATTAGCAACGCTTATCTCAATAGCGATAAAAATCCTCACACTAAGTGGCTAACGTGAGATTATCGCTGGAATCTCATGTTACCTTGTTGATAGGGACAGGCAAACTTAGCCATGATATCCTCCTTCCATAGGATATCATGGCTAAGTCAGAAAAATACCAGACGTAAAAAGCAGCGTTAACCGCGGTTAGCGCTGCTTTTTTGTCTCTAACAGGGTTAGCGATATTCTTGATAATTGTATTATTACTATTATTTTACTCTGGTACGCCCCCTTTGCATCTTATTAGAGATGCAAGGGGAAGCGTAGAGTAAAAGGGTGCTAACATGCAAATTTGCGTGTTAGCACCCTGTTGTTGATAGGGCGCTAGTTTTATCTCTGCTTTTTTGGCTTTTAAAGACAAAAAAGCAGAGATAAAGCCCTTGTTGATATGCCCCCAAAAGCGGAGAAGGGCATCTCTCACAAAAACAATATAAACACAAGAGAAACTGAGCCCAAACCTTGGAGGATCATTCGGTTGACGATGATATTATAGGAACTGACAAGGCAAACTTCAGAACCAGCGATGGTACGAGATGAAGCGACTAAAAAATGTAGAGACGGAATCTACTGGGGCAAAAATGTGGGAGGCGGGAGATGAAAATTTTGAAAAACACTCAAAACTCAACGCCAGGGCTGAAAAAAAGGGAGATAAGAATGGAAAAAGGGAGGAGAAAGAATCACGTGGAGTCAAAAGAACAATGGGGCATATCAACAACAACCGGCGATAATTATCGCTAAGCGCTCTTAGCGTGAGGATAATTATCGCCGGCTAGCGTGGATTTTTATCGCTGAGATAGCGTGCTATTAGCAACGCTTATCTCAAAAGCGATAGAAATCCTAACGTTAACTGCCTAACGTGAGAGTATCGCTGGAAACCCAGCGATAATCTCACGTAGTGTGGCGTTAGCTTGCTGATAGGGACTCACAAACTTAGCCATGATATCCTCCTTCCATAGGATATCATGGCTAAGTCAGTCCTGAAGCAAGCGTAAGGAAAGTGGTGATAACAGGGGTATCGCTACTTTTCCTGCCGCTATGCTACATAGCGTGGGGCTTGATGATAGGAGAAATGTCGCTTAGCGACATTTCACCTATCATGTCAGGTCAGGAACGCCCACTTTGCATCTCATTAGAGATGAAAAGATGGGCGTTAGGAATCCCCACGCTAAAGCAAGGTTTCACGTGTTAGCGTGACCTTGCTAATTAGGCGATAAAATTATCGCCGCTTTTTCGCCTCCTTGTAAATATGCCCCAATATGTGGGAAGAAACAAACTGGCAGTCAATTCTTAATTACGCTCTTATCGCCTCCGACCAGGAGTGGTCCTCCCCACGGGCCCCTGTGGCCGACAACCAGACCAATGGCCCCTGCCATATCTTGCCGTTTTCTTTTGAAGTCCAGAACTTTAGTCTTTGGTTTGGCAGTGCCAACTGGCACAAAATATGTTGTGTGCTATGTATAGTGCTGAGCAGTACGCAGGCCTGTGCAAGAAGGAGCTATAGCTCCGTTCTGTCCCACAGAGAGCAACGACGCATGTCTCAAGTAGGGCTGTATTTGATAAAGGCAGTCTTTTTTTAAAGATTGTGAACGTACGACTACTACACATTTTTATAGAGGAAACTATGGATTCCGAGAAACTACTTCAAATTTGCACCACCCTAGGTTTAAGTGACCTAATGTATATCTGGTGCAAATTCAAGTAAGCCAGTTACAAAAGGTTTCCACTGTGCTCATTTACTGGCACGCTGGCTCCAGTCTGGGATTTGTTGAAATTCAATGAAATGCAAGCATTTTAAACCAAAATCGCACCCGCATTAATGCTATAATGTATTTATAATGCAGAGATTAGCCTAGCAAGTGGACGATTCGGTGGTATCTTGGGAGTTCTACAGAGACAATATAGGGGCATATTTGCAAGCCCCTATCGCCATCACAACGTCACGTTTAATGACGTTCCTGTGGCGATAGGGGCTTTACCTTATTTACAAGGCAGCGCTAAGCCCCTGGCGTAACACCGCCTTGTAACGAAGGCCCCTTTAATGCTACACTTAGTGTGAAAGGGGTGGGCAGTGAGTGTCCTGGTGGGCGTTCCACTGCAGCGCCCATTGATTTTTACGCTGCCCCCTATTTACAAGGGTGGTGTAAATAGGAGGCAGCGCCAAAATTAAGACCAGGGAGAAGCTGGCCTTACCCTGGCGAAAGGAGGAGAAACGCTCTATTTCTCCTTGTTTTTCTGGTTCTACCTGTGCAGCGCACATAGAAACAGCAAATCTGCATGCATGATTGTGTATGTGCAGGAAGGTGTCCCTTCCTGCTCATAAACAATCATTCCCTCAACGCAGGCCCCATGCGCTATGGTGCAAGAGCGCCCGCGTTGGCGCTAGGCAGCTTCATTTACTGCCAGCTTTAGGGGAAACGCAGGGCTGCACCGTATCTTTGTAAATAGGGCGCATCCCTGCATTTTCGGGATGGCGGAGGGTGGTGTTAGCATTTTGTGCTCAACGCCACGCTCCGCCATTCCCTTGTAAATATGCCCCTAAGAGGTTTCATCAGAGCTCCCTCCGTGCTGGAAAGCATGGCCAGCAATTATGAAGGAGTCACTTTGATGCCTCTTTCTCACTGCTGGAAGTGTTACATTTCTTTAAAAAAATGTAAAACCAATTTTACTCACAAGCTTTGAGAGCATTGTGGAAATAGATGCGGCCATTTTTTAGGTCTTGCCTGAGCCAGCGCTTTAGCGCTGCTCTGGCGAGAGCTATAGAAAGCGGGATTTGGAAGTGCAAACAAGTGCTTTTCAGGCCTCTAGCTACAGTGCATGTGCGCTGGGTGCGCGCACCATTTGGCAGCCAGCTGATCACTTTCGCGGCCGCTTTGATGTTCTCAGCGAGCCGCGCGGCAACTGAGAACATGAAAGCGGCCGTGAAAGTGTTCACCATATGCCAGCCTGCGTGCCTCTCTCCCCTTAGAGGGCGCGACGTGCACTACCCCCTCCCTTATCCCACTTCCTGCTTGTTGCACATGCTGATTAGTAGATCCGTCTTGCAAACGTATGGACAGCAGCGCGTTACCTAAGCTGCAGCCCCTGGTGCCTGCTGCAGCTGAAGAGTTTGTTATAGCCGTGGTCTGTGTCACTCACTATAGGATCGGACACACCTGGAGATGGCGACCCTAACGCGACCCCTCAGAGGTGTTGCCGGACACACCGGAAACATTTGCAGTGGCAGAGTTGAGCTCTACAACAGGAAACTGCTGGGGAGTAATGACATCGTTACTCTCAAACTTTGTGTTGGTTCCAGACAAGGTCCCAGCACGATGTACTTTCCTAAACCTAATTAGAAAGCAGATGAAAGCACCTGGCCTTGTTTTTTTTTGTTTACCCACCGGCTCCACCTCGCCCGCTTCTTGCAGCGGTCTCTGGGCATTCCCAGCGCACATACAAAGAAGTGTGTTCACGGAGCGAAGGTGGTGGTGCGAGGCATCCAAGGGCACCCAGACCCAGGTCCTCCTCCGTGCCCAGGAGGGGTTATACTCTGGTCTCTGCAGTGGGTAAAGCTCCCAAACGCACCATGATGTGCAGAGGCTGATGCTCTCAGGGGCACCACTGTCACCGTGATCTGAAGTTTCAGTCTCCGCAGACACCCCGTTGCCGACGCAGAGATGCAAAAACAACAATTGATGGACAGAATGCAGAACAATGTCATACATTCACCCCAGTACAGAGATCTGGGCCTAAATCCATCGTTTTTTTGATCACCATGCCATTCCAGTTTGAACCCAGCCATATGCAAATCAGTCTTGACCCTGTGCCCCATGGGAACAGTCCAGCCCGAACTGCCAAGCCAGGTCCTCCCTGGACTGGAAACAAGCATCCTAGGACCGGTTTCGGGCTTTCAGCCCTCGTCAGCCAGGATAGCTTGATTCCAGTGGCATGGAGAGCAAGGGACTCACGTCTGAGCATACCCTTCCCACTCGGGGTGACAAATGCAAAAACAACAATTGATGGACAGAATGCAGAACAATGTCCATCACCACCCCCTTTTGTACCTCTTTGTTCGCCATAAGTTGGCAGGGTATGCTCAGACGTTGAGTCCCTTGCTCACTTTGCCACTGGATTCAAGCAAGCCTGGCTGAAGACGGCTGAAATGCCAGAAACCGGTCCTAGGAAGCTTGTTTCCGGTCCAGGGAAGACATGGCTTGGCAGTTCGGGCTGGACTGTTCCCATAAGGCACAGGGTCAGACTGATTTGCATATGGCCATGTCTGAACTGGGGTGGCAGAGTGGGCTAAAGAATGGTGATGGATTAAACCCAGATCTGTTGACTGGGTGTGAGTGTTTGATTGGTTCTGATGCTCCGTCCATCACCACCCCCTTTTGTACCTCTTTGGCCGACGCAGAGATGGCATTAAAAACAAATAAGCCAAAGTTCTGCAAAATAGACATACTGAAAGGGAAAAGTTGCTTCCCTGTCATTTGGCGCTGGCACTAACTGAGCAATTAGATGCACGAATAAAAATAGAAACATGGGGGCAGATTTATGAGCCCCTTGCGCCTCATTTACGCCGCCGTTGCGTCACTTTTGTGACACAGCGGCGGTGCAAATCCTGCGCCATGCTGTGGGGTATGTACAACGTGACGCATCTGGCAGATGCGTCACGTTGTAAAGCCCTGCGCCACATGTAGGCGTTCTGGAGCAGGGGGGGCGTTCCGGTGCAGGAACGCCTCCTAAAAGTGGCTGAGTGAAATCTACAAGATTTCACTCAGTCACTTTTAAGGCCATGCTGCGTCAAAACCCCAGATTGACGCAGCATGTAAGGGATAGGGCACCCCCGAGCCTTGCTGGAGCTGCGTCACGCATGTGACGCAACTCCAGCAATACGCCGCCTTTCCGACAGGAGATGCGTCACGCATCTGCCCATCCGAGTGCCACAGTGCGCCGCATTGTAAATGCGGCGCATCAATGGTGGCGCACGGGTGGGCAGATGCGTCGCAACTCTTCTGGCGCATCTCTGCTGATTAGCAGAGATGCGCCAGACGTCATAAATCTGCCCCAGGATGTGCAGTAGGTAACAGAGTCGATAGACGTCCTGGCCCTTGCCTAGTGTTTCCTCGAGTTAACTCTATAAAAGCCTTAATTTGCTTCTTCTGTGACTCGGTTCATAATGCTTCCCAAATGACATGGACACCACAAGTGATCCCGCGGGCCCCATCTGAAGCCCTGAAGCCACCAACCAGTGTGTTGCTGATTAACTGACAATGACCCCATAAATGCCCCTCAATTCCGGTACTATTTGAAGGCCATTCGAGGCAATTGCCTCTCATCTGCAAGACTGGGCATCACAAGCGATGCATTTTAAAAAAAAAAAAACATTTTTGCAACAGAGTGAAATCCGGAAATCTCAAGCGTCAGAACACTTATTGCCTAGTTCGACGTTTAAGCTGCTGTCCTGAATTTAGAGGAGGAAACAAAAAAGTAAAAGAAAAAGATAGGACCGCACGAGATGTTCATACCCGACATGAGGCAGTTTACAAAGGCGAGTAAGTCAGCAGATTTTTGAATCTATCACCTATCACTAGGAAACCTAGCGTAAACACTTTATTTCACAAGCGCTTGTCCTTTCACCACACTCATTCACTATTCACACTGGCTGTACTATCAGTGGATTCCTTTCACACCTGCTGCATGACAAGAACCTACCTGTTAGGTTTGCCAGCGAGGCAGGTACAAATAAAGGAGTCGACACAGTGTGCTTTCGTTTCTGGCCACAAGGTCAGGGCCACTGGCCTTTTATTATCACCTCGGTGTACGTCATGGCCAATAGCATTCAGGCTACACGTGGCGGGGTCACCCACTAAAATACCCATCCTCATTTTGTGTGTTGGGATGTTCCATCCCCAACACAAAATTCCTCCTTCACCCAAACAAAACAAAAAAAAACATTGGCATAGCCAATAGGTCTCGCCTTTGGGACCGTATAAGGGACCGTATAAGTATTTAGTTATGCAGCACAATATCCTTGGTGCAACAACATCAAATGTTGCATGGCTAAACACTTATAAGGTCCCAAATGCGAGACCTATTGGCTATGCCAATGCTTGTTATTGGATGGTGAGGAGCGCGTGAAACATTAAATCTATGTCCCGTCGGTCATTTGTGCGTCTCTAAGCTTTTCTCGGAGCACCTCTGGGTGATGGGGCGCCGCCTCGTGCCCCTGCCTGTCACTGGTCCCACTGATTTGATGACATCCTACGACCCTTAGTGAGAGGCAGGGGTAACCGCAGTGACCGCAGCGCCTCTCTCGTCTGTGCTGATTGGTCAGACCCCAGCACCAGGACCCACCCGCCAGACCTCTGAACGGATTACCCAAGTCTGTGCTGGCAGTTGGACCGCGACAGCTGCATTTATTCGGCAGGATTAACTCTCATTCATCCTCTTAACGGGAATGTAATCAAAACGGACTAATGATTGAAGCAGGTCCCTGGCCAGCCCCAGCCCCTCCCCCGGCCCTGGATTGTGGCATTTATGATATCTCTGCCTCCTGGCCTCTCGGCCCTGCTCAGCTCTCCCTGCCTGGCGCTTTGCGTTCCTCTTTCCCCTCTGCCACTCTCTGTCTCTTTCTCTCTCTCTCTCTCTGTCTGTCTCTGTCTCTTTCTGTCTCTGTCTCCTCTCTCTCTGTCTCTTTCTGTCTCTGTCTTTCTCCCCCTCCTGCCACTCTCTGTCTCTTTCTCTCTCTCTGTCTGTCTCTGTCTCTTTCTGTCTCTGTCTCCTCTCTCTCTGTCTCTTTCTGTCTCTGTCTTTCTCCCCCTCCTGCCACTCTCTGTCTCTTTCTCTCTCTCTGTCTGTCTCTGTCTCTTTCTGTCTCTGTCTCCTCTCTCTCTGTCTCTTTCTGTCTCTGTCTTTCTCCCCCTCCTGCCACTCTCTGTCTCTTTCTCTCTCTCTGTCTGTCTCTGTCTCTTTCTGTCTCTGTCTCCTTCTCTCTCTCTGTCTCTTTCTGTCTCTGTCTTTCTCCCCCTCCTGCCACTCTCTGTCTCTTTCTCTCTCTCTGTCTCTGTCTCTTTCTGTCTCTGTCTTTCTCCCCCTCCTGCCACTCTCTGTCTCTTTCTCTCTCTCTGTCTGTCTCTGTCTCTTTCTCTCTCTCTCTCTCTCTCTTACTCTCTCTCTCTCTCTCTCTCTCTCTCTCTCTCTCTCTCTCCCTCTGCCACTCTCTGTCTCTTTCTCTCTCCCTGTCTGTCTCTGTCTCTATCTGTCTCTGTCTCTCTCCCCCTCCTGCCGCTCTGTCTCTTTCTCTCTCTCTGTCTGTCTCTGTCTCTTTCTCTCTCTCTCTCTCTCTTTCTCTCTCTCTCTCTCTCTCTCTCTCTCTCTCTCTCCCTCTGCCACTCTCTGTCTCTTTCTCTCTCTCTGTCTGTCTCTGTCTCTTTCTGTCTCTGTCTCCTTCTCTCTCTCTGTCTCTTTCTGTCTCTGTCTTTCTCCCCCTCCTGCCACTCTCTGTCTCTTTCTCTCTCTCTGTCTGTCTCTGTCTCTTTCTCTCTCTCTCTCTCTCTCTTTCTCTCTCTCTCTCTCTCTCTCTCTCTCTCTCTCTCTCCCTCTGCCACTCTCTGTCTCTTTCTCTCTCCCTGTCTGTCTCTGTCTCTATCTGTCTCTGTCTCTCTCCCCCTCCTGCCGCTCTGTCTCTTTCTCTCTCTCTGTCTCTGTCTCTCTCTCTCTCTCCCCCTCCTGCCACCCTGTCTCTCTGTCCTTTACCCTTAAACCCCGTTCTTCCCCTCAGTTTCCAAACTTTTGTCTATGCTTTTCAGATTCCCTAACCCTTGTATTGTGCTTTCAGATTCTCATTACTTGTTTTTGCTTTCCAGAGTCCCCAACTCTTGGCTTTTCTTTCCAGATTCCCCAACTCTTGGCTTTTCTTTCCAGAATCCCCAACTCTTGGCTTTTCTTTCCAGATTCCCCAACTCTTGGCTTTGCTTTCCAGAGTCCTCAACTCTTGGCTTTGCTTTCCAGAGTCCCCAACTCTTGGCTTTTCTTTCCAGAGTCCCCAACTCTTGGCTTTTCTTTCCAGAGTCCCCAACTCTTGGCTTTTCTTTCCAGAGTCCCCAACTCTTGGCTTTTCTTTCCAGAATCCCCAACTCTTGGCTTTTCTTTCCAGATTCCCCAACTCTTGGCTTTGCTTTCCAGAGTCCCCAACTCTTGGCTTTGCTTTCCAGAGTCCCCAACTCTTGGCTTTGCTTTCCAGAGTCCCCAACTCTTGTCTTTGCTTTTCAGAGTCCCTAACTCTTGTCTTTGCTTTTCCGATTCCCTAACTCTTTGCTTTGCTTTTCAAATTCCCTAACCTTTCCATTGTGCTTTCAGATTCTCATTACTTGTCTTTGCTTTCCAGATTCTCTAACTCTTGGCTTTGCTTTTCAGTTTCCCTAACTCTTGGCTTTGCTTTCCAGAGTCCCTAACTCTTGTGTTTGCTTTCTAAGGGGCATATTTACAAGCTAGCGATAAAAAATTATCGCCGCTTTTGCGGCCGTTTTCCGCCGAAAAGCGGCGATAATTTTATCGCCTAATTAGCAAGGCCACGCTAACGCGTGAAACCTTGCTTTAGCATGGGGATTCCTAATGCCCAACTTTGCATCTCTAATGAGATGCAAAGTGGGCGTTCGTGACCTAACATGACAGGAGAAATGTCGCTAAGCGACATTTCTCCTATCATCAAGCCCCACGCTATGAAGCATAGCGTCAGGAAAAGTAGCGATAACCCCTGTTATCGCTACTTTCCTTACGCCTGCTTCAGGACTGACTTAGCCATGATATCCTATGGAGGGTGGATATCATGGCTAAGTTTGTGAGTCCCTATCATTAAGCTAACGCCACACTACGTGAGATTATCGCTGGGTTTCCAGCGATACTCTCACGTTAGGCAGTTAACGTTAGGATTTCTATCGCTATTGAGATAAGCGTTGCTAATAGCACGCTATCGCAGCGATAAAAATCCACGTTACCCGGCGATAATTATCCTCACGCTAAGGGCGCTGAGCGATAATTATCGCCGGGTGTTGCTGATATGCCCCGAGATTCCCAATTTTGTTTTGTTTCTCTCCACAGATTCCCGCTTTATCGCTGACACCCATGCAGCTCTATCTCCCGCCCAGCTGTTCACCCCTCTCCAGTGGTTAAATTATAAACAATTAAGTGCCGGGACTCTCATCAGAAGGCAGCTCATTTCTCCTGTTAGAGCTACCTAACATCGCTATCGACTTCGGAGATGCTGAACCGGGTTCAAGTCTCGGTGTCAGCTCAACATCCTGTGATTCTGAGTGAATCACCTAATCTCCCTGTGTCTACCGAAAATGAATGTGTCCTTAAATGGTGCTCAAGCGCCGGTGTTGATGACTAAGGGCCAGTGCTGAGCACCGGAAACCACTGACTCAAATTAAGCACTGCCCCTCTCCCACCGCACTTGCACTGCACCCAGCACCCCGCCCCTCCAAGATAAGCTATTTAATTAAGATCACAACGCGGCCGCGCCACTGGCACCAAAGGCAAGCCCATCTGCCCCCGTCTGTGCCTGAACCGCACCTGGACCTCGGACCCCCAACTACCCACCTCAGGTACTCAGGAAATGACCTCCAAGCCCTCAACCTGGGGTCCCGCAACTTCAACTGGTACCATGCCACACGGCCGGACCTTTCACCTGCTGGTACTGCCCTCTCCACTGCAACACCAACTCTACCACACCGAAACCCCCCGTCTACCTCCGACGTGGAGCAACTCCACTGTCTACTCATCAACACCTGCTTCCTCCATACACATGCCAGCAAAGTCTGGAACACCCTACACTTCTTCACTCCAGACCTTGTCTTACTCACAGAGACATAGCTTGACCAGGCTTCAGTTCCTGTCATCAGTGACGCTATTCCCAGAGGATACAAAATAATCCACCGCGACGCACCAACAAACATGGTGGCGGAATAGCCACCATTCACAAAGCGGACATCAACTCTTCTTCCACCTGGGACGCTCACTCTCCAATCATGCAAAACATGAACTTTCAGGTCAACACCAACAGCAAATCCACACTAAGAGGCACCCTCGCCTACCGACTGCCTGGACCCCCTCCCCTTTCAGCAAGGACATCACAGACTTCATCGCCCCTCTAGCCATCCACTTAGAAAACTTCCTCTTCCTAGGGAACCTCAGCCTTCACATAGAGGACCCCACAGACCTCAACACCACCATCCTCCTCAAGACCCTAGAGAATCTTGGACTCTCCCAACTTGTAACCAACCCCACGCACACAGCATGACACACTCTGGCGCCAATTATCCCCGCTATCAACATAGTCACCTACAGGCATTCAAGCGAAATAGGCAGCTCCGACCACTCCATAGTACACCTCCACATCGCCACCAGCACCAAGCCCCTGTACAACCTCCCCAGCACCCCCACAGGAGCTGGAGCAAGGTATCAGAGGACCTATGGTCACGCACCCTAGATGCATCACCACCGCCCCCTCCCACAACCCTGACGAAGCAGTTGGAAACTTAAATACCTGGATCCTCCAATGTGCCCAAATATTTGTCCCCTCAAATCCTCCGGCCCCCACAAAAACCCCACAGGGCTACTTGGTTTACTGATGAGCTCATCAATACCAAACACAACTGCAAGAAGCTGAAAAGGACCAGGTGCACCAACAAGATCCCCTCCAACAGGAAAAACCTTTAAAAAACCTAAAACAAATACTCTTCCCAACTAAAAAATGCCAAGAAAGAGGCTCTCAACAACCGCCTACATGCCAGCTCCAATCACAGCAAAGAACTCTAGCATCATCAGAGAGTTTACCAACCCAACAGCTACTGAGAACACCATCACCCCTTCCCAGGACCTTCCACTACAAAATAGCATCAATATACAAACTTTTCATCCCCCAACCTCCACTTCATACCCTCAGTGCCCGATACACCAGCTACGGCAACACCCCAGGCACCATCTCCACCTGGAAAGCCCTCACCACTCTGACTACCGCCACTATGATGAGCTCCAACTACTCCAGAACCCCTAGGGCCCCCGCCCTGATCACACGTTCAACAAGGGAACCAGCGCCTTTAGCAAGGCACTCTCCCTCATTCTCAATGCCCCATCTCGGAGGCCTGCATCCCCACTTCATGGAAGCGAGCAGAAGTCAAACCTCTTCTACAAAACCCCTCTACATATCCATAGAAGAAAAAAATGACCGCCTCATCCAAATTCCACCGTTCCAAGCAAAATTCATTGAAAAGCAATCAACATCCAACTGACCAACCATCCTGAAACCAACAACCCCTGGATCCATCACAACCTGGTTTCAGCGCCATCCTTAGCACAGAGACTGCCCTCGTAGCAGCCAAGGACGACAACAGAGCCCTCCTGGACAAGACCGAAACCGCTGCCCTCATCCTCCTCGACCTCTCCACAGCCTTTGACAGCGTGTCTCATCACACACTCCTCATCGGCCTCCACCAGATGGGCATCCAAGGAGAGAAGAAGTGGATTGCCTCCTTTCTCACAAGCAGAACCCAAAGCATCCATCTTCCACCCTACGCCTCAGCTCCAAAAGTCATCATCTGCGGAGTCCCTCAAGGCTCCTCCCTTCGCCCCACCGTCTTCAAGACCTACATGGCCCCCCAGCCCCCCTGATCAAATCCCACAACATGAACATCTTATCCTACGCAAAGGACCCCCAACTCATCCTATCCCTCTGCTCCGAAGCCACCAACACAAAAAACACCTTTTACAGGTACATGGCCAACATCGCCAGCTGGTTGCACAGCAAGTGCCTCAAGCTTAACACCAATAAAAACGAGGCACTAATATTTGGGAACTCCAGCTACCCCTGGGGTCACAACTGCTGGCCACTGATCTAGCCCCCCTTCCCCAGCACACAGAACATGCAAAACACTTAGGCATTACCCTCTATCTGCAATCTATCCATACAGTTACAAGTAAACGCCATCGCCTCAGCATACTTCCAGATCCCCTGCATGCTGAAGAAAATCTTCTAATGGCTCCCCACAGACACCAGAAACACCATCACCAAGGCTCCCATCACCAGCCGCCTGGACTATGGCAACGTCCTATATGTAGGGGTCAACACCCAACTCCTAAACAGACTCCAGATAATACAGAATGCAGCTGCCAGGCTCATCCTTGACCTCCCGAGACAAACCCACATGCCCTCCCACCTCAGAACATTATGCTGGCTCCCCATCAGCCAACAATGCCACTTCAAACTCCACCAGCCCACAAGACAACTCTGCTCCTCCTTGCCCATGCCCCGTATCCCCAGAAGGGGTTGTTGTTCCTTCTCCAACCTCGCACCCTGACTCTGGAACGACCTCCCCTTGCCCCTGCGATCTGCACCAACACTACTGGAGCTCAGGAACAGAATGAAAACCTGGCTCTTCAACAAATTGCTCGCAGCAGCGAAGAACACCACCCCACACCCCAGGGCCTGGAGACCCTCATGGGTGATAAGTCACGCTTAACAAAACTCTCCTGATTGATTGATTTAAGAGTACATGAGCGCGAGCCCTCTTCTCTAAACAGCTACTTGATTACTTTGAGAACTGCACGCCACAGACATTAATCACAGGACAGGCTGGGTGGAGGTGACATTGCAACAGCGAGGGCGAGCTCTGTAGATACCCCTTGCTACATAATGGCCCCTCAGCTCAGCATATGTCATCAATTCACAGAGTGTTACTGATTGTATGGAATGCTTAAATGACCAGTTGCAAAGGAAAAAAAATGAAGCCAGGGTGGGAGGAGATGGAGCCTGTAAAAACACAAGTGCTTGTGTGGAGTGCTCAAGCATAAAGAAAAAAGTAGCTCCTAAAACGGGAGCAGTGGATGGACACAAGTACTTGGTCCATGCTCTGGGGGAGGAATAAACACAAGAGGAGGCATGATGCATGCATGCATGCAATGGACAAATGTGGACAAAGCATATGAGACAGATGATGGAGTGAGCAAATGGTAAGCCAATGGGAGTCATACCAGCCCTTAAGAGCTGACATGCAGCCAGTGAAACAAGCATTTGCAATGCAATAGATCAGACATTTATGATAGTTTGAGTTATTGACATTGTAAATGGCAATGCCTTTTATTTAAGTGTTGGTTATGGCTACTAAAAAATCCACTATCCTGGATATGAAACGTACGTTGCGAGTGCAGAGAGGGTCAATTGGTGGACTCGTAAGCCTTCTGAGAACTATGTTAAGGTTTCATACAGGGGCCGGAGGAATCTTTGGGGTTATCATCCTTTTTAAGTCCTTCCATGAACTACTTGATTAAACGGATTTTGAAGAGCAAAGACTTGAACCCTGAACTTCACAGGGTGTAGATGTTCTGAGATGCAATCTCTACCATTTGGCTTCATCACATGCACAAGCAGTAGGTCTACGAGCCTCACACTGTACTCTCTCCAGGGAGGTATAGGTGCCACATTCAAGGCCTCCGGAGCCAGATCGCGAGCTGGAGCTGCTAGGGGTCTGCACGCCTGTGTGTTGCTGCATGATAAGGTCCAGACTGATTTGTAGCGTCTCGTGGGGACTGATGGACATCGCCAGGAGCATGCAGTACCAGGGCTGTATGGCCCAGGTTGAGGCCACTAGGATGAGGGTCATGGACATCCGCCTTATTGTCCTCATCATGTACAGGGTGAGTGGGAGATGAGGGAAAGTGTAGGCAAATATCTCTGATCACTTTGTCCATGGTGCCGTTGCCTATGGATGTTTGTACCTGGAGGCGAAACTTGGGCATATTGCATTTTCTGGGGTGGTAAAGAGATCGATGACTGGGATGCCCCACCCCTGGAAGTACCTGTGCAGGACTTGTGAGTGGAGGTTCCAATTCCGGACTCGTTGAGATTTCCTGCTTAACATGTCTGCAATGTCGTTGTTCACCCCCAGCAGGTGCTTCATTAACTGTCGGATCTTGTTGCCCAGTGCCAGATCTGCGCTGGAGCAGACAGCAGGGGTGGGGGGAGCCCCCCCGCTTCTGCATGTAGTACGCGCCCTTATGTTGTCAATCTTTATGGGGGCCACCTTGCCCTTGACAAGCTTGAATAACGCTTTTAGGGCTAGGCACTTGTCCAGTAGTTCTAGTTCGTTGATGTGTCGACCCTGATGCTAAGTGGTCCAAGCACAGTCATGTTTAGGAGTTGTGCGCCCTCGCCTAGAGAGGGATGCATAGGTGCTGATGGTCAGCTCTGGAAGTGCTTCCAAGAATGGCCTGCCAAGCGACAGGTTCTTGCTGTTCCACCACTGAAGTGCTGGTCTGTATAACACTACAGCTTTCCACTAAGCGTCCACTTGTGACCATTGCCTTGCACGGCATTCTTGGAGTGGGTGCATGTGTACTTTGGCATGTGGCCCATTGCTCTGCAAGAAACCTTTATACCTAAGAGCT
This sequence comes from Triturus cristatus, assembly GCF_964204655.1. Classification (NCBI taxonomy): domain Eukaryota; kingdom Metazoa; phylum Chordata; class Amphibia; order Caudata; family Salamandridae; genus Triturus; species Triturus cristatus. The sequence goes on along the minus strand of NC_140585.1, from coordinate 30,577,839 downwards.
CAATTACAGCTTTTACAGTGAGTGGACGAACGGACTGAAAAAGAGGCAACAGCTGCTGAAATGCCATCAACCAGTTGGGATACACTTTCTTTGTAACGGTTTAACACTGACCCAAGAACGGCTGGATCTTTTGGGATTCTAGGTAGGATTTCTTTGCGTTTATGGTGAACCTCAGGCTGTGAATTAGGGACACTCTTGTCGCAGTGTGTGCTAGGCATTGGTGCCTGCTGCTCTTGGTCAGCCAGTCGCTGAGGTACTGACATACATGAATGCTGCCTCTGCGGAGATGCATAGCCACCACTGCCGAGCCCATCGAGAGCACCCAGGGAGCTGTAGTGACTCCGAAGGGTAGCACTTTGAATTGGTGATGTTGTCCAATTACCAGGCGACAAAGGTATCAGTGATGGGCAGGGTGGACAGGTATATGAAAGTAGGCATCCTTGAGACCGAGTGCTGTCATGAAGTCTCCTTGGAGGAGCGTGATGATGTTGTGTAGGATTGTCCTATGACAGTGCAGAGACACGCGGCACCAGTTTAGCAATCTCAGGTCTAGAATAGGCTGGTGGGAATCTTTCTTCTTGAGAAAGAGGATGTAGAACTAGTGATGGCTTTGCCTTGTTGCCGTGGCGACACGACCTGTATTGCTTCCTTCTGGCGGAGCGCTTGAACCTTCTCTTCCAGAAGTGGAAGGTTGTCTTGTCTGAGGCTGTGGTCGCAAGGTGGTATGTTTGGGAGGTAGAAATCTAGGTACCAGTCCTGCTAGAGCACTGCTGAAATGTATTGGTTTGAGGTGATTTACTCTCCATGAGGATGAAAATCTTTGAGGTTCCCCTCAACAGTTGTTGTGTGATCAGGGGGAAGTGGCGGCAATTCAGTATTTGGAGGTGGAGGCGCCTTTCCCAGAGCCAACTCTGCCCCTGCTCTTCTTGTTGTTGCCTCCGTAACCACCCCGTGTTTCTCATCTCCCTGCCTGCGACTCATGAAAGACCTGCTGCTGGTAGGTTTGTTCGTGTCCAGGAGGCGGGGTCTAAGTTGTTGTCTATGAAAGGCTCCCCCTGGAATGGCAGTTTGTAGGGCACACATGGACTGTGCTATCTCGGAATCCTTTATTATTTCCAACTTCTCGTCCTCCTGGGGCCATTGGAGGTGCGTCTTTTTGGGACTCTAAGAGTTGTGCCGCATCGAATGGAATGTTGGGGAGGTGCCGTTGTACCGGTTTGAACCCTGAGATGCATAGCCATGCATGCAAGCTGGTGCAGCCGGACCCTCATAGCAATGCCCCGGGAAGCAGTATCCGCGGCATCTAGTGCCAGCGGATAGTTACCTTTGAAATCATCTTCCCCTACGGCTACGAGCTCTTCCCACCCCATCCTATAGGTATCCAGGAGTTGCTGCACCAGCGCTCTATTTACTCCCAGTGAATTTGTCATACCTTGACAGCAAACCAACAGAGTAGGAGGTACGCCAGGGGTTAGCTGCTTCCACTGCCACATGCTTGTCAGCACCATCATGGCACTTTCTTTCTTTGCCTGGTAAGGGAGTGTCGCAGATGGCTTGCGCTGCAAACACCACCGGAAAATCTGACCAGGGATGTAGAGGGTATGGTCCTAGGGGTCTAGATCCCCATAAGGACTGCCTGGGTCTAGATCCCCATAAGGACGGCCTGGGTCTGAGAACGAGCGAACTCACCTCTCTGGTGACTCTGGCGGTAGAGGTGGTGTTTATGGGTGTGGCGAAGGTGGGGGCAGAAGAGGGAGTGGTGTTGCGGTGATTGCCTGGGTATTGGCTGTTTTGGTCGTAGGCTTGTGCCCTTGTCCTTATGCTTCTTGGAGACTGGATGTCTACGTGCATTGAAAGTGAGCTCTTCTTCCAAAGTCAGCCTGCCTTTATTTGGAATCCGAGGGCAGCGTGGGTTTCACATCTTGGAGTGGCTTGGCAAGGATTATTTTAATTTTGCGAGTCTCTGAGGGAATGCAATGCTGCTACTACCTGAGGTTGAGCTCTTTCGCTATCATCTATGGGATAGGTGCTTTGCATAAAAGTGTTCTTGGAGTTGGCTTGGTGCCCAGTTTTGGAGGTGCTCTTGGTGTTGATTTCAGCTACAAGCGAATGCTTTTTGTGCCCTTTTTTCAAGGGTAAACCAACAAGTGTCAATGTTTGACACCCTTCGTTAAAGTTCTGCTTGACTACGAAGCCTTCTAATAGTGCTGACCAGAGCCTAATGACAGCGTCTGATCAGTGGGCGGATGCTTCTTTCTCCCTGTCTTGATTGGTTGGTTGAAGGCGCAGGGATATCAAAGAGGGATGCCTGTGGTTGGTGAAGATTGAGCGGTATGGAAGTTGGGAAAACAACCGGATGGGGACCAGCTGCTCGGTGATTGCTAACACAGGGGTATATTCACAAGAACGTGTGATAACTACAGCAAGAGTAGTGTAAGGCAACTTCCAATATTGCAGCCCATCGCAGGAAAATAACCCAGTGTCAATGTGGAATTCACAACAAGGCGGTAGCATGCGGTAGACGCCAGATAACGTGGACAATGTCCGCGATACAACCACCCAGACGGAGATAAAAACACAAACCACAACACCAGAAAACCTGCGATGAGCCCTTCCGCGATGAGGAAAGCAGGGATAAGCAGCGTGAGGGCAGCAATACTCATGCGCAATGCGGGAACAAGTACAAGAACAGCATACGGAAAATGCCACTGAACAAAATACAGCAACAGCGGAATACCACGGATGCACCCTGGCCAACTGCAGAGGACAACATGCACACCACAACATCCAAGCACCGTGGAAGGACAGAACCGACAGGAACACCGCATGAAAGAGACCAGTGGCAGACAAATCTGATCCTCTGGAGCGACACACCCATCGTGCAGCATAAGCACATAAGTATAAGTGCACCTCAACATTGGCAACATCCCGGTACAAACAGCAACCCCTCCACAACTGAACACAGGACACACCTGGACTGGCAAATGTGCACAACCAGGCAAATCACAGCCGTAACCCCAGGGATATGTAACATGACAATGCACAATTCCAAATGTCAACCTGCAAAAATGTGTAATTCACACATGCAATGCAATTGGACATCTACTACAGTCCCATGATTGCCACGGACCGACACAACATGACGTGGTCATGTGAAGTAGGTGTCAATGATGTAGTTCCTACGAGCCATTCCTGCCGCAGCTGCAGTGGGATGTGGCCCACCTGCCCCATCACCATCATCATTGTTCGGTACCTCTGGTTCTGGGATCCATGGGGCCCTGGTGCGAACACAGATGTTGTGCAACACACATCATGCAACGATCATCTTGCACACGATGTCCGGGCTGTACAGGAGCTTCCCACCTGTGCCGTCCAGGCACCTGAAACGTGACTTCAACACACCAAATGTGCGTTCAACGATGCCCCTGGTGCGTATGTGGGCCGCATTGTACTGACTCTAGATGGGTGTGTTCGGGTCTCGGAGAGGTGTCATCATCCGAGGGTAGAGTGCATATCCTTGATCACCTGTGACAGTGCAGGTTGAAAAGACTCAATACTTGGTTCGGCAGGATGTGATGGCAGGCCCACCAACTCAGTGACGCCTGTGCTGGCTGTGTGTGGGGTGAGTGTAAGCCAGCCCTCAGGGAGTAGCCCCGGATGACCATGGAGTGGTGTAGTCATGTCTGGTAGGTGGTCGTGTAGTCTGACATGACGAATGTGGCTTGGTCACGTGTGCATCCCCACTGATGTGCTTTGTGCGTTCTTGGCTGTGGGATGTGTGGTGTGCTGATTTGGTACTTACCAACGAGCAGTCCAGTTCCATATGTACCATCTTGGAAGCGCTAGTTGATGATGGACTGTCGGAAGATGAAGGAATAGTGCACACTGCCTGGGTAGTTGGCGACGACATTGGTGAAGAGTCCCCGGTGATTCACTATTGCCTGCACATTGATGGAATGCATGTGCTTTCTGTTGCGGTAGTGGTGTGCAGTATCCACAGGGGGCACAAGTGGAACATGTGTGCAGTCAATTGCCCCCAACATGGCCGGGAATCCGGCTATGGCGTAGAAGCCTTGCTTTGTCGCCAGCAGTTTCTGCGCAGTGTTGGGGAAGTGAAGGTGCTGAAGTATGAAGCTGAGGATGGCATCCAGGACAGGTGTGATGAACTTTGATAGGGCTGGCTGTGAGACTCCTCCGACTCAGGCAGTTGTTGGTTGGAATGTCCCAGAGGCCAACAGGTGCAGCACAGCCAGCACCTTTGTCTGTGGTGGGATGTTGGTCCTCTGCTGTGTTGGGACCGTCAGCCTGTGGACGATGTGGGTCATGATGCGGAGAATGGTTGTCCTTTTGAGCCTGTAGTGGGCAATGACTTCCGCGGGCGTTAGGTCTATGAGAGTGGTGCGTTTTCAGTAGGTCCGCTGTCTCACTCTACGCTGCCTCTGTGGTGTTCCGGGGGGGCGGGTCCGGGTCCTGGGGGTGGTGGCGGTGGGTGTTGTGGCCCTGTTGGGGCTCTGAGCTGCATGATGAGTAGCTCCATGGCGTTGTTTGTTCTTGGGGTGTGGCTGTGTGCGGGGCTCCGTTGCCTACTGCAGGTAGGCGTCCGTCTTTACACCTGCTTGAGGCAGGTGTTAAATACCTGCGGCCACCGCGGCTTATCACCAGTTTTTGGTTCGCTTTGCAGTTCTGGCAGTTCGTTGTGAAAGTGGTTGTTTTTTTGTGTGTTTTTGCACAGGTACGCCCACTCTGCATCTCATTAGAGTTAGTTGGTGGTGTCCGCCATGGTGTTAGATTTTGGGGCAGTTATCACGGGAATACTGGCGATGTCAGCGGTTTGCACCTGCTTGTAAATGGGGGGTTAAATTTGTCTCCACTTTTGCTGCTTTAAGGTGGAGATAAATCGGAGATAAGTCCTTGTAAATATGCCCCAAAGTCTTCGGTTTAGAAAAGTAGAGCAAGCAGACCCATAAAAGCCACAAGGATGCGCATCGGTCTTGGACACGTCTGAACCCAGTAGCAGCTGGTACCCTGAATATTTGGTAGGGGCAACCAACCAACCACTGACCAAAGGCAGTTGCCACATTTAGATTAACAGACTGTGCTGCACTGACAGCACAGCGCTGTCACAGAGATGCTAGGGTGAGTCACTGGTAGTGCCATATTTTGAATTTAATGCTGTCATTCTTACAGTTGCAAAAACAACAGATGATGGACGTCCATCAATTGTGTGTCTTTTGCTTTCTCGCCCTAAGTGCGCCGGGTATGCCTAGACGTAGGTCCCGGGCTCACTGTGCCACTGGAATCAAGCTATCCTGGCTGAAGATGGGTGAAACCCTGAAACCGGTCCTAGGAAGCTTTTTTCCAGTCCATGGAGGACCTGGCTTGGCAGTTCGGGTTGGACTGTTCCCATGAGGCACAGGGTCAAGACTGATTTGCATATGGCCAGGTCTAAACTGGGGTGGCATGGTGAGCAAAAGAATGATGGATTTAACCCAGATCTCTTGACTGGGGGAGAATATTTTGATTTGTTCTGCATTCCGACCATCAATTGTGTGTCTTTTGCTTTCTCGCCCTAAGTGCGCAGGGTATGTCTAGATGTAGGTCCCGGGCTCACTGTGCCACTGGAATCAAGGTATCCTGGCTGAAGAGGGGTGTAACCCCGAAACCGGTCCTAGGATGCTTGTTTCCGGTCCAGGGAGGACCTGGCTTGGCAGTTCGGCCTGGACTGTTCCCATGAGGCACAGGGTCGAGACTGATTTGCATATAGCCAGGTCTAAACTGGGGTGGCATGGTGAGCAAAAGAATGATGGATTTAACCCAGATCTCTTGACTGGGGGAGAATATTTTGATTTGTTCTGCATTCCGTCCATCAATTGTGTGTCTTTTGCATTCTCGCCCTAAGTGTGCAGGGTATGCCTAGATGTAGGTCCCGGGCTCACTGTGCCACTGGAATCAAGGTATCCTGGCTGAAGAGGGGTGAAACCTCCGAAACCGGTCCTAGGATGCTTGTTTCCGGTCCAGGGAGGACCTGGCTTGGCAGTTCGGGCAGGACTGTTCCCATGAGGCACAGGGTCGAGACTGATTTGCATATAGCCAGGTCTAAACTGGGGTGGCATGGTGAGCAAAAGAATGATGGATTTAACCCAGATCTCTTGACTGGGGGAGAATGTTTTGATTTGTTCTGCATTCCGTCCATCAATTGTGTGTCTTTTGCTTTCTCGCCCTAAGTGCGCAGGGTATGCCTAGATGTAGGTCCCGGGCTCACTGTGCCACTGGAATCAAGGTATCCTGGCTGAAGAGGGGTGAAACCTCCGAAACCGGTCCTAGGATGCTTGTTTCCGGTCCAGGGAGGACCTGGCTTGGCAGTTCGGGCAGGACTGTTCCCATGAGGCACAGGGTCGAGACTGATTTGCATATAGCCAGGTCTAAACTGGGGTGGCATGGTGAGCAAAAGAATGATGGATTTAACCCAGATCTCTTAACTGGGGGAGAATGTTATGATTTGTTCTGCATCAATTGTGTGTCTTTTGTCATTCTTACCGCAGCAGAGCAGTGCAGAGCTGGCTGTAGAATAGGGAAAGCTGTCAGACCTCAGAATTCCGCTTTAAAAGAGCATCCTCTTTCAGCGAAAAACGGGCGAGCAGTTGTGGTTTTACCCAGTTGTAGGTTTTGTAAAATGCCCTTTGTGCATTTATTGGAATGGTGATGTGCTTTCTATATGGGGTTATGTTTTGCAAATATACATTCACTCAAAAAAGCAGGCCGGCATTTGCTGTTTACTTAGAGGCGGGCGGCACTGACCAGTATGAGGTCAATGCCAAAGCTGTAAGTCATGGCTTATTATAAACAGTGGGCCTAATTTACCAGGCCATTGTGCCGCCGGTGTGTCACTTTAGTTGATACTCCGGCGGCGCAGTGTACCTGCCCATATTTTTAAGGCCACATAAATTCACATTGCTTGACTTTTAATGTCCTTATAAATATGGGCCCCTTTCACTCATTAATCGGTGTGAAAGGGGCATTCCATGGAACCTGACACATTCCCAGATTTACAAAGTTTTGTGAAGCTGGGAATGGGTCAGAATCCAGTGGCGCAGCGAGGAGAAATACTTTTATTTCTCCTCGTGTATTCCTCTTCTTATGCCATCATTTATTGTTGTCCCATCCTGCACAAAAACAATCATTCTTGCAACGCATACACCCTTGCAAAATTAACCTTGGGTGCCTGCGCTGGCACATGGCTGCCAATTGTGTGCCAGCGCAGGGGAAGGCACACAGATGCATCGTATTGTTGTTAATACAATGCATCCCTGTGCTTTTAAAATTACACAGCTCGGCACAGCAAAATGGCTTGCGACGCCGCTCTGCATCAGTTTTTTGTAGGCCCCGTGTTTATAACGAACCGTGACTGACAGCTCTAGCACTATGGGCGAGGCTGAAGGCAGGGCTAGTCAGTGGAAAAGAAAAGACCTCCCCGCCACCAGAACCAGCTTACACAGCTGCATGATGAATGACTGGATGAAGGACAACTGTCTTCCCCTAATAACAGGCAAGATGGAAGTCCTCATCTTTGGGAACAACACCTCTCCATGGAGCGATGCACGGTGGGCCGCAGAACTCGGTCCTGCCCCGGCAGACCACACCCGCAACCTCGGCATCAGCCTGGACAGCAAGTTATCTATGAAGAAACAGGTAAGCACAGTCTCATCCGCATGCATCCACACCCTACGCATGCTCCGAAAGATTTTCAGGTGGCTCTTTGTCAACACCCGAAGGACCGTCACGCAGGCCATCGTCACCAGCAGGCTGGACTATGGGAGCACAGTCTACGTAGGAATCACTGAACGCCTCGTGAAGTGACTACAGACTTTACAAAACTCAGAGGCTAGACTCATCCTCGACCTCCCCAGAAGGGCCCACATCTTAACCCACCTCAAGAAGATACACTGGCTCCCAATCCAGAGGAGATGACAGTTCAAGATGCTGACCCAAGTATACAAGGCCCTGCACAACGAAGGACCAGCATTCATCAGCAAAACGCTTGACCTTCCACCTTCCACCAACACATAGGAGCGGCCTCCCTCTTCGACGCAGACACACATCTGGATCCGCCATGCCAACAGCGCAGGATGCTCCTCCTCACACTTCACGGCCAAAGCTTTGAAAAACCGTCCTCTGAACTACAAGTCTTCCCCGTCGCCTCAGCGATTCAGGAAAGTATTCAAGTATTCAAGACCTGGCTACACTAATGAACATATCACCAGGCAGCAGCTAGCAACCCCAGCGCCTCATGGGTGATTTGCGTGCTTAATAAATACTTGATCGATTCAAATATGCTGGCTCGCCTCCTCCTCCGGGCATCCTCATGCTTCGGTCCATTGGCGCTGGTGGTCTCTGCAGCAAATGAAGTCCCCACATCAAGCAAAGCACGCTGCTCTCATGCTGCTGAGAATGTTGAGCAGCATGAGAGCAGTGCTAGGATTGGTTGGAGCAGGCTGACTCAACGCTCCTGTAGGCACTCGCGGCCTGTGCCTGCTCGCCACCCATCTGCCTACGACAGCTAGGTGAAGAGGTTTGAAGTATGCATGTCAGACTGGCTGTCGCAAGACAGCCGGTCAAAATGACATGCGCACTCTAAACTGGTGGACTGGCACCACTCCCCTGCTGCCAGTCAGCAGCAGTGGCCCCGCCTCCACAGGGGTGGCTGGGGAACAGGAAATGCGAATAAATTAATTTTATTTTTCACCTTTGCGGAGCTGGCAGCAGGGGGGGAACGCTCCTTCGCCATAACGGTGGGGTTGCCGTTGTCTGAACCAGATCGTGGAAAAAACAAAATCTAGAGTGGAGTTTGTGCCCTTGCGAGTACGGTGTAATAGAGTTAGCAGTCCAGTAGCTGGGGAGGGCGGAGCCAGAGGGTCGAGGGAAGAGGAGGAGTCCCGACAGGATAGGGAGGCAGTTAGTGTAGGGACAAAGCAGAGATAAGAGGCTGATGAATAAAGCTCCTGTAAACCACAAGAAGTGTCCGTGGTTCTTTGTAGCACGATGCTACAACTGGCGACGAGGGTGGAATAAGCAAGCCCCCACTGTCCAAGGAGCCCCCGAGATTGTTGAAGAGCCGGGAGCAGCCACAGGAGCAGGTGTGGACCTGCCTGAAGCGACCGATCGCTCCGAAGCGCGATGCACGCTGGATGTGTAAGATTTGGATGCCACCAGTGAGTACAGAAGTCGGGAGCCCACCCCGACCCTGCCTTGTGCCCCAGAACGAAGAGAGGAGTGCCTCTACGTTGGAGATGCTGTCTCCGAAAGCCTGCCAGCGCGCGTCGTTGAGCGCTTTGAAATACGAGCTGAAAGCCCGTCGATGCCGGCTAACCTCACGCCCGATGCGTGAGCTTTGGCACGCTGTCGCGAGGGAAAAGCGGGAAGCTGCAGAATAAGGCGGGAGCCCACCCCGACCTCACCTGATAGCTGTCACCGTCGGAGATAAGCAGTGCTTGAAGAGTGCCACCCTGAAGTCAAGTCAAGTCAAGTCAGAGAATTTATAAAGCGCACTACATACCCAGAGGGTCTCAAGGCGCTAAGGAGGGGGGGGGGGGAGGATTACTTGTCAAAAATCCACGTTTTAAGTTGCTTTCTGAAAGCTAGGTGGTTCTGGGTAAGGCGAAGGTGAGTGGGGAGTGAGTTCCATGTTTTAGCAGCCAGGTAAGAGAAGGATCTGCCTCCCATGGTGGTCTTGTTGATGCGAGGTACGGTGGCGAGGGCTTGGCTGGAGGAACGTAATTGGCGGGAGGGGGTGTAGAAGGACAGTCTTGAGTTGAGGCATTCTGGTCCGATGTCGTAGAGTGATTTGTGTGCGTGGGTTAGCAGTCGGAAAGTGATTCTCTTATTGACGGGTAGCCAGTGGAGGTCTTTCAGGTGACCAGAGATGTGTTCGTTGCGTGGGATGTCTAATATGATTCTGGCTGAGGCGTTTTGGATTCGTTGGAGTTTCTTTTGGAGTTTAGCGGTAGTGCCTGCGTAGAGGGTGTTTCCGTAGTCCAGTCGGCTCGTGACTAGAGCATGGGTGACTGTTTTCCTGGTTTCGGTGGGGATCCATCTAAATGTTTTTTGAGCATGCGAAGAATGTTGAAGCAAGATGAAGATACGGCGCTGACTTGTCTGTTCATTGAGAGTGAAGAATCCAGGATAACGCCTAGGTTCCGTGCGTGGTCTGTCGGGATGGGTGCTTTTCCAAGGGCTACCGGCCACCATGAGTCGTCCCATGCAGAGGGGGATGTACCTAGGATGAGGACTTCTGTTTTATCTGAGTTCAGTTTCAGACGGCTATGTTTCATCCATTCAGCAACTTCTTTCATTCCTTCGTGTAGGTTAGTTTTGGCGGTGCTGGGGTCCTTGGTGAGAGAAAGGATCAGTTGAGTGTCATCCGCGTAAGAGATGATGTTGAGGTTGTGTTGGCGGGCGATGGTCGCGAGGGGGCTCATGTATACGTTGAAGAGGGTGGGGCTGAGAGAGGATCCTTGTGGTACGCCACAGATGACTTCGGTGGCCTCGGACTTGAATGGTGGAAGACGGACTCTCTGGGTTCTTCCGGTGAGGAAAGAGGTGATCCATTCAAGTGCTTTTCCTTTTATTCCGATGTTATTGAGGCGTTGTAACAGGGTGCTGTGGCAGACTGTGTCGAAAGCAGCAGAGAGGTCGAGGAGGATGAGGGCGACTGTGTCTCCATTGTCCAGTAGGGTTCGAATGTCGTCTGTTGCTGCGATAAGGGCGGTCTCAGTGCTGTGTTTTGCTCGGAAGCCAGATTGTGAGGAGTCGAGGGATTTGTTGGCTTCGAGGAAAGCGGTGAGCTGGTTGTTGACAGCTTTCTCGATTACTTTGGCCGGGAATGGAAGGAGCGAGATGGGGCGGTAATTTTTGAGTTCGGTGGGGTCCGCTGTGGGTTTTTTCAGAAGGGCGGTGAGTTCAGCGTGTTTCCAGGTTTCCGGAAAGGTGGCGGAGTTGAAGGAGCAGTTGATGACGTCTCGGAGGTGCGGTGCTATGACGGAGTCTGCTTTGTTGAAGATGTGGTGAGGGCATGGGTCTGTGGGGGATCCTGAGTGGATGGAGTTCATTAGGCGGATGGTGTCCTCAGTGGAGATTGGGTTCCAGTCGTTAAGGGTGTTCGCGGGGGGAGAGTGTTCAGCATGTGGTTGGGTGGGTTGGGCCCCGGGTTGGTTGTCGAAGCTGTTGTGGATGTCTGCAATCTTGTTGTGGAAGAATGAGGCTAGGGAGTCGCAGAGGGCTTGAGAGGCGGTGATGTCGTTGGAGTTGGCCGAGGGATTGGAAAACTCCTTGACGATGTTGAAAAGTTCCTTGCTGTTGTGGGCGTTGTTGTCGAGTCGGTCCTTGAATGCTGTTTTCTTGGCCTTTCGGATTAGTTGGTGGTGAGTGCGGGTGGCGTTTTTGAAGGCGTCCTTGGTGCTGGTGGTTGGGTCTTTTTTCCACGCTTTTTCAAGGGTGCGGCAGAGTTTCTTGGACTTCTTAAGATCATCGTTGAACCATGAGGCCTTCTTGTTGCCAGGTTTGCTTTGACGTTTTTTCAGTGGTGCTAAGGTGTCTGCGGTGTTGGATAGCCATCGGGTGAAGTTGGCGGCGGCTAGGTTTGGGTCCGAGGAGTGGGCTGGGGTGTTTAGAAGGAGCGATGAGGAGATCTGGTCGGAGGTGATTTTGTTCCAGTTTCTTTGCAGAGTCGGTTGGAGGTGGTTGGTGGGTTTGGGCTTGTTGTAGGTGAAGTGAACGCAGCTGTGGTCAGTCCAGAGGAGATCCGTAGTGTGGCTGAAGGAGACATGATTGCTGGAGGAGAAGATGGGGTCGAGTGTGTGACCTGCGATGTGGGTGGGGGAAGTGACCAGTTGTTTAAGTCCGAGGTTGGCGAAGTTGTCCAGGAGGGTGGTGGTGTTGTGGTCGTTGATCTTTTCAAGGTGAAAGTTGAGGTCTCCCAGAAGGATGTATTCTTTGGAGGGGAGCGCGAGTGGAGTGATGAAGTCCGTGATGTCTTCACTGAATTTTGCGCGGGGTCCTGGTGGTCTGTAGAGGAGGGTGCCTCTGAGTGTGGTCTTGGGGTCGATGTGGATCTGGAAGTGAAGGTGTTCGGAGTTGGCGAGGTTGGCGTCATAGCTGGTTGAGATGCGGATTGATTTCTTATGGACGATAGCGATTCCTCCTCCTGTGTGGCTGGTACGGTCTTTGCGAGTGATCTTATAGTCTTCAGGGATGGCAATGGTGATGTCTGGGGCGGAGGAAGCGTTCATCCATGTTTCCGTTAGGAAGGCGATGTCCGGGGAGGTGGTGTCTAGTAGATTCCAAAGGTCAATGGCGTGTCTGTGGACAGATCGGGTGTTGAGAAGGATGCATTGTAGGTGGTTGGGGTCGGGAATCTGTGGTGTGGTAGTAGCGGAGATGTTGTCGGTGCCGATGAATTTGCAGGAGTAGCAAGAGAAAGGTCCATGGGTGTGTCCAGGAGCGGCTTGGACGCAGTTGGGGGCGCGACCGGGGTCGAGGGCTAGGAGGGAGGCGGCATCGTAGGTAATGCGGGAGGGCTGGGCAGCGCGAGGGGCAGGGGGACTGGCGCTGGGCGCGGTCCAGGCGCGGACGGGCGTAGACGGGCTTACCTTTGGCGCACCTTCGGCGCGGGTTGGGCGCGGACGCTGCGCGTGGACGCTGCGCGCGGGAACTACTGTCATATATGGATAGCGGAGGGGGAGGGGCGAGGGCGTCTCAGCTGGGAGGCGGGGCGGGCTAGAGATGAGCACAACAACAACAACAACACAGGCAAAATGGAGGCGGAGGGGGGAGCCCAGCGGAAATGCGCAAATGCTGAAAAAGCGGCGCTTTAGCAGTACAGAAATGCAAATTGTTCAGCGCGGCAACCAGGCACACAGCAGGCAGCAATAATGATTTAAATGAGCAGATAGGCAGCCAAGCAACGATACCGACTGAAGCAGGGAGGCACTGGGGAGCGACCACTCAGCCCGAGGGACAGGAGCGAGTCACGGCGCTTTCAGGTATTGGAGCGCTGTTCTGGTCAGTGGGAGGGCGTCTCAGCTGGGAGGCGGGGCGGGCTAGAGATGAGCACAACAACAACAACAACACAGGCAAAATGGAGGCGGAGGGGGGAGCCCAGCGGAAATGCGCAAATGCTGAAAAAGCGGCGCTTTAGCAGTACAGAAATGCAAATTGTTCAGCGCGGCAACCAGGCACACAGCAGGCAGCAATAATGATTTAAATGAGCAGATAGGCAGCCAAGCAACGATACCGACTGAAGCAGGGAGGCACTGGGGAGCGACCACTCAGCCCGAGGGACAGGAGCGAGTCACGGCGCTTTCAGGTATTGGAGCGCTGTTCTGGTCAGTGGGAGGGCGTCTCAGCTGGGAGGCGGGGCGGGCTAGAGATGAGCACAACAACAACAACAACACAGGCAAAATGGAGGCGGAGGGGGGAGCCCAGCGGAAATGCGCAAATGCTGAAAAAGCGGCGCTTTAGCAGTACAGAAATGCAAATTGTTCAGCGCGGCAACCAGGCACACAGCAGGCAGCAATAATGATTTAAATGAGCAGATAGGCAGCCAAGCAACGATACCGACTGAAGCAGGGAGGCACTGGGGAGCGACCACTCAGCCCGAGGGACAGGAGCGAGGGACTGCCCGCCGGTGAGTCCAGCAGGGAAATGACTGACTGAGCTAGGACAGAGAGCCTCGTGTGTGTGCAGGGACGGTGGCCATCTTGAAGTCAGGCAGTTTTCGAGACAGTCCCCTTGAGTGGTGCAGAGCGGCCATTTTGAAGTCAGGCACCCAGCAAATAAGCAAGCCTTGTCAAGTGCAAACAAACAAGCATTGGCGAAGGGACGTAAAACAAGCATTGGCAAGTACAAGTAAACAAGCATTGATATGTGCAAACAAACAAGCATTGGCAAGAAGAAATAAACAAGCATTGACGAGAGCAAATAAACAAGCAGTGGCAAGAGCAAATAAACAATCGTCGACAAGAGCAAATAAACAAGCATTGACGAGAGCAAATAAACAAGCATTGGCGAGAACACGTAAAGAAACAAGCACCACCGAGGGAGTGGAAAGAAGACAACGACACAATGGCGACCTCACCACAGCGGAAGCTCCTCGTTGCGGGAGGATCACACCTGCGAGCTCCGGAATCTCTGACCGTGACCACAGGAGGGAGTATGGGCCCCAAGTGGCAAGAATGGTTAGAAGACTTCGAAGATTATATTGAGGGATCCAAGGTGACGGAAGACAAAGAGAAGTTAATTGCCCTCCGCAACCTCGCAGGCCGAGAAATAAGCAAAATAATCAAGGATCTTCCGCCTGCTGAAACGGGGACGTATGACAAAGTGCGTGAGGCACTGAACAAAAAATTCCTTCACAAAAGAAACGTAGATTATGAGCGCCATACATTCCATCAAGCACGCCAAGGAAAGGAGGAAGCGATGGGTGCATTCATCACCCGGCTACGACGGCTGTCGAGATACTGCGAGTTTGAAACATTCTCGCCTGATGCTGCCATCAAATCGCAAATAATAACAGGTTGCCACTCAGAGACACTCCGGAGACGGCTACTGAGGGAACCCCACGAACTAGAAGAAATTGAAGAAATGACCCGCATATATGACCAAGCGGAGGAACACGCTGCCACCATTGAAACAGGTCACAACGTCAGCCATGAGCAAGCACACCGCGTTCAAGAACACTCTAGTGGCAGAAGGAAATATTCGCCGGAGAACAAATGGAGGCACAGCACGTCGTCTCGCCAACGGCGTCCGGAGTATGGGAGAAGGGAGCTCAGGCGTAGAGATCGGAAGACAGAAAGGACTAAGCAATGTTATCGGTGTGGACGTGACTACCCCCATGTGGACACCTGTCCGGCCATGGGCCAACGATGCAGGAAATGTGGGCGGTCCAATCACTTCGAAGCAATGTGTGGGGACTACCACGGAAACAAGCGAAGTGAAACAACGAGATCGTCCCGCTCAGACACCCGGAAACACCACATACGAGCCGTTCAAGGAGAGCTCGTGCGGTCCCCAGGCTCATCACATTCTAGCCGGGAATCACGCAGGTCATGTTGGGAACGCCGATCCCCATCTCGGGACTCGAGCTCATCATCCTCCCGTGATTCTACATACACAGTGGAATACTTGAACATGATTGCAGACCCCGATCAGCTAAAAAAATATCCGCGACTAGACATTAAAGTGGGGAATCACAACACTAAATTTGTCATGGATAGCGGTGCTTCGCTGAACTACATTCCAGTTACGGAGCATGACAAAATGGTCCCAAAACCCCCACTGACTTTTGCACCGGTCCGCGTTTTTACGTGGATGGCCAACAAACCGCTTCCCTGTCTGGGTAAATTCCACACAACGCTCACGCATGGCAACATCACCATACAGGCGGTCATACATGTCATGAAAGGGCCTGAAGCCAACTGCCTTCTTAGCCTCCCCACGGCGGAGCGGCTTCGTCTGGTTGAAATTTTATTCAAAGTCAACAACACACAGGACTACGTTAGCAAGTTTTCCGAACTCTTTCACGGTCTAGGCAAGCTGAGAGGTTGCCAAATTCGGCTGCACATCAATGAACAGGTCAAGCCCGTTGCGCAGCACCCACGACGGGTTCCCTATCATCTTCAAAGTGCTGTTGAGGAGGAACTTCAGGAACTGCTTTCAGCGGACATCATCGAGCGCACGGATGGCCCGACGCCGTGGGTATCGCCGGTGGTCATCGTACCGAAAAAGGGGACTCCCAACAAAGTGAGACTGTGCGTTGACATGCGCTTGCCCAATACCGCAATTGAAAGAGAGCGACACCCTGGACCACACCTGAGCGATCTGATCGCTGCCCTGAATGGCGCAAGGGTGTTTTCAAAGCTGGACCTGAATAAAGGTTATCACCAGCTAGAACTGGACGCCAAGTCTCGTTACATCACCACGTTCGCTTCACACCTGGGACTGTTCCGGTACAAACGGCTGAGCTTTGGTGTCTCGTCTGCCGCAGAAATTTTCCAGGAAGCTATCCGCCAGATCATTCAACACATTCCGAACACGCTGAATTACAGCAACGACATCCTGGTCTATGGGTCTGATGTTAGTGAGCATGACATCGCTCTTGATCGCGTTTGCCATGCCCTGCTGGATGCAAATTTGACGCTGAACAAAGAGAAATGTGAGTTCCACAAGGCCACTCTAAGGTTCTTCGGTCATATCTTCTCCGACGAGGGCATGAAGCCTGGCCCGGATAAGATTGCGACGTTGAACAACACCAACAGCCCGCAGGATGTCAATGACTTGAGGTCTTTCTTAGGGATGGCCAGCTATTGTGCCCGCTACATCCGGGACTACGCGACTATCAGTCACCCTCTTCAGATCCTGACCAAGCTTGGTCAACCGTTTGACTGGACCCCTGAGTGTGAGAGGGCGTTCACGGAAATAAAGCGCGCAGTGGAGTCGGCCGACAGTCTCTCTTATTTCAATCCACGACGGAAGACGGAGATCACTGTTGATGCCAGCCCTGTTGGATTGGGGGCCATCCTGGCTCAATATGATAATGACTCTGACCAGAGGCGGATCGTCGCATATGCCAGCCGCAGCCTGTCGGATCCCGAGAAGAAGTACTCGCAGCCGGAGAAGGAAAGTCTTGCTGTAGTGTGGGCGTGCGAACATTTTCATGTGTTTATATATGGCAAGCACTTTACCTTGATCACGGATCATCAGGCGCTGCTCACCATCTACGGCAATCCCAAATCCAAGATGCCTCCGAGAATTGAGAGATGGGGTCTCCGACTTCAGGAGTACACTTTCACGATTGTTCAGAAACCGGGGAAGGCGGAGAACCCGGCTGACTACATGTCCCGTCACCCTCAGCCATCTTCAGAATCGAAACCATCGATTGCCGAGGAATATATTCACTTCGTGGCTGCCCGAGCACTGCCACCGGCCATTCCCATGGATGTCATTCGGGAGGTCACCGCCCAGGACACCATCCTGCAAATAGTGTTACACCGGATCCGAACTAATAAATGGAGACATAACACGCAAGAAGAAGACACAGATTCGACAATCCGGAAAGAGATTCAGGCATTCCGGCACGTCTGTGATGAACTATCGGTCACCACGGATGGAGTCATTCTAAGAGGTCAACGACTCGTCATCCCCAGTCAACTACGGCAGGGAGTCATCGACCTGGCCCATGAAGGCCACAGAGGAGTGGTGTCCACAAAGCGAGCTCTACGGGAACGCGTCTGGTTCCCCTTCCTGGATCAGATGGTAGAGTCCACGCTAAGGGACTGCCACCTCTGTCAGCTGACCAGCCAAAGCAATCCACCGGCACCGCTACAGATGACCACCTTACCCAGTGGAGTATGGCAAGAAATTGCCATGGACTTTTATGGGCCACTGCAGTCTGGCAAATACGTGGTTGCCATAATCGATGAATATTCACGATTTCCCATCGCACAAATGATATCATCTACTAGCGCCTCTTGCACTCTCAAAGTGCTAGACGAAGTATTTGCAACATGGGGTGTCCCCAGAGAAGTCAAAACGGACAATGGTCCCCCATTCAATGGACACGAATTCAGTGCCTTTGCGAAGCACATGGACTTCAAACACCGAAAGGTCACGCCACTCTGGCCCCAAGCAAATGGCACCATTGAGAGATTTATGGCCACGATTAAAAAGACATTTCAGCAAGCGTCCGCTGAGAAGAAAGAATTACAAGCAGCCCTGACTGAAGTCCTCAGAGCGTACCAGACAACACCACACTCAACCACCGGACAATGCTCTGCAACCCTCATGCTAGGGCGACCAATGAGAAATCGCATCCCGACATGGGAGGGCGCCTTGCAAGCGGTATCACCAAATCTCATCCGTCAGGAAATGCTAGTGACTGATAAGCACAACAAGGACAAAATGAAATCGTATGCTGACGCAAAGAGAAGAGCGAGGTCTCCGTCCTTGCATGAAGGACTGATTCCCGCTTCAGTGATGAGCCACTGGTAGTTACTCAACAGAAGGGCACTATGCTGACCGCGGAATCTGAGCAGCGCAGAATCACCATAAATGTCTCCCATTTCAAGAGGTGTCCGCGAGACCCGAACGGACCAGGGATAGACACGACTCTCATGCCTGCAAGCGAGGCACATGACCTTAGTGACACTGGAGACAGAGGTCAGCAAAGTGAGCCAGTGACGAATGTACTCACCGGGAACATGTCACTGCGGCCACGTCGTGAAATCCGGCCACCCAAGAGACTCATTGTAGAGATGGACTAAAGCACTGTTGATCGTTTGTTTTATTAAGAAAAGGGGAGATGTAATAGAGTTAGCAGTCCAGTAGCTGGGGAGGGCGGAGCCAGAGGGTCGAGGGAAGAGGAGGAGTCCCGACAGGATAGGGAGGCAGTTAGTGTAGGGACAAGGCAGAGATAAGAGGCTGATGAATAAAGCTCCTGTAAACCACAAGAAGTGTCCGTGGTTCTTTGTAGCACGATGCTACATACGGGAGGATTCACAACACATCCCGTGAATCAAAACGTTCTCAGACAAAAACAAGTGGCAATGTCCAAGCCCAACACTAGATTGCAAGAGTGTGCAGAACATGTGCATCTACAGCCGGATATTGTACGAACGTATACGCTCCTATAAAGGTGAGGGTGAAGGGAAACGCAAGGGCCAAAAACTGAAAACCAGCCTTAACTGGACGTCGAGATAGGCAATGATTGAAAACATCAAGCTGTCAATACCCTTCTCTTGAGACAGTTGTGGCTGTGCTGGGAACTCTGGGGCATCTACCTTGGTATCACCAATGGTACCGTGAAGCTCTTTACTGGCCTTTTCCAGAGCTGAGAACCAAAAACTATTAAGTTGTTTCTGGAAGTTCTTTAAGAGCCTCAGCGTGGCAACACGACAAGCTCCAGGTCCCTTCTCTGAGTCTCAAACATTTGACAAATTGAGAAGTCCCCTCCAGCAGCAGCTCTTACCCGTGGTCAGGAGGTTATTAACGTGTAAATAAAGAAGCATCATGCACAACTGAACATTTGAAAACGTTCAGTAAATGTGAAGGGAATTGTAATTAAAGGTAGAAAAACGAGTTAGATTCATCAGATTGCCTCGTGGGAGCAGAGCAAGGGCTTCAAACAGAGTATAACATGACCTTAGAAAAGCCGCAACCTTCCCATTAAAATGAATATCTAGTTTTTTTGTGTTTACTTGTGAATAAAATAAAATATTTAATCATTTGTGTACTTGTTTGATGAATGCTTATCTTTGTGCATTGTTTTGAGGTTCAAGTCATCGACATTTCTAAAGGCGGAGTCCCGGCTTCCAGAAATGACTCAGCAAAGCCCCCGGATAAAACTAATGATTTATTGGAGGTCCCT
This sequence comes from Triturus cristatus, assembly GCF_964204655.1. Classification (NCBI taxonomy): domain Eukaryota; kingdom Metazoa; phylum Chordata; class Amphibia; order Caudata; family Salamandridae; genus Triturus; species Triturus cristatus. Next base: position 30,558,419 of record NC_140585.1, on the reverse strand, counting down.
GGATTCTAGGACTGGTGAAAGAGCAGTCCACAGGGGTCAAAAGGTTAAGAACCACTGCCCTACAGTATGCCAGTTTGGAAAACAATTTAGCATGTTGTGTTTAGCTATCATTCTACAACTGGTAACTCATTCAAAAAGACAAGAAATCATTGAAAGATGTTGAGTGAATCAAACTTGAATATTTACAAAACTGAGTTCTAGAAGTGAAACATGTTTAGAGGTTGGAGTCCAGTGTTCAGAGATAAAGGCTGCACAGTATGGAACTGAACAGACAGTTCTGCGTGCATCGCCTTGCCAGATCTAAGTGCAAACTAGCTTAAACTGGCAGTTACCTTGGGGGGAGCGTGGCTTGCGCCCGACGAGCATGGCAGCGCCTCTGTAAAGCTCCTGTGACCGGCGCGGCGATATCGCGCTTAGAGGAAACTTTACGCGATGCAAACCGGAGACATGCACATCTGAAGAGTCGCCCTTCATAACGGACCTCGTACTGACTCTCCTTTCTTCATTTTACCGGCATTTTTAATAAGGTAAATGCCCAACATCTAAGGCGCTCCGTCACGGCCGCCATTTTAGCGTTTCAAGCGATGCGGCGGCAGTTTGCCTTCTTCTCATGCGGCAGTGGTATTTCTTTATTTGCTCACACACTGACACCCGCAATGCGATCTACTCATTTTTAATTGTTTCAACCTGGCTATAAATATAAAGGAATGCCCAATCCTTACCTTGTTGATGAGGTTGCTGTGAGGAATTGTTCAGTCGGCCGCCATTTTGTATACAACCACCACCTGCAGGATTATGAACCACTGTGTTTATCAGCTAGAGGCTTACTCGTTTTTGTTACCTTTTTACATGTAAGCCTTCTGAATAATATTACATCATCTACTTGCATTACTACCTGTATCACTCATCTGCTCACATTGTGGTATGACTTTGCACTTTCTGTCGTGAATAAGGTTATATTACCTACTGCTGCAAAGTGCTTGTTGGTATTTTTGATGAGCGCAGGACGATATAATTGTTATGCTGATGCAGAATCTCCATTTCAAAAGCACTTTTCCAGAATTAAATGTTCTTTGACCTGACTATTCGTTTTCTTTATTCTACATATTTGAGATGTAAATGGGCAGAACGAAAGGATCTCTTTGTGCTACATCCAAGTCGCATCGATCTTTCATCAAAAGCTCAAAGCTTTTTTCAGAACTATCTAAACTAGAAGATTCCGGTCTGCTTATGTCAGGAAACAACAATACAACAATGGACTCCGCAGTAGTATTTCCAGGGAAGTCTAACGTCAAACGTTTAAAAAAGACCCACCCTCGCCACCCAAACCACCTTCGCCACCCAAACCACCTTCGCCAGTCTCAATGGAATTGTTATTGCAGGAGATAAGAGCTCTCAGACCTTTCGTTGAGGAAACCAATTCTAAGTTACAAAATCTTTCAGACAACTGGTCTCAACTCGATAACAGACTTACAACTGTTGAACAAAACGTTTCGACCCTCACCGAAACTACCAAGTGCGTTACGTTCTTAGTTCTTACAATCTCAGGTTGTATCACTCCAAAAGCAGGTTGAGGATTTGGAAAATCGTAATAGGAGAAACAATGTTCGCATTCACGGGCTGGCGGAGGGGATGGAAGGTGCAGACCCTATAAGTTTCTTCAAATCCTTCCTCCCTAAGATACTTCATCTACCAGAGGATACTTTATTGAATATCCAGCGTGCTCATAGACTTGGCCGACCTCCCGCCAGTACAACTCTTCCACAACGTCCAAGAGGTGTTATCCTTTACTTTCTTGATACACATATTTATTGTAAGTAAGCCATTAAGCAGATCTCTTGGTCGGGTTCTACGCTGTTCTTCGCACAAGATTATTCAAGAGCTACAGCAGCCAGACACAAGGCTTTCCTAAGCATGAGACCTGATCTTCGTTCCATGGGAGCCAGATACAGTTTATACCACCCATGCTTATTTAAAGTCACTCACAACAACAAAACGACATCATACGAAGATCCTCTACGTCTACAAAGCTTCATTAATTCTCATAGCACGTCGCATATGGACTCCTCAAGACCTTCTCCCTTTCCTGTTCCTTGACTCGTCTGTGGCATGCACCTGAGGGTTTACTGCATCTGCAATTACTAGTTTGACGATGTTATTCTCAGTTATGGGTTGTTAGATCTTCTTTATTGATATTTGAGTCGTATGTGGTTTACATTATTTTGGCTCACTTATCATATCTTTTCAATATTGTCTCTCTGTTTAACGTACAATTTGTTGGTTAATATGTTTTTCTTTGCTTTTTGCAGTTATGTTTACGTACGGCGTGATGTCCCCCCGATGCGGTTCAGCTTCCCCTGGACGTCTCATCTGCTCTATGTGGTTCTTCCCACCCCCACATCCTTATCCATTTTTGTAGGTATGTTTCTTGTATTGTCTTTTGTTCTGTTTTTGCATTACTTAACTATCATTCCACCACCTTCATGCTCCCTTTTTGTAGGTGTATTTTTTGTTTTGTCTTATGTTCTGTGTGTTGCATTATATTCTTCTACTTCACTCTCTTACCCTCTATTCTCTTCACTTACTTTTTCTCATATGACCACTTTCTTCTTTTATCTCCATGTCCGCTTACCTACACTATATATTTCTCTACGTTATGAACTCACTTTACTCTTTCCTTTCTCTTTTATCTCTTTCAATGATAAGCAATCTCTTCGCAATGAATTTGACTTTAGTATTTTATGCTTGGATTGTTTAATTTTTGACCCTCTCATCTTTCTTTGCTTTTGCTTAGTTGTTTCCTATACTTCTCAATGTCTTAAACTCATTTCATCATCACTTTTTTCTTCTATCCCTATTAATGCTTTACAATGCTTTTGCAATGAATTGGACTTTTGTACTATAGACTTAGATTATTCTATTGTTGGATTTTTTATCTTATCAATTTGGATTGCTACTTTATGCTGTTTTTATTATCCCACTTTAATATCTCATGTCACTTAAGTTAGTTTCATGGAACATTAGGGGCCTAAACTCTCCCATCAAGAGGCAAATCGTTTTATCACACTTGGCTAAGTTAAATGCTGATATTGTTATCTTACAAGAATCCCACCTTACAGATACTGAATCTCTGAAATTAAAAAGGGGTTGGGTGGGTGAGGCTTATTTTTCTCCAGGAGATGGTAAACAAAATGGTGTGGTGATATTATGTTGTAAATCTTTACCAATTACGTTGTTATCACAAGAATCAGATGACGAAGGGAGATGGCTCATTGTTAAACTATCACTAAAAGGGGATCTAGTCTCTCTTCTCAATATCTATGCACCTACAGGCGGAGATGCTTCTTTTTGGCCTGCTTTGGCTAAGCATATTTCTCATTGCATTGAAGACAATTTTATTATGGCTGGAGATAGCAACCAGGTGTTTGACCCCTTTTTAGACAGAAATTCAAAAGTGTCCTTCGTATCCAACAAGTCACATAAATCTTTTACTCACATTATACATCAACATAAATTGCTCGATGCATGGCGCCTTTGTAACCCAACTGCTAGAGAATACTCCTTCTATTCCTCAACCCATCATACCCAATCAAGAATTGACTATGTTCTTGTATCCCATAACACTTCACAGTCCCTTACAGATGCAGAAATTGGCCCTATTCTTTTATCGGATCATGCCCCGGTTTCAATTGGATTTGACATACTCCCCAGAAATAACGCTCCCAGAAGATGGCGTTTTAATAACTGCACTCCTTTTAGATTCCAAATTCACCACAGCTTTTACCTCCTTCTCCACTGAATATTTTGAAAGAAATAACACAGATTCCCTATCTCCCGCAACCATTTGGGATGTCTTTAAGGTGTCAGCAAGAGATTTCATTTTAGATTACATTGCAAAGAAACAAAAAGCTGGGCGTAAGATTACTAAGGACCTCCTTCAAGACATTAAGGCACTAGAACATTCCTATTACATATCACACTCCGAAAAATGCTGAAAGACCCTCTTCAATGCCAAATTGAAATTTAACAAGAAGTCAACAGAGGAAATCCAGTGCAAAATTCTATGGAGGTAAAAACAAGGCAGGGAAGATTTTAGCCAATTACTTAAAGATTTGCCAAAACAAACTAAACATTGAACATTGATGAGCACTCAGTCTTAAAATTTAAGGATGCTGAAATTCTAAATAAATTCTCTCTTTTCTATAAATCTTTATACTCATCAGAAACTCATCCTACAGACCACTTATTATCGCAATTCTTCTCCAACATCCAAAAGTCTCATCAATTTCCTTTGGAATTATCCCCCTTGGAATCGGACCTCTCCCAATACGAACTTCTAAAAGCTCTTCAAAATCTCAAAAAAGACAAGGACCCTGGCCCAAATGGCTTTACTGTCGAATTCTATACCCACTTTTCTAAGCTTATTGGGGCATATTATCAAGACAGGCGATAAAATTATCGCCGCTTTAGCGGCAGAAGACTGCCGCTAAAACGGCGATAATAGGCTTGATAATATGCTCTATGGAATTCCAATTGAAGTCCATGTTAGATGTGAAGGACATCTAACCTGAGCTTCAATTTGAATTCCATAGAGCATATTATCAAGCCCATTATCGCCGTTTTAGCGGCAGTTTTCTGCCGCTAAAGCGACGATAATTTTATCGCCTGTCTTGATAGTATGCCCCTTAATACCCAGATTGCATTCACTTATACGTATTTTTGTGTCTCAAAAAATTCCTCTGGCTCCTTTTCCAAAGCCCATATCTGTTTCATCCCTAAAGAAGGTAAAGATTCTAAATACTGTAAAAACTACAGACCTATCTCGCTGGTTAAAATTGATTATAAAATCTTTTCTAAAGCCCTAGCCATTCGCCTTGACTCTTACCTACCAAATTTACTAGGAAAGGAACAATCTGGCTTTGTCAAAGGACAAGTCATTACAGGTAATACACTACTCTTTTTTGACATCTTATCCAAATCTTCACATATTGACCACCCTTTGGCTGCAATTGCACTGAATGCCGAAAAGGTTTTTGATAGAGTTGAGTGGAAATATTTGTTTTACACCCTTGAATGGTTTGGATTTGGTCCCAATTTTATAAATTTACAATCTCTCCTTTATTCAAATCCTCGAGCTGCAGTATGCACCAATGGCTTAATCTCCTCATTCTTTAATTTAGGTAGAGGGGTACGCTAAGGTTGCCCTCTCTCTCCTTTCCTTTTAAACTTGGCCCTCGAGCCATTTCTTTCCAAACTATGTCCAATCCACAATATTTATGGATTTCAAACACCGAATGTTCACATCAAACTCGCAGCTTATGCTGATGATATTCTGCTTTTTTTGTCTAAACCGCAAGAATTAATTCCGGCTTTTTTAGCGGAGGTGGAATCTTTTTCACTCATTTCCGGATGCAAGTTAAATAATAATAAATGCGAAATACTACCGCTAACAAAACATTACAGATACGGTCACATTCTGTATGAATAAATGTCTCCAAAAAAGTTCAGAATTGACTTCTAAGTGGCATCCCCTCTATCTGTCTTGGTGGGGCCGCTTGGACACCATAAGGATGATGTTATCACACATGGTTTTGTACACTATTTCGAATATTCCAATCCCCATTACTTCCAAATTAATTAAAAAAGTTATCTCCATTTTGTCCTCTTTCTTATGGAATAATAAGAAACCAAGAATGTCAAAACAAATCCGTCCTAAAACAGAGGGTGGAATCAATTTTCCAGATTTCCAGGTGTATCATAAAGCTTTCTTACTACGACAGGCTTCTTTGTGGTTCTTGATCCTGTAGATGACTGTCCTCTCTGGACCTCAATTGAGCGCCTGTTTATATCTCCCTATTCATTTCGCGAATACTTATCTTTTTCACGCAAGCCACAATCCACTTCCACTCCTATACTGAAGTATACGTCTAAATTACTCGATCTATCTTCTCACTCTACTCTTGATTCTAGGGATTCCTTTTTAAATTCAACAATTTGGCATAATAAAGATTTACGGATTCGTGACAAACCTTTTTATTGGAAGACCTGGAGAGAAAGGGGTTTGATTTGGATCTATCAATTATTTTCAGATTCAGAATTTTTTTCTTTCACTACACTTATGCAGAAATTCAATTTACCGACTTCCTTCATCCATAAATACAATATACTTAAAAGAGCTGTATTGGAAACTTATTCGCACTTCCCCGCCATGCCACCCATCTCCAATAACTCAAAACCCTCTCTAAGACTCCATGCCCTGTTACTGACCACGCCTAAAGCCTCTACTATTTATAAGCATCTACACGGCTCTGACACCGATAGGCAGAAACCAAGAACTGAAGAGGCTTGGGAAAGAGACTTTGAGGTGAGTTGGCCACTCTCACTTTGGAATGGTATCTGGTCCAAATTACGTAAAGCATCAAGAGCAGCAAATACTACACGAACATTATTTTTTGTTTACACCAGCCACTTTGAGTAAACGTTTTTCCGCCTCTCCGGACACATGCTGGACTCGTTCTTCTCCCAATGCCATCTTGTTTCATATGTTATTCATCTGTCCATTGGAACAAACTTTTTGGAAGCAAGCATGGTCACAAGTTAACTTGATTTATGACAATACGTTTCCCTTCTCTTTTACTCATATTTTTTTAGGTAGCCTCTCTTCTGTCTGGGATGGGGTTTCACTTAATGTCAAGGTTATTGATTCATTATTAGCAATTGCTTTTCAACAAATTACTGTCAATTGGAAAGACTTTTCGAAAATTTCATACAAAGCTTGGTGGTACACTGTGTGCCATAATCATAGGTTGGATACTGCTTATGTGTACCCTCCACAAATGGCTACAAAACGTGCTGATTTATGGTCGCCTGTAACAATATTTATTGATGATGCTGCTAAGAGATACTCTGTGCCAAAACCGTCTCAACAAGAGGTTCCCAAACCACCCTGATCTCCCTAATGGCTCCGTTAGTTTCTTTTATAATCCTTGAGTGCATATATGCTTCATCTTCTGTACACCTCTGATGTTTTACTCCTGTATTTTAGTCCAATTCCTTTACTTTGTAAGTAACAAGATTGGAAAGTGATATTGTACGATTCATAGTGTTTACTTTGTATTGTCACCCTATTTTCTTTTCAATAAAAACTATTTGAACTTAAAAAACTGGCAGTTTCCTTTGTACGGTCTAAGATTAGTTGCACATCTGTTTCCTGTGTTCTTAATCTTTCTTTTCAAAATAGTTTTCAAAAATGCATTTTGTTACTTTTAATTAATTTTCTGTTTATAACTGATAAATAAAAAAAGAACGAAAGCTGTATGATAGGCTCAGTTAATTAATACATTTCTATGAAAAAGTGTTCCAAGGTATCATTCATAGCTGGAGATTTCAATATCAGTGGAGTTTGCATTCTCTACCAAAGCTTTCCATTATTTCCCACTCACCTAAATGCATCCTTGAAGGGGTCTGGAGTTTGTTTATATTCATAGTTAATAAAAACTATGCACCCGTTCTGTGGTGGCTTGAGTTATACCCGAAGGACACAACATGCCTAAAGGACAGAAAGGGCTGTCCTGTGGTGACTTGAGGCGTATCCTGTGGTGACTTGAAGCGTATCCTGTGGTGGCTTGAGTTGTACCTTAAGGACAGAACACGCCATCCTGTGGTGGCTTGAGTTGTACCTGTAAGATGGAACAAACCATCTGTGGTGGCATGAGTTGTACTTGAAGGACAGAACGAGCCGTCCTGTGGTGGCTTGAGTCCTGTCCTGTGGTGGCTTGAGTTGTACTTTAAGAATGGAATGTGTCTTGCCGTGGTGGCTTGCGTTGTACCTGTAAGACGGAATGCACCATCCTGCGATGATTTGAGTTGTACCTGAAGACCAGAATGCACCATCCTGTGGTGGCTTTAGTTTTATCTGAAGGACAAAACATGCCACCCTATGGTGGCTTGAGTTGTACCTGTAAGACGGAACGCACCATCCCGTGGTGGCTTAAATTGTACCTGAAGAACAGAACGCACCATCCTGTGGTGGCTTTAATTTTACCTGAAGGAGAGAACGAGCCGTCATGTGGTGGCTTGAGTGCTGTCTTGTGATGGTTTGAATTGTACCTGAAGAACAGAACGAGCCATCCCATGGTGGCTTGATTTGTATCTGAAGGACATAACGAGCCGTCCCATGGTGGCTTGATTTGTACCTGAAGGACAGAATGAGCCATCCCATGGTGGCTTGATTTGTACCTGAAGGACAGAACGAGCGGTCCCATGGTGGCTTGATTTGTACCTGAAGGACAGAACGAGCCATCCCATGGTGGCTTGATTTGTACCTGAAGGACAGAACGAGCCGTTCCATGGTGGCTTGATTTGTACCTGAAGGACAGAACGAGCCGTCCCATGGTGGCTTGATTTGTACCTGAAGGACAGAACGAGCCATCCCATGGTGGCTTGAGTGCTGTCCTGTGAAGCCTTGAGTTGTATCTGAAGGACGGAATGCGCTGTCCTGTGGTGGCTTGAGTTGTACTTGAAGGACAGAACATGCCACCCTATGGTGACTTGAGTTGTACCTGAAGGAAAGAGTACTCTGTCCTGTGGTGGCTTGAGTTGTACTTGAAGGATGGAATGCGCGTGCCGTGGTGGCTTGAGTTGTACTGGAAGGATAGAATGCGTGTGCCGTGGTGGCTTGAGTTGTACTTGAAGGATGGAATGTGCTGTCTTGTGGTGGCTTCAGTTGTACTGGAAGGATGGAATGTGCTGTCTTGTGGTGGCTTGAGTTGTACTGGAAGGATGGAATGTGCCTTCCCGTGGTGGCTTGAGTTGAACTTGAAGGACAGAGCACTCCATCCCCTGGTGACTTGAGTTGTACCTGAAGGCCAGAACCAAACTGGTCCATTTAAGTTCCTTCATGTCTACACCCCTCAACACAGTAACACGTTCTTTGTAAAACATGCAGCTGGATACAATGAAATCCCGATGTCCCACAAAGATGTCCACATTCAGCCATTACTTGGCTGTTGTGCAGTTTTTCCTGTTGATCTTCTCTAACCATGACACAGCCAGAGATTGCGAATGAGCTCCCAGACATAAGACTGGATCTCAAAAGCCTACCTCAAGTGGAACAGCGCCATGGCACTATTTGTTTTAATCCCCAACACTGTGTGCAACGTTGTAATCCGTGATCCACCAAGTGGGATCTTCTGCTGAATTCAGTGCAAATGGCAAGGAGTGTGGTCGGTCAACTCTCCCCTCCTAGCCCTGCAGGTTCAGAAGGCTGTATCAACGTGCTTTCCATGTCTAAATTACCATCCTAATATCTCTTGCTATTTGTAAACCTGATTAGCAACCACAATAATGTCAAAACTTGATTATTGCAGTGGTTTATCTCTGGATCTGCTCAAGAAACAGATTTATAGGCATAGTTACTGATAACAGGGAGATTTGAAAAACTTTGTTGTGGGTAAACAGGCTTCCATCTCTTCTCTCAGGCGCCGATTACATTGGTGTCCTATAGAACAAAGGGCCTGATCTACATCTCGGTGGATGGGTTACTCCGTCACAATAGTGACGGATATCCCGTGCAACGAAATATAAATCCGGTTATATCCTATGGGATTTACGTCATCATTGTGATGGAGTAACCCGTCCGCTGAGATCTTTATTATATCCTGAGGGATTTATATTTTAGCGGACAGGATAATCGTCATCGCTGTGACCGAGTAACACGTCTGCTGAGATCTAAATCAGCCCCAAAGAGTTTGGTTTAAATCCCTTTGCTTGGTTCATTGAACACCTCATAATTTCAGCCCAAGGTACATTTAATCCAAATCTTCCATCCATGAACTGATCAGTACTTTGCACTCAACCGTTGTTGCAAGGGTAACTGTTGCAGTCCAGAGGCGCGAGTCTGTGGGGGGCCGTGCTTTCAGGGTTCTGGCTGTGAAACACTGGAATACTCCCCCTCTTTATTTGAGACAACAATCATGACCTTCTCAGATTCAGGAAGCTGCTCAAAGCATCTCTTCTTACCAGCCAATATCTCAGTAGTTCTGTTACCGGTTAGTCCCAGATTAGTGTCAAGACACCCTTCTTGGCAGCAGTGTGTGCTATTAATATGTCATAACTTGAGTGGAAACACTAGGGGCCCGATTCACAAAACTAACTTAAGACAAAATCCGAAACTTACTACCATTTTGGTATTCACAGAATGCACTTACTCATTTTGGTATTCACAGAAGGCACTTACTCATTTTGGTATTCACAGAAGTTAGGAGTCCTAACTTTAGGACTCCTAAATGCCTTCTGTTATTACCGAAAGTCTTAAAGTTAGGATTTTCCTCAGTTTAGTAGTAGTATAGTTAGGACTCCTAACTTTAGGACTCCTAAATGCCTTCTGTGAATACCGAAAGTCTTAAAGTTAGGATTTTTCTCAGTTTATTAGTAGTATAGTTAGGACTCCTAACTTTAGGACTCCTAAATGCCTTCTGTGAATACCAAAAGTCTTAAAATTAGGATTTTGCTCAATTTAGTAGTAGTAAAGTTAGGACTCCTAACTTTAGGACTCCTAAATGCCTTCTGTGAATACAGAAAGTCTTAAAATTAGGATTTTTCTCAGTTTAGTAGGAGTAAAATTAGGAGTCCTAACTTTAGGACTCCTAAACTGAGAAAAATCCTAATTTTAAGACTTTCGGTATTCACAGAAGGCATTTAGGAGTCCTAAAGTTAGGACTACTAACTTCTGTGAATACCGAAATGAGTAAGTGTCTTCTGTGAATACCAAAATGAGTAAGTGCCTTCTGTGAATACGAAAATGGTAGTAAGTTTAGGATTTTGTCTTAAGTTAGTTCTGTGAATCGGGCCCTGGGCCTGGTTTAGAGTTTGCCGGATGGGCTACTCCATCACAAACTTGACGGATATCCCGTCTTCCGAATTACAAGTGCCATAGGATATGATGGACTTGTAATACAGCGGATGTGATATCCATCACGTTTGTGACATAGGAACGCGCCCATCAAACTCTACATTGGGCCCATTGTGTGGCACAATAATACTGAATGGAACAGACATAAATACTGCGTGGTATGGCAATATCGAATGCCATGGATTGAAATGATATGTTGACTGCACACTTGCTAGACAGATGTCAATACACAAAAGAACACACCCACGGCTGAAGTTTGCCATTGGACTGCAGGGTGTGCCATTGGACTGCAGTGTGTGCCATTGTACTGCCGTGTGTGCCATTGGACAGCAGTGCATGCCATTGGACTGCAGTGCGTGCCATTGCACTGCAGTGTGTGCCATTGCACTGCAGTGCGTGTCATTGGACTGCAGTGTGTGCCATTACACTGCAGTGCGTGCCATTGCACTGCAGTGCTTGCCATTGGACTGCAGTGTATCCCATTGCACTGTAGTTTGTGTCATTACACTGTAGTGTGTGCCATTGCACTGCAGTGCGTGCCATTCGAATGCAGTGTGTGCCATTGCACTGCAGTGTGTGCCATTGTACTGCAGTGTGTGCCATTGCACTGCAGTGTGTGCCATTGCACTGTAGTGTGTGTCATTACACTGTAGTGTGTGCCATTGGACTGTAGTGTGTGCCATTGGACTGCAGTGTGTGCCATTGGACTGCAGTGTGTGTCAGTGCACTGCAGTATGTGCCATTGGACTGCAGTGTGTGCCATTGCACTGCAGTGTGTGCCATTGGACTGCAGTGAGTGCCATTGCACTGCAGTGTGTGCCAGTGCACTGCAGTGCGTGCCATTGCACTGTAGTGTGTGCCATTGGACTGCAGTGTGTGCCATTGCACTGCAGTGTGTGCCATTGCACTGCAGTGTGTGCCATTGGACTGCAGTGAGTGCCATTGCACTGCAGTGTGTGCCAGTGCACTGCAGTGCGTGCCATTGCACTGTAGTGTGTGCCATTGGACTGCAGTGTGTGCCATTGCACTGCAGTGTGTGCCATTGCACTGCAGAGTGTGCCATTGGACTGTAGTGTGTGCCATTGCACTGCAGTGTGTGCCATTGCACTGCAGTGTGTGCCATTGTACTGCAGTGCGTGCCATTGCACTGCAGTGCGTGCCATTGCACTGCAGTGCGTGCCATTGCACTGCAGTGCGTGCCATTGCACTGCAGTGTGTGCCATTGCACTGTAGTGTGTGTCATTACACTGTAGTGTGTGCCATTGGACTGTAGTGTGTGCCATTGCACTGCAGTGTGTACCATTGGACTGCAGTGTGTGCCATTGGACTGCACTCACAGGCTATTCGATATTACCATACCAGGCAGTATTTATGTCTGTTCCATTCAGTATTATTGTGCCACACAATGGGCCCAATGTAGAGTTTGATGGGCGCGTTACAATGTCACAAACGTGATGGATATCCCATCCGCTGTATTACAAGTCCATCATAGCCTATGGCACTTGTAATTCGGCCATTGCACTGCAGTGTGTGCCATTGCACTGCAGTGTGTGCCATTGCACTGCAGCGTGTGCCATTGCACTGCAGCGTGTGCCATTGCATTGCAGTGTGTGCCATTGCATTGCAGTGTGTGCCATTGGACTGCAGCGTGTGCCATTGCATTGCAGTGTGTGCCATTGGACTGCAGTGTGTGCCATTGGACTGTAGTGTGTGCCATTGCACTGCAGTGTGTGTCATTGCACTGCAGTGTGTGCCATTGTGCTGTAGTGTGTGCCATTGTACTGTAGTGTGTGTCATTACACTGTAGTGTGTGCCATTGGACTGCAGAGTGTGCCATTGCACTGCAGTGTGTGCCATTGCACTGCAGTGTGTGTCATTGCACTGTAGTGTGTGCCATTGCACTGTAGTGTGTGTCATTACACTGTAGTGTGTGCCATTGGACTGCAGTGTGTGCCATTGCACTGCAGTGTGTGCCATTGCACTGCAGCGTGTGCCATTGCACTGCAGCGTGTGCCATTGCATTGCAGTGTGTGCCATTGCATTGCAGTGTGTGCCATTGGACTGCAGCGTGTGCCATTGCATTGCAGTGTGTGCCATTGGACTGCAGTGTGTGCCATTGGACTGTAGTGTGTGCCATTGCACTGCAGTGTGTGCCATTGCACTGCAGTGTGTGCCATTGTGCTGTAGTGTGTGCCATTGTACTGTAGTGTGTGTCATTACACTGTAGTGTGTGCCATTGGACTGCAGAGTGTGCCATTGCACTGCAGTGTGTGCCATTGCACTGCAGTGTGTGTCATTGCACTGTAGTGTGTGCCATTGGACTGTAGTGTGTGCCATTGCATTGCAGTGTGTGCCGTGGACTGCAGTGTGTGCCATTGCACTGCAGAGTGTGCCATTGGACTGTAGTGTGTGCCATTGCACTGCAGTGTGTGCCATTGCACTGCAGTGTGTGCCATTGTGTTGTAGTGTGTGCCATTGTACTGCAGTGTGTGCCATTGCACTGTAGTGTGTGTCATTACACTGTAGTGTGTGCCATTGGACTGCAGAGTGTGCCATTGGACTGCAGTGTGTACCATTGCACTGCAGTGTGTGCCATTGCACGGTAGTGCGTGCCATTGGACTGTAGTGTGTGCCATTGCATTGCAGTGTGTGCCATTGGACTGCAGTGTGTGCCATTGCACTGCAGAGTGTGCCATTGGACTGTAGTGTGTGCCATTGCACTGCAGTGTGTGCCATTGTGCTGTAGTGTGTGCCATTGCACTGCAGAGTGTGCCATTGGACTGTAGTGTGTGCCATTGCACTGCAGTGTGTGCCATTGTGCTGTAGTGTGTGCCATTGTACTGCAGTGTGTGCCATTGCACTGTAGTGTGTGTCATTACACTGTAGTGTGTGCCATTGGACTGCAGAGTGTGCCATTGGACTGCAGTGTGTACCATTGCACTGCAGTGTGTGCCATTGCACTGTAGTGCGTGCCATTGGACTGTAGTGTGTGCCATTGCATTGCAGTGTGTGCCATTGGACTGCAGTGTGTGCCATTGCACTGCAGAGTGTGCCATTGGACTGTAGTGTGTGCCATTGCACTGCAGTGTGTGCCATTGTGCTGTAGTGTGTGCCATTGTACTGCAGTGTGTGCCATTGCACTGTAGTGTGTGTCATTACACTGTAGTGTGTGCCATTGGACTGCAGAGTGTGCCATTGGACTGCAGTGTGTGCCATTGCACTGCAGTGCGTGCCATTGCACTGTGCACAAGAGGGCGGTTTTAGATTTACGAGCACTTTCAAGATTTGTTTATGGTTATTATACTGCTATTCCACAGGCATCAATCCAAAGGCGGTTTGTTGTTTTGTAGTAAAAAGCTTGGCGTTCAGTTGATGGGTGCGGCCCAGGAATCCTTGCGCCATTCCACAACCAACCCCTGCTAGGATGACGCGAACCGGATGGCTCATTACACTTGTAGACGCCGCAGGCAACATATGAAGTAAGGTGTTGCTGATGCACAGGATCCTCCTTTTTCAAAACCCTGGTTCAGGGAGGGCTGGTCCATGCTCTGTGGAGCACATTAAAAATGTGTCACCTGAATGGAACTACTCGTAACAGTAACACCCGGGGGTGTTTCGCACCTATGTTGATTTTAGTGTGGCCTTCAACAGGGTGGATCGTGCTTGCCTATGGAGCAAAGTGGGGTGGATCTGGGGGGTGGGGACATCCTGTGTGATCAAACACATGGGTGCATACGAGAACTGATGAAAAAGTAAACACGACTACCATGTCTCTATATTGAAGGGTAGGAAGCATTCAACATCTGTGAGAAAGTGCCCTCTTTCTGCATGGTTGCCCCCACTTTTTGTGAGCTGCTGATGTGCTTTGACTGAGTGTGCCCTGGGCTCCTGCTATCCAGGAACCCAGGGCCTATGTTCTTTCCCTAAAACTGCATTGGAGACGAAACCCAATTGGCATCTCTGCCCACAGGTCAGCCCCTGGTTAATGGTACCACAGGTGCACCAGGGCCCTAGGACAGGGAAGGCCTCTAAGGGCTGCAGCACTTATTGTGCCACCCTTAGAGGCCCTGTACCTTTACACACACACACTGCCTTTGCAGGCTGCGTGTTTTGGTGCAGGACAAAGGGAAGAGTTGACATGGCACACATCTCTGTGTATTGTTGATAGAATTGAATGCATTAAGAGCTGAATATTGAATCTAATGTTGGTGTTGTTTAATTTGTAGTGAACCCCTGACGAAGGACTAATATAAGTCTGAAACGCATTGGGAATGACACAGAGGATGATAAATGTATTGTTCTTGCTTCAGAAAAAGGCCTGGATTGGCATATCTTCTGCATTAGAAGTAGAAATATATTGCGTCTCTCATGTGACCTCATGAAATGAGTACAAAGGAAATTGTAGAACAGAAGGAATAAAACTTTATTGAACGTGGACAACTTTGTGGAATTGTTTGTATTGACTCAAGCTGTGCGTTTGGAAGAAGCAGTGTAACTTCACTCCCAATTGTGATGTATTTATCTACAAGTGGCTGTTGGGCAGACCACTACACGGGCTGCGCACAAAAGAGTTTAAATGGACAACATCTCAGTGAAATCTGTAGAAGAAGGTGTGCACTAGGACATCCCTCTTTCGTAACACATCTCTGTGTGCCATGCCTAAAACCTACTGCCCTGGCATAGATCAGTCAGCCCTCTAGCTGGGTGCCCTATGCGAGTGGTGAGAGTACAGATGCATGAGCTCTGTACCCCTACAGTTTCTAAGGCTATTCTTAGACATTGTAAGTGCAGTAATGCCATTAAGAGTATATGGTGCTGGGAGTTTGTCATTATGAACTCCTCAACACCATAATGGCTACACTGAAAATAGGGAAGTTTGGTATCAAACTTCTCAACACATTAAACCCACACTGATGCCAGTGTGGGATTTAATGAAAAATGCCCACAGAGGGCATTTTGGAGATGCCTCCTGAAAAACGACCTATCAGTAGTGTCCAGGCTGAGTGGCTGCTCGCCAGTTGCCACCACCAGACATGTTTCTGGACTCCTGGGTCGAGAGCCTGCTGCTCTCGGGGGTCTGAAACAATGCACATCCTGGGATGAGGTGCCAAGCCTCCTCCCCAGGATCGGCAAGATCCACGAAGGGGAATCTTCAAAGGCTTGCACCTTTGCAAGCTTCCCCGGGCCTTTTGCTGCTCCCAGCAACTGTTCACCACCAGTTCTGACCCCCACTTTGAGCGAAAGAACTGGTGGGAAAACCAAGTTAGGAAGGGAGGTGTGCTCACCTCTGCCAACCCCACCCCTCAGGTGGGGGAGGTGAGGTGAAGCCTCAACGCTCAGTCTCCACTATCTTGCAGATGGGGAACCCAGCCAACCAGGGTGAGGCTTATGCCCCGCTCCCAAAGGAGGGTGGCATAATAGGGGGTGTACCCACCCCAGGAAAGGGACCCATTGGTCCAAACCTTTTACCTACCAGTAACGCCCCATAATCTAGTATATAGGGGCACCCCTGAACCTTGCTTCCTCAGACAAGAAAGTACAAGAAGAAAAGAAGAAGAAGGACTGAACAGCTGTGCCAAAGCTAACAAGAGGAGGACACCCACTGATTTTGCCCCAGCCCTACCGGCCTATCCACACCTCAAACCTGCAGAATCAAAACTCTGGTGTGTACTGCAGCCAGCAGCCTCAAGAATCCCGAGGACCTGCCCTGCCTTTAAAAGAAAAGACTCTGTCTCCCGTGAACACCGGATTTATTCACCAACAGTCTCCAGCTCTGGCAAGATCTGCAAGTCTGCACCACTCTGCACCAGACGCCCACGGCCCGAGTTTGAGTGGCCCAACACCACGAGGTGGTCTCCACGGCAATCCTGACCCGAGATCCGGTGATCCCTGATCTGCCTGAAACCTCCAGCCGACACCTGCAGCCTCAAACCGGAAGGTCACTCCAACCGCGGCCAGGTTCTATTAAGAAGATCCGACCCTAAAAGGCACCCCTGCACCCGACGCCCCACGGTCTTGGGTGGCCCAACCAATTTTGCCTAACCAACCCCCAGCATCCAAACTTACCTCTCCAAGTGGTGGTCGCACCCAGAAGACCTTCGTCCCCGAGCCTGCAGTGTGTTTGCAAACGGAAGACTCCCCATTGAAAGCTACAGGGCGCCCGATGCCAAAACAGCACTCTGCACCTGGCCGCCCCAGTACCACTGAGGTTGCACCTTTTGTGCTGGCTTGAACCCAATTTGACCTGAGCTTAAGTCCAGGAGCTTTGCTCCCACAACCTTGTGGCCTGCTCGTAAGCAGCCACCAACCGGAGGCCCCCTATCCCCCATAGGTTAACATTGGGCCTCACCACTCTGCATCCGGCCGCCCTAGTGCCGTTGAAGGTGTAACAAGAGTGCATCTTTGACCCTGTGGGACCCCTGAGTCTACCCCCAGAATACCGCCTCCCACAACCGAATACTTACCTTTGAACCGATAACCCTATTTTCCTCCATAGGATAACATTGACTGTTTTTCTGTGAAGAGTTTTTAAGTGTGGAGTTGGAAAATCCATAAAAATTTCTAAAACTGTAGCAAAATAACCAAAACGCTTTTACTCATTTGTTTACAGGAAATGTCCCAGTGCAGTATCCAGGTATACTGCACTTTGTAAGAAAAGTAATCTGTAAAGTAATCTACTTGACATTCTACTAAAAAGCCAATACAAAGTATATGTACAATATTTCAAAGCATTGCATTACTAGTAGTTCTACTGTAATCAAACCAAAGTAGATATACAACTGCAATACAAACTGTTTACAAACTGTATTATTACTACAAAGTACTTATCACTTACCTGTGCCAGGCTTGATTGGTTCTAGAAAATAAAATAACTAAAAGAATATTTTTATACAAAACCAATTGGTCTGAAGTTCAGTCTTTGAGTGTGTGATATAATTTGCGGATTGAGTGTGTACAACAAATGCTTAACACTGTCCTCTGACACTGCCTTACTGCTCACCCACACTACCACAAATAGAGAGTGAGGTGCTATCTACTTTGACCTCTGCCTACCTTTGGGGTTCCACTGGACTCTGTACACACTATACCTCACTTTGGTATAGTATATACAGAGCCAGCTTCCCACAACACCCATTTGTTTAAGTTGTACTTAATGGCAACTGCCCAGGCCAGTGTTCCTGCCAAGAGCGGCACATAACTGCCAAGTCATTTGTAAATGGTCTGATTCTTCTCAATGGGACACTACATCCATTGAATCAAGATTGGTAAATATAAAACTAAGGTTGACTAGTGACCTTCCTGCGGTCTTGGGACAATATCGGAATGCATCACAGACCGTCTTACATTGTGTAAAGATTGCGCACAATGCCTGAATTGTATCCTATGCCATATACGTAATTAATGTATTTATTGCACTGTGTAATACGATGTACCATCACATGGAAAAGCTTAATAAAGTTTGTTAAAAAATATATATATATATAAAACGAAGGGGCCAATCGTTCCCTCTCCGCTAACACAGTGGTCCGCCAACCCATTTTAAATATGGACGGACAATAGGGTTGCGCTGCAGCCAAACTTCCCCGATAGCCTGACGGAGTAAGGGGATGTAGAGAATTGGCTATATGTCTGTCCACCCAATTAGGACAGGCGTACATATAACTGTTTTATTACTGTCCGTAACCGCCAGGCAAACCCTGATGGTAAGGGGCAGTAAAAAAAAACAAATGCCTCCTTTGCTATGCTATGCTATGCTATGCTATGCTATAGGATTTATAGAGTGCATGGTGACCCAGAGGCATCCCAGCGCACTGGAGATTACTTCCATTGTGAGGGGAGGGCATTATCTTTTTTATTTTCAAAAATAAAATCCCGCTTCGGAAGTTTCTTTTTGAAAACAAAAAAGAAAACAGCTTGGTGCAAGGCTCAATCAGGCTGACGTTCATTTTTAAATTTCGGGAGGCATTATCTCTGTCAGGGCAACGGAGTTATTTGCTCCATCGCCCTTGCGGAGAAACGGGCATCCCACCGATAGATAAATTATCTATTGGTGGGAGACTATGAGCTTTCAGGGCCGGACTTGCCACTTTATGTGCAGAAGGAACAACGTGTCGGTCCAAAGGTAGTGCTCAAATATGAACTCGGGAATTGTGTTTGACAACCAATTGTGTTGGGCTGAGCTCAGGGTTCAAGAGAGAGTTGGCCCATTTCATGTGAGGGTGTCCTTGTATCGAGTCACAATATGCCCTGTTGTTCCCCACAGGGCTGTTCTGAGGCTCTGTGATACAAGATGAGAGGGAAGGGCCTAAAGGCCCGTTTACGGGAGCGTACGCTAGAGGTAAAGCAGGGGATTGGTAGTAGAATGGTTGGATTGGGCATGGGGCTTGCATCTTGTGATGTATCTAACATTTTATTTGAGCTTGTTCCATGACCATGTGCTTGTTTGCCTTAGAAATGCCCTTTACCTCAAAGAGGAGTCGTGAGCATTTTTGACTGTGTGACCTCTACACTCAGCTGACCTCCGCGCACTCAAACCCGGAAGAAACAAGAACTGCCAGCTATCTACGCCGAACACCACCCACGGCCAGTTCTCCTGCAGACACTGCCAACAATCCTACACCACCCTCCGAACCCCCACGGCCTCCACCCCCAAAGCCCTGAGGTGCATCCTCCTCATCGTGCGCTCCCTGCACAGACACACCGTAGAGATCTGGGACCTCTTCGACACCCTCTCGCCAGACGTCGCCCTCTTCACAGACACCTGGACCAGTGCCTCCTCCGTCCCCCGACATCGCAACTGCCATCCTCGACGGATACAAGACACAGAGGAAGGACTGTCCCAACCGCCCAGGAGGAGGACTCGCAATTGCACACAAGAGCTTCCTTCTTCCAGCAGGAGCGACTCCCCTTCCACCACCGAACATCTCCATATCCAGATCCAGACCAGCCCAGGAACGATCCTACGCGGCACCCTCGCCTACAGACGTCCTGGACCTTGAACTTCATTCACCACTACCATCGCCAACCTCATCGTGCCCCACACCATCGCCTCCATGGACTACATACTTATTGGAGACCTCAACTTCCACCTCGACAACCTCAGCGACCTCAACTCCGCCACCCTCCTGGACAACCTTGCCAAGCTCGGACTGAAACAGCTTGTAACCACCCCCGCCCACAAGGCAGGACACACCCTCGACCCCATCTTTGCAGGAGGAAACAACATCCACTTCGGCCACACCACCCAACCCCCCTGGACAGACCACCACTGCCCACACTTCTCCTTCAACAACATCACCGCCCACAAAACCACATCACATCCACCGTGAAGTAACTGGAGCAAGGCCATAGAGGAGCACCGCAACTCCACCCTCAACCACAATCCCCCTCCCGCCTCGTCCGATGCCAACTCTGCAGCCAAAGAACTACACCAATGGATCACCAACTGCGCAGAGAAGCTCGCCCCCCTCCGCAACCCCGACAGACAGCGCCCCATGAAGGCCACCTGGTTCACCACCAACCTCCAAGAAACCAGACGCACCTGCAAACGTCTCGAGAAACACTGGAGGAACAGCAAAACCACTGAAGACCAAACCCCCTGCAAGAACACCATGGCAGAATATCATTAGATCCACCAAAAGGGCCTTCATCCGGAATAAACTCCTCGCCAGCTGCAGCAATACAAAAGAACTCTTCAGCATCATCCAAGAACTCACCAAACCCCCCAGCGAAGCCACTGATGTCACACCCTCATAGGACTTCTGCAACAAGCTCGGGTCCTACATCCTTCTGAAAATCAAGGACCTATAGGACAACTTCAGCGAACTGACTCCAGAAACCACCCCTTACTCCAGCAAAGAAAGCCAGCCTACCATCGCCATCCTGACCCCGGTCACCACCGAAGATACCGCCACGACCATGAAGAGTACTCACTCAGGAGCCCCTAAAACCCCTGCCCACCGCACATCTTTCACGGAGCCGCCGCTGCAATAGCACCCGAGCTACGACGCACCATCAATGCCACCTTTGATTCTGGCACATTCCCCGACGAATGGAAACGCACAGAAGTCAAGCTCCTCCTCAAGAAACCCTCTGCAGACCCGACAGACCTGAAAAACTACCGACCCATCTCTCTCCATTCCTTTGCGGCCAAAGTCACAGAGAAGATCGTCCACGTCCAGCTGACCAACTTCATGGGGAGAACGCCATCCTTGACCCTTCCCAATCCGGATTCAGCAGCAACCACAGCACCGAGACCGTCCTCCTCGCTGCCACAGACGACATCCGCATGCTCCTCAACCAAGGCCACACCCCGGCCCTCATCCTACTAGACCGCTCCTCAGCCTTCGAAACCGTCTCCCACCGCACTCTCACAGCCAGACGCCACGACGCCGGCATACAAGGAACCGCCCACTACTGGTTCCGCTCCTTCCTCACCGGCAAAACTCAAAGGATCAGACTCCCGCCCTTCCTCTCCGAACCCACAGAGATGCAACTGCAGCGTACCCCAATGATCATCGCTCAGTCCCACGCTCTTCAACATCTACATGGCCCCCCTCGCCACCATCGTCAGACAGCATGGACTCAGCATAGTATCCTACGCTGATGACACCCAGCTCATTCTCCCCCTCACGAAGGAACCCCACGCCACTAGATTCAGCTTCCAGGAAGGAATGAAAGAAGTCACATCCTGGATGAGCAGCAGCTGTCTGAAGCTCAACTGGGAGAAGACAGAAGTCCTCGTCCTCGGACCTCCCCTCAGCTTGGGAAAACACCTGGTGTCCCACCCCCCTCAGCACACCACCCACCGCCATGGAGCCTGCCCGGGACGTCAGCATCATACTCGACTCCTCCCTCACCATGACCCACGAAATTAACGCTGACACCTCCACCTGCTTTAACACCGTCTGCATCCTTCGCAAGACCTTTAAATGGATCCCCCCCAAATCCAGGAAGACCTTCACCCACACACTCATAACAAGCAGACTGGACTACGGAAACACCCTCTATGCTGGAATCAACAAATCCCTGCTATGCAAACTCCAGACCATCCAGAACTCCGCTGCCAGACTCGTCCTCGGCATCCCTTGACACAAACACATCACCCAACACCTGCAGGACCTCCACTGGCTCCCCGTAGAGAAGAGATTAACTTTCAAGATACTCACTCACGCCTACAAATCCCTCCACAACACCTGACCCAAATACCTCAAAGAAAGAGTCTTGTTCCACGTACCCAGGAGAAACCTCCTCTCCTCCGACCTCGCCCTCCTAGAAATGCCGCCCATCTGCAGAACCAGAGCGGGTGGAAGGTCCTTCTCCTACATCACGGCAAAGGCCTGGAACAAACTCCCGATCAACATCAGATGCTCCCCCACTCTGCAAATTTTCAGGAAGAGCCTCAAGAGCTGGCTCTTCGGCTGATCCGGAGCTGCACCCCCCAGCGCCTTGAGACCCTCACGGTGAGTAGCACGCATTGCAATTCCCTGATTGATTGATTGATTGATTGATTGATTGATTGATTGATTGATTGTTTTATCTACAGCCATGTGCACATGATGCCAAGACCTTGAAGGCTGCATCTATAGCCCAGGTTGGAAACAGGAAAGATATTCCTCAATTGGTTTCTAACTGAAAATCTTAACTTAGTGCAAAGTCCTTTGCAACCCAGTTCTTGATGTTCTCTACTCTAACTGCCGCACAATAAGACTTGTTTACTCTACCCAGCATGTGTGGTTGTCGGGCAGTTATAAATTATGGGTTTGGCTGAAAACAGCCTTGTAAAGGATGCCCGGATCAGGATACCAAGTTCTTTAAGGTGCGGTTAGTGTATCTTAAATCACCCTGTATACATCGAACATATGAAATAGGATTGCCAAGTCCTATTGAGGCATTTTTGTGACCAATCCAGTGTATCGGAGCACTGTTGTTGCAACAGCAAGAAATAATTCAATTTTGCAATATATGAACCTATAAGTTGCTTTTCTACATTGTATGCATCTGTCTGTCTTTCTGTCTGTCTGTCTGCCTGTCTGTCTGTCTGTCTGTGTGTGTTATAGTTAAGTCCGATTTTCCATAGGAAGAGCATTTTTTGTTTTGATAAGACCCTTTGGGGCATATGCATCAACATTAGCATTTGCGATTCCTTATTAGCGAAAAATAAGGATTCGCTAATAAGGAATAGCAAAAGGCTATGCATGTAGGAATCGCTATTCAAATAGCGATTCCTTAACTTTCCTTAATTGCTACTAGCAAATAGCGAGTAGCAATTAAGGAATGCCGTCCCAATCATTCCTATGGGCCTCCAGGCCCATAGGAATGAATCGGAGATTGCATGAGCAAATAGCGAGTACCAGTAGGTTCTCGCTAATTGCTCATGCAATTTCAAGGGTGCAAGGGTGTCAAAATGACACCCTATAGCACCCTTGAAAATGATATGTGCACATATGTTGCACACACACATGCTCTAAGGGCATGTGTGTGCGCAACATGAAACTTTGAAAAATGCACAAAAGTGCATTTTTCAAAGTTTTTGCAAATTACCATGAAGTTCATCTACATGGTAATTTGCTCCCTCTATTAGCGAAATCGCTAATTTTTTAACTTTGATGCATTGCATTTAAGGAATCTCACTTTGGGATTCCTTAAATGCAATCCCTATTTAAGGAATCGGTATTTAAGGAATCCCTATTTAAAGAATCGGTATTTAAGGATTCCTTAAATAGCGATTTCTGCTTTTGGGTTGATGCATTGGGATTGGGTATTTTTAACTTAATACCGGGAGCTATTAGCGAATCGGTATTTTACCGACTGGATTTTGGGTTGATGCATGAGGCTGTTTGTGCCTTTTTACGAATCTTCACAAATCTTTCCCCCAAAAAAGTTTCAGTCCCCCGGTCACCATGTCCTATGTTTCTTAAAAAATACAATAGGAGGGGGCAGAATAAGGTGCCTTGTCCTTTGCCCTTGTGGGGGCCTACATGGAGAAATCGTAATAAATTTTTTTATTCCCATTTGCTGCTCCCACAGGAGTCTCGCAAAAGAACAATTCCCACTATGATGTCATGCTTCTACTACGCACAGCCTTCGTCCTGCACAAAAATCTTTGCAGACAGTGAGACCCTCACCAAACCCTACTATGCACATCCTTCGCCCTGCACAGAGGTCTTGCAGACAGAACATTCCCTCACCAAACCCTATTATGCGTAGCCTATATCCTGTACAAAGGTCTTTGCGAACAGCCCAGTCCATCACTAACCCCTGCTACGCAAACCTTTGCCTTGTACAGAGGTCTCTGTGGACAGGCTAGTCCCTCAACAAAGTGTACTATGTACAGTCTTCCCTCTGTACAGAGGTCTTGGCAGACAGGCCAGTTCCTTACCAAACCCTACTGTGCACAGCCTTTGCCTTGTACATTGGTCTTTGTGGAGAGGCCAGTCCATCACCAAACTCTTTGTACAGGCTTCACCTTATAAAGAGGTCTTTATGGATAGGCCAGTCCCTTGCCAAACCCTTCTACGCAAAGCCTTCGCCCTGTACAGAGGTCATTGCGGAGAGGTCGGTGCCTCAGCAAACCCCTTACTATGCACAACCATCACCCCGTAGAGAGGTCTTTCCAGAAAAGGCAGTTCCTCACCACACACAAGCCCCATTGCGTAGACCACCTCTTACTCTACAGAGTTTCGCTGCATGGAGTTCTTCATGGAAAGGCTAGTCCCTTATTAAAGCCTAATATGTCAGTCGTTGCTTTGTACAAAGGTCTTTACAGAGAGGCAAGTCCCTCATCAAAGCCTACCAGCCACAGCATGTGCTCTCTGATGGGCCCTTTCTTCTGAAAATTGTGAATTGCTCTCACGGGACTCCCATGGAGCAGGGTAAATGCCTATAAAAAGCTGATATTTTCCTGGTCAGCTCCTGCAGAAATAATAAAATTATATATAAAAGAAGTTTAAATAAAAACTTGGTATCATTGGAAAGTAGGGTGGCTCAAAGAAGAGCAGTTGTGTTACTAATGTCTTTGCACACTTAGAATTAGAACTGGATACTTTCCTTGATGTTGTTTAGGAAGAGCCTCATCCCTTCTGCTGTGAACTGGACTCCATCTCTTCGGTAAACACAAGGCATGTCACAGCGGATGTTATTGTGGTATATTGAGCCCATCCCATGGTCATGGAGAAATGGCAAAATTACTTAACATTCTACAAAGATTTCTCAATCTTTGGATAAAATTGGCTTGACCACTGCCATTTCTGTCTTTGATATATGTTTGAATAGACGAAGGTGGTGTGAGGGGAGAGAGTCATCAATTGTGCTGATGTTTCCTTCACGTGGATTCCAACTCCAGTGATTATGCCGAAACCGTTGCGACCACAGTGGACAATCATCGGGTCTTGGTGCTCACAATTTGAAATGCTTTCAACAATAGGTAACATTTGATGCCTTTTAATACCTCTGTGGCCAGTCCAAGTAATGTCGCCCACCAGGAAAATCCAAGACCCCTGTCAATGCCACAATTGTAGGCGTGCTCTCTAGCCCAGAAGACAAAGCTATGGCCCACAATCTACAAAGCAAACCATGATTTTTTTCTAACAACATCTTTATTTGCATTTCCGTTTATTGAGTATTAGAAATTGTTGAACAGTTTCAGCAAGCCATGTGTTTCGTCAACAATAGGTACTATATATGAGTAGAAATTAATAAAGAGACAACTCTTATATAGCATTGCCTATTGTATTGTTGCAAGATAGGTATAGCAACTAAAAACCAACATAGCTGACATGTAAGTGTCTGGGCAGAATCTTAGGGCCCTATTATGACTACAATGGTCCATCGGACTACCGTAGCCATGGTGGCAGTGTGGGGACCAGCCCCCTTACAATGTGGGCTGAACAGACCACCTTGCCATAACTGCAATTGTGTTGCGGTGGTCTTGAGGCCGCAATACGCTTGGCGGGGCCACTGCGGCACAGCAAAGCATATTACGAGTTTCCTCAATGCCACACTTTTCATGGTGGTGTGACCGCCATGAAAAGTGTGGCGGTGAGGAAACAAAGGGGGCCCTCGGGCCCCCTTGTGCCTCTACGCCATAGGGTGCATGCAGAGGGGCACATGTTGTGCCCCCTATCTGCATGCACCCCCAGTTCCTGCAGGAACTGCCTTTGACGCTCCCATTGTGGTGCCTTTTTCAAAGGCACCGCAGTGGGACCATCAAAGAACTGCGTGCCAGAGACTTTAAAAGTTGTACTCTAGCGGGCGATTTTATATGGCTTTGCCAGTCTCGGAGCAGGGTGGATACTTGCAGACCCCACTCTGAGACTGCCAAAGTCATAGTAAGGCCCTTAGTGTTTATTGTTTGAACATTTCCTAAAAGCGCAGCCATAAACCAGGGAAGAGAGGGGGAATTGTGGGCATGAGAGGGCTTAGAGAATGAAAGTATGGATGGATATGCAGAGCTGGAACTCCACGGTGGATGGTGTGATGCAATGCAGTGGTAATGGGGGGGGGAGTGGCAAGGTGGAGCCCTAGTGTCCAGTGTTCCTTCAACGATACGGTAGATGAACCTCCTGTACTGGGTTTTTACCTCCCGTCCTATGCACATTGTCTTCACAAACAGACCAGTCCCTAACCAAACCCTACAACGCACAGCGTTTGCCCTGCATCGAGGTCTTTCCGCAGAGGAAGGTCCATCACTGAACTCTACTATGCACAGCATTCACTCTGCACAGAGGTATTTACAGACAGGCCAGTCCCTCACCATATCCTACAATGCAGAAACTTTACCCTACACAGAGGTCTTTGTGGAGAGGCCAGACCCTCACCAAACTCTACTATGCACAGTATTCGCCCTGCACAGAGGTCCTTGCGGAGAGGCCCGTCCCTCACCAAACTCTACTATGCACAGTACTCACCCTGCACAGAGGTCTTTGTGGAGAGGCCAGACCCTCACCAAACTCTACTGTGCACAGTATTCGCCCTGCATAGAGGTCCTTGCGGAGAGGCCCGTCCCTCACCAAACTCTACTATGCACAGTACTCACCCTGCACAGAGGTCTTTGTGGAGAGGCCAGACCCTCACCAAACTCTACTGTGCACAGTATTCGCCCTGCATAGAGGTCTTTGTGGAGAGGCCAGTCCTTCACCATACTCTACTATGCACAGTACTCGCCCTGCACAGAGGTCCTTGCGGAGAGGCCACTCCCTCACCAAACTCTACTATGCACAGTACTCACCCTGCACAGAGGTCTTTGCGGAGAGGCCACTTCCTCACCAAACTCTACTATGCACAGTACTCCCCCTGCACAGAGGTCTTTGTGGAGAGGCCAGTCCCTCACCAAACTCTACTATGCACAGTACTCACCCTGCACAGAGGTCTTTGCGGAGAGGCCAGTCCCTCACCAAACTCTACTATGCACAGTACTCACCCTGCACAGAGGTCTTTGCGGAGAGGCCAGTCCCTCACCAAACTCTACTATGCACAGTACTCACCTTGCACAGAGGTCCTTGCGGAGAGGCCACTCCCTCACCAAACTCTACTATGCACAGTACTCACCCTGCACAGAGGTCTTTGTGGAGAGGCCACTTCCTCACCAAACTCTACTATGCACAGTACTCACCCTGCACAGAGGTCTTTGCGGAGAGGCCAGTCCCTCACCAAACTCTACTATGCACAGTACTCACCCTGCACAGAGGTCTTTGTGGAGAGGCCAGTCCCTCACCAAACTCTACTATGCACAGTACTCACCCTGCACAGAAGTCCTTGCGGAGAGGCCAGTCCCTCACCAAACTCTACTATGCACAGTACTCACCCTGCACAGAGGTCTTTGCGGAGAGGCCAGTCCCTCACCAAACTCTACTATGCACAGTACTCACCCTGCACAGAGGTCCTTGCGGAGAGGCCACTCCCTCACCAAACTCTACTATGCACAGTATTCGCCCTGCACAGAGGTCCTTGCGGAGAGGCCACTCCCTCACCAAACTCTACTATGCACAGTACTCACCCTGCACAGAGGTCCTTGCGGAGAGGCCAGTCCCTCACCAAACTCTACTATGCACAGTACTCACCCTGCACAGAGGTCCTTGCGGAGAGGCCACTCCCTCACCAAATCCTACTACTCAGAGCCCAGGCCCATCTTTTTATAGTGTAATGTGTGTTGAGCTTTTTCAAATGTTATTTGCTTTGTTGTCATTCTTGACTTTTTCTTTCTTGTGTTTACTTAAGAATTGTTTATGTTGAGACCACTGCTTCCAGACAACCATCCCCCACTAGTTGGTTTTGTCCCTACTATTCACAGTGTTCATAATGTGTACAGATCTTTACGTAGCTATCAGCCCCTCCACCGCACTAGGCCCTATTACATAGCCAACCAAATACTATGTACTGACTTTACCCTGTGCACCCGTGTTCATGGGTAGGTCAGTCCCTTCGGACACGCAAGGCCCATTAAGTGGGCAAGCCCTTAGTATTTTGAATGTTCTCCCTTTGCCTATTTCAGTCAAAGGCTGTACTAGTTTGTAGGGTAAATTGAAAAGCATTAGGGTGGGTGAGGTCATCAATGATGTAATTTGAGATGTCATCAATGATGTCATTGTGCATGTCATGAGCGATGCAGGCGTAAGTTATAGTCAGCTCATTAAACTATAACTTTCCAGTGTTTTTTTAGTTTAAAACATCACAAAATGAGTGACATTTTTACCTAACTATAACATCCCTATAACATTTGTTTTTTTTCATGTTTTCAGTGAATACATACATACATACATACATATATATATACTGAGGAAACAAGGGTTATAGTGAAGTTATGTTTGTCATTTGTATAACACCTTAATAAATGTTAAAAGAAAAACCTCAGAAAATCAACTAAATAAACCCTGGTTAAAGTGCAGGTATGGTTACGATTAAATATCGCAACGCTATTGAAGTTCACACATTATAGTTAGAATCAGGATACATAACTCGCACACCAAATACTACCCTCAATGAAACAGACGCACTCACAAATGTTCTAAGTCATATTACAGATGAGATTACATATCACATTACCCGTACCACTTTAGCAGAGATGGCTATGAATGTTGCATCGTTAATCACTTCATGTGTTTTAAAACAAAAATATTCCTCTTTTAGGTACTGATATTTATGAGTATAAATAATGTGTGGTCTCAAGCATTGCACTTGGTGTCATAAACTCCTGGTTGTTGAGTGGATTATGGATTCTGATTCTAACCATAAAATTCTGAATTTCATTGGTTTTTCAGCTTTAATTTGTTATCAATAATTGCACTGATAGTGCTTCTTGGTGAGTTTCTGAGATTTTTTAACATATGTTAAGGTGTTATAAGAAAGACAACTATAACTATATTTTAACCTTTGCTATTTTCAGTGACTTTGTAGGGTTTTTGATCATATTCTATAACCAAGATTTCTAGGCCCTGCACCCAACCCTCTGCAGGCATCCAACCTCACTGTACACAAAGCCGTGCGCACAGCCGTTGGCCGTGCGCAGCAAGGTTTAGCTGCATGGCCTGGCCAAAGTACCTAACCCTCGGCAGGCAGCCAACCCTACTGCACAGGCCTTTGCAGTGATGGCCCCTTGCACCTATGCCCGCCACAGGTATGGGTCAAAGAGAAAATGATAGTAACACTAATTGCAAGACTTTACAGCTTGGTGCTTTGGGTGGGAGAGGTGACGGAAGGGCTGGTCCAGATACAACAGCTACGTGTGCTTGTAAGATAGCTCATGCAAGGAACAACAGACAGCAGTGGTACGTGCAACGATGAAGGATAAGACTGAGGACAAATATAGGAAAGTTTACCTTTGCTTATCTAAGAAGGTAATCCGACAAAATATTGTGGGTCACAAATATCATCTCAAACAGAATATAAAAGCTAAGAATATTGTTTGTTTAGGTATTTAATATTGTTTTTTAAATAGAGTTTTATAATATTTTCATTTGATTTGTAATATAGTTTTATAAAAAACATTAAAAGTTAGCTTTTTCAAGTATTAATTTAACTTATGAATATTATAGTAATATTTGTGTTTCATGTGTTTTAATATAGTAAATCAGTTATTATAAAAAAATATATATAAATGGTTAATTGAATAAGAATATTTGTTCATTTTAATAATGCTTTTATCATTACTTTTAATTGTTTATTGGTGGGGATTCATAGGATAGTAGGCAGGGTACTGTTTCAATGTAAAATGTTTGAATTTTTTTTAGTTTTCATTTTTTCATTTGTAATATAATTGTTTAAAATGTAATATATTTATTTTATATTTGATGAATGAATTTATTTTAAACATGTTTTATTTTCATAATTTTTACATCTACATTTAACTGTTTTATTTAAATATTTGTGATTGGGAATAGCCAATTTAACCAATCCAAAGTCCAACACTTTCCCTTACTTTGAAGTGGAAATAGTAGATTTGACCTCTCCAAAGTCCAACACATTGGAGAGAGAATATTAAAGCTAACCCTTTCAAAGTCCAACACCTTGGGACTCTTGGATGTGGTATGAGCCAAAAATGAAAATACACAAAGGCCATTTTCTGCATCCTGCCCCCACTATGCTAGGCTGAAGCACATACACAGCAGGGTTGGGTGTAGGGTTATGCTCTCGCTGCGGTTCGTGCAGGTAACAGTGGTGGGGCCGCGTGGGGGGGATTTCGAGGGTCGATGCAGAAGGAAAATTATTTATTTATTTAATTTTCCCTCTGCATCGTCCCTCAAATTCCCCCCCCCCCACGCTGTGCGAATGTTATGCTCTGCAGCCAACTCCTGCTTCACATGTATAAAGGCGGTGTCCTGCAGGGTGTTGGCGCCCCACAGCATGTTGGACCCTACTGCACACAGATAAGACTGTGCACTGTGACAGTCAGCCATGAACAGAAGCTGAGGTCCCAAAAAGTGTTTAATGTGGAGGAGCATCAGAAAAGGAAATTCTGTGAAAATATGCTTGGTTTATATAATATATTATATCAATATTTAAATTCACCTTTCACATCCATAGGAATATTAAAACTAATGTCAACAACCGTATCATGAATGATGTTATAAATGTGGTCATTAAGGATGTCATCTACATACCGTGTGTGATGTAACATGTAAGAGGTGCACGTGATGTTTAGTTAACCAACCCATAACTGCTGAATTTTAATAGAATTTAGGTTTGTGTTCATAGCTGCACTTTAACTGTGTTTTTTCAGTGAATTTCAGAGTTTTGTTTTTAAACATACGCTATGGTCTTGTAAGCAAAGTGAATCATAACTTTACTTTAGCACCTGAATATACATATTGCACTCACATCACTGTGTAGATTCTGGTTCAGCTGCATTTCCCCCTGGAAAGGCCTTTTTGATTTGACTATAACTTTTAGCCATTGGACCGATCTGTGTAAAAACTGGCACATACTTGGCGTAGGCACCTAAGGTCTGGCATGACAATTTTCATGAAGATTTTGCACAGCACAGGTTGACAATAAAGTGAATTATAAATAAAATCCTAGAAATTCACTAGAACAAAAAGACACTTAAAAAACAGATTTACGGTTCTGGGTCAAATGTATCAAGCAAGTGGAGATACCTAAACATTATGACGTACAGCTCAAAGATAAGCTCTGTGGTATTCCACATGGCAAGGAAAAAACATCAAATTGGTACTGATTAAGCATCACCCTCTAAGAGCGGTCCTTAAGGAAGGAAGACAACAGTGCCAGAGCCCTATATGTAAAGCCCATTTCTTGTAGACGTTCAATCAGCAGAGAAGGGGAGATGGAATCGAAGGCCGTGGACAAGTCTAAGAGAATCAAAGCCGCACCTTGCCCTTCATCCACTAGCCACCTAATGCTGTCCATGGCCGAAACAATGCGGTTTCGGTTCCATGATGTTTACGGAAGCCGAACTGAGATGTGTGCAACCATCCCTGATTTTCCACAAACTCCATCAAATGGGCGTTTACGTGTCTCTCAAAAATCTTGGCGGAAAGCATGAGTAACGAGAGTGTATGGTAATTTTTTCATCAAGATTGGGCTTTTAAAGAGGAGGCCTGATCACCGCCTTCTTGCAAAGCTGCAGATAGCAGCCAGAAGATATAGCTTTATTCATTAAGGACACAAGAGGGCATGCAACAGTACCAGCCACCATGTGCAAAACTGTAGGTCTGCATGGTTCCAGGGGTGAGACTGACTTGGTATTAAGAGATACTGTTCCACCATTTCAGTGATAAGAGATGGAAAACCCGTGAGCAAATTAGACTTTTGGTTTATCGTTTCTGGAGTCGGAAGAGGTTCCAACCGTGGCTTGCTACCTAGGGGCTGCAGCATTAGGTAGTACAAGTTCATCATGGATGTTAGTAATTTTGAGATGGAAGAAATCAGCCAACTGATTACAAGAGTCTTGGAACCATCAAACTCTCCAGCCGAGGGAGGAGTAGAGTGCTGCTGCACCACCTTATAAAAAATGTATCGTAGATGTAGCAGATTAGCACTCCGGGCTGCTACCGCGCCCACCCTAAACGGACCCACGGACCCTTCACCTGCAACAACTGTCACTTCACCTGCCCACGGACCAACACCGCTCCCGTCAAGAACAACTCCCCCGGAAGCAATCTCCACTGCATCCTGGTCAACACCCTCTCCATCCACAGGCACGCCATCGAACTGTGGAACCTCATCAACTCTACGAACCCGGACATCGCCTTCCTCACCGAGACCTGGATGAATCCCTCCTCGGCACCCGACATCGCCATAGCCATCCCCGACGGCTACAAAATCATCCGGAAAGACCGCACCAACCGCATCGGAGGAGGCATCGCCATCGCACACAAAAACTCCATCCGCATCTCAACCAACACCGACAACTCACTCCCCAACGCCGAACATCTCCACTTCACGATCCACAGCGACCCCAAGACCACCCTCAGAGGCACCCTCATGTACAGACCACCAGGACCCCGCACCAAGTTCAGCGAAGACATCGCAGACTTCGTCACCCCTCACGCACTCTCGTCCACCGACTACATCCTCCTAGGAGACCTCAACTTTCACCTGGAGAACCTCACCGACAACAACACCACCGCCTTACTGGACAACCTCACCAACCTGGGACTGAATCAGCTAGTCAACACACCCACCCACTACGCCGGACACACGCTCGACCCCATCTTCTCCTCCAGCAAACACATCACCTTCAGCCACACCACCGAACTCACCTGGTCGGACCACAGCTGCGTCCACTTCATCTTCAAGAAGACCACTGTGCACCACCACACCCAGCAACCACCAAGAAGACACTGGACTCGTATCACCACGGATCAGCTCGCATCAACCCTCTCCCAGAACCGACCCACCAGCACCACCGACCCAAACGAAGCCGCCAACAACCTCACCAACTGGATCTCCGACTGCGCCGACCGCCTGGCCCCCCTGAAAACTCAAGCCAGCACCAACAACCACAAGAAAAACTCCTGGTTCACCCCCGACCTCAAGGACTCCAAGAAAGAATGCCGCGCCCGCGAGAAGACGTGGCGCCTCAACCAAACCGAAGAGAACATGTCAGCTCTCAAGGACGCCACCCGCCAACACCACCAACACCTCCGCGCCGCACGAAAAACAGCCTACCGGAACAGACTTGACAAAAACCCCCACAACAGCAAGGAACTATTTGGCATCGTCAAAGAGCTCTCCAACCCGGACGCAGAAAACAACCCCATCCCCCCATCACAGGACCACTGCGACTCCCTCGCGACCTTCTTCCACCACAAGATCACCGACATATACAACAGCTTCCCGACCACCGACACGAACCCCCCCCCCCCCGGAACCCGCTACCGACATCACCACCATCCTCACCTGGAGCCCAACCACCACCGAGGAGACCACCCGCGTCATGAACTCGATCCACTCCGGATCCCCATCGGACCCCTGCCCGCACCACATCTACAACAAAGCCGACGACATCATCGCACCGCACCTCCGAGATGTCATCAACGCCTCCCTCACCACCGCCACCTTCCCGGAGAGCTGGAAACACGCAGAGCTCAACGCCCTCTTAACGAAACCCACAGCAGACCCCACCGAACTCAAAAACTTCCGGCCCATCTCTCTCCTGCCGTTCCCCGCCAAAGTGATTGAGAAAATTGTCAACACTCAACTCTCCAACGCCCTGGAAACCAACGACTCCCTCGACCCCACACAGTTCGGTTTCAGGACCAACCACAGCACCGAAACCGCCCTCATCGCAGCCACGGACGACATCAGAGCCCTGACCGACAAGGGTGAGACCGTGGCCCTCATACTCCTGGACCTCTCCGCAGCCTTCGACACGGTCTGCCACCGCACCCTGATACGACGCCTCAGCAACGCCGGCATCAGAGGCAAGGCCCTCGAATGGATCATCTCCTTCCTCTCCGGAAGGACTCAGAGAGTCCGCCTGCCCCCCTTCAGATCCACAGCCACGGAGATCATCTGCGGCGTACCTCAAGGATCCTCCCTCAGCCCCACTCTCTTCAACATCTACATGACCCCCTGGCGAACATCACACGCAAACACGGACTGGACCTTATATCATACGCCGACGACACCCAGCCCATCTTATCACTCACAAACAACCCCACCTCAGCTAGGACCAGACTTCATGAAGGAATGAAGGAAGTGGCGAACTGGATGACAGACAGCCGCCTGAAACTGAACGCCGACAAGACGGAGTTCCTCATCCTCGGCCCCACCCCCACCGCATGGGACGACTCCTGGTGGCCCCCCGCCCTAGGCAGCACTCCCCAACCCACCGACCACGCACGCAACCTCGGCTTCATCCTGGACTCATCCCTCACCATGACCAGACAGGTGAACTCAGTGACCTCAGCATGCTTCAACACCCTCCGCATGCTCCGCAAGATCTTCCGCTGGATCCCCACCGACACCAGAAAGACCGTCACCCACGCCCTCGTCAGCAGTCGCTTGGACTACGGGAACACCTTGTACGCGGGCATCACCACCAAGCTGCTGAGGAAACTCCAACGGATCCAGAACGCTGCCGCAAGACTCATCCTGGACATCCCTCGCCACCACCACATCTCAGGACACCTGAAAAAACTCCATTGGCTCCCCGTCAACAAGAGGATCACCTTCCGACTCCTCACCCACGCACACAAAGCCCTTCACAACCTCGGACCCAAACTCATCAACAACCGCGTCTCCTTCTACACTCCTCCGCGCACTCTACGATCCGCCGGACAGGCCCTGGCAGCCGTACCCCGCATCCGCAAAGCCACCGCCGGAGGAAGATCCTCTCTTTCCTGGCAGCGAAGACCTGGAACTCTCTGCCCAGCCACCTTCGCGCCATACCTGAACACCTCTCCTTCAGAAGGCAGCTCAAGACCTGGCTCTTCGAGCACTGACCCCCCCCCCCCCCCCTCCCCAGCGCCTTGAGACCCTTTATGGGTGAGTAGCGCGCTTTATAAATGCGAATGATTGATTGATTGATTGATTGATTGATTGATTGATTGATTTCGTTGGTGCCGTATCAAGATTTCTCCTAATCCTGTACTCATGAGCAGCTTTTACATGCTTCTCATAATTCTTCCTCCATACTCCCTCTTGACGGTGACAAGCTTGCCAAAGGGCTCTAAGGAGAAGTCCTCCTGAACTTAACTTCCATATGTGGGCTACCATAGGCTGCAAAGTTTTCTGAACCCTTGTTCACATCATCCTGTATCTCAACAGGTATGCTAACTAAGGTAGTGACCAAAGTTTCTGCAGCTTCCTCCTTCCAGTTTCTCCTGCAGACCTTAGCGGATGGTTCTGTAAACAATGCTGTCTACTGTGGGTAATGTTAAGATCAGCTCGTCCGTTATCATCTACTAGGGCATCAGGGAGTGTCTGCACCTCCTGGAGTATGTCCTCCAACAGCCCTGCTTTGAGTATCCTCTGGAGTCCCCTAGCCTCCTCCCTCCTCAGTTCCACCGCCTCTACCCCATTTTAACGTCACTGCACGCCAGTGTTGCACACTTGGAGGGTATGCGCCTTCCAATGCATTGCTATGGCGCGACCTGCAATAAGTATCACGAGATCTATGAATCAGTTGGTCACTTTTTGGGCCTTCTTATGTTTGTATAACCCCAATACCACACCTTCCATAGTATGCAGGTTGGCACGGCTCAACAGTATTGTTAGTGTGCTGGTAACCACATTCCACAATATTGCAGCCTTTGGGCAGGTCCAGAATATATGCGCCATATCCGCACTGTGCGTACAACATCTAGGGCAGAGGGGGGAAGTATTCAACATTTTGTGTAATGCTGCAGGGGTAAGATACGCCCTATGCAGTATATTGTATTGAATGAATTGAAATTTGGCGTTTCTCCACAGTTTCCGCGGCTATTGCATAGCCCGTTCCCACGGTTTCAGTCCTGGCCTGTGTCCCACTCCCATTGTCTACGTGTACCCAGCAATGAGTCCGTTGTCGTGTGCGCTAAAGCTTTAGTAAACTAAGGAATTAGCCATCGTCCACACCCATCATATGTAGGGCATCTGTCGGTGGGTGTCGCTCTGGTTCTGTGTCCATGACATTCTATAAACGACCCAGCTCTGCTATGAATCTACAATGGGCAATGTAGTTGACCAAAGGGCATTAACGCCCCATCCATGAACAGGTCTCCAATGGAAGTTATTCCTGCCTCCCTCCATGCCATTAGGCCGTCCCTCCCTTTGAGTTCACAGAATGGTGCTATGATGTTTATACTTATTGCCGGGGAGTGTGGCACCATCCTTGGCATAGGATGTAAGCCTCTCTGGTAACTTTGACAGGCAATCCGCGCAAGATTATTTGCCTCACGAGGAATCCTTGCCTTGGGCGGCAGTGCCCCCCCCCACCATCTTCTGCGCCCTGTTCACTGGCGCTATGCCCACCTCGTTAATCTGTCTCCCTGCCAGCCATCTCGTGGGCCACTACAGCTGTCCCAATCAGTAGTGTTCACAGTTTGGTGATCCTAGGCCTCCTTTGTCAAATGGCAGCTGCAATTTACAGAGCCCCACTCGCCTTCTGCCCCTATTCCAGACAAACCCTCCCAGTTGTGCGTGCACGGACGTCAAGGTTAGCCACGGGATGGGTGCTGACAGATTGTGAAAAAAGTATAGACGCCAGTGGAGCATCACCATTTTAGAAAGGGATACTCGCCCTTGCAATGTAAGTGGTAGGGTACCCCCAAAATGCCATCTGTGGGTGGCGGGAGGATATAGCCCTGATGAGGATTTCGTCAATGATGTCCTGTGTATTGTTATAAATGCGGACCCCTAAATATTGGAACATGTGTGGTTCCCATTTTAATTGATCGCCAACAGGTATCTCTTGTGGGAGGCAATCAGCACGAAGAGGTTAAACACACGACTTTGCCCAGTTGACCCGTAGACTCCATGCCCTCCGATATTCTTCTAGAATTCCTGTAATCTTGGGAATCCCCATTCGGATGTCACGCATCTAGAGGAGAACATCATCCACGTACATCGAAACTATGTGGACTTCCTCATTCAGCGGGACTGCCCATTCCCCTCCATCTTGGCAAAGCCGCTGGGCTAAGAGCTCCATCGCCGGGGCAAGAGAAGCAGCAGGAGGGGACAACCCTGTCGGTTACCCCTACTCACCGAAAAAGGAAGGCGACACAGCTTGGCCTATTTTTACCCGGGCGACAGGTGCCGTATATACTCTATCCAAACTTGGGATGGAATCCACTGGTGGAGTTGCATCAAGTACATCCGGGCCAGAAGCTTCATTGGCTCATGATTCTGTTACAAACAAACAATCTGGGTCATGTGATGCGAGAAAATCAGCAAATTCCACTTTGGGCCTCCTTTCGAGGCCCGTAGCAGCACTTTTGCGCCGCCGGAATGTCACTTTTTTGATGCTCCGGTGCTGCAATGTGCTGCAGCATATTTACAAGGCCACGCAAAGCCACTTTGCGTGGCTTTCCATGGCCATGTAAATATGTGCCCCTTTCATGCAGAACACTGCGTGAAATGGGCATTCCATGAGTGTTGCTGTGGGTGTTTCCGCGCAACACCCATGGAATCTGAAGCATTCCCAGATTTACGAGGAGTCGTAAACCTGGGAATGTGTCATTTTCTAACGCCAGCCTAAGGTTGGCGTTAG
Organism: Triturus cristatus; assembly: GCF_964204655.1. Lineage (NCBI taxonomy): Eukaryota > Metazoa > Chordata > Amphibia > Caudata > Salamandridae > Triturus > Triturus cristatus. The sequence goes on along the minus strand of NC_140585.1, from coordinate 30,520,356 downwards.
GGAGGTGCAACAAGGAGAAATATCCTTATTTCTCCTCGTTTTTTCATCTTTCTATGTTATGTAGGCTGCATTCTGCAGCGCACAGAGAACGAGGAAAACACCTCTTGTGATTGGTTTTGTGCAGGAAGGTGTCCCTTCCTGCACAAAAACAATCACCTCTACAACGCAGACACATTGGCGCAAGGGTGCCTGCGTTGGCGCATGGCAGCCATTGTGCGCCAGCGCAGGGGAAAAGATTCCTTGTGGTGCTGCCCTGTGCCAAAACCTCGTAAATGAGGCCCTTTGTGTTTTACTAAAGATCTAGCATTGATGAGAAACCCTTAAAACTTATTTTCTGATTGAGCAATTATGGACCTCCTACTTCATCAGAGATAGGAACACTAAGCTGATCTCCACCAAACTTGGGACTTGCTTGGCCTATGCCACTAATGTCTCGCATGCCAATATTCGGGCAGTTCCATGCACAGGGAAAAAAGTTCAAAGAGGGGGTGGGCCAAAAAGATGTTTTCCCATTTTAACTCCGACAGGGTATTTTGCTTGCAGGTCCAGCAAACAATTGCTAAACAGATTTACCCCAAGCTTAGCAGGAAAGTGGAACTTTACTCAGAAATTCTGCTCTCAGTCTGGTGTAAATCCATTCAGTAGTTTTTGAGATTCTCAAATTTGAAAAATGAGCCCGTGGGCTTGAAACAATTAACACTTTTATCTTGTCCTTTGAACAGCTGTTTGTTCATTTGCTTACCTCTTGCACCAATTGATAAACATGCATGAACTTTGGTAGACGCTGGGATCACCTCTTGGTATTTTCATACTTGATCAGATCTCCCTATTGGGGTCCAGTTAAAAAAGAAGGGGCTAATTCATTTGCCACCACTGTGCAACGAATCAGCTTAAAATTGGGCAAACGCTTGGAAGGATTACTTTTCTGTTGATATGTCAAGTTTTGCGCCATTCATGAAAAGGGGAATAAAAAGAGGGCAATAAAATGTTCATTTGCTTATAAATTTACTGCTGTTTGGTGAAACTGCATCAAGCGTGGAAAGCCATTATTTTTGTGTTGATACATTTGGTGAGGGGAGCAAAGCTGAAGTGGGGAGGTGAAAACATTTTTGATTTTCTAACAAGCTGGGCACAGTTTGATGAATCTGCTTGAAATGTGGCAGAGACTTAACATGCTAAGCCCATGGTCAGGCAGATTTAAAGGGTGGGTCAAAGAAGTGGCAAAGACTTAGAAGGTTTAGAATTCTGAATTGGTTATATAAAGATCTGAGCAGATCTGACTGATTGCACCATGAGCCTTGCGTGCCTTAAATGCCTGACCTGGTGCTGGTGTGAGATCTGACTGAATGGACATTTGCCCTGGGAGACTCTCAGAGATGTCAGCTGGTAATGCTATGTCTCATACAGAATGGATAGCCTCTTGTAGACACCTGTAAGACCTACTGCCAACTTGTGCCCCATCCATGCCAAACTTTCTGAAGCGAAACTGCCATATTTACACTTCACGCTTCTATCTCGGTGTATCTATGTAGCACATTTGTGCCTAGAATGTGACAGAATTATAGGGGAGGGGTTGCCCAGAACTTTCAATCTTCCATGTCCCTATCAATCAATCATGGTTGGTAAAGCACAGCTACTCACTTGCTCACTCCGTTGCCTGCTGGGTCATCCAAAGAGCCAGGTCTTGAGGTCCTTCCTGAACTGGAGCAGTGTAGGGGCCTGCCGGAGGTGGACGGGAAGTTCGTTCTAGGCCTTGACTGCGAGGTAGGAGAAGGAAATTCCTCCCATTCTGGTCTTGTAGATGCGTGGGATGGTGGCTAGAGAGAGGTCAGCTGATCGGAGGTGTCTATTGGGTCAGTGGAAGGATTGTTTAGGTATGCAGGTCCAAAGTTGTGGAGGGCCTTGTATGCGTGAGGAGCTTGAAGGTTATTCTTCTTTCGATCGGGAGCCAGTGGAGGTCACAGAGGTGTTGGGTGATGTGATTGTGATGGGGGACGTCTAGGATCAGTCTGGCTGTGGCGGTCTGGATGGTCTGGAGTTTGCAAAGTAGTTTCTTGTTGATTCCAGCATAGAGGGCATTGCAGTAGTCCAGTCTGCCACTGATGAGGGCATGCAAGACCGCTTTTCTGGATTTGGATGGAATCCATCTGAACGTTTTTCTGAGTTTTGTAGGGTATTGAAGCAGGCTGTGGATACGGTGTTGATCTGGTGGTTCATTGTGAGTGATGAGTCAAATATGATGCAGAGGTTTCGTACATGGTCCATCTGGGTGGGGGGGTTTCTGAGGGCGGGGGGCCACCAGGTGTCGTCCCATGCGGAGGGGGTGGAGTCAAGGATGAGGACTTCTGTTTTCCCTGAGTTGATTTTCAGGCAGCTCTTGATCCAGGTGGTGCCGGCTTTCATCCCTTTTTGGAAGTTGTGCCTGGTGATATTGGGTTCTTTGATGAGGGAGAGGCTGAGCTGGGTGTCGTCGGCATAGGACACAATGTTGAGCCCTTGGTTTTTGACAATGGATGCGAAGGAGGCCATGTAGATGTTGTAGAGGGAGGTGCTGAGGGAGGATCCCTGAGACACTCCACATCTGGTCTCTGTTGGTTCTGAGAGGTAGGGCGGGTGTCTGACTCTCTGGGTTCTGCCTGTGAGAAATTAGCATATCCAGTCAAGGGCCTTTCCGCATATGCCGGCGTTGTGGAGTCCGGTGGCTAGTGTGCAGTGGGAGATGGTGTTGAAGGCAGCAGAGAGGTCCAGGAGGATGAGGGCTGCTGTTTAGATCTGGTTGAGGAGGGAGCAGATGTCGGTGGCGGCAAGAAGGGCGGTCTCGGTGCTGTGGTTTCTGCGGAATCTGGATTGGGAAATGTCCAGGATGTTCTTGGCTTCAGTGAAGTTTAGTAGCTTAGTGTTGACGCCCTTTTCGATTACCTTGGCTGCGAATGGAAGTAGGGAGATCGGCTTGAAATTCTTGAGGTCCGTCGGGTCGGGTCTGCAGAGAGTTTCTTCAGGAGGGGTTGGCTTCGGCATGTTTCCAGTCATCGGGGAATGTGGAGGTTTCAAAGGAGTAGTTAATTATCCAGCGCAGTTCGTATGTGATGGCCGTGGCGGCTCTGTCAATGATGTGCGGTGGGCAGGGGTCTGAGGGTGCTCCGGAGTAGATGTTCTTCATGGTCTTTGGGGTGTCTTCTGTCGTGAGCGGGGTCCAAGTGAGCAGGGTCTGTTGGGTGTCGTCGCTGGGGGTGGTAGTAGGGGCAGTGAGAAGGTCTTGGTTGTCAAAGTGTGTTCAATGCCTAACTATTCTGTGAAACAATGTTAAGGCAGGATGAGTTTGTTTTATTTGTAAGCACTTAAGCATTGCTACAGTGCTTATTCTGGATATTTAGGACACAGAATATATACAATGGGTAATATTCTCTCTCTCTCTACCTTATACTGGGATGTGCGTTTAAAAGGTTACAGTTTTAATATACTGTGTAACATTGCACCAGGCCTGGCTGGCAGAAATTCCTAACAAACCAATGAAAACAAGCTCACTACCAATGTTCAAAACATCTTGAGATGCCCCTCACTCACGTGAGTTGGGAAACCCTTTTTTAACAGAACCTTTACCCACTAACACTAGTAAGTGGCATGCTTCATCATAGGTTTCCACCCAAGAAGCCTTGCGCATCTTGGGATGCTACGATGCCTGAATTACAGTAAAGCAGGTTTTTTTCAGAGTTTTTCAGGATTCAGATGATTAAAATTACTTCAAGATTACCCACCACTCAAAGTAATTTTAATAACGGAAAACGTGTTAGGTAGATGGGATATGAGATGGTGATGATATCCCACGTCTTAGGTCTACATGTTTCAGCCATCTAATAAAGTGCCCACAGGGTCAATATGGCTTTCTTCAGGACCGAGATCTCCCTGTCACTAGAGTGTCATTCCTAATCGGTGACCACATGCATGCTAAGAGTGCGGCACAGGTGTAGTAGTTCATAACTTACAATTTCTTCTATCACTCTGTGTGATTATTTATAGTGCGGTATTTCCTTTCGATAGGGACACTCTTAGGGGAGGTGGACCCTGTAGTCACACATTCGTTAAGGTGTCATGCGGACCTCCAGAGGACCAAAGAGGTAGTTGATGTGCAAGGGAGTGAGGAAGCACGCCAGATAGGTGCTGTCCTCTTTCTATTTCTAATGATTGTGCATCTGCGTGCATGCACAAAGCCAGCCTGCCGATTCTGGTGCTTATGGGCAAGTTTATAGAGCAGTGAGATGTGTGTGTCAATCTCTTGCCTCAGCCCTTCATCGTGTGCCCCAGTTTAAGCCCTGGTGGTTTGGTCTACTCCCCCAGGGTTGGAAAATTGTGCATAGAGTCACTGCCCCCATGCCTCTCTGCCGGCTTTTGCCTTGTTTCCCAGCTGCCCCGTATTTCTGTGTCCTTTTTGCCTTCTGTGCCATCCATTTTTCACTGACTTCTGTGCCCTTAGCTTTCTGTGCCACTCGTTTCCCCCTCGTTTTTGTGCCCCTTTTGCCTTCTGTGCCACTCGTTTTTTATTGATTTTTGTGCCCTTTTGCCCTATTCTGTGCCCTTTTTCCTTCTGTTCCCTCCGTCGTCCCTCACCGCCCCTGCCGCTGTGTCCCCTGTGGCCCCGCCCTCTGACTGCCCACTGCCCATTCGCTGCCCCCGCCTCTCGCCTCCCAGCTGCTCCTCCCTCCCACCTCCCTAATATGCTGGCTGCTGCACAGCCGCGGCGCTGGCGCGCCGAAGGCGCGCCTAAGGCAAGCCCCTCTGCTCCCGTCCCCGCCTGGACCGCGCCCAGCAACAGAACCCATGGCCCCGGCTCCCGCCACGACGACCGCTGCCGCTATGATGCCAGCACACTCCACGCCCTCAACCCCGGACGGACCCACACCTGCTTCAAGGCTGCCCCGAAACCCACAAACGGTCCCTTCACCTGCCGGAACTGCAGCTACACCAGCCTCAGAACCGACGAACCACCCGCCAAGGATGACCGCACCCACCTGCGATGCATACTACTGAACCCGCCGTCGAGCTCTGGGACCTGCTCGACACAACATCCCCAGATGTCGCCTTCCTGACAGAGACCTGGTTGAACGACTCCTCCGTACCCGACATAGCCATCCCAGACGGCTACAAGATCACCCGCAGAGACAGCACCAACGGAGTCGGAGGAGGAATCGCAATCGTCCACAAGAACAGCATCAGGGTCGTGACTAGCACCGACGACGCGCTTAGCACCGCCGAACACATGCACTTCCAGATCCACACAGACCCCAACTCCACCCTCAGAGGTACCCTCGTCTACCGACACCTAGGACCCTCCCCCCAGTTCAGCGACTCCATTGCCGACTTCATCAGCACGCACGCCCTGACCTCCACCAACTACATCCTCCTCGGAGACCTAAACTTTCACCTTGAGAACAACAACGACAACAACTCCACAACCCTGATCGATAACCTCGCCAACCTCAGACTAAAGCAACTCGTCACAACGCCCACCCACTCCGCCGGCCACACGCTCGACCCCGTCTTCGCCTCAAGCCCGCACGTCTCCGTCAGCCACACAACCGAACTCCTCTGGACCGACCACCTCTGCATACACTTCACCTTCCAGAAACCCACCACTGCACCCAACAGATCCCCCGCCGCTGCTGGAGCAAAATCACAGAAGACCAACTACATGCAAACCTCGCTCTCTGCCCATCCACTGAACCCTCCAACACCGACGACGCTGCCCACAGCCTTAGACGCTGGATCGAAGACTGCGCCAACACCTCGCCCCACTGAAGAAACCCCCCCATAGAGACACCAGCAAGAGGGCCAGCTGGTTCACCCCAGAACTCCTAGCCTCCAAGCAAGCCTGCCGGAAACTAGAGAAGAAATGGCACAGCTAACAAACTCCGGACAACCGCGAAGCACACAAGGACGCCATCCGCAACCACCACCACCTCATCAGAGTCGCCAAGAGAACCTCATTCAAAGACCGCCTCAACAACAATGCACACAATAGCAAGGAGCTCTTCAACATCGTGAAGGAACTCTCCAACACCAACGACATCCCACCGTCACAAGCCCTGTGCGACTCCCTCGCCACCTTCTTTCACTGCAAGATAGCAGACATCCACGACAGCTTCAACACCCAGACAGACCCAACAGACAGCAACACAACAGACCCTCCGCACACCATCGACCACGACCGCCTGCTAGCCCGGGCCAAAGTGAGCATCGATGACACCATCAAGACCATGAGCATAATCCACTCCGGCTCTCCGTCAGATCACTTCCCACACCACGTCTTCAACAAAGCAAGCAGCTCCATCGCACCGCACCTGCGCAACATCATCAATCTCTCCCTCGAGACCGTGACCTTCCCAGAGAGCTGGAAACACGCCGAGATCAACGCCCTACTAAAAAAACCAAGGCTGACCCAAGAGACCTCAAGAACTTCCGGCCCATCTCTCTGCTCCCCTTCCCGGCCAAGGTCATCGAGAAAATCGTCAACAGACAGCTAACCCGATACCTCGAAGAAAACAGAATCCTGGACCCTTCCCAGTCAGGGTTCCGCAGCAACCACAGCACCGAGACCGCCCTCATCGCTGCCACCGACGACATCAGGACCCTGCTGGACAACGGCGAGACCGCAGCACTAATCCTCCTAGACCTCTCCGCCGCCTTTGACACCGTCTGCCACCGCACACTACGCGCATTCCTCCACGCCGCAGGGATCTGAGACAAGGCGCTGGAATGGACCACCTCCTTCCTCTCCGGCAGAACCCAGAGCGTCCGCATCCCCCCATTCCGGTCCGAAGCCTCCGAGATCATCTGCGGCGTACCCCAGGGATCCTCCCTCAGCCCAACACTGTTCAACATTTACATGGCTCCGCCTGCACACGTCGCCCGACAGCACAACCTCAACATAATCTCCTACACCGACGACACTCAACTGATCCTCTCCCTCACCAAGGACCCCATCACCGCCAAAGCCAACCTCCACGAAGGGATGAAGGCCGTCGCCGACTGGAGGAAGACCAGCCGTCTGAAGCTGAACTCAGACAAGACAGAGGTCCTCATCCTCGGCTCCAACCCTTCAGCCTGGGACGACTCCTGGTGGCCGACGGCACTGGGAGCAGCCCCGACACCCACCGACCACGCACGCAACCTGGGAATCATCCTCGACTCAACGCTTTCAATGTCCAAGCTGGTCAACGCCGTCTCCTCCTCCTGCTTCAACACCTTCCGCATGCTCCGCAAGATCCACAGATGGATCCCGACAGATACAAGAAAGACAGTCACCCAGGCCCTCGTCAGCAGCAGACTCTACTACAGAAACGCCCTCTACGCGAGAGCCCCGACCAAGCTCATCAAACGACTACAACGCATCCAAAACGCCTCGGCACGACTGATCCTCGACGTACCACGCCACGGCCACATCAACCCCACCTGAGGGACCTGCACTGGCCCCCCGTCAGCAAGAGGATATCTTTCAATCTCCTCATCCACGCACACAAGGCACTCCACAAGACCGGCCCAGCCTACCTCAACAGACGGCTCTCCTTCTACATCTCCAACCGCCAGCTACGCTCCATCGACCTCTCACTCGCCACCGTCCCGCGCATCCGGAGAACAACCACCGGCGGGAGATCCTTCTCCCACCTCGCCGCCTAGACATGGAACACCCTCCCACTGAGCCTCCGACAGTCTCAAGACCTGCTGACCTTCAGGAGGATGCTCAAAACCTGGCTGCTCGATCAGTAGCGCCCCCCCAGCGCCTTGAGACCCTTGCGGGTATGTAGTGCGCTTTACAAATGATTGATTGATTGGCCTCATCGATCCAGGCCATACTCCCTGGTCCCACCCACTGTTTCGCTCTTCAAGGACTCAACATTCATAATCGCCAAAAGGTTCCCAGTTACTTGGAGCAGATTCTTCCTTCAGAGGAGGTGAGGACGGAAATGTCTTGGTGGTTGGACCACATGGAGGCCTGGAATGGCCAGGCAATTTTTGGGTCGACCCCGGAGATAATAATCGAATCTGGTGTCAGCCGGTGGGGCTGGGAAGCACGTTGTGACCCAATATCCAAAAGGATCGTTGGTCCAAAGCAGAGCTGGATCTCCATATCAACTGCTCGGAGATCCTTGCGGGTTCATTTGCGATTCAGAGTCTCTCCCCGGAGAAGTCCGATTGTTGCATACTTCTTCGTATGGACAACATCTTGGTGATGTGTTATGTGAACAAGTTGGGAGGGATGAAATCACGCCTTCTTGCGGACATAGATAAGTATTTTTGGCACTCTTGTCTCCAACATCGATATCTGTGGTGGCGGAGTACCTCCCGAGCCAGAGCAATACTGTGGTGGACTGGCAATCCTGCCATCTGAGGGACTTCAGAGATTGAAGACTTCATTTGCAGGTATTCCATACGCTTCAACATTTTTTGGGCCCCTTAATGGTGGACCTTTTTGCATCTTGCCTGACTTTCTTCAGTTGGCGTCCAGATGCTCAGGTTATTGATGCATTTCTCTAGGACTGGTCTCCCTTCCTGGGTTATGCCTTTTCCCCATTCATGGTGATTCCCAGGGTTTTGGTGCAGTTGATGCGACAGGAACAGAGCTGATCTTAGTGACTCCTCTCTGGAGAGCGCAAGTGTGGTTTCTAGTAATTCTGGGAATGGTATGTAGCTGTCCATTTCTGGTCCCCTCTTGTTGGAACCTCCTTCTAGATCCAGTGGACCTTCCAAATTCACTGATCCTGTCAGATCACCTCTCTCTGGTGGCTTGGAGAATTTCTCTGAAAGATGGAGTCCCCTGGGCCTTTCGCAAGAGGCTAATGCTTTCATCTGTCAAGCTTGGTACTAGGGCACACACAAGCGCTGTACATCGGCATGGAGACGACGGTGTAATTGGTGCTGTGAATGAGGTGCAGATCTTGTTAGAGCAGATTGTAGTTCTGTCATAACTGTTTTTTGTCCTCCGTGACTTCCGCGGGAATGGCCTACCGTTCTGTGAACAATTTTCAGTCCGCTATTTTGGTAGTTTGTTTACTGGTGGATTGTAAACCCATTGGCGAGCATGTAAATTGTTGAGAGGTATTCACATGGCTAACCCTCCTCAGCCTAAATTTTCTGTATTATGGGACATTAATGTAGTCCTACGGATTTTGGATTCTTGGCCTGAGAATAAGTATCTCACTCGGAAACAGCTGTCAGCCAAGCCAAATTGACCATGCTTCTGTGTCTGATCTCATGTAAGCGTGTGTCTGACGTAAAAGCTCTGGATCTGGCTGGGAGAGTCTTCTATCCTGAGAGGTTACTTTTTCTATTTTGTAACGGACCAAATGTAATACCACTCTGGCCAGATGGATGTGCTGCCTTCTCAGTGAAGCCGGGTTTGATACCGCTGTGTTTGGCACCCACTCCACTAGAGGGGCAATGGCTTTCAAATCTTCTACTTTGGGTTCTCGCTTAGATGATATTCTAAGGGCGGCAGATTGATAATCAGAATCTATGCTTAAATCATGTTATTATAAGGCTATTGTGGATGGTGCTTCTGTGAAGGGAGCTCAGCTATAAACAAGCATAATCGGATTCTCCGGTCAGGACATAGAAAAAAAATTCTAGCATATGCAACAAGAATTTTCAGTTCTATTAAGAACACACAGGTGAGGATTATCCCACCCATTTACTTGCATATAGATGTGCTTACATATGTATTTGATTGTTTCATGTGTCTTGATGTTTCCCCCCCAAATTATGTTATACTTTTATTCAGATATGTCCATTACGGGCCAGTGTTTACACCTTTGGTGTTTTTAAGCACTCTATATGAAATGAGAAAACGTGATTTGTCTTTAGACAGCATTCCAGAAGTTTGGGAATGTGCTTGGCTGTTTCCTGAGTTCGTCAGATGATAATCTTCTCCCCACTGTTGCAGCTGGAGATCTTTGGGGTCCTTGGAACTGAGTTTGTCAAGTTGGGCTCCTGTTGGGTCTGACGGTGAATTTTTTCCAGTTAATGTAAGATCCTATCATCGGAGGATCTTGGCCTGTTTAACTGTTGCATTGGACTTGAGCAAAGAAAGAGAAAGCTGTCTGGTGGTGAGAAGGTTATGTAAGGCTGGGTCTCTATGGTAGGTCATGTGACTGTGGTGTGGTCAGCTCAAATGTAGTGTTTATTAAAGTTTTTTATGCAAAGGTTGGTCGCACACTGCTCGTCACACCAGCAAGTTGCCCCAAGTATTATTAAAGTTTTTAGTTGATTGGCTACTGAAAAAGAAACAGTAGAGAGAGATCAGCATAATCCTCGCCTCCGTGTCATTAATGAAATTGAAAATTCTTGTTGAGAATCCTGGAAAATTGTCTATTATTTTTTCTTCTCTAACTGCAAAGTTCCAGGTTTTTGTAAAGTGAACTGTCTGACCTGCTATATGACATGTGAAATACAAGGCTGTATGGTATCAGTTTTTTCTTAACACATATTTAAATAGCTAATAAGTCAACTGTACAAACATTTCAAAATATATTTCAGTTGTTTTGTACAACTGCGTGATGAAAAAAATATTTTAATAGGTTAAAAAAAATCAGAACACTTTACTTGGTGATGTGCAATGAGGAGGGCTAAACACACGAAGAGGTATGACTTGTTCAAGCTAGGAACAAATGGTTAGGAAGAATATGAGAGTGAGGATGGAGTCAGCAAATGGGAAGCCTAGGGGCGGGCTGAAGCCCACAAAGTACATACAACATGTCTCTCCACGACAGCTCATGTGCTGTCTAGCTGAGACATTAAAAATATGCTAGGCAGGGCAAGTCAACTTCTGCTGCTTTGAAAGTATGTGAGGAGGGGCGGTTGCTGCTCACAAATGTCAAGCTCAAAAACATTTATCAGAGTCCTCGCACAATTTGGCATGGAGCCCAAGATGACCGTCCTTGCATCACTAAGATAACCGTTTCAAGATGGCCGCCGAGCCCCTGCCATACATATGATCAAGGAGGCGGTCTAGTCGTTGCTTGTAAGGATTCAGTTGCATGATGGCGTCTGACGTTGCGTCTTAGAGTTGCTTAGATCTGCCACCGCAGCGTCTGATTGGCTGCTCCCTGCGTGATGACGTCACCACCTGCTCCAGTCCAGTAACCCTGAACCATGGCGGTCCTGGCACCCCTGCTCGCCCTGCTGTACTCGGCCCCGCGGCTCACGCGATGGCTGGCGCGGCCCTACTACCTCTTCTCGGCTCTGCTGTCGCTCGCCTTTCCGCTAGTGCGGAAGGCGCCGCCGCTGTGCCTGGGACTGCCTACCCAGCGCGAGGACGGCAACTCCTGCGACTTTGACTGGGTAAGTGCCCGTGACGTCACGGCTCTTAAGGGGCCAGGGTTGTTGCCGGCTGACCTTGTGCGCCCTCTGCCGGCGGCACCGGAGCGCTGCAGCGCTCGTGGTGTGTGTCATGACCTCATACGACCCTCTGATGACCTCATGCGACCCTCTGATTACCTCATGCACCCCTTTGATGACCTCATGTACCCTGCTTGTTACCCCTCATAACTAGCGTTACCATTTGACCTTATCGCAAGGTTACCAGAGGACACCTGTTAGTGATCCCTTATAACTAGGGTTACCACATTATTTCATAACCAGGGTTACCAGATGACACCTGTTTGTGACCCCTCATAACTAGGGTTACCAGATGACAGCTGTTTGTGAACCCTCATAACTAGAGTTAGCAGATGACCTTATAACCAGGGTTACCAGATGACAGCCGTTTGTGACCCCCTCATAACTAGGGTTACCAGATGACCTTTTAACCAGGGTTACCAGATGACAGCTGTTTGTGACCCCTCATAACTAGAGTTACCAGATGACCTTATAACCAGGGTTACCAGATGACAGCTGTTTGTGACCCCTCATAACTAGAGTTAGCAGATGACCCCATAACCAGGGTTACCAGATGACAGCTGTTTGTGACCCTTCATAACTAGAGTTAGCAGATGATCTTATAACCAGGGTTACCATATAACAGCTGTTTGTGACCCCTCATAACTAGGGTTACCAGATGACACCTGTTTGTGACAACTTATAATCAGGGTTATCAGATGGCACCTGTGTTGTAATCTGGTCCTTTTCCCGTTGTCCCTTTCCCCCCCCTCCCCCCCCTAATGGGCTCGCCCAGGCTTAGAATGTTGGAGCTTAAGCTCCGCTTAGAATGTTGACAGACCACTGTGAGAGGCTGGAGGATCCTATCGAATAAACTACAACCTCTAACTATTTCTGTATTCTTGGGGTTATTTACTACATTAATTTGGCGACGATATAACTCACCGTACTGGGGACGGTCCGGATCCTTCCCCCAGTATTCTGCTGCCTCTCATCGGACTTTCCTGCTGGTTGTCGCCCCTCTGCATCCCGTTCTACCTCACTGGCCGCCTCAAGAGGGATTTGTATGCGGTATACACCTTCGACGCTGCTGACCCCGTGGTGGAGAGTTTCACTGTGAGGCTCCTGCGCTGGTTTCCTCGAGTCCCGGTCAGCTGTGGTGATCGATTTCCTGTTTTCTGCCGCTCCACATTGGGACGCCTCCCCAGCTTCCCTCCCGATGAACCATACTACGGTGGTATGAGCTCCTAGGTGATCGGCGCTGAGCTGGCATTTATTGCGCGACAGTTGGTGTTCGGCTGGTATTCAGAGCAAGCTGCTGTTGGTCCTCGCTTTCAGCGCCACGTCGTGGGAGAAGCTGTGTGCCAATTACGCGTGAGCTGCCTTTCCTCAGCGATGAGGTCTCCTTCTGATTTCCTGTCTCGTCAGTGTAGCGTCCTTCGTTCCTCCTAGTGCCGGTGTCTCCGCCCCTCCTCTGACTGAATTCCCCAGAGGCCGCTCCGTGGAAAGACACTGCTCCTTATTTTCTTCAGGACTGCTCCCCCTGCTGGAAAAGATTTACTCTTTTCTCTAGTTTTTCAAGATCTTCTGGCCTGCCTCGTTTTTCGCTGACAGGCTCAGCACACGCAAGTTTCTGTTTCTTCTGCATTGTGTTTTTCTCCTTGGGTCCTTTCCTATTACACATTGGGGTGTACAACTGGTTTTGTAACTTATTCCCTTATTCCTTTATTGTCATCCAGTACCAGTCTACCACCCGTTTCTTTCGTTTCCTCACCTCATTTTTCCTCTCTTCTCTTTCTTTAGTCCTTTTCTCCCCTCTTCTACTTTTCTCTTCCTCTCTGTTCTTCATAATGTCCGCATTTGCTATGTCCCAACCCCCTCCATTCCTGGATGAGAGCGGGGATCCTACTATTCCCTGGAAAAAATGGGTAAACCTGTTTGAGTCCTACCTTATTGCCATTGGGGGGGACAGGTTTTCTGCAGTGCGTAAACAACATGTCCTACTACACAATCTGGGAAAGCATGGGAGGGATATCTTTGATGATTTGCCTGATGCTATTGTTGAAAATGCTAATGAGGGAGTGGGGGGCGAGGGAGATGTCCAACATGATGTATATCAGTTAACATTGTTGAAATTGGAAGCTCAATTCGGAGATAAAATTAATATTGTGTTGGAACGCCACAAATGTTTTATGCGTATTCAGGGAAAGAACGAAAAGGTGATAAATTACATTGCTGTTCTGAGGGGTTTAGCCTCTACGTGTGAGTTTGGTGTATTAACGGAGTCACTAATTGGAGATCAGCTTGTAAGGTGTACCAGTAACAAGAAGATCCAAGAAAGACTTCTTGCAGAAGCCCCTGATTTAAAACGTGCTATTGATATTGCTAAAAGCATAGAGCATACAGCTTATTGCATGAATGAAATGAAGGAAGCCGTGGAGGTAAAACAAGTTGCGGAGAGCAGTGTACACAAGATCTCCGTTAAAGACCACAAACACAAACCTTCATCTTCCAGTACTGAAGTACATACTGCATCGGGGAACAAGTTGAAATGTTACAGATGCGGAAATCCCAATCATCTAGCAAACAGCGTTAGCTGTCCTGCAAGGGGTGTTATATGCAGCAAGTGCAAGAAAAGAGGCCACTTCTCCAAACTATGCCACAATGCGAAAAACAGTGTCACCCACATGATAGCCAGTGAGCAGGAACAACAACTACCTAGCGAGGATATAGTGTTCCAAGTTTCCAATGTTTCAGAAAGCAACGGCATTTCCTACCCCAAATGTGAAATATTTCTGGACAACGTCAAGTATGAGGTCTACGCTGATTCCTGTTCCCCATATACACTCGTCAATGAAGCCACGTTTCGGGCTAAGTCGGGAACAGGAGTGTATAGTCTGTTAGCTCCAGACATCAAACCAGGGGGTTATAATCAGGATCCCATACCACTGGTAGGAATGCGTCTCATGAACATCAATTTTAAGGACAGATCAACCGTGGGAAAGGTCTACATCACAAAGAACGGTTCCAACCTACTAGGGTGGAAACACCAAAAGGATTTAGGAATCAAACTGGACCCCAACGCGACGGAACCGGTGTACCTGATCGACAGGGCCAGTGTTGGAATGGAAGTCTGCAATCGTTTCCCAGAGGTGTTTACGGACAAGCTCGGACTCCTGAAAGGCTTCCTCCACAAAATCAAACTTAAAGCCAATGCTAGACCCATCATCCACAAACCTAGGTCTATCCCGCTGTTGACGAGGGAACCGCTTAAGAAGGAGCTGGACAGGTTGGAAGAGTGTAAGATCATCGAGAGGATTGAGAGCTCTGAATGGTTGGCGCCCATTGTGGTAGCAGCCAAAGGGGGTAACAAGGGGATCCGTCTGTGTGTTGACCTCAGGGACTTGAACTCTAACATTTGGGTTGACCGACATCCCCTCCCCAACATCAACGAAATGCTGTCCGCCATCCATGGAGCCAAAGTCTTTACTGTCCTAGACCTATCTTCGGCGTACCACCAAGTCGCTCTCCACCCGGATTCGAAGCCCCTCACTTCATTCATAACCCCGCATGGAGCTTATCAGTTTTCCAGATTACCTTTTGGCCTGGCATCGGCGGCAGCGGTGTTTCAACGCGTCATGCAACACATACTACAAGGTTTGGGAAAAGTTCTCTGTTTCCAGGACGACATCTTGATTCACGGTGCGTCAGTTGAAGAACACTATAAAACTCTGGAAGCAGTGTTGACCAGGCTCAGTAGGGCAGGTTTCACCACTCAGAAGGACAAATGTAAAATTGGGGTGGAATCTGTAGTTTATCTAGGTCACACCATCTCGAGTGAGGGAATCAAACCCAAATCCAGTCTGGTGGACTCTGTAAAACTAGCCCCTGCACCCACCAACAAGGATGAACTCAAATCATTCCTGGGGCTGGCGGAATACATGTCAAAGTTCGTCAAAAGCTTTGCAGATCAGGTGCGTCCCCTCAGAGAGTTGCTGAAGAAGGGGGTTGAATTCGAGTGGAAACAAGATCACCAATCAGCTTTCCAACTCATCAAGGAGGCCATTGGTGATGCACCCATTCTGAGTGCCTTCAATCCTAATGCAAAAACTACTCTCACCACTGATGCTAGCGCGAAGGGTTTGGGAGCTTCACTAACGCAGAGGTCTAACGGTCAAGAGAGTGTAATCGCCTTTGCTTCCAGAACGTTGAGAGACGCAGAATTGAACTACTCGACAATAGAAAAAGAAGCTTTGGCATGCTACTGGGCCATAAACCACTTTAAGTATTTCTTATGGGGCATCCCGTTTGTGTTGAGAACGGACCACAAACGTTTACTACCGTTATTCTCCACTAAACGCTTGGAAAATACCACTCCCCGTATCTCTAAATGGGTGCTGAGTCTACAAGGGTTCAACTACACCATGATATATGTCCCAGGAAGTGAGAATAGGGTAGCGGACTGTCTTTCCAGACTACCAATGACCAATGGGAACCCGATGCAAAACCCACCGGAGGAGACAATTCTGTTGGTTGAAATTCCAGCAATCAATCGAGAGGAGTGGGAGAAATCCATAAGTGATGACAGAGATTTCGCTACACTCAGGAATTGGATAAGCAAAGGTTGGCCTGCTAACAAACAGGAGGTGCCGGAGTCTATGCGCCATTTTTGGCCAGTACAAGATGAATTATCTATTGTTGATAACCAAATTTGTAGAGGAAGCAAGATCATTCCTCCGAAAAACATGTATGAAAGAGTAGTACAGATTGCCCACGAGGGCCACCCAGGGAGGAGCAAGACGAAAAGCAAAATCAGGCAACACTATTGGTTTCCCGGAATGGATTCACTAGTGGAGGATCAAGTAAAGAACTGTGCAGCCTGTGGTTGTTGTGACAAAACCAAAGTTGTTCGCAAAGCACCGTTAAGCCCGGTGGAAGTCCCCACCGTACCATGGGAAAAGTTGGGATTGGACATAATTGGTCCCCTAAACCTACTGAACCAGTCTCAGAGGTTCATGTTTGTCCTCATAGATTACCACTCTCATTGGATTGTAACGAGAATGGTTTCTTCCATAACCACCGCGGCACTATTGAGTTTTTTGAGAGACGTCTTTTCCATGGAGGGTATACCAGGCGTCATAATAACGGACAACGGAGTTCAATTCGTTTCAGAGGAGATGAAGCAGTTCATGTCCATGCTGTCCATCTCACACATCAAGGCCCCACTCTACTGTCCCAAAGCCAATGGACTGGTGGAAAGGGCAAACAGGATGTTAAAGGACACCATCCAGCTTGCTTTGAGCACCCAGGTTCCGGTGGAGGAAGCCATTAGGAAAATGCTGTGGTCATACCATACATCGCCCAATGCTGTCTCTGGAGTGTCACCGTTTGTTTCTCTCAAAGGCAGGAATCCTGGTTCCAAACTCACCCCTAACTGGCTAAACGGAGGAACTCCGGTGTGGGTGGACAGAGATGTGGTGTTGGAGAAAACTCACAAACATCAACAAGAGTACAAGCGCAGGTACGACAGTCGATGGGGAGCTTCACAGAAAAAATGGAATGAAGGCCAGTGGGTGGTGGTTAAGAGGCCGTCCCTGTCTAAATCCAAGACTTCCTCATTTACCAAACCACTGAGAATAACTCGGGTTAACAACAACACAGTTGTGCTGGAAGACGGAGGCACGTGGAGTATGGACAACATAGCTAGTTGTCCAAGCACTACAGGGGCCAAACCCATGTATGAGAATGAGCGTAGTCCTGTAATGCCCATGAGTGGGGAACCCAAAGTGACAAGGGTGCGTAAACCTCCAACTTGGCAATCGGACTACAAAATGGGACCTTAATTTCCCTGTCCCACTCATGTCTTTTGAGGTAGTAGCCTTCAGCTGTAAGGAACTGTTGTAGGTTTACATTGTTCCTGGTGCATTATTCCCTAACTGAAACTGTAAAATGTAACTCTTATTTTTGGCTTTTGGGCTAAGGGGAAGTGTTCCTCTGATATGTTAACTCATGTTTAATTTTCTCTGTTTCGCAGGGAGATGTGTTGTAATCTGGTCCTTTTCCCGTTGTCCCTTTCCCCCCCCCCCCCCCCGCCCCCTCTCCCTCCCCTAATGGGCTCACCCAGGCTTAGAATGTTGGAGCTTAAGCTCCGCTTAGAATGTTGACAGACCACTGTGAGAGGCTGGAGGATCCTATCGAATAAACTACAACCTCTAACTATTTCTGTATTCTTGGGGTTATTTACTACAACCTGTTTGTGACCCTTTATGACCAGGGTTACCTGATGACACCTTTATAACTAGAGTTACCAAATGACACCTGTTTGTGACCCCTTATAACGAGAGTATACTCCTTATAACTAGGGTTACCAGATGGTACCTGTTTGGGACACCCTATAACCAGGGTTACCAGACGGCATCTGTTTATGACCCCTTATAAGCAGGGTTACCAGTTGGCACCTGTTTATGACCCCTTACAACCAGGGTTACCAGATGGCACCTGTTTATGACCCCTTACAACCAGGGTTACCAGATGGCACCTGTTTATGACCCCTTACAACCAGGGTTATCAGATGGCACCTGTTTGTGACCCTTTATAACCAGGGTTACCTGATGACACCTTTATAACTAGAGTTACCAGATGACACCTGTTTGTGACCCCTTATAACGTGAGTATACTCCTTATAACTAGGGTTAACAGATGGCACCTGTTTGGGACACCTTATAACCAGGGTTACCAGACGGCATCTGTTTATGACCCCTTATAAGCAGGGTTACCAGTTAGCACCTGTTTATGACCCCTTACAACCAGGGTTACCAGATGGCACCTGTTTATGACCCCTTACAACCAGGGTTACCAGATGGCACCTGTTTATGACCCCTTACAACCAGGGTTACCAGATGGCACCTGTTTATGACCCCTTATAACCAGGGTTACCAGATGACACCTACTTGTGACTCCTTATAATTAGAGTTAGCAAATTACCTTATTATCGGGTTTACCAGATGACTCCTCTCTGGATACAGTTCTTCCAGTCCTGGGGGTTCCCTTTCACCATTCATTGTTTCTAGCTGTATCAGTTCACTTGAAGTGAGACTGCGAATCCCACGGTGTACTGGTCTGTTAAATGAAATCTTAAAGTATGAAGAAGGTGTTTTGGTGGCATCAAAACATACATGCTGTGATGATGGCCTAGGATATCCTTCCTAACCTTGAATGACCTCTCATATCCATGGCAGCAACCCCTGTCCGCTTCACGTACCATGGCAGTGACCCCCTGACTAGTCTCCCCCCCCCCCCCCCCCCCCCTGTGTTTACCTCAGTGACACCACATGCACATATGATACCTGGTGACTACACCCATGCTTGTGACCTCGGTTGATCACACTTCCCTGCTATGCCATAGCTGTGACGCCTCATGACCCCTTTCCTCTGATGGTGATCATTGATAACCTCACTCATGTTGGTGACTCCGTGTGATCTTGTGCTCACCACTTTGATGCCGGATTATTTCACAATCCCACGTGTAACTGCCATTTGTACCAATTTCATGCACGAGGCATTTATTTAGAATTCCTACCTCATTCTGTGTCATATCAATATCGTGAGTCCAGTACTCACTGGGCACTTGATAACATTATGCTTGCATGCTTGGTATAACAAATATAAGGAGAATTAATTGCTGCCAAAAAGCCATAGGGCGCAAAATGCAGTGTCCTGGCAGCATTGCCGCTCCTCCTCGTCCCAGTTATCACTGGAGAAAGGAACAAAAAGTAAACTAAGTCCCACCCACCCAGGATGCTTTCCCTGGGTCACTTCTGTTTTTTTCCCTTCTGTCTCATGGCTGAGACAGGTATGGAGGAAGGCGGCCATTTGCCAACCTTGGGTTATGCTGTTTGCTTCCCTGGATATTTTGTGCTGGGTACATACATGCTTTAGTGTTTATCGTGTTGATGGCATGCACAAATGTGTCTAGGAGATTCAGCACCGGAGAAAGGCTGTCGGCATGGGATCAAAATCCAGGTAATTAAATACCTGACTGATGTGGGAGACCTGGGCCTCTTGTATCAGTTTGGGTGGCTGTTCCATATTTAACTGATGCTGAAGAGCCGGGCCTTCATTGTCTGTCTGAGCTGTCCTTTGCATTTTCTCAGTAAAGCGTGTTCCATATGAACAATGTATACAGAACCGCTCTGGTTTATTTCTGCAGTATCTGAGTAGTATGCATGCACTGTCAATAGTGAGGACTGCGCAATCTGCAAGCTTTCTGTTTTAGATAGCACCTATCTCTTTCTTTTTAAAGGCAGAGTGCTATGGGTAAGGTTGCTCTAGCTGGCTACAGACCTGTACATACTGCTATTTTAAAATGGGAAAGCGCACTGCTAAGAGGAATTATGTGGAATTTTCATCACCATCCTCTTTGCATCACTCTCCCCCTCGCTCTAAAAGATGCAGCAGTGAGACGTTGGATCTCTCATTAGAAAAGTTTATAAAGAAGGTTGAGTTGGAGACAGTTATGGAGCTTCAAGCTCCTTCTTCTCAATCAAAGTGAGCACAGAATTTCCTATTTCTTCTTGGTCACATTCAGCAGAAAAGGTAATGGTACCTGTTCCCTCAGACCAGACAGGAAAATATATAAAGACATTTTGCTAGAAATGTTGGCAGGAATAAGCATTAACATGGGTTTTCCTGTGAAGGAAACTCCTACTGCTTCAGGGAATCCTGTTTTAAGGCAGTTCCAGAAGGTTCCTTTTCTATATCTTCCCATACATGCTCCTGTGTCTGTTATGTTCAGAAAATAGGAAATTTCCATTCGTAGGTTTATGAAGTTGAACAAATTGATAAGACTGTGCCAGACTCAGCAGCAGTGGACTCTCTGGTAGCCAGTTTGGCCGGACGCCCTTCTATGGCATGGCATTCTAAAAGACCAAATGGATAAAAAGATTAATTCTGCAGTCGAAAAATCCTATTCTGGATTTAACCTTGGGACGTGGGCTGGAATTTATTGTGTCTAAGTTCCAGTCTAGGATTTGGAAATTTAATGATCTTTTTAAGGCCATTCACAAGTTAGTAGTGTGCTCTTCTCTTTTGGAGGAAATTGAAAAGCAGATTGAATTCCTTTCTGACATTTAATTTAATTTTGTAAGAGTCACCACTCTAGTTGAACTAGTCATTGGAGCTGCAAAGAGGAATTTGTTCTTATGTGAATGGCAAGCAGATTCAGTGATGAAATCTACATTTTTATTGATGCCCTTTGAATGGGCAACACTTTTTTGGAGTAAAACTCAAGAAGAAACTGCATTAACAATTTAAAGAATAAATTTTTTGCCAGTAGTCTTCTTATTCCAAATCCTCTTTCCAGCAATATCAAGGAAATCAACACAGATGCCATAATTCTACCCCAAGAAGAACAAGGGTAGGGGATATAGGACTCAAACTGAGTAGAAAAATAAGAGCTCACTTCCATCCGAGACTGAGAGCTCCTGACTAATAAGACAGTTGCCAGTAGGAAGGAGGTTAATGCTCTTCAGGAAGGCATGGGAAAAATCTGTATGAGATTCCTTGGTGAGTTAGGTAGTAGAATAGATTTTATTTCCTTACCTATGGACTCTGGGACCATAATTGGTAGGACTTTGGAGCCCTAGCCCAGAACTTTGATCAAGAAGCAAGCCTTGATATCTGAGAACAGGACACGAATTCTGAAAAATGCTTTTTCTCACCAGAACTGGAATCTAAAAGATTAAAGGGTGTCTACTCCAAGGTCTTTCTAGTGCCACAACCATTGTGGGATTATAGAATAATTATTGACCTATGCAGGTTGAATTTATAGATCCGTAAAATTATTATTAAAATGGAAACTATACAGAAGACCCTCCATCCCCTCCCCCCCCCCCCCCCCCCGGTGTTGTACAACGCATTCCTAATAACAGTAGACCTGAGGAATCCCTACATCCATATATATGTTCGCAGGAAGCATTGAAAGTTCCTAAGGCTTGCAGTAAGGAAGATACATTATCAGTTTGAAATCTCCCCTTGGAGTAAGATAAGTACCAAGATTGTTTACTACCATTGCACCATTGATTTAAAGTCTTCACAGTCGGGGCTGGAATATTTACCCATACTGTACTACTGGCTTCTCCAAGCTCCCTCTATTGGGAAGATCCTGGAAGGATGGAGAGCATTAAAGAATTTACTTGAAGGACATGGATTGCTGATTGATTACAAGTAGTGCAACCTGGAACCTCAACAGGAAATTACTTTCATTGCTGCCCTGTTCAAGACCAAGGTAGGGAAGGTTTTCCTTCCAGAGGTAAGAGCACAGAGGCTAAAACTGCTCTAATATCTGCACTATTGGTGAAGGACGCCCCTGCAAGTCTTTAGCTAAAGGTATAGGGGCATGTGGCTTTGTGTGTGTCCCTGGACCAGACTACATCTGGCTTTTAATGATTCCCCCTCTAAAACTTTGGAAACGTTCTCTGATAGGATGGGATCAAGAAATTCCTGTAACTCCTCAAACCATACAACAGCTAAAATGGTGGATAATAGTGGAGTTTCACAGGAGGGCCTTTCCTTTATAACTACCATGTCCTTTGATAATAACAACAGATGCCAGAAAGGAGGGGTGGGGAGCAACATGTGTCTTTAGGATGTTTCAACGAAGATGGCCCGTTCAGGAAAAATTCAAGTCTTCCAACTGGAGAGATAGAGCAGCTATTTACAGGTCATTGTTGCGCTTTCAGGAAATCATTTGCAACCATCCTGTGCTAATCCAGACCAACAACACAGTAGCCATGTCTTATGTAAACAGACGGGGGATTGAG
The DNA here is from genome assembly GCF_964204655.1 of Triturus cristatus. NCBI lineage: Eukaryota > Metazoa > Chordata > Amphibia > Caudata > Salamandridae > Triturus > Triturus cristatus. Next base: position 30,498,169 of record NC_140585.1, on the reverse strand, counting down.
TTCTGGTCCTGTCAACCTGGTGTTTCAACATATAGTATTTTGAGCAGAAGGTCATCTATTGTCTTTAAGGGCCATTCACATCAGAGGGAAGGAGAATACAACATAGTGTTCCTCTCATCTCAACACGTATCCCTCTCTACATGTGTGTTCTCCCTAACCTGCCTTAAGTTCGGGATACCTTTTATAGATCTGTTTGCCTCCCAAAGAGACACTCGCCTGCTGACATTTTTCTCACACTTTCCTACACCAAGATTTCTGAAAGCGGACACGCTATCACAACCATGTTCTCATCAACTCCTCTATGCTTTTCCTCCATTGCCTCTTATCTCTCAGATGCTTTTCAGAATTCAGGAGAAGCAGCAGAAATGATAACGGGGCTCCCTTACTGGCCTCACCGATCCTGGTTTCCGCTGGTGAAAGCAGCAGCTGTAGCTCTTCACTGGGAAGTTCTCTCTCCCCTTGTTCTCTACGCACTCGATGGTGTCTTCCTGTAGCAAAGCTTTCTGTGTCTGTCTGGTGGTCGAGATGTCACGCTACAAAACTGTGATCCCTGAGCATCAAGCGCAGTTGATGAAGGAATCCAGATGTCTAGCCACCTCAAACTGTTACTCTAAACGTTGTGAGTCTTTCACCATTGGTGCGACTTTGCCTTTTCTTATCTACTCCAGTTCCTGAATGATGGATTTAAACTGAAATTGGCAGTTTCCACTTTAAGATCTCAATGGCCATTCTGCCATTAAAGTCTTCTGAGAACCCTGAAGAGGTTTTGGTGAAGATGACTATGTAGTACGTGTTTTACTAAGAAAGGTTACCATTCCCAAGACCGGAAGCCGCCGATCGTCCGTGTCTCCGCAGAGATCTGTGCTCGAAATCCGCTTGGTCGCCTGCCAGTCGAATCAAACTTGGTGCACCCTCCCTCGTCTCCCACCTACCGAAAAGTCGTATCAGTTCTTTTGACCGAGGGACTCCTGGTACACCCATCTTGTATCCTGTCATAGGGAAAATCTTCCCTCTTACTTTGGGACGACCTCACTACGGGTCTTGGATCTCGTGAGGCACTCATCTGCCTGCAGACACTCTCTATCGCTCTGAAAAATTACCGCTATCGGGGGTGGTCACGTATAACGCTTGAGAACCCGTGTGTGGTCTAGTTCTCGATATGAAGAACGCGTGACCTCTGAGCAGTGTTTGGCCCTTCTCGCCTTTAATGGTGTGCCTGTCCCACCATCTTTGTCCTCCTTCGCCCTGAAGAAGGTGCAGCCCCCGTTGGGGCTTGTTCACCGAAACGCGCGTTGGCATTTTGTTATCGCACTTCCGGCTACTACCAACGTGGCTTTTTTGTGTGCCTTTTTAGCCGCTTGGACTGTTTTAAGTCCATCCATGTTTCAGATTTCAGCTGTTAAATAACTATTCCAATCTGCTGTATGTTTTTATAAAGATGTATTAATGTTATATGTTTTTTGATGTGGTTGTTGGATACGTGATGGTATGAATGTTTGTTTGTTTGAAGGAGCACCTTTGGGACTGTTAGCAACTTTCTGTATAGAAACTGCATTACTTTGATGTTTTGTTTCACTATTCTTCTTGATTTATTCTGTTCAATTTTTTATTATATGTATCAAAAATGAATTTCACATCAACGTAAATAATAATGATGAAATAAAATATAAAAAAAAAGACTCTTTTCTAAAAACATTCTAATTTATTTAGACCCTATTTGTCTGTTTCTTCTACCTTGATCCGGTTTGCCTTTTGGTGGTTGTCTCTCAAGTATCTGGACCTTTTTTTAGGGCCTTAATGTGATCTATTCGTGGCAGGTACTCTCTTTTCCCTTTGTACCATTCCCAAGACCTCTGAACTGAACTTCTGTACCTCTTTGGGAACTTTCCTTCGTGTTGAGACTCGTGGAAGATGTTCCCTTTGAACCCTTAATTTCTATAGACCTAAGCTACTTAACTGTGAAGGCTTCTTTCCTAGTAGCTGTTACTCCTGCTAGGCGCATTGGCAGCACTTCTAAGTAAACCTTTTTTTTCCTTTCCGTTTTAAAAGATTGTGTCCTCTTAAACCCTTTTCCTGATTTTCTACCTAAAGTTCTATGAAAGGTACATAAAGAGCAGGACATTTTCTTACCTAGTTTTTTCCTTCTCACAGCTTCAGAAGAGGATAGGACACCGCATCTTTTGGATAGCAAAGGAGCCCTTTCCATTATTTGGACACGTCTAAGCTCGTCAGTAAAACTGATCATGTGTTGGTTACTTTTCAAAACTCAGAGCAGGGAGTCAAAGCCTCTAACATGACTATTAGTAGATGGATTTACTCTTCTATTTCCAAAGTATAGTCTAGGACATTCTAATTCTAGAGAAATACAGGGGAGATCTATTGGGGGGAGGGGGGATGGCTACCTCATGTGCTGGGCATCAGGGATTTCCATTAAATGAAATGTGTACAGCTGAGACTTGGGCGTCCCCCAATATGTTTTAGATATTCTGAATAGACACTATGAAACCAGTGGTGAAAGGTTTTTTAAAGTATGTTTTATTTTGTTAAATTCGTGAAATGAAATGAGTGCTGCAGAGTTAGTTCTTGTATTTCTGACTCTTGAAATTGAAGCCCAGTCGCGGCTGTGGTTTACTCCGGATGGAGGGTGGGAAGCATAATGCCTGGTTAGTTTCTGTTAATTTTCATTATCTTTACTCTTGAAAGCCCTCATCGCTGTCTTTACGATCCATCCACATCCCCCTGTGTCGCCGACCTTCATGAGGCTTGGTATTTACAATAACTCTGCAGGGATCAATCGCCCTCTCACCCGCTCAAGCGCCTGGATACCCTTACGAGTGATTAGTGCCCTCTACAAGTCTAACTAACACAACATAGCACTGATAAACAAGCAAAGAACTTGCAAGCTTACATACAGACACATTCTTTATCTACTGTGCAAAAGCCTCTCGACAAGAAATAATGTATTATAGCGACAGAACCACAGTAGATGGGATTATGAAATGTCACCTCAAGCAGTGTAATGGGCACTGGTTTCTGCAGATTCCTTCTTAAACAACCCTCATAAGAGAGCCATTCACACGTCGCAGATTGCACCACGTTCTGTACAATTATTTGCAAATATCAGACGGGTTGCCATTCACATCAAGTCAATATTTTGTGTGTGCTGTATCATTGGTAGTGCCTCATTGCACACTCTTAGAAACAGAAGAATCGAAATGGAAATGAAGGAGTCACACATCCGCTGTGCCTCGCATTGATGAAACGTGAACAAGGAGAGCTGTATCTTTAAAAAGCTTTGGGGTTGTACGCTTAAAATCACTAAAGGTCAACAAGCAGCGGGAACTTCTGTGGTCAGATATGCTTACGATGCTTCAGCATTTAATAGCTCTTGCTGACTTCAATGTTTCGGTGCAACACAGTGCTCGATAGACTACAGTTTGGTATGTGCCCTTTCCTCCATCCCTTTGCACAACCCACTAACACATCTGCCTTCCAGTCTCCAGTCCCTTTGCTCTTGTGCAAGTCCTGGACCCCAAGCATGACCAAAAAAAGGCCTTTGATCTGCCTGCTCTGCTGGGGCTAGTCCCCCACCCCTACTCGTGGAGGGTGTAGATGAATGCTCTCAAAGGAGCTCTGACATTTACTGTTTGGCCCTGTGTAATAAGGCGGATGGAGGGGTTGTAAGAAAACCACGACCCGCTACTGTGTTGAACACTCTGCTTTATTGCGTTACGTTCACAGTCTCGGAAAGTGTCCCGTATGCTTCGACGTCTTCCTGCTTGGGGGAGTCCTGGGCACGGTTTCCTTCTCCGGGGACGTCTCTTCCTCGGTGGTGCCAAAGAGAACAAGGAAGAAACACAGGGACACAAAGGTGAGTAGGATTGAAGGGGGCGTACGCTACGTGAGGGGGAATGGGAGTGAGGGGTCACCGGGGCTGCCACCGTCTCAGTCGTGCGTCAATCAAAAACGAGAGGACCCTAGGTCCAGAGGCGTGTTTATGGGGTGAAGAAAACCAAAAGACAACACCCAACCCGCGGGCTCCCGCCGCTCCGTGACCTACCTCACACAAATTACTCTGTCCCTCCCCGTGAAAGTGAAAAGCTCAGGATGCGATCCCGTACCTTTCCCAGCCACGCTCCTCCAGGAACGTGGCGGGGCGAGTGGCGTATCTGTTGGCCTCCTGGCTCCGTCGACTGCGCGACTCGGCTTCCTTCGGTCCCTTCGATTGCTCTCTCTCCGTCTCCTACGCTTCCTTGCTTCCGTAGTGCCTCCTTCTCTCCGCTCTCGACTCTCTCTCCGGCTTTCGCGCTGTCCTCCTCTTCCGGGTCCCACTCACGTGGGAGCGTCTCTCCTGATTGGCTCGTCGTTGCTGACGTGGTTCCTGCGGAGTCCTCCCCCAGGAATTCCCAGTTCGCGTTAAAGGGGCCATGTGAGTCCAGTGGCCGGGGCGGAAAGGAACACTCAATAACACTGCCAGCCCGTTCTCCCTCTGGAGTGACCCTTCACAGAACTTTATTTTTAAAAGGGTTCCAAAACTTGTTCCACTGTACCCCTATATCTAAGAAGCGCTCTTGGGGCAGTCTTTCACCTGCCGGGCACCACCCGTGGTACTTGCTGCTGTACTCTTGCCTCAGAGCCCCCTATATTTACACTTGTGATCTGTGCACCATTTTATGCAGGATGCAGTCAATGTCATAGTTATCAACACAAAAGCAGAATACCCCTGAAACAATAAAACAAGTTCACAGAAATAAATAACACATCTATACATTAAAAGTAAAAACATCCATGAAGCCTACTGTGAGAAAGTGCCATCTTTCTTGCATGGTATGCCCCCTCGTTTTTGCTGAATTGCTGTATGTACTTTGACTGAGTGTACCCAGGACTCTCTGGTCCTCCCTCGGTGGAGCGGGGAAGCAGGAAAAGCAAAGAGGGAACCGCGAGGCGCTGCCCGTGTCCCCTCCAACGTACCTGAAGCTCCATTGTTGTTTCCCGGGGCTCCTTTCGCCGCCATTCCATCGCGCTGCCACGGAGCGGGGAACTACCGCTCCCAGGCGCCCCAGCGGCGTGTGACGACGAAGAACGCGCCCGGAGGCGCTTAAATCTCTGGTCCTCCCTCCGCGTCGCGGGACGCGCGCGGGCGGACGCCGGGCTAAGCCCGGGCAAAGGGCGGGCCCTCTGTGGCCCTCAGTGGTCTCCTGTGGTCGGGCGGGCCGTCTCCCCTTCGCCATTGATTGCACAGGTAAAAATATCCAATATGGGGAAACGCACGACCATGCCTGCTCATGCAGACCCTTTCGTACCCATTGAGCAGCCTACTTCGTTTGATACTTTGTTGGCTAATGCTTTAACCATGGTAACCAATGAAATTGCTGACACCGAAAGAAGGATGTCCATAGGATTATCAAATATTACTCCCCTATGTTCTCAATCCCCTAAGACTGCACCAAATCTGGGGCTCCCGCTCTCCCCCACAGTAATGGTTATTAAACCCACATTTCAAACTGGAGTCATTAGTTCGGTTACTAACCTTGTTACTGACCGTTTAGTGGAACCTGAAATGGATAAAGCACCATGTACTAACAAAACAACAAGGGAAAAACGCAAGAGAGGCCCTGTGAAAAGCGCTATAAACAAAAGAAAGCAACCAAGCCGCCGTATAAACCAACCTACTCCACAGAGCATGTGGAATAAAGTTAAAGACTGCGAAATAGTCGCACCAATTGTCATTGAGGATTTTCCGTCTCCATCATTACCAGTGAACGATGGTGTTGAGAAACTCTCTGTTTATACTTGCCGAACACAGTCTTTAGCTCTGGATAAAGCCACCTGTGAGGACCTTATGTTGCAACCTGAGGGCACTGATAATTCTACCAGTACACAGACTGAGTTCTTTGACAGAAATATTCAACCTAAACCCAATGGCAATTTGATTGAAACTATCGTGGACACAATTTTTAAACAAGTTGAAGTTCAAATAGCCAAACAATTTAATATTATTTTTAAGAGACTTGATAAAATCGAAAACCTTGTAAAAAAAGAGGAAACTAAAAGGAAAGGTATTATTAGTATAGACACCCTCCGGGGAGAGAAATTCATGGATAAGCTAGAATCACTATGTAATGACCTGAGGGAGAGGGGTTCGGCAGTCATCACAGACCCTGGCTATAGTAAGATTAAAGGCCCTATCATAGCTAAAACTGCGCCCTCTAATAGCAGCCTAGCCAATACCCCACCTGTACGGACTATTGTTTCAACACATGATCCCTCCGAGGTGGCAGGATCAGTAACGGCCAGAACTGTAAGTTCAAATGTTATGGCCACTGCTGCTCCTTTAGCTACCCCATTGACTAGGACAGGTAATATCCTGGATGGTGTAACTAATAAAGGAGGCGTACCTGAAAGAAATAGAGCTATTAATAATTTAGGGCCGCCGCTCCACCTACCCCCAGAAGCTTGCCCATATGTTTTGGTTCTAGCAGGTGTCCCTGCCCTTAAAGAAGGTCAAAGTGAGTCATGGGCACAACTACACAATAAATGCATAGATTGGCTGACCAAACACAAAGGAGCAAGATGGGACATTTCTAATGAGATTATATCAACCCGTCGGGTGAGCTGGGTGGGCCGACAACACAAAAATATCAGTGGAGACTGTATTGTTTTTTTTTTTTTTTTTGGAAAACCTTTATTGTGCACATTTATGTCATCTTACAACGCACATTCACCGTCCAGGTGGTAAAGCAGTTAAATCAAGTGTACATCACCAGAGATAAGAACACGGCCATTTAGCCGACAACCCGGAGGTCCGGCGGCATTATTCAGGATGACATGCACGCAGAAGGGGGGGTGTGTGCGTTGTAAAGGGAGTAGGCGCGGAATGTTACGTATGTGCTTTTTTTAGTTGTAGAGGTGTCTCAGGTGCATGCTATCAACGGTAGAGGATGGCGCTGTGATCTAGCCCACTCCACAGCTATGCCGGCTGCCACCCAAGCCCCAAGTCAGTGACCCAGCGGACGTCACCATGTCCCCAGAATGTAGAGGCCTCCGGGTGGTCGAACGCCAGTAGCGCGCTCAGAGTGCAGGCCGCAGCGCGGCAAGGATAACCCAGTATAGCTCACAGCTATACATATGGCAGCGCATAGAGCTGGCGAGCCTGGTGTGCAGCATCATAGTCCTTATCTATCCCGTGTATGCATAGCAAAAAGATGTGCTAGGGTTAAGGTCATAAACTCAAACAGGGCTGAGGGGGAGAGGGGGAGTGAAGAAGGGGGGGGGGAGATCGGTCTGCAGCAGAGCAGGAGGGTCATTGGCTGTCAGGCTGGGCTCGGCAGGACTGCGCGATGTGCGCGGGGGGTCGCAAGTCAGGAGAGGGGAACAAAAGAGACAGAGGGCTTTCAGGGAGGTCAAGACTCCCTAGTGTCCGCGTCCGCACCCGCCCACCAGTATCCCCAGGGCGTCAGGGGCAAGCAGGGGCAAAAAGGGGGGGGGGGGGGGGAGACAAGCATCGTCCTCCCAGCAGCCCCAAGGCCGGCGCTGTCCCGTCAGCGGGGGTGCAACATATCTCAGGGATTCAGGTTATCCCCCTATCCCGGCAAGCCCCCTGGAATGTCCCAAGGAGAGTGTCCCAGAGGTGTGCGATGGGGAACTTCCGGAGCCCTGCCGTTTCCTCGCGAAGGAGCACCGCGCTCTCTGCTTGCGCCCAATTAACAAAGGAGGCTCTCCAGTGGCGTACGTGCGGGGAAGCCACTGCCTTCCAGTGCTTGGTAATCATGCGTTTGGCCGTGATAAGACCCATGTCCCAAAAGCGTGCCTGCACCTTATTGTCTTTTGTGCGCCTGTAGAGCCCTAGAATGCATGTTTCCCACGTGTGCGGGAGCCGCCCATCTGCGCCGCACGCGAGCAGTGACAGCACCGTGCCCCAGTATGCCTGTATCTCCGGGCAGTGCCATAGCATGTGTAAAAGGTCCGCTCCCGGCAAGGAGCAGCGCGGGCAGGTTGCGTCTGTCCTCGCGAAATATCTGTTAATTTTATCAGGGGTGAGGTATGCGCGCTGCAGGATGTAGTACTGTATAAGTTTAAAGCGGGGGTTGCGTGGGATGTTCGTTGGGCCGGCCAGTATCATCGCCCATTCCTTGTCCGTCCAGTCTCTTCCCCTGTCCGTCGCCCAGCGCTCCCTCGTGGGCTGCGAGTGCGTCTGCAGCGCCTGCGCCAGCCAGTGTACGACGTGCGCGCCATGGCCCATAACGTGTAGGTACTGCATAAAGGTATGTGTCGGGGGCTCATCTGTCATGTCACCCCAGGAAGCCGTGAGTGTGCGCAGAATGGAAGCATGTAGGAGGAACTGCCCCGCCGGGAGGGTCGAGTCTTCAGACAGGTTGGCGAACGTGAGCAATGCGCCATCAGCATATAGGTCACTCAGCGTGTCCACCCCCGCCTGGTCCCAGCCAGCTAAGCGAGCCGCCGTGAGCGGCCCCGTCGGGCTGGGCATACCCAAAAGTGGCACGCTAGGGGCATAAGGTTTCGTAGCGCGCGTGAGACGAAGGCTCCTCAGAAAGCATCTGCGCGCCACTGCCAGGTAGATCTGGGAGGGGCAGGGTGCGCGGGTTATCGGATGGAACAGCGCATTAATGTGCGTTTGCGTCCTTGTAGCCATATGTGTGGCCGTGTCTTCGAGGTGTTTGCCGCTCAGCCATCCCGCCACCCATTGCATCTGCGCTGCGAGGTAATACAGCTCCAGATTAGGAACCGCCAGACCCCCCGAGTCTGTGGGCATATATAATTTAGTCAGCGCCACTCGTGGCCTTCCCTTGTTCCAGATGAGCGAACGGAGCAGTGCCTCTAGGTCTCGAAAGAGCCTGACGGGCACATACAGAGGCATGTTCGCGAAGTAGTAGAGAAGGCGAGGTAGCACAATCATTTTGGCTAGCGCCACACGGCTGGGCACGTTCAGGGGGAGGGTGTTCCAAAAGCTAATTTGCGCTCGGATAGAAGCGATCGCACGGCAAATGTTCCCTTCCAAGACATCCGCCGGTGTGCGGTAGATTTGTATCCCGAGGTATCGGAAAGTGGTGGGATGCCATTGTAGCCTGTCTCCCCCCAGCCGGATGTCACATTCCTGTACATCAGGGTTGAAGGGGTACGCCCCCGACTTGGCCCAGTTAACCCTGAGGCCCGATATTCCTTCAAAAGTGCGGAAAACGCCAGCGAGGGAGGCAGGGATGGCGGTTATGTCCCTGACGTACAGTAGCAAATCGTCTGCATACAGTGACACGGCGTGTATTCCATCCGCCAGCGGGATTCCCCATTCCAGCCCGTGTGCTCTAAGGGTCGTGGCCAATGGCTCCATGGCCAGTGAGAACAGCAGTGGCGACAACGGGCAGCCCTGGCGGGTGCCCCTGCAGACCCGGATGGTGTCCGAGATGAGGCGGCCTGTGCGAACCCGGACTGTCGGTCTGCCGTAGAGCAGGCCAATCATAGTCTGGTATCCCCCCCCCCCAGTCGATATTTCTCTGTAACCGCCCGCAGGTACGGCCACTCCACAGAATCGAAAGCCTTCTCTAGATCCAATATGAGGCATCCCGCTCGCGGCCACTGCCGTGTAGCGTACTCCTGCACCCGGAAGAGGCGGCGTATGTTAAAGGAAGTGTGGCGTGTGGGGACGAACCCGTTCTGGTCACTGTGTATTAAGGTGGGCACATGGGGGGCCAGTCTTCTAGCCAAAGTAGAGGCCAAGATTTTATAATCTGTGTTCAGGAGTGCCAATGGGCGATAAGAGCCCACCTGTGCACCATCCTTGCCGGGTTTAAGAATAGAGACCAGCGTGGCTTCATTTAATGTGGGGGGCAGAGCGGCAGTCTCTGCTGCCGCGGTGTACATCTTCAGCAGCTCCGGAATGAGAATATCCGAGCCGGCCTTGTACATCTCGGCCGGCAGTCCATCCGGGCCCGGCGTTTTACCATTTGACAGGTTAAAGATGGCTTCTCGGAGCTCATCAGGTTCCAGGGGGGCACCTAGTTCGTCCTGCTGCGCAATAGTTAGGTGCGGCATTGGCAGGGGGGAGAGGTAGTCAGCAATAGCCATAGGAGGAGCCGTCAAACGGGAGCGATACAGCCCTGCATAGTGAGCCGTGAAGGCTTCGTGAATACCGGTTTGCGTGTACACTAAGTCCCCCCCTTCCGTCTGTACAGCCGCCACTGGTGTCGAGCGGGTCTCCTGAGAGATGAGCCACGCTAAGAGTCTGCCAGGTCTGTCGCCCAGGTGATGCGTCCTCGCCGAGTGCGCGGCATAGTTTATGTTCCGGAGCCGCTCTAAAAGGCGCACGTGCTCTGCGCGGGCCTCTTGTAGCGGACCCCCGTCGCCAGCCACAGCCCCCTCCTCCCGTGGCAGTAAGTCCGACTCCAAGCTGGTCAGGTCCCTCTCCAATTGGAGCCTTATGTGCCCCTGTGCGCGTAGGCAATGTCCCCTGAGTACCACCTTAAAGGCGTCCCATTCCGTCTGTGGAGTTGACGCCGTGCCAGCGTTGTCCTCGAAGTATTGCGCAATGCATGTGAGCAAGTTGTCTCGGAAAGCCGCGTCCAGCAGCAGCGCAGGCTGCAAACGCCAAGTGGGGACAGGAGGGTGCGGACGCGCCCAGGCCAGTGTCATGAAGTGTGGGTTGTGGTCCGAGTGCGTGCGGCCCATGTATTGTGTGTCCGTCACGTGGGGTAGGAGGGCAGCGGAAGCCATGAACCTGTCCAGGCGGACGTGCAAGTCGTGAGCGCCGGAGTAGTAAGAGTATGTCCGCGCCCCCGGGTTGCGTTGCCGCCAGACATCATGTAGGTCCCACTGTGCAGCCCACTCCAGCAACGCTTTTGTGGCTCCCCGTGTAGAGGCATTAGCGGGGGGTGGGAAGGAGCGGTCCAGCGCTGTATCTAGTGTGCAATTGTAATCGCCCCCTATTATCCACGAGGTTGCGTGCCATGGTGCCATGGCCTGTGAGATTCGCGCCAGAAAGCCGCCCTGATCTACATTGGGGGCATAGAGGGACATTAGCGTGAGAGGCTGGCCATCTAATCTGCCCTGCGCAGCCGCATATCTGCCCTCCCCATCCACCGCCACCTCCGTAGTTACCCAGGGGGTCCCAGGGCGTATCCATATCAGCGTGCCACGCGCATAGGAGGAGTACTCCGTAGCGTAAAGCTGCCCCCGCCATCGACGGCGCAGCGCTTGCACCTCAGCACCGTTTAAATGGGTCTCTTGGAGCAGTGCTATGTTGATGCGGTGGCGCTTTAGGTAAGAGTAGATTTGATAGCGTCTGGTTGGTGTGTGCATTCCCCTGACGTTCCAGGTGCATATTTGTATATCAGTCATGTCAGCTACTCATGCCTGCGCGCCATCCCTCCCCCCAAGGTGCGGTCCCCCGGTCGGAGACCCCCCAGCTCCAGTAGCCCGTCCCAGCCGTGCAACTGTCATAGGTGTCATATTCGCAGTACCATGATCTCCAACAGGGTAGTGGGGTAGGGAATAGGGGGAATACAAAAAGCCTTAACATGGCAACAAGTCCAAATACCAAAAGGTCGGCCACACAACAGGTCGCCGTCCAAACACTCAAGTGAGCTCGCAAACTATACAGTCTAAGGGGGTGCTCGTGGTTGCGTTCAAACAGGAAACAAAACAATGCAGTTACTGGTGCGCCCAGTGTCCCTCCCGGGTGCTGCATGCAAGCCTCCACTGGCCAGCGGACGCCCAGCGTCTCCTATTCCATGCTGCGGCAGCTGTACGTTCAGGTATTAGTCTGGGGTGTGAAAGAGTGTCAGGGGGAGGTGTAAGCCCCCTCCTCCCAGGCTGGTCAAGTTGCTGCGGGCCGGCGCTCCCCCGCGTCCGCAGCGGAGGTGCGTGAGCTGCAAACGAACAAGTAGGTAAAGTACTTACAGTGGCCAGCGCCGCATTTCGGTTCCCCAGGGCAGCGGCAGTGTGATCGGTGGCAGGTCCAGGACAGCCCCAGGGCCAAGCGGGGCAGTCAGGCAGGAGCCCTGGCGGGTTCTCATTATGTAGGGAGCAGCAGTCAGGGCCAGCCGCCGTCAACCAAAGAGATCCACAGTCTGGGGTGTGACCTCCGGGGGTCCCCCAGAGCTCTGCGTGTCCGGTAACCCATATATCGCCTCGTCATCTGTAGAAGACGCTACTGGGCTGGCGCCCGGGTGGAGCGACGGCGCCGGGGAGTTGCTGATTTCCGCCACTCTGCGTAAAGCATCTTGTTGTTCTTGTTGGACCAGAGCCGCCGGCGGGGAGTGGCGTGTTGCCTCCCCGTGTAGCGGTGGCGTGGATGATCGTCGGCGGCGTCGCCTCCCCGGGCCCCTGGACTGTTCCATCGCGTTGGCCCCCGGCGCCCTTCGCGGCGCGTCAGGCATACCTCCATCCAGCCAGGCCGCAACCTCCTCAGGGTTCATAAAGAAGTGGGTCTTGTCACGTAGCACGACTCGTAGTTTAGCCGGGAAAAGTAGCGAGTATTTTAGGTTTGCCTCTTGCAGCCTCCGCTTGACAGCCAGGAAGGAGCGTCTCTGTCCCTGAACTTTCGCTGTGTAGTCCGGGAAGAACATCACTGCAGCGTTCTCGATGGTGACCTCCCCGAGGTTCCTGGCTTCGCGTAGGATCGCGTCCCGATCTCGGTAGTTGAGTACTCGAAGGAGGAATGACCTGGGGTTAGAGCCCGGAGGGAGCGGCCGCATGGGCACTCGGTGGGCTCTCTCCACCACGAAGTGGGGGGAAAGTGTGCCAGCTGGAAGAAGGTCTCGCAGCCAGTCCTCGACCTTACGTGCGGGATCCGCTCCCTCCCATTTCTCTGGGATGCCCACGAGGCGAATGTTGTTTCTTCGTGCCCGTCCTTCTGCATCCTCAGCCCTGCCCTCCAAGAGGTCCATTCTGGTTTGGAGGTCACGCACCTTTTTGTCTGTTTGTGCCACCAATGGTTCAACCGCCGCCACTCCATCTTCCAGTGTCTTAGTGCGGGCCTGCAGCTTCTTGTGGTCGGCGCGGAGGTGGGTTAGGTCAATCGCCACGCCATCTATTCTGGCCTCCAGGGAGGCGCGCGTCTGTTGCAGCGACTCTTCCATCCGCTCCATGGCCGCCAAGACGCTGTCCAGCTTCGCCGCCACGTGGTCGGTGTCCATCTTGTGCGCCGTTTTCGTTTGTCTCCCCTTTGCCCCCGCAGACCCCGATCCAGTGCGTGTCCGCGCTCCTCCCGGCATGGGGCTGGTGGCGAGCGCAAGGCAATGACCCCCGGCGTTGTGTGTCAGGGGCCCGTCGGCCGCAGCAGGTCACCCCGGCGTCTCCGGGATCGCCGGTGGAGGCCGCGCCTCACCCGCCGCAGAGCCAGCAGCTCCAAGCAGCGCAGGGCGAAGGTCTCTTCCCAGGGGAGCAGGGCACCCGCGTAGCTCCGATCAGGTCCAATCTCTTGGAGGTTCGTCAGCGCGAGTGCGGCCGCAGGCGGCACAGCATGGTGGTCTATGGAGAGCCTGTGCGAAGGAGGCCAGACTACGGTGCAGCAGCCCCCAGGTCAAAGCGGGGGGGGAGGGGGGGAGGCGAGTTCCCCGCGTCGCGTCTCGGGTCCAAGGGTCGCCGTCGCCCAGGGGGGTCACGACAGCAGTCGCAGGGCGTATCCTAAGCCGCAGCGTGGGGCCTGCGAGGGCAGCTCAAGCCGCGGACTCGCGTAGGCGCCGTCCCCAGGTGTGGGTTCGTCAATGCGGCGCCAGGCCCGTCGTTGGTGGCAGCGTCGTGCAACGTCGCCAAGGAGCCCCAGGTTTGGTCAGGGCATGTAGCAGGGAGCAGATTAGGGCCAGCTATGGTGTTGGATCGCGAGAGGCTGCCGGGTCCCTCGAGGCCTGGTGCGGCGCCTCAAGCCGCGGACTCGCGCCGGCGTTCTCCCCAGGCGCGGGCTCCCCAGGGCGGCCCCAGTCTCGCCGTCGGTGGCGCGCGGTGCCTCCGATGAGCCCCAAATTTGGCCAGGGCATGCAGGAGACGCCGAAGCAGGTCCGCCGGCAGTTTCGGGCCAGAAAAGGAGGTTTTTAGCGGATAAAAGGCCCGGTGCAGGCGAGCTCAGGCAGGAGCTCTACCCGGGCATGTCCGCTCTCGCCGCGTGGTAAGCCACGCCCCCCGTGGAGACTGTATTGTGATCAATTTTAGACATCCAAATTCCGTAAGATTCTTTATGGATACACATAATACTCACGCCAGCCTGTCCACTGCTATAACCCTTCTTCCATTGGGTTATTTTTATAGGCCCCCCCATAGACTACCCCAAACAGTTTCTACTACCTTTCCTCTATCTAATAGATTTTCCGCCCTATCTGATTTGGGAAGTCTAGATTGACCACCACCAACATCTCTCATTATACCGGATGAGGCCATTAGCACAGCCCCATTGGAAATGGTAAATCCTATTTGTATTCCAAAATTATGCCCAGGTAGATCAGTACCCCCACATGCAGAATGCCCCGACCGTCCTGTAGCCCCCCTTTCTTCTGTCAATGTTCTACCGGCTGATACTTTAAGTGTCATTAGCTGGAATATTGCTGGGCTCACAGGCAAGATGAAAATTAAAGAATGGGTCACATGGATAAGTGATTTTGATGTGGTAATGTTGCAGGAAACATGGAGTACACGTGCCCAACTACTGGAGGGCTTTTTCTGTCATAATTTTACCGTACCACGCCCTGCCATGGGGCGTCCTAGTGGCGGTCTATCTATCTGGGCAAAAATTTCCAAGGATGTGAAAATCGAACCACTACATGTGGTTAGTAAATATTTGATAGCTGTAAAATATGTTGCAAGGTTAAAGATTTGTTTTATAAACTTTTATAATAATGATTTCGTTAAACATCCTAACCCCACAAATTTAGAATTGTTTAATTTTATCGATGAAATTGCGGATGGAGAAAAGTATGGCCGATTTGATGGTATTTGCGTAGGTGGAGATTTTAATGCTCACATTCATCCTACATCCCCACCCTGCAGACGAGGCTCTGAATTATTGGACTTACTTTATAGTAGGGATTTAGATGATGTAATGGGTTATAGTGGAATTCCTAAGGAAAATGTACCGGTTCCCACTTACATTGGCCGTGGTTGTTCTACAACTATTGACTATATGTTCACCTCTTCCCTCCTTAGCGGAGTGTTATTTAATTCTGAGGTTGTCAGTAGTCCATATAGTGACCATCTGCCAATTGTAATCTACCTTAAATCCATTAAAAGACCCATAGGCCCGCACGAGGTTGGAGCCTCAAACATTACTGTATCTACAGATAGGCTCAGGATCGTATGGAGAGGGATCGACAACAAAGAGATTTTAGCTAACGTGATTAGGAATAACCCTCTATTGATCTCTAATTGCCTAACACTCGATGGCCCCGATATAATCAAGTCCTTTTGTGATTTATGCGCAGTCATAAAAAGGGCAACTTCCAAACCTCTGAAGGAACAGAACATAAGCAACCATAGATGGTTTGATACTAACTGCTCGAGGGCTAATAGAGAACTTAGAAAGGCCTTGGAAGCCAAACCTCGAGATGTGCCCCTTGTCAGATCATTACGCCTTAGATATAAGCATGCATTAAAAGTAAGATCTGAGGAGCTATTAATAAGTCACTGGGACAATCTGACAAAAACTGCTGCCCTAAAAGACTCGACAGGGTTCTGGAGAGAAGTAAAGAATCTAAGAGCCCTGGGCAGCAACATTACCCCGATAAACTGCAACATCACAGGTGACCTATGGGTCACTCACTTTTCAAAGCTTTATGCTGCAGTCGGAGACCCAACTGAGGATATTTTCCCCGATGGTACTATAGCGATAACACTAGAGGAGGTGGAGGAGGCCATTGCCAATAGTGCTGGTAATAAGGCCCCTGGGCCGGACGGTCTGTCCATCGACCAGATTAAATCGAATACTTGCTTTTGGGCCCCCTTACTCTGCAATCTTTTTAATAACTTGAGTAAGAAGTCCATCCCCTCGACATGGTCTAGTAGCACCATTGTACCTATTTTTAAAAAAGGAAATAGGATGGATCCGGGGTGTTATCGACCAATATCACTGATCGATAACACCCTGAAGGTCCTCGGAAGGGTTTTATTTAATAAAATCAGCTCCTGGGCAGACGAGAATTCCATTATCCACCGCTGTCAGTTGGGTTTTAGGAGTAAACTAGGCACGGTGGAACAATGTCTGAACCTTAATCTCCTTATGGCCAAGTATACACGGGCTAAACAATCCCCTCTATATTTTGGCTTTATGGACTTAAGCTCAGCATTCGACTTTGTAAACCGTTCTCGCTTATGGTCCATTCTTTTAAATTATGGTTTGGATGAAGCCCTAGTCCACTTTTTGGCCAACCTCCATCGCAATTTGAAAGCCCGCGTACGAATAAACAATGAAGGCGAGGTTTCAAATGATATTTTAATTGGCAAGGGGGTGAGACAGGGCTGCGTCTTGGCCCCCCTGCTTTTTATATTATATATTAATGAACTGTCCAATTCTCTATGCAATCTGACTAAGGATGTTCCCATTATTAACAAGAAACTCATCCCGGCGTTACTCTACGCAGATGATGCGGTCCTTATGGGCCGCACCCCGAATGCTCTGCGTATTTTAATTTCGGGATTTGTTAACTATATGGCCGATTTAGGTTTGTGCACTAATTTTAATAAATCTTTTATAATGACCTGCGGTCCCAAGAATTATAAAATTTCAAAGATTACGATAGGTCAAAACACTCTAAAAAGCACTTGCACTTTCCCCTACTTGGGTCTGTTATTTTCTAATAGCGGTTCATGGCAACCCCATGTCGCAATGGGGAGAAATAAACTTTCCAAATCTATTAACTCTGTTACCTCTCTTCACCAACCCCGTCAGGCCGATGTTGTTTCGAGCTTACTACAAGTTTACCGGACTCAATGTCTCCCAACTGGAACGTATGGAGCAGAAGTCTGGGGATTTTCAAATTGCTCAGAATTACAAAGAGAAGAGAATAGATTTTGCCGGAAGATCCTGGGGGGAGTTATTAGTGCACCGACCTTTGTATGCCACAATGAATTAAAATTGCATTACATTGAGGATTTTATAAGAGCCAGACCTGCATTATTTTGGTTAAGGATTTGGCAAAACCCAGCAGCCTCCCTTTCCCGTGAGATCATTATGGACTGCTTGCAAAGTGAGAATTCGAGTCTAATCCCATGGATAAATGCGGTAGAAAGGAGCCTTGTGAGCATCAATTATGGTCACCTATTTTCAAACCCCGACCTGATTGACTGCTCCCATAAAAATTTAGTGAGAAGGGCACTCTACCAACATTTCCATAATGAGAGGGAAAGAGTGGACTCACTGAAACAATCCACAATAAACTACTTAATGATCCGGGAATTACATACTGAATCTCTGATGTTACCCCAGCCCTATTTACGAAAAAAAATGGGCAGGTGGAACAGGATCTTATTATTTAGATTCAGGGACAGGAGCATTGTAAATCTTATCTGGTTCCCACTGGGCTACATTAAAAATCTGTCAAAATTAAACTGCCCTTGTGACCTTGGTGGTACTCAGAGTATGCTCCATTTTATTTTTGGCTGCGGGTTTTACAGGAAATATACAAAGTATTACCTAATCCCTTATTGCAGGAAATACAATCTAACTGATCACAATCATGCTTTTAGACACTTTTTAATGCTTGAATCAGATGAATTAATTTTTAGAGTTACTGGCTTCCTCAATGCAATTGTACGTTCACGCAGGTCTTTAAAAATCGAGTAATTTTATTTTGTATCTTGCACATCAAAACCTAATTTACATACATTTAATGTTTTGCATCTGTTTACATATGCATTTTTGCACTTTGAAGCCTAATTTGCACAAACTTAACGTACTATACTAGTTTACATATGCATTTCGCACTTTAAGGCCTAATATGTATAAACATAATGCAACATGTCTGCCTTGCTCCTATAAAACCAGAGGTTACATCTCAGCATATTTTTATATTTTGTATGTATATGCATAGCTTAGTAAGAAAGTATATTTGTATTTTATTTGTTGTTTTTGTAAGCCATATTTTTGTTACCTATCATAAATAGTGGCCCGAAATCGAAGTATCAAACTGTGTATTTTAACTTGGATCTTGTGCTTTTATGGATGATTTTTTGAAATCCGAATAAAGTCTATTTGAATTGAATTGAATTGACTGAGTGTACCCAGGACTCCTGCCAATCAGGTGCCCAGGGCCTATGTTCCTTCCCTAAAAACCTAAAACCCAAATTGGGAAACCCTGACCATATGTCAGCCCCTGGTAAATGGTAACCAGGTCCTTGTGACCAGGGAAGGCCTCTTAGGGCTGCAGCACACATTGTGCCACCCTTAGAGGCCCTGTACCCTAATACCCACACACTGCCCTTGCAGGCTGAGTGTCTGGGTACAAGACAAAACAAAGAGTCGACTTGGCACACATCCCTGTGTGCCATGCCCACCCCTACACTGCCCTGGCATACAGCGGCCACCCCTCTAGCTGGGTGCCCTATGCCAGTGGTGTGGGCACAGGAGCATGAGCCCTGTGCCCCTTCAGTACCCAGGTCCATTCCATAAGTGCAGTGCTGCCATTTAAGAGTACATGGTGCTGAGAGCTCGTCAAACACGAACTCCACAGCACCATAATGGCAACACTGAAGACTGAGAAGTTTGGTATCAAACTTCTCAGCACATTAACCCGCACTGATGCCAGTGTGGGATTTAATGTACCAAGCACCACAGAGGGCATCTTAGAGATGCCCCCTGAAACCTAACCTACAATCCACGTCTGGTCTGAGAGGCTGCCTAGGCTGCCACACAGCAGACATGTTGCTGGACCCCTGGGTGGGAGAGCCCCTGGAGAGCCCCTGCTCTCCTGGGCCTGCAACAATGCACATCCTGGGCGAGGTGCTAGGTCTCCTCCCCCAGGATGGACAGGAGGATGCTTCAAAGGCATGCCGCCTCTGTGAGCTTCCCCAGGCCACTTGCAACCCCCACTCTGGCGGGAAGCCTGGCCGGAAACCCCAAATAAGGACAGGGGATGTGCCAGCTTGCCAACCCCACCCCTCAGGTGAGGGAAGCGAGGTGAAGCACATCTCCGGGCGCTCGCCATCTTGAAGATGGGAGGCCCTACCCAATCAGGACTAGGCTACTGCCCCCCTCCCACAGGAGAGAGGCAGGATAGGGGTGTACCCACCCCAGGACAGGGACCCATTGGTCCCTGCCCTTTACCTACCTGTAACGCCCCTAAATCTAGTATTTAGAGGCACCCTGAACCTTCTTCCCCAGATTCCAAACTACAAAGAAGAGCAAAAAGAAAGAAGATCTGCCGTGCAGCTGCTAAGAAGAGGAAGACACCAACTGCTTTGGCCCCAGCCCTAGCGGCCTGTCGACCCTCGAACCTGCTCCTGCTACAAACTGGCGCCTCTTGTGGCTAGCAACCTCACAAACCCCGGAGGACCTGGCTACCTTTTGGCTCTAAGCACCTGGGACTCCCATGAGCAGAGGCTCTGCTCAAACTCAGCATCTAATCCCTGGCATCAGCCCGGAACCGCGAACACCTGCACACTCTGCACCCGCCAAGCCTGGCCTGTGCCGGAGTGAACAAAGACCACGAGGATGACCCCCCGGTGACTGTGAGCCCGAGTCTGGCACCCAAGGACTTCCCTCGACGCTCCTGACGACGTCTGCAGCCTCAGAACCAGGTACCCCCCAACCGCGATCAACAGAGGGTAAGATTTCCCGACACCAAAAGGCACCCCTGCACCTGGTGCCCTGTGGCCCCCTGTGCCCAACTCATGGGTACCTACCTATCCTCCAACTACCCAACTTACCTATCGAAGTGGTGGTGGCACCTGAAAAATCTTCGTCCCCGAGCTTGCAGTCTTTTTCCAAACCGGAGCTTTCCCATTGAAATCAATTGAGCGCCCGAAGGCTCAAAAGCACCCTGCACCCAGCCGCCCGAGTGGCCCTGGCAGTGTAACCTCTGCACCTATCTACTTCCCCATTTGCCCTGAGCAAGTGACCAGGAGCCCAGCTCCCACAGCCGCGTGGCCTGCTAGTCAGCAGCCACCAACCAAGGCCCCCCTGCCTCCCATAGGATAACATTGGGCCTAACTCACTCTGCACCCGGCTGCCCCTGCGCCGCTGAGGGTGTAACAACTGTACCTACCTGACCCTGGGAGACCCCGGAGTCTGTGCCCAGAACCTTAACTCTGCGAGTCGATTTCTTCTGAAATTTCTTCTAAGTGTGGAGTCTCCAAAAGCGAAAATACTCACCTGCTATTAGGTGAGATCCCAGTGCTGGATCTTGGTGCCCAGCACTGACCCTGAAAAATATTCACAACCGTACTTGCCAGTAGCCCAATTTTCTTCCATAGGAAATCATTGACTGTTTTTCTGTGAAATTTCTTGTGTCGATTTTTGCAAACTTCAAATATTCTTTAAAAATCGTACAAACTGTGAAAACATAATTACTTACCTGTTTTAGATAGAGGTCCCAGTACTGAGTCTAGGCACCCAGTACTGAATTACAAAAGTAACGAGAACATACTATGCCTGCAACTTGAATTTTCTTCCATAGGGAATCATTGACTGTTTACTATGAAATTTCTCCTGTCAACTTTTAAAATAGCTAAATATTGTCTAAAAAGCATAACAGTAACTAAGTCGACTTTTATCACTTGTTTCTAAGAACTGACCCAGGACTGAATCTAGGATCCAGTCCTGGAATTACAAAAGTAATCTATTACAAATAACTTAAAACTTCCCTTGAACTCAATGCATTATTGTGTTTAATATTGTGTTGCCTATTGCAACAACCTGTAACTTTCTACAAAAGCCAATTGCATATTGCAAAAGTATTTACCTAAAGCATCTCATTCTGAGAAAGTATATTTTGATACCTATTGTTGATTCTAAAATAAAACAAGCATATATTTTTTATATATAAACCATTGGCCTAGAGTTCAGTTATAGTGTGTGAAACCATTTGCTGGCTGAGTGTGTGCAACAAATGCTTTACACTGTCCTCTGATACTGCCTTACTGCTCGACCAAGCTACCACTTTAGAGAGTAAGGTTATATCTAACTTTAGCCTCTGCCAAACCTCTGGGGACTGTGGACTCTGTACACACTGTACCTATTTGGGAACAGTATATATAGAGCCACTTTCTCACACCCACAAATGTTTCTCATCAAAAATATAACCTGAATATAAGACATGATGTCCTCCGCCACTACTGCGCGCTGGGAATGAGGGGAAATTATCCAGGCTGACCCAATGTAAGATGTAATTGTGAGGTAAGTTGCCAGCAAATCTGACAATACAGTGAAAAATCTATGTGATAAATAGTAAAACTGTAAGACTTGAACACAGGTTCTCCCCTTCATGTGCAACAGGTTTGAGTGATAAGCGTACCCTTCATTGTTTATTCTCTACTGCTTATCTTGTCATCACATAAACCACCATTATTAACTTTGTAAGTTGCTCTCTCTGGCCTTGTGTCTTCACCTTCTCTGTAAAAGGAGGTCCTGCGCTCGCCTAACCCCACTGCTTCAGCTTCTAATGGCTGGCCTTCCTGTGACTGCTTCTACATCTCTTTCAGAGGGAGGTCGAGATCCTGATGTTCCTTAGCGCCATCGTCATGATGAAGAACCGGCGCTCCAGTAAGCCCAATGCATGTTCTCCAAGACATCTGTTTATTTAGTGGGAGCACATCTCATTTCCTGCTGTCTGTGGTGTGCTTTACCATCCCAGTACTGGCATGTCCAGTCTTTTTCTGGAAGCTTGCTCCCACATGTCACATGCTGATTTAGCATTTCTCTCCATCTGCTTTCCTTGTCCCCATCACATTTTCTCTCCTCCCCCTCCATCCTTCTCCCTCGTACCCGTTTTCTATGTCACTTCCATTTTTGGCTCTTCTTTGTGGTTTGCCTCTCTTATCTGTGAGCTGTCCACTTCTCAGTCCGTGAGGTCGGATGCAAGTATGGGCATGGATTATCAATGCCATGTCTTCTTTTTCTACCACAGATACCAAGCTTGGACCCCCTGCACCCCCTCATTTAAAACCAGTGCATGTTTGGTGCAAGGCTCAGGGCAGTCAGTGGGAACTGAGCACTGTGTGATCTGTGCACTGTTGTTTACCAAAGGGCCACAGTAGTCAGCAAAAGCTGTTAACAAACGACTTCTAACCTGGCTTGGAGCCCACCAATTACTTACCATTGGTTGGCTTCCATGTCACTCTCCTTTCCTTGCTTTTTACTGATCATGCCTCCTGCCACCTCCTCCTACATTCTTCCTGGGGCTTCTGTCCCTTCTGTGGAGCATGGACTTATCACAGTTTCCTGTTTGTGGCCAGTGTCCATCCTGATGGCCACACGGTGCTCTAGTTAACTTTTAAAAATTATTTTTGCTTTTTGTCATGTACTCTGTCAGTGTCTATATGAGTGCACCCCACTGTACCGCACTCCCAACACCCTCCATCCGCTGTCTGTTGGCGCTACTTCCTCTTGCCTTATCCGCAGGACACGTCTGTTGCTCCCCCACCCACCCTATCACCCTCCTACTGTCCGTTGTTTGTTTTCCTACCAACCGCCCTACCTCCTCGTATTCCTCGTATTGTTTGCCCCCTCACGAACCCGCTACACTGTTTTTACACATATTGAGCTGCAGCAACATAGCTTAAAGAGAAAAAAGGCAGCATGTTGTGGTCATCGCCGGCCATTGTCAAAACCAATAGATCTTGCATAGACAAAACCTGTTGACTTTGCCAATGCTTGCTCTTTTAGATTTCTGTAGCTCAACAACTACAGTCTAGATTTTCCAGAGGTGGTAACAGCCAAGGGAGTCCTTAGTCTGCCCAGGACCAATCTTTACGGGTCGGCCCTGACTGTCACTATAAATATTGATTACCTTCAGAACTGTAATGGCCATGGCGCTCATTCCAACAGAATCTAAAGTCAACATTACTGGCCTCTTGCTGGTGGTGTGAATACCAACAGCCTCCTAGGTCTTCTGGGGCCGGATGAAGGGGAATACAGTCACCTTATGGGCATGGGACAGTTAGACCTTTACACTCCTCAAATCAATGACAGTTGATGCTGCAGCACCTGACCCGGATGGTGCTCTTCTGTAGGTTTTTATTTCTTGCTGGGCTGTGGCAGTCTCCTGGCTGTTGGGCAATGTCTGTCCAGGTGTCCTCAAGTGCGTTTTGCAACCAGGAGGACTTTGTGCAGATCTCCCTGTGGATCAGTCCAGCTCCTGCTAGAAGGGCAGGGCGCTCTCTGCGCAGGCAGGCATGCTGTCCTCTCCTCAGGTCACAGCAAGGCTGCTTCGAAGACTTAACCCCAGATTCCTGGAAGAGTGGCCGCTTTGGAGAGTGTCTAGTGCTAGACCTGTTCTCTTTTCCTCCACGGTGTGCAGGCCTTCTCGGTATCCTGATGTCATGTCTGTCTAGTGCCCCTATGGTGGAATGCCTCAGATCTTCAGCATTTGCAATTTCCTTGACTCATGCAGTCCTGTAGAAGCATCATGCCTATCTTCCAGGCCAGATATCACAGACTAATGAACCCAGATTCCACAGGAAGCCTACTTCATGTTGTAGATTTTATGTGTATTGGCTTCAGACTGAGCTCTGCAGCTTTTCTTGTTGCTGTGGGACACCGACTCGACAATGAGCAAATTGCTTGCTGGATAGGTGAAACCGATTCTGGACAGATTGAGTGAGCTGGATATCTGCCCACCCACCAGGACCTCTGGTTTCGAGAGTGGGGGCAAGAAGCACGTATATGCAGATGGGTGTGTCCAAGAGAGACTCTGTCAGCTCACAGAAAGGATAGCACCGTTCTGTGCAACATGCATATTGGGGCCCAATGGACCACACAATTCATCAGGTCTACCTGTAATTCATACCTCTCTCATGCATGTAACGCAGATCTGTCATATGTGTCTTGTACATAAAGAACTGAAGAGACCTTACTGGAGAGAGCCAGGAGATATTCATACCACTGGGGTACAGGTAGAAAGCCGGTGCCCCTGCGTTATAACACGTGGCCACCATCACGCCAAAGCCTCGGTTGAGCAGGTTGCAGCTATCCTCACTCAGGGGTTAAACGTTTAGCTGTCCCCATGGCAGCAGAGCATAGATCAGATGGCGGGCAAAACCAAAAACATCATAAAGCACATTCAATGAACTTAAATGATTGTGAAGATCACTAGTACAAAATTTAAAGTAACAACTTGAAAGCAATTCAACAAAGTGCAAGATTACACCTAGATCTGCCAGCACACAATAGCAGGAATTAAAAATATTAAGATACTAAGCAAATCATTACAAATTTGCAAATCCTCTAAAGTTTATAATCTACGGAAATCAAGAGGTGCATAAGATGTTTGTTTCGGTATCACCAAACCGGTGCCTAGCTGCCATGCCCTCGTTGCGTCAGCAGCTACGAGATACTTTCAGTTGATGTGACTGCAGTGCAGAGGCATCTGGTGTGGACATGCCTAACACAGGTCTGTGCTGGATGAATGCATAGCTCAGGAGCCACCGGGCAGCGAACCTTGAGAGAGGGTGAAGAGCAGCGTGCATGACCATCACATGGAGCCGACAGCCGGAGGAGTGCTCCCCCTAATCAGAATGTGGCCAGGACAAATGAACTCCATGTGCAGACTGTAATCCTGGCCTTGCTCACTTTATGGGATCCTCGTGATAAGACTACGATAAACAAGTTTGAGGAAACACTGAGGTTCTGCATGCACTCTGTGTGGTGCTAATATCAGCATAATCCGAGTGCTACTGACGGATAGAGAAAATCTAGAATGTGTGGTAACCGAATATGGCATAGTTGTGGCAGAGTGACGTGGAAAATATCTACATGCACCAAGGATTACTGAGCTGGCAAATCTGAAGAAGCACTAGGGATTAATGAGTGATGGTACAATCCTGGCATCCAAGCAAAATTTCTGAGTGTTGGTGCAAATATCAGCAGACGCGGATTGTTACTCGGGCACATTGAACATCTGATTATCTGTAGAGGATGGTGAGTGATCTGAACAAGCACTGCGTTACTGAGTGATGGGGCAAGTTTGAACATGCAGTATGGATTATTACGCGATAGTGCAAATGTGGTCATACTGACAAGATTTGTACGTAATGGTGCAAATTTGGGTTGTCTTTTAAGATTTCTGAATTTGTATTCAAGATTGAGTGAGGTGCACTGAGGATTCCTGAGTGATTCAGCAAAACTGTACACACGAGTGACGGTACAAATATGAACATGTATAACGGTGGCAATTCATTAATGCACTCCCCCATTCACCCAGCCATTCATCTATGCACTTACATATACAGCCATTCATTGGTGCATTCAGATGCATCCATCCATGCCCTCACTCACTAATCATCCATTAATTCAGACACTCATCTGTCAACAATCCACACACTCCCTCATTTCCAACTGTTGACTAATTCTTGCATTCACCTCCTCACACATCCGTACAACAGACTTGTCAATCAAAGAAGACGGTCTTTCACTTATTAAACAGACAGCTCTGTCGGTTTTACCAGTGACCTTTTATTCTGCATGTGGAATCCAATCCAAATCATTCACCGTTTTCATTCGATTTGGTAAAACTAATATAAAAATCTCAAAACACTGCTGTAAAATTGGGGGGAAATGAAATGTGGAAAGGCGGCATGAATTAATCGACAAGAAATGTCCTATAGGAAGAAGGTTCTGGTGTGGTCTTTTAAATCCCTTTTTAACAAAACGTAGCTGCTGCCATTGTCCATGATTTCCTGAGTCTCTCTTTGTGTCCTCTGTCCACCTTCTCCAGTCAGGTCTGAGGGCCAGTTTGTCGTGCAGCTCTACCGGTCTACCTTAAGATTGTTTCTTTCTCTGCCTCACATAATGATCACAGCTCACCTTTTTGTAGTTTGAGATGCCACCTTTTCCCTCCCTCCTGTTATGATGTTATATCATGCTAAGTCTCTGTCCTTTCACCGTTCAGTTGTACCAGAATGTTCTGTTGTTGTTTTTCATCTCTGTTTTTATCCTCCTGGCGTCTTTTCTCTTTCTCTCTTGTTTTGTGTTCCCGTGGCCTCATACCTTGGATGCTTGTAGTGGCACCTATTACACCCATGGATTCACATTCTGGTGTTGACTGCCTTTTCTTTCTCACCCACTTATAACGTTTTTATGGCCTGTCAGTACTGTCTTCTCATGTGTGCTCATGTCTTCCTCTGTGGTGTTTGCTGTGCTCTTCTCCAATGTCTCGATTGTGTGCTCATGGTCCTGTCATTGTTATTCTTCCTCTCTTCACCTCTCCTCCTTGAGGCCTTATAGTCTCACCCCGAGATGAAAGGTCCTGCCTCTTTTTCCATGTTGTCCTTGTGGCATGGTCTCACTATGACAATTGTGGTTTTCATTCTTGTTTTTCTTGTGGTAGAGTTTTCATATTTTCATTTTATGATGTCTGTTGTCCTTCCTCCTTTGTCCCCTTCCGGTTTTGTCCTTTTATACTTGCCATGGGATTTGTTGTATTCCCTCTTTCTCCGTTATCTCACTGTGTCAAGTGTCATCTATCATCATTCTTCCAGTTCTGCTGTTGCTATCCTTCCTCACTCTCCCCTTTCTGTTGTATTGTTATGATCGCGCACACTCTGATGTTCGTGGCCTCATCTTTCTTTTTCTCATTTTCCTTGTGTTTTCATTTTCTCACCCTGTTTGTGTGTCATCCTTCCTCTTGTCTCCCTTTTGGTCTACTCTTGTGGTCATACCTCAATATTTTTTGTCTTTTACAGTCACCATTGAGCAACACATGGGAAACATCTTCATGTTCAGTAAAGTGGCCAATGCAATTCTTTTCTTCCGCCTGGACATCCGAATGGGACTGCTCTATCTCACCCTGTGCCTAGGTAAGGCCTCCTCCACTCTAGATTCCTCTTTCACAACTTTAGCCCACTCTGCCTTGTTGAATGGTTTACTTGTATCTCGCCATGCCTGAAAAGGTTTCGCCCTTTCTGTTTCACTCTGTGCCCAGGTAAAGAACCCCCATTTTGCACCTTCAAGTGTAGGCAAGGCTTCCTCCTTTTATGCCACTTTGTACCTAGGTAATCGTCTTTTATTTCACCTCTGTTTTACTGTCTTCTGGAAGGATCGCTCTGTCTCATGCGTAGGCAGGGTAAGAATCATCCTCTCTCACCCCGTATCTAGGTAAGACTGTCTATCCCTCATGCTTAGCTTTGGTTAAAAAGTTAGTGTTCCATAGATTTCGACCTCGTGATTGGCAGCATGTGGACAGCATATGTGGATTTAACACTTAAGAGCGCGCATCCATATCACTGATTGGAAAACCAAAACAACCAGGGCGCCCTACTTTGTGGACACCTTGTGGATGGATGAGATAGCTATTTTTTCGAATATCTAAGTCCACATTCGCCAGCTGATTAGCAGTTACTTGCAGTGGATTATATGAAACACTATCTCCATTTATAGTAGTGGAAAATATTTTTTCCCTAACACATTTCAGAACTGATCTTAGGATCGTGGTCACTTGTGTGTTATCGTCACCTTGGCTACCACCCCCTTTTTCTCCCCCTTTATTTGGAATATGCATTTATGAGCGCCTGAGGAAGGTGCATTGCTGCACCTTTGTCTGGTACTGAAATGCGCGTAAAAAATATATTGGGGCTCTGAAGATAATACAGAATTGGAATACATACAACAACAAGCATTTGCAATGCAAATAGGTCTTGCATTTGTGAGTTAGAGCTATTGACATTGTAAATGGAATTTCTTTTTACCTACGCGTTTTATTTTTGGAGTGAATGTATGTAGTGTGCAAAATCCCTTGGAAAGGTCCTGCACTACGTAATAAATATATTGAAAAAGATGCAAAGTGTGGATTGTGTCAACAATTGCTTGGCACGTACCTCATGGGTGAAGTGTTGCCACAGATGCACACCGTGGTGCTTTACTAATGCGAAACTCATTAATAAAAGTAGTGCTTACAGACTAACCAACACAATTGGGATCGGAGCATGTGAATCTGAATCCTTCCTTCTCTTTCATTTTCTAGACTATTTGACTCACTCTCCTGCGTCTTGGTTTTACCCCAAACACTGGGAGGCAATGAGGTTTGCCAAGAGGGCGGGGGGGCTTCAGGGGTACATGAAAATGTATTAATTGCCTAGTTGTCAAAGGTCGCCCGGTACTATAAGTTAAAAATTTGCAGATTTCATTAAGATATTAAGAGTACTTTACTCGCATCTATGAGAAAATCGACATTGACCAAACAAATTACAAACAAATCCTGTGCACACGTAAAAGTCAGGTAATGTAAATACAGAGAGAACAACACAATTCAACCAGATATGAAGGAAATGTTGTTTTAATTCAAGATGAGTTCAAAATGCGCCAGCCGACACGTGTTTCCTCAACAGTAAAACAACTGTGACTCTTCAGGGCTGGGAAACAATATAATAAGTATCAAAATTAAGGCAAGGAAAAGGGGGTGGAAACACATAATGGAAAAAGGTGACAAAAACATTGATGTAAATGTATAACCGAGAAAAGCTGCTCACATATGTAACTAAATAATGAAGGTGGAGCCAAAGGGTACCAAAAGGCAAAAGTAAAATGAAAATGGAAGTTAGAAAAAAAGGGGGGGGGATGGGTTAAAGGTTCACAGACAAAGAGAGAGAGAAAGGCAAAAAGCTAGTGATTGCTAAGCAATATGCAAAAGGCGAAAGCTGTTTAAAGTGAAAAAAACGGTCTAAACAAGAAGAGTCAAAGCAGCCCACACAAAGGCAATAAAAAGGACAATGAGCGTATAAAACATTGGTATGATGCATAGGTTCACAATGGAAACAGTAAAAAGGACGCAAATAATGAATAAGCAACAAAATAATGTGAGAGAAATTACAACATTCGTGTCAAAGGAAACACATTAACATAATGTGAAAAAGGCGCAAGCGTGATCAGCAATGACTGGGTTTTGGGTCTGCCCCTGACCTGGTCGCACCGTTAAGCTTTGGTTCTTTTCTCTTCACTCTATCTGTCCGTTTACCTGCCTGGGCGCCATTCATCCTGTTTCAAAACCCTTTTTTGCGAAAATTGACCAAACAATGCCAGAATGCGTGTCAGTTTTCATAGTGTTTTACACAGTACTGGCTGCTTAGTTTCTTTGCATTAATTTTTGTATTTACTCTTTTACACAGCATACCTAACCCCAAAGCCCCGAGTTGTTAAATGACCCATAGAAGGGAGTGTTTTACAGTTGAACAAATGTGTCCAAATCTAATTTTGGTAGTGCCATTGGTATCAGCCAATGAGGTACTCGATGAGCAGGTATTTAACTACACGTTCAAAACGTACGGTATTGTGGCTGTTGTTTGTACACAACCACCTCTCTGAATGTGTTTATTAACACAGAGGTTCATCTACCAGACAGTGCTCACAGAGGGGCGACTAAAGCACAGAACAAAATGTATTCATTTATCCTGAGTGTGAAGGCACCTGGAAGAGTTAGGTGCCCGCCCGGAGAGACTAGGGTTCCCAGTGCTTCTACAGACTCTGCCGTGCTCCTCTGCACCAGCAGGGCACAGCTCAGAATCTGCCGCTTCTGCTAAGAATAGGTGAGTGGGATGAGGTTGGGGCATGCGGGAGTTGCCGGCAGATTTCCAGGTTATTGAAAGTGATGATTCTGACGTGAGGCAATGGAGACTGACTTTGTCTGTTTGTCTGCACCAGTCTATTTCTCTACCATCTACCGGACTCACTGTCATGTATCCATTCATCTCTCTTTGTTAGAGGTGCGCGAGCCAATATATTAACAGGTAGAGCCAGCCGGAGACGAGCCAAGCGCATACGAGCCAGTGGGCGAGACGTGAAAATGATCGGCATGTTAATCATACAGTAAACCTGATGTGAATGTGCGATAATGTCTCTTCAGAATTCAAAAAAGTGCATTTCTTTAGCGCGTCACCTCTGCACACAAGATTATAGCACTGAATTGAGAGGAAGTTATTAAAAGTGCTCGTTTTAAGCATGAGTTAAAACACTGCCGCTCCTCCCGCCCAACGACAATGCCATTTGTGAACTAAGAGGCGTCAGTTGCCATGCGTACCCCGAATGTTGCCTAGAGTCTTATTATATTTAGAGTAACATTAAAATCTAGTTCATTAAACACAAGAAGTTTTTGTACAGCACGCATCTTGAAATCGCATATTTCAAGATGACAATAATAAAGATGAAAACGGAAGTGCTAGCAGGCAAGAAAACGCGAACGGGAGTGGGAGTGGGAGGGGGAGGGTGAGAAGTCACGGACTGAGGGAGGTGGCGGTGGGGTGGGGAGACAGGGAAGAAAATAGTGTTAGGAGTAAAGAGGCCAATAGCCGTGGAAGGATACAAATGATGAATGAGGAGGGACTAACGAGCCTCAAACCAATTGGAAGGCAGCATTTAAGACAAAAGCCAATGGGCAGAGAGTGGGCGGGGCTTCCACACAGCTTCCACACTACAGTATATACTGCATGCCTCACAAAGCGATGGCAGCGCATTCGCGCTGCAATGCTAGTCGAGACCTAAAAAGCAACATCTCATATATTTGGGCTTTGAAGAAAATTAATGTTTACATAATGTTATGACCGGAGTAAAAAATATTAAAGTATTTACTACATACTAAAGATATAACATAGTAGTGTGTATCTAAGTAGAAGACATATTTACATATGGGTTATTCCTTGAAAATATTATTATGTACATGTTCATACATATCATGCCTAGATCTCTCGCTGCGTCCCCCATTGTTTTTAATGTGGAGCGATGTTGGTTATAATTGGTGTCTGTTTGTAGAATGTGTGGTTAGAAGAGTGAATGTAGTATTACTTCGCAATTTTAGTGGAACATCTTTGGGTAATTTTGGAGAAGGGTATGAGTAGTAGTGATGATGAAGTGACACTCTTTAAAAAGGTTTTCTGTACAATCGTGTGTGTGTGTGTAAATATATATGTGTGTCTATATATTTATATATATATATATGTGTGTGTGTGTATATGTGTGTGCGTGTATTTTTGTTTTATTTATAAAGTTTTATATAGCGCACTTCACCCTAGAAGGGTATCAGAGCGCTTTACAGAGGAGTTCAATAAGTAGAAAATAGATAACCAAGAAACATAAACGCTGACACTCTCCGTTTCAAATCAGGAGTGGGACTGTGAGTTCTAAACCAGTACTCAGACGGCGTGCAAGCCCTGGTTGGAGAACAGCGTCAGATCAGTATCCAGAGAATGAGTTTGTGGGCTCAGGGTAGAGATTTGTTCATTAAAAGCAGTTTGACTTCTTTTTTTAATGAAGTGGTTGAAGGGATCAGTTTGATTGCAGGGGGCAGGGAGTTCCGGATTGGCCCCTAGAATCCGGAGAAGGCTCGGTTGTAGGTTTTCTTTTTTCTTAATTTTTGAGGTTTCAACAGTAAGGTGCTGGTGCTTCTAGATGATCTGCCACCGCCGGACAGTTCCAGTTTGTCAGCTAGGTACTTCGGTGTGTTGAAGTGTAGGGCTTTGTGGGTCATGCAAGCAATTGTCATCTGAATCCTTGCCTCATAAGTGTGTGTGTGTGTGTGTGTGTGAGATATAATATACGCATACCACCGAGGCCCTGACCCAAGTCGTCCTCGCCCTGGTAATTTCGCGTATTGATTACCTAATTCCCTGCATGCTGGCATTCCAGCGTACCAATTACATCGGTTACAATTGGTGCAGAACCAAGCGGCCAGGCAAATCCATGGTCAGCCTAAGCACCATCACGTGAGACCACTGTTGAAGAGCCTCCATTGGCTCCCTGTGACCCAACGCTGCCTCTTTAAGTTAGGCTTCACCATCTATAAAGCCCTCTCAGGATGTGGCCCGGCTTTTATCTCTTCAAAGATAGATACAGCGGTATACTCCCTCCCGTTACTTACGTTCTTCGAACAAGAACCTGTTGACCTCCCTACTCCTTTAAACGTAAGAAACATGGGGGCCTCAGATTCTCGATCCTGGCACCTCAATTTTGGAACCTTCTTCCTTCTGAACTGCGTCTGGCCACCTCTTACACCCTGTTCAGGAGACTACTCAAAACGTGCCTATTCTCCCAGGCATATAATTGAGCCCGCTGTCTTGTGTATGTAACCGCCCCTGCTTAGCGCCAAGAAACCGCTCTGTGTACGTGCGCTTAACAAATTATTTTTAACATATATATATATCCGATCCAACTTCTGCAGTACCAGCCGGTACCACCAAAGACACTGACACGTTTTGCTGGTGCAAATGGTGCTCAATTTATTCATACAAACATTATTCGGTTAGTCCAGACGTGTTTCGACCGGCCAGGTGGTCTTGATCACATGACTACACTTTACCAAACATGAGAATTTAAAGGTGCAGGCTCCCAAATTGCGTAACAAAATTCCTATAGACATAGAAGACATACTCGTTCAAGCTATCCATTCAAAAACTGTTAAACTTTATACAATCTGAATGTGATCTGAAATACATACAGATTATCTAGGTACATACAAAAAGGGAAGTTCATTTTGGTAGTTTAAGCATTAGGCAACTTGTTATCTGTTATACAAATACTAAAATCATAATTATTGCGCATATAATGCTTATAGATGCCCTTGAACAATTGATATACCATGCCTACACTATAAACATTCACGTGCATATTATGTCACTAATTGCCCCTCTTTTGGGAACATTCCCTTTTGGGTTGGTGCAAATGATGCATATATCGTGCAAACAACGCAAGAAACTGATACCTGTGCAAATACAGCAAAGTGTGCAAATCACGCATTACAATGTGCAAATATGCAAATAGGCTGATTATTGCGCTTAAAACATCATAAAAATCTTAATTTTAAAAGAACCTAAATAACATGAATAAACAGTGCAACGCTGTGTCTCTATTAGGAATTACGCTGGATAAAATATATTAAGACATAAAATGATCGAAGATATATTTGATTCTCAACTGCAGAATCCAACTATGGACAGCTAGAGAACGGCTGGTCTAAAATGTATTGTTGCCTCTTCGTGGGTATATATGTGGTAAACTGTACATTGGAGACCCGTAATACAAATTTATATTAAAGAGTCTCAATAAAAAAAAATGCAGTTGCCAGATATTATCATAACATGCAAGCAAATATAAATAAAATGTAAAGACATTTTAAAATTGATTAAACCATGTTGATAAGCCGACAACTACTAATGTAACTCTGACCTGTATTACATAACTTGTATGTATTCAATATAAGCATGGTCATAAGAAATGGTGTAAGTCCTCTCCATTGTTCAAACCTCCTGGGGTGCGTGTATCTAGCTCAACTATGTATTTTGATTCCAACTGTCTCAGAAGTTTTTCCCGGTTACCCCCTCTTTTTATTTTGGGTACTGAGTCAATGATAAAATATTTCAAGCAATTAAGATTATTGTTATGAAAGGCTTTAAAATGTCTTGCCACCGGGTAAGTTGGATCAGAGTTTACTATTGCTCTTAAATGTTGTAAAATACGAGTAAACGCTTGCAGCTTGGTGCTCCCTACATACTTTAAATTGCATGTACATTGTAGTACGTATACCACATGGTCAGTTCTACAGGTATAGTGTCCTTTCAGAGATCTAGGAACATCACTGAAAGGTGTGGTATATTGATTAGTATTAGCTCCAAACTTGCACGCTCTACATGAAGAGCATTTAAAGAAACCTTTTGAAGGGTTAAGCCAATTGCCACTAGGTGATATTTCAGGACTGCTTGTAACCAATTCATCCCTCATTGAGAATGCTCTTCTGTACGTAATGGTAGGGTTGGTAGGCAGCACTGCTTTGAGAGTGGGATCAGTTAGTATAATAGGCCACTCCTTACGGATAATATTTTTGATCTTTTTGGCCTGTCTGCTATAGGTTGTGATCAATCTTATTTCATTCTCTGTTTTGTCATTTCCTTGAATGATGTTAGGAACTAGGGTTTCTTGATTGTTCTTATTGGGTACAAGTAAATCATTTCTGTCTTTAAGGTTAGCCTTTCTCATTGCTGTATTTAATTTCCTTTCCTCGTATCCTCGCGCCAATAATCTAGTCTTAGCTTCTATCTGGTATTTATCACGTGCAGCTTTAGTGCTGCAGGCTCTATGGATACGAAGGAACTCCCCATATGGTATACTGTTAATAGTGTGTTGCGGGTGGAAACTCTCTGCATGCAACACCGTATTACCAGAGGTGCTTTTACGAAACAAACATGTCTCCAAAATCCCTTGTTCCAATTTCACAGTTATATCCAAGAAGTTTACACTAGTAGCACTGACTTCTGCGGTGAACTCTAAATTAAGATCATTTTCGTTAATGCTATTAACAAAACTTAACGCCTCTTTTTCAGTGCCTCTCCAAATTACAAAAACATCGTCAGTGTAACGCCACCATGATATAATATTGGTTGACCATTGTTCAGCATGGCGGGCCATGAGGACATGCTTCTCCCACCAACCAACATGCAAACATGCATAGCTGGGCGAAAAGCTTGCCCCCATGGCCACACCCCTTAGCTGCTGAAAACCTCATTGTTGAATTGAAACATGTTATTGCATAAACATTTACGGATCATGTTCAAAAGCATAACATTATGATTGTATAATTCAATGTTTCTTTCACCCAGGAAATACTCTACAGCTCTAAGCCCATCCACATGGGCTATGCTGGTATAAAGCGCTGTGATATCCATAGTCAATAGAATAACATCGGTAGGCAGAACAAGATGGTTAAGTTTATATAGGAAATCGGTGGTGTCTCTTATATAGCTTGGTAATTCAACCACTAAGCCTTGAAGAAAAAAATCAATATACTTGGAAGTGTTTTCAAACATACTGTTGATTGCTGACACTATAGGTTGACCTGGTATAGGCACAGTTCCCTTATGTACTTTGGGGATAAAATATATACTTGGTAGTACAAAAATTTCAATTCATCGTCGGTCAAAAGTCCCTCTTTGCACCAGGCATGTAACTCATCTTTGTACTGCTTGTGTACTGTAGAGATGAGGGCTCTAGGGATCCTACGATAACAATCAGTGTTATTTAAATGTCGATAAACTTCCTCCTTGTATTCTGTTTTACCCCACAAAACAACATTTCCACCTTTGTCCGATTTGTTTATAATGATGATGTTGTTCTTTTTTAACTTGGACATTAATTCAAAATATTCACTGGATTTTTGTACATGCACCTTAGTCCTTGTTTGGGTTTGACGTTGTAGCTTTTTCAATTCGTCAGTAATGCGTAATATATATATATATATATATATATATACACACACATATATGCATAGACGTCCCTTTACACAGTGGTCGGAGCTCCTCACACCGCATCCACTGCATCACCAAGGAGGTAATCTATTATTTATTCATACATTATTGTAAGAAAGTGGCTCTGTATATACTGCACCAAAGTAAGGTTCAGTGTGCACAGAGTCCACAGAGGTTTGCAGAGGTTAAAGTTAGATATAACTTTACTCTCTAAAGTGGTAGCTTGGTCGAGCAGTAAGGCAGTATCAGAGGACAGTGTAAAGCATTTGTTGTACACACTCAGTGTTAGACCTGGCACCATTGGCGTGGGTCTCCCTTCCATTTTTTGCTTTTGTCTCCTCTGTGTTTGCTGGTGTTAGATGCTCTGGGCGCTGTGCCACTGCCATTCAGTGCCAAAGCGCGAATGCTCCCTATTGTAAATTGACTGTATGAATTGGTATAATCCTAATTGACACAAGGAACATGATAGGAAAGTCGAATTTAGTATGGCTGAGCTCCAAATATTGAAGTGCCTCTTTTAGTGACGATTATTTCTATATTCTGTGTTTAAAACTACCACTTTTGGGAAGTAGGTATTTTCGTGCCTAAGCCTTCCCATGTGCTCTGCTGCTATGTGTATCGGCCGTCTGGTTTTGGAGGGACAGGGCAGGCTGAGCCCGACCTGGATTAAATAGAGAGATCTGCAGTTGGAGTATGGGGAGGGCTGACCCTTTGATCTGAGCAGGGCTGTGCCTGGCAAGGTGCATGATGGCTCCACCTCCCACTGTGCGTCTGATGGCAGACCCCCTCTCCCTGAAAGGCAGGATGTAGCCTTGTAAATAAAGTGCTCAAGGACGACACCAAACTGGTTCTGGCTGGGTTCAGTGATTCGTGACTTTTTGAGAACAAAGACTTTTTGGGTATAAAGATCTGTGATAAAACCCCTACAGAGTGCGTTACTTCTGGATGTCAAGATGAACCTCTGTCCATGTAATGAGAGGGAAAGGACTTTGAAGCGTTCATCCATCTTGCTGAAGCAACTACCCAAGGGCCTGATTTGAGCTTGCCTCCTGCTGAAGTCTCAGGGACATTAGACTTCAGCCATCTATATTCCTATTTGAGAGGGATTCTACTCGCAGGTGAGGCCTCTGTTGAGAATTCCAGAGCCTCTGGTTCTACTGTGGGGAACGCGGGCTGAAAGTCATCGCATCGCTATTGTGGGCCGCCGCAGCTGGGAAGCTGTTGCTGCTGAGAGCCCGCATTTGCCTGTGTTACCAAAGTCATCGTGATCACTATTGTGGGCCTCCACAGCTGAGGAGCTGTTGCCGTTGAGAGTTCGCATTTGCCTGTGTTGCCAAAGTCATCGTGATCCCTATTGTGGGCCGTCGCAGCTGAGGAGCTGTTGCCGCTGAGAGCCTGCCTTGGCCGTCCTACGTGAATCATCGCTATTGTGGGCCGCTGCAGCCCAGGAGCTGTGCTGCTGAGTGCCTGCATTTGCCGTCCTACGAGAATCATCGCTATCGCTATTGTGGGCCGCTGCAGCCGTGGAGCTGTGCCGCTGAGTGCCCGCCTTTGCCATCCTACGAGAATCATCGCTATCGTGGGCCGCTGCAGCTCAGCAGCTGTGCCGCTGAGTGCTCGCACGAGTCACCACTTTGAGGATCTTGTTATCACCTGCGGGTGCAGCTTGGTGCCCGCCTTTAAGCCCCGTCCCAGGATTATCGTGAGTGCATGCCGCGGACCGCTACAGCTGCCGCTGCGAGTCCGCCTGTCATCACCGCGGCTTCCTTGTGAGGCTGTGTTCGGTGCCCCTTTAAATCTCAGGTACATTGTGCATCACCGGGTCGCGTGCACCCTGGCCTCGAACTAGGTTAGTTCCACACACTT
This sequence comes from Triturus cristatus, assembly GCF_964204655.1. Taxonomy (NCBI): domain Eukaryota; kingdom Metazoa; phylum Chordata; class Amphibia; order Caudata; family Salamandridae; genus Triturus; species Triturus cristatus. Next base: position 30,460,936 of record NC_140585.1, on the reverse strand, counting down.
TTTGAGTGCCTCTATTGCTTTTGAAGTGAATCTGTAATTATGTGCATTGTGGTTTCTTGATCGCTTTTTGAGCCTTGTGTTCAGCCTATTTAAAGATACTTATTTTTCTATAGCTACTAGTGTGGTGTCCCTTTGTAGTGTCTTCACTGCGTTGTTGTGTATGGTCGTGAATGCTTCACACACTGCCTCTGAGATGGGCCTGTCTGCTCGTGCTACGATATCACAGGGTTGAGCAGGGGTTATCAAAGGGTGTAGCCCCTTACTCTGACTTAGGAAGAAGGATCCCTATTTGAACATCGGCGCCAGCCAACTAGAGATCCCCATTTCCAACACTGTCAGCAAAATGGTCTCACACACTCAAGAACTGAACTCTAGGGCAATTGTTTGGTGTATAAAAATATATTCTTGTTTTATTTTAGAACCACAAGTAGTTATAAAAATACTTTCTCTGAATGAGATGCTCTAGTTGAATACTTTCAAATAGCAATAGACTTTTAAATGCAATAGTTACAGTTGTTGCTATAGGCAACACAAGTTAAACACAATTATAACATTGAGCTTTTGAGCCACTGGGCGCTCAATGGATTTCAGTGGAGAAGCTACAAGACGAACAAAGGCTGCAAGCTCTGGGACGGAGATTCTTCAGGTGCGACCACCACTTCGAGAGGTAAGTTGGGAAGCTGTAGGTTAGATAGGCACCCAGGAGCTGGGCACAGGGGGCCGCTGGGCACCGGGTGCAAGGGTGTCTTTTGGCGTCGGGAAATCTTACTCTTTGCTGGTCGCGGTTGGAGGGGTCCCTGGCATTGAGGCTGCAGGCGTCGTCAGAAGCGTTGAGGTGAGTCCTTGGGTGCTGGATTCTGGGTCACAGTCGCCAGGGGGACGTCCTCGTGGTCTTTGTTCACTCAGGCACAGGCCGGGCTCGGCGGGTGCAGAGTGTGCTGGATTCGCAGTTCCTGGCTGGCACCAGGGGTTTGTTGCTTTTTGAGCAGAACGACTGCTTGTGGGAGTCCCAGTCTTTTAGATGAGCAAGGCAGTCAGGTCCTCCAGGGTTTTCAAGGTTGCTGACCACAGGAGACGCTGGGTTTTAGCAGGAGCAGGTTCGAGGGTCGACAGGCCTGTAGGGCTGGGGACAAGTCAGTTGGTGTCGTCCTCTTGTAAGCAGCTGCATGGCAGGTCTTCTTTCTTCTTCTTTTTGTTTCGGAATCGGGATCTGAGGAAGGAAGGTTCAGGGTGCCCCTAAATACTACATTTAGGGGTGTTACAGGTAGGTAAAGGACAGGGACCAATGGGTCCCTTCCCTGGGGTGGGTACACTCTCTATTCTGCCACTCTCCAGTGGGAGGGGGGCAGGAGCCTAGTCCTGATTGGGTAGGGCTCCCCATCCTCAAGATGGCGAGAGCCAGGAGTTGTGCTTCACCTTGCCTCCCCCAGCTGAGGGGTGAGGTTGGCAGAGGCTGGCACACCCCCTTTCATCACTTGGCGGCATGTCTTTGAAGCTTCACCTGCCCATCCTGGGGGAGGAGGCTTGGCACCTCGCCCCAGGATGTGCATTGTTGCAGGCCCACGAGAGCGGATGGCTCTCTTCCCAGGGGGCCAGCAACCTGTCTGCTGGGTGGCAGCCTAAGCAGTCTCTCAGTCAGGACACGGGTTGTGGGTTAGTTTCAGGGGGCAACTCTTAGCTGCCCTCTGTTGTGCATTTTACATTAAATCACACACTGGCATCAGTGTGGGTTTATGTTGAGAAGTTTGATACCCAACTTCAGTCTTCAGTGTAGCCATTATGGTGCTGTGGAGTTTGTAATGACGACCTCCTAGCACCATATACTCTTAATGGCAGCACTGCACTTACAGTGCCCAGGAATGGACCTGGGTACTGTAGGGGTACTGGGCTCATGCGCCTGTACCCACACCACTGGCATAGTGCACCCAGCTAGAGGGGTGACTGAGGTATGCCAGGGTAGTGTGTTTGTGGGCATGGCACACAGGGATGTGTGCGTTGTCGACTCTGTTTTGTTCTGCACCAAGACACTCAGCCTGCAAATGCAGTGTACAGGGCCTCTAGGGGTGGCACAATAAGTGCTGCAGCCCTTAGGGGGCCTTCTCTGGTCACAGGGCCCTGGGTACCTAGGGTACCATTTACCATGGGCTGACATGTGGCCAGAGATGCCAATTGGGTTTAGGCTACAACACAGTTTTGGGGAAGGAACACGGACCCTGGGCACCTGATTGACAGGAGCCCAGGGCACACTCAGTCAAAGTACATCAGCAATTCAGCAAAAAGTGGGGGCATACCATGCAAGAAAGATGGCACTTCCCCCCCCCCTCCCCCCCCCCCCCCCCCAAAAAAAAAACCGAAAGATGAGACTAACCTTGCCCTATGGAGTCTTCATTGTCTAAGTGGAAGAACCTGGAAAGTTCATCTGCATTGGACATGGGCAGTCCCTGGTTTGTGTTCCATTTCAAAGTCCATTCCCTGTAGGGAGATGGACCACCTTAGTAGTTTTGGATTTTCCCCTTTCATATGCATTAGCCATCTGAGAGGTCTGTGGTCAGTTTTAACCAGGAAGTGAGTACCAAACAAGTATGGCCTCAACTTCTTCAGGGACCAAACCACAGCAAAGGCCTCCCTCTCAATGGCACTCCAACGCTGCTCTCTGGGGAGTAGCCTCCTGCTTATAAAAGCAACAGATTCACCTTGGCCTTCATCATTGGTCTGGGATAGGACCACTCCTATCCATAGCTCAGAGGCATCAGTCTGCACTATGAACTGCTTGGCATAATCTGAAGCATTTAGAATTGGTGCTGAGCACATCGCTTCTTTCAGGGTGTCAAAAGCCTTTTGGCAACTAACTGTCCAGTTGATTTTCCTGGGCATCTTTTTGGAGGCGAGTTCTTTGAGGGGAGTCACAATGGACCCACATCCCTTCACAACCCTCCTGTAGTTCCCAGTCAAGCCAAGGAATGCCCTGACTTGAGTCTGGGTTGTTGGAGCTGCCCAGTCCAGGATGGCCTGGATCTTGGGCTGTAAGGGTTGTACCTGGCCTCCAACTACAAGGTGGCCCAAGTACACCACAGTGCCCTGCCCTATCTGGCATTTGGATGCCTTGACAGCTAGGGCTGTAGTTTGCAGGGCCTTTAAGACCTTCCCTAGGTGGATCAGGTGATCCTGCCAGGTGGAGCTAAAGACAGCAATATTATCAAGATAAGCTGCACTAAAGGATTCCAGCCCAGCCAGGACTTGATTCACCAACCTCTGGAAGGTGGCGGGGGCATTCTTTAACCCAAAGGGCATCACAGTAAACTGATAGTGCCCATCAGGCGTGGAGAATGCTGTTTTCTCTTTTGCTCCTGGGGCCATGCCAATCTGCCAGTACCCTGCAGTTGAGTGAAAGGTACAGAGAAATTTGGCTGCCCCAAATTTGTCTATCAACTCATCTGCTCTTGTGATAGGGTGAGCATCTGTCTTGGTGACAGAGTTGAGCCCTCTATAGTCCGCACAAAACCTCATTTCTCTCTTTCCACCCTGAGGATGAGGCTAGGGAACCAGAACCACTGGGCTGGCCCAGGGGCTCTCAGAAGTTTTAATGACCCCTAACTCCAGCATCTTCTTGACTTCAGCTTTGATGCTTTCCTTGACTTGGTCTGGCTGTCGATAGATCTTGTTTTTGACAGCTGCACTGTCACCAGTGTCCACATCATGGGTACACCAGTTTGTCAGACCAGGGGTCAGGGAAAAGAGCTTAGCATACTGTTGCAAGACTTGCTTGCAGTCAGTCTGCTGTTGGGCAGAGAGGGTGTCGGAAAAGACCCACACCATCCACTGACCCATCTTTTGGGCTGTAGGAGAGGAGATCAGGGAGAGGTTCACTCTCTGCTTCCTGTTCCTCATCAGTCACCATCAGCATGGTGATGTCAGCTCTGTCATTTTAGAGCTTAAGGCGGTTCACATGGATAACCCTTTTGGGTGTACTGCTTGTGCCCAGGTCAGCTAAGTAAGTGGCCTCACTCTTTTTCTCTAGGATAGGGTAAGGGCCACTCTATCTATCTTGGAGTCCCCTTGGTGCCACTGGCTCCAAAACCCACACCCGTTGCCCAGGTTGAAATTCAACCAGTGCAGCTTTTTGGTCATACCAGTGCTTCTGAAGCTCCTGGCTGGCCTCAAGATTCTTGGATGCCTTTTCCATGTACTCAGCCATTCTGGACCTTAGGCCAAGCACATAGTCCACAATGTCTTGCTTGGGTTCTTGGGGAGGCCTCTCCCAACCCTCTTTCACAAGACAGAGTGGTCCCCTCACAGGGTGACCAAACAGAAGTTCAAAGGGGGGAAAACCCTACTCCCTTCTGTGGCACTTCTCTGTAAGCGAAAAGCAGGCATGGCAACAGGACATCCCATCTCCTCTTGAGCTTTTCAGGGAGTCCCATAATCATGCCTTTCAATGTCTTGTTGAACCTTTCAACAAGGCCATTGGTTTGTTGATGGTATGGGGTAGTAAACTTGTACTGCACTCCACACTCCTTCCACATGTGTTTCAGGTAATCAGACATCAAGTTGGAACCTCTGTCTGAAACCACCTCCTTAGGAACCCCTACCCTGGTGAAGACACTCAGGAGGGCCTTGGCTACTGCAGGAGCTGTAGTAGTAGTTCTAAGGGGAATTGCTTCAGGGTACCTAGTAGCATGATCCACTACTACTAAATGAACTTGTTCCCTGAGGCTGTGGGAGGTTCAAGTGGACCCACAATGTCCACACCTACCCTTTCAAAGGGAACCCCCACCACAGGCAGTGGTATCAGGGGGGCCTTTGGGTGGCCACCTGTCTTGCCACTGGCCTGACAGGTAACACAGGAGCTTACAATCTCCTTCACCTTTCGGTGCAACTGGGGCCAGTAAAAATGACTAACTAGCCTTTCCCAAGTTTTGGTTTGCCCCAGATGTCCTGCTAGGGGGATGTCATGAGCCAAAGTTAGGAGGAACTCCCTGTACTTCTGTGGCAGTACCACCCTCCTGGTGGCTCCAGGAGTGGGGTTTCTTGCCTCAGTGTACAGTAATCCCTCTTCCCAATAGACTCTGTGGGTACCACTGACATCTCCCTTTTGCTTCTGAAACAGCTTGCTGCCTCAGGCTTTCAAGATTGGGACAGTCTTGCTGACCCTGGCACAGCTCTTCCCTAGAGGGTCCCCCTGGGCCCAAGCGTTCAACCTGGTAAGGGTCAAGCTCCATAGGCTCAGTTCCCTCTGGGGTGTCCAAGTCCTCTCCCTGAGGAGAGGGGTCCTGAGTGGTTTGCTGTGCAGAAGCTGGTCCCCAAGTCTTCTTGCCTTTTCTCTTGGTGGGTTGGGCCATTCTTTCAGGCTCCAATCCTACTTTTTCACCCTTCCTCTTGCTCTGTGCTCTTGTTTGCACACACACCAATTCAGGGATACCCAGCATGGTTGCGTGAATTTTCAATCCTACCTCAGCCCAGGCTGAGGTTTCCAGGTCATTTCCAAGCAGACATGCAGCTGGTAGCTTTTGAGAGACCACTACCTTTTTCAGACTGAGTAGTCTACAAAATCAATCCAGGACTGGGTCTGGGTTTTGTGAGCCCCCCTGAATCTAATTCTATACTCCTCAGTAGTGAGCCCAAATCCCTCAATCAGGGTCTTCTTCATGAGGTCATAGGACCCTGCATCTGGCCCAGAGAGGGTCAGAAGCCTGTCTCTGCAGTTACCAGAGAACAGTTCCCACAAGAGTGCCCCCCGAGAGGTCTCTTTACTTTTCTCATGTCACAAGCCCTCTCAAAGGCTTTGAACCATTTGGTGATGTCATCACCTTCCTCAAATTTAGGGACAATCCCTTTGGGGTTTTTAGGATCATAAGACTGCTCTTTATCCTTATTATTTGTATTGCTGCCACCATTGATGGGTGCTAAACCCATCTCCTTCCTTTCTTTCTCTAGAGCCAGGAGTCTGGACTCTAGTTATAATCTCTTGGCCAGCTTTGCTAAAAATCCGTCCTCTTCACTGGGGAGTTCCCAAGTGTTTCCTCTGGGACCTAGTCCACCTATGTGGTCTCTTGGTTCCCAGAGGTTGATTCTTGGAGTTAAGGATATGGGATTCCTCTCCTCCCTAGGGATTATTGGAGGGGGGTCACTATCCCCCTCATCCTCCTCCCTGTGCCCATCTGACTGGTCATCACCATGTTCAGAGGGGTGGTCCTGAGGATACTCAGCCAGGAGCTCTTGGAGCCCTTGTTTGGTTGGATGCAGACCCATTTGTTCCTTTTTTTCAGTTTGCATAAGGACCTCAATACCTTGAAAGACAAGTGTAAGTAAGGTGTGAAGTCGAGCTCCTCAACCAGGTCCTGCATGGTATTAGCTTCACTAGTAGCTGGGTTCTTTTGAGACATTCTAACCAGACAGTTCTAACCCTCTACCCTTGACTACAGTGACTTTTATTTCTATAAACCTCTAAGGGGACTTAAGCAAGGCCCTGACAAGACTTTTAGTATTTTGGAAAGACCAATTTAGGAAAATCAGAATTCAAAAGGCAGTTCTGTCGTGTGATCAGATGGTAACCAAGTAGTCCAACAAATGCAAGTTTGTATCCCACCGCTGATCCACCAATGTAAGAAAGTGGCTCTGTATATACTGCACTAACGTAAGGTTCAGTGTGCACAGAGTCCACAGTCCCCAGAGGTTTGGCTGTAACCTTACTCTCTAAAGTGGTAGCTTGGTCGAGCAGTAAGGCAGTATCAGAGGACAGTGTAAAGCATTTGTTGCACACACTCAGTCAGCAAATGGTCTCACACACTCAAGAACTGAACTCTAGGCCAATTGATTGGTGTATAAAAATATATTGTTGTTTTATTTTAGAACCACAAGTAGGTATCAAAATACTTTCTCAGAATGAGATGCTCTAGTTGAATACTTTCAAATAGCAATAGACTTTTAAATGCAATAGTTACAGTTGTAATAGGCAACACAAGTTAAACACAATTATAACATTGAGCTCAATGGGAATTTTTAAGTAAAGGCAATATCAATTACTTTGCATAGGTTTTTCTTACTCGGGGCTGGATCCTGGATTCAGCCCTGGTGCATCTCCTGTGAACAGTTGAAAGAAATCGTTTTTGTTACACAGGCGATTTTTAAGGAATATTTGTATGCTTCAAAAATCGACACTTAGAAGAATTTCTGGTAAAAACCAGGCAATGTTATCCTATGGAGGAAAGTTTGGTTATCGGAAAATCACAGTTGTAATTGCTTTGCAGGGTCAGTGCTGGGCACAAAGATCCTCCTGGTAACAGGTGAGTAATTTCGTTTGCGCTGATCGGGTGATTTTTTTGTGAATATTTTAAAGTTTCAAAACTCGACACATAGAAGAATTTCCAAGTGAAAACCAGTCCATGTTACCCTATGGAGAAAAAGTGAGTTTTCGGCTTTTAGGTAAGTACTCGACTGGCAGAGTTAAGGTTCTGGGGTTAGACTCTGGGGTCTTCCAGGGTCAGGTAGGTACAGTTGTTACACCCTCATCGGCACAGGGGCAGCCGGGTGCAGAGAGAGTAGGCCCAATGTTAGCCTATGGCGGGTAGGGGGCCTTTGGTTGGTGGCTGTTAGCAGGCAGGCCACGCGGCTGTGGGAGCTGGGCTCCTGGTCACTTACACAGGGCAAGTGGAGAAGTAGATTAGGATAGATGTTGCACTTCCAGTGGCACTCGGGCGGCTGGGTGCAGGGTGCTTTTGAGCCATCGGGCGCTCAATTGATTTCAATGGAGAAGCTTCAAGACGAACAAAGGCTGCAAGCTCGGGACGGAGATTCTTCAGGTGCGACCACCAGTTCGAGAGGTAAGTTGGGAAGCTGTAGGTTAGGTAGGCACCCAGGAGCTGGGCACAGGGGTCCGCAGGGCACCGAGTGCAGGGGTGTATTTTGGCGTCGGGAAATCTTACCATCTGCTGGTCGCGGTTGGAGGGGTCCCTGGTATTGAGGCTGCAGGCGTCAGGAGCGTAGAGGTGAGTCCTTGGGTGCTGGATTCTGGGTCACAGTCGCCAGGGGGACGTCCTCGTGGTCTTTGTTCACTCAGGCACAGGCCGGGCTCGGCGGGTGCAGAGTGTTCTGGATTCGCAGTTCCTGGTTGGCACCAGGGATTTGTTGCTTGTTTGAGCAGAACCACTGCTCGTGGGAGTCCCAGTCTTGTAGATGAGCAAGGCAGTCAGGTCCTCCAGGGTTTTCGAGGTTGCTGACCACAGGAGATGCCGGGTTTTAGCAGGAGCAGGTTCGAGGGTCGACAGGCCTGTAGGGCTGGGGCCAAGTCAGTTGGTGTTGTCCTCTTGTTAGCAGGTGCACGGCAGGTCTTCTTTCTTCTTCTTCTTCTTGTTTCGGAATCGTAATCTGAGGAAGGAAGGTTCAGGGTGCCCCTAAATACTACATTTAGGGGCGTTACAGGTAGGTAAAGGGCAGGGACCAATGGGTCCCTTCCCTGGGGTGGGTACACCCCCTATCCTGCCACTCTCCAGTGGGAGGGGGGCAGGAACCTAGTCCTGATTGTGTAGGGCTCCCCATCCTCAATATGGCGAGAGCCCGGAGTTGTGCTTCACCTCGCCTCCCCCACCTGAGGGGTGGGGTTGGCAGAGGCTGGCACACCCCCTTTCCTCACTTGGGTTTTTGTGCCAGTCTTCTCGCCAGTGTGGGGGTCAGAACTGGTGGGGACCAGTTGCTGAGTACAGCAAGTGGTCTGGGGAGGCTCACAAAGGCGGCATGCCTTTAAAGCTTCCCCTGCCCATCCTGGGGGAGGAGGCTTGACACCTCACCCCAGGATGTGCATTGTTGCAGGCCCACGAGAGCGGATGGCTCTCTTCCCAGGGGTGGAGTGATCCACACCTACATGACGCACAGCAATCGCACTCCGAAGAGTTTTCAAAGGTAGTTTACATTTTTAATCAACCAATGTTTTAGAGTAACATGAATATTTCGTATTCAAATAAATGACATAAAGTAAACACGTATTATTTAAACATACGTTATGGGTGAAACATAAATCACGGTTGAGATATTTGATAAACAAAAACAATCTGTTGAGCAGTGTAATTTTTAGACTTCAAAATACATCGAATTTTCAACATCTATCCCAATGCATTTCGGGTTATTAACCCTTCTTCAGGGGATTTAGTTCGTGTGCTTCAATAAACAGTTCCACGTTTATAACACTACAAAAAATAGAAACAATAGTGCTTAGTTCACATCAGTACTAATAGGATTTGCACTCATAACCAGAAGTGTATGAGTAAACAAGAAGCCCGGTGTGGTTTAAAACAAAGAAAACGTGTTCGTAGTAAAAGAGGAATTTGTGCAGAAAACGAGTAGTAGGATCAACGCAACCTCTAATCAAAAAAGAAAAATCTACATGAATTTCGTGCAGAGAACAACCGAAGGAGGAGAACAAACCCCAAATCGAATCGCCCTAATAGAAAACACCATAAGTGTTTGTGTCGTACTCACATACGAGGGTCCAATCAAGTTTAAGTGGACCGTAATCATATGGCAACCTCCGGCTATAGAAAACGTACGAGAGTCTTATTAGTACGTGGACGACTGTCTGTAAACGGTAATTATCAAGGGAAAGTAGTAAGATCTTACCCTTCCGTTTTCTTGATGCAATCCTATTCGTGTGTCTATAGGGATAAAAAGGGCTATATTGAGTACGGTGTGAGTCCGACGTAGAGCTAGTCGGTTAACCAAGGTTCAACGGAAGTAAAAGTGGCTTACCCGTCACAGGTCGAAGAGCGTAAGACGTGGGAATCTTGATGCGTACGTAACAGCAACGCGTCATCATGATGAGACGTAAAAAGGCTGTTTTTATAGATAACGTGAATTATAAAACTTTATTGAGTCCTGGCTTGAAACACGGGTCACAGTGGACAACCGTGTGCGTTAATGGGTATAGTGAAAAAAGATGAGTTAAGATGAGTCGAAGATATGCGCAAGTGTCAATAAAGGAAAGAAAATAATGGATCTAAGTGAGTGTGTCTTCAAGTTTTTACTGATGAACCCATAAATCATATCGGTGGCATAGACGAGTGCAAATCCTTTACAAAGCTGTATTTTTGCAGGAAGAACGAGTGTCTACCATAAAGAACGGAGAGCTTAATCTAAACATGAATCATAGGAAACAAGAGAATTCAATGTGATCATTAAGCCCCCCCGGGGTCAGAGTACCCAGTTTTTTTTTATCCAGAACGTTTCTTTTCTTGCTAGTGTATTATGAAGGTCAATGCAAGATGTGGTGTTGATTTTTTCTAAAACAGTGAAACGTAGCTGAGGTATGGTGTGTGTTGTGTTTATCCAATGTGTGGCCAGACAGGATTTAAAATTCTTATTACGAATTGTGCTCTTGTGTTCTATTATCCTCGTTTTTATCTTTCTCGAGGTTCTGCCTACATACACGAGTCCGCATGGACATCGTATCGCGTATATAACAATTTCTGTGTTGCAGTCTGATGAGTGTCGCAAAGAAATTTTTTCTCCTGTGTGAGGGTGGTTGAAAGTCTGTCCCACCATTACATTTCCACATTGGCCACAGTTGTGGCATTTTTGCATGCCTTTATGCTTGAGTTGTTGATTTGTGGGTTTGAATTTTAGGATTTCTCTTAAATTATTAGACCTCGTATGTGCAAATATCGGCGGGCCTTGAAAAAGATTTGTAAAATCAGGTTCTGTTGTGACAAGTTCCCAATGTTTATTAATTATTTTCTTGATGTGAGATGCCTGGGTGGAATATTTCAAGACACATACTTCACGTTGTGATGTGGTTCTCTCTGCTGGAAGTAATAGATCTTCTCTCTTTCTATTACAAATTTTTCTCTCGGCTTCATTTAGAATGTCATCTGGGTATCCTCTTTCTTTATACCGTTGCTTTTGTTCACTGATCAGTTGTGTACTTTCTGCATCATTTGACGTGATCCTCTTTATTCTAATGAATTGTGAGATCGGTAAGTGTTTTTTCAAAGAGAATGGGTGTCCGCTGGAGAAGTGTAATGCATTATTGACATCCGTCGGTTTTCTGTAGACTGAGGTTTGTATGCCTTCCTGGGTCTTACGAATTTCTATGTCCAAAAAATGTATTTTTTCGGATTGTATGTCAAACGTGAATTGTATTCTGGGATTGCAGAGATTTAACTGTTGGATACAGGTTTCAAGAACTTGTTGTGGACCCTTCCAAAGGCACAGAATATCGTCAATGTATCGAAGAAACAGTATCGTATGTTGTTGCCATAAAGGATTTTGAAGAATGTGATGAGATTCAAAATGCGCCATGAAGGTATTCGCGTATGCGGGTGCTCCGGGAAATCCCATTGATGTTCCTGTCTTTTGTAAATAGTATTCATCTTGCCAAAGAAAGTAGCTGTGGTACAGTGAAAAATGTAAGAGTTCGAGTAGAAACACGCTCAAATCCCGCTCTAAGGGAGAGTCTAAAAGTCGCCATTCAATAGCTTCAAGTCCCTCATTGTGAGGTATTGAAGTGTAGAGTGCTACCACATCTATTGTGCACAGTAGAAAGTCTCCGTTCAAAAGGTGATTTAATGTTCTCAATTTTAAGAGGCAATCGGTGGTGTCTTTTACATAGGTAATCCATGATTGTACCAGTGGTTGTAGATGGTAATCTAAAAATTGTCCAATTGGTTCGTGGATAGATCCACACCCTGCAACAATTGGTCGAAAGGGTGGGTTCTCCAAATTCTTATGGATTTTAGGAAGCATGTAAATATGCGGTGTCTTTGGAGTGGAAACTGATAAGAATCTTCTGGTGTTTTCAGAAATAACAGCATTATCACAGGCTTTTTGTAACAAAGAACTCAGTATTTCCTGGAAAACTTTGATGGGGTTCCCCTGTAGGTGAATATATGTATGTTCATCCTTTACATGTAAGTCCACACTTTGTCTGTAGAATCCAGAGTCCAAGATGACTAAGGCTCCGCCTTTGTCTGCTGGTTGACAAATGATATCTTCATCTTGTCGCAAAGCATTCAGTATTCGTGAGTCTCTCAATGTAAGGTTAGAGTATTGTGATTTTTTGTATTTGATCCGGGTGAGTTATTTTTTCACTAATAGTTCAAAGTTGTCCAGTGTCTTATGTGATGTAGGAGCCATGAATTTACTTTTAGGTCTGAAACGTTCTATTGTGGGTTCAGTTGCGTCAGATCTATTTTGTGCAAAGAACCATTTCAACCTAAGTTTTCGCATGAACTTGAAGAACGAAATCTCTGTTTCCAAAGAATTTGATGAATATGTGGGAACGAATGACCTCCCTTTGTTCAATACTTGTAGTTGTTCTGAATTCAAACTTTTCTTGGAAATGTTCACTACTAGCGAGTTTATTTCCTGGGGTCCCTTTGTGGTCTCCCTGATTCTGAGGTTTTTTTTGTTAACTTGTCCCCTGCGGGTGCGGTATCTGGAATTACAATGTTTTTGTCTGGGGGAAGATTGGATGATTGACCTTCTGCCAAAAAAGACGGTTTGGTTCCTGAAGTAGAGGGCATTGTCTCGCTAGGTGCTTCTGCACGTTCTGTGTGTGCTCTTGCTGGCGGACGTCGAGTTGAAATGTCCTGGTCATCTGCTACACTTTCTTCAGATGAAGTGTTTCCTGGCTTCCGAAAAAAACGTTTTTGGGCATATGTTTCAGCCCATGTATAAACTTCGTCCAGTTTATAATCGATTGTATCTCTTCGAAATTTTCGAATTTTCCTTTCATGTACTTCTCTGGCATAATTGTCTAGACGACCATTAATATCTTCTAGAACTTTCTTCCAATCTTCTTGTTCCATTTGTACCTGTATTTCTTCTTTAAGTTTGTTGATGTCCTCTGTTAGTTCTGTAAGGATTGCTGAAATTTCTTCAACAATGAGAAGAATTAAATCTAATGAACATTTGTTCAATATTGCATACCATTTAAGCATGAATGTTTTATTAAATTTGAAAAGCATAGGTTTCAAAGCTATGCGTAATCCTCTTGGTATTCTTTTGACTTTATGGTATTCAATCAATGTGGTAGCATGGAGACGTTGATTGATCTCCTTTTTTAAGGTGTATTCCAGTTGTTTCAACAGTTGGGTTGTAGTGCTGATGGAGGAACTGAATGTGCGAGCTTCTTGTACCAAGGAGTATATTGATTCTGCTTCATCCGTTGTATAAGCTTTAGTATCTGCTTGGTTGCTATAACTAACCTATTTGCCCTCACATTATTGATTCTTACCTAAGAAACAGGAGTGCAGGCACCACACATTTTCATTGTTATTACTTTTTGCCCATTTGGTACCAGCACCCACTGATTAACCATGTCCTTCAAAGATATAGCCGACATCACCACCAACCAAGCAGATACTAAAGCTTATACAACTGATGAAGCAGACTCAAATTTAATAAAACATTCATGCTTAAATGGTATGCAATAATGAACAAATGTTCATTAGATTTAATTCTTCTCATTGTTGAAGAAATTTCAGCAATCCTTACAGAACTAACAGAGGACATCAACAAACTTAAAGAAGAAATACAGGTAAAAATGGAACAAGAAGATTGGAAGAAAGTTCTAGAAGATATTAATGGTCGTCTAGACAATTATGCCAGAGAAGTACATGAAAGGAAAATTCGAAAATTTCGAAGAGATACAATAGATTATAAACTGGACGAAGTTTATACATGGGCTGAAACATATGCCCAAAAACGTTTTTTTCGGAAGCCAGGAAACACTTCATCTGAAGAAAGTGTAGCAGATGACCAGGACATTTCAACTCGACGTCCGCCAGCAAGAGCACACACAGAACGTGCAGAAGCACCTAGCGAGACAATGCCCTCTACTTCAGGAACCAAACCGTCTTTTTTGGCAGAAGGTCAATCATCCAATCTTCCCCCAGACAAAAACATTGTAATTCCAGATACCGCACCCGCAGGGGACAAGTTAACAAAAAAAACCTCAGAATCAGGGAGACCACAAAGGAACCCCAGGAAATAAACTCGCTAGTAGTGAACATTTCCAAGAAAAGTTTGAATTCAGAACAACTACAAGTATTGAACAAAGGGAGGTCATACGTTCCCACATATTCATCAAATTCTTTGGAAACAGAGATTTCGTTCTTCAAGTTCATGCGAAAACTTAGGTTGAAATGGTTCTTTGCACAAAATAGATCTGACGCAACTGAACCCACAATAGAACGTTTCAGACCTAAAAGTAAATTCATGGCTCCTACATCACATAAGACACTAGACAACTTTGAACTATTAGTGAAAAAAGAACTCACCCGGATCAAATACAAAAAATCACAATACTCTAACCTTACATTGAGAGACTCACGAATACTGAATGCTTTGCGACAAGATGAAGATATCATTTGTCAACCAGCAGACAAAGGCGGAGCCTTCGTCATCTTGGACTCTGGATTCTACAGACAAAGTGTGGACTTGCATGTAAAGGATGAACATACATATATTCACCTACAGGGGAACCCCATCAAAGTTTTCCAGGAAATACTGAGTTCTTTGTTACAAAAAGCCTGTGATAATGCTGTTATTTCTGAAAACACCAGAAGATTCTTATCAGTTTCCACTCCAAAGACACCGCATATTTACATGCTTCCTAAAATCCATAAGAATTTGGAGAACCCACCCTTTCGACCAATTGTTGCAGGGTGTGGATCTATCCACGAACCAATTGGACAATTTTTAGATTACCATCTACAACCACTGGTACAATCATGGATTACCTATGTAAAAGACACCACCGATTGCCTCTTAAAATTGAGAACATTAAATCACCTTTTGAACGGAGACTTTCTACTGTGCACAATAGATGTGGTAGCACTCTACACTTCAATACCTCACAATGAGGGACTTGAAGCTATTGAATGGCGACTTTTAGACTCTCCCTTAGAGCGGGATTTGAGCGTGTTTCTACTCGAACTCTTACATTTTTCACTGTAGCACAGCTACTTTCTTTGGCAAGATGAATACTATTTACAAAAGACAGGAACATCAATGGGATTTCCCGGAGCACCCGCATACGCGAATACCTTCATGGCGCATTTTGAATCTCATCACATTCTTCAAAATCCTTTATGGCAACAACATACGATACTGTTTCTTCGATACATTGACGATATTCTGTGCCTTTGGAAGGGTCCACAACAAGTTCTTGAAACCTGTATCCAACAGTTAAATCTCTGCAATCCCAGAATACAATTCACGTTTGACATACAATCCGAAAAAATACATTTTTTGGACATAGAAATTCGTAAGACCCAGGAAGGCATACAAACCTCAGTCTACAGAAAACCGACGGATGTCAATAATGCATTACACTTCTCCAGCGGACACCCATTCTCTTTGAAAAATCACTTACCGATCTCACAATTCATTAGAATAAAGAGGATCACGTCAAATGATGCAGAAAGTACACAACTGATCAGTGAACAAAAGCAACGGTATAAAGAAAGAGGATACCCAGATGACATTCTAAATGAAGCCGAGAGAAAAATTTGTAATAGAAAGAGAGAAGATCTATTACTTCCAGCAGAGAGAACCACATCACAACGTGAAGTATGTGTCTTGAAATATTCCACCCAGGCATCTCACATCAAGAAAATAATTAATAAACATTGGGAACTTGTCACAACAGAACCTGATTTTACAAATCTTTTTCAAGGCCCGCCGATATTTGCACATACGAGGTCTAATAATTTAAGAGAAATCCTAAAATTCAAACCCACAAATCAACAACTCAAGCATAAAGGCATGCAAAAATGCCACAACTGTGGCCAATGTGGAAATGTAATGGTGGGACAGACTTTCAACCACCCTCACACAGGAGAAAAAATTTCTTTGCGACACTCATCAGACTGCAACACAGAAATTGTTATATACGCGATACGATGTCCATGCGGACTCGTGTATGTAGGCAGAACCTCGAGAAAGATAAAAACGAGGATAATAGAACACAAGAGCACAATTCGTAATAAGAATTTTAAATCCTGTCTGGCCACACATTGGATAAACACAACACACACCATACCTCAGCTACGTTTCACTGTTTTAGAAAAAATCAACACCACATCTTGCATTGACCTTCATAATACACTAGCAAGAAAAGAAACGTTCTGGATAAAAAAAAACTGGGTACTCTGACCCCGGGGGGGCTTAATGATCACATTGAATTCTCTTGTTTCTTATGATTCATGTTTAGATTAAGCTCTCCGTTCTTTATGGTAGACACTCGTTCTTCCTGCAAAAATACAGCTTTGTAAAGGATTTGCACTCGTCTATGCCACCGATATGATTTATGGGTTCATCAGTAAAAACTTGAAGACACACTCACTTAGATCCATTATTTTCTTTCCTTTATTGACACTTGCGCATATCTTCGACTCATCTTAACTCATCTTTTTTCACTATACCCATTAACGCACACGGTTGTCCACTGTGACCCGTGTTTCAAGCCAGGACTCAATAAAGTTTTATAATTCACGTTATCTATAAAAACAGCCTTTTTACGTCTCATCATGATGACGCGTTGCTGTTACGTACGCATCAAGATTCCCGCGTCTTACGCTCTTCGACCTGTGACGGGTAAGCCACTTTTACTTCCGTTGAACCTTGGTTAACCGACTAGCTCTACGTCGGACTCACACCGTACTCAATATAGCCCTTTTTATCCCTACAGACACACGAATAGGATTACATCAAGAAAACGGAAGGGTAAGATCTTACTACTTTCCCTTGATAATTACCGTTTACAGACAGTCGTCCACGTACTAATAAGACTCTCGTACGTTTTCTATAGCCGGAGGTTGCCATATGATTACGGTCCACTTAAACTTGATTGGACCCTCGTATGTGAGTACGACACATAAACACTTATGGTGTTTTCTATTAGGGCGATTCGATTTGGGGTTTGTTCTCCTCCTTCGGTTGTTCTCTGCACGAAATTCATGTAGATTTTTCTTTTTTGATTAGAGGTTGCGTTGATCCTACTACTCGTTTTCTGCACAAATTCCTCTTTTACTACGAACACATTTTCTTTGTTTTAAACCACACCGGGCTTCTTGTTTACTCATACACTTCTGGTTATGAGTGCAAATCCTATTAGTACTGATGTGAACTAAGCACTATTGTTTCTATTTTTTGTAGTGTTATAAACGTGGAACTGTTTATTGAAGCACACAAACTGAAGCCCCTGAAGAAGGGTTAATAACCCGAAATGCATTGGGATAGATGTTGAAAATTCGATGTATTTTGAAGTCTAAAAATTACACTGCTCAACAGATTGTTTTTGTTTATCAAATATCTCAACCGTGATTTATGTTTCACCCATAACGTATGTTTAAATAATACGTGTTTACTTTATGTCATTTATTTGAATACGAAATATTCATGTTACTCTAAAACATTGGTTGATTAAAAATGTAAACTACCTTTGAAAACTCTCCGGAGTGCGATTGCTGTGCGTCATGTAGGTGTGGATCACTCCACACCTCTTCATGTTCATATACACAGATAGGGTCCGGGCTGAAACCCTTACACATGACAGCACGCTGACAACAGCTATAACTAACCTATTTGCCCTCACATTATTGATTCTTACCTAAGAAACAGGAGTGCAGGCACCACACATTTTCATTCTCTTCCCAGGGGGCCAGCAACCTGTCTGCTGGGTGGCAGCCTCTCAGTCAGGACACGGGTTGTGGGTTAGTTTCAGGGGGCAACTCTAAGTTGCCCTCTGTCGTGCATTTTACATTAAATCCCACACTGGCATCAGTGTGGCTTTAATGTGCTGAGAAGTTTGATACCAAACTTCTCAGGCTTCAGTGTAGCCATTATGGTGCTGTGGAGCTCGTAATGACGACCTCCTAGCACCATATACTCTTAATGGCAGCACTGCACTTAGTGCCCAGGAATGGACCTGGGTACTGTAGGGGTACAGGGCTCATGCACCTGTACCCACACCACTGGCATAGTGCACCCAGCTAGAGGGGTGACTGAGGTATGCCAGGGCAGTGTGATTGTGGGTATGGCACACAGGGATGTGGGCCATGTCGACTCTGTTTTGTTCTACACCAAGACACTCAGCCTGCAAAGGCAGTGTGTGTGTGTGTGTGTGTGTGTGCGCCAGGGTACAGGGCCTGTAAGGGTGGCACAATAAGTGCTGCAGCCCTTAGGGGCCTTCTCTGGTCACAGGGCCCTGGGTACCTAGGGTACCATTTACCAGGGGCTGACATGTGGCCAGAGATGCCAATTGGGTTTAGGCTTCAACACAGTTTTAGGGAAGGAACACAGCCCCATGGCACCTGATTGGCAGGAGCCCAGGGCACACTCAGTCAAAGTACATCAGCAATTCAGCAAAAAGTGGGGGCAACCATGCAAGAAAGATGGCACTTTCTCACAATAAGCAGCACCAGGTGAAAATATATGGGGGGGGGGAATCTTGATTGAGAAGATAATCTTTTAAAAGAAATGAACTAGATTTGTTAATTTATCTTGAATGTTTGTCTCAACATATATGTATTACAATGTATTGAGTTTTTGACTTTTGCAACCCTTCAATTTAATAGGGTAGGCAGCTATTCTTCTCATTTTCGGAGCCTGGTCTTTTTCTGACCTTGTTGAAGGTCTCTGCTTTCTTCCCCTGTTGTATTATGTGATGGTTGTTATTGAAGACCTTGGCTCACCTCTACTATTCACTGATGGTTCAGTCCATGGTGAGAGTCCTGTTCATTGCCCGAGCCCCTCCCCTCCGTATTCCTTAATGGTTTAGTTTGTAGTATAACTGTAGAAATCTTTAGCCTCTCCGATGTTCAGCGATGATGTACTCAAAGGGGGTTCTTCAAGAACCAAACCCTCTGTGTTTTGCGATTATTCAGCCACTGGCCCCCTTGTCGAGTTCACTCAAAGTTCAATGTGTGATGGACCTATTTAAGACCTCACGACCTCTTCTCCTTGTATTCTGGAGTGGTTAGGTTTCAGGGGTCCTCGTTAAAGTTCTCAGCCTCTCTTGTACCCAGTGACGTTTGAGTCTGGGGGTGGAGTCCTCAATTCTGTAACTCAATTTGTGATGCTTCCTTATTCAGGGCCTCAACTCCCCTCCAGTCGGTTATGTTTTAGTCTAGAATGTCATTTTTGCAAATTAACCTTTTGCATTCAGTGACGGTTCAGTCTGTTAAACCCTTTTCAAAGGCCTCACCCCTCCTCATTTTGCATTCATTGATGGTTGGGCCTCCAAGGTGCATTTTCATGTCTCAGCCTGCCTTGTATTCAGTCCTCCATAAACATTTAAAAGGGCTTGGTTCCATGTTGTATTCTGTGATGATGCTTTGGCCTGTTAGATTGGTTTTTACATTTCCTCCTTGCCTTTATGCATTTGTGGTTCAGTGTGCTAGGTCCTTGTTTTTAAATTTGCTCCTTGCCTTTTTATGCATTTGTGGTTCTGTGTGCGAGGTCCTTGTTCAATGTCTAAACACCTTGTGTAGTTAGTTAATGGTTCGGTCTCCCAGAGAACCTTTACAGTCGTGGTGTCCACTCGTCCCCTACTACTCTATTCAATTAATGATTTTGTTGAACGCCTATGCACCCCATCTTCTGACTGGTAATGTCCAGTGTGTGAGGCTTTTGTTCCCAAGAGCTTGGCTCCCCTCTTCAGTGATATGAAAGGTCGTCGTTCTAGACTTCACCCTCTTCCTTCAGCAATGGACCTGTTTGGCATACCCTTTTCAAGGGCACTGACCACCTCCTGCATTCAGTGATGATTTAGTTATGGTTCATCCTTCGACGGTCACATTCATAGTATAGACTTTGCATTTTGTTTTTTACACCCTTTTTGAAGCTTTCGACTTCTGGGGGTGTTTTGAAACCCCTGCTGCTTTCTATTCCTTCATGGTTCAATGTGTGAGGTCCATGTTGAGTGTGTTGGACTCTCCCATGCTTCGTCACTGTCCTTGTGTTTTTATTATAGTTCAGTCATTTAGGGCATTTTTCTAAAGGTTCGGGTCGCCCACTTGTATTTAGTGATAGTCAAGTCTCTGAAGTGCAGATGACGACCACAGCCCCTCTTGCATTCAGTGATAGTCCAGTCTCTGAAGTGCAGGTGACAACCACAGCCCCTCTTGTATTCAGTGATAGTCAAGTCTCTGAAGTGCAGATGACGACCACAGCCCCTCTTGTATTCAGTGACAGTCAAGTCTCCTAAGTGCAGATGACGACCACAGCCCCTCTTGTATTCAGTGATATTAAAGTCTCTGAAGTGCAGATGACGACTACAGCCCCTCTTGTATTCAGTGATATTAAAGTCTCTGAAGTGCAGATGACGACCACAGCCGCTCTTGTATTCAGTGATAGTCAAGTCTCTGAAGTGCAGATGACCACAGCCCCTCTTGTATTCAGTGAGTCAAGTCTCTGAAGTGCAGGTGACAACCACAGCCCCTCTTGTATTCAGTGATATTAAAGTCTCTGAAGTGCAGATGACGACCACAGCCCCTTTTGCATTCAGTGATAGCCTAGTCTCTGAAGTGCAGATGACGACCACAGCCCCTCTTGTATTCAGTGATAGTCAAGTCTCCTAAGTGCAGGTGACGACCACAGCCCCTCTTGTATTCAGTGAGAGTCAAGTCTCCTAAGTGCAGGTGACGACCACAGCCCCTTTTGCATTCAGTGAGAGTCAAGTCTCCGAAGTGCAGAGGACGACCACAGCCCCTTTTGTATTCAGTGATAGTCAAGTCTCTGAAGTGCAGATGACGACCACAGCCCCTCTTGCATTCAGTGATAGCCAAGTCTCTGAAGTGCAGATGACGACCACAGCCCCTCTTGTATTCAGTGGTAGTCAAGTCGCTGAAGTGCAGATGACGACCACAGCCCCTCTTGTATTCAGTGGTAGTCAAGTCGCTGAAGTGCAGATGACGACCACAGCCGCTCTTGTATTCAGTGATAGTCAAGTCTCTGAAGTGCAGATGACGACCACAGCCCCTTTTGTATTCAGTGATAGTCAAGTCTCCTAAGTGCAGATGACGACCACAGCCCCTCTTGTATTCAGTGATAGTCAAGTCTCGTAAGTGCAGATGACGACCACAGCTCCTCTTGTATTCAGTGATAGTCAAGTCTCCTAAGTGCAGGTGACGACCACAGCCCCTCTTGTATTCAGTGGTAGTCAAGTCTCTGAAGTGCAGGTGACGACCACAGCCCCTCTTGTATTCAGTGGTAGTCAAGTCGCTGAAGTGGAGGTGACTACCACAGCCCCTCTTGTATTCAGTGATAGTCAAGTCTCTGAAGTGCAGAGGACGACCACTGCCCCTCTTGCATTCAGTGATAGTCAAGTCTCTGAAGTGCAGATGACGACCAGAGCCCCTCTTGTATTCAGTGATAGTCAAGTCTCTGAAGTGCAGATGACCACAGCCCCTCTTGTATTCAGTGATAGTCAAGTCTCTGAAGTGCAGATGACCACAGCCCCTCCTGTATTCAGTGATAGTCAAGTCTCTGAAGTGCAGATGACGACCACAGCCCCTTTTGTATTCAGTGAGAGTCAAGTCTCTGAAGTGCAGAGGACGACCACAGCCCCTCTCGTATTCAGTGATAGTCAAGTCTCTGAAGTGCAGAGGACGACCACTGCCCCTCTTGCATTCAGTGATAGTCAAGTCTCTGAAGTGCAGATGACGACCAGAGCCCCTCTTGTATTCAGTGATAGTCAAGTCTCCTAAGTGTGCAGGTGACGACCACAGCCCCTCCTGTATTCAGTGATAGTCAAGTCTCTGAAGTGCAGATGACGACCACAGCCCCTTTTGTATTCAGTGAGAGTCAAGTCTCTGAAGTGCAGATGACGACCACAGCCCCTCTTGCATTCAGTGATAGCCAAGTCTCTGAAGTGCAGATGACGACCACAGCCCCTCTTGTATTCAGTGGTAGTCAAGTCGCTGAAGTGCAGATGACGACCAGAGCCCCTCTTGTATTCAGTGATAGTCAAGTCTCTGAAGTGCAGATGACGACCACAGCCCCTCTTGTATTCAGTGATAGTCAAGTCTCTGAAGTGCAGATGACCACAGCCCCTCCTGTATTCAGTGATAGTCAAGTCTCTGAAGTGCAGATGACGACCACAGCCCCTTTTGTATTCAGTGAGAGTCAAGTCTCTGAAGTGCAGAGGACGACCACAGCCCCTCTCGTATTCAGTGATAGTCAAGTCTCTGAAGTGCAGAGGACGACCACTGCCCCTCTTGCATTCAGTGATAGTCAAGTCTCTGAAGTGCAGATGACGACCAGAGCCCCTCTTGTATTCAGTGATAGTCAAGTCTCCTAAGTGTGCAGGTGACGACCACAGCCCCTCCTGTATTCAGTGATAGTCAAGTCTCTGAAGTGCAGATGACGACCACAGCCCCTTTTGTATTCAGTGAGAGTCAAGTCTCTGAAGTGCAGATGACGACCACAGCCCCTCTTGCATTCAGTGATAGCCAAGTCTCTGAAGTGCAGATGACGACCACAGCCCCTCTTGTATTCAGTGGTAGTCAAGTCGCTGAAGTGCAGATGACGACCACAGCCCCTCTTGTATTCAGTGGTAGTCAAGTCTCTGAAGTGCAGATGACGACCACAGCCCCTCTTGTATTCAGTGATAGTCAAGTCTCTGAAGTGCAGATGACGACCACAGCCCCTTTTGTATTCAGTGAGAGTCAAGTCTCCTAAGTGCAGATGACGACCACAGCCCCTCTTGTATTCAGTGATAGTCAAGTCTCTGAAGTGCAGATGACGACCACAGCCCCTCTTGTATTCAGTGATAGTCAAGTCTCGTAAGTGCAGATGACGACCACAGCTCCTCTTGTATTCAGTGATAGTCAAGTCTCCTAAGTGCAGGTGACGACCACAGCCCCTCTTGTATTCAGTGGTAGTCAAGTCTCTGAAGTGCAGGTGACGACCACAGCCCCTCTTGTATTCAGTGGTAGTCAAGTCGCTGAAGTGGAGGTGACTACCACAGCCCCTCTTGTATTCAGTGATAGTCAAGTCTCTGAAGTGCAGAGGACGACCACTGCCCCTCTTGCATTCAGTGATAGTCAAGTCTCTGAAGTGCAGATGACGACCAGAGCCCCTCTTGTATTCAGTGATAGTCAAGTCTCTGAAGTGCAGATGACCACAGCCCCTCTTGTATTCAGTGATAGTCAAGTCTCTGAAGTGCAGATGACCACAGCCCCTCCTGTATTCAGTGATAGTCAAGTCTCTGAAGTGCAGATGACGACCACAGCCCCTTTTGTATTCAGTGAGAGTCAAGTCTCTGAAGTGCAGAGGACGACCACAGCCCCTCTCGTATTCAGTGATAGTCAAGTCTCTGAAGTGCAGAGGACGACCACTGCCCCTCTTGCATTCAGTGATAGTCAAGTCTCTGAAGTGCAGATGACGACCAGAGCCCCTCTTGTATTCAGTGATAGTCAAGTCTCCTAAGTGTGCAGGTGACGACCACAGCCCCTCCTGTATTCAGTGATAGTCAAGTCTCTGAAGTGCAGAGGACGACCACAGCCCCTCTCGTATTCAGTAACTGTTCAGTCTGTGAGAGGACTCCGCTCCTTTCTTTATAGTCTGTGATCGCTCATTCTCAGGTCTTGTTTGACGACTTCACCCCCTCCCGCTCTGTGTTAATCTACTCCTTGAAATGATTTGTTTATTGCAGATGAGAACTGAACTGTGTGCCTTATGCTCCTAATCCTTCTCACCCCACTAGCATTGAGTGCTGAATAGTCTTCATACCAGTGCTTTCTTTCTAAACATTGTGTTTTTTCTTCCTGTCTATAGTGTTCTTGATGACCTGTACACCCCCTCTCTACATGGGACCAGAATATATCAAATATTTCAACGACAAGACCATTGATGTAAGTGCCTGACTGTGCCTCTAGGTGGGGAAGTCTTGCCTGTGCTGGGCTGCATCTTTCATGGTGCCTTTTTCAGCGACGATCTGGATCTGTGCATTTATCCACTAACTGTGAAACTTCAAAATGTTTTAGAATGACCAGGTTTTCACCTGTGCCTTTATCTCACTCCATCACGGGATAGGTTCCTGGTCCAGGAGATACGATTCATGCAAGCTTTGATGGGTACTCCGGTCTAGGATAAGCTCAACCCATCACTGTACCTGGCTGTGAGCAAGCATGGTAGGGCTGTCCAGTAAAACATGGCCAGGCTCCCAAGGCCGTTAGAAAACAGAGTAACTTTCTATAAACTGTGAATACCATTAGTTAAAGGCAAAAAAAGTCATCAATCGTCTGAGGTGATGTTGTTTGTTTTGCCCCCTCTTTGCTATTCTTCCCCTGCACAGTGCTCTTCTTAGGGGGCTAATCGGTGGAATAGTTGCTGTAGCGGGTGATTGTTAATTTCTCTGTGTGGGTCTGATTAGTTCTTCTCAGTCCTTATAATGTGGCTGAATGGAACAAAAAATAAAGACGTGAGTGCATTTAGCAAGGTTCCAGCTCTCACATCCTCTGTGACATGGCAGGTTCCCCGTTCCAAATGAACATGCTGTGCATTATTTCACCATTGTTGTTGGATGTTGACCGCATATGGTGTCTGTGTCTCATGATGATGTCATATGTAAACCTACAGAGCCCCCCTATATAATCACCATCTTCAGGCTCTGCTCTGTAATCTTGGGTTCATTGTGACTTTCTTCTCTGGTTTGAAATTTTATGAACATTACTCAGAATAGATTGATCTTCAACAGTTCCAGACATATTAAAATAAACCGCTTTATAGAGCATCTAAAGGCATCAGAGGTCAAAAAGATGCTGAAGACGGGGACCGATACTACAGTATTTCTTTTCCATAGAGTCTGCACATATGTGTATGAAGGTTTTGTACAGTGACCTCAAAACAAGACTTTATCTATGCTTTTTGACACAGGGCCATATGTAGGATTCTCTAATTGCAATTTTTAGGGAATCGCAATTAGAGAATAGCAAAACGGAATGTAGGTCGGATTAGCAAATAATTTTGCGAATCCTACATATTCCTTAATTGCAAATTGCAATTCGCAATTAAGGAATACCTCCGGAATGAATGGGAAGACATTCTCAATTTGCGATTCTCAATTAGAGAATCGCAAATTGAGAATGCAATTTCAAGTGTGCCAGGGTGTCAAAAGGACACCCTGTTGCACCCCTGAAATGAGCATGAGTGCACATGTGGCGCACATACATGCCCTAAGGACATGTGTGTGCACCACATGCCACTTTGAAAAATGCAAAAATATGCATTTGTGAAAGAAATCGCAAATTACCACCAACCTGTAGTTGGTGGTAATTTGCGATTCCTTAAGGCCAAATTGCACTTTTTTGGTGCTTCTTACATTGCATTTAAGGAATAGCAAAATTTGCGATTCCTTAAATGCAATTGCAAAATAAGGAATCGCAAATTTGGCGATTCCTTATTTTGCACGCAGATTTGCCTTCCTACATACCACTTAGCAAAATTGCGATTGCAAAAGCCAAAATTCTGCGAATTTCGGCGTTTGCAATCGCAATTTTGCTTTCTACATATGGCCCCATGTCTTTTAATTTAAGTGCTGGACAGAACACCCTTTGGGTTCTGCTCATAGTATGACCTTTGATACTTGATGGTAGATTTACATGGAATGTGTAATTTGAGTCTCCCATGGGATCACAAAAAACACTTAGTGCAAGCATTGTAGGGTTTTCAACCTTTAACCTCCAAACACGTAAAATTCTGAAGAAAGGTGTACCACATGGACCTGAAAGAAACTACTTTCATCACCAAAAGTCCTTGGATGGCGAGTTCAGCTCTCTGCTTCTAAAATAAATCAAACCTTTGGCACCAACATTTTTTGAAGCATGTCTGCATTCAAACTCCGTCATGGGCAACCACAAGAAAATTGCTTAATGTTGCCCTTGGGTCACATGTTACTCCTAAATGTCCATGCCATAAGAGGCCAAGGGGAAAACCAGAAGCCACAGACTGTCTTCTGCCAGTTCCTATTCAGTCAACACAACGTACAGGAGTCCAAAAAAGAAGTGAATGAAGAAAAGAGGATTTGGAAGCGCTTCCAACCAGACTCTCCGGATCCTTCCCCCACTACCCCAGACAAGATATCGGATGTTCAAGAGCAGGCCGCTAAAAGCGAAAGCTAACCTCGGCTCCCAAGTGTAACAAAAACGTTGTGGGGAACGTTTTCACGACTCCGTCAACTGCTAAATATGTGACGCTGAGAGTGAAAAAAAAATGCAGAACATTGCCATGGGACACCTTATACTTCATTCGTCTGTACTGCCTCATCCCCTTATAGTTGCAACTGAACAAAAGGGATCAGTTAACTCTGCTAGATTTGACAAGGAAAGCAAAAAAATACCTTCATGCATGAAAAAGAAAGTAGATACAGTGACACACTGGGGAATGGTCATTTCCGCAGCTCTGTTTAGTAGGTACAGTCACCAGCGATGCAGAAGATAGAGTAATTATTCCAATGTCGTTCACAAGAGCATAACAAAAGCTACCTCTGTTAAAAAGGACGCACTTGTATCAGATACTTGCCTGAAAAGTTCCTATCGCACACCAATGCACTAGATACACGGCAAATAGCTACACTCTGTGGTAGGCGGCAAACATCACCAATTCCTTGTTGTTCCGTTGTAAATAAAGTCTGCATCGAGGGTGTTCACTAAATATTTGGCTGTACTGCTGCTCATCCAATACTCCATGCTATAGCTGTGTACTCCTGCGTTCGCAGTTGGGGAAGGCAAGTTTGCAGCATTTGTTTTTGTAAATCATATACTGGGCACAGTCCAGTCATCAAGTGTTGGGTTTGGAATGTTGTGCTTTATTCTTCTTTGAAGTCTTTGTTTCAGTTTTGGGCGTGCTTCGACTGACCTATGAATGCATCCCCTAAATCCCACAGTATCTTGTGCATTTTGGGCACTGGTGGACGTGATCGCGGTTCATGCTTGAACTTCAATACATTTTTTTCAGCTATCTGGTTTGAAGCTGTTTACAAGTGCTTCATTTCAGAAGTGTGCACTAGGAGGAAAAAAACTCGACCCCAAAGACTGGGAAACCGCACTGAAGCAGCTGCAGAATACCTTAAGGAAGGGAGTCATTTATGGAAGTCTATCCTTTTAATTCAGATATCAAGCAGCGAGGTCGCATGAGAATAACTTGAGATGGGATGCTTGTGGTTTTCACAGATCTTATGGATTCTGCCTAAATTGTAGCACACATCGCCTTCATTAGATCGTCAAAGAGTCTGTAATAAATCTAGGTGCAAGACGAGTAATCGGCACCAGAGGCATAGGCGCTAGGCACGTTACACACTAATGAAACAATGACTCTAGTGATTCCCCCGAGGTGTATTTGAATAGCAGTATGATGAGGCCCTCAGAAATTGAGGGCTCAGATACAAAACTGTCTAAATTATAAACGTGGACGAAGAGGAATGGTGCTGATCCCTTTCGTGAAGATGATTTCAGCCCTGGAGAACGTTCTTAGAATGTACCTCCAAGCTTGCACCTCTCCAGATTGACACTGCACCTAGGACACCAAAACATCCAACACAGAAGATACAAACATAGATGTAGAGGAATGTTAACATAACAGGAAGCCCACCTCAAGCAGTCTGCACTCGATCGGAGCTTCAACTCCAAAAACAGTGGGAGGCCTCAAACAACATCTACACCTGGAAGATTGACTATCAAAGGATGATCAATTTCAGGGCTATGTTCATTGATGCAAACACCAAAGGAAATGATGGACGGAGTGTTGAACATTGCAAGCACTCACCCCCAGTCAACTGATCTGGGTTTAATCCATCATTCTTAAACTCACTCTGCCACCCCAGTTCAGACATGGCCATATGCAAATCAGTCTGACCCTGTGCCTCATGGGAACAGTCCAGCCCGAACTGCCAAGCCATGCCTTCCCTGGACCGGAAACAAGCTTCCTAGGACCGGTTTCTGGCATTTCAGCCGTCTTCAGCCAGGATAGCTTGACTCCAGTGGCAAAGTGAGCAAGGGACTCGCGTCTGAGCATACCCTGCCAACTTATGGCGAACAAAGCGGTACAAAAGGGGGTGGTGATGGACTGAGCATCAAAACCAATCAAACACTCACACCCAGTCAACTGATCTGGGTTTGATCCATCACCGTTCTTTAGCCCACTCTGCCACCCCAGTTCAGACATGGCCATATGCAAATCAGTCTGACCCTGTGCCTCATGGGAACAGTCCAGCCCGAACTGTCAAGCCATGTCTTCCCTGAGAGAGACAAAGAGGAAAGCTTTAGTCGACCACATTGAGTCCAGCTCCAACCACAGCAAAGAGCTTGTCCAAGAGTTCACCGGTCCAGCAGCCTCAGAAAACAGCATCATCCCCTGCCAAGAACTATGTGACAGACTTGCCTACTGTAAGAAACTGGCTCTATATATACTGCACCAAAGTCAGGTACAGTGTGTATAGAGTCCAAGGGTCTCCAGAGGTTTGGCAGAGGTTAAATTTAGATATAACCTTACTCTCTAAAGTGGTAGCTTGGTCGAGCAGTAAGGCAGTATCAGAGGACAGTGTTAAGCATTTGATGTACCCACTCAAGTCAGCAAATGAAGTCACACACTCAATAACTGAACTCTAGGCCAATTGTTTTTGTATAAAAAATATACTGTTTTATTTCTAGAACCAAGCAAGCCTGGTACAGGTAAGCATAAAAATACTTTTCAGTAGTAAATTACTTGTATGAACACAGTTCAAAATTGCAGTGTAACTTGTACTGGTTTTGCTTACAGTTTAAGTAAGCAGTTTGCAACACATTGCAGGTATAGTACATTCGAATGAATGGGCTTTTGAAGTAAAATGCAGTTAATTACTTTTCAGATTACTTTTACTAACACAGGGCTGGATCCTAGATTCAGCCCTGGGACATTTTCTGAAAACAGATGAGTAAATACGATTTTTTTTTTTTTTTTTTTTTTTGAAAAACCTTTATTGACATTTCAACCAATAACAAGTATGGGCCACAACCCCCGGGGCCAGCCGCTAAGCAGTCAGAGTAACAAAAATCAATATTTATCACAGGCGGCACCTCGGGGAGCAGAATCTCCATGCTGGTATACTCTCGGCCATTACACAGCCCAAGTAGGAGACCATGATACAAAAGGTTTTCATTTTATAATAAGGGAGAATGGAAGGATCAGGTGCCAAACAGTTTCCCAGCAGCAAGAAATGGCAGGCAGAATAATAAACGTCCACAATAAACAGCAATTTATCTAGTCAATGGCGCTGAAACAAGAAGTTCAGGATGTGGAGAAATATCACGGCCATTTGCACCTGCAGTCCCCTGCCCTAAAACCCAGAAAACACCACAGAAATTGTGGCACACATGAAAACGCAGCGATTAACGACGAAGGAGTTCTACCATGCTGATCCCAGAAAAGAAAGACAAAGAAGAATAAGAGAAGAAAAAGGAGGCCATGGAAAAAAGGAGGTTAAAGACTAAAGGATCCCCTCCCCCACCCTGCACCTCTGCAGATGAGTATGGCCCCCCCCCCCAGCAGCGTGCCTGTCGCCCCAGAACCAGACCCGAAATATAGAAGAAACAGAGAAAGAGGAGTAGGAAAAGAAACCCCACCAGACGGGGGGGTAGAGAGAATATTAATAAACTGGAGGAGGGCCTTCAAAACATGCCCCCGGCTTCTCCCTCCCGCACAATTTGTTTTCCCCTAAAGCAAACATTAAGCAACACAGAATCGACCAAGTCAAAGAAGAATGGGGAGCATTATGCGCCTAGTACACTGACAGTTATGCCGTGAGAGCACGCAACCCCTGAGCCCGCCCGCCTATTAGATGACTACCTCTGAAGGATCAGCCTTATCCTTGGCCACTCTTTGCGAATCTACCCATGCATACCCATCGACCCAGTGCCATGTCCAATGCTACAAAGAAGAGGAGCGTCCAAAAGAGAACAGGAAGCGACACACACAGGTAGGGTGGAAGTCTCTGATCACCGACACAGTCAGCAGTGTGGAGAGTCATCTTTCCCAGTGCTGCCCCAGGATCTGCACCGCACACAAGGTCCAAGAAAGCGAAATCAGCCAGAGCAGGCGACCGTTGCTTGAATGTTGCCTGGGTTGCCGGAGGCCGCGCACGGGACAAGGCCACCACCCCCTTCTCAGGTCCAATACCTCCGGAACAGACCAGACCCACAGCCAGCCGATCACACGTTAAGATACTGTCCGGAGTTTCCAGCTGGTCACTATCCACAGGGGCGGCCACGACACTGTCCTCCTGTGTGCGGTGTAGGAAGTCCCCGTGTACCTGGGGACAGGCAGGGAGCAACTGTTCCAACGCTGATGTCACCCCATCAAGCTTACTCCCCAATACCCAGGCGCCGTGAACCAAGGTGGAATGGATGGCACCGAGAGCCTCGAGAAGGGCACCATACCCCAGCACAGCTCTCGGCGCTCGCACCGCGATGCTCCTCATAGGCGCACACTTCCAATCGTGCTGCGACCCAGTGTACAGGATAGTAGACTTCGTCCTGTCAAGATGGCCGCCGGGTAGGTCCAACCCAGATTGGGACCAGGACTCAGGGACAAGCGCCTCAGGTTCCATGTCACTGGAATCAGGGTTTCGGGGGCGGGCAAAAAATATATCCGGCGTGTGGTCACGGGCAACAGTCACCCCCTCCACGGACCTGCGCCCGCGAAAATCCGAGAGCAGTCCGCTAAAATCCGGGCGAGTTACGGGCGACGGCCGGGCGGCTCACCGGCGAAGGCAGAGACAATCACCGGGGAATCTTGGATTAGTCACCTCGGGCATGCACTCGTTCCGCTACACTTAGTGGTAGGAGCGACCACGGCGAAATGTAGGTCGATATTCACACCGCTCCGGCTAGGCCGATTCCACCCAGTCATCAAAGGCCGCTGTTGTTGAACTGCCGCCCGGCCATGTTGTCCACTCGAGGTCCCGGTTCCAGGGTTGCACAGGCCGCAAACTTCAACTGGACATTTCTCCGGCGATACCGCCGCCAGAAACTTCGGAGTCACACGATCGGTTGCCGCTATCATTCACCAACACGGGCATATAGCGCAGGTTAAGGATCTCATGCAGGATATCTGTGCGGGATGCGGAGGTTCACAGAGCCGGGAGCCTACGCTGCCGTCCCGGTCGCCATCTTGGCTCCTCCCCCGTAAATACGATTTTTAAAGAATATTATTGCATTTCAAAAGTTGACACTTAGAAACTTTTTCACATAGAATCACCAATGTTATACTATGGGAGGAAATTCACTTAGTAGGTAAGTTATGTTAACGATACTTTTTCTCACTCAGTCCTGGATACCTAGATTCAGCACTCGGACATTTCCTGAAAACAGTTTAGAAAATGCGTTTTGGTTATTCGGCTGATTTTTAAGGAATATATGTAAGTCGACACTTAGAAACTTTTTGGGAGAAAAAGTGTCAATGTTATTCAATGAGGAAAAATAGGTTATCGGTTTCCAGGTAGGTAATCGGTCTTTTGAGTTAGGGTTCTGGGGTTGGACTCCAGGATCTCCCAGGGTCAGTGATGCACTGGTGTTGCACCCCCAGTGGTACTAGGGCGGCCGGGTGCAGAGTGTTGAGGCCCAATGTTATCCTATGGAGGATAGGGGGACTCCGGTTGGTGGCTGCTGTCAAGCAGGCCACAGGGTTGTGGGAGCAAAGCTCCTAGGGTTAAGCTCACGGCAAGTTGGGGATCAAGTTAGCACCAAAGGGGCACCTTCATCGGCACTAGGGCGGCCGGATGGAGGAAACACTGCAGGCTCGGGAATGAGGATCTTCCAGGAGTGACCACCACTTCGAGGGGTAAGTTGGGATGTTGAGGGTTGTTAGGCACCGCTGGGTTGGGCACACAAGGCCGTGGGGCGTCTGGTGCAGGGGTAACTTGGGACGTCGAAATTTCGTACCCGCTCTGGTCACGGTAGGGGGGTTCCTCTGGATTGAGGCTGCATGCACCGTCGGAAGGCTTGAGGCAGGTGGTCTGGGGTCGCCGGATCTCGGGTCAGGATCGCCGGGGGGACCTCCACGTGGTATTTGTCCGCTCGGGACGGATTTGGCAGGTGCAGAGTGTGCGGGATTCGCGGTTCCTGGCTGGCACCAGAAGCTGCAGTTCAAACACGTCCGGTGTTCACGGGAGAAACAGCTTGGAAAGGGAAGGCAGGCAGGTCCTCCGAGGTTTTTGAGGTTGCTGTCCGCTGGACACGCCGGGGTTTTGCAGGAGCAGGTTCGAGGGGAGACAGGTCTGTAGTGCTGGGGCCAAGTCAGTGGGCGTCGTCCTCTTGTTAGGTCTGCAAGGCTTCTCATCGTTCTTCTTCTCTTCTTTTTCTTGTGGTTGCTGGATCTGAGGAAGGAAGGTTCAGGGTGCCCCTAAATACTAAATTTCAATGCAGGTTTAGGGAAGGAACACAGGCCCTGGGCACCTGATTGGTAGGAGCCCAGGGCACACTCAGTCAAAGTACATTCAGCAAATCAGCAAAAAGTGGGGGCATACTATGCAAGAAAGAGGGCACTTTCTCACACCTACGTTGTCCACGACAAGATCACCACCATCTGTAAGAATTTCGAACCCCAGACCTAGCCTTTAGACTTCTTCACCGTCATGAACTCACCGAAACCAACACGGACCACAGACTGGCCGCATGGGATCAGCTCACCCCCCAGAACACCACCCTCATCATGAACTCTGTTCACTCAGGAGCCCCCACGGACTCCTGCTAACACCACATTTTCAACCTTGGAAGCCGCAGGATCAGCAGCGAGCTCACCACCCTCTTCAACTCCTCATTCACCACGGCTACCTTTCCAGAAGACTGGAAACATGCATAAGTCAAACCACTCCTCAGGAAACCATCTGCCGACCCGAGAACTGAAAAACTACCACCCCATCTCCCTTCTCCCTTTCCCCTTCCCCGCCAAAGTCCTGGAAAAGCCATTAACTGACAAATCACAAAATATTTTGAGCAGAATCTTCTCCTAGACACCTCTCAATCTGGATCCCATGCCAACCACAGCACCGAGACCGTATTGATCGCGGCCCCTGATTACATTAGAGCCTTCCTCTACTGGGGAGAAACAGCGGCTCTGAGCCACCTTGACCTCTCAACACCCTTCGACACCGTATCTCACTGCACTACAAAATTAAGTACTGCCTTATAAGAATGGGAATCTTTACATTCAATCTTTTACCACCAATGGTCGACGCGTCCAGTATGAACTGAATGTAGGCTATGTGGCCAAACTCTGGAGAGTATTTGCCCAGTCCTAATTGATAACCGCAGGAAACTCCTCCATCAAATATGGATTAAACAAGGTTTACAAACATTTCAAGCAGTAGTAGACATCCTGCTCAACAACGCTCATCCTTAAGCTATTTGCAGTCTGGTCAAATTTTTTAAAACATTAGACAAGCTGCTAAGAACTGTTACTCTACTAAACTCTTGTGGAATATAATCTGTATCCTCTATTGTTTTTATGTTTAAAGACCAGGTGCACTGCACAAGATTGAGATTTTAAAACCTGAATGTATACATGAAATTGTTAGCCTATACAGAGCGTGCGCAAAACTTTTGCCCTCCGCTAATGTGCCCATTTTTATTCATGCACCGACACTTTAAGCTTTGTTATAATGAGTGCAATAGCAATGCTGGTGGTTTTAATTAATATTGTATTACTATTAATTTACGCACAAGATACTGTCAATCCTTGATACTGATGTACAAAGTCACTGGTCAACACTTTTATGATAAGTAAGTATTTTTACATGTGATATGGACTTATAAGAATATTTTTTTAAAAGCTCATCAAATTATATCTTTAATGGCATGCTTTGGAACTATGCTTATTGCGCTGTTTTATCTGTTTTATAAATTTGCAATGGCTTTAATTAGCCGACGAAATAAAATAAACTTGAAACTTGTAACAGTGTGATGTTTAATAATATTTAAAAATACATTAAAATGTTAGTGTGAGGTTCTCGAGAAAGTATTATTTCAGATAGATTTCTTGAATTGCATTCTGTAGTACCAAAATATCCATACTGGAGGGATCAGTAGATAAATTGCATTGACAGAATTTTTTCATTTTTTTGTTAAAACTACAATATAGTGTGTTCATCTTTAAAGGAGAGGCATACAATCTGTAGCTAACATGTTTTTGTATCTAATTATGTGAATTTGACATTCAGAACCAAGTGAAGCCTGGATTTCTATGGAGTTGAAGCTCCTAGTTTGGATGATCTGATCTATTATGCAGATGTTTGTATGTAAACATGCCCACAAATAACACAGCTTGTCAGCTGGGGTCCTTCAAACATATCACTCAACAACATAAGGGCATTACAGAAAAAAGCATGTGCTTCTACAATATGTCCAGTCTGTTTGCTTTGCCTATGCTTGTTTTTTATGGACTGCTGCAAGATGGGTATGTACATCTTGGAATGATACTTTTTTTTAAAAAAGGCAGCCACATCATGACTTATTATGTACATGCCAGGAAGCACACGTATGCATCATCCTCCAGCAGCCCGGCGCAGTGATGCCTACATTCATATGCTACACCATGCAGGCGCACACCTGCCTCACGACTCTGCCGGCCTTCCCAGCACGAATGTACATTATTGTGCTTTCTTTGCTTATGCTGACCAGCCATTGTTTTTAGGTTGAGCTTGGGGAGCGCATGCGCTGCTCTGCAAGGCATGCTGTATTCAAATATGGACTTGAAGCCCCGCCCACTCTTCACCCATAATTGTCATTGGCTTGTGTCATTGTCCTTCGTTAATAGGCTTGTTAGTCCCTCCTTAGTACCGCCTTGTCTTCATTTGTAACCTCCGATGAGGGCTGGCTCTTTTACTTCTGTTAAACGGCATGTCTTATTTAGTCTGTGAGCACTATTTTCTTTAATGAGTTTGTCCTACTGCTGGCGCAACATGCTTTCCTGCAACATTCAGCGCGACATGCGTACGTTCACTTTCTGAGAAGCCCGGGACAATGGCGGCTGCTTCTTTGAAATGCAATAGGTCTCACATTTACAAGTGTTTGAGCTATTGGCATTGTAAATAACAATGCTTTTTATTTATGTGTTAATTATCAAAATGGATAAATAAAAGGCATTGCCATTTACAATGCCAAAAGCGTAAACTCTTTCAAATGCGAGACCTGTTGCATTGCAAATGCTTCTTTCTTTTTCTGAACCCCATTGGTAAAAAACACAGTCAAAGCTAATAGGTCTGAATTAGCAAAGCAAGACCCATTGACATGGTAAATGTTTGTTTTGGTAATCCTTTACTCTAACAACTGTTGAAATTCCAAACACCTGGCAGCTTTCCCACAGTTGTGAGCGCAATGTGTGCTAGTGAGTACTTTCAAACCTTGATTCCGTGAATCGGGAACTCACTTTTTGAACATTTAAGTTTTGAATTAGGTGTGAAAAACATTCAATGAAATGGGCCATAGCCTCTTACAAGATTCCAAGACAGTGTTCCAAGAAGTCAGAAATGCACCAGAGGAACCTTCCTGTGAACACATTTCATAACAGGAGTTAAGATCCTGAAATACTCTGATGCCAGTGTGGGATTTAATGCAAAATGCACTCAGAGGGCATCTTATAGATGCCCCCTGAAAAATGAACTAACCCTAATGTCTTGGCTGACTGGCTGCTCGCCAGCTACCACCCTCAGACATGTTTCTGGACCCCTGGGTCGAGATCCTCCCGCTCTCGGGTCTGGAAACAAAGCACATCCTGGACAGAGGTGCCATGCCTCCTCCCCCAGGATGGGCAGGGTCCACGAAAGGGAAGCTTCATAGGCTTGCCGCCTTTGTAAGCTGACCTGGCCATTTGCTACTCCCAGCAACTGGCCCCCACCGGTTTTGACCTCTACTTTCGGTAGGAGAATTGGCGGGCGAACCAAGTTAGGAGGAGAGGTGTGCCCAACTTTGCCAATCCCACCCCTCAAGTGGGGAAGGCGAGGCGAAGCACAACTCTCAGTCCCTGCCATCTTTGAGATGAGGGGACTCAGCCAAATAGAGAGACACATGCCCCTCCCACTGGAGGGTGTCATACTAGGGGGTGTACCCACCCCAAGGAAGGGACCCATTGGTCCCAACCTGTACCTACCTGAAACGCCCTTAAATCTAGTATTTAGGGGAAACCCCGAACCTTGCCTCCTCAGACAGGAAGAAAGGAGGAGGACCGTAGAGCCGCGCTGAAGGAAGAGGAGGAGGACACCAACTGACTGCCCCAGCCCTTCCGGCCTGTCCCGACCTCAACCTGCCCCAGTGGAATCCCGGTGTGTCCTGCAGCCAACAGTCCCCCAGAACCCAGAGGACCTGCCCAGCCTTCACTAACAAGACTTTATCTCCTGTGAGCACCAGATTTGCTCGCCAACAGACTCTGGTTCCAGCCGGATCCACAAGTATGCACCAGTCTGCACCCGACGTCCATGGCCAGAGTTCGAGTTTCCCAACACAACGAGGAGGTCCCCCTGGCAATACTGACCTGAGGTCCAGTGAACCCTGACCTGCCTCAAGCCTCCAGCTGACGCCTGCAGCCTCTATCTGGAGGGTCCTCCCGACCATGGACAGGAGCTGGTAAGAAAAAATCCAAGCGCCTAAAGACACCCCTGCACCTGACACCCCATGGCCTTGGGTGGCCCAACATACGGTGTCCAAGCATCCCCCAGCACCCAAACTTACCTCTCCAATCAGTGGTCGCCTCCAGAAAGTCTATGTGCCCGAACCTGCAACGTTTGTTGAAACCGGAGAATCCCCATTGAAAACAGGGCACCTGACGCCAAACCAGCACTCTGCACCCGACCGCCCCTGTGGGTGCATTTTGTGTGCGAACTTGATTCCCCCCTTTGCCCTGAGCTTAACCCTAGGAGCTTTGCTCCCTCAACTTTGTGACCTACTCGTGAGCAGCCACCAACCGGAGGTCCCCTATCCCCCATTGGATAACATTGGGCCTCAGCACTCTGCACCCGGCCACCATAGTGCCTCTGAGGGTGTAACAAGAGTGAATCCTTGACCCTGGGAAACCCTTGTTCTAACCACAGAACCCCAACTCCCACAACCAAGTACTTACCTGTAAACCGATAACTTCATTTCCTCCTAAAGGATTGCATTGACTGCTTTTCTGTAAAAAAAAAAAAAGTTCTCCAAGTGTTCTATTCTATGAAAAATCATACACGTGTGTTTTTAAAACAAATTGCATTACTTGCCTTTATCCAGGAAATGTCCCAGTTTGGTATCTTGGCATACCACACTGAGTAAGAAAAGTAACCTAAAAAGTAATACTACCAATCCTCACAATGTAATTATAAAGTAACTGTACAGTAATTACAACTGTTTCTGAACAATTGACTTACCTGTAACCAAACCAATTGCATTTAACAGCATTCAACTGTATTCAACTGCATTATTCTTGCAAAGTACCATTACACTTACTTGTGCCAGGCCTTGCTTTGTTCTAGAAATAAAATGCAACTGAATATTTTTATACCAAACCAATTGGTCTTTGAGTGGGTGATATCATTTCTTACCTGAGTGTGTACAATAGATGCTTAACACTACCCTCTGATAAAGCCTAACTGCTTGCCCACACTACCACAAGTAGAGAGAAAGATAATCTCTACTTTTACCTCTGTAAGACTTTGGGGATCCACTGGACTCTGTGCACACTATACCTTTGGTATAGTATATACTGAGCCAGCTTCCTACAAACAGTAACGCAAGCAGGAAAAATAAAATAGCCCCTCAAACTAACAGATAAACAAACAAAGCTTAAAGACGCAGTACTTGATCCCTGCTCCGTGGGAGGAAATAAAAGACCAAAAAGAGGGACAAAGTAGAAGAATTGACCACTAGCAAGCTTGGGATTTTTAAAGGGCACAAACAAACCAATGATAAGCAGTGGGCGGGCTGTAAGCCCACAAAGAATTATATATTAAAGTATATACAAGAGGTCTCGCACGCTCGACCTAATAAATAAGTTACTCCTGGCATCCATCCAACACCGGAGCAACATGTTCATCTCCCATTCCTGTAACTGGTCTCAAGATCTTGATCCTTTCCATCACTGGCTGGCCGCATAGCCATCACCAAAATAGTTATATTGCCAAAATTATTCTATCTTTTTGCTAATATTCCACTACCTTTGCCTGCGCATTTCTGCAAGCGTCTCCGGTCCAATATGATTGAGTTAGTATGGGCTGGTAAGCAGCCCAGGATAGCCTGGGAAATCCTCACATTACCTCTGGAGCAAGGGGGGCTTGGAGCTCCAGATTTTGCATTGTGTGCTTCTAGTGCGCAGGCCCAATATTTACAATTCTGGCAATACCCAATTCCGTTCCAACCACATGTGGCCATAGAAATAGATAGTTGCTCCCCTTCCCTTAGCACTGCGCTATATCAAGAATACAAACGCCCACGGAACGAGCTAGACACCACAGAAGCACTGCGGTGGGCCTGGCACGCGCTCCGCAGACGGGCGAACATACCCAGCCTTTATGCATCAGCCATGCCCTTAGCTAATAACCAATTAATACCTCCACTAAAAGACAGGACCACTCATCACAGGACACAAATACATAAGATACTGACTGGCGCCGATCTATACCCAGAGGGTACTTTTTGTCGCTTCAGTAAATGTGCTCCACATCTAAACCGGAGGCATTCGATATATTCACGTACTTCGGCTACGCTCAGCATGCCGAACTAGATATACTACTTTCCCTGCGTCCCCTCCACCACTGCCCGCGCTAGAACACATGCTAACTTTTGAATTTCACTCGTAAACTGGTGACACGCCTATACACTATCACTCAAAAAGAATCCCCCCATTATTGTCCCAGCAACCCGGGCGCTGTGGGAGGTGGATATAGGGAGGAAATCACAGATGAACAATGGAAATTTTGCTGTGGGCAATTGGAGCAGTTATCACCAAATTATAGATTGCGTTTGATTCACTTTAAGTACATACACCATCTGTATCACACTCCTACGCAATTATGCCGCATGGGGCTGAGAGTGTAGACGTCCTGTTGGCGCTGCAACAGCCGGAGGCAAAATTTATGCATGTAGCATGGGAATGCACTACTATAGCTGCCTTCTGGACCACGATATTCAATCATGTTGAGTCCATTACGGGGCAGACACTGTTGAGAACCCCCATAGTGGCGCTACTGGGTTACGTCTGGGACACTCCGCCCAAGGCAAGAAAGCTTACGGCGCTCTTGTTACTAATGGCCAAAAGGCCGGTGGCTTTACACTGGGGAGCAGCAACACCCTCTTCCATAAAAGCAGGGGTAAGGGATATAACGTACTGCAGGGATCAACTGACCTGCTACTGGGAATTACTACCTCATATAGGCATAATAATAATAAAGGGGTTTGTAGAGCGCATGGTGACGCCTACCGGCGTATCCCCGCGCTGAGGAATAGAGTCAGAGATCAGAGGAGGGGAAGAGCCTAAAGGGCAAATAGGTATGTTTTTAGAAGTTTCCTGAAGGTGGCTTCATTTTTTGCTAACCTAATATTGATGGGAAGGGTGTTCCATTAGGTTGCTGCCAGGGAACGAAAAGATCGACCTCCCATTCTGGATTTTTTTATACGGGGGATCATGAGGAGGCCCTTTCCCATCGAGCGAAGTGCTCTGTTAGGCTCGTATGGGACAGCTAGGTCAGACAAGTAGGACGGTGCACTGTGAGAGATAATTCTAAAGCATAAAAGAAGGGCTTTAAAAAGAATTCTCTTCCTGATGGGCAGCCAATGAAGGGTTGCCAAGGTGGATTTAGAAGCAACTCTTCTGGGTAATCTCAATACTAGCCGTGCTGCCGAGTTTTGTAGTACCTGCAGTCTCCTGATGTTCTTTTCCGAAGTACCAAGAAGAAGTACATTGCCATAGTCCATGCGAGAGGTTACTAGGGCCTGAGTCAAGGTACGCCTGGCCTCCAAAGGGAGAAGGTCCAGGGTACGGTTGAGAGTTTTCATGACCCCAAAGCACTTCCCTACAATTTTATTTACATGGCTGTCAAAGGAGAGTTTGGTATCCACCCAGACACCTAAATTCTTTGCTTCTCTGCCGGGAGTAGGCAGAGGCCCCAGACAGGATGGCCACCACTCCTTGGTCCAGCTAGTGTCCTTGCCTCCAATTATCAACACCTCAGTCTTCGAGCGGTTAAGTTTGAGGCAATGTTGGGTCATCCAGTCTGCAAGATTGCTCATGCAGGTTTTAAAATTTTCAGCAGCCAAGGAGGGAACTTGGGACAGGGAGATCAGCAGTTGAGTATCGTCGGCGTAAGAGACTAGCTCTACGCCGTACGATTGGACCACCCCTGCCAGTGGGGCCATACAGGTTGAACAGGGTGGGACTCAGGGCAGAGCATAGAGTGCATGTATGGTTCAAATTGTGGATGTGACCAAATAGGGAAAAGAGTCCTGTATAATTAATCAGTGGATACCGTGATAATTTATACTGTTAAATACTATTGGAACAGTGAGACTGATATTGAAATGCATTGATGGAAAAATGTGCATGTTGTGGCCTTGTTTATTTTGTTTGTAAATGTTTCTTTATGACAAACCTAAAAAACAATAACACATCAAATAAAAAGATCTGGAGCTTTTCCTGAAGTGGTTCATGAAAAGCCATTTCTCTGTTCTGAGCTTGTTCCAGAGAAGGCTTGGTTTTGATGATTGAGAGAGGTCAGGAACAGTTTGGCCCCTGGGCCGGCTGTCATTTGATCATGGTCTTATCTGACCCGAGTTGTTTCACTCATTTAGATCCTGTTTGCAGAGTTTTTCTTAAGAGGTGATGGTATTTTCTAGTTCCCCTAGAGATCAGATTTGTTTTTTGCTCTTTCGCAGATGGTTCTAGAGAGAAAATGTGAATTCCTGACTCAGTTTGAGCTGGTTATAAAGCTTATATGGTTTCTATTATGAACTAGTTCTGAAGAGGACACTTTCTAAACTGACTTTTCATAACAGATTCTGCACAAGGTCTTATCTTTAGTGTCCACAAATTTAGGTCGAGCCTGGTCACCAACCAACATGGATGTCTACCATATCGCTTAAAGTGAACTCAACAAAGGAGGAGTCTGAATACCTCAGTTGTAGCACTCCAAACTCGGGTACAGAAATGGCACAATAACATGAAATTGTGAGACTCCATCCCCTGTGGTAGATCTCTAGGCTTCGCTCTGATTCTGTATGGATTGTGCAGCTCTGCATAAAGATACAACAGTGATATCCAGCTTTTCTGTATTCCAAAACAACTTCCGGTCAAACCCCTTGTCCCAGCTAACGCTGATGGAGCAGCCGTTGTTTAACTGGACTCCAGGAGCTTACCCTCGCCCCTTTAAAGGCTGTACTTCATGGAGCAGCAGCTGTTTAACTAGACTCCAGGAGCTTACCCTCGCCCCTTTAAAGGTTGTACTTCATGGAGCAGCAGCTGTTTAACTGGACTCCAGGAGCTTACCCTCGCCCCTTTAAAGGCTGTACTTCATGGAGCAGCCGTTGTTTAACTGGACTCCAGGAGCTTACCCTCGCCCCTTTAAAGGCTGTACTTCATGGAGCAGCAGCTGTTTAACTGGACTCCAGGAGCTTACCCTCGCCCCTTTAAAGGCTGTACTTCATGGAGCAGCAGCTGTTTAACTGGACTCCAGGAGCTTACCCTCGCCCCTTTAAAGGCTGTACTTCATGGAGCAGCCGTTGTTTAACTGGACTCCAGGAGCTTACCCTCGCCCCTTTAAAGGCTGTACTTCATGGAGCAGCCGTTGTTTAACTGGACTCCAGGAGCTTACCCTCGCCCCTTTAAAGGCTGTACTTCATGGAGCAGCCGTTGTTTAACTGGACTCCAGGAGCTTACCCTCGCCCCTTTAAAGGCTGTACTTCATGGAGCAGCAGCTGTTTAACTGGACTCCAGGAGCTTACCCTCGCCCCTTTAAAGGCTGTACTTCATGGAGCAGCCGTTGTTTAACTGGACTCCAGGAGCTTACCCTCGCCCCTTTAAAGGTTGTACTTCATGGAGCAGCAGCTGTTTAACTGGACTCCAGGAGCTTACCCTCGCCCCTTTAAAGGCTGTACTTCATGGAGCAGCAGCTGTTTAACTGGACTCCAGGAGCTTACCCTCGCCCCTTTAAAGGCTGTACTTCATGGAGCAGCAGCTGTTTAACTGGACTCCAGGAGCTTACCCTCGCCCCTTTAAAGGCTGTACTTCATGGAGCAGCCGTTGTTTAACTGGACTCCAGGAGCTTACCCTCGCCCCTTTAAAGGCTGTACTTCATGGAGCAGCCGTTGTTTAACTGGACTCCAGGAGCTTACCCTCGCCCCTTTAAAGGCTGTACTTCATGGAGCAGCCGTTGTTTAACTGGACTCCAGGAGCTTACCCTCGCCCCTTTAAAGGCTGTACTTCATGGAGCAGCAGCTGTTTAACTGGACTCCAGGAGCTTACCCTCGCCCCTTTAAAGGCTGTACTTCATGGAGCAGCAGCTGTTTAACTGGACTCCAGGAGCTTACCCTCGCCCCTTTAAAGGCTGTACTTCATGGAGCAGCCGTTGTTTAACTGGACTCCAGGCGCTTACCCTCGCCCCTTTAAAGGCTGTACTTCATGGAGCAGCCGTTGTTTAACTGGACTCCAGGACCTTACCCTCGCCCCTTTAAAGGCTGTACTTCATGGAGCAGCCGTTGTTTAACTGGACTCCAGGAGCTTACCCTCGCCCCTTTAAAGGCTGTACTTCATGGAGCAGCAGCTGTTTAACTGGACTCCAGGAGCTTACCCTCGCCCCTTTAAAGGCTGTACTTCATGGAGCAGCCGTTGTTTAACTGGACTCCAGGAGCTTACCCTCGCCCCTTTAAAGGCTGTACTTCATGGAGCAGCCGTTGTTTAACTGGACTCCAGGAGCTTACCCTCGCCCCTTTAAAGGCTGTACTTCATGGAGCAGCAGCTGTTTAACTGGACTCCAGGAGCTTACCCTCGCCCCTTTAAAGGCTGTACTTCATGGAGCAGCAGCTGTTTAACTGGACTCCAGGAGCTTACCCTCGCCCCTTTAAAGGCTGTACTTCATGGAGCAGCAGCTGTTTAACTGGACTCCAGGAGCTTACCCTCGCCCCTTTAAAGGCTGTACTTCATGGAGCAGCCGTTGTTTAACTGGACTCCAGGAGCTTACCCTCGCCCCTTTAAAGGTTGTACTTCATGGAGCAGCAGCTGTTTAACTGGACTCCAGGAGCTTACCCTCGCCCCTTTAAAGGCTGTACTTCATGGAGCAGCAGCTGTTTAACTGGACTCCAGGAGCTTACCCTCGCCCCTTTAAAGGCTGTACTTCATGGAGCAGCAGCTGTTTAACTGGACTCCAGGAGCTTACCCTCGCCCCTTTAAAGGCTGTACTTCATGGAGCAGCCGTTGTTTAACTGGACTCCAGGAGCTTACCCTCGCCCCTTTAAAGGCTGTACTTCATGGAGCAGCCGTTGTTTAACTGGACTCCAGGAGCTTACCCTCGCCCCTTTAAAGGCTGTACTTCATGGAGCAGCCGTTGTTTAACTGGACTCCAGGAGCTTACCCTCGCCCCTTTAAAGGCTGTACTTCATGGAGCAGCAGCTGTTTAACTGGACTCCAGGAGCTTACCCTCGCCCCTTTAAAGGCTGTACTTCATGGAGCAGCAGCTGTTTAACTGGACTCCAGGAGCTTACCCTCGCCCCTTTAAAGGCTGTACTTCATGGAGCAGCCGTTGTTTAACTGGACTCCAGGCGCTTACCCTCGCCCCTTTAAAGGCTGTACTTCATGGAGCAGCCGTTGTTTAACTGGACTCCAGGACCTTACCCTCGCCCCTTTAAAGGCTGTACTTCATGGAGCAGCCGTTGTTTAACTGGACTCCAGGAGCTTACCCTCGCCCCTTTAAAGGCTGTACTTCATGGAGCAGCAGCTGTTTAACTGGACTCCAGGAGCTTACCCTCGCCCCTTTAAAGGCTGTACTTCATGGAGCAGCAGCTGTTTAACTGGACTCCAGGAGCTTACCCTCGCCCCTTTAAAGGCTGTACTTCATGGAGCAGCCGTTGTTTAACTGGACTCCAGGAGCTTACCCTCGCCCCTTTAAAGGCTGTACTTCATGGAGCAGCAGCTGTTTAACTGGACTCCAGGAGCTTACCCTCGCCCCTTTAAAGGCTGTACTTCATGGAGCAGCAGCTGTTTAACTGGACTCCAGGAGCTTACCCTCGCCCCTTTAAAGGCTGTACTTCATGGAGCAGCCGTTGTTTAACTGGACTCCAGGAGCTTACCCTCGCCCCTTTAAAGGCTGTACTTCATGGAGCAGCCGTTGTTTAACTGGACTCCAGGAGCTTACCCTCGCCCCTTTAAAGGCTGTACTTCATGGAGCAGCAGCTGTTTAACTGGACTCCAGGAGCTTACCCTCGCCCCTTTAAAGGCTGTACTTCATGGAGCAGCAGCTGTTTAACTGGACTCCAGGAGCTTACCCTCGCCCCTTTAAAGGCTGTACTTCATGGAGCAGCCGTTGTTTAACTGGACTCCAGGAGCTTACCCTCGCCCCTTTAAAGGCTGTACTTCATGGAGCAGCCGTTGTTTAACTGGACTCCAGGAGCTTACCCTCGCCCCTTTAAAGGCTGTACTTCATGGAGCAGCAGCTGTTTAACTGGACTCCAGGAGCTTACCCTCGCCCCTTTAAAGGCTGTACTTCATGGAGCAGCCGTTGTTTAACTGGACTCCAGGAGCTTACCCTCGCCCCTTTAAAGGCTGTACTTCATGGAGC
The DNA here is from genome assembly GCF_964204655.1 of Triturus cristatus. Classification (NCBI taxonomy): domain Eukaryota; kingdom Metazoa; phylum Chordata; class Amphibia; order Caudata; family Salamandridae; genus Triturus; species Triturus cristatus. The sequence continues at coordinate 30,416,181 of NC_140585.1, read as the reverse complement.
AGCAGCTGTTTAACTGGACTCCAGGAGCTTACCCTCGCCCCTTTAAAGGCTGTACTTCATGGAGCAGCCGTTGTTTAACTGGACTCCAGGAGCTTACCCTCGCCCCTTTAAAGGCTGTACTTCATGGAGCAGCCGTTGTTTAACTGGACTCCAGGAGCTTACCCTCGCCCCTTTAAAGGCTGTACTTCATGGAGCAGCAGCTGTTTAACTGGACTCCAGGAGCTTACCCTCGCCCCTTTAAAGGCTGTACTTCATGGAGCAGCCGTTGTTTAACTGGACTCCAGGAGCTTACCCTCGCCCCTTTAAAGGCTGTACTTCATGGAGCAGCAGCTGTTTAACTGGACTCCAGGAGCTTACCCTCGCCCCTTTAAAGGCTGTACTTCATGGAGCAGCCGTTGTTTAACTGGACTCCAGGAGCTTACCCTCGCCCCTTTAAAGGTTGTACTTCATGGAGCAGCAGCTGTTTAACTGGACTCCAGGAGCTTACCCTCGCCCCTTTAAAGGTTGTACTTCATGGAGCAGCAGCTGTTTAACTGGACTCCAGGAGCTTACCCTCGCCCCTTTAAAGGCTGTACTTCATGGAGCAGCAGCTGTTTAACTGGACTCCAGGAGCTTACCCTCGCCCCTTTAAAGGCTGTACTTCATGGAGCAGCGTAGTAGGTTTGTAACCAGAATATTGAGCACTTAATATGAGCTTCCAAAGTATTTTGGTCTAAATATCGACACTGTAACATCATGAAGCTAAGTCTAGCTTTAATATTCTTACCTTCACTAGATGCTCCTTGGCGGTACATACACTTATGATATGCAGTTTTTTGTTTTTGTTTTATGTAGCGCGATCTTGACCCAAAGTTATCGGGTGTCAGAGCGCTTTAGATGAGCACCAGTTGCTTACACAAGGACACATTCGTTTTTGTTAGGCACTGGGAGAATAAGTGATTTGCCCAGAATCACCGCATGTTGAGTCATTGCGGAGACTCGAACCTGGTTCTCCAGATTTGAGATCGACCACCCTGGTCGTTAAGCTACATCCTCTCTTGGAATTGAGAGTAGTAAATCTGTACTTAACTACATAGTTTAGCAGGAACCAATGTAAGTGCCAAACAACCTTGAACACACTCAACCTTAAAGCATCTGCAATGGCTCCCTCATCCAACCCAAATCCCCGCTTAAAGCCTGCCATGTGATCTTAGGAAGAGTCCACTCATACAAACCCGACTACCTCCTTCCTAAAATCACCGTCTATGTTGACAGTCTTGTAAATCCTACAGAGCCTGCCTTATCTTCATTTGGCCCAAGCCTGTGGGATGGCCTTTCATTACACTGTAGACTTACTCTATTCCTCTTGCATTCAGGAGCGGCATCAAGAAACGCCTCTTCTGTCTTCCTCCCATCCAAGGACTGATCCTCTTCCACCTCCTCCCAGTTACTTCACTTTAATTGTTGCCGGCTCTCTTTATCCATTGTGAAATGTTTCTGCATATCTCTGTACCTTACAAGGTTATTTTGTGATCAATGATCAGTGGTGAGCTGTGTGTCATTTGTTTGTTTCTCCCGGCGGCAGGAGGAGATTGATAAAGATCGGCGGGTGACCTGGCTCGTGGAGTTCTTTGCCAACTGGTCCTCAGAATGTCAGTCCTTCGCGCCTGTGTATGCGGACCTCTCCCTAAAGTAAGTCTGCTGCTTGTGTGGACAAGTGTGTGCTCTCTCTAACTCCCTTACCCTGTGGCATGAGCTGTCCTGTGAAGTCACTTTCCCTCCTTAGTGTTAAAGATTGATGTCACATTGTCATCTGAAACAAGGGTTGTATCACCCTTCTTTGGAGAAGGAATTTCTGCCGGAATTCCTTCTGATGGGGTAGTGAGAATCTATTCTGAGATTTAGCATTGTCCTTCAAACAGAAGGATGTGATGTCACTTTCTCTCTCAACCTAAGGCAATGGTGTCCTGGCTTTCCATATCCCTCAAGTTATGGCTGTATCATCATGTACTTTTCTGCCTCAACCTGTAGAGTGCAGCCTTCTGATGTCCCCCTTTCCCTTTAGTAGCAGTGCTGCCCTGTGATGCCACTTTTTCCCTCTGTTGGGACAGCTGCCTTCAGACGCCCTTTCCTATCTGGGGGCATTGCCGCCCTGAAGTGTTACTTCTTCTTTCAGATGGGGGCAGCAGGTGATGTTGTCCTGTGATCTCCTTTCTTTCTTTGGATGAGAAAGACGTGTTGTCCTTCAGGGTCACTTCTATCTTTGTCCCGGAGGGGTGTGCTCTCCCGTGATCTTCCTTGATCTCTGTTTATTTACTTTGTTACTCTGCAGTGCCTGTACTTTCCTCAGACCGGAGGAGGGTCCTATGCTGTTATGTCTCTTCCTCCCTGTGGTTCGAGGTGATGCTGTTATGTGATGTCCCTTCCACTCTGTGTTTAGTGCTCTCTTTTTCCCAAGTTTGATTGGGAGTGTGAAGTCTCTTCTTCATTCAGATTGAAGAATGTCTTCCTCGCTCAAGACTTCCTCCATCTAAGAGGGAATAATGACAAAACTGCAGTCACAGGGGAAAGAAGAATGGATTTGTAAGGCTTTTAAATATGTCCCTTATTAAATACAGTAGAGTAGACCTATTCCAGCAGATGCGCTCTGAGGTCTGGATTAGACTCCGGAGAAAATCCAGAAGTTCTACATAGAACAGGTGATCTACTGAATGCAGACTGCTATGACTCCCACCTTCATCACCTGCTGACAGCCAGTCTCAGGGTAGCCAGCCTGCTTCATATCTCTTGGTGCAGCTTACAACTGTCATAACCTCCTCAGCCCAGTGTGACAAACTATCATACTAAACATCACACCTGCTCCAGACACCTCATACCTGCCCCTCTTGCCTCTTCACATCCCAGGCTATCACAGGATCCTGCCGGGTCAGGCCTCCTCTACACATCTGTATGGAGCTCACAGCTCTTGACTCTGAGCCCTCACAGCCCAGTATGTGAACCTATCGTACTAAACATCACACCTGCTCCAGAACCTCATACCTGCCCCTCTTGCCTCTTCACATCCCAGGTTATCACAGGATCCTGCTGGGCCAGGCCTCCTTCGCACATCTGTATGGAGTTAACAGCTCATTACTCCAAGTACTCGCAGCCCAGTGTGTAAACCTATCTTACTATAGTCACACCTGCTCCAGAGACCTCGTACCTGCCCCTCTTGCCTCTTCACATCCCAGGTTATCACAGGATCCTGCTTGGTCAGGCCTCCTCCACACATCTCCACACAAAATAAAATAAACGTCTGCATGGAGTTAACAGCTCATCGCTCTGAGTCCTCATACACCAGGGTCTCGGGCATGTATGGAAGAGGCTTATTTGCAAACTAGTTGCCATCCTTCTTGGCTGGAGTGGAGAATGTGTCTTCCACAGTCTCTACTCAGCAGAGATATAATAATTGTAACCATGTCAGCTGTTTGTTGTAGAATGATAGCAAGATGGTGTCCTGGATTCCATACTTGTTGACTCTTAAACGTCTTCTCTATTGTAAGCATGTTGTATCATTTATAGCACGTTACTGGTGGTTCTCTGATGTCTTTGGACAAAAGTGTTCCAAGTTTCTGGAATCTGTTCCTTGACTACACATGGAATATTGCATTTAGCATGTTTTACGTGAAGCCTCATTGCAGTGTTGCTTGGAAACGGGGGGAGGAAAGCAGGCCCAACTTCAGCAATATCTTCTTCTCATCAGATACAACTGTGCTGGCCTGAAATTCGGGAAAGTGGACATTGGACGCTACTCGGATGTCAGCACCAGGTAATGGGTTGTGCTGCTCTGTGTATATTCCATATTTGTTTTTCTCCTCTCTTCCTCTCTCTACTCAGGCCTTCTTCTCTCTCCCTTATTTTTGCCCAGGTCTCTACCTGTAGCCTCACATTCTACTCTTTCATTTCCCTCCCTCTTATGTCTTCTCACTATCTTTTCCCATCTCCTCTGCTGTGTGTGTCTCCTGTTTGGTCTCCCCTTCGTTACCTATATCTTCTGTACTTCTTCCCTCTCATTTTGTGTCTCATTGCTAGTGTGGTTTCTCTCATCTTCTCTTATCATCTTTTCTTATTAGCATCTTCTGTAAAACTTTTCTAACTCATCTGTCGTCTTAACTCTTCTTTGTTTCTCCACCAGTTTGTCCTTTACTGTCCTATCCTCTCACCTTTTCTCTTTTCTCTCTTCTTTATATCCTCTTAGTTGTACCTCCTACCTATCCTGCCTTCATTGTGTCTCCTGCTTTGTTGTGTTAATGCTATAGCATTGTATGCCACCCTTAGTTAGCCTCAAAGCACTGAAGTGGATATGAGAGATGGGACCGTCTTTAACCTAGCTAAATTATTCAGGCCCCAACCGACCCCCTCTCTACCTCAAGCAGCAACAGACACTTCCTGCAGACACCACTTCTAACCACAAGCTTGTAGAAACCCCCATACACACATTCACTCATCCAGTGTGCACACATTCACTCATCCAGTGTGCACACATTCACTCATCCAGTGTGCACACATTCACTCATCCAGTGTGCACACATTCACTCATCCAGTGTGCACACATTCACTCATCCAGTGTGCACACATTCACTCATCCAGTGTGCACACATTCACTCATCCAGTGTGCACACATTCACTCATCCAGTGTGCACACATTCACTCATCCAGTGTGCACACATTCACTCATCTAGTGTGCACACATTCACTCATCCAGTGTTCACACATTCACTCAGGCTCCATTGTCTCAACCCCTTTCTTTGGTTCACTCTTCCCCATCTCCTCGGTTTCCAGCCTATTCTTCTCGTTTCCTCTGCCTTTTCTTTCTCATAAGTCGTTTCACCTTCTGCCCCGACGTGCTTTCTCTCGTCTGAGTCTCCCTCTGTCTTTTATTTTTTCAGGTATAATGTCAGCACGTCTCCTCTCACAAAGCAGCTTCCCTCGCTGATTTTATTCCAGGGTGGGAAGGAGGTGCTGCGGAGGCCACAAGTCGACAAGAAGGGAAGGGCTGTATCTTGGAGCTTCTCTGAGGTATGGGGTAATACCTGCAGGGGGTGGAAGCATTAGGCAAAGACTGGAACAAACTCTGTAGATGTATTTTGGTGACTAGAGAGCAACCCTCATGACAAGGTTTTGCTACCCTTCTGAAAGACAAGATTCTGCCAAAGCCTCCATTGATTGGACAGATTATTCAGGAGAGTGACAGCACAGCAGGTACGGCGCACTCAGCATGTCATGTCACTCATTCAGAATCTGTGACAGTTACCCTGAACAGTCAAGTCTTTATGGAACCAAGTGCCTGCCCCACTGTTCTGGTGCCTAGTTTGTATATCAGAAACCGCAGGCCCAACTTATAGAAAGATTGAGAAGTAATAATCAGTGGGATTACATTTGCTTATGATTTGCTACCACGAGCTAGAGCGCCATTCTCAGTGCTGCCAGGTTCTAGAGGCATCGAAGGCGCCTCTCCAGATGAGAGTGACACCAGTGGTGTAGACTGGACAGGAGACCATTAAGTAGTTAAGAGGTGAGGAGGCCAAGGCAAGTCCTACCAAGAACGTGTGTAGGAACACCGAAGAAGGGACCTTTCTCCATCATAGGATTCTTCATTGGAGTCTTGCAGAGCTTGCCCACCTCACCTGTGGAATAGGCGGTGCAGTAATTGGCTAAAGTTATCCGACTTTCATGAACATAGCACTTTTGACTAATGTTCTCTGGGCACTGTTACAGGTTTGCTCTACAGGAGGTGCAGCCACTAGCTCCTTTTCTCTTTGTACGGAATCTGTTACTGGAACACGCGGTAGGTTTGGATGCGGACATGTTGTGCCTGGAAAGTCTCCAAGAGACTTTGCTCTGTCCACCTTCTGGTGGAATCCATAACTTTGTATTTGCTTGATCTGGCTAACTTTGGCCTGTAGTGTTCTGCCATCAGTCAACACATGATGGGTCTTACAGTAGTGTACAGAAAATGCCCCAGCGACCTCTCTTCTCAGCCCCTGTGCTCTGGCAGCAGCACAACAATCCATAGTGCCAAGCCCAAGCACAACAAAGAGGAGTTAGTCCAAGATGGTTCACAGCAGCAGCAAGCTGAGCATCCCTGAGCCCCCAGCAGATGGTACAGGCTGCACTCTGGGGTTCAGAAAGAAACTGTCAAATGAGTGTAGGGAGCTTTCTTTTCCTCTAAAGGTCCTACCCCTCATTCTCCCTTTTGGGACAGGAAACGACTTCACTTAGAGAAACATGTGATTGATCCTTCAAAGAAATATCCCATCCCTCCCAGTGGGGAAACACCCCAGACATCTGTATGTGTGTATGAGGGAATCAAGCCAGACATCTGTATGTGTGTATGAGGGTGTGTATGAGGGAATCAAGCCAGACATCTGTATGTGTGTATGAGGGAATCAAGCCAGACATCTGTATGTGTATGAGGAAATCAAACCAGACATCTGTATGTGGGTATAGGGGTAACACCCCATTCATCTATATGTGCATATGGGGGAAATTCCCCAGACATCTGTATGTGCATATAGGGGTAAACTCCCCAGACAGCTTTATGTGCTGTATGATGTGCGTATGGGGGACACTATTGAATGAGCGGTGGGACTGAGAGACGAAGATGCTTTATAGGAAAGGGAGAGGTCCGCTGCATTTGAAAAGCTACTTAGAGTTGTTTACTAGGATTGGCTAGCGCTGACATGGAAAGGGGGAGGTGCTGGCTGGCAATTTTAAGACGCTGAGCAGGTCCAATAGTGGGTGGAGGGTAGTGGGGCTTAATGGGTGGGTAGTGGAAATGCTGACTCAGCCAGGGACAGTTTGGGAGCAGTGAGAGGAGGTTGTTGGAGATGATGCTGACTAATTGGTGGCAACGGGTGGGCATGATTAGGGTTCATGGTATGTCTGGAGTGGGCAGGAGCTACACTATATTACACAATGTTATGAAGATGAATTATTGCTGTTTAGCGTTGACTGCTTGCACTGTACTCTGTCACTAGGAGAACGTGATCCGGGAGTTCAACCTGAACGAGTTGTACCAGAAATACAAGAAACTGCCCAAGCAACGGGAGGTTATGGAAGAGGAGGAGCCCGAATCCCAACCTGGCGAGAACCCCTCCGATGAAAGCAAGAAAGACAAGTGATGCTTCCAACGGGACCATCCCCTTCCTCTCCATAGCTCGTCACCTCTTTCAGTATCATGGTGGGCCTTCCCTCCCTCCCTGGCGGGCGGGGCGAGGTCGCCTGCTGATTATTGCACTGCCTGGTGGTGGGATAGATAACTTGTTTTGGTCTATTTATGTTCTGTTTCTTCACCTGTTGGCTTGAACGGATGTCTGCTGGCCTCTGCCCCATACCTACAAGACTAACGTGCACAGAGCAAGGAGCACATGGTTTCCCTCATTAGACTTCACACATGTCCATGAGCCCGTTGTTTTACGCCCCCTTCTGAGTGATGTGGCATTCTCCTCTAACGTGTCCTCCTTGCTGAAAGGTTCATTTCTCCACCTGAAATGGGATTGAGTCTACATTGTAAATGTTTTTTTCTCCCAGAGCCTGGCGTATCTGTAGTAGGGAAATGAGTATGTATTGGGTGGGGCTGTGGCGTTAGGGTACGGTATGCTTGAGTGGCAGCCCTGTCAGAAGTTAGTTTTTTGTGTTTTAGATTCTCTTTTAGCCCTCTCAATCAGTGGGCCCCCGGTTTCTGTAAATATAGTTCTTGTTAACATTCTTTTGCTGGACTGGGTGGGTGGCCTGTCCCATAAGCTGCCCCGTGCTACTCTGGGAAAGATGCTAATTCCTTATTTGTCCCATTGTGAATGAAGAAGGCAGTGAGGTTTGGAGCAAATGGGAAGACAGGAAACAAATTGCAAATGTGAAATCCTGCGGAGCAACTTACAAATGCAAGAAAAAATTTACCAGGCTGATGGAAATTCCCTATCTTTCCTGTGTCTTTTTCCAGTTATCTGCCCTCTACTGGCTGCCTCTCCTAAAGCATGTCTTGCGCTGCCACCTTTTGTATGTTTTATTTATTGGACCTTGCTGTAGCCTTCCTTGCTTCACCTCTACCTAGGAGCACGCCCTAGGGTACTTTCCAGTATGGGGTTTCCCTCCCCTAGTCCTCCTTCCTTGCTGCCAGGAGGAATGCTCTACTGAATTGTGAGTCTTGCACCTTTTGGATAGGTTGTTTGGGCTGCTTGAACTGTGGAGGGCTGTCTGCCGGGCTGACAACCATTGGTGAGGAGTTTAATGAAGTGCTTGAGACTATTACTTGTTCACCTCTTATGGCCTTGCACTCTCGTCTCTATCCTTCAGAGCTGCCATGGATGTTATTGTGGTGTTACTTCTGATGGGCTGCAGTAACCCCTAGCTCTGATGGGATCGGTGCTGCTGTACCACAGTTTGTGATCCCAGCACTGTTGAAGAATGGAAGGGAGAACTGAATGGGAGTGATACCGAGATGGTTTCAAGTAGAAGCAATAATAGGTCTGTCTCCTGTCGCACTGCTCCCTTCAGAGGAGTTCATTAAATCATGGATGAATGACTTCAGTCTCTGGAATCCTTTCTTTCTCTCAGTGTGTCCTGATTTCCTCCTTGTAGAATGAAGATTGTAGCTTCAGATCTGCGCCACTGACCGTATGTAGCTGTGCGGCTCCACTTCAGCTCTTGTGCCAGTGGAGCCTCAAACAGCTGACTGGTGAGATGAAGTGTTAGCTGCAGATATAAAAGGGGTACTGTTAGATGTTTGAGGTACGTCTGACTATTGGGATCTTCATTGATTGTCATAAACATCAAATATCTCGGCTTGTCTGGGATCTGAGTGTGAGAAAGTGTCATCTTTTTTGCATGGTATGCCCCCTTTTTTCCTTAATTGCTGAATGTACTTTGACTGAGTGTGCCCTGGGCTCCTGCCAATTAGGTACCCAGGGCCTATGTTCCTTCCCTAAAACTGTGTTGAAATCTAAACCCAATTGGCATCTCTGGCCACATGTCAGAACCTGGTAAATGGTACACTAGGTACCCAGGGCCTTGTGACCAGAGAAGACCCCTAAGGGCTGCAGCACTTATTGTGCCACCCTTTGAGGCCCTGTACCCTGACACACACACACACACTGCCCTTGCAGGCTGAATGTCTGGGTGCAGAACAAAACAGTCGACATGGCACACATTCCTGTGTGCCATGCTCACAACACACACTGCCCTGGCATACATCAGCCATCCCTCTAGCTGGGTGCCCTATGCCAGTGGTGTGGGTACAGGTGCATGAGCCCTGTGCCCCTACAGTGCCTAGGTCCATTCCTGGGCACTGTAAGTGCAGTGCTGCCATCCAAGAGTATATGGTGCTGGGAGATCGTCAACACGAACTCCTCAACACCATGATGGCAACACTGAAGACTGAAGTTTGGTATCAAACTTCTCAGCACATTAAACCCACACTGATGCCAGTGTGGGATTTAATGTACAAAGCACGACAGAGGGCATCTTGGAGATGCCCCCTGAACCTAACCTAGAATCCACGTCTTGTCTGAAGGGCTGCCTAGGCTGCCACACAGCAGACATGTTGCTGGACCCATGAGCCACCCGCTCTCCTGGGCCTGCAACAATGCACATCTTGGGCGAGTTGCTAGGTCTCCTCCCCCAGGGTGGGCAGGGGAAGCTTCAAAGGCATGCCGCCTTTGTGAGCTTCTCCAGGCCACTTGCTGTACTCGGCAACTGGCCCCTACCGGTTCTGACCCCCACTCTGGCGGGAAGACTGGCCGGAAACCCCAGAGAAGGAAAGGGGGTGTGCCAGCCTCTGCCAACCCCACCCCTCAGGTGGGGGAGGCGAGGTGAAGCACATCTCCGGGCTCTCGCCATCTTGAACATGGGAAGCCCTGCCCAATCAGGACTAGGCTACTGCCCCCCTCCCACAGGAGAGTGGTAGGATAGGACCCATTGGTCCCTGCCCTTTACCTACCTGTAACACCCCTAAATTCAGTATTTAGGGCCACCCTGAACCTTCCTTCCTTCCTTCCTTCCTCAGATCCAGATTCCGAAACAGCAAAGAAGATCAAGATAGAAGAAGACCTGCCATGCAGCTGCTAACAAGAGGAAGACACCAACTGCTTTGGCCCCAGCCCTACCGGCCTGTCGACCCTCGAACCTGCTCCTGCTATACCCCGGCATCTCCAGTGGCCAGCAACCTCACAAACCCCGCAGGACCTGGCTACCTTGTGGCTCTAAGCAACTGGGACTCCCACGAGCAGTGGTACTGCTCAAAGCAAGTAACTGACCCCTGGCATCAGCCAGAAACCGCGAACCCTGCACACTCTGCACCCGCCAAGCCTGGCCTGTGCTGGAGTGGCCAAAAACACCGAGGACATCCCCCCCCCCCCGGCAACGGTGACCCCGAATCCAGCACCCAAGGACCCACCTCGACGCTCCTGACGACGCGTGCAGCCTCAGAACCAGGGACCCCTCCAACCGCGACCAGCAGAGGGTAAGATTTCCTGACACCAAAAGGCACCCGGCGCCCTGCGGTCCCTGTGCCCAACTCCTGGGTGCCTACCTAAACTACAGCTTCCCAACTTACCTCTCGAAGTGGTGGTCACACCTGAAGAATCTTCGTCCCCGAGCTTGCAGCCTTTGTTCGTTTTTGAGCTTCTCCACTGCAAACCATTGAGCGCCCGACGGCTCAAAAGCACCCTGCACCCAGCCGCCCGAGTGCCCCTGGCAGTGCAATCTCTACTCTACTTCCCCATTTGCCCTGAGCAAGTGACCAGGAGCCCAGCTCCCATAGCCGCGTGGCCTGCTCGCCAGCATCCACCAACCAAGGACCCCCTGCCTCCCATAGGATAACATTGGGCCTAACTCGCTCTGCACCCGGCTGCCCCTGTGCCGCTGAGGGTGTAACAACTATATTTACCTGACCCTGGGAGACCCCTGAGTCTATGCCCAGAACCTTAACTCTGCCAGTCGAGTACTTACCCAAAAGCCGATAACTCTTTTCTTCCATAGGGTAACATTGACTGGTTTCACTTGGAAATTCTTCTAAGTGTGTAATATTCACCTAAAATCAACCGAGTAACGGAAACGAAAATACTCACCTGCTATCAGGAGAGATCCTAGTGTTGGATCTTGGTGCCCAGCACTAGCCCTGAAAAGTCATTACAACCATACTTACCGCTAACCCAATTTTCTTCCATAGGAAACCATTGACTGTTTTTCTGTGAAATTTCTTCTGTCGATTTTTGCAAACTACAAATATTCTTTAAAAATTGCACCAACTGTGAAAACGTAATTACTTACCTGTTTTAGATAGATGTCCCAGTGCTGAACCTAAGATCCCAGCACTGGATTACAAAAGTAACGAGAACATACTTTACCGGTAACCTGAATTTCATTCCATAGGTTAACATTGCCTGGTTTTGGCTGAAAAAGTTTCTATGTGTCGATTTTGCAAACTTACAAATATTCGTTAAAAATCGCCTGTATAACCAAAACACATTCTTCAACTGTTTACAGGAGATGCACCAATGCTGGATCCAGGATCTAACACTGAGTTAGAAAATGTAACAATAACCCTGTGAGAATGTGGCTCTGTATACACTGTTCCCAAATAGGAACGGTGTGTACAGAGTCCACAGTCCCAAAAGGTTTGGCAGAGGTTAAAGTTAGATATAACCTTACTCTCTAAAGTGGTAGCTTGGTCGAGCAGTAAGTCAGTATCAGAGGACAGTGTAAAGCATTTGTTGCACACACTCAGTCAGCAAATGGTCTCACACACTCAAGAACTGAACTCTAGGCCAGTGGTTTATATAAACAATATATGGTTGTTTTATTTTAGAACCAACAATAGGTATCAAAATATACTTTCTCAGAATGAGATGCTTTAGTTAAATACTTTGCAATAGGCAATTGACTTTTGAAGATAATAATTACAGTTTTGTTGCAATAGGCAACACAATTTCAAACACAATAATACATTGAGCTCAATGTGAATTTTAAGTTATTTGCAATTGATTACTTTCAGGATTACTTTTCTTACTCCAGGACTGGATCCTAGATTCAGTCCTGGGACAGTTCTTGGAAACAAGTGAGTAAATTCGTTTTAGTTACTGTTGTGATTTTTAAGCAATGTTTTGCTATTTTAAAAGTTGACACTTAGAAACTTTTGCTAATCAAATTACCAAAGTTATCCTATGGAAGGAAATTCCCTTAGCAGGTAAGTGGGGTCATGGTTACTTTTTCTAGGTCAGTGTTGGATCCTAGATCCAGCACTAGTGTACCACCTGTAAGCAGTTGAGAAACTGCGTTTAAGTTACACAGGCGATTTTTAAGGAATATTTATAAGTTTGCAAAATCGACACCTAGAAGAAATTTCATAGAAAAACAGTCAATGGTTCCCTATGGAAGAAAATTCAAGTTACGGGTAAAGTATGTTCTCGTTACTTTTGTAATCCAGGGCTGGGCTCCTAGGCTCAGTACTGGGACCTCTATCTAGAACAGGTAAGTAATTACGTTTTCACAGTTGGTACGATTTTTAAAGACTATTTGTAGTTTGCAAAAATCGACACTTAAAAGAAATTTCACAGAAAAGCAGTCAATGATCTCCTATGTAAGAAAATTGCTTAAGTGGTAAGTACGGTTGTGAGTACTTTTCAGGGTCAGTGCTGGGCACCAAGATCCAGCACTGGGATCTCACCTAATAGCAGGTGAGTATTTCCGTTTTCGTTACTCGGTTGATTTTAGGTGACTAGTTTAAGTTTTAGAAACTCCACACTTAGAAGAAATTTCAGAAGAAGCCAGTCAATGTTACCCTATGCAAGAAAAGTGAGTTATCGGCTTTTGGGTAAGCACTCGACTGGCAGAGTTAAGGTTCTGGGCACAGACTCAGGGGTCTCCCAGGGTCAGGTTGGTACAGTTGTTACACCCTCAGCGGCACTGGGGCGGCCGGGTGCAGAGTGAGTTAGGCCCAATGTAATCCTATGGGAGGCAGGGGGGCCTTGGTTGGTGGCTGCTGACTAGCAGACCACGCGGCTGTATGAGCTGGGCTCCTGGTCACTTGCTCAGGGCAAATGGGGAAGTAGATAGGAGTAGAAGTTGCACTGCCAGGGCCACTCGGGCGGCTGGGTGCAGGGTGCTTTTGAGCCTTCGGCCGCTCAATGGATTTCAAAGGGAAAGCTCAAGGACGAACAAAGGCTGCAAGCTCGGGGAGGAAGATTCTTCGGGTGCCTCCACCACTTCGAGAGGTAAGTTGGGTAGTTGGAGGATAGGTAGGTACCCAGGAGTCGGGCACAGGGGGCCGCAGGGCGCCAGGTGCAGGGGTGCCTTTTGATGTCAGGAAATCTTACCCTCTGTTGATCGCAGTTGGGGGGGCTCCCTGGTTCTGAGGCTGCAGGCATCGTCGGGCGCGTCGAGGTGGGTCCTTGGGTGCCGGATTCGGGGTCACAGTCACCGGGGGGACGTCCTCTGGGTCTTTGTCCACTCCGGCACAGGCCAGGCTTGGCGGGTGCAGAGTGTGCAGGGTTCGCAGTTCCTGGCTGATGCCAGAGGTTAGAAACTTGCTTTGAGCAGAGCCACTGCTCATGGGAGTCCCAGATGCTCAGAGTCACAAGGTAGCCAGGTCCTCCGGGATTTGTGAAGTTGCTGGCCACAGGAGGTGCCAGGATTTAGCAGGAGCAGGTTCGAGGGTCGACAGGCCGGTAGGGCTGGGGCCAAAGCAGTTGGTGTCTTTCTCGTCTTAGCTGCATGGCAGGTCTTCTTTCCTTTTGTTCTTCTTTGCTTTTTCGGAATCTGGAATCTGAGAAAGGAAGGTTCAGGGTGCCCCTAAATACTAGATTTAGGGGCGTTACAGGTAGGTAAAGGGCAGGGACCAATGGGTCCCTTTCCTGGGGTGGGTACACCCCCTATCCTGCCACTCTCCTGTGGGAGGGGGGCAGTAGCCTAGTCCTGATTGGGCAGGGCTTCCCATCTTCAAGATGGCGAGAGCCCGGAGATGTGCTTCACCTCGCCTCCCCCACCTGAGGGGTGGGGTTGGCAGAGGCTGGCACCTCCCCTGTTCTTACGTTTCCGGCTAGTCTTCCCGCCAGAGTGGGGGTCAAAACCGGTGGGGGCCAGTTGCTGAGTACAGCAAGTGGCCTGGAGAAGCTCACAAAGGCAGCATGCCTTTGAAGCTTCCCCTGCCCATCCTGGGGAGGAGACCTAGCACCTCGCCCAGGATGTGCATTGTTGCAGGCCCAGGAGAGCGGATGGCTCTCTACCCAGGGGTCCAGCAACATGTCTGCTGTGTGGCAGCCTAGGCAACCCCTCAGCGTGGATTGCAGGTTAGGTTCAGGGGGCAACTCTAAGTTGCCCTCTGTCGTGCATTGTACATTAAATTCCACACTGGCATCAGTGCGCGTTTAATGTGCTGAGAAGTTTGATACCAAACTTCTCAGTCTTCAGTGTTGCCATCATGGTGCTGTGGAGTTCGTGTTGACAACCTCCCAGCACCATATACTCTTAATGGCAGCACTAGTGCCCAGGAATGGACCTGGGCACTGTAGGGGCACAGGGCTCATGCACCTGTACCCACACCACTGGCATAGGGCACCCAGCTAGAGGGGTGACTGAGGTATGCCAGGGCAGTGTGTGTTGTGGGCATGGCACACAGGGATGTGTGCCATGTCGACTCGGTTTTGTTCTGCACCCAGACACTCAGCCTGCAAAGGCAGTGTGTGTCAGGGTACAGGGCCTCTAAGGGTGGCACAATAAGTGCTGCAGCCCTTAGGGGCCTTATCTGGTCACAAGGCCCTGGGTACCTAGGGTACCATTTACCAGGGGCTGACATGTGGCCAGAGATGCCAATTGGGTTTAGGCTGTCATGCAGTTTTAGGGAAGGAACACAGGCCCTGGGAACCTGATTGGCTGGAGCCCAAGGTACACTCAGTCCAAGTACATCAGCAATTCAGCAAAAAGTGGAGGCATACCATGCATGAAAGATGGCACTTTCTCACACAGGGCTTCTAGGCCAGAATCACGTCTGCCAGCCATAGGGCTCTCGTAGGGGAACAAGAATGCATCAGAGAAGCAAGAGCTGGCACTCCTCGTTTATAGAGAATCTTGTGGGAAATGCAGAGCTTTAAACTTTGTGTGCTTCTCAAGAACCAGCGTAGCTTGATTAAGAGCTGAGGAGTCAAACAGAATTTGGCGAGGGAGAAAAGAAGCCTGGCAGGTGTGTTTTGGACAACCTGTAGTCTGTTCAAAACCGATCGCTTGGTGTCCAGGTAGAGATTGTTGCAGTAGTCTAGGCATGAAATGACATAGGATTGAATAATCAGCTGGCAAACTTGTAGACTGAAGAATCCCATGATGGATTTAAGGCTTCTCAGGAGCAGTGGCCTGCTAGGGTTATAACCTTGGTTTCAAAGGATAGTGAATCATCCATCCATACACCAAGGTTTTTGACCACAGAGTTAAGTTTTTGGGGGAGGTCCTAACACTTCTGGCCTCCAATGATCTCCCCATAAGAAGGTTGCACCAGTGTGGACCGCACCTGGTGGCTAGCAAAGTAGAGTGACTGTGCCTGCTCTATCCTGCTTATGGAGAAGTCCTCTCCCGAGCCCAACGAAAGCAAAAGACTCCAAGGGACAGCTGGTTGACCTCCTGTTCGCAGCACAGGGCCAAAAAGGCTAAAGAAGCCTGCTTGGGCAAATTGGTAGCCCAGAATCTTCACACTGCCACCATGCAGCACCAGAGACCAGGACCCGGCGCTCCCGACGCTGGAATGAATGAATGAATGAAACATTATTTATATTGCGCAGCTATGCCCAATGGGCGTCAAGGCGCCTAATCCAAATAACGACTGGGAGAATCATCGAAGTACTGCTTGGTTGCCCAGAAGACGAGTTATCGCCCAGGGAAGGATTTGGCTGTGATGGTGAGAATAGGTGACTGGCAGCCCAGAGACAACTGGACTTCTAGCAGGACCGATAAGACTTAGAAGGACGTCAACCCTGTGTCCAGGACAGCCTCACCCCCCTCTGTGGATGGAGGAGTAGCCGCAGGAAGACCCCGTCAACTGCATCACAACCGCAGTTTCCTTGAACATCTTCAGAAGTTCATATCTCCTGAGGTGGAAGCCGGGAGCCACAGGCTACCACTCACACTTCCCTTACTCCTTAGAGATTGTCTTCAGCGCCGGGACACCTCCGTCGGAGGTAGCTGTGCGCTCTACAAAATTCTAAATAAATAAAATAAATAAATTCTTTATCCCTTGCTTCAGGACCATTTCCATAGGAACCTACAGCAAAGGATAAAAGTGCTTGGAACGTACTAAACAATGCTTCCCCAGCCAAGGTAACTGTTTATTAGGACCTTACTGCCCCCCCCCCCCCCCCCCCCGACTGGCTCCATGCCAGAGTTGGTTACCCAAAGTAACTAACTGACCGCAAGACAACTAGTTAAAGTTTTGCTCAAAAAGTTTCTAAGTGTTAATTAAATTTGTTGAAAGTGCCAATGCTTGTTTGCGGTTGAGTAAAAAGTGCATATTTACTATACCTTGGAAACTCTGAATCTCTGACAGTCATCCGTATCCCATGAGATTCCCCTGAGCCTACTCAAGAGAATCTCATGGGATACCATCCCAAAAGCCGAGGTGAAATCAAGGAGCACCACAATTGTCGCAGAACTTTAATTAAGATTTTCCTTGATAAACTCTGATAGTTCAAGCAGGGCTGATTCAGTACTATATCCTGACCTGAAACCAGATTGTGAATCATGTAAGAGGTGGTTAGAATCCAAAAAATTGGATAATTGTTTATTCACTGGCTTCTTGAGCGTCTTCACCGCAGCAGGCAGGAGAGAGATGGGTCTGTAATTACTTAAAACCCTACGGTCCGCATTGAGTTTCTTAAGTAAGGGAAGCTGGAAAGCTTGTTGCCAGCATTTAGGACATGTGCTCATTCAAGGGAAGAATTCATAAATTTATTCAACTGGTTTAGAAGAGTGGAGGCCATTTTTACTATGTCAGGTGGGCATTGGTCAAGAGGGGAGCCTTACTTAAGAGTCATCCAGGGATATAGAATTACAATTGGAGAGAAGAGGTCCAGAGGCTGAATTAGAATCCACATCAGGAGAGACTACAGTGTTCACAGGGAACTGATGATAAATGGCATGAATCTTACTGTAAAAGAACTCGGAGTACTTCACATAAGATTGCAGATGGAGCGGGGTTTTGCTCTAAAGGGCACTCGGGAACGAAAGGAATTTACCATTTTAAAAAGCTCCCCGGGTTTATTAGCAGTGGCAGCAATGGAGGTGGAAATCTACTCCTTAGGGGATTCACAAATAGATTTGCGATATCTTTCCAGAGCAGTCTTATATACACTCTTGGTTTCTGCATCATTAGATATCTTCCGTTGACTGTCTAACCATTTGCATTGAGACTTTTCCTTGTCTAAGCCCATCGAAAACCATGGAGCCGATGGTGTAGATCTGCTGAGGTTTTTTTTTAGGATCAATATGTTCAAACGCCTCGGCAAGTCAGCCATTATAGCTTTCTAAATCCAACGCCATGGATCCTTTATTAAGAAATGCCCTCATGACTGTTCTGGAAGTGGAAAGATGGGCACTCTGTAAGAATAAGGAAGAGAGTCAAGAGTAAAATGTGTTAAGGAACATAAACAGAGTACCTCGCCAGAACGAAAGTTCAAGTAACGAGTAATATATGTTGCGTATGAGGGGAGGTTTGAGGAAGAAACGGTGTAGGAAGCTAGCTCTTTATATAATGGGCCAAAACGAGGTACACTGTGTAAAAAGTCCAGGCAACCCTTATTGGTTTATAGAAGCAAAAAGTATAATGCTGTCTTTTGTGGTAGTGTGGACGGGCAGTTTAGGCTTATTAGAGGGTAGTGCTTAGCATTTATTGTAACTATATTTATATAGCGCTTACTACCCGTAATGAGGCGTCGAAATGCATTTAGGTGAGTAGCACGCTACTCCTTAACCAAAAAAGGATTAGTAGTGGATTAGTATAAGGAAATATGAGTTCATTTGAGCAGGAGTCTGTTAGTTGGATTGAAAAGGATAATGGAGGGATAGAAGAGGGAATAGTCTAGAAACTGTATTCAGGAAATCATAGAAGTAAGATAAGGTTTGGGGTGAATAAAAGGAGAGACTGAGGAGGGAATCGTCTCTAGAAGTGGATTAGGGAGATCTTACTAGTAAAATGAGTTTTGGGATGAGTCAAAGGAGAAGGATACATGAGGGAAGAATCTAGAAAGGGTTGTCTGGGAGATCATAGTAGTAGAATGAGTTTTGCGATGAGTGAGTGAGTGGAGGTAGAGAATACATTGAGAGAGGTATAGCGTGAAACAGGGTAGTGTATTGGAGAGTCAAAGGTTTTTTTTTTTACAGTAGGAGTAAAGTATTAAATATATAGATACATTAGTACAAAGATTACATTTTTATTTAATGAAGTCAAACATTCAAGTGTTGCTGTACTTTAAGCTAATTTATTTCTGTATATATCTTTTTAAAATAGTTTTCAAATATTTCAATAGTGAAGCAATTGTAGTAAAAATAGTTATAATATTTACATGTTGTGATAAATCAAACGGAGAACTATAAGCATCTAATCAAATAATTCATATGAAAACTTTGCAGTGACATATATGTTAAGCATAGAATCGTAGAGATATATATATATATATTACCTACTGGCGGGCACCAGTTGCTCCCGCTCCGGTCAGCACCTATCCTGAAAGTTTTGGGGTGATTCGCCAAGCGGGGGCCGAGAAAAAATGGGGGTCCCAAAACGTGTTTTCTCCATGTTATTTCCCATAGGAAACTTTAGACACGACTACAGCCTGAACTGCTGAACAGAATTACACCACATATGGCAAAAAGGTAGTGCTTGGTTCATAAAGCGACCTTTTTTTTTAAATGGTGTAAATCCGTTCAGTAGTTTTCGAGATATTAAAGTAAAAAGATCTTTATATATCTGGGCGGGACTTAACTACACAAGCACGAGCTTGGCTCTAATTGGCTGCCAACACTTCAATCCAGGAAGTGTTGGCAGCCATCTTGGTGCAAGGCTTTTTACGTCTCCCCTAGCGATGCAGCGCATGCGCTGCTCACTACACAAACACCACTGCACTGCCCTAAACCCTAAACCACTACCCCAGCACGACCCCCTACACTGCACGAACACCACTGCACTGGCCTAAACCCTGAAACACTACCCCAGCATCACACCCTACACTGCCCGAACACCACTGCACTGCCCTAAACCCTGAAACACTACCCCCAGCACGACCCCCTACACTGCCCTAAATCCTGAAACACCACCCCACCATGACCCCCTACACTGCCCGAACACCACTGCACTGCCCTAAACCCTGAAACACCACCCCCAGCACGACCCCCTACACTGCCCGAACACCACTGCACTGCCCTAAACCCTAAAACACTACCCCCAGCATGACCCCTACACTACCCGAACACCACTGCTCTGCCCTAAACCCTGAAACACTACCCCCAGCACGTCCCACTACACTGCCCGAACACCACTGCACTGCCCTAAACCCTGAACCACCAGCCCCAGCACGACCCCCTACACTGCCCGAACACCACTGCACTGCCCTAAACCCTGAAACAACCCAAGCACAACCCCCTGCACTGCCCTAAACCCTGAAACACCACCCCAGCACGACCCCCTACACTACCCGAACACCACTGCACTGCCCTAAACTCTGAAACACCACCCCCAGTACGACCCCTACACTGCCCGAACACCACTGCACTGCCCTAAACCCTGAAACACCACCCCCAGCATGACCCCCTACACTGCCCGAACACCACTGCACTGCCCTAAACCCTAAAACGCCACCCCCAGCAAGACCCCTTACACTGCTTGAACACCACTGCCCTAAACCTTAATACACCACCCCCAGCACGACCCCCAAAACTACCCGAACACCACTTCACTGCCCTAAACCCTAAAACACCACCCCAGCACAACCCCCTACACTACCCAAACACCACTGCACTACCCTAAACCCTAAAACACTAACCCCCACACGACCCCCTACACTACCCAAAGACCACTGCACTACCCTAAACCCTAAAACACGACCTCCTACACTACACCACCACTGCACTACCCTAAACACTAAAAAAACTACCCCCAGCACGACCCCCTACACTACACAAACACCACTGCACTACCCTAAAACACTACCACAGCACGACTTCCTACACTACACAAACACCACTGCACTACCCTGAACCCTAAAGCACTACCCCCAGCAGTACCACCTACACTACCCAAACACCATTGCACTACCCTAAACCCTAAAACACAACCCCCAGCAGTACCCCCTACACTACCAAAACAACACTGCACTACCCTAAACACTAAATCTACCCCCAGCACAACCCCCTACACTACCCAAACACCACTGCACTAGCCTAAATCTACCCCAGCACGACCCCCTACACTACCCAAACACCACTGCACTACCCTAAACCCTATATCTACCCTCAGCACGACCCCCTACACTACACCAACACCACTTCACTGCCCTAAAAAACTACCCTCAGCTGGACCCCCTACACTACTCAAACACCACTGCACTACCCTAAACCCTAAAACACTGCCCCCAGCACGACCCCCTACACTACCCAAACACCACTGCACTACCCTAAAACACTACCCTCAGCACCACCCCCTACACTACACAAACACCGCTGCACTGCCCTAAACCCTGAAACACCACCCCAGCACGACCCCCTACACTGCCCGAACACCACTGCACTGCCCTAAACTCTGAAACACCACCCCCAGTACGACCCCCTACACTGCCCGAACACCACTGCACTGCCCTAAACCCTGAAACACCACCCGCAGCATGACCCCCTACACTGCCCGAACACCACTGCACTGCCCTAAACTCTAAAACACCACCCCCAGCACGACCCCTTACACTGCTTGAACACGACTGCCCTAAACCTTAAAACACCACCCCCAGCACGACCCCAAAAACTACCCGAACACCACTTCACTAAACCCTAAAACACCACCCCCAGCACAACCCCCTACACTACCCAAACACCACTGCACTACCCTAAACCACTAACCCCCGCACGACCCCCTACACTACCCAAAGACCACTGCACTACCCTAAACCCTAAAACACGACCTCCTACACTACACCACCACTGCACTACCCTAAACCCTAAAACACTACCCCAGCACGACTTCCTACACTACCCAAACACCACTGCACTACCCTAAACCCTAAAACACTACCCCCAGCAGTACCCCCTACACTACCCAAACACCACTGCACTACCCTAAACCCTAAAATACTACCCCCAGCAGTACCACCTACACTACCCTAAACCCTAAAACACTACCCCCAGCAGTACCCCCCACACTACCCAAACACCACTGCACTACCCTAAAACACTCCCCCAGCACGACTCCCTACACTACTAAAACAACACTGCACTACCCTAAACACTAAATCTACCCCCAGCACAACCCCCTACACTACCCAAACACCACTGCACTAACCTAAATCTACCCCCAGCATGACCCCCTACACTACCCAAACACCACTGCACTACCCTAAACCCTATATCTACCCTCAGCACGACCCCCTACACTACCCAAAAACCAATGCACTACCCTAAACACTACCCCCAGCACGTCCCCCTACACTACACCAACACCACTGCACTACCCTAAAACACTGCCCCAGCACGACTCCCTACACTACCCAAACACCACTGCACTACCCTAAAACACTACCCCAGCACGACTTCCTACACTACCCAAACACCACTGCACTACCCTAAACCCTAAAACACTACCCCCAGCAGTACCCCCCGACACTACCCAAACACCACTGCACTACCCTAAACCCTAAAATACTACCCCCAGCAGTACCACCTACACTACCCTAAACCCTAAAACACTACCCCCAGCAGTACCCCCCACACTACCCAAACACCACTGCACTACCCTAAACCCTAAAACACTCCCCCAGCACGACTCCCTACACTACTAAAACAACACTGCACTACCCTAAACACTAAATCTACCCCCAGCACAACCCCCTACACTACCCAAACACCAATGCACTACCCTAAACACTACCCCCAGCACGACTCCCTACACTACCCAAACACCACTGCACTACCCTAAAACACTACCCTCAGCACGACCCCCTACACTACACAAACACCGCTGCACTGCCCTAAACCCTAAAACACTACCCCAGCACGACCCCCTACACTACCCCAACACCACTGCACTACCCTAACCCTAAAACACTACCCCAGTACGACCCCCTACACTACCCAAATACCACTGCACTACCCTACATCTACCCCAAGCACGACCCCCTACACTACACAAACATCACTGCACTACCCTAACCCTAAAACACTGCCCCAGCACGACCCCCTTCACTACCCAAACACCACTGCACTACCCTAAACCCTGAAACACCAGCCCCTGCACGACCCCCTACACTGCCCGAGCACCACTGCACCGCCCTAAACCCTGAAACACCACCCCTGCACGACACCCTACACTGCCCGAACACCACTGCACTGCCCTAAACCCTGAAACTCCACCCCCAGCATGACCCCCTACACTACCCAAACACCACTGCACTACCCTAAACCCTAAAACACTGCCCCCAGCACGACCCCCTATACTACCCAAACACCACTGCACTACCCTAAACCCTAAAACACTAACCCCCGAACGACCCCCTACACTACCCAAAGACCACTGCACTACCCTAAAACACGACCTCCTACACTACACCACCACTGCACTACCCTAAACACTACCCCCAGCACGACCCCCTATACTACACAAACACCACTGCACTACCCTAAACCCTGAAACACCAGCCCCAGCACGACCCCCTACACTGCCCGAACACCACTGCACTGCCCTAAACCCTAAAACACCAGCCCCAGCACGACCCCCTACACTGCCTGAACACCACTGCACTGCCCTAAACCCTGAAACACCACCCCCAGCAAGACCCCCTACGCTGCCCGAACACCACTGCCCTAAACCCTGAAACACCACCTCTGCACGACCCCCTACACTGCCCAAACACCACTACACTGCCCTAAGCACCACCCACAGCATGACCCCCTACTCTGCCCAAACACCACTGCTCTGCCCTGAATCCTAAACCCCCCCCCCCCCCCAGCAAGACCCCCTACGCTGCCCGAACACCACGGCTCTGCCCTAAACCCTAAAACACCACCCCCAGTATGACCCACTACACTGCCCGAACACCACTGCACTGCCCTAAACCACCACCCCAGCACGACCCCCTACACTGCCTGAACACCACTGCACTGCCCTAAACCCTGAAACACTACCCCCAGCACGACCCCCTACACTGCCCGAACACCACTGCACTGCCCTAAATCCTGAAACACCACCCCACCAGGACCCCCTACACTGCCCGAACACCACTGCACTGCCCTAAACCCTGAAACACTACCCCCAGCACGACCCCCTACACTGCCCGAACACCACTGCACTGCCCTAAATCCTGAAACACCACCCCACCAGGACCCCCTACACTGCCCGAACACCACTGCACTGTCCTAAACCCTGAAACACCACCCCCAGCACGACCCCCTTCACTACCCGAACACCACTGCTCTGCCCTAAACCCTGAAACACTACCCCCAGCATGACCCCTACACTACCCGAACACCACTGCTCTGCCCTAAACCCTGAAACACTACCCCCAGCACGACCCCCTACGCTGCCCGAACACCACTGCACTGCCCTACACCCTAAAACACTACCCCCAGCACGACCCCTTCACTACACGAACACCAATGCACTGCCCTAAACCCTAAAACACTACCCCCAGCACGACCCCCTACACTGCCCGAACACCACTGCACTGCCCTAAACCCTGAAACACTACCCCCAGCACGACCCCCTACACTGCCCGAACACCACTGCACTGCCCTAAATCCTGAAACATCACCCCACCATGACCCCCTACACTGCCCGAACACCACTGCACTGCCCTAAACCCTGAAACACCACCCCCAGCACGACCCCCTACACTGCCCGAACACCACTGCACTGCCCTAAACCCTAAAACACTACCCCCAGCATGACCCCTACACTACCCGAACACCACTGCTCTGCCCTAAACCCTGAAACACTACCCCCAGCATGTCCCACTACACTGCCCGAACACCACTGCACTGCCCTAAACCCTGAAACACTAGCCCCAGCATGACCCCCTACACTGCCCGAACACCACTGCACTGCCCTAAACCCTGAACCACCAGCCCCAGCACGACCCCCTACACTGCCCGAACACCACTGCACTGCCCTAAACCCTGAAACAACCCCAGAACAACCCCCTGCACTGCCCTAAACCCTGAAACACCACCCCAGCATGACCCCCTACACTGCCCGAACACCACTGCACTGCCCTAAACTCTGAAACACCACCCCCAGTACGACCCCCTACACTGCCCGAACACCACTGCACTGCCCTAAACCCTGAAACACCACCCCCAGCATGACCCCCTACACTGCCCGAACACCACTGCACTGCCCTAAACCCTAAAACACCACCCCCAGCAGGACCCCTTACACTGCTTGAACACCACTGCCCTAAACCTTAAAACACCACCCCAGCACGACCCCCAAAACTACCCGAACACCACTTCACTGCCCTAAACCCTAAAACACCACCCCCAGCACAACCCCCTACACTACCCAAACACCACTGCACTACCCTAAACCCTAAAACACTAACCCCCGCACGACCCCCTACACTACCCAAAGACCACTGCACTACCCTAAACCCTAAAACACGACCTCCTACACTACACCACCACTGCACTACCCTAAACACTAAAACACTACCCCCAGCACGACCCCCTACACTACACCAACACCACTGCACTACCCTAAACCCTAAAACACTACCCCACCACAACTTCCTACACTACCCAAACACCACTGCACTACCCTAAAACACTACCCCCAGCAGTACCCCCTACACTACCCAAACACCACTGCACTACCCTAAACCCTAAAACACTACCCCCATTAGTACCACCTACACTACCCTAAATCCTAAAGCACTACCCCCAGCAGTACCCCCTACACTACCCAAACACCACTGCACTACCCTAAATCTACCCCAGCACGACCCCCTACACTACCCAAACACCACTTCACTGCCCTAAACCCTAAAACACCACCCCAGCACAACCCCCTACACTACCCAAACACCACTGCACTACCCTAAACCCTAAAACACTAACCCCCGCACGACCCCCTACACATCCCAAAGACCACTGCACTACCCTAAACCCTAAAACACGACCTCCTACACTACACCACCACTGCACTACCCTAAACCCTAAAACACTACCCCAGCACAACTTCCTACACTACACAAACACCACTGCACTACCCTAAACCCTAAAACACTACCCCCAGCAGTACCCCCTACACTACCCAAACACCACTGCACTACCCTGATCCCTAAAACACTACCCCCAGCAGTACCACCTACACTACCCAAACACCATTGCACTACCCTAAACCCTAAAACGCTACCCCCAGCAGTACCCCCTACACTACCAAAACACCACTGCACTACCCTAAAACACTCCCCCAGCACGACTCCCTACACTACCAAAACACTGCAATACCCTAAACACTAAATCTACCCCCAGCACAACCCCCTACACTACCCAAACACCACTGCACTACCCTAAATCTACCCCCAGCACGACCCCCTACACTACCCAAACACCACTGCACTACCCTAAACCCTATATCTACCCTCAGCACGACCCCCTACACTACCCAAACACAATGCACTACCCTAAACCCTAAACAATACCCCCAGCACGACCCCCTACACTACACCAACACCACTTCACTACCCTAAAACGCTATCCCAGCACGACCCCCTACACTACCCAAACACCACTGCACTACCCTAAAACACTACCCTCAGCATGACCCCCTACACTACACAAACACCGCTGCACTGCCCTAAACCCTGAAACAACCACCCCAGCACAACCCCCTGCACTGCCCTAAACCCTGAAACACCACCCCAGCACGACCCCCTACACTGCCCGAACACCACTGCACTGCCCTAAACTCTGAAACACCACCCCCAGTACGACCCCTACACTGCCCGAACACCACTGCACTGCCCTAAACCCTGAAACACCACCCCCAGCATGACCCCCTACACTGCCCGAACACCACTGCACTGCCCTAAACCCTAAAACACCACCCCCAGCACGACCCCTTACACTGCTTGGACACGACTGCCCTAAACCTTAAAACACCACCCCCAGCACGACCCCCAAAACTACCCGAACACCACTGCACTACCCTAAACCCCAAAACACTAACCCCCGCACGACCCCCTACACAACCCAAAGACCACTGCACTACCCTAAACCCTAAAACACGACCTACACTACACCACCACTGCACTACCCTAAACACTAAAAAACTACCCCCAGCACGACCCCCTACACTACACAAACACAATGCACTACCCTAAACCCTAAACAATACCCCCAGCACGACCCCCTACACTACACCAACACCACTGCACTACCCTAAATCTACCCCCAGCACGACCCCCTACACTACCCAAACACCACTGCACTACCCTAAACACTACCCCCAGCAGTACCACCTGCACTACCCAAACACCACTGCACTACCCTAAACCCTAAAACACTACCCCCAGCAGTACCACCTGCACTACCCTAAACCCTAAAACACTACCCCCAGCAGTACCCCCTACACTACCAAAACAACACTGCACTACCCTAAACACTAAATCTACCCCCAGCACAACCCCCTACACTACCCAAACACCACTGCACTACCCTAAATCTACCCCCAGCACGACCCCCTACACTACCCAAACACCACTGCACTACCCTAAACCCTATATCTACCCTCAGCACGACCCCCTACACTACCCAAACACAATGCACTACCCTAAACCCTAAACAATACCCCCAGCACGACCCCCTACACTACACCAACACCACTTCACTACCCTAAAACGCTATCCCAGCACGACCCCCTACACTACCCAAACACCACTGCACTACCCTAAAACACTACCCTCAGCATGACCCCCTACACTACACAAACACCGCTGCACTGCCCTAAACCCTGAAACAACCACCCCAGCACAACCCCCTGCACTGCCCTAAACCCTGAAACACCACCCCAGCACGACCCCCTACACTGCCCGAACACCACTGCACTGCCCTAAACTCTGAAACACCACCCCCAGTACGACCCCTACACTGCCCGAACACCACTGCACTGCCCTAAACCCTGAAACACCACCCCCAGCATGACCCCCTACACTGCCCGAACACCACTGCACTGCCCTAAACCCTAAAACACCACCCCCAGCACGACCCCTTACACTGCTTGGACACGACTGCCCTAAACCTTAAAACACCACCCCCAGCACGACCCCCAAAACTACCCGAACACCACTGCACTACCCTAAACCCCAAAACACTAACCCCCGCACGACCCCCTACACAACCCAAAGACCACTGCACTACCCTAAACCCTAAAACACGACCTACACTACACCACCACTGCACTACCCTAAACACTAAAAAACTACCCCCAGCACGACCCCCTACACTACACAAACACAATGCACTACCCTAAACCCTAAACAATACCCCCAGCACGACCCCCTAC
Organism: Triturus cristatus; assembly: GCF_964204655.1. Taxonomy (NCBI): domain Eukaryota; kingdom Metazoa; phylum Chordata; class Amphibia; order Caudata; family Salamandridae; genus Triturus; species Triturus cristatus. The sequence goes on along the minus strand of NC_140585.1, from coordinate 30,388,427 downwards.
ACTACACCAACATCACTGCACTACCCTAAATCTACCCCCAGCACGACCCCCTACACTACCCAAACACCACTGCACTACCCTAAACACTACCCCCAGCAGTACCACCTGCACTACCCAAACACCACTGCACTACCCTAAACCCTAAAACACTACCCCCAGCAGTACCACCTGCACTACCCTAAACCCTAAAACACTACCCCCAGCAGTACCCCCTACACTACCAAAACAACACTGCACTACCCTAAACACTAAATCTACCCCCAGCACAACCCCCTACACTACCCAAACACCACTGCACTACCCTAAATCTACCCCCAGCACGACCCCCTACACTACCCAAACACCACTGCACTACCCTAAACCCTATATCTACCCTCAGCACGACCCCCTACACTACCCAAACACAATGCACTACCCTAAACCCTAAACAATACCCCCAGCACGACCCCCTACACTACACCAACACCACTGCACTACCCTAAACCCTAAAACACTGCCCCCAGCATGACCCCCTACACTACCCAAACACCACTGCACTACCCTAAAACACTACCCTCAGCATGACCCCCTACACTACACAAACACCGCTGCACTGCCCTAAACCCTGAAACAACCACCCCAGCACAACCCCCTGCACTGCCCTAAACCCTGAAACACCACCCCAGCACAACCCCCTACACTGCCCGAACACCACTGCACTGCCCTAAACTCTGAAACACCACCCCCAGTACGACCCCTACACTGCCCGAACACCACTGCACTGCCCTAAACCCTGAAACACCACCCCCAGCATGACCCCCTACACTGCCCGAACACCACTGCACTGCCCTAAACCCTAAAACACCACCCCCAGCACGACCCCTTGCACTGCTTGAACACGACTGCCCTAAACCTTAAAACACCACCCCCAGCACGACCCCCAAAACTACCCGAACACCACTTCACTAAACCCTAAAACACCACCCCCAGCACAACCCCCTACACTACCCAAACACCACTGCACTACCCTAAACCCCAAAACACTAACCCCCGCACGACCCCCTACACTACCCAAAGACCACTACACTACCCTAAACCCTAAAACACGACCTCCTACACTACACCACCACTGCACTACCCTAAAGCCTAAAACACTACCCCAGCACGACCTCCTACACTACCCAAACACCACTGCACTACCCTAAACCCTAAAACACTACCCCCAGCAGTACCCCCCTACACTACCCAAACACCACTGCACTACCATAAACCCTAAAATACTACCCCCAGCAGTACCACCTACACTACCCTAAACCCTAAAACACTACCTTCCGCAGTACCCCCCACACTACCCAAACACCACTGCACTACCCTAAACCCTAAAACACTCCCCCAGCACGACTCCCTACACTACCAAAACAACACTGCACTACCCTAAACACTAAATCTACCCCAGCACAACTCCCTACACTACCCAAACACCACTGCACTACCCTAAATCTACCCCCAGCATGACCCCCTACACTACCCAAACACCACTGCACTACCCTAAACCCTATATCTACCCTCAGCACGACCCCCTACACTACCCAAACACCACTGCACTACCCTAAACACTACCCTCAGCACGACCCCCTACACTACACAAACACCGCTGCACTGCCCTAAACCCTAAAACACTACCCCAGCACGACCCCCTACACTACCCAAACACCACTGCACTACCCTAAAACACTACCCTCAGCACGACCCCCTACACTACACAAACACCGCTGCACTGCCCTAAACCCTAAAACACTACCCCAGCACGACCCCCTACACTACCCCAACACCACTGCACTACCCTAAACCCTAAAACACTACCCCAGCACGACCCCCCACACTACCCAAATACCACTGCACTACCCTAAATCTACCCCAAGCACGACCCCCTACACTACCCAAAGACCACTACACTACCCTAAACCCTAAAACACGACCTCCTACACTACACCACCACTGCACTACCCTAAACCCTAAAACACTGCCCCCAGCACGACCCCCTTCACTACCCAAACACCACTGCACTACCCTAAACCCTAAAACACTAACCCCCGAACGACCCCCTACACTACCCAAACACCACTGCACTACCCTAAACCCTAAAACACTAACCCCCGCATGACCCCGTACACTACCCAAAGACCACTGCACTACCCTAAACCCTAAAACCCGACCTCCTACACTACACCACCACTGCACTACCCTAAACACTAAAACACTACCCCCAGCAGTACCCCCTACACTACCCAAACACCACTGCAATACCCTAAACCCTAAAACACTCCCCCAGCAGTACCACCTACACTACCAAAACACTGCACTACCCTAAACACTAAATCTACCCCCAGCACAACCCCCTACACTACCCAAACACCACTGCACTACCCTAAACCCTAAATCTACCCCCAGCATGACCCCCTACACTACCCAAACACCACTGCACTACCCTAAACCCTATACCCTCAGCACGACCCCCTACACTACCCAAACACCAATGCACTACCCTAAACCCTAAACACTACCCCCAGCATGACCCCCTACACTAAAAGACCACTGCACTACCCTAAACCTAACCCAAGCACGACCCCCTACACAAACATCACTGCACTACCCTAACCCTAAAACACTACCCCAGCACGACCCCTACACTACACCACCACTGCACTACACTAAAACCTAAAACACTACCCCAGCACGACCCCCTACACTACCCAAATACCACTGCACTACCCTAAATCTACCCCAAGCACGACCCCCTACACTACACAAACATCACTACACTACCCTAACCCTAAAACACTGCCCCCAGCACGACCCCCTTCACTACCCAAACACCACTGCACTACCCTAAACCCTAAATCACGATCCCCTACACTACACAAACATCACTGCACTACCCTAACCCTAAAACACTACCACCAGCACGACCCCCTACACTACACAAACACCACTGCACTACCCTAAACCCTGAAACACCAGCCCCTGCACGACCCCCTACACTGACCGAGCACCACTGCACCGCCATAAACCCTGAAACACCACCCCGCACGACGGCCTACACTGCCCGAACACCACTGCACTGCCCTAAACCCTGAAACACCACCCCCAGCATGACCCCTACACTACCCAAACACCACTGCACTACCCTAAACCCTAAAACACTGCCCCCAGCACGACCCCCTTTACTACCCAAACACCACTGCACTACCCTAAACCCTAAAACACGACCTCCTACACTACAACACCACTGCACTACCCTAAACACTAAAACACTACCCCAGCACGACTTCCTACACTACCCAAACACCACTGAACTACCCAAACCCTAAAACACTACCCCCAGCAGTACCCCCTACACTACCCAAACACCACTGCACTACCCTAAAACACTACCCCCAGCAGTACCATCTACACTTCCCTAAACCCTAAAACACTACCCCCAGCAGTACCCCCTACACTACCCAAACACCACTGCACTACCCAAACCCTAAAGCACTACCCCCAGCAGTACCCCCTACACTACCCAAACACCACTGCACTACCCTAAAACACTACCCCCAGCAGTACCATCTACACTTCCCTAAACCCTATATCTACCCCCAGCACGACCCCCTACACTACACCAACACCACTGCACTACCCTAAACCCTAAAACACTACCCCAGCACGACCCCCTACACTACTCAAACACCACTGCACTACCGTAAACCCTAAAACACTGCCACCAGCACGACTCCCTACACTACCCAAACAACACTGCACTACCCTAAAACACTACCCTCAGCACGACCCCCTACACTACACAAAGACCACTGCACTACCCTAAACCTAACCCAAGCACGACCCCCTACACAAACATCACTGCACTACCCAAACCCTAAAACACTTCCCCAGCACGACCCCCTACATTACCCCAACACCACTGCACTACCCTAAACCCTAAATCACTTCCCCAGCACGACCCCCTACACTACCCCAACACCACTGCACTACCCTAAACCCTGAAACACCAGCCCCTGCACGACCCCCTACACTGCCAGAGCACCACTGCACCGCCCTAAACCCTGAAACACCACCCCTGCACGACGCCCTACACTACCCAAACACCACTGCACTACCCTAAACCCTAAAACACTGCCCCCAGCACGACCCCCTATACTACCCAAACACCACTGCACTACCCTAAACCCTAAAACACGACCTCCTACACTACACCACCACTGCACTACCCTAAACCCTAAACACTACCCCCAGCACGACCCCCTACACTACACAAACACCACTGCACTACCCCAAACCCTAAAACACTACCCCAGCACGACTTCCTACACTACCCAAACACCACTGCACTACCCTAAACTCTAAAACACTACCCCCAGCAGTACCCACTACACTACCCAAACACCACTGCACTACCCTAAACCCTAAAACACTACCCCCAGCAATACCACCTACACTACCCAAACACCATTGCACTACCCTAAACCCTAAAACACTACCCCCAGCAGTACCCCCTACACTACCCAAACACCACTGCACTACCCGAAAACCTAAAACACTCCCCCAGCACGACTCCCTACACTACCAAAACACTGCACTACCCTAAACACTAAATCTACCCCCAGCACAACCCCCTACACTACCCAAACACCACTGCACTACCCTAAACCCTAAATCTACCCCCAGCACGACCCCCTACACTACCCAAACACCAACGCACTACCCTAAACACTACCCCCAGCACGACCCCCTACACTACACCAACACCGTTGCACTACCCTAAACCCTAAAACACTACCCCAGCACGACCCCCTACACTACCCAAACACCACTGCACTACCCTAAAACCCTACCCTCAGCACGACCCCCTAAACTACAGAAACACCGCTGCACTGCCCTAAACCCTAAAACACTACCCCCAGCATGACCCCCTACACTACACAAAGACCACTGCACTACCCTAAACCTAACCCAAGCACGACCCCCTACACAAACATCACTGCACTACCCTAACCCTAAAACACTACCCCAGCACGACCCCCTACACTACACCACTGCACTAAACCCTACAACACTACCCCAGCACGACCCCCTACACTACCCAAATACCACTGCACTACCCTAAATCTATTCAACCCACTGCAAATCGCACCACTCTTATAAGTCCGAAACAAAATGTCCATCCAGTGATGTGTGTATTTCTAAAGCTTCCTCTTTATTCTTCTTTACAGTTTCATAATTCTTAAGCAGCCAACGCGTTTCGTTCTTTTACAAAGAACTTCGTCAGGGCTGAAAAAACATTTAAAATACACGTATAATACAAAAGTAATATAAATTGTACATCTATCATGATACAATCCATTATGTGCAAATCGCATTATCCCTGAGACAGAAGTTACGAGTATTACCATATCAATGATTTCACATGTCCAATGGTTCCACTTGGGAACTAAAATGAGCCTTAAATAAGCAAAATATTGTATTTACTACCCGTACTATATATGAGGCAAGTCATGAAAAATTCACAATATGGCAAGTCAAATCTCCAACACCTGTTACACCTATACAGTACAATCATCTTTTGGATCTTACTGTAATGTGCTTGCCATGTATGATGTCTATAAGACCAAAATTCTCTTTATAGGATCATCAAACATACAATTTTTCTTACAATTTTTTCAATTCTTTCTTATAATTTTAAGGGTACAACTAATTGTCTTATCCAATGACATTTATAGAACCTTAAATTGGCCTGCTTGTCCTTGCACTCTATTCAACTATTAAATTCAAAAAGGTTTGAAAAAGTTTGATCACACCTACCAATGTTTTTTAACGGCATCGCTTGTACTCTGTACAGCGCAGATCCGTCTAGTGTTGTCACACATTCAATGTTGTTATACAATGTAGTCCTTATAACATTCCACCTACCAAAAATATAGTCATAATATTGTAAAACTAGTAGCATTACTGATAGCCAAATATTTAACATGATAAGTAAACCTGAAAGGTAAACCTTACCTAGATCAAGGCGTAGTGGGTCACATATCTAAATTCCCATCAATCCTATTCAAGGCTAATGTGCCTGTAATGAAGAAAAGCTTAATATAATATACTGTATTGTGTCAGCTAACATATTGCAAAATACTTAGTATTGACCTGCTATGGATGTATAGAAAATAGTCACAATAATTCGTATTAACTATTACCTCTACTTATTTCTTACTACATATCACTACACATCGAACCTTGAATCAGGGTGCTAGTCTGGATAGGACCAGCCATCCCCATGTCACAAGCTTATAATTATCGACCCTGGTTTACAACCTGTGCAGAGGCCTAAGATTAATAGCCCCACATAATCTAGCGTTGTCTAGAATGGCCAAAGATAGTCACTATATGTCCCACACCCCATATACACCAGTCAAATTTCACGCAAAACGTACTAGTGAGGCTGCTGTATTGCCCGTCTCTAAAAAGAAGGATTCGCCCCGCTATTATGCTACTTCGGTTGTCAATACATATATTATCAACCCGAACGTGGTCAATTCTTTAGTAAAACCTTTTGGTATAAACTTTTTTAAGATAGCAAATGGTCCATAGCTGTGTACAACAGACCCTCCATGCTTTATATCTAAGGCGTGTAAAGTCCCTACACTAAAAGGAGGCTTAAATTAAAAAAATTGCCGCTGTTTTGGCATCCGTTTATTAAATTCCCCTCCCCTCCAATGTGATGTATGCTGCCGACCAGCTTGATGTTCGTCTCGAGCCTTCAACAAGAACGCGCGGACATCTTCACGTCTTTTATTCAATAAGCCACGTAAGTCACATGACCTAGCACGACCCCCTACACTACCCTAACCCTAAAACACTGCCCTAACCCTAACCCTAAAACACTGCCCCCAGCACGACCCCCTTCACTACCCAAACACCACTGCACTACCCTAAACCCTAAATCACTACCACCAGCATGACCCCCTACACTACACAAACACCACTGCACTACCCTAAACCCTGAAACACCAGCCCCTGCACGACCCCCTACACTGCCCTAAACCCTGAAACACCACCCCCAGCATGACCCCTACACTACCCAAACACCACTGCACTACCCTAAACCCTAAAACACTAACCCCCGCACGACCCCCTACATTACCCAAAGACCACTGCACTACCCTAAAACACGACCTCCTACACTACACCACCACTGCACTACCCTAAACACTAAACACTACCCCCAGCACAACCCCCTACACTACCCAAACACCACTGCACTACCCTAAACCCTAAATCTACCCCCAGCACGACCCCCTACACTAACCAAACACCACTGCACTACCCTAAACCCTATATCTACCCTCAGCATGACCCCCTACACTACCCAAACACCAACGCACTACCCTAAACCCTAAACACTACCCCCAGCACGACCCCCTACACTACACCAACACCGTTGCACTACCCTAAACCCTAAAACACTACCCCAGCACGACCCCCTACACTACCCAAACACCACTGCACTACCCTAAAACCCTACCCTCAGCACGACCCCCTAAACTACAGAAACACCGCTGCACTGCCCTAAACCCTAAAACACTACCCCCAGCATGACCCCCTACACTACACAAAGACCACTGCACTACCCTAAACCTAACCCAAGCACGACCCCCTACACAAACATCACTGCACTACCCTAACCCTAAAACACTACCCCAGCACGACCCCCTACACTACACCACTGCACTAAACCCTAAAACACTACCCCAGCACGACCCCCTACACTACCCAAATACCACTGCACTACCCTAAATCTATTCAACCCACTGCAAATCGCACCACTCTTATAAGTCCGAAACAAAATGTCCATCCAGTGATGTGTGTATTTCTAAAGCTTCCTCTTTATTCTTCTTTACAGTTTCATAATTCTTAAGCAGCCAACGCGTTTCGTTCTTTTACAAAGAACTTCGTCAGGGCTGAAAAAACATTTAAAATACACGTATAATACAAAAGTAATATAAATTGTACATCTATCATGATACAATCCATTATGTGCAAATCGCATTATCCCTGAGACAGAAGTTACGAGTATTACCATATCAATGATTTCACATGTCCAATGGTTCCACATGGGAACTAAAATGAGCCTTAAATAAGCAAAATATTGTATTTACTACCCGTACTATATATGAGGCAAGTCATGAAAAATTCACAATATGGCAAGTCCAATCTCCAACACCTGTTACACCTATACAGTACAATCATCTTTTGGATCTTACTGTAATGTGCTTACCATGTATGATGTCTATAAGACCAAAATTCTCTTTATAGGATCATCAAACATACAATTTTTCTTACAATGTTTTCAATTCTTTCTTATAATTTTAAGGGTACAACTAATTGTCTTATCCAATGACATTTATAGAACCTTAAATTGGCCTGCTTGTCCTTGCACTCTATTCAACTATTAAATTCAAAAAGGTTTGAAAAAGTTTGATCACACCTACCAATGTTTTTTAACGGCATCGCTTGTACTCTGTACAGCGCAGATCCGTCTAGTGTTGTCACACATTCAATGTTGTTATACAATGTAGTCCTTATAACATTCCACCTACCAAAAATATAGTCATAATATTGTAAAACTAGTAGCATTACTGATAGCCAAATATTTACCTTGATAAGTAAACCTGAAAGGTAAACCTTACCTAGATCAAGGCGTAGTGGGTCACATATCTAAATTCCCATCAATCCTATTCAAGGCTAATGTGCCTGTAATGAAGTAAAGCTTAATATAATATACTGTATTGTGTCAGCTAACATATTGCAAAATACTTAGTATTGACCTGCTATGGATGTATAGAAAATAGTCACAATAATTCGTATTAACTATTACCTCTACTTATTTCTTACTACATATCACTACACATCGAACCTTGAATCAGGGTGCTAGTCTGGATAGGACCAGCCATCCCCATGTCACAAGCTTATAATTATTATCGACCCTGGTTTACAACCTGTGCAGAGGCCTAAGATTAATAGCCCCACATAATCTAGCGTTGTCTAGAATGGCCAAAGATAGTCACTATATGTCCCACACCCCATATACACCAGTCAAATTTCACGCAAAACGTACTAGTGAGGCTGCTGTATTGCCCGTCTCTAAAAAGAAGGATTCGCCCCGCTATTATGCTACTTCGGTTGTCAATACATATATTATCAACCCGAACGTGGTCAATTCTTTAGTAAAACCTTTTGGTATAAACTTTTTTAAGATAGCAAATGGTCCATAGCTGTGTACAACAGACCCTCCATGCTTTATATCTAAGGCGTGTAAAGTCCCTACACTAAAAGGAGGCTTAAATTTAAAAAATTGCCGCTGTTTTGGCATCCGTTTGTTAAATTCCCCTCACCTCCAATGTGATGTATGCTGCCGACCAGCTTGATGTTCGTCTCGAGCCTTCAACAAGAACGCGCGGACATCTTCACGTCTTTTATTCAATAAGCCACGTAAGTCACATGACCTAGCACGACCCCCTACACTACCCTAACCCTAAAACACTGCCCTAACCCTAACCCTAAAACACTGCCCCCAGCACGACCCCCTTCCCTACCCAAACACCACTGCACTACCCTAAACCCTGAAACACCAGCCCCTGCACGACCCCTACACTGCCCGAACACCACTGCACTGCCCTAAACCCTGAAACACCACCCCCAGCATGACCCCTACACTACCCAAACACCACTGCACTACCCTAAACCACTAACCCCCGCACGACCCCCTACATTACCCAAAGACCACTGCACTACCCTAAACCCTAAAACACGACCTCCTACACTACACCACCACTGCACTACCCTAAACACTAAAACACTACCCCAGCACGACTTCCTACACTACCCAAACACCACTGCACTACCCTAAACCCTAAAACACTACCCCCAGCAGTACCCCCTACACTACCCAAACACCACTGCACTACCCTAAAACACTACCCCCAGCAGTACCACCTACACTACCCTAAACCCTAAAACACTACCCCCAGCAGTACCCCCTACACTACCCAAACACCACTGCACTACCCTAAACCCTAAAACACTCCCCCAGCACGACTCCCTACACTACCCAAACACCACTGCACTACCCTAAACCCTATATCTACCCCCAGCATGACCCCCTACACTACCCAAACACCACTGCACTACCCTAAACCCTATATCTACCCTCAGCACGACCCCCTACACTACACCAACACCACTGCACTACCCTAAACCCTAAAACACTACCCCAACACGACCCCAACACCACTGCACTACCCTAAACCCTAAAACACTACCCCCAGCAGTACCCCCTACACTACCCAATCACCACTGCACTACCCTAAAACACTGCCCCCAGCACGACTCCCTACACTACCCAAACACCACTGCACTACCCTAAAACACTACCCTCAGCACGACCCCCTACACTACACAAACACCGCTGCACTGCCCTAAACCACTACCCCCAGCATGACCCCCTACACTACACAAAGACCACTGCACTACCCTAAACCTAACCCAAGCACGACCCCCTACACAAACATCACTGCACTACCCAAACCCTAAAACACTTCCCCAGCACGACCCCTACACTACACCAACACCACTGCACTACCCTAAACCCTAAAACACTACCCCAGCACGACCCCCTACACTACCCAAATACCACTGCACTACCCTAAATCTACCCCAAGCACGACCCCCTACACTACACGACCATCACTGCACTACCCTAACCCTAAAACACTGCCCCAGCACGACCCCTTCACTACCCAAACACCACTGCACTACCCTAAACCCTAAATCACTACCTCCAGCACGACCCCCTACACTACACAAGCACCACTGCACTACCCTAAACCCTGAAACACCAGCCCCTGCACGACCCCCTACACTGCCCGAGCACCACTGCACCGCCCTAAACCCTGAAACACCACCCCTGCACGATGCCCTACACTGCCCGAACACCACTGCACTGCCCTAAACCCTGAAACTCCACCCCCAGCATGACCCCCTACACTACCCAAACACCACTGCACTACCCTAAACCCTAAAACACTGCCCCCGCACGACCCCCTACACTACCCAAAGACCACTGCACTACCCTAAACCCTAAAACACGACCTCCTACACTACACCACCACTGAACTACCCTAAACCCTAAACACTACCCCCAGCACGACCCCCTACACTACACAAACACCACTGCACTGCCCTAAACCCTGAAACACCACCCCCAGCAAGACCCCCTACGCTGCCCGAACACCACTGCCCTAAACCCTGAAACACCACCCTCAGCAAGACCCCCTACGCTGCCCGAACACCACTGCCCTAAACCCTGAAACACCACCCCTGCATGACCCCCTACACTGCCCGAACACCACTACACTGCCCTAAACACCACCCACAGCATGACCCCCTACTCTGCCCGAACACCACTGCTCTGCCCTGAATCCTAAGCCCCCCCCCCCAGCAAGACCCCCTACACTGCCCGAACACCACTGCACTGCCCTAAACCCTGAAACACTAGCCCCAGCACGACCCGCTACACTGCCCGAACACCACTGCACTGCTCTAAACCCTGAAACACCACCCCCAGCACGACCCCCTACACTGCCCGAACACCACTGCACTGTCCTAATCCCTGAAACACCACCCCCTGCACGACCCCCTACGCTGCCCGAACACCACTGCACTGCCCTAAACCCTAAAGCACCACCCCAGCACGACCCCCTACACTACACAAACACCAATGCACTGCCCTAAACCCTATAACACTACCCCCAGCACGACCCCCTACACTGCCCGAACACCACTGCACTACCCTAAACCACTACCCCAGCACGACCCCCTACACTGCCCGAACACCACTGTACTGCCCTAAACCCTAAAACACTACCCCCCGCGTGACCCCCTACACTGCCTGAACACCACTGCACTGCCCTAAACCCTAAAACACCACCCCCAGCACGACTCCCTACTCTGCCGAACACCACTGCACTGGCCTAAACCCTAAAACACCATCCTCAGCACGACCCCCTACACTGCCCCAACACCACTGCACTACCCTAAATCCTAAAACACCACCCCCAGCACGGCCCCCTACACTACCCAAACACCACTGCACTACCCTAAACCACGACCCCCAGCACGACCCCCTACACTACCCAAACACCACTGCACTACCCTAAACCCTGAAACACTACCCCCAGCACGACCCCCTACACTGCCCTAAATCCTGAAACACCACCCCACCATGACCCCCTACACTGCCCGAACACCACTGCACTGCCCTAAACCCTGAAACACCACCCCCAGCACGACCCCCTACATTGCCCGAACACCACTGCACTGCCCTAAACCCTAAAACACTACCCCCAGCATGACCCCTACACTACCCGAACACCACTGCTCTGCCCTAAACCCTGAAACACTACCCCCAGCACGTCCCACTACACTGCCCGAACACCACTGCACTGCCCTAAACCCTGAACCACCAGCCCCAGCACGACCCCCTACACTGCCCGAACACCACTGCACTGCCCTAAACCCTGAAACAACCCAAGCACAACCCCCTGCACTGCCCTAAACCCTGAAACACCACCCCAGCACGACCCCCTACACTACCCGAACACCACTGCACTGCCCTAAACTCTGAAACACCACCCCCAGTACGACCCCCTACACTGCCCGAACACCACTGCACTGCCCTAAACCCTGAAACACCACCCCCAGCATGACCCCCTACACTGCCCGAACACCACTGCACTGCCCTAAACCCTAAAACGCCACCCCCAGCAAGACCCCTTACACTGCTTGAACACCACTGCCCTAAACCTTAATACACCACCCCCAGCACGACCCCCAAAACTACCCGAACACCACTTCACTGCCCTAAACCCTAAAACACCACCCCAGCACAACCCCCTACACTACCCAAACACCACTGCACTACCCTAAACCCTAAAACACTAACCCCCGCACGACCCCCTACACTACCCAAAGACCACTGCACTACCCTAAACCCTAAAACACGACCTCCTACACTACACCACCACTGCACTACCCTAAACACTAAAAAACTACCCCCAGCACGACCCCCTACACTACACAAACACCACTGCACTACCCTAAAACACTACCACAGCACGACTTCCTACACTACACAAACACCACTGCACTACCCTGAACCCTAAAGCACTACCCCCAGCAGTACCACCTACACTACCCAAACACCATTGCACTACCCTAAACCCTAAAACACTACCCCCAGCAGTACCCCCTACACTACCAAAACAACACTGCACTACCCTAAACACTAAATCTACCCCCAGCACAACCCCCTACACTACCCAAACACCACTGCACTAGCCTAAATCTACCCCAGCACGACCCCCTACACTACCCAAACACCACTGCACTACCCTAAACCCTATATCTACCCTCAGCACGACCCCCTACACTACACCAACACCACTTCACTGCCCTAAAAAACTACCCTCAGCTGGACCCCCTACACTACTCAAACACCACTGCACTACCCTAAACCCTAAAACACTGCCCCCAGCACGACCCCCTACACTACCCAAACACCACTGCACTACCCTAAAACACTACCCTCAGCACCACCCCCTACACTACACAAACACCGCTGCACTGCCCTAAACCCTGAAACACCACCCCAGCACGACCCCCTACACTGCCCGAACACCACTGCACTGCCCTAAACTCTGAAACACCACCCCCAGTACGACCCCCTACACTGCCCGAACACCACTGCACTGCCCTAAACCCTGAAACACCACCCGCAGCATGACCCCCTACACTGCCCGAACACCACTGCACTGCCCTAAACCCTAAAACACCACCCCCAGCACGACCCCTTACACTGCTTGAACACGACTGCCCTAAACCTTAAAACACCACCCCCAGCACGACCCCAAAAACTACCCGAACACCACTTCACTAAACCCTAAAACACCACCCCCAGCACAACCCCCTACACTACCCAAACACCACTGCACTACCCTAAACCACTAACCCCCGCACGACCCCCTACACTACCCAAAGACCACTGCACTACCCTAAACCCTAAAACACGACCTCCTACACTACACCACCACTGCACTACCCTAAACCCTAAAACACTACCCCAGCACGACTTCCTACACTACCCAAACACCACTGCACTACCCTAAACCCTAAAATACTACCCCCAGCAGTACCACCTACACTACCCTAAACCCTAAAACACTACCCCCAGCAGTACCCCCCACACTACCCAAACACCACTGCACTACCCTAAAACACTCCCCCAGCACGACTCCCTACACTACTAAAACACTGCACTACCCTAAACACTAAATCTACCCCCAGCACAACCCCCTACACTACCCAAACACCACTGCACTAACCTAAATCTATCCCCAGCATGACCCCCTACACTACCCAAACACCACTGCACTACCCTAAACCCTATATCTACCCTCAGCACGACCCCCTACACTACCCAAACACCAATGCACTACCCTAAACACTACCCCAGCACGTCCCCCTACACTACACCAACACCACTGCACTACCCTAAAACACTGCCCCAGCACGACTCCCTACACTACCCAAACACCACTGCACTACCCTAAAACACTACCCCAGCACGACTTCCTACACTACCCAAACACCACTGCACTACCCTAAACCCTAAAACACTACCCCCAGCAGTACCCCCCGACACTACCCAAACACCACTGCACTACCCTAAACCCTAAAATACTACCCCCAGCAGTACCACCTACACTACCCTAAACCCTAAAACACTACCCCCAGCAGTACCCCCCACACTACCCAAACACCACTGCACTACCCTAAACCCTAAAACACTCCCCCAGCACGACTCCCTACACTACTAAAACAACACTGCACTACCCTAAACACTAAATCTACCCCCAGCACAACCCCCTACACTACCCAAACACCAATGCACTACCCTAAACACTACCCCCAGCACGACTCCCTACACTACCCAAACACCACTGCACTACCCTAAAACACTACCCTCAGCACGACCCCCTACACTACACAAACACCGCTGCACTGCCCTAAACCCTAAAACACTACCCCAGCACGACCCCCTACACTACCCCAACACCACTGCACTACCCTAACCCTAAAACACTACCCCAGTACGACCCCCTACACTACCCAAATACCACTGCACTACCCTACATCTACCCCAAGCACGACCCCCTACACTACCCCAACATCACTGCACTACCCTAACCCTAAAACACTGCCCCAGCACGACCCCCTTCACTACCCAAACACCACTGCACTACCCTAAACCCTGAAACACTACCCCTGCACGACCCCCTACACTGCCCAAGCACCACTGCACCGCCCTAAACCCTGAAACACTACCCCTGCACGACACCCTACACTGCCCGAACACCACTGCACTGCCCTAAACCCTGAAACTCCACCCCCAGCATGACCCCCTACACTACCCAAACACCACTGCACTACCCTAAAACACTGCCCCCAGCACGACCCCCTATACTACCCAAACACCACTGCACTACCCTAAACCCTAAAACACTAACCCGCGAACGACCCCCTACACTACCCAAAGACCACTGCACTACCCTAAACCCTAAAACACGACCTCCTACACTACACCACCACTGCACTACCCTAAACACTACCCCCAGCACGACCCCCTATACTACACAAACACCACTGCACTACCCTAAACCCTGAAACACCAGCCCCAGCACGACCCCCTACACTGCCCGAACACCACTGCACTGCCCTAAACCCTAAAACACCAGCCCCAGCACGACCCCCTACACTGCCTGAACACCACTGCACTGCCCTAAACCCTGAAACACCACCCCCAGCAAGACCCCCTACGCTGCCCGAACACCACTGCCCTAAACCCTGAAACACCACCTCTGCACGACCCCCTACACTGCCCAAACACCACTACACTGCCCTAAGCACCACCCACAGCATGACCCCCTACTCTGCCCAAACACCACTGCTCTGCCCTGAATCCTAAACCCCCCCCCCCAGCAAGACCCCCTACGCTGCCCGAACACCACGGCTCTGCCCTAAACCCTAAAACACCACCCCCAGTATGACCCACTACACTGCCCGAACACCACTGCACTGCCCTAAACCACCACCCCAGCACGACCCCCTACACTGCCTGAACACCACTGCACTGCCCTAAACCCTGAAACACTACCCCCAGCACGACCCCCTACACTGCCCGAACACCACTGCACTGCCCTAAATCCTGAAACACCACCCCACCATGACCCCCCTACACTGCCCGAACACCACTGCACTGTCCTAAACCCTGAAACACCACCCCCAGCACGACCCCCTACACTGCCCGAACACCACTGCTCTGCCCTAAGCCCTAAACCCTAAAACACTACCCCCAGCATGACCCCTTCACTACCCGAACACCACTGCTCTGCCCTAAACCCTGAAACACTACCCCCAGCATGACCCCTACACTACCCGAACACCACTGCTCTGCCCTAAACCCTGAAACACTACCCCCAGCACGACCCCCTACGCTGCCCGAACACCACTGCACTGCCCTACACCCTAAAACACTACCCCCAGCACGACCCCTTCACTACACGAACACCAATGCACTGCCCTAAACCCTAAAACACTACCCCCAGCACGACCCCCTACACTGCCCGAACACCACTGCACTGCCCTAAACCCTGAAACACTACCCCCAGCACGACCCCCTACACTGCCCGAACACCACTGCACTGCCCTAAATCCTGAAACATCACCCACCATGACCCCCTACACTGCCCGAACACCACTGCACTGCCCTAAACCCTGAAACACCACCCCCAGCACGACCCCCTACACTGCCCGAACACCACTGCACTGCCCTAAACCCTAAAACACTACCCCCAGCATGACCCCTACACTACCCGAACACCACTGCTCTGCCCTAAACCCTGAAACACTACCCCCAGCATGTCCCACTACACTGCCCGAACACCACTGCACTGCCCTAAACCCTGAAACACTAGCCCCAGCATGACCCCCTACACTGCCCGAACACCACTGCACTGCCCTAAACCCTGAACCACCAGCCCCAGCACGACCCCCTACACTGCCCGAACACCACTGCACTGCCCTAAACCCTGAAACAACCCCAGAACAACCCCCTGCACTGCCCTAAACCCTGAAACACCACCCCAGCACGACCCCCTACACTGCCCGAACACCACTGCACTGCCCTAAACTCTGAAACACGACCCCCAGTACGACCCCCTACACTGCCCGAACACCACTGCACTGCCCTAAACCCTGAAACACCACCCCCAGCATGACCCCCTACACTGCCCGAACACCACTGCACTGCCCTAAACCCTGAAACACCACCCCAGCACGACCCCCAAAACTACCCGAACACCACTTCACTGCCCTAAACCCTAAAACACCACCCCCAGCACAACCCCCTACACTACCCAAACACCACTGCACTACCCTAAACCCTAAAACACTAACCCCCGCACGACCCCCTACACTACCCAAAGACCACTGCACTACCCTAAACCCTAAAACACGACCTTCTACACTACACTACACCACCACTGCACTAACCTAAACACTAAAACACTACCCCCAGCACGACCCCCTACACTACACAAACACCACTGCACTACCCTAAACCCTAAAACACTACCCCACCACAACTTCCTACACTACCCAAACACCACTGCACTACCCTAAACCCTAAAACACTACCCCCAGCAGTACCCCCTACACTACCCAAACACCACTGCACTACCCTAAACCCTAAAACACTACCCCCAGCAGTACCACCTACACTACCCTAAATCCTAAAGCACTACCCCCAGCAGTACCCCCTACACTACCCAAACACCACTGCACTACCCTAAATCTACCCCAGCACGACCCCCTACACTACCCAAACACCACTTCACTGCCCTAAACCCTAAAACACCACCCCAGCACAACCCCCTACACTACCCAAACACCACTGCACTACCCTAAACACTAAAACACTAACCCCCGCACGACCCCCTGCACATCCCAAAGACCACTGGGAAAAAACAAGGACCCCCTGAACAGCAAATAGTTGTATTCCTAGGACAGGGTAATGTTCATGTAGAAAAATAAATTCCTAGGCAATCTCCAATTTCATAAGTAAACATCCATCGTATTTAAATTATAGGAAAACAAGAGAAAAAGCTAAAACATACATATAGTACAGGTGTTATGGATTTTATTTCTTTATGTTGCTCACATAATCAATAAACAATATATTTGACATACAATATAAATTTAAAAATGTACGCCGAAACGCGCGTCGATTGCCATTATTCATTACTAGCTGCCACCTATTTTATATTGTATTGTAGATGCAATTTTATTATTGTTGATTTATTATTTTTAAATTTATATTGTATGTCAAATATATTGTTTATTGATTATGTGAGCAACATAAAGAAATAAAATCCATAACACCTGTACTATATGTATGTTTTAGCTTTTTCTCTTGTTTTCCTATAATTTAAATACGATGGATGTTTACTTATGAAATTGGAGATTGCCTAGGAATTTATTTTTCTACATGAACATCCCAAAGACCACTGCACTACCCTAAACCCTAAAACACGACCTCCTACACTACACCACCACTGCACTACCCTAAACACTAAAAAACTACCCCCAGCACGCCCCCCTACACTACACAAACACCACTGCACTACCCTAAACCCTAAAACACTACCCCAGCACGACTTCCTACACTACACAAACACCACTGCACTACCCTAAACCCTAAAACACTACCCCCAGCAGTACCCCCTACACTACCCAAACACCACTGCACTACCCTGAACCCTAAAACACTACCCCCAGCAGTACCACCTACACTACCCAAACACCATTGCACTACCCTAAACCCTAAAACACTACCCCCAGCAGTACCCCCTACACTACCCAAACACCACTGCACTACCCTAAAACACTCCCCCAGCACGACTCCCTACACTACCAAAACACTGCAATACCCTAAACACTAAATCTACCCCCAGCACAACCCCCTACACTACCCAAACACCACTGCACTACCCTAAATCTACCCCCAGCACGACCCCCTACACTACCCAACCACTGCACTACCCTAAACCCTATATCTACCCTCAGCACGACCCCCTACACTACCCAAACACAATGCACTACCCTAAACCCTAAACAATACCCCCAGCACGACCCCCTACACTACACCAACACCACTTCACTACCCTAAAACGCTATCCCAGCACGACCCCCTACACTACCCAAACACCACTGCACTACCCTAAAACACTACCCTCAGCATGACCCCCTACACTACACAAACACCGCTGCACTGCCCTAAACCCTGAAACTCCACCCCAGCACGACCCCCTACACTGCCCGAACACCACTGCACTGCCCTAAACCCTGAAACACCACCCCCAGCATGACCCCTAGACTGCCCGAACACCACTGCACTGCCCTAAACCCTGAAACACCACCCCCAGCATGACCCCCTACACTGCCCGAACACCACTGCACTGCCCTAAACCCTAAAACACCACCCCCAGCACGACCCCTTACACTGCTTGAACACGACTGCCCTAAACCTTAAAACACCACCCCCAGCACGACCCCCAAAACTACCCGAACACCACTGCACTACCCTAAACCCCAAAACACTAACCCCCGCACGACCCCCTACACAACCCAAAGACCACTGCACTACCCTAAACCCTAAAACACGACCTACACTACACCACCACTGCACTACCCTAAACACTAAAAAACTACCCCCAGCACGACCCCCTACACTACACAAACACAATGCACTACCCTAAACCCTAAACAATACCCCCAGCACGACCCCCTACACTACACCAACACCACTGCACTACCCTAAATCTACCCCCAGCACGACCCCCTACACTACCCAAACACCACTGCACTACCCTAAACACTACCCCCAGCAGTACCACCTGCACTACCCAAACACCACTGCACTACCCTAAACCCTAAAACACTACCCCCAGCAGTACCACCTGCACTACCCTAAACCCTAAAACACTACCCCCAGCAGTACCCCCTACACTACCAAAACAACACTGCACTACCCTAAACACTAAATCTACCCCCAGCACAACCCCCTACACTACCCAAACACCACTGCACTACCCTAAATCTACCCCCAGCACGACCCCCTACACTACCCAAACACCACTGCACTACCCTAAACCCTATATCTACCCTCAGCACGACCCCCTACACTACCCAAACACAATGCACTACCCTAAACCCTAAACAATACCCCCAGCACGACCCCCTACACTACACCAACACCACTGCACTACCCTAAACCCTAAAACACTGCCCCCAGCACGACCCCCTACACTACCCAAACACCACTGCACTACCCTAAAACACTACCCTCAGCATGACCCCCTACACTACACAAACACCGCTGCACTGCCCTAAACCCTGAAACAACCACCCCAGCACAACCCCCTGCACTGCCCTAAACCCTGAAACACCACCCCAGCACAACCCCCTACACTGCCCGAACACCACTGCACTGCCCTAAACTCTGAAACACCACCCCCAGTACGACCCCTACACTGCCCGAACACCACTGCACTGCCCTAAACCCTGAAACACCACCCCCAGCATGACCCCCTACACTGCCCGAACACCACTGCACTGCCCTAAACCCTAAAACACCACCCCCAGCACGACCCCTTGCACTGCTTGAACACGACTGCCCTAAACCTTAAAACACCACCCCCAGCACGACCCCCAAAACTACCCGAACACCACTTCACTAAACCCTAAAACACCACCCCCAGCACAACCCCCTACACTACCCAAACACCACTGCACTACACTTAACCCCAAAACACTAACCCCCGCACGACCCCCTACACTACCCAAAGACCACTACACTACCCTAAACCCTAAAACACGACCTCCTACACTACACCACCACTGCACTACCCTAAACCCTAAAACACTACCCCAGCACGACCTACACTACCCAAACACCACTGCACTACCCTAAACCCTAAAACACTACCCCCAGCAGTACCCCCCTACACTACCCAAACACCACTGCACTACCATAAACCCTAAAATACTACCCCCAGCAGTACCACCTACACTACCCTAAACCCTAAAACACTACCTTCAGCAGTACCCCCCACACTACCCAAACACCACTGCACTACCCTAAACCCTAAAACACTCCCCCAGCACGACTCCCTACACTACCAAAACAACACTGCACTACCCTAAACACTAAATCTACCCCCAGCACAACTCCCTACACTACCCAAACACCACTGCACTACCCTAAATCTACCCCCAGCATGACCCCCTACACTACCCAAACACCACTGCACTACCCTAAACCCTATATCTACCCTCAGCACGACCCCCTACACTACCCAAACACCACTGCACTACCCTAAACACTACCCTCAGCACGACCCCCTACACTACACAAACACCGCTGCACTGCCCTAAACCCTAAAACACTACCCCAGCACGACCCCCTACACTACCCAAACACCACTGCACTACCCTAAAACACTACCCTCAGCACGACCCCCTACACTACACAAACACCGCTGCACTGCCCTAAACCCTAAAACACTACCCCAGCACGACCCCCTACACTACCCCAACACCACTGCACTACCCTAAACCCTAAAACACTACCCCAGCACGACCCCCCACACTACCCAAATACCACTGCACTACCCTAAATCTACCCCAAGCACGACCCCCTACACTACACAAACATCACTGCACTACCCTAACCCTAAAACACTGCCCCCAGCACGACCCCCTTCACTACCCAAACACCACTGCACTACCCTAAACCCTGAAACACCAGCCCCTGCACGACCCCCTACACTGCCCGAGCACCACTGCACCGCCCTAAACCCTGAAACACCACCCCTGCACGACGCCCTACACTGCCCGAACACCACTGCACTGCCCTAAACCCTGAAACTCCACCCCCAGCATGACCCCTACACTACCCAAACACCACTGCACTACCCTAAAACACTCCCCCAGCACGACTCCCTACACTACCAAAACACTGCAATACCCTAAACACTAAATCTACCCCCAGCACAACCCCCTACACTACCCAAACACCACTGCACTACCCTAAATCTACCCCCAGCACGACCCCCTACACTACCCAAACACCACTGCACTACCCTAAACCCTATATCTACCCTCAGCACGACCCCCTACACTACCCAAACACAATGCACTACCCTAAACCCTAAACAATACCCCCAGCACGACCCCCTACACTACACCAACACCACTTCACTACCCTAAAACGCTATCCCAGCACGACCCCCTACACTACCCAAACACCACTGCACTACCCTAAAACACTACCCTCAGCATGACCCCCTACACTACACAAACACCGCTGCACTGCCCTAAACCCTGAAACAACCACCCCAGCACAACCCCCTGCACTGCCCTAAACCCTGAAACACCACCCCAGCACGACCCCCTACACTGCCCGAACACCACTGCACTGCCCTAAACCCTGAAACACCACCCCCAGCATGACCCCTACACTGCCCGAACACCACTGCACTGCCCTAAACCCTGAAACACCACCCCCAGCATGACCCCCTACACTGCCCGAACACCACTGCACTGCCCTAAACCCTAAAACACCACCCCCAGCACGACCCCTTACACTGCTTGGACACGACTGCCCTAAACCTTAAAACACCACCCCCAGCACGACCCCCAAAACTACCCGAACACCACTGCACTACCCTAAACCCCAAAACACTAACCCCCGCACGACCCCCTACACAACCCAAAGACCACTGCACTACCCTAAACCCTAAAACACGACCTACACTACACCACCACTGCACTACCCTAAACACTAAAAAACTACCCCCAGCACGACCCCCTACACTACACAAACACAATGCACTACCCTAAACCCTAAACAATACCCCCAGCACGACCCCCTACACTACACCAACACCACTGCACTACCCTAAATCTACCCCCAGCACGACCCCCTACACTACCCAAACACCACTGCACTACCCTAAACACTACCCCCAGCAGTACCACCTGCACTACCCAAACACCACTGCACTACCCTAAACCCTAAAACACTACCCCCAGCAGTACCACCTGCACTACCCTAAACCCTAAAACACTACCCCCAGCAGTACCCCCTACACTACCAAAACAACACTGCACTACCCTAAACACTAAATCTACCCCCAGCACAACCCCCTACACTACCCAAACACCACTGTACTACCCTAAATCTACCCCCAGCACGACCCCCTACACTACCCAAACACCACTGCACTACCCTAAACCCTATATCTACCCTCAGCACGACCCCCTACACTACCCAAACACAATGCACTACCCTAAACCCTAAACAATACCCCCAGCACGACCCCCTACACTACACCAACACCACTGCACTACCCTAAACCCTAAAACACTGCCCCCAGCACGACCCCCTACACTACCCAAACACCACTGCACTACCCTAAAACACTACCCTCAGCATGACCCCCTACACTACACAAACACCGCTGCACTGCCCTAAACCCTGAAACAACCACCCCAGCACAACCCCCTGCACTGCCCTAAACCCTGAAACACCACCCCAGCACAACCCCCTACACTGCCCGAACACCACTGCACTGCCCTAAACTCTGAAACACCACCCCCAGTACGACCCCTACACTGCCCGAACACCACTGCACTGCCCTAAACCCTGAAACACCACCCCCAGCATGACCCCCTACACTGCCCGAACACCACTGCACTGCCCTAAACCCTAAAACACCACCCCCAGCACGACCCCTTGCACTGCTTGAACACGACTGCCCTAAACCTTAAAACACCACCCCCAGCACGACCCCCAAAACTACCCGAACACCACTTCACTAAACCCTAAAACACCACCCCCAGCACAACCCCCTACACTACCCAAACACCACTGCACTACACTTAACCCCAAAACACTAACCCCCGCACGACCCCCTACACTACCCAAAGACCACTACACTACCCTAAACCCTAAAACACGACCTCCTACACTACACCACCACTGCACTACCCTAAACCCTAAAACACTACCCCAGCACGACCTACACTACCCAAACACCACTGCACTACCCTAAACCCTAAAACACTACCCCCAGCAGTACCCCCCTACACTACCCAAACACCACTGCACTACCATAAACCCTAAAATACTACCCCCAGCAGTACCACCTACACTACCCTAAACCCTAAAACACTACCTTCAGCAGTACCCCCCACACTACCCAAACACCACTGCACTACCCTAAACCCTAAAACACTCCCCCAGCACGACTCCCTACACTACCAAAACAACACTGCACTACCCTAAACACTAAATCTACCCCCAGCACAACTCCCTACACTACCCAAACACCACTGCACTACCCTAAATCTACCCCCAGCATGACCCCCTACACTACCCAAACACCACTGCACTACCCTAAACCCTATATCTACCCTCAGCACGACCCCCTACACTACCCAAACACCACTGCACTACCCTAAACACTACCCTCAGCACGACCCCCTACACTACACAAACACCGCTGCACTGCCCTAAACCCTAAAACACTACCCCAGCACGACCCCCTACACTACCCAAACACCACTGCACTACCCTAAAACACTACCCTCAGCACGACCCCCTACACTACACAAACACCGCTGCACTGCCCTAAACCCTAAAACACTACCCCAGCACGACCCCCTACACTACCCCAACACCACTGCACTACCCTAAACCCTAAAACACTACCCCAGCACGACCCCCCACACTACCCAAATACCACTGCACTACCCTAAATCTACCCCAAGCACGACCCCCTACACTACACAAACATCACTGCACTACCCTAACCCTAAAACACTGCCCCCAGCACGACCCCCTTCACTACCCAAACACCACTGCACTACCCTAAACCCTGAAACACCAGCCCCTGCACGACCCCCTACACTGCCCGAGCACCACTGCACCGCCCTAAACCCTGAAACACCACCCCTGCACGACGCCCTACACTGCCCGAACACCACTGCACTGCCCTAAACCCTTAAACTCCACCCCCAGCATGACCCCCTACACTACTGAGGAAATATGAATTTTGTGATCAGTTATGTCCCCTATCGTAGACCCCAACAGCTCCATGTGCATGCTACAAGTACATGTATGTTCCCTCCAGTTCCAGTTTTGAAGACGCAAATACATGTGCGTCCACCGTCAACATGTCCTCTTTCAGCTCCGCCATGAATGGGTCAGATATTCCATTCCTAAGTATGAAAGGCCACCGACTTTATGTGGTTCACTTTCCACATTTTACAGATTCAGGCGAGTAGGCCCTGAATTCTGTCATCAAGCCTTTTCCTGTCTTCTGCCTCTGAAAGCTCCAGTCTGAGCCTGCATCTGTATCCATGAACTTTGTCCTACTCCCTGCGCGGCTAACGGTGCCTGATCCAGCATATTGCCTGCCAAAAACTGTATTTCACCTTCAAGATTATCTACTCCGCTCCTCATCCGATGCATTCCTGTCTAGTAGTTTAGGTAATCATTCCTCCAGCTACCGTGCAAAGGGCCAGGCCTCGCTGTCCTCATGCAAGTAATTCATAGCCCCCGTTACCATGGAATATTCCTATCCCCTCGCATCTCATGTAGACACTTAGACGCTTGTACACGCACTAACAGTCAGTATAGAATAGATTCTACTCTAGAAACCTTTCCTTTTGGATAACACAGTTCTTTAAACATAGGATATTAGATATGATTTGGGATTAGGTTGACATGACCCCCAGACTTCTGTCTCCACATGTAGAGCTAAATGTCAAGTCCCCTTCACCCTCTAGTTGCACGTCAGTCACACGTCATGCGGCTGCGCGCGCATCTCTGCCAAATATTTCTGCTGACATTGCAGGATTCTCTTATGGATCCACCCACTTGTGACATCATGTATGATGACGTTTATTAAATTACGCCCATATGACCGCCTCTATTAGTTACGTATGCACCTTTTATCTGTACTATTAGCTGTTACGCCTCTTGCATCTGTTTCACTGTAATGCATTTTCTATAAAACTGCTTATCTGTCAATAATGTATGCCCTTCCTTCCTGAACTTTCGTGGTGATGGAATAGAAGCCTACAATTCGAATTGTATTCCTTTGTATAGGAATAAAGCCTTTTAAAACCTCTAATACCACGGATTCTGCCTCTTATATTTACTGAGTTATTCTTACTAGACTTTACCGCATAAAAAATAGTACCGGTAATGAAATATTTACCACACTACCCAAACACCACTGCACTACCCTAAACCCTAAAACACTGCCCCCAGCACGACCCCCTATACTACCCAAACACCACTGCACTGCCCTAAACCCTAAAACACTAACCCCCGAACGACCCCCTACACTACCCAAAGACCACTGCACTACCCTAAACCCTAAAACACGACCTCCTACACTACACCACCACTGCACTACCCTAAACCCTAAAACACTACCCCAGCATGACTTCATACACTAGCCAAACACCACTGCACTACCCTAAAACACTACCCCAGCAGTACCCCCTACACTACCCAAACACCACTGCACTACCCTAAACCCTAAAACACTGCACCCAGCAGTACCACCTACACTACCCAAACACCATTGCACTACCCTAAAACACTACCCCCAGCAGTACCCCCTATACTACCCAAACACCACTGCACTGCCCTAAACCCTAAAACACTAACCCCCGAACGACCCCCTACACTACCCAAAGACCACTGCACTACCCTAAACCCTAAAACACGACCTCCTACACTACACCACCACTGCACTACCCTAAACACTACCCCCAGCACGACCCCCTATACTACACAAACACCACTGCACTACCCTAAACCCTGAAACACCAGCCCCAGCACGACCCCCTACACTGCCCGAACACCACTGCACTGCCCTAAACCCTAAAACACCAGCCCCAGCACGACCCCCTACACTGCCTGAACACCACTGCACTGCCCTAAACCCTGAAACACCACCCCCAGCAAGACCCCCTACGCTGCCCGAACACCACTGCCCTAAACCCTGAAACACCACCCTCAGCAAGACCGCCTACGCTGCCCGAACACCACTGCCCTAAACCCTGAAACACCACCCCTGCACGACCCCCTACACTGCCCGAACACCACTACACTGCCCTAAACACCACCCACAGCATGACCCCCTACTCTGCCCGAACACCACGGCTCTGCCCTAAACCCTAAAACTCCACCCCCAGTATGACCCCCTACACTGCCCGAACACCACTGCACTGCCCTAAACCACCACCCGAGCACGACCCCCTACACTACACAAACACCACTGCACTGCCTTACACCCTAAAACACTACCCCCAGCACGACCCCCTACACTACCCGAACACCACTGCACTGCCCTAAACCCTAAAACACTACCCCCAGCATGACCCCTACACTACCCGAACACCACTGCTCTGCCCTAAACCCTGAAACACTACCCCCAGCATGACCCCCACACTACCCGAACACTACTGCTCTGCCCTAAACCCTGAAACACTACCCCCAGCACGTCCCACTACACTGCCCGAACACCACTGCACTGCCCTAAACTGTGAAACACCACCCGCAGCACGACCCCCTACGCTGCCCGAACACCACTGCACTGCCCTAAACCCTGAAACACTAGCCCCATCATGACCCCCTACACTGCCCGAACACCACTGCACTGCCCTGAACCACCAGCCCCAGCACGACCCCCTACACTGCCCGAACACCACTGCACTGCCCTAAACCCTATAACACTACCCCCAGCACGACCCCTACACTGCCCGAACACCACTGCACTGCCCTAAACCCTGAAACACTACCCCCAGCACGTCCCACTACACTGCCCGAACACCACTGCACTGCCCTAAACCCTGAAACACTAGCCCCATCATGACCCCCTACACTGCCCGAACACCACTGCACTGCCCTGAACCACCAGCCCCAGCACGACCCCCTACACTGCCCGAACACCACTGCACTGCCCTAAACTCTGAAACACCACCCCCAGTACGACCCCCCTACACTGCCCGAACACCACTGCACTGCCCTAAACCCTGAAACACCACCCGCAGCAGGACCCCCTACACTGCCCGAACACCACTGCACTGCCCTAAACCCTAAAACACCACCCCCAGCACGACCCCTTACACTGCTTGAAAACCACTGCCCTAAACCTTAAAACACCACCCCCAGCACGACCCCCAAAACTACCCGAACACCACTGCACTACCCTAAACCCTAAAACACTAACCCCCAGCACGACCCCCTACACTACACAAACACCAATGCACTACCCTAAACACTAAAACACTACCCCCAGCATGACCCCCTACACTACACAAACACCAATGCACTACCCTAAACCCTAAAACACTACCCCACCACAACTTCCTACACTACCCAAACACCACTGCACTACCCTAAACCCTAAAACACTACCCCCAGCAGTACCCCCTACACTACCCAAACACCACTGCACTACCCTAAACCCTAAAACACTACCCCCAGCAGTACCACCTACACTACCCAAACACCATTGCACTACCCTAAACCCTAAAGCACTACCCCCAGCAGTACCCCCTACACTACCCAAACACCACTGCACTACCCTAAACCCTAAAACACTCCCCCAGCACGACTCCCTACACTACCAAAACACTGCACTACCCTAAACACTAAATCTACCCCCAGCACAACCCCCTACACTACCCAAACACCACTGCACTACCCTAAATCTACCCCCAGCACGACCCTGTACACTACCCAAACACCACTGCACTACCCTAAACCCTATATCTACCCTCAGCACGACCCTCAGCACGGCCCCCTACACTACCCAAACACCTATGCACTACCCTAAACCCTAAACAATACCCCCAGCACGACCCCCTACACTACACCCACACCACTGCACTACCCTAAACCCTAAAACACTGCCCCCAGCACGACCCCCTACTCTACCCAAACACCACTGTACTACCCTAAAACACTACCCTCAGCACGACCCCCTACACTACACAAACACCGCTGCACTGCCCTAAACCATGAAACAACAACCCCAGCACAACCCCCTGCACTGCCCTAAACCCTGAAACACCACCCCAGCACGACCCCCTACACTGCCCGAACACCACTGCACTGCCCTAAACTCTGAAACACCACCCCCAGTACGACCCCCTACACTGCCCGAACACCACTGCACTGCCCTAAACCCTGAAACACCACCCCCAGCATGACCCCCTACACTGCCCGAACACCACTGCACTGCCCTAAACCCTAAAACACCACCCCCAGCACGACCCCTTACACTGCTTGAACACGACTGCCCTAAACCTTAAAACACCACCCCCAGCACGACCCCCAAAACTACCCGAACACCACTTCACTGCCCTAAACCCTAAAACACCACCCCCAGCACAACCCCCTACACTACCCAAACACCACTGCACTACCCTAAACCCTAAAACACTAACCCCCGCATGACCCCGTACACTACCCAAAGACCACTGCACTACCCTAAACCCTAAAACCCGACCTCCTACACTACACCACCACTGCACTACCCTAAACACTAAAACACTACCCCCAGCAGTACCCCCTACACTACCCAAACACCACTGCAATACCCTAAACCCTAAAACACTCCCCCAGCAGTACCACCTACACTACCAAAACACTGCACTACCCTAAACACTAAATCTACCCCCAGCACAACCCCCTACACTACCCAAACACCACTGCACTACCCTAAACCCTAAATCTACCCCCAGCATGACCCCCTACACTACCCAAACACCACTGCACTACCCTAAACCCTATACCCTCAGCACGACCCCCTACACTACCCAAACACCAATGCACTACCCTAAACCCTAAACACTACCCCCAGCATGACCCCCTACACTAAAAGACCGCTGCACTACCCTAAACCTAACCCAAGCACGACCCCCTACACAAACATCACTGCACTACCCTAACCCTAAAACACTACCCCAGCACGACCCCTACACTACACCACCACTGCACTACACTAAAACCTAAAACACTACCCCAGCACGACCCCCTACACTACCCAAATACCACTGCACTACCCTAAATCTACCCCAAGCACGACCCCCTACACTACACAAACATCACTGCACTACCCTAACCCTAAAACACTGCCCCCAGCACGACCCCCTTCACTACCCAAACACCACTGCACTACCCTAAACCCTAAATCACGATCCCCTACACTACACAAACATCACTGCACTACCCTAACCCTAAAACACTACCACCAGCACGACCCCCTACACTACACAAACACCACTGCACTACCCTAAACCCTGAAACACCAGCCCCTGCACGACCCCCTACACTGACCGAGCACCACTGCACCGCCATAAACCCTGAAACACCACCCCGCACGACGGCCTACACTGCCCGAACACCACTGCACTGCCCTAAACCCTGAAACACCACCCCCAGCATGACCCCTACACTACCCAAACACCACTGCACTACCCTAAACCCTAAAACACTGCCCCCAGCACGACCCCCTTTACTACCCAAACACCACTGCACTACCCTAAACCCTAAAACACGACCTCCTACACTACAACACCACTGCACTACCCTAAACACTAAAACACTACCCCAGCACGACTTCCTACACTACCCAAACACCACTGAACTACCCAAACCCTAAAACACTACCCCCAGCAGTACCCCCTACACTACCCAAACACCACTGCACTACCCTAAAACACTACCCCCAGCAGTACCATCTACACTTCCCTAAACCCTATATCTACCCCCAGCACGACCCCCTACACTACACCAACACCACTGCACTACCCTAAACCCTAAAACACTACCCCAGCACGACCCCCTACACTACTCAAACACCACTGCACTACCGTAAACCCTAAAACACTGCCACCAGCACGACTCCCTACACTACCCAAACAACACTGCACTACCCTAAAACACTACCCTCAGCACGACCCCCTACACTACACAAAGACCACTGCACTACCCTAAACCTAACCCAAGCACGACCCCCTACACAAACATCACTGCACTACCCAAACCCTAAAACACTTCCCCAGCACGACCCCCTACATTACCCCAACACCACTGCACTACCCTAAACCCTGAAACACCAGCCCCTGCACGACCCCCTACACTGCCAGAGCACCACTGCACCGCCCTAAACCCTGAAACACCACCCCTGCACGACGCCCTACACTGCCCGAACACCACTGCACCGCCCTAAACCCTGAAACACCACCCCTGCACGACGCCCTACACTACCCAAACACCACTGCACTACCCTAAACCCTAAAACACTAACCCCCGCATGACCCCCTACACTACCCAAAGACCACTGCACTACCCTAAACCCTAAAACACGACCTCCTACACTACACCACCACTGCACTACCCTAAACCCTAAACACTACCCCCAGCACGACCCCCTACACTACACAAACACCACTGCACTACCCCAAACCCTAAAACACTACCCCAGCACGACTTCCTACACTACCCAAACACCACTGCACTACCCTAAACTCTAAAACACTACCCCCAGCAGTACCCACTACACTACCCAAACACCACTGCACTACCCTAAACCCTAAAACACTACCCCCAGCAATACCACCTACACTACCCAAACACCATTGCACTACCCTAAACCCTAAAACACTACCCCCAGCAGTACCCCCTACACTACCCAAACACCAACGCACTACCCTAAACACTACCCCCAGCACGACCCCCTACACTACACCAACACCGTTGCACTACCCTAAACCCTAAAACACTACCCCAGCACGACCCCCTACACTACCCAAACACCACTGCACTACCCTAAAACCCTACCCTCAGCACGACCCCCTAAACTACAGAAACACCGCTGCACTGCCCTAAACCCTAAAACACTACCCCCAGCATGACCCCCTACACTACACAAAGACCACTGCACTACCCTAAACCTAACCCAAGCACGACCCCCTACACAAACATCACTGCACTACCCTAACCCTAAAACACTACCCCAGCACGACCCCCTACACTACACCACTGCACTAAACCCTAAAACACTACCCCAGCACGACCCCCTACACTACCCAAATACCACTGCACTACCCTAAATCTATTCAACCCACTGCAAATCGCACCACTCTTATAAGTCCGAAACAAAATGTCCATCCAGTGATGTGTGTATTTCTAAAGCTTCCTCTTTATTCTTCTTTACAGTTTCATAATTCTTAAGCAGCCAACGCGTTTCGTTCTTTTACAAAGAACTTCGTCAGGGCTGAAAAAACATTTAAAATACACGTATAATACAAAAGTAATATAAATTGTACATCTATCATGATACAATCCATTATGTGCAAATCGCATTATCCCTGAGACAGAAGTTACGAGTATTACCATATCAATGATTTCACATGTCCAATGGTTCCACATGGGAACTAAAATGAGCCTTAAATAAGCAAAATATTGTATTTACTACCCGTACTATATATGAGGCAAGTCATTAAAAATTCACAATATGGCAAGTCAAATCTCCAACACCTGTTACACCTATACAGTACAATCATCTTTTGGATCTTACTGTAATGTGCTTGCCATGTATGATGTCTATAAGACCAAAATTCTCTTTATAGGATCATCAAACATACAATTTTTCTTACAATTTTTTCAATTCTTTCTTATAATTTTAAGGGTACAACTAATTGTCTTATCCAATGACATTTATAGAACCTTAAATTGGCCTGCTTGTCCTTGCACTCTATTCAACTATTAAATTCAAAAAGGTTTGAAAAAGTTTGATCACACCTACCAATGTTTTTTAACGGCATCGCTTGTACTCTGTACAGCGCAGATCCGTCTAGTGTTGTCACACATTCAATGTTGTTATACAATGTAGTCCTTATAACATTCCACCTACCAAAAATATAGTCATAATATTGTAAAACTAGTAGCATTACTGATAGCCAAATATTTAACATGATAAGTAAACCTGAAAGGTAAACCTTACCTAGATCAAGGCGTAGTGGGTCACATATCTAAATTCCCATCAATCCTATTCAAGGCTAATGTGCCTGTAATGAAGAAAAGCTTAATATAATATACTGTATTGTGTCAGCTAACATATTGCAAAATACTTAGTATTGACCTGCTATGGATGTATAGAAAATAGTCACAATAATTCGTATTAACTATTACCTCTACTTATTTCTTACTACATATCACTACACATCGAACCTTGAATCAGGGTGCTAGTCTGGATAGGACCAGCCATCCCCATGTCACAAGCTTATAATTATTATCGACCCTGGTTTACAACCTGTGCAGAGGCCTAAGATTAATAGCCCCACATAATCTAGCGTTGTCTAGAATGGCCAAAGATAGTCACTATATGTCCCACACCCCATATACACCAGTCAAATTTCACGCAAAACGTACTAGTGAGGCTGCTGTATTGCCCGTCTCTAAAAAGAAGGATTCGCCCCGCTATTATGCTACTTCGGTTGTCAATACATATATTATCAACCCGAACGTGGTCAATTCTTTAGTAAAACCTTTTGGTATAAACTTTTTTAAGATAGCAAATGGTCCATAGCTGTGTACAACAGACCCTCCATGCTTTATATCTAAGGCGTGTAAAGTCCCTACACTAAAAGGAGGCTTAAATTAAAAAAATTGCCGCTGTTTTGGCATCCGTTTATTAAATTCCCCTCACCTCCAATGTGATGTATGCTGCCGACCAGCTTGATGTTCGTCTCGAGC
Organism: Triturus cristatus; assembly: GCF_964204655.1. Taxonomy (NCBI): domain Eukaryota; kingdom Metazoa; phylum Chordata; class Amphibia; order Caudata; family Salamandridae; genus Triturus; species Triturus cristatus. The sequence goes on along the minus strand of NC_140585.1, from coordinate 30,354,370 downwards.
CTTCAACAAGAACGCGCGGACATCTTCACGTCTTTTATTCAATAAGCCACGTAAGTCACATGACCTAGCACGACCCCCTACACTACCCTAACCCTAAAACACTGCCCTAACCCTAAAACACTGCCCCCAGCACGACCCCCTTCACTACCCAAACACCACTGCACTACCCTAAACCCTAAATCACTACCACCAGCATGACCCCCTACACTACACAAACACCACTGCACTACCCTAAACCCTGAAACACCAGCCCCTGCACGACCCCCTACACTGCCCGAACACCACTGCACTGCCCTAAACCCCGAAACACCACCCCCAGCATGACCCCTACACTACCCAAACACCACTGCACTACCCTAAACCCTAAAACACTAACCCCCGCACGACCCCCTACATTACCCAAAGACCACTGCACTACCCTAAAACACTACCTCCTACACTACACCACCACAGCACTACCCTAAACACTAAACACTACCCCCAGCACAACCCCCTACACTACCCAAACACCACTGCACTACCCTAAACCCTATATCTACCCTCAGCATGACCCCCTACACTACCCAAACACCAACGCACTACCCTAAACCCTAAACACTACCCCCAGCACGACCCCCTACACTACACCAACACCGTTGCACTACCCTAGACCCTAAAACACTACCCCAGCACGACCCCCTACACTACCCAAACACCAATGCACTACCCTAAAACCCTACCCTCAGCACGACCCCCTAAACTACAGAAACACCGCTGCACTGCCCTAAACCCTAAAACACTACCCCCAGCATGACCCCCTACACTACACAAAGACCACTGCACTACCCTAAACCTAACCCAAGCACGACCCCCTACACAAACATCACTGCACTACCCTAACCCTAAAACACTACCCCAGCACGACCCCCTACACTACACCACTGCACTAAACCCTAAAACACTACCCCAGCACGACCCCCTACACTACCCAAATACCACTGCACTACCCTAAATCTATTCAACCCACTGCAAATCGCACCACTCTTATAAGTCCGAAACAAAATGTCCATCCAGTGATGTGTGTATTTCTAAAGCTTCCTCTTTATTCTTCTTTACAGTTTCATAATTCTTAAGCAGCCAACGCGTTTCGTTCTTTTACAAAGAACTTCGTCAGGGCTGAAAAAACATTTAAAATACATGTATAATACAAAAGTAATATAAATTGTACATCTATCATGATACAATCCATTATGTGCAAATCGCATTATCCCTGAGACAGAAGTTACGAGTATTACCATATCAATGATTTCACATGTCCAATGGTTCCACTTGGGAACTAAAATGAGCCTTAAATAAGCAAAATATTGTATTTACTACCCGTACTATATATGAGGCAAGTCATGAAAAATTCACAATATGGCAAGTCAAATCTCCAACACCTGTTACACCTATACAGTACAATCATCTTTTGGATCTTACTGTAATGTGCTTGCCATGTATGATGTCTATAAGACCAAAATTCTCTTTATAGGATCATCAAACATACAATTTTTCTTACAATGTTTTCAATTCTTTCTTATAATTTTAAGGGTACAACTAATTGTCTTATCCAATGACATTTATAGAACCTTAAATTGGCCTGCTTGTCCTTGCACTCTATTCAACTATTAAATTCAAAAAGGTTTGAAAAAGTTTGATCACACCTACCAATGTTTTTTAACGGCATCGCTTGTACTCTGTACAGCGCAGATCCGTCTAGTGTTGTCACACATTCAATGTTGTTATACAATGTAGTCCTTATAACATTCCACCTACCAAAAATATAGTCATAATATTGTAAAACTAGTAGCATTACTGATAGCCAAATATTTACCTTGATAAGTAAACCTGAAAGGTAAACCTTACCTAGATCAAGGCGTAGTGGGTCACATATCTAAATTCCCATCAATCCTATTCAAGGCTAATGTGCCTGTAATGAAGTAAAGCTTAATATAATATACTGTATTGTGTCAGCTAACATATTGCAAAATACTTAGTATTGACCTGCTATGGATGTATAGAAAATAGTCACAATAATTCGTATTAACTATTACCTCTACTTATTTCTTACTACATATCACTACACATCGAACCTTGAATCAGGGTGCTAGTCTGGATAGGACCAGCCATCCCCATGTCACAAGCTTATAATTATTATCGACCCTGGTTTACAACCTGTGCAGAGGCCTAAGATTAATAGCCCCACATAATCTAGCGTTGTCTAGAATGGCCAAAGATAGTCACTATATGTCCCACACCCCATATACACCAGTCAAATTTCACGCAAAACGTACTAGTGAGGCTGCTGTATTGCCCGTCTCTAAAAAGAAGGATTCGCCCCGCTATTATGCTACTTCGGTTGTCAATACATATATTATCAACCCGAACGTGGTCAATTCTTTAGTAAAACCTTTTGGTATAAACTTTTTTAAGATAGCAAATGGTCCATAGCTGTGTACAACAGACCCTCCATGCTTTATATCTAAGGCGTGTAAAGTCCCTACACTAAAAGGAGGCTTAAATTAAAAAAATTGCCGCTGTTTTGGCATCCGTTTATTAAATTCCCCTCACCTCCAATGTGATGTATGCTGCCGACCAGCTTGATGTTCGTCTCGAGCCTTCAACAAGAACGCGCGGACATCTTCACGTCTTTTATTCAATAAGCCACGTAAGTCACATGACCTAGCACGACCCCCTACACTACCCTAACCCTAAAACACTGCCCTAACCCTAAAACACTGCCCCCAGCACGACCCCCTTCACTACCCAAACACCACTGCACTACCCTAAACCCTAAATCACTACCACCAGCATGACCCCCTACACTACACAAACACCACTGCACTACCCTAAACCCTGAAACACCAGCCCCTGCACGACCCCCTACACTGCCCGAACACCACTGCACTGCCCTAAACCCTGAAACACCACCCCCAGCATGACCCCTACACTACCCAAACACCACTGCACTACCCTAAACCACTAACCCCCGCACGACCCCCTACATTACCCAAAGACCACTGCACTACCCTAAACCCTAAAACACGACCTCCTACACTACACCACCACTGCACTACCCTAAACACTAAAACACTACCCCAGCACGACTTCCTACACTACCCAAACACCACTGCACTACCCTAAACCCTAAAACACTACCCCCAGCAGTACCCCCTACACTACCCAAACACCACTGCACTACCCTAAAACACTACCCCCAGCAGTACCACCTACACTACCCTAAACCCTAAAACACTACCCCCAGCAGTACCCCCTACACTACCCAAACACCACTGCACTACCCTAAACCCTAAAACACTCCCCCAGCACGACTCCCTACACTACCCAAACACCACTGCACTACCCTAAACCCTATATCTACCCCCAGCATGACCCCCTACACTACCCAAACACCACTGCACTACCCTAAACCCTATATCTACCCTCAGCACGACCCCCTACACTACACCAACACCACTGCACTACCCTAAACCCTAAAACACTACCCCAACACGACCCCAACACCACTGCACTACCCTAAACCCTAAAACACTACCCCCAGCAGTACCCCCTACATTACCCAATCACCACTGCACTACCCTAAAACACTGCCCCCAGCACGACTCCCTACACTACCCAAACACCACTGCACTACCCTAAAACACTACCCTCAGCACGACCCCCTACACTACACAAACACCGCTGCACTGCCCTAAACCACTACCCCCAGCATGACCCCCTACACTACACAAAGACCACTGCACTACCCTAAACCTAACCCAAGCACGACCCCCTACACAAACATCACTGCACTACCCAAACCCTAAAACACTTCCCCAGCACGACCCCTACACTACACCAACACCACTGCACTACCCTAAACCCTAAAACACTACCCCAGCACGACCCCCTACACTACCCAAATACCACTGCACTACCCTAAATCTACCCCAAGCACGACCCCCTACACTACACGACCATCACTGCACTACCCTAACCCTAAAACACTGCCCCAGCACGACCCCTTCACTACCCAAACACCACTGCACTACCCTAAACCCTAAATCACTACCTCCAGCACGACCCCCTACACTACACAAGCACCACTGCACTACCCTAAACCCTGAAACACCAGCCCCTGCACGACCCCCTACACTGCCCGAGCACCACTGCACCGCCCTAAACCCTGAAACACCACCCCTGCACGACGGCCTACACTGCCCGAACACCACTGCACTGCCCTAAACCCTGAAACTCCACCCCCAGCATGACCCCCTACACTACCCAAACACCACTGCACTACCCTAAACCCTAAAACACTGCCCCCGCACGACCCCCTACACTACCCAAAGACCACTGCACTACCCTAAACCCTAAAACACGACCTCCTACACTACACCACCACTGAACTACCCTAAACCCTAAACACTACCCCCAGCACGACCCCCTACACTACACAAACACCACTGCACTGCCCTAAACCCTGAAACACCACCCCCAGCAAGACCCCCTACGCTGCCCGAACACCACTGCCCTAAACCCTGAAACACCACCCTCAGCAAGACCCCCTACGCTGCCCGAACACCACTGCCCTAAACCCTGAAACACCACCCCTGCATGACCCCCTACACTGCCCGAACACCACTACACTGCCCTAAACACCACCCACAGCATGACCCCCTACTCTGCCCGAACACCACTGCTCTGCCCTGAATCCTAAACCCCCCCCCAGCAAGACCCCCTACACTGCCCGAACACCACTGCACTGCCCTAAACCCTAAAACACTAGCCCCAGCACGACCCGCTACACTGCCCGAACACCACTGCACTGCTCTAAACCCTGAAACACCACCCCCAGCACGACCCCCTACACTGCCCGAACACCACTGCACTGTCCTAATCCCTGAAACACCACCCCCTGCACGACCCCCTACACTGACCGAACACCACTGCACTGCCCTAAACTGTGAAACACCACCCGCAGCACGACCCCCTACGCTGCCCGAACACCACTGCACTGCCCTAAACCCTAAAGCACCACCCCAGCACGACCCCCTACACTACACAAACACCAATGCACTCCCCTAAACCCTATAACACTACCCCCAGCACGACCCCCTACACTGCCCGAACACCACTGCACTACCCTAAACCACTACCCCAGCACGACCCCCTACACTGCCCGAACACCACTGTACCGCCCTAAACCCTAAAACACTACCCCCAGCGTGACCCCCTACACTGCCTGAACACCACTGCACTGCCCTAAACCCTAAAACACCACCCCCAGCACGACTCCCTACACTGCCGAACACCACTGCACTGGCCTAAACCCTAAAACACCATCCTCAGCACGACCCCCTACACTGCCCCAACACCACTGCACTACCCTAAATCCTAAAACACCACCCCCAGCACGGCCCCCTACACTACCCAAACACCACTGCACTACCCTAAACCACGACCCCCAGCACGACCCCCTACACTACCCAAACACCACTGCACTACCCTAACCCCTAAAACACTACCCCCAGCATGACCCCCTACACTACCCAAACACCACTGCACTACCCTAAACCCTAAAACACTTCCCCAGCATGACTCCCTACACTACCCAAACACCACTGCACTACCCTAAATCCTACATCTACCCCAGCACGACCCCCTACACTGCCCAAACACCAATGCACTACCCTGAACCCTAAATCTACCCACAGCACGACCCCCTACCCTACCCAAACACCACTGCACTACCCTAAACCCTAAATCTACCCCAAGCACGACCCCCTACACTACAGAAACATCACTGCTCTACCCTAATCCCTAAAACACTACCCTCAGCACGACCCCCTACACTACCCAAACACCACTGCACTACCCTAAACCCTAGAAAAGTAACCACCACCCCATACCCAATCCCCCTTACCTTTCACTCCTCATGGTTCCCGCTTCATGTCGTCTCTGAGGGGCGGTGCATGTCGTTGTGAGGAAACGGAACAGCCTCGGTTTCCTTACAACGGCGTGGATCATCTACATTTTTTTAGAACTCATGGTCATTTACCATACATACCTTTACAACAAAATTTGTTGTAAAGGCATGCGTGGTAAATGACCGTGTGTTCTAAAAATAAATGCATAGTAATGACTTTGCGATGTACAACGCATGCGTGGTAATGCATGCGTTGTAATGGTATCGCGAAGTAAAAAAGTCGTTGTAACAGCTGTTTACCGATCGAAGCTGACCCTGTTCTTCAGTGAGTCGTTTATTTGATACTGAAAAGTGCTTTCCCGGCTGTTGTATTGTGAAAGTGTCCGCGTGGCCTGGTTTCACTTCCGGTGAGAGAGTGGAAGAGTCTGTTTGGATCTAAAGGGGTTCAGCTGTTGGACGAGGCCGGCGCGACACGTCATCAGAAAACACAGCTAATGGAAAGCGTTGTCCCCGAAGTGTGGAGCAGTGCCATGAGAGGTCAACGAGTGTGCGTTCCACCGCAGTATGACCGTACCACGTGACCCATGTGCCGCCTCCAGTGTACGGAAGGCAGAAGCGGCATCCATCGCAGGTCCACTTAAAGACTGTTGTAGCACTAATTCTACATTTTGGAACTAGGGCATTTTAACCTTATTGTTCCTGCCAGATACAAAGAGAAGATAATGTGTTATTCAGTGCCCTCGTTACCTTTTCTGTGGTTAGTGGTGCTTGTAACTTTGCAGCCCCGCCGGTGCACATGACTTGGCTCCCCACCTCGTGTGCTATCTGCAGGGCTTCTGCCCTCGGATCACTGGTTTCGGTTTCTGGAGTGGCAACATAAACAGTTGCTCCCAAAGGACTAGCCTGAGCACTTAGGTGAATATCCCCTGCGCCAGCATTCCGCGGAAATTCTTTCCTAGCTTTCCCACGTCGACGACGATGTTATAATAGCACGGCTCCACTCGCGACACCGTATGACATCATAAGACCTCGTTGGCGTGCTGATGTCAGTTCCACCCATTTTTTCCATGCCACCGAGGTAAACGGGTGGACCGACACATTTTCACATGTATACATAGTATACTAAATATATATATATATATCTACAAATGCATAACCAATAAAGGCATAAAGAAATAACAACAGATCAAGCATGTCTCACTATTGCAACATAAGCACGATTAAGACATTAAAAACATTCATGCCAAACAGTAAAAGCATCTTTTTGGTAGAAACAGGTGGACAACGGGGAGGCGGGTGGGACAGTGAGGAATTCACAGGCAGATACTGTATCCACCAGAAGGTAAGTAACTTGTTCTTCTGATGGATACTTCTGCCTGTGGATTCCTCACCTTTTGAATAGAATCCTCAAGCCGTACCTCACCCGAAGGAGGGTGTCCACCTAACTAGACCAAAAAATCTTGCAAAACAGATCGAGCAAAATGGCCAACCCTCCTAACCTCCGAATCCAATAATAATCGACTAATTTTAAATCGAAATTATATTGAAAATAATACTTTAGAAATACTTTTATTAATAAATTTAGACATACACTTAAAGGAAACCTCTTATTTATAATTAATTTAAAGATATTTCATACTTTACAAATTACGCCGAAGTCGCGACCCCAGCGTGATGTTTCAAAATGGCTACCGGAATGCGCGGAGCCATCGTGTATGGTGCGCGACTTCTATATAATATTTTTTTTAAAAAGAATTAACATAGTTTTCCTAACTAAAAATTATCCACAATTTTTTAAAATATTTATGTGTATATATATATATATATATATATATATAAAATTAAAAAAACATAGGATTGAGCTACATTAGACTTACAAATTTTCATTTAAAAAACTTTTAAAATTCACTGGAAAAACTATAGGTTTCAGGCACGTTATAGTTAGAAATTAGCATTTAAAAAAACATAAAAATTCACTGGAAAAACCATAGGTTTCAGGCACGTGATAGTTAGAAATTAGCATTTAAAAAAACATAGAAATTCACTGGAAAAACCATAGGTTTCAGGCACGTGATAGTTAGAAATTAGCATTTAAAAAACCATAGAAATTAACTGAATGAGTGGGTGTAGAAGTGTCTGTATGGAGGATTTAGTAGGTACGTGACTGACTGTATAAGTGAGTGATTAAATGTGTCTTACTGAATGCATGGGTTAGTGACAACTGTGTGAAAGTCTGTATCAGTCTGTCTGTTGTGTAAGCTGCTGCATGGGTTGGTGAGTAGAGTTTCTTTCTACGCTAAGTACTCTGCTAGAACCCTCAGTAGTTGAATCCACCTTCACAGTCCTAGGTGATTTTAACTTTCATTTAGAGAATCATCTGGATGTCAACACTAATAATTTACTTACTGACATGGAAGCGACAGGCCTATCCCAGCGAGTCCCGAATGCCACGCATCAAGCCGGCCATATTTTGGATGGCCTTTTTTCAAACTCTCAGGCCATCCACTTTCAGAGTACTCTCCCTTTAGTATGGTCTGATCACCAAGCAATCTTTTTTGAGATCCAGATTAGTGTCAAGTACCTACCTAGCACTTTAGCTATCAAATCGGGCCCACGGAGAGCTTGGAAGTGTTTAGACCCTCAACTCTTAAAAATACAACTATCTTCAACTCAACCCATAGTCTCCTCCGACCCCAACGCAGCGTCAGTAAATTACACCAACTGGCTTAATGATGCGTTTGACCGGCTGGTGCCCTCCAAAAATATTTCAAAAAATCGGAGTGCACCATCAGCCCCCTGGTTCTCCGAACTCCTTAGAGGAGAGAAAAACTGTGTAGGAACTATGAAAGAAAATGGCGCAGATCCTACAATCTCCAGGATAAACTAGTTTATAAAACTGAACTTACCAAATATAAACAGCTGATCATGCAGGAAAAGAGGAGATATTACACAGCCCAGATCGAAGCCGCACAAGATTCTAATAAACACTTATTCCAAGTAGTTGCCAAATTATCTGGGCAAACACCAGCTAGTAATGTAACCCCCACTCAGCCACTCTGTGATTCTTTAGCGAATTTCTTTGTCGATAAAGTAAATAATATCTATACGAAATTCGCATTGGTAACTAACACTAAGGCTCAACCAACAATAAAGGACCACCCCGAACACTCCTTAATGGAATTTGAAAAGACAACCTCTGATCAGATTGCTGGTATAATCTCATCCATTAAATCTGGCTCCGCCGATGATCCTTGTCCCCCGGCCGTACTTATGCCAGCATTAGACCAAGTAGCCCCTGTCCTGTCCATTATCTGAAACTCTATGTTCGCTTCAGGTATATACCCCACGATATGGAAGAAAAGTATAATAAAACCCCTCTTTAAAAAAGTACATTTCGATTCCAGTGAAACCAAGAACTATAGACCAATAGCCAGCCTGCCTTTTCCGGCAAAAATCATTGAAAAGGTAATGAATATCCAACTTTCTAATTATATTGAAGAACATCAGCTCCTGGATGCCACTCAGTTTGGTTTCCGTAAAGGCCACGGAACGGAGACCGCACCTATTAAGGCAAGCGAGGACATCAGAGTTATCCTGGATCAGGGAGGCGCAGCAGTTCTTGGGCTGTTAGATCTCTCAGCAGCCTTTGACACGGTCGATCATACCATACTTATCGACCGTACCCAGACGGTTAACTTTGGTACGTTTCAGTCTACCCAACTGAGTCTCCCGTGTGGTGTCCCGTAGGGCTCATCCCTGAGCCCGACCCTTTTTAATATCTATGTGGCGGACCTGGCCAGAGTCATTAGGAGTCATGGGTTGGGCCTCACCTCATATGCTGACGACACTCAGTTGGTGTTGACTATACATAACGATGGAAAGGAAGTAGCCGAAAAATTTAAAGGAGGCCTATTGGCCATCAGTGACTGGATGACCAGCAACTGTCTCAAATTAAACTCTGAAAAAACAGAAGTTATGATCTTTGGCAAGCTAGCTCCAGCCTGGTCTTCTACCTGGTGGCCACTGTCACTGGGCTCTCCACCATCCCCAGTTACCAAGGTTAGGAATTTAGGAGTCATATTTGACGATAAACTAACTTTTTTCCCCCCATGCCAACTCAGTAGTTTCAGCGGCCTTCTATAAACTACGCATGATAAAAAAAATTCTTCCATTTCTTCCCTTGACATCAGGAAAAACTCTTGTTAGCACTTTAATCATGTCAACAATTGACTACTGCAATGGGCTTCTTCTGAATGCCCAAAACAAGGTTATTCGCAAGCTGCAAACCATTCAGAACGCAGCGGCCAGGATGCTCTCAGGAACTCCTAAATATAAGCCAATATCTCATGTTATTCATAAATATCACTGGCTCCCTGTGAAGAGCTGTATCATGTTTAAGGCCTTATGTATTGCCTATAAAACATCGCGCAAAACTGGGCCTCAATTTTTGATCAAAGACTTAGCAACCTATATTCCATCTCGGGCGCTTCGCTCATCCACGGCATCCCTGTTCATAGTACCTCGTACTAAAACAGTCTCCTGGGGCGACAAACGTTTTATTGTCGCAGCTGCTAGACTTTGGAACTCGCTCCCACCACAGATCAGATCTTCCCAATCACTACTAACGTTCAGAAGAATGACGAAAACATGGCTGTTCACACAATAAGTCTCCTGGTACAAGTTTCACGCTGCTGTCCTTAGCGCCGAGACACCCACGGGTATTTGAGCGCTCTATAAATCTCATAAACATAGCTGCATGAGTATCTATATGGGTTATTGATTGCTTACCTGAGTATTTGTATGGCTGCCTGAGTGTGTGTGTGGGTGGGTGGGTGGGAGGTGTGTGACTGTGCATAGATGTGTGAGTGGTTGAGTCACTGGGTGTATGGGTTTAAGAGTGCATGTGGAAACAGCTGTATGGGAGGGTGAGTGTGTGTATGGGTGTGTTGGTGAGTGAATGGATGTCTCAGTGGTACATGTGCAAGTAACTACATATGTAAGTATATGTGAGTGATGGTGTATATAAATAACTATATGTGAGAGTCCGTAATTGTGAGAGTGGTTGCATGGATGAGTGTGTATTTGTATCAGTGATTCTATAAGAGAGTAATTATGTGTTAGTATCTATGAATAAGTGAGGTTGTGTCTGTATAACTGTATAGGTGAGTAAATGGAAATATGATTGATTCTTTGCATGACTGACTAAGTGTGTGAGGAACTCTGGATATGTGGTAGTGTGTGAGTGTCTGTATAGATGTATGAGTGCACATGATAGTGTTGTATTGATGAGTGACTGCATGTAACAGTGACTGTATAGGTGAATGAGTGGATGTGTGTGTAGACCTAGGAATCAGTCAGTGCGTATTTAGTAACTGGTATTGATGTGTCTATTTTTTCTAAAATGATAGTCTGTATTTTAGAGTGGGTGTATCAAAGCGTATATTCAGGTGTGAGGAGGTGCATTAGATTTTCACGTGGATGATGTCATCAGTGATGTCATCAGTGATGTCACTGACCATGTCATGAATGATGTAATATGTGACGTCATCAGCAGTGCATTGCGGGTGCGCGAGTTATAGTTAGCTGAACCACCATCAACACCGTCTGCTTTAAATCCCAGGTCAGAGTTCCTGATGAACGGCTCAGCATAATTGCTGCCGTAAGGCCCCCTCTCTTGATGGGGTGGTGCTGCTCGACGGCCGGACTGTCGCCAGAAATGTACGTTCATTTGCCATGTCCCCAACCTATGAGCTGCACTCGAAAATCGACCATGGTGGCAAGTCTTTTAATCAAGGGTATAAGCAGGCTGAACAGAGATCCCAATGAACGGCATGGCAAATGAGTGTACATTTCTGGCGGCAGTCCGGCCATCAAGCAGCACCACCCCATCAAGAGAGGGGGCCTTACTGCAGCAATTATGCTGAGCCGTTCATCTGGAACTCTGACCTGGGATTTAAAGCAGACGGTGTTGATGGTGGCCCATCTAAGGGCTTGAAAAATAATGGGCAAAAATTAGTGCACCATCGGTGGAAGTAATACCGGGACTCCAGTATCCAGAATGCATCGGGTACTGAACCGGCCCATTTGGGGGCGTATAAATGGCATTCAGGACGGAGACCGGAGCACGTATCTACAAATGTGACCGCCTCTGAAGAAGAAGGATTCACCTTTGAAACGCGTCAGGCTTACCGCGTCTGTAGCTGTTTGATCGTTAACCGTCAACCTCAGCCTGCTTATACCCTTGATTAAAAGACTTGCCACCTTGGTCATTTTTCGATTGCAGCTCAAAGTTTGGGGACATGGCAAATGAGTGTATATATATATATATATATATATATATGTGTGTGTATATATATATATCCATAAGTAATATACATTTATTAGGCAGACCTAAACTATATCTATATATTTTTAAAAAACATAGTTATTATAAATAGTTGTACAAAGAACTACACACATCTAGATACATACATTTAATCAAATTATAAATGTTTACATACATAGGTGATATGCTGTATGTTTGTGTTTGTGTATGGTTGTTATGTCAGAAAGAGCCCACTCTTGACTATTCTTCTGAAGATAAGGTGGTTATCTGTGGATCTTATGTTTGAGGGTAATGAATTCCATAATTTGGCTGCTTGAACATAGAAAATGTGCCACCTATGTTTTTAGGTATCGGCTGGCGTTGGAGCGCGCATGCGCTCCTCGCCTCGAGACTTATAGTCAACAAGTTTACTTTTACCAAAGGGCTTTAAGCCCCGCCCCTCATTCGCATTGGCTGGTGTCACCGTTTATGTTAAACGGTGGCCAGCCATTGGGAAAGAGTTTTGTATGTTGTCTCCCTTCGGCTTTTTTGGACTGCCCACTTCGACGGGCTCTCCTGCTTTCCTTCTGGCGTAAAAGGTTTCTTATCTTTATGGGGCCATGTGTTTAAACACATGGCCCCATAAAGACAAGAGATCCTCTTTCACTTTCGGGAAAGCGCGATGTAATTATAAAGAAGCGGCTGCCTTTGCCAAAGCCGAGAGCTTGTTTTTAACAGCGAATGTCCATTCAACGACCTCCCCTCAGCACTAACAGCGTGCTGCACAGTTTTCATTACAGCACGCGTGCATTTACCACACTACCTGGTGTCAACTGGACCCCAAACGCTTCTGTTCTCACGCCCATGCACATAGGATGCACTCATGCCGTAATCACTTTCCGTGAAGGTTATTGGAGTTAAGTGCATGTCAAATACCCCAATAAAAAAATAATAATCACCCAGAACTATTCCGTGATTCACTACCCTCTTAAACTTGGAGTGCCCATTGTCACCACCCCTACAGCCGCTGCACACTGGGGAGCACCATGGACCCCGGCACTCACTCAATTACCCGGTGTTAGTCACCGCTGTTCCCCGTCGGCGTTGCCTCACCGCCCCCTTTAAATGTGTCTTTTCTTAACACTAATTCATTAGATCCCAAAGTAGCTTTTTATGTAGTTGTCCCCTCCTCCCCCCTGTCATTTTCATCCTAATAGCCAGAGCTGCTGACTTTGGAGGTGTGGAACCAGGTTCGAGTCCCGGTGTCGAAGTTACAGCATGCAAGGGAGTCAGGGAGGAGGCGAAGGAAGATGGAAGGAGAGAGGGAAATAGAATAGGGTGAGAGGGAAATAGAAGAGGGTGATAGGGAACAAGATAGGTGAAGCGGGCCACGTGAACAATAAAAGGGATAAAGAAAGGGAGGAAACTTCCGTTCAAGGGAAGAAAAGAAGACAGAAGAGACGCAAGGGCTCAAGGAAAGTCTCACAGAGGGGGGAGATGAAAAAGAGGGAGGAAGGCAGTGGCATAACGAAACTTGAGGGGGCCCCCCTGCAAAGCACATGGAGGGCCCCCCCGGCAGGTCGGCCCACCACCTACCACTGTGCCCTACCGCCCAGAGATCTAGCAAGTAAGCAGGAGCTAAATGACAGAGCCAAGAAGACAGGGGATGGAGCAGTCTTGAATGTATTGTATTGTTATAATTATAGAGGTTCTACTACCCCTATGTGGAGCATTGAAGCGCTTGCACACATGAGTAGCAAGATACAATATGTGTAGGGTGTGTGGTTGGAAGGGCGTTATATTTGTTTTGATGCTATGTTGGAAGTGTTCCCATTCCATGTTGTGCATGGGGACCACTGACTGGGGTGCATGCAGCTTATTGTGCAATAGGATGCAGCGCTTAGCAATGGCTTACGAGGTGAGAGATATGCACAATATTTAGTTTTTCATCTCTCTGCAGGTCCCTTTATGGTATTTATTTTGTTCAAATCCTACCTTAGTGATTACTGCACAGAGTCGTCCATTCTGGATATACTGTGCCAACTGTTTAAAGTTAATGGGTCTGAGTAGGCATAGATTAAACAGTGCACAGTGAGTGATGCAACAGTGTGAGAGTAGGGTAAGAGGAGCGACTGCAGGGTTAGTGAGGTGACCATATGTAAGTGCAGAGTTGGACGAAAGAATGCATTGTTAGTGATGGGCTTATTTGAGTGAGATTGCAGGTTGAGCAGTGAGGGGGACAGGTGAGTGAAGTGTCACATGAGTGCAGGGTGAGTTGTGTGCTTGTGTGACTGTAGGGTGAGGTACAGGGTGAACAGCGCAAGTCACAAGTGCACTGCGAGTGCAGAGTGATGATTGAGTGCAGGGAGAGCGGGTGAATGGTGTGAGTGCATTGAGATTGCTGTGAGTGCAGGGTGAGCGTAAAAGTGAAGGGCGAGAATGAGGAGTGAGTTTTCTGAATGCAGGGTACATTCCCGGACTCTTGAAGTAACTCAGCATGTTATTGTCGGCGGCGTAGGGTTTCAGGTATAAGTTCAACTATTGTTATTCTGTCATTAATAGGGATAGAGGGTGTAGGAAATAATGTGCTGATTGTGCAACAAAAATCTAGTCTTATGATTAGGGTTGCCAGCTCATTATTTTGATGCCCCTACACGACAAAAATAAGCAGTCACCTAAAGCCGTATTTTCAGCACTTATCTGTGCATACTTCGAACAGCAAATATAAATAGAAAACACTTTTAATTGTGTTCTAGGGCTGCCTGCATGATCCATGACTGATAATTAAAGGGTACAAAGACAGAAAAGTCACATTACAAATGAATACATACATTTTTATTTATAACCCTATTTAGTGTCAAGGCGAGGGTTTTCAGTGTCTTTAAACCACACATGGCTGGCATTTTTGTTTTGGCAACCCTACTTTATATTCCTTTTCATGAAATGCATTCTCACACTACAGCAGTACATGTAAATTTCAAATGTAAGGAATAGGCAGAGTGGGGACCCAGCGAGTACTGGAACCAGAAAAAAACTCTACGTCTAGGTAACCACTTTACAAATATATGTAAATATGCAAATGGTCTCTGGCCTCTAGGCAGTTGCCTTAAACCCCCTTGCTCCTGGGCCTGGTACCTTTACACTAATCAACAGCCTTTGATACTGTCTATCATCAGACACTACTACTGTGACTTGAGAAGCTGGACCTATAAATAAATGACCACCTCCCACCTCAGCGACAGATAAAGCTTTGTATCTAAATCAATATTTACCTCAGCTGCTCACATCCTGCTCTGCGGCATCCCACTAGTGTCACTCGTTTCACCAGTCTTGTTCAACCTCTACCTCACCTGATCAGATCAATCAACCTCACTTGCTACAACTATGCAGATGACATGTAGGTTATTCTAAAACTAGGAGACCCTACAAGCATCAATAGTCGGATGTTCTGTCTTTAAGGCACTTTACAGTTCCACAAGGGGAAGGCACACCGTAGCTACAAGTGAAATGCCAATGATACAGAAAAGGACACTACTGTCGAAACTAGCACCTCAACTCATCGCATCTGCTAATTACAAAAAGACAACTGGTGGAGCTACATTCTCAGTACAGGTGGAAAACACTCGACCTCCTTGCCAGCAAAAATACGAAATCTACAAGTCCACCGTAATTTCAGGAAGGAAGTAGAAACCTGTTTCTTCCAAAGATGAAAACCACAATAAATGGGTCCCCTTACTTCAAAACTAATCAACAGAACAGAAGAGAATACTTCAGTCAAGCATTCCGGAAGTCACAGAAACACCACCATTAGATTGCACGAGGGTGGCCGCGCACCGCGCAGGGTACATGAGAATAGTGCTCAGATAGCACTGGAGTCAACACAATTTGAGTCTATCACTGCTGAGTGTAATGATTGCAGGCTGGATGCTAATTATACCCTCTCAGTGGTGCCAAAGTGGCACAGGACCATAACCATTGCACTGCCAGTTGCAGGCTGAATGGCAAGTATACGGATTGCACATGGTGATAAATCACTTGTAGTCCAGCTAAGTATTACCATAACAGATCGGAACTGCAATTGGACACTGTCTGGAAACCACCACCAATCCACCGGGACCAAACCACTCAATACCAAAGAGGACATGCGCCTAATGTGCGAAAAGATCTGCCAAATGTGGCTGCCATTACAGCCGCCACATTGATCCTCTTATAATGAGGCAAAACTGTGACGAGAAAAAGCAAAGCTCTCTTCGGCCAAATTCTTAAAAACAAGAATTATCTTACTG
This sequence comes from Triturus cristatus, assembly GCF_964204655.1. Classification (NCBI taxonomy): domain Eukaryota; kingdom Metazoa; phylum Chordata; class Amphibia; order Caudata; family Salamandridae; genus Triturus; species Triturus cristatus. The sequence continues at coordinate 30,337,833 of NC_140585.1, read as the reverse complement.
TTTCTTTTGCCACACACGGGCTCTCAGGATACCAGCAGGAATCACATCTTGCCAGCCAACAGAGACCAAACACCTTATCCAGTTACCGAAGCAAACACCCATCTCCAGCAACATACCCGTCGAGCCACACTTAATTCAATGAGAAGTACACTCTCCTTCACAAACAGAACACACCCCTTGAATAACACAGTCCCACTCCTTCAATTTCAGGACCACCAGCTTCTTCGTTAATAGTGCCTTCCTTCACCTTCAGTGACAGAAATTCATTCCTTTAGTAGCGAAAAAACACTTTCACGAGTGAGAGCCAGATTTTTAGTGAGAGGAACCTCCATCCACATCCAGTTAACAGACTTCAGATCCTGTTTCCCAGCCTAGTGTGAGATACAAGGACCATACCCATCCTCCAGTGAAACACCCAAGCCCCTTCTTTACCTATCCAATGAGAGCATTGTACCCAGTGCTTGAAATGGAAAAATAGAAGTGCAGGTACCCTGTACCAGAGTACCTGTTTGTTTCACAGAAGTGCTAGTATTCTCCAATTAAAGCTTTTATCCCTCTCTTGAAAAGTGCAGGAACTCTCCCTCTCAAAATAAAAAAAAGTGCCAGTACTCAGTAATGGCCCATTTAGAGAACAGATCGTACCCCAAACAGTCCCTACCTTACTGAGAGTATGTACTGATGAGAGGCCAGACCTCTGCTCCGTGATATTGTATTGTATTGTAATTCCATGTATATAGCGCATACTTCACCAGACGAGGCGTCAAAGCGATTTATGGGCGAGTACCACGCTACTCTGGAACTTATAATGAATTAGTGGTGAATCAGTATAGTGAAATATGAGAGTAATTTGAGTGCTGGACATGTTAGTCAGTTATTTGGATGGAGAAAGATAGTGGAGGGTTAGAAGAGGGAAAAGGTTTGCATTTATATAGTGCTTGCTGCCTCTCATGAGGTGTTGAAGCGCTTTTCAAGGAGTAGCACGCTACCCCGGAACCCAAACAGGGTGGAGACAGACAGACAGACAGACAAACAGACACACACACACACACACAGGAGCATTTGTGCATGTTTATATTTGCTTTCATTAGCTCAGGTAAGCCTTAACAGCTTTTGCAGGTGTGTTTTTCTCTCTTTCCTTTTTCAAACAATCACTACTCAGAAGGAAGGCTTGAGGTTGTGCTTCAAGACTTTTTTTTACAAAGATGGCCCGAGCCTATGTGTCCTGCCTCTCACAGACATGAAACCAGGCTCTTCATTAGGCCTCTCACAGACATGAATGGGGGCTGTGTTAGGACTTTCAAAGGGTGGTATGTCTGAATTTCGAGTTTTAAATATTGTGTCACCAGAATATTGTAGTAAATACATAAGTGTAAGTGGAAATAGGTAAGTATAGAATTACTCTTCTTAACTCCACTTCTAAGTACCTTGAACTCACTTGCCTAACACCCACCAGCTCCATCAGTACAATCACCCCTCTCTAGCCGCACAGCCACCCATCTCCAGCTATGCACTCACTGCCCTTTAGATACAGTCACCCCTCTAGCTGCACAGTCACTCCACACATAGTTCAATCACCCTCTCTTGCTGTACATTCGCCCCATCTCTTTCTGTTCCCCCCATATTTTATCGTACAATCACCTCTCTCCTGCTTCAGTCCGCCTTCTCTTGCTGCAGTCACCGCTCTCTAGCTGCTCAGTCACCCCCATTTCTGCACAGTCACCCATCTCTTACGGCACAATCACACTTCCATTTCTTCACAGCCCCCTCCCTCTTGCTTCCCAGTCACCCCTCCCTTGCTGTGCATTCACCCTTCTCTAGCTGCACAGTCACTCCTCTCTCCTCTGGCTGCACAATCACTCTCTTTCTTCCCAGTCACCCTTCTCTAGCGGCACATCCCCCAATTTCTTATTCATCCATCGCTTGATGCTCATTTCATCCACTGTACATTCCCCCACTGTACATTCACCCCACACTGTACATTCACCCACACACTCTTGCAGAATGCAGTTACAGTCATAAACACATTTGCACGCACATGCTTACAAAGCACGTACACACACACACGCACACACACAACCACACACACCCACACACACACACACACGCGCGCACAAACACACACACACACACACACACACACACACACACACACACACACACACACACACACACACACACACACACACACTCTCTCTCTCTCACACACAGTTTATAGATGCGTGCCAACATTTTCGAACATGAAAGCGCCAACATGTTGGACCTGGAACAGGACAGTGGAAGATTTTGAAAATAAAATCATGGTAACCGATTTTTTCCTCTGACTACTACTGAAGCAGAAGCAATTTTAGGAGGGAGACAGATGAAAGAACGCCTTTTTGGCTTTAGAATCTCCCGCCTGAATCATGTCTATGCTGAAGCATGCGTTTAGCAATTAATTCCATAACTATCTCTTCAGTCCATCGTAACTACCTCTATCGCCCTCCGGCCATGTTCGCACTAGACAAACCACATAAATAAATCACAGAATTCCCCCGAGTATTATCATAAATTCACGTAATCTTGAGTGTTTTGCTAGTTGCGATTTGCTTTGAAACTTGATGATAAAAACTTTTTCGTAAGGATGAAAGGCTGGCTCCTGAGGATGCCACTATGCTAATGCAGCCTCATACAAACAGGAGGTGGCACTCCTTGTTATGTGCCATGCCAAACACAAAACAAATATCACCTTACTGGTGCTGGTCCAGGGTACCGCATTGCTCAGCCTGTAGATCCTTTGTTCCTCAGACTATAAAGCAGGGCCAGATGGACGTCCTCTAAATATGAGTGACCCAGGGTCCTTATTTTCCACTGGCTCCAAATTGTCCCCTATGTGATTGGTCGCGAGTACTCTAACTTTTGGACAGACCTTATTTGTTGCTGTTCCTGGTTTTCACATTGGTCCAGACTCTCTTGGGGGCAGGACAGCAGCATTCAGCAGGGCCGTCATAGGTAGTGCTTTCGCGCTATGGATGATTGACAGCCCTCCTCTGCCATCATTAATTCATTTTGCAAGTTTGTTTTGAGTGTTTCACCCGTACAGCAGGCTTCACTGCTTCAGCCAGGCAGCAGCGGTCTGTTTTTAGGTCTCTGCTAGCGAAGGCTGCGCTTGCGCAGTCTCGCTCGCGAGATTTAACGTTTTTCAGAAGTGGGGCTTGAACCCGCCCCTCTTCTCCCCTCTTCTCCATTGGCTGGCCTCTTCAATGCTGGTCAGCCATTGGAGAAGAGCTTTGTCACTCCAAACAAGCCCCGTCTTTTTCGGATTCGGGGGCGTGTTTTTTCGTTTCTTTCTCTTTTTTGAGGCCCGTATCTTATTCACTGGTGGGCGTGTTTGTATTTTTTTTTTTTCACGGACGTTCTCAGGTTTTTTTTCGTGTCTGTTGCTGGGATGTGCAGAGCGCTTTCCGAAGCTCTAAGGTAAGCGATCTTTGTTTATTTTCATTTGTTGTTTGCTTGTTTTCTAATTCCCCGGCTTGTTTTATGTTTTTTTTACAGGGCTTCCCCGGACCGTGTCGTCCCCGTGCAGCGTCGTGCATGGAGTGCTTTGCCCGGTATGTATGATGCTGTTTGCGGTTCTTAGGTAAGCCATCTTGTCTATGTTTCTCATCTAACGCCTTTTTTCAGTTTTTTTACAGGGCTTCCCCGGTTAGTGCCTTCCGCGTGCAGCGTCGTGCATGGAGTGCTTTGCCCGGTATGTATGATGCTGTTTGCGGGTCTTAGGTAAGCCATCTTGTCTATGTTTCTCATCTTACGCTTTTTTTCTGTTTTTTTTACAGGACTTCCCCGGACCGTGCCGTCCCCGTGCAGCGTCGTGCATGGAGTGCTTTGCCCGGTATGTATGATGCTGTTTGTGGGTGTTAGGTAAGCCATGTTGTCTATGTTTCTCATCGAACTCTTTTTTTCTGTTTATTTTACAGGTTTGACCTGGCTCGTGTCGTCCCCGTGCAGCGACGTGCATGGAGTGCTTCGCCCGGTTTGTATGATGCTGTTTGCGGGTCTTAGGTAAGCCATCTTGTCTATGTTTCTCATCTAACGCTTTTTTTCTGTTTTTTTACAGGGCTTCCCCGGCCCGTGCCGTCCCCGTGCAGCGTCGTGCATGGAGTGCTTTGCCCGGTATGTATGATGCTGTTTGCGGGTGTTAGGTAAGCCATCTGGTCTATGTTTCTCATCTAACTCTTTTTTCTGTTTATTTTACAGGTTTGACCCGGCTCGTGTCCTCCCCGTGCAGCGTCGTGCATGGAGTGCTTTGCCCGGTATGTATGATGCTGTTTGCGGGTCTTAGGTAAGCCATCTTGTCTATGTTTCTCATCTAACGCTTTTTTTCTGTTTTTTTACAGGGCTTCCCCAGACCGTGCCGTCCCCGTGCAGCGTTGTGCATGGAGTGCTTTGCCCGGTATGTATGATGCTGTTTGCGGGTCTTAGGTAAGCCATCTTATCTATGTTTCTCATGTAATGCTTTTTTAGGTCTTGGCTAGCGAAGGCTGCGCTTGCGCAGTCTCGCTCGCGAGATTTAACGTTTTTCAGAAGAGGGGCTTGAACCCGCCCCTCTTCTCCCCCTTCTCCATTGGCTGGCCTCTTAAATGCTGGTCAGCCATTGGAGAAGAGCTTTGTCTCTCCAAACAAGCCCTGTCTTTTTCGGATTCGGGGGCGTGTTTTCTCGCGTCTTTCTCTTTTTCGTACTCCCTGCCCCTTTTACACGTGGTGGGCGTGTTTTATTATTTATTTTTTTTACATCGGAAGGTTCGGCCATTTTATGCGCGGCGTTTACGGAGCGGGACGTGGGGTCACTGAGCCCTGGGGCACGGAGCATGGCCCGGCCGGAGCCCCGCAACCTCGAGGAGCGGATCTTGGAGTAGAACATCCTGCTCCTAAGAAAGCAGCTGGTACAGAGCTCTCTTGTACGGTACTGAATCGCCGTGGCAGGCATTGATTCTCCTGCAGCAGATATCAATCACCCCTGCGTCAGCCCTCAGTCTCCGCCAAACCCTTTACTACTGCAGATGCCCCACCCCGATATCACGCGTGCACCAAATGTGACCCCTGTAACAACCCTCCGTCTGCACACAATTTCTCACTGCTGTAAAAACTGTGCAGATCTCGCGCACCCCAGACATCACAGTTGTGACAGCCCTTCTATCCTTTTTGTAAATGCAGCCTTTGTGCAAATCCCACCCCTTTAACGACTTTGCAGGATACTAAGAGGCATTGAGGGACGACGTGGCCAACGCAGGCAAGATGTATTTATGCAAGCCAAGCAGTGAGCGCATGCCCAACCGGGTGTTTATTTTTTAACTTGGAGGCAGGTACAGAACCACTTGGTTAACGAACATTGAGTAGTGGTGGTAGTTACTAAGACTACTATGACCAGCATGCCACTGCGCCTATTGGGGCGGGACTCTTCATTTAAATAAATCACATGTTCTTGAATTCCGTTTCCTGTCTCCTTGCCGCCAGTGAACAAGAGCTGATATAAGCTCGAAACGCGTATGGCAGTAAGTGTGCACATTGCTGGGCTGCTACTTACCTGTGTATATGGATTACCACGCCGAGTTGTGGCTTTGCCAGTTGGGCACAACTTTGTGTTTTGATATATATATATATATATATATACACACAGACACATACATATTCCGTCACTAAACTGCACAACTTGAAACCTGAAGCACTGTATTCAATCTCGGCTTCCCCCGTTACCAAACTGTGTGATTCTAGGCAACTTATTTCTCTTGTTCACTTCCACAGCTCAACGTATTCTTTTAACTGTATACAAAAATATATTTCTACGCATACATATTCTTCCTCTCAATCTCATGTTCGTTGCCAACCACAGGAAGTCTCTTTCCTGCCTGGCTCAACGCCCAGAATCTGTGGTCGGCCAGGAATGCTACTTCTGAAGGCAACACAAGAAAAAAATCTATTAACCCTTCAACACCACGTAATATCCAGACATGTGTCGTCTTATTTTAAAATAATATAGCGTTTTTGTAAAGCGCACGTTCACTCAGAATGGCATTTTGGCGCTAGATGGCAGATCCTTATTGTTCCCTCAACTCAATGGTACTCCTTTCATCCACCTTAGAATGATGAAATGCTCAATAGACCTAGTAGCACATGAACCTGTGACCATCAAGTCAAACACAGGCTCCCACAAACCCAACCCACGTTCATTATATGTCATGCACGTTGTGTTAACGCCGTATGTTCTAGTGCTTTGCTCCTAAGTGCCTACAATAATGTTTTGGACCTATAGATAAATCCAAAACGAAAACTGAGTGTACCTAGCGTGCATTCCACTCCATCATTTTATCTCCCCTCTTCTGTGCAGTTCTGTGCACAAGAAATCGGAAGAGAACAGTCTTATCTTGCTAATTCCAATCCTCTGTCTAATGTTCACCATCTGCTCCGACATTTACGTTGCTCTAAGTCTAGTGTCACTAACTTCCTTGGTCACGAGACACCATTTCAAAATCTTTTCTATTAGCTAACTCCAACTGTGTGCGATCTGTGGCAGTACTTCCTGGATCTGCCCTCGCATTCGGGCTACCACTTTTGCCTGCCTCGGCTGCGGCTGAATTTGGACGCAGGTAAGAGCAAATTATTTCGTACTTAGTTGCTTAGTACTGCAATATTTGGTGTAATCTTCAGTGTGAATCTAGCTGACCAGGTCGGCCTTTGCATTTTGTGCATTGAAATATGGATGCCTAAAGATATTCATCAGGTCTATAATGAAAAATAATTTTATGAATTATAATTGGTCATTTAAATAGAGAGATATTCATATGCATTCGAAACTGAAAGTATTTTCTTTTCTGCCAGGAAACTATATTACTTATATTGATGGCATTTTTAGTCTTTTAACATTGTGGGCCATAGAACATTGTATGTACTATGTTAAACCTATTTTCCAAAACTATAAAAGGGAATAGCTCCAATTTACCTGGTATTACAGCTTCTATCACTGGGCTCTGGGCAGTAAGGGATGGCAGTCCTTGACCTCAACTTATTATCTCACTGTTTTCTTTTGTTCTTTTGTGTGGCTGGTCTATCATTTGATGCTGGGCCAAGTCTAGGGCGTAATAGCAACCAGAAAACATAAAAAAGGTAGCTGTGTGTTGTGGCGAGAAATGCATGCAAAAGCCTTCCTCCCCCTTTTACTACCACTTGACTGAATATTTAAGTGGGAGGATTCATTACTAATAGTCCAAGAACGCCAGAAATGTGAGGTGTGAAGCGTGAGCTGTGACTGTCAAGGTACTGAATGTACTTCATTCAGGGTATAATGAGTTAAAATAGGGGAGCCTATTTAAAACCGTGCTAAAAAAAGACGTAAGTAAGAGTCGTGAAGGCAGCTACTTGGAAACTAGACACAGTATTCACTGGATGCACCGCACACCAGTTGGGTGGTCTCTAATTGAACCTGTCTCGGTTAAAGTGGGTGTGCTTGGCACGTACCCAGATGTTCCTGCTGATCACTTCTCACTGCAGTGCATAAGGGAGAAGTACACCCATATATAAGATCTCGCTAAACAGTAGTTAAAACCTGTGGTACCACCGTGAGAGAAAGAGATGAGAAAGGCCCATAAGCCAGATAAGAGAGGGAGAGACGCAAAATGCAGAGCAAGAGAAGGAAATAGATAATAGCTATTAAAGTACACTGCATGTAACTAAAAAAGGCGGAGGATAAAGGACACTTTTTACAATGAAGAGAAAGAGGTTTTAAGGCGTTGGCAGAATTAAACGTTCAAACAATACAATTTACACCAAACAAATAATCAAAATTCAAAACAAATATGAGCTGCCAGACACAGTCCCATAAACACATATTTGTGGCAGAAAGTGGGAGACGCCAGACGCAATCTGCTGTCGCCATGTACATATTCCAAAATATAAATATGAGGAACTATTTCAACAATTCTGTATATGTTGTTCATTACGGGGTCAGTTATCTGAAAGTGACTTGTGCTGATTAAATGTGGTGCTGCGTCACATGGGTCAGATGGGAGCTGGGGGGAAAGGGGTAACTATAATACTATTTATTCACAAAAAGGCAACAGCTTTCATATATAAAAAAGTTAAAATTCTAGTAGTTATTGGTCTCACTAAATACATAAAAGGTTGGTGCGCCAGGCACAGATGCTTAAAATGCAAACCACAATGCATGCAAAAAAAACCACAATAAAAAGAGATTTGACCATAACATAATCGCACTTCACTTATACAAAATGTGAAGCATATTATGTGCACGTCTATTAATATACATAAACCCACAGAACTATTTGCGCATTCTCCTCTGTTGGCCTAAATGCGTACAGAAGGATGTCTTAAAATAACATAGCAAAAAATAAACGTCTTTACGTTTCATTTTAACACAGGAAGAGAACAGAAAACCACATTGGAAGGTGTTTTGTTCACAAACCCTAATCACACAATACTCATGTTGACTGCCTTTGGAAATAAAAATATATACTGACAGTCCCTCGCAAAAGCAGAAGAAGTCTGATAACTGTTTATCATAAATCCTCACGTGCCAATCACAAGAGGTAGAGTGGCACATCTTATCCGGGACTCGGAACCGCTCCTGAGCCCGCAAATAGCTGAGATTTGCATCATGCAAATTCCTTGCCTTCCTGCACAGGCGTCCAGTCCCTCTTCGACAGGCTAAAATGTGTGAAAACTCTATCTTTGTAACACAAAATATATCTATATAATGATAAAAAACCCATAATGTAAGCTCTAAAAAAAGGAAATAACAATGCTTAAGCTAGCAAAAAAATATTAACTAATACATCCCGGGGAAACCACTTTCTTCTCTTCTTATACAAGAGGAAACCGTAACACAAGAGGAAATCGTAGACCTGTTAGCTAGACAGATCCGCATTTAGTCTTCTTTCTCAGGACTATTGACTGAGAGTAATCTTCCATTCCCTGTCAATCCTTATAAATTGACAGAGGTAAACCTTATATCTATTTTATAAAAAACCCACAATTGAACACTGAAAGATGCCAGGTGCAATCTTCCCTTCCCTGTCAATCCTTATAAGTTGACAGAGGCCCCTCTCTGACTCCCAGAGAGGCACAAAAATAAACCATTCATAAAAAAATTATAAAACAAAATAATCTCTGGAAGATGCCGGACGCAATCTCCCCTTCCCCGTTAATCCTAGAAGGAGGCCCCTCTCTAACTCCCAGAGAGGCACAGTAACAACGTATGTCTATTTATAAAAAGAAAAACACATAATTCAAATAACTTCCTAACGTCACCTTTTGGCTCAGAGTCCACTACGCACATGTTTGCTCAGCTTGGGAATGTTCTTTTAATAAGTGAGACTAGTTAGACAGAAAAACTGAAACAACGAACACAGATGTCCCACGGGTGCTCCTTTACAGCTGTTCCTAAAAGACACAGCACATCAGGCAGCCATCATACACATCCGGCAGCCATCATAAACTTACCTCAGTACTGTTCTCTGTGGTCCAGTCAGAAAAGAGGCACAAAGGTTTAGTCTGCGTCCGCGGTCCTAGTGGTCTCCTCTCAGCTGGAGCTGCCAATCTGAGAAACGGCGCCAAATGTTACAGGGAGCGTTTTAGGGGGCACGGGGGACCTTCAACGAAAGATCGAAGGAGTGATTTAGGGGGAAAAGGGGCACCTTAATTTGAGGCGGGGTGCACGCGAACGCTCACTTTAAAATGAAGGAAACAGATGTGTGTGTCATGGAAAGTAAGCCAAGAGGTTTAACAGATTTATTTAGAAGGCACAACATCAAGAGAAAGGCATTTAAAATGCAAAATACAATCTGGGGAGTGGTGTGGCTCACTGGTTAGAGGCAGCAGACCTGGAAGCAGAGGATGGCCCGGGACCAGGGTTCAATTCCCGACGCGGCAGGGTCGTGGACCAGGGCCAGCGGACCCGATAATTCTCGCCTCGGTGCCTACTCTAACCAGGGATCACACTCGGCAACTCTGGGCATTAGCTTGCCTCATCTCCACAACGGCCCCCCACATTCGCCGGTGATGCCTGGTTTCACCTTGGAGATACCCAGGAGGGACCATCTCACAGGGATAGCCAGGACGGGTTCCCCAGCGGTCTACAGCGCCACGTCGCCTCAGGGCAGCAGTGCGCTTTACAAATACACATACATTTACATTTACATCTATAGTGACCTCGCATTCACAGTGTTACACAAATCAGAAGGCACTTTTACATGGAAGCATTGAAATTGTTGGACATTAGATGTGCAGAGTAAGAATCTCAAAGACACGTTTATAAATGCAACATGAAAAACATAATTTAAATAAATTGTTCTAAGAATGCAAAATACATTTGATCTAAAATGCTGAGAATACTCCCGTTTAAACCTAAAAGAAAGCAGCCTTGCAATTATAATATAAGTATTACATTCTCAATAAGAAAACACCAATTTAGAGACAAAATAGCATACATGCCATATACAGCAAATATATTGGCAAGTTAAATTGTATCTTAAAAACAAAAAACAAGAGCTCTTGGGGAGCACCCACACCCGCCTGCCTTCTACCAACAGACGGGTGGGGTAGTCCGACGAAAAGTTTGTGAAGTGTCCTTTTATACTCTTTAATACAGTGAGAAGTGCCTACAGCAACGTCAACTCACGCCAGTCCTACCTACGTCAATTGCACCACGGTTCGCACATTTATCAGAAGTGTCGTGTCTATCTTACTAAATGCGGAACATAGACTAGGTGAAAGGTTATATTCTCAGGCCAAGCGCTCGTTGTAAATTGCATAGGGCAAGCAGAAAATATGTAATGTAAGGAATAAAATACATAGCAATGTCTTGGTTGCCACATCCATCCCCATGGTCTGGCGTTCTTGTGGTGGGAACTTCTCTATTCACATAGCCAGATGTACCCAGGATGTGGTGGGCTATATTCCGACAGGATGGAGAGAGACAGTGAACTTTGCGCCAGTGTACTCTGCGCACACGGGTACGGTGGGGGCTCTATAGTTTGGAGCAGGAGACCTCACAGAGAGAAGCTGGCTGTGATTTTTAGTCAGACAGGTGTCGAGCCTGCTGTTCAGAAAAATGGGTGCAGAACTCTAGTAAATTTAACAAAGGCCTACAGATTAGGCGGGCAGGGCCTACGTAGGGGTTCATACTGGCTGAGTGACAAGGATGGCCCAGGACATTTGTTATACAGTAAAACCGGACCCTATGCTCAATTTAACACGGCCTACAAATTAGGCTGGCAGGGCAAGGATAAGGGTCTCATACCTCAGGTGTAGGCAGAACGAGCCTGGGGTACTATATGATAAAAATAGACCCTGCCTCACTTGATCACACCAAAAGTAAAAGTATTTACACATTATAAGAGAGGAGCAAACTGTTTATTGCTGTGCGTCCGCGCCAGGACGCCTTTTATGTAGCCCTTGGTATAAAAAAGATTAGATTGTCGACCACGCTTTAAAATGGCAGTCATGGTAGACAGAAAATGTTCTGTTGTTCCCTCAATTCAAATGGCTTAAAAGCCGGGGCAGACTGGGGAACCCAGAGGCTGATGTTCAAAAGTGCAAAAATCAGTGTAGGCAGGGAAACTGTGGCGGAATGGGCATAGTAGAGCTCGGTAAAGTGGCTATGTGCAAGTGATGTGCAAAGTAAGCAATTCAATTTTGCTGATTGAACTGACCACAGTGCCTCAGGCAGCCATGGGGTCACTCCTACAACCTGAGGCACAGTGTCACAAGATCAAAAATGCTAGAAGACTATGTGTGTGAGTAGATCACAGATGCTGCAATCACCCATACAAGACTGAACTACGATGCCCAGCAGTGTACTCTTTGTGGCAATTGCAAGGTGCAGATATTTTATTTTGCTGAAAGTTTTAGGGGAACGTAACACAGCGAGGGGACTACACCTTGGCGCTGGAGTGCACATCCTCATGCATGCCCTGAGATCACCTAATGCCTGTATTGTTAGCCTTTATTTCCACTTCAAAGAGGAACTATAAATAGAAAGCACTTGTAAATGCATGCTGGAGTTCTGTTAACCGCTTCGGTGCTCATGACGAGCTGGGCTCGTCATAACCGTCGTGTTCCGCCCACGCGCGATTGATTCCCCGCCTGTGCGGGAGAATCAATAAGGGTCGTGACGAGCTCAGCTCGTCATGAGCACAGCTCCACTGTGCCTCATGATGAGCTGGGCTCGTCACGAGCACAGCGCCACCGCGTGGAAGGGGTTAATGATCCATGGCTAATAATTAAAGTAAACAAAGACAGTAAAGTTATGTTACAAATGCATACACACAATTCTATGTCAGGACCGGAGGCTCCGATTATGCTTCTCATTTCTTTACTAGGAAATGCTCAGCAGCCAATCACCTTACAGTAAAAGAAAAATAAGACTACAATACCAATGAACACACTGGGTATGACCTAATAACCATAGAGAGTCCCCTATTAAAGGTCCATAAGAGAATACCACATCCTCTTTCTTTGCTGCTCCGCAGCCAGTTAAGTGCTTTTCCTTCCTTTTGCCATATTGCATTGTTCTATTGCCTTATATTCAATTCATGTGTTTCATTTCGCTGTATTGAATTCATTCTGCTGCCTGTACCTGTTTGTGCGCTTCATACGCGCTCTGTTTCGCGGCTTGGTTGCTGTTTTTTATCCCATTTTGCCGCGTACCCGTGCAACGTCCATCGTGTCTCACGCTCGTATATTTCCAATAGTTATTGCCGGTTTGTTGCAGGGAGCGCGTGTTCGCCTCCCCGGTTCGGACGCTTTGCGCCCGCGCTTGCTATTGTGGAGCGGGAGTACGGGGCTCACGGACTACGTGAGTGTCTCGCGTAGTCCATTTTCCATTATGGTTCAGGCGGCCGTTACCGCGCATGCGCGGCGGCCATTTTCTTTGTTTATTTTCCTACGCACATCGGAAAAAATTAGCGCGGGAGCAGCGCTTTACCTGCTTTATGCCCACAGCCTGTTCCAAGCCCCATTTTACGCCCATCTTTAGATATTGTTGAGTTTGGGCTGTATAATTTTCATAGGCTTTGCCTAGAGTGGTGACATTGTTGGCAAGCCCTCCCTCCACGTTTAATTAGATAACTTGGCAGGTTGTTGTACACCTGTTTTTCTTGTTGGCTTGCCTTAGGGGTTTTGCCACTCCCCCTTGTTTTGCCTTTGGCTGCCTATTGCACTGTCCTGTTACTTCCTCTTGTGGGCATTATTTCACACTTTGTGTGTAGCTATGGCTGAATTTTACGATGAGGAAGAGTATTATTATTATGATGACGAGGCCTCTGGCTCCATGGAGCAGGATTTGGTGGAAGCTCTGGATGTGGGTGTTCAACACTCTGTGAATAAAGCGCTTGTCCGCGCTATTGAGCCCTTAAAACGTCACCTCTCTAATTATGCTGTACAGCAGGGCTGGATACCTACGTCTTCTGGACGTTCTTCTTCTTCAAAGTCTAACAAAGTTGTCAATCCACATAAATCAGACTTCGTTAAGTTAGACAAGGCTCTTTCTAATGACCATTCCTATGGTCAGACTTCCACAGACGCCAGGGCCTCTCAATCTCATCGGACGGACGATGATGTTTCTTCTTCTCCCAAGTCTTCGGACCATGACGCCTCTCCTCCTCCTGCTAAGAAGGCTCGTAAAGAGCATTTTGTAGACGCGCGTACGCATCCCAAAATTCTTACATTTGAGCCTTCTGATATTGTGCACCCTAACTCTTCTTCTTGGCTTCCGTCTGCGGAGGTGGCGGACTATGTCCAAACTCATATTCGTCAACCTTTCGACAAAGAGGTGCGGACGCGTCTTCGGTCTGAATGTCCTCGGCCGGATTTACCTGATAAATTGGCTGATAACCCTGACGTTGATCCGACCATGGTTACGTATCTTAAAAAGTACGCTTAAGATCCCAAGAAGGGCATTGACAGGGCATGGTGCTCTTGTCAAGATAAATTATTAGATTTATTGGGTCCCCTCACAAAAATTTTGGATTTGGGTTTCCGTGCTAAGGAATCCTCCACTGCCATTGATCCAGATGAGTTAATTGGTTGGTCTCAGAGGGCCATTTGTCTATTGGGCAACGCTAACTGTGCCATGTCATGTGAGCGTTGCCGCTCTATTCTTTTGAAGTTAGATCCCAAACTTGTCCACTTCCGAGTCTGGTCCTTTGGCTCAGGGTTTGTTGTTTGGTCAACCTTTTCTTAAAGAGTTGACTAAATTTGTTGCCACGTTTAGCGGACTTGATAAAGCTCAGTCCTCTCTTAGACGTGCTTTTCGCCCGGTTTTTGGGCGGGCCGGACGATTTAGGGAACGTTCGTTCGGCCGTGGTTCTACACAAACCACCCAACGTGGCTATCAGTCCCATCGTGGAGGTCATCAAGAATCCGGTTATAACAATCGATCCTCCTTCTATCCTTCTCGCAAAGGCCGAAACCAATACCGGAAGGGACGCTATGCTGGCAACCAAGGAGGACCTCACGATTCCTCAGCTTCCGGTAAGTCTGATCTCAGATTCAGAAGTTTTGTTGGGGGGCAGAATTCTGTTTTTTCTCCCCAGTTGGCAGCTGATCTCGAGCGATGCATGGGTGTTGGACACTGTCAAGGGTTACAAGATAGAGTTCTTCAGCTGTCCGGTTCAGCCTCATCCTCCTCCCCTGAGTTTTTCCCTTCAAGATCAAGCTATAATTTCCACGGAAATAGTCTCTCTTCTACGAAAAGGGGCCATAGTTCACCACCCGTCATCCTCAAGGCTTCTCCAGCAACGTTTTTCTGGTTCAGAAAAAAGGGTGTGGCTCCAGACTTGTTCTCAACCTCCGATACTTCAACGGTTGGGATGTTTATCGCCATTTCAAGATGGAGGGTATCCATCTTCTTCGGGATCTTCTTCAAGAAGGGGACTGGATGTTTCGCCTCGATCTAAAAGATGCGTATTTGTCAATTCCCATTTACGGTCCCCATCGTCGGTTTCTGCAGTTCCAGTGGCAGGGGGTCTGGTTCGAGTACAAAGTTCTCCCTTTCGGCCTCTCGTCAGTACCCTGGTGCTTCACAAAACTTCTGAGGCCGGTTGTGGAATCTCTGCGAGCCCGGGGTGTTCATCTGATTATCTATCTGGACGATGTTCTCATCATGGCCCATTGCCCTTTTCTGTTGATGACTCATTTGGAGTGGTCCATCGATTTTTACAGTCTCTCTGATTTCTGGTGAATCCTCAGATGTCGGTTTTCATTCTGTCTCAGTCGATGGAATTCCTGGGTTTTCTTGTCAATTCCCTCACTTGCCAACTCCTCTTGCCCAATCAGAAGATCAGATCTATCAAGAGGGAGTTGAGTTTGGTTTTACACAAACAGGTTGTATCATTGAGGTCTGTAGCTCGGATAGTCGGTCTGTTAGCTTCCTCGATACAAGCCATATTTCCGGGTCCTCTTCATTACCGTGCTCTTCAATGGCTCAAGCTCCGCCATCTCCAGAAAGGCCTCAGGTATTCCGATCAGAGATGTTGTGGTGGTTAGAACACATGGAGTCTTGGAATGGTCGAGCCCTGTTCGGAGTGTCTCCGGAGGTAGTGATAGTGTCCGATGCCAGTCGGTGGGGATGGGGAGCCCGTTGCGGTTAGATAACCACGGGAGGCCGGTGGTCTCAGGACGAGTTGTCTCTACATATCAATTGTCTGGAGCTCCTGGCAGGGTCGTTTGCGATTCGTTGTCTGTCCCCACGCATGACAAATTGTTGCATACTTCTCCGCATGGACAATGTGTCAGCGGTTCGGTATGTCAACAAATTGGGGGGGGACGAGTTCCAAGATTCTGGCACTTTTGTCTTCAGCGGAACCTCACCGTGATTGCGGAGTACCTTCCGGGGTGCAACACTATGATTGCAGACTGGAATTCTCGTCACCTCCGAGATTTCACCGATTGGAGGCTTCATCCTCGTGTTTTCCGGTCATTGACTCGCTTATGGGGTCCTTGCCAGATCGACCTGTTTGCCTCTCGCCTCAACAGGCAACTTCCAATGTTTTTCAGTTGGCGCCCAGATCCGGAAGCTCAGGCCACGGATGCGTTTCTGCAGGTCTGGCCGTCTCATCTGTGTTATGCATTTCCCCCGTTTGTAATGATCTCCAGGGTCTTGGCACGCACGAAGCATTATTAGTCGGAATTGATTCTGATCACTCCTCTTTGGAGGGCTCAACCTTGGTTCCCGATTCTTCTGGAGATGATTTGTGCTGTGCCTCGCCTTCTTCCAGGGCGTTGGAATCTGTTGCTGGACCCTCTTAACAACCTGCATCCATTGATAGTATCAGGTCATCTCCTTCTGGTGGCATGGCGGGTTTCGGGGATCGCTGGCACATCCCAGGCCTTTCACGAGACGCTACCAGATTTATCTGCGAGGCTTGGTCTCCCAACACACACAAACGTTATGCCGCAGCTTGGAAACGATGGTGTAGTTGGTGCGATTAACGGGAGGTGGATCCCGCTTCAGCAGATGTATCTTTGATTTTGAATTTTCTTGCATATATTACTTCTTCCGGTCTCGCTTATAGAATAGTTAATAATTTTCGATCTGCCATTTCGGCAGGCCATATTACTATTAATGACAAACCTGCTAGTGAGCATCCTTTGGTCTGTAAATTACTCAGGGGTATCCGGTTGGTAAAACCGCCTTGTCCTAAGTATGTGAATTTATGGGATGTTTCTATTGTTTTACGATTTTTAGAAGCTTGGCCTTCCAATGATTCTCTCTCTCGCAAACAGCTTTCGGCAAAACTGACTATGTTATTATGCCTGGTTTCTTGTAAACGCGTTTCTGATATTTGTGCTCTAGATCTTGCAGGTCGCAGGTTTTCACCTGAGGGTGTCACTTTTGTTATATCCCGTCGCACTATGTGTAATACTACCTCGGTTACTTACCCGAGTTTTCCCAATAATCCAAAACTTTGTGTAGTGCAATGTATTAAGGATTATGAGGTAAGTACTGCTCATTTTTGACAAGATATGCATAGTCAATTGTTGATTGCTCTGCAAAAACCTTTCCGCCCTGTGACTCCTGCTACATTAGCAAGATGGGTGAGATGGCTCATGGGTGAGGCAGGTATTGATGTTACGAAGTTTGGTGCTCATTCAGCTCGTGGAGCAATGGCTTACAAAGCTTTTTCTATGGGAGTGAGTTTAATAGACATTATGAAAGCAGCTGATTGGTCAACTGATTCTATGTTTAAATCTTGTTATTATAAACCGATTGTGGATATTGCATCTGTTGTGGTGGCGCAGCTTTGAACAAGCATAATCGGAGCCTCCGGTCCTGACATAGAATTCAAAATTTGCGAACATACGTGACAAGAATTTTCAATTCTATTAAGGACACGAAGGCGAGGATTATCCCACCCATTTTTTATTGCATATTTATATGATGTACTATGGATGTATTCCTTGTTTTCTTCCCTCCCCTTTTGCTATGTATATACTTTTCTGTCATGTAGGGATGGTATATTACGGCTCTGTCTCTTTTCAGGTTCTGATCCTAAGTGAGTCGCGCTGCTCTGCATCCATGGACTGTCTTTTGGATTCCTGCAGGTTCCGGTTTTTGCTTCCGATCCAAGCATCAAGTCTGCTGTTCCGACCCGTTGGTATCTTGTCTCAGTGATCGAACTACTTTGTTTTCTCCTCGTTCTTCCCAGAGGTTGGACTGTTTTTTCTTCAATTCCTGTTCTACTTACCAAAGAAAGAGGATGTGGTATTCTCTTACGGACCTTTTATAGGGGACTCTCTATGGTTATTAGGTCATACCCAGTGTGTTCATGGGTATTGTAGTCTTATTTTTCTTTTACTGTAAGATGATTGGCTGCTGAGCATTTCCTAGTAAAGAAATGAGAAGCATAATCCTCGCCTCCGTGTCCTTAATAGAATTGAAAATTCTTGTCACGTATGTTCGCAAATTTTGAATTTGTGTTTACAGTCCTATTAGGCCTCACTTGAGGCCCAAGCCTTTGCAGAGCCTAAATGGTCAGTATTTACACATGGTGCACACAGTGCCAAGCGCGTGGCTCCACCCACGGGCGTCTACTGGTCACTGACCCACAGCCTCGTTTCCGTAGTCCCCGCCCCTTGCAAATCCTCCTCAAGTTTGTCTTTCCAGTGCGACACGGATTCTATGTCAGTCCACGGAGGCTCAGATTATGCTTCCCAATCTTTACTGACAAAATACAGCAGCCAATAAAAAACTTTAAACTTGCATGACCCCCGGAAGGTAAACCCCCTCCAGTGTCTGCACCAATTACCGTCCAGTCCTTCACATAAGTGTCTGTGTAAACGTCGTGACGTCCTCTTTCTTTGCTGCTGCAGCAGCAGATAAGTGCCTTTCCCTTCATTCTCTTTATGTGATATATGTTAGGGGAGGTTGGTTTAACGGTATTTATTTACTTTGTTACGAGTGATTGGATGTTAGCACCGACTCGTTCACGAGCGCTGACGAGTGTTGGGTGTTTCCCGGAGCGCGTTAGCGGGTATCGGGTTTCCGTGACGCGCGCGTGCTAGCGGTAGGGGGCGGTGGAGCAGGAGGAGGCAGACGCGAGACTCTCGCGCTCAGGGAGCAGTCGAGTTGTGGTCCCAAACACTGCGCGCGAACGCGAGGAGCCGTTTATATTGAATCGGGAGAGATTGGCTCTTCGCGTGTAAGCGATTGCAGGACTGCATAAATCCCTGGCCTTGTGAACCCCTACCGGGGCAGTATCCGGATAAGAGCTTTGCTC
The DNA here is from genome assembly GCF_964204655.1 of Triturus cristatus. Classification (NCBI taxonomy): domain Eukaryota; kingdom Metazoa; phylum Chordata; class Amphibia; order Caudata; family Salamandridae; genus Triturus; species Triturus cristatus. The sequence continues at coordinate 30,319,066 of NC_140585.1, read as the reverse complement.
TAGGGGAGTGTAGGGGTCTCCTTCCACCTTTATATTTCGCCTCATAAGACCCTCAGTATATTGGTTTTTCTTAGAGTTTGTGACTGTGGAAAGGTCTGAGGTATCCCAGGGTTGCTCCCCCCCTTTTTAAAAGTTCCTCCAATCCTCTCTGCTTTGTGGCAATGGCGTACTACGCCAAAGAGGAAGATCAGTGGGTTGAGTGCAACCAGTTTGAGGAGTATCAGGAGCCTGACGAAGAATTGTTGGAGGAAAATCTGGTGGAAGCTTTGGACACCCACGTCCAGGGTTCGGTAAATAAAGCCCTGATCAAGGCTTTAAAGCCTTTTACTAAAACCCTTCATAGTTATGGCAAAAGGAAGATGAAATTTTCTCATAAGAGCGCGGGGCACACGCAGTCACCGGCCCACGTTTTAGCGCGCATGGCCAAGAACGTTATGAAGGACCATGGCTCCATGGCTCATTATACTACTGGGGAGTCTTCTCAGTCTACACCGGCTACCTCAGACTCCGAGGTGGAATCGGTGTTGCCTAAAAAGAAATCAAAGAAGACTAAACATACAGCTTATAAAGCAGATGACAGCCAGGCCCCCAAAAACCTTTTATTTGATCCTCAAAGTTTGATTCACCCTAGGTCCACCGAGTGGGTACCTTGCCCCGAAGTGGCACATTATGTGGCTAATAATTTGCGCCAAGGTTTTGAGAAAGAAGTACGGGAAGGTGGCGGATATACGCCAGAACTAGATCCAAATATGGCGACATTCATGAGGACGTTTGCGAAAGACCCCAAGAAGGGCTTAGATAGGGCTTGGCGGGGATGCCAGGACAAATTATTGGATGTCTCTGGCCCCCTCACGAAGATCCTCGAGGCTGCGGTCAATGTGAAGGATCAGAACGTCCCCATGAATACATCGGATGTCATGGAATGGGCCCAAAGGGCTTTATGTTTTCTGGGAAATGCCAATGTGGCTCTCTCCACGGAGAGGCGAAGATCCTTTTTAATGCGTATTGACTCCCAATTGGCGGAGATGGCCACTACAGAACCGGGTTCCCTCGCCAATGGCATGCTTTTTGGGGACAAGTTTGTTAAGGAGATGGGGAAGTATGTGGCCACTTTTTCAGCGTTGGACAAGGCCCAAGCGAACATTAAAAAAGTGTTTCACACGGGTGTTTTTGACAGGGCCGGCCGCTCACGAGGTCGAGGGTTCGGCAGAGGTTTTAGTCAGACCTCACGAGGAGCGGAGCAACGAGGCAGAGGTAATCAGAGACCACAATTCTATCCCTCCCGTAATAGGGGAGGAAGAGGCAGAGGCCAGAGAGGAGTCTACCGAGCACAACAGAACACGGCAGGAGATGCCTCCTATTCAGGTACGAGTCCTAAGTCCCAAGGAGTGCATGGTGGGTGGTCGGATAGCTTTATTTTTCCACAGATGGCAGAGTCTCACGACCGACCCCTGGATTTTACAGACTGTGCAGGGCTTTCACATAGAGTTTTATGCCTCTCCAGATCAGACACACACGCCCAACCCTCTACATTTTTCCCTACTAGAGCAGAGTTTCATCGACAGGGAGGTGGAGGCGTTGCTCCAGAAAGGGGCAATAGTGGAGGCCGTACCTCACACGTGGGGTTTTGTAAGTACCATTTTCGTGGTCCCCAAAAAGACCAAGGATTTCGCCTGGTACTAAATCTCAAGGAGTTCAACGCATGGGTCGTGTATCGCCATTTCAAAATGGAAGGCATACATCTCCTGCGGGACATCCTCCTAGAGGGCGATTGGCTGGTTCGATTGGACCTAAAAGACGCCTATCTCGCAGTTCCTATATTCCCTCCGCACAGGCGTTTCCTTCAATTTCTTTGGCGAGATCAATGGTTCGAGTTTTCCGCCATGCCGTTCGGCCTTTCGTCCGCCCCTTGGTGTTTCACCAAATTGATGAAACCGGTAGTACAGTGGTTGAGAGAAAGGGGAGTACGCCTGATCATTTACCTCGACGACATATTGATTATGGCTCAGTCGAAGGACCTTCTGTTAGTCCACCTTTCATGGACGAAACAGCTCCTGCAGGAGTTAGGATTCATTCTGAATTTGGACAAGTCCATTCTGGTACCAGCACAGGTAATGGATTTTCTGGGTTCACAGATCAACTCCCTTATGACGCAGTTACTTCTTTCTCTCAAGAAGAGAGTGGCGATCAGGAAGGAGTTGAGGAGAGCGCTTGTCTCTCCGACAATATCATTGAGGACTTTGGCTTGCCTGGTTGGGCTGTTGCATCTTCCATTCAAGCGATATTTCCGGGTCCATTGGACTACAGGGCCCTACAGAGACTGAAGATATTACATCTGCGCAAGGGACTTTCGTACGCGCAGCAGATTGTACTGTCGTCAGAGGCACGTACGGAGATGAATTGGTGGTTAGAACATATGGACGCCTGGAATGGCAGAGCCATTTTCTCAACCAATCCGGATGTGGTGATAGAGTCGGACGCCAGTCGTTGGGGCTGGGGAGCACGTTGTGGGACTCTAGAAACAGGGGGTCGGTGGTCCCGGGAGGAGTTGAATCTGCATATCAATTGCATGGAGCTTCTAGCAGGCTCATTTGCGATTCGCACGTTGGCTCCTCAACGGGTCTCGTGCTGCATTCTTCTCCGCATGGACAATGTGTCCGCGGTCCGTTACATAAATCGCCTGGGAGGCACCAGATCTCGCCTTCTGGCGGAAATGGCCACGGACTTCTGGAATTATTGCCTGGACCATCACTTTGTGGTGACAGCGGAGTATATTCCCGGTTCGACCAATGTGGTAGCCGATTGGAATTCTCGATATTTGAGGGACGCCAGCGATTGGAGACTGCATCCCAGAATTTTCAGAGCCTTAGACCTCAAGTGGCGACCTTGTGCGATGGACCTGTTCGCATCCAGACTCAATCGTCAGGTTCCTCTGTTTTACAGCTGGCGTCCAGACCCTCTAGCGGTCAGTTCGGATGCCTTCCTTCAGTCGTGGATGAGGGGCATTCTATATGCATTTCCACCGTTTGTCATGATCCCCAAAGTGCTGGCGCAGGTACGCAGACAGAGGCCGGAGGTTATTCTGATATCACCGTGTTGGAAGGCACAAGCGTGGTTTCCGAGCGCGCTGGAGTTAACATGTGCGCCTCTGGTTCGAATTCAGTCATTCCCAGATATCCTCACGGACCCTCAAGGTCTTCGACATCCTTTGGTCCTACAAGACCAGTTAGTCCTCATGGCTTGGAGACTTTCAGGCGTCGTTGGCAAGTGCCGGGAGTTTCACAAGACACTCTCTTCTTCCTGTCCCAAGCTTGGGCACCCTCCACACACAAACGGTAATAATCCGCTAGGAAACGATGGGTTAGTTGGTGTAGTGAACGACAGAACGATCCTATGGGATCCGATATACATATGATTGTAAATTTCTTGTCGGAGCTTGCCAGATCGGGGCTAGCGTATAGGACTGTGAACAACTTCAGGTCAGCGATTTCAGCGGGACATCCGCATGTGGAGGGCAAACCGGTGGGGGAGCATCCACTGGTTTGCAAGGTGGTGCGAGGTATTCGGTTGGTGAATCCTCCCCAACCTAAGTATACGGCTCTTTGGGACGTTACTGTGGTCCTACGTTTTCTAATAAACTGGCCAAGTAATGAAGGTTTGTCAAGGAAGCAATTATCGGCGAAATTAACGATTTTGTTGTGCCTGATCTCATGCAGACGAGTATCTGACGTACGGGCCTTGGATTTGGCAGGTAGAGTATTTACTCCTTCGGGAGTTTCATTCACGATTTCAAAACGTACAAAGACACATTCGCATTGTATTTCTTACCCTGCTTTTCCTCATCACAGCAAATTATGTGTGGTCAAGTGCTTAAAGGTTTATGAGGATTGTACTAGAGAATTTTGAAATGATGTGTTGGGGCAACTGTTGATTTCTCCTCAGAGACCTTTTCGCCCGGTCACGACTGCAACTCTGGCCAGGTGGGTTACTTGGTTACTGGGTTTAGCAGGTGTGGATACTTCTAAATTTGGAGCTCATTCAGTTAGAGGGGCTATGGCCTCCAAGTCATTTGGCGCCGGTTCCCGGCTGCAAGACATCATGACTGTGGCGGATTGGTCTACTGATTCCACTTTTAAGACTTTTTATCATAAACCTATTGTGGATGTGGCTTCGGTGGTGGTGGAACAACTTTAAACTAGCATAATCTGAGCCTCCGTGGACTGACATAGAATGAAAAATTGTCTAGCAGTCGCGACAAAGAATTTTCAATTCTATTAAGGACACGGAGGCGAGGATTATCCCACCCAGGCTACAAGGTCAGTGACTATATTATGTTGATTATGATGCATTTTATTATCCAGGCTACAGTGCAGTGACAATATTATGTATATTATAATGCAGTTTACCCACCCTAGAGTTAATCCATAATTACGGTATTTCCATTAGTTTGGAATGGAATTTACGGTGTTGGTTTCCATTTTAGGTGACCAGAGCAAGCAGACCTGAGCCTGAAGGAGTAGTATACCTGCAGTGCTGAGTTCACTGGAAGTTGCGGACAGCTCCGGTTGTAACAAGGTTCTACGTCACGTTGAGTTTCCAGTTATGGTTGGACGGTTGAAATTGATCGCAAAGAAAGAGGACTTCACGACGTTTACACCGACACTTATGTGAAGGACTGGACGGTGATTGGTGCAGACACTGGAGGGGGTTTACCTTCCGGGGGTCATGCAAGTTTAAAGTTTTTTATTGGCTGTTGTATTTTGTCAGTAAAGATTGGGAAGCATAATCCTCGCCTCCGTGTCCTTAATAGAATTGAAAATTCTTTGTCGAGCGACTGCTAGACAATTTTTCATCCCTTCCAAACATGGCAGTCGAGCCCTTGTCCTTCTTCTGTCTCTTCAGCGAGGCCCCGCCTTCTTCTTCAGGTATGTTAGGTAAGAGAGCGGAAGGCACCAAGTTGAGGCTGCAGCGGGGGTGTCCTGAGGAGCGTGTTACCGCCAGGCAGGTGTCCGTTATAGCGAGTCCCACTCTGTGAGCCAAAGGCTCGGCTGCACGAGAGAGACGCATCCTTTTCACCCGTGAAGAATGGCTGTATCCCCCCTCCCCCTCTGATGGTTCGATCCGGGTGCTCGTTGGCTGGCTCGCGCTTTGTCACGTGACACTCGGTTTTTCGCGCGCTGTTTGGGAGAGGTCAGGTGTCTGAGTTACTGAGCGCTCTTCCTTACGAGCTCCTCTTCAGGGCGCTGCCTCTTCGTATTCCCGGCTGGTAGCACTCTCTCAGGTAGGTGACGCCAGGGACCGGGGCGGGGACTGGACTTCCGTACCGGGGGCGGTATGGCGACGGCTTCGAGCCTTCCATCTCTCCCTGGGAGGGCGGTGGCGGCAGAGCTTCAGGCGCCCTCTCCTTCGGGCCCCACCAGGCGCTCCCCTGTGCTTAGAACGGGTCAAGCGCATGAGGAGGGGGGGGCACTATGGGCACTAAATCACTGGTAGAAGGGGGGACAGCAGCAGGGCCTTGAGCATAGACTGTAGCACACGTGGAGCGACCCGCGGGGTGCATCACTGGGGGGGGGGGGCAGGGCTCTGACTGTGGAGCTGGTAGCGCCGGTGCAGAGTGACCCACGGGTTCTATCACTGCTGGGAGGGGGCGGGCGAGAGGGTGAAGTGCTTCATGCTGCCTCTTTAGATTGTGGCAGCTCGTGACCACAGTGTGACCCCAAGTTGTATCACTGCTGGGGAGCAGGGCTCTGACTGTGGAGCTGATAGTACACATGGAGCGAGTGACTCGCGGGGTGCATCACTGCTGGGGGGGAGGGGGTGCCGGTCTCTGAATGTGGAGCTGGTAGCCTGTGGATAGTGACCCACGGGGTGTATCACTGCTGGTGGGGGGCGGTGCAGGGCTCTGAGCTCGTAGCACGTGTGCAGAGTGGCCCACATGTCTCCCCGCTTGGGGGAGAGGGGGTGGCTGAAGTGCTTCGTGCTGTTGGTGTGTAGATTGTGGAGCTGCCAGCTCATGAGCAGCGTGAGACCCCAGGTTGTTGGGTACCTCTTGAGCGCGCCACCCATCGGTCGCACAGTCGAGCCCTGCCCTCTTTGCCCTGAGGGCTTCCATACCCCCCTGCCCTTCCGTCTGTGTAGCCATGCTAGTTGCCATTCTGTGTGCAGCCTCAGCTTGTGTATGACACACCTTTGATTAGCACATTACTGGAGCAGAATGCACCCATGGACGAGTGATTCTCAACCGCTTCTCTCTAGGAGAATACAATTATGGCCCCCAAAGCCCGGAAGAGAAAGGTGGCGGAGGCCGGAGATGCCATGAATGGCCAGGTGAACGGTGCAGAAGGAGCGGAGAAGAAAGCGAAAGGGACCGGTGGTGAGGGCTCGCTGCGTGTGGTCGTTGAGCACTGGTGAGTGTGGCTTGGCTTCCTAAAAGGGCTCTGGGGTGGGCTGGCTCCCAAGTAAATCCATCTCCACATGTAGAGGTGTGGCGAGGGGAGGAATCGGACAGATTTGTGCTAATCGCATCGGTGGAGCGTTGCATCTCCCCAAATATGAGATGCTTCCCTTATTTTGGAAAAGTAAGGGAGCATTGATTGCAGCATAAACCATTGCAAGTTCACAAAGGATTATAGCAGTTTAATGCAGTCTCAAAACACGTTCTATTCCATAACTACTAAATGTCTTAAAGGCACCTGCAATTTAGACTAAAAACCTTACTTTGTTTAGGGGTTGTGGTTGTTTTCTTAACCTAGAAACATTGCTGCTCGTTTGGTTAACTAATAAAGCTGTAGCTGACAACGAAATTTTGCTCCAACACAGCAAGAGCTGACGAGTGTATGGGCGTCAGGCCGATGCAGTGATTCAAGCGCTGCGTCAGGGAACCCCAGACCTCCAGGTGGAGGTAAACACAGAGAAACCAAGGAAGAACAGCTTCGAGGTGACCCTGGTGAAAGAAGATGGAAGCAGTAAGTAAGGCCACGCCTGGGGGCAGAACCTTTGGGACTGGTGTAACCTATTAAAATAGACTGGGCTTCTTGTGAGGGTGAACGCAGTGAAGATGGATGCACAGGTCCGTGTGAACAAAGAAGTTGTTCGGCTGTGAATGGGCCATCTCAATTAGCACAAGTGTTTTCTCGTGGGAGAAGTGGGTGGGTGCAGGATAGAAGCACAGGCATGTAGGAACAATCAGTGAGGAGGGGATAGGAGGTGGAGAGAGAGCAGAGTAGAGGCACGAGGTGAGTGAGCAACCTGTTAACTGTTAGGTATATTGTTAGTTACCATGATTGAAAAGCCAATGTTAACTTGCTCAGTCCTTGTGTTTAACAGAAGTGGAGCTGTGGAGCGGCATCAAGAAGGGGCCCCCACGCAAGCTGAAGTTCCCAGAACCAGAGGTCATCGTGGATGTTTTTAAAAAGAATGCACAGTAAAGTGCTGTGACTGGAGGAGACTAAGGTGAACTTTTCGACTTGATTTGATTTTTGCTGGCCTATTGTTTTATTTCGTTCTGGGGGTGGGGTTGGCCATGTGGTATGGGCTAGACTGTTCTATTTGGAAGGAATTTACCTTGATTTTTACGAGAGTGGTTCTTGTCTGGAGTGGCACTAGAATGACTGTTACCTAACTGTGATCTTCATTACTTCCAGTCAGCCTTCCACACCACCGTTCTTGCTTCATGTGCGCCTTTGTGCCTCTACACAGCATTCATCTGTAAAAATAAACTATTACTATAATGCCTCATCAACATGGCCCCCACTCACAGGAAGTACTATGAATCTAGGAATATATAGGCAAAACACTTCTGTAGTACCCAAGCAAAAGTCCTAGTAAAAGTCCCCCTTCCCTGTCACTTCCCTCGTAGGGAGCGATAGAATGCAGGACTGGGACGAGAAAGTCTGACTTGGGAGTAATTACCAGTACTGATAAGTAGCAGTCATTACCTAAGTCTTCAGTCTTCCTCGCCAGTCATTACTTCATTAGCATACACTTAAGCCATAGGGGGGGGGGGGACAAAGACAACACCCATTGTCTATTCAAACAGAGTATGTTCTGGACACAATCTCATCTCCTGGTATGGAGTTGATGATTATCTCCATGGACCCGCCCAGGGCTATAAAGTAATAGGAGCAGTAGTATCACCCTCCGGGGGAAAATAAGGCCTTTTGTGCCTCACTATTAGAAACACTTGCTCCATTTGTCCTGCAAACAGAATATTTTTTTCTTTTTAGGTGATTTTAACTTTCATTTTGAAATTGATACTAATACTGATACAGTTGATCTGCTGGCAGTTATGGAAACGTTAGACCTCTTTCCTAGAGTATTTAATCCGACGCATATATCAGGTCATACACTTGATAATATTTTAACAAATATTTCCAGTCTTATTATAGAACCACCTCAAGAAGTAAGTTGGTCGGACCACATGGCCTTGAGCTTTTCCTTTTCTGCCCCTAAATGCCTAGGTCTGCCGCAAGGGCAGAGAGTTACGCGCAGACAATGGAGGAAAAGAACAGCAAAAAGATTTGGTACAGTATTCTCTCCGCGATTTAGTGATTGTAATGACATCAATGAAGCTTTCTGCAAAGTGGAGTCCGAGATAATAAGGGCTTTTGATACTATTGCCCCGAACAAAACATCGATAATCCATGATAGAATTTGCCTATGGTACTCTGATAGCTTAATGGTGGAGAAAGCCGCTTGCAGAGTTAGAGAACGCAAATGGAGGAAATCAAAACTAGGGGAAGACAGATTGGCCTATAATATAGTACATAGGATGTACCTTAACAACTGCAACATAGCAAGACTAACATTTCTAGCCACCCGAATAGATGAGTGAACGGTCCTTGTCAGAATAATGCAGGAGAATTCATATAGAATAGAATAAATTCTATATGAAAACTATCCAGCCGGATAGTGTAATTTAATCCAATTTATTTTAATTAACCAAAACACAAACAAACAATAGTGGGATACAATCCTGTATCCAAAGACATAAAAGTGAAGTGGTCCGTGAATAATTGGTGACTTATAAGTGAGTCAAACAATAGTGGGATACAATCCTGTATCCAAAGACATAAAAGTGAAGTGGTCCGTGAATAATTGGTGACTTATAAGTGAGAGTAAAAAACAATCAAGACATTCAGGCAAAAAAAGCTTGTTGAAAGATGAAACAAGCGAAATAATTCACACGGCCGTGACACAGTTGTCCAAAGATAAATGGTGTGCACGGTGTTTAAAAGGTCGACGTTTCGATCCCGTTTACAACCGTAATGGGATCATCATCAGGACAGAGAATGATTGCCTGAGAACATACATAAGAGTCTAACAGTTAAGATACAGAGCATTTCAACTAGGGGGAAAAAAATGGGGGGGGGGGGGGGAGTATATGCGTGTTAGAGGAGAAATTAAGAGCAAAGAACGCATTATGTAAACGACGCACAAGTGTGTTCTGATGTGAAGAACCTTGGGAGTCCATTAGGAGAAAGCGCTGGGGGTGTTATAAGGTAAGAGCGCAGTGTTAGATCAAGGATAAGGAAGGAGCTTTGATAAAGCAGCCTATCTAGCGAAACTGAAAAAACGCGGATTACCTAAAGATGGAGACCTGGAGATTAGGGATATTGGACTCCGAGAATTAGAGGGAAAGCCATCTATCTGAAAAGGCAAATGGTATAGTTGCTGGGAGGCGGTCAAAAATAAAACCTACCAATGGCGGTCACGATGTAGGAGTAACCGGCAAGGAGGGATTAAATCCGAGATAAAAGTGGCCGAGTCAAGGGAACTTGTAATATAAAAGGAGGGAGAATGGAAGGCGCGTGAAGCTAAGGGTTGGTGGCTTAAGAACCGCATCGTGGGCCGTCGGTTCTTACCTTCATGTGTGTTGGTATTGGGTATGCAGGGGGGGGGGGGCGGTCAGTTGATCAACAGTAAGGATGGCAATGCAGCAACAATGGTCAATGAGCCGAGTAGATGGGTGGCAACTTGATGCTCGATGAGCAGAATTTAACCTGTAACGGGGAGAGGGGTCGTTACGAGGGCGGTGATACCATGGCAATTGTTAGCTAGCTGATCTCCGGGCCTCCATCTTTAGGTTATCGGCGTTTTTTCAGTTTCGCTAGATAGGCTGCTTTATCAAAGTTCCTTCCTTATCCTTGATCTAACGCTGCGCTCTCACCTTATAACACCCCCAGCGCTTTCTCTTAATTTGACTTTCCTGGCCCCCTTGCTCATTACCCTATATATTAATAGATTAGATCTAATTCTAGGTAAGGCCAGCCTCGACACTCCGTGTATAGGGAACCGTACCTTACCTGCTCTTCTATACGCGGATGATGCTGTCCTTCTGGCTCGTACCCCGCTGGGATTACAGAGATTATTGAACTCCTTCGGGGACTTCATGAGCTCACTGGACCTTGTGGTGAATAGCTCTAAATCGCATGTGATGTCCTTGGGTACTCAGAAAAATAAAGTTAACAAATTTTACTGTAAAGGAGTGGAGGTTACTAGAGTTAAGGTATTTACCTACTTGGGGGTCATATTTGATGATAGATGCTCGTGGGCCCCTCAGTTTATAGCTAAAAAGAATAGTGTAGGTAGATCATCTTCCGCTATATTAAGTTTTGCCCGACGCTTGGGTGGCAAACCATGTGACGCAGTTCTTGCCATCTACAGGGCAAAATGTCTAGCCATAGCGGTTTATGGTGCTGCTATTTGGGGGTATAAAAAAGCGGAGGGAATCCAGATGGCAGAAAACCAATTTTTTCGTTCACTTCTCTCCATCCCCCAATCATCTCCAACTTTTTCAATACACCAAGAATTGGGGATGGGTTTTGTCTCTGATCATATAAGTTTGGCTCCCCTAACATTTTGGTTGAACTGTCCCTTAACAGAGTGATCTTAAGAGAGTGCATCAGTTTAGATAGAATGGCCGATATCCCTTGGCTCTTGTATATCAAGAAAACGTTTTATAAGCTAGGGCGTCCAGAGATTTATGAGAACCCAGAAACAATTACTAAGGGGGATATTGGCTGGGTTAAAGTTCAGTTTTTGAACTTAAGGTCTCATGAGCGGGAGGAAGAGGAGCTTACAAAAACCTCGGTAAGGGCTCATTTTTTACTAATAACCTCTCCCCAGATTGAGCCCTACCTTAAGCTGGTCAGGAACCACTATCATCGTTGGTTGTTGACCAGATTTCGTTTTAACCTGATTCACCTTGTTTTAGGGAGCTTTCAAGGATGGAGTAAACCCGTAGATGCTGCTTTTTGTAACTGTGATGGTTGCTCACTCCAAGACACTGTGCACTTTATCTTTTTCTGTAAACATTATGTTGAAAGCAGAAAGAAGTACATCATTCCATTGTTGCAAGGGAGAGGCTTTTATCAAGTAAAACCTGCTTTGATGTACTTGCAACTATTAAATTGCCCTTGGAACATTTTTAACATCGCTAACTTTCTGGTTGCTGCAGCCCGGGCAAGGAAAAAACTTGACGTACAACTCACCATATGATTTTAGTGATATATGCATTTGTCGGGATGAATTTTTATAATGTTGTTGTTATATTGTATTTGTGTCTAATTAGTTATATGTAGCACTGTGATGTACGTTTGTGATTTTAATTAATCGATTTAAAGTGGTTTGACTGACTTCCAAGGCTCTTCACAAGAGAACACACCTCAGCGTTTACATAATGCGTTCCTTGCTCTAATTCTTGGAGTCTAATATCCCTAATCTCTGGGTAGCCAACTTTAGGTAAAAAGTGCATTTTCAGTTTCTTTAGATAGGCTGCTGTATTGAAGCTCCTCCCTTGATCTAACGCTGCGCTCTCACCTTATACCACCCCCAGCGCTTTGTCCTAATTGACTCCCAAGGTTCTTCACAATAGAACACACTCGTGCGTTGTTTACATAATGCGTTCTTTGCTCTAATTTCTCCTCTAACACGCATAATGTTTTTTTCCCCTCGTTGAAATTCTCTGTCTTAACAACTGTTAGACTCTTGTGTATGTTCTCAGGTAATCATTCTGTCCTGATGATGATCCCATTATTGTTGTAAACTGGATCGAAACGTCGTCTACCTTTTAAACACAGTGCACACACATTATCTTTGTACAACTGTGTCACGGTCGTGTGAATTATTTCGCTTGTTTCATCTTTCACAATTTTCAACAAGCTTTTTTTATTTTTTGCCTGAATGTCTTGTGATTGTTTTTTACTCACTTATAAGTCACCAATTCTTCATGAACCACTTCACTTTTATGTCTTTGGATACAGGATTGTATCCCACAATTTTTTTTATTTTTTGTGTTTTGATTACTTAAAATAAATTGGATTAAATTCCACTATCCGGCTAGTTAGTTTTCATATAGAATTGATTGTTCTATATTAATTCTCCTGTATTCTCTGACAAGGACCGGTGTTCACTAAAATCGATACCCATAGGTCCTTGCTTACCTTACTGGGTCCCCTTGTGAAAAAACCCGAATAGATGAGGCAAAGTGTTCTTCCAAAGAACTCTTTAGGATTCTTAAGGAGTTCACTACTCCAAGAACCGGCAATCTTGCTTCACTCCCCACACGAGAATTCTGCGGTGAGCTTGACAAGTATTTCAAAAGTAAGATAGACAATATCTGACTCCTTTGAGCAGGGTTTGGAGAACAGGGAAGAAATCCTAATCTCAGATAATTCCTCCCTACCGAGACTGGAGACCTTTGCAACTATTACTAGGGAGCAAGTTCTACCACTGCTGAAACATTAAGTCAGGCTCCCCATCTGATGTGGCTCACCCGCCTCCCCACATCATGTCTGACCTAGCAATGGAGTTGGTAAATCCAATTGGTGAAATCTGCAATCTCTTTAGCAACCTCCTCCTTTCCATCAAAATGAAAGAAGGCATTTATTAAACTTCTTCCCAAGAAACCCTCAGCAGATTGTGCCGACTTACAAAACTACAGACCTATTTCTCTTCTTCCTGGCTGCTCAAAAATAATGGAGGCCCTGGTCAACTGACAACTTTCAGACTATCTGGAACAGTACGATCTTTTGGACTCCTCGCAGTCGGGCTTCACGGAGTCTGCCTTGACAGAGGTAACAGATACTATCAGGCTGCTGCTAGACTAAGGGACCCCTACAATGTTGGTCCGTTTAGATCTGTCAACAGCCTTTGACACCATCTCTCACAGAATCTGATTAGATAAACTGCAAGAGATTGGTGTCACAGGGTTGGCATTAGAGTGGCTGCAGAGTTTCCTATTGGATAGATCTCAATGTGTACAACTGGACACCCTTGTTTCCCAGACTACAACGGTGGACAAGGGTGTACCTCAAAGCCCCACCCTGTTCAGTATCTGTGTTGTCTCTGGCCACCGTCATATAATCTTGTAGGTTCCAAACCATCTCTTATGCGGACGATAAGCAGGTTGATAGTCCCCATAGAGAAGGACCCCACGGTGACCAGAGACCGATTTAGCGTTGTATGCTAAAAATAGCCACATGGATGAGCGAGAACTACCTGTAACTTAATTCCATCAAACTTATTATTTGGTAAAGCAGAGGACTTGTGGACTGAGGAGTGGAGGCTTGGAGAATCTCCCACCCCCAAAAAATGGGTAAAAATCTGGGCATTTTATTGGACAATAACCTATCCATGAAGGAGCATGTTAAGACTTATCAGGCAAGTGTTTTGGACTGATGCACACATTAAAAAAGATTTTCCCTTGGATTCCTCTCTCCACTAGAAGGGTCCTGATGAAGGCACTTCTAGTCAGTAGACTAGATTACGGAAACGCTCTCCTAGTGGGGATGAGGGAGGACCTGCTCTCTAGGCTACAAGCCGTTCAAAATACGGCGGCACCCCTAGCATTAAATAAACCAGCGCATACTCCATCCCTACCGTTATTGAGTTACATTGGCTTCCTATTGGGAAAAGAGCAGTTTTCAAACTTATAAGCCTAGTTTTTAAAGCACTCTATGGACGGGGACATAAATACCTAACTATGAAATTAGAATGGTACACCCCGGTACGACAGCTAAGATCCAGTGGCCAAAAGCTCCTTCAAATGCAGAGAATTAAAGTTAAGATGGGTGGTCGAGCCTTTTCCCACCTGGCTCCCAAATATTGGAATGCGTTGTCAGAAGATCTGCAGTCTTGTCCCACCTTAATTATCGTTAGGGCTCCCGGTTTTATGGTATTTATTTTTTGCCCATTTCCGTCTGTATTTATCCATATTTATTCTGGGCCATTTTAACTGTATTTATCCATTTTTTTTTTGTGTTTCGCGTATAAACGAAGTTGTAAAACTGTACATTTCCATATCTATTTTACTGATAAACGCGCACTCGTATGTTGATGTCTGTCGTGTTTTGGCTATTTAAGCTGCCAAAATATTACATAACGATACATCTAGTACTAAATACTAGCATTGTACCAGAAATGTAGGTTGGCATATCCAGTTATTTAAAGAAATTTCATCCTGTTTTTTAATTTCCCATGCTGTCCATCTGCTCAGCTGCTGGCCTATAATTCATGAAAGAGCACGGAGAGACACTTAAACAAAGTACAATTTTCTGTATTTATCCACTTTTAAAAATAAATGCAGACAGAAAACACATTGCTTTCTGTCTGTATTTATCTGTAAAAATCCGTAAAAACGGAAAACAGGGAGCCTTAATTATCGTTAAACACCTAAAAACTTGGCTATTTAACTGTATCTCTGCATGAAGATGCCTGCTTCCTGGGTGCCGAGAGATCCCCTTGGGGATGATTCGTGCGCCATATAAATCATAAATATCAGAAACATACAAAAACTTTTCACTGCAGAAAGCACAGCCCTACCAAAGCAAGCAGAGCAAACCTCACCCAATTGTAATTTTTATTGGGAAAAGAAAGTATGATTGTCAGACCAAGTGGTTGCTAAGCAGATATCTTTGAGTGAAGCCCCATTAAACGCTGCCCAGGGGGAGATCGCCCTAGTGTAACATCCCTGAACCTGAGAGAGAATAGGAAAATGGGCTATCAGGCTGGAAGGCAGGATATCCAGATCCCCAAGAAAGGTGACCTGAGTAATTGTGTAAACCACATAGGGATAACTCGATCACCCCCCAGGCAGTGTTCAACAGTCCTGAACAGAATGAAGGAACATGTCTATGCTCAGTAGGATATTAGCAAGCTAGCTTCTGCGAAGATGGATCCTGTACATACCAGATTGCAACACTGCGCATCATCTCGCCTTTTCTCTTCTTGCTGACCATATACCGGTACAAGTAGCCATCCACAGCATGGAGAAGAAATGGGTCCAGTGAACACCTTGGGCGCAGCTCAACGACCTGGACTTCGCAGACAACCTGGCCCCATCTCCCATAATCATCTGGAAAAGAAGTCCGAGGTGGCGGCCATATCGGTACAACTTGACCAATATTCACAGGGGAAATTCAATATCCTGAAGGCTAACACTCCCCACAAATGTGGTCGCTCTTACAGGCGATGCACTGGAAGAGGCTGAGGCCTTCACCTACCAGGGCAGTGTTGTAGACCAGCAAGGCTGTACATACCTATGTCAAGGCAAGCATCGACAAGGCAATGGCTGCCTTCTTTCAGCTGAAGATCTGGAGCTCCAAGGACCTACATCTGCAACCCAAGATCAGGCTTTTTAATACAAATGTAAAGTCAGTACTTGTGTATGGAGCAGCAACTCGGAAGACAACAGTGATCAGTGCAAGTATGTTTGCCCGGAGAGAGACTGCTCAAATTGCAACCATCTCCTGTGTTTGGGAATTGCCTAGCAAAGCCCATGCAACTGCTCAGTGTCGCAGGACTGCCAATGCTCTGACCGCTCGCCACAAAAGGAGAGCGGCCCAAAGGAAATATTGTGACTGTGCTCAGCAGCAATCACGTGCAGCAGGCACCTGCGGTAGCGGCTGCCTCCCAGTCGTTTACCGAGAGAGGCAACATGCCATTTATCAGCAAGAAGGAAAGCCCAATGCGGCCACTATAGCAGGCCACAATGTCAAATATTCAATAAACTAAATATACAGGGTACCTGAAATAATGAAAGAGAAGTACAAGTAAAGAGGAAAACAGGATATGTTCTGCCGTGGCTCTATCTGTATGTCCCCAGATTCAGTGCTTCCTGTGGGGGCCATATTGGTGTCTGCATTATTGAGAAGAAGAAAAAATCATTTGTTAATGCTGTGCACGAGACAACGGTGCTCATAAAGTAAGGACTGGGACGAGGTAAGTGATGCAGCTGAGAGTAGTAGTTAACTGCTGAGATCATTGCAAGCATTCCACCATCTTAATCTAAAAAAAAAAACCAAAATCCAGTTATAAATGAAAGTACCACAGTTCAAGCAGACAAAGCTCCTAGTCATTTCTCCTTGGAAGACAATAAAACTATAACATCAGCACCTTCACAGTGAAGGACGGCAACTTTGCCTATACCACATGGACAGTGGGTGATAATCTTAGCCTAACTTTTACGTCTGTGATTTCACCACCACCCCCCCTTCCCCACTACTACCCCTGAAGTAGATTAAAAGCGAGCTGACCGAAATTGTGATAATTCTTTGTCGTTATGTGCCCCAAGAATGACGGGGGTTACTTATCATTGTAATGATGCCCCATGCCTCTCCCCTCCCCCCCTGATATCAGTATTTAAACCTATAAATGTGACCCTATGTGTTTCAACTGGAAATAATGTTATCACACGGTATTTGGTATTATTGATTGTGTATGTAAAAAGAAATCTTGGTATCAATTAGGGCTGGGTGAGCTCTAGAAGTTCTGATGGAGACACCCTAGGTAACCAAGACCGTTCTCAAAGATTTTATTGCTCTTTATGGGAAGACTAATTGCACAAATGTAAATATGGTTCTATAAAAAAATCCTTGGCCCACAGTGCTATCTTTTGAGCCTCTTTAATTTTTTAACATAACCTGACGTCCCCTATGTCTAAGTAGCTTTATGGGAAATTCAGGTATGGAATTATGCAGACAAAGGCATTTTGTCTGACTTGGGATAGGGAATATAAAGGGAATGATGGCTGCCCTGCACGAAGGAAAGTTTGTGAAACAGTGCTGCGCTTGTTTATCTTCTGTGATGTGTTTAATTCTGTGAAGAAAATGGATCCTACCAAATTTGTTGGGGGTTAGGCAGCAGTTAAAAGTATTAAGAATCCTCAGAACATGCACAGATAGTTTTATAGTTCACAACATGGCCGCATTTTTTTACCACTTTGGATAATGCGGAAAAAAAAATGGCACACACTTTAGGTATCCTCATTTATATTCTATTGCTTAGGTCATCAGTTCTAAGATAGCTTTCATGAGCTTGTGTTGCCTAGTCTGTTACAAAATATTGTAATCAGTTTTTATTGTCCAATGAAATGCATGTATGTTTTTATGAATCTTATTAAGTAATGATTTGAATTTGGTATCATGGTCTACCTTGACCTTTGAAAAGAAAAAACAATTCTCTATTAGATGCATATGATCTATATAGTGTTTGAACCTTTAGGTGAGCTTGCTCGTGGTCAGCGGCTACTTTTCTATGAGCCGTGTAATCCACTGCATCGATCGACAGCACTTGTTGATGCGCCTTTTGAGTTTCTTGTACAAATATAAAAATAAGGAAATAAAGACCAACTTGAAGCAAGGTTTTGTACAGCATTCAATTACTTCTAAAACTCTGCAGCATGTGTACCATCTTACTTTGCACACTACACATCCTAATGTCTAACATGGGGAGTAGGAAAAGGCACCAGGCTGATTGCTGGAGCTTTACAATTTGTCATAAACCAGTATAGCAGAACTTTTATCTGAATTCAATTGCAACCATTTTCTGCAGTCTCCCAAATGCTGTTCTAGCCGAGATGGGCTACTAAATCAGCAATTCATTTGTCTGAAGTTGCCACTGATGCTGTAAAGGGCTGATCATGGTGTGAAGCATTCACTTTTGGGCACTTGTGCACCTGCTCAAACTGTCAGTCTGCTTCTTGGAGGTTCGAGGATTAACAATGCTACTGTGGTTTGTGAAAATCCATAAATGCTTACTTTGTACTGGGCTGTGGGAACCACCCAATTTGTTGGAATACCTCACTATTTCGCTAGTTTTCAGTTGGCAGTACTTAACATTCAGCTGAGCGGTTAACGGTGCTCAAAATAAAAACATTTGCTACCTTTTTGTGATAAGACTAATATGCTTAGCTATTTTAAATGTTCCAGAGTAGACACAGCAAGTGTAGAGAAGTTCAGAAATGTCACAAGCTGTAAATCATGGCTAGATGAAAACAACGTGCTGAAATGCTGAGCCTTAGTTGGGTTTTTGGCTCAGATGTTTGGTGTGCGCAGAGCAAGAGCTTCACCTCTGCTTGCACACAATCCATCAAGGCTGCTCCTTCCCTTCAGGCCTGAACTGTTGACACTGCCATATTATAATGCATGGGTACAGGCCGTTTGACTGTAACTGGACAACATGTTGATGGGTCTAGGAGATAAAGCATCTTTGACTAGTAGAAATAGAATATGGAGCCCAGGATAACTAATGGCATGTTCATCCGAAGCACATTGACATGTAGTTTGTTTTTTACTAGATGCACTAAAGTGTCATAATCTGCTGGAGCTCTTATCAAGTATTGCAATATTTCATGCATTCATGTTTTTTTTTTTTTCTTGCAGCACACCAGATCAGTGTTTTCTTCTGAGTGCTGGGACAACCCATGACGAGTAGCGACCAACGGGCCTGCCCCAGTCGTTCCTCTGATGTTTGCTGCGCCTGTCACTTTAGGAGGGGATTTGTGGGCTGGTACTGCTTTAGAGCCCTCCTTGGTGGTGTCTCCGCAAGGACCACATTCACTACTTTTATAGCAGGTTTCTTCTCTTGAGTGTGCCTTTTTTTGTAATAAAGATGTTTTTTGGTAAATAAGGAGACTTGTTTTCATTGGAGGACGGATTGCTGAGTATGGTGCATCGCAAGAACACATGTTTGAGACTGGTTGCTGGGCCTGCACGATACGTATTTGCATTGGCTCATACGGCCTATGATGAACAGATACAGTACATCATGAAGGACCGCATGAGGCCTTTTTTGTGACACTTATTTAAATATTTATTTTGGGGTTTGTCTCATCTGTCTTCTCCACCTCCCCCTCCCCCCGATCCTGCTTTGCTTCACCTTGCTGGCGTGCCAAAGTTGAGCCTGTCTTCCCATTCCCAGCACCAGGAGCCCTGTTCCCCCACCTGAGTACTGCGATCCTCTGCTTTCAACCTCTTCCAGTGCTCGCTGCACCTTATCACAGATGGAGCACCGTGAACCCTCCCACAAGTGCAATCCACTTGTTCACCCCATGGACCAGCCACTACACACACATCACTCGTGCATGCTCCAACTCCTGTTCACTCAGACATGCCTCAGATCTTGTACCTGTTGCACAATCATGCACCAGACCTGCTGTTGCCTTTGGAAACCTGGCCAAACCCTTCATCAGTCCCAGACATTGCCACAGATCACCCTACTGGTTACAAGACGGTCAGCACAAGCCTGTAGATGGTATGATCTTCAAGTATGCCATCAGCTGCACCACACACCCACCAGCAACGTTGAATGCCTCACTTTCAAACTTCACCCTAAGAGGAACCCTCATCTACAGACCACATAACGACTGACACGCACTATTGCTGATCTTATTGTGCCCTTCATCCTTTTACTCCGCATATTCATACTCCTTGGAGAACTGAACTTCAACTTGAAAGAATGGGCCTCCCAATGCGTGTCTGAACTCATACTCATCCAGCAGCCTCCTGAGAACTTAGTTGACAGGCTCACACTTATCACATGGATAGACCATGCTCTCATCAGTTTCAGCATTCCTGTACAGACGCAGAACAACCACTGTCTGACCTGCATGCCAGTACTGGAACGACTATATAGCGGAGGACTGAGCCACCACTCTGTCCACGTACCTGCCCTGAACATACCAACTGCACATCCATCTTAAACTTCAATAGCTGGTTCATTGCCTGCACTGATCCCATTTCCAGTGCAGCAAAGACACAAGATCCAGGCCTCAAGTTAGCTGGTGCACTGAGTATCTTGGGATAACCCAACACTGCAGACAAGTGGAGCGCAAATGGAGAAAGAGCCAAGACATGGACCAAACCACCAGATCAGGAGTGCAGCACTTGCAGATCATATTGATGCCTGTACCTATAGCAGCAAAAATCTTGATCATTGTTAAAGACTGCATCTCTCCAGCGGCTGCCTCCAGCAGCATCACCCCTTGCATGAGCTCTTGGAATTCTTCTGCAACAAGATAACTTTATGTAAAGCAACTATGACCCTCAACCGAACCGCCACTGACCTCGCACCTCCTCTCCCTGTCTTGACCACAAACCTTGCCATCATGGCCCACCATTACTACAGATGAGACTGAGGCCACCATTAAGTTATCCACTCGGGGTGTCCCTCTGTCCATGTGCTTCACTAAAACACACCAAGCCATCAGTGAAGTGCTAACGCCTATTCTCAATACCTCCCTTCTACTTCAGTTAACTTCCCGGACACACAACCACAATACCCTCTATTCAAGAAACTGTCTGCAGACCTGTCTACTCTTGCAAACTACAGACTGATTTCCCTGCTACTGTACCTGGACTAAGTCCTAGTGAAAATCATCCAACTAGCCTACCATTTCAACAGCCACCAGCTCCTTGATTTCACACAGCTGTTTCAGGCCCAACCAAGGCACACAAAGCCCTCATCGCTGCTGCAGACTACATATGCATGATCCTGGACAGAGGACACAGCTGCCTTCATCCTCCTGGACCTCTGCAGCATAAGGCACTGTTTCCCACCCCATTGGGCACCAACATGAAATTGTCACCCAAAGACCTGCTTACTGCTGGATCTGCTCCTCCCTGACTGATGGGACTCTGTCAGCATGGCCCCTTACTCGTCCTACAACCGCAACCTCATCTGTGTAGTACCTTAAGGCTAATTTCTCAGCCAGACCCTGTTCAATGCATATATGATACCTCTGGCCAACATCATCCACAACACTGACTTACCTACATTGACTACACAACTCATTCTCTCGCTCTTGGACAAGACTCCTAACAAGCACACCATCTTCATGACCAAAGTAACAATGTATGAAGACCAATAGTGTTACTCAACACACAGGACACAAGTCATGATCTCTGACAAGAGCACGTCATATGGAACGCCTGGTGAGATGTGTATGCCAAGATAGAAGGGGTGCAAAGAATACAGTGTGAGCCAATGACTTGTGTGATGTTGCCATATCTTTTTCTTGATACAATACTGTAACCAGGGATGAGTAGCTCTGGAGAGAATTACTTACTAGTTGTATGTACTTGCTTGTCACGTGGAAAGTAGATCATTACTGGCTGAAGTGTGATGGAGATCTGACAACTTGGTTTTGTTTCCAATAGGCTCAAAGAAAGGACAAAAAAACCTATATTCTGATAGATTAACTGCAGATTCCTCACTATGAATTTCTCCAGGCAGACTGGATGTGGAAATTTTTATAGCAATTGCCTTGTGCATAGCTAAGTGACGTGTCTCTACGTCAGATCTAGCCTGCATATGTGCCTCATCCATGTGCCTTGTCCTTATCTTCTGGTGTGGATCTGGAGCTTCTTTTTTTTTTTTTTTTTTTTTTGAAAAACCTTTATTGACATTGCAAATAAAGACAAGTATGGGCCTACAACCCTCGGGGCCGGCCGCTAAGCAGTGAAAATAACAGCAAACAGATTTTAATCACATGCAGCACCTCGGGAAGCAGATTTTCCATGCTAGTATTCTCTTGTCCACCGAATAGCCCAAGAGGGGAACCAGGATATAAAAGGTTTTCATTTTACAATAAGGGGTAGAAGGATCAGGTGCCAATCAAGTTCTCAGCAGCGAAAAAAGGCCGGCAGAATAATGAACGTCAACAATAAATGGCAATCTATCAAGTCAATGGCGCAGAAACAGAAGGTTCAGGATGTGGAGGAATATCACGAGCCGTTTGCGCCTGCAGTCTTCTGCCCTAGGACCCAGAAAACCCCACTGAAATGAGGCACAAATGAAAAACAATGATTGGCCACAAAGGACACCTACCGCACTGACCCCAGAAAAAGACAAAGAAGAATAAGAAAAGAAAAGGAGGCCATAGAAACAAAGTAAAGGACTAAAGAAGCCCCTCCCCCATCCCCCCCCCCCCCGCAGCGTGCCTGTCGCCCCAGAACCAGACCCGAAATATAGAAGAAACAGAGAAAAAGGGGAAAGAGAGGAAACCCCCCCCCCTAACAGAAAAGGGGAGAGAGTAATAATAAACTGGAGGAGGGCCTTCAACCATGCCCCCGGCTTCTCCCTCCCGCACAATATATTCCTCCCCAGCGCAAACAGTAAACAGCAAAAATTCGGCCATATCTAAGAGAAATGGGGAGCATTATGGACTGGCTACACTATTAGTTACGTCGTGAAAGCACACAACCCCCCAGCCCGCCCGCCTATTGACCACCTCGGAAGGATCAGCCTTATCCTTGGCCACTCTTTGCGAATCCACCAGTGCATACCCATCGACCCACCATCATGTCCAAAGTTACAAGGAAGAGGAGCGTCCAGAGAAGACTAGGAAGGGACACACACATATGGGGAGGACGTTTCGAAACATCAGCACAGTCATCGTCATGGAAGATCACCGTTCCCAGTACTGCCCCAGGGCTCACGCCGCACACAAGGTCCAGGAAGGAGAAATCGGCCAGAGCAGGCGATCGTTGCGTGAAGATTGCCTGGGTCGCCGGAGGCCGCGCATGGGACAAAGTCACCACCGTCTGCTCAAGTCCAAAACCTCCGGAACAGACCGACCCCACAGCCAGCCGACCACACGCTGCCACAGTGTCCAAAGTTTCCATCCGTCCCTTATTCACAGAGGCGGTCACGGTACTTTCCTCCTGTGGAAGGTGAGACAGAGCCTTATGTACCTGGGGACAGGCAGACCGCAACTTTTCCGACGACGCAATACCATCCAGCTTCCTCCCCAATACCCGGGTGCCGTGGACCAGGGTGGAACGAAGGGCTCCGAGAGCATCTAGAAGGTCACCGTACCCCAGCACGGTCCCCCGCGCTCGCTCCGCCACGCTCCTTTGCGCCACACACTCCCAATCTTGCTGTGTCCCAGTGTACAGGATGACAGTCCATCCCATCAAGATGGCCGCAGGGCAGGGCCATCCCAGATGGGGACCGGGTCTCAGGCACGGGCGCAGCAAGTTCCATATCCCTGCAAACAAAGGTCCGGAGGCAGGCAAAATGTGTATACAGTGTGCGGCCACAGGTAACAGTCGTTCTCCCCCTGGGCCAGTGTCCGCGAAAACCGGGAGCAGCCCGCGCAAATCGGGACGAGCCACAGGCCGCGTCCGATCAGTTCACTGGCGAGGGTCCAGGCGATCGCCGATAAACCCCTGGAATCGTCACCCCCGGTATGCACCCGTCACGCTACTCTCGGTGATAGGAGCGACCACTGCGAGATTCAGACCAATATTCGCGCCGCTTCGGTAGTCCGAATCCACCCGGTCACCAATGGCCGCTGTTGTTGAACTGCCGCCCGGCCATGTTGTCCACCCGAGGTCCCGGCTCCAGGGCTGCACAGGCCGCAAACTTCAAATGAGCATTTCTCGGGCGGTACCGCCGCTGGAAGCTTCAGGATCACACGATCGGTTGCCGCTCTCGATCACCAACACGGGCATGTAGCGCAGGCTGAGGATCACATGCAGGATATCTGTGCGGGATGTGGAGGTTCACTGAGCCGGGAGCCTACGCTGCCGTCCCGGTCGCCATCTTGGCTCCTCCGATCTGGAGCTTCTTGAATCCCTTCCCCCCCCCCCCGACTTCCTAAAGTATATATGTTTGCGGTCTATGACTACAGGGTGTAAGCCGTATCGAGATTCACTGACTCCCATCTGTGGTGTCTCGAGTCCAAATACGACTAGGCATTGTGTGATTGCTGCACGAAGTTG
This sequence comes from Triturus cristatus, assembly GCF_964204655.1. Taxonomy (NCBI): domain Eukaryota; kingdom Metazoa; phylum Chordata; class Amphibia; order Caudata; family Salamandridae; genus Triturus; species Triturus cristatus. The sequence goes on along the minus strand of NC_140585.1, from coordinate 30,295,061 downwards.
AATCATAAGGATAACCACAACGCAAAAACTGTTGTGAGCTCTAAGACCTACTAACTAGCCAGATTACCTGTATGTGACCCCAAGAAAGCAGATCCTGAAGATAATTGTTTTGTGGTGCTGGTGGATGTTTCAGATATTAAAGCGTGTTCTGAGGTTGATTTGAAAAAGGCATGTGATGAGAGTACGGTGTTGGAGCAAGTCAGTCCATTGTAAAAGGGTGGCCCAAGGAAAGTAGTAGTTTTTCTGGAGTTCAGTCGTTCTGCAAGATTGCAGAGTAACTTCCTAGAAGTGATGAGGTATGACAAATGCGTTCCTCCTAACACTGCATTCTCTGTTGGTAAACTGTCCGTGAGGGTGTTCTAGGGTTAATCATGATAAAAAGAAAGGTTCATGTCCATTATGGGTGGCCCTCTATGGACAAAGATTTAGATATGGTGGAGTGTGCAGTAGAGCAGAGAGTGCTCAAGGTGGTGACACCACCGTTGCAACAATTCACTTCCCTGAAAGGCCATGGGTGAAAGTAGGGATAGACATGGAGGGGACCCTTCAATGTTCTAATCACCAGTATTCTGCATTCGTGTTGATAGATGATCACAGCAAATGGCCAGAGGTATAGTTTTTGTTTTTACTTTACAACACCCACTGCAGTGCTATTTCTCAAAGACCTCTTTATAAGGAAAGGTTACCCAGAACACACCATCTGACAAGGAGGTTCAGTGTGTGAACTCTGATATGGAGAAAGTCCTAAAGCATTCTGGTGTAAAGCATCTACGGAGTTTTCTGTCACCCCCAAACCAATGGTTCAATGGAAAGGATGAACAATGTAGTCGTTGATGCATCGAATGGGCAACGAACACTGGTTATACCATTGAGGAATTAATGCAATCAATGCTGTGGTTCTATTGTACTGCACCACGTTCACCAAAGTGCTGCCTTTGAGGTCCTGAGAAGACGTCTGCCCACATCGATACTTTATCAAGCCTGTTATCTAGAACTGTGTCTCAAATTTGTTAGGAAAGTGGACATGTTTAATAGGGTAGAAAAAACTGCAAGAAACTAACGGGAAAACGTGATCTCAAAGTGCAATAGACAACTAGCATTCCAGGCAGGGGATCTGGTACGAGTTATAAAAAAAAAACTATTTTGTAAAGATAAGGAGTGCCAGTTACACTTTTTCCACAGTCCCAGGTTCTATGAATGGTAATGCTGTGAGGGTTGAGGAAGGAAATTGGTGGAATGTTGGGTTAGCTGTGAAGTTATAGAGCAAGAATTCAGTCAAGTCGTGTTCCTGAGAATTTGGCTCACTCATCAGGTGTAACAATGGGTCCATCTAACCAGGTGCTACATAGGTCAGCTCATTAAAAGTTCGCACCATGGAAATTGAGATTATGAGAAGTCCTTTGAGTGATGCTAAAGATGACATATGTTTAGTCTTGTGACATAGGTGATTTTTATCTTTTTGAAATCTTAAGGTTATATTTGTTTACTTTATTTCATATTCTATATGCAGTATTGTTAGTTGTTTACTTAAAAAAATGTTCTACTTTATGTATTCAGGGTTAAGAGCTGATAGAATGTGAGAACTGTACTGCTGAAGCTTATGTAGGGAATGTTCCCCCGTGTGACCGCTGGAGCGACGCCTGAGTAGACAACAGCAATGGCTTTGTGTGTTGTAACCTGCTGTTAATTAACACTTCAAGTCCATATTACTGGTGTTTTTTGATCTTTCACTGTGACGCAGTAATCACTCGAACTCGACACAAGTTGGCTATCATTTAATATACCAATTCAGATCGTCCCACGACAAGCCAGGGGTATCCAGCAAATCCTCTCTAGAGGGACCCCGCGTGGCCCACCTGTGTGGTTCTGCATGAGTGCCTCAGGAACCTGAAGAAAAATTCTTTAAACAAAAAATGGAAAATGTGGAATGGGTGATAGGCAACTGATTGGATGGTTGTGGTACAATGCTGGGACAGGTGGATCAGTGAGTGAGTTGGGTAAATATCACCCCCCCCCCCCCGAAATTCACAGAAAAAATAAAAGTTAAAGTAACAGTCTGGTGGGGTGTGGCTAAGGTGCAGGTAGAGCAGATCACACCCAGGTAGGGCTCGTGTCCTGGAATCCTGCAGTTTTGGAGGCTACACAGCAGCCTCGGGGTGCACCCAATCCCATATGGTAGATAATTCAAGGGTCTCTTTATTTTTGAGGATTTGGAGATCGGTTGCTCTGGGCCTATTCCAATAGTCACCAGAGATCTGAAACGGAGTGGTCACTGAGTCTGCCTACGCTTGGTGCTCTGGTGCTTTTGGGGTGAATAGGCTGTCATTCACGGTGCGGGGCAGCTTTGATTTCCCTCTGAGGATTCCGCTGCATGTGGGAGCGGAGGCACAGAAGTGGAGCGGTGTCATGCAACTAGGCAACAACATTTATCCCCATTTGAGGCTAGGCTGGCCAGATTTCCTGGGCATGCCTCTAGCCCCCATGACTATTATTACAAGTCGGGGCTGTGGCTGGACACATCTCTGTCAATGGAAGCACAGGCAATGAAACTCTCAGCCAGCTGTTATGGCATTCTTAAAATGCTTTGCAAACTCCTACACCTGCTTTCTCTCTTTCCAGAAGGCTGGTGGCCCAGGCGGCACTAGTTCTCTCTCACCTGCACTATGGGGACTCACTTTACTTGGGAGCACCAAAGGCTGCAACCAAAAAATTCCAAGTGGTGCTGAACGCCGCAGCCCAACACCACTCTGCCCAGCAGACCAGGGCCACTCTCCACTGACTACCGGTCGAGCAGAGAGTTGAATTCTAAGCCCGATGCATAACCAAAACATACATTGCCAGAGCATCACTTTTTTTTTGACATTCCAGCGGTGCACGCGTCTCAACCAGACCTATGAGGCGGTGCAAAGTCACCCTGCATGGCTTTGCATGGCCTCCTAGATATGGATCAAGACATAGCAGCGCAAGCCTCTGCGTCAAGGAGGTGTTCCATGGGATTTGCGTGGGGTTCCCATGCAACACCCATGGATTTTGATGCTGCCCCATATTTACAAAATCAAGTAAACCTGGGGCAGCTCCAAAAACAGATGCCTCCCCAGCGGAGTTGTAACAAGAAGAAATTTTTAATTTCTCCTCGTTCTTTTCTCTTTCCATGTGTGCTGGATTCTGCAGCTCACATAGAAATAGGAAAACACCTCTCGGGATTGTTTTTGTGAATGAAGGTGCCCCTTCCTGTACAAAAAAACAATCCTAGCTATGTTGCTACTCAGCAATTTGTGCCTGAAAGCAAGGGAAAAGGACAGGATTGCACCGTATTTCATAAATACGGTGCATTCCAGCTCTTCCCCCATTGGCATAGGGCAGCGCAGCAAGAAGACTTGCAGTGCTGCCCTTTGCCAACTCCCCATAAATTAGGTCCTTTGTTTTTAGTTACCCCTTTGACTACACCCCCATACTCACTGACCCTTGATTTGCTAAACACTTCAATATTATTTCCCCACCACAAAATTATTTGCTTTTGGAATTTGCGGCGTTTATGGTTGTCGATGGTTGTTATCGAGGATGAGGAGTATCTGGTTCTAGAACTTTTTGTCAGAAGGGGTCCAGATGCCTAAAAAAGTTTGACAAGGGGGTCTTGCCATCAAAACATTTGAAGACCTCTGCCCAAAGGACCAGTCCATCGTTGTCACAGATGCCAGCATAGATGGTCCTGGTCTGGGGGCTATCCTCCTGCAGGAAAGGGTTGGACAAGAAATGGTGGAAAGATTTGCCTCAGGGCTTTTCAGGGGGCTGAAATGAGTCACTATGAAAGAGTGAGGCATTAACCTGTTGGTGGGGGGTCATCACTTTTGGACATATGTTTAGGAAATTAAGCTAAGAACACATCACAAGCTTCCTTTTGATGACTTTACCATTACAGGAGCTGGACAAGCAACACCACACATAGCTAAGTGGTTGAATCAAAAGATGCAGGATTTCATCTTTTAAACTAAATATGTTCTAGAAAAAAAGACTGGAAATGCTGTTGAGATTGCCACTGGAGTGTGGGAAGTCTGACAAAGACGACTGGGTTGTAGCAGAATCAGTCAGCGAGCAGCTTCAGAGGAGCGGAGAAAAGAGGACAATGTTTTGTAGGTTGTGATAAAGGACTTCTCCAATTTACAGCAAATCGTGTTAAATGGAAGGAGGGATCTAAATACTTTAAAGTATGTCTAGCCAGAATTGACAGTGCACCAAGGCACTATGAGGAGAGGTGGCAGGTTAGTAGTGCCAGAAACTTTACAAGATACGCTAATGAAATTAACGCATGAGGGACGCGGCAGAATGTCCCCCATGAACAAGTCAGAATTTATAGTGGCTGGGTATGGTTCGAGATATGCAAGTGGATGTACTGCATGTGTCTGCAGGGATATGTCTCTCATAGCAAATGAAACTCCCATTGTGCCTATGGATTGTCCCAAACGAGTGTCAGAAGATCAGAAAAGATATTTGTGGTCCAATTGGATGTCCGGGGGGGGGGGGGGTTGGAAGGAATATAATGCTAATTCGATGATCGATTGCTATTCTAAGCGGGTGGAAGTAGGCTTCTGAAGGAGAACAAAACAGCAACCATTATGATTTTTGTGGAGGTGTTTAGGAGGGAAGGCTGTCTTCTGAGGTTTATTACAGAAAACATACCTCATTTTGTTTCTCAAGAATTTGAATTCTATCTGCAAGATTGTGATATCAAGCAGCATAGGACTGATTTGCTAGCTAGCCAGACAGCTGTGAACAAAGGTTTGGACTAGATGGAGGAGGTAAAAAAAATTGCTGTGGCGTTACAGAACAACGCCGCACTCTTTGACAGATGCAATTCCTTCTTTCTTACTGCAGGGTAGAGAACTGTGTACTGCTGCTTCTCCTGCGTGGACGGGAGGATCTTTAGATTGTGTGTTGAATGAGGCACATCTGAGTAAAGTCCTGTGAGAGAGGCGAAACAAATATGCCCATTGGTTAATTTTTAAAAGAATAAGTGTTGGTGCCCAAGGTTTCACTCAGAAACCTACTGCTGGCACTATCAAATGTCGAGGGCGCTGTACACCAGCCTGCATAGTCTTGATTCAACCTCATGCTCTTTAATCCACACCTGGCTCTCCCTGCCTTGTTATCTCACTATTGCAAATTGTTTTTCATCCCTGTATTCATTATTTTTGCAAGGAAATGCCTCTTTTGCATTGTCACACCCAGTTTTACACTTTGCTGCTGGTTGCCGACTCTCTAAGTGTGCTTAGCCCTGCTAAACAAGCCTCAGTGTCATTTCTATGACCCTTCAAAGGCGTATGTCTAATTGGCTCACCCACAGTTGACATAAGTTGACTTACTTATAATTCCCTTGTATATGCTACCAGGGGTACCCAGGGCCTGTAAGTTAAAGTTTCCCTCATGGACTACAGCAATGATTGTGCCACCACGAGTGGGACAGAGCAAATCCTGTCGCAGCCCACTACTGCGAGCTGGCAGAGCAGTATACACTGCTAACTCGACCTTGACATTTAAATCAATGCGAAAGCCAAAAACTTCATTTTTAATACTTATAAGACACGCCTAAGGCATGCCTGCTGAGCCCTGAAGGCAGGGTGCACGATATTAACAAGCATTTGCAATGCAATCGGTCTCGCCTTTGGGAACCTATATGTATTTAGCTATGCAGCACACTAGCCTGGGTGCTAAACATCTACTGTTCTTTAAAATGGAGGGAGAGTAAGCACCAAACTACGTGACACGCCAGGTATGGGAACACATGGAGAGAAATATTGCCTTTCAGCGGGAAATGGTATAGTCCAAAGCTCTGTTTTTAATATAAAATCAGGGCCTTTGGCGGTCATATCACTGAAAATACAAGATTTGAAAAAAATATTTTTGTCTACGGGTGCTCGTAGAAGACAATTTCTATCGACTGCAATCTAGAGCATGCTAAAGTGATTCTGGTATTTTCTTGAGCTCTGCTGGTCGTTTTCCATCAAGACAAATAGAGGCAGTTGAACAGAAAAAAAAAAGTCCTTAAGCGGAAGCAGACAAGTCCTGGGGTTGATCTCCAGAGCCCACATAGTACATACACATATAAGTATATACAAGAGGTCTCGAATGCTCGACCTAAACACACAAAGGGGAAAGAAGGAGGATGAGAAAGACTTAAGTACCGTCACAAAGGGAGACAGTAGAAACCAGCAAGAGGAATAAACGAGCCGAGGGTGTCAGGTACTGGACTAAAGAGGCCTGGGGTGGTTTCAATTCTAGAGAGCCCTGGTATTCGGCCTGCCGACATTTAATTAATAGGGCTTCCTAGCAGAGCTTTGGGCACCGGTACTCATTATTTGACAAATTAAGCACTGACGCATCTGAAAAATACTTTTCCTTCGACGATGCACACAGCACTCATCCCACTGTGGCGCAGTGCTTTCCTATTCACATTCCACTCGCAGGCTCCCGCACCCCGCAAGTGGAAGTGCTTCAGGCTCGTGCTCTGACCAACTTGCTCCTTTAATGGACTGTAATGGAAGTGAAGTTCCTTGTGCGCTGCAGGGCTCGGGGTTTACTGCTCCGGTGTCCTGGTGGGAGAAACACCAAGCAGCTGAAGCACAAGACAGGAAACGCGGAATTACCCAAGAGCATAGCTGCCAAGGTTTTAGATTGCTATGTGTGACATTTTCATAATTTCTGTGTAATTATGAGTGCCATTAGAACCACTATAAGTGGCACTTTTCTCGCCAGCAAAATTAACCTATAAAAGATGAGGGAAACATAAATATCAGAAATCTGACCCATTTCAGCAACGAGAAACTCTTAAGGGGCATACTATCAAGAATGGCGTTCAAATTATTGCCGCTTTAGCGGCGATAATGGGCTTGATAATATGCCCTTGAGAATTCCAATAGAAGCCCATGTTCTGGTGTGAACCTGGGCTTCTATTGGAATTCTCAAGGGCATATTATCAAGCCCATTGTCGCCGCTTTAGCGGTAGTTTGCTGCCGCCAAAGCGGCGATAATTTTAACGCCGTTCTTGATAATATGACCCTAAGATCTTAAAACTACTGCAAATTCATGAGGTGGCTGAGTCATAATTACAACAAAATTATCAAAATATCATACATAGCAATCTGAAACCTTGGCAGATATGAAAGAGGGCGAGCATCACTTCACATGACACAGCATTGAAGACCATGCCCATACTTCCGTTCTTGACACCGAGTCTTGTTTACTTAAATATTTCATAAAAGTGATAGGAAGTATGTGTTTTATTCTATTGCTATTTTATTGCTTCTCTTGTACAATGCTGATCATATAATAAACTTGTAAATTTTGGTTGGCATAATGTATTGACTAATAAGAATAAAAAGGCAGAAGCAATGCCAATTAGACAAAAAGAAAAGGAGCGTGGTAAAACAAGGAGAATAAAACAAATCACTTTTACCAGGTTGTGTTTGATGTCCAAGACATGGCTATGCAAAAATGTAATGTGATGGGAAACGGTTTTTCACTTGGAGTGGGGTTAACTAAGTCGGTAAAGCTGTCACTGAAGGGGCCACCTTATTCATAAGCGAATGCTGTAAGAAGGAAAGTAAGACTTGTGAAGTAACTACTAATATTAGCCTCAGATGTAACCACTAGGGGAAAAAAAGCGGACAGCTAGAAAGCAGGTCACATGGCTCCGCTAAGAATTAACACTAAAAGGAGCAAGGACTTGCGTTTATACTGCAGAACCACCTAACGGTGTGAGAGGCCCTAATACAGAGCCCAGCTGCCTCGGGCATATAGCGTACATTAATTAGAGTCAGCTGACTCGCGGACTCTGGCTGGCGCAGTTAGCAGTGTCATGGCAGCATGGTGCTGGGCAAGCCTCAGGAAAGGCTGGGAGATGCACACAGCGGTCACAGCAGGCTGTATTATTTCAAAATGTAACACCAATGAAGTGAGTGGTCCAGGGGTCTGGCGCACCACAATTACACAATGCACTTACTTGAACGAGTCAATAAACTAAGAGAACTGCATGTACTCTGTAGCAAAGAGAAACCTTTTAAGTCATTTTTAGAAACATACTTACTGCATATTTGCTATGCCGTGGGTTTTAGAGAGAGTACTGCTAGCTCCTGAGGCGAAAAGCCGGGAGAAATAGGCAAGGTTTTTAATCTAGTGTTGTGTATTTACTGTGCCTTTAAAAACTAACTTGTCACTTTCCACGTGTGCTTTTCCCGTGCAGCGGACCCTAGCGCCCACGAGGGAATCTTCCTCCTCACCTGCCGCCATTCAGAGGGGAAGACTGCGGCCACGCCCACCGCCCTCAGGCCACGCCCCCTAATGCCCAGCTCTTAAAAACGCGCTGAAGAACGAGCGCGAATAGAGAGAGTACTGCTAGCTCCTGAGGCGAAAAGCCGGGAGAAATAGGCAAGGTTTTTAATCTAGTGTTGTGTATTTACTGTGCTTTTAAAAACTAACTTGTCACTTTCCACGTGTGCTTTTCCCGTGCAGCGGACCCTAGCGCTCACGAGGGAATCTTCCTCCTCACCTGCCGCCATTCAGAGGGGAAGACTGCGGCCACGCCCACTGCCCTCAGGCCACGCCCCCTAATGCCCAGCTCTTAAAAACGCGCTGAAGAACGAGCGCGAATAGAGAGAGTACTGCTAGCTCCTGAGGCGAAAAGCCGGGAGAAATAGGCAAGGTTTTTAATCTAGTGTTGTGTATTTACTGTGCTTTTAAAAACTAACTTGTCACTTTCCACGTGTGCTTTTCCCGTGCAGCGGACCCTAGCGCTCACGAGGGAATCTTCCTCCTCACCTGCCGCCATTCAGAGGGGAAGACTGCGGCCACGCCCACCGCCCTCAGGCCACGCCCCCTAATGCCCAGCTCTTAAAAACGCGCTGAAGAACGAGCGCGAATAGAGAGAGTACTGCTAGCTCCTGAGGCGAAAAGCCGGGAGAAATAGGCAAGGTTTTTAATCTAGTGTTGTGTATTTACTGTGCTTTTAAAAACTAACTTGTCACTTTCCACGTGTGCTTTTCCCGTGCAGCGGACCCTAGCGCCCACGAGGGAATCTTCCTCCTCACCTGCCGCCATTCAGAGGGGAAGACTGCGGCCACGCCCACCGCCCTCAGGCCACGCCCCCTAATGCCCAGCTCTTAAAAACGCGCTGAAGAACGAGCGCGAATAGAGAGAGTACTGCTAGCTCCTGAGGCGAAAAGCCGGGAGAAATAGGCAAGGTTTTTAATCTAGTGTTGTGTATTTACTGTGCTTTTAAAAACTAACTTGTCACTTTCCACGTGTGCTTTTCCCGTGCAGCGGACCCTAGCGCTCACGAGGGAATCTTCCTCCTCACCTGCCGCCATTCAGAGGGGAAGACTGCGGCCACGCCCACTGCCCTCAGGCCACGCCCCCTAATGCCCAGCTCTTAAAAACGCGCTGAAGAACGAGCGCGAATAGAGAGAGTACTGCTAGCTCCTGAGGCGAAAAGCCGGGAGAAATAGGCAAGGTTTTTAATCTAGTGTTGTGTATTTACTGTGCTTTTAAAAACTAACTTGTCACTTTCCACGTGTGCTTTTCCCGTGCAGCGGACCCTAGCGCTCACGAGGGAATCTTCCTCCTCACCTGCCGCCATTCAGAGGGGAAGACTGCGGCCACGCCCACTGCCCTCAGGCCACGCCCCAATATACAACATAAATATGTGCGTCCCCCGGAAGCGCAGCGGACGAGCGCAGCGGGCGCGCCGTTTGCGCGCCGAAGGCGCGCCTAAGGCGCGCCTAAGGCACGCCTAAGGCAAGCCCGTCTGCGCCCGTCCGCGACCGGACCGCGCCCAGCGCCAGCCATGCTGCCAGTAATCGGCTGCATACTAAAAGGATTGTCTGGTCTAGCGCAGAATTATTGGCGCTGAAAGCAGCCACCCCAGGTCAGGCGCCTAGACTCGATCTGACGCTCCTTGATCTACCTTCTGCATGCCCACTCTGCTGTCAATTACTTTGTGCTGATTCACTTCAAACTAACGTACATTCCAAAACAGCAAGTCGTCAGACAGCTCATATCTCAACTACTCCTTTTAGGGCTGGATTACTGAACTGTAGATCCCTCTCCAAGCATGCCGATGACATCTATATGCTCATAGAAGACTCTGAGTGGGACGCCTTATTTCTCACAGAGACATGGCTTAATGAAGACAATATGGCGTCAATCTCTTCAGCTATCCCGCTGGGCTTTAAAATAAGCTTCTCAAATAGAGGAGAGGACAGAAGGGGTGGCGGAGTAGCCATTATCTATAAAGATAAATACACATTGGCGTCCTCTACACCCACTAACATTCCTGGGATAGAGGGGCTACACCTCTGCCTGCAAATTAATCCCCAATTGTCTCTAACAGGCCTAATCATCTACAGACCCCCGGATTGTCCATCGACTCATACATGGGAACTTATGGACCTTATAGTCCAAAGCTCTCTAGCCCACTCACACTACATAGTAGTTGGTGATTTTAATATCCATGTCGATAAGCCCGATTGCCCCCAGGCCACTCATCTTATTTCAACGCTACGAGCGGCCAACCTTACTCAAGTCATTTCTGGTCCAACGCACCAGGCAGGTCACATGCTGGACCTAATTTTTACTAATATATTGGACACTACAGCTAAACCCCCGCTGCCATTGCCATGGACGGATCATTTCTTAATTCCTTTCTCAATTTTATTCCCTCCCCATTGTCAGATAACTGGGAAACGCACTTATGTGAGGAGAAATTGGGACAACATATCAGCTGGCACCCTCTGTTCTGCTCTTGCAGTTGACCCCCCACCACAGACTTCAGATGTAAACTATGATGCAGTACTGCTGAATCGCTGGATAGGCAATTCAGTGGACTCCATCGCTCCTGCAAAAACTGCCACGTCTCGCAGAGAATCTCCTTCTGCTCCCTGGTTCTCCCCGGAGCTGATGACCGAAAAAAGCAACTGTAAAAGGCTGGAACGCCTCTGGCGGGTCAACTACTGTGAATTAGCAAAAAACCGCTACAAACAAGCCATCCGCGGTCTCCACCTATCCATAAAAAAAGCTAAAAAAGCATTCTTTGCGACCTCCATCCAGCAGGCGGAGCAATCTAGTAAAGAAGTTTTTAAGATTGTTCAATCTTTTTTTAAACCAAAGGCGATCGAGACTGAAATTATTCCGTCAGCAAGACTCTGTGAAAACATCTCAGATTTCTTTGATACAAAAATAACAAAAGTCTACGACACCTTTACGGACCCCGAGCCCACAGTTATGGCTGACTTCGATATTTGTGAGTTATCCTCCTCGCCCTTAAATCAATTCTATCCTATCATCTATGCAGAAGCACTGAGAGAAATACAAAAATGTAAATCAGGAGCCCCTGATGACCCCTGTCCACCGAAGCTCTGGAAGATGATGTCAGACGCAATTGCAGCCCCACTACTACATATATGGAATACGTCCATCGAAACTGGCACGTTCCCGGACTGCTGGAAACATGCTACACTTCTCCCGTTGAAAAAAAAGCCCATTGGTGCCTCGGATGATTTGAGCAATCTCCGCCCCATTTCCTTATTAGCAGCCCCAGGAAAAATGCTCGAAAAGCTGATTCAGCGTCAGCTGATCAGCTTTATCGAGGAAAAAGGAGCCTTACATGAAACACAGTCTGGTTTCAGGACCGGCTTCAGTACCGAGACGGCCCTCATTGAGGTTGCTGAATCAATCAGGTGGTCCCTAGATTCAGGGGCATCAGCTATGCTGGTGCTCCTGGATCTATCAGCCGCATTTGATACGGTGGATCACGACAGACTGCTGCTACGATTGAAGGACATAGGTCTGGCAGACAAGGCACTAAGCTGGCTTCACTCCTACCTCACAGATCGGTCCCAGAAAGTGGCGCTGGGCACCTTCTCCTCTAAGCCTAAACGCCTTTGGTGCGGTGTCCCTCAGGGGTCGGCGCTCAGCCCGCTGCTTTTCAATGTCTATCTAGCCCCACTTTTTACCTTGATTGCCAAATGGGGGGTCAAGGCGATTTCGTATGCAGATGATACACAATTAGTCTTCCCCTATACAGAGGTATCGGAGGCAGCTTTTAGTAAAATAAGAGGCTGCCTTCGAGATGTGGCTAGCTGGATGAATACAAACAAATTAAAATTGAATGCAAGTAAAACGGAGGTGCTATTTTTTGGTAAAAATACACATCCCTCCCCCGTTCTGTGGTGGCCTCCTGAAATGGGTCCAGCACCATCTCCCGGCACCCATGCAAAGAACTTAGGAGTAAGATGGGATGAGAATCTTTCCTTCGCCTCTCATATACAGCAGACTACTACCTGCTGTCTTCGCAAACTCAGAAACCTTCGCAAATTTCTTTCTCTTCTTCCTATTGAGTGCCGAAAAACGGTAGTCCATGCGACAGTCACATCTAGATTAGACTACTCAAACGGCCTCTACCTCAGTCTGCCTAAATATCTGGTGCAACGACTGCAGATCGTGCAGAATGCGGCTGCGAGACTGATAAAGCATATTCCCTTTAGACATCATGTCTCTCCTTATCTGCACGAACTTCACTGGCTCCCAGTGGCGAACAGAATAAAATTCAAAGTTCTCACCCTGGCATTCAGAACACTGAAAGGGACCTGCCCCAACTACTTAAAACTTAGACTTCCCCGCTATCACCAGGAGCGACACCTGCGCTCTAACTCCCTGCTACAGCTAAGCATCCCACGAGTTAAAAAAGCCAGACTTGGGGGCCGGTCCTTCTCTGTGGGCACGGCGAAACTTTGGAACGCTTTGCCATCTGTCATCCAATCTGCTACGACAGAAGCTAGTTTTAGGAAGCTCCTAAAGACCTGGCTTTTTATGCAGAAAACCTAGAATTTCTCTATGGTTTCAAGCCTACTGCTGCAGCACTCTTTCAGCGCCGGGACACCTCCTTGCGAGGTAGCTGTTCGCGCTATACAAGCATCAGTATTATTATTATTATTATTTAGAACAAGTTGAGCATGGTTCACCCTGCAGCAGAGCCTCTCTTCCTCCTGCAAACTACATCTTCTTGCCCGCGCTGTGACCTGGGAAATGTCTGGGATCCCCAAGAGATTGTCACATACAGGAGACCCGTCGGGCCAGGAGAGATAGATGACACGTTTGTACTCAGCAAGGAATGTTCGAGTACTTAAATCTCGGATTTTTAAATGCTGGATGTTTATTTTCCAGTGTAAACACTTGAGCCGCTCTTTTTAACGAATGGATAAACCTTACCTCTTGAAGCAATATCGTGATCAGAACAAGAAGACAATACTCCCTGGGGCGCACAATTGAAAATGTCTAAAATCAGTTCTTAAGTGTGTTGGATTGCTGAATTTTACTTAGCCCACATGTATGGAAATAGAGAATTTTTATATTCTGCAGCGTACATTGAAACGATGGGTCTGAGATGAACAGTTTGATTGTCTTGAAAATAAATTGCTGCAAAGTCATTTTGTTTGGAGCTGAAAGCCGGAGAGCATATGTTTTCTTTCATCTAATTGCTGAACCGCAGTTATTGTCTCATCTACAGGGTGGGTTATATAATGTCGTGACCCTAAAGCACTGCGTGAAACAGATTAGAGTAATACCAACAAGCATTGGCAATGCAATAGGACGCGCATTTATGCGAGACCTATTGCATTGCAAATAGCAATACGTGCGGATGACGAGGCACGGGGGGGGGGGTGGCAGCGAGAAGGCATCGGACCGCGGGAGGGGGGCACAGGAAGAAAGTAGTCTGCTGTGAAGGGGCCAGTAGCCGTGGAAGGACACAAATGACTGACATGGCTGTTATGGGGAGGGACTAACAAGCTGAAAACCAATCGGAAGGCAGCATTTAGAACTTAAGCCAATGAAGAAGATGGGCCGGAGCTTCCACAAAGCTTCCACACTATAGTGTATACTGCATGCCTCACAAAGCGATGGCAGCACATTCACGCTGCAATGCTAGGCGAGACCTAAAAAGATGGTCATGTGTTTTATTTACTTGCCATGTCCTGACAGAAACAACCCTGTATTTTCGTTTTTCCTTTGGAAAGTGTAGTAGGCTCATTGGCGAGTAGAAGTTACACGTTGACAACTCAGCAGTGCTAACTTTTGAATGGGACTAATAAAAATGGTATTTGAACACATCAAAATAATCATTGCATTATACCAGATGTGGTGCGCAAGTCGCATTTAATGTAATTCTTTGCACAAATGGAAACTTGAGAAAGTTGCCACTTTGTTACCCAAAGTTTCCAGGGACAATTTAAACAAGCTTCGACACTCCTTGGGAGATGCGCAAACAACTCTCAGGAAGGGAAATAAAGGACCTGCCCAGGAAATAGTTGCGACCTCTTGGCAGGATGGCTAAATGTAAATGTAAATGTAAATGTATGCGTCTTGTAAAGCGCACTGCTGCCCTGAGGCGTCGTGGCGCTGTAGACCGCTGGGGAACCCGTCCTGGCTATCCCTGTGAGATGGTACCCCCAGGGTATCTCCAAGGTGAAACCAGGCATCCCCGGCGAATGTGGGGGGCCGTTGTGGAGATGAGGCAAGCTAATGCCCAGAGTTGCCGAGTGTGTTCCTGGTTAGAGTAGGTACCGAGGCGAGAATTATCAAGTCCGTTTTGACCCTGGTCCACGACCCTGCCGCGTCGGGAATTGAACCCTGGTCCCTGGCCGATTCTCTGCTTGCGGATCTGCCGCCTCTAACCAGTGAGCCACACCTCTCCAGGATGTGAATTCAAGCCACCTTTGAAGGGCAAAAGGTTATCACACATGAGAGGGGCTGTTCTTTTGTTTTAGCAGACAGGCTGGCATCTCGGACAGAGGGAGAAGCTGTTGCTAAACCGTTTTTTCTGTGGGCTTGGACCCCCAGGTACCTGCACCTCTAGGCTGGGCTAGGGAGCTCCACACACCAAGAGAAGGGTTCTGCTATGCTGGGTGTGGGAGGAATGATGCATTCTACGCTAGCCAGATGCCACACTTCACAAGACGTTGTCACTAGGTGAGATGGGACCAGACAGCCCATTGGCTAGTAGTCACCACATCCCGAGGGCAAGAACCAGGCATAAAAGTGGCACCCCGGGCACCAGATCACATCTGGACTAGAGAGGATTGACAGAGTACTGCCTTGCTATCCCCTGGACCCAGCAGAGAGGCGGTAACAAAGCCTGGAGTGCACCTGGATCTAGCAAAGAGGGGACTGTGCCTGTGGTGCTGTGTTCAAGGAAAATTCGTCCCAGACAGAGAAGGTGACTCTAAAATTAAATTGGCTGACTCCGTGTTACAGACTCCGGGCCATAAAAGCAGAGAAGCCTGCTCCTTTCGGGGTCCATCAACCAAAAGCTTGATCGTTTCTGGACACCAAGGGGCAGCCTGGGAGACTGAGTACCGACACTCAAATGTTGCACCGAGTCTGCAGAACCTGGGTGCAATTTGCGCTCCCCACCCAGGAAGTTACTGTCAGTTAAAAGAGACTGCGGGTTTTGCCGTAACCAGAGAGAAGCAGACCAGTGGCATATTGGTTTGTGCTTGACTTCACACGGACTTCATTGGACCCTGAGTTGAATGTCGCCCCCAGCGTGGACCAAGGGGTGGCCATAAGCAGACCCCGACACCAACTAGGCATCATCAGTATCCTGCATCCCTTGCATCAGCACCGCTCCAATGATTACTCTGCCATTTCGTCCATAGACCCTGGAGCTCGAATGGAGACTGCCGTAACTGCCAGGTAACTATTCAGCTGGAACTTGGTCTCTGTTACAGGCTTCTTGTCGGAGATGATCACCACAAGAGTGCCTTTATAGCAGTTTTCAAGTTACTTGCTGTGGCTAAAACCACAAGTCACAGTAGATTACAATGATTTATTGCACTAAGCGAAAACCTGTGATTTACTGTTTCCTTAAAAATTCATATCCGGAACCTTTCAGTGGATTTTTGTTGTTGATGTGTCAATTTAAAGATAAAAATACAACCTATTTTCTATAAATTGGTGTCGATTTTTAGTGAGTTGTTTTTTCTTCTTATTCAACTGTTTTGGTACTTCTTAATGCCTTACACTTACACAGCATGATTGCTCTGAGGCACAACTACCCCAGAACTAAGCTAAGGTTTTATAAACTAACCTGACTGGATCTTATACGGAACAGTGCCTTTATTACACAGGGGGAGGGGGTCTCGCAATCACTCCATATAATAAACCAATGTACTCACACTCTGTCACTGTTGTTCTTTCTTTCCCCCTTTTGTGTTTTCCTATCTCTTGCTCAAAACCAGGCTGTGTTGAGGAAATATACGTGCCAGCGGCCTCACCTGCAACCACCGGCTCAAATTAAGCACTGGATATGGGTGAGGCGGAACAAGATTGGGGAAATGGTTTGATTGAGATTAGCTGGTGCTGGGAAGAAGGGAGCTTCCAAGTTCTCAGGTCCCAGAGTAGTAGTTGGGTTGAAAACTAACAGTATGGCGCAGGATGATGTAAAGAAGGGACATATGACGAAAGTGATGAGATGCAGAAGTGCAGAGCATAAAAAGTGTGAGCGGAGTGGACAAGAGATGGGGAATGGATGTAGTACTATTAGTTATTGCAGGGAAAGGTTTGAAAACATCTAACGCAATTGGTCAAAAAGTGAGACACCCTAAGAATATGAAGATTATGTATTGATGTTAGTTTATGTTGCATGTGTACACGAGTTATAGCCTCTATTTCTCTGGAGCCTTATTACCCTGGGACGATGTTATTCCTGACTTATTCCTTTTGATGATTGCACTGTAATTGTGGGGAGAGGTGTTGTAGCCAAGTGTTAGCATGTATTCTTAAGATCTTGTAGAACTCTGTGTTGCTATTCTAACCGATTCCTACAAGGGAGTTGGTTGCGGGCACTGCCTGGGGGTTCGGACGCTGTGAACATACTACCAATAAATGCCACATATCCTTCAGTGCATAGGACCTTTTCTTAACATAATCAAACTATGAATGACAGCTGAACAGACCAAAGGAAGAATAGCTGAGCCAACGCCCCTCTATGTATGTATATATGTGTGTATTTTGTATTTATGATTTTGTTTGGTTAAAGGAGACTGGCAAGATACAAAGGTTGTCTCTAGGCTAGACCTACAAATGTAATCCCTCAGTAACACCGCTGGCTTGTCCACCAGACACTAAAGCACCTTGATCTAAAGCATCGTGTGTTTACAAGAGTTTAAAGGGACTTTCGTCACTTCGTGTGTGAGTGTTGATTGTATGTATTCCTCATACCCACCAGAGACAGTTGTTCAGACTGGAGGGTGGTGGTGCAAAAAGGCAGGAGTGTTTTTTGGGGAGGGGTTAGGGCCAAGTGTGAAGGAGCAGTAGAGGGACAGCGCAGGGCTCTACACAAGCTGGACAACACTTCAAGAAACACCAATTACGAGCAGGAGACAATGTAGTTTCTCTTATAAAATGTGGCTGTTTTGCAAATATACTCGCATTTCCACACACAAGTAACCTGATTACACCTGTGAAATCTTCATTTGGGCGAGAGTGGGTGTATGAGTGGCTGTATGGGTGAGTGAGTGGCTGTATGGGTGAGTGAGTGGCTGTATGGGTGAGTGAGTGGCTGTATGGGTGGGTGACTGTGTGTAAGTGGCTGTATGGGTGACTGAGTGGCTGTTTGAGTGGGTGTTTGTTTACCCGAGTGTAAATGTGTGTGGTTGTATTGGAGAGTGAGTGGCTGTATGGGTGAGTGAGTATACGTGGGAGTAATTGTATGGGTGTGTGAGTGGTTGTATGGGTGGGTGAGTGGCTCGTTTGAAAGGCAGTATTGGTGAGTGAGTGGTTCTGTGAGTAGGTGTGTGAGGTCATAGGCAGTGCATTGCTGGGGTGAAAGATATTGTTACCTCAGGTAACTATAACTGCTGAATTTCACTAGTTTTAAGTATAACGTCCCTGTAACCTTTGTTTTCTCAGTGAATTTTTAGTTTCTTTCATGCTATTTCCTAACTATAACGTCCCTGAAACCTTTGTTTTTTTAAGTGAATTACTACAGATTTTGGGTTTTTTCCCCTAACTGTACCTGTTACCTTTGAGAGTGGGTGTGTCAGTGGCTGTATAGCTCACTGAGTTTGTGTGAATGGCTGTATGGGTCTGTAAGTGAGGGTTTTGGTAGGTGTATGAATGGCTGTATGGATCGGGGAGCGGGTGTGTGAGTGGCTACATGGGTCTGTGAGTGTCTTAGTGGGGGCATTTCCATAGTTAGGATATTTAAAAGTGAAAACCATAGACTATGTTTCAGCAGGAGACGACAAGAAAGAAACCACTCATCACAGTCACTACACATCAGATTGTGCTCCAATAGATCAACGATGAATTCACCTCCATTAAAGCTTTCATATCGCTTTTCAATTTGGAATACGAGGAGACACACTTAGTTTGTCTTCCCCAATCCCAAGAATTTAGGATAATTTGTTGTTTACAGAAGGGGAGCTTCAACGGGGGCACCTGCTATGTTTATTTGTAAGTGCTTCCTGTTGAGGTTTAATTTATGTGAAATGAGCAACAGGGCCATAACAGAACCTCGTCGGTCTGTTTAATCAACAGGTGTTCACAGTTTTGAACAAAATGTCTACCCAACTGGAGTATGTTCTACTGATTAATTAGTAAGTGCTACCTCGTTGGGTAAATGGCTAGGGTGTATTCTACAATACAACTTCATAATGGACCACAAGAAAATGTCTCCAGCAACCTTGTGTGCATTTCAGCAATGTGATTGTTCCTCGTGCGTCTTCATCCAGAAATCTGTGATAACATATGAATCCTCGTATAGAGAAGATGACTAGACTTAATAGAGGTGAATCTTCACCAAACAATGGTCCTTCCTCTTAACTATATGAAGTAAGTGATTCTTTGTTTGGTGCAGATGTCCTCATATTCCTCGACCTCAAGAACTTGTCACCAAAATCGTCAGGAAACGTGCTGGGGTGCATTTTGTTAAGCTGTCCATCATCCTGGTAAAAGGCAGGAAGACCTTTGCATACTACTAAGCTGAATGGGATGGGGCAAACAGGCAGAGCTTCCAGGTGATTTGTACATTTTCATACTCTTATTTTAAAGGGAGAACCATATACTCTGCTCTCAGCAGGACAGGACAAGCAATCCACTTGTTCATTCGTAGGGGAAGGAAGGCTGTGCAGTCCCCCCTTGAGTCTCAATGCCCCTGTGGTCCCTGCCGGCTGCCCCCTCCAGCAGGAGCTGGCATTGCTCCCTAATGTAGGGCGCAGCAAAAAATGATGCTCCCTGCATGCAGAAGCAATTCTGCCATCTGTTTTCCTGCCCGCTTGACAGCAAGCAGGAAAACAGAATATAATTTTTGATCTCAGAAGGCATTGGCAGTTTTCTTGCTCCTGCCCACTGGGAGCGGAATTACAGGTTTCTCTCGCTTGGCAGGAGCTGTCAAAGGTCCAGCCAAGTGAGAGCAAACTGCTATCTCTCGAGGGTGGGCACCTTGGGAGAGAGCAGGTACTGGTACCTGGGACCAAGAACGGCATGAGGTGGGGGGCCACATGGTCCTCCTCCTTCTAAAAATGTAACAAAGCCACGTGGAAGTGGTGGTTGCCAGGGTCATAAATGTCCAGGCTCCTGGGGAGGTGGTTGTCCCTGGGGCCCCTAAGGGCACAAGGAGGGGAGTCAGCACTGCCCCCTCCAATTTTCTATTAATGCCCGGGGGAGGTGGTGGTCCCACCTGGACAACCCCAGCGACCAGAACACCACCTCCCTCCTGGAGAACATCTCCAACATCAGACTCAAGCAGCTAGTGACCGCACCAACACACACTCCCGGACATACACTTGACCCAGTCTTCTCCACAAGCGGGAACATCAGCTACAGCCACACCACCGAACTCTCCTGGACCGACCATCACTGCGTACACCTCGCCTTCGACACGCCCACCGTACACCACCGACATCGTCGCCTCCCCCTGTCACAGCTGGATAAAGGCCATCGAAGAAATCGTCAACTCCTTCAGCACAACCACTCCGCCATCACCCTCGGACGCCAACACCGCAGCACGCAACCTCCACTAATGGATCTCCAGCTGCGCCATCACCCTGGCACCCCTCAAGAGAAGACCAGACAAACAACGATCCAAGGCGGCCAGCTGGTTCACCCCTGCCCTCCACGAGTCCAGATGCACCTGCAGACGTCTCAAGAAGAAATTGAGAAGCTACAAAACCCCAGAAACGTGCGCAACCTTCACATCTGCATACAACTCACACCACCTCCTCCTCCTCAAAACCACTAAAAAAACGGCCATCAGAATCAACATCAACGTACACAACAGGATATAACTCTTCACCATCATCAAAGAGTTCACCATGCCCAACAGCAAGCCCAGACGTTCCCCCCTCCCAAGGCGTCTGCAACAAACTCAGCACCTTCTTTCACCGCACGATCAGGAAGATCTACAACATCTTTGACACTCTATACCCGCCCCTCAACAGACCGTGCTATGTTGGACCCCACTCACTACAGAGGACATGCTCAAGACCATGAAGAGCATCCACTAAGGGGCTCCGACAGACCTACGCCCATATCTTCTACAGAGCAGCCGCAGCCATCGCCCCTGTGCTCTGCCACACCATCAACTGCTCCATCGAAACTGCTACCTTCCCTGACGACTGGAAACACGCAGAGATCAACCCCCTGCTGAAGAAACCATCCTTAGACCCAACAGACCTCAAGAAAATCAGACCAATCTCCCTTCCCCCCCTTTCCAGCCAAGGTCATAGAGAAGGCCATCAAGTCTCCGAGTTAATCGAAGCGAACCACGACCTGGACACCTCCCAATCTGGCTTCCGAATCAACCACAGCACAGAGACTGCACTCCTCGCTGCATCCGCTCCCTCTTTGACTAGGGCGAGAACACAGTCCTCATCCTACTAGACCTCTCCGCCGCCTTCGACACCGTCTCCCACCGCACACTAATCACCAGACTCCACGATGCCGGCATCCGCGACAAGGCTCTGGACTTGATCCACTCCTTCCTCACCAGCCGGACCCAGCACGTCAGACTACCACCGTTCCTCTCAGAACTAATGGAGAATAGTTGTGGAGTCCCCCCAGGGGTTTCTTCCTGAGCCCCACCCTTTTCAACATCTACATGGCCCCCCCATGCAGCCATCGTCAGAAGCCAGTCTCAACATCGTCTCCTATGTCGACGACATCCAGCTGATCGTCTCCCTCACCAATGAACCCTCAACCGCCAGAACCAACTTCCACAGAGGAATGATGGCCGTCGCGACATGGATGAAGGACAGCTACCTCAAGCTCAACTCTGACAAGACCGTAGTTCTCATACTGGGACCCACCGCATCAGCGTGGGAGGACTTCTGGTGGCCAGTGCTCCCCCCACCCCGACGGACTAAGCACGCAACCTTGGCATCATACTGGACACTTTGCTTACGATGGACCGCCAAATCAACGCAGGTTCCTCAGCCTGCTTCCACATGCTCTGCCTTCTCTGAAAGCATTTCAGATAGATCGCCACAGAATCCAGAAGGACAGTCACCCATGCACTCATCACCAGCAGACTTGACTACAGCAATGCACTCTACACCAGCGTCACCCAGAAACAGCTCTATAAACTACAGAACGTCCAAAACATCCCCCACCGCAGCCACATCATGCAACACCTCCGACAATTCCACTGGCTCCCAGTCAACAAGAGAGTCACATTCAATCTTCTCACTCACGCCTACAAAGCTCTACACGACGAAGGACAAGCTCACATTCCACGTACCCGTCGAACAACTCCGATCCTCCCAACTCGCCCTCACCTCCATCCCAAGGATCCACAAGCCCAGAACCAGAGGAAGATCGTTCTACCTCGCCGCCAAGACATGAAACACCCTCCTCCTGTATTTCAGGCAATCAGTGTTACTGACCCAAACAGGAAGGACCTCAAGACATGGCTCTTCGAATGATCCTCCACCCAGTTCGACCAGCAGCCCCCAGCCTGTTCAGACCCTCTTGGGTGAGTAGCAGGGCTTTAGAAAACCCAATTGATTGATTGAAGAGCACAAGGAGACCCCCCTCCATCATTTACACAAAGCACTGAGAGGTGGTGGTCTCTGGGGCTCGAAAAGGCATGTGAGGGGTCCGAATACGAATCCTCGCTGTTTCATGGCTGTAGGAAAGTGGGTTTCTGTTGTAGTAACCCCCCCCACGTTTTGCCAGACTACTGATGCACTTTTACTTGGTGTGCCCTGGGTCCCTGCCAATCAGGTTCCTAGGGCCTGTGCTTTTCCCCCAAAATTAACCCAATTGGCATCTCTGGCCACAGGTCAGTCCCTGGTAAATGGTACCACAGGTACCCAGGGCACTGTGACCTCTAAGGGCTGCAGCACTTGTTGTGCCACCTTTAGAGGTCTTGTACCACTACACTCACACACTGCCTTTGCTGGCTGAGTGTTTTGGTGCAAAACAAAGTGAAGAGTCGACATGGAACACATCTCTGTGTGCCCTGCCTACAACCCACTGCCCTGGCATAGGTCAGTCACCCCTCTAGCTGGGTGCACTATACCAGTGGTGAGGGTACAGGTGCATGAGCCCTGTACCCCTACAGTGTCTAAGTCCATTCCTAGACATTGCAAGTGCAGTGCTGCCATTAAGGGTGCATGGTGCTGGGAGTTTGTCATTACGAACTCCACAGCACCATAATTGCTGCACTGAAAACAGAAGTTTGGTACCAAACTTCTCAGCACATTAAACCCACACTGATGCCAGTGTGGGATTTAATGTAAAATGCACACCAGAGGGCATCTTGTAGATGCCCCCTGAAACTTCTAGTGTACCGCCTGAGTGGCTGCTTAGGCTGCCACGACCAGACATGTTTCTGGACCCTGGGTCAAGAGCCTGATGCTCTCTGGGGCCTGAAACAAGGCACATCCTGGGACGAGGTGCCAAGCCTCCTCCCCCAGGATGGGCAGGGTTCACAAAGGGGAAGCTTCAAAGGCTTGCCACCTTTGTGAGCTTCCCCAGGCCAATTTCTGCTTTCAGCAACTGGTCCCCACTGATTCTGACCCCCACTTTACGCGACAAAGCCGGCGGGAAAAACAAGAGAGGAAGAGAGGTGTGCCCACCTCTGCCAACTTCACCCCTCAGGTGGGGAAGGCGAGGTGAAGCACAACTCTCAGTCCATGCCATCTTAAAGATGGGGGGACTCCGCCAACCAGGGACAGGCACCTGCCCCCCTCCCACAGGAGGGTGGCATAATAGGGGGTATACCCACCCCAGGGAAGGGACCCATTGGGCCATGCCCCTTACCTACCTGTAACACCCCTAAATCTAGTATTTAGGCGCACCCCTGAACCTTGCTTTCTCAGATCCAGAAACGACAAGAAAGAAGATAAGAAGAAGGACCGAAGAGCCGTGCAGAGCTAACAAGAGGATGACGCCCACTGACTTGGCCCCAGCCCTACAGGCCTGTCTCCCCTCGAACCTGCTCCTGCGAACCCCGGTGTGTCCTGAAGCCAGCAACCTCAAAAACCTCAGAGGACCTGCCTGCCTGCCTTCACTTCCAAAGACTGCTTCTCCCGTGAACACCGATTTGTTCAACTGCAAACTCTGGCAGCAGCCGGAAACCGCGAATCCAGCCCACTCGCACCCGCCCGAGCTGGAGTGAAAAAACACCGCGAGGAGGTCCCCCGGCGATCCAGAACCGAAATCTGGCGACCCCTGACCTGCCTCAAGCCTCCAGTCGATGCCTGCAGTCTAAATCCAGAAGGCCCCCTAACCGCGACCAGTAGCTGGTAAGGAGATCCAACCCCAAAAGGCACCCCTGCACCCGACACCCCACGGCCTTGTGTGCCTAACCAACCCCTAACTTCCCAACTTACCTCTCGAAGTGGTGGTCGCACCCAGAAGTCCTTTGTCTCCCTGCCTGCAGTGCTTTTGCAAACCGGAGGTTCTCCATTGGAAACCACAGGGCGCCCGACATCGCAACAGCACTCTGCACCCGGCCACCACAGTGCTGCTGAGGGTGCACCTTTTGTGCTACTTTGTTTCCCCATTTGCCCTGACCTAAATGCTAGGAGCTTTGCTCCCACAACCCAGTGGCCTGTTTGTTAGCAGCCACCAAACGGAGGCCTCCTATCCTCCATTGGATAACATTGGGCCTCAACACTCTGCACCCAGCCGCCCTAGTGCCGCTAAGGGTATAACAAGAGTGCATAACTGACCTGGGGGACCCCCGAGTCTAACCCCAGAACCTTAACTCCCACAGTCGAACCGATAACCTGTTTTTCTTCTATAGGATAACATTGACAATTTTCTTCCAAAAAGTTTGTGTGTAGTTTTGAAATCTAAAAATATTCTTTAAAAATCGCACAAATAACCAAAACGTATTTACTTACCTGTTTGCAGGAAATGTCCCAGTGCTGAATCTAGGTATCCAGCACTGAGTTACAAAAGTAACATAAAAAGTAACTTACCTGTAATGTACTGTATCTGGAAAGTATTGCACCCTTTTGCATCCCCTGTAAATCAAACAAAGTACAAGTCCTATTGCATTTTTAAACGGTTCTACATTAAGCAACTTATTACTGTAAAGTATTTAATGCTTACCTGTGCCAGGCTTGCTTGGTTCTAAAAATAAAACAACAGTATATTTTTTTATACAAAAACAATTGGCTTAGAGTTCAGTTCTTGAGTGTGTGAATTAATTTGCTGAGTGTGTACATCAAATGCTTAACACTGTCCTCTGATACTGCCTTACTGCTCAACCACTTTACCACAAATAGAGAGTAAGGTTCTATCTAACTTTAACCTCTGCCTACCTCTGGGGTCACCTGGACTCTATACACACTATACCTCATTTCCATGTAGTATATTTAGAGGCAGTTTCCTACAATGGCAAAAATTATAAAATGCTGTTTTGCCCTGGCGGGATGCCTGGGGGCACTACAGCATCAGGGCTAGGGGGTCAGGGTATTCCTATCCTGCCCCCTTTTCTTTATTTTTATAGTTTTTTTTGGAGACTCAGCTGAATCCCAAGATGGCTGCCAACACTTTCTGGTTGAAGTATTGGCAGCCAATTCGCTCTCAGCACGAGATAGTATGCGTCAAGCTTCACTCCTCCTGATATATAAATTTGGATTTTCTTTAATATCTTCAAAACTACTTATTTACACCAAATAACAACAAGCGTTTGCAATGCAATAGGTCTCGCATTTCGAGAAGGTGAGCTATTGCCATTGTAAATGATAATGTCTTTTATTTATGTGGTTTGAAAACCTGTAAGCGGTGCCTAAACACGCACTTTGTACTTATAGTCCTTGCTTATGAACAGCAAGGCTGGCAGTAAAAGAGGCGCAGTTACTGCCAGCATGGCTTCTCATAAGCAACGACTATAAGTACAAAGTACAAATACAATTAGTCAAATGTGACAAAATAATTATTATATTCATTCCAGATTAGGTTGTACTCTATGTGGAGCTGATGAAGGGAAATTTATAGAAGGTGTAATATAAATGAGATGTGGTAGGTGCAGTACAGCAAGCAGTACCTAGATGTCCCTAGTGAGCAAGGTACCAGCACGGCGTGTCTAGGTGCAGTACTGCAAGCTGCCCCTAGAGGTCCCTAATGAGCATCATAAACTTTGAAGATATGGTAAATCCACCCTACCCATAACGCATTGCATGCAAGACAGTACCACGAGTACATTCAAATAGTTATGTCCATGTATACAATTAGTAGCTTTGAAATATGACAAAATCATTTTTATATTAATTCCAGATTAGGTTGTACTCTATGTGGAGCTGATGAAGGGAAATTTATAGACGGTCTAACATACATGTGACATGTGCTAGCAAGTAAAGTAATCACTGCCAATCTAGTTTAGGACTAAGTGAGTGTCCTGCCTGAAGGCCTTTAAGAAAGTAGTGCCTTCAGGCTGTAATTGAAACCTAGGGTGTAACAACACATGTAACAGAGGGGGTCCTCATGGGAGGTTACAAGAAGAGACAAGGCGGTACTAAAGAGGGACTACAAAGCCTAATGACCAATGAAAAGCCACCATTTAGAAAAGGACAGGGACAAGAGCCATTTAAAAAGATGGGTGGGAAGTGACTATCCTGTAAAGACATCATTATGAAAATTGAAATGAAATTAGGACTACCTTCTGCCGAATCTCAACCCAACAATTTTGGCGGCCATCTTTGACTGTCTTTATCTGTAGCCTTTTTTTTTCTCTTTCTATTTCTGTCTTTATAAGGGAAGGCTATCACACTTAAGTCAATACAAGACCCCTTGCTTCAGGCTTAGTGTGGCTCGGACTATATTGTTTTCTTTTATTATGATCCAATTTGTATTAGCACTATGTATTGCATGTGTGTTGGCACAAATGAAGTTAAGGAATAAGTTCTCAATTTTGCATTTTCAGCATAGCCACCATCTTGTGCATCCTAACTCAGTAGCCCTCCTGTCTGGAGCTGTGATTCATTCTCTTGCAATCACTTGGATCCTCCTCCACGCATAGCGTCTGTCAACTCTTTATGCTGCAGTTTCCTCTGATTTTATTTACTGACCATTCCTGAGCCCAAGCAGAGGTTCATTAGGATGTAACTGAATCATCCTCAACCCTGTTCGCAAATGCATGACCTAATTTCGCATCAAGGATCCCCCATGTTAAGCTCATCTCTGCCTAACCGTTCAAGAGGTCTTAACTTTGCTCCTTACTTTGATCTTCATCCTGATCCTCCACAAGAATGGATTCAAGGCTTGTCCCCGTCGGTCGTCATACCTTCACAATCAACTACCCTCCAAACCTCTCCAAAAATGCGGCAAACAAGTTCAAACATCGTTTACTCAAAACCCAATCCAAACACTCATCTCTGATCCTTATTTCTGTGTCAACAAGGGTATACTAACTATTGATCTCATCTTCTACTCCCAGAAACGGTCATGCTGGAGGAATGTCTTTTATTCCTTGCTTCACATAACGGGTACCAGGAAGACTCCGTATGGCCTCAAATTATCAGCATCACCTTCGCCCTTTTACAATGCTAATGCTACCATCTCCCTCTATAACAACGGTATTATCTTAATTCAAGTCTCGAATGACAATCTAATTAAGATGGATAATATCTTCCTCACCCTCAAGATGGAGGTGATTTCCAAGTCTCCTCATCCCCGCTTAATCATTCCAATTACAAATGATCGTGCACTCACACCTCTCTTCGCGACCGAGATAACAACAACCACTCATATCCCTCTTCATGCCTTAGGAGAGCGCTGTGCCACTCAGTTCCCTGACTTAGTTTCTCCGGAGACTACAATCTCCTCAATTTCAGTGAATCAATCGAACCCTGGACCTTTAGCATCACTTACTTCTCCAAACTCTACTGGTTTGCCTAATGGGACCCTTGCAGGGGAATCCTCTCTTGCCCTTTCGCTTTATCTCTCTCCCTGTGATCACCCCTGCCTGATTCTACCTAATTCACCTTTAGCCCAATCCGTATCCAGCCTCCCGCCATCCCCTTCTCACCCATCCCACTCTATCTCTCTTCCTCCACATCCCATCCACCCACTTAAGCCCGATCGACAGCCTCAAAAACACAGACCATTTTGCTTCGCTAATTGGTAACCCACAAGACCACTCTGACTCACCCACTCCCTCTGACTATCTCATGACCTCCCCAGCCCCTTCAGCTAGCCCCCAAAACTCCACCTCCCCTCCGGAACCCATCAACCAACTCTTCGAGTGGGCCGTGCGTCTGGATGAGACCTCTAGCTATTTGCACCTTCTCACAAAGGAACTCCAGAAATTGAAACACATCACTATCGAACACCTCCCACTACTCAGATCTCTTAGCACTACAGAGAATCGTCCTATCGTCCTGTAGGGCGCAGCTCCTGCACTGGCCATGCACACATTCCGCCATACTTGGAAAACGTTGCCTCTCCCAAATGCCTCCTCCCGCCCCAGACGACTGAAAGCTGTCCTCTCGTCCAGTGAGTTCCGTGAGCTACTCCATTCCTACTCCCAATCACCTAACAAGTCCAGAACGGGGAAAATCCAAGCCATCCAAGCTAATCCTTACAGAGAACCATCACACAACCTGGGAGGCATAAATATTGACAACCTTCAGCGCATCAATATCCTCCCAGCTTCCACCCCTCACTTGACTGACCAATTGAAATGTGCTCTTCTTAATTGCAGATCTGCGAGTAAACACGCCTCCGACATCTATGATCTCATCCTAACCAACGAGCTTGACATCATTATCCTCACATAAACTTGGCTAAACTACTCTTACACACCTATAATTGACCTTCTAGTCCCACCTAGCTATGACATAAGTTGTATGGACAGAGATTCTTAACAGGGTGGAGGAATAGCCTGTATACACAGAAATACACTCTTGCTTTCCCAATCTGATTCCACAACTCTATTCTCATGCGAATATCTCTGCATCAACATTACCAGCAAAAACCGCCATGTCTGTAAATTACACACTTTCTACCACCCCCTGGGTGACAATCTTTCCTTCACTGAGCATTTAATGGAAATCATCTCATCCAACGATGACCTTCTAGTGTCCCAAATCTTCCTGGGAGACTTCAACCTCCACTGGTCTAACCCAAACGATCACGCAGTTAACTGTCTTAAATCCTTCCTATTGGATCATGAGCTGACATAATTTTGTGATAGCCCAACTCACAACAAGGAAGAAACTCTGAATCATGCAAAAAGCAAATCAAGAGTGCTAAAGCGGATTTCTTCAGATCTCAACTTAATCAAGCCATAAATCGCCACAAGAAACGTTTCGAAATTGTTAATCAACAATCGATCAAAGCACCCATCTGCACTGACCCTGGTGAAGGCACTCCTACTTGCGATGAATTGGCCGCCTTCTTTGTAAAAAAAACTTCAAGCATCAATATAGACCTAGAATTAAAAAGGGCTCTTCTTCCAAATTCTGGAAGCACTGCTCCACCTAACCACCAGGAGCTGCCCGTCCTCCATAGTACTAGACCCAAGAATAATGCCTCTTGGCACACATTTACACCTCTCAGTGAAAATGACACCTATTACACTCTTCATGCGATCAAACCTTCCAACCACTTCAATGACCCTCTACCTCCTCCCATATTCAAAGAAATTAAAGCTGCCATCCTACCCATTTGAGCAAAGATTGTTAACGCTTCATTTCAACAAGGCATGATACCCGACTGCCTAAAAGCACCGCAAGTATCCCCTATTCTAAAAAAACCAAACGCAGACAGTTCTGATCTGAATAACGTCCATCCTAACTCCAACAACCCCCGCTGACGAAACTTTTAGAAAAGTGTGCTCACATTGAGAAATTCCAACTGTTGGATCAACATCACACAGGCTTTCAGAAAGGCCGCAGCACAGAATCGGCACTCACTCACATCGTGGACGACATTTTAAAGTTGCTAGACCAAAATGATTCCTGCCTCCCTATTCTCCTTGACCTATCTCCTACCTTCGACACTGTTAATCACAGCAAATTACTTTCCACGCTAGAACACCGGATGGGTCTATCAGGTGTGGTTTTGCAATGGTTCTCTTCTTTTCCCCACAACAGATCTCAACGAGTCAAAGTGAATCAATCCCTATCTTAACCATCTAGTCTTTATGGGGGTTCAACAAGGGTCTGCCCTTTCACCCATACTCTTTAATCTATTCCTGGAAGCTTTAGCTAATGCCCTGAATTCAACGAACATTCTCTTTCACATGTACGTAGACAACACTCAACTTTATTTAAAAGTCTCCACCCCGGAAGACTTCATTTCACTCAACTCCATCTTGATGAACACCCAAAACTGGCTCACTGAAAACTACCTCATGCTCAACACCTCCAAAACTGAATTCCTTTTCATTGCTACCCCTAACCATACCCCCAAGATTGACCTTTGGATACATTCTCTTTCAGGCTTCAACTGCTTCCCCCCCCCCCCACATTATCGAGTCTGCTTAATCTCTAGGAATCACCTTTGACAGGCACCTGAACATGCAGAAACATATTAGCAATGCAACCAAAGGTGCTAAACACCAGATGAGGCTACTAAGGAACCTCAAACCATTCCTCCTACAGGAAGATTTCAAATGGGTGGTTCAAGCTTTAGTATTGCCAAGGCTAGACTACGGTAGTTCCACTCTTTGCTGTCTCCCCAAACAAAGCTTGGTTCCACTTTCAGCTTCCATTAATGCCACAGCCAGACTGATTACTGGTACGTAAAGAAATGATCACATATCCCCAGCCTTAAAATCCCTAAACTGGCTACCTTATGAAGCTAGAATAAAACTAAAGATCGCTAGCTTGACTCACAAAGCACTGCACTTCAAGATCCCCATCTATCTGGCTCCCTAGAATTATCAGGGGGTGGCCGTCCGTCACGAAGTGCAAACTCATTGCTCCTGAAACCTCAAATCTTCCACAAAAAGAGAACGATTTACAGAGCATTCTCGGGCATGGCCCCAAATATTTGGTATTCTCTTCCTCCGGAAGTTTGCCGAATCCCATCCACCGCTTCCATCAAAAAAGAAGTGAATAAAATCCTAATGCTGAAGTTCCTGCCCTAAAGTCCTGGTTCAACTACTTCAATATTGCTCTCCTCTCCGAAACGATGACTGTCCATTACACAGTTATACTCCTGGGATTAACAGTGTGAACAGGCCACTGCACAACTTTGTTATTTATGGAATGTTTCTCTCCCATTACCTGTTCTTTTACATTTGTGTAATCCAGTGATTAATAGTGTAAAAAACAAAGTGGGCTCTGCTTTGAACAAGCGAGAGCAAAATGCTCTTGCTTGTTCAAAGCGGAGCACACTGCTTGCTATGGGATTGCTCCCGCCATCCCATAGAAAACTACAATGTCCTGGTGGTGGGTACCATGGGACATTGCTTGAGCCGGTCCTGGAGGGTGGCGGTCTCCAGGGCCATTTACACGAGGGGGTTCCCATTTGAAAAATAGCCCTGGGGAGGTGGTGGTCCTCAGGGCAGCGGGGGGGAAAGTGGCCCCCGCACTTTAGTATAGTAGCCCCGGAGAGGAGGCAACCCCCAGGGCTGCGTGTGGGGAGCTAGAACCCCCAATCTTATTTCAATATAGCCCCGGGGAAGTGGTGGTCCCCAGGACTCTGTGGGGGGTTGGGGCCCACCCATGCATTATAATAAGTTTTATCCCCAGGGAGGTGGCAGCCCCCGGGGCTGCAGGTGGGCTGCGTGTCCCCCGCACTTCAAACAATTAGCCACTGAGAGATGGCTGTGTCTTGGCTGAGAGTGCCCACGCGGGACTCCACATCTTTATCTTAGTAAATGAAGTGCAGGAGCCCTCAGTTTGGTTTTCTTTTAAATTTCCGGATGGATTTATGGATTAACCACGAATCCCGCCGAAAATTTAAAAAGACAATGCTTGTTTTTTGCCCTAGGGGTTCTGGGTGGGACCCCATGAACAGGCCTCTGGGGTCAGGGTATTTTTTTAAACGTTTTTTCTTGTGACTTGGTTCAACTGAGTCACAAGATGGCTGCCAACACTTCCTGGTTTGAAGTCTTGGCAGCCAATCAGATCTCAGGCACGAGTTCGGGAGGGTTCGTGGATCCACCACGGCCACAGATGTATATCTGAGAAATGTTTACATTTCTCAGGAACTACTGAACGGATTTACACCATTTAACAAAATGAGTGAATGAATGACTAACACTTATAGAGCGCATGGCTACCAAAGGCCTCCCAGCGCTAGAGACAAGCCGCCAGACAATCACGCAATCAAACAGTTCCTGAGAACAGCGCGGTCTTCAGTTGTTTACGAAAGATGAGGTGGTTGGTCTCAAGTCGGATGTGATCCGGAAGCTGATTCCACCCTCTAGCCGCAACGAGGGAGAAAAGACGTCTCCCACTCCGGGCTCGATGTACTCTGGGGATTATAGCTAGATGTTTTTTCTCAGAGCGGAGGGATCTGCTTGGGAGGTACAGGAGAATAATAGATCGAAGGACCAGCGGGGCCTTAGCAGAGAGTACCTTGTGGACAACGCATAAGGCCTTAAACTGAATTCTCTCAG
Organism: Triturus cristatus; assembly: GCF_964204655.1. Taxonomy (NCBI): domain Eukaryota; kingdom Metazoa; phylum Chordata; class Amphibia; order Caudata; family Salamandridae; genus Triturus; species Triturus cristatus. Next base: position 30,262,984 of record NC_140585.1, on the reverse strand, counting down.
CCACCGGGAGCCAATGCAGGGATTTAATATGAGATCTGGTCGATTCCTGCCTATGAACCTGCAGCAACAATCGAGCCGCACAATTTTGAACTGTTTGTAGTTTTTTGATGGTTATAGATGGAGACCCAAAGTAGAGCACATTGGCGTAATCAAGCCTCGAAAGAATCAGGGCTTGCACCAAGAGCTTCCTGGCAACAAAAGGCAGAAGTGGGAGAACTTTCCTGATCATTTTCAGGATACCATAACAGGTGCCTGGCACCCTGCGTGCCTGTTCCTTGAGATTTAGACTATGATCATGCCACACCCCAAGACTTTTTATTTGAGTTTTGGGGGCAGGTAAAGTCCCCAAACATTGCGGCCAAAGCATACTGATGTCCAAATTGCTAGTTTTACCCAAGAACATCACCTCAGTCTTGGCCGCGTTCAGTTTTAAGAAGGAATTGTCCATCCAAACAGAGATCCCCTCCAAGCAGCTGGCCAGGTTGCTCCTAGTATTATCCAGACTATTCAGGGATGCAACCAGCTGAGTATCATCAGCATACGTAACGATATTAACCCCAGAGGGTTTTACCACCTCAGCCAATGGGCGCAGATAGACATTAAAAAGCGTGGGGCTCAACGAGGAGCCCTGCGGCACTCCGCATTGTAGAGGCATTCTTTTAGAGCTGGTACTACCCTCAAAGACTTGAAAGCACCTGGCTGTCAGGAATGACTCCAGCCATTTCAGTATAGTTCCTGACACCCCCACCTCTCTAAGTCTTGTGATCAGAAGTTGGTGGTTAACAGTGTCGAATGCCGCACTAAGATCGAGCAGTATAATAGCTGCGGACTCGCCACTGTCTACGATTTTCCTAGCTTCTTCGACCACAGCTAGCAAGGCTCTCTCTGTGCCTTGTTGGGGTCTAAAACCCGTTTGAGAAGGGTGGAGATGTTCATTTTCCTCCAGAAATGTGGAGAGAACATGATTAACGTGTTTTTCGCATATCTTTGCAGTCCCAGGTAGGAGTGAAATTGGCCGATAATTGGCAAACACCTCGTGGTCCAGGGAGGGTTTCTTCAATAATGCTCTGACCATTGCTCGTTTCCATGTGGACAGCACAATTCCAGAGGACAGCGAACTATTAATAAGCTCCAAAAAGGTTGGTGCGACAGAGTCAAAACCCCGATTGAGGGTCATGGGAGATGCTGCATCTCTTGGTGAGCCTGATTTCAGCTGCTTCATGTAGGTCTTCAGGGAGATTATATCTAGGAGAGGGATGGTCTCAATGGGGGGCTCCGAAAGACGGGGCTCTGCCTCTATAGGGGACAGTCCTGTGGTCAGAGGGGGAGTAAAGGTGGAGTAAATATCATCAATTTTCTTATGAAAATATTGGGCCAACCTTGTGCACCGTCCTGCGACATCCTCTGAGGGCAGTGGAGGTGCAGGGGGTTTGATAAGGGTTTTCATAATTTTAAAAATTTCCCTGGGGGAGTAAGAAGCGGAGATAATCTTTGCTCCATAATACTCAGCTTGGGCGCTTTTAATTCCTGCTTTAAAAACTTTAATCGCTTCTCTGTATTTGATTTTCTCCGTACTTGAAAAATCTCTCCTCCAACGTCTCTCAAGGCGTTTACATACTTGTTTCTGTTCTCTAAGTTTGGGGGAGTACCATGCTACACAAAGCCTATCTTCCTTCCTCGTCATCCAGCTTTCCGGGATAAGTGTATCTAAGGATGATTCCAGCCATTGCTGGACTATATGATTATCCCGTTCAGGGTCATCCCCTAACACCGGTCTGGAGTTGTCAAGGGTGGATGCCCAAGTTTCAACAGAGAGTTTAGACCAGTTTCGGCACCATGTCTTCCCCTTTTCCCGTGGCAGGCTACCCTCCTGGATTGTCCAACCGAAAGGGACCAGGAAATGGTCTGACCAAGGCAGGGGTGTATGCTTTCCTACCACAAGGCTGTCAATATTGGAGAAGAGTGGGTCGAGGGGGTGTCCTTTCTGATGGGTGGGGGCGAGCACTTTCAAAGTGAGTGTCAACGCACCCAGATTGTCTATGATCGCCTCAGCATCTGCAGATGTGGAACGATCCAAGTGAATATTGAGATCACCCAAAACAGAGAAATTTGAAGAGGAGCTAACCGCTTTAGCTAAAGTGTCCGGGAACTCTCTAATAAAGATGTCAGGTCTGGTGCTGTAGGGTCTAGATTCCCTCGGTTGAGGTTACGCCCCAGTAGTCAGATAGGTCTAGTGCGAGGTAGGCGCAGAAGCGTTTCGGTTAGAACGCTCTCCGCTATCCTTCGCTCATTGCTGGTTTAGGTTCGTTCTCCCTTCCCCTTCCAAGATGGCCGCCGGTAGGTCCTTCTTGTTTTCCCTGGTGGTTCGCTCAGGAAGCGGTGTAGTGTCTCTGGGTTGATTTAGCGCGCACGCGTTCAGAATGCGGCGCACTTCAACCGTCGGTTTTCTGTGGAGCGGAGGTGTTCGCTGAGCTCCGTTCTCCTCAGGAGTGTTTCCAGTCAGAGATAGTTTCCTGTTAGCCTAAAGTAGGCGTGCTCCAGTGAGTCAGACTCCAGCACCCGCGAGTGGGTGATTTAGTGAATTTCTCTCCTTGGCATTTCTCGGGGGAGTTGTCCAGAGTTACTAAAGAGAGGCAGCTTTACTCAGTCGACAAGAAGCCTCAGCTCTGTCTAAGAAATGTGGGATAGAGGCAAGCAGAACAAACGACCTTCAGTCAAGTAAGTGCTGCCTTTCCTTAACTCATCGTTTGGCTCTCAATTCAGTGGAGAGTCCCAGTGACTTGTTAGTGGAAAAGACAATATTGTCAGGCAACAAGCAAGCAGGAGTCCAGTATATTTTTGAGTCACTAGTCCAGTAGCGTTGTCGCAGCAGAAAGAAGCGTCAGCCAGCAAGAACTGAATTCAACTTTCATTGTAAAGAAAAGACTGTAGGAGGAGCGAGTAGAGAAGGAAGTTCACAGTGTGGATTTTGTGAATGCAGTTATATATATATATATATATATATATATATGAGCACCTAAAAGACCAGCATCATCTGCAGAGTTCTGGAACTTGAAAAAAGACTGAAACCAGAATACTTACAAGAACGTTTACTCATTCTGGGAATAGATGGTACATCCACTAGGTGGTAGAAAGGTAATGACAGTCATATAGAGCTAGGAAGGGAACTCAGGCAAACAGGGTTTACATGTGATTCTTTTTGCAGGAGAAGCGGCACGTCAACAGTAAGCCCCTCTTCCACTTAAAGGTACCTAGCAGAATGAGTACAGAGAGCGGCTACCCACTGTGTCAGGACAGGTAATTGTGTGGAAAGATGTCACATATGTATTTATTTAGAATTAGTTTATTGTAGAGCAGTAGTTGAGTAACTCTCATTACAGGAGTCTAAGGAAGGAGTTCCGAGAACAGTCCAGAAGGAAGACACGGTGCAGTCTCTCTTGTCTGTCCAATTCCCCTTTCCCCCTCGCTGCTGCTCGCGAGCCCTAGTGCTCGCGGTAGTGGATTGGGGGAGTGGAGATCAAGCATCTGCTCCTGTGGAAACTAAACTTCAGCTTAAGGTACTTGACAAAAGAGGCCCGATGGGCCCGGCGGGCGATAAATGAGGACTCCAGAGAAGGTGCATGTGGGTAAAAAGCCAAGTGAAAAAAACAAACTTTCACAGTCTGGAATCAAGCTGGGTGTAATCCGACAGTTGAATTTGTCTTTAAACAGAATAGCCAGGCCCCCTCCTCTGCTTCCTTCCCGATCCTGTCTCTGAATCACATATCCAGGGGGGAGGGCTTGTACTACCGCTGGGTCAGATACATTTGACAGCCAAGTTTCGGTAAGAAACAAGGCATCTAAATCATATTCTTTGAGGAGCAGGCAGAGCTCTATGGTGTGTCTGGGTAATGAGTGGCAGTTTAAAAAGGCCATCCTAAAAGTCGTAAAGACTGGCAGGCATTTCTTCCCTGCGGGCGTACGCCAGGAATCTAAATCAAAGCCGCATTGGGGACATTTTTCACAGTCCTTGACTAACCTCTGTATGCAGTTATGGGGTGACATATCTCTTACCTGACGTAACTGCGATGTTTTTTCTCTCGTTACGCGGCCAAGAGTCCTGGCCCCTGGGCCCGGTCGGGCGCGGACGGGGGGGCGCAGGCGGGCTTGCCTTAGGCACGCCTTTGGCGCGTCCGGTGCACGGCCGCGTCATCCGCCTCTTTTGAGGAGAGATGAGCGTAGGGGCCCGCGCTGCTAGACTGCTACACCCGCTTGCAGTGAATACAAATGGTCCCCCCGGGGCATTCAGTAGGCTCCTTCCCGCCCCCCGTGCAAATAGGCAATACAGACATTCATACACTTTTCCAACTCCAAGCACAGCTTGATTTTTAGTTCAAAGTGAGTAGCAGCAATTCAATAAAAGATAGCAGCATAAAAACGTGTTTATATTTAAAACCCCCACTTGTTCCCCCAGAGCGTCTTTCTTCTAGCAGCACAGATTATTCACCAGAGCAACACAACCGATGCCTTCACCGATCCGCTAATGATCGGGAAGGCTATGTCTTCTGTGTTTTCTGGACCAAGAGCTACCTTTCTGCACATTTGGTGTACTTTCGTTCAGAAGTTAGAGCTGTAGCCGTGTCTAAAGTTTCCTATGGAAATTAACATGGAGAAAAAGCGTTTTGCCCCTCTCCCCCCCGTTTTCTCGGCCTCCCCTGGATGGACCACTCTGAAATTTTAAAGACATCAGCTGAAGTGACCGCCACATTGGTTTTGAAACGTTCGCAATGATTCGTCAAACGGTGCCAAAGTTATTGAGAAATCAAGAAAAGCTTTTCTTACAGAATCTAGGTCCTAACTATAACTACCTACTGGTGACTGCCAGTAGGTAGTATTTATATACATATACTTTTTTTGGGGGAGCGGGGGTGCAATTTTTTTTTATTTAATTACATTTTGTTATTGGGGGTAAATCAAACCAAATCCCTTTTTTTATTTACCCTTACTACCCTATGTCCCTACCAACCCCTAAAACCTAGACTATCCTTATCACTCTAGTGATACAGCAGTGCTGGCAATGTTGCCTGCACAAACCCGAGTCCAGGTACCATATTCACCTGATATGCCTTTAAAATGGATTGAGATAGGGGCATCAGCAGGGATTGAAAGATGGACTAGCTTTGGGATTAACCATGTTGGAGACCTATATCGGGATGGAGTATTGCTTAGGTTTGAAGACTTGGCTGAAGAATTTAATATACCTAGAGGCTGAACCGGACACGCATCAGGTGTGTCAACAGCTCTGTACAACAGGGTGTGTAAGAGCGGTCTCGTATCTATATCTTGCGACCCGTGCAAATATTCTTTCTCCTCTTGCGGAGTTGAAAATAAACTGGGAGAGAGACCTGGAGCTCCTAATTAATGATTTGGACTGGGACAGGATTGTAGTGCATGCACCAGCTGTTGCTAGAAATGCTAAGTTTAAATTAATTAATTTCTATATCCTGCACAGAGCTATCTTACACCTGGCAGAATTAACAAGTTAAATGCGACTGCTGCTGCAAAAATGACCAAGATGTGCTCAATGAACTACAACAGAAATGGGATGAGGACCTGGAAGAACCTATAGAGGAAAAAAATATGGGGAGAACTAACAGAGAGGGTCAGCAAGGTCACTGGAAATGCTAGGTTTCAACTGGTAAATTTGTATGCATTTCACAGGTCGTATCTTACCCCAGGCCGTATTAATAAGTGCTACAACACGATAACGGGGGCTTGTCCCCGCTGCGGGGAGATAGGCGCGGAGTTCCTACATATGTTTTGGAGTTGCCCAGAGATAGAGAATTTCTGGAGGGAGGTGACGGAAACACTAGCGGAAATAACAGAAAAAGAAGTGGCCATGACTCCAGGATACTGCTTGCTACACAGATTCCCACATACGTCCAAGAATAAGACCACAAGTAAATTCTAAAACCTGGGACTAATACTAGCGAAGTGGGACATTACGAGTCACTGGAAGGCAAGGGGAGGTCCTATTATAGGTAGATGGAGGGCAGAGATTGCGTGTTGGGCAGGCTGCGAAGGAACGGCATGGCTCAGGGACACCAGGCACAATGGGAGTGAGAAGGCGTTAGAAGCAGCTAGGGCTTGGGAAGCCCTGACGATACACCTTAAGCAGCTCAATTACATTTTAGAAGAGGGGAGCCGTGAGGCGCCGCAGGAAAATGAATCATAAAATATACTGGTATAAATCCATGAGCGGGAGGGAATGGTGCAAGGAGAGGGGGTGGAGTACCAAGCTAGCGAAGTACAAAAGGGAAGACAGAGACTAAGATGACTGGATGGAGGTCCCTGGAGAACATGCCCTGAGAAGGCTGCCTACACACAATATTTCAAGACAAGCCTGGGGGGAGGGGGCAGGGAAGAGAAGGTGGGGGATGACACTTGGCAGTGGGTAAGGGGTTGAGTTTACTATGGTGCTAATTGTTGAAATGTGATTTGAGTATAGCCGCCATTGCAGCTCTTGAGGAAACATCGAACAAATATAGAAATCAGTCCCATAGCAATGGAACACCTATCTGTCAAGACAATATTTATAATTGGTCACAGTCATGCAAATGTCAGTATTATTTTACCGCATGTGTCACAAATGCCCAATAAAGTTTGTTTACATAAAAAAAAGAGAATACCTAGGCCCATTTTGAGGTTTATCCTTGCAAAATAGAGGTCAGAGAGAAGTTTGATTGCTGGAAAGTCTAATGTGCTCAGGATTATAAAGCCTTGATTACTTATTAGTAATCATCATTTCTCCCTGTCCTACCCTTCCTCATCACAGTCCTTGAAAGTGCTGGGTTCTCCCCTTTCTGTTGGGGTCTCAGGCTCTGACCCTAATGCTGGGTTCTCTTCTGTTGCCCTAGGGGTCTCTGATCCTACTCTTCATCGTCCCAGTCCTTGTTAGTGCTGGGTTCTCTTCAGTTTCTCTTGGGTCTCCGGCTCTGATCCTACTCTTCCTTGTCACAGTCCTTGTAAGTGCTGGGTAGCCCTTCTGTTCCTCTTCGGGTCTCAAGCTCTGACTCTACGCCTCCTCGTTACAGTCCTTGTAAGTATTGGGTTCTCCTCCGTTTCTCTTGGGGTCTCAGACTCTGATCCTACTCTTTCTTGCCCCAGTCCTTGTAAGTGCTGGGTTCTCCTATGTTTCTTTTGGGGTCTCAGACTCTGACCCTACTGCTGGGTTCTCATCTGTTTCTCTTGTTATCTCAGGCTCTGACACTACTCTTCCTTGTCACAGTTCTTGTAAGTGCTGGGTTCCCCTTATTCTGTTTCTCTTGGGCTCTCAGGCTCTACATTGTCAGTCTTTCTGACCTGCCTACTTCTCCTCTACTATCAGACTAGGACAGTTCAGAAGGATGCTCAGTAACGTTGATACCTTTGATAGCACTGAGCATGGGTGGGTGAAGTCTGCATTTAAACTGGAGGTTCCTTGTGTTGTTGGTGGGGTCCACCTCCTGATTAAGGACTAACATAGAACGTTGTATCAATGTACCTGCTGAAGGGAGGTGGAACTAATGCCAAACCATTGAATTTGCATTTGATCAGACCCAGTGTTCGAGTCGGACCTTCTAAACTATCTGTTCCCTTGCTTTGCTGAGGGAGCACTACAAATCGATAACAGGGAAGAGGCTGAAAACCACTGTACAGCAAATCACAATGTTTAGATTGCCAATGTTTTAGACTGCGGTGGAAGCAATATCATCTTCAATTGAGAAAATATTTTTTCTACTTCTATACTCCCAGCATCTAGTCCTAAGACAATATGTAACATTTGTATACAATTTTAATGTTTAACATTTATTCTTTGCACAACTAAGCTGTTACAATGGGTGTGTTGCCAAAGTCATTGTTTCATTAAAACCTAGGTGCCAATACAGATATAACCATCATGTTGGATTAAATAACCGCGAGTTGCCTTATCCAGAGGATCACGTGGATCATCTAGACCTTCGAGAAACTAGAACATGTTAATGCCCCAGTGCGGTTGAGTAGCCATGTGGACTACATTCTTGTGAAGGAAGTCTAACTATTAAAATCGAGTGAGACGTTAGCTTTCACGGTTGCATCGGAGTTTGTACCACACACTGTCCCACAGACGTCACATGTTTTTGTTCTTGGGCTCGGTAGATCATGATGGCATGTTATTTTTACAGCTTTCCAAGAAGCCATGTACAATGAATGTGAGGAGACGGTAGTCTTGTGTCATAACGAGAAAGGTGACTCGGTGATTTACTGGCATCTACACTAATAGGTTGAGCTGAAGCTTAGACTTAATCAATACAGTTAAAACATTTACTCTTACAGCAATATGAACATTTTACGGTCATGAAGATGTCACTGATCCGGGGGTTCACTCAAGTTAGTTTATGGGTCCTAAAATCTCTTAATATTTTCGAATAATGCACTTCTCTGTCAAGTAATGTTAGCAGACAGGTGTCTTTGATGTTGGACATTAACCATGTTTGAAATGAGTGTCAATACCAGTGTGGTTATATCTTTTAGGAGAGTCAAGCCCTCCCCAGAAAGTTCTAGGAATCTGTTTATTACTGCTGTGCATGAAGATATTTCTGCACCCCTTAAAGATCCCACGTCCGCCCAAGTTAGCATATTTGAAGCCTACATGGATTGATCATGACACCTGACGATTCGAGATGCCGCTATGTAGACATCCTCCGAACTCTGACTCTGGCTGATGGTGTGTGCAGCCTTTGGTAGGAAAAAGCTTGTTATTAAATACAGACACGCTATGATGGGAGCAGGGAGACCTGCCATTTTATTAGCTGTACATACAGTCTTGTAAAATCCCTAACCTTGTAGGTTAAGCGTCTCGTCCCGTTGGTGGCATCTCTCCGTCTTACTCAAAAGTTTCCAACTTGAGAATATGAAATGCCAACACTGACATACCAACCCAGAGTCACCACAGCAAACGTGGGCTACTGATTAGAGTCAAAAACATAAAGAAGTGGAAGATCGCGATTCAGAGATGGGAAGAGAAAGGAGAGCAGCAATGGACTAGAGTGGGACCAGCAATGAAGACGGGGGATGAGAAATGGATGACCAATGGAGAGGAGAAAATGATGAAGGCAAAGCAGCAAGGAGGAAATAAGGGAGGGAACAGGAGAGCATGAAAAGCAGGTGCAGTAATCAAAATTAAGGAAAAATAGGTAGCAGAGTAACAAGAGACAGGTGAAAAACGAAGTAAGGAAGGAAGAGTGAACAGAGATCCAATAATGCTGAGGGAGAGCGGCGACAGCAAAAAAAAAAGATTAAAGAGGGGGCGAAAGGTGTAAGAAAAGAAGGTAGAGAGCAAGAGGTCATGAAGGCGCTCCCTTCAGTGATATGCTGGGTAGGGCGGGATCAGAGGCATAGGAGGCAGCAGGAGTGGGTACTCTGGAGAACTGTTTCAGAATGGGCCGCTTTTACCCTAAGATCAACTGCAGGAAGAACATACACTCCCTGTAGGTCGTTTCCTGGCTTCTGGCAGTTCGTTGGCTGCTCGGCAAGGCTCTGGGACATCACGGACACTGTACCCAAACAGCAACCTTCAGTACATACGTTATATATCATAGGTAGTGGTCACAAACGTATTACTTGGCTGGTCCGCGCTTTAGCATCTACCACGCATGACCCCCTAGCTGCCGTTTGCATGAGTTTGGAGAAGGATATAGGAAGGGAAATCACTCGGAAAGATTGGTAGAGGGCACTAGTCTATCCCAGGCGGTTGTCAAGGAACACAAAGTTCCAGTATAGTCAACACAATGTCCTTCACAGGGCATACCTCACCCCAGCTGCTCTTCACCAAGTATCTGGCTCCTCCTCTTCTTGCCCTCGATGTCAGCAAGCAGGAGCTGACATGGGACACATGTTTTGAAACTGCGCAGTGGCTTTAACACTATGAGCAACGGTCTCAGCTGCGATCATGGAAGTGACTGGTCGTCATAGATTTGGCACTACTAGTTGCTTGTAGACTAATCACCATGTACTGGAAGGCGCAGGCACTCACAGGTACAGCCCGATGGTGTAAGGCGAATCTTAAGTGGGGGTGGATGGAGGCTGTGACACCTAGGCGAGAGGAGGCTGGTGGATTGCGCAAGCACCCTATGGCTGCGGACTAGGAGGCACTATTGATAGATTTGCAAGCATATGGCGACGACCTGGTTAGGCAGCACTAATGCTCATGCTTGACGACTTGTGCAGCCTCGCATGGGTCCACAAAACAGTGACCTTTTACTTTCACTACATATTGCCTGTCTGCACGTATCCAATTGTAGAGTGTATAATAGCACCTCCCTAGCACAAGTACCGATACTCCTGGGTGTCGATATAGTGCGAAAGTCAGTGCATGAGAGAAAATAAGAAAGAGAGGAAGCAGCAGGAAGATGAGAGTGGGACGCGGGGAATTAGAGCTAGAGGTGAGCAAGAGAAGAAGAAAGAAAAAGCGAAAGAGTGTAGAAGGAGGGAGAAGGGCGAAAGATTGGGAGGGAGAGAGGAGGAGTCAGATGGAAAGGTGGAAGAGAGGGATGGGAGGTGAAGTGGTTAGAGAAGGTGAGCTAGTGTGGGAGGAAGAAAAAGGGGAGCCACAATGGGGGGGGGGGGTGTCAGAAAAGGGTAAGCTAGAGCGAGGATCATAGAAAGGTGAGCTAGTGCGGGGAAAGAGAAGGCTGCTAAAGGAGAGGAAGAAAGGGGAAGCAACATGAAGGAGTTAAGAATGAGAGGTTAGGAATAGAAAAGATTTTGGAGGGAGAGGAGGTGAGAAAGTGGGGTTAGAGTGGAAGGAAGGGGGATTACAGAGATCAGAGCTAGAGTGGAGGGAGGGAGAGACATGGGCTCTAGAGTAGGAGAGAAGCTGGAAGGGAACAGAGGAAGAGAGAGTACTAAAGTGGGAGGGACTCAAAGAAAGGAGCTAGAATAGAAGCACGGGTAAAAGAGGTGCTGTAATGGAAGGAAAAGAGATAACGGAGAAATCATTTTGCATGAGGAGATGAAGTGAGTGGGAAAAAGGTAGAAAGAGAAACCGAGATGGTTTGAGTTGGAAATATTAGAAATAGAAAGGAGCGGGGTTAGAGTGGAAAGGAAGGGGATTACAGAGATTGGAGCTAGAGTGAAAATGAGAGGGAGGAAGAGAAGGGGGCTGGTATACAAGGATAAAATCTACAGAATCTACAAGGGGACAAAGGAAGAGAGGGGTGCTGGAGTGGGAGGAAGCAAAACTAAGAAGCTAGAATAAACGCACAAGGAAAAGAGTTGCTCTTCTGGAAAGAACACAGATAATGGAGTGACAGTTTGGTAGGAGGAGAGAAAATGGCAAGCTAAAGCAAGATTGGAAGGGACAGAGTAGCAAGAATGTAAATATGATGGAGGAAGGGAGGTGGAGTAATAGGAAGGACGAGGGGGGACTAGAAAGCAAAGGGGACAATGGAGTGACAGTTTGGTAGGAGGAGAGAAAGTGGCAAGCTAGAGTGGCATAAGAGTTAGAGGGTAGAAGATTAAGGGGACCTAGAGTATGAGAAAGCGGAGCAGGGAGTATGGGAGAGGGGAGGTAGAGGGGAAGATAGAGGGAAGGGTGCTAAAATGTGAGGGGGCAGCAGCGGGGCTGTGTAGCTGGGAGAGAGGGAAGCAAGAATGGAAGGGAGAAAGAGTAGCCAGAATGTATATAAGATTGAGACGGGGAGGGAGGGAGGTGGTTCAATAGGAGTAGAATGAGGGGAGACTAGAAAGGAAGGAAGGGAGAAAGTAAAGCGGCGAGAATTAGAAGAGGGGAGTTAGAGCGGGCCATGGGAGAAAGAGGGGCGACTGGGTGGATGGAAGGACAAGAGTGGAGCTAGGAAGAGAGAAAGGCACTAGAGTGTGTGGCAGGAAGAAGAGAATGGGTGAGCAGAGAGACAAAGACACTGATACCATGGACAGAAGAGCTCTCAATCCAAGACGTTGATATCCATGTCAGACTCCGAGGAGGGGTCGGGTCTGACACAACAGGAAGTAATGTCTGAGTGACCATTCCACACAATGCCACCCACATCAATCTCCTCTTCCTCACGTGGCAAGGACAGCTCGATCAAGGAGTCCAAGAAACAGCCCACACTAGAAGTCACAGTGGTATCAGCTTCCCTAGAGGATGTCACTACCCTGAAGTCTGAGAGCTCGGACATAGAGTCATCCAGACAAGTCGCATCGAGACTTCCACTCACTCTACCTTGTAAAAGAACTGAACTAGTTGTAGTACCAGAGCCACGTGGTTTGTGAAAATCCTTTACCGTGAGCAAAGAAGAGTGGTCATGTCGACGTCTTTTCTGGGACGGTATTGCAGCCTTTTTTCGAGCTATCGCAGGTCGTTTCCTAAACTTGGTATTCTGGGCTTCATCCTGGATGGCTGCATTTACAGAAAGTGGCGCCTGATCCACGGTAAGAATGCTGTGGGTTTCTAGCTTCACTGTGACAGAGTCTATGTCATCTTGGCAAGGCGGAACATTGTTCAGAAGGCGTATGGTACCCTCGGATACCTCATGTTGCTTCATCTCCTTGTCCTTCTCACGCCCTTCAGGAAAGGACTGCTTGGTCACATCATCCACACGACATGTGGGCATCAGAACGGGGGTCAATGCTGGATCACTCTGCTCGTCTGTTTCAACATCTCTTCCGTGGGTGATGGTACTCTCCTCTTCCTGTGCAGGCTGACTTGAGGCTGATAAGGACCGCGCGAGATCCAGCTGCTCTTCGCTCTGACGCACTGGCTCGCTGTCCTCTCGTATGGCTGTTGAGGAAGGATGCCGCTGAAGTGGGTGCGCCATTGACAACATTTGACCGTCAGTGGGAGAAAGGCCATTTGAAGATTCACAGACACCCAGGCCTTTCGTGGGATTCACTTTATCATCATCTTCTGACCGGGGAGTCCTGCTTGTGATCTTTATTTGCCCTCTATTGCTTTCACCAGCTGAAGTAGTGCAGTTTGCTGTAGAAAGGCCTGGGCTCTTCCTAACACTATCACAGTTGTTACTGGGAGGAGAGACTTGTGCAGACTCACCCAGGGTCACTTCTTCCAAGGGATGTTGTTTATTGACATTTTCCGAGAGGGCACTCCCAGTTGTGAATTGAGACTGCCTTCCAACTCCCAAGGTATTGCAACTTCCAGTGGAAAGTCTGGAGCTCGCTGTTATGCTTTGCTTTTGGTCATTAGTTGGAGAAAGAATGTCTGCAGACCCACAGAGGGGTAACTGTCTGAATTCTTCTAGGAGATGAATGTCATGGCCGTTTTCTAATTGGGCACTCCTTGTGATCTTAATTTGCTCCACATTGTCTTCACCCCACGAAGCGTGAAAGCCCGCCTCAGATGAACTAGGTTGCAAGCTAACACTCTCCCTTGGCTTGTTAGCACAAGAAAGGGCATTAGCAGTTTCAATCGTGGGTAAGCGAGCCAGGATTTCCAAGGGCTGCTCTTTATGAAGGATTTTTGATTCAGGGCTCTTGCTTGTGATCTTAGAGGATCCTTTACTGCTCACACTGCCGGTGGTGTCACAGCTTGCAATCGAAAGGCTTTTATTTAGGTCATTAGCGCGAGAAAAGACATGTGGAGTCTCAGAGGTCTTTACTTGGGCCTGGTTAATTCTGGATTGCACTTTATGGTCTTGTTGAGATTGGGGGTGTATGTTTGTAATCTCCCAGCATCCCAAATTTTTCATATCCACTGAAGTGCTGAAGTTTTTCTTGGTAGGAACGGAGTGCTGTACCATGCTGTCAATAGGTTTTGAAACACTTTTTTTCACAGAGGACGTGGTAAGACATTCTCGAGAACTGGGTGTAGAACTCTTACAGTCGGCAAAGTGGGGGCACCCTTGTGATGTGTCTGTGGCCACAGTTCTCTGACAAGAGGTTCGCCTGAAGATATCTAAAGAGTCATAGGCTCTCCCTGTTGCTGGTATCCTAGGAATATTCGGTGGCATACTGAACTTAAAGCGGCTCAACTTGATCCGCCTCACTGACGGTAAGCTACTTTCTGTATAAGACTCAGTGCTGTCAGGCAGGGGTTCCAAGCTCTCGCAGGAAGATGGAGTGGGGGAGTTTATACTTACACTCTCACTGCCACCAGAAGGTGTGTGCATTGGAGAGCAGCTAGGTTCACTGTCCGTATACCGCTCTTCGCAATCTACTGCGCCTAGTGGTTTTTGACAGCATCTCACTGACAGTAAGGTATCGCTGAGCCGGGTGCTTGAAACCTCCACCATGGCCACATCTCTGCCTTTCTCCCCTGCTGGATCAGGCCTCAATGCTTGGTTGATGTCCTGGGAATCTTTGATTTTGGCAGCACCCTGAAGACTGGGTTGATCACATGCTTTGAAGCATTTGCGATTCAAGCGTGGCCATGAGTCTGTCCTCACCAGCTTGACTCCTTGCAGCTGCAGCACCTCCAGCTCTGGAATGTGTAGCTGTCGAGCAGCAGCCAATACTCCGTCCAACTCCTCCCGGGTCACCTCCAGCTCTGATGTGTACAAGTAGTGGACCAGCTTTTGCAGAGTGATTGGCTTAATGCCGGGAAGATTAAGATGTCTTGGTTGGCCAATGGATCTTGTGCCATTCAGACGCTCGGTAAAGAATGGGCTGCATGCAGACAGGACACAGGCATGAGCAGAAATAACTTCACCTGCAAGGAAATTAGAAAAGCAGTGGGAAACATGCAGAAATCTTTTAGAAAATCAGCAGGCAAATTACAGCATTTATCTAGCGAGAGTACTGTGTACAGGGTCAAAGGCAACGATACAATTCACAAGTGATTGTAGGGGTATCTAGGTTTTGAGACTGTAAGCGGACTGTTACTACATTAGTTGTAACTGTCTCTCCATTCCCCACTAGCTCTGTACGGTGTTTTACTGAGACTAATCGCTTTCCTGGAATCCGAATTTTTGACCGTGTTTTTTAATGGAGGGGACAGAAATGGTGGCCATCGTAGGACACCGTTTTGCCACTTCGTCAGAGAACACAGTTTAGAGGCTGGGACTCCCATTACCAGGATTATCACCAGTGACTATGAACAAGGACTTTAGAACTCCTAGTCCCCCTGTCTTCAGACTGACACTGCATCAGTTTACAAGATAAAGGGCTTTAGTGCTAGTGCAACCTCACTTGTGAGACCAAAGAGGCCTGGATCACATTCACCTCTCACAGAAGACTGCCTTAAGGAAGCTGACCATCAGCCCCAGAGTCCAATCATTTACTCTCAATCTGTAAACAAAGTAAAATATAAATAAAATATAAAAATTGTATGGAGGGCAAGTGAAGGTGGGCTAAAAAACTAACTTCAACATCAAACTCACTTCCTCCAAACTAAGGCTAAGGTTCAAAAGGCTACTCTTTTAGTCTCATCATAAACATGGAATCTAAAACCTGCTGCCACAAGAAACTGCCTAGTTTATGTGGTGTCCAAGAGGACCTATGATACAAAGAAAGTGACAGTAAGAGACCGATCTTAACCGCATGGAAAAGTAAGCAAGGTTCCTTGGATGAAAGGGTATTACTTTAACTAATTAATCTCCTAGATATAACCATAATGAGAAAGGTACCCATATCAGAAACCAGTTCAAGTAACAGGATGTCATCGCTTTGAAAACTTTGTGACAGAACACATTATGCAATATCTAAAACACAAAATGGAGAGGGGAACTGCAAACTTTAAATAGAAAAAAAGCCTATTATAACGAAGATTAGCAAGTGAAAGGAATATGCTACTTACCAGTATGCATCTGTTCTTGGCATGTAGAGCTGCAGAGTTGTACACTTAGCATAGGTCGCCATCTGGTGTTGGGCCCGGATGTTTGCAGTTTGTTTTTCTTCTTGGACCGTCTTTGGAAGTCACGAGTTTGGTGACTCCTCCTTCGGTCCGTACTGCGCATGGGCTTCGGCTCCATCCTCAGATTGTTTTTCGCCAACAGGGAAATGATGGAGCGTAGTAATAACAGTGAGAAACCCATGTGTGTTGTATCTAAATAAGATGGACTGGAAACGGATACAGGTAGCCGGGGAGGCGGGTGGGCGTGTACAACTCTGCAGCTCTACATGCCAAGAACAGATGCATACTGGTAAGTAGCATATTCCGTTCGAGGCATATGAGCTGCAGATTGTACACTTAGCATAGATTATATAGCAGTACCCAACCTTAGCGGCGACCACCGGTATCCGTTGCAGCTGTTTGAAAGAGTGTTTTTAGTACAGCCTGGCCCACCCTAGCTTGCTGCTGGGAATGCACATCTACACAGTAGTGTTTTGTGAATGTGTGCGGTGTAGACCATGTGGCTGCCTTGCATATGTCATCTAAGGGTATATTCCCTAGAAAAGCCATAGAAGCCCCTAACTTTCTTGTAGAGTGGGCTTTAGGGGGAACAGATAATGTTCTCTTTGCCTTCTGATAGCAAATTTGTATGCATTTTACAATCCACCTAGCTATCCCTGATTTTGAGATGGGGTTGCCTTTATGTGGTGGAGAAAAGGAGACGAACAACTGTTTGGTCTTCCTGAAGGGTTGCGTTCTTTGTATGTAATATAGCAACGCTCTTTTCACATCTAGTGTGTGTAAGGCCCTTTCCGCAACAGATTGGGGTTGCGAAAAGAAGACAGGTAATTCCACTGATTGATTGAGGTGGAAGGGGGTAATGACTTTGGGCAGGAACTTCGGATTAGTTCGAAGTATGACCTTGCTGTGATGCATTTGTATGTAAGGTTCCTGTATGGTGAACGCTTGTATTTCACCAACCCTTCTAAGGGAAGTGATAGCTACAAGGAAAGCTGTTTTCCAGGTGAGAAATTGTAGCTCACATTTGTGCATTGGTTCGAAGGGCGGACCCATTAGTCGTGTAAGGACCAAATTTAGATTCCATACAGGGGAGGGTGGTGCCCTGGGAGGAATTACTCGTTTGAGGCCTTCCATGAAGGCTTTAATAGCGGGCACTCTGAAGAGTGACAAATGCTGTCTGTTTTGTAGATAGGCAGCGATCGCTGCTAGGTGTAGGCGTATGGATGAATACGCCAGGTTACACCTGTGAAGATGGAGCAGATAGCATATGATGTGTTGTATGGATGCATCTAGAGGGTTGATTGTATTGTTACGGCAGTACATTACAAATCTTTTCCACTTTGCGGCATAGCATGCTCTAGTGGTAGGACGTCTGGCTTCCATGATGATGTTCATGCAATCAGGGGGAAGGTTAAGGTACCCGAATTCTAAGATTTCAGGAGCCAGATCGCCAGGTTGAGCTGAGCTGGGTCCGGGTGCCTGATTTCTCCATGGTTCTGGGTTAGGAGGCATGGGGAAAGGTGCAGTTTTTGATGTGGTACCACTGATAGTTGTAGTAGCGTGGTGTACCACGGCTGTCTGGCCCACGTCGGAGCTACCAGAATGAGTGTGAGGGAGTGCTGTTGTAGTTTCCTGACCACTAATGGAATTAGTGGGAGAGGTGGAAAGGCGTATGCAAATCTGCCTGACCAGTTCATCCATATCGCATTGCCCTTGGACAATGGGTGTGGGTATCTGGCGGCGAAGCTTGGGCATTTTTTGTTTTCGTGGGTGGCGAAGAGGTCTATTTGAGGATGCCCCCACTGTCGGAAGAATGGGTGAAGAACTTGTGGATGCAGTTCCCATTCGTGTAGTTGTTGAGTCTGTCTGCTGAGCAGATCTGCTATGGTGTTTTGTACGCCTGGAACATGTTGTGCCAGGAGAAAAATGTTTTGGGGAATTGCCCATCTCCATATGCTCTGGGCTAAGCGGGAGAGCTGGGGAGAGTGTGTCCCCCCCTGTTTCTGTATATAATACATCGCAGTCATGTTGTCTGTGCGAATGAGGACTGCTTTGCCTGAAATCTGCTTTTGGAAAGATTTTAGGGCTAGAAAGATCGCCAAAAGCTCCAGATGGTTGATGTGGAGCGTTTTTTGCTGTGGCGTCCATAGACCTTGCATTGTGAGGTGTAAGAGGTGCGCTCCCCAGCCGGAGAGCGATGCGTCCGCTGTTAGAGTCACTTGGGGAACCGGGTCCAGGAACGGCCGTCCCTTGGAAAGGTTTGTGGTGTTCCACCACTGCAGAGAGTGATGTGTGCGGCCGTCCACCAACACCAGATCCGTCAGCTGACCCTGGGCCTGGTTCCACTGTTGTGCTAGGCACTCCTGAAGTGGACGCATGTGGAGTCTTGCATGGGGCACTATGAAGATGCAAGACGCCATCATCCCTATGAGCTTCATAAACACTCTTGCTGGTAGAGAGTGTTGAGGAAGGAATATTTTGCGTAAGGCTAGAATGCTTGTGATTCTGGCTGAGTTTGGATAGGCAATACCTTTTGAGGTGTCTATGGTGGCCCCGAGATATTGCTTTGTGTGAGATGGTATGAGGTGGGACTTTTGGTAGTTCACCGTGAAGCCTAGCTGATGAAGCAGTTGGATGGTGCTGTTTGTATGTTGCACGCATTGGTGGTAGGACGCGGCTTTTATGAGCCAGTCGTCTAAGTAAGGGAAGACGTGAACATGTTGACGTCTGAGGTGTGCTGCTACTACTGCTAGGCATTTGGTAAACACCCGTGGTGCAGTGGTGACCCCGAAGGGGAGAACCTTGAATTGGTAATGTTGCCCGTCCACCACGAACCTGAGGTATTTTCTGTGAGAGGGGTGTATTGGAATGTGAAAGTACGCGTCTTTCAGATCCAGTGTTGTGAGAAAGTCTCCCTGGCAGAGGAGTGGGAGGACTTGTTGTAAGGTGACCATGTGAAAGTGGTCTGAATGTATGTAGGCATTTAGAGGCCGGAGATCCAGAATGGGTCTGAGGGTCTCGTCTTTCTTTGGGATTAAGAAATATAGGGAGTAGACCCCTAGATTTCGTTGATTGTCGGGTACCTGCTCTATGGCGTGTTTCTGGAGGAGCGAGAGTACCTCTTGTTTGAGCAGTGTGGAATGCTCTTGGGACATTGGACGGTGCCTTGGTGGGATATTGGGTGGGGTAGATGTTAGCTCGAGGCAGTACCCTGACCGAATGATTTGGGTCACCCATTTGTCCGATGTTATGGACTCCCATACGTGGATAAAATCTTGTAGTCTGCCCCCGACCGGAGTGGAATGGTCTGGGGGGAGCGAAGGGGAGTCATTGTGCGGGTGGGGTGGCAGAACGGGTATTGTTGGTTTTGCCCCTGCCCTTATTGTTGTTGCCTCTGTAACCACCTCTTTGGTTGCCCTTTGAAAAGGTATTTTGAGGAGGGGATTTGTAGGAGGTAGAGGCATTATCGGTGGAGGAGCCTCTACCTGTGCCACGAAAGGACGAGCGTCGAAAGGAACGCTTAGAGGCTTGGGTCTGGAGCGCTCCCATAGACTTCGCTGTGTCTGTATCTTTCTTCATTTTTTCGAGCGCTTCGTCTACCTTTGGGCCAAAGAGTGTTTGCTGGTCAAAGGTGTGATTAAGTATTGATGTCTGGACCTCAGGCTTGAACCCTGATATCCTGAGCCAGGCATGGCGTCGAAGCAGGACACTGGTGTTTATGGCTCTAGAAGCAGTGTCTGCTGCATCGAGGGCACACTTAATGGAGGTGTTTGTGATTAGTTTGCCCTCCTGTATCAGGTCATGAGCTTGGCGTTTGTATTTCTCTGGAAGGTGCTGCATAAGAGCCTCTAATTCATCATAGTGTGCTCTATCATATCGCGCAAGCAGTGCTTGTGTATTTGCAATGCGCCACATGTTTGCAGCCTGGTAGGCGGTGCGTTTACCAGACGCGTCCAGAAGTTTAGATTCCTTGTCTGGTGGTGGGGCATCTCCTGAGGATTGGGAGTTAGCCCTCTTTCTAGCTGTGGAGACAACTAGGGAATCTAGAGGAGCAGGGCCCTTGATGTATGCAGGGTCTGTGGGTGCCGCCTTGTACTTCTTCTCTATTCTAGGGTTTAGTACTCTGGCTCTGACAGGGTCTTTGAATACCTCTGTAGCGTGCTTGGTGACACCCTTAAGCATGGGTAAAATAGCAGTGGAACGATCTTGTAAATCAAATGTATCCAGTAGGAAGTCTTCTTCCACTGGTTCCGTGTGCATGTCCACCCCATGGTAGTGTGCTGCTCTCTGCACTAAATGGTGAAACCCTAAAGAGTCCTCTGGAGGAGACGGCCTTGATGGGTATAGGTCGTCTTGAGGTACATTGGGTACATCAGGGTTATTATAATCCTCCCATGGATCTGGGGTCCCTGGTGGAGTGGGATCCATTGGGGCGTCCCCTGGGTCATTGTCCGGGTCCCCGTCATCCGGGTCTGGGGATGGGGCCGGATCGTAGTGAGGTAAAGGTGGAGGGGGTGGTGGTGGGAGGGGGGGTGGCAGTGGGGAGGGTACTCTAAGGGGAGAAGTAGCTGAGTCCCTCTTTTTGGGTGGAGGAGGAGGAGCCGGAGCCTCAAGGCGACGCTTCTTAGTAATCACAGTCAAAAGGTTAGTCTTTGGATCTCTGGACAAAGTCTTTTGTAAAGGGTCTGGTGTAAACAGAGCCAATGGCGCCGAGTCGTCTGTCGGCACCGGCGATTTCGGAACCGGAGGTTTCGATGTTCTGTGTACGCCCTGCTTTTTGGAGGTCTCCGTGTGTTTCGGCGTCGAATGCTGTTTCGGCGCCGGAGCGTCGGTGCCAACCGATTTCTGTTTGTGTTTGGTCGGCGCCGAGTGTCCAGGCTTCGGCACCGGTGGTTTCGGAGTCGAGCTGGATTTTGCAGGCTTCGGTGCCGAGTGGTGTTTATCGGCACCGGGCGTCGGCTGGCTCGATCCCGAGCTGCCGTGAGACTTTGAGTGCTTCGACACCGGGCCCGAAGGTGGGGTGATCGAGGCTTTGGTTTTGGTTTTGCCCAGGCCGGCAGGCGAGGGAGTAACCGGAGTCTCTTTGGTTTTCGGTGCGGGGCTGGGAGGGGGCATTGTACTCACGGCCCGCTGTCCTGGTGTTACGTCCTCCAGGTCGGAGTCGTCGGCCTCGGAAGCGCTGACTATGTCTTCTCCCAGTTCGGTGTGTGTCTGCCCCGAAGCTTCGGCGTCGTCTCCGAAGATGTCCGGTGGAACTGTCGAGGATGAGTGCGCCATGGTGCGTCGAGCCTTTCGATCTCGGATCGTTTTCTTCGATCGAAAAGACTTGCAGGCGGGGCAGTCTCGAGCCTCGTGTTCCGGAGAGAGGCAAAGGTTACACACCTGATGGAGGTCGGTGTGGGGAAATTTAGACCCACATTTTGGGCACTTTTTAAACGGAGTCCTTTCCATCGGCCGGGACCGGAGTCGCGGAGGGCCCGAAGGCCGGTGTCGATGTACGGGATGGAAAAAGTG
This sequence comes from Triturus cristatus, assembly GCF_964204655.1. Taxonomy (NCBI): domain Eukaryota; kingdom Metazoa; phylum Chordata; class Amphibia; order Caudata; family Salamandridae; genus Triturus; species Triturus cristatus. The sequence goes on along the minus strand of NC_140585.1, from coordinate 30,241,662 downwards.
CCGCTTCGAGAGATGAAGATGATGAAGGAACTCGAAGAATCGAGGATTTTCCGTCGAGGCTGGAACCGTAGAAGTTCGAAGCCGGAGTACGAAGGATCACATCCGAGCCCGATGGCGGAAAAAAACAATCTGAGGATGGAGCCGAAGCCCATGCGCAGTACGGACCGAAGGAGGAGTCACCAAACTCGTGACTTCCAAAGACGGTCCAAGAAGAAAAACAAACTGCAAACATCCGGGCCCAACACCAGATGGCGACCTATGCTAAGTGTACAATCTGCAGCTCATATGCCTCGAACACATAGTTTAAAAAAATATTTTCAGATGCCAAATGTTCAAATAGCATTTGAAGGCCTTGCCTTCCCAGAACTAGATGCCGCTTCATCTACTCGGCTGCAAACAGTGTTCACGTGGGGGCTGAGTGACCGTCCACGAATTGTCGCAAGACAGAGGCATTGCTGCTCTTTTTGAGTAACTGGAGTAGCCGATAGGAGACTGGACCATTCTACGTTCTAAGATGGCTTGAGGCCAATGCTTGGCCTGTTGGGAGTGAGATCTGTGTTCAGCGGGCAGCACATTAACAGGTGTGGTCTCCCAGCTTCTATATAAGAAGGCAACAACTTTTCTGATGACCTAAGTCACAAGCACAAACCCCTATGCTGCAAATGGAAGCTCTGGCATAGGAGACACCACAGGGTGAATGCAACAGAACCTCATAGAAGACTGGGTCCCAGGGTCGACCATGACATGCCTAATGGATGTAAATCCAACAGTGAGAGCTCTGAGGAGCTGCAGGAAACCGGACTACTCCTATGAGTTCTTAAGGATGAAGCAGCGGCCTCTAGAAGTGGTGATGGTGGTGATGATCACCTTAATATGACCCATAAGGAAGACAAAGGGAAAAGCAGGGAGGAGAAAGGGGATTTCTTTCCCTTGAGGCTCGATTCCCAGTTTGATGACAGAATGTCACAATGTGAACCCGAGGCATCCTTGTGAGGTGATACCTCTGCTGCAAACGATTCATTAACTTTCAAAGCTCTGTAACACAGTGCAGTGTCAAGAAGAAAAGGGTGTCTACAAATAAGGCCTCGATGGCCATAGTAAAGACTGAAGAATCTTCACTATGGGTGATTCAAACATGGTGATGAATCTGAAATCCTAAGTGTTGGTGTTAGCTGTTGACAGAGGAGCAAAGAAAACAATGGATTTAGGCCCAGATCTCTGTACTGGGGTGAATGTTTGACATTGTTCTGCATTCTGTCCATGAATAGTTTTTTTTGCATTTGTCACCCCGAGTGGGATGGGTCTGCTCAAACGTGGGTCCCGTGCTCTCCATGCCACTGTAATCAAGCTATCCTGGCTGATGTGGGATGATACCCCAACACCAGTCCAGAGAGGACTTGGCCTGGCAATTTCGGGCAGAACTGTTCCCATGGGGAGCAGGGTCAAGACTGATTTGCATTTGGCTGGGTTTAAACTGGAATGGCATGGGGAGCAAAAAAAATGACGTATTTAGGCCCAGATCTCTGTACTGCGGTGAATGTTTGACAGTGTTCAGCATTCTGTCCATCAATTGTTCTTTTTGCAGTTGACAGTAATTACAGCATAAGTTCAAAGGCTGTGAAATCCCATCCATGGTGCAACTTAAGGCCCAGGTAGATTTCTGGAAGATACTGCAAGAGTTGTCAACTTATGGATGTTTTGAGTACCCAGGCTAGTCAACAGTGTGTCCCTTCTTATTGTGATCCAGATGTTTTTGGTCATTCTCCTTCAGTACTCTTCTTCACCTACAGACTGTCAATCCTGTGTTCAAGGATAGTGAACAAATGAGTATCCTGACTGCCGTGGAAGGACGTAAAAAACCTACCCTTCTCAAACTATGGTAGCTAGACAGAACAAAGATGCCAATAGTTACAACAGATCAAGAAAGAGTTTCTGGACTGATGAATAGATGCAACTTTAGTGGACTCAGCTAAACTGATTGTAGCACAACGGTTCTGTGTTTCTCTTCACAGAGGCGGAGGTGGCAAAATCAATTCTGAACTCAGTGTGGAGCAGAGCCGAGGTCGACCATGAGGAGTGATAGTGGCTACTAGAGTGAAACCATAGTCAAAGACATCTCCACTGCCAGCTATGATGTACGCATCCCATGATTGGTTGGTGGTTGCGCATAGGAGACGTACAGTTCACAAAGTTTGTGATATTTCCAAGTATCAATGACTCCCGTTTTGCTGTTCTTCCTAAACCTGCCTCACTCTGACCAAGCTTCTGTGCCAGAGTCTCTTACAGGGAAGGCTAGTTGTTGACCTTAGGTTTGATGGCATTGGTATCTGGCTTTGATGATACAGAGTCATATTCATGAATAACCATTCAAATCTAAAAGGCTCCACCAGGATTCCAGAGTGAGCTAATAGACAATAGAAATAACTTGGCTCAATTTATGTCAATCTCATTTATAAAGCGATTAACATATATCTAGAGCATTGCCTAGTGACGGTATGGCTGGACAACCATAAACAGCTTTGCAGAAGCACCTCTAGCCAGAGCCGCAATCAAAGCCTTGGCCCTGGTGGAATCAGCTTGAAGGCCCTCCGAAGGATCCTTTTTTGGCCACTGCATACCACAACTTAATGCAAAGGGGAATCCACCTTGATAAGATCCCTTTCTGGTCTGCCTTTTATGTTTTTTGCACCAGTGAATCCCAAAAAAGAGTTATAAGTCCACCTGCTGCTCCTCAGTCTTATCAATGTGCAAATTAACAGCTCACTTGGGGTATAACTGGTTAAAAAATAACACAGACAGTGTGATGAACTGCCTCACATGAAAAGGCAACACCACTTTTGGGAGAGAGGATGCTAGAGTTCAAAGCACTAACTTTCTAAAGGAAAAATGTAGTATATGGCCGCTAAACAGAATATGCTTGCAATTCACTGACTCGATGTGCAGGAGTGATGGTAAATAAGGAAAACCCCCTTGAAGGTCAAAAGGGCGCACACATCGACATGGTAAGAAGTACCAAAGGACCAAATTAAGGTCCCAATGTGGTGGCATTTAAAGGAAGAGGGGCGAAATATATAAAAGAAATTTTAAGAACTCATCGAAAACCAGGACGGCCACACAGACGTCGTAAGCTTTCACCAGGCACGGCACATGAGCCGCCTAATCATTTGAACTGTCCCTGGATCCAGGAGGGCAAAGTGGTTTTTCAAGTACATATACAGCGTATTATCTTTCTTTGATTTTTGAATAACGACTTACTACTTCTATGATCTTCACATTCGCTCTTAGCCCTGATGAAGTCCACACCAGTTGGACGAAACGCGTCGGCTGTTTGGCTGTTGCTTTTAATGAATAAGAAGAATAAAGATCAACTTTTATAATCTCCACAGTGGATGGACTTAATTATTATCCTTGGTAGAGCACTTCACAGTTGTATTTACATTTTTAGAACTGTATCACAACAGGTGACTTGAAAAATGAGGACTGGCCTGGCAAACTGCGAAAGACCGAAAGGGCTGATACATTTACATTTAACTGTGCACACCACAGCAAAGTCTTACTGGGCCAGACACAAAACAAAGAAAGTGACATCAAACAGCTTGTCCTATAAAGAACAGAACTCTCTGTCCATACAATATGAAACAAACTCAGACCAGCAGGCAGAGTATATGGCATTTGTGCCAAGCCATACTCGGTGGGAGGTCAAAGCCGGTCATTGGATTTTGCACAATCTCTGCACATGGAAATGTAGCTTGTGGAGGTTCGGGTGCAGGACTCTGCCCTCCTGTTACGATAGCAAGTGGCAGCTAACATAGAGGGAAGATGCAGTAGGTTGGGATACAAGGCAATCTCAGCCCAATTCGAGGGGTATCAAGAAGAGCTGGGTATCCTCTCTCTTGACCTTCGTTAAAACCCATGGTGGGATCAGCAGCAGAGGTGGGAACACATAAAGGAGGTCAAATCCTATGAAAGCTGAAACATATCCCACAGTGAGTCTCACAGAGGAAACTTCAGGGACAAAAACACCAAACACTGATTGTTCTTGGTGGTGGTGGACAGCTCTATTAAGAGCATGATCCACTTAGCTAAGGCCCTGAGCCTCATGTGGGAGCAGACACCACTCGCTATTGCCAGTATATGACGCCGCTGAGTTTGTTGGGCCGATATTCAGAGAACCGGCCAAGTGACTGAAGGTCAGGGAAATCCCATACACACCCTTAAAGATTCTTAATAGAAGGAATGGACCCCACCACCCTACTTGCTGCAGTACCATATGGCAGTCATGTTGTCTGTTATAACCTGGACCGACCTGCCCTGATGAAAGGCAGAATGCCTTGAGGGCCAGATGTATGACATGACGTTCCAGAAGGTTGATTTGGTACCCTTCCTCCAACGGATACTAGAGGTCTTTGATCTCTACCTCATGAAAATTATGTCCTCGGACCAGAGATGAAGCGTCTGACACTACTACAAACTGTAGTTAGAGCAGACAAAACAGGGTGCTTTATGTCAGGGTTTGCATCCGCCATCCACCCTCTAAGGTCCTGAGCTGCCTACTCTAATATGGAAATTTTGTCCACTTTGGGCCAAATGAAGGGGAATGTTTCATCGCAGAGCTTCTATGTGCCACCAGCAGCATGCACGGGGCCATGAAACACAGAAGCTTCAAAACCATCCAAGCTGAAACCATGGCATGAGCCCGAAACATCTGAATGTTCTGGTACATCCAGAGGCAGAAATATCTTCAAAGCCACTCTGTCCAGGAGAGCCGTTATAAAGCTCAATAATTTGAACAGGCCAAAGGTGAGATTTCACTCGTTGATGGAGAAACCCAGGGTGGCTGGAAATGAAACTGCAATTTCCAAGTGTTCAAGAATAAGTGAGGTGAGGCCGCCTTTAATGGCTAGTCATCAAGGTATGGATTCACACGTATTCACTAGCGTTGAGGATGAGTCACAGATGTTACTTTCATGAACATCTACGGGGCCAGAAAAGTCGGAAGGGCAGGACAGGACGGTGTGCTGGAAAGGGCAATATTTTGCCTCTTTATTTTAATTACAAGTCAGTCATAAGCAAGTGCTTTTGAGTAAGAACATCACTTCATAAGTGCATTTGTAGGAAAAAACTAAGATGGAATGGTGTTCGTATGTATATGGGAAGACCGATACTGTCGCTAAGTTTTAGAAGCAGCAAAGTCTCCTCAGTGTGCGTCTTTTGAAAGTTGTAGCATAAATGACCAAAATGTTGTAAGAGATTCGGCCTGGACAAATGTTCTAGCTTTCCACTGCAAAGGAGACTTGTGTTTATGAAATTCCTCTAGGAAACTGTGTGTCTAACGACCATCAAACATTTAGGAGCAGATGTACGAACAGGCAGAACACAATTTGAGTGCAGATTTGCACTGACTTTTTGCGACTTGCCTGTAATTTTGTGATCCATCTTATTTACTAATAGGTTGCATTGGAAATCTCCCATTTACAGAGGGTTGCAGAACAAGCTTCTTAATAAACAGTCATTATGAATGCTGCTATTTACGACTCCTTGTGACTGGCTACAAACACGAGGATGGTGGCCTGCAAGGGATAGCACCACCCCAATGTTTGTATTCCCAAAAGGTAAACCTCTGTTTTAAAGCAACCCATTTTCCTTAACGGAATAGGTGATGCTTTGTAAAAGGGAAGATATGAGGAGGAGCACGGATTGCTCCCTTGAATCAGCGCTTATTGGAGGCCACCACACACAACTCTCAGAGGGTAAGCGATCTAATGGGGGCATCTACGCCTTTGCAAATTAGCTACAACCTCCTTTGAGGTCTAGGGATTTTTCAATGGTTTCTGATCACATCTGTAGTCACAGACCATTGATGCGTACTGTTACGAATTAAAATGAGTAAAAGTCCCTTTCATATCCAAACTCTTGACGATTCAGAAAGGCTTTAATACATGACCAAACAACAATTTTCAGTCGCCATCCCTTTGATTTTGCGCATCGCAGGCTATAGAACTGCACAGTGATTTCTAGCATTGTCATGTACACATTTGGACCGGGCAGAACACCACCAATCTGCATGTTCATGTCAACTTGACATCTTTTCACGAACGCTGTACATTGACATTTGACACACATTTCATTGCGTGCCTGGGCAGGATAATATTCTCCGAAGCGGCTTTTGCTTACATTTCCACTCCGCGGGCATTTTATCAACTACCTTGGACATTCTGTACAAGGACTAAGTTCACTACACAAAATGTTGTCTCTTGTTTTTGTCCACCTGCAAATGTGCTATCACAATTTAATAAACAATAGCAACCTGACTTGGACTCTTGCATGACAACAGGGCTGATGTTTATTATATAAACAGCATTGCTTCCTTGATTAGTTAGAGGAGCATTTTGCTAGCAGTGAGAGGTCAAAACCATGCTGGAATTGCAGCTTAGCTGATTCCCGTTTACCTCTTTAAGGGATGAAGTCCGGCTCTCCATCACAACAGGTTCCCTGATGACACTTGTCCACAGGTAACGGGGAGTTAGATCACCCTACAGGAATTTGGCAGATTCACCTACCCTAGGCATACTAGGATAGGTAGCGCTAGGTAGGAGTACACTATACACACAATACCTATATGCCAGCATATATTCAATGTTACAGCACAATGCTTGAGCTATTCATCTTCACCATTCTCATAATGTTGATCACATTATTCTGACTCTTTCTATTGATTAACGCAACACACATATTTTACTCAAGGATCACACTGCATCAATAAATATTGAGTATACGTGAGTTTATTAAGGGAAAGGGTTCTAGATCTGTTACCATGATTTACTTGGGGAGTCAGAGTTGTCGTGTTCTGAGGTTGCACAATCCATTTGCTACCTTGACAGGTTTAGGGGTACAGGTGGTGCACTGTGAGCTAGCAGTACTATGGGCCAACAAACGCACAGTTTTTAGTGAAAAAGTATAAGCCGTACGACATGACACCCAACGTTCTAGGTTAGGTTATTATTTAATGGATTGAGCAAGCAGTTTTCTCTTGTGTCCCCAAAGACCCCAGCTGACATCTTAACCGGAGACATCCATGGTGTTAGGGAAAAATCCTCCTCAGCTGAGTAGGGTCTCCCTATGTATTGGCTGTAGGTTGTTCAAGCTTGAACCTTTCAAAGGATCACCCCATAGACGTACCCTACCTGATTCCACATATTCACGTGGCTGAAGATGCAGCAATTGACATACCAGCAAACTGCAGACATGCAGTTACGCAGATGCTGCAACAACATGGGCTGCTTCTTGCGGGTGGAGACGTTACCTTTGTGGTTGAGGCTCACGAAGCATTTAGGACAGAGGATTTCTATTCATGGGTTTCATTCACAGCATACCATATATTGCTGACAAAGTCAGACTAGCTCCCCTTAGCAATGAGGGAGCAACATGGCAATTCTTAGCCGGTTACACACCACATCCAAACATAGCAAATCTGACAGCACTGCAACTCACACATTGTACACAGACCTAGTCAGAATATACAGCTGTTTGACACAGTTCATCATGTGAACACTAACAGTAAATCCTGCGAGGGCTACTCAAGCTGCACAACCACAATTGGCTACACCTGGAATTAGTCCAGTAACTATCAATGCAATCATAGGTAAAATTCCTACCAGACGGAGGAGATTCCGTTGTGGATTGCACAAAAAAAACAAATCAGCTTGAAGCAGTTTTTCCCCCCAAAGGACCCTAGGAAAAACAGGATTCTCACAATATGCTTGCCAATGGGGATGGCTTCCCCAGTAGAGGACTGCACCACTTGGGGTATGGTCTTTGCGGCAGTATATACCATAACTCATGGTACCCTTTTATTAGCTGTCTTGCTAGAGGGGCTTACACAGATCCAAAATGAGTACGGGCAGCCCCTGCCCTGGATATGGGGATGAAACTGATGGCCAACTAAGCTCCAGTGACCGCAATTATGTTGAGTAACAATGAAGGGGAAGCAGCAGTGTTGGCTATATGCCAGCGACTCACAAATTTAACTCTGGGACAACAGGAGCGTAAATTACCTAAAATTATCAAAGAAACCTATGTAACTGTAGGTGGAGATAATTTGGGAGCCAGACATAGTTAACCACAAACTAAAAGTAATTCTGAAAAGGATAACTCAAAACAGGCACACAAATTTTATAAGAAGAAGTGGGATAATAAGAAAAATAAAGAAAAAACTAAACCACAGGGTGGATTTCCTCAACAGGAGTCCACTGAGAAACGATAGAACCTATGTGACAGTGCAAATATTAAAACACCTGACAGGTATCAGGTATCATATCGGACAGGTGGGTGCTGCAAATCGTCTGAAGGGGCTACTCCCTCCCCTTCGAGGCGACCCCTCCAGCCATGCCACCGCAGTACCACCGCATGTCGGGGGATCACTTGAAACTTCTACAGGAGGAAGTTACGGCCCTCTTGCCCAAGGGGGCCATCGATGGTGTTCCTGGTCCAGAAGTAGGTCGTGGTTGTTATTCCCACTACTTTCTGGTTCCCCAGAAGGGCAAAGGGGGCCTACGCCCTATCTTGGACCTCAGGAGCGTCAACGCCTTCCTCCGCAAGGAGAAGTTCAAGATGCTCACCTTAGCTCAGGTTCTGGCTGCCCTAGACCCTGGAGACTGGATGGTAGCGTTGGACTTGCAGGACGCTTATTTACACATCCCCGTTTTGCCGGCCCACCGGCGTTACCTGTGGTTCACGGTGGGCCAGGAGCATTTTCAGTTCACCGTGCTCCCCTTCGGCCTCACCAGCGCCCCTCGGGTGTTCACAAAAGTGATGGCGGTGGTCGCAGCTCATCTGCGCAGATTGGGGGTTCCAGTCTTCCCCTATCTCGACGACTGGTTGTTGAAGGCGGGCTCGCCCCAGGCAGTCGTCTCCCACCTCCAGACTACGACCGACCTCCTGCATTCGCTGGGGTTCTCCATCAATGTGCCGAAGTCGCATCCGAGTCCCTTCCAGAAGCCCCTCTTTATCGGAGCGGTTCTGGACTCGGCGCAGTTCCGGGCTTATCCTCCGGAACAGCGGGTCTGGGATATTCAGGCTCTGATTCCCATCTTTCGGCCTCTATCCCGGGTTTCGGTCAGGTTGGTGCTGCGGCTTCTGGGTCTGATGGCCTCCTGCATCCTGTTGGTGCATCATGCTAGATGGCGAATGTGGGCTCTGCAGTGGGACCTGAAGTTTCAGTGGGCCCAGCAACCTGTCCGACCATGTCCTGATCTCGGAGGGCACATGCAAGACAGTTGCAGTGGTGGCTTACGGACCGCGATTGGGTCAGCGATAGATCCCTCTCCATACCCCAACTGGAGCACGTAGTGGTGACGGATGCGTCCCTCCTGGGATGGGGGGACCACATGGGAGAGGCGGAGATCAGAGACCTCTGGTCTCCGGCGGAGTCCCGGCTCCATATCAACCTTCTGGAGCTGAGGGCGATCCGACTTGCACTGAAGGCAGTCCTTCCCTCTGTCCGGGGAAGTGTGGTGCAGGTGCTCACGGACAACACCACCGCCATGTGGTATTGCAACAAACAGGGCCGGGTGGGGTCGTGGACCCTTTGTCAGGAGGCTCTGCGCCTCTGGACATGGCTGGAACATCAGGGCATCACCCTGGTGGTTCAACATCTGGCGGGCTCTCTGAACGCCAGAGCAGACAAACTTAGCCGCCAGTGCATGATGGATCACGAATGGCGTCTAAATTCGGACGTGGCGCAAGGCCTCTTTCGGCAGTGGGGAGAGCCTTGGTTAGATCTATTTGCCACCAAAGAGAACGCGCAATGTCAGCAGTTCTGCGCGTTGGAGTTTCCAAGGCGGCACTCGCTCGGGGACGCCTTTTGTCACGAGTGGAGTTGCAGTCTGTTGTACACCTTTCCGCCTATACCACTTCTGCCCAGAGTGCTGAAGAAGATCAGGTGCGACCGGGCCCAAGTCATCTTAGTGGCTACGGATTGGGCACGAAGGTACTGGTATCCCGAGCTACTCAGTCTGTCAATCGATCCCCCGATACGACTGCCTCTACAGGAGGACCTTCTGTCCCAGCAGCAGGGGACGGTCCTCCACCCGAACCTGTCCAGTCTCCACATCCATGCGTGGAAATTGAGCGGCGACAGTTGATGCCATTTGACTTGCCTCCTGAAGTCTGTGATGTGATTCTGGCAGCCAGGCGTCCCTCCTCAAAATCGGTATACGCCTGCAGGTGGAACAAATTTGTGGCATGGTGCACAGCAAAGGCTGTGGATCCCCTTTCCGCCCCTCTTTCTGAGGTTCTCCTCTTTCTTCGGCCCAGCAGGGCTCTGCTCTGGGCACCCTAAAAGGTTATCTCTCTACTATTTCTGCTTTCTTGCGGCTTCCTCATCAGCCTTCTCTTTTCAAATCCCCTGTTGTTTCTCGCTTCCTTAAGGGCATTACTCACATGTTTCCTCCTGTCCCTTTCGTAATGCCTCAGTGGGATTTGAATCTAGTCTTGACGTTTCTGATGTGCGCTCCCTTTGAGCCACTTCATAATTGTCCCCTTCGTCTCTTGACGCTTAAGACTGCTTTCCTGGTAGCCATCACCTCTGCTAGAAGGGTGAGTGAGCTCCAGGCTCTCTCTTCTAAGCCTCCTTTTCTTTCTGCCCATCCGGACAAAGTTGTTCTCAGGACTCGCCCTTCCTTTCTCCCTAAGGTGGTAACTGACTTTCACATCGGGCAGTCTGTTACGTTGCCCACCTTCTTTCCGCCTCCGCATCCTTCGAAAGAGGAAGAGAGGCTCCACCGTCTGGACCCACAACGGGCGCTGTCCTTTTATTTGGACCGCACCAAGCAGTTCCGGGTGGACGACCAATTCTTTGTTGGCTACGTGGGCGCTAAGAAGGGACGGGCGGTGCACAAGCGGACCATCTCTCTGTGGGTTGTTTTGTGTATCAAAGCTTGTTACTCCTTGGCTAAAAAGGAACCTCCTGTAGGGCTGAGGGCCCATTCCACTCGGGCCACAGCGGCGACGACTGCCCTGGGCCTTGGAGTCCCCTTGCAGGACATCTGTCAGGCAGCAACGTGGGCCTCGCTGCACAAGTTTGCTAAACATCATTGCCTGAACAGCCAAGTCCGGAGAGACGGCTTCTTTGGCCGTTCTGTTCTCCAGGACTTTCTGGTGTGATCTTGGTTCGCAGACCCACCACCGGGGTTGGTATTGCTGGAGTATCTATTCTAAGGTGGGGAATCTAACTAACGGGTTTCTTTCAGATGAACAAGTTACTTACCTTCAGTAACGATATATCTGTAAGAAACATAAGTTAGTTAGATTGCTCACCGACCCACCCATCCTCCCCGTTCTGCGAAACGATATCTAGGGTTGAGGTTATCCCTTTCAGGGCCCTAGAATTTTTTAGCACCAGTGTCGGTCTCTTGCATGGCTCTGCGTTCCTGGCACGGAAAGCTATGTACAAGAACTGACGTCAGCGCGCGAGGGCGGCGTCTAAGTACTCCGACGACGTCATCCTGGCGCACAACGCTAACGACGAACGCGGAGCTGCAGATGACACCTAGCGACGCGCAAGGGTATTGCTAACGAAAAATCTTTCCAGATCCAGCCGGACGCCTGGGGATATTCTAAGGTGAGGAATCTAACTAACTAATGTTTCTTACAGATATATCGTTACCGAAGGTAAGTAACTTGTTCATCTAGATGGAAACACCAGATATGAGAGTGAGTGTCCGGCATCGCGTATACGAAATGAAACTCCAACTGGAGGTAGATATACAACTTCCAATATATGTTATCTTTTGGGAGAACTTGTCATTCGGCTACAACCTTCTCTTGGCTGAAAAGGATTGGCCACCGGAGTTTTTCACGGACTGCCCAGGTGGAGAAACAGTTATTTTACCTGCTTTCTCTGAACTTGTTCCAGATTCACTTAAACATCCATATGCCAAGGAGTGGGTGCAACCAAGTGGGGTGGAATGACTGTTCTCCTTATGTTATGTTATATAGTCTTCTTAAGTGCTCGAATACCAAAAGAGGCATCTTGGAGCTAGCTGAAATACAGAATCTAAGGAACCCAAAGATAAATGAACTAGAGGATAAGAGCTATGTCTTCAGTGACTTTCTAAAAGCCAGGAGATTAGGCATCATTCTGAAGTGCAAAGGCACTTGATGCGCCCAGCACAAAGCCTCTACTGCCCGAATTTGCACATCTGAATCTCAGAATTTCCACCAGTTGCGCGGATGATGAACATAGAGACCTTCCTGGGGTATACCAGGATGAGGGATTTCTCAGAAAGGCAGGTCCCTGATCGTGGAGTGCCTTGTAAACTATCACATAATACCCGTGAGGTCGACTCCACAACCTCAAAGACAATACCCCATAAAATACAAGGCCAAATACAAGTTAGAGCGATCCTCAAGCAACCTGAATACTAGAGTGTAATAGAAAGTTGCACCTCCCCTATGAATAATCCCTTGTTTCCACTATTGAAACTGGACCATTTATTTTGCTTAGTCTTAGACTACAGATATTTGAACACAGCTACATGTACATTTGCTGTACAGAATGTGCATAGTGCAGCACTAATGAATAATTTAGTGGGTAAAAAATACAAAACTACATTTGACATCTTGAATTGATTTTTCTGCTAAAAATAGCCCCGGGCTGTTTTCATCACGGGTAACAGAACTTTTGCAAGATTTTGACAGCCAGGCATTGTCCTATGTTAATGACAGATACTGGACGGATGATGACCTATCAACTCACTTGGCTAGAGTAGATCGCATAGTGTTGGGATTTGCTCACCTGGGCTACACATTTTATTTCCAAAAATCAAGAATAGCCTTCCTCAGCGTCCTATTTTTGGGATACGATTTGTCAAGTGAAAGCAGAAGCCTTGTGACACATTTCCTACTGAAGTGTGCCCTTCTGCAACCAACAACCACACTGAAAAGACTCCAATCAATATTGGGTTTCCTGAATTTTGGCAGAACTCACATTCTGGACTATGCAGAACGGGTAAAACGGTTCTACAACAATTTATTCAGACTTTTCAAACACACATTGGACATCTCAACACACAAAGATATAATGTTCATCGCGCTAGAACTAGGACACATCATCTACACCACCATTACAACCGGCACCTTCCCCGACGACTGGAAACACACGGAAGTCAAGCCCCTGCTCAAGAAACCCTCTGCAGACCCCACAAATCTCAAGAACTACCGACCCAGCTCCCTTCGCGGTCAAACTCACCGAGAAGACCGTCAACGCCCAACTAACGAAATTCATCGAAGAGAACTCCATCCCCGACCCCTCCCAATCTGGATTCTGAAGCAACCACAGCACCGAGACTGCCCTACCTGTTGCCACAGACGACATCCGCACCCTCCTCGACCAAGGCCACACCGTAGCCCTGATGCTACTCACCTCTCCGCTGCCCTCGACACTGTCTCCCACCGCACACTGACCGCTAGACTCCACGATGCCGGCATACGGGGAACTGCCCTCGAATGGCTCTGCTCCTTCCTCACTGGCAGGACCCAAAGAATCAGACTGCCACCCTTCATCTCCGAATCCACAGAGATCAACTGTGCAGTGCCTCAGGGATCTTCACTCAGCCCCTACGCTCTTACACATCTACATGGCCCCCCTCGCCGCCATTGTCAGACAACATGGACTCAACATAGTCTCCTATGCTGACGACACCCAACTCATCCTCTCCCTCACCAAGGACTCCATCACCACCTGTCTCATCTTTCAGGAAGGAATGAAGGACGTCGCAAACTTGATGAGCAACAGCTACCTGAAGCTCAACTCAGAGAAGACAGAGGTCTTCAGACCGACCCCGATGCCTGTGACACAACCTGGTGGCCCACCACCCTTGGCAGCCCACCCACCCCCACCGACCACACCCGGAAGCTTGGCATTGTACTCGACTCCTCCCTCTCCATGACCTGACAAGTCAAAGCCTTCGCCTCCACCTGCTTCAACACCCTCCGCAAGACCTTTAAATGGATCCCCCCCCCCCAAATCAAGAAAACTGCCACCCACGCACTCATGACCAGCAGACTCGACTATGGAAACGCCCTCTATGCCAGAATCAACAAATCGCTGCTCCACAAACTTCAGACCATTCCGAACACCGCAGCTGGACTCGTCCTCGGCATCCCTCAACAGGAACACATCACCCAACACCTACGAAACCTCCACTGGCTCCCCGTCGAAAAGAGAGTAACATTCAAGCTGCTCACCCACGCCTACAATGCCTCCACAATACCGGACCCCAATATTTCAACAAGAGAATTTCCTTCCACGAACCCAAGAGAAACCTCCGATCCACCGACCTCGCCGAAACCCCGCGCATGCGCAGAGCCAGAACGGGCGGAAGGTCTTTCTCCTTCATCGCGACCAAGACCTGGAACGAGCTCCCGATCGAAATCAGACTCGCCCTCTCTCTGAACATCTCCAGGAAGACGTTCAAGACCTGGCTCTTCGACTTCGACTGAAAGGAGCCGCTCACCCCTGTGAGAAAGTGCCCTCTTTCTGCATGGTTGCCCCCACTTTTTGCTGAACTGCTGATGCGCTTTGACTGAGTGTGCCCTGGGCTCCTGCTAATCAGGTGCCCAGGGCCTATGTTCTTTCCCTAACACTGCATTGAAACACAAACCCAATTGGCATCTCTGGCCACAGGTCAGCCCCTGGTAAATGGTACCACAGGTACCCAGGGCACTGTGACCAGGGAAGGCCTCTAAGGGCTGCAGCACTTATTGTGCCACCCTTAGAGATCCTGTACCTTTACACATTCCCACACTGCCTTTGCAGGCTGCGTGTCTGAGTGCAGAACAAAGTGAAGAGTCGACATGGCACACATCCCTGTGTGCCATGCCTACAACCCACTGCCCTGGCATAGATCAGTCACCCATCTAGCTGGGTGCACTATACCAGTGTTGAGGGTACAGGTGCATGAGCCCTGTACCCCTACAGTATCTAAGTTCATTCTTAGACATTGTAAGTGCAGGGCTGCCATCAAGAGTATATGATGCTGGGAGTTTGTCATTACGAACTCCACAGCACCATAATGGCTACACTGAAAACTGAGAAGTTTGGTATCAAACTTCTCAGCACATTAAACCCACACTGATGCCAGTGTGGGATTTAATGAAAAATGCACACTGAGGGTATCTTAGAGATGCCCCCTGAAAAACGACCAACCACTAGTGTCCAGGCTGAGTGGCTGCTTTCATCTGCCACCACCAGACATGTTTCTGGACCCCTGGGTCGAGAGCCTGCTGCTCTCGGGGGCCTGAAACAATGCACATCCTGGGACGAGGTGGTAAGCCTCCTCCCTCAGGATGGGCAGGGTCATCGAAGGGGGAAGCTTCAAAGGCTTGCCGCCTTTGTGAGCTTCCCCAGACCACTTGCTGCTTTCAGCAACTGGTCCCCACTGGTTCTGACCCCCCACTTTGGGCGGGAGAACCAGCGGGAAAAACAAGTGAGGAAGAGAGGTGTGCCCACCTCTGCCTTCTCCACCCCTCAGGTGGGGGAGGCAAGGTGAAGCACAACCCTCAGTCCACGCCATCTTGCAGATGCGGGGACCTAGTCAACCATGAAGAGGCATATGCCCCCCTCCCACTGGAGGGTGGCATAATAGGGGGTGTACCCACCCCAGGGAAGGGACCCATTGGTCCCAACCTTTTACCTACCTGTAACTCCCCTAAATCAAGTACTTGGGGGCACCCCTGAACCTTGCTTTCTAAGACAAGAAACCAGAAGAAAAAAAGAAAAAGGACCAAACAGCTGTGCTAAAGCTAACAAGGAGGACACCAACTGACTTTGCCCCAGCCCTACCGGCCTGTCCCCACCCCGAACCTGCTCCAGCAAAATCCCGGTGTGTCCTGCAGCCAGCAACCTCGAGAAACCCGGAGGACCTGCCTGCCTTCAATCCCAAAGACTTTGTCTCCCGTGAACACCGGATTTGTTCAAACAACAGACTCCAGCTCCGCAAGGATCAACAGGTCTGCAAACGACGCCCACGGCCTGAGTAACCCAACACCAAGAGGAGGTCTCCCCAGCGATCCTGACCCGAGATCCGGTGATCCCTGACCTGCCTCAAGCCTCCAGCCAACACATGCAACCTCAAACCGGAAGGTCCCCCCCAACCGTGACCAGGAGCTGGTAAGAAGATCCAACCCTAAAAGAAACCCCTGCACCCGACGCCCCAGACTTGGGTGGCCCAACTGACGGTGCCTAACCAACCCCCAACATCCCAACTTAGCCCCCCCCCGGTGCCTTGAGACCCTAACGGGTGAGTAGAGTGCCTATAATTTCCTGATTGATTGATTGATGTTCACAACTAGCTGACAAGCTAGCTTCTAAACGCTTACAGATATGTGTTCACACCACAAACCTGGTGATCCGTATTATTACAAGTGCATCAGGGTACACCTATGTTACATTCAATGAAGGAGAAGCTGTACCTATTGCATTTAAATCGCATTTATACATCAATACAGAAATGCGTTTTGCACCGACAGAAAACGTTTTGACGATGGGACAGACTGCTGTAGTGAAAGAAAGATCATTGGCCCAGTTTAAATGAATAATTGTTGTGACTCCAATTCCAGCCTTAGAGGATGTGACAAAAGCCAGTGTTCCAAACGCGAAAGCTTTATATCCACTATGGATATAATGGGCCAACTTGCTCACTGCAACAGACGTAGATTAGATATGTGACTCTACACTACAAACATAAGCATTTCTGCAATATGAACACGAATATCCTCTGCCTAATGAAGTCATGCCTCTTGATCAGTAGGATTACATCATCTATGCTGATGGTTCCACACAGCCTGCCGTAGGGACCTAGCACCAATACTCAGTAGTGTGCGATGACGTAAAGAGGTGCATGCAGGATGGAGAATACCTACAAGCTGTCAACTGGCGACTGCACAGTACAGCTGGCTGAACTAAAAGCCCTACTTCTGGCACTTGAGAATACAGATCCCGGATTCCCCACACTCAGTGTGTGATTCGTATTATTGTGTCCAGTTTTACAATGAATACTTACTGGAGCCAGAATGGATTCAGAGATTCAAAAGGGTGCACAATAAAGCAGAAGATGCTTTGGGGACAGGTGGCAAAGCTAAAAGCATGCTTGCCACAGACTTATGTGATTCACACTTTGAGTCATCAGCATGTAGAGATACACGTAGTAGGGAATTCCTTGGCTGACGAAGCTCCAAAAGCAACAGTGAAAACTGCTGCAGTCGCTGGGACCACTGGTACAAGCAACAGGATTGATGGAGACATCATGACGGCTGTTAACGCTGTACACGATGGCACCCACTTACCGAAAGACTTTCCAACCAAATACTCCTATCAGTTAAGTGTGCAAAACATTCCATTTGCTCATATTTCTGAAGTGGGAGATAGAGTAATACCAAACTCAGATTGCAGGTTAGGTTTTATCCTAGCAGCACATGAGGGACTAGCATCTGCTCATGCAGGGGTGGCAGCTACAATTTCATTATTGCAACAACGCTTTTGGTGGCCAGGTCTATACAAACAGACTAAGGACTGTTTGGGGTTAAGATGTGGGTTTCCTGACCTCAAAAGTTCACATATAGTGGTGGAAGAAACACCATTTGACATCAGTGAATGTTTGGCTGTTTTACAGGAACTGAATGACTTCTGAGACGCTCAGAGCAACATCCAGCTGAAACGTACCACCACTGGTGACAAGAAGGAAGCAACAGCAACTTTTGGCTGGATTCCAAAGATCGGTGATCTGGTCCGAGAGAAGATTGTGGACAAGAAAGAATTCAGGCCATCTAACAGAGCGCCTGTACCTGTTCTGGCTGTTGAAGGTACCAGAACTATACTTTTACCTCCCCTTGCTGGCTACAAAAACAAGAGATGTGTGTCCCTAGATCTCATCAAACCAAATCATGTAGCCGGTTCCACACAGTAGGCCAAAGGGCTGTTGGGTAGTTACCTGTCTCTTATCACTATCCTACAGAAGGTCCCATTACAAGCTTTGACCAGCAATGAAGATTCTTCTCCCCGGCAGGGCACAGCTAACACTGAAGTATCACTTCTTCCTGTTACACCAACAAATGCCATACAATCAAAATGTATGGAAACACAGATTTCAATTTTGAAACCAGAAACTGATGTGTGTCTACATCAATGTTCCAGCGTTTGAGTCCAGTCTCAGTTCTACAGGGCTTCCATAGCTGACACAAATAGATCAAACTACCTCTGGCTACTTATTCGACTTTGATGACTTTTCTTCTGATTCGTCAGATCCGCCACCAAGGTAAATTGCATAAATTCTACTTTTTGCTAAAAAAGATATACTTTGCCACTCCATGGATATACCTTTGGATTACAATTTCGTTACTTTTCCTCTTCATTGGTTTTGTGACAGTCTTTTTCCTGCTTCTGAATGCACATTATCTCCTAGAACGCTCTGCTGTTAAACTGGTGAACTTGGTTTTAACACCCCTTCTTCATTACACATAGTGCAAAGAGACCTTTCCCTGGTGAACACTTCTGCTGTTCCAGTTCTGGATGGAATTGTTTGGGATAAGGTATCCTATGATATAGTTGAACCGACTGAATATTGCAAATACCTTATGCATTTCACTGAATGTGTATAGTACTATATCTGATGATTGGAACATTGATACAGTGCATGAAATGCTAGATGACAGAGCATTCAACTGTTTCTAATTCTGAAGAAATGTATGATGGCTTGACTAATTATGATGAAATGTTTTGCTTTCAACATTATCATCAATATTTCTTGCATGAAGCAAGTACTCCAAGTGCAGTATTTAGCAGGGTAGCTCGATAACATTTGCACAGACGTTTGCATATTTTTTTGGTCACAATCCATTTGACCCAGGATCTTATTATTATAAGGTCACACTATCATCACAAGCAAAGAAAAATATGCTTACAGACACAAAGCTGATATATTCTGCATCTTTTCTTTCCCAGCTGTTGACACAGCGGTTTGACTTTTGGAGAGACAATGTTAATGTAAAATATATTTGGGAGACAAAGGATTGGCAGGATAAGAAGAAAGACGCTTTATTTAGAGTATGCCTTATCCCACAGCAAATGATTTTCCTGAACAAAACTGTGCAGCAAACATCTTGTATTGGCCTGGCTATGATAAAAGATTTGAATACAACAAACATTCCCACATTTGCAAGTTTTGCATATTGGCAACGGTTCACAAATTACAAAGAGGAAACATTAGACAGCATGCTTCACATTAGAACATAAATTCTTCAGGTTCCAAACAAGGGGAATGGTTAGTGTGGCCTTTAGATACTAACGGATGCCAGGCACGTTTCCTGGGTAACACTGAATGATTTAGGATCAATAGGCCAGATCCACTTTATGTGCAAACACAACGACTGGGGGTGGTAACAACTTACAGTGTGTGAAAGTTATGCCTAGATTGGCTAAACACCTCAACATTGTCTCAGTGGAAACAACGATTGACCCTTCTCTCTGATGACATGGGGCTCCAGGACTTTTTATTAGATCTTCAAAGACCAGGTCAAAAGCATTTTTTGCATGCAATGTACAATGAAGTGTAGAAGGTTTCACAGCAGGAAGCTGCTGAGAGACTGCTTGAAATTGACAGGGCAAATTTAGAGAGGGCTTTGGCAGTAGTTGAGTATGGTATGACTACCTTGTCCACTCTGATATACTCTCTAAGTAATATTGTGTCGTCTGCAATAGACATCATAGAGAGTGACATGTCTTCTTTACAACATGGGCATTCACAGCTTAGTCTATCATGTTACTAAGCTGGACTCTACAGGCACTGTGTGCTGGTCGTGTACCATGGAAACACCTTAATGCCACTAGCTTGTTTTTACCTTACAATCTCATAAAACAACAAACCATCATGGCAAAGAAAGATGCAACATACACACAGAGAAATTGGAAGAATTACCATTTACTGCTGCAGAAATACCTTCTGTGGATTGGATAATACACAGCTTTATTTCTCTGCCATTTTCGACATTTCACTTCCAATACGGTTTACAATAGTCTCAAGTAGGCAGATATGAAGCGCTAGGAGAAGGATATGTGCACGAGCCCTGGATGTTACCTTTCAAATACCGCTGTAGGAATGCTGAGACTGAAGTTTTTCTTAGAGGGACTGACAGTGAGAGTACCTTGAGACATTCTTTAGTGTGTTGAGAAGTTTCGCTTTATGGCATGTCTAATGGTTCCAAGGCAAACTTGTTGTGTTATTAACGGGTTCTCCGGCTGCTGTTATCCGCCCGGCTTTTAGATTACTCTCAAACAGGATTTATTTGATACTGATTGATCAGAGCTGTTGTGGGATGAAACCGGCAGGTGCCGATTCGATAATTGTTTCCGGGGTCGTGGCCTGTTGCACGCATATACTGTTTCCACCTGCCCTCACAGTTAGGGATGCGATGCTTTGGCGTTCGATAACGCTTTTGAATGTGAACTTTAAAGCTTTGAGCAGAGTGAAAGCCTTATTGATTGATTGATTGTTCCACAAGGATGTGGCCTTAACATCTGCGAGATGCTTGAACTTCAAGTTGCAAGGTCCTCTAAGATACAGGCACTACTGCACACTAATTTCCCACACCATTTTGGGGAGCTTGTGCACCACATTCTTAACATGTGTAGTACTGCAGGGGTAGAGCATTTTATAAACTCAATTTGCTCCGGGTTGGTAATTACCGCGCGAAGGAGTTACCAGTTACACCGTGAGGGGAACGGTTCTGTCCTGTGTAGCCGCCCTTGCTCTTGCTTGTCCGTGCTGGTGCCCAAGGGGTCACGAAGGAAGCAGCTTTGGCCGGCTGCACCATCCTGCCTACAACCCCCAGAAGGCCTAGCGCCGCAGCGAGATTGCGAACAGCTGAGGGGAATCCCTCATAAACCCAGGACCCTCACCGCAGCGCGGGACGCGCGAAGGAGTTACCAGTTACACCGTGAGGGGAACGGTTCTGTCCTGTGTAGCCGCCCTTGCTCTTGCTTGTCCGTGCTGGTGCCCAAGGGGTCACGAAGGAAGCAGCTTTGGCCGGCTGCACCTTCCTGCCTACAACCCCCAGAAGGCCTAGCGCCGCAGCGAGATTGCGAACAGCTGAGGGGAATCCCTCATAAACCCAGGACCCTCACCGCAGCGCGGGACGCGCGCGGGCAGCGCCCGGGCGAAGCCCGGGCCAAGGGCGGGCCCGTCATTGCCCGTCACTGACCGGAGTTGGCCGGGGCGGGGCTACCCCTCTAAGTTGTGCCATACCATCATCGGTCTCCCTAAGGTACTGTGGACTTTGCTCCCTATCGAATTTTTGGTACCACTCCTGGTTGTTAACCCAGATTTCCCTGTTGACCATCTGCTGAGTACGGTGGCAGTTGGCCCCTCTACGATAGTTTGCTTCTCCTGACTCTTGTATACCATCTCAAGAACATAAAGACAGAGCAGCTATTGTCCATTGTCTATCTTGTTAATAGGGTCAACTTTGAGCACTTGAGATTAGCCCGGGACTAGTCTGGGTCTGGTCTGTGCCCGCCTGTGATTGGACGAGGCAGAGTTTGTCCACAATTTTTGGCCTTCCGCCACATTTCATTGTGTTTTTCATCACTGCAGGCATCCACCTATTACTACAGTTCGGGGTTTGTCATAGGTATTGCTTGTTTCTATATCGCCCTAACATGCCTCTAAGGTCAGGTAAAGACCGTATAGTCCAACTGCAAACTTCCAAGGGAACAGTTTCTGGCCCGCTAGATGCTTTTTTAACCCGAGCAACGGGGATTTTAGAAAAAGAAATAGCAATGACCGAGAAAAGGCTCTCCCTAGACTTAGTCAGTGGTAAGCGTTCCTCCATAGGTGCCCTTGCTACAATTTCTAGCCCTGCGGCTCAAGACCCGTCAAATCATCTACATTCACTAACGACAGAGGCACTAATGCATGTTGCGGGAGAAGGGGTGGATTCTCTACACTCGTCAGACAATCTTGATTTGAGCTCAGATGTCACCCAGCATAGTGGGGCAAATGTTAGTGGCATAGATAGAGTGGACTCAATTAATAATTCGGTGCCGAATCCACCGGAAGTGTTTGATTCCTTCAAAAAAAAAAAAATCTGTAAAAGGGAAAACACTCAGAGTAAACATGGGGGGAGAGTACAGAAGCCGTCCAAACCAAATGTTTCTAATAATACCAGTGCAGCTGCTTCGCAGCTTCACACAGTTAGACAACCCCCCACGGTACTTTCCAACGTATTGTGCCCCACTCTAACTTCTATCGGTTCATCAGATCCTTGCCCTACTTGTTTTAACAGCGATGAAATCCTGCTGGTAAAAATGGAGGCCATGTTTAAAACCCTACTGCTTCCCGTCTTGGAGCAAACTAGGTTGATGTCCATCAAAATTGATGCCTTGGAGTCTGTCGCGAATACGAACATGCGCCTACTCCAGAAGCTAACCACCCCCTCCATAGTAGTGGGGGCTTCTACCTCTCAGGCAAACCTAATTAAGAACACAGATAATGTGAGCCTTGGTAAAGCAATGGGGGTTGTAGCAACAAAGTCTATGGCACAGGTGGGTTTCAGGGATATAGATAGCACCGTCGGTGCAGGCACCCTGGTGCAGGAATCTAGTAAAACCTCCTCTATGATAACAGCGCAACGAGCTCAAACTGGTAGGGCGGATGACAGGGCAAATGGTGTACATTGCACCCCATCCCAGCCTCCTTTAGGAAAGTCAACTACTATTCGTAACCCCATAATTCATACCGGGGGTAACATAGTTAAGGGTGCTCACCCCCGTACTGACCTACCCCCAGAAGCAAACCAATATACCATTGTGTTAACTGGGGCAGCACCCGTCAAGGAGGGTGTTAAAGAGACAGACAGGGACCTACGTAATAAAGTAGTATTCTGGCTGAATAAAAACCGCCCTCTCCCGCCATCTATTTCAACCGAAATCCTATTAGTGAGGAGAGTTGATTGGGTGGGTTTTGGGACTAAAGATTTAGAGGGTGACTGCATTTTGGTATCGTTTAAGGATCCCTGGGTGGTAGAGTCCATTCGAAGGGAAGCAAGGTTTGCAAGAATGGGGGATGTACAAACACTGGACCTTGCTTATTTTTATCCCGAAAGAAATTCTAAACTCACACCAGGCCCCCATCCCAAGAGATTATTAGACAGGAGGCGTTCGATTGTGAGAACTCCTTTTCACTCCCAACATCTTCAACTTTTCAATCGTTACGGCCCCCTTTCTGACCTTGAGGCTGTTGATTGACTACATTTACCAAGCAAGGAGTACAGCACTGTGGAGAGTCACAGGAATGTAATACCTGGGCCCGGAAGGGTGGAATTTTCTATGGGGCATGTTGTTGAGGGGGGTCCATTGTTAAATCTTATGGGGGGGTCGGTTGAAGCAACTACAGAGGATATTTTAGAGGAAATTGTGGGGGTGGATGGTGCTTGCATGACTCTTAGAGTAGAGTTACGGGCTGAACATGTGAAGGTAGTGGAGATGCCTGCCCCCACTATGCCAATGATTCAATCATATAAAAGTAATGTAACAACCCCACACGATATTTTAAAGGTAGCTTCCTGGAACGTGGCTGGGATCAAGGGCCGGCTACACTCAGAGGAGTGGTTGGAATTTATAGATACCTTTGATATTATATTACTCCAGGAAACTTGGGCTACGGTCCCAATCCATAGGGTTGGGTTCATTAATTTTTCAAAACCTGCAATCAGTGGTAGCAAAGGGCGCGCTTCAGGGGGCCTATTGATCTGGGTGAAGCAATCCTTGGGAGTCCATTTATCTGAAATTTCTCTGGAACATCAAGACCTCCTGGGTATCAAGTTGAGCAAAGCTGCCCATCGGGATCTGATTATTATTAACATCTATGCACGAGGCCTACCTGGTGGCCGCTGCCCTGGTATTGTCGATGTAGTGGATAGGTATCTTGATAGTTTAGGAAGTGATAATCTCTTTGTCCTAGCGGGCGACCTGAACTGCACCTTTGAGCCGCTCCAGGCAGTTGGGGACAGTTGGGGGTCCTCAGAGGATGCAGTCTGGAACATTCCGGACCTATCAATTGATAAAATCGCCAAAGGGACTGAGGCAGCTTTGAATTGGATGGCCCTATGTTTGAACAGGGGCTTAAGGGCAGTTAATGGCCGCTCCTTATCAGATCAATGTGCCTGCAACACCTATGATAATGGTTTAAGGAAAAGCCGTATAGATTATATTTTGCTAAAGTTGGAACTCTGGCAATATATGATCGACATGGAAGTGGTATCCCGCCCAGAAAGCGACCACAACCCCCTGTCGCTTAGTTTAAGGCTTCTGGGCTCTGATAGATTGAGGAATCCAGATACTCTTAGGACAGGAGATCTCACCTTGACCAATGACAGAAGAAGGCTGAAATGGTCTAGGTTAGTGGGTGATGCCACCCTCCTTGAAAGTATTAAAAAATTGGTCACCTACACGGTGAACGAACTCATGCCCACTGTGTCAGAGGGGGTTGGCCCCGATCATGTAACCGAGACCCACGAATGTTGTTTTGAACAGCTTAAACTTCTCTTATCCAGTCCATACTTGGCAGGCCCGTCAAAAAAACTTGGTTCCCGTCAGAAATGGTACAACGGGAAATGTAGGGAGGCCTATAGCCAATTAGTTAAGGCGGTCAAGTCCCGGATTATGAGTGATGTCAAGTTAGCTAGGGTACAGTATAAAAAAACCCAGTGGGATGCTAAAAGAGAGTGGGAAGATAGGCATTGGTCCGATCTTCTGGATGCATCGACATCCAATAACCAGACTAAATTCTGGGAACTGGTAAAGTGGGGCAGGGACCCAGATTCGCGAACGCCTACAAACCATGTCTCCCCCGGAACCTGGGTGGATTTTTATGCTGCCCAATTTAGGTCTGAGATCTCGGTATCCTCCACTATGCTAAGTTATGAGCACATACTGTTTGATCACGGTGGGGTCCTGTTCTTCACAGAGCAAGAAACAGAATTAGCTCTGGGTTTGACTGAGCGGGGGAAGGCTCCAGGGATGGACCTAATCCCTGTCGATTTGTTTAAATCCAACCCAGAACTTTGGGTACCGTATATTACCAGGTTAGCTAATGCAATTGCCCAAGGAGCCAGAATCCCAAAGAGCTGGAAGGGGGCTGAGATCCTTCCAATCCACAAAAAAGGGGATCGGTCCAACCCGGGCAATTATCACCCGATCAGCCTTATTGACTCCCTCCAAAAGGTCATTGCACGTATGATTTTAGGTAGAGTTCAGGGTTGGATGGTCTCCGAGTGCATTTTGTCTCCCATGCAAGCAGGCTTTAGATCCGGTATCAGCACCATCGACCAGGTGTTTAGATTTTGTCTGATTTACTGGAAGGTGGTGCTGTTAGGCGGGGGGAAATTTTTCGCCGCTTTTATTGATCTAAAGGCGGCTTTTGACATGGTCCCGAGGGCTAAATTGTGGTGTGTCTTGAGAGACTTGGGTTTGCCCTTGGAACTTCTGGACTTAATTGTTAAACTGCATGAGGACAATTTTGCTAGGGTTCGGTGGGGCGGTCAAGGACAAGTGACGAACAGCTTCCCAGTAACACGCGGGGTTTGTCAGGGTTGTGTCCTGGCGCCCACACTCTTCCTGTTATTTATTGACCAGGTAGTAAACTTTTTCAAGACCTTCCCAACTGACGCTCCCTCCCTGGCTGGGAAGAAGTTCCCCATGCTTATCTTCGCTGACGACACTCTGCTCCTCTCTAAGACCAGAAGCGGTTTACTGTGGGCTCTGAACCGCTTTGAGGAGTTTTGTGTCATCAATGATTTGAAGGTAAACGTGGGCAAAACTAAGTTTATGGTTTTTACTAAGAACATCTCGGTTCGGAGCTCGGTAAGGATGGGTGGGGTTAATTTGGAACAAGTAGATCATATGTCCTACCTAGGGGTTACACTAGACTTTCGCCTGCAATGGAAGGAGCAGGTAGTCGAACAGCAGCTTAAAATGGCCCGCTTAACTGGCTGTCTCCTTAGGGAACAAAAGAGATCCATCACTAAACGTGTGCACCCAGCGCTAAAAATTTATGACGCAAAGATTAACGCTGCTATTCTATATGGAGCGGATCTTTGGGCGTATATGGATCTTTCTAGTCTGTTTAAAGCACAGTGTAAGTTCTTGCGGAATCTAGTGGGGCTTCCGCAATCAACTCCATCTATACCCCTGTGTTTGGACTTAGGTTGTAATCCAATTAATGAGATGGCGAGGTTCAGATTGGTTGCCTTTTGGAGACGGATTTGGTCTTCTCCTGACCTTGCCTTATTTGCTAATGAACTTGTCGAAGTTAGGTCCATAGAGGGATCCGGGAGAATTCCATGGCTACGCACGGTTAGAACCATCTTGGTTGAAATGGGTTTGGAACAGCTGTGGTTGTTTCCTGGAACCAATGTGTTTCCCTCCAAACAAGAATTTAAAGCATTGTACTGGGCCTCGGTTCGACAAACCTTAGTGTCTGCTTCTAGTTCCACAAGTCTAACAGGTAGGTTTCTGGCTAACAAGCTGGATCCCTCCCGTGAGAACTACTGGGATATCATTACCAGGCCGCTAGATAAGAAACTCTACCATCAGTTTCGGGTGGGTTGTTTGCCCTTGAATACATTCACTAAAAATTGGGGTACTGGAGTAACTGAATTCTGTCAATGGTGTCCTGGTCATAAGGAGACAGAGGGTCACCTTTTATTTGCCTGCCCCATGTACCACGACCCTCTCAGAAAATGGATAAAACCTCTGTTTCAACGCCTTACTTGTAGTAGGTCCGCGGAGGCCATTCGGGCATTGAAGACCAATATCTCAGAGTTGTTTGTGGTGAGCACAGCGAAATTCCTTGGCTGGGTTTGGATCATCAGAGCCCATAAATAGTTAGAAATGATTGCTTATACGATTCGTACTTAAAACATCCTATCCAAAGATGGATATTGTATAGTATTTTAAGATGGTTTTATTTATTGATTTTATGTTTTTAAAAAGCATACATAAACGGATCGTCTAAATATAAATGGGATGTTTAACCCCTTCGATGCTCATGACGGAACGGTTCCGTCATGAGCATCGGTTGAGCTGTGCTCATGACGGAACCGTTCCGTCATGACCACGCCCGCGCTAGAACCCTTCAGCACCGCGGGGGAATCCGCGCAGCGCTGAAGGGGTTAACAAGGATTATTTTTAATGTATAGTTTTTATCATGTGTATAAATATTTGTAATCTGGACAGTATATGGCGTTTGTAAAGCATGGACCAAAGTGTTTGTGTAAATTCTGCTGTCTTTTATGATTTTATTATCGAAATAAAGACATTAAAATCTGAATCTGAATCTGAATTACCTTACAGTCTTCTGAGTTATTCCATCTTTCATACACTGCTGGCTTGGAAGCATTTTTGCAGGCTTACCACTTGTCCTGTTCATGGTTGTTGGACTGTGCTTTTAAATTTTCTATTCCACAATGGATTTTTCTTCATGAGGCCAAATGACAATGTCACTACCGCATGTGCTCCTGTGTCTTGAATCAATGATACCTTGTTTTAAAAAGTGGATGACCATTGGATCTTGTCCTTCTGGCCTGTCTGGCTACACTGAGTGCAGCCTGCTTCCCACTGTCTGCTGTGCACTTTCAACAGTGCCCTGGACATATGCTTAGGAACGCAACTGGTTCAATGTCCGGATATTGACCTGCTGGTGGGTACCTTAAAGGCCCACTTGTATCACTGTCCTTTGTGCTTGCTATTGTTTCTAAACACATACTATGAGCCCTCCTGGGATGCTTCACCTACTGGTGTTTTGGATCATGGCCCGTCATTTGCGGATTCTGTACTGGTCACTCCTCCTTCAGCGGCTGCTGAGGGAGCTGGATTTGAACATGTGTGCTCTCTGGATCTGATTGATGAGTTGGGTGCCTATGGGAACATCGTCTGTGGCTGCTGAGAACAGCAATGTTTAGTCTGCCTCTCAGACTACATAAACAATCTGTCAGTTTTAAGTCCTGGGACACTTTTAATTCGGCCTTGTTTTTATTTGTAAAATTATTTTCAGAACTTTGCTTTTAATACGTCTGTTAAATATTTTACTTTTTTACAAGTTTGTCTTTTTGTTCGCTTTTTGCTCTTAAAGAAGCGTGATGCTTTTTTAGATTTTAGGGTTTCTATATACATATTTAACCATATTTTTTTGTATAGTTATTGGATAGCTCTTTTTAGTTGAGTCACGTCCAAGGAGTGGGTGTCATGTAGTCACATTCGGACCAAGCAGAACACTACCATTTAACATGTTCACATTAAAGTGACATCTTTTTGTGAATGCTGTACATTGACATTTGACACACATTTCATTGCATGCCTATGCTGGATAATATTTTCTGAAATATTATCAACAATCTTGAACATTCTGTACAAGAGCTAAGTTCACTACACAAAATGTTGTCTCTATTTTTGTCCGCTCGCCGACAGAGCTATCACAATAGAACAATAGCGACCTGACTAGGACTCTTGCATGGCAACAGGGGTGCTATTTATTATGTAAACAGCATCACTTCCTTGTTTAGTTAGAGGAGCATTTTGCTAGCATTGAGAGGTCAACCCCATGCTGGAATTGCATCTCAGCTGATTCCTGTTTACCTCTTCTAGGGATGAAGCCCGACTCTCCATCACAACGGGTTCCCTTATGACACTTGCCCACAGGTAACGGGGAGTTAGATCACCATACAGGGATTTGGCAGATTTGCCCACGCTTCACATACTATGATGGGTAGCTCTAGGTAGGACTACACTATACATATAGTACTTATGTCGGCATATATTCACTGTTACATCACAATGCTAGAGCTGTTTATCTTCTTATTGTCATAAGACTGATCACATTATTTTGTCTCTTTCTATTGATTATCGCAACACACATATGTTACTCATGAATCACACTGCTTCAATAAATACTGTAACTCCATGTTGTGTATTTTTTGTGCATCTCTATGGGTATGCATGAGTTACAAAGTGTTTGGTAAGTGGACTACTCAAAACCACACAGCACAAAGGATCTTATCACAAACCACGGCCCAATTGCATTTTTGGTGAGTTAGCATGCTAGGAATATTGTCACTAACCTTCTTGACTTATGCAAAGGGGGAACAAGAACTGTTGTATCTGAATTTAGTTTTTTTATTTCCAAAGCAAGCTAGCTCTTTCCTACACTGTCCTTTTAGTGAGACCTGCTTTGACTCTGCGGTTCTTCTCAGACTCATCATCAAGACTGCTGTATAGGCCTTTAAGTCTACGCTGGAATGGGAGGCAAGGATTACTCCTTACGCTTGTTACTAAACCACAGCAATATCTAAAAACACTTCATAAGTGGAATACCCCAAACCACACAGCATAATGGATTAGATAAAGCCTGGTCCAATCAAGAAGTTACCTCAGCTTCACTATTGCCCCCTTTCAAGAAGCTTCCTTGGACTCCATACTTCCCCCTTTCACGGTCCAATCAAGAAGCTCCCTGAGGCTCTATATTGCCCACTTTCACAGTCCATTCAAGAAGCTCTCATAGGCCATATACTGCCCCCTTTCACGGTCCAATCAAGAAATCCCCTCAGGATCACTTCTGCACCCTTTCAAGAAGCTCCCTCCGGATCACTACTGCCCCCCCTTTTAAGAAGCTCCCTCTGGCTCCATACTGCCCCGTTTCAAGAAGATGCCTCAGGCTCCATTCTGCCCCCCTTTCACAGTCCAAACAAGAAGCTCCCTCAGGCTCTATAGTGCCCCCTTTCACAGTCCAATCAAGAAGCTTCCTTGGGCTCGATACTGCCCCCTTTCAAGAAGCTCCTTGGGCTCCCTACTGCCCCCCTTCAAGAAACTGCCTCAGACTCATTATTTCCCTCTTTCAAGAAGCTCCCTCTGGCTCACTACTGCGCCCTTTCAAGGAGTTCCCTTCGGGCTCCATACTGCCCCTTTCAAGAAGCTCCTTCTGACTCCATACTGCTCCCTTTCAAGAAACGCCCTAGGCTCCATGCTTGCCCTTTCAAGAAGCTCTATCGGACTCTCTATTGCCCCCTTTCAAAAAGTTCACTTGGGGAGCTCATGCCCCCTTTTAAGGAGCTCCCTCGAGCTCCCTACTGCCTCCTTTCAAGAAGCTCCTTGGTCTCCCTACTGCTCACTTTCAAGAAGGTCCCTACTGCCCCCCTTCAAGACGCTCTCTCAGGCTCCCTACTGCCCCTTTGAAGAAGCTCCCTTGGGGGCTCCTGCCCTCTTTCAAGAAGTTCCCAGGGGCTCCCTACTGCCCCATTCAAAAATCTCCCTTGGGCTCCATACTGCCCCCTTTCAAGAAGCTCCCTCTGGTTTCCTACTGCCTACTCTTAAGAGGCTCCCTTAAGCTCCATACTGCCCCCTTTCAAGAAGCCCCCTCGGGCTCCCTACTGTCCCCTTTCAAAGAGCTCATTTGAGGGGCTCCTGCCCCCTTTCAATAAGCTCCCTCAGGCTCCATACTGCCCCCTTTCAAGAAGCGCCCACGGGTTCCCCACTGCTCCCTTTCAAGAAGCTCCCCCTGTTCCCTACTGCCTACTCTTAAGAGGCTTCCTTGGGCTCCATGCTGCCGTTTTTCTAGATGTTCCCTTGGGCTCCATACTACCCCTTTTCAAGAAGTTCCCTCGGTCTCCCTACTGCCCCCTTTCAAGGAGCTCCCATGAGCTCAATACTGCCCCCTTTCAAGAAGATACCTCGGGCTCCCTACAGTCCCCTTTCGAAAAGCTCCCTCTTGGGCTCCTGCCCCCTTTCAAGGAACTCCTTACTGCCACCTTTCAAGAAGCTCCCTCGGGCTCCATACTGCCCCCTTTCAAGAAGCTCCCTCTGTCTCCATACTGCCCCCTTTCAAGAAGCTCTCTCGGGCTTCATATTGCCCCCTTTCAAGATGCTCCCTCAGGCTCCATACTGTCCTTTTCAAGAAACTCCCTCTGGCGCCATACTGCCCCCTTTTAAGAAGCTCTCTTGGGCTCCATATTGCCCCCTTTGAAGAAGCTCCCTCGGGATCCGTATTGCCTCCTTTCAAGAAGCTCCCTCGGGATCCCTATTGCCTCCTTTCAAGAAGAATCCTCGGACTTCTTTCTTCACGGAAGCTCCCTCTGGCTCTCTACTGCCCCCTTTCAAGAGTTCCCTCGGGCTCCCCCCTATCACCTTTCAAGGAGCTCCCTCGGGCTCCATACTGCCCTTTTTCAGGATGCTCCCTCAGGATACTGACCCTTTCAAGAAGCTTTCTCAGGCTCCCTACTGCCCCCTATCAAGAAGCCCCTCGGGTTCCCTACAGCCCCCTTTCAAGAAGCTCTCTCAGGCTCCCTACTGCCCCTTTCAAGAAGCTTCCTCGGGCTCCCTACTGCCCCCCTTTCAAGAAGCTCCCCCGGGCTCCTTCTTGCCCCCTTTTAAGAAGCTCCCTCGGGCTCCCTACTGCCCCCTTTCAAGAAGCTCCCTCGGGCTCCCTACTGCCCCCTTTGGAGAGCTCCCTCGGGCTCCATACTGCCCCCTTTGGAGAGCTCCGTCGGGCACCATACTGCCCCCTTTCAAGAAGCTCCCTCGGGCTCCATACTGCCCCCTTTCAAGAAGCTCCCCCGGACTCCATACTGCCCCCCTTTCAAAAAGCTTACC
Source organism: Triturus cristatus (assembly GCF_964204655.1). NCBI lineage: Eukaryota > Metazoa > Chordata > Amphibia > Caudata > Salamandridae > Triturus > Triturus cristatus. Next base: position 30,209,969 of record NC_140585.1, on the reverse strand, counting down.
CGGGCTCCCTACTGCCCCATTTCAAGAAGCTCTCTCAGGCTCCAAACTGCCCCCTTTCAAGAGCACCCTCAGGCTCCAAACTGCTCCCTTTCAAGAGCACCCTCAGGCAACAAAATGCCCTCTGTCAAAAGCTCCCTCGGGCACACTCCTACCCCCTTTCAAGGAGCTCCCTAGGGCTCCATACTGCCCTCTTGCAGGATGCTCCTTCGGGATACTGCCCCTTTCAAGGAGCTACCTCAGGCTCCCTACTACCCCCTTTCAAGAAGCCCTCTCGGGTTCCTTACAGCTCCCTTTCAAGACGCTCTCTCAGGCTCCCTACTGCCCTTTCAAGAAGCTACCTCGGGCTCCCTACTGCCCCTTTTAAGAAGCCTCCTCGGGCTCCCTACTGCCCCCTTTCAAGAAGCTCCCTCGGGCTCCCTACTGCCCCCTTTCGAGAAGTTCCTTCGGGCTCCCTACTGCCCCCTTTCAAGAACCTCCCTCTGGCTCCATACTGCCCCCTTTCAAGAAGCTCCCCCGGCTCCATACTGCCCCCTTTCAAGAAGCTTTCCCGGGCTCCCTATTGCACACTTTCAAGAAGCTCTTTCAGGTACAAACTGCCCCCTTTCAATAGCTCTCTCAGGCTCCAAACCGCCCCATCGGGTTCCATACTGTCCCCTTTCAAGGAGCTCCCTCGGGCTCCAAACTGCCACCTTTGGAGAGCTCCCTAGGGCTCCACACTTCCCCCTTTAAAGAAGCTTCCTCGGGCTCCATACTGCTCCCTTTCAAGAAGCTCTCTCAGGCTCCAAACTGCCCCCTTTCAAGAGCACCCTCATGCTCCAAACTGCTCCCTTTCAAGAGCACCCTCCGGCAACAAAATGTCCTCTGTCAAAAGCTCCCTCGGGCACACTCCTACCCCCTTTCAAGGAGCTCCCTCGGGCTCCATACTACCCTCTTTTAGGATGCTCCCTCGGGATACTGCCCCTTTCAAGATGCTTCCAAAGGCTCCCTACTTCCCCCTTTCAAGAAGCCCTCTCGGGTTCCCTACAGCCCTCTTTCAAAAGGTCTCTCAGGCTCCATACTGCCCCCTTTCAAGAAGCACCTTCGGGCTCCAAACTGACCCCTTTCAAGAGCACCCTCTGGCTCCAAACTGCCCCCTTTGAAAAGCTCTCTCAGGCTCCAAACTGCCCCCTGGGGTCCCATACTGTCCCCTTTCAAAGAGCTCCCTCGGGCTCCAAACTGCCCCCTTTCAAGAGCACCCATAGGCTCCAAACTGCCCTCTTTCAAAAGCTCGCTCAGGCTCCTTCTTGACCCCTTTTAAGGAGCTTCCTCTGGCTCTCTACTTCCCCCTTTCGAGAAGCTCCCTCGGGCTCTAAAGTGCCCCCTTTCAACAGCTCTCTCAGGCTCCAAACTGCCCCCTCGGGTTCCATACTGTTCCCTTTCAAGGAGCTCCCTCGGGCTCTAAACTGCTCCCTTTTAAGAGCTCCCTCAGGCTCTAAACTGCTCCCTTTCTTTGCTGCTAAGCAGCTTGTTGAGTACTCCACTTTGCTATCTTGCATTCAGCAAGAGGGCGCCGCTTCTTTCTGCCACTTGAGTAGATTTTCTACTAGAGAGACAGCTTTTTCAATGCGAGCTGTAGCAACCTGTTGCAACTGCCTGCTTTGAGTTATCTTGCTCGGAGCCGGTCTAGCGCTTGATTTTCTTGCACGCGCTCGCCAACTTACCATTGGAGAGCTGCGAGCAAGAAAAAAACTCCACTACGTGGCGGTTAGCTGAGTTTTTCCGAAACTCAGTGTGGAGTTGGTGAAAACTCTGCCGGAGAAGCAGAGTTTACAGTCCACCCCTACGGTGAGTTCAGAGATCTGCTCCTTTCACAATAGTTCAAGGCATTTTTCCAGCACCTCGGGCCCCCTCCACAGAAGTAAGACCTGTTCTGGCAAATGTAGTATTCCACAGCACAGGAGGTATTGGAGCTGCGCAGAAACAGATAAAAGGCTTTGGAGGACACGGCAGAGGAATAGTGGGCCTCTACTCATATGCATCTGTGGAAGATCGAGTCAGTGGCGACAAGCAGCCTGAAGGCATGCATCCCAGCGGTGGAAAGGTAAGATAGGCATCGCAGGTGGGGTTTGCACCTTGCAACAGCGATGTTGGTGCCGTGAGCGGTGGTGCAGAGAAGCAGGACTTGGGGCCCTCCCTCAGAGAGCCAGCCTCGAAGCAAGGAGGGCTGTGGGGAGACCCAAAGTGGAGCGCTGCAGCAGGGGAAATCCTCCCTAAGACATGGACCTAGCCACAGGCCAGCTCTTGAGTAGTGTGGCTAAAGTGATCCCACGCAGGCCCATCTAAGGACCAGGAGCTCCTGTATACTGTGGTGGCGGGGGCTAGACGAGGGCTACAAAAATGCAAGAAGCGCCTTAGAGAGCTTTCTCAGCAAGCCTGCACTGAGAATAGAAATAGCAGAACACCCGGCTGAAGGAAGAGGCAGTCAGCCCAAATTGACAAAATATGGTAGCCCACATGCACAGGAAGGGCAAAATAGGCCCAATTGAAATTGGGAGGGCCTGAAGACAATTGGAAGGAGTGCAGACCACATCCAGCAAGCCCAAGCACATTTGTGAGCAAAAGCTGACACAACAGGGGCCCACCAGTGAAAGCACTCACCAGCCCTGGTTATAATGACCAGTAAACAGCACACCCTAATGTCAGTGCAGAGACATTTGGGGGCCGCTGCCAGGATGCCCTTGTGGTACACACTTCCTTGCTGGGTTCCCATCAATCTGAGATAGACTGAGGAGAGGATCTGGCAGAGTCCTGGCCTCTCAGAAACTCTAAGTTGAGGCATCCTTTTAGCAAGAACTTGTAGGTCTTGGCAACAGAGGGCCTCCTGTTTCAGCACACCCATATTTGTCGGCCTGCATCAAAAGAATCCTCTATCAAAGATCTGCTAGCGGCTAACAGCAATAAAATCGACAAGCCCTTCTGATCGCTAACATCCCCCCCAAACAGGGAAGGGGACAATACCAAGCAGATCGCTATATCGCAGGATTTTTTTAAACATTTCCTCTCAGAAATTAAGAATGGGGCTGGCACAATTCAAACTAATCTGAAGGAATATCTTAGAGAAATACAAAAACATCATCGATGTTAAGTGATGTTAAGTAACGTTGAATTGGTTTGGATAACGCACTTATCACCCAAGAGGGTATCCAGGCACTTGGGATGGTGACCTGAGGGCAAGAGTAGATGGCATGGAGCACTCCTTGGACAAACGTTCAGAGAAGATCAACTGTCCAGGCAACGACGTTTTGGACAGAGAAGGTCAAATTATGTATATTCAACTCATGCAAGAGGATCTGAAATGCAGATCAAGATGTAATAACATCCGCATAAAGGGCCTCCCCAAGGGAGTGAAGGGCTCCGACAGGTTATACAGGTTCTAAGGAGGCCCGCTGATCAGCTTAGCCAGGATTCACAGAGTGGCTGGGATAGGCCCAAGGCATGAGGCTACTCCAGACATTCTTACACTGGTCCACCTCTTTGAGGATGAGGGCAAAATAATGTCCCTCACCCATTGTCAGGACTATGTGGAACATAAAAGACAGAAGATCTGTGTAGGAAAGTAGGATCTGCTTTCATGGTTACCCCCACTTTTTCCTGTTGTTATTCTGTTTTATGCCTAGTATGACTGGGATCCTGCTAATCAGGACCCCAGTCACTATGCTCTCTCCCTAAATTTGACAGTGCAAGTACTTTGGTACCTTCCCAATTGGCTACTGGTGTAACACTCTAAGTCCCTAGTATATGGTACTGAGGTACCAAGGGCATAGGTACACCAGAGGTCTCCCCTGGGCTGCAGCATGTATTGTGCCAATCATGGAGCTTCCTTAAACAGTGACTATAGGCCTGCCACTGCAACCTGTGTGAGTTGGTGCTAGCATCTCTCACAGCAGATATAAGTTTCCTTATATCTGAGGTCACTACACTTAAAACATATGTCATCCCCATAGCAGGCTCGTCAGTCCTGAGGGCAGGGTGCTTGGTTATAAGTGTGAGGGTGCCTCTATATGAACAGGACACCCCTACAAACCCTGGAGTTGATTCTCCAGGCTTTGTAAGTGCTGTCAGCCATTTAATGCATATAATGGACATCAAGCCAATTACGAGATGTCTAACTATATATTGGATGCACCGAAACCAGTCATAATTGGTTTCAAACATGTTGAAATCCTACCCCAAAACCGATTCCAGTGTTGGATGTAGGATCCCATGTACTGCGGGCCTCCCCTAGGATGACCCCTGTATTCCTAGTACAAACCTTTCAGGGTCTAACAGCAATCTAGTGCTGCTGCCGATAACAGACATTTATTTAATGATAAAGTTTTACATAGCACAAACAAGAGCCAAAAGGATATTAGAGCACTTTACAAAGGAAGAAAGGAAGGTCATAAATCTCGACAACAAGTAAGAATACACAACAGGAGTAATCGCATAAATCCAAGACCAATAATCGCATAATTCCCAGACAAATGAATCAAGGAGAGTAGTACAATAAACGGGTATGTAGCAGGCTACAAAAGCGGGTAAACAATGCGGAAAAGAAGAGCATAGATCCAATATCGACATCAAGTAGGAATACACAACACGATACTTGCAAATTTCCCAGACAAGTGAATCAAGGAGAGTAATACGATAAACAGGAATATAACGGGCTACGAAGGGGGACACACAATGCGGTAAAGAAGAGCAGCATCACATGAAGGTACATTGGTTGTAGGAACAATGATTTCGAGCAAGTGATCCTAGCCCAAGTTAAGGTAAAAATGTGTTCATTAGGAATCTTTTGGCTTCCAGTTTGAAAGCAGTCAATGAAGAGATGCGGAGTATTTCCAGTGGAAGAGAGTTCCATATCCTTGGGGCAGCACCGGAGAAGGCTCGGAGACCGGTTCTCTTTTTGCTAAGGATGGGTGGTTTCAGGAGGAGAGTGATAGCGCTTCTTGAGGCTCTCCCACCGTAGGATAATTATTTATTTTAATTTTATTTTTAGAGTGTTCTATAGCGCGAACCAGACCCAAGGTAGGGTAACAGAGCGCTTTACATAGTGAGCAAGGTATGAGTAGCACATTTAGTAAAAACATAGCATACAAAAACAACACATACACAGTAACAACATAGCATAACAGAGTTTGGGGGATAAAAGCAGAGTTGAAAACTGTTCTGAGCAAAAAGAGTCAATTCGAGATTGTGCAAGTCTTAGCTTTGAAATATCAGTGGACGGAGAGTATAGACAAGTTTGAGGTTGTAAGCTGACGTGGTGTTTGTGCGGATTTTAAGGGAGGAATTTGCTCATCAAAAATTATTTTGCTGCCTATTTGAAGAGGGGTGTCGAGGCAATTTTTCTGATGAATGGCAGAAGCGAGTTCCAAATTCTTGGCGACGCTGCAGAAAATGCTCTGTTGGAGGTTTTAGTCTTGTTGAACCGTAAGGGTTTCAGGAGTAGATTATCTGCGCTCCTAGAATGTCTGTTTCCTCCAGATAGTGTACGTTTTTGGGCTAGGTACTGGGGGGTGTTGTGGTGTAACGCCTTGTGAGTGATGCAAGCCATCTTTAGGTGAATACGAGCTTCATAGGGTAGCCATTTGAGTGCCTTCAGGTGTGGCGATATGTGGTCAAATTTCCTAGATCCAGTTATGAGTCTTGCTGCGGCGTTAAGACAGGCTTTTAGAGGGGCGGTAGAGATTTTGGGAAGACCTGAGAGGGTAGAACATCCGTACTCCAGCCTCGATATGACTACGGACTCAACTGCAGTTTTGAGGTCTGGGTTCTCGATGAATGGCTTCATTTTTCTGAGATAGCTGAGGTGAAAGCGGGCATTTTTAGCCATCAAGCTGATGTGAGCTTGCATGTTAAGGTTCTTATCCAGTGTGATTCCAAGTGATACTGTGGAGTCCACCAACATTGGCGTGCAGTTCAGAGCAGTGATAATTTTTTTCCATTCCTTTATTTCCTGGCAGTTATTGGGGGGGGGGAGGGGGGTGATTAAAAGAAATTCAGTTTTTTTGCTTAGCTTGAGGAAGTTGGTCGTTAACCATTGGACGTTTTTTCCAAGAGCTAGATTCATTGTCTTTATCACTTCAATGGAGGTGATCTTAATGTAAAGTTGGGTGTCGTCCACGTACATGTGGTACGAGATGTTCGCCTGCTGTAGTAGATCGGTAAGTGGTTTGACATATAAGTTGAATAGTGTGGGGGATAGGGTAGAGCCTTGTGGTACTCCTAGTAGGTTAGGTGAGGAGAGAGAAAGAATCTTGTCGGTCATGAACAATTGCGTTCTGTTTTTCAGAAAGGATTTGAACCATAGAAGGACTGTGCCAGAGAAGCCCATCCTGTTTTCTAGTCTTCTAAGAAGTTTGTCGTGATTGACTGTATAGAAGGCTGATGAGAGGTCGAGCAGGACTAGTAGGCAGGTTTCATTGCGGTCAAGAGCTAAGAGGGCGTCATCTACTATCTGTAGGATGGCTGTTTCTGTGCTATGGCCAGGTCTGAAACCCGATTGGTGGGTGTTCAATAAATTGAAGTTTGTGATATGTTGATTTAGTTGTTGCTGAACACATTTTTCCAAGACCTTTGCTAGCATGGGAATGCTGGTTATTGGTCTGAAGTTGTTGGGGTCGGAGGGGTTAGCTGTCGTTTTTTTTCGGATAGGGGTGACTTGGCCAGTTTTTAGGCAGTCCGGGATGTGACCATGTCTTAGCAAGGTATTAATGATTTTGGTCCAGAGAGGGGAGATGATATGATAGATGTGGGGTAGGCAATTTGCTGGGACAGGGTTATTGAAGTGGTTGTTGAGTTTGGTAGTCGCTAGAATTTTGGTGATGTCATTGAGATCGTAATGTTTTGAAAGTAGACCAGTGAGAGTTATTTTTGGGCAGAGTTAGCTTATGTTGTACCAGGTTAGTGGCTTGAATGATCTTTGGGGTGGCTAAGTTGATTGTCGCCGTTCTAAGTTCAAGTTGGAGAGAATTTGTTTTTGCTGTGAAGAATGAGGAAAATTCTTCACTACTTAGCTGGGAAGTCGATGTTAAGAGTGAGGATTAGACCAATTTGTCCGATTGTTGTTTTAGAATTTCGGATAGTTTTTTGGTCTATTTTTGGCATTCTCTAGATCTGATTTGAAGAAGTCTTTTTTTGATTGTAGAATACTTTTATTGTAGGATTTTCTGGCTTTCTGGAGTAGTTTAAAATGGAGGGGGGAGGGATGTTGCCTCCATTTCCGTTGATCTGTGTTTGCATCTCATCATTCAGGGCTCCGCTGAACCATGGGTTTTTATCCTTTTCCAGAATTCATTGACGTCTGCCATGTTATTGGGGGGGGGGGGGGGGGGGGGGAGGGTGTAAGAGCCTTCTCATATTGGGAGGCAAGGTTGTTCCAGTTGATGTTCTTTGTGTCTCTTATCCATTGTTTCGGCTTGATTTGTTGCGAGAAAGTTTTCTTGTTAGCGAATGGGATTTGAAAGGTGATAATGTGATGGTCTGACCAGTCACAGGGGGTAATCGAGATTGATTCAACTGTATTTTGTTTAGAAATGAACCAGTCGAGAGTAGCACCCTTTGTGTGAGTAGGCTTTGAGATAACTTGGATCAGGGAATGGTCTGCAAGGAAGGTTTTGAGGGCGTTAACCTGCTTGACCAGTGGGTTCTCCCAGTGGAGATTGAAATTGCCAAGGAATATGAAATTGGAATAAGGGGAAGAGTTTGCAGTGATGATTTCCATAAGTTTTTCTGTGAAAATTGTGTTTTGACCTGGAGGATGGTAGAGTATATGTAGTCTGAGGGAGTGGTTACTTGATGATTTTACAGAAATCCCAAAGTATTCACAGGAGTCCAGGGGTTCCCAGTGAAATTTTGCGATGGTGATGTCAGATCGATGTATGCAGGCTAAGCCTCTGCCTATTTTGTGTGGTCTGTCTCATCTAATGATGTTGTAGTCTGGAGGGACAAGAAGGTCTAGGCATGGTGAGGATGATTCCTTGAGCCGAGTTTCTGTGAGGATGATTATATCTATTTTCATGCTAAGGACGAGGTCGGCGATGTCAGAGGCGTGTTTAGGGGCTGAACAGCAGTTTAGTAGAAGGCAAGAGATCTGGTTTGAGGAATTATTTAAAGTAGACTCCTGATTATCGTGGTTTGGGGTTATAGAGTGAAGATTATTCCGGTTTATTCCTCTATGGATTGGATGGGATGTTCTGCATGGGTTGATGGAGACTGGGAGCATAGCGTATGCCTCTTTGTCTATGATAGGGCAGGAAGGAGTTTTGTATAGCAGTAGCAGTGTTTGTATTTCCTGGTCCGTTATGTAGTTGGAGAGTTCGTGTGTGTGCAAGTGTCGATTGTTTAGAGGCAGGGGGATCGTTTTTGTCATGTTGTCGTCTGTCTCTAGAGAATTTTGAAGATTCTTATGTTTAGTAAGAGATTTTTCAGCAAGTTGTAGAATAGTTCTGATTTCTAGGATAACGTTTTGTAGGTTCCTGGAGGTGAGGTATGACTAGGTTTTGAGTGAGTCTTGTTCAATCTGCTGATGTGGTGGGATAGACAGGATATTGGGTGTTGAGGGAGTCGTATTGTTGTTGGTTGATAATTCAAGCTTTTGCACCAGGTACCTGAGAGTTTTGAAATGCAGGGCGTTGTGGGCCAGAACGGCAATCTTTAACTGAAATTGAGCTTTTAGTATTGTGGATATGTGCTCATTTCGTTTGGTACCTGTGACCAGTCTGGCCGCAGCGTTCAGTGATGCCCTTAGGGGAGCCAGGGTGTATTTGTGAAGGCCACAGAGCGTAGCGCTGCCATAGTCCAGCCTCAGCAGGGCCAGTGCTTGTACCACCTGAAGTCCTTTTGTGGAAGGCTTGATGTTTCTGAGTGTCCTCATCAAGTGATTAGCTACCTTACACACAGTGCTGTTATGATTTTTCATATTCAGGTGTTTGTCTAGGGTGATTCCGAGAGATTTGGCTTAGTCTATGATGAGAGGGGTGCAATTAAAGGCACTGAGGTGAATTATCCAAGGGTCTAGCTTGGGGATGTGGTTTGGGGTAGAGATGAAAAGGAATTCAGTTTTGGAGCTGTTGAGCAGTAGATGGTTATCCGTTAACCAATTTTGTGTAGTATTTAGGGTAATGTTTGAGTGAGGTGATATTGTCCAGGGGAAGAGATTTTCAAATAAAGTTGTGTGTCGTCCGCGCACATATGGAAAAGAATGTTTGTGGAATTTATAGAATTAGCTAGTGGTTCCAAGAAAAGGTTGAAGAGGATAGGAGATAGGCGGCCCTTGGGGGACACCCATGAGTAATGGAGAGGGCTGGGAGAGGGAGTGGTTTGCCTTGATTCTTTGTGATCTGTGGTGAAGGAAGGATGAGAACCATTGCAACACACGATCCGAGAAACCCATCCCGTTCTTCAGAATGGATAGAAGGTTGTCGTGATTTACCGTGTCGAAAGCAGAAGAAAGGTCAAGGAGGATTAGGAAGCAGGAATCATTTTGGTCAAGCATTCTTAAGATGTCATCCATAACGTGCGTGAGAGCCGATTCGGTACTGTGCCCCTTTTGAGAGCCAGATTGATGCTGGTCTAGGAGTTGGAAATTCTCTATGTGTGCACAGAGTTGCGATTGTACGCATTTTTCAAGTAGTTTGGCTAATGTGGGAATGTTGGAGATAGGGAAATTATTGAGGTCAGTTTTATCTGCGTTCAGTTTTTTTAGTATAGGTGACACCTGCGCTGCTTTTAGGCAGTCTGGGATCGTGCCTTGTGATAGGGAAGCGTTTACAATCCTTGTCCAGGTGGGGATGAGTACATTCTTGATTTCTTTGAGGATGGCCGGTGGCAGCGGGTCACTGAAGTGGTTAGATGGATTGATGTTCTGAAGAATCTTGTTGATGTCTTTTTCACTGAATGGGGTAAAGGTGCCCCATGCCGCATTGTTCTTAGTGTTCAGGCTGATAGGTTTGCGCTTTTCTGAGAGGTCAAGGGGTGGTGTGGACCCAGAGGATGGCAGTAGCGCCTTCTTAGTAGCGAGTTCAAAGGTGATGAGCCTTGATTTCTCGGTGAAGAAAGCAGCAAGATATTCGCAAAAAGGTGGGCTGCCTCCGAAGTCAGAGTTGTTTGGGCCTACCACTGATTGCTGTTTGACCAACTCGAAAAGTTTCTTGGGGCGGTTTGCAGCTTGATTAAGTTGGTGTCTGAAGTAGTCTGCCTTAGCGCTCTTGATTTGTTTGCTGTAAAAGCTTCTAACATCTCTAAGGAGTTTTAGTTGTTCCAAGGAGGGATTGGATCTCCAGGAATGTTGAGCTGCCCTAAGGTTGCGGCGCTCCATGTTTAAATAGTCGTTGTACCATGGTTTGGATATTTTTGTTGAGGCATTTTTTTGTTGGAGCGGTGCGATGTCGTCCATGATGCTGGAGATGGTCGAGTTGTAGGAGTCAGTGAGTAACTGAATATCGATCAAGTCTGCTTGGGAGGAGATGGTAGCTTTACAGTGGGCTGCTAGATCAGCTGAGTTTATTGGTCCGAGGTCCCTTTTACAGATTTTTGATTTAGGTGGTTAAGCCTCCCTCAATGACACCTCCCTGTTGATATAAAACAGGATGCAGTGGTGATCGGATCAATTGCAAGGGGTAATGGTATCCAATGTGATGGTCTGCCCTTTCGAGATAATGAGGTCTAGAGTTTCTCTTTTACATGATTCTGCCTTCCTGCTGCTGAGCCAATCTTGAGCAGGAAAAGATAGAACAATAGGTTTTCTGTCGCAGGGAGGTGTGACCACCTCCCCAGACAGGACTTCGTGTATTGGGCTGGGGTTGGGGCACTTGCCAGAGCTGCCAGACTGCTTTGAAGGGCACATTTGGTGCCCTCATTGCATACGCAAGTTAGTACCAGTTCAGGGAGCACTTGGCTCCTTCCTGCTCTGGTGCGAAACTGTACACAGGATATGGGAGTATCCTCCCCTCTGTCCAGTCCCTCTCCTGGGAGGACCCACAAATTGTTCTAACCCTTTCCCTAGGGTACATAAGGGCTTACCTGTGGGTGGCTCTTCAGATTCGTCATGCGACAAGTTTCAAACCCAAATCCACATCAACTTCGACTCTCTGGGCACCTGGACTTTGCTGGAACCGAGACTGCACCAAGGAAAACTCCTGCTGCTCCTGGACTCGCGGTTCTGCAAGCCTTCTTTGTCATCTGTGCCTGTGCTTCTTCCAGGTTCCTCTTCAGGTGTGTGGGCATCAAGGACACCCGAAGTAATCTCTCTTGGAGGAAAGGAGTCACTCCCCTGTATCTCTAGGCACCGCAACAAAGCTGACCGGTCTGCTGCTCCTGACGTCCCATTGACTTCGAAAGGCTCAGCCACACAGGTGGTGGTTCTGCAATTCCCTCGAGGCCTGACCTGTCCTTTCAGCAAGTTTAAGGCCAGTATCTCTTGTCGGAACCGCTGGAACAGAACCCCTGTGCACTGTATCGACTTGCCCCCAGCATTTCTTCCTGCCAAGATCTTTGCCCTCACCGCATCCTTTGCACCGTGTGCCTGCATCTTTTGTGAGCTGCTCGAGGTTCTCTTGCAACTCCTGTGCCTTCGGCCCATGGGTCCTCTTGAGGCTCTTCTTTGGCTTCAGTGGGCTCCCCTGCTTGCTTGGGTCCTGTTCTGACTCTCCTGTAAATGGTGAGTCCCTCGGACCTGGTCACCTCTGAGTAGCATAGACTCTGTCCCTTCTGCTTGCAAGGACTTCTCTATAAGAATCCACACTTGGATTACACAGAAAGCTTTCACCTTCTTCGCCAGCGGCATCTTTCCTGAAGTCCTCCATTGTGGTCTACGGTGGTTTTCGACACTTTGCACCTTGCTTTCCTGGTGTAGGTGTCCTGGTTCCTGGGGTATCCACAGGTGGGGTGACTCTCCAACCTTCTGTCTTCCACAGGGTTTCTTCAGGGTGCACTGGGAAGGCTCCTTCCTCTTGAAAACTGCAACCGCAACTTTCCCATTGACTTGCATTTAAGGACGCAGCTGTGTTTACACACAGCCTCCGTGGGGTTCCTAGTTACTTACCTTGGGTAGTTCCTTGTGTCCTCAGCTCTTCTCGGTCTCCTGGTCCACTTCGGTCGTAGTTCGCATTCCACTTTTTTAGTATACGGTTTGATCTTCCCTTGAGACCACTGTGTATTGTGCTTACTTACCAACTGAAATTTAAATATTCTACAGTGAATTTGTGGTGATATCTCCGGGTAGGAGATATACCAATGAGTTAGTGAGTGCGTATAAAAAATATAGTTATTAATATAACTACACTGAGTGGTTCTTTTTCATTTAACCTACACTAAATGATTAGATCTGGTAAAACAAGCTGCTTAACGCTCCTTCTGGACTAAGTCTGAAGGCTGCTTTCCACAGCTACCACTTAGAGAGCTTTCTTATGTGGTCTAAGACCACTAAAATCACCATAAGTGTTGTCTAGATTAGGGGAGGGTCATTGGTGACACTCACTATGCTTGGCTACTTTCAAATGAGGGCATAAGCACCATGGCTGGAGACTTGACCTCAGGGACCAGAATGGAAAACAACAAACTCTCTGGGGCTGAAACAGAGGTTCACAGGATGTGGAGAATGGAAGGAGGGATGGTTCGTGATACAAAACTGATGACACATTAGGTGTAGCAAGGGCATTGCATACTCAGGGTGGAGTAAGCTGGTTAAAATAGTAAGCTTCAATGTAAAGGGTCTTAATTCTTCCATTAGGTGGTATGAAATCAACAACTTCCTGAAGGAGGGCCAGGGAGACATCTGCGTACTGTAGCACACGCATCTCACTAGACTGGCTGGCTTAGGCCCACCTCTAGATTTTTCACAGAGCAATTGTTCTCCTTCACCGCTACAAAATACAGCCAAGGATAGCAATTTTATACAGCCATTCCTTTAGCAGAATGATCAAGTGTGTAATCTCAGATAATGCAGGCCTGGGAATCATAGCCCAAATAACGAATACTACCTACACTGTAGTCTCTATATGTGGCCCCTTAACCCATCTAGAAAGCCTCTTTAAATCACATAGTGCAGAATTTCAGAGGGGGGAATTATTATTGGAGAGGACTTCAGTCTTGACAGACTGTCAGAGAAATCGCCTCCCAAAACAAAATTGATTGCATGTGGGAGGGGTGGGAGGGGGTGGTTAGTCTGGGTTTGTGGGGCTGGCTGGGAGAGGTGGGTCTCTTAGATGCCTGGTGGGAGTGTAGTAGGTTATACCTATTACTCCCATGCCCACAATACGTATGCCCACCTGGATCATTTCCTCATTAGCTCGACTCTCCTGACACACTTACAGGCCACCTCTATAGGTCACATAGCTATGTCAGATCATGACCTGTGCAGTGGAACTGAGCGACCTGCCACATCCACTTCTACCTGGCAACTAAATGATTTTCTTCTTCAGGAACCGGTGGTTCAAACAGATATTAGGAAGGCCATAGTTGACACTATGACTGACAATGACACACCAGATACAAAGTTAATTTTTCTATGGGACACCTTCAAAGCCATCCTACGGGGCCTGCTCATCTCCGAAGCCTCCACCTGAAAGAAGTGGAGGGTTTGTGTGAGGAAACAGCTGGAGACACGGCTAGGAAACTTAGAGATGGAGCAGACATACTGCTTCCTCCAAAATTTGGTGCAGAATCCTGACACTGTGTTGTCAAGTGAGAGCTTTAGAAAGCTCTCACGTTAATAGTTTAATATTTAATAAGCTTTAGAAATTGATAAGGCGGAATATGCCCTTCTCCGAACCAAGCAAAAATACCATTCCACCAGCAGTAAGTCCGGTATGCTAATAATCTCCCAATTGTGGGCGACGGTGGCTGCATAGAAAGTGAAGAAGATCGCAACGTCCAAAGGAGAGTTAGTCTACGAGAGCTGAGCAATTTCAGAAGCTTTTCAGGATTTCTTCAAACCTTGTATACCAGGGAACATATCCTACAACCCGAGATTTACTCAAATCTAAGCTTGCATGCAGTCACATTAGGCCTCGGCGAGAACACCATTATTTTACATGTTCACTTGTTAAAGGTGACATCTTTCTTACACATTGACATGATACATTTGCTTACGTGCCTGTAAAGGATAATATTCTTTGAAATGGCTTTGCTTACATTTACGTTTCTTTGTAGGCATTTTATCAAGAGCCTTGAACATCCTGTACAAGGGCTAAGTTAACTGCGCAAAATGTTGTTGCTTGTTATTGTACGCTCGGCAACAGTCCTGTGGAAATTGAATCAATAATGGTGGTCTGACTGGAGCTTCGGCATGGTAACATGGGTGAAGTTTATTATATAAATGACTTCACTCCTTTTTTTTTTTTATTTAGAGGAGCACATTCCATTGACACTGTTGCGGTTGCCCCATGCTGGAATCTCAGCCCAGCTGATTGGTCTTTACCTCCTGAGAGGGATGGAGCCCAGCTCTCCACCAAGATTGGCCCCTGATTAAACATACCCACAGGTAACGGGGGAGTTAGATCACTCTATTGGGATTCTGGCAGATTCACCCACCCTTGGTACACTAGGATGGAGGGCACTAGGTAGGAGCGCACATATGATTGTCCTTATATGCAAGCATATATTCTGTGTATCAGCACAGCAGTTGAACTGTTAATTTCCTTTACCATTCTTGTGATATGTTGATTACTTTGTTCGATTTCCTTCTATCGATAATCGCAGAGTACATATTTTACACAAGAATCTTATTGCCTCAATTAATACTGAATTGCTAATTCGACTATTTCTTGTTTCTCCCTTTGGGCATGCATGAGTTACCGAGCAAAAGGGTTCTCGATCTTTTTCCATGATTTCCTTGGGGAGTCAGGGTTGTCATGTTCTGAGGTTGCACATTTCAGCTGTTACCTTGTTCGGTTAGGAGTACAGATGATGCACTGTGAGCTAGCCAGGACTAAGGCCAACATATCCTGATGGAATGCATGGATTCAGTCTCGCACATTTTTTAAATATTTCTGAGGAAGGTTTTGGGCCAGATGGCTATTCAGCCCTTTTTTACATGGCCTATAGCACTTATCTCTGGCCCCCATCTTATAGCATTTACATAATGAATTTGAGTCATCTGGAGACATCTCTGACACTGTGAAAGAGGTCTCTATTATTGTAACACCTAAACCAGACAAGGACTCCACCTTGAGCTGCTCTTATAGACCAATATGATTGTTGAACTTAGATGTGAAGAACTTTACAGGGATCTTGGCAACCAGGTTGTGCCCGCTTTTTTTGTACAGATCTAAAATGGGAGTTTAAAACATTCTCTTACCTGGAGATACAGTTGGGTTGCTCTACAGCATAGGTGGTGACATGAAATTACTCACTATTATTGAGGGACCCTAAGGAACCTCTCTCCAGCTGATGAATGTTCCACTTCTTGTGGTTGGGCAGAGTAGCTACTGTTAAGATGACCGTATTTCCCAAATCACTATATCTGTTTCAGACCATCCCTTTTGCGGTCCCTCGATTCTTGCTGAAACCTCTTAAGGATTTAATAAACAACTTCATTTGTCAGGGGAAAGCCCCATAGGTAGCTACTCATACATTATACCGACATACCACGCAAGGAAGTCTGGCGGTCCTGCATATGCTGTCCTATTTTAGAGCTGCTCAGCTTAAATACTTGGTGGAGTGGGAGAAGCGGGACACCTCAAAACTCTCTTAGGTGTCTAGGATGAAAACGGTCTTACAGTAGAAGGCACTTACACATACAACCAACAGAGGTCTTTTTTAGGGCAAGGCCAGTGTCGCCCGAGGAGAAGGATGAAGAAGGGAACCCAAGTCCGACAGGCCAGAAGGACCACCAGGAGTATGAGGACAGATGTGAACAACCAGGCAGGACCGAGCGACCGACCAGCCGAGTGGTGAATCTCACTGATAAAACCCTCTCAGTTCCACTGATGAGGATACTAGAGAAAGGTTTGGGTTTCGTCTCCACAGCCAGTTTGGATAAATTTAAACTCAGCTGTGAGGTAAACAAATTTATCAGGAAAATCAAACTTAAAGTCTTTTTCAAAGGTAAACCCCAAGAGGATGAACAGACAGGAGACACAGGGCTACAAGTAAAATCCCTTTTTATTCCACCAGCTTCCACTATCCCAATAGAGATTCTCACATTCAAGAAGGCACTTCTGAAGGACATCGAGGACATAGACCCAATACAAGAACTGTCCAGGGACAACAGCATGGTTATCAAGCCAGCTGGTAAAGGTGGTGAAACATTCATCCAATCCACTGAGGTCCATAGAAAGGAGAGCCTAATACTGTTGGGGGAATCGGAGAAATTATGCACCATTGACCATAGCCTCGACAGAGTTTCTCAGAATACAGATTACGAGTATTACTGAACAGGCCCTAACACATGACTGGATCACATGTAAAGAAGGGGAATTTCTAAATAACAAGAACCCCATATTTTTATACTATCCTCAAATTCCACAAAACGTTGGATACCCCACCGGGCGATCCATAGTGTCAGGATAGGATCAATCCTGGAACCTCTGTCAGGTTTGCGGATGCTCTCCTAAGACCCTTTTTCCAAAAGACCAATACATACTTGAAGGACACAAAGGCAGTACTCAGTCTCCTGAGGGACATACAATACAACCCAGACATAAATATCCTTATGGGTATAGATATTGAAAGCCCATACACAAGTCTCCCACACGCATAAACCCTGAACATAATCGAAGAAGTACTCTTCGAAGAATGGGTTTTCCAGACACCCAGCAATGTGGTGTTGGAATGTTGTAAGAGGGCTCTAACCCAGATTTCTTCAGATTTGAGGACACTCTCAATCTACAACAGCACGGGACAAGTATAGGAAGCACCTTTGCTCCAAGTATGGCCGGTCTCTATGTGCACCATTTGGAAACACACAGAATCCTTGTCCCACAGAACCCTTTTTTGAAATATATAAAGTTATGGAAAAGATACATCCATGATGTCTTGGTGATTTGGGAGGGAAATGAGGTGACAGCAGTGAATTTCTTGACTTGGTTGAATACACAGAATGAATTTCTGAAATTCACCAACACCATGAGTAAAAAGGAACTGGTGTTCCTAGACCCAAACATAGTAGTGGCCCAGGGGTGTCTGAAGACCACCACTCGTGAAAAACCCACTGCAAAAAACTGCTGCCTACTGTACAACAGTTTTCATCCTAGAACCTACCTTTTGGACAGTTCTTACGACTAAGGACTAAGGGACTATAAAATACACGCGGACCACCTCGCTGGCAAGCTGGAGGCTAGGAAGTACCAAAAAAAGATGGTTTCCGGGCCAGAAAAAAGGGCACAACATAAGATGAGGGCAGCCTTTTGGAGCCTCTGGAACAGAAATGCAAGGAGTAAAGACCAATATGTAACACCACCTTCAATATAGCATCAAATTTAGTGACAAAACTCATCAACAAGCACTGGCAAATATTGAACAGTTGGTCCTTATCAATACCACACCCTATGTTTTCCCACAAGAGTGAAAAAAGTCTTAAAGATATGCTAGTCCATACACGCCCCCGTGACAAACTGAACACCACAGTGAGTTTTCAGAGCACTATGACACCAATCATGGGCCATTAACCGAGCGGTAACTGCAGCGTCAGCTATCGAACAAAACCAACAAAAACAGTTGTCTTTAACAATCAAATGACCTGGCAACTAAAGGATTTCACGAACTGTAATACGCAGAGTGGTGTACCTGACAACATGTCCCTGTAACCTACACTATATAGGGACGACAATCAGAAAGATTAAAATCAGAAACTGCGAATGTTGCAGCAATTTCAGATGTGGCCGCGTAAGAACAAAGATGTCAACACACTATATAGAAAAGAAGCATTCAGCTCATAATTATCAATGGTTCACTGTAGATGACACAATGAACTCACAACCAAGATTATTTGAAATGGAAGAACGATGGGATTTCAAACTCAGAAGGCATATAGAGTGCCTGAATCAGCAGTAGACTCGACTACGGAAACGCCCTCTACGCCGGAGCCTCGTCCAAGCTCATCAACAGACTACAAAGAATCCAGAACACCTCTGCACGCCTAATCCTCGACGTCCCGTGCCACGACCACATCACCCCCCACCTGAGGAACCTGCACTGGCTCCCCGTCGACAGAAGAATCTCCTTCAAGCTCCTGGTCCACGCACACAAGGCACTCCACAAAACCAGCCTAGCCTATCTCAACAGTCGACTCTCCTTCTACGTACCAAACAGGAAACACTGCTCCACTGACCACGCCCTGGCCACGGTCCCGCGCATCCGTAAAACCACATCCGGAGGCAAGTCCTTCTCCCACCGCGCTGCCAAGACCTGGAACATCCTCCCCCTCAACCTACGACAAACCGAAGACCTGCTGACCTTCAGGAGATGACTCAAGACCTGGCTCTTCGACCAGTAGCAACAGCCCCCCCTCTCCCCCCCAGCGCCTTGAAACCCTCAAAGGTATGTAGCGTGCTTTACAAATGTTTGATTGATTGATTGATTGAATGATAATATCCCCTGGAGCCAATTCCTAAAAAAAAAACAGATTTGGCAATATACAGCTATGCTCCCCGCTTAGGAGGAGTATTCACTTTGCCTGCAGCGATATTTTGTCATATACCTAAAAAGAATTTATACTGAGCAGTACTAGGGTGTTTTGAATCTGAACCGGCATTCATACCCGATCATCCTCTTTTGTTTCATATTGTATCACCTGTAAACACAATTACAATGACTTTCACTTAAATATCCTTATCCCAGAATAAGAAAACAAGTTACTTACCTGTAACTACAGTTATCCAGTATTGGTATCTTTCATAGATTCACATGCCTGAATCATTCCCCGTCGCCGAGGCGGGAGTCCCCGGTGAATAAAAAAGTAGTGCCAAAATGCTAGTAGTAGTAGTAGGCCCAAAGAAAAGGCCCAAAGCCTGTATCTTAGCAGCCTATCTACCTCATTATGCAAAAAGAACCAAGAATTTGGTAACAACCAATCAGACACCAGCACCCTTCTAGAACCCTCTCAGCAGAGCCAGATCTCCTCAGATTTTCGTAGCACAAGTGGGAAGTGAACGTCCCAAAATATATAGAACTGACTCTACGGGGAGGAGGGTGGGTGCATGTGAATCTATGAAAGATACCAATACTGGATAACTGTAGTTACAGGTAAGTAACTTGTTTTCTTATCCAGTATTGGGGTATCTTTCATAGATTCACATGCCTGAATCAGAATAGCGAGCAGTATACCAAGTATACAGTCGTTTGCGGATGGCGGGAGACTAGTGCTGATACTCCCTAATTGCATCCACAGCTTGTTAACAAGAGGTATAAGAAAAGATCTTAAAATTCAAAATATGCCATCTATAAAGAGAAAAGCATGTTAACATGAAAGCAAATCATCATTGTAACACATTGCATTGTTATATTAAAGATATCAACATCTTACATATTAAAATATGAAAAAAGGGTACCTGAAGGTATCTCAAAGAAACAGATGTCGTAGTACAGCTTGCCCAACTGCTGCATCATCACGATGCGTAGATTGGAGGCAGTAATGTCTGGTAAAAGTGTGGACATTTTTCCACGTCGCAGCACGGCAGATATTTTCCAGAGTCACACCAGCAAACAATGCTATAGACGCTGCTACTGTCCTCGTGGAATGGGCCTTGGGTTTCCTCAACAGAGGCCTGTGAGCCTTGTCATGGCAGAAAAGTATTGTAGATGCTATCCATCTGGCAATGGTGGATTTTGTAACCGCCTTTCCCAGAGTAGTTTGGCCATAAGCCACGAATAATTGATCAGACTTTCTGAGGTTCTTTGTTTTCAGAAGATAGAATTTAAGACATCTCTTGATATCGAGAGAATGTAAGGCTCGTTCCACTGGGGTGGATGGATTAGGAAAGAAAGTCTTTAACGTCACTGGTTCATTAAGATGAAACTGTGAAGGCACCTTAGGTATAAACGTTGGATTAGTTCGGAGGTGCACGTAGTCTTGAGTGAAGCGTAGAAAAGGTTCCTTTACAGTAAACGCCTGAATTTCACTCACTCTTCGAGCTGATGTTAAAGCCAGAAGTAAAGCAACCTTCCATGTAAGGAATTTTAGGTCAGCCTTGTGGATGGGCTCGAATGGATGCTTCATTAGCTGCAATAAGACTGTGTTGAGTTCCCATTCCGGTGGCGGAAGTCTGACCGGAGGAAACTCTCGGAATAGTCCTTTCATAAACTGTTTAATTAAAGAGGATGAACAAAGAGAAGGGCCATGAGCACCCCTTCTGAATCTTAAAAGTGCAGCTAAGTGGACCTTGACTGAAGGGAAAGAAAGCCCAGATCTTGCCAGGTGTAACAAGTAAGGAAGGATCTTTTCTGCAGGGTCATCCACCGGGTGCACCTGGTTTGCTTCACACCAGCAGCAAAACCGTTTCCATTTTAGACGGTAAGTTTTTATCGTGCTCTGAGCTCGTGATTTTGTTAATATATCTCTACAGTCCTGAGGGATATCCAGGTCCTTAAACTCTAAGAAGTCATGAGCCATGCGTGTAAATGTAGGGACTGAGGGTCCGGGTGGAGAACCTGACCCTTGTTCCTTGACAGCATTGTGGGCGTCGGGCGAAGACTGATCGGCTGGTCCTGTGATAGCAATAGGAGCTCCTGAAACCAGTATTGGCGTGGCCATCTGGGTGCAATCAAGATGAGACGACAGCCCTCCAACTTCATCTTGCGTATGACCCTCGGTATCAGGGGTATCGGGGGAAAAGCGTAAGCACAAATCCCTGACCATCGCATGGACAGGGCATTCCCCCTTGAGCCCTGTTGAGGGTATCTGCTGGCATAGAAGCGGCATTTCTTGTTCTCCTTCGTGGCGAAAAAATCCAGCGGTGGTGTTCCCCAAGCTCTGAATATTCTGAGCACCTGAGCTTGCTCTAGCTCCCATTCGTGGCAATCTGATTGGGATCTGCTGAGCGTGTCCGCTAATGTATTGCAGAGACCTCTGACATGTTCTGCTCTGAGGGTTATGTTGTGGAGTGTGACCCATTCCCACAACTCCTGAGCTTCCGTGGACAAAGTTGCTGATCTTGTTCCTCCTTGTTTGTTCACGTAGAACATGCTGGTGGTATTGTCGGTTCGAATCAGAACCGAAGAACCTGCAATCCTTGGAAGGAAAGCTTGCAGAGACAGAAAAATTGCTCGCAATTCCAGACTGTTGATGTGTTTGTTTTTGTACTCTGGGGACCACTTCCCCTGTATCTGTAAATCTTGGAGATGACCTCCCCATCCTTCCATGGAAGCATCGGTAGTGAGGACAAAGTCTGGAATTTTCTGAATGAAAGTAAGTCCTTCTGATAAGTTGGGAACATGGGACCACCAACGTAGAGCGCTCTTCATGCCTGAAGTGACTCTGATGATGTCGTCGAAGGAGCCCTTCACCTGCTGCCACTGAAGGTGTAACTCCTCCTGCAAGGGTCGCATGCGGAGCCGCGCCAGAGGAACGAGGTGTATTGCAGAGGAGCACATCCCTAGCAGCGACGCGAACATCCGGACAGAAACTGACTTTCTTTTGGAAATTCGGATTGCTAAGTCTTGAAGACGAACCTGCCGTTCGTGAGACAAGAATGCCTTGCAGCGGACGGTATCTAACAGCGCGCCCAAAAAGGGAAGGATCTGCCTTGATTGTAATTGAGATTTGCTCCTGTTGATCGTAAGCCCCAGAGAATGGAACAGACGAAGAGATGTTGTCACGGCAGTCTTGACTGATCTTTCCGAAGGACCCTTTATTAGCCAGTCGTCTAAATACGGAAAGACTTGGATTCCTTGGGAGCGCAACACTGCTGCCACTGGAGCTAGGCACTTCGTAAAGATCCTTGGGGCAGATTTTAACCCAAACGGGAGCACCTTGAACTGGTAATGGGCGCCAGCCACTGTGAAGCGAAGATACTTGCGATGCTTCGGATGTATTGGGATGTGAAAGTAAGCGTCTTCCATATCTAAGGAAGCTAGAAAATCTCCCTCGTTGAGGCAACCTAGAATTTCCGCCAGAGTGACCATGCGAAATCCCTGCTTCTTGAGGAATCTGTTCAGATTGCGAAGGTCTAAGATTGGGCGCCACTCCCCTGATTTCTTCTTGATGAGAAAAAAGCGGGAATAGAAACCTGTCCCCTTTTGAAGCGCAGGAACCTTCTCGATTGCGTTCTTTAGGAGCATTGTTAAAGCTTCTTTGAATAGTAAGTGAAGACGAGGGGGAGGGGGTCCCTTGGGTGGTTTGTTGGGTGGTTTGGTGACAAACTCTAAGGTATGACCGTTGTGAACCAGGTCCAGAACCCACTGGTCCGACGTAATTTCTTGCCACCTGGTCGCAAAAGTTGAAATTTTTGCACCCACAGGGAGGGGAAAAGGAGTGAAAGGCGCCCTGCAGAAATCATTGCTTCCGTGAGGTGTCTCTTCCCTGATTCTGCGATCTTTTTCGTCCGCCTTGACGAGAGAAACCAGATGTATTGGTCTGTCTGTAGGAAGACTGATATGATTGCCGATACTGAGGCTGGTACCTATTTTGTTGGGTATGATAACTTCCTCTGGAAGAAAATCCACGGCCCCTTGCTCCTCTGAAGGTACCTCTTTTGTATTGCAAGGAGCCCAACGATCTTGCAGTATCAGTATCCGTTTTAATTGCTTGGAGCGCATCATCTATGTGTTTTCCAAACAATGATTCGCCATCATAGGCCATGTCCAATATTTTTGTCTGGACCTCTGGTCTGAACGTGGTAGCTTTCAGCCAACCCTGGCGCCTAAGAACCGCAGCCCCAGCCAACTGGCGAAAGTTAGTATTCGCAATATCCAGTGCGCAGTCGATAGTCTCTGAGGCTGCACGCTCAACCTCCAACAAAACCTTTCGAGCATCTTGCCTGTTATCCTCTGGGATGAGGTCGATAAAGCTTGCCATTTCTGACCACATCTGGCGGTCATAACGCCCAATTATCGCTAGGGAGTTGGCTGCCCTGATGGAAGCAGCTGCCATAGTTGAAAATTTTTTCCCAATTAGATCCAGTCGGCGTCCTTCCCTATCCGGTGGTGTAGTGACTGGTGCTGCCGGATTCTTAGACTTTTGTTGGGCAGCCTGAGATATAACCGAGTCTGGACGCGGTTGACCAGTGAGACAAGAGGGACTGTCGGCTGGAGCACGGTATTTTTTGTCAATCCGTGGAAGCACCGCTGGTACTGATGCCGGGTTTTTCATGATTTTAACCCCTTCTTTCCAAATATAGTCAATGATAGGGATAGCTCTCGTAACCTTCCTTGACTCCTCCTTAAAATCATGCAGAAAACAGTCAGACTGCTCAATGGTAACCGGCAAGCTGAACCTGGTCGCAGCTCGCTGCATAAGGTTATGGAACCCCCCTATATCTTCTGGAGGCGAATCAGATGGTAGAGGGGTAGGTGGCGAAGGCATAGGGATTATATATGAATCCCAAGGGTCTGCTGGGTCTGGCAACTCGCCCTCTTCGTATTCCTCCTCCGAGGTTGTATCCTGATGCGGGTCCTGAGGAGGATCAGGCAGTTGAGGCATTGGGGCTGGACCCTCAGGCAGAGGCAATGGGTCCGGCTGCGGCGCAGTCTGTGGAACCTGTGGAACGTTTGGCTGCGGTGGAAAACGCTGCTTATAATCTGCAAGCATGGCCTGTAGGTCTTGTATCAAAGTAGGAGGCAGATGTGACATCTCATTCCTACGAGGTTGTGAGTAGCAGGGTCTATGATGCGGAACGATTATGTCTTCCTGATAGTAATGCCCTTGATAATCCTCATCCTCATCGTCCTCCTGACATTTGATGTGCAGTTCCGAAGGATGGCGAGCAACCCCAAAGGGCCCTTCGTCCTCGTCGTCCACATAATCATCATCGTCACACTGCACATAAGTTTCCAGGAGATGCGAGGGAGTAAGCGGTGAAATGTCCTGCCTTTGAAAAGACTTTAGTTGAAAAGTCCTGGTGGAAACTGGAGTAGAGATCATCGTCGACGAGGTCGTCGTCGACGGGGTTGTGGTAGACGGGATCGTCGACAGGATCGTCGACAGGATCGTCGATGGTGCTATCGTCGTCGACTGGCTCGTCGTCGACGGAGCCGTCGTCGACGGGCTCGACGTCGACGGAGCCGTCGTCGACGGGCTCGACGTCGATGGAATCTTCGTCGACGGGCCCTTCGTCGACGGGCTCGACGTCGACGGGGTCTTCGTCGATGGAATCTTTGTCGACGAGCTCTTCGTCGACGGGCTCGACGTCGACGGGCTTTTTAATGGCGGAATCGTCGACGGCGGTACTGCGGACTTCGTCGACGAGGACTTCGTCGACGACCCCTCGACGGTGGGCTTCTTTGAGAGGATAGTAATCTTCGTAGACATAATAGGTGAGGTAAGCGCCGTCGTCGTGAATGTTTGCGTCAATGAAGAAGCAGACGAGGTGACAGAAACTGAAGATTGAGAGTAAGCCAAAGATTTTGAAAGGCTTTTACTCACAGTTTGCTTGACTGTAGATTCCTGAGGAGAGTGCGCATCAGAAGTAGAATGATGCGATTTCTGACGCTTCTTCCCATCGCTGGAAGAGCTGTCCTGCGATCTAGCTCTCTTGCTAGAAGTAGAGGCTTTGTCATCCTCCTCAGCCGAAGAGGATTTAAGCCACAAAAGCACTCTCGCCTCCCTATCCCTGAGAGTTTTTGTAGGGAAGGTGCGGCAAATTTTGCAATCTTTTGCCTCATGTTTAGGGTAGAGGCAGTAGATGCAGTCTACATGTTGATCATCAACATGGACTCTCTTCTTGGTGCAGGTCCTGCAGGACTTAAATAAAGCCTTCTTGTCTGACATGCTGAAGCAAGTTGAAAGAAAACTGAGAGGCACTAAGGGAGACTCCCTTCCACACGACGTGCGGTGAAAATCTGAGGAGAACTGGCTCTGCTGAGAGGGTTCTAGAAGGGTGCTGGTGTCTGATTGGTTGTTACCAAATTCTTGGTTCTTTTTGCATAATGAGGTAGATAGGCTGCTAAGATACAGGCTTTGGGCCTTTTCTTTGGGCCTACTACTACTACTACTAGCATTTTGGCACTACTTTTTTATTTACCGGGGACTCCCGCCTCGGCGACGGGGAATGATTCAGGCATGTGAATCTATGAAAGATACCCCAATACTGGATAACATACAGCTCTATGGCTAAAGACACGGCTAGGTGTTTAAGATTGGGCCCCTCGGACCATAATCTATTACCTCAATTTAAGCGGGTTCATGTTCCATTCAGGACCGCTATTTTGTTTATCCATGCACGGTCTAGTCTCTCCTGCGAGCGCAAGGACGCTACGTCCAGGAGTTCTAAATAGGATTTAACATGCCGTCCTGCACTGCGTCTGTAATATGCGGTCCCCGGCCGCTTCACCGAATAGGTAACAGAGCAGAGGTGAAGTCTTGATGTGAGTGTGACTACAGTACCTCTCCGCCGGAGGAACCATGATGCGATATCTAAGCATTTCAGATAATGTGATGTGTATTTCTTTCTATTACGAGTGTGTATCTTTGATAGTATACTCTAGGACCACATTTTACTTTCAGATAATTTTATTTGGACTACAACAGATGTGCCCACTCACAATATAATTTTAAGTCACGTTTTTACTCACTTGGAGGTGCTCACTATGATAAAATTGTTTTTTCTGAACGCAAAGGAGCATGCATACAGCCATACATCCACATGGCTGTAAAGTCTAACTCTCCATTTATATCTCCACAGAAACACAGACCGTGATTTCCAGATAGGTGGTAAATGTACACCTTTTCACTAGCATGCAATAGGTGTGCGTCCAGAGTGAAACAGCAGGAGTGGTACCACGAAAATAATTTTCCCTAGGTCCTGATGAAAATCCCATAATGGTACGGCTTGATACATGTCGACCTGTTAGGAAACCAGGTAAATGACGTCCTCCTTTCCTAATCCCCCCTTTTTAAGAATACTGACTAGAGGCCAGAATAAATAGAATACACCTACTAACCAGGTATTTTTAACATGCGCTTCAGCACCAATTCCCCCTTCCTATTTTTTAACACCATCTCCTTTATCATTGTATAGTCACCTAAGTGCTCTTGCGTAGTCCGTAGGTCGTAGCACGCCCCGCTCCGTAGCAGGACGGGATGGACCCGATGATGAAGGATGCCACCAAGGGGTAACCCTGGTGGGTGAGGGTTTTACAAGAAAACTCGTTTTTCTGCAGTGGAGGGTTAGTTTCTTTGGCATAGCTGGGAGAAAGAATTAGGCAAAGAAATCTCACGTAAAAACTGGGAGCAACACTATGACAGAGAGTGAATTGCTTCTCAGCATGTGAAGGTAAGGGCAGAGCATTATAAGATCCTTACATATCAGTACCACATACCAGTGAAGATTATTAAGTCAGAATAGCATCTACAGAAATATTGTCTGACATAAATATTGTGTTCTAAATATCCATTAGAAAAATAGAGTTCCACTGGTTATAGAGTTTCTATTAGCAGCTTAAATGAGATGATACTTTTGCAAGCAAACTTGTATGTCAGATGATATTCTGACAACAATATTCTGGTACCACATCCTCGATGGACTGGGGCACTCTTCTTTCACAACATTACCTCAAGCCTTCCCACAGCTTGAGGCTACTGCACATGGAGTCTGTCGGTGGTTGGGAGGTGTGAGGATGGGAGGGGAAGAATGCATTTCTCTATTCTCATAAAAGGCATCACAGGAGCATGACACCCACTACGTAGGCTTGAGGTAGTGTGGAAATGTAAAATCTGAATCTCTAGTTTTTTGATTAAGCTATGCTTCATCCATTCTCAGCCCTGCCCTACTTTCAGTCTGGTTCTCTTCTTGACACCGCATCTGTATAAACATTAGGTAAAGAATTGCAGGTTGGGACATTGTAGGCTGCGTAAACATGCAGGGTCAGCTTGCTCAAAGGTTTTCAGGCAATAGTTAATCCTTAAGTAAAGTCTACTCAGAATAGCACATTTTGTTGTTCAGACTTAAAACATAGAAATTGCACAAGACACCGAGGCTGTCAGATTCTTGCCTTAGCTCATTTGTGTGTTCTTTCCAAAGTTCTATTTACCTCTGGGCGTTCCTTGTTTGTGATCTTCCCTATAAAAACCCATGTAGCCATTGTTCAAGTGTGCTCCTTCCTTGACCAACTCCATGGTGCTCGTTGGATGGAGACCCATTCTGAATGCTTAATAAATTACCTATGGTTTGTACTTCGTTCCACTGTTGATTCCTCCTTACTTGAAAAGGACCTGTGTCAAGAGTGGTGACCCTGCACCAAGCAGATTAAAATTTATCTGTTCCTCAGTAGATAGGTAATAGAAGGCACCAAACTTCCAGAGGCCTAAACAAAAGATCTAAGACCAGCAAGATATAGATCACTGACTTCACAGAGAGGTTCACTGAAATGCCTCCGAGAGACTGCCCCATCACTCCATATGGCTAACAAAGAACGAACATTGTGCATACAATGAACATGCTTGATCTCTCCGCACTGCTCTATCGGTGCTTCCACCGCTTCGCTATTCTTTGGCCTCCATGGATTGATGCTGTGGCACAGCAGGGCTAGAGTATAAAGCAATAACCAAAAAACTAGGCACAAATAGGGACAGGGCCCATATGAAGCTGGATTTCAAACTAACCTACCTGATCACATTCGCACCAGACTACTCTTTGAATTCTGAGCCCGCCTTTCCTCCCTGATTACCATTTGTGTCCCTTACTTCTAATGTGCGTTCTTTTGGTACCCCCATTTCATAAGCCTTCCCCGTGGTCTCTCTGTGCCTACAACAGCAATTTACTATCCAAACATTCCTTAGAGGAGTTACAACCTGCGTGCCATCAGAATCCTCCCCACCACACCAGCAAAACTCTTGCCACAATTCATCACCTGGGGTGACTCTTTCACAACTCTTCTCACCAGCATTGCAGCATTGATTCCTTAACTATGAAATGGCCGCTGCTATTCCTAAACTCTAGAAACCATCAGATTACACTTCTTTCCCATCTCAGCACTATTGTGTCCACCTTCATCAAATCTTCCCCAAGACTCTAGAAAGAACTGCTGTAAACCAATTCACCAAAAACGTTACTGCTTACACAGCCTCTAGAGTCAGGGTTGTGTAAAGAGCACCGCAGCAACACCTTTCCTCTCTCTTTATCCTAAATTATCCTACTTGTATCGTTAATACCATGGACCACAATATTCCCGTACTCGCCACCTACAACCTAACCCTCTGCAGCCAGGCCATGAAATACGCTATCCACCAAAACTGCCCTTGTGCACAACTTGAGCTGCACATCAGCACATCACGACTGCCTTATCCCAATCCTCTCTGCAGCCTTCAGTAATGTGGACTACAACGTGTTTGGCATCTCTGGCTTTATACTATTGCGGCGCTCCTCTTTCCACACAAACCAGTCCTGCATGGTGCTCTGTTACCTCTGTCAATGAAGGCCTGGCAGGGGTCTCCAAGGGCGCCGTTCTTGGACCCCCCCTCTTCTCATTGCAACCCGATGCCCATAGACTCTGGAATAAACTTACTCCCAAATCCTTCAGCGAAGTTTTCCACCCTAAGCCATCAAATCATAATCCCGAGGTCTCTGAATTGCTGAACTCCTTCAACTCTGCCCTAACGGCGGCGCTGGACGCAACCGTCCCCTTCAAAAATCACGTTTCCACACACCTCCTCTGATCCTCAGGCCCGTGGTTCATGTCAGAACTAAAAGTAGAAAAAACTAAGTGCAAGAACCTAGAGAGGCGTAAGCGCAGGAGGAAAGAGCCTCAAGACAAGGATCAGTATAAACTAGCACTGTCTTGTTACCACGACAATATCAAATCCGCTAAGCGGAACTTTATCATTAACCAAATCGAACTAGCTGACAACTCCCCCAAAGTCCTGTTTAATATAGTACATGATTTCATCTCCCCACAAGCGTGCATTCAGTCTCCCTCGGAATCCCAGGACCTCTGTGACTCTTTGGCCAATTTGTTCCAGGAGAAAAGTTCCCACATTTACTCAAAATTCCTTAATGCTCCCTTGCAGGATACAGAGATCACCATCTCTAAAGAAGAGCAGTCAAAAGCAACCCTCCATGCATCAGACAGTTTTCAGCCTATCACTTTAAAGGAAATACATAGTTCCCTGGTTTCAGCTAAGTCTGGGTCCCCCCGGGATCTCTGCCCCCCAAAAATAATGTCCCTGCTAGCTACCTGCTGCGCTCCAGTGATGCAAGAGATCTTTAATTGGTTAATTAAAACAGGCAGCATTCCGCCAGAGTGGAAGGCAGCATGCGTATGGCCCATATTAAAAAAAGCAACGTTGGACCAAAAATCTCTCGCCAATTATCGCCCAATATCCTTGTTACCTCTACTGGGCAAACAGCTCGAAGGCCTAATAAACAAACAGCTGGGATCCTATCTTGAACTCAATCATATCCTCGATCCCTCACAATCTGGCTTTCGCCCAGGGTACAGCACAGAGACGGCGCTTCTGGCTGTGACCGCTTCTTTGCGACTGGGGGTGGATGCAGGGAAGCCAGTGATACTGGTACTATTAGACCACTCTACAGCCTTTGATACCATGTCCCATTCTAGGCTTTTGGAAAGGCTGCAAGCAGTCAGTATACAGGGTCTGGCACTCAAGTGGCTTCAGCATTTCCTGACAGACAGACAGCAAACTGTCATTCTGGGCCCATACTCATCATATAAAATGACCACAGACAAGGGTGTTCCGCAGGGCTCATGTCTGAGCCCCACCTTGTTCAATATCTATATGGGGCCATTAGCGAAGATTGCACAGCACTTCGGCTTTGAGATTATATCATACGCCGATGACGCCCAGCAGATGTTTACTCTAGGTCAAGACTCAAAAAAACGTTTCGCATCAGGCATGTTAGCAATCTCCAATTGGATGACCGAGAACTGTCTCCAGCTAAATGCAGAAAAGACTGAGATGCTGCTGCTTGGCAAATACCGCTCCATCTGGTCGGATGAGTGATGGCCTCACCAATTGGGTGCCACTCCTGTGCCCAAACAAACAGTAAAGAACTTGGGGATAAAACTGGACCAAGCATTAACGATGAAAAAGCAGATAGCTGCAATTACGAGCTCGTGCTACTAAAATCTGTGCCTTTTGCACAGAATTTTCCCCCTCCTCCCTACCACGGCCTGTAGAACATTGGTCCAGGCCATGTTGATAAGCGGACTGGACTATGGAAATGGTCTTCTGGCATAGGCCAGCGAATCACTGCTCTCCAAGCTCCAGGTGGTGCAAAACACCGCGGACAGGCTTATTTTGAACCGCCCTTCTGGAACTTCCTCAGCTCCCTTGATGAAGGAATTACACTGGTTGCCAGTGAAGAAGCGCTCCTACTTTAAGATCTGTTGTCTTACGTACAACGCATAAAAAGGCAAAGGCCCGTCATATCTCTAGAAAAAAATAACAGCTTATTCCCCAAGTCGCAATCTTAGATCCGGTGACAAAGCCTTACTGTACGTCCCCCGCATCCGCCAAACGCGCACCCGGGGAAAGGCCTTTTCCTATTGAAGAAATTCCACAAACACGGGTTCAGGTGGAGAATGTAGTTTATTCTCAAGAGACAGCTTATACATCCACAACCGGTAAAGTCGTTCCCTTAACTCTCAACTCCCCCTAATAGAACGCCCAAAAAGAAGGAAAGATAACATTCCATACAAGAATACAAGAAAATACCACACCTATCTTGCCCCAAGGTACTGGAACAATCTCCCCTTGCCCTTGCGATCCACTCCCAACTATTGTAGATTTAGGAAACTACTCAGAGCCTACCAATTCTGAACCATTGGGTACGTTTCCTACTCTGATCTGCATCAGCGCCGAGATGCCCCCGGGTGAGCTGTGAGCTACAGCAAATAGTTTTAACATAACATAACATAACATTGCAGACTATGCTGCCAGGACATATCATCACTTCATTTGTCTTCTATCTCCCATGTTCTGATGGATGACATTTCATGCTTCTCGTTCCCCTAACTCCCCGTTTCTTCAGAATGCTATCCAGCAGCAGAAGGCTCTGAGCTGCGGCCAAAACTGATTATTTAACTCGCCTTCTTTACAGCTTCTTAAGTCATCGCCCGGATCGCCTCTCTAAGAGATGGAGTAGTTTCTTACCTGTAACTCCAGTTCTGTAGTAGGGGTATCTCTGTTATAGTCATAATCTAGGAATAGTCCCGCCCATGTGCGGGGACCCCGAAGCAATCAAAATATCTCTTAAGCTGTCCCGCATTTGCAAACCTGCAAAGACACTTAAGAGACAGACAAAATAATACAGCCTAACAACAATATGGCTGCACTGGCCAGCACTTCCTCTGAAGTGAACACAAAAGCCAAAATAAAGTTTAAATGTCATTTTAATTCACATCTGACATGTTCCTTTATTGTATCACACTCCCTTCACCAAAATCCCTTTAAACAATAGAGAGGAAGGGGTGGACAGACAAGCCCTATAGGCTGTCATTATGTGTCTGCTAAAGGGATACCGTGCCTTTAAGAAAACTCTCCAGAGACCCCCGGTATCCCAGGATGCACAGCCAAAGCAAGTTACTTTCAGTTCTTTTTGAAGGTGTATAACAACAGGCCTGATACTGCCAGAATTACTCCACCGGGGAGGAGGGAGGGTCGCTTATGACTATAACAGAGATACCCCTACTACAGAACTGGAGTTACAGGTAAGAAACTACTCCTTCTGTAGTAGGGGATCTCTGTGTATAGTCATAATCTATGAATAGAATGGCAAGCCCATCCCAACCAACAAACAGCGGTGGAGTAAGAACCAAACACCAACAAATCACTGTGCAAACAAATTCCTCAGCGAAGCCTGTCCAACCTGCGCATCTGCCCTAGCATCAGAGTCCAGGCAGTAATGCTTTGTAAACGTATGGACCGACTTCCAGGTGGCAGCCTTACAAATGTCAGCAA
Source organism: Triturus cristatus (assembly GCF_964204655.1). Classification (NCBI taxonomy): domain Eukaryota; kingdom Metazoa; phylum Chordata; class Amphibia; order Caudata; family Salamandridae; genus Triturus; species Triturus cristatus. The sequence goes on along the minus strand of NC_140585.1, from coordinate 30,177,931 downwards.
TTGGAACATTCCTAAGCAAAGCTGTAGTAGCTGCTTTGCCCCTAGTCGAATGCGCTGTAGGCTTACCCCCTAACGTCTTATTAGCTTTCTGATAACAAAGCTGAATACAGGACACAATCCATCTGGAGATGGACTGTTTAGAGGTAGCTAGACCAGTTCGTACTGAACCATAATTTACAAACAGTTGATCCGACCTGCGGATGTCTTTTGTCTTATCTAGATAGAATTTCAAAACCCTAAGCACATCTAGAGAATACAGAGACCTCTCCGCCGGAGAGGAGGGATGCTGAAAAAATGTAGGCAAAGTTATCATTTGATTCACATGGAAATCAGATATCACTTTAGGCAAAAATTTAGGATGAGTACGCATCACTACTTTAGACGCATGGAATACAGTATACGGCTCTTGACAACACAGAGCCTGAATCTCACTTACCCTCCTGGCCGATGTAATGGCCACAAGGAAGGCAGCCTTCCAGGACAAATGCTGCAAAGTAGCCTTATGAATAGGCTCAAAAGGCTCCCTCATCAATCTGGACAACACCACGTTCAATTCCCATGGTGGAGAAGGTCGTCTAACAGGGGGAAACACCTTACGCAAACCCTCCAGAAAATCTTTATCACAGGGATTTGAAAAAATGAGGTTTGGGAAGGGCCCTTTCTATACGCAGTCAAAGCTGCGAGATGAACTTTGATAGACTGAAAATTAAGCCCAGATTGAGCTAACTGCAGCAAATAAGGCAAAATCACATCTTCTTTACAGGATGTAGGGTCAATGTCCTTCGCCTTGCACCACAAGCAGAATCTCTTCCACTTATAGGCGTAAGAAGTCCTTGTAGACGGTCTCTTCGACTCTTTCAAGATCTCCATACAGTCCTGAGGTAGGTTCAAGTGTCCATACTGTACTAGCTCAGGAGCCATGCTGCCAAACTCAAGGACGAGAGATTGGGGTGAACCATCTGTCCTCCGAACTTCGTGAGAAGGTCCGGCCGACACGGCAGGCGCCGGTGTGGCAGAACAGACCGGTGAAGAAGGTCGGTGAACCACCATTGCCTCGGCCACTCCGGAGCAATCAGGATCATCCTGGCTCTGGATTGCGACAGCTTGATCAGCACCGCCGGAATCAGGGGAATGGGTGGAAAGGCGTAGAGAAAGCTGTTGGACCAGCTGATCCATAGGGCATTCCCCAGTGTCCCTGGTTGGTAGTACCTGGACGCGAAGTCGCGGCATTTGCTGCTTTCTGCCGTAGCGAACAGATCGATATCCGGAGTGCCCCACTCTGCGAAGACGTCTCTGAGCACGTCGTCGTTTAGCACCCACTCGTGATTTTCTTGAACGAGCCTGCTGAGCGCATCGGCTTGGGCATTCTGCACTCCCGGCAGATGGGTTGCCGTGATCGTCAGGTTCCTGGCCACCAGCCAATTCCAGATCGTCTGTGCCTCCCGAGACAGCGTGCGTGAACGGGAGCCCCCCTGCTTGTTGAGGTAATACATGGTAGTAGTATTGTCAGTCTGAACTAGCAGGGAGTTCGTCGTGAAGGAGGGATGGAACGCCTTCAGGGCTAAGTGTACTGCTCTGAGTTCCAAAAAGTTGATGTGGTAAGTCATCTCCGTCTGCGACCAGATCCCCTGAATCTGAAGAGGGCCCGAATGCGCTCCATAGCCCTGGAGAGACGCATCGGTCACTATGGTCTGGACCGGAATATCCTTGTGGAAAGGAGTCCCCTTGCAAACATTCTCTGAGGAGCACCACCATTTCAGAGATTGGAGAGCGTGTTGGGACAGATGAATCCTGTCCTCCCAACGCCCCCGCCTCTGGTCCCATTGATCCTCCAGACATTCCTGCAGAGGCCTCATATGCAGACGTGCATTGGGGGTGAGAAAGATGCAGGAAGCCATCGACCCCAGTAAGGAGAACACCGTCCTCACTGTAGGAGAGTGGGCTGAGAGGAGGTGCAGGGCCTTCCCACGGATCGATAAGCGTCTCTCCCCTGAAGGACACACGCTTGCGTTCAAGGTATTGACTGAGGCCCCCCAAGTACTGGAGACACTGCACAGGAATCGGCACCGACTTCGACATGTTGATGTGCAGCCCCAGGCGATGAAGCAAGGCAGCCGTCCTGTTGAAGTGACACTGTGCTTCCCGGAACGTGGAAGCCTTGATCAGCCAATCGTCCAGGTATGGATACACAAACACTTTGGTCTTCCGCAAGTGTACTGCCATGCACTTGGAGAACGTCCGTGGGGCAATCACCAGACCAAACGGGAGTACTGTAAACTGGTAATGGTTGTTGCCTACCAGAAACCTCAGGAACTTGCGATGCTTTGGTGCGATCGGCACATGAAAGTAAGCGTCCTGCAGATCTATGGCGCACAGCCAATCTCCTCGATGCAACTGAGGGTAAATCTGATGCAGGGACAACATACGGAACTTTTCTCTGCGGATCCACTTGTTTGCTTGACGCAGATCTAGAATAGGCCTGAACTCGTTTTCGTCCTTTTTTCTGACGAGAAAGAACCTGGAGTAAAGGCCTGTTCCTCTTTGCCTCAAAGGAACAGCTTCTATCGCCTTCTTCCTTAACAGGACGTCCGCCTCCCCCTGGAGCTCCCGTACCATGAAGGGAGAGCGCACTGGTGGAATCTGATGAGGCGGGCTGGTGAAACGAAGACTGTATCCATTGCAAACAATATTCAGCACCCACTTGTCCTGAGTTATTGTCCTCCACTCTGCCAGGTAGAACTGAATACTTCCCCCCCACCGGAGCGGGTAACGGACGAGGGGGAAGTGACCTTTCAGGGCTTCGACGAGGCCGGGCCTTTGTTCCCCGACGAGGATTGATGCCGGCCTCTGCCCCTCTGGCGCTTCTGAAAGGACTGCCTCGGGAACTGCTGCTGTTGCTGGTGCTGCTGTTGGTGACCAGACTGGCGCCCTTGACCGCGTTGCTTAGAATAACGCCTGCCATAGGAATGGAATGACTTCTTCTGCTCCTTGGGTCTCTCCAACCCCACGGACTTCAGGGTTTCTGCTTCGGCCTTCATGCGTGCCATCTCGTCATCCGCATGAGACCCGAACAGCGTCGAGCCAGAGAAAGGCAAGTTCGCGATCTTTTGCTGCGCTTCAGGCTTGAGAGAGGTAAGCCTCAGCCAGGAATGTCTCCTCATGTGCACTCCATGACAGTACCCATGGGCCGCCAGCAATGAGACATCCCCCGCCGCACTGATGATCTGGTTGGAGACCATCATGCCTTCGTTCAGCACCTCCTGGAAGTCCTCTCTTTTGTCCCTAGGCAGGGAGGCAGCAAACTGTTGCAGAGAGTCCCAAAGCGAACGGTCATAGCGACCCAGCAGGGCAGAGGTGCTAGCGGCCTTCATAGTCGTGGCCGACGTAGAGCACATTCTCCTCCCCAAGGAGTCCATCTTGCGGCTCTCCTTATCCGGAGGAGCCGTGGAAGAGGGCGTCGTGGAGTGTTGCTTACGAGCCGCCACCACGATGACAGAGTCCGGGGGAGGGTCCACCCTGAGGAAGGCCGGGTCCGAATCCGGGGCCCTGTACTTCTTCTGCAACCGTGAGGGAGCAGACTTCACCACCGCAGGAGTCAAGAAAACCTCCATGGCTGGTTCCTCCAAACCCGGAACCAAAGGAAGGAGGGGGCGTGAGAGGTGAGCCTTGTGCAATGTCTCAAAGATCACCGAGGTAGTGGGAACCGGGACTGCTACGGAGATCCCCAATTTCGCAGCCCCCCTCATCAGCACATCCTGAAAAGTGGCAATATCATCCACCGGCGAGATTCGGGTAGGCGGAGTCTACGACAGTGAGGGGGAGAGCCGTCCATTGCCAGAAGAGTCCGTATGCCACGTGCCTCTGGAACGAGATCTATACCTCCGTCGCCCATGCCTCGTGTGAGTGGACGACCTGCGCCTACTCCGTGACCTCCGGCGAGATCGAGAACGTGATCTCTGTCTGCGAGGAGCCTTAGGAGCCGCCGGTAGCCGAGGAGACGGTGGAAGCTGCGGCACTGGCGGTGGTGGAGGTGGTGTAGGTCGCTTAGGAGGCGGAGGAGGAGGAGGAGGCGGAGGAGGAGGAGGAGGAGGCGGCGGAGGAGGAGGCGGAGGCGGAGGAGGCGTTGGAGGCTTCCGAGGCAGCGGCTGGGGGAGAGGCTGCGGAGCCCCATCACTCCTTGTAGGGGAACCAGGACCAGCACTGTCCGGACTCCCGTCCACCCTTCTCTTCTTGGCGGGCCTATCCCGTGCTGAAGTAAACGAGGGGGAGCGCCGTCGCCTCCTAGATCCACGACTGGAGATTGTAATCACCGAAGACGTGTTCCCCGATGTCACCGAAGTCGAACTGATCGTCGACCTCGTCCGGCGTCTTTTCGCCGTCCGGCGCCTCCTCGACGTCGACCGGTGGCCCCTCGACGTCGACGGCGAACGACGTCTCCTCGACGCCAATCTTCTTCGCCTCGACGTCGATCTCCTTCGCCTCGACGGTGATCTGTGCCTCGACGGCGATCTGTGCCTCGACGGCGATCTGTGCCTCGACGGCGATCTGTGCCTCGACGGCGATCTGTGCCTCGACGGCGATCTGTGCCTCGACGGCGATCTGTGCCTCGACGGCGATCTGTGCCTCGACGTTGATCCCCTCCGTCTCGACGGCAGTCGCCGGTGTCTCGGCGTCGATGTCGTCGGCGTCGATCCATCGCGGGGCTCGGTACGACGTCGATGGTGTGTCGACGTCGACCTCGGAATCCTCGACGGCGACCTAGTCCTAGGTCTCGCCGGCCCCTCTCTCGACGTCGACCGTCGAGAACGCCGCGATCCCGAGCCCGGGATCGACGGCGAACACACCGGTGCTTTACCTCTCGCCGTCGACGTTGCCGCCTTCGACGCCGAACGCGATCTACCAGCCGGTAGGCGCCGTGTCTGCTGCTGTTTCTGCCCGGAGGTCCCTCCAGTGGCTGAAGCATGGGCAGAGGAAGGGGAATGAGATCCTCCATGCCCCGAAGTCCCACCTGTCCTCTGCTTCTCCTGTCCCTGGAGGCGAATCTTCTCCCTGTCCCTCAGGGTCCTCTTGGAGAAGGTCTTGCAGATGGCACACGTAGCAGGGACATGTGAGGAAGACAAGCAGAGGATACAGACATCATGTGGGTCCGTCTTGGCCTTTTTCCTCCCACACTCAGGGCATTTATCAAATAAAGCCATGCTAAGAATGAGCAAACTGCACCAAAACGCAGGATGCAGTAAAGAAAGGCTCTAGACGTCGAATGAACACACTATTTATCCAAAAATCTAAAATTTAGTCCAAATATCCACCCAAAAGGGTAGAGCTCAAGCTCCAGGGTCCTGCTAGCAGGAGCCGGAAAAAAGAACTGAAAGTAACTTGCTTTGGCTGTGCATCCTGGGATACCGGGGGTCTCTGGAGAGTTTTCTTAAAGGCACGGTATCACTTTAGCAGACACATAATGACAGCCTATAGGGCTTGTCTGTCCACCCCTTCCTCTCTATTGTTTAAAGGGATTTTGGTGAAGGGAGTGTGATACAATAAAGGAACATGTCAGATGTGAATAAAAATGACATTTAAACTTTATTTTGGCTTTTGTGTTCACTTCAGAGGAAGTGCTGGCCAGTGCAGCCATATTGTTGTTAGGCTGTATTATTTTGTCTGTCTCTTAAGTGTCTTTGCAGGTTTGCAAATGCGGGACAGCTTAAGAGATATTTTGATTGCTCCGGGGTCCCCGCACATGGGCGGGATTATTCATAGATTATGACTATACACAGAGATCCCCTACTACAGAACTTGCGACACTGCCTGTCTCTAACTACTAAATACACACAAGACTTCCCCCTCCCCATGCATCCATCCACAACCATGATCCGGACTTGCTCTATTAAAAAAAGTTGTCCACCTGAAACCATAATATGAGACTGAGAGGGGCAGAGAATTACAGGTACCAGATCTGGAATTATATTACATAGCAGCTCACTTCAGCACGCAGTACACTGGAAGATAACTGGGAGAAAAGATTACTGAGGGGTACCTATGAGAGAGAGACACTGCCGGCGGTGTTCAGGGGACGAGAAATGGCACAGATACTGCCATTTGTGATGCGACAAGTTAGAAACATGTGGTATAAAGCAATAATGAAGGTGCTTAAACACCCCCCATACGCCAATGCCCTGCCCTGCCCTTGTGGGACATAGCCCGTTCACAGTCACGGCCAAGATCATGGCTGTGGGAAAGAAGGGGATTGCACAGCACTTGCTGATTTATTCTTAAAGACAACACATTTATCACATTTGAGGATGAGCAGGAGACGTGCGGGCTCCAGTTCCTTCAGTATGCAAAGCTAGTTTATCTGGCCAGGGGGATCTGGACCTCCTCTCCCATTGCCCTCCCACACTATGGCAATGCTGCTCGCCCTTCCAGGATAAAACACACTTATACAGGCCAAGATGAACCACTGCCAAAGTGAGCTGCTTGGAATGCAAGACTAGAAGGCACACTGGCTGAACGAGTGGTGGGAGGTGTGCCAGGGTGTTCGGACGGTAGCACTTTAAACTTATACAATATAATTACATCCACACGACATATCTTACTCTGCTTCAAATACGCAAGATATACCGGCCGGCCTCAGCAGTTTGTGGAAGATGTGAGCAGACCAACACAGACTTCCTACTCATGAAATGGCAATTCCATGCGCTCTACACACTTTGGCAGGAGGTGGCACTTGCAATTGGTAAGCACATACCAGGGTGGACCACACCTACAATGTGGAGCTACATTCTCAATGTCCTACCAAAGAGAAACACGCATTTGCAATGCAATAGGTCTCGCATTATTAAAAGTTGGTTTCATTCCAAAATGGCGGTGCAGCATCTGTGACTACTAGGTACATGGGCTCTGCAATACAGAAGGTCACAGAACAGGGCCTGCAGCAGGAGTATCCAGAGAGGGGGAGAGGACGGGTGTCCCAGCAGTACAGCAGTAGAAAGTGGCCTGGAAATGCCTCCTGACGCTTGAAAAAAAGCTTCGGACGAAGCATTCAGCCATGCTAGGAAAGCAGTGAATTCAAACCAGGGCCTACTTCTGCAAGAACACATAGGGTTGAAGGCTCTGAAAATACAGCACCTCCAGCCTACCAATAGAACTTGTGTTGCCCTCACGTTCGCAGGCTACTTGTGTTCTCTTCCTGCTCCCTTATGTACAACGGCTGCGCTGAAACGCTCTTCTTCCTGTTAGGATCTTCAACTCGACTGGCGAATCTAGCATTTCTATCACTGTGTGCCCCCCACAGGTCATTGCCCTTAGGTAAACCCCCTCATTCCCCAATCCTTGCACTCATCTGAGGAAGCTCTGCTCACCTATGGAGAGTAGTTTCTGCTTTACCAGCTCTGACATTGTGGGTGGCTGGTCCATGGGGATGGGGGGAATTGAAAATGGCAGGCACAATCAAATTTCTTGATCCTTTGCACATGGACATTTTTAAGCACTTATTCTGTGTGCTGGGGCCTGCCAATAAGAGGTGAACTGCAGTGGTGGTAGCTGACTCCACTTAGTCATGTGTCTGTTATCAGTAAGGGAACGTGTTTACGATAAAATGTCGTCAGATTCTCGGCACCATTTCTTTCGGGCAGTTTTATATGCACGGACTCGACCTGAATAGTATTGGAGTGCTTTACATGAGCACCAATTACATTACACAAGATCATATTACCAGCGCAGAGAAGTTAAATGATGTGCCCAGAATCAAAGGATGCTGGGAGATGGCCGGGATTCGAACCTGGATCCCCAGTGCCAAAATGAGCAGCTCTTTTTATGAATGACCTGCGGCTGATGTGGTGCCTTTTAAATGTTGTGCATTGGAAGTTTTAACAAAAGATGAAGAACATTGAGTTCCCCCACCGCCTCCCGGGCCTTAATAAGAATGGTGGTGAATTGGTTTGTGTATTATATGTTATTCCGCGACTCGACAGGCACGGTTATGACACAAGGACAGACGGTGGTAATTCCTGAAATGTTATGGATTTGCCAATTACTTCATTAAAAAAAAGAAGATAGAGGCACATTTATTTATTTTTTCCACAATAAATGAATGAGTCTACGTATAGAAGAATATGATGTTATAATTTGTTGATGAAACGAAGTGGTGAGACGTATTTATAAACATAAAATATTATTTAGCGTTCTGTAACAAAGAATAAAACGCACAAGCGTTGTGTTTTGTATGAACTCAATTCAGAAATGTTACGGCACAGAAAAATGTCCCAAAAACTGGACCCCTGGTGGAAATTGAACTTGATCAGTTAAATGTTTTCAATCTGATCAGCTTGGGCAGTTTGTTTTATGAAATTGCAATTTATGTATATCCAACAACAAAAATCGGGGAAGTCAACCAATCAACTGAAAATTCTAAATAAAACAGCAGCAGAAGACATCAACAATATTTTCCAAGACGCAACTGACGCCAATTGTAGTTTTCTCTTTGGAAGTTAAGTAGTCACAAATACTCTTTGGGGGATACATATATACCCAATTTAATATTTCCACCCAGTGCAAGCTCCCTCACATTGCCCCCATTCGGCCACTTTAGCGTTCACTTTTGTTCATAATTTGTCTGCGCTAAGTGCTGCTCGTCGCTTCTCCTCGTGTCTCCGTGCAAATAATGGCTGTGAGATTAGCTAATTAGGGGGCATTAATCACTTATAGAAAAGCAGTGCATCAAAGCCTTTTTATACATTTCAAACTCGGTGGCGTAGCGGGGCACGGCGGCTATCGGAGGCAGATAGGCGCTGTTTATAATAGAGGGCGGCTGAGCGAATGCAAGCCTGCTCCAGGTTACAACATGAATGCTCCGGTACTACTACCGACCTCTGCATGCAAGAGGTAGTGTCTGGCCGGAATGCGAGGGAACAGAAATGTATGAGCACGAAAACAATTCTACCACAAGCAACCTGTAACCGCTGACTTGAATAGCCATCTATCAATGGACAGGACATTGCATTTTCCAGTCAGTGGTGTATTTAAATTTTTACTCTCACTGAAAGGCGCGTCCGTCCAACTCTTGTTTTCTTGTACTTCATTGTATAAAACACAACACTAAAATTAATATCGCGGCCCAAGCAAACACAAACAATACGCACCCTGCCCTGCCCTCAGTGGGGAGCTGTGTTCAAATAAGGAGGCACGTCCTCTGGAAGAAAACCGTTAACGCTTGCGCTATGACTGAGTCACTACTCCAACTACTGCAGGAGTTATGGTGCGCCCGCGCCACAGCCAAGCAAGTGATTTCAATTATCGTGTCTGTGTCTGGGCACGATAATTGAAACCACGTGATGGCCTATTGGTGTCTATTACGAGCACCAAACTCGTAATAGACACCAATGGGCCGTGGGCGGAGCAATGCGCCCGCCTTTGGCCAATAGCGTGCAGTCTTTCATTAAAAGACGCACGCTAAGGCCAATGGGGTAGCTGAAAAGGAAACGTACATGCACGAGCGTGTGCGATTCCTAAGTCAGCTTAGATTCCCTGTTTTTCACCTGCAAAATGCCTCGCGCCTGTGCGAGCACTGCTGCGCAGTGTAACGCAGGCGCGAGACCTAAAAAACAAAAGCATATAAAGGCCAAATTCTTCATATTAACTGCGCTACTGTCAAGGAGATGCATAGCCATACACTGGGCTAACCCTAGGGCACCTACAACTAACGCCTGGAGGGCGGACATGATAGAGTGGACAATGGCAGAAGAGACACACATGCAAATAGTGCGACGTGATGACAAACTCATAGACAATTTGAAACATGGGGCAGTATGATACAGGCAATTTAGACCCATCGGAGACCAGACCCTCTTGAACTGCTCTACGACACTCAAGGGACCGAGAGTAAAACCTAGAATCATACATGACCAAACTCACAAACACAATCAAGGAGTAGGTGTGGAGCGGGGGGAACAGGGGATGAGCCAATGTGGGGTATGGGTAGCTGATATAACACAAATACAATGGCGAGACGGATGGAGTGGAGGGGTTTGGAGGGGCAGCAGAACTCAGGAGGGAAAATTGAGTGAACATACAAATAGTACGTCTGATCAAGTTATTGACATTGTCTAGTTACGTAACAATGACTCAATATAGGAGGAAACACTCACAGGAGGGTGAAGTTGGCATCTTAGATACTATTATGTATGAGTGACCGGAAAGATTCTAAGGATCCTGTGAACTGATATAAGCTGATGTATTTCTCCTGTATTGATTATTTTGTTCACAAATCCAAACAAAATACTTTAAAAAAAAAAAAAGAAAAATGTCGCTCCAATCCAACAACATCAAGCCACTGCCACCGAGTGCATTAGTGCAAATATCAGGACTTTCGCTCATGAACAATCCGGGTCTCAAGATTGACATCACTACAGCCACCGCTCTCCCAAGCATCTAGCAGCCGAACCTTGTCCACCATACATCCTGAAATGGATGGAGTTCAGCCCTCGGATTCTCCTTCACATTTAACCCAAGAAGGGGAGGATTTTCAGTCACTATCGAACTCTAAATAAGGACCATACGATTTTCCTGTTTCGTGAGCAACTAGTACATAATAATTTTGGTGTAGCATGGTTTTTTAGAGTGTGCAGCATTCCTGCTAGAAACACTCAAGACATTCAAAGAGACAGATTTATATACTGGTGGTATGTATACTCCATCGCAAGGGCAACGAAATGGATCCAATGTGAAGGTCCGCCCACCAGATTTAAATGCAAGCCGCCCTTCCGTTTGTCCCTGGTACAGACTACTTAGTTAACCCTGTGGCCAAACTTCCTCATTGGCCCTGGCGAGTAAGAGCCATCTGAGAAATAATGGTTACATGTGCGCATGCTCTATTTGGATGGGTGGAAATGGAAGTCATTTTTTACTGCTCCTTACAGTAAGGAACAGTAAAATTGCTATGATAGTCCCTCCACTATGGGAGAAGATTCCCATTCTGGAGGGAGCATTATATTTTTACTTTGAAAAGAAAAACGGATTACTCGGTGCTACAGGGCTGTGTCCTCCTGTAGCACAGAGTAATATGCACTGCCAGGAATCGCGGTCACGGTGGTTCCTGGTAAGGCTTTTATACGTGACGGCCTGCTTGGCGGTCCCATATAAATTGGGTGGGCATCCACTCCACCATGGGGACTGAGGCATTTACTCTGTCCCTATGGCGAAATGGCAGGTCGCCTGTCGTGGATTAATTCGGGCCCTAAGGCGCAAACAAACATTTCTCTGTGCAGCACAATCCTCCACAGCACTGCCTGTGCACATTCCTGAGATTTCACGGCCATCCCGCCCGCTCCCCCGCCCCACATCACCCAGGTCTTCGCTAGGGTCCTCACCTTCTGCCTGGAGGAAGACATCACAGAAAAGCCCCGCTTTCTGTTGGAGATGGAGCTGAATGAATGTGGCACGAAGCAGGCGCGCGCTTCTGTAAGTGATGTTTGACATGTCGGCCACGTCAGTCTCCTGCAAGAGAAAGGGGCACAGAAAACTCAGACACTGCCGAGAGACACCGGATTCTGAATCTCAGGCTGACGCCACAAACTGTCCTCAATAACATGATCGTTTCATCCCTCTTTTGTCTTTTGCACACATCTTATCTATGCTTGAAGACGTTCAATCCTTGGACTTTCCAATCGCTGCTATTTTGGAAAGTGACAGGGTAATCTGGTATTGCCATCAAATGTATTTCCAAGTTGGACCCAGCACCTTCCTCTGGGCAATTAATGCAGCCCTGTCAGCATGCTCTAAAACAGTTCAATGACATGTTTGCTTTGATATGACGTTATGATGTAGAGAGTCACACCTCAACCGGTACCACCAATAGGTGCACTGACAGTTATCATAACCCCACACTGTGCCCACTCCAGCACAGCATGCAATCTTCCATCACCTGCATCTCTCACAAAACAGCCAACATGCGTTGTAGTTTTTGTGGTCATTGTTGGCTGCAGTTTTATTACAATTACATGCATAATCCTCCCTTCATTTTTACAACACCCTGGTCATAAATTTATGACCCCGGCCATACATCACCATTGTGAACTGTCATATATATATAGTTTGTCATAAATAATATGCTTTGCTTGTCATAACACATTGCTTGTCGTAAATCATTTGTACATCATACATTCGTAAATCACCTCGAGAGTTCATTGGTCCTTTCTTTCTTTTGTAGGCTTATTTTATTTCTTGCCATTTCTGGGTCATAACATTGTTCTGTTGGTTTCGCACACTATGGCATTACCAAGGTATTGTTCAATCAATCAGTAATTGTAGAGTAGGCTAATCACCCTGGGGGTTATACAGGTCTCGAGGCCACTCTTGAATATAGGCGAGGGAGGTAAAGGTTTGGAGGTGGATGGGGAGGTCGTTCAAGGCCTTGGCAACGAGGTGGGAGAAGAATCTTCCTCCGGCTCGAGTACGATGGGTCCCGGGGACGGTGGCAAGGGCCAGGGAGGCAGACTGCATGTGTCTGGTGGGCTGGTGAAAGGTCAAGTTGTTCAGGAATTCTGGTCCGTGTTGTGGAGGGCTTTATAAGCGTGTATAAGCTGTTTGAAGTGGTATCCCTTCTTGACGGGGGCCAGTTCAGGATACGGAGGTGGGGGTGTGATGTAGGATCATCTGGGCAGGTCCAGGATTCTTGCTGCTGCGTTCTTGATTGTTTGGAGGCACTTGAGGGGGAAGGTGGTGATTCCTGCATAGAGGATGTTCCCATAGTCAAGTCGACTGGTGATGAGGGCCTGTGTGACAGTTCTTCTGGTGTTGGTTGGGATACATCTGAAGATTTTACGGAGCACTCGGAGGGTGTTGAAGCAGGCGGAGGCAACCGAGTTGACCTGTTGAGGATGATACTGAGATTGCAGGCGTGGGTATTGGCGGCTGGTGCTAGTGTGGGGGTGGAGAGCCACCAGGAGTCGTCCCATGGTGTGTGGGGTCTTCTAAAGAGGAGAAATTCTGGAAATTCGCTCTAGTGGTGCCCGTGTCTTTGATGAGGGAGAGTATAAGCTGGGTGTCGTTAGCGTAGGAGATGATGTTTAGACTGTGGCTGCTAGCGATGGGTGCTAGCGGAGTCATGTGGACGTTGAACAGTGTGGGGCTAAATGAGGAGCCCTTGGGTACGCCGCAGATGATGCTCTGGGGTCAAGGCTGTATGGCGGTTGGTGGATTCTCGGTGTTCGCCCAGTGAGAAAAGAGAATAGTACCTTAAGGGCGTTGCTATAGATGCCTTTGTGGTGGGAGACTGTGCCATAGGCTACTGACTGGTCGAGGAGGATCAGGGCAGCTATCTTGGTGCGCTCTGACGTCGTACGTGGCGGCTGATACGAACAGCGACATGCACACTTGAATTACTGATTATTTTTCTTGTTCTGGACAATACTACTTGGGAAATTCTATATCTAATGAAATGCACACTTGCCAATTTGGTTGGAACAATTCCAGCTCAGCATATGACGTTCACACAGAATACCTACAACATATCAGTGATAAGCACGCTTCTGTAATCTGTTGGGAGTAAATTTTACATATCCTGAAATAAATAGCGATAAGCTCACTGGAGTAGTTTACAGTCCTATACCCATGTCTAATATTGTACAAGTTTTCAACAGGGACCTTTCATTCAAATCTTTCCATTCTAACCATCACAACGCAAAGCATATGTGTACCACCTCATTTTTTCTTTTTACAAGCACCAGGTGAGCCTTCTGTCAAAAGAAAGGCATGGAAAGAGGTGTTCCACTAAACGCATTGGCGCTGTTGGTGGGAACAGATATTGACCTGAAAGGAAAAGGTTCTTACTTGAGTACAATTTAGGATTCTAAGAACATGTACCACCCTATGAACTATCAGATGAGGAAAATGAACTAGGCAAATATCAAGATGCAATGAGGTCATTAGAGAAACAATCTGATATCCAAACAAGTTTGATTGTCATTGCACATAAATTCTTTACTTGAGAACACCAGGATGAGCCCATCGACTCATATGTTGCAGCTCTACGTATCCCAGTGGCTGAATGTGAATTTCAAAATGTCACTACACAACTTACTAGGAACCAAACTGTGGTCAGCTGGTGGGCAAGAAAGTTCAAGAAAAATTACTAACCTTGAAATGCCAATTCCTAGCAGAAACAACTCACATTGTAAAGAACCTCAACATTTCACAAAATGTTTCATAAGAACTCAAAAAGAAAATGCATCAGGAAGTAAGTGTTGTGAAAGACACTTTGCCTTTAAAAACTATTACAGAGGAAAAGAAACGGTTTACTAAAAAGGATGAAAAGTCAAATTTTTAAAAACAGAATAATGTATATTTTAGAGGTGTCTTCCCACCCATTCACCTACTTGATGGCCTTGTCAAGCAAAATAATTAACGTGCAGAAATTGTGAGGAAAATTGGCAGTTGGCAAACGTTTGTCAAAGCAACAAAACCAAAGCTAGCTGTATAATTGAACCGCATTCAAGAGATTTACCAAGAGAGAACAAAAGATGGCATTCTAGTTATGAAGGGGGAGAGGTGAATGCGTACAACCCCACGCCAACATTTTAGTGGAAGGCAGAGTCCTAAATGTACTTATTGACTCAGGAGCAAGAATGGTTATGCTAACGGAGAATTCATTTACAGATAAATGGGAAGGAACTTCAACCTCCAGATAGATGCCGTGTGTCGTATGAGAGAAAGAAAATTGAGCTTATAGGTTATTCTGAACGCGCCATGAATTTCAAAGGGAAAGATATTTTTGTAAAGCTATACGTGGTCAAGAAGGGACTGAACATTTTGGGACGGTATCCACAAGTTCAATTCAGAATGACACTAAGGGGAGGGAAATCCAAGTTTCATTAGCAGCCGAAGAAATGCATCCCTAGTTAACCCATGGGCAAACGTTTTCAAATCTTTCTTTAGCATTAAACTTGGAAAATCAGAGGTTTCAAACAGAAAATGGTTATCAAAGAAGGAGCTAAACCATTAAATCATAAATTAAGAAACATACCGTTCAGTGTCAGAGAACATTGGGTTGATATTCTCAAGAGAATGTGTGATGATAGTGTTATCGAGCCAGTGGAATCCTCTCTATGGTTATCCCCATTAGTCATAGCAAAAAATAAAAATGGTCAATTGAGAGTTGGTATTGATCTGAGGAGTTTAAACAAGGAGATCTGGGTTGACTCACACCACCTCCTCTCCATAGATAACATTTTGCTAATGTTTTCAGGCGCCAGACTATATAGCAAAATAGATTTGGCGTCCGCATTTGTCCAGACATCTAACAGCATTAAGTTTCTTCAGTGGGCACTTTTCAAGTCAAAAGGATGCCTTTTGGCTTAGAGTCCACTGCATCTGTATTTCAGCAGATCATAGAAAATGTTTTGAAAGGTTTAAATGAAAAACTTGAACATGGAGGCATAGTTGTTAATGTTGAGAAATATGAATTTACAAAAAGAATCTTTAGAGTATTTGGGACAAGTAATTTCTTAAAACAGAGAGCAACCCTGGGATAGTAGAAGCCATCACAAAGGCACCCACTCATAATGACCACATCTAAGTGTTTTCATTTGTATGTGTGAAATCTATTTAAAGTTTATTCAAATTTTGCATCAAAAATAGAACATTTGGCAAATCTACTTAAGAAAGAGAAAGTATTTACGTTGAATGAAAAATGTGAACTTAAATTGAATGCACTAAAAGAAGAAACTGTTTCAGCCAAAGAGCTACCACCTTTTGATTCCACAAAAAAGAAAAATCGCATAATTTCAGTTGATGTTAGTAGCTGCGGTATGGTTGCCATGATATCTCAAAAGAGCAATGGAGATGAAAGAACTGTAGGTTTTGCTTCAAGGGCCCTTTGTTATAATGAAAACATTTGCCAGTCATCGAAAAAGAGTGACTAGCATGTTGCTGGTCTGTTGAACGGTTTAAGTGTTTATGTGGGGTAGGAAATTCACTCTTATGACTGACTATAAACCACTTGTGAATATTTTGTGTCATCAGAGCAAACCCTAGCATTGCGAGACATTGCTCAAGGTTACTTCAGTACAACTTTGAGGTACATCACAGTGCTGGGGGTAGAATCATCAGAGCAAATTGTCTGTCAAAGTAACCTGTTTCTCCATGTATATATGATGCTCCAGACGATGGGGAAGGCGAAGAACGCTTGACTGCAGCAATTGATATGTATTGTGAGAAAGGTTTTACTATGGAAGAATGGTTTGAGTCTTTAATACAGGATGAGAATTTATCACTGATTCAGAAAAATGTCACGGAAGGCTGGCCAAAGGAGAAGTCACTACACAAAAACATACAACTATATTTAAGGTAGCTGAAAAATTCCACTTTGAAAAAAAATGTTAATGAGAGGATTTGTTTCCCCTTCCACCTTTAGAGGCAAGATCATTCAAGCGAAACATGAAGAATAGCTGGGTCAAACCATACTAAAAAGAAAATGCACTCCGGGCCGATTTAGAGTTTGGCGGACAAGTTACTCCATCACAAACTTGCCGGACATCCCGTCTGCCGTATTACAAGTGCATTATATCTGCGCCTAGATACCCTTGGGTATTAATGCGCATTACAAATTAAAATTTAATTTCATTTCATATCGAATGGCACTTGGAATACCGCAGACGGGAAATCCGTCACACTTGTGACGGAGTAACCTGTCCACCGCATTCTAAATCAGGCCCTCAGTGTTTTGGTGGCCTAGCATCAACATAGATATCATCCAAGCAGTAAGATCTTGTGTGATTTGTTGAAGCAGTGACAGATGGCTATACAGAGTCTCATCCACTCGAGCCAGTAGTCATACTCGAAGAACCATGGTGTAAGTTAGCAGTTGATTTTATTGGTCCTTATAGTGTATGTAAGAAATTGGGTTATTAGTTGTGGGTGGCAACAACCACAATACTTGTCAGGGTGAACCACAAAAATCACTAAATAAACCTGTGCTCAACCCTCTGATATCTTGGCACAAAAGCAGTCAGGCTTAACTTAGAGACAATGTATAAAGTATTTATGCACCACACACAGTAATAAAATGAAAACACAACATAAGAAAAATCCCAACAGAACTGGAGATATTCAGTTTTAAAGTTTTTTGTGAACATAGTGCCTAAAAGCCGAAAGCGCCTTCCGCCTGTTAGACTTGGGGAAAGTCAGAAATTCAGGCTGGCTGCGATGCAGCGCAGGTCAGGTACACGGACCAGGTTAGTATCTCTGAAGAGTTACCTTCTAAGTTTGGTGCGAAGAGTTCTGACCGTGTTGGAGGAGACTGCGAATCGTGGATGGTCTTCACTGTAGTACGAAGAGCAGGAAGGCGTTGTGAGCGGTCGTTGCTGTAGCACGAAGAGCAGGTCTTGCGTTGTGGATCACTGCGGACTGCAGTCAGAGCGAACAGCAGGTTTTAAGGGAGCTTTGCATTGGCGGTCATCGCAGGTGGCCGAGTTTCGGAAAGAATAGGCCCAGTCGTGAGAAGCCCAAACTTCAGGATTTCCAGTGCGTCTTTGGCAGTACACTCTGATGCCAGTCATGGGACCAGGACCTGGAGAGGCACTTCTTGAGGATCAGGACTCACTCCAGCAGTGGCCAGAAGGGGCAGTTGCAGGTCCAGTTGCAGCAGGGTAGTTGCAGGTAGGACTCTGAAGCTTGTTGTGTGCCTGTAGTTCACACAGGATGTCAGCCAACTGACCTATGGAGTCACTCTGGTTAGTCTGAGAAGGAAGACTGGACCTGCTTGTCCTCATCCCAGACGGCAAGGCAGTCCTTCAAGCAGCAGGGCAGTCCCTTCCACAGAAGTTCAATATTCATACCTGGTGCCAGCCTGTATTTGGAGGCACTCCCTGTCCTCTACCCACATCTGGGTCTGGAAAGGTCTTCTCCTTCCCCTGGTCGTGGCTCTAAACCGCCTAGAGGTGACAAAAGGCAGGGTTGGCCTGGTGTCAGGTTCCTTTGTGTGTGCGGAAGGCAAAGCAGTTTGAAGTGTAAGTGGGGCTGGGTACAGCCCCTCCCCAGTCATCCTGCCAGAATGGCCCATCCTGTTCACACCTAAGCCCCCTTTGTATTACAATCTATAAGCAATACACAAACCCCAAAAGCAGTGCCATACACAGTCATGTGTCCCAGGACATTGGCAGAAGTCACAGATGGTTGAGACTTTCTAAAAATGGCATTTTCAGAAGTGTGACCTAAAATCCAACTTAAATGTTAGAGGATTTTAAATTACAATTCAATTGAGTGCAAACAGCATACCTCAATCTGCTCCCTATCTGGAGTTAGTACTTATTAAATGTTATGAGGCAACCCAGTGTTAATCAATGGTAGATATGCCTTACAACAGTGAAAAACGACTACAGGAGTTTTTCACTGTCAGGACATGTAAACCATAAGCACAAATGTCCTGTGTTTTAAAATTCAATGCCTATGAGCCTTTAGGGCCTTGCCTAGGGGTGACTTATAAATATTAAAAAGGAAGGTGTAGGCCTGGCAAAAGATTTATTTTGCCAGGTCAAAAAATGGCAGTTTAAAACTGCACTACAGGCTGCAGTGGCAGGCCTGAGACATGTATTAAAAGTACTGCTTTCGTGGGTGGCACAATGTGTGCTGCAGGCCCACTAGTAGCATTTATTTACAATCCTTGGGCACAAGTAGTACCATTTATTAGGGTCTTACAAGTAAATTAAATATATCAATCAGGTATATACTGATTTTACCATGTTTTAGGGAGCGAGCACAAGCACTTTAGGGAAAAAGTGCAGAGAGTCCTAATGCCAACAAAAACTGGTTCATCAACAGAAGGCAAAAAATCTGGGGCCGACCCTGCAAAAATGGACAGGCCCATCAGTGTATTACCATGGAGACATAAATATGCCAAGGTTGCAGTTGGTTACTACAAAAGATTGTGAGAGGTAGAAGTCATTGAGGAACCCAATATTAAGTTAGTCAGCAAAATGTTTTCGCAAATGTTCCAGAGAGAAGGGGTGTTTAGAGAATCAATTGGGTTCATTTGTATCTAAGGAACTTAGAGATCTTCTGAAAAAGTGCAGCATTGATCACAGGAGTATTGCGCTTTATCATCCTCAAGCTAATGGCATGGGTCCAGAAAATGAATTGGACATTGGTTGAGTGTGAGCAGAATGTAATCGCAAACAAGGCTGATGTGTGATGAGGTTGAAAGCATGTTTTGGTCATATCATACATGTCCCAACAGTGTCACTGGGAAGTGTCCATTCCAAGTCATGAGAGGAAAACATGCAAGGAAAGAACAAATATAAGGTGTTTTGCGGAGGATGGAATGCCCCCATGCTTCTTAATGAATATATATGATTTACATTGAAGGCAAAGCAACTGCTGAAAGCTAAGCTTCTCTGATGTGTTTAAGATTAATCCTTACATGCAATTTAATACTAGCCATAATTGGGAGAAAAATCTGAAAGTGTATAATCTTTAAGACTTGCAGAGTACCAGCAAGCAGTAGGATCTCTCTGGAACACTAAAAGTCAGTATATGAAAGAGTGCACTGGAGTCTAAACACATCAGTGTCATAAGCAAGAGCTGTCTTGTCTGTGCACCATGATACCGATTCCTCAAACATGGATCTTAAGTGACCGGAAAAAGGTTTATCTTAAAGCAAAGGACACAAGGAAAGCAAAAAAGAATTCCCAAGGAAAGAAATTTGTGGGGGAAAAAAACAGATGGAGGGTAGATGAACTGATCTACCCTCTGGAGGGAAAGATGAACCAATTATGGCCTGGTTGGTGTCATCTGCCTTAAGGGGACCAGGTCAAATCGCTCTTTAGTGTGGAATCTGCCTAGCAAACTCAACTTCCTACATTTTTAATTTTAAAGGGGGAAGGCTAAAATATATTATAACATGGTGGGCAGTGTAGTATAGGCAGCAAATGAAAGACCAAACTCCATCCACAGGTTGGAGTACTACCCTCAATTTCAACCTTCTCCGAGCCTCTATCATACTCAGTACAATAGTAATGTCAGTTTCTGCTACTTGACCCTTTGGGGTTGGGTTGAGACTAATGTAGCAGAGGATACAAGGACTCGTGCGACTTAACCATGACGATTCCCCTGGTAATGCATAGGGTGCAACTCTTTCTCCATGACCACAACACAATATATCCTAACGACATCACCCCATCGCAAGACCTCTGCAACTCCCTCGCCTCATACTTCCACAACAAGATCACAGACATACACAGCAGCTTCGACAACCAACCAACGGACAGCTTGACCGAACAACCACCCCCCACCACCACCCTCCACGCCTGGACCCCGATCAGTACCGAAGACACCATCCGCACGATGAACTCCATCCACTCCGGATCACCGACTGACCCCTGCCCTCACCACGTCTTCAACAAGGCCGACGCTGTCATCGCACCCCACCTGCGAGACATCATCAACACATCCTTCAACACCGCCACCTTCCCGGAGAGCTGGAAGCACGCCGAACTCAGCGCCCTACTCAAGAAACCAACAGCGGACCCCACCGACCTCAAGAATTACCGCCCCATCTCGCTTCTCCCGTTTCCAGCCAAAGTCATCGAGAAGACCGTCAACAAGCAGATGGCCGCCTTCCTCGAGACAAACGGATCCCTCGACCCCTCTCAGTCCGGCTTCCGAGCCAATCACAGCACCGAGACCGCCCTCATCGCCGCCACCGATGACATCCGAGCCCTGATGGACAATGGAGAAACAGCGGCCCTCATCCTCCTAGACCTCTCCGCGGCTTTCGACACGGTCTGCCACCGCACCCTAGTACGGCGCCTCAGCAACGTCGGAATCCAGGACAAGGCGCTAGAATGGATCATCTCCTTCCTCGGCGGTAGAACACAGAGAGTCCGCCTACCACCATACAAGTCAGAGGCCTCCGAAGTCATCTGCGGCGTCCCCCAAGGATCTTCTCTGAGCCCCACCCTCTTCAACGTCTACATGAGCCCCCTCGCGGCCATCGTACGCAAACACAACCTCAGCATAATCTCCTACGCCGACGACACCCAGCTGATCCTCTCCCTGACCAACGACCCCGCCGCCGCCAAAGCCAACCTACAAGAAGGGATGAAAGAGGTAGCCGAGTGGATGACGACCAGCCGCCTGAAGCTGAACTCAGACAAGACGGAGGTCCTCATCCTGGGCTCCTCACCCTCCGCCTGGGACGACTCCTGGTGGCCTCCCGCCCTGGGCACCGCACCCAAACCGACAGACCATGCACGCAACCTGGGCTTCATCCTGGACTCCTCCCTCTCCATGACCAGGCAAGTCAACGCCGTCTCCTCGTCATGCTTCAACATCCTACGCATGCTACGGAAGATCTTCTGGTGGATCCCCACAGAGACCAGGAAGACCGTCACCCAGGCCCTCGTCACCAGCCGACTGGACTACGGCAACGCCCTCTACGCCGGCACCACCGCCAAGCTCCAGAAGAGACTCCAGCGGATCCAAAACGCCTCAGCCAGACTCATCCTCGACATCCCACGAACCAGCCACATCTCCGGACATCTGAGAGACCTCCACTGGCTCCCCGTCAGCAAGAGAGTCACCTTCCGCCTCCTCACCCACGCACACAAAGCCCTACACGACCAAGGCCCGAGCTACCTCAACAGCCGAGTCAACTTCTACGCTCCCAAACGCCACCTCCGATCTGCCAGCCACGCCCTCGCCGCCGTCCCCCGCATCCGAAGAGCGACTACAGGAGGAAGGTCCTTCTCCTACCTGGCCGCCAAGACCTGGAACTCCCTCCCGACCGACCTGCGCCTGACCCAAGACCACCTCTCCTTCAGGAAGAAGCTGAAGACCTGGCTGTTCGAGCAGTAGCGGCACCCCCCCCCCCCAGCGCCTTGAGACCCTACGGGTATGTAGCGCGCTCTAGAAATGTCTTTGATTGATTGATTGATTGATCTTAAGACAGAATTAAGAGTTCCTAACCTACCCTGCCTTCTCTTTCTCTCCATTTAAAATGGATTATTATGTTCCTTAATGTATGGTCAAACTTGCTGGGTTAATGTGTTGTTAAAAAAAAAAAAAATCACTGGTGCTCAGAATGCACGGAGGCCAATATTATGCATATCTCTTTAACTGCCAACTCACAGCAGAAACTTACAAAACAGTGAAATAGAACTTAAAATACTAAAGTCAAACATTCTAATGTCTTTTTAATCCAGTGTGAGGAAGCCATCTTCCTTCTTTGTTGCTGCTCACAGCTGAGGTAAGTTCGCAATTCTTTTAATGCTTACTTGATTTTGTGTATCTATGTTGCTTTTTAAGCTATGTGAAAGCATGATGAGAAGTAAGAGTAATGCTGATTTATAAGGTTTAGCTCCAGGAAAACAAGTAAGTAAGAGCTGTTTTTATTTCTAAATTGTTACAGCTTAAAAAAAAAAAAAAATGTATATATGAAAGTTAATTTTGAGGACTTGATCTTCTTTAACCTTAGAAGACATTTGGTTAGGTTTTCCGTGCCGTTTTGTGGATGAGAAATTGATCGGAAAGTTTTTGTCAGGCGCGAGCGCGACTGCTGATTTAACGGGCTCGCGCTGGGTCGTTCATTTTGCTACAGCAGGAGAGCGTACTTTCAAAGCTCTCCCGTTGAGTTCATTCAGTTCGGGTGAGCGGTGTATTTCCTCCGATTGAGGATAGTGCCTGCGGAACGAACAGTGAGGTTATTTTTTTCATTTGGCATCAGCGGGAGAGTGTAAATTCAAAAGCTCTTCAGCTGTGTTCATTCACTTCGGGCGAGCGGGAAGGTTTTTTACCCGCTCGCGCTGCTCGATGAACACTTTCGGTTTGGGGCATAAAAGCCTTTTCAACCCCTTCGACGCGCATGACGGAGCGGTTCCGTCATGCTCGTCGGTTGCGCTGTGCGCATGACGGAACCGCTCCGTCATGGCCCCGCCCGCGCACAGAACATTCAGCGCGGCGCGGAAATCCGCCCCGCGCTGAAGGGTTTAAGAATAATCAGGGCGCATAATACATTTTGACATTACAGGCAACAATATCTGAGAGATTTATAGATAATTACTCACCAGGTTCGAGTGAGGAGACATGAAGGAAGATTAGTGTCTTTGAGCCCCGTAGGACCGTCTCATGACGCGGCGGCCATTTTTGATTGGTTTTAAGAGGTATTTTTCTATTTTACTTTAGCGGCCATCTTTTGGACAAGCAAAAGAGGCTGTAAGCTCGTTTTTTCAGTCACACTGTGGAGGTCAGGAGTTGATCTGGAGTTCATGTTAGAGTAAGGTGAATTAAGAAGTTCTTTTTCAATCTCTTGAGTAGAATTTGGACATTTTAGAATTTATTTGAAGAGCTTTATAGTTTCAAGATAAAATGGAGCTCCGTAATGATAATGGTGATTCAGTTGATCTGAAAGTTAAGGAAAGCGTTGATAAGGCTATGTCTGCACTTGCGTCACAACTAGGTAAAAAGTTGGACGAGTGTATGGAAAAGTTAGAGTGCAGATTTGGTAGCAGAAATAATGATGAGCAATTTTGGTCTGTGGAGACCCAAACACAATTCAGCATCCAATCTCTCCACAATGGGTCCCAGGCAAACATGTGGCACAGTAAGCTGAATATTGGATTAGAAAAGAAATGCATAAAGAGGTTAGGAATAGACCACGGTCCGAGTGTCCAACCCCCTCTTTGGCAAATAAGGTGGCTTATACACCGGAATTGGATGCCAAAATGTTGACCTTTTTAAATAAATTGGGGAGAGACCCAAGAAGGGGACTCGATAAAGGTTTGAAGGGGTGCCAGGACCGCCTTCTTGATGTTTTTGGTCCGTTGACTAGAATATTTGATTTATGTGAAAAGGCGTATTAGAAAGAAGGTACAGTCAATGCTGAGGAGCTTCGGCAATGGATACAAAGAGACGTATGTTTGCTTGGGAATGCCAACACTTTCCTGTGTATTGAGCGCAGAAAAATCTTGCTCATGAAAATTGATCCCAAGTTAGCAGAGCTAGCATGTAAGGAGTCGGGTCAAGAGGCTAATGGTTTGTTATTTGGAGACGAGTTCGTTAAAGAGATGGCTCGGTATGCAGGGGCCTTTAATTCAATCCAGAAGGTCCAGAAGGACATAAGAAAGGTTTTAGGAACGGCCAGGAGAATGCGGGGTCGATTCCCCGGCCGTGGTGTTGGAATTTCGTGAGGCTCCTTCTCCCGTGGTTTCAGACCCGGTAGTTTTCAATCTGCAAGCTACACTCCTGGATTCTACCCACGGAGGCAGAGAGAAAGAGGTCGTTTTAGAGGAGAGAGAAGAACAAGATTTCAAGGTATGTTTGGCAAAATACCTTTTGTCTTTTTCGGAAGGAGGGGGTGGCAGACTTGCCCATTTTTTAGATAGGTGGAAAGAAATAACCTCCAATCCTTGGGTGTTACAGACAGTTTGTGGTTACTGAATAGACTTAGCAGCGAATCCAGTTCTGGTAAAACGTCCAGCTCAGTTAAGATTTGCAAAGGAGCAAGAGGAAATGGTGAGTCAAGAGGTCAGAGAGTTGGTAAGGAAGGGTGCCATAGAGGAAGCAGACAGTTCCTACGTTGGGTTTGTAAGTAATCTTTTTCTTGTGGAGAAGAAGGACAAGAGCATGAGGCCAGTGATACATCTGAAGTCTCTAAACAAATGGGTAGAATATAACCATTTGAAAATGGAGGGTGTTCACATGTCGAAGGACATTTTAAGGAAAGGGTATGGGCTGACTCGCCTAGACTTAAAGGATGCTTACTTGACTAATCTGGTCTGTGTCGAACAGAGAAACCTTTTAAAATTTCAATGGCAAGGGACCATGTGGAGATTCAAGAGCCTCCCTTTTGGTTTGACATCTGCTCCTTGGTGTTTTACAAAGGTGATGCGACCTATGGCGGCATGGTTACGTTCGAGGGGGATAAGGTTGATAATTTACTTAGACGATATCCTTAAGTCAGAGAGCAGGGAACTGGCTTTGGAGCATACAAATTTGGCAGTTTGTGCGATAGAGGATTTTGGATTTGTAGTAAACAGGAAGAAGTCGTGCTTGAGACCCAGCCAGGAGACTGTTTTCCTGGGGTTTCAGATTTGGACATTGGACTGTGTGTTGAGGTCACCGATGGAGAAGGTGAGGAAAATACGCAGGGAATTGCGAAGAATGTTGGTAAGCAAATGGGTGACCTTGAGACAGGTAGCGAGAGTTCTAGGACTTCTTTCAGCCTCCATTCAGGCAGTTTTTCCGGCTCCCTTACATTATCGAGCTCTTCAGAGGCTAAAGACTTTGTATTTGCACAAAGGAGTGAGTTATTCACAAAGAGTGCAGATAGATTCAGAAGCACAGGAGGAACTAGCGTGGTGGTTGGAGAATCTCGAGGCTTGGCATGGAAGAGCAATCTTTGGACCAACCACAGACATAGTAATAGAATCAGATGCCAGTCTTCAGGGCTGGGGAGCCAGATGTGGTTCATTGACAACAAGAGGGAAGTGGACAGGACAGGAGAGAAAGATGCATATCAACTACCTAGAGTTGTTGGTAGGATCTTTTGTGGCAAGGAGTTTTGTCAGGAATAAGGCAAAATGTTGTGTTCTCTTAAGGATGGACAACATTTCCGCAGTGAGATATGTGAACAAATTGGGGGGTCCGCGCTCAAAAGCTTTAGCGGATTTGGCAAAGAAGTTTTGGCATTTCTGTCTCAGCAGAAACATTATGATACAAGCTCAATACTTACCGGGGTGAGCAATACCACTGCAGATTGGAATTCAAGGCAGCTGAAGGATTTCAGCGATTGGAGACTGAACAGGAAAGTGTTTTTGTTGTTAGACAAGAAGTGGGGCCCGCTGCTGGTGGATCTTTTTGCAAACAGAGTAAATGCTCAGACTCCCAGATTTTACAGTTGGAGGCTGGACCCAGCTGCGGAGGAGGTGGACGCTTTCCTGCAAGTATGGAGCAAGTCTCTGTGTTACGCGTTCCCTCCATTTGCTCTGACTCAGAGAGTCTTATTGAAAGTGAAAAAGGAAAGGGCAGAGATAGTGTTAATAGCCCCGTTTTGTAATTCCCAAGTTTGGTACCCGGATTTTATGGAAATGTTGATTGCCGACCCAGTACTTCTTCCGAATGTCCCGGATTTGTTGACCAGCGCTTCAGGTGATTTTCACAAATGAGTCCTTCAGGGACATTTAAGGCTAATGGCTTGGTTGATTTCGGGAGAGCCTGGCAAATGCCGGGCTTATCATTGGAAGCTTCAACGCTCATTAAGGAGTCATGGGCTCCAGGGACATCAAAGGCCTACAGGTTGGCTTGGAGAAGATGGGTTTGTTGTTGTACTTCGAGGGGTGTGGATCCGGTATCGGTGGCAGTAGTTAATTACTTGACTGAGGTTTTTTTTCTAGATGGGAAATCTTACAGTACTGTTAACATTTGCAGGTCCGCTATTTCGGCAGGTCACGATCTGGTAGATAGCTTACCAATTGGTCAACATGATGTGATTAGGAAGCTCCTGCAGGGTGTGAGGATTAAATCACCTCCGGGAGCTAAGTATTCATCCCTTTGGGATGTGGATATTGTTTTGAAGGAATTATTAAGTTGGAGAGAGAACAAGTTTTTGGATCTAAGGGCTCTTTCTTTGAAGTTGGTTATGTTGTTATGTCTGATTTAGTTCAGAAGAGTTTCAGATGTGAGAGCGCTAGAGATTACAGGACGAAGGTTTGTTCCAGAAGGTGTTTGCTTCAATATCTATAAGAGAACTAAAATGATGTCTAGAACAATTTTTTATCCTTGCTTTGATGATTGTAGGAAGCTGTGCGTGGTGAGATGTTTACGCGAATATGAGAGAAGGACCGAATGTTTGCGATGCAATGCAAATTCTCAATTGAAAATTTCTTACAGAACCCCACACAAGGCGGTCTCGGCATCTACCTTGGTCCGCTGGGTAAAAGAGGTCATGAGTAGAGCAGGGATTGATCTAACTAAATTTGGTGCCCATTCTGTTAGGGGGGCTATGGCTTCTAAAGCTCTCCTTTTGGGTGGGAGTTTAACAGGAATATTAGCTGTGGCTGATTGGTCATCTGACTCTGTGTTCAAAAAGTTTTACTTCAAGCCTGTGGATTGTCCAGTAGGGAAAATGATGGCAAGGCTTTAAACATGCACAATATTGGCCTCCGTGCCCTGCTATACAATTCAGATTTTCCACAGCTAGGGTGGGTAGAAAATCATGATTTTTTTAAAAACACGGAAGCTGATGTTATCCTATCCTTCTGTTTTTCCCACCCATTAATGTTCTTTGTTTGTGATTCTTTGCAGGAGGAGAGTACAAGAAGTAGTTTTGAAGAAAGAAAAGGATCTTTGCGATTTTAGGTTCTTATTTTTGTAGTAACTGTTTTATTCATGGTTCGAACTTTCAGACATATTCGCAGCATAAAGAAGGATGATGGCTGACTCACACTGGATTAAAAAGACATTAGAATGTTTGACTTTACTACTCTAAGTTCTATTTCATTGTTTTGTAAGTTGCTGCTGTGAGTTGGCAATTAAAGAGATATGCATAATATCAGCCTCTGTGTCTTTAATAAAATCATGATTTTCTACCCACCCTAGCTGTGGAAAATCTGAATTTTCTCCTGAAGTGGGGAAAAGTGTTTAAGGACACCATTATTCAACATCGCTGCCTTGTATTTTCTTGGAAATATGCATTTTTTACTTTATGGAAATCCCTCTCCAGTAGAAAAGAGGTTTAATGATTCTGCGATGAAATCCATTTGGTTTGTGTAGGATGGCAACACATCACTAGAAGGTTCTATATTGCATGCGTGCACATAAAGGAGCACAGAAGCTGCAGAGTTCGGGATCTATCCTCTACAATTCTCTCCAGTGCTACTGCTGCTCCGGAGTGCTTTTATTGGTATAATAACAGCATGACTCCGAATGAAGAGCAGATGGTGTGCACGAATGGCAACTGGGTTTAGAGAATGGAGAAGGGATTAGACCAAATTCCTGCTTTCCAGACTGTGTGGGTGCTCCAGAGGAGATGGATAAGAACGAAGAACCATATAGAAGAGATAGAATGGGGTCAGACTTGGATGATAACTGACCCAGGTTGCGGGTCATTGACATAAGTCTCAACATGGATGGACAAACATGTTAAGCAAGAAGAGATACAGGAATGACTCTCCTCTACGGAAGCAGATAAAAGTATCTCAAATTAGATTCAGAGGGAAGAAATGCTTTTCCATAAAACTATCCCAAGCTTTGCAACCAACACAATTCTGAAAAATAAAAGTTTGAAGAAAAGGTGAGGGGACTGTGACTGTGGTATGTAAAGCAGTAGAGAGGTCTAGGAGCATGAATACTGTTGTATTTAAGGTCTGTATTGGACAAAGATTCCTTTTCCCCTGTGAGCTATTTACCCAAAGGACCAAAGCTTAGCATTCCAGCGGTCGATCTTAAAGCTGGGGAAACGGGTTCGAGTCCCGGCAACGACGTTCAACATCCTGTGATTCTGGGCAAATCCCTTAATCTCCACGTGCCTAACAAAAAATTAATGTGTCCTCATGTAACGCAACTGGTGCTCATGTAAAGCGCTCTGATACCTGATGTCTCGGGTCTAGTTCGCGCTATATAAAACTCAAAAAACGATTCCCCTGCTCGGCTATGACAGCACAGCAAGACCCTCCTTACCAAGTACCAAGTGATTCAAGCACCGTCGAGATTTCATGCTGTTGTTCCCTTTGTGTGCATCACAAACTTCACCGGCTTCCTATCAAGCAGTGGGTCAAGTTCAAAGCCCTTTGTATTGTACATAAGGTCTTAAAGAGTGATACTCCGGTATATGTTACCAGATGCACACCGACCCGAAGACCACCCTCAGAGGCACCCTGATCTACCGACCCCCTGGACCACGCACGCAATTCAGCGAGGACATCGCCGACTTCGTCAGCCCGCATGCCCTCCCCTCCGCTGACTACATCCTCCTGGGAGACCTCAACTTCCATCTGGAGAACAACAACGACCACAACACCAGCGCCCTGCTCGACAACCTCGCCAACCTGGGACTCAAGCAACTGGTGTCCACCCCCACCCACCTCGCCGGACACACACTCGACGCCGTCTTCTCATCCAGCACAGACATCGACTTCAGCCACGCCACAGAGCTTCATTGGACGGACCACAGCTGCGTCCACTTCACCTTCGAGAGAACGACGACCCACCAACACCAGCAACACACCGCCCGCAGAAGCTGGAACAAGATCACAGCAGACCAGCTCGCAACCTCCCTGAGCCAACACCCTCCGGCCAGCTCAGCGAACCCCAGCCAGGCCGCCGATAACATCACGAAGTGGATCAGCAACTGCGCGGACGAGCTCGCCCCGCTGAGGACCCCGCCCAACAGACCCGGCAGCAAGAAGGCCCCATGGTTCACCGACGAACTCAAGAGCTCCAAGAAGAACTGCCGAGCCCTCGAGAAAGTCTGGAAAAGGGACCCGACACCGGACAACAGGACCTCCTACAAACTGGCCACCCGGAAACACCACCAGCTGATCCGCGCCGCCAAAAGAACAGCATTCAAGGACCGGCTGGACAACAACGCACACAACAGCAAGGAACTCTTCAACATCGTGAAAGAGCTCTCCAACCCCAACGCAGGAAACAACGACATCACCCCATCACAAGACCTCTGCAACTCCCTCGCCTCATACTTCCACAACAAGATCACGGACATACACAGCAGTTTCAACAACCAACCAACGCACACCACGGCCGACCAGCCACCCCCCCCCACCACCACCCTCCACGCCTGGACCCCGATCAGCACAGAAGACACCATCCGCACGATGAACTCCATCCACTCCGGATCACCAACCGACCCCTGCCCTCACCACGTCTTCAACAAGGCCGACGCTGTCATCGCACCCCACCTGAGAGACATCATCAACACATCCTTCGACACCGCCATCTTCCCTGAAAGCTGGAAACACGCCGAACTCAGCGCTCTACTCAAGAAACCAACAGCGGACCCCACCGACCTCAAGAACTACCGCCCCATCTCGCTTCTCCCGTTCCCAGCCAAAGTCATCGAGAAGACCGTCAACAAGCAGATGGCCGCCTTCCTCGAGACGAACGGATCCCTCGACCCCTCACAGTCCGGCTTCCGAGCCAAACACAGCACCGAGACCGCCCTCATCGCCGCCACAGATGACATCCGAGCCCTGATGGACAACGGAGAAACAGCGGCCCTCATCCTCCTAGACCTCTCCGCGGCATTCGACACGGTCTGCCACCGCACCCTAATACGGCGCCTCAGCAACATCGGAATCCAGGACAAGGCGCTGGAATGGATCATCTCCTTCCTCAACGGAAGAACACAGCGAGTCCGCCTACCACCGTACAAGTCAGAGGCCTCCGAAGTCATCTGCGGCGTCCCCCAAGGATCATCCCTGAGCCCCACCCTCTTCAACGTCTACATGAGCCCCCTCGCGGCCATCGTACGCAAACACCACCTCAGCATCATCTCCTACGCCGACGACACACAGCTGATCCTCTCCCTGACCAACGACCCCGCCGCCGCCAGAGCCAACCTGCACGAAGGGATGAAAGAGGTAGCCGAGTGGATGACGACCAGCCGCCTGAAACTGAACTCGGACAAGACGGAAGTCCTCATCCTGGGCCCTTCACCCTCCGCCTGGGACGACTCCTGGTGGCCCCCCGCCCTGGGCACCGCACCCAAACCAACTGACCATGCACGAAACCTGGGCTTCATCCTGGACTCCTCCCTCTCCATGACCAGACAAGTCAACAGCGTCTCCTCGGCGTGCTTCAACATCCTACGCATGCTACGGAAGATCTTCTGGTGGATCCCCACAGAGACCAGGAAGACCGTCACCCAGGCCCTCGTCACCAGCCGACTGGACTACGGCAACGCCCTCTACGCCGGGACCACCGCCAAGCTCCAGAAGAGACTCCAGCGGATCCAAAACGCCTCAGCCAGACTCATCCTCGACATCCCACGATCCAGCCACATCTCCGGACATCTGAGAGGCCTTCACTGGCTCCCCGTCAACAAGAGAATCACATTCCGCCTCCTCACCCACGCACACAAAGCCCTACACGACCAAGGCCCGAGCTACCTCAACAGCCGAGTCAACTTCTACGCTCCCAAACGCCACCTCCGATCAGCTAACCACGCCCTCGCCGCTGTCCCCCGCATCCGAAGAGCGACTACAGGAGGAAGATCCTTCTCCTACCTGGCCGCCAAGACCTGGAACTCCCTCCCGTCCGACCTGCGCCTGACCCAAGACCACCTCTCCTTCAGGAAGAAGCTGAAGACCTGGCTGTTCGAGCAGTAGCGGCACCACCCCTCCCCAGCGCCTTGAGACCCTACGGGTATGTAGCGCGCTCTATAAGTGTCACTGATTGATTGATTGATTGATTGATGCTCCCAAATCTATAATCCATTCAGAATGCTGCACTCTTTTGCAATGTTTTTCTTGACTCTCCGAAGGGGGCAAGAACCAAGAAGTGGGAGTCTGGGTTTTTTGTTTACCACGGCTAGGCTTTGGAATGTACCCTATGTTCCAACAACATCTTGAAACCAGGCTCTTTCGTCAGGCGCATCTATTGTAACACAGCTTCGGGTCTCCCTTTTTGTTAAGCTGCTGCATGGTTCATCTATTAGTAATTCCAATGACACAAGACCCATCTGAATCTGTTTGAAAGTCCATCCGTAAATCATATCTTTAAAGGGGGTGGAGGGTAATCTCAAGAAGTAAACATACAACATCAAGTGCATCAGACGTCATTGAAAAAAAACTATGCTCACTTCTACAACCAAGCTTCTAGCGAATCAAGCCACACAGATGTGTACAAACCACGTTACTATTCGCGCCAAATGTTTAAAGGGAAAATCTAACGGTCAACACACACATACATGACTGGATCATCTTTTAAAAAGGCTGTGCTGAATGTCCTTGGAAAAATAGCAAGGCAGACTGCCACAAGGTGTAGCAAAAGCAATCCATCTAAAGCTTGCAATACATCTGTCATCAAGCAGTAGAACACAGTGGACCAAGAAGAAACAAGGGATGCTAGCAGCGTACATCATTGATCGAAGCAGACATAGTCCACAAGCTAGCAGCGTACATCACTGATCAAAGCAGACATGGTCCACAAGCTAGCAGTGTACATCACTGATCGAAGCAGACATGATTCACATGCTAGCAGCGTACATCACTTATCGAAGCAGACATGGTCCACAAGCTAGCAGCGTACATCACTGATCGAAGCAGACATGGTCCACAAGCTAGCAGCATACATCACTAATCGAAGCAGACATGGTTCACAAGCTAGCAGCGTACATCACTGATCGAAGCAATTAGACACTGGCGACATGCTTGGGAGGGTGGTTGGGGTGGGGGGTTCTGTTGGGGGAGTTTTGGCAGGGAGAGGGGTGGGGGGTCTTTTGATTGCGTTACACCATGGTAATGGATCACCCTTGTGGACGGACTGCATTACTGCACAGACGCCTTATGAGAAGAGAGGTATGCCGTTGTGCTCCGATTGGCGGGCTGGTCGTTATCCTTCATCCTGGCTTATCTGGGTGGCCAGTTAGCGGGCAGGGGGTTTGAATGTGTTACCTTCTGAAATTCAATAAAAGTCTGTTTAAAAAAAAAATAAAAAATCACTGATCGAAGCAGACATGATTCACAAGCTAGCAGCGTACATCACTAATCGAAGAAGACATGATTCACAAGCTAGCGCTGTACATCACTGTTCGAAGCAGATATGGTCCACAAGCTAGCAGCGTACATCACTAATCGAAGCAGACATGGTCCACAAGCTAGCAGCGTACATCACTGATCGAAGCAGGTATGATTCACAAGCTAGCAGCGTACATCACTAATCGAAGCAGACATGGTTCACAAGCTAGCAGCGTACATCACTGATCGAAGCAGGTATGATTCACAAGCTTGCAGCGTACATCACTAATCGAAGCAGACATGATTCACAAGCTAGCGCTGTACATCACTGATCGAAGCAGACATGGTCCACAAGCTAGCAGCGTACATCACTAATCGAAGCAGACATGGTCCACAAGCTAGCAGCGTACATCACTGATCGAAGCAGGTATGATTCACAAGCTAGCAGCGTACATCACTAATCGAAGCAGACGTGGTCCACAAGCTAGCAGCGTACATCACTGATCGAAGCAGGTATGATTCACAAGCTAGCAGCGTACATCACTAATCGAAGCAGACATGGTCCACAAGCTAGCAGCGTACATCACTGATCGAAGCAGGTATGATTCACAAGCTAGCAGCGTACATCACTGATCGAAAGAGACATGATTCATATGCTAGCATTGTACATCACTGATCGAAGCCGACATGGTCCACAAGCTAGCAGCGTACATCACTAATCGAAGCAGACATGGTTCACAAGCTAGCAGCGTACATCACTGATCGAAAGAGACAGGATTCATATGCTAGCATTGTACATCACTGATCGAAGCCGACATGGTCCACAAGCTAGCAGCGTACATCACTAATCGAAGCAGACATGGTCCACAAGCTAGCAACGTTCATCAATAATCGAAGCAGACATGGTCCACAAGCTAGCAGCTTACATCACTGATCGAAGCAGACATGATTCACAAGCTAGCAGCGTACATCACTTATCGAAGCAGACATGGTCCACAAGCTAGCAGTGTATATCACTAATCGAAGCAGACATGATTCACAAGCTAGCACTGTACATCACTGATCGAAGCAGACATGGTCCACAAGCTAGCAGTGTACATCACTGATCAAAGCAGACATGGTTCAAAAGCTAGCATTGTACATCACTGATCAAAGCAGACATGGTACACAAGCTAGCAGTGTACATCATTGATCAAAGCAGACATGGTACACAAGCTAGCATTGTACATCGATAATCGAAGCAGAGTGGTCCACTGCAGCAGAGTGGAGCAAGATAAAAAGAGTAGGACAGAACCAGGGACAGTAGCGGGTCATACTACTGAGTGATGTAGACAAGGTGCGCTGCAACAGAGTGGACCAAGATGTAAAGAGTGGAACAGAAAATGGGATGCTAGCAGCGTACATCACTGATCAAAGCTGACACAGGCTGCATGCTATTGGCGTACATCACTGATAGAAGCACACATGGTCTATTGTGAGAGATCTAGGAGGGGCAAACTAAAGGCTAACAAAAGAGTGAATAAATGCTGCTCCCTCAATGAGTCAACAAGGCATCAAACAAATCAAGAGAGCATTTTTCAAGTATCGGCAGCCAGCCATAATCCTTAAACAAGCATTGGCATAGCCAATAGGTCTCGCCTTTAGGACCTTATAAGTATTTAGTTATGCAGCACAATATCTTTGGTGCAACAACATTAACTGTTGCATGGTTAAACACTTATAAGGTCCCAAAGGCGAGACCTATTGGCTATGCCAATGCTTTTTCTGCGGGTGGTCACCCCCCAGAGAGCTCCAACTGTCTTTGCCCACAGTTCTCAACCAGAAACACGACCTTATTTGACATGCATCCGGCCTAAATGATAAAACTGTGATGTTGTTGAAGGAAATAGCCATGTGAGCAGCACTCCCACCCACAGTACTTGGAAACCTGGAGCGCAAATCCCTTGACATAGAATTCCAAGCAGAAGTGTTCTTGAACTTTCAAGATTTTGTCATGGGCATCATTTATGGGTGCAACGGTGACCCCCTGGTCTCAGTGGAGTAAGGATGGGGTCAGAAACAGGAGTGATACCAAGCTCTAATGAGCCTTGTTTACTTTCTGTACCTCTCACCTACATCATTTGAAAGTAAAGTCATGAAAGTTCTAACCAGTAGCAGGTTGTAAGCTAAGATACACACTTGCAAAACAATTATTTATTTCTGAAAGTGGAACCAACCCTAGTAAAAGGTGGTCTCGGTCACTCCTCCACCCCCTGAGTGCGTAAAGGGAGCAAGAAATAAGAAGTACAGCAGAGGGGGAGAAATGGGTAAAAGAGAAACTATGAGGGGACAAATACGGAAGGAAGAGCATGATGAGGACACTAAAGAGAGACAGGTGAGAGACTGAAAGATAGGGGTGTGATAGAGAGAGGGATTAAATACATAAGAGAAGGGTGACAGGTGTAAATTGAAGATAGACATGTGAAAAAGAATGAGGCAGGTGACAGCGAAAGGTGATATGCACATAGACAGGTGACAAAGAGACAGTCAAGAATCCGAGAGAGAGGAAAAGTGGCGATATTGGATGACAGTATGAGAGTTGTGATCTACAGAGGCAGATGCCGAAGAGAGACAGGAAGAGAGGAGAGACAGATGTGAGAGAGGTGCGATAAAGAGAGATTACAAAGACCGCTGAAAGGGCGGGTTGGTTGACAGGTGAGAAAGTACAGATGAAAGAAGGGAGACAATTGAGAGTGTGGTGATAAAGTAACAGACAGGTTATGTCGTTTATAATGAGAGAGAAAGAAAGAGAAACTGGTGATAAGAAGACACAGGTTAGAAAAAACAGCTGGGGGAGAGGCAGGAATGAGGAAAGGTGAGAGGTATGGACCTGAAATAAGACTGGTGCGAAAGAGACAGATAAGGGGTTATAAGAGAGGTGGAAGACAGGTGAAATAGGTGAAAAAGTGACAGAACAGGTAAGAAAGTCAGTTGAGACTCCTTCAGATACAGATCTACAAAACGGCATCAAATATTTTCGCCCTGCCACATCCAAGTGAGTCGAGTGGTGCCCACCGGAACAGGTTTTTTCATATATTGTTTTTAAATCCAGACAAACTATCATCCGCTCAATAGCTGATAAAGAACAAACTGAGGCAGGATGAGCAAGCATCATTTATTCACAGCTAGGCTGAACATCTTCACCTTTAGAGACAAAAAAAACCATTGATGAGGTTTCTTGAATCATAAACATGTACCGAATAACACGCTGTGATCTTGATATGATATTTTGCTCCTGCTCTCAGGAAGACTAAGGGGCCCATTTCATGTTAGATGGGATATTGTTCTCCAGCTTTACTGGGTGCAGAAATGCAAATGGTAAAAAACAAATTTCTTTCTGTTGAATCGGGACACACATGTAAAATTGAACTTGGTAATTCCATATCAAGCATGATTTCCCCGATTTTGGACCCAATAACTCATGACTCCTTGTAATTGGGGAAGACAGTGACTGAAGTCATTAACTTTGGCCCAGACGTCCGCTCACCTCGTTAACAAGCATTCCTCTTATCTAAAGAGTGAGGCGTAGTTTGGAGGGTAAAAGAAGGGAGAGAGAAAGTTAGAGAGGCTATGAACGAGTACACTAGGGAA
Organism: Triturus cristatus; assembly: GCF_964204655.1. Classification (NCBI taxonomy): domain Eukaryota; kingdom Metazoa; phylum Chordata; class Amphibia; order Caudata; family Salamandridae; genus Triturus; species Triturus cristatus. The sequence goes on along the minus strand of NC_140585.1, from coordinate 30,141,623 downwards.
AACTGTGAAAAAAGTACACCAACTGCAATGAACTGGAAACAAACGCGCACACACACACGTAAAAGAACTGTAAAAAGCACATTTATTAAATTTACCGACCGTTTGAGAAGTTCTTTGCAAAGGGTAACGAAGTCCATGGCTGACTGTGGTCCAGAAACTCGGGCTGACAGAGTCTGCAGGCCTGGGAAACAACGTCACTCTCCCAACAAGCCATCTCCGTGGAGCAAGTCAGCAACGAGGTGTGTGCGCGCGCGTTAGGCAGCCGGGGTCGGCAGCGGCGGGGTGTGCGCGCGCGTGTGTCTGTGTGTGCGTCTGCGCGTCCACAGACCCCGATCGCTGCGCGTGCCCCGGTCTGTCTCCCTTGGGAGGCAACTAGGCAACAATAGTACTCGTTGGCGGCAGCGCTTCGCGCTGCAACGCCAGCGAGACCTAAAAATGTGTACAGTTTGGAACCAATCGAGACGTGCTGCTAATCAAGCCAAAGGCAACAACAGTTTGCAAAGCCATTAAAAGCAGTCCTAAACCAAGCCCATTTCAATCCTACCCCATTACTCTGTTATTACCCATTTCCTCATTTAGTGCCTTCCAACCTAAGTAAGTGGAGGAAGTGTCGAGGCTGGTTCTTAAAACCAAAGCCTCCAACTGTATGGCAGAGTCATAGGCAGCTGCATGGCTGCAACACTCACTGCTGACATTTCATTTTGAACAGACCAAAAAATGCTATTATCACACTCCTCTTTCATAAAGTAACAAATACCCTCTCGTATTAAATAAATTAACCACCCTGCAGCCAATCGAAATCTGCGGTGAAGCGGTTTCTGTAGAACAATCAATTGTTTGTGAAAGCAGACTGATGCCTGCATCAGAAAGGAAGAGAGACACGACTGGTACGAAGGAAGGTGGTGCTGCAGCAGGCACCACTACTTATTTTAGCAATAGTGCTGAACCTGGCCAAAGTGCTCCTTGCTGCAATGTCAACGGCTCTTCAGGTGAGCTACAAGATGGTCCTCACAGTGCATGTTTGCAGGAACGCTGTGGTGCTCTAGTAACTCGGTCACACTGTAAAAACTGTTGCCCAGCCTTGCCCATGAACATAAAAAACCCACATACTCAAGCATGGGGGGCTTAGGTGAGTAGTGTGCTGAAGTGAAGTAGCAGGCGAGGCTGTAGTTGTGATTGAAGAGGTTTATTCAAGTGGTTGAAAAGCACACCAGCCACACATATCTAACCACCACCAGGCTCCCTCGTAGTTCTCATTAGGAATCTCTACCCTCACTATGGGAACCGCACATAAGCGTTCCATTCAACATCAACATTCTGGTTAAGCACTCAGTGACTTACAACACGTGTCACTGAGAGTTACCGTGCTAGATACTACACACCTCCCACCTTTCCAACAAATTGAACACCAAGTATCATAGAAAAAAGAGCATGACAAAATAAGTAAGAACAACAAAAAAAAACGTAACGTATGAAAACTATAAGATATTAGAAAATCAAACAAACTCCTTGAGATATAGGGGTTTTCTAGAGACCCTCAAAATCCTCCTCAATACCTGTTTGTTGGCATTGGCCTCACGGCCCACATACTCACTGTCGTCAGTGGTAAAGTTAGTACGCCTCGCACTCTCACAGCCATCATCATCATTCTTCATATATGACTTTACCACACATCCTAAGTTCCAAATTCAATGGTCCTTAGTTCTTACAGCATTCTTGAAAACTTTAATGACCCTTGTCAGAGAAGAAGATTTAAAGCCTGAGCCGGAAGCACCACCACAGTGATTTTTTAATCTTCACCCAGTCACCGACACAAATCACAGTTTTCTTTGCCGCTTTGCGAGCATCAAACCACACCTTCCTTTCAGATGCTTTCTTACGCTCCCATAGATCCTTTAACCTCTCCTTTTGGTTTGCACTCAAGTCATCACACACCTTGCCATGAACCCAAGATGGGCAGACCAAGGTATTCGCTTTCCTACGCTTAACCAGCTCAAAGGGAGAGAACCCTGTGATGGAATGCGGGGTTACCCTGTAGTTCTTTATTTTACATAACAACTCTCTCTTCCAACATACATTACTCACAATTGCCTGCTGTATCATCTCTTTCAGTACCTTGTTCAACCTCTCCATCATATAGTGCTGACTTCTTGTGTTTAATGCCCCTTTTAGACAATAATAAGGCTACCTGGCTTTTGGTTTAAACCTATAATCACTGGAAAAAACCCCAAAGAAAGGAAACGAGCCATCACCTGTGAAAACATATAAACACTGAAAAAACACATTTACAACCACAAACTAAGTGCCATTCAAAGAAAGGAAAAGATGAGTGATAGAATCATTTGTATTTATTTCTGAAGGGGCCAATTCAATGCAGGTTTGGTACACAGGGCAGCAGCAAGAAAGACTGCTCCAACATTATTCTGCTTGAGTTTTGTTGTTTAGGAATGTCACTAAAATATTGTCTCTTCTTCCTTCTGCTTTTTCAGTTTTGTGGTCTTTGGTCTCAAGATGCAGTGTTTAGAAACATGTTTTAGGTCTTATTTAGTTATTTAGTTATTTTATAAACTGTAGAGAATCAGGAAATATCAAAATCATATTTGATATTTTGGCAACATTTGATTTCACTGATGGGTAAAATTGCTGATTTCATAAGAATCTTTCCTAATATGTACCATTACATTTACTCACAGACAGAGAATGGGTGAAAGCCTTTGATACATCAGTCCCCTTTTCTAGCAAGTCAGTATTGATTGTAGGTGAATTGCAAAACACCCCTGGTTTTAAACATTCAATGCAAGGTATAGTGACAGGTATATGTGAAAAGAAAGTTGCCACCAAACATCTGAGATAGTGGTGAAAACATGATAACAGACTTTTAGAAAACATGGAACACAGTGTCACTTGGAATGCTGCTGAAAAAAGTTCATATGAAGTTAAAAAAAGATTGGAGTGATATTGTTTGTATTTGCAGTACTTGAGCTACGTATATGAAAAAGTTGTATGATGACCTGTCAAAATCCATACCTGAGCTGAAGTGCTTCTCTGTAAGAGATCCTTGTCACTTGCTAGATGGTATGCTGAAAGCATCTTTACAATCTTCAGAGGTATTGAAGAATGCTATTGACTTTTTAGTCTATTCTGGTGCACTGTTTCGTTATGCCCAAGAACTAAAAAGAAAATATTTCTCATTTTGTGCTTTGCGTGGCATCAAAGAAATAGCCATCCCAACTGTGTCATTTAGCTGGTGGTTCTCAGTCCTAGAGGCTGTGAATGCCATATTATCCATGTGGTGACCGTTTACGGAATTTGCACTCAGTGATGATACCAAAGGCAAGAAATATGATGATCTTTGGTCATATATTGATAGTGATGTGAAAAAATTACAGTCTACTGCATGTTTAGGTTTTTACAGGAAAACATGAATGCTGTAGTGAAAATAATCAGTCTGAAAACCCCCTTGCCTATCAAGTGTTCAGTGTAATTGGTGTAGATGTGAAACATCTCCTTGAGAGTAGGCTGGGTGACACTTTTCGTGTTTCTGGCAATGCAACATGCTCCATGTTAGAATTCTTGCCACTTGGTAAGCAAAGAAATGTTGAGAAGCAATTCAGGAAATTTTATTTTACTGTCTATGGAAAATGGCTTGCAATGATGCATAGAAATGTCCGTTCGCCAACCATGGCATTTAAAGTTAATGAAGCCTCACTGAGGTACTCTGCACAAGTTCTAGATCCCTTCTGAATTTTCTCTAAGCTTTGAAAAGAACTGCTTCAATTTTGTTTGCTTCAATAACTGAGGACATATGTGCCAAAATCAATGTATATGTTGCAGAACATGTCCTAGAGAATCTCAATCTTCAGGTGTACCAGTATTGGCATGAAAAGCTATGTCATTGGCCAGAGCTGGCAAATTGTGTACTGGCTGTTTTGGCGTTGCCTGTCTCAGGTGCCAATCTTGAGAGGGTCTTTTCACAGATAAATGTTTACTTAGGCAGGAAATAGTGAGCGCATGACCAAAGAATTACTACATAAGTATTGTATGGTGTACTACAATAAGTTTCATTTGTAAAAAATTATTCGGACCTCATATACCCTGTACACACGCTATCTATACACATATAGCGCAGAAAGCAAGCAATAATTAAAAGCAAAGCATTCCATAAACACTGGAAAAACACTTTCTGTTGTTTTTAATGGTGCAAAAATGTGTAACCACTGATAACCACTGTTTTTTTAAGCTCCTGAAAAAACTGAAAAAGCCCCACCAAAATAGTCCAAAATTACAAACTGAAAACAGAAAAGCCTAACAATAATTCTTCAATGTCAGCACACCGTTGTCAGTTAAAAAAAGATGCAGGAAAGCCCTCTCTCTCTCAAAGACTTGTTCCAAGAACGCGATAACATCACGAGTCTCAATAGAGTTGGTTATGGCATGTAGTTCCTATATCCCTGATAGGCTCTGCGCATTGGAATAATATACACTATAGATTTGACATAGGACTGAGGTCAGTATGTCTCAATAGAGTACATTAAACTTAATTACGTGTGTGTGCCAGCTAACTCAGAGGTCACTAGAAACTTCTCGAATAAACAAGAAGGGATTAGTTTCTGACAACCGCATAAACATGACAACATTACAACTTTGTTTCCCTTTGAGTCGGAACAATCTCAGAACCGTGGAAACAATAGATAACAGTTTCACTCAGTCAATCGTGCATGCTTCGTTTCTACAGAGTTGCACAGAAATATGGGTGTTTGAATAAAAAGGGTTTTTTGAACAGTCTTATTTCTCATGCAAGAGATATGAACTGATACAATTGCAAGACAGGCTGCGAAGTACAATATGTACAGAGTTAGCAGTAAGATAAAATAATACTGCAATAGCATGGTTTGTAGCTATGACATATATTTATAAAATACATACATAAATAACACAGGCTAAAAATGTGAATACTCATCTGATGTTTCTAAATAGTTCTACCCCAGTGTACCTAACCTAAGTGTAGTACGAGGTAAGAAGTAGGTATTGTTTTCTGAAGTATAGCTAGCTATAGCTATAGTTTTGCCAAGAGTTGCCAAAAGTTTCTCTAAGTTCTAGTCTGCTCCATACCTTAGAATGTGCGAGGTTGGAATCTCTTTCCGGGACTTGATATCTAACACCCCGCAAGGGGAGTCAGAAACACTGGAGCTGGATTCTCTGCGAGGAGGATGACAACGTTTGGTCAGTGCGTCAGGCTGGAACTCGATCTCCTTCCGAACTTGCTGTGGCGAACCGCAAGTAGGCAGTCGAGCTGGACCGTACCGGAACCGTGGTTTGCCAGGGCAAGTGCAGGTATATTTATACTTTGAAGGTGTTTAGGAATGGCTGTATTTACGTAAAAGTCGGGCATCGGAACGTCATGAATGAACCCCTAAGGAATAGATGTTCATGCATACTAAATGAGTTCTTGGAGAAATCAATATCCAAGCAAGGGAAATTCCTAAAGGCTGAAGAGTCTGGTTTTCCAAGAACTTGTTGTGACGTGGATGGACGGATGTAAGAGACCATGCCTGTATTTGGTTAGCATGGACAATGCCTAAATAAGGGCTGGATTTTCTATGCCTAAATAAGGGCAATATGAATTGTACCTATATAAGGGCATAAATCGGGAAACCTATATACGGAATCTAAATCTACACACAACAGAATGCATGTCAACAAGTACCAGTACATACTTATCAACACTGGAGCACTGAATGGGACCAAAGTTATCAAAAGCGATCTCTTGCTAAGGCTCACTGGGTATCTCTCGGTCTAAGCATGGGCTGGACCCTACACTTGAGTGTTTTTTCAGGATTACAACACTCACCACATTCCCTCACAACGCGCTCAATCTGGATGTCCATTCCGGGCCACCAATACATCTGCCTAAGTCTCTCCTTAGTTTTAGAGAGCCCTGGACAACTTTCATGAGCTAAGGAGATTGATCCCTCCCTTAACGAGAACAGAGGAATGATAGGGTCCCTCTGAACAACAGTCCACTCATCACAGACAATTCATCCCTGATTCTCCAAAAGAATTGCAGATGTACATGATTCTTGTTGTCATTGGTCCAAACACCCCCAATCCTTAGCATCACCTCTTGCAAGGTCTCATCATTGCTTAGTTTAACCAACCACTCATCCTCTCTAATCGCTCCCTCTCTTACCAAACAAACCTCCAGCTCATCTTCCATGCAAGAATCATCATCCTTTTCATTTCATTTCATTATATCTTTATTTTGATTAAAATAATCATAAAAGACAATACATACAATGATGGATAAAAAATGTTTTTGAATAAAAACACAGTGCCATATATAACAATCAAAACAGTGTGGCAAATCAGTAGTTAATGCAGTATATATGTCAAATAAAAGTAGTCAACAACAGAGAACCACTATAAAACCATATAAATACAAAAATACAGTATAAAACCAGAAAATCATTGTTGCTAAAAATTAATAATTTAGTGATGCCACACTGAAATTACATGACATTATTATGGCTATAACTAGGCTTGGGTTTCTCTTAGTTTTTTACAGCGAATGAGCCATGCCCAGCTCAGGAATATTGCCAAAGCTACAACTATAAGAGCATCAGTGGATGTCCGCAGAATCCTTAATGCCACCATAGCCGATCTAGTGCCCATGTTCATGCAAATTGGTTTCAACCATTTAAGCCTGGGGGATTTATAAGCCGGGCACGCCAAAAGAAAATGGGATATGGATTCCAGCGGAGCTGGACAAGCAGGACAATGCTCAGACCCGTTCAACCGCCATTTACAAGTAAAGGCGTTGATTGGGAGGGAGCCAACCCTAAACTGATGGTATAGTTTCCTATCCACCGGTCTGGAAATGGTATCCCAATATGCTTCAAACACGAAATCCTGTTTTTGCATCAGATAATCCATGGATAGGGTGGGCCTAGTAGTAGAAGAAACGTATTTATTCTTAACCATATCCCAATAGGTGGCCTTGAGCTCCCTTTTAGACGGAAATGGATTTTCTTCGGGGTGCTCCCACAGACTACTCATCCCCATCCCACACAGAGTGTTTTTTACATTCTGTAACCATTTGATCTTCCCCGTACAGCCAACCCCCCTGAAATCCATAATGGATTTCGCATATTGGGAAAGCTCAGGGGTAACCCAGAGTCTTCGGCAAAACGCTATTGGTCTATATTGGGCTAGATCCTCAATTCGAAGACAACCCAGATCCAGAAAAAGGGGCAATAATGGTGTGGATTGCGGAAGGCTCGTAATAGCTCTGACAAATTTGTTCTGGGCTTGTGCCAAGGAGGAGATGTTCTCGAAACCCCATAATTCCGCTCCATATTGGATTGAAATAATAACCTTGGTGTTGTATATCTTAAGAACAGGGGCCATGGGCTTGGTGAATGAGAGTTTATGTTCTTTAACAAGAGCTCCTGCCAGCTGAGCGTGTTTCAGAGCTAAAAGATCAATGTGTGGTTTCCAGCTAAGTTTCTTACCCAAGGTATTCCCCAGGTATGCAAATGCTTTTGTCTGTTCAAGAAGGACATTGTTCATGAGAACACTACTTTTAATGGTCTTATGATGGTGAAAGACCATAAACTTGGTCTTGTCCACATTAACCACAAGCCCATGGTCGCGGCAAAACACCTGGAACCTACACAATGCAGCCTGCAATCCCTTCTGCGTTTTGGATAGGATCAGGGTGTCGTCTGCGAACATGAGCAGTGGTATCCTAAGCCCCACCAAGCTAGGGGCATCTGTGTGATATGTGGAATAGTATTGAACCACCCTGTTAATAAACAGGGAGAACAATGTCGGCGTCAGGACGCATCCTTGGCGCACACCTTTTAGGACTGGGAAACTAGCTGTGACCTCGCCCTTTGGGCCCCACTGCACCTGAGCATAGTTCGAATTATGCAATTTAATTATCAAGGCTAGTAGCTCCTGAGGCATCCCTACTTCCAAAAAGGCGTGCCACATTTTATTAAGTGGCACCAAGTCAAAAGCAGACTTAAGGTCAATCAAGCGTGCATATAGAGACCCTCCTCCTATAATGACTACCTTCCAGTAAATCATAACGAACCTGAAAACCTGGTCAATGGTGCTAGTGAAAGGGCGAAAGCCTGCCTGCAATGATGACAAAATCTCATTCCCCTCAATCCACACTTGGATTCTACTGAGGACCAATCTGGCAATTATTTTCTGCAATAAGGCTAATCGGCCTATAATTGCCAGGAGACGAGCGATCACCCTTTTTATATATCGGTAATATAATGGATCCAGACCAGGTATCAGAGATAGGTGCACCACTGGCTATGGCATTGGCTATAAAAGTAATGTATTTGACCCAGTTCTCTTTGTCGTACTGGAACAAGTCAGCAGGTAAACAGTCCGGACCAGGAGCCCTCCCTTTCGGCAACAATGGGAGGACCTTCTCAACCTCAGAGCTATCGAACAATAAGGTGGTAGACGTGAAACCTGGAAGTGGGTGGGTATCAACAGTATTTGCAATAGAAAATTGTGCTTTAAAAAACTCAACCCACGAGTCGGGCGCTACATGGTTCACCGGTATATGTGGTGTCCCATTGCTACCCCACTTAACTAACTGCCAAAATGTAATCATGTCTCTCTCGTGACCAGCTTCAAGTAGGTCGAGCCAGCGTTTGTCGTCCCAATCCTTCTTAGCGGATTTTTGGACTGCTTTATACCTGGACCTAGCCAATCTAACCTTGCCCATATTTTTAGATCTAATAGCTTTTGTTATCTCCCGGTATGACTCTCTACGAAGCTTATTATACCAGGTAGCCATCTTTGCACCTAAACTGCTCTTCCTAGAATTATGTTTAATAAAGAATGGTTTTAAACTGGTAAATAGCTCACAATCGGAGCAATACGGTTCATATCCTCCTGGGAGTGATAACTCTTAAGAATATCAACCGAATGGCCAACCATAGACTTCATCTCTTCGAGGTCCCCCTCTCTTTCGATTAACCTGGCCCATCTAACTCTTCTGTCGTCATTCGTGACAGCGGCTTCCACTAAGTTATGTACCTCATCCATATTGGAATTACCTATTGAACTCAGCGCCAGTAATGATAGTACTAGTGGATCATGGTCACTTTCGGACCGCTCAACGACCGTCATATCATGTAAGTGTACCCAAAATTCCACACTAAGAAGGATGTAATCTATCCTGCTTGATCTTACAACGTTATTATCATCCTTTTCACTTACACCACTTCAATCAATCAATCAGGGGCTTATAAAGCGGGCTACTCACCCGTGAAGGTCTCAAGGCGCTGGGGGTGGGGGGTTGGGGTGGGGTGGTTGGAGCAGCTCCAGATCAGTCGAAGAGCCAGGTCTTGAGGTCCTTCCTGAACCTGTGCAGGGTTGGGGAGCGTCTGATTTTCACAGGGAGATCGTTCCAGGTCTTGGCAGTGATGTAGGAGAAGGCTCTCCCACCAGTTCTATTTCTGCGGATGCGGGGGACCTCTGCCAGGGCGAGGTTGGCGGAGCGGAGGTTCCTCTTGGGTAGGGGAAGGAAACTCTCTCGTTGAGGTATTTGGGCCCGATGTTGATGAGGGATTTGTAGACGTGGGTGAGGAGTTTGAAGGTGATCCGCTTCTCCACATGGAGCCAGTGGAGGTCTCGTAGGTGTTGGGTCATGTGTTTGTGACGCGGAGTCCCAAGGATGAGTCTTGCTGCGGCGTTCTGGATGGTTTGGAGTCTGTGTAGAAGAGTTCTGTTGATTCCGGCGTATAGGGCGTTGCCGCTTGTGGCAACTAAGCGGTGGCAACATTCAGCCACGCAGTTCTATGCGCCAGGAACATATTCAATGTCAAAAAGAAACTCTTGCAAGCCAATTATCCAGTGTCTTATCCTAGCAGAAACTGCATCCAACCCCTTTTTCTCGAAAATCTCCTTAAGCGGTTTGTGATCAGTCTTCACAACAAATCTGCTTCCCCACACAAACTTTCTTAACTTCTGCACAGCCCAAGCTACTGCTAAGGCTTCTTTTTGGATCGCTGAGTAGTTCAGTTCTGCTCCCTTTAAACTTCTTGAAATGAATAAGATGGTTCTTTCTGTGCCATATTGGTTTTGCGGAAGGACTCTCCCAAACCTTTAGAACTCGCATCAGACATTATTATTGATTCTTGCCCTGGCTCAAAACTTTGTAGACACGATGCATTTTTTAGAGAACTGTTCAACGTGCCAAATTCCCTCTCATATGTCTCGGACGTTTGGAAAGAAACTCCCTTCTTTAATAGAGCTCGCATGTATTTATTCTTCTCTGCAAAGTCTTCAATAAATGTATTATAATACTCAGCCATCCCCAAGAATATAACTAACTCTTCTTTAGAAGTGGGACTAGCCCAGTTGCTAATTGTTTCAACCAACTCTTGTTTAGGTTCTATGCCCTCTGAAGTTATCATGTGCCCTAGCTAGTCTTACGGGTCCAGACTGCACTTGCATTTACTCACTTTCAAGGTTACACCACTGTTGTTAAATCTTTGCAACACCCTCGCATTATGTACACCTACATTCTCACCATACACCAATACATCAACCTGATAACTTTTTATGCCTGAATTTCCATCCAACATCTTCTCAATTACCTGCTGGAAAACAGCGGCTGCTGAGATCAGCCCAAAAGGCATACGCACAAACTTGTATGTACCAAACGTGTTGACAAAAGCAAGTCCTGAGACTCACGGTCTAGCTTAACCTGATGGTAGGCAGATGTGAGGTCTACAGTCGTAAAGCATTTAGCCCCTTTAAGCATAGAGAGGATCTGGTTGATGTTAGGCAAAGGAAAGTGGTCGACAATAACATTCTTGTTCAACTCACGGAAGTCCACACATAGGCGAACCTCCCCACTGGCTTTCCTTGCCATGACCACGGGAGCAAGCCACTCCATGGCTTCTACCTCCTCAACAATGCCACTGTCCTTTAGTTTATCAAGTTCAGCCTTCATTTTGTCTTTGACTAGCAATGGCACCCCTCTAACCTTGCTTACAACAGGCTTTTCCCCCTTTTTTACTTTCATCTTGTGTACGTAATTCTTCAAACAGCCTAGTTTAGTATTAAATACATCAGGAAATTCCTTCTCAAAGTCAGGCTTGTCAAGGCTTACATTGTTTACAAGCTCCAGAGGCCTCAACCTAACAGAAGGAATTTCATTGGGATCAAAGTAAACACCAGGATCCTTCTGGTGGTACCAACTGATGAAAGAATCACCTCTCACAGAAACATAAATCTTCCTCACAGTTAGAGACCCGTTGAAATAGCCTAACTTTATAGGTTGACCACCATAACCCTTTGTGCAAATATCAGGTTTAAACATTTTGACTTTTCCCACCAGAGTCGCCAATGAAATGAAGTAGCACGTGAGGCTGTAGTTGTAGTTGAAGAGGTTTATTCAAGTGGATGATAAGCACTCCAGCCACACACATCTAACCACCACCAGACTCCCTCGTAGTTCTCATTAGGAACCTCTACCCTACCATGGGAACCGCACATAAGCGTTCCATTCAAGATCAATATTCTGGTTAAGCACTCAGTAACTTACAGCACATGCCACTGAGAGCTACAATGCTAGATACTACATGTGTCTTTGACATTAAGGTGCACAAAAGGGACCAAGTCAAGATGTGCGGGGATGGGGACAGACACCCTGCACATTTTAAATGGCTTGAAATATTGAATACCCAAAAATGTGCCTGGTTTGATGTGTTTCTCAGCTAGGTACCACTGGAGTTTTGACTCTGTGCATTGAGAAACAACAAGCTGATCTCTCAGCATGTGTTTCCTAGAAGGCATGAAAGGTCATTGTATGTAGGTTCTCAGCTCCAGACGAGCAGCCTACCAGTTGTTTGCCTGAGGAAGCTTGTGAAAACGCCAGGCAAGCTTCTCTTTGAATTAACTCACAGGGGTCAGCCACAGAGCCAGAGAGAAGGTAAAGGCTCAGAGGGAGGTATGTGTAGCCTTCTACTAGAGGGATGTTTCAAAGGACAACAGTGTGTTGGGAGTCCTAGAAAGAAAGGAATATGTTTCCGGCCTGCTCTTTCATAGATGCCTGAGATCAGGGATCACAAAACCAGTCTGGGTGAGCCAAGCCTTGATTTTCCATGGGATTCAACGTAAATGACGTTTGCAAAGGGAGCCAGTTTTCTACCATCAGCGATACAGCATTTAGAATGCTTCAAACTGACCAGCCACTTAATAGGGTGATAGAGTTTTCACCGTAAGTCCGTGAGACTGAGGTAAAACTGGGGGTGAGGTATCTGAGTAAGGCTATTCCCCCCCCACCTTTGCTAGGGGCTGTATCTGATGGTGTTTCAGATAGAAGCATCAGAGGTTACACAGGCATACATCTGCAGCCTGTCCCCAGCAACCCTGGTACACAACCCCTTGTACAAAAGTAAGCAGTGCGAGGTTGTGCGTGTGTGTGGCCTGTTAACCACTTAGTGAGGGTACCAAGAAACAGAACACAACTGGAAGTCTGAACATGAGAAAAACCTGCTTAAATTACTTCAGGAACATTCTTTCAAAAGTCATATCAGAACTTCATACAGTTTGTTTCAGGAAAGAATGGCAGGATGATGAATGAGCGGGTGAATTATTGCCTGGGGTGGGGGGAATTATGGTGAAATATGTTATGTTATGTTATGTTATGTTATATGAACTTCTAATGCGCACAGCTACTCCAAGGAGTGTCCCGGTGCGAGCTTAGGGAAACAACAAAGCATAACCTGAACTTTATACAAAAAGATGAGTTTTGAACAGTTTTTTGAAAACTGCTGGATCTTCCACACAGCGAAGTGCCAGTGGTAGCGCATTCCACGTTCGGGCCGCAAGAACGGCCAGGGAAGCACCCCCTAATCGGTGTCGACTGAAGCAAGGAACCTTAGCCAGCCTAAGGGCCGAAGAGCGCAATATCCTCCCTGGGACTTAAAGGAGAACTGTTTCTGCAGATAAAAAGGCCCTAAACCATGCAGTGCACGATGGGCAATAGTGAGAGATTTAAACATCACTCGCGCCCTCACCGGGAGCGAGTGATGTTTAAATCATTTTGCACCACTTGGAGTTTGTTAAGGGAGTAGGTCGGAATCCCCACATGCAGCACATTAGCGTAATCCAAGCGGGAGAGAATGAGCGCACGTACCACTGATTCTCTCGCCGCCTGAGGGAGCAGTGGGAAGAATCTTCTCAGGACTCTAAGGAGGCCAAAACAGCATCCCGCGAGTCTCTTAACTTGACTAGAGAAGGAAAGATTATCTTCAAACCACACTCCAAGATTCTTTGCAACATGGCTATTGGACAATGGAGGTGAAAACTCAGCTGGCCAGATCGTGTCTCTAAACCCAGGAGGGAAGTTACCAAACAAAGGAGCCTCAGACTTATCTTCGTTGCATTTTAATTGGGCCTTCGCCAGCCACTTAAAAACCGAAGATAAACAGGACTGGACCGGGGCAACGGTATCCTCATTCTTATCCCAAGTAAACAATAGCTGGGTATCGTCAGCATAGGCGATCACCTTAGCCCCCAAGCCCTCCGCTAATGTGACGAGAGGAGTAAGATAGATGTTAAACAAAAGGGGGCTAAGGGATGATCCTCAAGGAACCCCTGTGGAGACCCGCTGAGGTGAGGAAGCAGCCGGAGGCAGCCATACTTGCTGAACCCGGCCCTCCAAAAAGGACTTAATCCAAGGGTTGTCATGTTCGATAGTTGCCAGAAACTATTCTCTCCTTGGTAAGGTCAGGGGACAGATAGTCGCACTGTGAGCTAGCTGGTCTAAAGGCTAACATCCTCTGGGGGTGTCTGGAATCAGTCTGAACACCAATCCCCGAGTTTATGTTGTCTAAACGTGCAGATCCTATGTACTATTAGGAACTACACAACATTATTAGAAACTGGTTAACAATTGTGAAGAGCCATCAACGGATTACACACATAAAATAAGGCTTTCAACCCTAGCGTTATGTCTGGGACTGACGATTAACTCATATATACATTTGATGGCATTGAGCACAACCAATTGTATATTACAAAGAGTTGCAGAATTGGATGTCTAAATTGTTTGCCCTATCTGGTGTAGAGACTGCACTGTACAAAGTGAAGGGTCAGTGGTATAAATAATGATCTATCCGGGGTGTTTGGACAGCAAACTCTGGGCTTGAAAATAATGTGTTTTTAGAATTTAACTGAATATTCAAAGGAATCTTTTGCAAAGTGGATAAGTTGTTCTTAATGATAATGATTCATTTATAAACTTAACTTTTTCAATTTCTCAATAAAAAAAGTTTTAAACCAAGATACTGGTCAGCACCGGTCTTGGTGAAGATTCTTTGTAGAGATTGGGAAGTGAGTGGGAAGCCAAAAGATCACTGTGAACTGGAATCTGGAAAGGGGAATCTCCTGAGGAAAGCAGGGACTTTGGTGTCAACACCAAGTACTCAAGTGGCAGGTGAGAAGGAGAGGGCACCATCTACAGGCCCAGGCAGACTCTGTCTGTTGTGGAGACACAAGCTAGAGATACCCCCACGGGATCTAGTAGGCACTTTATTTCAGAGTGTAGGTTATGCTCTATACTGAAAGTATTTATGTGGAAGGGTTAGAATGCTGGGAGAGAGTGGGAAGTTAAATGTGATGAGGAGCAGCTGGGTGTAAGTTCCAGGGCTGTTCTACAATAAAGAAGAGTTCACTTTAAGCTACTTCCGTGTGAAATGATTACTACCGTCTGCCTCCATTAAGGCGACTGACTCTCATCCCCCTCCCCTGGCTTGACCGAAGGCAAGAAGGAGCTGGGAATAGTGCTGTGCTTTTGGAGTAGGAACACTTGTGGGTAACATGCAGGAACTTTCAAGGATTGGCCATAAAGAAAGGAAAAGCCAAGTGGGTTAGAACGATTACCTTAAAACACTAATCACTTTGCAGTGACTGATCCAATGTTTGTCATTTTAGCCTTGTATTAACCATAAAATACTTTCCAATTTCACTAATCTGACCTGGCAGCTTCTCCAAGTAGTTTCCTGCTCCCAGTGTAGCGCTGGTGCTGATAGCACCTAATGCACATTCGCTGAAGTTGGCTTCCATCTCAGTCCTGTGCTACTGAGGAGCAAGTGATTGTCTTAGAGAAACAGTGTTTGACTGACTAGGAACTGGAATTGCGAACTGGTGGGAACATGCCCCACTGAGCATCCCAGCTTCCCACAGAGACACTTATGGTCCATCGACCCATCCAGCATATTTCTGTGCAGTAGTTTATCTCTATCCATCCTTCATGCCATGCACTATAACCCCTTGGCTGCGCTTCAACAGTTCAAAGGTGCACTGCACAGAAATGTCTAGATCATTGTTACTTCTCCCGACTGCAACCCTGGATACACTGAGTCACAGCGTAACCCACCCATGGTTTGAATTGGTCGAACACTTACAAGGTTACCACAATTCTAACTCTGCAAGGAGAACGCCCTCTGCACTAAGGAATGAAGCCACAACTTGAAGGACTAACTTGCTTCCAGTCCTTCTCCTCATTTTCCACCATGGCGTAGTAACAAAGTTGGGGAGACACCGGGTGCCAGAGTTAGAGAGGGATGAAAGAGAGAGGTCAAAAGAAGAGAAAGCAGGGGATGGTGAAGCAGGTGGAGAAAAGGTAAACTGAGAGACTAGAAATAAAAGCTTTGGCTGGATAAGGGAGAGAAAGGTGGTGGGGAGAGGAGCAAAGCTGGGCAGAAAGTGAAAGGAGTGGTAGGCAGGGAGAGGCAAAGTGGTATATGAAGCACAAAAAAGGAAGGAAAAGTAGTCCCAGGATGTGATGGAAACAGGAACGGGAGAGACTGGGAGCAAGAAAAATGGACTGGCACATACAACGAACACACATTGGATGAAGACTGACGGAGAAAGTGGAAAAAGATACAGACGAAAGGAAAATAAGGCAAGAGACAGAGAGGGAAGGGACTGGAAATAACGAGAAACAGTAAGAGAAGAGAAGTGAGAAGAGGAGAAGAGACAGAACACAGAGAAAGAAAGGACCGGGGATAGGAGTGAAAGAAAGGCAGGATGGACAGGGAGTCAAGGAGACCGCACACAGAAGGAGGTTCACCTGACATCTTGTCTGAGAGCCTTCAGTTGATTAAATATAGTTGAAAGAAGTAGTTCTCCCACGTGTATTTGGAGGCTGGATATTCAGAAGAGCAGTTACTAAACAAAAAAGAAAAAGAAACCCAATTACTAACTTTTTATTAACGACAATAACTTTAGAATGCACTAATAACCATATACTTTAAAATATGTTTTCCAAGAGGTTGCATTTATACCTGAATGACAAAGATGGAGCCTAGCGCAACACATGGGTGGATGCTTGTCCCAAGACCTCTGCACCAACCATGAGAAGAAAGCAACCAAACAGACTGCCTACAGCTCTCCCAACATGTGCCATGGGGCAGGGATGCATTGGAGAGCTAGTAGACCCTGCGGGGCAAGAGTAGGTGGAACCACCTAAGTGACTCCTGGAGTGATGCATCCCTGGGACGATAAAACGTTGCAAGCAGGAATCATGAAGGTAGAATAAGCAGCTTCAGAATATTAGCCAAAGCATCTCTCATTATTTCATTATACTATAAATCATTATTGAAAAAGCAATACCACCATATTATGGAGGCTCTCAATGTAGTTCTACAGGGGGCACTTTATAGATAAAGCTGTGGCTGTGGCTGGAGAGGACATTCCTGAGAGACTGAGGAGGTACATATACACAGGCAGTGGCAAATCCAATTTATGTATGTATGTATGTATGTATGTATGTGTGTTCTTATATAGCGCTCGACTTACCCTTGGGCATCTCGGCGCTTGCATTGGGAACCCGTCCTGGCTTTTTCCCTGTGAGATAACCCGTACTGGGCATCCCCAAGGTGAAAGCCAGGCATCCCGCCGCGGGGGGGGGGGGGGGGGGCGTAGTGGAGATTAAGCAAGCTATTGCCCAGAGTTGCAGAGTGTGAACCCATGATTCGAGTAGGCACCGAAGTGAGAATTATCGAGTACGCGGACACTTGGGCTCAGACCCTGCCGCATCGGGAATTGAACCCTGGTCCCGGGTCTGACCTCTGCTTCAGGGTATGCCTCCTCTAAACAGTGAGCCACACTTCTCCACTCGACGACTGACGACGAGTCCTTGGTGTAGGGGACAAATCAGAACCCTACAAGTCAATAGCACTAACTACGTCTTCACCATACTCAATCACTGCTTTTATGAAGAAGGGAATAAACCGGGGAATTAAATGCCTGGCAAACCTGTTCATACTAGAGAAGCGGAGGGAGCAGAGTGCTTTTGCGGCTTTAATAAAAAATTATACATGGGACAACTTATGGATGCCGACAAGACCACCTATCTCAGGATAGAGTTCCCAAGGTAACAGACAGGCACGGCTAAACCAGAGGAGCCTTCTAAACTATTGAAATCCTCGAAGTGTCTAGGGCCGGATGACTGTACATCAACTTTCTATAAGGGATTTGGTGGAAGACCACTACCAATGTTCCCCTTTTAGGGGATAGTCCAGGATGGAACTGACACTCTCACTGTGTCATAGCCCAACTTCACCCTCATTCTCAAACCGGGCAAACCAGCTGCAGACTCTGCGCTTGATCTGCTCAATGCAGAGTACCACATCAAGATCAAATACGTTTCATTTAGAGCACCAAGATAGTTTCTCTACATTTGAGTAAATATTTTCAAAACAATGATAAAGTCCATGTTAAATAATCGTTTTCTAAAAATTGTAGGGCTATACAAATGCAGGGTGAAATTGCCTAAAGACAAGTGACTTTAAAATTGGTAAAATCCATCATTTCCTTTGCACAGAATAACATTTACAGAATAAAGCAACATGAAGTGTTAATTGTTCAGAGAGGTCATCACAAGGGCACAAATACATAACTTATTATTTATTTAAGAGTTTTATATAGCGCTGGCAGGACCCGAAGCTTTCAAGCACTTAGGGTGAATTCTATGAGATTGACATTTCATGTATCTATTTTAGGCACATGGGCTCTCTTGTTCTTCTGAAGACTATGAAGTATAATTATTCTTTCTTTTCTTTTCTGTATTCTTATATGGCTTAGTGACGCCAATTGCGGCTTCGCACACGGAGTGTAAATTATGGTCTATGCAATTAGCTTTTGCTAATGTTTTTAACTATATCAAGAGACTCAGTGTACAAAGAGTGATATGTGTGTGTATATATATATATATATTCACTGAAAAAACCATAGGTTTCAGACATGTTATAGTTAGCGGAAATTTTACTGATAAAAAACCAATGAAATTCCCCCGTTATAGTTAGTGCAGGCAACTATAACTCACGCGACCGCAATCCTCTGCTGATGCTAATACTGTATTTAGACACTTATTTGCCCATGTCTTCTTCCATAAATTTTTAGCTATACATATATTAGAAATATTTTTTTTTCATAAAGACACATATGTCATCAGCAGAAGATTGCGGTCGCGTGAGTTATAGTTGCCTGCACTAACTATAACGGGGGAATTTCATTGGTTTTTTATCAGTAAAATTTCCGCTAACTATAACATGTCTGAAACCTATGGTTTTTTCAGTGATTTTGCAAGGTTTTTTAAATGCTAATTCCTAACTATAACGTGTGTGAAACCTATGGTTTTTTCAGTGAATTTGCAAGGTTTTTTAAATGCTAATTCCTAACTATAACGTGTGTGAAACCTATGGTTTTTTCAGTGAATTTGTACGGTTTTTTAAATGCTAAGTTACTTTACGCCATTCGTGGCGTGCACGCCCACTTAACGCAGTTCGTTCCGTGCGTGCACGGTGCGCTTCGCGCACCGTGCGCGCACGGTGAGCACGCGGTGCGCTTCGCGCACCGCGCGCCCACTTTACGCAGTTAGTGCCATACACGCAAGGTGGGCACGCAGTGCGCTACGCGCACCGCGTGCCCACGTTACGCACTTTGCGCACATGGAGGACATATTATGCGCTTCCTTGTGATAGGTAATCTGTTAAATTTAATTTGTAAGTGATGACAATAATATGCCATGCACAGAGAGTGTTTTTTTTTTTTTATTAAAATTTTTAGCGTAAGCGCACCATACGCGTACGGTAAGCGTAATCGGCGAAATTTTCAAAAAATAAAAATTTACCGTTTTTGGCCTTTGAGGACTCAACTAACATGGCTATGTGCATGGGCGCTGTCTAAACAGCCCCTTTATATGTTTTTTGCCTTTATTTACAGCCCCCCCCCCCCCCCCAGAGTGCGAGAGAGAAAATGGCGGCCGCCGCTTCCTGGTTTCGACCGATTCGAATGTTTACTTAGATGTAACAGCCAATCAGAATCGCGCTCGCGCACGCCACCGTACGCGTACGGTAAGCTTACGGTAAGCGTACCGTAAGCTGGCTCAGATATATATATTGATTTAAAGGCTATTTTCTCAGAATCTACTGAACAGATTTACACCAAACCTACAAAAGGCACTTCCTTGACCTGAGGACTACCTCTCTGCCAAATTTCTAGTAATTCTGTTCAGCTGTTCGGGCTGTAGCCCTGTCTAAAGGTCCTATGGAAAAATGCATGGGAAAAACGCGTTTTGGGACCCCCCTTTTATCTCAGCCCCCGCTTGACGAATCCCCCCGAGACTTTCAGGGTAGGAGCGGAGCGTAGCGCCCCACCTATTTTGAGAAATTCGCGAGGATTCGTCGACCGGCGCCAAAGTTATTCAAAATAGAATGTTGCAGATTTCCTATGGAAAAGGGGTCCTAACTATAACTACCTACTGGCGACCGCCAGTAGGTAATATATATATATATATATATATTGGTTTTGTTGTCTAGGTATGTCTAGGAGCTAAAGCAGATTCCTGAAGAAGGCGTCTTGCACTCCGAAACGCGCGTAGAGAAAATCAAGATCTTTTCATTTCTACAGCCACTCCTTTAGATTTATAAAATCATTCTTGATCCATGCTTCTTTTTGTCATATAAAAGATTGGTATTTGTTGTTTGTCAAATGTCAGTATTAGTCACGTATTAATGTTTTTAATCATTAAGTGTCTATCATGATGCATCATGGTTGTTGTAGTAATTTGGGTTCTTGTCAACAAAAGATTTTTTAACCGTTATATGAAAATATATTAATAAAATGAAAGTTTTAATCTAATTCAGTTGTGTTGTACACTGGCTCTCAATGTATATCAAATGTTTCCACATAAATAGGGCTTGAGATGTTCATATAGCCTTCTAGTGGCCTATGATTGTTATTGTTCACAATTGTATTTTCCCTGTCCTGGGCACTTTCAGTATTTTCAGGGGGTCCCCTTTTTTTTTTTTTTAAAGATCGGAGCTCTTTACAACATTTATTGTGAAGAAATCGAACACACAGTATAACAATCAAACACACAGTATAACAATGGTAAACATATTGAGCCGTGACAAGTCCAGTTCAGGGTAGGGGGACAAAGGAGCGAGTTGAGAGGTTGGTGATGTGGAAGCCTTCATTATCAAAGAGACTATGTGCTGCAATGGGCAAGATTCTACGTTAGGGAGCAGTTATCCATTCGGAAGAGTACGGTTGAGGAAGAGGTCTTTGAGCTGACTTTTGAATTTTGAGAAGGAGGGTATGGTCCTGATATGGACTGGGATGGAGTTCCAGATTTGGGCGCATTTCCAGAGAAGGAGCGTGATAATGTTTTTTGTTTGCGAGTTTTCGGAGGAATGACAAGTAGAGTGTTAGTACTCCTGAGGTTCTTTGTCTGACCAGCCTTATTGAGGTTGGAGGCCAGGTAGGCAGGTTTCCCAGTGTGCAGAGGTTTGTGTGTGAGACAGTCAGTTCTGAAGTTGGCACGCATTTCGATTGGGAGCCATTTTAACTCTCTGAGAGCAGGGGAGATGTGTTCATATTTCTTTACTACGGTGACCATCCTGGCTGCTGCGTTTAGAGTTGATCTGAAGGGAGCTAAGTGAGATTTTGCTGTGCCTGTGAGGGTTGCGTTCCCATAATCCAATCTGGACAGCACCAGGAACTGAGTCGCCTGTTTGAGGTTGTTGGGAGGGATGAAGGGTTTTATTTTGTTGAGTAGTTTGAGTAGTCTTGACCAGTCATTCATTGTTGGAAAACCTATGTAAAATCCCTAGTCTAAATCTATTCAATAAAAATCTGTCATATCCACCGGACAATTTTGAGTTAGCGCTGGATGCTACGGGTTGTTAAAATAATTTGATTTGCCCATACTGTTGGCTTTACAATTTCTGTAGATAGACTGAGTGAACCCAGTAATTTCAAACCCTTTTCCTTAAGATCTTTTCTTGTTATGGCAGTCATTGAAGTGGGCTCATTGTAAAAATCGGGGTGGCTGAAATCATGTATAAAAGGTTTGATAGACATTAACCACAGTATAGTTGATACCCGTTCAAGTTTAAAACTATAATTTCAAATGTACCGATTGAACATAGTCTTTGATGATGTCCAGATCCTGTGCCATAATAAAATGGGCTTTATTCTTATGAGAACTGATATATATGGCACACCCAGGTCGGAATGACATACGTAGGACGATGTACTACTCGGGGCTGCTAATAAAAATCTTAAAAACACATTTTCAACTAGTTGTAGTGGGTACAAATCAGCATGGCCCCAGACACCTGAGCCGTACATGGCTGTAGAAACACACTTAGCCTGGTAGATCTGAAGAAGCTCTACCAGTGGTCGCCTTCCCAACTTTCTTGCAAAGTTAGCTAAGGCGGCAGTGGCTTTCATGAAGTATCAATTTCGTTACTTGGACCGCCTGAGTTCATGTACCGTTTTGATCAAAGAGGATACCCAAATTTAAGAATCTTTTTGTGAATTCCATCTTTTTCTTATCAATAAAAATATCTCTACATTTGGAGCTACCAGCACCACATCTCATATTATAATAGTATTTACCCTAAGAGCCAAAACGTGCATAAATGAGGAAAACTAGTCACTACCCTTCGTAGTCCCACTTGGGTACCTTACATCAAAACGGCATCATCCGCATACAATAGAGTGGGTATGGACCGTCTAGCAATTTGTGGGTTGGCCTAATCCGTTTATATAGAGTGTAAATGAGAAGGGGGCCAACATACAGACTTGCCTTACCCCTCTCTGTATATTAAACAGGTCCGTGCACGGTCCCCCGGCACCGTACCGCACCCTTGCCTTTGCATCACTATATAATTCCCTTTAAAATATATAATTGGGGACTCCACGCCTAGGTCCTCCAGAATTCTCCACAGCTTATCATGCATAACACAATCAAAGGTTGTTGTGAGGTCTACGAATGCTAAGAACACCCTGTCCTGCTTTGCCAGGGTGTACTTCCCCATAACAATATTCAAATTTAGACTCTGTTCAACAGTGCCTAGACCCTTGCAGAAAACCCCGCCCCGCCAGCAGAGTTTGTGGAGATTTGCCTACTCCACCCACCGTGGCGAATGCGGAGAAGGCAACAACTCTGCCTCCGTGGCGGAGTGGAGTTAGCCGCTCCCTCCCCCCTCCCAAATGCTTTAAAAAGATACACTTACCTGTGTTTCTGCCGCCTCCCCTGCCTGGCTGCTCTCCTTCCTGCTCCTCCTCTCACGTCCTCGTCTTTCTTTATAAAAAAAACACTACATTTTACGTCTTGCGAGTGCGCATGTGCAAGACTTACAACGTAGTGTTTTATTAATGAAGAAGTGGTCAAGGACGCGAGAGGAGCAGGAAGGAGAGCAGCCAGGCAGGGGAGGCGGCAGAAACACAGGTAAGTGCCTTCTTTATATCTTTTTAAAGCATTTGGGATTGGGGAGGGAGCGGAGCGGAGCTACGCATAGCTCCACAAAGTTTTTTTCAAACTCCGTGGAGCTACATGTAGAGATACTACGTCAGTTCCGCCCAGGCCTAGTAATTATATGGGCCGATTACCGCCCGGGTCCTGGCAATTGCCTTTTTTTAAAATTGGAACCAAATTGATTCAGACCCGTTTTTTATAAAATAAGAAGAACAACTTGCTGTTATTACCAGAGTTAAAAGCGGGCCCCATAGCAGCAAATTAGATATATATAGATCTACAGGGAACCCGTCAGGCCTGGGTGCTTTCCCACCCATGCTTGTCATGATAGCACAGTTAACTTCTTCCAGTGTGAACTGGAGATCAATAGGTTATGTGGGAGGTAACAATACAGTATCACACGATGGTTGGGTTCCCATAGAGTTTTCTTGCATGATGGAGGGAACGTCCCCAGTGTCCAGAAAAAGGATTTTAACTGCCTTCCAAAAAGCAGAACTATCACTAGATAGAGAAGCTTCATGCAGAGCTGTCCATACTTCTTTTCTCAGCATTACTTTATGCTCTTTGAGTGCACGCTTATATGCCCCCCCCCCCAACCATTCTAATATCGTTGCGGTTTCTAGGTGTTTTATGTGTCTCATGTTTTAATCTGAAATATGCCTGGGTACATTTGGTATCAAACCACCCTTGTTTTGTTCCTACGCATATTATTTTTCTGCACGAATAGGGCCTCTATTATAGCTCCTGATATCTGTTGGAATTAATTTAGAACATTATCATAGGTAGTGGTTTCATCTAAACAAGCTATAAAGGCAGGTTTACATTTAGTCTGCGAGTATATAGAGAGAGAATTGAACAACCGAGCTCCAACTACATTTCCAATCGCCGCCATGGAGCCCTCCTTTCAGCTCTCTGTAGTGTCTGCAAGGAGATAGGTCTGGCACATTACAAAAATATACAAATAAACTGCCTTCTCATTGGCCCGGCCAGAATGCCAACGTAAAAACTAAATACTAGCCTTTGTGTGCTTCCTTCAGGTTATCATAGGAAGTCTGTAAGATTCGCCATATGGCGCCAAAGATGTAGGCAAGTCAACAAACGCTTCTCCTACAACTACCTATTGGCGTCCATCAATAAATATAAATTAATATATGCATTAAGTGGGCTGTGTCCCAGACCCGGAGGGACCTAGCCTGCAGACTTTGAAACAGGTCCTGTATTCATGTCTTTAACTTTTGAGGCAGCAACACTGATCTGTTTTTGAACAAATATTTAAAACAGTTACAATAATCAACATTATTAGTTTAGTTCCCTTTATATTTCGCATTTTATTAAATGCTGCAGTCCGTAATAGTGAAGTTATTTATTTTTTTTTTTTAAAAGAATTTTATTGTTTTGTAAAACAGTGATAGTGAAGTTATTTTTAGATGTTGTTCTTCACACAAGGTAGTTTTAAATGTTTAAGCAATGCTCCTAATTACACTACAAAAGTCATGCCCCTTTTAGAGACCCATCACCTTTTTCATCCCTCTTAAGGCCCTTTGGCAAGGTGAATAGATACCCTGTATCTTTTGTAATCAGTACTGGTGCTACCCGCTCCATGGTTTGCTCCAATGAGGTTCCAAACCTGGCCCTCTTGGGAAAAGAATTCTAAGTTGTAGGAATAACCAAAAATGAGATTACTAACCAGGTTACAGCCGATGTCACAGTTAAAATAGGGTCCATGGAAAAAAAACACCAATTGAGATTAGGTGATTTAAGTCCTGTAAATTTACTCGGCAGAGACTTGCCTTCCAAAAGGAATGGAGTGATTTATTGCATACTGGAAGTGTTGCCATTGAAACCAAGTTGGCAATTCAGTGTTTAAAATAAAATCACAAGAGTTCAGCTATTCCCAGTTCTTACAAAAAAGATGACCTGCCTCTTAAGTTAAGAGACACAATGAAAGAAGAGGTATGGGATTTCACAGGGAAGGAAATAGGATTAATAAAGAGACCATTTAGGATACAGATCAAACCAGATGTTTGTTACCCAAGAACTAAACAATACAAACTTTCACGAGAGGCAGCAGAAGGAATGAAGCCCATCACTGAGAAGATATTAGAACAGGGGAATCTAAGAGAGGTGCATGTTAGTTCTGCAACTCTCCGGTGATGGGCATTAAAAAAACATGTGGAAAATGGAGGGTGGTCCAAATTGTGGGCACATGTTGTCCAGTGGTGCCGAATCCTGCAGTGATTTTGTTTCAGATTCCTGCAGATGCAGAATGGTACACAGTAATTTACTTATGCCAAGTGTTCTTTGCCATTCCTCTCCATGAGGCAAGCCAATATCTTTTCGCATTTCGGTTCAACAATAAAGTTCTCGTTTAATGTTGAACCCCACAAAGATATATAGAAAGCCCTGCAATCTGTGGGCGGATTTTATAGAAAGACTTGGAGAGTCTGCAGCAGCCCTGTAATCCAGTGCTGGTGCAGTAAATAGATGATTTACTAATGGCATCATAGACAGGATTGCAAGCTGGCTTCAATTACTCCCCTGAACCAATCTTGCTGACAATGGTCGAAAGGTTTCAACTACAAAGATGCAGTACTGTTGAGAAAAAAAGAGGGATTTATCTTACTCATCATCCCAAGAAGGGGGCAAGAAATGGTCCAAAGAACGTGATTCTGCAATGCTGAAGTTGAATTCTCCAACTCGTGAGAGAAGTGAGGATTTTTTTGGGGGTAGCTGGCTACTGTCAGTGGATTCTAAACATTTGCCTAATTGTGAAGCCTTTACTGAGGCTCACTTGCAGTGATATGAAAGATCCGGTGCCACTTGACAGCAATGCATGAAAGCCTTCTGAGAGCATGGAGAAAATCTTTGCAGTGCTCCGCTCTTGAAATGCCTGATTATGATAAAGAATTACATTTTTTCTGTCATGAAAAAGAAGCGTGCGCTCTTTCCGTCCTGATTTAGACACATGCTGAGGTAAAGCGGCCTGTCATTTATTGCTCTGCTGGATTAGATCCAGTCACCGTAGCTCTTCGTGGGTGAAATCCTTTGCAGCTGTTTGCCTTCCAATTGAACAGGACAAGGGAACTGTTATGGGTCACACCCTCATTGCGTTAGTCCCTCATTCAGTTGAGATTTTGCTAACTCATACTCTAATTCAGCATTTGAGAAACAGCTGCCATGCAAAGCATGAGCAAACAATACTGGCAGCTGAGAAGATTTCAATCATGAGATGGAATACTTTAAATCCTGCAAAGATGCTTCCAATTCCAAACAGCGATGAAGAAGAGGATGAAGATCCTGACCATGAATTCATTAATGTGACAGAACAGGGCCCCAAACCAAGGCCAAATAACAAAAAGATTCCCCTTCAAATGACTGATCTGACTTTGTTTTTAGATGGTTCTTGTTTGAGACAACATCGAAACATACAGAGAACAGCTTATGCAGTCTGATCTATTTCTGAAATTGTTAAAGCTTCATACATATCTGACGTAATGTCAGCACAATTGGCCGAAGATTTGAGTGTGACAAAATTATACAGCCAATATGAATTTGGAGTGGTATACGATTTTGGGCAGTTATTATCACAAAGGGGTTTTATGACATCCTATGCTACTACTATCCGAAACGGATCATATATACTGCAACCTTTGGTGGCTATTTAGCAACCGAGAGAAATATTGGTTAAAAAGTACATTGCTCCTAAGTCTGGTGAGGACACAGTCACCATGGATAATCACTAAGCTGATGAAGTTGTAAATTACTGTGCTTTTGAAAATGTAACAATGAAATGATCAAAAGAAACACAAGAGTTAGAATATGGTGAAACTGAGATGTAAAGACTGATGAAATAATAATGTGAATTGCTTTGGGTAAATCCAATATACACCACACTGGATAAACTCAGAGAATTGCAGGAGGAATTACCAGAGGGTGACAAGAAAAGCTCAGAGATAGTTGTTTATAAGAGGGATTTTAATGATATATGGGTAAATTCCGATCATCAATATTTTTTTTCTGAATCTATGCTTCAAAATATGGAGAGATATCTACACGTCCGACTCGTACAGGGAGAGATGGTATGGTGAGATTGTTCAAGAAATATTGGTACAGCACAAAGTTCAGAAGTATAGCTGAAGATTTATGTGAAGGGTGAATCACTTGCCAGAGAATTCATCAAGGCAGTTACATTTCTTACCATGAGTCACGAAGGCAAATCTGAAGACTCCTTTTCCAGGCAGACTTCATAGAGATGCCCCTATATAATGGCTACAATTCTTTTTTGTGATTGTCTACTTATTTTCTAAATGGGTGGAGGCATATCTGAAATGGAGAAGTGACAGTACGACTATAGCTAAACTCTTGCTGAAGGAATCCATGCCTCGGTTTGGAATGCCTACTTCTAAAGAGACAGACGGAGGAACTAATTTTAAAAATGAGGTACTAAACATTTTGAGCATTTACCAACCAGACGCATCAGGTGTGGTTGAGAAGATGAATGGCACTATCAAATCCAAACTTGCCAAAGTGTGTGCCTCGATAAACTTCAAATTGACAGATGCTCTTCCTCTTGTTGTCATGAGCATTAGAAGTACTCCAGATAAAATTACCTAAGTCCCAATGGGCCGGGCTATGTTAACCTCATGTGTCCCTTCAACAATGCCTGTGTCAAGAACTGATGACATAGTAGTGGATTACTGTAAAAGTCTGGCTGATGTGGTGAATTCTGTGTCTCATCAGGTGAATTTGGCAACCCATCAACAAAAGAAGTCCAGTGGCACGCAATGCAACCAGGAGACTTGATCTGGATCTAGAAGCATATTCATTAAAACTGTCTACAGCTGAGGTGGAAGGGGTCAGGTCACATGAAGTTGTGCTGGTGATTGACAACTGTGAAATGCATCCACGCAGCTCACACAAAAAGAATGAAGGCAGCAGATGAAGTGGTGACAACAACAACTGATTTACAGAGTCAAGCTCAAGTTTGAAGATCCTGGTGAAGGTACAAGAAACACACAAAAGGTGAGAGGAGAAATGCTTGCAATTTGTCTAACCATTGTCAGTGGCTTGGAGTAGCATCCCAACCCATTGTTCTTTCGCTCCTTATGCCACCTCAGTTTGGACCCAGCCATATGCAAATAAGTCTTGACCCTGCTCCTTATGGGAACAGTCCAGCTCGAACTGCCATGCCAGGTCCTCCACGAACCAGAAAACAACAAACCAAGGACTCGTTTTGTCCTAGTTAAGGCTCATCAGCCGAGTACAGCATTTAGCCAGGTACTAGAGTGAAACCGCTCCTGGATTGCATGTGTTCCGCTTCAGGAAAGGGCCTGGCCTGGCAGTTCGGGCAGACATGGCGAGCAATAGAAGAATGGAGTTGGAAGAGCAAGTCTAGCATTGACTTAAGATGTTGTGAGGATCAAGGCACAAAATAAAAAAAGTGAGGCATACTGTATTGTAAACAGTTTCAGTGTTAGCGATGATGTAATCCAGAGAGGGGGGAAATTGAGTAAGCGTTTGTACTACAATGTGCATTAATATCAGTCACTCTTCCCCTTAATTCACATATGCCTACTTACATGGAGCTATTGCAATTGAAACAAAATCCCAACAAAAAGTGCTTAAGTGTATTTTCTGGCTTAGGTTAACCCCTTCGATGCTCATGACGGAACGGTTCCGTCATGAGCATCGGTTGAGCTGTGCTCATGACGGAACCGCTCCGTCATGAGCACAGCCCCCGGGGGAAGCTCTGGCGCTCCCCCCCTGGGGCATCGATCGTGCCCCCACAGAGGGGGATGGCAGCGGAAGAGTTTCCGCTGCCACCCCCGAGCCCCCCCACGCTTCCCCATGACGTCAGCGCGCGCCGGCGTCATCAGGAAGCGTTGGACGCGCTGGAATCCATTTCTTCCAGCGCGTCCAAGGGGGTAGAGGTAGGTTTTCTTGTCCGGTGGGGGCCGCGGCGGTGAAATTTGTAGTATTGAGGCATCGGGGGAGAGGAAAGAGTATTTCCTCTCCCCTGATGTCTCAATACAGGGCATTCCTGCTCCACGATCGCGCACAGCGTCGCGATCGTGGAGCAGGGATGCCCCACTAGACACCAGGGATGTTTTTTTCTTTATTTGGGAAGCGACCCCTTGGGCAAGGGTCGCTTCCTAGGCGGCCAAATTATTTTGAAGACTTTTCTGCCCCCCCTGGGGGCAGATCGGTCGTCTTTCTGACCGTTTCTGCCCCCAGGGGGGGCAGAAAAGCCCACTAGACACCAGGGATGACTTTTTCATAATTTAGGAGGCGACCCCTTGGGCAAGGGTCGCTTCCTAGGGGTGCCAATTTTTGTGAAGTCTTTTCTGCCCCCCCTGGGCAAGGGTCGCTTCCTTCGGGGGCAAAATAATTCGAAGACTTTTCTGCCCCCCCTGGGGGCAGATCGGTCTTCTTTCTGCCCGTTTCTGCCCCCGGGGGGGCAGAAAAGTCCACTAGACACCAGGGATGTCTTTTTAGTTATGTAGGAAGCGACCCCTTGGGCAAGGGTCGCTTCCTAGGGGTGCCACATTATTCGAAGACTTTTCTGCCCCCCCTGGGGGCAGATCGGTCCTCTTCCTGGCCGTGTCTGCCCCCAGGGGGGGCAGAAAAGCCCACTAGTCACCAGGGAAGTCTTTTAGGAAGCGACCCCTTGGGCAAGGGTCGCTTCCTAGGCGGGCATAATAATTTGAAGACTTTTCTGCCCCCCCTGGGGGCAGATCGGTCGTCTTTCTGCCCGTTTCTGCTCCCAGGGGGGGGCAGAAAAGCCCATTAGACACCAGGGATTTCTTTTTCTTTATGTAGGAAGCGACCCCTTGGGCAAGGGTCGCTTCCTTTGCGGCCTAATTATTTAGAAGACTTTTCTGCCCCCCCTGGGGGCAGATCAGTCGTCGTTCTGTCCGTTTCTGCTCCCAGGGGAGGGGGCAGAAAAGGCCACTAGACACCAGGGATGTCTTCTTTTTTATTTAGGAAGCGACCCCTTGGCAAAAACTGTTTGCATTTGTGCTCGATGTGTATTTTCTTGTCTTGTGAGTAATTTGTTTTTTTTTCTTCTTTCTAGTTGGATATCGTTGGTTTTTGCTGTGTCACTGCAAAGTAGGTTCTGGTGAGTGTAGCTGTCTCTTGTAATTGAATTCTATAGTTTTTGAGTACATTGATCATTGTGATAAAGGTACACATTTCGTTACTTACTTGGTTTGCACATTGTTGGTTGTTGTTGACTTGTTTGTGCAGTCTTCAATCTTAGTAAGTATAATGGCTAGCCGCAGGATGACTGCTCAGCAGGTTGTTGGTTTGCTGTTTGAGTCTTCCTCTGATATTGGTCCAGAGACTGACTGCATCTGAGGGAGAGGAGGCAGGGGACGATTCTGGCAGTGAGTTGTCTCTCCGTATGGAGTCATCGGATGATGAAGATACTCTTAGTGCGGATGAAGTGCCTGTGTTAGAGGCGGAGACTGATGTACCGATAGTGCGGCAAGAGGCATCTGTGCTGCAGCCTGGGGCTGCAAGGCTTCCCGTTGGTGTAGTGCGGCAAGAGGCATCTGGGCTGCAGGCTGGGGCTGCAAGGCTTCCCTTTGAAAGTGATGACCTCTGGATTGCCCCTGGCATGGTGCAGCCGGCATTGCCAGAGTTTACTGGTGTTCCAGGGTCTAGAGTGAATACTGAAAACTTTTTGCCGGTCAATTTTTTTCAGTTGTTTATGGACGATGTGTTTTTTGCAGAGATTGTTGAGCAGACTAATTTGTATGCCGAACAGTTTTTGAGGGACAACAGTGCCAGTCTTAAGCCATACTCTAGAGCTGCCCGGTGAACTCCCACAAATGTTGAAGAGATGAAGTTCTTGGGTTTAACTTTTTTGATGGGATTGCTAAGGAAGCCATCAATGTCTTCATATTGGTCTAGCAGTCCCTTGATGGCAACGTCTATTTTTCCGGTAGTCATGACTCGTGACAGGTATTTGCTTCTGCTTCGGATGATGCATTTTGTTGATAATGGTTTAGCGTTGCCACGCGATCACCCTGACTGTGACCGTCTTTTTAAGATTAGGCCTGTACTTGATCACTTTGTTGATAGATTTTCTGAGATTTATGCCCCTGGGAAAGAAATTGCAGTGGATGAGTCTTTGGTGTTGTTCAAGGGCCGCTTGGTTTTTAGGCAATACATTCCTAGTAAGAGGGCACACTATGGAATAAAGCTGTATATGCTGTGTGACAGTAGGACTGGATATGTCTCTAATTTCAGGGTGTACACCGGTAAGGAATCTAGGTTTAACCTCCCTGGTTGTCCGTCCACTTTTGGAGTGACTGAGAAAATTGTTTGGGAACTTGGAAGAGGATTTTTTAACAAAGGCCACCATTTATATGTAGATAACTTCTACACTGGTGTGCGGTTGTTCAGGGAATTGGCCAAAGTGGACACTCTTGCTTGTGGCACAATCCGCTCTAACCGTAAAGGTTTCCCGAAAGAACTTGTTTGTCAAAAGCTTGTGCGGGGACAGTGCAGTGCGTTGCCAGGAGCTTCTTGCTGTGAAGTTTACAGACAGGAGAGATGTCTACATGCTGACTACCATCCATGATGAAAGCACTGCACCTGTGACTGTTTGGGGTCAGGTCGCTGAAGCGTGCAAACCTGTGTGCATTTTAGACTATAATAGGCACATGGGTGGTGTTGACAGAGTAGATCAGAGGTTGGAACCTTACACTGCTCTTCGTAAGGCTTACATTTGGTACAAGAAGTTGGCTATCCATCTTTTCCACTTGGCAATGTTTAATGCTTTTGTTGTGTTCCAGGATTCTTGCCCTGAGTCAAAGATGACTTTTGCTAAGTTTCAGGAGTCTGTAATAGGCAGCCTTGTTGTAGTGGAACAGGCAAGTGTTCCTAGAGTTGGACTGGTGGAGGATGTTGCTAGATTGAAAGAACGCCACTTTCCAGATCACATTCCTCCCACACCCGCAAAAGATTTTCCCAGTAGGAGATGTAGAGTCTGTTGGCGAAAAGGTTTGCGGAAGGAGAGTCGTATGTACTGCCCCGACTGTCCTTCTCATCCTGCACTGTGTCTCTCTGCTTGTTTTAGAGCGTACCACACATGAAAGACTTTTTGGGAGGATTCTTGAGTGGTAAAGTGAACTGCCTGGTCTGTATTCTTTGGATAATTTGATTCTGTTTCAAGGTTGGTGTTAGTGCAATGTATTTAGTTGCTGATTTTCTGTTAGAAGATTTGTATCTATTTGCAATTTGTTTGTGTTTTTATTTTTTTCTAAAAAAAATCCTAAATGTGATGGCGGTGTGTGTAGGCTTGCGCTTGGCTGTTGGTGTGTGTGGACTGGCACTTGGTTGGTGGTGTGCGTGGAATGGTGCTTGGCTGGCGGTGTGCATGGACTGGCGGTGTGCGTTGACTGGTGCGTGGCTGGTGGTGTGCGTGGACTGGAGCTTGGCTGGCAGTGTGCGTGGAATGGTGCTTGGCAGGCGGTGTGCGTGGACTGGTACTTGGCTGGCGGTGTGCGTGGACTGGTGGTGTGTGTGGACTGGTGCTTGGCTGGTGGTGTCCGTGGACTGGAGCTTGGCTGGTGGTGTGCGTGTACTGGAGCGTGGCTGGCGGTGTGTGTGGAATGGTGCTTGGCTGGCGGTGTGTGTGGACTGGTACTTGGCTGGTGGTGTGTGCGGACTGGTGCTTGGCTGGTGGTGTCCGTGGACTGGCGCTTGGCTAGCGGTGTGCGTGGACTGGTGTTTGGCTAACGGTGTGTGTGGACTGGTGCTCTGCTGGCTGTGTGTGAGTAGTGACTTTCTGCTGGTCACTACACACACTGCTAGCTGAGTGCCACTCCACGCAATCCATCAGCCTGTGTAGTTGCTGTGTCTGGATTGTGGGCGTGTGAAAGTGATGGGCCCTTGAATGACGCTGTGTGCTGGTGTGAGTTTTGTTATGTGATGGGCCCGCGGCTGGCGGTGTGAATGGTTTTGTATGTCTCACACGTATGAAAGGTGTATGAATGGCCTGTAAAGAGGTTGGTGCCTTGTCGTGGCTTTACAGCTCACGAGCTGTGAGTCAATGGTTCAGTTTCTCGCCCTTTCAATTATTACCAGTGCATTTCATTTCTGTGAAATCACTTGCTAATACAATTGTATCTACTGAACCATCACTCACCCTCGTGCCAAATCCAACCAGTATGTGTGTGTGCTTGCGGATTAGATGGCTGTGCAGTAATATTTGTCTTTCTGAAGCAGGGTGTACCTTGTCCCTTTTTGGT
Organism: Triturus cristatus; assembly: GCF_964204655.1. Taxonomy (NCBI): domain Eukaryota; kingdom Metazoa; phylum Chordata; class Amphibia; order Caudata; family Salamandridae; genus Triturus; species Triturus cristatus. Next base: position 30,108,542 of record NC_140585.1, on the reverse strand, counting down.
GAATTTTGTAATGTTTTGCTTTTGTGCCTGGTGGTGCGAATGGTCTTGTTTGTATCACGTATGAAAGGTGTGTGAATGGCCTGTAAAGTGGTTGGTGCCTTGACGTGGCTTTACAGCTCACGAGCTGTGAGTCATTGGTTTGGTTTTTTGTGAATTTAATTATTGACAGTGCATTTCATTTTTGTGAAATCTCTTGTTAATAAAATTTAATACACTGAACCATGACTCGCCCTCGTGCCAAATCCAACCAGTATGTGTGTGTGTTTGAGGAATAGATGGTTGTGCAGGAATCTTTGTCTTTAGTTTCTCTGCCAAGGTACACTTTCCATGCAAGAATAACCCACCAACTGTAGATATTGTCGAAAACCCATGGGAGTTCATGGTGATGTCTCTCTTGTGAATTCAAAAAAATTTTTTATCCCCAATGTCCTGCAAACCTCAAAATGTCTGCCACATTTTCTTTGCAATATTATTCCAAAATTCTCACGCTGTAGGAACAATAGTTAATCTGGTTTTGCAAGGGGGGTCATTTTGGTTTTTGGCCCGGTGCTCGGCGGCCATCTAGGGAAACCTACCAAACCCACGCATTTCTGAAAACTAGACACCCGGCGGCTTCTAGGGAGGTATGGCTTGCATGGATCCCCCAACGTTTCCTTACCCAGAATCCCCTGAAACCTCAATTTTTGCTGAAATAAATCACTTTTTTCACACATTTTGGGGTGGGAAAGTAGTGGCATCACCGGGCTCACACAAATTTACCACCACCCAGCGTTCCCCCAGGTCTCCCGGTAAAAATGGTGCCTCACTTGTGTGGGAGGCCCAAGTACCCGCGGCAGGCAAGGGCCCAAAACGTAGTGAGGCGACATCAAAATGGCCTATCGCAAAACCACCTGGTTTTGCAAGGGGGGTCACTTTGGTTTTTGGCCCGGTGCTCGGCGGCCATCTAGGGAAACCTACCAAACCCACGCATTTCTGAAAACTAGACACCCGGCGGCTTCCAGGGAGGTATGGCTTGCGTGGATCCCCCAACGTTTCCTTACCCAGAATCCCCTGCAAACCTCAATTTTTGCTGAAAAAAATCACTTTTTTCACACATTTTGGGGTGGGAAAGTAGTGGCATCACCGGGCTCACACAAATTTACCACCACCCAGCGTTCCCCCAGGTCTCCCGGTAAAAATGGTGCCTCACTTGTGTGGGAGGCCCAAGTACCCGCGGCAGGCAAGGGCCCAAAACGTAGTGAGGCGACATCAAAATGGCCTATCGCAAAACCACCTGGTTTTGCAAGGGGGGTCACTTTGGTTTTTGGCCCGGTGCTCGGCGGCCATCTAGGGAAACCTACCAAACCCATGCATTTCTGAAAACTAGACACCCGGCGGCTTCCAGGGAGGTATGGCTTGCGTGGATCCCCCAACGTTTCCTTACCCAGAATCCCCTGCAAACCTCAATTTTTGCTGAAAAAATCACTTTTTTCACACATTTTGGGGTGGGAAAGTAGTGGCATCACCGGGCTCACACAAATTTACCACCACCCAGCGTTCCCCCAGGTCTCCCGGTAAAAATGGTGCCTCACTTGTGTGGGAGGCCCAAGTACCCGCGGCAGGCAAGGGCCCAAAACGTAGTGAGGCGACATCAAAGTGGCCTATCGCAAAACCACCTGGTTTTGCAAGGAGGGGTTACTTTGGTTTTTGGCCCGGTGCTCGGCGGCCATCTAGGGAAACCTACCAAACCCACGCATTTCTGAAAACTAGACACCCGGCGGCTTCCAGGGAGGTATGGCTTGCGTGGATCCCCCAACGTTGCCTTACCCAGAATCCCCTGCAAACCTCAATTTTTGCTGAAAAAAAATCACTTTTTTTCACACATTTTGGGGTGGGAAAGTAGTGGCACACCGGGCTCACACAAATTTACCACCACCCAGCGTTCCCCCAGGTCTCCCGGTAAAAATGGTGCCTCACTTGTGTGGGAGGCCCAAGTACCCGCGGCAGGCAAAGGCCCAAAACGCAGTGAGGCGACATCAAAATGGCCTATCGCAAAACCACCTGGTTTTGCAGGGGGGGTCACTTTGGTTTTTGGCCCGGTGCTCGGCGGCCATCTAGGGAAACTTACCAAACCCACGCATTTCTGAAAACTAGACACCCGGCGGCTTCCAGGGAGGTATGGCTTGCGTGGATCCCCCAACGTTTCCTTACCCAGAATCCCCTGCAAACCTCAATTTTTGCTGAAAAAATCACTTTTTTCACACATTTTGGGGTGGGAAAGTAGTGGCATCACCGGGCTCACACAAATTTACCACCACCCAGCGTTCCCCCAGGTCTCCCGGTAAAAATGGTGCCTCACTTGTGTGGGAGGCCCAAGTACCCGCGGCAGGCAAGGGCCCAAAACGTAGTGATGGGACATTTGGGATAGGTAATGTTGATGTCGTGGGGAAAATATGTTTTTTTTGTCATTGTTTTACGTTTGCAAGGGATTCTGGGTAACAGACCATGGTGGGAGGCAGTCAAGTCACCCCATCCTGGATTCCCCTGGGTGTCTAGTTTTCAAAAATGAATAGATTTGCTAGGTTTCCCTAGGTGCCGGCAGGGCTAGGGTTCAAAAACTACAGCTAGACTCTTCGCAAAAAAAGTGTAAATTTTCAGTGTGAAAATGTGGTGTGTTCAGCTTAGGTTTTGAGCCACTTCCTGTCGTGGGCACTATGCCTACCCACACAAGTGAGGTACCATTTTTATCGGGAGACTTAGGGTAGTTCAGATTTGTAAAGCAACTGTTATTACCTATTGATTTTGGATGCATTTCTCCCTTCCAAATTAAAGACATTGTGTAAAAAAAAAGTCATTTTGAAAAATTACCAATAATTGTCATGCAAGTATGAGTATTCCCAATTTCGAAAATGTGCAAATATGCACTGTTTCTAAACTCTGTAGTTTGTTCCCATTTCAGAAATACATAGGTGTCTTTCATACCGATTTTTCCATGTATACATTTTCCCACAATAATTGCTATAGACCCGGAACAAAAAAAAAAACCATTACAAAATGCTGCTCAGTTTTTTTACTCTGGGTTCGTTGGGCTCTTGGTGAACCTACAAGTCCTATATATCCCCACAACCAGGAAGGTCCAGTGGATGTAACGGTACATTGCTTTCTAAGAGATGTGATAATTAGAAGAAGTTACAGGTGAAAACGTTGACTCAAAAGGCTGCTTTTTTCAACTAATTTTTAATTTTTCCTATATTTAACTGTTAGTTTCTATAAAGAAACCTTGATGGATCTACACAAATGACCCCTTGCTGAATTCAGAATTTTGTCTACTTTTCAAAAATGTATAGCTTTCCAGGGTCCATTATTGTTTTTGTACCCATTTCTACCATTAACTGGAAGGAGGTTGAAAGCACAAAAAATAGCAAAAAGAAGGTATGTCCCAGAAAAATGCCAAAACTGTGTAAAAAATGTTGGTTTTCTGACAAAATTCTGTCATTCCCTAAAAGCTGGAGAAATGGTGATTTCAGCCCCACAAACCCTTTTTTGATACCATTTGCAGAGAAAAACCCAGAAGCTTTCATTTGCAGCCCGTTTTTCCCATTTTTCACAAAAAAAACAAAATTTTGCTTTATTTTGACTAATTTCTGGGAACCCTCTAGGAGAATCCACAAACCCTGGGTACCTTTAGAAACCCCATGATGTTGGAAGAAAAGGACGCAAATTTGGCGTGGATACCTAATGTGGTCAAAAAGTTACAGGGGCCTAAGCGCGCACTACCCCAAATAGCCCAAAAAAGGCTTAGCACAGGAGGGGAAAAGGCCTAGCAGCGAAGGGGTTAACAAGGCCTCAACGCTATCCTGTTCAAAACGGATGCCGTATCATGATATTCATTCTGTGTTTATATTTCTTGGCTGCCGCTACTTGCAGCAGGATTGGGATTTTTAATTTCTGTATGACAGTTCTCAAAGAGCTCGCTAAAGGAAACTCTTTTGTTACATCCTCCTAGGTTTTTTCCTGCTTGCACACTGTATAGTTCACAATGGTTCTCTGTTATGTATGTAACTGCTTTGTTCTAACACCTCCAGACGATATTAAGTTAGAAGGGACAAATCAATATTTATGTAGTGCGTTAGTGCTGAAGTGATGTGTTATGTGTGGTTCTAAATTGTGTAAATAGGATTTGTTCAAGCAAAGACCTTTTTAAAACCTTTCCTTAACCTAGGAATGCTTGTACGATATCTTACGGATTTTGCTGCACACTTGAGAATTCGCATTTCTCTGACTTTTTACCATTATATTATTCTGTATTTGACAGCCTTCATAGCAAATGGCTTCCATGTAATTCAATGAGTTTACTGCTGCATCTAATTTTTTTTTTATTTCCGTATTCTATCTTTACATTTTGTAATAAACCTTCAAGTTTTTCTAATTTCTAATCTCGCACTATCTTTTGGAGTCAGTCTATTCCTTTTGACTGAATTCTGAAAGCGGTCTTGAATCTTGTTTCTAGAGACATATTGCTACAGATTTTGAGGATAACACTGTCCCCGAGTCACGCAATGTTTGGGCGTACCAATGTCATTAAGATTTCCTGCGGCCCTGCGCGTCCACACTTGCTTCTACATATGCGATTGCCCGAAAATGAAGAGGTACTAGGCAGATGTGCTGGAGGGTATCAGAGATGTGATGGGGGATGACCTGGAGAAATGCCCTGAATTAATAACTCCAGGCGAACAACATCTTACACTCTAGCTGAAAAAAAGACATTTCATAGCGAGTCCTAGCAGCAAAACGACTCATCCTATCTCTTTGTGGCAACAGTTTAACACCATTTCATCTGTGGCTACAGAGACCTTGGTAAGCGATTAGCGCCTGAGAAAGTGGCATATAGCAACTTAGGCCTGGATGAATATTCCACAAGATATGGACCCTGATGAATCTATATTTAAACTGTGACCTCAGAGGCTTGGCCTGCCACCGACTTAGAGCACTGGGTCTGTTGGACATCACCATATAAGTGCTATGTTTGGAGGAGGGAAATCAGCTATATCTGGGAGAGCTAATTCAACCTCCAACTCTGAAGGAGTAGCTGCAAAGGTTCCTAAAGTGCGTGTATACATGCATGTGATAAGCCAGGATACTTCTGAATGGTTTGAGAGGTTTGAAATCACTTGTAGAGTGCAGGATTTAAATGATGTGTTTAAGATAGCCACTTTCAGGGTTCAACAAATCCACTCGCATTTGCAAGGTAGAATTAATGAGGACGGGCTATTTTTAGGTCCTACTCGCCCTTTCTGGCGAGTAGGAAGACAAACTAACTTTTGTCCTCTGTCTCTGAAAACGGAGCAAATGTGACAAGATAAGATTTAAAGGCATTTTTGTTGCTCACAAATTGAATGAGCAATAAAGATGCCTTTAAATCTTGTTATCTTGTCACATTTGCACCACTTTCAGAGACTGAAGTCAAGTAGGTTGCAGTTAGGTAGAGGAGATTTTACTGCAGGACTAGCACCATTTTTCAGATTTTTCGAGCCCTGACTTTAATAAATCACCTGCCCATGGAAGGAAAGGCAGTCATTCGGGCAATGTTAAATGAACTATGAGCAAATGAAGGAAGTTCTGAACTGAAGTTTTTGTCTGAAGCCAGCTCAGTACCTTCCGAGATTTCAAGAAAGCAAGGGAGTGGGTGGTGTTCTGTTTGAAACTTGGATTTTAGGTTTGTTAAATTATTAGAATCAGTGAGTGAGCGGGATGAAGGTCAAGGCTTTTCATGCCCAACCAGTGATGGTGACTGATCAACTCAAAAATGAGTGCTTTCCCCTCTTAGAGAAAAAAGTCAGATTTGACAGAGAGAGGGCCAAAGAAACCTGACAAGTGGTTAGCTAACATGGTAAACAAAGGACATGAGATGCATCACTCTAAGGAAAAGGGATAGATGAACTCTTAACAAACTGGTTCCAAATTGGACCGTAAGTGCCAATGCAGTTACCAAGGACTCAAGAGAAGACGTAAACATAAAGGGAATTGTGTACCAAGAGCCAACACAAAGACAAGGAAGGACAGGACGTTTTTCCAAGCCCAAGGTGGATTACTTCCTACAGGCTTCAGATGGAGGAGCATTGCGAGAAAGACTAAGGCAAAAGACACTGTACCAACGGTTGTATGTTGGAACAACGAGTTCCCCAACCACGACTTCCCTAATAACGAGGTTGCAACCACGACCTCGTCTAAACCACGATTTGTTTTACCACGCATTCCTTTATCACAATTTTTCGTGGTAAAGGAATGCGTGTTAAAAAAAATGCTTTCCAAATAGTACCCTGATCCCCCACCCCTTAAAAATGAATTCCCCCACCATAAAAACAAACCCGATCACTCACACCCCCTAAAATACGAACTCAAACCCCATAAATCTAATTCCCCTCTCCCTTTAAATAATCACGAAACCCCCCTCCTCCTCAATACGAACTCAACCCCCATGAAACTAATTCCCCTCTCCCTTTAAATAATCACGTAAACCCCCACCTCCTATATACGAATTCTACTCCTTCATACTAATCCCTTCTAAACAAACACGATCACCCATACCCCCTAAATACTAAACCCAAACCCCTATAATCTAACCCCCACCCCATAAAAATTAACCCCTCTTACCTGTTCCTCTGCGACTGCGATGCTCGTCCGAACTGCGCCCTGCCCGAACACTAGACCGACTCAGCCTTAACCACGCACATGCGTCGTTGTTCGGGCAAGTCGTTGTTCCGCTTTCATGACTCCGTAACTCGTCGTTCCAGAGTCGTTGTTCAGGATGTTTCCCGTACCAACTGCACTCATCACAGCTAGTGTGTGACTGTGGGTGAAGGGACTAAACCGAGTAGTAAAAGGCATGTGGTAGAGGGGCCCATATGCCCTTAACCACATCCATGCAAATGCCACAGTGTGAATGCTAGTCCTTTTGGGAGGCAGGTTCCTGCCCTGGATAGAGGTGCTTACAGGACTGTGGTTGAGAGGAAGTATCTCAAACCCAAGGAGAGTTTCCCTGGGGCCAATGGCACACTTGATAGCCAGTAGGATGACATGGAGTACCCGATTGCCCAAGCTGAGGTAGAAAGAAATGGCATTTCAGTCCCTGTCAATGTTGAGGTGAGTGAGCAAAACAGAGCTGAATGTCTCCTGGGCAAGGATTTCACTGCCTCTGGTCTAGTCGCAGAACTAGAAGCCTGCATGCCTAGGACCACATAAGCTGTGTTGCCTGACCTGCAAAGCCTTGATTGCTGCTGGGGGACCAACTCGGAAGCAGTTCACCAGGCACAAGATGAGTGCTCTACATTTGTGGGACCTCAGAAGGGAGCCCTGAAACAGGTCAGCAAGGGAGTGGTTGGAAGGCATTATGGTAGATGAGTAGATGGACAGCTTTATAGTGTACTCACAAATCCTTTGCTAGGAGTTGGCAAGAGGTTTGTGGTTCCCCCAGTGTACAGGAATATCATGCCACTGGCCCACGAGGAGGATTTAGCAAGACACTCTGTACCACTGGCCAGGCTTGTGCAGAGACACAGAGAGGTTCTGTATAACCTGTCCTACTTACCAACTGAGCAGTAACACAGAAGGTAGAACCAAGGCACAGCTAGTGCCACTGCCAGTTGCAGGTGCTCCGAATGAGTGGCTAGGAATTGACATTATTAGTCCCTTTGACCCCTCCACCCCAGCATCAAGCAACACATATACCTTGGTTGTGGTGTACAATGGCACCAGTTACGCAGAGGTTGTAACTCTGAGAAGCATGACTGCAAAGATAGTAGTTATGGCACTCCTAGGGATCTTTTCAAAAGTTGGGTTTGCTAATCAAATCAATCAAATCACATTTATAAGGCGCATGGCTGCACTAGCTAGTGCGTCCCAGCGCTACGACAAGGACCCGATAAGGACAGAGAAAGACCAGCACAGAGATAGAGAGGTCAGACAGTGGAGTGAGCAGATGGAAAAAGCCACGTCTTGATCTTTTTCCGAAAAGCAGTCTCCGACTGTTCCAGCCCGAGCTCTTACGGGAGAGTATTCCAGTAGGTAGCTGCTAAAAGAGCGACCCCCATCCTGGCTCTTCTAATCCTAGGGATGCTGACCAGACACGTCCCATCAGATCTTAAATCCAGTGTAGGAACATACGGGGTAAGGAGGTCATGCAGATAGGAAGGGCCCTTCTTCTGTATAATACGATGGCTAACACACATGGCTTTAAACAAAACCCGTTCCCTCACCGGGAGCCAATGCAGGGAGGCCAGGGCTCTGCTAGATGAGGCTCTCCTAGGTAGCATTAATACGAGACGTGCAGCCGCATTCTGGATGCGCTGGAGTCTCTGAACACATTTGATATTGGCGCCTAAATACATGACATTACCGTAGTCCAGCCGTGACGTTACAAGGGCGTGAACCATCGTTTTTCTAGCTGACACGGGGAGTATATCTAACGTCTTCCGGAAAGTGCGCAGGACCCCAACGCACATTCCTGTCACTCGCCTGGTATGAGTCTCAAAAGACAAGTTAGTGTCCAACCACATCCCCAGGTTCTTTTACTGGTCCTTAGGAGATGGAGTCGGGCCCAAGGTTTGGGGCCACCAAGCAGAGGACCAGATCGAGGGGGCCTTACCTACTACTAAGACCTCTGTTTTGTTGCCATTCAATATAAGGCAATTTAAGGTCATCCAGGACGCCAACTCTTGAAGACACATTGAAAAGTTCAGTGCTGCCTCCTCCGAATCTTGAGTAAGATTCACCACAAGCTGAGTATCGTCAGCATATGACACCATACTGACTCCAAACTTCCCCACAATCTCAGCCAGAGGGGCAATATAGAGATTGAAGAGAGTTGGGCTAAGTATGGAGCCCTGCGGGACCCCTTGGTCCAGCTTGACGCTATTGGATAGGAAAGGTTTCTGTGCTACCTGAAAACTTTGGTCACATAAAAAGGAACAAAACCACTCCATCGCTCTGCCCCCCATGTCGCCACCTCTCAGACGTTGAAGCAGCGTGTGATGGGCAACAGTGTCAAAAGCGGCACTGAGATCTAAAAGGACTAGAGCAGCTGTCTGTCCTGCATCTACCTGCCTACGGATGGATCGTTTCCGTAGATAAAAGCAGAGCCGATTCAGTAGAATAGGTGGCACGAAAGCCAGATTGTGTAGGATGGAGAAGGTTATGGTGGTTGATGTGCGCAGTCAGTTGGATATTAACCACCTTCTCTGCTACTTTCGCAAAAAAGGGCAGGAGGGAGATGGGACGAAGATTTTCCAACTGACTCATACAGATGTTCAGTTTCTTTTTTAAAGGAATGACAATAGCCGCTTTCCAGCTTTTAGGGACAACCCCTGATGAAAAAGAAAGCTCAAGAAGATGTCTAATGTAGGGCTCTATAGCAGCTAAACTCCCACTAAGAATCTTCAGGGAGGCCGGATCACTAGGTGAGCCGGACTTAATACCATGGGCAATTTTGTTGAGTATGTCCCTACTGGGGACTCCCAGGTCACAGAGGCAATCCGCCTCTGGAATCCTGAGTACCCCTTTACTGTTAATGCCTCCCTGTTGAGCAGAGTCAGGGAAGGCGGCGTAGATCTTTCCTACCTTCTCCGCAAAAAAATCCGCTATCCTATCATAAGAGTCAGCAGAACTGGCATCTGGAGCAATTACTCTTGCTAATGATGTTAATGTTATGTTAATGTTAATGTTATATGAAATTTGTTAAGCGCTCGTACGCCCGGAGGCTTCATGGCGCTATAGAAAGGAACAGGCGAAGCCATCGGTAGGTAAGGAAAAGCAGCTAGTGATGCGCCTGGGAAAAGAGCCAGGTCTTCAGAGAATGTCTGAAGCTGAGGATGTTGTCGATGAGTTTAAGATGAAGAGGAAGAGAGTTCCAGAAGGCGGCTGCCAGATGGTCAAAGCAGCTGCCTCCCAGACGTTTCTTCTTATACGAGGGAATAGTCAGAAGAGCTTTATGAGCAGACCGGAGGTTACGGGAGGGGCTGTATTTTTTAAATAGGTCTCTGATAAAAATAGGGCCAATGTTATGTAGAGACTTGAAGAGAATACACCCAGCTTTGAAGGTCACGCGTTGCTCAACCGGGAGCCAGTGCAGCTGTTTCAAGCCAGATCTAATTGATTGCCTATTAGAGATATTCAAGAGAAGTCTGGCTGCCTGGTTTTGAACCAGCTGGAGGCGTTTAAGCTCTCCAGTATGGAGCCCGAGGTAAAGACTGTTGGAAAAGTCCAATCTGGACAATACAAGGGAGATGACGATCTGAGTGAGGGCAGCTTGGGAAAAGAAGCGGGCGATTTTCTTTATTTTCTTCAGCTGAAAGAAACTAGAGGAAACAACAGCTCCGACCTGTTTTTTCAGGGAGAGATCCTCACTAATAAAAATACCAAGGCTCTTGACCGAGGAAGATTTGGATGGGGGAGCACCCATACAGGAGGGCCAGAAGCTGGGGTTCCAGCTGAGGGTGCTACATCCAGGCAAGACCAATTCGGTCTTGCCTGGGTTGAGTTTCAAGTGATTGCGGCTCATCCAACTCAAAATGTGGGACATGGTGTTTTGAAATTCTACCACAGAGTCCTTGGTGATCTCTTTAAAAATAGTAGAAAGGGGGGGCGTGGCCAGCAACCACCGAAGATGGCCGCAGCTTAGAGGAGCTCCGTGCCGCAACTCCGCCCGCTGCACAATCCTGTCGATTATCCGCTCCAGCCTGAGAGTCCCGATCGGCGGGGACGCCCTGAGAGCCCGCGGTGCCGACCTTGGTGCCTTATCTGCCCCGGGCGGGCTTCTGGACGCAGTGGAGCGGGACCTGCCGGCTCCGGCCTTGTGGCCTCGTGGAAGCCGGGGCCTTGAGTTTCAATCCTCCGGAGGCGTGGCCTGACGGCGGCCGGCGGGGGACGCAGCGGCGGCCTGGAGGCACTGGAATCGGCGTAAGGAGAGCCGGAGCGAGGTGAGGAGCGCGGCGGGCCCCACACGGGTGTTCGAGTGACTGGAGGAGCGATAGCCGGTAACTGGCGACGGTGAGGAGACGGCGCACTGAGCTCGTGTGCGCGCGCTGAAGAAAGACCGCGGACCAGTGGGCCCGGGGCTCCCCCTACGGAGGCGCAACGAGGGTGGGGCAGGCCCCGGTGAGGAGGTGGTGAACTGCCCCGAAGATTGGTTGGCGGCCTCTTGCTGGACCACGCAGCGGACGCCGCCTGGAGCGCCTGCGGGGGGCGACCTGCCGCGCCACCCGACTGCCCAGCACGACGTGGCTATAGGAGTCTATGGTGCTTCAGAGGCCCCGGGGAGATCTTGAGAGGCGCAGCGCTGGTGAAACAAGAGGCATCGCGGCGCAGCCTCGCGGCGCAGGGACGCCGTAGACCCGACCCCTGAAATCGCTGGAGGGAGCAAGCAGACGACGCAAGTGGACGCTGGCAGCATACTAGAAGACACGCAAAGAGCTGGAGGGGCCGGTGAAACCGACAGGCCGTGCGTGGGGACTGGTTGGAGGGCTGGAGACCAGCACGCGACATCCGGCGTGCAGATTCGGCATGCATGTCGCAGCCCCAGACGTCGCAGTCCACATGTGGCAACAGTCCGGAACCGGAGGACGGGGCGCAGACGAGGGACGTCCACACGGCGGAATGATGGGGTGCGGCTGGCGCATGGGCACAGGCTGTGAACGCTGCCGCAACTGGACCTATCTGTGACCCGGCATATGCTGGGTGGTCCCAGACTCATGTACTTTCTTGAACTCTCAGGCTCCTGCCAAGACTCGTGCTACAAATCGGCGATGGCAGTGCGGCACGCAGTGACTCTTTCCCCCCTACGCAAGTATACAGTTATGGGAATCAAGCACTCTGCTGAGTTCGAAATCCGCCGGGCTGGGAGGGGGGTGCAGGGGGGACACAGTTGCTAAAAGTTACTATTGGTTTGCTTGGAAGTATTGTTGTGATGCATAGGACCCTAATAGACGACACCCACAGCGCGGCTGCGACTGGGGCCACAATCACCTCGGGAGGGTTTTACAGGGAGATGGGGGGCAGACAGGTTGCGAGAGTAGACCCCAATGGCTGAACGGGTAGGACACGAACAGACCCCCTGCGCGCCCGCCTCACGACTCACAGTGCTGTCCTGGAATGTCAATGGGTTGGGCGATAAAATTAAGCGGGGACTGGTGTTGCAATATATCAAGCGTAGAGGTCCGGCAGTTGCCCTGCTCCAGGAATCGCATTTGACGGGCTCCACCAGTAAGGCCTTAGATAGATGGGGCTACAAAATGATGATACACTCTGACTTTACCACGGGTTCGCGGGGAGTGGGAATTTTGGTGAATAAGCGCTTCCCGCTGATAGTCACAGACTCCCGGAAAGATGACCAGGGGTGCTTTGCGGCGGTAACCTGCCAATGGGAAGGGCAGACGTACAACATAGTGACGGTCTACATCCCCCCACGCTGCATCAAACCACTTTGCGTGAGTTGGGGGAGTTTCTCTTATCCCTTCCACGTGGCGACATAATAATTGGGGGAGACTTTAACGCTACCATGGACACGTCCCTAGATAGACAGCCCTCCCGGGGGACTAACACTGCCAGTACTAAACTGCTTGAATTCACGGAGGCTCTAGGGCTCGTGGATGTGTGGAGACTTCACCACCCCACTCTAAGACAGTACACATTCCATTCCGGGGTACACAACAGCCTTTCCAGACTAGACTACATTTTCACACTGGCGACCGGGACGAGGGGGGTAGCGGAGGTGACGCACCTCCCTAGAGGTATTTCTGATCATTCTCCAGTTCTAATCACCTACACGGCGCCGGGCCCCCGGAGGAGAAGGGTCTTCCCGCTGTCTCCTGGGTATCTCAAAGTCCCGAAAATCGCCAAGGGACTTCTATTGACTACGAAACGCTACTTTGTGGAGAATAAAAGCTCGGTTCAGTCCCCGACGATATTGTGGGAGGCCTATAAAACAGTACTCCGGGGGGAGGCTATCTCGCTGGTGGCAGATCACAAAGCATCCCAGAAAAAGGAGGTCGAGGGGCTGGAACAAAGGGTGTCCCGGGCGGAAGCGGCACATGCGCTACAGGTAGATGAGCATACGACACACCAGTTGCACCTGGCACAGCAGGAATACAAGGCATATGTCTGGGGGCTGGCGACTGCGAGGCTCACGGAGACGCGACACACAGTGTAGGAAATGGGGGATAAGGCAGGAAAGTTGTTGGCGTGGCTGGACCGCAGGGACCGGGCCAATAGATGGATTGCGAGAATTCAACTGGCCGACGGCACGTCTACGGCAGAGCCGCAGCAGAGGCGCTTGCGTTGCATTATCGCGGAATCTATACTCCGAAAGCCGCGAATACCGTGGACGACAACCTGGCCTTCCTCCGTGATATTCGCATGTCGGCTCTGGCCCCTTCGGCAGTGGCCACCCTAGACGCCGACCTGACCCCCGAAGAGCTTACGGCGGCGATTGCTGCCCTTCATCCGGGGAAGGCGCTGGGACCTAACGGTCTGCCTGTAGAATTTTATAAACGGGCGGCGGCACAGGTTGTGCCCCACTTGCTGAATATGTACACGGACAGCCTGGACAGGGGGGCTTTGCCCCAAGATCAGCGACTGGCCACGATTGTGGCTATCCACAAACCCCATAAACCCCAACACGAGTGTGCCTCCTATAGGCCGATCTCCCTTCTCAATGTGGAAGCGCAAATTTTGGCAAAAGTATTGGCCACCAGATTGCAGGCCCACTTAGCCACCATAATACACCCGGATCAATCGGGCTTCATGCCTAATAGAAATACCGCCCTGAATCTTAGGCGTCTCCTCGGGGTCCTTGCACGGCAAGTCACTATTGAGGAAGAGGCGGTTATTCTGTCACTCGACGCCAAAATGGCATTTGACCTGGTGGAGAGGCCCTTTCTTTTTGCGGTTCTTCGCCATGTTGGCTTAGGTCCATAGTTCTGTGCTTGGGTCCAATTACTTTACTCACACCCTCTAGCTCAGGTCGTAGTGAACGGCCATGTGTCCTCCACTTTCCCGCTGGGACGGGGAACGAGACAAGGATGCCCCCTCTCGCCGCTTCTTTTTGCGCTGGTGCTGGAGCCGCTGGCGGCCTGGATTCGGCAGGACCCGGTTATCCGGGGTCTACAATGGGCAAGAGGATGGGAGGACCGCATATCCCTATATGCGGATGATATCCTGCTATACCTGGCGTCACCGGCGCGCTCCATTAATTGTCTCTTGGACATATGCACGTCCTATGGCAGAGTATCCGGATATACTATTAATTGGGAGAAATCGTGTCTCTATGTGCTCCGGGGCCCCCCGCCTCGGCTTCCGCAAGGATGCGGGATGCAGGTAACGGAGGAGGGGTTAAAATATCTGGGAATATATGTCACCGCCGACACGGCGCACTTCGTCGCGAAGAACCTTGTAGAGCCCCTTATGCGGCTTCGTCGTGATGTCAAGTATTGGCGCTCCTTGCCGCTGACACTGTTGGGGAAAGCGGCCCTCTTCAAAATGATGGCCCTCCCCCGTTTCTTGTATATACTGCAAAACACGCCGTTTCCGGTTTCCCCCAAGTATTTTGCCTCGATCAATGCTGAGGTTACCAGCTTATTATGGGAGGGGAAGGCACCACGAATAGCGATGCGCAAATTGACTAAAGGTTGCTACGATGGAGGCATTGCCCTCCCAGATATAAAAATCTACTACTGGGCCTCGCAACTTGCGGTTGTTAACCAATGGCTCCACGCGCCGGGAGATGAGCCAGCGTACCGCATGGACAGGATGCTGCTAGGAGATGGCGGCATCATGGGGGCATTGTATAACAAAAATAAGAGACATAATCGTACGGGTCCGACGGCGCACACGGTACAGGTGTGGCATGCGGCTCAGAAAGACCTGGGCTGGGACGGAAAAATAACACAGGCTACGCCGCTGTGGGACGTGCGTAGGCTGGGTAGTCTGCGTAATACCAAAGGTTTTCAGCAGTGGGACCTGATAGGGATCTCGCGTGTGGGGGACCTTTGGAGGAAGGGAGGGGTGATAACATTCGAGCAGCTGCAGACTGAGTATGACATGGCCTCTGCCGAAAGATTCCGGTACATCCAGGTCCGACATGCGCTTATGGCACAGATCGCGCCGGGCACGAAGTTGGCGGAGGCATCGCCCTTGGAGGACAGACTCCTTACGGACCACCTTACTAAACGAGCCATATCTCAGATGTACCGCAAGATCATAAACAATCAGCCAGACCCTTTGGTGGCCCTAAAAGCGAGGTGGGAGGAAGAGCTTGGCGACTTTGATGATACGGAGTGGCAGGAGGGCATAGCCTCCCCTAGGGAGGTTGCGATACCATCCACATTCAAACTCATACAGCTCAAAATTCTACACCGCACATATTACACACGGACTCTCCTCTATAGGCTCGGCCGGACTGACTCTCCCCTCTGTCTTCGGCGATGCGGGAAGGATGGAACCCTCTTTCATACCCTGTGGACATGCCCCGTAGTTTGCCAATACTGGAGGGCGGTCATGCGTACACTATCACAGGCGACACACGTCACGCTGCTCCCGGAACCCAGGAGGTGTCTCCTCAATATATGGGAGCCCACCGACCTCAACCGCGCAACGCAAATGTGGGTAACAATAGGCATGCTGGTGGCGAAACGAAATATAGCGCAGAGGTGGGGGTCCAGTCAATCCCCTACCCTCCCCCAGTGGTGTAGGGACATGGACTCCATCATGGTTGCTGAAAAGGAAGTGTATATACATAGGGGGTGCCCCAAGAAATGGACACAAATATGGGGGAAATGGAACAGTTACCGAGGGGACATCTGTGAGCCCCCAAGGGAGAACTCTGATCAAGAGCTTAGTGATTAGGCATTCTGGGGGACGGGCAGAGGGGTGGGCGGGTGCAGCTGGGCTCTTAGCCAGCGCAATCCTACATGTGTTTGCTCTACAGTACCTGATAATGTTTGTGCTGTCGTTTTTGATGTGTACTGACACTACAGTTACGGAGGTACTGTTTCTCGAGGTATGCAATGTCACATATTTTAATGTATGTTCTGAGAAAACCAATAAAAAGTTATTACAAAAAAAAAAAAAAGTAGAAAGTTCTTTCGAGGAGTTCTCGGCTGTCTCAATCCTCTTGCTGTAATAGGTGGCCCGCGCTTTTCTGATCATGGCATGGTATTTTTGTAAACTAGATTTATATTCAGTTTTAGCAGATCCATCATAGTTCCTCCTCCAAACTCTCTCGAAGGCGCTTGCAGGTTGATTTAGCAATTTCTAAGTGAGTGGTTTTCGACCAGTGACCAAACTTTAGCTCCTCATACAAGAGAAAAATATGGGAGGAAATGAGTATAACCTACCATTTATCTACAGCATACCACTCAAAAGCAAATTGATTGGTAGAAAGGATTAACAAGACCTTTAGGAGTTTGATGGAAACTCTGCCAGAGAACCTCAGGAGGAAGTGGGATCTTCTCATGCCAATTTTAAATAAGGGGGCAGAATTAATTCCATTTGAACATTTGTATGGGCATTACAGACTAACCTTAGTCAAAGGAGGTTCAGAAGGAATATCAGAGTTTCCTCAGAAAGAAGCTGTGGACTATGTGATTGGCCTCAGGTAGCTGATCATGCAATATGAGGCAGGTGAAGAAAAGCCTTCAGACAGACCAGGAACTGATGGAGGAGTGGTATGACTATACAGCGATGTTAACTGGGTAACAGAAGGGGCAGAGGTGTTGGTGCTCAAGGCCATCTGTCCAAGAGTTTTGAAGGATAAGTGGTATGGGCCTTATAAAGTAGTAAAGAAAGTTTATGGGATAAGCTAATTTGTGGGCACAGTCGCCACTAGGGACCACAGAGGGTGTTCTATGTGAACCAGTTGAAGCCATACCGCAAGAGAGACTTCAAAGTGAACATCATGGCAATGACATTGAGTTTGAGGAAGACAGAGTGCTACTTCCCAACCTACTAGAAGGTGATATGAAGGACTGTTCTGTGAATGGGGCACAACTTGCCCTTGAGGTAATGCCTAAGTAACAGAAAAAGTGTACAGAAGTGCTCGGCCAATGTTCCGATCTCTTTTTGCTGACTCTTTGCTATATAACTGCTTTGTCCATGACACAATGACACATACACAGGAGATAGCTTACCCGTGATTAGCAATAATTACCAGATGTCTGACCAAGTCCAGGATAGCACCAAGGAAGAGATTGCCTAGATGTTAGACTGGGGGTGGTTGAGTATTTCCATAGTCCTTGGCCTAGTCTAGTAGCATTGTACCAAAGCAAGGATCTACAGACTTGTGCCTTTATGTAGACGAGTTTGAACAATGTCACTGTTGTGGTTAGCTGTCTCTGAGACCCTTTAGGTTTTCTTAAAAGACCCCTCACACACCAACCTAGTTGGTGCCATGCTTCATCATTGGGGTCCCAACGGGGTGGCCGAATGCCACCCGGTTGTGCTACGACGCCTGATTACAGCGGTGCGGGTGTCGTGTGTTATGTGATAAGTGTGAGTTAAAAGATATCTCTGGGAATCTTTGTCTGCTAAGTGTATTAATGACGGCCCATGATATTGTCAAAAACAAGTGTAGCAACCAGTGGAGGGGTCTGGCTCCTAGTTGTCAATTAAAGGTGTGTGGTGCTGTGCGTAGGTGCCGGTATACTTACAGACACTGATTAAAAACACTATGGTGGACCACGGGAGACGGCCATAGGTACATTGCGGGTCTGCGTCTTGACGAATGTGTGACTACAGATGAGACCCCTTCCGAGCCCCGTATTCCTGCCCAGCACTAGTCTACACCATAGTGTTTTTAATCAGTGTCCCTACGTATACTGACACCTACGCACAGCACCACACACCTTAGCGCATGTGTTGGTTACTATATTCATGTGGCGTTATTTTTTGCCGCTCACTACCACCCACATGGTCCTAAAGAAAGATCCTACACTCTGTTTTTGATGGGCTGATACATGTAGACCTTTAATTGACAACTAGGAGCCAAACCCCTCCACTGGTTGCCACACTTGTTTTTAACAATATCCTGGGCCGTCATTAATAAACTTAGCAGACAAGGATTCCCAGAGCTATCTTTTAACTCACACTTATCACATAACACACAACACACAACACCCGCTCTGCTGTAATCAGGTGTCATAGCACAACCGGGCGGCATTCGGCCACTCGGTTGGGACCCCAATGATGAAGCATGACACCAACTACGTTGGTGTGTGAGGGGTCTTTTAAGATAACCTAAAGGGTCTCAGAGACAGCTAACCACAAGAGTGAGGTTGTTCAAACTCTTTTCCAGTGGGTTTGTCCACATTGTTTAGTTTATTATTGAACTGGGGACAAGGACATACCCCTACAATTCCCTTGCTATCTCCTGGTTTCACACTTTTATGTAGACGCCCATGCCCTCAATGACCAAGACTGATGCAGACCTGATTTCCAGAGCTGATGAGCCAGGTAGATGTTGTTTGTTACTCGAGTACCTTTGACCGGAGCAACGATTAGTGGAAGAGTTCATTAGCACTTATTGCAATGGGGGTAACTGCATTCTCTTGGCCACAGGGATTGTACCTGTTCAGGTTGATCGCTTCTAGGCTTAAGAATGCATCTCGTACTGTCTCAGCACCTGGTGAACTATGTTCTCTCAGGACTGCAACAGTTCTGAGTGACTTACGCTGGCAATATTGCCATCTTTAGCAATTGCTGGGAAGACCACTTGAGGGGCCTAGTATAGAGGTGGGTCAGGATGCAGCAAATGAAACGGACCAACAAAGCAACCATGTGTCAGTCCTCTCTAGCTCACCTGATACCTAAGGCAGACCACAGGAGAATAGACCTGTTGGATGCCAAGATTCAGTCTTTATCAGGGTGAGAGGATTCCACCACCTAAACACACACGTGTTTTTAGGCTTTTTAGGCTTTTTAGGCTTCACTGGCTATTGCAGAAGCTTTGTGGCTGCTAACTGTGGGGATACAGTTGTGCTGATGACATTCCTCACATCCAAAAGTAGACTAAGAAAGTGATTTGGAATATGGTGTGTCAGAAGGACTTTGAGGAACAGAAGAACGCTCTATGTAATGCAACTGTGGTGAAACCATCTGACTATTGTGCTGAGTGTATGCAGAGTGCATATGAGTGTATTGCATAGTAGTTAGACTCTATATGTGAGTATGAGAGCTGAAGCTTGAGGGATCCAGTGGCATTGTCCGTCCTTCATTGTACACACTGACATCTCAGATGAAGGAGTTGGAGCAGTAGAGGGAGTGTGAGGGAAGTTAGTAAGATTTAGTTGTTTTGTTTAAAATTCTTATGATAAGCTATATGTTGATACAGTGCTTACTGGGCAGAATACCATGTTCCAGGATGTCTCCTGTCAGAGCTCCTTGAAAATTAGCTATGGATAACGGGGGATGTTTTCTCTTCATACCGTAATAAACTGAAAGCAGGAATGATAATGGGTATGTTTCCAGGTAAACAAGTGACAAGTTGTGACAAAGGTTGTATGATAATATTTCACCATAGTATGATTTGCACCACTATGTCATGATCGTGCGGAATACTTAACCCAACGATGTACTGTATTACAATCCTCCAATAAAAATGTGTTATAAAAAATAAAAAAAAGTTGTTGGTGCAGTACTGTTTCAACCCTGATAACAAGAGTAGAGAACGTTCAGTGGCTTTTATTAACCACAAATTGCTTCCTAGGGAACAGAACGGGCCATCATGAAAAAAAAAATGCTTTGCTATATGTGGGCTCTGATGTTTTACATGTTTGATGCCAAGTATGTGGCCGAGGCAAACCACTTCAGGGGTTAATGGCGAGGAAAGTGAACAACCCCGAGTTGCTGAGATGATCAATCTCATTACAAGGCCTAGATTTCGCAGTAGAACACAAAGCTGAAATTAAGGGAATGCAGATGGCCTTCCTGTCGGTTTTACCAATCTGGCGACCGGAATTCTCCAACGGAAGAATAAGCATCTGCGTAGTCAGATCTAGGAGGGGCATTTGTTGGGACAGGAATAACCTCATTCGTGGTGTCCTAGGATATACCTCTGCCCTGAGTGCTTGACTGCTAGGAAATGGGTCATCCCGAATTTTTATGTTAGCCCTGTTGTCATGCTAATATAGTAGGTGCACAGATGTCTAGGCCTGTCCATGACTCTTCAAGGCCCTATGCCTGCCCTGTGATCTGGGCACCAAACGTTCCCTCGTAGGTGGACAAAGGACTACTGTCCCAGTCCTGGGTATTGCCAATAAAGCAATTGTGGTACCATATTTTGTGAATCCTTAGAGTGCTCAGACCTTTTTTTTTAATGTGTCAGCGAACAAGACCTATGAACCCCTCTCGTGAAAAGTTCTGCTGTTATGTGACACCTAGATCCTTATGCTGACATCTTGCGTGTACACAGTACTTATGAGTGTATTGCGAAGTAGTGAGACTATATGCGAGTCTGACAACTGAAGATCGAAGGATCAACCGGGATCCATTTTGGATGAGCCTGGTTTAGCATGAGAGGGTGGATGGGAATAGCTTGCCCAGACAGTGGAATTGCATTGCCTGCTTTCCTCTGGCTGGAGGTTAGAGGTCCAGAAACTGAAGTCAGGAGAATGGAGACGGGGTTATCTTTAGAAATTCCATGGTGACTTTGTTAGCAAGGAGCTGCTGATTAGTTCTTCCTGAGCTCTACCATTTGGTTGATTCTAGTGTTAGAGAGGAAACACCGCAGACATCAGTAGACAGCATCACAGAGGTGTATGTGGTGAAACAGCAGAGCAGGTTTAGGTTCCACGCTGATGCAAGACAGGTGAAGAGTTCACAAAGAAATAGAGTGCATGATCAGCAAGATCTAAGTTTAAGAAAAACCTGTGTTTGCAAGCATAAACAAATGTATTGCCAAAGCACACAAGCACGTATTCTGTTGTCCAGGTAAATAAAAAACAGGACATCAAGAATAAGAGCTGCAGATTGAATCAGCCAAGATTACACAGAATTGGATAAGAAGTCTTGGGAGTGGAACAATAAAACACACACACATGCATTCAAAAGAAGTAAATAAATGGTTGGTAATCATTGTTAGAATTGCAATAAAGAGTGTGTAGAGAGAGAAGTCATACGTTTAGGGGCACAGGTGACGTGATGTTTTCTGGATCAAATATATACCTGCTGAGTAACCTATCTGACCCTCTGTAAGAAGCATTGTTCCTTCAAGTATTTAGGAGGCTGCCTGAGAGCAGCAAATCGAGACCGGCTGTTGACCTTTCTGGGGATAGCTGCTATCCCTGCAGCAACAGTAAACTTGCTTTTGCCATGCCAAGGAGTCTTATCTTCTTTATCTCCGTTTCCCCGCAACAGTTGGCGAGCCAGATAGGAGTCCCAGTTATCTTCAACTGCCTGCTGCAGCAGGAACACAGCCTACCACGCTGCATAGATTCTTTTTATTATTTGATTAGGTAAGCAGACACCGTGTTGCCTAAAGTTCTGCCTATTAACAGGGTTGGGTAAGACCCGGAGTTGCATTCTTTAAGGCGAGGATAATGGGGACTCTGTGCCATGTTTTTAAAAAAATATTTTATGACTTCTTTGGCAATGATAAACACAGATGTAATGTAAATAAGGATATCGCATGCAAGCATTTGTTCAAGTGTTGTGCAATATTAATTTACGGCACTGCTTAGTCGGTAGAGTGTTTATCCCAATGTAAAGTTGTAAGTGGTCAGCGTGGCTGATTCAAAGTTGGGAGTCCAATATATGTTTCAATATTTTGACATAGAGGGATGGCTGAAAGGCCGATGTAGCTAAACTTTACCCTCAAGTACGATATGAACAATCGAATTACAGTCCTGGACCTAATGTACAGATGTCATTCCATGATCTATGAGATGCAATGAGATGGTTTGAGGGTTATCCTCCCATGAGTGCGGAGGGAAGTGATTAGTTGCTAAACATTTAGTTTAGAGTTAAATAATAGTGATTAACAGTTAGAAGTAGTTGAAGTGTTTATATTTTTAAATATGTTGATGATGCAATGCGCATGTATGTCTGTAAATAGAAATGTGGCCACAGTGGTGGTGTTATATAATGTTGTTGCAACATATAATGTTTAACATATGATTGAAAAAACAAATTGACAGATATCTTGTTTATAAAGGACTAGTACAAAAAATTTAAAGAAGAAATATTGGGCAGACAGATACAAGTTAGATAATAAAAAAGGGTTAGGAATAAAGGGGGATTATGGAGAATCCCTTAGAGCACGTACAAAAGACTTTTCCAGGTGACCGGAAAAGGCTACAAAAGCACTGTCAGGAATGGTTTAGAGCCACTCAGAAACATACGTATCCCTGGCCAAAGGAAGGGACATTTGATTTGATTTGATTTGTCTATTTATAAAGCGCACGAATGCCCGTAGGTGTCTTGGCGCTAAGAATTGTCCGGTTCCGGTGTAGGTCTGACATTAGTGTATTTTATGCGGTGAAAAGCCAAGTCTTGATTTTCTTTCTGAATATCTCTAGAGTTTGGCTGTTTTTTACATCAAACGGTAGTAAGTTCCATGTCCGTGCTGAGTGAACGAGGAAACTTCTTCCTCCCCAGTTTGATCGTTTAAACTTGGGTATTGCTATCAGTTTCTTTTGACCGGATCTGAGAAGCCTTGAAGGTTCGTAATGTTTCAGGTATGTTTTCAGGAAGTGGGGGCCTTTACCCTGCAGTGCCTTGTAGGTTAGACACAGTGATTTGAACTTGACTCTTTTGGCCACAGGTAGCCAATGGAGAGACTCTAGTTTGTGGCTAATAGGCTGGAACTTTGGAATTTCCAGTATCAGTCGTGCCGCTGCATTCTGGAGTCGTTGCATTTTTTCTATAATTTTTATTCTGGCTCCCGCATATAATGCGTTACCGTAGTCCAGTCGAGACAGTGCAAGGGCTGTCACTACCGTTATTAGAGCATGCTCTTACACACCTTAAAAAAAGAAATGCAAGAGTTAAATTACAGGAGCAAGTCTTTTGTGAGAAGTCTAAGCACTCCTCAAATGCCAATACATCTAGAACCCCAATCGCTCTCCCACTTCCCATATGGAGGTGGGAGAGCGATTGGGGTTCTAGATGTGTTGGCATAAGTACTTCTCCTAAGGTAGCTGGTATTTTTCCACTGGCGCAGCTACAGAAAGCTGCAGTGTGATTAGAGAATCCTGAGGTTGTGACTCCTTCACAATCTCCAAAGGGATCCCTCAGATGTCAAAGCCAAGTCCCACGAGTACTCCCAAACAGCAAGTAAGGATGGGGGACTGTCAGTTTTCAGGACAATTCGAAGCGTACTTTACACTGTATTTAGAACCAGCCTCTCCCAGGAGGGTAGCGTTGAAGAGCAGGGTCCATGAGACCGTGACAATCAGTCGCTTGTTTCATCAGCAACATCGCACTGATTATAGAAGCGAGATCTACCAGGAAAGGTAGTTAAGGAGTGGATTTCTACCCCACAACGGAGAGATGCAGGTGATGATGGTGTGTGGCGTGATGGACAGTATCCCAAGAAAGAGATGAGGATTTCAGAAGGACAGAAGATAATTTAGCACCTTGGCAGAAGGGGAGTGTAATAGTCTCACCAGATAGTGTTCAAGAATGGATATCACGAAGTGAAGATAGAAGGGACGTGAGGGATGCAAGAAGAGAAGAATACTATCAGGACAGATCTAGGGAAGCTTTGGGAGGATGGCAAATAGAGTAGAGTCAATACATAAGCATGTAGACAACATGGGCGAAATCCTTCGATCTCCAGAGGCTAGGCACCCTTCTTATGACACTAGCACTCAAGAAAAGTCCTGTATCTATTTTGATCATACGAAGGGAGCGATTGGATTGTCTAATTGCACCAAAACTAGAAAAGGAGAACAGGAAATTGTAAGACCTGGGGTCTCCAGGCCCTATGGGGCGGTAACGTGACACGAGCGGTCGGGCCACCAAAGGTCTGTGTGTAAAGCAACCACACAACACGCACCTCACATGGGACAAGGAACACACACAATAAGTGACGCCACACGGTAGGAGTTAAGTGACTGGCTGGGAAGGGACAGAAGCTTGAGTATACCATGGTTGACATATGTATTGACCAGTCTGGAAAACCTTGGCCGCAAGGATCTCTTCTTAAATCCATCGAGAATTGTGTCACAAGACAAGTTGGTTATAAAGAGATTATTCCTGGCCCAGAGAACCAAAAGCAGAGCAGAGGCTGAAGGGATTAAACGTACCGTGAACGCCCATAGCCTGGTAAAAACTAGGGAGGGGATGGAGCCGTATTTGTACCTCATGCACAACGCTCAGGATAGGTTTTTAATGGCGCGTTTTAGGCTCAATCTTTTACCTTACTTACTGGCTGATCCAACAGGTTTTACATAATCGATTGAGCAGAAGGGTGCCTGCGGCTGCGACAATAGGTCTCCGCAGGACACCCTTCATTTTGTACTTTTGTGTCCTTTTTATTCAATGCCTAGGCGCAGATTCCTAGTAGGAATCTTAAAGCAAGCTAAATTAGCACACGCAAAAGATGCACTAATTTTTCTGCAAAAAGCGACCGACCCCCTGACACTTTGTAGTATCATGAATTTTATCAGAGTTGCGGTACGATTAAGGGCAACTAGAGAACCAACCTGATTGTCTTTTTTAAATGAAATGTGTGGTTTCGTTTTTTTTTCTACTTATGTGTAGTAGCAGTCAGGATTCTGGATAATGATTTAATAGCATTTTTAACTGTCTGTATATGTGTGCTTTTATGATGTTTTTTAATCATCGAATAAAGAAATACTGACTGAAGTACTCGGGTAGAAAAAAATCAAGCAGCAAATTGAAGCTGTAAGAACAGGTTCCCACGAGACCACAAAGTAAGATATGTTCCTGATGGCTGGTAACTAAACCTATCACTGACAGCATAAAATAGAAGAAAAGCACATGCAGCAAGAAGGGACACCACACCGGGTGTAACCCTGGAAGGGAGAGAAGTACTCCACCCTATGAAGGCGGATAGGACCCCCAACAAGGGGAAACAAATTGTCCCTGACAAACCTAGTACAAACAACAGAGTAAAGACTCAGTACCACCATGACTATCTCTGAACCGGCATAAAGGCGCGTCAGCATAGGCGCAAAAAAGGGAGGCACCACCAAAAGGCATGTCAATCAAAGAAGTATGCACAGCCTCCAAAAACCTGGAGGTACGCAACCATTCAGGCCGACGTAGAGCTGTGGAAGAGGCCATAGCATGACCAACAGATCCATACCACAGCGGATGCTAAGTCTGGCAGCATCTTGCCCATCTCATACAAATGAAACAAGAGCAATCCAGGTTTCCTCCGGGAGGAGAAGAGGTGCTCCACTGAGTCCCACAAGGTGTGAGAGAAGCAGGCGAGGACACAAGAAGTGTTCAGAGATCGCAGGGCAGAGCTAGAAGAAGAGAAAATACACCTACCATAAGCATCCAGTTTCCTGGCCTCTCTTTCCAGAGAGGCAGAAGGGATAAAATCAATATTTTAGGTGGCTAAGGAGACAGGATGGAGCCTCCAGGGTCAGGAGATGTCTGTGAGAAATAGAGCGATCCACAGGGATCCCTGTTTTAGGTTTAGCCCAAGCACCAAACAGGATATCAAAATGACATTCACTATAAGGAAGGACAGGCTCTACATTAGACTGGTCAGGATATGGAATGCCAAGTAATGGGTCTGTTGAAAATTCCACAGAAGGAAGTTGCAAAAACCAATACAACCAAAACTTGATTGAGCAGGTCTGCCAGAGTGGAACTCGCCTACGTAGCCAAACCAGGAGGAGACAGGAGGCTGCAGAACATTTTAAGCCACTGGCGTCGCCCAAGTCAAGTAACCAGCTAGACTGCATAGGGCTTGGAACCATGTCCGAAATGGGATGGGGACACACCAAACCTTCCTTAGTACCTCCACAACCATGCTCCACAAAAGAATGAACCTGAGGATGGGCTCCAGAGAGCAGAGGAAAAGAGTCTGAGACTGTGACTCCATCGGCGCCGCATCAGATGTGGTAAGCGAACAGCTATCGGAACCGGCAGACAACAGCCTGACGCCGACATTGAAGGCGGCAGACCAGAAGCAGGTGCCAAAGGTGGTATCCTGGACAGGCTGTGCACTGGCTACGCTACGTTTTCAGAAACCGGAAGCCGACCTGAAGCCAAGGAGGAACCCGCCGGGGGGGGGCGTGGCTAGCAGCCGAGCAAGATGGCCGCAGCCTGATCGAGCTCCGAGGGTGAGGCCGACTCCCCTACCATCCGTTCAGCCATCCGTGCATGATTCTTCCCCCAAGGTCCCAGAACGAGAAGTGCGGACGAAGCGACCCGGACTGATTCGTTCCCCGGCTCTCTGTGCGGCCCAGAACGTCTCCGGTGCAGCCCGGGAAGTTGCGGCCTGCGCCGGCGTCTGAAGCCGGGGCCTCGAGTTACAGAGGGGTCCCGGGCGCCGCGGGCGCATATCCGGCCTGATTCGGCGGGCCTCCTGGAGGGGGTGACGGAGTGAGGTGGGCCCAGCGGAGGTGCATGCAGATCGCGCCCCGCTTAAAACCCTGGATTGCTGCCTGAGGCCCCGACGGAGCCGAGGGGAGGCGGGGCCTGAACGGTCCGGAGGAGGGCGTCCTCGCGAGGGACCAGTGATTGGGCCTGGTGTCCGGTGTTGCCTCGGCCCATCTTGGGACAGCGGAGGAGTGCTTGGTGCACCGGCAGACGACGACGTGGAGGACCCAGGGCTCCCCCCCCCCCCCTCCAGCCCAGATTAAGGAGGTGTGCTGCGGGCTGCGGGGGTGCCCGGTGCTGGACCCCGGACTGCTGAGATCGCTGCGCTTGCCTGCCTGCACAGCCCACGAAGGTGTGACCCGTGGAAGTGGCCGGCTCCTGAGCAGATCTCGGCTTGGCGGTGCCCGGTCGGAGTCCCCTACCTGGTGACTGTAGATAGATAGACGGTGGAATCTTCCGAGGCGGTCATGAGTGGGAAAGGGTCCCGGGCGAGTCAGCAGGGCAAACTGGACAAATTCGCCTACAGCAAAGAAACTAACCCAGCGCAGGACCGAGGCGGACGCGCGGAGAAGGTGGCGGCGGAGCCGGTAACGCCAAAAGTAACGCTGGAGGATATCATGGCTGCCCTGACGCAGGTACAGTCCACCGTTGGGACGATTTCCTCGGACGTGTCCCTTTTCCGAGCAGACTTCCAAAAAAATGTCGGCCAGGGTCACTGATGTGGAACAGGTGACAGCTACACTAACCAAAGACTCTAGCTACCTTTTACAAAGGTGTCCCAACTGGAAGCGGAGAACAAACGCATGGCGGCCAGGCTGGACAACCAGGAGGGCCGCTCCCGTCGCAATAATCTGCGCATCACGGGGATTCCCGAAAGCGAGGGGCATCCTGTCATGGACTTATACGTAGAGGACCTGATAAAGTCCAAGCTGCAGCCCAAGGGTCTGTCGGCCTTCTATTCAGTGGAGCGCGCCCACAGGGTGCCTGGCGGCCGACCGAAGGTAGGGGCGCCCCCTCGACCGGTTCTAGCTCGCATTTTCAACTTCCGAGATAGAGACATCATTCTCCAGGCGGCGCGGGTGGCACCGCACCTCTGCCTCCAGAACTCCACAATTTCCTTCTTTCCGGACTACACGGCAGCGGTGGCGGCGCAGCGGAGGAGCTTTCTGGACGTCAAAAAGAAGCTCAGGGCCCGAGAGCTTCCCTATGCCATGCTCTTCCCGGCGTGGCTGAGAGTGGTGGCAGATGGGAAAACAAGGTTCTTCGACACACCAGAAGAGGCTCATGACTGGCTCGAGGGCTGG
The DNA here is from genome assembly GCF_964204655.1 of Triturus cristatus. Classification (NCBI taxonomy): domain Eukaryota; kingdom Metazoa; phylum Chordata; class Amphibia; order Caudata; family Salamandridae; genus Triturus; species Triturus cristatus. Next base: position 30,080,694 of record NC_140585.1, on the reverse strand, counting down.
CAGCGGGTTCCGGGTACTGGGCGCGTGGACAGGAGGGGTCAACAGTCAACGGGACCGGAGGATCCGAGTGGCCGAGACCGGCGGACAGAGAACGCTGAGGAGGAATCCGCTGGATGAGACTCCTTGTGGCGCCTCTTTGGACGTGCTGGCCCGCTTGTGGTGACTTAATCGAACGCTCTATGGGACCTTGGGGCAGGGGATGTCGTGGTCTTCCTTGGACCTCCCGCTCCTTGGCACGCAAGTACTGTTTGGAGTTCAGGGGTATGAGCACTCTGAGTTGGGGTGGCGGGCAGTTGTAGGTCCGTATGGCAGGGAGGGGGGTGGGGCGTTGGGGACTGGTTTCTTGTTTTACTGTTGGGTTTGAGTTTCTGATGACACTGACACCTACATTATATAATGCGCGCCCTCATTGCACTACACAGGCCCTGCGCCGGTTGCGCCGCGCGGCCTTCAGCCTTGCCCGCCGTTATGCCCGGCTTGCTGAACGACCCGCCGCCTGACGATACTTTGAGCCCGGCGCAGCCCCTCTCCTTACTTACGTGGAATGTGCGGGGATTGGGTGATAAAATTAAACGGGGCCTGGTCCTACAAAGTATTAAGAGATGCACCCCAGCGGTGGTCTTGCTCCAGGAGACTCACCTCACCGGCACCACTACTAAAGCGTTAGACAGATGGGGGAATAAGATGGTGGCGCACTCTGAATTCACCTCTGGGTCCCGGGGGATTGGCATACTGGTGCGTAGGCGGTCCCCCTTGATCGTGTTCAGTGTACACACTGAGGGGTCTGGGCGTTTCGCCGCTGCCCACACTCAATGGGAGGGGCGGCCCCTCAACATAGTGTCTGTCTATATCCCACCTGGGCTGCATGCGGCGGCGTTCCCGGCGCTCAGCGACTTTCTGCTTACACTGCCGGAGGGGGAGGTGTTATTGGGTGGCGACTTCAATGCTGTTATGAACGACCTCACTGACCGGTGTCCACCCCGAGTGAAGGGCGGTGGGGGGCTCGCGCCTTGCGAGCTTCGTGGAGGCGATCGGGTTCACTGATTTATGGCGGTTGCATCACCCGTCGGAGCGGCGGTACACGTTTCACTCCGGGGTGCACAATAGCCTATCCCGCATCGATTACTTTCTGGGCTCCCCCGGCTGCCTCCACAATATCGAGAATATAGATATCAGACCCAGGGGTATCTCTGACCATTCGCCGATACTCTTACATTACACTAGTTATCATCTGATGCGTCGCCGCATTTATCCGATACGCTCTGGCTACCTACGGCTACCAAAGATCAGTAAAGTTATAGCGCAGGCGACAAAATCCTACTTCCAAGAAAACACCGCGTTGGTCGACTCCCCTGCAGTTCTCTGGGAGGCATACAAAGCGGTAGTAAGGGGACAGGCGATGGCCGCAGTTTCGGGGTATAGGCGTGAACAGCTAGCTGAGTTGCAGTCGCTTGAGTTGGAGCTCCGGGCGGCGGAGGCTCGCCACGCCCAGGCCCCCTCCCCCGCAGCCTCCCACGACCTGCATGTGAGACAGACGAAATATAAGGAGCACCTTGCGGAGCGAGTCAGACAGCGCCTAGAGGCCTCCCAGCACACGGTTTACGATGTGGGCGACAAAACAGGTAGGCTGCTGGCGTGGCTGGACAGACGCGACAGTGGTGTCAGGTGGATTGCACATCTTAGCACTGCCGAGGGGTTGCAGACGACTGACCCACGAGTAATAGTGCATACCCTCGCTGAGTATTTTCGAGGGGTCTACTTCTCCGCCTCCTCCATGACGGTGGAGATGGCACTGACTAACATCCAAGACCTGCAGATGCCCACACTCTCCCCTGAGGCCCGGGAGGCCCTTGAGGCCGAGCTCACGGTGGATGAGCTGCAGGCGGCTATCGGCGCACTACAACCTGGTAAGGCGCTGGGCCCAAACGGCATCCCGATCGAGCTCTATCAGAGGCTCTCCGAGACACTGGCCCCGCACTTATTACAGATGTTTACACATAGCTTGGAGGTGGGAAAGCTCCCCGTGGATCAACGGACGGCCACCATTGTGGTAATTCCGAAGCTGGGTAAACCGGCAGACCAATGCACTTCTTACCGTCCCATCTCGCTGATCAATGCGGAGGCCAAGATCCTCGCGAAATTGTTGGCCATCAGGCTAACGCCGCATTTATCTAATATTGTGCACCCGGATCAGTCGGGCTTTATGCCCGGCAGAGGTACATCGCATAACTTGAGGCGACTGCACGGAGTGCTGGCCCGAGTGGAACGTTTGCTGGAACCGGCAGTGATTCTTTCGCTTGACGCTCGTATGGCTTTCGACATGGTAGAATGGCCCTTTCTCTTTGCAGTGTTGTTGCATCTGGGGTTCGGGCCTAAATTTTGTGCTTGGGTCCGTCTCCTATACACTAAACCACTGGCCCATGTCGCGGTCAACGGGCATATGTCGGAGGACTTCCCCCTGGGGCGTGGCACCCGTCAGGGCTGTCCTTTGTCGCCGTTGCTCTTCGCCCTAGTGCTCGAGCCGCTCGCGGCCTGGATACAGTGGGAGCCCATGATGCGGGGCCTCCGGTGGTCTGCTGACTGGGAAGACCGCGTCTCCCTATATGCGGACGACGTGCTGCTGTATTTGTCCTCCCCTCGGCGCTCCATACTGACGCTCCTTAATATCTGCGACATCTTTGGCAGAGCGTCGGGCTATACGATCAATTGGTCGAAGTCGGTCCTCCTCGTGCTGCGGGGTCCCCCTCCGCGGCTGCCGGCGGGATGCCCGCTTCATGTGGCGGAGGGGGCGTTCAAATATCTGGGGGTGCACATTACGACGGACCAGATGGAGTTTTTCAGGCGCAATCTAAGCCCTCAAGTGGACCGCCCCAGGCGTGACGTGCAGCACTGGGGAGCGCTGCCTCTGACTCTGGTGGGGAGAGCGGCGCTCTTCAAAATGATGGCTCTGCCGCGACTGTTATATGTGCTGGAGAATACCCCTTACCCGGTGCCTCTGGCCTACTTCCGCGCGATAGCAGCGCAGGTTTCCAGTCTACTCTGGGGCAACAAGCCGGCACGAATTGCGCAATCTAAATTAGTTTGTGGTTGGTACGATGGGGGAATTGCGCTCCCGGATATTCAGCTCGACTATTGGGCGGCGCAGCTGAAGGTGATTAACCAGTGGCTCCATGCGCCACAGTCTGACCCTGCATTCAAGGCGGACAGAGATGTGCTGGGCGACAGGGGTATGCTGTCCCCTTTGTATGACACTAGACTAGCCTTGACGTTGATCGGCCCTCTGAGACAGACTGTGTCATGCGGCACAGGCCCGGTTGGGATGGCGTGGGGTCTTGACTCGGCTTACACCTCTCTGGGACGCTAAGAAACTGGGACGCTTGAGGGATTGCAAGGGCTTCGACGCTTGGGACAACATCGGAATTTCAGTAATTGGGGATGTGTGGCAGAAGGGGGCGGTTGTCCAGTTTGAGCGCTTGCAACAGCAATACGAGCTGGCCCCGTCGGAGTGGTTCCGATACATCAAGATGAAACATGCCCTGGTTGCACAGCTTGCTCCGGGTGCGCAGGTTCCGGAGGCCTCCCCGTTGGAGGACAGGCTATTGACGGAGTATATGCCAAAGAGGGCTACGTCCTTCACATACCGCAAACTTATCAACAATCGACCAGATCCTATGGGGCCCCTGCGGGAGAAGTGGGCCGATGAGGTTGGTGACCCGGAGTGGCGCGAGGCGTTGGCCTCGCCGCGTGAGGCGGGCATACCGTCACGACTGCGGCTGGTGCACCTTCGTATTTTGCATCGCTCGTACTACACCAGGTGCTTACTACATAAGCTGGGCAGGGCGCTACACCCCTTCTGCTTGCGAGGTTGTGGGGAGGAGGGAACCTTTTATCACACTATCTGGGAGTGTCCTGTCATCCAAGACTTCTGGAAGCGAGTGCTGCGTACAATGTCGCAGGCGAGCGGGGTTTCGTTGTTACCGGAGCCTCGGCGATGTCTCTTAAATGTGTGGGAGCCCAATGATCTCAATCGTCAGGCGCAGAGTTGGGTAACGTTGGGGATAATGACGGCCAAAAGGAACATAGCCCAAAAATGGGGAGCGGTGGAGGTGCCGTTGCTGTCTAAATGGAGGAGAGATATGGATGTCGCCATGTTCGCTGAGCGATCAGTATTTATCAGGCGGGGATGTCCCCGCAAGTGGGAAAAGGTTTGGGGGGCTTGGAACAAGTATAGGGGGGAATATGTGACCCACCATCGCTATCTGATGAGGACTCCTCTGACTCGGACGGTTGAAATGGCTGACGGGGTGGTGGGGAGGTGGAGAGCCGCAATCTGTGTCAGCACATTAGCACCGGGGTTGATTGAGGCATTGTGCATTTGGATAAAATTCGGTCAAAGGATCGGTACGCAATGGTTTGAATCAGTGTCTTCTGTTGTAACTGTTTTGAAAACAATAAAAAAATGTAAAAAAAAAAAAAAGGAGGAACCCGCCGCCGGGGACACAGGCACACCCTCATGCACCTCCGTGGGGCCCAAGGGCGCTCCAGAGGAAGGTGATGACCCAAAAATAGAATGAAGAGATTGATAATATTTTCTCATCTGGGTCGAATTCGCCCTGGCCTAGGATAGGTGGCACGGGGCAGACTCATGCCCAAACACATCAACAGAAGAGAGGGGACCAGCTGAAGGAGACAAAGACGAGAGGCGCTGCTACTTTGAAAGCCTACGCCAAGATTTACCTCCGGACTTCAATGGATAATGATGGCCGTGGGAATGGCTCCTAAAGCGGACACGCAGCCGGTCTGTAGTACGTGTAGACGAGAAGACTTCGATGACTGTGACATCTGCGCTGCAATGAGCTTAATGCGACGTTCTCTTCGCGCCTTCGGTAGGAGTTGACAGTCACACTGGTCTGAGTCATGGTGTTCACCCGGACACCACATGCAAACCGAGTGAGGGTCCATGGAGGACATTTGTCAATCAATCAATCAGGGAATTGTAAGCGCGCTACTCACCCGTGAGGGTCTCAAGGTGCTGGGGGGGTCCGCAGATCTGTTTAGCTGCAGAGCCAGGTCTTTGGGGTCTTCCTGAAGGTGTTCAGGGAGGGGGCGCGTCTGATGTCTGCTGGTAGCTTGGTCCAGGTCTTGGCTGCAATGTGAGAGAAGGATCTTCCGCCTGCTCTGGCTCTGTGGATGCACGGCGTTTCGGCCAGTGCAAGGTTGGAAGATCCGAGGTTTCTTTTGGGTACGTGGAAGTTGATTCTGTCGTTGAGGTATTTGGGTCCGTTGTTGTTTAGGCATTTGTAGGCGTGAGTGAGGATTTTGAATGTGACTCTTTTCTCCATGGGGAGCCAGTGGAGACTTTGTAGGTGTTGTCTGATGTGTTCGTGTCGGGGGATGCCGAGGACGAGTCTGGTGGCGGTGTTCTGTATTGTCTGGAGATGGCAGAGTAGGGACTTGTTGATGCCGGCGTAGAGTGTGTTTCCCTAGTCCAGTCTGCTGGTGAAGAGTGCGTGGGTGACTGTCTTTCTTGACTCAGGGGGGATCCAATTAACGGTCTTGCGGAGGATGCAGAGAGTGTTAAAGCAGCTGGAGGTGACAGCATTGACCTGTCGGTTCATGGTGAATGATGAGTCGAGTACAATGCAGAGGTTCTTGGCGTGGTCTGAGAGGGTAGGTGGGCTTCCGAGGGCGGTTGGCCACCAGGTGCTGTCCCATGCAGAAGGGGTGTTACCGAGGACGAGGACTTCTGTCTTCTTGGCGTTGAGCTTAAGGCAGCTGTTGGACATCCGAACTGCGACGTCTTGCATTCCTTTCTGGAAGTTTAGTTTGGCAGTGGTGGGGTCTTTGGTGAGGGACATGATGAGCTAGGTGTCGTCGGCATACGATACGATGTTGAGGCCGTGTTGTCGGACGATGGCTGCGAGGGGGGGCCATGTAGATGTTGAAGAGGGTGGGGCTCAGTGATGAACCCTGTGGGACTTCGCAGGTGAAGTTCGTGGGGTCGGAGAGGAAGGTTGGGAGTCTGATCCTTTGTCTTCTTCCGGTGAGGAATGATTGGATCCAGTCCGGGGCTGTTCCTGTTCCTTGTATGCCTGCGTCGTGTAGTCTGGCGACTAGTGTGCGGTGGGAGACGGTGTCGAAGGCCGTTGATAGGTCGAGTAGGATGAGGGCTGCGGAGTGGCCTTGGTCCAAGAGGGTGCGGATGTCGTCTGTGGCAGCGAGTGGGTCGGTCTCTGTTCTGTGGTTGCTTCGGAATACAGATTGGGATGGGTCGAGGACGGCGTTCTGTTCAATGAATCATGTCAGTTTCCTGTTAACTGTTTTCTCTGCAACTTTTGCTGCGAAGGGGAGGAGCGAGATGAGCTGATTGTTCTTGAGGTCGGTGGGGTCAGCTGTGGGCTTCTAGAGCAGGGGTCGGACTATCGTCTTTGAAGGTGCCTGTTTTGAAGGTGGTGTTGATGATGTGTTGTAGTTTCGGATGCGATGGCGGCCGCTGCTCTGTGGTAGATGTGAGGGGGGCAGGGGTCCATGGGGGCCCCACTGAGTGGATGCTTTTCATGGTTGAGGCGGTGTCTTCGGCCATGATCGCTGTTCAGTTGGAGATGGTGGGCTGGCTGGTGTTTCTGGGGGGCGGGGGGCCGTCTGTGGCGCCTGGTGGATGGTCGATGAAGTTGTCGTAGAGGTTTTTGATCTTGAGGTGGAAATAGGTTCCAAGCTTGTCACAGAGGTCTTGGGATGAGGTGATGTCTGTGGCTTCGCTGCGTGGGTTGGTCAATTCTTGAATGACACTGAAAAGTTCCTTGGAGTTGGTGGAGTTGGCCAGGATTTTTTTGTGAAGTTCCTCTTGGTGGCTCTGATCTAGTTGTGGTAGTCCGTCATGACGTCCTTGTAGGTGGTGTGGTTTACGGTTGTCTTCTCCAGGTGTCTGCAGGTGCGTCTAGCTTCATGGAGAGCAGTGGGGAACCAGGTGGTTTTCCTGGGGCGTTGCCTGTTGGGGTTGAGTAGCGGGCGAGCTCTTCTGCACAGCTGGAGATCCAGGTGTGGAGTTCTCTGGCTGCGTCGATTGCGTCGGGTGCCCAGGTGTTGGTGTCTTGGGTGAGGGTAGAGTTAAGTTGCTCGTCGGTAATCTTGCTCCAGTTCATTCGTGGTGGGCGTGGGGCTGGTTTGGGTGCCATGGGTTTGTTGATGGCGAAGTGTACGCAGTGGTGGTCGTTCCATGGCGTCTGCATTGTGTGGCTGAATTGGACGCTGTTTCCTGCCGCGAAGATGGGGTCGAGGGTGTGTCCTGCTCTTTGGGTCGGTGCGTTGACGCGTTGTTTAAGTCTGATGCTGGCGAGGTTGTCACTAAGTATAGTGGAGTTGGGGGTCGCTGGGGTTGTCGAGGTGGAAGTTCAGGTCTCAAATGAGGATGTAGTTTGTTGAGGCGATGGTGTGTGGTGGCGAAGGGTGTTCGGGGGCCGGGGGGTCTGTAGACAAGGGTTCCTCAGAGAGTGGCTCTGGGGGTGGTCTGGATGTGCAGATGTTCGGCGGAGGGGAAGGCTTCGCTGGAGGTGGTGAGGTGGAGGGCGCTCTTGTCGGCGATGGCGAGGCCCCCTGGGTGGCTGGGGTGGTCTTTCCTCTGGATCTTGTATCCGTCTGGGATGGCGGTGCAGATGTCGAGGGTGGAGGATATGTTGGTCCAGGTCTCTGTGAAGAAGGCGATATCGCGTGAGAGAGAGTCGAGTAGGTTCCAGATTTCCATGGCGTGTTTGTGAACGGAGCGTACGTTGAGGAGGATGCATTTCAGGGTGTCGAAGGTGCTGGCGTCGGTGAAGTTGGAGGCAGGGGTGGTGGTGAGGGTCTGGCGGCAGTGGAGGCAGTAGAACTGGCTGTGGGTCATGTTCGGCGAGGCCTGTTGGCATTCTCCAAGTCTTCCAGGGTTGAGTGTGAGGAGGGTGGTGGTGTCGTAGCAATGGGTAGTGGGAGGTCCAGGGTTCTTGGTGCTGGCTGCGGTCGGGTCACGGACAGGCACAGAACGAACAAGGCTTAAACAGAGGACATTATGATGCCCAATCGACAAACAAATGTCAAGTAGGCCGAAAAACGGCTAGAGGAACTGAAGTTCGGGTCCGCATTGCTAGTTCAGAAAGTAAGGAACTGACATCAGCGCGTCAGGGGAGGGCTATATGGGCTCTGTTGACATCACATTCAGGAGACAACGTTGCTATGGAGTTGCTCAACACCCTCTACCGACGCATAGAGGTACTGCTGAAGAATGGCCGAATCCAGTCTGGCGCCTAGGGAGGATTCTAAGATAAGGAATCTGCAGCTAGATGTCTCTATCAGATGTGTTATATGGTGCATACTGCGCCATTCTTTGACATCCTATATTAAACTCTGAGGATGATGCGCATGACTGTGCAACTTACATCCCTAGTCAAGCGACAAAGGATCTTATCCCTGATAGCATTATCCATTTTGTTGATGGTTACTCTTCTATTGACTAGGATACAGGAGTTAGACACACAGGTTCCGTCAGTAGTTAGAGCACAACAGCATGATTCATCAGACACACTCCACACAGTAGAGCAGTTAACACTACCAGTACATTATTCTGCACAAGCAGTACAATTGACAGCCTTAATAGCGGTTCTTAAGCAAGCAATAGGAAAAGTCATCACAATCTATTCAGACTCAGCTTATGTGATTACCACTGTACATTCTAGCATAATGACGTGGAGCAGGAGAGGCTTCTTTAAGTCAGACAAGAGACCTATTATGCACAGCAATCTCTTAGAGGCTTTAATAGAGGCACTTGCTTTACCACAGGCAGTGGCAGCTGTGAAATGTCTGGCACATATGAATGGACAGGATTTTGTGTCACGGGGAAATGCACTAGCAGATTGGGCAGCTAAAGATGCAGCTATGCGCACACCCCTGTCTGTGCCATCAGGTTTACAACAGGTCCATGTTTTAGTAGCTAAAACTGCCGACGTCTAAATCTGAATCAAACATTACTACAGATGTCATGCCTCATTATGATGAGACAGTGCGTTTACATCTTTGTGAGTTACAGGAAGCTGCTCCACCACATGAGAAATACTGATGGGAGACTAGAGGGTGCTCCCAGCCAGGGGACGACTTAATTTGTAGACAAATATCTACAGGTAAACCAGTGATGACACAGGCTTTACTTTTGATAGCTCTTAATCAATTGCATTTAACAGCCCATATATCAAGGGATCATTTGTCTATGCAAGTACAAGATTGGTTAGTTCCCAACTTTCATGATATGTTTACCATGCACATCCATAATTGTACTGCTTGTCAATAATTCTCTCCAAATCACACATTGAAGGTGAATAATTCCACCAAACAGCGACCACAAGCTCCTTTTAAGGCTCTCCACTTCAATTTTATAGGCAAGTTAGATAGATGCAACTATCCATACCTTATAGTTGTAGTATGTCCTATTAGGTCGAGCCTAGTGCAGCGCACATGTGCTGCCCTATGGCGAGGCTTCTTGTAAGCACCCCAAACTTTCCCGATACTTCTCCGTGTGAGTCTGGCAACTCCCACACATTCCATTGGCATTTGTGTGTGGCTTTCAATAATGAAAACACACAATTGGCCAAAGACGGGTGCATTTTCCACCTTTTCTATAAACGTTCACTTCCATGGCGTTTGGGAGCGAGCAGTGGCGCGCAGGGTGCCAGTTGCATTCCTGGATCGTGTTACTAATTAACACAGCACAGTCGCTTTCACTTTCGCGGCAGCGCTTGTTTTTCTTCAGCTCGGTTTCACTATTTTTCTTTTCTTCCCAGGGCCATGCGCTACCTGGTTTACTTAGTGGCCCACACACACCACTCCCAGGATGCTACCCTTAGTAATTAATGGCGGGCGTTTCTCACGCTGTCAAGAATCATGTTAACGCAGTTGTAATCTCTCAAAGTAAGATCAGCCAGGTCAAGAAGAGAAAGGGTAGAGTAGTGGTGAAAACTTGTTTGGTTAACATTTGGAAAACCCTTTAGTTATGCCCCTATAGTGCCCTACAAGATGGCCGCCCTATTAGCAGCACTCTGAGATAGCCTTTAGAATTCTCGCGAGGTTTGGGTCGGCAAGTGGGTGGCGCGCACAGTATGCTGCGCACTTCAATTTGTCTGAGAAGTGGTTCGCACGCTCAGTTCCGCTCCTCCTCACAGAGTGTGGAAGAGGTAGCGGTAGTTCTCAGTTTCCCGTCACAGTTCATAGTTGGGAGCAGTGTCTCATTTCGTAGCATGCAGAAGTATATTTCGTAGGACGGTTTTGGAGTTCCCGTCTTCCAGAGGTCTCCGGATTTCTGTCATCGCTCCGCCGTTCTCACTGGGCAAGTCTGAGAGCAGGTTGACAGTAGTTCCGGAGAAGTTCCAGGCTGAGCAGTTCCTTCGTGGTAGAGCCGATAAGTACTATTCCAGTTACTCACCAATCTACAAGTAAGCTCACCTTTGTATTTTTTTAACCGTCCCAGCAATTTCTAGAGAGACTCAATTTCAATTAACAGAGCGCTATTAACTCTTGCAACCTTGGACAGAACTAATTGATCTTGCCTCCCTTGCGTCTTTCCTTTCTATTTTCCTTCCTGTTGTTCCTTCCTTGATCCTTTTTGCGCGCTCGGGCAAGAAAGAAAAGACTGTTGCAATTAACACCAATGCGCCAGTACTAAAGAGCAACATTCTCACTCCATTGAACCCTAATTGCCCTTTTAGTAATAGACTGTACATGGTGTTGTTGTGGTTCAGAGAAATCTTCCAGTATGCAGAAATATGTATAGATATATATATAGCCAGAAACAGTGATACAGAAGACAAGTAAACATCAACTCAAACAGGTAGAGAAGGTTATAGAAAGCATAGTACTCATAGAGAAGTTAGTAGAGTAGAAGTAACCAGTATACCTTGTTATCCCTATGTGCATTAGGTCTTTTCTTGTTTGAGAACAAACAACTAAAAACTACACATCAAGAAGAGAAGCAAGACTAGTAGGCTTGTAATAACATTGGATGGTGCTTAGAACACAGACTTGCCTGGCACCTAGTTCATGTGATGGGTACCACCCCTCCCTACATGGGCACACTCTATGGCTGACACCTTCCTGTCGACTATGTGAACACAAAGTGCCTCGCATTGCACCGCGCACACCCTCCCCCCCCAAGGTTCCACTGCACCAGACCAGTGCATAGTGAGTGCCTGCGAACAAATAAGACACGCATTCCTAACTCAGTTTCTGCCCATTCTCTGTCCCTCTCTCTGCGTGCCACAACTTGGTGTCCGGAACCTCTTTACGTACCACATTCCCTCCATTCATACGCTCATGGTGAGGCAGTACCCAATCCTGCATTTTTGTGGGTGCACTCTCGGTGCCTTCCAAAAACAGCTTGAAGCATTTATGAGCTGCATGCCCCCCATCCCTCCATGTGACCATTCAGTGCCCGCCTTTCTCTAGGCTGGCGGTCTCTTTTGTCCAGCTATGCACACACTGCCTGCCACCCAAATTACCTACCTCCCCCGTATCCCTCTGCATGCACACAGAGCCTGGCACCTCTCGGTTCTCCTCCCTTTGACCTTTTGCATGCACCCACTCAGTATGTGGTAACTCTATAGGCTCCCCTTCCCCATGCCCCTCTTGTTGGACACACTGTTCGCTGGCACCCGCATTTCCTCCCCTGTGTCTCCGCGCCTGCACACCATGCCTGGCACCTCTTTCGCCCTCCGTCCCTCTACATACACCGCTCTGTGAGCAGAAAGTGCCTGGCACCTCTCTCAAGCTCCCTCCTTACACTATTTATTCACCCTGTACCTGCTGTGTGTTTCTGCTGCTTCTTTGGTGTGCACTCAGTTTTGTTTCTCTACACGTGGGTCAGTTCGTCTGCACCTGCCCAGTATCTGCGGTGTTTGTAGGGAGCCAAGTTTTTGTGTGTAACTGCCTGTGTGTACTCTGTATTTGTACAGCGCGTTTGCTTGTGGCCTTAGACCACTGGTTAATAAGCTCTGTTGGAGTGGTATGCCCCCCCACACACCAGCCCCCCTTCAGAGACTTTCCTCTTTCTGTGTCACTTAGTTCAATAGCCTCTATTCGCAGTCTGAGATGGAGGTGAGGAATCTCCACCCGTCCCATATCCTATAAAGATGCTTTGAGTACAGCTATGGATCACGGGAGACTTGACAGATTTGTAGTAACAGTATATGTTGTAGCACCCAGGATAGTGTGCTGCATGGTACAACACTTACAAGGTCCCAAAGGTGAGACCTATTGGCTATGCCAATGCTTCATCTTGATGGGTTGAGGCAGGACCATGTGTCCTTTGTGATGCTAAGTCAGCTGCTGCTTTTCTGATCCGTGAGGTGATTCATAGTTGGGGCATTCCAGAAGGGATAAGATCAGATAACGACACACACTTTGCTAATGCAATTTTTACACATCTCACAACGTTAGGGGTAAAGCATAAACTATCTTCTGTTTATCATCCCCAGCGTAACAACATCATTGAGTGCATTCACAGCTTACTGAAGAATAAGACCAGCAAGCTATGCACCACATTGCATAAAAAGTGGTTGTATTTCCATTATCACTATTCTCCCATAGGACCACATCTAGTTCTGATCATCACCTGACAAACCATCAGATAGTGACAGGAAGACTCATGAATATGCAACTATCAGCCACTAGAAGTAAGGTGCAGGGAAAAAGTACAGATGACATTTTAAATGATGAAATGCATGCCGATCTCTCTGAACTAACAAAAGCTGCAAAGTTAGTTTCTAAACAGGTAACCAAAGGAAAGAAGACGATCGCCACCTCTGAGGTCAACCTCCTGTCTGGGCTAACTCTCCCCCCTGCAGTTCCGCAGTTTTGTTGCCTCGCCGCAGCACTCAGTCCCCTTCCAGGTGAGGGTTCGTGCCTGTAGCCTCCAGCCTGATTCCGTGCACCAGCCTCGGCTCTGCTCCTGCTCTCTGCCTTCCTGGTGTCCCCTTCTCGCCCTCATTGGATTTCTTATTTCTCTGGTGTCCCTCTTCTCTGCCGGTTCCCGCCGCTGCTGCCCCTGCGGCCCTCCCCCTGCTCAGCCCCCGCTCCCGCCTCCCAGACACACATCCCACTCACCTCCCCTACTTAATGGCGGCCGCACGCAGTGGGCATGCCGAAAGCGCGCCAAAGACAAGCCCGTCTGTGCCCGTCCACAACCCAATGACAGCCAGTGCCAGGAACCCTGGATCTACAACCTTTCACCGCTACAACTCCGCCGCCGCCGTCCTCGTTCTCAACCCCGGAAGGAACATCAACTGCCAGAGATCAATGCTAAACACCACCCACTGCCAGTTCTACTGCCTACACTGCCGACAATCCTTCACCATCGACAGCACCCCCACGGCCGCCAGACGCCCGTACCACCAAAGCCTTGATGTGCATCCTCCTCAACGTGCGCTCATTAAGCAGATACGCCGTAGAAATCTGGGACCTACTCGACACCCTCTCGCCAGACGTAGCCTTCTTCACAGAAACTTGGACCAACGCCACCTCTGCCCCCGACATTGCCTCCGCCATCCCCGAAGGATACAAGATCCAGAGAAAGGACTGTCCCCAACGCCCAAGAGGAGGACACGCATCGCACACAAGAGCTCCCTCCGACTCTCCACCGCCAGTATGGTCGACCCCCTCTCCAACACAGAGCACCTCCACTTCCAGATCCAGACCTACCCCAGAACCACGCTGTGCGGGACCCTTGTCTCCAGACCTCCCAGGCCTCGTGCCTCTTCTGCCACCACCATTGCTGTCCTCGTCGCACCCTACGCCATCGCCTCCACGGACTACACCCTCATCAGAGACCTGAATTTCCATCTCGACAACCGCAGCGACCCCGACTCCACCACCCTCCTTGACAACCTCGCCAACCTCGGACTGAAACAGCTTGTCCCCACCCCCACTCACAGAGCCGGACACACCCTCGACCCAATCTTAGCAGGAGGGACGAACATCCACTTCAGCCACACCACGCAGCCACTCTGGACAGACCATCTCTGCGTACATTTCAACATCAACACCACCATCGCACCCATACCCCCTGCACCCGCCACGAAGGAACTGGAGCAGGATCACGGAGGAACACCTCAACACCACCCTCCTCCACCAGGGCCAACGCCAAAGAACTACACCGCTGGATCGCCGGCAGCGCTGACAAGCTCGCACCCCTCCGCCACCCCACCAAACAACGCCCCCTGAAGGCCGCTTGGTTCACCACCGACCTCCTAGAAGCCAGGCGCTCCTGCAGACGCCTTGAGAAACTCCGGCGGAACAGTAAAACCACCGAAGACCAGAACAACTACAGGAACGCCATGAAAGAATAACACCAGCGCAAAAGAACCACCAAGCGGACCTTTATCAAGAACAAACTCCTCTCCAACGCAAGTAACGCAAAAGAACTCTTCAACGTCATTCAACAGTTCACCGAACCCCCCAGCGAAGCCACGGACATCACACCATCTCAAGACCTCTGCAACAAACTCAGCTCCTACCAAATCAAAGCCCTCTACGACAAATTCAGCGAACAAGCACCAGACACCACCCCCCACCCCCACCGACAACCAGCCAACCGTCACCACTTGGAAACCTGCCACCACTGAAGACACCTCCACAACCATGTAGAACACCCACTCACGGACCACTGCCCTCCGCACATCTACCACAGAGCCGCTGCCACCATAGCACTCGAACTAGGCCGGACCATCAACGTCTCCCTCGAATCCAGCATCTTCCCCGACGAATGGAAAAGGGCAGAGGTCAAGCCCCTCCTCAAGAAACCCTCGGCCTACCCGACAGACCTGAAAAACTACCGGACCACCTCTCTCCTTCCTTTCACAGCCAAAGTCACTGAGAGATTCATCAACGCGCAGGTCACCACCTTCTTCGAAGAAAATGCCATCCTCGACTCCTCTCAGTCCGGTTTCCGCAGCAACCACAGCACCGAGACCGTCCTCCTCGCCGCCACCGACGAGATCTGCATGCTACTCGACTAGGGCTACACCGCAGCCCTCATACTACTAGACCTCTCTGCAGCCTTCGACACCGTCTCACACCTTACTCTCACAGGCAGACTTCACGACGCCTGTATACGAGGAACCGCCCTCGACTGGATTCGCTCCTTTCTCTCCGGCAGAACCCAAAGGATCAGACTCCCTCCCTTCCTCTCCGAACCTACAGAGATCAACTATGGGGTACCCCAAGGATGCTCGATCAGCCCCACGCTCTTCAACATCTACATGGCCCCCCTCGCCGCCATCGTCAGACAGCATGGACACCAGACTCAGCTTCCAAGAAGGAATGAAAGACGTAGCAGCCTGGATGTGCGACAGTTTCCTAACACTGAACTCGGAGAAGACAGAGGTCCTTTTCCTTGGGCCCTCCCCCACTGCGTGGGACAGCGCTTGGTGGCCCCCTGCCCTCGGAAAACTCCCCACCCCTACGGACCACGCCCGGAACATCGGCATCATCCTGGACTCCTCCCTCACCCTGCCACCAGATCAACGCCGTCGCCTCCACCTGCTTCAACACCCTCCGTATCCTCCATAAGACCTTCAAGTGGATCACCCACGAATGCAGAAGGACAGTCACCCACGCACTCATAACCAGCAGACTGGACTACGGTAATGCCATCTACGCCGGAATCAACAAGACCCTGATACACAAGCTCCAAACCATCCGAAACACCGCAGCCAGACTCGTCCTCAGAACCCCACGACACGAGCGCATGACCCAGTACCTATGAGACCTCCACTGGCTCCCCATCGAGACGAGGGTAACCTTCAAGCTAGTCACCCACGCCGACAAACCCCTCCACAACATCAGACCCAAATACCTCAATAAACCAGTCTCCTTCCAGGTACCCAAAAGGAACCTCTGCTCCGCCGACCTCGCCCCAGCAGAGACCCCATGCATCCGCAGAACCAGAGCAGGTGGAAGAGCATTCTCCTACGTTGCAGCAAAGACTTGGAATGAGATCCCAATCAACAACAGACGCTCCCCCACACTGCACACCTTTAGGAAGAGCCTCAAGACGTGGCTCTTCGACTAATCCGGACTGCACCCGCCCCCACCTCCCCCCAGCGCTTTGAGACCCCCACAGGTGAGTAGCACGCTCTATAAACCCCCTGATTAATTGATTGACCTCCCAATTGGGCACATAGGTGATACGGTTTACATAAGGAAATTAGTCCAGAAATGGAAAGATCCAAAGTTCGACGGGCCTGTCACCATAACGATCGCCACCCCCACTGCCCTAAAGGAAGATGACACGAAGCCTTGGACCCATCTATTGGATATTCGGATAAACCCTGCATCACGCCAAGTGCCACCAGCAATGTAAATGGAACAAAGGGGGGGAAGAAGATTGTGACAGTAAAGATACCCTCTTACATCTCAGCCTTCTGACAATTTTTTGATCCAACAAAACAAAGGTTATGTATTTTCTTTTCAGACTCTTGATACAATTTTTTCTACTATTGCTTCTCTATAGTAATGTATGTTTTAACTCTAGCTGTTATATCGCACAACTGCACAGATAACTATCTACTCATGCCAAAGTGTCCCCTAGTATTCGTACTAGGTTGTTAGATAACATGTGGTATCAACACATGTCAGACATAGGATCAGAAAGCACTAATGAGTCATGTTTCGATTGCCTTTAATTCCTCATGCCACAGATCAGAAAGATTACACTCAATTAAAGAAGTACCCCCAAGCACAGCTTTATGTCTTTTACATCTCTACCTGTATAGGATTAAGGCCTGAATGCAGCCAACACGTTAGGGTAGTAGAGTTTCTAGTTAATGCTACAAAATATGACTCCTTAGCAGACGTTTTACATTTCCTTACAGATAGACAGGACATTAAGTATGAGATAGCACCAATGAAGAAAAACGTCATCCTAACACTGCAGAATGGATACAAATGGTCTTCAATTTAGGGTTTTTAGGAGTGACACGCCCGCCCACTGACTGTAATAGTTACTAAGGAAATCCTTTATGCCCAGATTGTGTTCGTAGACCAGGATTTAGAGTTACTGGATCAGTTTATGCCCATGATCAATGGCATTCCGATACTGAATTTTCCTTTAGGGTCATGTCTCTATGGAATGTTACTTATATGAGTCAGGATGCAGTAAAAAAGTGTGCACATTTATGGGAAGATAATGTTGCGTATTCCACTTATTTAAATAGTACAGTGAGTCCCCAGACAGTCATGAGATTAACGCCTGTTTTTTAATGTTTGAGAGGAAATGACATTGCTAATGTAGGATATAATGTAAACTGCACTGCCAACATAGATAACGCTGACATGCAAGGGGGCACCTCCAGCTTCATGGACTATTATTGGCAGTATGGAGAACTACTGTACGCTCACCACCAAACTAGAGAGGCCTCTGCACACTACTCACCTTGCATGCCCCTGTTTTGGTAATTCTGGGAGTTAATGTACAAAGCTACACTAACACCCCATGAGCCGTCCAACGACTTTGTTACATCATCATTGAAGGAAAAGAACTGCAAAATGTTATGGCACTTCAACTTGGAATGATGTTTACCAAGAGTACAGGTCGTTAAATGATGCACAGTTGTTCTTTGGAAGTATTCTGCCATTTGTTCAGGCAAAGGCAACTGCTCGATGGTTACAGATAACTCGATGGGAACTGATGAAATGTATAAATACCATGAAAGATGGATTTAAGGCCATAAGGGAAGAGCTGTATGGCATGAAAATGATGATAATGCAGTACCGTTATGTACTTGACCTTATGACGGCCATAGAAGGTGAGGTATGTGCAAAGATAGGAACTGCTTGCTGTACTTACGTTCCAGCACTTAGCCACAGGCTACACAATCGTAGCATAATCTATAGAAGAAATTGGCAGATGAAGGAGGTGCCCCGGATAATTGGCTTAGCGGGTGGTTTTCTTTACTACCATCTGGATGTCTGGACTATTAAAAGCTTTACTGCCAGCTCGTGGCTCTGTTGTTGTTATGTTGTGGTAATTAATTAATTTTAGCATGTTGTAGAAGGATGAGTACAAAAGCGGTTAGGAAACCAGCATGAGTAGTAGAAGCTAAGGGCAATAGTGCCAAGTGCAGACTCACGATTAGAGCCAGTAGTTGAAATATCAACTATCAGGGGAATGTTAGAGAAGGAATGAACAATTAAGAAGTTGCGCTACCGCAGACATCAGTAGAAAACGTCACAGAGGTTTACGTGGCGAAAGAGCAGTGCAGGTCTAGGTTCCACACTGATGCAAGACAGGTTAAGAGTTCACTAGTAATAGAGTGCATAATCAGCAAGTTCTTTATTAAAGGAAAACAGGTATTTGCAAGCCTAAAGGAATTTATGGTCACAGCACACAAGCACGTATTCCGCTGTCCTAGAAAATTAAGAAAGTGACTTGAAGAGTAAGAGCAGGAAAAAGAATTAGCCAAGAGTACACAGAATCTAATAAGAAGCCTTGGGAGCGGAACAATACAACACATGCATGCATTCAAAAGAAGTAAATAAATGGTTTGTTAAGCATTGCTAGAATTGTACTAAAGAATGTGCAGAGAAAGAAGTCATACGTTTAGGGACACAGGTGACGTGATGTTTTCTGTAACAAATATGTAACTGCTGAGTAACGTATTATTTGAGTTTTTGTACGAAGAATTATTCGTTCAACTATTTAAGTGGCTGTCTGCGAGCAGCAAATCGAGAAAGGCTGTTCATCTGCGTGGGGATAGCTGCTCTCCCTGCCCCGACAGTAAACCTGCTTTTGCCTTGCCATGAGGAGTCTTGTCTTTTTCTTTATCTCAGTTTCCCCTCAACACTAGGGGAGTGGGGGGAGGCTGCAGTTTCTATTGTGTAAGGTGAGAAAGTCTCTAGGTCAGCCCTGCCCTTTTGCCTGTCCCAGATTACGTCAAGAAGGCTGGTGACTGCCAAGAGCAGGCAGACACCTCACACTTCATTGTGCCCATCTCGTGGGTGCCTGCCAAGAGCAGACACCTCACACTTCATTGTGCCAATCTTGTGGGTGCTCCAGCTTGGAGACAGTCCCAGTGCTACCCACTGGGAAAAGCATCACTTTACACAAAGGTGTCTGGAGAGCAGTCTGAGACAAACACTTGAAGGAGAGAACTACCTCCAACCCCATCTGAAGTTTTAGACAGTGGACCCACATCCCCTGTCTAGAAAGTGTATATATAAGTGGGGGCCAAATCATTCCCTTTGTTCCACTTTCAAGTTCTTTGTGACCAAGAAATGGAGTACTCCACAGCATACTCAAAGGACAGATGCATCCTATACTGACGACACCCAACTTATTTTTAGGATAATGAATACAGATCTTTCTTTGGCCTCTCCTCCTGAATACCTCAATGGCATCAGAAAATGGATGTCTGTTAAATGGCTTAATATCAGTTGAGGGCTTAAATTTGATGCCATTTGTAAGCTTAATCACTAATTTCATCAGTCGTCTCCTTCACCTGTTCCTTGGCCCTCCCTAAGTTCAAGTCTATTCTCTCTTTGTTGATCTGGTACATTCGTAAGATCATCTTGTCAGCCACCATTGGCTCTCGACTGGATTACTGAAACTCTCTGTACTGTGCCACTTATAAGCAACGATATAGGCTGCAAGTAATCCAAAATCAAGCTGCCTGAGTGAGCGCTCAAACCCACCATTACTCTCCAGCCAAACACATTAGTCTTAAATTCAGGCCTCGAAAAATCCACTCGCCCGCTCGCATTTGGGAGGCCGATTTTATTAGGGTGAGCTATTTTTAGGTCCTACTCTCCCTTTCTGGCGAGTAGGAAAATAAACTGACTTTTGACCTCTGTCTCTGAAAGCAGAGGAAATGTGACAAAATAGTGAGATTTAAAGGCATCTTTATTGCTCACAAAGTAAATGAGCAATAAAAAAAATGCCTTTAACCCCTTGTGTGCCACACCCTTTCCCCGCCCTGTGCCGGGCGTTCCATTAGCGGGCGGAGTTCATGACGAGCTGGACTCGTCATGGGCACAGCGCAACCGCGGCCCATGACGAGTCCAGCTCGTCATGGGCACAGAAGGGGTTAAATATAGTTAACTTGTCACTGATAGAGGTCAAGTGCATTTCAGTTAGGTCGAGTTGATTTTGTAGATTACTAGACCTGCAGGTCTAGTAAAAATTAAATGATTTTTCAAGCCCTGCAAACTGCACTGGTTACCTATCCACAAAAGGAATATTTTCAGGTCATTGTGCATAAATGTCCATATGAATAGGCCCCTTGATTCTTAAAAATGCAGTTTATTTGGTATAAACTCACTATGACACTTTGTTTGTCTAATGCTAATATTCTACAAGTTCCTTATGTTCACAAATTGTAGACCTGGTGGAAAATCCTTTTCTTAATTGCTGCTAATCAATGGTAATTGCTGCTAATCAATGGTCCACAAATCCATATTGTACGCTTCAGGAAAATCTTTCTCTTTAACTTAATTTAATTCTATGTCAGCATCACCAAGCAACTCTCCAGAAGACCACAAACCATCCAGATCTCATCAGCCAGACTCAAGACTCATCCTCTCACACAGGACTCACATCACACCACACCTCAGGGAGCTCCACTGGCTCCCGATATACAAATGTGCTCTTTTCAAACTCCTCACTCACACACACGCACTAGAGGTACTACACAACTTAGGCCCCACCTACCTGAGCATTCACATTACCTTCTACCAACCTCCCATGCATACATAGAACCAGATCAGTAGGACGGATGTTCTCTTACCTCTCTCCTTTAGCATGAAACAACCTCGGACTCCATTATTAGAACCTCCTCCCCTCTGCTTGAATTCCGAAAGAAGCTGAAGAACTTGCTTATCAAATAACTACCTATCCAAAGTAGGGCTAGGCGCACCCACACAACTGCTGAACAGCAGGACACCCTCGCGGGTGATAGTGTGCTTTACAAATACACATAACTCGTTTTGTAGTTATATTTGGTTAGCGCCAGGAGACCTCTGGGTGTGCGTAGCACTTTTCAAATTGCATTAACAAAATGACAAGCACCAAGTTGGATAGTGATACACTGTGCCTACTGTTTGATTACAGAGGTCTGAGTTTGTGCGCCCATACCACCTCCCTGTGCTGCCCTGAAAGTCAAGTGCATAAATTGTTATACTTCGCCTAGTTTGCACAGCCACAGTAGGACTGGCGCTGGGACCCCAGTGACAAACAACCACCCCAGTTGGAGCTTAGTCAGCCAGTATGCCTTGTGGCTACTTGGATGGGGTCTCACCGAGAGGGTATTTTTAGGGAGAAAGCAGAACACTATGGAGTGCTAAAGGCAAAATAAAAAGTGTTTCCTTGAATGCAAGCAGCAAGTGGAAGGACACAAGTAATATAATCAGAACATAGTAAAGAGGAAATGCTCCATAAGTGGGGTAAAAAAAGAATAGGGAGCAAAGTCATCAAATAATAGGCAGTGAAATGAGACAAATAATAAACCTATCGAGCCAAGAGCCTGGGGCTGGCCCATGGCCCACTACATACATTTGACTGTATTAGAGAATACATCTTCAACAACAGACAGTGAAAGCTGTCAGTAGGCAAGAGAATGAAAGGCACTCAGACCACTAAAACAATGAATCACTGGGGGACACTGCCAGACTCGTTCACCATGCAGGGATCCGGGAAGGTTACGTCACTTCCAGTAATCGATACGTCACCTCCAGTAATGATTACGCCAACTCCAGTAATCAAACTTTCTCACCAGTAACATCACAAGTGGCAGCATCTTCCATGGCATTCTCACGCCTCACCTGGCGATCAGCATGAACAGGAATGCAGCAGCCGCGATGTGGTACCATATGCAGAAACCCATGAGACTCGCGCCATTTTGGAGTTTGATTGAACCTCTGCCTAAAACGAAAGAGGTAAACAAATGTGTCTCTTAGTGAATGGTGTAACGGTCACTATTTCCAAAAGGCAGAAAATACTGTTCACGTTCACGGACACAGCTACATAGATAAGAATATTCAAAGTCAATTTTAGCAACAAAGTTCACCACAACAGTGTCTTCGTTGGTGGATATCCTGCAGGAAAATACCCAGCATCGACATTACATAAATACACACTTGCACTATATGGTGGGTAATTGAAATCCATGAGCTCCTTGTGGTACCTTTCACCATCTGCAGAAATAAAACCTCACAGTCTTTGATCCTTCTTTCCAAATGTGTGCTCACAGTGGCTCCAAATAGCGACAACACCCCACAAAAAGAGCAACTAACTGCAAATCAGCTTTGCTTTCCTTAAACTGAGAGCACAGATTTTTGAAGAAATCAGAGTACACACCTATAGAGTTATAATCAGAAAAACAAAAAGGCTGCAAAACCATATTTTTTTTAATTTAAGAAGGACCAGTATCAATTCCATTAAAAAAGAAAATAAGTAATGTAGATGAAATAATGTTGTCAGACACGGGGAGGTACTACTGGACCACAGCCCCTGGGGTGGCTAGTGTTAGATGTATCAGAACTTGCCTCTCAGTGTCAGCGATGGCGAGCAGTCACAAGCTTCTCAGGGATGCTAGTGGGTGGTACAGAAGGGTGAATACTCAACAGAGCAGTAAAATGATAGTCCAGCCCGGGGTTTATCTTTTTAAAATTAAAATTTTTTAATAAATTATTGTACCATAAAACTCAGCACTACACACTAACAAAAAGTATCAAATACCCGGGCAACAGGCATGAGGCTAATACTTACATATAAGGCTGCCCCAGTTTCTTACTCTGTTCCCTTTCCCTTCTATACTGTACAACTGCTCTGGTTTTGGTACTACTGGAGTTGTAGCACTTTTTCGCCCCTATTACCAGTCTTTGGCAGTAATAGTGCTCAGTCTATTGTCCTTAGTTTGGGGATGCAGTAGACCTTGCATTGGCCTCTTGCTCTCCAGTCTATGTTCCTCTCTTGCTGGGGAGGAGATACGCCAGCCAGTCAGGGCAGTAGGTAGCTCAGCTCAGCTCTGCTCGCAGGAGGCAGACGTGGCAACACACAATGTCCTAGAGGCAGTAGTGGCTTGTGGCTCTGCTACAACATTCTTTACGCCTGGCACATACTGAATGTTGTAATTGTAGTCAAACAGGCGCACTGATAATCTTGCCAGCCTTGGCGACGCCGCGTACAGCCCTTTGTACAACACTTTAGTTAGGGGTTTGTGGTCGGTGCACAGCGTGACTTTGTTTCCCCAAATGAATTGTCTGAAATGTTCCAGAGCCCATACGCTCGCAAGTGCTTCACGCTCAATGACTGAGAATTTCTCCTCGGAGGTGGTCAAGGCGCGCAATGCAAAAGTTATCGTACACTCCACCTTTTTTTGTCTTTTTGGGTGAGTACAGCACCTATCCCTTTGGATCTTGCATCTGTAGTGACAAAAAGTTCTCTAGAGACAGGTCAAAACCCTGCAATGGTAAGGTGGAGCACATTTCTTCTTTTAATGTACAGAATGCTTGTTGACTCACCTCCGTCCATTGGAACTTGTTTTTCAGCTTAAGAAGTTGTCTCAATTCGAATGTCTTGCTTGAAAGTTTTTTATACAAACTTCGCATAAAACTCAACAAGATCAAAGAAGGACCTTAACTCATCCTTGTTGCTTGGCACAGGTGAATTCTTAATTGCATGTAAGAGTTCTTTTTTAGGTTTTATACCCTCTCCTGTGATTTCATGACCTAGATAGTTCTCTGAATTGCATGCAAATTTGCACTTCTTGTGCTCTGCTGTTAACCCTTTGGCATCCAGGATATCTAGAACTTGCTGTACTTTGGTATCATGTTCCTCCTTGGTCTTACCCATTATCAGTTTATCATCTTGGAACATAAGGACTCCAGAGACTTCTTTGCATTAGCCTCTAGAACATCGCCGCAGCTGAAGCCAAACTGAATGGTACCCTGGTAAACCTGAAACATCCAAAGGGCGTGATGAAGGTAGTAAGCTGTAGCGATGCAGGGGTACCTGGTGGTAGGCTGACTTCAAATCGATTGTAGAAAACCACTTAACCCCCTTGGTGCTGGCCAACATCTTGTTTATCCTTGGGAGAGGAAATGGTTTGACGACTGTGTTGCTGTTGAGGTCGCGCAGATCGACGCACAACCTCAATTTTCCATTGGGACGTTTGGCCACGACCAATGGTGCAACCCACTCCGAGGCCTCTACTCGTTCAATGATGCCATCTTCAAGCAGCTTGTCCAGTTGTGTTTTTACTTCATCTTTGATAGTGAACGGTAGATTTCTTGCTTTGTGTACGATTGGAATGGCCTCTGGTTTTACTTGGATTCCATGTTGGTACACTTTCAGTGCACCTATTTTACCGCTAAAAACCCTCGGGTATTTGTGCAGCATGGATTCACCAGTCATCCCTGCTTTGAACTACCAAAACAGGATCAGACTTGCTGGGGTCGCGTATGATTCCTAGGTTACCCTGGTCCATCCACCCTAGCACTGATGGTCCAACCACAGCCACATACAGTTTTGCGGTGGATTGCCTTCCCTTGAACTCGAAAACTAGCTTCCTGAAACCACATACATCAATTGGTTCACCTGTGAAGGACTTGATGATGACGTCTGGTCTTTCGAGTTGTCCACCAATTCTAGGCTTGAACTTTTCTTCCCACACTTTGTGGTTGACTATTGTGTATGGCGAACCTGAGTTAGCTACAATACTGATCTCGCCCCCCCAATGATCATGTTGCATACTGGCTTTTACTTTTTAAGAGCGCTGTCGTCATTGAGCTTGTCGATCTGATCTTCCTCTATGTTCAGCACAAACATGTTGACATCATCTTCTGATGTGCCTTGGTATACTGCTCCCTCCTCATCCACAACTTTGACTGAGCGTGCATATTTTTTACGGCAAGCTTTTTGAAAATGTCCAAATACTCCACAGTATGAACAATTAATGCCGCGAGCTGGGTATTTCATGTCATCTGCCATGTGGGTAGTGCTTCCACACCTGTAGCAACGCGTCTTGTTGCCCCCAACAGGTTTGTTGTAAGTACTTTTTGATCCCTTGTTGCTCCACGTTTGTTTGGGATTGCGTCTGAATTCTGTTATTTTATTTACAGTCTCCCCCTCCTTCTTTTCTTTGCTTTCATTTAGAACTGCTTTGGCACAACGACCTGTAAGTTCTGCTTTTCTCGCAATGTCAATGATGTTCTGTAGGGGGTATTCACCGTTAGCCCACAAATTGTCCTGTATGTTGGAATTTGACCCTTGCATGAAAATTTGGTCCCTTATGAATTAATCGTGCAGACCTCCAAAACGTCAATTGATGGCAAGGTTTTTTAGTGCCGACACATAGTCGTCAATGGACTCATACTTCCCTTGCTTTCTGTGGAAGAATTTATACCTATCCACACCTACGCAAACAGTAGGTTTGTAGTAGGTGTTAAGGTCGTCGATTGCATTTAAAAATACATCGCCCTCATTCTCCCCTCTGGCTTTCTTATTTTTTTTATTGAATACTTTAATACCACCAGCACCTAGACAGTGTAGGAACATTTTGTATTTCTATTCTGCTTTAAAATCTTTGTCATCTTCAAAATTCGAGATATAATTTATGAAATATTCCCTCCATTCCTCCCACTTGAGTAATGGTTCACCACCTGTGGGCAGGAATGCTTGAGGGGATGGTATGTTCCACAAATGCCCAGAAGCCATGTTTTAGTAGGTTAATGTTTTAGCTTAAGTACTGTTGTGACTATATTGCATAAGTATGTTCCAATTGTAAATAGTTCCTGAGGAGGTTTCAGTTGAATGCTTTGGTACTGTTTATTATGCTACCGCCCTTTATTATTTAGGCACAGCTCTGCTTGGTAACTTTCACTATATAATGTGCTCACCTTTATTGACAGTACCCCCAATAGTTTTCTGTGAGCTGAATAGTACTTGAAGAGTTGCAAGCGGGTTGCTCCTCCTGTGCTCCGGTCAAATTTGTTTACTTTCCTTTTTTTTCTGTTGAAGCCTAAGATGGAGGCATGTTTACGTGTGGCTGCGTCATTAAATAGGCTAAAACGCTGATTTCTGGTGATTTAAGATGGCCGCCGGTGCGTGACATCAGCACGTTTCTCTTATCAGCTGTTGCAAACGCCTGCCGCTTCTGACGCGCACTCAGCTGACAGTTGATGCCGGCGGTTGATTCCGTTGAACTGTCACACTAGAGTTGTTGGTTCTTCACTCTCGACCAATTAACTTCCAGCAGTTTCTCATATGTAGTAGGTTTGTGGTATTACTTAATGGTTGACAACCTGTCACACTTTAATTCCGTTCCTTCACCGCAAAGAGTTAATCTTCAATAATCATCATTCTGTTCTCATGCATCGTGTTGGACTTTTCAGTATATCATTGTCCTTTTTCACTTATTTTACTTTTGCTGACTGACCTTTTAAGAAAAAAATCTTTTTCTTCTTCTTTATTCAGCTTTGGCAGCGTAATATTTCGCAAAATTCTTTTTTTTGTTTCCTCTGATGAAGTGCCGATAGAACATGCTTCTGGTGGGTCCGCGTGTTGGTGCTCGTCGCCAATTCTGTAAAAAATTGTTCGCACATGGGGCTTGAGTAGTAAATTCTTTTATTCGAGTAAATACACCAACACAGGCTCCGCGTGGTGGAGCGCAAGGAATGCTGCCACTCTGCTTGTCATCAGCTGTCCAACTGTCAAAACAAACTGACAGCTGGTGACAAGGGTGGCGGTACGGTGTCCTCACGGGGACACATGAACGGCGTAACAACAAACGGTGTCCTCGCAGGGACACACAAGGCAAACATAACAAGGTCCTCCCGCAAGGTTGCTCGCTCATTCCCCTTCTGTTCCAGGCAGGACATTACATGAGTTTCAGCACAGGGAAAACAGTTCTTCCTCCAGATCAAGCTCAGGTGAAGTACCCTTCCCTCTAGGAATCTGGCTTTCTGGTAGACACTACCTCTGGTTGAGCAGTAGTCGTTTAGATATTCTGTGGAGCACCCCCTCCTTGGGTATAGAGAACTGGAAACTGGAACAACAAGTGTGTCAACAGCTTCCAATTTTATCCAGATGGCAGACAAGGGATGTGTATTCTGTCTGCCCTACAGAACTAGTTTGGGTCTGATCTCATTCATGTGTTCATCTCAGGAACCTTTGTCTAGAGGGATGCTATTCATAACAGAGCATCTCTCCAGGATACAGAGGCACAAAACAGGGTGGGCAATCTTCACTTGACTATCAACAGTCATATGTGACAGTGATCAGGAAGAAAGGCAAAAGGCTGACTCCCTATTTAAGGGCCTTTCACACTCTAACAACAGGAACTGCAATCCCACTGTTAACTCCTTCCATAAATGGTGGTCTTGTGGAAGACTTATCAGCAGCCCTCTGTCTTAAAAGGATCTAAGTGAATTTTTAAGGGGTCAATCAGACCAGGGCACCACAGTTGTCACACAATATACACTTAACCATGCACTCTGGTTCTCAGTACTAATACCTGAATTTATCAGTAGCTGCAGACTTTAAACAAGTGGGCCAGTTGGCCTCTACTCTTCAGATACAGATAAAAAGGACTGGTCATGTTATGATTTCTAAAAACCACGGCCTACTGCCAACACTCTGCTACATGCACAAACCTGCAACAACTCTAGTCCTCTGCCACGATGGAGGGCACGCTTGGTGCCCCCACCCAGGTCCAGGATCAGACTCATTATAAAAAGCAGGCCTAAGCCATCAAACACAAGCTAGATCAATGTGAGACTGGGGTCAGAGTCCAAAACTTGGACACCCGATACTCATAGTTAGAGCGCACACGACAGAGGACACAATTTTACACCATACAGGGGAAATTCCCATCCCAACAAATGTGAAAAAATTTAAATAAACAGAGTAGTATAAACAAAAACAAATTTAACAACTAAACTCAAACAAGACAAACAATTTAAATAAAGCACATGGATGAGAAACTCTCAATATAAGACTAAATGAAAATAGGTCAAGCAGGTAAGTTACCTGTAATGAAAATGAAAAAAGCAGAGTAAGATTGGGGGAAAAAAATGCAAAATTTTAAAATATGGAT
This sequence comes from Triturus cristatus, assembly GCF_964204655.1. Taxonomy (NCBI): domain Eukaryota; kingdom Metazoa; phylum Chordata; class Amphibia; order Caudata; family Salamandridae; genus Triturus; species Triturus cristatus. The sequence goes on along the minus strand of NC_140585.1, from coordinate 30,052,594 downwards.
TATGTTTTCATTTCACTTCTAGAAGAGCACGAAAACAGGGAAATGGAAGAAAAGATGAAAAACACTTGAAAAAGATACCTCTTTAATGTCCTGAGAAACGTCAAGAATCTGGTGTACAGAGAGTATTGCAAACAAAAAAGTAGTGGATCAAAAATAATATGAAAACGTGGGGGTCACCTTCAAACTTATTGTCCTGAAAGCACAAACTACATGCAGGCTTAGAGGTCAAGCATGCAACACTGTGGCATGACAGCTGCTTCCAACCACTTCTTCCTGCTTATGCAATTTGAATCCCAACTCTCACGCAGGAGAATGTTTACAAATAAACAAAATGCCCATCCCTGCAGGACACTAAAAAAAGCCTCCCTTCCACTGCCACCCCTAGCATCCTCCTAGTAGGTGGTAAACTTCAGCAGAGTTCTTTGAGATTGGGCTTCATCCAAGGAGAAACGTCTTTCAACAAGGGATACTGTTCCAACGTCCAGGTTATAACATGGCTGATGGTTAAGGCAGCTGACTGTCTTGGGGTACAGGTACCAAGCACCCAGGTTAGGGGGGGCTACCTAATGACCTTTCCTCTAAATGTGTGCCTTCTGTAATGACTACAACCCGCAGTTTCCAAACACTGCAAGGTTGCAACTGAGACAACTGTCACACGTAGCTGTCTTCCCTTAGTTAACAGCATGCCACTGCTAAGCAGGCAACTCTAGCTAGGTTGTTCTGTCTCTAGCTTCGATCAAGAAACTGCAGCAGAGAAAAGCATACTCAGCCAGTTGAGCCAATATGGGATGTACTGCCTAAAAGAAAGAGCACCCAGACCAATACAAAGCCAAGAATATGGTAACTACGTCCGCCTACTACAAACAAATGCGAATAGCCATCTTCCATATCATGAGTCCACCTGCGTCCAACTGCACTTTAAGGGACTGTTGTAGCAGAGTCCCCAAGGAGTAATGGGAGAGCACAAAAGCCTCAGGGGAGAAAATCTAACTTTTGTCAAGTTGTTAGACGTACTCTTCTCATGTGTGACCCAATCTACCCCTTTGCCTCCGAGGGTATGGTGTTCACAGACATACTTGGGCATTTCCCCTACTGCTAGTCTCCCGCCACCAACCAAACTGCAAAAGTTAGGTTAACCCTTGATCAAACCTGTGAGACTAGGAAGGCGTTGGTGAATGCCTTTATTCTTTCAAGTTAGTGGGAATGCAAAGTCTCAGAGGACATTCAGAGCTAGAACTCCCACTTGTCTTTCACCCACTCTATGCAATTTTCAGAAATGTGGTATAATCAGAGCCTTGCTAGAATCCAAACCTTGATATAAAGTGAGCCTAATCAGAGAAGCTGTTACTAGAGCTCTGATATAATGAGAAAGTTGCCATAACATGCCCTCTCACTGCATGGCACTAAAAGGGACAAGCAGAGTTTTGACAGGGTAAGTAGATTTCTGAAGCATCCTGTCCCTTGCTCAAGCAGATAATGGGTCCTTTTTTTCCAAAAACAAATACTATGTGAATACTGCAGTAACAGAAGCATATATAACCCCTTCGGTGCTCATGACGGAACGGTTCCGTCATGAGCCACGGTTGAGCTGTGCTCATGACGGAACCGTTCCGTCATGACCACGCCCGCGCAGGAAAAGATCAGCACAGCAGGGGAATCCGCCCAGCATGGAAGGGGCTAAACCTGTAGCAATACCACCAATGGAAGAATAAAATGCACAATTCTTCTGAACAGGAATAGGCCCAAGTAGGCAAAAAAGTAAAGCAAATCTCAAAACACTACATGTAGGTATTCCATCATCAGACGTACTTGGTTTTAAGTAATATACATTTAAGCCAAAGGATTGTCCATGTGCTCGAGGTGTAATACTCCAATTATGCAGATCACATAAATCCAATAGCTCACTATCCTAAGTTACAGGAGGTATGGTGGGGGAAATCGTCTGATTCGATTCAAGAAATAGATTGAGAAACCAAGCACTCTTAAAATATGCAGTACAGTAAGACATCCATGGAGCAGAAGCACTGTGCCATACAACTCAAAAGTCCAGCAGCTTTATCAGACCTGATATAATTTCCTATTTCGGCAACTTGTCCCGAGGGATGCCAAAGAATGATTTTCAATGTTTCTCCTCAGTAGAGTACTGGCCTCTCAGGTAGATGGCAGCCCGCACCAGGTGTATGTCTTTGTAACAGAAGACGACAGCCCCACTTTCCAGGCTATCTAATTCCCAACAGGTGGAGGCAGTCTTTGTCATACAGGGTTCGGCTTTGTATTGAAACCCTTGAGGGGTCCCTGGTAAAACTCACCTATCTGAGATAACTGGGACCCCTCCTTCACCCTTCCCTGTCCTCTGAGTATGAGGTGTCTGCCATCAGGGTGAAAAGTAGTACATGAGATGAGGTACTTCTTCTTGTGGGAAGGTTCATGTCCCCAAAGTAAGTGGGTTCCAAAAGAAAATGATTATTGATTTGTATGGACGCTGTGCCCCCTGGATTCCTTTACATGGTCTCCTGTTACTCCTACATCCCCTCTCCCCGTGCAGCCTAGTGTACTCGAGGTCGTTGTGGTTCTGGGTTTCATCCATAAACGTCAAAGAAAGGCCAAGAAGATAGCCACTTGTTTCTGCACGAGACAAACGCATGGGTTCTATGACCATCCCCGTATTGTGACAATTAGGAAAGAAGCTCCACTTCAACACTGGTTGAGGTTTATCTGGGTACAATTCCCATTCCTTGCAAGTATTATTGACATTTTTACTTTCTATCAATTTAAATACATAGCAAATATTATGCGTGGCTTTGTTACCATGAAGCGGCATGTACATATCGAAGGATTTGAGCATCTTCCTAGCAATCCTCCAATTAGCAGAATTTTGATGCTCAAACAGGTTCCGGTTATCAGAACATCAGTTTACATCTTACTTTGTGGAAGATCTTTCAACAAGCACAAAGGAAGGAGTAAACCAGTGACATGACACACATCAATGCCTTCCTTCGGAACCAAAGGTAGGATTTTTGAACTATCACCTGTCACAGGGATATAGAACCATCCCATACTCACTCTACAAAGTCTTGAAAGACTCAGCTACTCAGAAAGCACTGAGGACCTGAGACCTGCACCAGGCACTAGAGTGCCACTGCTCTGTTTGCCTTAGAAGATCACATTTTGCAGACTCATCAGTGAATCATCTCTCCTCATTACGCATGACCATCGGGAAGACCCCAAGATACCTACAAGTCAAACACTGTTTTTTGGTATAGGCTGTCTGAGGTGCCCTCCCTTATCCAGTCTTTACCCTGTGAGACCCTGAACTTTCCATGCTCATCAGCACCCACCTCCCCCTTGAGTTGGGATTTCTGCTCGCCAGCACTTTAAGTATAAATCATCATAGCATGATGTAGTGTCTTGCCAATTAACAAGGACAGAACCCTTTTGGCTCCTGATAAACTCCGTACACCTATGAAGTAATGTAAAGAGGGCACTGCAGTGAAGGTTCCTTTAGAATGTTGAATTCCCAGTTCCACGCAAAAGAATAAAGCTGTGTGATACCAAGCTCTGTATGTGGTGAAGTCACTTACAGGTACCCCTGCTGGGAAGAAGCTACAAATGGCAACGAGACAGAGGATAAGTAACCCGAAGATTGACAGTGTTCTCTCAGAGCTTGCTGTGGTCCAAGCAAACTGCTAGTGTGTGCTACATGTGCCACTGTTGTAGTACAGAATCAACGGCTAATGCATGTTGAGTCAAAGTGCAGTTACAGCCACTGTGCAGCTGTTGAAAACTAAAGCATTTACAGAGAATCGACGCGTCACTTTTCAGGCCATACATAAAGGTACTGCGCAACTACACAACGTATGGTCCTACTTTGTACAGAGTGATAACGCTGTGATCACAATTGCTGCCAAGTAGAGATCAACCTGGTGTCAAAAAGTACAAAGCGACAGCCAAGCACAAGTTAAAACTGTGATTAGTAGTGCTGTGAGGCAGAGACCAAGCAGGTGTAAGCAAGTGCGCAGAGAAGCCAGAAGCAAAGCAACGTAGATGCAAGAAACGGTTGTCCGCTTACCAGAGTTATTTAAGAGAGGCTTCACATTGCAGCACAGAAGCCCCAGGAGAAGTGCCTGGGATAGTGCTTACAGAGCCGTCCATACCAGAGGCGGGCCACCAAAGCCGCTGGGTGGGGCTTAGAACAGCTCCACATTTCTTGAAAACCTAAAGTCAGTGAGGGGTTCGGAATAGTGGCAGGTTGTTGTTTCAATGGAGTCCAAGATGAAAATCATGTTTCTCTGTAACATACAGAATTATCCAAAGGATAGGCGCACAGCTATGTATGTCATCATGTGTGGTCAGATAAAAAAAAAACAAATTAAAAAAAATAATAAACATAGCCAAAGATACTCAAAAAAAAAAAAAACATTATCCAAAGGCTGGTACGTCACAAGGTCTCAGAGAATGAGCTAGAAACAGTGGGCAAAAGACCGCCACATCCCACCTCATTAAGTTCCAAACTGTTCTACAAAGATGTTGCTTTCTTGAAACCGCCATCATTCAATACCGCCAAACAGCAAAATATTGGCGACCAATGGACTGCATTGATAATTTACATTTGAAGAGTTCATTGATGCCCTTGAAGAAACTGATAAAAAGATTATGAAATAACTCAAAAATGTTGTTGGTGAAAGCGTACAGGAAGTCATAAAGAAAATGCCACGAACTGACGAAGAAATCACATACCGTCATATTAAGTAAGCCTTTAAACTCAAATTCAATCCAATGTCAAATGTTGACTATGAAAGATGTATTTTCAGTCAAGAATGACAGAAAGTTGACGAAACCATCGATTAATTTGTAGAGAGACTTAACACAATCAAACACTGTAAGTTCCATGAATTTAATGATGAAGAAGACATACGTCTCAGAGTCACTGATGGTTGCTTGTCCGATTCCTTCAGAAGGAGAATGCTAAGAGAAACCCTGAGTCTGGAATGAGTGTTAATGGCTGCTAGAGCTGAAGAACATGCTGATCGACAAGCTGCTGACATGGAGGTAGGAGGTGCCAAGAATGAATCACTCATGAGTGTGAAAAGCAAATCAAAGCAAAGACTGAAGGACACAAGGTGATATCTACTCATGAAAAGAAGTTATGTTTTAGATGTGGATTTTCATTGCCACGTGACAACAAACGTCCTTCCATTGGACAGATATGCAAGGGCTGTGGGAAGGAGAACCATTTTGTGACGGTTTGTAAAGCAAAGAGAAAAACAAGTGCATTACGGCACAAAGACAAAATGGCTGCTTGAAAGTTCCAGAAGCAACATTTGACGCGCACCCACAAGACCCAGCGAAGATCAAGTACGACAAATCGACACTGAATGACGCCGGTTGTCATACTAATCATCGTCAAACAGTTCCTCCATATCAGTATCAAGTGAAAGCGAAGAAAATGGTTGTGCCATGTCGATGTCTACTTCAGAAAAGCGTGTGCATGTTGGAATAGCTGCATGTGAAGAAAAATGTCAGCCTAAGAAAAGTCAACATGCTAAAGCACCAGTCGTTCAAACATTGTCCGAAAATTATATTGAAAATAAAGGGTTGTTCGATACCTTTCATCATCCACAGTGGTGTGTTGTTTAACATTATGCATGAGGAGAAATATAATGAATTGAATCATTTACCAAAACTTATGTCATCGAAAAACCAAAGCGTATACATGGGCTGCATTGACACTGTTAAAAAGTCAAAGTACATTTGTAGCGACAAAACACACAAAAAAGAACAAGCAAGTACCCATCCATGTGCTTCAAAAGGCAGCGTCAAGTGCCTGTCTATTCAGCTTCAGCACAGCTGCTGATGTGAGACTGATTTCCATGAACTACAACATGAATGCTCACCATGAAATAGTAAGTCAGATCCCTTCGTTGTTTCAGGGTTTGGGAAAGCTTAAGACAATTAAAGTAAGGTTGTATACTAATGAAGCCGTCCGTCCTGTTGCTCAAAGACATAGGCAAATTGCTTTTCGTTTACAAGATGCGGTTGAAACATTACTTAAGCATATCATTGAGCATTCCACTGGTGCCATGCCATGGGTTTCTGCCATTGTGGTAGTGCCTAAAAAGAACAGTGAATGGGCAGTACGTATATGCGTTGTCTTGAGTCAAGCAAACAAGACAATTTAACGAGAATGACATTGAGGTCCACACATTGCCGATATGATAACACAATTAAATGGTGCGAAGACTTTTCTCACCTTGATTTGAATATTATCAGTTGGAACTCAAAGAAAACTCTAGGTACATTACAACCGTTTCTACACATGCTGGTATGTTTCAATACAATAGTAAAGCTTTGGTGTGTTATCAACTGCAGATTTTTTTCAAGACGTCATTTGACGTATCATACAGCCTGTCATGGATGCGTTCAATTATAGTGATGATATATTGTTTTTCAGAGCTAGCCAAAAAGAGCATGATAAGGTACTCACACAAATATGTCATTTACTGGGTAATGACGGTTTGACTTTGAATGCAGACAAATGTGAGTTCCATAAGACAAACTTAAAATTCCTTGGCCATATCTTTTCTGATGGTGGTATGACACCTGATCCTGCTTAAGTACAAGCGCTGTCCAATGCTGATCCCCCACAAGATGTTTCAATGGTGCGTTAATTTCTCAGCTTCGCCAGCTACTTTTCTAGATCAGGGCTTGAAAAATCATAACAATTTCACTAGACCTGCAGGTCTAGTAACATCTACTCGACCTACCTGTAATGCCCTTAAACTCTGTCTCTGAAAGTCGAGCAAATGTGACAAGTTAACATGATTGAAAGGCATTTTTATTGCTCATTCACTTTGTAAGCAAGAAGGATGTCTTTAAATCGTGCTATCTTGTCACATTTGCTCTGCTTTCAGAGGCAGAGGTTAAAAGTCAGTTTGTCTTCCTACTCGCCAGTAAGTACCTAAAAATAGCTCATCCTAATTAAATCTGCCTTGCAAATGAGAGTGGATTTTTTGAGACTTGTAGACTTTGCCACAGTAAGTGCTCCATTGAGGGAGCGCACTAAAAAGAATGTTTAATTTCGATGGTCACATAAATATGAGAACGGTTTTAAGAAAATCAAACAAGCTATTGAGAATGCTACTGAAATGGATTATTTCAATCTAAAACTTCATACAGAAGTTGTTGTTGACAGTAGCCCAGTTGGGTTAGTTGCTATCCTTGCACAGCACAGAGGACACACCACATGCTCAGGCATATGTGACTAGGAGAGTAGGAGTTTGTCCAAACCAGAAAGTGCTTACTCACAACCTGAAAAAGAAAGTTTAGCCGTGATATGAGCATGTGAACACTTCCAAGTATTCCTGTAGAGAAAGCCTTTTACGCTGGTAAATGATCATCAAGCTTTACTAACAATATTTGGAAATCCAAAGGCCAAGATTCCTCATCGCACTGAACATTGGGGACTACAGCTACAAGGGTACAATTATAAGGAAGGGATCAGAACCCTGCTGACTACTTTTCCAGAGTGCCCCTTCAAGGTCATGGCACTTCATCCAAGTCAGCTGAAGCTTATATCAACTTCATTGTAAAATCGAACACACCAGCTGCCCTTTCGTTAGCCCAGATTATCACAGCCAAGAGCCACAATAGCGGCATACTAAAGTTATAAGATATCATTACATCATTCGTAGAACCAGCACACTTGACCTCTCACCAGTGAGGGTGAATATCAAAAGTACAGAAACGTCAAAGATGAACTGTCTATAACTCAAGAGAGAGTTATATTGCGCGAGTCGAGAATCTTGATTCCGGAAAACCTGCGGCAGAAAATGATTGAAGTGGCCCACAAAGGACATAGGGCAATGGTTGCCACAAAAAGAGCTTTCAGAGACAGATTCTGGTTTCCATATCTCGACGAGCAAGTTGAGAAAGAATTAAAGGCTCGTAATTAATGAAACTGCCTATCTACAAAAGTTACTCAACACACCCTGAACAGGACAGAACTCCTGAAGCATGTCTGGAAGAACAGCCATTGTCTTTTTTGGTCCACTTGACAATGTACATTACCCGATGGTGATTATGGACAAATGCTTACGATTTCTATTAACTGAGGATCTCTCTCTCTCACCACCATTCAAGAACAAGTCACTGAAAGACTGGGTGGCATCTTTGCGACATGGGATGTTCCAGCCATCCTAAAATATGGCAATGGCCCGCCTTTCAATAGTCGGGAGTTCAAAGACTTCTTAGAGTATCTAAGTATAACGCAACAAAAGAGCACTCCTCTGTGTTCTCAGGCCAACGGACTGGTTGATAAATTTACAAGTACGCTAAAGAAAGCTGTGCAGTGTCCTACACTTGAGAAGCTCAACTTAGGTATGCCTACAGCAGACCATTTGATGTCGGGCTGCATGCCAACTAACACCCTCCAACATAACTGGGCAGTGCTATTGGCTACAAACACAAGAAAAGCTGAAATTGTTGCACATAACATTTGGCCATTGAGAGATTAATATTGCTCTTAACAGACGCAAAGCAACATTCAGCGCTGTGCAAAAATCTCTTTAATAGATAAAAGGGCAATGTTCAGTAAGTGGCTGATGCCTACGTGCAATACTAAAGAAGGAAAAGCCATTTTAGCATGGCAATCCGGGATATAAATAATGATGGTGGATGACACCACTGAAGTGTATGGTGGGATGTCACTTTACGAGTGTGAATGCCACTGTCGAGGGGGCATCCTGCAAACGAGGTAGCGTTCACAAATATGTAAGGGCTTTGTGGCATACCCCAGGCCTGGGCTAGGGTAAAGCAATGACTGGGTGCCAGCAGTTGGTGTTAATGCATTGCACCTTACAAGCAGCAAATGTGCGGCTCCACTGAGAGCACAGGGTTGTAGTAACTAAGCTGACACTTCTAGGGCAACGACAGTCACTTCTGGGCAGTGAGTCACTTCTAGGGCAGCGACAGTCACCTCTAGGGCAGCGACAGTCACCTCTAGGGCAGCGACAGTCACTTCTAGGGCATTTACTGTCACTGCTAGGGAAGCGACAGTCACTTCTAAGGCAGTGACAGTAAGAGCACAGACGTGCCTGAAACGGACATAACTCTTGACTGGAATGGGGCGAGTCGACTCCGCTACAAGTCCCACATGGAGGCTCTGAGGGCCCCGCACACTGCCCCAGTCCGAAGCAGGGCTAGGACCCGTAAACAAACGGCACTCGTACTTTCCTAACCGGGACAAAAGGCCCAAGAAGGGCCCTGAGCACACACTGCTGTTATCAAAGGACCCCCAGGAGTCTGACAGGCCCTCGCGGCCCGGCCCCTTCAGGCCTCCCTTCCCGGGCGCGCGCAACCCACCCTCGCCAGGGCCGCGCCGGCGCGAGAATGAAGCGCGCATGGGCGGGGCCACGCGCGATCCCCTACGAACGGCGTGGGCGGAGCCAGCGCCCCTACGCGCGAGCACAAATCCGGCCATAGGTGTCATTACTCTCGGGACGCGCACTCCGCCTGCTTTTGGATTATACTGTTTTATAGTTACATTTACATAGCATTTACTGTTTATGGCGAGCCGTTGAAGCGCTCAATACCTCTACGGGGACGCCGAGTGGATGAAGAGCTGGCCGTGACGTAGAAACGCCGACACGGTGACGTCAGGTAGCGCGCGGTTACGGACACGCATGACAGTCTTTGAATGATAGTGGGGCGTCAGACAAAATCCCTCCCAGAAGGCTTGGCGCCGCCTGCTTCCACATCGCGCATGCGCGCCACTCAATTGCCTCTAGTCCTAGATGCGCGTGGGAGGAACTAGAAGCGAGGAAAAGTGGGCGGGGATATGGGACGCAGCGGGCCTTCTATTGGATGTTCAGCAAGTCAGTGCGGGATCAAAGAGTTGCGTGGGGTGGCTAGAGGGCCGTTCTTCTGTATGGAGGCGCCACGCGGCTGAAGATGTACCCATGGGAGGACCCCGCGACTGCGAAGAGCGGGCCTAGTTTGGGCCTTGAAATAATGTGCTCTGCCTTCTTGTATGATTTAGGAGTAGGGCTGGATTCCAAACTGTTCTTTTCCTGGGTCTCCACGCCTAAGGGCGTTATTTATTGCTGCCGCCCGCCTGTAATTGCATTCACTTCAATGAAAGTCAGCGTGGAAAATAATGCCCCCACCCTTACTCGTTTTAATCAAAAAGCTCCCTCATTCCTCTTCCCACATGTTGGCAGGTATGCTGTTCGTCCCCTCCTGTTTCAATGCACCTTTGTGCAAAATGTCAAGCCTTATGTGTGATACTTTGAGTGACACTTTATTGTGAGTAGAAAATACAGCCATGTACAAAGAATGACGTACATGTCTAAAACGACACCCCGTTTGTGTAGTGGGAGAGGTTTAGAAATAATCTGCAAAATACCTGCAATATTCCTAAAAGGGTTTATGCATCAAGTGTGTTCACTCCTTAGCCTGAGCAGAAAAGTCTGAGTCTCTTGTTTACACACAGGAACACCCGGAGTGAAGGATGTAAGGCAGGGGGAGATCCAGCATCTGCTATCCTCACCAGAAAAACCTCCAGTAATCTAATCTACTTTTTTATGCAGACAATCATTCAGTTTTTTCAAATAAAAGATTATGTTGGTGGTGGACAGTTACAAAATATTCATTGATTTTTTAAAACATGATATTTAACCCATTTAAATCACACAGCCAGCCTCTCACTCAGTGACTAAGTGCTGAAAGGTATCTGCTGCAGTGTGCACAAGAGGCACTTGACCTCGGGAGACCCCATCGCCAAACCCCCTATATCTCCCACCCACCGGGACCACAATTCTTGCTGTAGGAGAGAACAATTCTGGCATCAGTTAACATGTGAAAAGCACTGTGCAGGTTGTACCTGTACAGAGAGATACTTTAAAAACATAAAACCCACCCTCGCCTGTCTTTATAACACACTGAGGGCGAGAGAGGTAGCTAGAGAGTGTGTGTAGTACTTTGCTCAAGAGGTTTTTGTAGTGTGTCGTGACTTTTTAGTCTAAGGGAGTTGGCTATAGTGTCTGCTTTTGGTATGGGATTGTGCTTCAGCGCAATCTTAGACAATGAGAGCACCTGGACCATCATGCCTTGCACGCCGAACTCGGCCCCTCAGTGCCTAATGACCCAGAAATGTTAGCTCGCCAGTTCCTCCTCTGGTGGTACTCCACCATTACTTACGTTGTTCCAGTGATGGCAATGATGACTCAAACTAAGGAATTCAGGGTGGATGATACTAGAACTCATAACCCTCAAAGCGAAAAAAAAAATCCCTGGAATTAATCTGAAAAAAAGAAATAAGAACCTAAGTACAAAATAAAGCTGCAGTATGTTGTAAATAGTTATCATGTGTAATGTGCTCTTCGATAAGAGTATATGGGTGAGTCTGTTCTCTATGTTCTGTTGTGGTTCTATTAGTGGAACATCTGTCATGTTCCAATTACGTGCGCAGAACATAAGCGGGGTTCTATGTTAGTCAGTTGGTGTTCAGTCAGCTGGGGTGGTGTATGCTTCATCCGTTCTTCCAGAATAAACTTACCCAAATGAAGGAAGGCTCTGGTGTGGTTTGTGACATCGCATCTACATCAATTTTGGCGACGATCGGAGCTGACTGAACGAGCGAGAGAGTCTCCTACGGAACGGACTTCAAAAGCGACACCCTCCACAAGAATCCGCGAGGTGCAGAGGCATGAATGTTTAATTCACACGACGTCTCCGGAAACGGTGAAAGCTCTAGCGGAGCATTGAGGATTCAGCACTTTGAACTGTGAGTTAAATGATTTGATTTCATCGATTACCTCGGGCGGAGAGTTGCTAGGCAGCAGTGCACTTGGACTTCGACGCGCGCAGAGTTCGAATGCTGCTAAGCGACGGTCCTGCCTGACTTAGCGTCTGTTTCTGTACGCCCACATATCAACGCGCGCTGCATCTGTACGTCATACGTTGGATAGCGCCATTTTTGATTGGGAAGTGAATCGAACTCACAAATTCTAGTAGACGGAAAGGAAGGCGTTTACCAGTCAATCTCGATAGTGCATGACAAGATAAAGCTTCTATAGTGAAACTATCGTCATTTGGATATCAATCACCAGTTCTTAAAAAAAAAAAACAATAGAGCAACTTTAAATTAAACCTAGTATAGAAACATTTGCGTTGGAAAAGGAGTGTTCATTACTTGTATTTAGAGTTCAGTGGCCATATATCACGTTCCATGGCGCAACAGTCGAATCAACAGGTCACTGTGACATTACCTCCTCAATTCCTTAGTGAACCAGGCACTCCGTCTATTTCCTGGCAGGACTGGATACGCATGTTTGACAACTACCTAGATGCCCTAGATGGTCAAGAGTTTCCAGCAAAAAGGAAAAAGGCGTTATTATTAAGTGCATTAGGGAAAGAGGGCCAACGCGAATTTCAATACTTACCTCAAGCTCTACAAGCGAGTGGACAACCGATACCAAATGAATATAAGGAAGCAATAACCAGACTTGAAGTGAGGTTTGGCAAGGAGGAAAACCTCGTTATGAACAGATACAAGTTCTACACTCACAAGCAACGCACAGAGGAATCTATTGATGACTTTGTAGCACGACTCAGAGAACTCTCCGTGAAATGTAATTTTGGGGCAATGAGTGATGAGTTGATACGTGATCAGCTCATAGTACAGTGTAACAACAGGAAAATTAAGGAGAGGCTGTGGGCGGCTAAGAATCCGTCCTTGAAATTAGCTATTGAGTTAGCGAAAGTGGTAGAAGAATCTGAGAAATGTATGAATGAACTAGATAAATATAGTTCACAGCAGATTTCGGTGGTGGCAGAGAAGCCTAAGAGTGAGTGCGAGACAGAAAACGAAGAAGCTATTGGGGTAGTAAAGTTTAAAGGGAAAAATCCTTTAAAGAAGAATAGCTTAGTAAAATATGCAATGAGTAGATGTTGCTCAAGATGTGGTAATAATAGCCACAGCTCAGATGCAAAATTCTGTTTTGCGAATAATAAGGAATGTCTCAAGTGTGGTAGATTGGGCCATTTCTCTAGAATGTGCAGAAGTAAGGGCAGTGTTAATGTAGCTGCCATTGAGGATAAACCTATCGAAATAAGACGAGAGAAAGATAAAATCTTGAGTGTAGGAGATGACGTTAGCAGCATTGACAATGAAAAGAGGGAAAAAAGACCCAAAGCGGAATTTACAATTATTGAGTGCCCAGTAATCTTAATGGTTGACACTGGTTCGAGACACACTATTATTCCCCAAGATGTATTCAAAGACAAGTGGGGTGAAACAAAACTGAAGGAGAGTGATATTTGCCCAACGGGTTACCAGGGTGAGAGAATAGACCTATTGGGGTATTTTGATGCAAACATAACTTTTGAGAATAGGTCAATCAAAGGGAAAGTATATGTCGCTGTAGATGGTCCACCTATTCTTGGGTGGATTCATCAATATGACCTGCATATCATAGTAAATCCAAGAGCAGTCAACCAGGTAATGGCGGTAGATGACTATACGGTTAGTGACATACTTGATGGTGCAAAGAATGTTTTTAGAGAGGAGTTGGGTGAATTAAAGGGATATGTTCACAAGATAGTGATAAAGAAGGGCACGATTCCAGTACAGCATAAAGCAAGAAGAGTACCTATATCGGTCAAAGATGAAGTTAGGAAAGTAATTGAAGAAATGTTGCAAGGAGGTGTTATTGAACCTGTAGAGGCATCTGCATGGGTGTCTCCGGTTGTTATCACGCAGAAGGCGGATGGCAAAATTAGGTTCTGTGTGGACTTAAGATCATTAAATAAACATGTAGTAGCGGATACGTTTCCTCTCCCTAATATTGGGGAGTTAGTGTCTACCTTACAAGGGGCAAAGTTCTTCTCGAAACTAGATTTGAAGAGCGCGTATCATCAGATTAGACTTCATGATGAATCAAAAGAATTAACAGCATTTATAACTACAGAGGGCACATTTCAGTTCACCAGACTTCCGTTTGGTCTAATATCTGCTGCTAGCGTGTTCCAACGGTTAGTCACAGAGATTTTTATGGGCATAAAAAAAGCTGTATTCTTTCAAGATGACATGTTGGTGTTTGGGGACACTATTTCAGAACATAATTCGGTACTCAGAAATGTGTTGCAAAGAATAGATGATGCTGGTTTGACGCTGCGAAAAGAAAAATGCTGTTTCTTAGTCCAACAAATAGAATATTTGGGCTATGAGATTTCAGATCTGGGTGTTAAACCAAAGAGGAATCTTTTAGAAGCCATTAATCTAGCTCCACCTCCCACTGGAAAAGACCAACTTAGGTCATTCATGGGTCTCATAGAATTTTATGCAAAATTTGTGGAAAATTTCTCGGACAAGACATTGGTCTTGAGGTCATTGTTAAAGAAGGGAGTAAAATTTTGTTGGAATGTTGATCACCAGGAGTGTTTTGATTCGATAAAAAAAGAATTACGTGAGGCCAGTGTGTTAACTCCCTTTGACATTAAGCGCATGTCTATATTGATGGTAGATGCGAGTGCTACAGGTCTAGGAGCAGTCTTGTTACAGAAATGTTATGAGGGGGAGAAAACCATTGCTTTTGCGTCACGTACGTTGTCCTCTTCTGAACAAAACTATTCAGTAATTGAGAAGGAGGCATTAGCTGCGGCTTGGGGAGTACAGTACTTTAGAACATACTTGTGGGGTACAAAATTTCAGCTTAAAACTGACCATAAACCCTTGGTGAAAGTCTTGTCACCAGGAGGTGCTGGGAAGGGTTCACCAAGATTGGCAAGGTTGGCCTCAAAACTACAAGAGTATCAGTATGACATTGTGTATATTCAAGGGTGGCGTAACGTACAGGCTGATTGCCTATCAAGGCTCCCAGTTAAAAGAGAGGGCTCTGGGAATGAGTTTTCTGATGTGCACGTGGATGGAGATGTAGCTGTTATTCATGATGTAGTAACGTTGGTTGAGGGTAGTTTTACCAAGGATGAATGGCTTACTGCAATGAGAAATGATGTAGTTCTTGCCAGAGTGATGGAGCTAGTAAAATTAGGATCCAGAAGGGAAAGTTGTGTTCAGCCTTCTGTACGGCCGTTTCTAAAAGTATTGGATGAATTGTCGACATGTGGGGACAATATTTTAATGAGAGGTGACAAATATATTCCTCCATCCAGTTTAAGAGGCAAGCTGTTATCATTGGCTCATGAAGGCCATTTAGGACAAACACTCACACAGCGGAGACTGAAGGCAGATTTTTGGTGGCCTGGCATGGATGCTCAGGCAGCGTCCTGGGTGGAAAATTGCTCTGCTTGTAGGGATTGTGAAAAGAGGCTCAGAGTTGGCTCCAGCTCTGATGTGAGCCACATCACTGCTCCAGAATTACCATGGCATAGTGTATGTCTAGATTTTATTGGTCCCATGGATGAATTACCGAACACTCAACGCTTTGCCATAGTTATTGTGGATGTGTATTCCAAATGGCTTGCTGTGGAGTTTGTTAAGGATATAACCACTGATTGTACGATACAATTTCTCAAGAATGTATTTCTTAATGAAGGTTATCCTTCAGTTTTGATCACGGATAATGGAACTCAGCTTACCTCGCAGAAAATGCGTACGTTTTTATCTAGCTGTGGTGTAACTCACCATCGAACTTCGCTTTATAATCCACAAGCAAATGGTGTGTGTGAGAGGGCTAACAGAGTTGTAAAGGGGATTATTCAAATGGCGTGTGTTTCAGGGGGATTTGCTGATGAAATGGTTAAAGATATGGTGTGGGCCTATCGAACCACTGTTCATAAGGAGGATGGCAAATCTCCATTTGAACTCATGCGTGGAAGACGTCCAGGTACTAAGCTTGCACCCTCTTGGATCAAAAATTATCTGGTGGAAGGCACGGAGTCAGAGTTGGAGGGTTGTATCTCTAAAACAATCTCGGTGGGTGATCTAGTTAAAGTGAAACCTGGTAGGGTGATTAGGGGTTTGTCAAAGTTTAGAGGGCCACATGTTGTCAAAGAAGTTTTTCCACATTATGTGGTACTGGATAATGGGGAGAAGTGGAACCTTCGCAGGGTAGCACTGTATTGTAAGTCAACATCATCTAATGATTGTATTAAGTTGGTGGAACCGGATCGTTCCAGTAGTGGGTACTTGTTAGCTACTGCTTGGTTTTCGGTAGCCTCTGATGAAGTTCGTGGTAGGGAGAAGGGTGGTGGAGATGCTTCTATGGGTGTTAACTCACAGGTGGGGGGTTCCTCATAGTATTAATTCTCAACAATTTGATCAACAACCGGTTGTAAGTAGAGAAGTGAGGTCGCGCAGACCTCCTGTCTATCTGAATGATTATCTATGTTAATGAATTTGTTTTACCATTTATGTTCATGCTTATTGTATGTGTATTTTCTGTAGATTAGTTTAATTGTTTAGTGTTTAGGGAAGAAGATGTGTTGTAAATAGTTATCATGTGTAATGTGCTCTTCGATAAGAGTATATGGGTGAGTCTGTTCTCTATGTTCTGTTGTGGTTCTATTAGTGGAACATCTGTCATGTTCCAATTACGTGCGCAGAACATAAGCGGGGTTCTATGTTAGTCAGTTGGTGTTTAGTCAGCTGGGGTGGTGTACGCTTCATCCGTTCTTCCAGAATAAACTTACCCAAATGAAGGAAGGCTCTGGTGTGGTTTGTGACATCGCATCTACATCACAGTACCATTTGAGAATATACAACATTGCAATCAGAAAAGGCATAAAGGCTCAACTATATTGAGCAGAGTCTACATACAAGGCTTCCTACCTAGTCAAAGCACCACCTAAAATAATTTCTGAATTCTTGGTTCCAGAATATGCATCATCGAAAAACACATTCTAGAACTATGTGACTTTTTCGTGACTCCATCTGAAGAGTCAAAGAGCTGGAAAGATACCAGGAGGATTATCCCAAAAATATCAAGATCGTGGTGCCTATTTTCAAGCATATTCTCGTTA
The DNA here is from genome assembly GCF_964204655.1 of Triturus cristatus. Lineage (NCBI taxonomy): Eukaryota > Metazoa > Chordata > Amphibia > Caudata > Salamandridae > Triturus > Triturus cristatus. The sequence goes on along the minus strand of NC_140585.1, from coordinate 30,035,614 downwards.
ACAGTGCAGCTGCAATCGCACTAGAGCCAATATCAACCAACTCTGAATTCTGACATTTTTCCAGAACGCAAAACAGTATACATCAAGACATATTTTTAAAAATGACAAGCTCTGATGCAACGTTGCCCAATCTGCAAAGACTGTTTTTTACGGAAACTGAAAGAGCAGTGTACCATGAACCGACTGCCTTCACTGAACAGATTGATCCTACGACATCTGGTCAGAAGTCCATCCAGGCAGAAGCACCAAAATGTCTCTAACAGCAATGTGAGACCGCCTCAAGACTACCATGGATTCCGGAGTAGCAGCACTCATTTTACTCAGATCTTTATTTCACTTTTGGTACAGTCCATCATCCAACCCTTAGGAGGAGGCTAGAACCAATAGGAATTCAAAGCAATTGCCTCATTTGGATGAACTCATTCATGACTAACAGATGTCTCATTCCATTTCTGTTTTTATTTTACTCTGACCCTTTTCAATCTGGAGTTCTGCAGAGCTATTCTAGCTTCCCCTCTGCTTTTCAACTTATTTACTCTGACTGCTCCCTGAGCTGCTCTAGCTACGTGGACAACACACAACTCATCGTAAAACTTGAAGTCTGTTCTGAACTAGATTTAAGTTTGATGGGTCATTGTCTTCTAGCTGTGCACCAACGGATAGGAACAAATGATCTCAAACTAAACTTCAAAAACGGAGAATCTAGACATGACCATGGGCTCATACCTCTCTCTGGTGCTGCAAAAAAACTCAGTTAGGACAGGATGTTTTCCCATGTTGAGATGCTTTCGCCAAATATTCCTTCTTTTAAGAATTGCAACAAAGAGTATAATCAACCATCAATAAATTGCTGTCCCTTGCAGTATAATTCCAGTGGCCCTGCTTATAGGTTCACTCTGACAATGCAATGTAAATGGTTATGTATGACTTAATAAATGCTGTCGTAGTTTATTATTTCATTTTTGTATCCATTTGAAGACCACTAAAACTTTAGTTTCTGTAGAAAAGTTGCCTTTTTTGCATGGATACCCCCCACTTTTTGCCAGATATCTGATGCACTTTGACTGAGTGTGCCCTGGGACCCTGCCAATCAGGTTCTCAGGGCCTGTGTTCTTTCCCATAACTGTACCTTTGTTTTCACAATTGGTACATCTCTCGCTTACATACAAGTCCCTTGTAAAAGACACTAGGGGTACCAAGGGCGTTGTGGCCAGTAAGGGCCTCTAAGGTCTGCAGCATGTCTTGTACCACTCTCAGAGACCCCTCACCAAACACATCCACCCTCCATTGCAGACTGTGTGTTCTGGTGCAGACAAAACTGAAGAGTCGACATGGCACTCATCGCTGTGTACCATGCCCATCAACCACTGCCTGTTGCATTGATAAGTCACCCCTCTAGCAGGGTGCGAATGAGGGGTTTCTGTCGGAATGAGGACTAAGATCCAGATCTGACGTCAGACGCGACGCCGCAGCAGAGCGGCCGTGCAGAGTCTCCTGCCCTCCACCCCATACCTTTGCCCTTCGCCCTACACCCTGCACCTTCGTCATGATCTTATGTGCTTTCCCAACCACCGGCCGGCCCGCGATACTGTTGTTCCTGTCCCGGTTCCGGGGCGGCATGGACAGAGGATTAGTGCCATCCCTACAGGAACAGTGCCGGTGGCGTGGGAGCAGGGCGGCAAGGAGGAAAGAGCAGGAGGTAAGGACGGTGGTGAGCGCTGCCGTCATTAGCAGGCAGCAGCAGAGTGCGCGCCCGGCGGACCCGCGGAAGCGGCCCAACTAGGTTGGCGTGGCTTGCGGGGCCCGCTTGAGAGCCCTGCTCACCTCTCCCCCCCCTCTCCTCCCACAAGTGACTTCAGGATCCCTGCCGCTCCCTAGGCCCCAGGCCACCAGTGAGGCGGGTTGGTAGGAGGTCAGGAGCAGTCGGTAGGTACCCCAGCGAGCCCTAAGGCAGGGAGAAAGAGAGGAGTGGGCGTACGCTAGGGGGGAAGCGCAGCCTGGCATCCCCTTCCCCTGGCTTTTGTCCCAGTCATAAGGCCTTGCAGCACCTTTAGAACAGGGCCCCTGTAGACAAGAGCCTCCAGGACGGCCGGGCCCCAGCAGAACCTAGCACTTAGTAAGTGACAACCGGACACCGGTTGTCTCTGGAGAAGGCAGGGGTAATAGCCACTCAACGGAACGTGGAGAGAACGCAGAGAGAACACGAAGAGAGTACATAATAAGAACAAAAACTGAATCCAAACCAGACCAGGGAAACAGTTACATCTCAGGTAGTCATCAGGAGTACTCACCAAAGAATCCTAAAACACTCAAGGCTAGCCAACCCTTAAGGCTATCCAAAACACTCAAGGCTATCCAAACCTAAATCCAATTAAAGGAGGCATACGGAACACAACAGATATGAGATCAGGAAAAGAGAGGCGGTTGGTTACAACTATACTCAGTAAGAGGAAAAAGAAGAGCAAATGCCTCAGTGAGATCTCTAATAACGAAAAGCAGTTCATGGAAGAAAGCTCACCACACCAGAGACTGGTGATGTTGGATGAAGCCCAAACTCAGAACTCCGGAAGGGGCAGAGGCAGCTTTCAGCCTAAGATCTACACAAAATTTTCATTCTTAAAATATGCAGGGGCAGTGCTAAACCACAATAACGAAAGCTTGAGTGACCTTCCTTCCCCCCTTTCCCCAGTGACAGTACATCACTCCAACCATCATCATTCAAACCACAATACAGAAAAGACAGTACACGAGGAGGGCGAGGGTGAGAAAGGAGAATTGACTGTTCCACGTCTGGATGCCCCCCAAGGGCCATCTTTAAAAACAACGAAGACTAGTGCACCTAACGAAGACCTCCTAATTCCTTCAATATCCATTCCGAGGGGTACATATCTTGGGTTAAACCAGGCTCCACCAAGAGTCTGTGGCATCCAGCCTGAGCCAAGAATAGGTCAACCACTTGAACCTGCCGTCATAGTACTGACAGGAAGAGAAGGAATAAACCCTAAGGACTCGCAAAACTCCATCAAGGAGCACACGTATACCTCTACGGCCATCCCTTCCTCAACTACAAACACAGAGGCCATCAACGCACCAGAAGAAGCTACAGCTCAGTGCACCACGACAAGAGATGAACAGAAACCAACGGCTGAAGAGCCTATTTTCTTGTCAGCGGCACAGGTAGCTTCAGAACAAACTTACTTTATTTTGGCGCCTGACCTGGCCGCCCTGTGGCTCTCAAGTAATCCTAGAGGAGAGAGAGAAGGACGAGGTGAAGCTAGTATAGGAACCCAGCACCGTAGGCTGGATGCCACAACATACTTTACAACTGAACCCTCAAGCATTGAGCCCAACCGATTTCCCAACAGTCCAACAGGAATCATTCCGGCTCAAGATTGGGGAGAATCAGAGGCACTAAACTTATATCCAGTTAATAGCGGGCTAGACACACGGTCTGAACAAGAGGGGCACGATTCACCAAACATTTCTTGCATCAGGCAGTCTTAGATGTCAAGTGGGCATCGAAACCGTCCCAAGGAACCGGACTGGTCAGACACAGGAACACGTTGGTCGTCCCTACTGGACACTATGCAGCTGTCCATCAAGGCAATGCAATTTCAGTCGGATAAAATGAACATCCAACTAACTGTTCTTAATTCAGTCGCTATGCACGTCGCAAACATCGATCACAGACTTAGAACATGTCCAAACTGATTCACAGGGTGCAGGAAGAAACACAACTAATGCAAACACACTGCACCTGCTCTACCATAGTGGACAAATTGCCCACACTTCCAGCAGCAATGGGAGAACTGGTGAGTGACTTCAGGAAATTAACGAATCACGACAGGACAAACCCCCAAGGTACCTACAAAAAAGACAATATAGAGATAATCACCAGTGGAGAAATAGCTCCAGAGAATAGGGGCAGGAGCAATACCCCCTTAAAGGCCTCCCACACTGATGGTGGGTCCACTATCTGCCTAAGACCCAGCTGGCTTAATACATCAAAGGCCACAGAGGATCTGTTAGTTGAGATGTCCTGGGTGGAAAGGCTTAGCAGGAATGATAAAGCAAAAGAAGCGAGCAGCGATTTGGAACAAAGCGATTCCACACAACAGTTAGAAGGGGAACTATCAATAATACAAGCCACCAAACCACCAGGCCTGGAAAACGGACAAGGCAAGGAGAAGCGGACCCATAATCGCAAGAAAAAGAGGAAAGGGAGAAATAGGAAGATTATAACGGACTACTTTCCACTAGATAGATCGGAGCATGGGATAAAAACCCCAGTCGACATCGTTAGCTGCGAACCCTTGCCATTAAAGACAGATAACAAAGCGGGCCATTCAACCTCGATAATTCCCCATGAGATGCCAGAACCAGACGCGGAAAGCCTCGGAGAAGAACCGCCCAAGCAAGAACACTTTATGGGAGGCAAAAGCACGCCGACCGTTAGCAATAGCAACCCGGTTTGCATAATAAACAACAAACAGACACACTTATCTGCCCCACCTAAAACTTATGCCGGCCACAAGCCGGCTGCTGGGGGTACAGCCAGCCTTCTCAATCTCCCCCCTCAAATAGGCCAGGTAAACCAGGCCAAGTAAAAGCCTGGGGAATCAAAATTCTTTTGCACCAACAACCGGGCTACCCTGAACCTTTAAAACCCAACAGGCCTGATCAACCAGACCACTCACAGGCCAGAAATGTCTAATCAGTCCTCAAAGGGGCACATAGCACGGACGTACAACCATTAGGAGGGAAAAGTCAGGACCGAGTAACTCAACAGGATGACTGGACCTGGTTAGCCAGAACAATAAATTCACAAGGAGAGAGTGCTTTACTTAACTCGACTCTAACCCCTGCTGGAGGCCCACAACTCCGAATTTGCTCGTGGAACGTAAACGACCTAGGAAGCAAGGCATCGGACATAGAATTTCTTTCTCATACAGAAGGCTTCGACCTAATTCTAATTCAGGAGACTTGGTTGGAAGAACCTCAGCACCTACTCGGCTACAAAACCCATCACCTACCAGCACCCACAGGAGCCAAATTTGGGCACCTGAAGGGCAGCCTATCTATCTACTCATCAATAAGCACTATAAGGGGGACAAGAGAAGTAGATTCTATCTCATCCCCAACAAATGGGCTCCAAATTCTTGCAGTGGACTTAGGGGAGGGCAAAGCTAAACAGCAAATCATAATGCTAAACGTTTATATCCACCCACGAGACAAAGTTAAAGGAGTCAAAATGGTGGGCCCGGAGTAACCAGATTATTCTTGGAAGAATCAACAACTAACCTTTTTCTGACTGGAGATTTTAACATGCATCTATTGGGAAGGCAAAAAAGGGATAACAATCTGGAGGAACAATTTACGGCTTGGAAGATTCCCAGCCAGGAACAGGGCAAAAAGATAAATCGGTCAGCTCTTACCAGGAACTTCATACAGGACATGGAACACCTGAACCTCGTGGCACTAAATGGTCGCTTTCCGGGAGATCAACCGCCCGCGGCAACCTACCATAAAGCTACGGCAAGCTCTACAATAGATTACACTTTTGTTACTTTACAACTGTTTAGCAGGATCTCTAGTTTCAGAATCGGAACAAAAGAGTATAGTGACCCTCAGCCCCAGGAAATTTCGATGTGCATAAAAGGGCGGCCCCTGGATCACCCAGTGGAGGATTCAGCGTCTATTCAGACCGTGAACTTAAAAAGGCTTACGTGCAAAACTACCCAACCAGACAAACTGCAAGCCCTAGCTAAGTCAATCTGGGAAAATCAAGCAGAGGCACATAGTAACATGAGAATCCGCTGGGAAACTCTGACCAAAAAATTAGGGGATCAGCACGCTAGAAGATCAGGCAGTCCCTCTTTTTGTAGGGGAACACCAAAAACCCAGCTTGCAAGCTCTCGGTCAGGAAATCAACTTAACCATCTCCCTATTTCAAAAATACCGAATTTGACTATGCACACGCTGTTCGGATGACACTTTCACATGACTTCTTCTAGGGTATATCACTGCAGTGTTTGATGACCGTTATACGCATGTAATCTTGTTTGACGCATGTGAATTACTAATAAAAACATTTAAACCATAAAAATACCGAATTTGAGGGCCCTCAACAAAGACATAAACAAAACTCTACGAAGGCTAAGACAAAGGGGCAATGAAACATACTACATAAAGCCCTTGCGCAGCTAAAAGCAACAAAGAAAAAAGTTATCTGGCAAGCAAAAAGGGAAGCAAAGACACATTGTGGGCCAAGCTCTTGTACGACGCAAAGGAATACCAAAGCGCAAGATTTTGGCAAACAATAAACCACCTAGGTAATGCCAACGTGCAAGGTATCAACTCTCACCTAACGGAGGAAACTTGGGGAGGCCACCTCTTGGAACACTTCAACTCAAAGGAGGAAAGTCTCGCTACAGCAAAACCGGGGTCGGGTCAGCCCGACAAGTGGAATCCCTATGGAAACACCAGCAGAACACCAATAAGCGTCCCTCACTTTACGACTTTGCAGATTAAAAACCGAGTAGCCAAAGGCAAGCGTGAGGGCACACCAGGCCCCAATGGGATTCCCCCCATCTTATTCAAAACTGACGCGGACTACTGGGCGGCCGTGCTACTATTGGTGTTTAAATATATAGGAGGTGGGGGCATTATACCAGACTCCTGGAAAGGCTCCATAATATCTCTAATTTATAAGACGGGAGATAAGAATAAAGCAACCAGCTACCGACTCGTAACCTTAATTGATGTCGAGGCGAAATACTATGCCAGTCTTCTTCTGGATGAATTAACAGCATGGGCAAAGGAAAACTCGCTCATCCCTATTAACCAGACAGGCTTGTGTAAAGACACAGGGACCATCACAAATCTACTTGCCCTAACGCTACTGATTGATGACGTTAAAGAAGCAAAACTCCCCCTCTTTCTTTGTTTCATTGATTATTCTGCTGCATTTGACAGTATTGGCAGGAACAAATTATGGGCCAAACTAGAGAAGATGAAAATTTCAGCAGCGCTATTAAAGCAGTTAATTCCCCTACACACCAACACGTGGGTTCAAGTAAAGCTAGGAACCGGCAAATACCTGTCAAGGAAAATACCAACAATGAGGGGATTGAAACAGGGGTGCGGGTTGGCCCCTATACTTCTTAACTTGTTTATGGCAGACCTTTCTTTGGAATTAAACATCAGCACCTCACACGTGCCCAGTTTAGGGGGGCTGTCACTTTCTAACCTACTGTACGCCGACGACGTCGTGTTGATCAGCCGAACACCAATTGGGCTTCAGCACCTGCTAAACACAACAATCAGTCACGCAGCATCTAACGCTCTAACTATCAACTTAGAGAAGTCGTAGGTCATGCGTTTCAACCCGAAAAAGGACACATCCGGGTTTCACTGGTACCTGGCAGGTGCACCCATGGAAGTTGTGACCAAATACAAGTTTCTAGGGGTGATAATTGACGACAAGGGTACCTTTAAACTACAAAAATAAGCCATAAAACGGAGAGGCAACTCAATAGCGGTAGCTTTAAAATCTCTTAAACTTAAAACTGCTGGAGCAAGCTTCAACCCACTACTACAGGTTTTACAAGCAAAGCTAATCCCAGCTATCGCCTACAGGAGCGAGTGCCTCAGGGGAAGAGATGGGGACACTCTGGACCGTACCCTGTCGCGATCATTAAGAATAATCTTCAGCCTCCCAAATTACGTCTCTCCCTCCCAAATCAGGCTGGAGTTTGGTCTACAATCTCAAAAAATATCTCGAAATGGCACCTACCTGAAATGTTGGCATAGGATCAGAAGGTCCGAACAAAGCTCTTTGAATTTCCACCTAAGGAAAGTGATAAACACAAGCAAGGCCTGCATAGCAAGGGACTACCTGACAGCATCTAAAAACTGCCTAGGCCTGAAGGAGTTCTGGGCAACTTCGGGAGCACAAAACAGCTTTAAGTCTTTGGTAAATAAGACAGTGAAAAGGCTGTCAGTGGTAGAGGACAAAGAATCGCTCAGGGGAAGGGCCCACGGATAGTGCATGCTGCAGAGCCACACAAGACCCTTTCTGCAAAATGTAGGCCCTGGCTTCAACAGGAAAACAAAAGAGAAATATCTTCGGTCCCGAATGGGTATCCTTCCTGTCCTGTCGCACCTTCCACCATGGTAGCGATCTTCGGAAATAACTAAGTGCCGTCTTTGCGGGAAAGCAGAAGAGAGCATCATGCATCTATTTTGCGCCTGTCGAGAACTGGATCCTGCACACCAGGCGGATAAGATCCTGCAGACAAGCAGTGAAGGCTCGCCTTGGAGGAGGAGATGTACAGCTGGCGTGCCGGTTCGTGCAATTCATGGTAGAGGAAAAAATAAAGAGATCCAGTGCACAATAACCAGCTTTTGAACGCAGGCTCACCACTTCCCGGAACTGGCACTCTTTGTCAGGATACACACGATGCAAAAAGCCTTCCCTTTAATACATCATAATAACCTCTAGTTAAATATTGGGCATTTGACACTTTCTGGATCTGCGGCATACTTATTATAAAATCTAACAACTGGGCTGGTATATGACGTCAATATTCTTTTATAAAATAGTTTATTTTAAAACATACGCAACCCAAAGGCACCTTTTACTCACAGACATTTGTCACAGGATCCTTACGAGACTGTCGTAAGAGGAAATTAAGGACCACTCAACGCATATCGGACGAACTGTTACTCCGTCGGAGCACGGCATAAGCCAGCTGAACGGAATATGCTGTGTAGTCAACATAAACTGTACCACAGCTCTTTTAATTGTTGGACTCTATAAATGATGTAACTGCGGTTTTTATTTTGATGATCTTTCACCGTTGAGCGATTTTTGTAAAGGTTTTAATTAACTTATACAATACAATTACTTACCTCTAGCAGGGTGCACTATAACACAGGTGAGCGCACAGCTGCACAAGCAACGTGCCCCTACAGTGTCTGTGCCATTCACAGACATTGTAAGGGCAGTGGAGCAAAATCGAGTACATGGGACGGGAGTTTGTCATTATGAACTCCACAGCTCCATGATGGCTTTACTGAATGCTAAGGAGTTTGGTATCAAACGTCTCAGCATAATAAACTGATGCCAGTGTGGGATTTAATGTAAAATGCACTCAGAGGGCCTCTTAGAGATGCCCCCTGAAAAATGACCAACTCCCTTGTGTCCAGCTGACTGGTCTGCACCAGCCTGCCACACACAGACATGTTTCTGACCCCCTGAGGTGGGAGCCTTTGTGCACTTGTGGGTGACGGATTAAGGCTGCTTGAGGTGGAGGTGCTTCACACCCACCCCCAAGCAGGAACAGCATTCAGGGCGGGGAGCCTCAAAGGATTCCTGCCCTTTGGTTATGCTAGCCAGGGCCTCTCCAGATAGTGACGATGCTCACCCCGTGACCAAGCCCCACATTTAAAAATTAGTAGTCAGGAGAGGTGTGTCCCTTCTCTGCCAGGACCACCCCTAAGGTGCCCTGGACCGAGATGTCCCCATCTTTAGGAAATCCTCCATCTTGAATGGAAGGTTTCGACCCAATCAAGTCAGGGGGATGCCCCCTCCCCAAAGGGAGGGGACATTCTAAAAATATAGTCACCCTAAAGGCAAGTAGCCAATTGGCTACCATCTTCCAGTCCCTGTAACACCCCTAAATTCAATATTTAGGGACACCCCCAAACCTTGATCCTTAGATTCCTGCCACCTTAGAAGAAGACGGACGACGAAGACGCCGTGCAGCAGAGCAAGAAGATACCTACTGCCTTGGCCCCAGCCCTACAATCTGTCTCCTGCTTCTCGAGCCTGCGAAGATGACACCTGTCCCATGGCCAGTGATTTCCAAGAACCCCAGGAAGACTGTCACTCTTCAATAAAGATCAGATCTCCCGAGGAGAGCGAACCTAGCCAGAAAACTCCCACACCAAGGATTCCGGATCCAGGTGGATCTGCAAACCCTGCCCACTCTGCTCCCGAAGCCCACGGTCAAGTTTGAGTAGCTCACCTGTCCAGTGAAGTCTTCCAGATGACTCTGACTTCATCTCAATTGGTGACTGACCTCTCCTGCACCCAACAAAGTTGCTTGCAGCCGCTACACGAAGGGTCCCCCTGACCGCGACCGGCTCCAACCCAGACGATCCAACATCAAAAGGTACCCCTGCATCCTCAGTCCTCCAGCCTTGAGGATCCCAACCGATCGTACCTTGACCTCCCCCAGCCCTCCAACCTACCTGCCCAGCCGGTGGTCACCTTCAGCCAGCCTCCTGGTCCGATCCTGCAGCCTCTTTGTGCGACCAACAACCTCAATTGAAACGCATTGGGCACCCAACGCTGATTTTGCAACCTGCACCTGGCCGCCCCGTGTCGCTGGTGGTGTAGCTATGGTGGTGCCTTGTGACCCCCATGTGCTGATCATAAACCCCGGGGCCAGTGCCCTGAAACCGCGGGTACTTACCTGTAAACCATGCCTCTTAGAGGTGCCCTCAGTCTCCATAGCTGTACATTGGGCCCAGTGACGTCTGCATCTGGCCGCCCCAGTGCCGCTGGTGGTGCAGTACCTACCTGAAACTGAACCTTGCCCAGTCTTGGCCAAAGCCCCCGAACACTGGGATTGTAAGTCGAGTACTTACCTGCTAATGCATAACGCGGTTTTCCACCCATAGTATTGCACTGTGTTTTACCTATTGCATTACAGACTATCAATTGCTATTGCAAATTTCTACTGTCGTAAATCGATGCTACAAAAGTATTCGATTACTGTAAAGCATTTCTTCTGCCTTGGAAAACAATTCATTCTGCATGTTTGAAAGTATAACTGCTTTGAAAACTGTTACTTACCTGCAACTGAGTATTTCTTGGTTCTAGAAATAAAATAAAAAAATAACTTTTTATACAAAACAATTGGTCTGGATTCAGTCTTTGAGTGTGTGCTATCATTTTGTGTTTGAGTGTGTACAATAAATGCTTAACACTACCCTCTCATAAGCCTAACTGCTCCCCACGCTACCACAAAATAGAACTTTTAGTGTTCCCTACTTAAGCCTCTGTAAGTCTCTGGGGATCCACTGGACTCTGTGCACACTGTACCTTACATATACAGTATAGTATATACAGAGCCAGATTCTTACAGTATCCTTGACTCTTACAGACATTTTATATGAATTCTTGTTGTGTTATTCCATGTTATACACCACACATTTCTGCGGCACCATTCTAGCAAATTGTAGCTTTGTTCTGAAGTTGTTAGAAGAAACTGAGCATTTCAGAAAAGAGCGGGCATTCCCCATGTCCTGAGACACGCGTGGGCAGAACTAAACACAAGGAAAAGTAGGTGGGTACATTTAGTGCAGCGGGCCTCCCGTTGGATGCTTACCAGATTAGGTCAGCTCTTGTCAGGTCAGCTCTTGTCAATTTTATCTGTATCAGCTCACCAAGGTCTTTTCACATTCTTCCCGCAAGATGCCACCTGCATGTTAGTGACTGGCTACAAGTAAAATTTATCTTGCTTGTTCAAACTTTCATTCTCTTGCATAGAGAAAAAATGGATAAATGTAGCACCAAAATATATGGAGTGCGCATGACACGCGCCAACGGATCAAGGCTAAAGCTCTGCTTCATTAGAATTGGCAGTTGCCAATTGCTTATTTTAAATGCTTGCTGGCTATTCTTGCATTAAATGCACGTCGATATCTTTGCACTGTCCAAAGGGCCGTGCTTGCTTTTCAGAACCTTGTGCATTTGGTGCCAGGAATCGGCTTTGCGAGAGAAACAGGAGAGCTCTCGACAGGACTCCATGCAATGACCCGCAGGTGTCAGAGGTAAGAGAGATTTCTGCAAGGGCACTGGTGTGGAACATGGCCCAACGCATACCATATTTCGCTTGCCTGCTTGTATTGCATGTATTATCTCGCATGTGTCTAAAATGTGTTGAAGGTGCACAAAATGTTTTGTCTGAGTGGGAGACGATGGGATAATAGAATTATTGGGTAGGTAAAAATGAGAGGAGTACGAGATAAGAATTGCATATGTGCAAATCCGTGGTTTAAAGCAAGTGAGTTCCATATTTAAGATGGAAGCAGGAAAGATGGCAGGATGCTAGGACCCGAAGCACAGACCTTTAAAGGATGAATGTGTGAGAGAAAGAGACCCTCTGACCCAGCCACCCCAGCTCCTTTGCTAGCCCCTCTGGGTGCACAACTGAAGGCTGGCCTAATGCAAGGGGATCTTTGGGTGTGAGTGTATGATACCTTTCCTCCCACCATTCATGAGCTCAGTTACAAAATTAACAGAGGGAATTCTACTTTGTTTCCTGTTTCTTCACCAACCCCTCCCAGCCTCCATGGGATGATCAGTGGTCACAAGACTGGGAAACCTGTGTTCCTGTTTTCTGTGTGTGAGGGAACAGAGAGACAGTGATGGGCAGCGAAAAAAATAAACGCAGGGAACCCCCACCAAAAGGGGCTCCTGCCCACACTATGTATCACCAGTACTCTAAAGCCACGTGCAGGTATGGGTGGGACGCACTGACTAAGATGGGAAGAAGTCCTCTCTTGAACACAGTACCTTCTACACAGAGAGATTAGGGAATTTGCAGAAGAAGGTACAGCATCCTAAAAACAAGACAGATGCTGAACAGCGGCCACTCTTCTTGCAATGGCAGGAGGAGGCCCATAACCAGCAGCATAAATCCCAGGTCTGGGGGATGGAACATACCAGGAGAAACTAGAATACCAACTAACCTAAGGTACAGCTTTAGGGCTTGTTCTCCCACTGCTTCACTTCCTCCCTATCGATTCCCCCAAATCACTGATTTGGTACCAATAGGGAGGTTGATTGGTCGAACAAATGACATGGCTGAGGCACGACTCCAGAAATGTTGGGTACAGAATACATCAAAGGACGTGTTGTTGAATGCAGATGCGTACCTGGTGAAAAGATATTGGATTAAGATTTTGAACTGAAACTAGGACCAGGGCCAGTCCTCCACAGGTTATCTTCGGTCACCGCCCATGCTGTAAGGCCTTTAGGGGATTGTTGTGATTTCAAACTCCCTCTGGTCCCGCTCACAAGTGAGGTTGTTTGCACTACTTGATCCTTGCAAGTGGCCCCTTTTAAGGCCCCCTTGAGACCCTCTTGTCCCAGTGTGCCCTTTAGACTCTGCCTACTTCATCAATGTACGGTCGCTTCGTAAACATTCTGCTGATATTTGTAATCTTCTCAATGATTCAAACCCTATTTATTATTTCTCGCTGAGGCTTGGCTCAGCGACTCCTCTAATCCCGAGATTGCCCCGTCCCTCCCTGTGGGCTTCCGCCTTATCTATCTGGACAGGGATGGTTGCAGGGGAGCTGGGGTTGCTATTTATGGACCGATACCAGGGCCTTTCCTTTCCTTTGGACAATCTTCAGCAAGCAGAAGAAATGGGTTTCTCCTTATAGATTTCTTTTAATTTCTCCCTCTCGGGCCCTCACTTATTGCCTGCCTGGGCCGGGTGCAGAATTTGTGAATTCTATTGCTGATGCTTTTACTCCTAAAGCTGCTAATTTCATGGTCTTGGGTAATTTTAATCTTTACGCGGACGATCCGATGTAATGGCTGCCAGATTGATATGTTGGCTTCATTCACTCTCTGGCAGCTCATTACAATGGCCGCTCATGAGGCGCGACCCTCCATTGGCCTTGTTTCCTCTACGTTGGGTCATACTCGGCTTGATCCCCATGTGAAGGTCGAATCATTGGCTGGTTCCTTTAAACCTGCCTCTACCTGCTACGGGGGACCAAGGGCCCTCCATCACGAGAACCTCGTATGAATAAAGCAGATTTTTAGGAAACCTTACAATACTTCTGCCCTTCGTTGTCTGGTTGTATTGAAGAAGATTGGGATCTTGTTTAGGAATGGTTGACGACAGCTGTTGATAAAGTTGTGCCGAGCAGGGTTATACATTCCCCTCGTTCTTCCTCCTCGGCTCCGTGGTTCTCGCCTGCACTTCTGTTCAATAAAAAACATTGTAAACGCTTGGAAAGAGAATGGGGAACAAGATACTGCTTGGAGAACAGAATCATTTATGAACAGGCGTTGAAATAATTCTGGAAAAGGACTAAGATAGTGCAAGCTGAGCATTTTTCAACCAAAATCAGAGAGCTTGGTAATTCTACACTGGAACCTTTAAAAGTTGTGAGAACAATTCCCAGGCTGAAAGCTTGCATCACAAGAGTTTCCCCGACCCAAGAGTTATGCTACAATTTGTGAGCAGTTTTTGAAGTGAAAGTGGACTCCATGGAGTGCTGTCTTATTCAAGAGGGGGTTATTAACTCTTCATATCTCCTCTGTACCTTCTAGAAATGCCCCAGCAAAAGCGTTGCGTTCTGTACCTTGCTTTAAGAGGATTTAATTAGCGGAATCTTGGGAGGCCATTCTACCATGCCAGTCGGGTTCACCATAGGATCTGCGCCCGCCCGGTCTTTTGGCTTCTGCTGATGAGATTATGAATCCTATTTTTAACAATAAACTGTACTGCATCGCTGGCCTCTGGAGTTGTTCCTAAAGACTGGAATCAGACCATATTGATTCTTTTGATTAAAAAAACATACGGCAGACTGCACCAAGTTGAATGATTGCAGACCTGTCTCGCTCGCTGCTACCAGTCGCTTTTAACATGCTTGAGAAGTTGGTGAATCAGTAATTGAAAAAATTTCTGGAACATCATGAGCTACTGCACCCTTCTCAATCCAGCTTTTGCCCAGGACATAGTACGGAAACAGCTCTGCGTCAGGTTTCTAAATTTATTAAGAGCTATTCGGACCATACTGTACGCCAGTTTTTATATTCTCCTTGTAATTTTATGGATATATTGCAATTTCTAAATGAATTTTAACTAACTTTTCTATTACAAAAAGGGTCGTTTTACGCTCTTTGCACACGTGTTTTACTATGTAGTTGATTGCAAAGGTTTTTATTAATCATGCAATAAAGAGACTTACTTATTTACTTACTATTCGGACCAGGGTCAGACCGCTGCCTTAATCCTTTTGGATTTATTGGCGGAGTTTTGATTGTCCACAAGAAAGGAAGGTGCACTCTAAGTGAAGTCAATCTGAAGACAAGCGTTATCCAAAAATCTTCTCTTTATTTACGTAGTTTGGTTAAAAACCGGCACACAGCCAACGCGTTTCGTTCCCTAGACGTGTGAGGATAAAGGCATCCTAACATGGCATGAAGGCGTGAAATATGCACATTAGACCTAACCATATGCATTAGGCAAGAACACCAGCCAGTGCTAAAATATGCACTTTTATACGAAATTATTCTCACTAATTTGTTTATTTCTAGACGCAAATTGATCTTTTAGTTTGATTTTTTTAGATGTGTTTCGTGTGCAAGGGTTTTTGATGTGCAATAAAGCAATACCTATATAATCTGGACGGAGGATTGAGGGTTACCTGCTCGGGGCCTGGCACTTACCTATAACTGCCTGTGGTCGGGAGGTGGGCGCTACAAAATTTCGCCCCGGTGGGCGCTACACATTACTCCCCCGGTGGGCACCACACATTTCCGCCCCGGCAGGTGCTTTAAAGGAAGCTGAGGAGTCCCGCAGACTGGGACGCGCCCGGTCGTGTGCCAAGAGCGGGCCCGCCTTCTCCTGGCATCGGCCAGAAGAGGCTGGGTCATATCTTTTGGCCCTAGGTTTTAAAAATCCTATTAGGTGAGTGTGAGAAGTTGGCCTGGTATATGCTGTCCACTAATTATAGTGGTCACCCTGTGATGCAGATCAGAGCATATAAATTCTGCTACCAGGAAATTGATGCAGATCAGAGCATATAAATTCTCCCTACTTCCACAGATAGAGTAATTTCACAGATACACGCACATACACTCATCATTCACTAGGGCCCATCACACCAACATACACTCTATTACTCTATCCGCACTAAACCTGAGAGGAGACTCCTAAATCACTCTGCATCTACACTTAGGCCAATGCGACCAAATTGATATTACCCTGAGTCATGATTTAAACAATAATAATCACAATAAAGAATTCAATAACTGACAAAGAAATAACCACCCGACACTGTAATTCAAACATAAGGTAATTTATCTAAAATTAGTTCAAGTGAAAGTCAATCAATAGCAAACTTGTTATTCTCATATTTACCTATTCTAGCTAAATTTCATAAATGGGTCAGGACAGGTCTCTCAGTAAAGTCTCTCGAGTCGCCATCCTCACAGCATCGATCTTCACCAGCATGGGTTCAGAAAGAAGTGGCCTCAAAATCCCGAATGCAAAAAGCACAGACCCTCTCTAGTCTAGTATATTTATAATAAAACTAACAAAATATTTGTAACAAACGTATTCTGAATGTCCGTTGAGCCACCGAGCAGAGCGAGCAGGAAAGGATGTAGCATCGCTACATTTGAGAAACCTCCGCTCAGAAAAAATCACAAAAATAAACAGACGGAAGAAGGAAACTCAATCTAGCAAATGTTGCATTAATAGAAGCTCTTCCTCGGAATCTTTAGCAAAGTCATAACAGTTCATTGTGGCTTCATCCTCAACCAAGGACAACTCAGCAGATTGGCAGCACGCCTTGAATCGCTGTCATCATAGAAGTTTTTCAAATTTGTGCAGAGGCTGCGATCTGGTGACTTTCAACCATGTTCAGCAAGGCCTTCCGACACATCTCATTCACTCGAATGTAGGCTGTAAATGGCAGCCATTTTCTTTTAGGCCAAAACGGATCATCTTAATTGAAAGAAACACAAACAACGTTATTACATCATCGCAATGATTAATCAGTGTTAATTCCCACTAATACCCTTATGTGTATGTAATTATCTAGCCATCTGCGACATATTTAAGCATTAGTACACGTTATTAATAAGCATGAATATAAAACAAATAGCACTCTCGTCGTTTATTTAAACGCACATGATTATTGAGCAACATATATGCATTCCCACGTGTAGTTTTCTCTTATTTGTATGTCGATTAGTCAAAATCTATCACGAAACACAATAATTAGTAATTACAGATTAATAATTTTAACTATGACACATAGACAAAACTGGAGCTTAAAACCCAATTAATTTTCAACAGAAAACCCTGCTCCAGCACCTGCACCAGTCCAAACAACCCCTTATTGATGATAGGTTAAAGACAACCTTTATTGAAAGCTATCCTAGTGGTAGCTATGGAGAGCAGCCTTCAGGCTAAGTCTTGAAGGAATGTAAAGCAGCTTGTTTTACCAGGCTATAATCTCTTGAATGACCAAATGAAAGGGAACCACACCAGGTATATATATATAATATATGTATTTATTTCTAAACACACCCTACTAGTCTCTTTATGAGGCTAGAGGTCCAAACACATTAGTTACACTTCAAATATTACAGTAAAATAGTACAAATACACTTCAGGCCCTAGTTGCGAGCCAAACCATATATTAAAATAGTGGTATAAGAACCATGACTTAACTAGACACAATGCCTAGAGACTGTAGAATCACTGGGACACCAAGGAACCACCCAAGGTAGTGACACAGGGGACCCATGGGGGCCGTGTGCAGTGTGAGAACACAGCCGCGAACTCCCATTAGCTTCTATAGGGAAAGTCGCGGTTAGATTTTTAAACATTAGGGACACTTAGAGATGAGCTAGGACCAAACCCTTTTAGACTTAGGAAGTTCTAGGGGCAACACCCACGGGAGCACCAGAGTACTCGAGTTACCTCACCCAGGGAAGCCGGGTGCATAGGTGTCAAATGGTGTCGGGTCGCGTCATCGTTTTCAGTGGGAGCTGGCAAAGAAGTGCTGCTGCCGGGAAGATGTGAAGTGTCCGAAGAGATCCAAGTCTGGATCGAAGATGAGAAGACCTGAAAGCAGAAGGGACAGAGTCTGGGTCACTAGCCAGTGAACAGGGGCACGATAGACGAATGCCCACCAATGTCGGGTCATTTCAGGTGAAGGAGGTGAAGCTTGACTCTCCAGCCACAAAGACGCGGAGGCATCGAGGATGACCAGGAGCTGGATTTGAGCTGTCCCACGAAGGATGTCAAGTGCTGCAGCGTCGGTGCCCGGATTGGACACAACAAGCCTTGGCAACAGCAACCCATGCAGAAAGGAGAAAAATGCTTTGGTGCAGACCAGCAAGGTCTGAGGGACTCCCCACGCAGTGGGGAGTCAGGGCACGTCTGGAGCAACCAGGGAAGCCCAAGGAAAATCAGAGTTGCCTTCACAGGGACCCACCAGTCGACGGACCAGGGATCGCGAAGGAGCCTCGAGCTGAAATGCAGGAAGCGGGCTTACGGAACACTCGTGGAGTGTAGGCTCACAATCTTCGGTGCAAAAGGTGCTCGGGGCTTGGGCTACATGTAACCCAAAGCACGACTCCAAGAGACGTCGAAGTCAATGCACTTGCAAATGTGCACGGTGACCAGGAGTTACGGTTCCATGTTACTCGCAAGGGCTGCGGGTCTCAGCTTTGCTGGGGCCTCGGGTCGGACTCTGAGAAGTCTGGAAATCCTCTTCCTGGGCTGCAGATACTTCGGAGTCCGGCGGGATCTTCGGAGATGCAGACCGGCAATTGCTTCGTTGGTACCTGCCAAGCAGGGTACTCACTCCTTGACCCCAAGGGTGATTTCTACAGTCCTCTAATCTTGAGAAGAGCGTCAAAGTTCCAGGATTCAGTTGCAGAGTTTCGTCCAGGGATATCTAAAATCCTGTTGCCAGGGGTTCCTTACTTATACATAAGGAAGGGGTTGGACTAACTCTGGGGACCCACCTATGGGAGGGTTTGGAAAGAGGGGTATCCAGTTTTGCACCAGAGCAGGGGCTGGAAGCTCCTGAACCGGTTTGAGCTGGACTGTGCACAGGAACACCAAATGTGCCCCCAGTGCAGGACTTCAAAGCACTCTGAGAGTGCTCCCACCTAGCCCCAATACACATCAGCCTGTCTGGGAGGTGGTTACACCTCCCTGTGACAGAAACCTATTGTCCAGGCCTCCCCTGCCGGAGTGTCAGCAGCCGGAGGCCAGACCTGTGTCTGTGGCTGGCAGCATCCATTTTGTGATCCAGGGCTCTTTTAAGTTGGTACCGGGTGTTGGACCTGGCCCTGCTTGCAGGGTCATCCCGAACTTTTTCGCCTTTCCCCCCGCACCTCTCCGCCGTCCCCCGCACCTCTCCGCCTTCCCCCCGTGCCTCTCCGCCGTCCCCCGCGCCTCTCCGCCGTCCCCCGCGCCTCTCCGCCGCCCCCACGCCTTTTTGCTGTTCTGGAATGAGCGGTTGTAGGACGTGGACACTTTAGCACTGGTTTGTAGTGCCAAATGTGTGTGCATCCTGCCTTACATAGGTATATTAGGACCCCTCCCCTTAGGGGACATCTCCCCCATGGTAGGACATGTATATGCCATGTGTAGTGTGAGGGGAAAATAATACCTGCTGCACAATGGTGTGCACAGATTTATTTGTACTGTTGTAAAGCAATGTTATTTTTAAAATGGACGCCATTTCTGTCTGCTTGTGCCGCCTGCCTGAGGTGGGTTGCCAGTCTAGTCCTTTGTTTCCCAGCACCCCCAAATTTGGAGGGAAGCCTGGCACCCAGGGCGCTCTACACCTCCCCCACAGTGACAGTTGGGAACTGCCAGGAGCCTTCTAGAAGATTCTAGCCCTTTCTGGTAGGAGGGAGGAGGGGTGGATATGTAGAGGAGCTGTGCCTCCATGTGCTCAGACTGAACGTGGACTTGATTGAGAGGGGACCCTCTGCCAGGAGGTACCGCCGCATGGGCCTGTGTGCTGGCCCCTGAGCCCATCTGTACCCCTCTGCTGTCCACAGGGCCAGTGAGAGCCCTTTGCTGGAGTGAAGACTCCTATGTCAGGAGGAGTGCCACTTTATGGGAGATGACTGCTTGTAGGAACTGCTGTCCTGTACTGAGTGCCCACTGTCTGCTGATCTTGCCCAGCCTGGCCTGCCTGCTCTGCTGCCCTAGCGCCTCGTGAGCGCTATACTCGGACTGCCTGTATTCCCAGGAGTTGAGGAGTGTGGGCAGTACTTCCTTGTGTGGGACTCTGGATCCTCGTCAGCTCCCTAGCGCCTGGGAGGCAGTACTTTCCTGATTGCCAGAGGAGGAGCTGACGCCTGCAGCGCGGTGCTGTCATAGCGCTATATCCCCATTCCCAAAGAGAGGAGGAGCGTGGATCCTGCATCTGACATCTGGTGAGGGAGTCCCCCTGCATGTTCCCCTAGCACCTCATGGGCGCTAGATTTGGAGTGACTGGGCCCTTCCTGTTTGACTGGGCCCTTCCTGCTGCCTAGCGGCTTGTGAGGGCTGCAGCGCTATCCAAGCCCCTAAGAACTTTCCTGCCGCCTAGCACCTCATGAGAGCTATCTTCTGGTTGCCTACACTCCAAGGAGGTGAGAAGCGTGGGCGCTACTCCCTCGGGTGGGACCCTGGGACTGTGAGCCATCTAGCGCCTCGTGAGCGCTGCCTCCAGCCCCTGCCCAGGAGAAGAAGGTGCGTGGGTCCTGCAGCGCTGTGCTGCCAGAGTGCTATATTCGCATTGACTGTGCTCTGCTTGCTGTTTAGCGCCTCGTGAAGTGCTACAACTGTTTTCCAGCCCCCAGGACTCTTAGTCCTGCATTCCTGGATTTAGCGCTGCAACTTTACTCCTGCATGAGGAGAGCACTTTATCTATACTGCCCACCTGAGAGACCGCTACTTCGAGGGAGTGGTGACAATCTTTCCAACGTGTGTGCATGAATGAGGTTCGCCCTTCTGACATGAGGCCTAATGCATTTCTACGCACAGTGTAATCCTGCCATGATGTTCATGCTGTTATGCTAATGAGAAATGCCCTAATGATGCCTAATGTACCCGCAAAGATTCATGCCTAAGGTGTTTATACCCCAGCATTGGTGCCTATTATATTTGATGATGCCTAATGCCATGATGTATGCCTAACGTATCTTTACACTAATGATATTGCATTTATGCCTCGTCTGTTTTACTGCATAAGGTGGCTGCAGGCTAATGCTATGCGTCATGCTGCTAATGTGGTTTTATGCCTGAGCTAAGGTGCTCCATGCCTCGTGCATTTCTGCTAAGAAGGCGATGCCTGATATACTGCCATGAGGCTCATCTCTTGTGCCGAATGCTTATGGGTTCTTTTCCCCTAAGGCTACAGCGTTGGTGTTCTGTATACTAGGCCTAACCTGATATAGTCGTCATGCATTCATGGTAATGGGATTTAAACCTAATGGTTTCTTTCCCCCTAATGCGTACATGATGCTGGTGTTCCTGCCCTCACGGATGCCTAATGCATATGGTTAGACCTAATGGAAGAAAATTGAGTAAAGGGTAAGTACAGTTGTAGAGATTTTTCAGAGTCGGTGCTGGGCACCAAGATCCAGCACTGGGAGCTCACCTAAGAGCAGGTGAGTAAATTCGTTTTCGTTACTCGGCTGATTTTTGGTGAACATTTTAAGATTTGAAAAGTCCACACTTAGAAGAAATTTCAGGAAAAAGCCAGTCAATGTTACCCTATGAGGAAAATAGAGTTACCGGTTTAAGGGTAAGTACTCGACTGGCAGAGTTGAGGTTCTAGGCACAGACTCAGGGTCCCCCAGGGTCAGGGAGGTACAGTTGGTTCACCCTCAGCGGCTCTAGGGCGGCCGGGTGCAGAGTGAGTTAGGCCCAATGTTATCCTACGAGGGATAGGGGGGCCTTGGTTGGTGGCTGCTGACTGGCAAGCCACGCAGCTGTGGGAGCTGGGCTCCTGGTCACTTACTCAGGGCAACTGGGGAAGTAGGAAGGAGTAGAGTTTTCACTGCCAGGGCCACTCGGGTGCAGAGTGCTTTTGAGCCTTCGGGCGCTCAATTGATTTCAATGGGAAATCTCCGGTTTAGAAAAAGACTGCAAGCTCGGGGACGAGGACTCTTCAGGTGCCACCACCACTTCGAGAGGTAAGTTGGGTAGTTGGAGGATAGGTAGGTACCCCGGGATTGGGCACAGGGGGCCGCGGGGCGCCGCGTGCAGGGGTGCCTTTTGGTGTCGGGAAATCTTACCCACTGTTGATCGCGGTAGCGGGGGCACCTTGTTCTGAGGCTGCAGGCTCCTTCAGGAGTGTCGAGGGAGGTCCTTGGGTGCCGGTCTCGGGGTCACAGTCGCCGTGGGGTCGTCCTCGGGGTCTTTGTTCACTCCGGCACTGGCCAGGCTTGGCTGGTGCAGAGTGTGCTGGGTTCGCGGTTCCGGGCTGCTGCCAGGTATTAAAGGTAGGTTTTGAGTAGAGCCTCTACTCATGGGAGTCCCAGGGGCTTAGAGCCAAAAGGTAGCCAGGCTCTCCGGGGTTGGTGATGTTGCTGGCCACAAGAGATGCCGGGTTGGAGCAGGAGCAGGTTCGAGGGTCGACAGGCCGGTAGGGCTGGGGCCAAAGTAGTTGGTGTCTTTCTCTTTTCAGCAGCTGCAGGGCAGGTCTTCTTTCTTCTTGTTCTTTGTAGTATTGAATCTGGAATCTGGGGAAGAAAGGTTCAGGGTGCCCCTAAATACTAGATTTAGGGGCGTTACAGGTAGGTGAAGGGCAGGGACCAATGGGTCCCTGTCCTGGGGTGGGTACACCCCCTATCCTGCCTCTCTCCTGTGGGAGGGGGGCAGTAGCCTAGTCCTGATAGGGTAGGGCTCCCCATCTTCAAGATGGCGAGAGCCCGGAGATGTGCTTCACCTCGCCTCCCCCACCTGAGGGGTGGAGTTGGCAGGCTGGCACATCCCCTGTCCTTATTTGGGGTTTCCGGCCAAAGCTTCCCGCCAGAGTGGGGGGGTTGCAGGGGCCAAGGGAAGCTCACAGAGGCGGCATGCCTTTGAAGCTTCCCCCTGCCCATCCTGGGGGAGGAGATTTAGCACCTCACCCAGGATGTGCATTGTTGCAGGCCCAGGAGAGCAGGGGCTCTCCTACCCAGGGGTCCAGCAACATGTCTGCTGGGTGGCAGCCTAGGCAGCCTCAGAGCAGACGTGGATTGTAGGTTAGGTTTAAGGGGGCACCTCTAAGATGCCCTCTGGGGTGCTGGGTACATTAAATCCCACACTGGCATCAGTGTGGGTTTAATGTGCTGAGAAGTTTGATACCAAACTTCTCAGTCTTTGGTATTGCCATTATGGTGCTGTGGAGCTCGTGTTTGACGAGCTCTCAGCACCATGTACTCTTAAATGGCAGCACTGCACTTACAGTGCTCAGGAATGGACCGGGCATTGTAGGGGCACAAGGCTTCTGCTCCTGTGCCCACACCATTGGCATAAGGCACCCAGCTAGAGGGGTGACTGATGTATGCCATGGCAGTGTAGGTGATGGGCATGGCACACAGGGATGTGTGCCATGTCGACTTTGTTTTTGTCTTGCACCCTAAACACTCATCCTGCAAAGGCAGTGTGTGTGTGTAAGGGTACAGGGCCTCTAAGGGTGGCACAAGGAGTGCTGCAGCCCTTAGAGGCCTTCCCTGGTCACAAGGCCCTGGGTACCTAGGGTACCATTTACCAGGGGCTGACATGTGGCAGGGTTTGCCAATTTGAGTTTGGTTTGTTTTAGGGAAGGAACATAGGCCCTGGGCACCTGATTGGCAGGAGTCCAGGGCACACTCAGTTAAAGTACATTCAGCAATTCAGCAAAAAGTGGGGGCATACCATGCAAGAAAGATGGCACTTTTTCACACAACCCCCCCCCCCCCCTTCCCCCCCCCCCCCCCAAACGAAAGGTGATGAGACTAACCTTGCCCTATGGAGTCTTCATTGTCTAAGTGGAAGAACCTGGAAAGTCCATCTGCATTGGCATGGGCAGTCCCTGGTCTGTGTTCCACTTCAAAGTCCATTCCCTGTAGGGAGATGGACCACCTTAGTAGTTTTGGATTTTCCCCTTTCATCTGCATTAGCCATCTGAGAGGTCTGTGGTCAGTTTGAACCAGGAAGTGAGTACCAAACAGGTATGGCCTCAACTTCTTCAGGGACCAAACCACAGCAAAGGCCTCCCTCTCAATGGCACTCCAACGCTGCTCTCTGGGGAGTAGCCTCCTGCTTATAAAAGCAACAGGTTGGTCTTGGCCTTCATCATTGGTCTGGGATAGGACCGCTCCTATCCCTAGCTCAGAGGCATCAGTCTGCACTATGAACTGCTTGGCATAATCTGGAGCTTTTAGAATTGGTGCTGAGCACATTGCTTCTTTTAGGGTGTCAAAAGCCTTTTGGCAACTAACTGTCCAGTTCACCTTCTTGGGCATCTTCTTGGAGGTGAGTTCTGTGAGGGGGTCACAATGGACCCATACCCCTTCACAAACCTCCTGTAGTATCCAGTCAAGCCAGGGAATGCCCTGACTTGGGTCTGGGTTGTTGGAGCTATCCAGTCCATGATGGCCTGGATCTTGGGTTGTAAGGGCTGCACCTGGCCTCCACCTACAAGGTGGCCCAAGTACACCACAGTGCCCTGCCCTATCTGGCATTTGGATGCCTTGATAGTGAGACCTGCATTGTGCAGAGCCTCTTAATCTTTTCCAAGGTGGATCAGGTGATCCTGCCAGGTGGAGCTAAGGGCAGCAATATCATCAAGATAAGCTGCTCTAAAGGACTCCAGCCCAGCCAGGACATGGTTCACCAGCATCTGGAAAGTGGCAGGGGCATTCTTTAACCCAAAGGGCATCACAGTAAACTGGTAATGGCCATCAGTGGTGGAGAATGCTGTTTTTTCTTTTGCTCCTGTTGCCATGCCAATCTGCCAGTACCCTGCAGTTAAGTCAAAGGTACTGAGGAATTGGGCAGCCCCTAATTTATCTATCAGCTCATCTGCTCTTGGGATAGGGTGAGCATCTCTCTTAGTGACAGAGTTGAGCCCTCTATAGTCCACACAGAACCTCATCTCTCTCTTTTCACCTTGTTGATGAGGTTTGGGGACTAGAACCACTGGGCTGGCCCAGGGGCTCTCAGAGGGTTCAATGACCCCTAACTCCAGCATCTTGCTGACCTCCGCTTTGATGCTCTCCTTGACTTGGTCTGACTGTCGATAGATTTTGTTTTTGACAGGTGCACTGTCACCAGTGTCCACATCATGGGTACACCAGTTTGTCAGACCAGGGGTCAGGGAAAAGAGGCTAGCATACTGCTGCAAGACCTGCTTGCAGTCAGTCTGCTGTTGGGCAGAGAGGGTGTCTGAGAAGATCACACCATCTACTGATCCATCTTTTGGGCTGTAGGAGAGGAGGTCAGGGAGAGGTTCACTCTCTGTTTCCTGCTCCTCATCAGTCACCATCAGCATGGTGATGTCAGCCCTGTCATTGTAGAGCTTGAGGCGGTTCACATGGATGACCCTCTTGGGTGTCCTGCTAGTGCCCAGGTCAACTAGATAGGTGACCTCACTCTTTCTCTCTAGGATAGGGTAAGGGCCACTCCATTTATCTTGGAGAGCCCTTGGTGCCACTGGCTCCAAAACCCACACCTGTTGCCCAGGTTGAAATTCAACCAGTGCAGCTTTTTGGTCATACCAGTGCTTCTGAAGCTCCTGGCTGGCCTAAAGGTTCTTGGATGCTTTTTCCATGTACTCAGCCATTCTGGACCTTAGGCCAAGCACATAGTCCACTATGTCTTGTTTGGGCTCTTGAAGAGGCCTCTCCCAGCCCTCTTTTACAAGACAAAGTGGTCCCCTTACAGGATGACCAAACAGAAGTTCAAAGGGTGAGAAACCTACTCCCTTCTGTAGTACCTACCTGTAAGCGAAAAGCAGGCATGGTAACTGGGCATCCCATCTCCTTTTGAGTTTTTCAGGGAGCCCCATGATCATACCTTTCAATGTCTTGTTGAATCTCTCAACAAGGCCATTGGTTTGTGGGTGGTAGGGGGTAGTAAACTTATACTGCACCCCACACTCCTTCCACATGTGTGTTAGGTAAGCAGACATGAAGTTGGAACCTCTGTCTGAAACCACCTCCTTAGGAAACCCCACTCTGGTGAAGACACCCAGGAGGGCCTTGGCTACTGCAGGAGCTGTAGTGGTCCTAAGTGGAATTGCTTCAGGGTACCTAGTGGCATGATCCACTAACACTAGAATAAATGTGTTCCCTGAGGCTGTGGGAGGTTCAAGTGGACCCACAATGTCCACTCCTACCCTTTCAAAGGGGACCCCCACCACTGGTAGTGGGATGAGGGGGGCCTTTGGGTGGCCACCTGTCTTGCCACTGGCTTGACAGGTAACACAGGAGCTGACAAACTCCATCACCTTTTGGTGCATCTGGGGCCAGTAAAAGTGACTCACTAGCCTTTCCCAAGTTTTGGATTGCCCCAGATGTCCAGCTAGGGGGATGACATGAGCCAAAGTTAGGAGGAACACCCTGTACTTCTGTGGCACTACCACCCTCCTGGTGGCTGCAGGAGTGGGGTTTCTTGCCTCAGCATACAGTAATCCCTCTTCCCAATAAGCTCTGTGAGTACCACTGACATCTCCCCTTGCTTCTGAAACTGCTTGCTGCCTCAGGCTTTCAAGAGTGGGACAGTCTCGCTGACCCTGGCACAGCTCTTCCCTAGAGGGTCCCCCTGGGCCCAAGAGTTCAACCTGGTAAGGGTCAAGCTCCATGGACTCAGTTCCCTCAGGGGTATCCAAATCCTTTCCCTGGGGAGAGGGGTCCTGAATGTTTTGCTGTGTAGAAGCTGGTTCCCCAGTCTTCTTTCCTTTTCTCTTGGTTGGCTGGGCCATTATTTCAGGCTCCAGACCTACTTTTTCACCCTTCCTCTTGCTCTGTGCTCTGGTTTGCACACACACCAATTCTGGGATGCCCAGCATGGCTGCATGGGCCTTTAGCTCAACCTCAGCCCAGGCTGAGGTTTCCAGATCATTTCCAAGCAGACAGGCAGCTGGCAACTTTGGAGAGACCACTACCTGTTTCAGGCCAGTAACCCCCCCCAGCCTAATTTTACCATGGCCATGGGATGACTAGTGGTGACATTGCCAGCGTTGGTGACTGGGTAAGACTTCCCAATCAAATATTGCTCAGGGGAAACCAGTGTGTCTTTCACCATAGTGACACTGGCACCTGTATCCCTCAGAGCTTCTACCCTAGTTCCATTCACCCAGGGGTACTGTAAGTATTTCTTTAAGTTGGGGGCCACACAGCTACAGTGGCAAACTCCACTTCTCCCAAGGAGACTAGACTTGCTTCAGTGTGTTCCCAGATTTGCTCAGGGTACACATCTGATCCCATTTGTATGCTTGCTGCCCCAGGAGTAGCTGTACTGGGTGCCTTATGGGCTTTGTTTTGGGGGCAAGCTACAGTTAGGTGTCCTGACTTCTTACAGTTATTACACCAGGCCTTTAAGCGATCAAAGTTCTTCCCCCTATATGGTTGGGGCACATAGGGAGTAGTTTGGGTCCCACCCACCTGAACAGGTTTTTGGGGCCCTTTGGAAGACTCAGACTTTTTATCTTGGGGATTCTCACCACCTTTCCCCTGGGGAGGTTTTGGGACCACTTTCTTTTGGTCACCCACAGTGGCTGTCTTTGTCACCCTAGTCTTGACCCAGTGGTCTGCCTTCTTTCCCAATTCTTGGGGAGAAATTAGACCTAGGTCTACCAAATGCTGATGCAACTTTTCATTTGTGCAGTTACTCAATATATGTTCCTTCATGAATAAATTATACAATCCAGTAAAATCCTGCACACCATGTCCAGCTAACCAACCATCCAGTGTATTCACTGAGAAGTCTACAAAATCAATCCAGGACTGGGTCTGGGTTTTGTGAGCCCCCCTGAATCTAATTCTATACTCCTCAGTGGTGAATCCAAATCCTTCAATCAGAGCTTTCTTCATTTGGTCATAGGATCCTGCTTCCGGCCTAGAAAGGGTCAGAAGCCTGTCTCTGCAGTTACCAGAGAACAGTTCCCACAGGAGTGCCCCCCAGAGAGGTTTCCTTACTTCTCTGATATCACAAGCCCTCTCAAAGGCTGTGAACCATTTGGTGATATCATCACCTTCCTCAACTTAAGGGACAATCCCTTTGGGGATTTTAAGGTCAGAAGTTTCCTCCCTATCCTTATTTTTATTATTGCTGCCACCATTGATGGGTGCTAACCCCATCTCTCTCCTTTCTTTTTCTAGAGCCAGGAGCCTGGACTCTTGCTCTAGTCTTTTGGCCAGCGTCACAAGGCTGTCCTCTTCACTGGTGGGTCCCCCAGTGTCCTCTCTGGTACCAGAGCAACCTGTGTAGTCTCTAGGTGCCCACATGCTAATCCTTGGATTGGAGGGTATGGGTGCCCTCTCCTCCCTAGGGAATAGTATGGGGGGGGGGGTTATTGTCAACCTCCTCTGCTTCCCCTTCCTCATCTGACTGGCCATCACCATGTTCAGATGGGTGGTCCTTAGCATACTCAGCCAAGAGCTCCTGGAGCCCTAGTTTGGTTGGGTGCAGGCCCATTGGTAAATTTTTAAGTTTGCATAAGGACCTCAATTCCTTGAAAGACAAGTGTAAGTAAGGTGTGAGGTCGAGCTCCTCCACCAGGTCCATGTTATTATTGTCACTAACAGCTGGGTTTGTTTGAGTCATTCTAACCTGACAGTTCTAATCCTCTACCCTGACTATAGTGACTTTTATTTTTCTAAAATTCTAATGGGACTTAAGCAAGACCCTAGCAAGACTTTTAGTAATTTTTGAAAAGACCCATCAGAATTCTAAAGGCAATTTTTAAGAGTCTCTGTCGTGTGATCAGATGGTAACCAAGTAGTCCAACAAATGCAAGTTTGTATCCCACCGCTGATCTACCAATGTGAGAAAGTGGCTCTGTATATACTGTTCCTTAATAGGTACAGGGTGTACAGAGTCCACAGTCCACAGAGGCTTGGCAGAGGCTAAAGTTAGATATAACCTTACTCTCTAAAGTGGTAGCTTGGCAGTAAGGCAGTATCAGAGGACAGTGTAAAGCATTTGTTGTACACACTTAGTCAGCAAATGGTCTCACACACTCAATAACTGAACTCTAGGCCAATGGTTTATATATAAAAAATATATGCTTGTTTTATTTTAGAACCAATACTTGGATTTAAAATATACTCTCTCAGCATGAGATGTTTCATATAAATACTTTTGCAATATGCAATAGACTTTTGTAAACAGTTACAAGTGGTTGCAGTAGGCAACTCTATTTTTAAACACAACAATGCATTGAGCTTAATGGTAAATTCAAGTTATTTGCAACAGATTACTTTTTAGATTACTTTTGGAATTCCAGGACTGGATTCTAGATTCAGTCCTGGGTCAGTACTCAGAATCAAGTGATGAAAGTCTACTTAAATACTGTAATGATTTTTAAACAATATTTAGCTATTTTAAAAGTTGACACTTAGAAAATATTTCAAAGAAAACAGTCAATGATTCCCTATGGAAGAAAATTCAGGTTGCAGGTATAGTATGTTCTCGTTACTTTTGTAATCCAGTACTGGGTGCCTAGACTCAGTACTGGGACCTTTATCCAAAACAGGTAAGTAATTACGTTTTCAGATATTATACGATTTTTGAAGAATATTTAAAGATTGCAGAAATCGACACTTAGAAGAAATTTCACAGAAAAACAGTCAATGGTTTCCTATGGAAGAAAATTGGGTTAAGGGTAAGTACAGTTGTAAGTATTTTTCAGAGTCGGTGCTGGGCACCAAGATCCAGCACTGGGAGCTCACCTAAGATCAGGTGAGTAATTTCGTTTTTGTTACTCGGCTGATTTTTGGTGAATATTTTAAGATTTGAAAAGTCCACACTTAGAAGAAATTTCAGGAAAAAACCAGTCAATGTTACCCTATGAAGAAAATAGAGTTATCGGTTTAAGGGTAAGTACTCGACTGGCAGAGATGAGGTTCTGGTCCCAGGGTCAGGTAGGTACAGTTGGTTCACCCTCAGCGGCTCTAGGGCGGCCGGGTGCAGAGAGAGTTAGGCCCAATGTTATCCTATGAGGGATAGGGGGGCCTTGGTTGGTGGCTGCTGACTGGCAAGCCACGCGGCTGTGGGAGCTGGGCTCCTGGTCACTTACTCAGGGCAAGTGGGGAAGTGGGTAGGTGTAGAGTTTTCACTGCCAGGGCCACTCTGGCGGCTGTGTGCAGAGTGCTTCTGAGCCTTCGGGCGCTCAATTGATTTCAATTGGAAATCTCCGGTTTAGAAAAAGACTGCAAGCTCGGGGACGAGGACTCTTCAGGTGCCACCACCACTTCGAGAGGTAAGTTGGGTAGTTGGAGGATAGGTAGGTACCCCGGGATTGGGCACAGGGGGCCGCGGGGCGCCGCGTGCAGGGGTGCCTTTTGGTGTCGGGAAATCTTACCCACTGTTGATCGCGGTAGCGGGGGCACCTTGTTCTGAGGCTGCAGGCTCCTTCAGGAGTGTCGAGGGAGGTCCTTGGGTGCCGGACTCGGGGTCACAGTCGCCGTGGGGTCATCCTCGGGGTCTTTGTTCACTCCGGCACTGGCTAGGCTTGGCTGGTGCGGAGGGTGCTGGGTTCGCGGTTCCGGGCTGCTGCCAGGGATTAAAGGTAGGTTTTGAGTAGAGCCTCTACTCATGGGAGTCCCAGGGGCTTAGAGCCAAAAGGTAGCCAGGTCCTCCAGGGATGGTGAGGTTGCTGGCCACAAGAGATTCCGGGTTGGAGCAGGAGCAGGTTCGAGGGTCGACAGGCCGGTAGGGCTGGGGCCAAAGCAGTTGGTGTCTTCCTCTTTTCAGTAGCTGCAGGGCAGGTCTTCTTTCTTCTTGCTCTTTGTAGTTTTGAATCTGGAATCTGGGGAAGGAAGGTTCAGGGTGCCCCTAAATACTAGATTTAGGGGCGTTACAGGTAGGTGAAGGGCAGGGACCAATGGGTCCCTGTCCTGGGGTGGGTACACCCCCTATCCTGCCTCTCTCCTGTGGGAGGGGGGCAGTAGCCTAGTCCTGATAGGGTAGGGCTCCCCATCATCAAGATGGCGAGAGCCCGGAGATGTGCTTCACCTCGCCTCCCCCACCTGAGGGGTGGGGTTGGCAGGCTGGCACATCCCCTGTCCTTTTTTGGGGTTTCCGGCCAAAGCGTCCCGCCAGAGTGTGGGGTTCCAGGGGCCTGGGGAAGCTCACAGAGGCGGCATGCCTTTGAAGCTTCCCCCTGCCTATCCTGGGGGAGGAGATTTAGCACCTCGCCCAGGATGTGCATTGTTGCAGGCCCTGGAGAGCAGGGGCTCTCCTACCCAGGGGTCCAGCAACATCTCTGCTGGGTGGCAGCCTAGGCAGCCTCAGAGCAGACGTGGATTGTAGGTTAGGTTTAAGGGGGCACCTCTAAGATGCCCTCTGGGGTGCTGGGTAAATTAAATCCCACATTGGCATCAGTGTGGGTTTAATGAGCTGAGAAGTTTGATACCAAACTTCTCAGTCTTTAGTGTTGCCATTATGGTGCTGTGGAGCTCGTGTTTGACGAGCTCTCAGCACCATGTACTCTTAAATGGCAGCACTGCACTTACAGTGCTCAGGAATGGACCTGGGCACTGTAGGGGCACAGGGCTCCTGCTCCTGTGCCCACACCATTGGCATAAGGCACCCAACTAGAGGGGTGACTGATGTATGCTATGGCAGTGTAGGTGATGGGCATGGCACACAGGGATGTGTGCCATGTCGACTTTGTTTTTGTCTTGCACCCAAACACTCAGCCTGCAAGGGCAGTGTGTGTGTGTGTGTGAGGGTACAGGGTTTATAAGGGCAGCACAAGGAGTGCTGCAGCCCTTAGGGGCCTTCCCTGGTCACAAGGCCCTGGGTACCTGGGGTTGTTAATGTATATGTCTTTGTGTGTGCAAGCTTTCTACATGGGATTATAGGCAGTATCCTGTGTATGTTATTAATATGAAAATGGGTATGAATAAAATGGTTTTTTAAAAATATTCGCCCTGAATGCTGTCTATACATTGCTGTGTTGACAACCATGCCCCCACTGTCCTATTCTGCTGAGGTATCTACAAGTCAACTGAAAAATATGGTTTGCTTTTGGTTGGGTCAAAACGCAGATTTTCATGTTATGGAATATAAGGATATCCTATTTGTTCAGAGGGTGGGATGGACTGGCTCTTCGGCTAAGCATCTGAAGGGAGATTGTATTGTTATCAACTGTTGTTATCCAAGCTTAGCTCACCGCCTGATCGTCTCCAGTAACTAACAGAGCCAGATGACCAAGGACATCAAGGACATTAATCTCTTTCCTCTGTTTTTTTTGCAAACATTTATGATCTAAGGAGGAGACTGTACTTCATCGATTATTGTCCAATGCCAGAGTGGACGATGGTCGACCACCCCATGTGGTTACCAACAGGTTCTCCATCATATTTGGCTCAGAGGATACTGACTGACCATCACTTAACCGTAACCCGTCCGAGAACCATGAAATCCTGGCCAAATCTTGCCCTAGAAGGTCTTTGTCCCTGGTTACCGCTAACAAGATAGACTCTTTGTTTGATCTAGTCTATTGGAATGTTGCTGGTTATGAGTCAAAGTTACAAGATCAAATTGGACAGTGTACATTTCTAAATTTGATATAGGGATGCTTCAAGAAACTTGGACATTGGAAGACATTATCTGACATGGTTATGAGAGTATTTCTTTCCCCGCTATAGTTACACCTGGGCATAGAGCACGGGGTTAGTTACAATGATTGATATTTCTAAGGTTTTTAGGGTTGTTCCAGTTGCCTGTAGTCATCAAGGGATATTAATTTTGTTGCTCATTCTTATTAATACATAATTTACAAAATATGGTTAGTTCGTTTGATAATCCATTTTGTGACCAAGGTTGTCAGATCTACACTATTTTATATTCTGACTACTTTAAAGCATAGATCAGTTGGTGAATCTAATGAGTTTCATGCTACAATAGATAACGATTTCAATGCTAAAATAGGCAATAATACCACTATTGATTCCTTCACGGTTAGGGATAATCAAACATATACTCAGGCTGTTGATCGAAGGGGTCTCAAACATCGAGAGGCCCTTTCAAATTCCAGATCAGTTGATACAGCTGAAATTGTGAGTGATCTCTTTAAACAGACACCCACTTTCATGGGCTAGGGTCAAGGTACAGTAATTGACTATATTTTTATTACTGAGGATTTGGGTCGGCTGATTCTTTTTGGGGGGCGGAGGGGTGGATAAGTGATAGATAATGAGCATGAACTGGTGCTTGATCGACCTGATAGTATACAAGCCCCTTCGTTCGACCGTTCTGGGAATAAAGGATAATGGGCTTAGGGTGAGTAGGCGAAGAGCCCATATTCTGTCTGTGTTGACCGCCGTGGTAGGATCCAACCAGTCCTGATTATTGATTGCTTGCTAACAGATACCACCCCCCCCCCCCACCCCACCATCTGAAATTCTATCAGCCTTTGGGAATCATAATAATTTTATTAGAGACCTTATTAACAATACCTGTAAACTATCAAGGAGGCTCTTAGTTGTGAACCTGGGAATAGGCCTTTGGTAGCAGCTGCTAGACTGGAATACAAGCAATCCTTTAGAAATAGGAAATTGCAGATCAAGTGTGGGAAACTTGTTCAAGCATGCAAAGAGAAGGATACCTCGAGATTCTGGAACATTGTAAGTAAAGGAAACATTCGTACTTCTATGACCAAGGGCATAGGGTCCAATATTACTCTTGAGGGTTGGTTGGAGTATTTCAGGCGGATTCACTTTTTTGGTTAAAATCCTAGAAAGAACGAGACTGTTGCAGCTCTACGGTACCCCCGGGAGATTAGATTTGACCTTCAGGAAGTCATAGCGCCTATTTTAGATAGTCTGGCCAAAAAGGCCCCGGGGCCAGACGGGGTACCAATGGACCTTTATAAAGAGAACGTCCCTTTGTGGGCCCCATCATTACCAATGCTCTACATGCTGCAGTCTCCCAGAAAATAACTGGCTCAAGGCAAGCGGCTTGTATCGTACCTGTTTTTAAGAAAGGCAACAGGAACTATCCCCGGTGTTATAGACTGATTTCTCTGTTGGATTCAAGGATGTAGATTGCAGGGCGTATTGTTTTACATAAGATTTAGGATTAGACCAAATAAAACAATATCCTTAGCTATGTGCATTATGGTTTTAGAGAAGATCTTGGGACCCAAGAACAGAGTCTGAATATACACCTTGTGATAGTGAAGTGTACAATCGCTAAAAAGGGTTCATTATGCCTCACTTTTATGGATCTTAGCAGTGCCTTTGATCGGGTAAATCGCTCTTAACTCTGGCGCATTTTATTTAAGTTAGGTCTGCCCCATTTAGTAGACGAATTTCTACAGGCCTTGCATCCGGGGATCAGTTAGGTATGCTGTGAAGGGTGAGTGCACTGAATCTTTTAACTTGTTTTAGCCCCCATTTTATTTCTTTTATATATTAATGGACTGTACTCCATTTTTGATCACACAGGGTAAGGATCTTCCTAAAGTGAAAGGGAAATATGTGCCAGCGTTACTTTTCAACGATGATGTGGATTTGCTCTCATGCACTCGAAATTACCTGTGAGGTCTTATAGATGCTTTTGTTACCTTTATGGATGATTTAGACCTAGAAGTAAATATATCTGAGACGCTTTATATGGTGTGTGGAAACCACTTTCGCAAAACCGGACCCATATTGATTAAGGGTAACAATATTAGGCGGGTTACCGAGTTATTTTACCTGGGTGTTATTTTTGATTCCTGTGGCAGTTGGATGCCCTGTATTTCAAAATTCTGGTCCCACTTTAACCACTCTGTGGGGGCCTTGTTTGGGTTGGCGTCTAGAGTCAAACATTACTCGATCATGCCTTTATTGGAGGTGTACAAACTAAACTGTCTATCGATTTATGAATTTTGGAGCATCTATCAGGGGTATCGGGACTGCTCAAGCTTACTACAGGAGGTGTTGGATCATGGAGTCCCTATTTTTTTCTGCATGCCTAAGATTTACAGAAGACCGCATAAAGCTTGTGCCACTCCTCCTCTGGATACCCACGGCTCCTTCCCAGACACGTGGAAACACGTCAAGGTCAGACCCCTCCTCAATAAACCCTCGGCAGACCCCAACGAGCTACAGAACTACCGTCCCATCTCGCTGCTCCCATTCCCCGCCAAAGTCCTGGAGAAGGCCATCTACCCCCAACTTACCGAATACCTGGAGAGAAACAACCTACTGGACCCTTCCCAATTTGGCTTCAGAACCAAACACACCACCGAAACAGCTCTGATTGCTGCATCAGACAACATCCGCACCCCGCTCAACAGAGGAGAATCTCCTGCCCTGATCCTGCTCGACCTCTTCACAGCTTTCGACACTGTCTCCCATCACACACTTGTATATCGCCTACACCAGAATGGCATCAGAGACGACGCTCTCAAATGGAAGGTATCTTTTCTCGTTGAAAGTCAGTCTCCCTCCGTTCACATCACAGGCCAAGCACAACATTTGCAGAATTCCACAAGGCTCGTCCCTCAGCCCAACCCTCTTCAACATCTACATGACACTGATCCAGCGAAAGGCCAGGATAAACCTTTTCACACATCAACGTATTACTTACAATGGGCCCATATGCACATTTAGATTTCCTGACTAATTCGATGGGGGGCAAGTTTTATTTTTCTTAGATCGGAATTAGTCTATGCTTAACTAATCTTCACAGATCAACACTCTTCCTTTGATCAATGGACCATTAGTCGAGTAGTTGATGGTGATATTAACAAATTCATTAATTATCTTATAACTTTTAGTAAAATAATTACAGACTCCAGGTTAGATTAAATATATTTTATCTAATAATTCAATCAAAATGAACGCTCATTTGTACAAATTCACAGTGCAAACTCCATCAACTTTCATGGGAGAGAAAATTCATTTATCAAATTTCATTCAAATTTCAGACTCTTTCAACAAACTCAAATGCATTAGGAGTGATAGATGAAGAGACAAAAGACACAATAATCCATGCTTTGCAGAAAATATTCAAATTTTAAGGAAGAGTGATAGTTACCAGAAATAACAGGAAAATACAACCCCCGGCCAGAAGGATTGATGGAGGCCACCTGATTAAGAATAAGGAGACAAAGACTTTAGGGCAGGTGCAGGATAGGATTATACTTACTATTCTTCTCTAAAACCCGATGCACCGGAGCGCATCCCTCTCTTACACTCTCTCCCTCCTTGTTATTCTTCCCCAAATCTTCAATCTTATCAGGCTTTCTCTCTGCATTGAATCTTCCCAGTCTATTCTTCTCTCGCCTATTCCTCACTCAGCATCAAATGATTCTTCTCAGCAGCAGCAGCTCATCTCTCAGCATCTAAGAAATTCTCCATCTCACTCTCTCTCTCAGATCTCAGTCTGCCATATTATACCCTTTAATTTTGCATGTCCCACCCTCAAAGGTTGCAAATGTCTGTGAATCCTGAACTGCGATTGGGCCAGGGCAGGGGAGGTGTCATCACCTCATGCGGTCATCCCAATATTCTTAACTAACTCTTTGTTTAGTAAACCCTTCCCACCTAATGTATTCACTCTTCATGACTCTTCCTGTTCCCATACATCTCATACAGTAGATAGATACAAATTTTATATAATTTCTTCAGTTGAGGATATTTCTCAAGCTCTTGTCCTTGGCCGACGACCAATATCCCGGTCAGCGGGTCACTCTCGGTCTTCACTGCGCAGACTCAACTTCCATTACGTTTCACCCGCCATCTTTCTTTCGACTTAGCATATCGGGCCCAAAATGTTCACTATTGACGAAAGAATCATAAACAAATGTTAATTTCTCAAATATGTCATTATCACTTTTTATCTCCCCCCTTCTACACTATCCCATGTTATTTTCTTCTTTGTTATGCAAAGGGTTAGTAGCGAAAAAGAAGTTCTTTTAAGATCTGGGCAAGCATATGCCAGACATGCGGTACTTAGAGACCTACAGTTAGGAACTCTTTGCGCATGCGTGAGAGTTTTCCTCTCACGTGGTTAATCATGGTTACTTACACAAAACAGGTTCGCGCAAAGCAAATTTTGGTTTCAAGCAGGTTTTTAATCACATAGCGAATTAGTCTTTGTTATTTACGCAAGCAAGATGCCTTTTTCCCCGTGTATGAATGTCGTGTGTATGTTAGCTTTCATTTATCTATGGTTTCTGTTTGTTAGTGTCTGTCAATGAGAGGTTGATACAAGCAAGTTTCTTTTCCTCAAATCCTTGCTCCATCAACACCACTCACAGACATTGTCAGATCACACAACATCAACAGCATCTCCTACGCCGACGATACCCAGCTCATCCTATCTCTCTAAGCCAACCACACCTCGTCAAAGGCCATCTTCCACAACTGTATGAAGAATGTCTCAACATAGATGAGGGACAACTGCCTCAAACTCAACACGGACAAGACGTTAGTCCATATGTTTGGCAAACACACCGCCATATGGAACAACTCCTGGTGGCCATCGGAACTCGGACCCACCACCACACCAAAGGACCACGCCCGAAATCTCAGATTCATCCTCGACAGTGAGCTCTCCATGAAACATCAAGTCAATGCATTCTCCTCAGCCTGCTTCCACACGTTCCGCATGCTACGCAAGATCTTCAAGTGCTTCCCCATCAACACCAGGAAAACGGTAACGCAGGTCTTCATCACCAGCAGACTGGACTACTGCAATGCACTCTATGCAGGCACCACGACCGAACTCTAGCAAAGACTAGAGTCGATCCAGAGCGAGACAGCTAGACTGATCGTCAACCTACCCAAGAGAACCCACATCACCCAGCACCTGAAGGACCTCCACTGGCTCCCAGCTCAGAAGAGATG
Organism: Triturus cristatus; assembly: GCF_964204655.1. Taxonomy (NCBI): domain Eukaryota; kingdom Metazoa; phylum Chordata; class Amphibia; order Caudata; family Salamandridae; genus Triturus; species Triturus cristatus. The sequence goes on along the minus strand of NC_140585.1, from coordinate 29,997,786 downwards.
CCACTTCAAGCACCTGACGCACGCCTACAAAGCCCTCCATGACCAACGACTCACCTACATGAACCACCACCTACACTTCCAACAGCCACACAGGAAGCTCCTCTCAGCACACCCTGCCCTTGCAGAGATACCACGCATAGGCCGTAGCCGCACTGGAGGACGCTTCTTCTCCCACCTCACCGCCAAATCTTTGAACACCCTACCCCTCCTCCTCTGTACTGCACCATCACTTACCCAATTCAAAAAGGGACTCAAGACCTTGGTTTTCGATTAAGACCAGCAGCCAGCGTCTAGATACCCTCCTGGGTGACAAGTATCGCGTTAGAAATATGACATGATTGATTGATTGATGGATTGCGGCATGTGAGGATACTCATACTAATTTTAATCAGGAAATTATTACTGCTTGTTAAACTTGTGATCTGGGGCACAAAATTCCATGATTAAGTTAGATAGCTGAAATCTTGGGAAGACCGATGTTATATCTCTCCCCACATCTGTTGACCAAAAGGGAAGGTGGTTTTGTTAGGAAGGAGTTCCTGAGATTTGCATCTGCTGCTAGAGAGGTGAAGCAACTGGAGGAACCATCTGTGAGAATGTATATTATGTTTAAGACGCGTGAGGGTATTGAACCTTATCTCTCACAGGTCAAAAACATCTGGGAAAGATCACTAGGTTTCGATAGGGCTCTCTCTGGTGCACTCTTTGTTTCCTTTGGGAAAGTATGATATAAAGTCTGTTTGCCCATGTGATGGAAATTCCCTTCAGACGTTGACGCACTTTACCCTCCTTTGTAAATATTTTGAACCTTTTAGACGTAAACATTTACTACCTATTTTAAGAGTTCAGCGCTTTTGACAATGTAGACCAGCCTTACATTATCTCTGTATGTTATCTGTGTGTTTTTCCATTGGGTGCTTTCAAAAAAATGCCCCGTGATGGCGTAACTCTGTGAACTTTCAATCTATTTTTATATCTACTTTTTTATGAATTTATCTGATGTGTAACAGTGTATTTTAATGTAATGATTGTTCTTTTGTGATTATTTGTTTAATAATCGAATAAAGATAGAAAGAGAGGAAGGGAGAATTAAGTAAAGATGAATACATGTTGCTTGCTGATGCTACATTTCAAAATGTTTCTCTTGAATCAGAATGCTCGTGTTTGGACTTTACAAGGAAATGAAAGTTATAAAAGATGTGCTAAAGGCATTGCAAGGCCACTAAAAACAGAGTGGGTGCCAGGTGTAGCAGAATACATGTTGAGACGCTAAAGTGAAACCATGAAAAGGCTGGATCGATGACTATTCACTATATGTCACAGCACAAGATATAGATACAGGACATGAAAATGTAAAGGCTAATACTATTGTTAAGGAACAAAAGCAAAGAAGGAGAAACAAACAAAATGTAATTGTGTACAGATATTAATCTGCTCTGGAACACACTTACTCATACCGTACCTTGTCCTACTTAGAGCCTGGATGACCACGATGAAGCAATATCGGACTGGCTTAAGGTAGCCAGCGATATTTGGGAACTATGCGAGAAGATCGTCACCTTCTTTCTACGAAAAGTGGAAGCTATTTTCTCCTCATTTAGCCTCTCCTAGAGAGAAGACATAAGTGAGCCAGCTACGCTGCCAAGCATTACAGCTGATTTACGACCAACTTTAGACAGTTTCTCACCTCTGGAGAAGCGTGATCCCATAAATCTCCTGGCCTCCATCACATCGGGGATCGCCTTATGATCCCTGCCCAGCTTCAGTGATTAAACTTGTCCCTGAGATCATTGGCACAGCATTGACCCCCATATTCAACCCCATGTTGGAATCCGGACAGTTCCCTAAGAGATGGAAACCAGCATCCATTCTCCCGTTGCTAAAAAAACCAAATCTTGACCCTAAGGACCCTAACAATTACTGGCCAATTTCTCGTCTCCCAGTGCCAGCAAAATTGGTGGAAAAACTATGAACACTCAACTCAGCATTTTCCTCCAAGCTAATAGCATACTAGACCCCACTCATATGGATTTAGGGTAGGACACAGTACAGAGTCGGCGCTGTTAAAAGCCACAGAAGAACTAAGAGAAGCCATGGACCACGGAGGCAACGCAGCACTAATCATGCTGGACCTCTCCGCGGCCTTCGACACAGTTCACAATGATGTTTTGATGGACCGTTTGTCGACATGTGGGATGCAAGGAAACAATTGAAACCTCTTGAAGTCTTTCCTTACAGAAAGAACCCAAACGGTGGACTTATATATAGCCCGCTCGAAACCTTTCTCTTTTCCATGTGGAGTACCTCAGGGCTTCTCCCTTAGTCCCACCCTTTTTAATGTTTATGTTACACCTTTGACAGCGGTGATCAGATCTTTTGGATTTCAGCTGACATCATACGCAGACGACACGCTAATAGTGGTGTCACTACACCGTGGACAGGAGGTCGAGAAAGGGAAAAGGTTCCGCAACTGCATGAAAGCGGTCAGGTTATGGATGACGACCAACTGTTTGAAGTTAAACTCCAATAAAACAGAGGTCCTCATTTTTGGGAACAATGCCAACTTTTGGACCTCAGACTGGTGGCCAGACGAACTGGGGTCTCTGCCTGACCCAACCAGGAAAGCAAACAATTTGGGTGTCATAGTAGACAATAAACTTACCTTTGGGGACCAGGTAAACGCGGTAACCTCTGCCAGTTTCCATCTCCTCAGAATGATAAGAAAATTTAAATCATGCAGCAGCCAGACTACTGAATGGGACACCAAAGTTTGTTTCTGTCACAAAAGAAATAAAAAGGCTACATTGGCTCCCAGTGAAACAACGAGTTCAATTCCAATCCCTGTGTATGGTTTTCAAGGCCCTTCACGGAATTGACCCAGACCACCTGAAACGACGTTTTCAATGGTACATCCCCATAAGAGCCCTTCGCTCCTCTGGAGCCAAAGGGGTGGTTATACCCCTAGCCAAAAAGGCAAGATGGGGTGGTAGAAGTTTATCACATGTGCCGCTCAGGCATGGAACGAGCTTCCGTTCCATATCAGAAATGCCATTGAGCTGCTGACATTCAGGAAAGGGCTGAAAATCTGGCTGTTTGCCACATAGGTCATTACACACTCTGCTAATAGGAAATCAGTAGCCAGCGCCAGCACACCTTCAGGTAACCATGCGCTCAAGTAATTAAAATAACATAACATAACAAAATGGCATAACATTTATAGCCCTCTCCGCAAACCTAAACCCACTCATCACCACGAAGCCTCTAAATGGTTCTCGGAGGAGTAGAAAATGGCTACACTGGAACTTCGGCAAGCAGAACGGAAATGGCGAAATACATACCTGCCTGAAAGCAGGCAAGTTTTTTCCCAATGACTAAAAACATACAAAAAGGTTGCTGCTTGGATATACACTGGCACATCACTACATGGAGGACGCGATTGAGATTAGTGATGTAAAATGAACGACCATCACAATTTGACCCCATGTTCTGATCGTTATACCGAGTTCACCCCCTTTTCACCGCCTATCAGAATATTCTCAGGCGACATCAATTGGCAAAGATAGGAAGCGACAGGAACCCCTGGAGCTGGACAGCCTGTAGGTACATGTGCAAGTGGTAAATAGTTATTCTATCTACCAAATACATATGAACTATACATTCACTCTGCAGATATGGCACTATGTACATATCACAAGGAATGCCAGGAAGCGCCTTGTACATCATAACTGATATCTTGTAGAAAATAAGGGTATGTTACCAAAAATATTAATAAAATCTAAGCATATGATCTCATGTTTTACAGTGTACATGCGCACTGCAAACCTTCAACTTTCTTGGAACAAGGTAACCAGTAACTGGGCAAGTTAACTTCACTCACCTCACCTGTCACATAGTGTACCACAGCATAAACAATCATGTAGACAGGTAATTCATGGCACATGGCAATAAACATCTTCCCAGGAATGCATTAGAACTTTTTACATGCGGTAATTATATCATAAACAATGTGAGAATATCTTTGTTTTTTTGGGTCATAATTTGATTGTCTAATTTCTATGTATCCCTTTTGTTGCAGAGTGTAATAACAGAGTGGTGCCCGCGTGAAGAAACTCAAGAACGTGTCAGAAGCTCGGGAGCAAAAACATTCTACCAGCACAGATAAGTGTCGTGGGCACTGTTACCCCCTTCAAAATTTTAAAGTAGTTGCCTCATGTTTTTCCTCCCAGGTAGAAGGATTAAGGAATGCAATGGCGAAAAGATGTGGACGGAGCCGCTGGAAACCTGCAACCTGGAACGCCGTGGAGTCCGTTAGCACAGGGGAGGGCAATCTGGAAGGCAAGAGTAGTGGGAAATATAACATTTCCTAGTAAATATGAAGGAAAGTTTCAACTCTATTAAGGACGCGGAGGCGAGGATTATGCATATCTTTCTTCACTCTTTGTTAACAGAACATTCAAAGGTAAAGTAAAAAAACACATCACTGAACTACAACTCCCATGAACACTAGGAGTAACCATAGCCACCAATAGTCCAATCATAAACCAGTCCGAATGTCCATATAATACTGGTGATGTCGTAGTCCTTTCTGTTCTCCGCTGGAGGAAGTTAAGCCCTCTGGACCTTATTCCGTTTTATAATCCGAACCGAAGCAGATATGGATAGAAGGTTATAAATCTCTCACGTAGTTGATCTCTTACCATTGTATCCAACATTTAGGAAGAACGTATCAAACACCATGAGAGTATCATTGAACATGACAAACATCATACTGTAATAAAGGAGCTCCATTACCCACGTTGGATACTGACGTACATTATAAGCCTGGTTGTCGGGAGAAAAACAGAGTTCATATTAAGCCACAAGCATATCAGTAAAATGTCAGTACTTCCCTGATAATCACGGTATCCTGTTGTTTGACTTGTAGATTCCATATGGATTCCTTGCGTAAGTCCCCCTAAGGAGGGAGGCATAGAGAGAGCATGCCAGGGGGATAATCCTCGCCTCCGTGTCTTTAATAGAATTGAAACTTTCCTTCATGTAAACTAGAACATTTTTCATTCTATGTCCGGACTGGAGGCGAGGATTTTGCATTTTTAAACCTTACTTTCCACCAATGTGGCTGCTTCATGGATTGGTTTAAAGTAACTTTTTGAAAGTGGAATCAGAGGACCAATCCGCCACATTCTTGATATCTTCCAACCTGCCCCCTACTTGGACAGCTTTGGAAGCCAAAGCCACTATAGCGGAGTGAGCCCCGAACTCCCTGGTATCGATGCTGGCCTCTGCCATGACCCATCTCACCCACCTGGCAATGGTTGGGGAAGACACAGCCTCTAAGGGTTGTTTAATGGCAATCAGCAGTTGCCGTTCCCCTGGAGGCCGGACCTCCAATGTCATGTCTTCGTAGGCCTTCAGGCATCTGACCGCACACAACTTAGGATCATCTGGAAAAGCTGGATAGGATACCGACCAGGTACTTGTCTTTGTCCTCCTTGGTATGTTGAATGTAACCCCCTCCAGAGTAAAGATAGATCCAAGGCCCTCACATCCGAAGGTCTCTTGCACGAGATGAGGCAAAGCAACATTGCCAACTTCGCTGGACAGATATTGATTGTCTTGCCAAGACGACAACAATCATAGGACCAAGTTGACATCCCACAAATTCGCTTAGCAAGATTTGGGGGATGAGAAATCCTGATGCCCTTGAAGAGTTTACTTACCCAGGGGTATTCCCCTACCAGAACATTATTCACCGGTGTATGCCCTGCTGAAATAGCGGATCTGAAGGAGATGATGGTACAATAAGCCAATTCCACCAAGAAGTTCATTAGGTCTGTAACACTGGTGCCCACGGTATCCATGTTTCTCTCCACACACCAACGCACCCATCTCCTCCAAGCCGATCTATACCTCTTGGTGATCCCCGGGGCCCACGCCTGCTGGATAAGGAATTCAGTCCCCTGCGAAAGTCTGATATCTTGCCAGTGTCGCTTGAAATCCTCCATGCCATGAGATGAAGATGATGCCGGAGAACCAGGGGTGTGGCTGGCCCAGTGGGTCCACTAGGATCTCTTCGTATGATGGAAGTCGTACCAGGGCCCCCCTGCCAGCTCCAGGAGAGAGGAGAACCATGCTTGAGATTGCCATACTGGCCTGACTAGGATTAGCGAGGCTCTCTAGCTCCGGACCTGCGCTGCCACCCGCTGGATGAAGAGAAAGGGAGGCAAAGCGTAGGCGTGTTTCCGTCGACCAATCCTGAAGGAAGGCATCTACCACCTCCGCCCCCGGTTCTGGTCTCCAGCTGAAGTATTGGGACAGTTGAGCGTTGCATCTGGAAGGAAACATATCTACTTGGCATGGGCCCCACAGTGCCATCAGTGCCCGAATACCTTTGGGTCAAGTCTCCAATCACTGGCCTCTCTGAAGTATCTGGAGTTCCAGTCTGCAACGGAGTTCTGCACCCCTGGAAGATATTCCGCTGTCACCGAAATCTGACTTTGGAGGCACTAATGCCAGACGTCCTAGGCAAGTTCCGCAAGGGCTTGTGTTCGGGTGCCACCCAGTTGGTTGATATACTGCACCGCTGTCGTGTTGTCCATCCACAGAAACACACAGCACGATACTCTCTCCCTCGTAAGGGATCGAATAGCGAACGAGCCTGCTAGGAGCTCTAGACAGTTGATGGGGAGAGCTAGTTCCTCCTCCGTCCATCTGCCTCCCATGGAGGTTAATCCTCATCTGGCGCCCCATTCCAGGTGACTGGCGTCCGATTCTATCACCAGAACCTGTTGTGAGCGGAAGATCGCCCGACCATTCCATGCCTCCATGTGGTCCATCCACCAGAGTCACTAGCTCGGAGTATGTGAGCCCCCTCCGAAGGTGGGATGCCTTCGGCCACTGCAGGGCTCTGTAGTGTAGCGGCCGTGGGAAGATGGCCTGTATTGACGTTGATAACAAACTAACAATCCTGCCCAACTGACGTCCCATCTGAGAACCTTCCTCAGTTCCTTCTTGATCTTGGACATCTTCTGCTCCCGTAGATTCAGGGTCGCTGCCTTGGAATCTATACGGAAACCCAATAATATCGTGCTCTGTTGTGGAACCAGGTCCAACTTCTGTTGGTTGATGATGAACCCTAAACTCTGGAGAAGAGTTATGGAGGTGTTCAGAGGAGTTATCAATCAGTCTCGGGACTGATCCATCAGTGAGATGTCATCCAAGTAAATAATCAGCCCGATGCCCAGGGTCCATAGGTGCCCCACAACAGGTTTGATAAAGCACCAGGGTGCTGATGACAGGCCGAACGGAAGAGGCCGGAATTCAAAGACCTGCCCCCTCCACTCGAATTGGAGAAACCTGCAGTGGGGGAGATAGATGGAGACTGACAGGTAGGCATCTTCTAGGTCGAGACACGCTAACCAGTCGTCCTGGAGCAGGAGATGAATCCCCTCCATCATGAAGTGGCGGTAGATCAGGGCCGGCTCTAAGGCGGTGCCACCACACCGGCTGCTGACGCTTCCAGGGGGGCTGCGTTTGGAAGTATTTTATGGCTTTAAAAGCACCTGCTGCTGCATTGCTAGCCTCCGCAATTTTCATACAAAAATAAAAATGTAAAGATAACACGGTGATTAATGTTCTTCCTGGAGAGAGAAGGAGTTTAGTCAAGTGGAAGTTTTAACTCATTTTATGGTAGCACAGAGAGTTAATGTGCCTGCTGCAAAGAATGTGTACCACGCAGATCACAAAGTGCATATACTTTAAATAGGTCATTGCTTTTGTCAGAGGGATCCTTTTCTTACTAGCAGTGTCGATTGTGAAATCCTAACATGGAACAGTGAACTAATAACTGTCATCAAAGAGCTGCATGCGAACTGTAATGTATAGATTGGAGCGTTATGATGTTTTCCTCTGTCTTTCATTATTCCAATGTTTCAAAAAGGGTTCATCTCGGTTAAAAACATTCCTTATTATTAAATGTAACCCCCTACCATGGAGTTATATTTTAAATCCTGAGTCTGTGCTTCTCCAGACCAAGCACTCTTAAACTATACTATCTACCAGTATGGATGACATGTGACTCACCATGTAGTCTTCTGGCTTATGTAACATTTGCTATACATCAATTTACACATATATGATTGATTGTCTCTGTGTAATGTGAGTGTGATGTAAAGTGCTTTGACACCCCACACTGGTATAGGTGGCGCTATATAACTAATTAAATACATCTGAGAGAGGGAGTGGTTATGGAGACTTGAGGGCGCACTGTTAAAGGGTGGTAGTGAGGGAGTCTGTGGGGGACGCCTGATGGGGGCACCAACAAACATTATCACACAGGGCGCCACCAGAGCTAAAGCCGGCCCTGCAGTAGATCAGCCACTCATTGAAGAACCTGAGGTTGATGACGGGGCGGAAGCCCTTGTCCTTCTTTTCCACTAGAAACAGGTTGCTTAGGAAAACTCTGGGGTGTAGCTCGGAATTACATATTGCCCCCTTGGCCAGAAGGTCCTGAACCTCAAGATCGATAAGGGTCTCGTCTTCCGTGGAAAAAAACAGGGGACTGGGTTTTACAGCTTGGACTAGGGTTCCGTAGAACTCTGTGATACCCTTGTACTGTCTACAGAACCTAAGGATCTGTCATGATCTCTACCCATTTGTGAGAAAACATTCGCAATCTCCCTCCCAAACGAAGAGGAGATAACAGACTGGTGCTTACCATTGTATCCGTTGTTGCTGTTGTGGGCCCCTCCGCGATCACGGTTGTTTCTTCCTCATCTGCCGCGGGAGGGGTAGAATTTTCCTTGCCGGCCATTCTGCCCCCGTCTTGCCTGGGCTCTGTTAGGGCCTTGATAGGATTGGCGGTCGGAAGAGCAACCCCTGCCTCTTCTGGCCCCTCCAAAAACCTTCCCAGGGAAGATCTTCTTCATCAATGCCTGGGCTTTGTCAAGTGCTGAGAACTTTGACACAAACTTCCCTAACTCCTTGTCAAAGGGGTCTCCGAACAGAGTGCCCTGGGCTACGGGACCTGCCTCCGAGGATGAAAGTTCCCCCAATTTAGGGCCTATCTTCAACAAGAGGGAACGACGACGCTCCACGGAGAGGGCACAGTGGGCATTGCCGAGGAGGCAGAGCGCCCTCTAAGCCCACCCTGCTAGATCGGCTGCCCTGACTGCTTTGCTCATTCCGCAAGCTCAATAATATTTGTTAAGGGTCCCACCACTTCCAGAAGCTGGTCCTGGCAAGCTCTCCAGGATGTTAATCCGCTTCTTGGGGTCCCTTATATATTTCCCAAAGAATGTGCACAGCTTGGGGTCTATCTCTGGGGTTGCTGTGACCTTGTCGGCCAATGATGGTCGGGGACATGTCGCCCGGAGATGGGCCCTCACCTCCTTGCTTAGTTGCTGTCTAATCTTGCTACCAACATACTCAGCCACCTTCCTCTCAGGGACCTACCCTGCAGAACACAGTCTATAAATACTCTCAGGGTCAAACATGTGTGGAGGGGCACAGTCCCCTTCGTAAGGGTCAGAGTTGGATGAGTGTGGGTTCCAAAACCTGCCCGTCCTGGATCTCGTCAGAGGAACCCTCTTCATCGTCCATGTCACCCTCCCCCATGTCGGGGAACCCCTCCTCGGGAGGGAAGTCTGTTGCGACGTCGTCGCCCAATACACCAGGTGTATCCTCCTCCCGGGAGGGTGCTTCCTTGAGCATGTGCGCACTCTTATGGAGGACTTCAGTCAGTCGACTGAAGCCCTCCAGGTGCCCCGCGTCAACCTTGCCAGCCCTACGTGGGGGAACCGGGGTCAGCCCACTAGGCTCAGCCCCCCGTCTCCCAGGACCCCTGTGCCCTTGAAGACCTGGGCAGACAGGAAAGCGCCTGGGAAATGGCATTGGAGAGGAGCTAGTCCACCCCTGCAGGAAGGCGCCAATAGGGGGCCATTCCTCCTCAGAGGAAAGTGAGGGTGTATAATCGTGGCCCCGCTGGGACTGCATAGATGGAGGGAAGAGCACAGAATACACCCTGAGACTTAGTGCGGGCAGCCCCCTCACTGGTGCTCTTAAACACTTTCTGTCAGAATACAGTCACAATGACCTCTCAAATATATACTAACCAGGTATTTGGAAGCAAGCAAAAAATATATACATAACTGTGGGCTAAGCCCTACGTTTCTACCTCAGCGCGGTGTCAGGAGAGGGTTGGGAGGGAAGCAGGCACAGAGCGGGAGGCCGCTCAATGCCCCCAAGTACGAACAGGACCACATGAGCGCTGACAAGCTGCTCTGTGGTGCGAAAGCAATGCGCTTGAAAGCGCAAAAGTGTGCCACCTAGCACATCTACGCGGGATCGAAAAAAGGACGCACTTTGGCCAAAGAGCCTACCGCACAGATATATACGGCAGAAGGAAGCCCTGGAATCGTAGCGCTCGCATAGCATGTCACAACCATAGCAATTAATCACAAGTGCACAGAAAAAGTCAAACAATCCCTAAATCGATCGACCCAAGTCAGGAAGAAGAAATTAAAGGTCTTAACTGATGAGGCAGCAGTGAAGAAAGAGGAAGGACTACGACATCACCAGTATTATAAGGACTTTTGGACTGTTATATGATTGGACTGTTGGTGGCCATGGTTACTCCTAGTGTTCATGGGAGTTGTAGTTCAGTGATGTGCTGTTTCACTTTATCTTTGAATGTGCTGTTAATAAAGAGTGAAGAAAGTTAAGCATAATCCTCTCCTCTGGTCCTGGCATAGAATTGGAAATACAAGTGTTATTTCCAGCTTCCTCTGCCGTTCAATAATACCTGCAAGCAAGATGGCTGCTGTCTCTCGAGACTTGGTCTCTCTAGTGTGAAAGGGTTTCACGGTCTCCAGCATTAACGAGACCCCGTAAGGGCCCGCCCTGACTTCCGCCGTCACCCTCCAACAGACCACAAGTAGGTTTGCCAAAGGCTTCTTGCATGCAGGCATGGCACTAGCTATAGTGGCTGAGTCTAGCTATGATAGCAGAGCCAGGCTATGGTGGTGGAGTCCAGTTATGGTGGCAGAGTCTACTTATGGTGGCGGGCCCAGCTATGGTGGTGGGGTCTAGCTATAGCAGCGGAGCCTAGCTATGGTGGCGGCGTCTAGCTATAGCAGCGGAGCCTAGCTATGGTGGCGGGATCTAGCTATAGCAGCGGAGCCTAGCTATGGTGGCGGCGTCTAGCTATAGCAGCGGAGCCTAGCTATGGTGGCGGCGTCTAGCTATAGCAGCGGAGCCCAGCTATGGTGGTGGGATCTAGCTATAGCAGCGGAGCCTAGCTATGGTGGCGGGGTCTAGCTATAGCAGCGGAGCCTAGCTATGGTGGCGGGATCTAGCTATAGCAGCGGAGCCTAGCTATGGTGGCGGGATCTAGCTATAGCAGCGGAGCCTAACTTTGGTGGAGGAGTCTAGCTATAGTGGTGGAGTCTAATATTGAATTGTATTGTAATTGCATTTATATAGCGCTTAATACCCCTGACAAGGCATTGAAGTGCTTTTTCGGCGAGTAGCACACTACTCCAGAAACCATAAAGGATTACTGGTGAATTAGTATAGTGAAATACGAAAGTAATTTGATTGGTGGCTAGGTTAGTCAGTTATTTGGATTAAGATGGATAGTGGAGGGAAAGAAGAGGGAAAAGGTTTGCATTTATATAACGCTTGCTACCCCTGATGAGGTGTTGAAACCCTTTTTTTGGCGAATAGCACGCTACTCTGGAACCCATAAAGGATTAGTGGTGAATTAGTATAGTGAAATATGAAAGTAATTTGAGAGGTGGACATGTTAGTCTGTCATTTTGATTGAAAATGATAGTGGAGGGATAGAAGAGGAAAGGATTTAGACATTTTCTTTTTTTGTTCGTTTTGGAGGGCATAGCAGTAGGAGGGGGCTTGGTAAAAGGGGTGTGGATGGGAAGAGTCAGAGGGAAGGGGTTATAAGGGCTTGTTTTATTGGGATTGGAATAGTAAAACAGGTATGAGGTTGTCAGGATCTGAGATACAAGGTTGAGAACCACTCACCTTGTACGCCGGATACAGCGGGAGCGATGCTGATACTCCCCTCCCCCTATGTGGTGTTGCCCGCCTAACCCTGAATGACACGTCTAGCGTGACACACCACCTCAAGGGGGAGAAGGAACGGAAGGGAACCCCGGAAAGGGGACAGGTAAGACTTCTTGGGGGTGAGGTGATCTTCCGATGTGAACCGTGATCCCGGGTAACCCTGGAAAGAGAGAACAGAGTGAGCTAACTGAGCCCAGGACTGGACCACAGCACAGGAGAGTTTACAGAGAGCCCCAAGATTGAGACCCGTACTCACAAGTCCAGCGTGATGACCCCGGAATGATTCTATGGGCTATGCCGCTCTCCAAGCCTTTCAAGCGGCTTCAAGCGCATAGGGAAAAGATGTCTTGGTCGCTCTCCGAGCCTTTCAATCGGCTCCAAGCGGGAAGGAGGGAGTGTTCTGCAATTAGACGCAGGTAGTTCCTGACGCACAGTGCAGAATCCGGTAATCGGGAAAGGTACACAGGAAGGAAAAAACAAAGAGTAAAGGGAGCGGTACCACAACCCCTTGAGGGCGAACGCGGCGTCCGGATAAGGCGTCCCTGCGTTCTTGCCCGTGAGGATAGGGATGTGGTAGCTCCTAGGTCAATTGGGCGTGAAGTGTTGGGTTGAAGTCAGGAGACTTGCGGTGTTGCCGCGCAGGTGAAGCTCCTCGGCGGCGGCCGGTGTGCTGGGCGCGGTAACTCCGTAGAGGAATCTCTGGTCGTCAGGAAGGTGGAGAAGTGCCTTCGGCGGGTTGGGAAAGTACTTCGCGTCGGGGCTCCTCGTCCCCCGTGGTGGCGATCTGCCGAAGGTAGTCGCGTAGCTTCGAATAGTTCTCGGAACGAAGGAAAACGCTAGCAGCGTTCTGGGCTCGTTGGGATTCGAGTTTTGATTGACAAGCACCGGAGCGAAGGAAGGCGGGGCCTATATAGGTCCCGTGTTCGCGCCTTCCGCTCCGCATGCTGGGAGATGTAGTCCCTCGCCCCGCGCTCGCTTCACTCGCGCCGCGCTGAAGGTCCGAGTTGTGACAGAACCCCCCTTCTGCGCCCGGCGTCTCGACGGGCCTCCAGGTTTGGAAGGATGGGTTGCGTGAAATCTCTTCAGCAGAGCAGGGCAGTGTAAATTAGCTATGGGTTCCCACGATCTCTCCTCTGGTCCGTAACCCTTCCAGTCAATAAGGTAGAGGAGTCTCCCCCTTACACGTTTCACGTCTAGAATTCGCTTGACCTCATATTCCTCTCCATCATCTACCAACAGAGGCAGGGGTTTTTGAGGGAGCCTGGTATGAGGGAGGCAAGGTTTTAACAGTGATACGTGGAATACAGGGTGGATACTACACGACGCGGGGAGGCCTAGCTTCATGGCTACCGGATTTATCACTCTCTCTATGGCATACGGCCCTACGTATCGTGGCTGCAGACGGGTGTTGCCCTTGAATATTAGGTACTTAGTGTTAAGCCATACCCTGTCCCCCACCCCATACGCTGGCTCAGGAGACCTTTGTTTGTCTGCGTACTGTTTGTCGTGCTTCTGTGCTGCTGCTAATCATGCCTTGGCTGCCTGGAGAACGGAGCGAAGGTGTGAATGATGTTCTTGTATGATGGGATGTAGTGTTTGCACTGGCCATTCGAAGGGTAGCATGTTAGGGTGATGACCTGATAGACAATAGAAAGGCGAGCACCCCAACGAGGAATGCTCGGCGTTGTTATATGCGAACTCCGCTAGCCACAGCAGTCTGCCCCACTCCTCCTCATGCGAGATAGTGAAGCACCGGAGGTATTGTTCTAAGGTTTGATTTAACCTCTCCGTTTTTCCGTCTGTCTGTGGGTGATAGCTTGTGGACAGGCGTGCGTCAATGCTCATTGCCGCACACAAGGCTTTCCAGAAGCGAGAGGTGAATTGTGTCCCTCGGTCCGTGATGAGAACAGCCGGTATTCCGTGTAACCGCACAATCTGTTGCAGAAAAATGAGGGCCAGATCGGAGGACGAAGGCAGCTTGTCGAGGGCGAGAAAGTGACCCATTTTGGTAAGGTGGTCTACTACTACCAAGATGGTAGTTAGGCCCAGACTAGGGGGCATGTCCACGATGAAGTCCATGGACACCGTGTGCCAGGGATACGGAGGAATCGGGATCGAACGCAGCATCCCACAGGGCTTCCTATGCTGCGCCTTACCTTGAGCGCACACAGCACACCCCGAGACGTAGTTTATGGTATCTGGTCCCAAGGTAGTCCACCAGAAGTATCTTTGCAGGGCTTGCATAGTTTTGCGGGCTCCCAAATGCCCCCCTAACGGAGTATCATGTACCCAGTGCAGAGCCAGCTGCCTTAACTCCTCTGATGGAAGAAATAGTTTTTTCTCATGATACAAGAGGCTTTGAGAGGCGGAACGACGGGAGGGGTTTTCTGCTACCCAAGCAGGCGAGTCCATCTTCTCTGTCTGAGCTCGTACATCCGCTAGAAAGTCGTCAATGCTGGTTGCGGCAAGGAGGTCCTCTGGAAAGGAGGCTTTCTGCAGGATGATGGGGGTTCCTCGAGGTGTATGTCACTGGGTTCAGGAGGGTGCTGAATACGGGATAAGGCATCTGCTTTGCCGTTTTGCGGTCCTGGGCGATACCGAATCACAAAATCATAGTCGGAAAAAAATAATGACCAGCGGAGTTGTCTGGGAGTGAGGGCCCTGGCTGTCTTCAGAAACAGGAGATTCCGGTGGTCCGTGAATATCTCCACCGTGTGTCGAGCTCCCAGTAGATGGTGTCTCCACTCTTCACATCCTTTCTTAATTGCCAGCAGCTCCTTGTCCGTGGTACTATAGTTGATTTCACAAGCTGATAGTTTCCTGGAAAAGAAGGCGATGGGATGGAGTTGGCCCGTATCTGGATGGCGTTGCGACAGTATCCCTCCAACTGCAAAATGCGATGCATCCGTTTCCAATACGAAGGGCTGCGCCGCATCTGGATGCCGCAACACCGGTGCGGTAGTGAAGCACTGCTTCAGGGCCTGAAACGCTCGTTCCGCTTCTTCCGACCACTCGAAAGTAGCTCCCTTTCGCAGCAATTTGGTAAGTGGCTGGATGATATGAGAGAAGCCCTGTATAAATCTTCGATAGAAATTTGCGAAGCCTATGAAACTTTGCAAGGATTTCACCGAGGCGGGAGTTTTCCATTGGATAATGGCTTGTGTCTTCTTGTCATCCATGCACACTCCACCAGGACCGATGACATAGCCCAGGAAGTCTACCTCAGGGACGTGGAATAGGCATTTTTCCAGTTTTGCGTAAAGGGAGTATTGTTTTAGTCGCTCTAGTACTGCTGAGACATGATGCACGTGCTCTTCCGTGGAGGCAGAATAGACCAGGATGTCGTCTATATAGACGATGCAGGAGACATCCAAAAGTCCTCTCAGCACTTCGTCCATAAAGAATTGGAAGGCGGCGGGGGCGTTGCAGAGACCGAAGGGCATTACTCGGTACTCGTAGAGCCCGAACTTCGTTCGGAACGCCGTCTTCCACTCATCCCCCCGCCTTACCCTGACCAGATGATAAGCCCCCCTGAGATCGAGCTTAGTAAAGACCTTGGCCGTTTTTAACTGGTCCAACAGCACGGGAATCAAGGGGAGCGGGTACCGATTTTTTATGGTCACTTTGTTAATGGCACGAAAGTCAATACAAGCCCTCAATCCCCCTTCCTTCTTCGGTATAAAGAAGATCGGCGAGGACGCGGGAGAGGAAGATGCGCGTATGAATCCCGAAGCCAGCATGTCTGCTAGATATTGCTGCAGGTAAGTTGTTTCGGCTTCTGTGAGGGCATAGACCCGGCTGCAGGGAATGCTGGCCCCGGCTTCCAATTCGATAACACGATCGTACTCCCTGTGGGGGGGCAGCTGACTGGCTTCTTTTTTGTCAAACACTGCCTTGAATTCATTATATATTGCCGGTAGGGTCGATAGACAGCACACCTGCTGTTCCACGCCTGCACTCGCGAGCATCGCTGCTGGACTCGGCTTAGGTAAGGCGTTGTTCTCTGCCTCCCTGGTACAGTGCTCTCGACAAAAAGGAGAGTTCAGCGACACGGTGCGCGCGGCCCATCTTACCAGCGGGTCATGTAACGTCAACCATGGCATTCCTAATATCAGTTTAAACTGGGGAGCATTGATCAGATCGAAACGTATACGTTCTACATGGTTTTCTCCAATCTGCATCCGGAGTGGGTGTGTGTGAAACCGCACAGGACCCGACGTCAGCGCAGATCCGTCCACCGCCTTCACCATCTCAGGCGCCTCCTTTTGATCGCAAGGCAGATGCAGTTCTCTGGCGTACTGTTGGTCTATAAAATTGCCAGTTGCTCCCGAGTCCAGTAAGGCATGGACAACCACTGATATCTCCGAGGGTAAGTCCAGAACCGCACAAATGTTCATGTGGGCTACGGATGATTGCAAGGTGTTAGCGACTGCTGGTGAGACCTTAGTGACCTTAGGCCTCAAACAGGGGGTCTCCAACCTGTTTGAGGATGTTAGTTTTCCGGATATTCTGCCTCTGTGTTAACCACCGACAGGGTTTTGTGCACTGATCCTCCTGGGCTGGCTGTTTTCATCCGGCTCTTGCATTCTTTGATGAAATGCCCGGGTTTCCCGCAGTATAAGCACAACTTCTGACTTCTCCTCTTCTCTCTTTCTGCTGGACTTATGGGGCCTCGAATTCCCCCGATCTGCATAGGCTCGGAGCCGTCGCTTGGTGAGATTCGGTCCTCGGGACTAACACGGGGCCTCGAAGGGATGAATCTTGGTTCTACTCGTAGCTTATCTCCCTTTCGCTCCAGAAGACGGTGGTCTAACTGGACAGTTAGGTCAATGAGGTCATCACACGTAGCAGGTAGCTGAACCACTTGGGCCAGGACGTCCTTCAACTCCCCTCTTAGTCCTTGATAAAATAGCGACGTCCTCTTTTCTTCGGGCCACTCAGTTTCCACAATCAACCTATTGAAAGTGGTAATGTACGTAAGCAAGTCCTGAGTACCTTGCTTGAGAGTGAGGAGTTCTTTATCCAGGGACAGTTGATGACCCTTCCGATCAAACAGCCGTCGCATTTCTACGCAGAAATTCGGGAAGTGGTATAACACCGGGTCGTCACGTTCTATCAAGGGAAAAGACCAATTCGCTGCGTTGCCTCCGAGGTACGACAACACAAAGGCAGTTTTTGCTTGATCCGTTGGAAAGACAGCAGGTTTGCACAAGAAATGCAGTCGACACTGCCCCATGAATACTCCAAACTTCTTTGGGTCCCCAAAGAACCTTTCAGGAGGGGCGAGGGGCAGATGCATGGGCTGTATGACGTGTATAGGTGTGGAACCCGTCTGCGGCACTGAAGCAAAGGAGGTATGTGGGAAGACCCCTGTGCCCTGTCCCCCCACTGCCGCTGTCGCTCCCCCATCCATAGCGGGCGTGTGCGAAAAAAGAGGTGACAGCGTCCAGCCTCTGATATAAGAGCTTCCTCCTGCCCCTGTACCCTTTTGGCGGGAGAGGCCTGCCACTTCTCTTCGCATGGTGCCCATCTCTTGTTTAAGAGTGGAGTTTTCTGCCCGAAAGGCATCAACCTCTCCTCGCAAGGCAGTTAAAGTGTCCAATATAGCGGTCAGGGTAGTATCCGCATCCATCGCTCAGGCTGTACGTATTCGTGGGCTTGTCAACCTGTCAGGATCTGAGATACAAGGTTGAGAACCACTCACCTTGTACGCCGGATACAGCGGGAGCGATGCTGATACTCCCCTCCCCCTATGTGGTGTTGCCCGCCTAACCCTGAATGACACGTCTAGCGTGACACACCACCTCAAGGGGGAGAAGGAACGGAAGGGAACCCCGGAAAGGGGACAGGTAAGACTTCTTGGGGGTGAGGTGATCTTCCGATGTGAACCGTGATCCCGGGTAACCCTGGAAAGAGAGAACAGAGTGAGCTAACTGAGCCCAGGACTGGACCACAGCACAGGAGAGTTTACAGAGAGCCCCAAGATTGAGACCCGTAATCACAAGTACAGCGTGATGACCCCGGAATGATTCTATGGGCTATGCCGCTCTCCAAGCCTTTCAAGCGGCTTCAAGCGCATAGGGAAAAGATGTCTTGGTCGCTCTCCGAGCCTTTCAATCGGCTCCAAGCGGGAAGGAGGGAGTGTTCTGCAATTAGACGCAGGTAGTTCCTGACGCACAGTGCAGAATCCGGTAATCGGGAAAGGTACACAGGAAGGAAAAAACAAAGAGTAAAGGGAGCGGTACCACAACCCCTTGAGGGCGAACGCGACGTCCGGATAAGGCGTCCCTGCGTTCTTGCCCGTGAGGATAGGGATGTGGTAGCTCCTAGGTCAATTGGGCGTGAAGTGTTGGGTTGAAGTCAGGAGACTTGCGGTGTTGCCGCGCAGGTGAAGCTCCTCGGCGGCGGCCGGTGTGCTGGGCGCGGTAACTCCGTAGAGGAATCTCTGGTCGTCAGGAAGGTGTAGAAGTGCCTTCGGCGGGTTGGGAAAGTACTTCGCGTCGGGGCTCCTCGTCCCCCGTGGTGGCGATCTGCCGAAGGTAGTCGCGTAGCTTCGAATAGTTCTCGGAACGAAGGAAAACGCTAGCAGCGTTCTGGGCTCGTTGGGATTCGAGTTTTGATTGACAAGCACCGGAGCGAAGGAAGGCGGGGCCTATATAGGTCCCGTGTTCGCGCCTTCCGCTCCGCATGCTGGGAGATGTAGTCCCTCGCCCCGTGCTCACTTCACTCGCGCAGCGCTGAAGGTCCGAGTTGTGACAGAGATGATGCAAGGAAGGGTAGAGTCGGGAAGAGTTTGGAAAGGGTTATTTTGGGGATCATAGTAGTGGTATGGAGTTTGGGATGAATGAGAGAGCGGAGGTAGAGGATATAATGATAGAGGTGTAGGGTGAGGAATAGGGTAGTGCATTGGAAAGAGTAGTAGAAAGAGGTTTGAGATGAGTTATAGAGTTTATGTAGAGGATATATTGAGAGAGGTATAGGGTGAGAAATAGTGTAGTGCATTGGATATGCTGAATTTGAAGAAAAGTAATAAATATATAGATCCATAAGTACATGGAAGGTATATAAAGGCATAAAGGAAGTAAATATATGCAGATTAAAGATGCATTAAATAAACTTCAGCTTTCAAGTGTCCTTATAATGATCTTATCGTCATCAGCTAAAGAAGTGAGAGCCACGTTCTGTCTTTCTCCCCACACTCCCTCATGACAGTATAGACACTTTCCATGAAAGTGTGACTAAAGCACTCATGGACTATCGATATAAGACACACCACAAGAACCGACGACCCTTGAACCTGACCTTTGACCAGAGGAAGGCTCTCACTTATTTAGCTGATGACGATAAGATCATTATATGGCCAGCTGATAAAGGAGGGAATATGGTCATTTTAAACAGGGACATATACATCACGGAGGCCTTGAGGCAACTCAATGACACGAAATGTTACACTCCCATTTCTAGAGACATCTATAATAAGAGCATTACCATCATCTGGGACAAATTGATTGAATGGAGGGACAAAGGGATTTTTGAATGGGAAGAGTATTGCTTCCTGAAGAGGGACCATCCGAAACTCCCTGTCCTTTACTTGTTGCCCAAAAATCCACTGAGACTACCGGGGCGTCCCATAGTGTCCTCCAAAGGGAGTGTAGCAGAACATGTGTCCAAATATGTGGATCATTTCCTCCGAGATTGTCATCTTGCTCCCCACATACATCAGGGACGCAAAAGATTTTCTTGTGAAAATACAAGACATTGTCTGGGAGACAGACTATCTACTCATTACCCTTGATGTACATGCCCTTTATACCATCATTGACCACAAACAGAGCCTTGACGCTTGCCACTTTTCCTTTCTAGGAGACCTGCCAGATTTAGAGATCACACTCTGATTATCCTTGGCATGAATGAATATTGTCTCATTTTACAATATCTTCTTGTTCAATGGGGAACCGTACAGGCAAACTACCGGGACGGCCATGGGTTCGTGCTTTGCTCCTAGTTTTGCGAACTTGTTCATGGGCCTATGGGAGGAAGAGGTTTTTGCCAGTCCTGAGCTCTCTCCTGATCTTGGGCGGATCGTGGTGTGGCTTCGGTACATCGACGACCTGTTCTTTGTCTGGAGGGGTTCAGAACTGGCTGCCACTGGATTCATTAAGAAACTTAATAACAACAATCGCAATATACTGCTCACTGGTAACATCAGCGATACTTCTGCAGAATATCTGGATATCAAACTAGTTATCAAGCAAAACCGCATTCACACAGAGCTATTTCGCAAAACGACTGCTGGTAACAGTGTTCTCCATGCCCTCAGCAGCCACCCAGATGCTCTCAAATGGAGTAATCCGTTTGGCGAACTGTTGAGGGCCAGGAGAAATTGCAGTAGTGACGAAGCCTACCAGACAGAACGTACCAATATGATCGAGATATTTAGACAGTGTGGCTACCCCACTTGGGTTCTCAAGAAAGCGATTGACAGAGCTGATGGGGTGAACAGACTGGAGACTCTTTCTGACAATAACACACAGGATAGCGACTCCTCAGAGGAGTCTACCAGGATCATCCTGACCTACAACGGCGAGGCCGATGATGTCAGGAGGATTTTTGTCAGTGTAGGAACCTGGCTCTATATATACTACACCAAAATGAGGTATAGTGTGTATAGAGTCCAGGTGACCCCAGAGGAAGGCAGAGGTTAAAGTTAGATAGAACCTTACTCTCTATTTGTGGTAGAGTGGTCAAGCAGTAATGCAGTACCAGAGGACAGTGTTAAGCATTTGATGTACACACTCAGTCAGCAAATGAATTCACACACGCAAGGACTGAACTCTAGACCAAGTGTTGTTGTATAAAAAATATACTGTTGTTTTATTTTTAGAACCAAGCAAGTCTGGCACAGGCAAGCATTAAATACTATAGAGTAATAAGTTGCTGAATGTAGAACAGTTTGAAAATGCAATAGGAATTGTACTTTGTTTGATTTATAGGGGATGCCGTAGGTTGCAATACTTAGCAAATACAGTAAATTGAAACAAATAGGCTTTTTCAGTAAATTACAGGTAAGTTACTTTTGACGTTACTTTTCTAACTCAGTGCTAGATACCTAGATTCAGCAGTGGGACATTTCCTGCAAATAGGTAAGTAAATACATTTTGGTTATTTATGTGATTTTTCAAGAATATTTTTTAGATTTCAAAACTCCACACTTAGAAACTTTTTGGAAGAAAATTGTCAATGTTATCCTAGGGAGGAAAAACAGGTTATCGGGTCAAAGGTAAGTTATCGACTGTGGGAGTTAAGGTTCTGGGGTTAGACTCAGGGGTCCCCCAGTGTTAGTAATGTACTCTTGTTACACCCTCAGCGGCACTAGGGCAGCCGGGTGCAGGGTGCTGTTTCGAGGTCGGGTGCCCTGTTGTTTTCAATGGAGAACCTCCTGTTTGCAAAAGCACTGCAGGCAGGGAGACAAAGGTCTTCTGGGTGTGACCACCACTTCGAGAGGTAAGTTGGGAAGTTAGGGGTTGGTTAGGCACCATCGGTTTGGGCACACATGGCCGTGGGGCGTCGGGTGCAGGGATGCCTTTCGTGGTCAGATCTTCTTACCAGCTCCTGGTCGCGGTTAGGAAGGGCCTTCTGAATTTAGACTGCAGGTGTCGGCTGGAGGCTTGAGGCAGGTCAGGGGTCGCCAGATCTCGGTTCAGGATCGTTGGGGTGACCTCCTCGTGGTGTTTTCCCACTCGAGCTCGGGCCGTGGACGGCGAGTGCAGAGTGGGCAGATTCGCGTTTCTCCTGCTACTGCCAGAGGTTGCAGGTGAACAAATCCGGTGTTTACAGGAGAAGCAGTCTCTGGAAGTGAAGGCAGGCAGGTCCTCCAGGGTTTTTGAGGTTGCTGGCTGCAGGACACACCGGGATTTCGCAGGAGCAGGATTGAGGGAGGTCGGTAGGGCTGGGGCTAAGTCATTGGGCGTCCTCCTCTTGTTAGCTGCTGCACGGATTTTCGGTCCTTCTTCTTCTTTTCTTCTTGTTTCTTGTCTGGATCTGAGGAAGCAAGGTTCAGGGTGCCCCCTAAATACTAGATTTAGGGGCGGTACAGGTAGGTAGAGGGCAGGGACCAATGGGTCCCTTCCCTATTGTGCCTCCCTCCAGTGGGAGGTGGGCAGGAGCCTGTCCCTGGTTGGTTGGGTTCCCCCATTCTTAAGATGGCGGGGACTCGAAGTTGTGCTTCACCTCGCCTCCCCCACCTGAGGGGTGGAGTTGGCAGAGGTGGGCACACCTCTCTCCCTCACTTGTTTTTCCTGCCGGTTCTCCCGCCCAAAGTGGGGGGTAGAACCAGTGGGGACCAGTTGCTGAAAGCAGCAAGTGGTCTGGGGAAGCTCATAAAGGCAGCATGCTGTTAGTCTATTGGAGGAATCACTGACCTGATACTGTGCCCAATCCACAGGAACGAAGAGAATCTCTCCACACTCCCAGGGGCAACCTCCAATATGGTAAGAATAATTCTCATATAAGAGGCTAACCCAAAGAGATGTGGGGAATTAGTCTAAATCAAACAGTCTCTTCTAATTCCCCCTAAAGACTCAAGAGTGGTGGACCTAAGAAAAGAAACAAAAACAACTCTTAATGAATGTTGTTTATTAAATATCTAGACAGTCATAACATTCCCAATAGTATGCCCGTTCTGCAGAGAGATTCCACTTACCAAATAGTGTCTTCAGAACGTCAAAAGACTGACTGAGATTACATAAGGTAACCAGGAAGGTCCTCCAAGGTTAACAGTCAGTTGTAGGCAGAAGAGAGTAGCAAATAATTCCAAGGTTCACAATTTCTATTCTCAGTCCAAGTGTTCCAAGTTTGTCACCATAATCTGTTGTATTAGAAAGGTTTTCTTCTTTGAGTATGGCGGGATAGTAGAAGTCAGCAAAATTGTACCACTTATTCAGTGCAGGAGGTGCCTATGTCAATGCACGCATGTTCACATAAAACAAATAATGATTTGCAGACATAAAGAAATGACCGCGAGTTAGCGTTAAATAAATGACTGTGAATTCACCTTTAAATGCACTTAAAAAACTTTATGTAAGAACGCGATCGCGAATTCACATACAACGTGGCTGTGAGATCAATAACAACACTAATACGCGGTCTAAAAAGGTTTCCATCCGAAATAGTAAAAAATAGGAACAGGGCCGCGAATTGACATCAAACGCGGCCGCTAAATGTTTGACCGTTAACGCTGTCTCAAATAAATTGTAAACGCGACCGCGAAGGCAGGCGTACAAGACGCGGTCGCGTATCAAAGCAAGTGACTGCAGCGGAAGGATTGAGCAATACTCGCGCACAACCTCGAAACGTGATCAAGGTACCCAGGTTCCAGACGCGGCCGCAACCACAGTCCAATACGGGTGCGCCCTCAAAGGTGCAACAAAAAAAACAGCACTATGACAGGTAGTGGCTTGGAAGGTCAAAAGGAAAAAAATACCGCAACAGCTTGTTGAATCCAGCAAGGCGAAGACCGGGAAGTCCGTAAGGAGGCACAAGAAAGGGGCGTGGTCGGAGGTTCAAAACCGAAAGCCAAGCACCAGCTCCCTCTGCTGATCGGTATTTAATAATTAAGGGAGCGTGTGAAAACTCCTTCTTCATTTTAAACTAAGTGGCAAGGGAATCTCAACAAAGTGAATACATCTCTGCAGAAGATGCATGTTTAGTTCTAAATGACAGAGGGCCATTTGATTACACAGAAAGCCTGAGCACTGACAGTTCTCCCGCCCAAAGGTCTCCTTACAGGACAGGGTTTAGTGGGATGAAGGGCATGGAACCGACGTATAAGGGAGGGAGCATGCACGTGTTCAGCTGGTTCCCATGACCTATCTTCAGGTGAATAACCTACCCAATCTATTAAATATTGTAATTTGCCTTTATATCTGCATGAATCAAGGATACGTTTCACTTCGTATTTCATTTCTCCTTCTACTAAAACGGGGGGGTGGAGGCGCTTCGGGTTCAGAAGAGGGAATATATCTTTTGAGCAAAGATGTGTGGAACACCGGAGGAATACGAAGTTCATCAGGTAATTTTAATTTCAGAGTGACAGGGGTAACAACCTTAATAATTGTGTAAGGACCTATATATCGAGGTTGTAGTTTTCTGGGACCTTCTAGTCTTAAATTATTGGTAGACAACCAAACTTGATCTCCTATTTTATATACTGGAGCAGAGTTACGATGTTTGTCTGCTTGTAGTTTCATGGCTTTCTTTGCTAGTAATAACTCATGTTGTGCCTTTTTCCAATTGGCTAAAAGGATGGTATGATGGGTATTTACTGCAGGGATTTCCACTAATGGAGTAGGTAATGGAAAGGGTAAGAATCGAGGGTGATGAGCCTGTAGAAGAAAAAAGGGGGAAAAACCATTAGAAGAATGTGTAGTATTATTGTAGGCGAACTCAGCCAACGGAAGGGCCTGAACCCAATCAGAGGTGATGGTGGCAAGCAGACATCGCAAAAATTGCTCAAGGGTTTGATTGGTTCTTTCAGTTTGTCCATCTGTTTGTGGGTGGTAAGCAGTGGAGAGTCTATGATCTATTCCAAGTGTGGTACAAATTCCCTGCCAAAACCAAAATACAAATTGAGCATCTCTATCTGTTATTATCACAGAAGGGAGGCCATGTAACCTAACTATTTGTTCAAGAAATACCTGTACTAACTCTTTGGAGGAGGGTAATTTTTTCAAAGGAATAAAGTGGGCCATCTTCGTGAACATATCAACCACTACAAGAATAGTAATATAACCTCGTATCAGGGGTAGATCTGTGATGAAGTCCATACTGATGGAATGCCATGGTACTTCGGAAACTGCTGTGGGTTGTAATAGTCCTGCAGGGGCTGCATGAGATGTTTTCTGTCTGGCACAAACAGAACAGGATGTAACATATGTCATTATGTCTCTAGTCAGCCCTTCCCACCAAAACCAACGTTGGCACGTCTGGACTGTTTTCTCTCCACCTGGATGCCCGGCTAGAGAAGTGTTGTGACACCATTTAGTAACTTGCTGCTGTAAATTAACAGTAGGTATGTACAGTTTTCCGTCATGGTAGTACAGTCCATCTAGGATTTTGTTTGTAGGCTTTTCTAACCAACTAGATGTAGAGATAGAAGAATACGCCTGTAATAACTGGTTACAAAATGATTGAGATAGATTTTCCGAATGGTCTTCTACTCATATTATCTTGGAACATGGTACGATGTGAGGAAATGAGTTGTTATGGATCTTATTTTCTTGCCCTATTCTAGATAATGCGTCTGCTTTCCCTTGTTGAGTGCTTGGTCGATAAGTAATAATAAAATCATACTCGCTAAAGAATAGGACCCATCTCATTTGTCGGGGTGTTAAAGCTCGAGCGGACTTAAAGAATTGTAAATTTTTATGATCTGTGTAAATTGTGACAGTGTGAGGGGATCCTAGTAAATAGAGTCTCCATTCTTGGAAAGCCATTTTTATAGCCAATAACTCTCATTCTCCGATGGTGTAATTCTGTTCAGCCGGAAGGAGAATCTTGGAAAAATAAGCTACCGGATGCAAGCTGCCAGTTGTTTGATCTCGTTGCGACAAAACTCCTCCTACAGCAAATTAAGAGGCATCCGCTTCTATATAATACGGCTGAGTATTATCTGCATGTCTAATAATAGGAGACATAGTAAATCTGTTCTTCAATTGAACGAAGGCCTGCTCAGCGTCATGAGACCATTTAAAGGCAATGCCTTCGCGAAGTAGCCGAGTAATAGGTGAAAAAAGGCCAGAAAAATGATCTATAAACTTTCTGTAGAAGTTTGCAAACCCTATAAAGGATTGCACTTCCTTTACTGAGGTAGGGCTGGGCCAGTTACTCAAGGCTTCTATTTTCTTGGGGTCCATGTGAATTCCAGCAGGAGAGATTACAAAGCCCAGGAATTCTACTTTATTAGTATGAAACATACTCTTATCCAATTTGGCAAACAAATGATTGTCTTTGAGTCGTTGCAAGATCTTCTTCACATGTCCCACATGCTCTTCTTTATTCTGAGAATAAATCAAGATGTCATCTATATAGACAATTACAAATAGATCCAAGTGTTCTCGTAAGATTTCGTTAATAAAAAATTGAAAAGCCGCAGGGGCATTACAGAGACCAAATGGCATGACGCAATATTCGTAGAGTCCAAATTTAGTTCTAAAAGCAGTCTTCCATTCATCTCCTTCTCTGATTCTTATCAGATGACAAACCCCTCTGAGATCTAGTTTGGTAAAAATGTTGGCTCCGCGTATCTGATCTAACAAGACCAAAATAAGTGGCAAGGGATATTTATTCTTTATAGTCACTTTATTCAATGCGCGGTAGTCCAAACATGCACGCAGGCCTCCTTCTCTCTTAGGAATGAAGAAAATGGGTGACGATACAGGAGAGGTGGAATGATGAATAAACCCTTTTTCCAACATCTCGGTTATGTATTTCTGTAAATATTCAGTTTCAGATTCGGACAGAGCATAAATTCTGCTAGTTGGTAATTCGGCTCCTGGAATCAGGTCAATTCGACAATCGTAACTCCTATGTGGAGGAAGAACAGAAGCACTAACTTCATCAAAGACTTCTTTGTTGTCTTTATAGATAGAGGGAAGTTGGAGAGTTTTTTCAACCGTATCAAGGGCACAACACAAAGGATGTTCTTTCCAACTGGCTTCCTTATAACAATGTAACAAACAATAGGAGGATTTCAGAGTAACTGTTCGAGTGGCCCAGTCTATGTGAGGATTATGAGTCTGTAACCATGGGACTCCTAAAATAGCTCCTAAAGTGGGTATATCTATCAAATCGAAACGGAGAGTCTCTGAATGACCATTACTGCATACCAAGGTTAAATCAGGAGTATGAAAAGTTATGAGACCAGAAGATAATTCACTCCCATCTACTGCTCTTACTGGTTCAGGCCGAGATTTGGGCAAAAAAGGAATACCTAATGTGTGCGCTAAACGAATATCAAGAAAATTGCCGGTAGCTCCTGAATCTAAAAGGCTGGAGATCGATTTTCTCGGCTGGTTTGATATAATCAACGTAACAGACAGGGTAAAATGTTTTGCAACAGGAGCTACTATCTGTGCTGCATGTTGAGAGACCTCATGAAACCAACAACTTGAAGAATCGGTCTCATTCTTCTTCAAGTTGCTTAGTTTTCCGATGGAGAAGTAAGAATTCAGTTCCCAGCTATGGTTTTAGGGAAGGATCGAGGCTTAGCTGAACAATCTCTAGCATAATGTCCTCCCTTACCACAATGCAAACATAGATTGATCTTTCGACGTCTGTCTTTTTCTTCCATGGTCAAAGGGGCCATCAACCCTCCTATCTACATAGGTTCACTGGTGTCTTTGTTTTCTCTAGTCTCTTTTTTATCACCTCGGACTAACACAAAACGAGACAGGGTGTTACGAGATTTCTCACTTTTTCTTTCACTTAATTGATGATCAAGCTTAACCACCAAATCAATGAATGCATGACATTCTTCGGGAGGATCAACTATTTGAGAGAGAAGGCCTTTTAAGTCGTCATTCAATCCACGATAAATGAGGGAAGTTCTTTTTTCCTCTGGCCATTGGGTTTCTACGACAAGTCTATTGAATTCTGTGAGGTAGGTAATCAAATCTTTAGACCCCTGTTTTAAGTTTAGTAATTCATTGACACTAGTTCGAACAAATGTGTGTTTTGCAAACAGAATCCGCATCTTTTCTTTAAAGAGTTGGAAGTCATACAAGAGAGGATCATTGTTTTACACTAGAGGTATGGCCCATTTAGCGGCATTTCCGCTTAGATAAGAAATTACAAAAGCCACTTTGGCGGCATCGTCAGGAAAAGATGTTGCTTTACACATAAAATGAAGAAGATATTGATTTATGAATATGTTGTATTTGGTGCTATCTCCATCAAACCTTTCAGAGATGGCCAGGGGGACTGGGTTGGGTGCATGAACTGTTACGTGTACAGGTTGAAGATTCTCGGTAGCTGGGGCGACAGGACCCATAGCAGAAGAGGAAACTGTAAAACGGGCTGGCTGAATGTAAGTTTTCTTATTTTTTTGAGTCATCTCAGTTAGACTCCGATCTAACGAAGTCTGAAGTTTAGCTTGAGCTAATTCTGTGTGGAGGCGCTGATTCTCTACTCTTAGTCTCCCTACTTCACTCTGTAGGTCAACTATAGCTGCTGCGAGTTCTTCCAGAGAAGGTCTTTGGAGAGTGGGGTTGATGGGAGAAGATGCCCCTTCTAAATTCATCTTCGGTCGGGTGGAAAGTAATTTGTGGGCTTGGCTTTCTGTTAGTCTATTGGAGGAATCACTGACCTGATATTGTGCCCAATCCCCAGGAACGAAGAGAATCTCTCCACACTCCCAGGGGCAACCTCCAATATGGTAAGAATAATTCTCATATAAGAGGCTAACCCAAAGAGATGTGGGGAATTAGTCTAAATCAAACAGTCTCTTCTAATTCCCCCTGAAGACTCAAGAGTGGTGGACCTAAGAAAAGAAACAAAAACAACTCTTAATGAATGTTGTTTTTTAAATATCTAGACAGTCGTAACATTCAGAATAGTATGCCTGTTCTGCA
This sequence comes from Triturus cristatus, assembly GCF_964204655.1. Taxonomy (NCBI): domain Eukaryota; kingdom Metazoa; phylum Chordata; class Amphibia; order Caudata; family Salamandridae; genus Triturus; species Triturus cristatus. The sequence goes on along the minus strand of NC_140585.1, from coordinate 29,969,077 downwards.
GAGAGATTCCACTTACCACATAGTGTCTTCAGAACGTCAAAAGACTGACTGAGATTACATAAGGTAACCAGGATGGTCCTCCAAGGTTAACAGTCAGTTGTAGGCAGAAGAGAGTAGCAAATAATTCCAAGGTTCACAATTTCTATTCTCAGTCCAAGTGTTCCAAGTTCGTCACCATAATCTGTTGTATTAGAAAGGTTTTCTTCTTTGAGTATGGTGGAAAAGTAGAAGTCAGCAAAATTGTACCATTTATTCAGTGCAGGAGGTGCCTTTGTCAATGCGCGCACGTTCACATAAAACAAATAATGATTTGCAGACATAAAGAAATGACCGCGAGTTAGCCTTAAAGAAATGACTGTGAATTCACCTTTAAATGCAGTCAAAAAACTTTATGTAAGGACGTGACCGCGAATTCACATACAACGTGGCCGTGAGATCAATAACAACACTAATACGCGGTCTAAAAAGGTTTCCAGCCGAAATAGTAAAAAATAAGCACGCGGCCGTGAATTGACATCAAACGTGGCCGCTAAATGTTTGACCGTTAACGCGGTCTCAAATAAATTGTAAACGCGACCGCGAAGGCAGGCGTACAAGACGCGGTCGCGTATCAAAGCAAGTGACTGCAGCGGAAGGATTGAGCATTACTCGCGCACAACCTCGAAACGTGATCAAGGTACCCAGGTTCCAGACGCGGCCGCAACCACAGCTCCAATACGGGTGCGCTCTCAAAGGTGCAACAAAACAAAAAGCACTATGACAGGTAGTGGCTTGGAAGGTCAAAAGGAAAAAAATACCGCAACAGCTTGTTGAATCCAGCAAGGCGAAGACCGGGAAGTCCGTAAGGAGGCACAAGAAAGGGGCGTGGTCAGAGTTTCAAAACCGAAAGACAAGCACCAGCTCCCTCTGCTGATCGGTATTTAATAATTAAGGGAGTGTGTGAAAACTCCTTCTTCATTTTAAACTAAGTGGCAAGGGAATCTCAACAAAGTGAATACATCTCTGCAGAAGGTGCATGTTTAGATCTAAATGACAGTGGGCCATTTGATTACACAGGAAGCCTGAGCCCTGACACATGCCTCTGAAGCTTCCCCTACGTGACCCTGCCCATCCTGGGGGAGGAGGCTTGGCACCTCGTCCCAGGATGTGCATTGTTTCAGGCCCCCGAGAGAAGTAGGCTCTCGACCCAAGGGTCCAGAAACATGTCTGTGGATGGCAGCCTAAGCAGCCACTCAGTCAGGACACTAGAAGTTGGTCGAGTTTCAGGGGGCATCTCTAAGATGCCCTCTGTTGTGCATTTTACATTAAATTCCACACTGGCATCAGTGTGGGTTTAATGTGCTGAGAAGTTTGAAAACCAAACTTCTCAGTTTTTAGTGTAGCCATTATGGAGCTGTGGAGTTTGTAATGACAAACTCCCAAAACCGTATACTCTTAAAGGCAGCACTGCACTTACTATGTCTAAGAATGAACTTGGACACTGTAGGGGTACAGGACTCATGCACCTGTCCCTCACCACTGGTATTGTGCACCCAGCTAGAGGGGTGACTGAGCTATGCCAGGGCAGTGATTTGTAGGCATGGCACACAGGGATGTGTGCCATGTCGACTCTTCACTTTGTTCTGCACCAAGACACGCAGCCTGCAAAGGAAGTGTGGGAGTGTAAAGGTACAGGGCCTCTAAGGGTGGCACAATACATGCTGCAGCCCTTAGGGGCCTTCCCTGGTCACAGTGCCCTGGGTACCTGTGGTACCATTTACCAGGAGCCTACCTATGGCCAAAGATGCCAATTGGATTTTAGTCTTCAATGCAATTTTAGGGAAGGAACATAGGCCCTGGCACCTGATTAGCAGGAGCCCAGGGCACACTCAGTCAAAGAACATCAGCAATTTAGAAAAAAGTCGGGGCTACCATGCAAGAAAGAGGGCACTTTCTTACAGACAGGAATTGGGATATCCTTAAAAGTGATAATACCATCGGTGAGAGCATCCCCAACAGACCAAGCATCACATACAGACGCAACAGGAACCTCAGGGATATACTCGCACATAGTGACATCACAGTACGGAAAATCAGCAATAACCGTGGGCTTCAAGGATTCTTCCCCTGTGGTCACCGCAAGGCTTGCAGGAACAGCTTGTTCCACAAGGAACTGACGTATAAGACCAATACGAAAGTCATCAAGCAGTTCCTTACCTGCAGTACCAAATTTGTTATATACATTATCGAGTGTCCGTGCAAGTTGTGGTACATAGGAAGTACCACCCTTCTGGCCAAAAAACGCATATTGGAACACATGAGGGCAATTACCAACAGAGACCCTAGCTACCCTTTTCAGGAGCAACACTTCTCTGATTCCACCCAACTCAGTTTCTTTGCCTTTGAACAGATCACTAATGATCTGAGAGGAGGTGATAGAGTCCTTAAACTTAGGAAAAGGGAGTCGAAGTACATCATTGACTTCCATACCAAGATTCCTGGGGGGCTTAACCAAGATGAGGAACTTTGCAATTCATTTAAGAGAAGGGTAGTTTCAGTCACTCACTCAGCATTTGTCTCCTTTTTCTCCATTTTCAGTGCATCAGAAACTTGATTGTTATATTTGTCATTGTATTTGTATTATTGTATTTACATAATGTCTTTCATTGCTTTGAGTAGACATTTTACTCATTGTTTTCTTTTTTGTTGTTTCTTTTGCAGGAGGAAAGAAAGGGGACCACTCACCTGACACTCACCATCATGGGCTACCTGCCCTTCTCTTCGTCATCACCACTGGACCATCACAGAGCCAAGAATACATTTGCATGGTTTCGGATTACTAGATTTGGTCAACTTGTGATTTTTTTTGCAGGACCCTGCATTACTGCTCCTTATTTTGGACCATGGTCCTTTATTTGGCTGGCACTACAATTTCAACCATGTTGTTCTGACGGAAGTGTTTCACAATTGGATGTCGTTTCTTCTTTATCTGTAGTGCAATTTGGACGTTACAATTTTTCTGTGCAGGACCAATCAGGCACTATGCCGTCATGTGTGAACCACTCAGGATCAGGAATAATTTGTTGCCCCGGGCACTATGCCCTTACTGTGCCTGGCAGGTGCTGGTACATTTTTACTGCACCAGCCAGCTTTTGTTTGTCATCACGTTGTTTTACATTCTGTGCCCTGACACATCTCTGACAGCGTGGGACCACTCGTACACAACCGGCTGAGCGTTATTTTGCTCGCCTGTATATCACGTCCTCATTAACAATATATTTTGCAAATTTTTGCACATTTTTCCAGCTGCCTACAGCGGTCAGTGTATGTTTTCATGACATTTCTTGACTTGTTCCAGTATTATGCATGTTAGGTTTCACACAATACAACAAGATGTTCCCATCTTTGAAAACCAATTGAGTTTCTAAGGAGTTTCATGTTCTTGCTGATTGTGCATTGACAGCTCCCTGAGCTGTTAGCTTCTAGTAATTCCGGCAGCGGCGAAGTTGCGAGATGATGTAGCCTGCACTTTGTGCTCATTTTTGATTGCCATATATATACTGACTCCAGGAAGTGAGTCACTTTCTTTATGGGCTTCTTTTTCCTTCTTCTCTGCAGCACATTACTGGTAAGCTTCCATCATATGATCGAATTACACTACCGGGCACTGAATTGGAGTCATTTCCTTTCTGTTCTATTTAGGTAGCGTTGCATTAGAAGCCCTGGTGTTACTGTGGATGGACACCAGTGGAAGAGGGGAAGCCAATAGGTGGCTGTTTATGAATGTCTTGTTTTATGACCATGCATGGGAATGTTAGCAGTCTCAGTAACAGCTCAGAGTAGATCATTGATGGTACTTTTGTCCACAGGATTTCAACGTCTCCAGTGATGAGTCCTTGCTGCCCAGCTCATGCCGAGGGGTTCTTCTCCAGTGGTCCTGCTGCCCAGGTCGAGTCGAGGGTCATTCTGCTGTTGTCTTCTCCCCTTGTTTCCCCTCTTCCCCTTACTCACTGGCCCTGCTTTGACATTGTTGGGCGGACTAGTGGTAGCGGGAAGTTGGGACCTGAGCAACGGTCTCCTGCCTCTCGGTGAGCCTTGATAGACAGTGTAACATTCAGTTATGTCTATCATGTGTTTTTAAATGGCACTTGATTGGCTTTGCACTTTACACGTGATCAAGACTGCTGGGCAGACGAAACACCTTGTGTAGTAAACAGTTTTGCATCGTATCACTGGGTCAAAGTGTTTCTAAACCCTGAGAGCACTCTTACTTGACTTTGCTGGAATTAGTTTGCCGGTATACTCTACCAGCGTGTGTGTCAATTTCCATGGGTCCAGATGTTCCGGCAAGAGCGACGAGGTATGGATATATATATATATATATATATATATATATATATATATATATATATATATATATGTGTGTTACCTACTGGCGGTTGCCAGTAGGTAGTTATAGTTAGGACCTTGTTTCTATTCAAAAAGCGTTTTATCTTTTCCCAATAACTTTGGCGCCTCACTTCGTTATTAATTAGCCCCCAGCTGGGCCAAGTCCCAGGGGCATGTAAAAAAAAATGTGTGGGGTGGCCCCAATCCCCCCCACACTGCCCCGGGGACCGCCACCCCCCGGGGCTTTTAAAAAATATTTGCGGGAGGGCTCACGGCACCCCCGCAGCCCCGAGGACTGCCACCCCCCGGGGCTTCTTTTTTAATCTGTGGAGGGGCCTCTAAGCCCCCCCCAAGCCCCGGGGACCGCCACCCCCTGGAGCTTTCATTATTTAATTAGCGGGGGCACACGGCCCCCCGCTGCCCCGGACACTGCCACCCCCGGGGCTTTTTGAAAAAAAAAAAACAACTCCCGTGTGGGGGACCGCCACCTCCCCGGGGCACTAATATTCTGATTTGGGGGTCCGTAATGGACCCCCGAGCCCCGGGGACCACCCCCGGGCTGTGCATTGATTGTGAGGGGGGCCGCGCGGCCCCCCTCATGGAGCCAGTGATGGCACTGGGGACCGCCACCCCCCAGGGCCGGCTCTTGCAGTGTCCCGGGATGCCCACCCCCGGGACACTGCTGTTTGCAATAACAGTGCGGGAGCCGTGTCATTGCAAAATGCTTTGCTTCATTGAAGCGAGAGCAGGGAAACCTGCTCTCGCTTCAATGAAGCAAATCAGATTGCTTTTCCACATGGGGAGCTGCATGTTAGCAGCTCCCCATGTGGAAAAGCAATGCCGGCTCCCGCAGGACGCGGGGAGGCGGAGGGACCGTGGGGGAATTGGGGCTCCCCCCATGGTCCCCAACGGAGAGGGCCAGCCCCGGGGGATGGGGTCCCCGGGGGTATGAGTGGCCCGGGAGGGGGGCCACCCGGCCCCACTCCCCTGTGTATTTTTTTTTTTTTTTTTAATGAGAGGCCAGGCCCCGTGGGATGGGGTCCCCGGGGCCATATTTGGCCTGATGAGGGGGGGGGGGCATGTGGCACCCCTCACAAAAAAATTCCAAAAGGATGGACAGGCCTCGGGGGATGGGGTCCCTGGGGCCAGAAGTGGCCCGGGAGGGGGGCCACACAGCCCTCCTCCCCCCCAAAAAAAATATTAAACAAAGGCAGGCCTCGGGGTTGGGGTCCCTGGGGCCAATCGAGGCCTTAGGAGGGGGGCCATGCTGCCCCCCTTCTATAAAAAAACAATGTGTGTAGCCATGCCCCGGGGGATGGCTACACACGCGGCCCCCCTCCCATTTACTTTTTTATTTTGAAAAAAGGGGGCCAGGCCCTGGGGGATGGGGTCCCCAGGGCACAAAAAGCCAAGAGAAAGGGGGTCACACAGCCCCCTTCTTACAATTTTCTTTTTTTTTTAAAGCCAGCATCGTGGCTATGCCCCGCCCCCTCACTGCAACACTCAGCAAACGCGCCCCCTGGCACGTTTAAAGTTGGGGAATTAATTCCCCTTGAATACTGAGGGACCCTGGGGGCCCACCAGGTACCTACAGTAAGCACCACAGAGCTGCGTTGCAGAGTGGTGTAAAAAGGGGCATGGCCTGGACCACCTCTCTGCAACGCAGTGCAGTGGCACTTACTGGAGGTAAGTGGTGGGCTAATTGGCCCCCAGAGACCCTCAGGATTGAAGAGGAATTAATTCCCCAACTTAAAACGCGCCAAAGGGTGTGTTTGCACACATGTCACCTCATGTTACTGGAGGTAAGTGGTGGGCTAGTTGGCCTCCAGGAACACTCAGGAGTCAAGGGGAATTAATCCCCCAATTTACAACGCACCAGCGGGTGCCTTTGCGCAGTGGTGCAGGGAGGGGGAGTGGCCTGATGTCACAAGTGTGGAAACGCGCCCTGTGGCGCGTTTTAAGTTGGGGAATTAAGTCCCCTTGAATCCTTAGGGTCCCTGAGGGCCAACTAACCCACCAGTTATATTTCAGTAAGTGCCACAGAATTGCATTGCAGAGAGGTGTAAAATGGGGCATGGCCTCGGACCACCTCTCTGCAACGCAGCTCTGTGGTGCTTACTGGAGGTACATGGTGGGCTAGTTGGACCCACGGACTCTCAGGATTCAAGGGGACTTAATCCCCCAACTTAAAACATTGCCACAGGGTGCCTTTGCACAGTGGTAAAGGAAGGGGGTGGGGCCAGAGGTGACGTGTGCAAACACACCCAGTGGCGCGTTTTAAGTTGGGGAATTAATTCCCCTTCAATCCTGAGGGCCCCTGGGAGCCAACTAGCGCCCTAGGTGCTTCCAGTAAGCGCCACTGCGCTGCGTTGCAGAGAGGTGGGCCAGGCCGTGCCACTTTTTACACCTCTCTGCAACGCAACTCTGTGGCGCTTACTGGAGGTACCTGGTGGGCTAGTTGGACCCCAGGTACCCTCAGGATTCAAGGGGACTTTATCCCCCAACTTAAAAAACGGCCACAGGGCGTGTTTGCACACGTCACCTCAGGCCCCCCTCCCTTCACCAGTGTGCAAATGCGCCCCGTGGTGCGTATTAAGACGTAGTTTTAATCCCCCTGCCCTATTATGTACTAGGGTCTTACAGAGGAGGTCATGCTAATCACAGGGGGACCCCAACGCATAGTGTTCCCTAGTTTATGTAAGTGTTTTCACTGTATTCTAAGTGTCTTTTATCATAGCACTGGCTCTACGCCTGGTTAGTCAGAGTCAGTTACCACCAGTACCCGTCTGAAAAAATCGTGGGCACAGGATGATTTTGCAACAAGGCTTCTTTCTGCTCCTCTGTTGGTTCTTTCTGCACGTCTTGCTTCTTCCTGCACTTTTCTTCATCTTTGTGGACTTCTGTTGCTTCTTTCTGCATTTCTTTTGCTTCTTGCTGTGCGTTTTTTCTTCTTTCTTCACATGTCCTACCTCTGTAGGCATAGTTAGAAACTAGCATTTACAAATCCTTTGAAATTCACTGAAAAAACCATAGGTTTTAGGGAAAGTTATAGTTATTTGGGCATTTCACTCGTACAAAACCAGAGAAATTCCCCGTTATAGTTAGTTCAGCTAACGATAACTCGCGCGCCCGCAATGCACTGCTGATGACGTCACATATTACATCACTTATGACATCACTGATGACATCCATGTGATAAATTGATGCATCTTCTCTCACCCTAATATAACTTTTGATACACCCACTCTAAATTACAGACTGCCATTCTCAAAACCATAGACACTCCAACACCAATAACTACATACCCACTCACTGACTCTTAGGTTTACACACACATCCACTCACTCACCCATACAGTCATTCATACTTATGGTCACTCAGTACAGGACTATCATATGCACTCATACACCTATATAGAAACTCACACACCGCCACTCATCCATAGAGTTACTCACACATCTAGTCAGTCATGCAAATAATTAATCATACTGCCATTTACTCACCTATACAGTCATACACACACCAGCTCACTTACTCATACAAATACTAGCACATACTTACGCTCTTATACAATCACTGATACAAGTACAGAGTCATCCATATAGCCACTTTTACAATCACACACTCACTTATAGTCATTTATATACTCCAACAAACATATATACTGCCTTTCACATATGTAGTTACTCACACATATCCAACTGAGATATATATTCACTCACTAACACACCCATACACACTCTCACCCACCCATACAGTCCATTACAGATGCACTCTTGAAACCATGCACCCAGTGGATCACTCACTCACACATCTATGTACAGAGTCACACACACCCCACCTACACAAACACTCAGGCACCCATACAGATACTCAGACAACCAATCAATAACACATATAGACACTCATGTAGCTATTCGCAAACCCATGCAGCCCTTACACACCAACAGATAGACGGATACAGACATTCACACAGTTTACTTACTAACTCATGCATTCAGTAAGATAAGTTTAATCACTCACTTGTGGGGAAGAGCGAAATCTTGAGTAGTTTTCTTAAGATAAGGTGGTTATCCGTGGATCTTATGTTGGGCAGTAAAGAGTTCCATAGTTTGGCTGCTTGAGCAGAGAAGGATGTGCCACCCATGTTTTTTTTCTAGTATCTTCCCATTCCATGTATCGCTTTGCGGGTGATACAAAGCAGCTTGAACGTGGATCTTCTGGCAACCGGTAACCAATGCTGGGATTTCAAAGCGGGGGAAATGTGGTCTTGCGGTATAATATTTAAGAGTAGTCTGGCAGCCGAGTTCTGAATCCGTTGTAGTCTTTTCATGGTCGTTAAAGGAGATCTGTGGTAGAGGCTGTTGGCGTAATCGAATTTGGACAGAACAAGGGAGATGGTAGCCCGGACATTGCGTGAAAATCCCAAATGGAGGAAGATTTGTCGCAGAGTTTTTATAGTAACAAAGTTTGATCTTGCTAATTTGTCCACTTGGGCATTTATCGATAGCTTGGAGTCCATGGTCATTCCAAGGTTTCTTACTTCCTTCAAACTTTAGGTGGTGTTCCCAGGTCATCAGCCAAGGTGGTGAGTGGGTCATAATGTTTCCAATCGCCACACATGAGTATTTCTGTTTTGGAAGTAGTCAATTTCAGGTGGCGCCACGTCATCTATTGATCCACGGCTCTGCGACAACTGAAAATTGGAGAGTTTCCAATGTCTTTGGGGCATTCTAGTTGGAGTATTTGCGTGTCATCTGCATAGTTATAGCATGTGAGGTGAGATTGATTGATCAGTGTCGGTAATGACTTCATGTAGATGTTGAAAAGCATGGGCGAGATGATAGGGCCTTGAGGGCCCCCTGCTTTTGTGGAGTATGGTTTGGACAAGAAAGGTGGTGTGAGGATGACATTAGTTCTGGCGCAAAGGTAGGATGCGATCAAGTCTAGAGCAGTCCCCTCTATGCCAGCTTCGTGAAGTCTTTGTATCAAAGTGTCATGGTCAACCGTGTCAAAGGCAGCCGAAAGGTCCAAGAGAAGTAACGCAGCAGCCCCATTGCCGACAACTGTGTTCTTCAGGTCATCCCAGATTGCAAGGAGGGTAGATTCTGTGCCTCTTCCCGGATGGAATCCCATCTGCAAGTCTGAAAGTATGACATTATCTTCAATGAATTGTGATATCTGGGCAAACGCTGCTCTTTCTATCAGTTTTCCGAGGAAACATCCATTTGTAATCGGTCTGTAGTTGTCAGGGTTAAGCTTGTCCAAGTTTGTTTTCTTCAGTAATGGGGGAATGTATGACTTTTTGAGCTCTTCTGGAAATACTCAAGGTAGTTAAGGAGTTGTTGATTCTTCTTCTTACTGGAGTGGCCGCAGAGGTTGTTAGAAGAATGGTCTTTAAGGTTTGCGGTGGACATGGGTCAGAAGGGATGCCGGCAGGCCTGCTTGCTTTGACCAGGTCCATGGTTATGGTGGCAGAGCCAGCCTATGGTGGCGGATTTTGGCTATGGTGGCGGAGTCTGGCTATGGTGGTGGAGTCTAGCTATAGTGGCAGAAACTAGCTATGGTGGCAGAGTCTAGCTATAGTGGCAGAGTCTAGCTATGGTGGTTGAGTCTTGTTACGGTGGTGGAGTTTAGCTACGGTGGTGGAGTTGGTGGAGTCTAATGGTGGTGGAGTCTAGCTGCGATGGCAGAGTCTAGCTAGGGTGGCGGAATCTAGCTATGGTGGCGGAGTCTAGCTACGGTGGTGGAGTCTAGCTACGGTGGTGGAGTCTAGCTACGGTGGTGGAGGTTAGTTACGGTGGCGGAGTCTGGCTATGGTGGCGGAGTCTGGCTATGGTGGCGGAGTCTAGCTATGGTGGTGGAGTCTAGCTACGGTGGTGGAGGTTAGTTACGGTGGCGGAGTCTGGCTATAGTGGTGGAGTCTAGCTATGGTGGCGGAGTCTAGTTATGGTGGTGGAGTCTGGCTATGGTGGTGGAGTCTAGTTATGGTGGCAGAGCCAGGCTATGGTGGTGGAGTCCATATTACCACCAGGGTTTTCCACCCAAAGACGGGAAAAGGTTCTTGAAAAGAAACCAAAGCTACAACTTGAGGCTCCTGGGAGCCAAGCAGCGGGTGAAGGGCCCAACATGCCTCCAGGGTTCCCTCACATGCACACACACCCTCGCACACACACCCTTGTACCCCCCCTGCACGCACACATCCCCTCGCATGCACACACACCCTCTCGCACACACACACCCTTGCACGCACACACCCCTGTAGTGACGGTGCCACCCGGTCCGCACTCTACATTGTATCACACAGGCACGCACCCGAAGGGCGGGCTCGCCCGGAGGCTTAAATAAATGAGCGCAAGACTGCTCGGGATCTTTGACTCACACTTATACTACTGTGTGTGTGTCCCTCTTTCACTGCTGCATGATAACGACAGAGACCTAGCCTCAGTGCAGCGTGTGTCCTGCCAGGCCTGGACACCACATTGGCGACGTGGCGGGTCCCACCCGTGCGTCTGCCGCGCCTCACTTGTTCTGGCTGCCTCCCCTGTCGTCGAGGTGCACGGTGTGCGGCCTCTGCTGTCGTCTTGACTGCTCTGTCGCACACGAGACGTGGAAGCACGGGCGCATGACGCACGGTGTGTGCTCACCCCGCTCTGAGGAACTGCCGGAGACGTGTGCTCTGAAGAAGGCCGTCAAAAGACGCATGCCGCCCAGCAGTTGCCCACCATGCACAGGGAGCCATCGCTGGACCCTCCCAGCCATCGGGGCCCTGCGGAAGCGGCTGAGCGGGACTGCCATCAGCGCCGTGTGACGCAGGTGAGACCAAGTCTGCTCAGCACACGCACGCCCGCACCGGCTGAAGGCCTCGCTCCCACTGCCGCGTGGTCGAGCCTGTTGCCCTGGGGACAGGGCTCCGCGCGCTGCAAGGAGAGTACGCGGGCGGTCAGGACGCCCTGGGGGAATAAAATGCTGGTAACAGCAAATTAACTGACTGTATTGGCCCAGCACTCTGCAGCTCACCCCCCTCACCACCAACAACAAGCACTGGCAAGTGCACCTGGCCCCCAGTCTGTTCCTGCTCACAACTGGCAAAAGCACAGTACATTGACTGCATTGGCCCAGCGCTCTGCAGCTTGCTCCTTTGCCACCAACAACAAGCACTGGCAAGTGCAACTGGTCACCAGTCTGTCCCTGCTCACCACCCACAGCAGTCAAGACCCCAGCCCAGCCATCCTCCACTGTTGGAGGAGTGGTGTTGAATAGCTCACCAGGAGAATATTTCACTGGGTGGTTTGCTCAGTGAGCACACTCGCTAGCGGACATGAGCATGCCCAACGTAGACGGAGCTGGTGCACAGCAGGCGCCCCTGCATGCACCACCGCTACCCGGTCATGCCATGGCGGCCCCCCTGCCCCCATTCAGCAAACTCTCAGATCCAGCAACTGCGGCAGCGCAATGGAAATCCTGGATTGGCCGCCTAGACCACTACTTTGTGGGCATGAGAGAGACAGACGGGAAGGTGAAAAGGTCGCTCCTCATGTGCTATGGAGGGGGAGAATTGTATGATTTGTTCGAGACGCTGCCTAACACAGGGGCGGATGACAACTATAATGAGGCGGTGTCAGCCTTAAACAGGTGAGTCGAGAAGGTCCAAAGCGTCGACCTCCACCCATGTGCACCATCACAGTGGCAAGCTCCTCCGTAAAAGCGCTCATAGACACCGGGGCGTCGGTGAACGTGATGGACAGCGATCAATATGAGCCGTTGTCACTGCGACCCCCGCTCGCACCCTCCAAGGCAAGAATATACACCTACGGTGGGATGGAGCCACTTCCCCTATGAGGAGTCGTGAAGGTTGAAGTCGCCAGCGAAGGGCACCGCCTTCACCGCCTTCACACGTGGTTTCACGCTACCGAAGGAAAGCGAGGGAGGCTCCTCAGTTGCCACACGGTGAAAGACCTGGACCTGGTCTTTTTTGCCAACCAGGTGCATGACCTGCACGCCCGGGACTTTCCCATGTTATTCGAGGGGCTGGGGTGCCTGAAAGGAAAGCTATTCAAACTACACATTGATCTAACGGTCAAGCCTACAGCCCTGTGGCACATTAGGGTGCCGTTCCACCTACACCCTCAAGTGGAGGGGGAGCTACGAAAGTTGGAGCAGTTGGGCGTAATTGAGAAGGTGTCAGGCCCTTCCCCGTGGGTATCGCCTTTGGTCGTTGCCCCCAAGCTGAAGCAGCCGGGAGCCATTCGACTTTGCATCAACATGCACCTTCCGAACAAAGCAGTGACGCGGGAATGACATCCCACGCCCACTATGGATGACATAGTGGCCGACCTCAATGGGGCCAAGTGATTTACAAAACTCGACCTCAACGCTGGCTAACACCAGCTGGAGCTTCATCCTGATAGCAGGAACATCACGACTTTCTGCACCCATGTGGGGCTACGTCGTTACAAGCAACTGAGCTTCGGGGTGTCCTCTGCAGCGGAAGTGTTTCAGAACGCAATGAGGGAGACACTCATGGGGTTGCAAGGTGTTAGCAACTTGAGTGATGATATCCACGTGTTCTTGAAGACACAAGAAGAACACTACGTACACCTCAGGGACACCCTTCGACGGCTGGTGGAAAGTGGACTCACCCTTCACCGGGCGAAGTGCTCGTTCTACCAAGAGTCGTGGAGTTCTTCGGTTACATCTTTTCCAGAGATGGCCTACGTGTCGATCCGAAGAAGGCTGCGGCCATATGCGCTGCCCCAAGGCCTAGGTTGCCCTCAGAAGTCCGTAGTTTCCTCGGCATGGCCACATATTGCGGCTGGTTCATTCCCAATATGGCGTCCCTCTCAGAACCTCTTCCCAACCTTATAAAGTCAGGTCAGCAATGGGTGTGGACCACGAAGGAAGACATGGCATTCCATGCTGTGAAGGAGGCCCTCATCGACGACAAACTTTTGGCATAGTTTTGACCCAACAGACGCACGGAGGTGGTGGTGAATGCTAGCCCAGTGGGGCTAGGCGTGGTTTTCATGCAGGAAACAGAAGCGAAGGAGTGGGTGCCAACTGCTTATGCTAGCATAGCGTTAACAGGAACAGAGATGTGGTATGCCCAGATACAGTGTGAAGCCCTGGCCATCAAATGGGCGTGCCAACATTTTCATCTTTATCTCTATGGACAGAAATTTCGGGTGGTCACTGACCACAAGCCTCTCTTTCCCCTCTTTGCAGGCCCATCCAGGTTGGCTCCCCCAAGGATCGAGAGATGGGCAGTTCAACTGCAAGCCTACCGCTTTGATGTGATTTTTCGACCCAGGGTCAACAACCCGGTTGACTTTCTGTCGCGTCACCCTGGCACATCTGCTCCACCTGGGCACCTGGCCGATGAAGACAACACGGAGGAATTTGTTCGAATGATCTCTCAAGAGGCCTGCCCAAATGCTCTCATGCTCGAGGACATCGGTAGAGCCACTGAGTCCGATGAATGTCTGGCCAAGGTCAATGCAACGTTGGTGGACCGGAGCTGGCATCACTTTCTCGATGGAGTCAGTGCCTTGATAGAGGAGGAAAGACTGTTCCATCAACAGCTGTGGAGAGCCCAGAGCGAACTCAGCGAAGGTATTCATGGAATTATTCTGTGCGGCACCACCCTAGTAATCCCCAGGAGCCTTCAAGAGAGAGTGGTCTGTCTGGCGCATCAAGGACACCAAGGGATAGCTAAAACCAAAGCCCGTCTCGGAAGTAAGGTATGGTTCCCTGGCATGGACACTATGGTCGATGAAGCCATCATTGTTGTGGCCCATAGGGAACGCAATAGAGCACTGTCAGTCGGAGCGTCTACCATCCGCTGGAGGCGGACATAACGGGAACTACAAGTCCCATGGAACAATGCGGGCTGACGCTTGTGACGTCAGCGCGTTTGGCGCAGCGGTGAAGAAAAGGAACATCCGGCATCAGTTGGGTGCCGGTTATTTTGATATCCAGGTCGGAGTGAGGTGCGGAAGGAGAACGGCGTTCTGGTAGGGGTGCTCAGCACCAACCCCTTAGTTCCTAAGCTGACTTGGTACGCACCTTTGTTCTTGGTTACCCCCGTCGAGTCGGGCGGAGGGTAGTTTGATTATACGTTGTATGAGTTTTTCGTGGCCCCGTTGGATGCCACTTGGAGGTGTGCGGGGTCGCAATTCCTGAAGGATAGTTACGTTTTGCAGAGTTTTTCGTGGCCCCGTTGGATGCTACTTGGAGGTGTGCGGGGTCGCAATTCCTGAGGGATAGTTACGTTTGCATATTGCTATCACGATTTCGAGCCCGCCTTTTGACATTGAAGAGGGCGAAGGGCTGCCGCTAAGTTCTGAGCGAGAGCATCTCGCAACTGTGTTTGTTGGCAACCCTCTACGAGGGAGGAGGCCAGCATCCGTGATAAAGCTGTTACATATATATGTGGGGGACATTGCCTCAGAAATATAGATACAGTAAAGTAGGGAGAAACCTTCTAGGGCATCTTGAAAGTACTCATCATCCATTGCCCTGCTGCGTTTTATTTGTTCGTTTTTGTACTCACTACAGGGGAGGAAAGGTCACTGCTGGCATACGTCCTTCCCCCCTGTTCAGAAAAGAATCCAGAACTTATGGTAGGTCAGGTCGCAGAGGGGTACTACGACAGGGGGGTATTCTTACGACTGTCACCATAGGCTGACCAGTGTCTTGTCTGTAGGGTTCCAGTTGCCTGGGGATCAGGTCCACCCGGTCTCCTGTTTCCAGAGGGCTTTCTTTCGTTTACAGGTATAAGGGGGAGTTAGGGGGTGAAAGTGATATAAGACAGCTAGGGATTGATTTAACCGCTGCCTCCTGTTCTTTCTCATTACAGATCTCCCTCCCTGCTGTCCCCTTCCTTTCCTTCCCTCGCCTGATCACCCTTCTGTGTCTGTGCATAATATATCAGACCAAGGGGTTATCGGGAGGTGGACCCCTTACAGCATCGTGCGACTCTGAGGACAACCGGACCACGATAATCATCACATGCCACTCATGCAACATCACCGGAAGTGACCCCGGCACCGCATATGGTCATCACCGAAGCGCCATGTCCGGAGCCATGGACTCAAGTTAGTATTGACTTTGGGTCGTTCCCTGATGAGCAGAGCACCCTGTTCCTCATTGACTCCCACTCAAAATTCCCTGTGGTCCACCATTCCAAGGAAGAGAGTTCCAGGAGTACCTGGCATCCCGCGCTATTCGACACCGCAAGATCATGCCACAGTGGCCGCAGGTGAATGGAGACGTTGAACGCTTCATGAGGAACCTGACAGGGCTCTCAGGATTGGCGTCGAAAAGGGCGATGATGTCGAGCACTGCCTCCAGCAATTCTTAAGTGCATACCGTCAGACGCCACACTGTACAGCACTGTGTGCCCCGGCGCACCTTCTGTTCCGGAAAGTGCCTCGCACAGCATTCTGGCTGACCCTTCCTGGAGTCCACCTGAGATGGATCAAGACGCTACACAAGCCAGAAGATGAGCTACCAATGACAAGGCAAGCCAAGTGCTTCGGGCGCAAACGATGGACATTCAGGTTGGAGACCGAGTCATTGTGAAGGACCGATACCTGGGATGGAAGTATCACACCCTGTATGAGCCTGAGGTATGGGAGGTCATCAATGTGCAAGGAACCATGGTGTCGGCCAAGCACAGGACACGAGTGGTCACAAGAAACGTGTCCTGGTTTAAGAAAGTGTGAGTCAGACTTGAGGTGAAGAGAATGGAGTAGAAGAAGGGGGAGAAGAAATGGTACCACAGAAAACCCCACGAAGCAGTCAGGCAACGGCACCACGACGTCCAGAAGGAGAATCACCAGCTGGTGAAGAACAGATAAACCCGAGTGCAAGCCCCCCGTCATCGGAGGGGACGCTGGAGGGACAGGAGTGGAAAGCAACTCCCGGAGCCAGAGGTATGGTCTTCGGCCGAATCCCGCCCCCAGCCAGAGTAAGAGTAAGAGGCTTGCTGCATGTACAAAAACTGAAGATGCAACATTAAAGATCTCAGCGTCTTAAAGATTGGAAGGATGCCGTGACGGTGCCACCCGGCCCACACGCTACATTGTTTCACACAGGCATGCACCCGGAGGGCGGGCTCGCCCGAAGGCTTAAATAAATGAGCGCTAGGCCGCTCGGGTTCTTTGGCTCACACATATACTACTGTGTGTGTGTCCCTCTATCACTGCTGCGTGATTACGCCAGAAACCCTAGCCTCAGCGCAGCGCGTGTCCAACCAGGCCTGGACACCACAACCCTCTCCCACACACACACACACACACACACGCGCGCGCGCGCGCGTGCACGCACAGTCAAGGTAACAGATGTGATGCGGCCATTGGTTCTTGTAAATATTGTGAGTGGGCTGGAGGTCTGAGCGCAACTCCTCGGTGACCGCGGACCCCTTCGCGGCGCTTCTCAAAGACCAGTATTCGGATGCATTAAGGGACCTGTACGTCACTGGAAATGCTAAGGCTCTAGAGATGCCCCCCCTACTTTCATCAGAACCCCGCTGTTTCCCCCAGCCCTCCCCTCCCCTGCCTTTGAAGACAATGGGGCAATACCACCCCTCGGCATGACCTTGTGTGCCCAGAAGAAGTGCCTTATGGACTGTCTGTGTGTGGGGGGTGCAGCGGGGGCTGCACGAACAGGCCCAGCTCTGTGTCCTGCTGCTCTGCAGTGCGCCCACAAACTACCCACCCCAAAACTACTTGAATACAGTGGCCGAAGTGGGCAGGATCGGCAGGGCACGGCGTGCCCCTACCTCTTTTATTCAATAGATTCCGTTCCCCTACTTTTCCTTTTCAAACCTGCGGCCCAGGACGGCAGAAATGGCCAAAGTCTACAGATAAGGCTCGGCTTTCGTGGCCGTTCAGGGACAGTTTATCAAGAAAGAAGAGGGGCCCCTTCAAAACCAAAGGAGGGGGGCACTGATCAGTGCAAAAAAAGAAAGTCCTTTGGACCAAGCTCCATAAACTACGCGCTTAAGAGGCTGTCACACTGGAGACCTGTGCAAAACCCCACTCCAATCACTCACTCATCCGAACTGGAGATGATTTGACCATATATAATCCACAAGTAAATAAAAACCAGAAAATAATATGGAAAAAACAAGCAAAATATGCAATAAATAATGAATTTATTCACAAAATCATAAATAGAGAAAACCAATGTAATCCTAGGCCTAATATCTAACAATAATCATAGAGGCGATTCATAATTACAATAGATTAACCAAAGACATAAACAATAATAAAAGGAGAGAGTATAAAACAGACAAACAACATATGTCATTAAAAATTTAACATGTCCGTGGTATAACAATGTATTAGGCGCGGAACTTGGTGTTTTTGCAATTTACACTCGTTTCCTCGCCCGTGTTCACGGATTATGTAGATAGAAGGGCGTCAACGCGTTTCGATGGGTACAAAATGAATCCATCTTTCTCAAGACAAATTGATAAACTCTCATGGTTTAAAAGAAAAATATTTAAATAAAACCCATAGGGACTTGCATATAATCGTATAGTGCTCCCTCAACGTGCCTCAATGTTTAATTTCCAAGTCGGGAGAAAATATATGTCGCTCACTTACAATGTGGCAAATGTGGTAAAAGAAAGAAGCCATGATTCAAATGCACTCTTGGAGTGCATTTGAATCATGGCTTCTTTCTTTTAAGAATACATAGTTGTAATTTGAAACGGAACAATTTTATGAAATATATATACACACATGAGCCCCAGGAACTATATAAGAGGATACCACTTAAAAAGAAACGCATTATAAACCAAGTGTGGCCAATAATAATTGATACAGAGGCCACATTGTAAGTGAGCGACATATATTTTCTCCCGACTTGGAAATTAAACATTGAGGCACGTTGAGGGAGCACTATACGATTATATGCAGGTCCCTATGGGTTTTATTTAAATATTTTTCTTTTAAACCATGAGAGTTTATCAATTTGTCTTGAGAAAGATGGATTCATTTTATACCCATCGAAACGCGTCGACGCCCTTCTAACTACATAATCCGTGAACACGGGCGAGGAAACGAGTGTAAATTGCAAAAACACCAAGTTCCGCGCCTAATACATTGTTATACCACGGACATGTTACATTTTTAATGACATATGTTGTTTGTCTGTTTTATACTCTCTCCTTTTATTATTGTTTATGTCTTTGGTTAATTTATTGTAATTATGAATCGCCTCTATCATTATTCTTAGATATTAGGCCTGTGATTACATTGGTTTTCTCTATTTATGATTTTGTGAATAAATTCATTATTTTTTTTTATTTATTTTTTTTTTTTTTGAAAAACCTTTATTGACATTTCGATCATTAACAAGTATGGGCCTAAAACCCCCCAGGGCCGGCCGCTAAGCAATCAGAGCAATAAGGTCAAATATAAGCACATGCGGCACCTCGGTAGCAAAATCTTCATACTAAGATAGTTCGGCCCGGGAGCCGCGCAGGTAGGACACCAGGAGAAAAGGGGTTTTTCATTTTATAATGAAACAAAACAGTAGGATCAGGTGCCAAACAATTTCCCAACAGCGATAAAGGGCAGGCCGCATGATAGACGTTAGCAATAAACAGCAATCAATTGAATCCATGGCGCAAACACAGGAAATGATAGGGAAGAATATCAAAAACAGTTGCGCCTGCAGGCCCCCATACCTAACGCCCAGAGAACCCCCGGAAACTGTGGCACACACGGAGAGGCAACGGTTCACAGCAAAAGAGGCGTACCACGCTGATCCCAGAAAAGAAACAAAAAGAAACGGAGAAGAAAAAGGAGGCCATGGAAAAAGAGAGGAAGACTGAGAAAGAAAAGAGTCCCCCCCCCAACCCCCCCCCCTGCACCTCTGCAAATGAGTATGGCCCCTCCCCCCAGCAGTGTGCCTGTCGCCCTGGAACTAGACCCGAAATATAGAAGAAGCAGGGAAAAAGGAATAAGAAAGAACCCCACCAGGCGGGGGGGTGGAGAAAATATAATAGACTGGAGGAGGGCCTTCAGAACATACCCCCGGCTTCTCCCTCCCGCACCGTAAGGTATCCCAGCAGCAAACAATAAGTAGCACCAAATCGACCATAACAAAAGGGGGAATAGGGAGCATTGCGCACCGAATATGCTAGTAGCTATGTCCTGGGAGTACACAACCATGAGTCCGCCCGTCTACCAGATGACCACCCCGAGGGATCAGCCTCATCCCTGACCACTCCTGGCGATGCTGCCCATGCCTACCCCTCGACCCAGCGCCATGTCCGATGTTCCAAGGTGAAGGGATGTCCCAAAACAACCGGGAAGCGACGCACACAAGTGGGGTGGAGGTCTCAGAATGCCAACACAGTCCGCATCTCGGAGGGACGTCTTTCCCAGTGCTGCCCCAGGATCTGTACTGCACACAAGGACCGGGAGGGCTGAATCATCCAAAGTAGACAGACATTGCTGGTAAAGTCCCTGGGTCACCGGAGGTCGTACACGGGACGAGGCCACCACCTTCCACTCGGAACCACTACCTCCGGAACAGATCAAACCCTCAGTCAGCCGATCATACGGTAGCATACTGTCCGGAGTGTCCGGCTGCGCACTAATCGCAGGGATGGCCGCGACATTATCCTCCTGTGTGCAGTGTAAGAAGTCCCTGTGCAACTGTGGACTAGCATGCCGCCATTGTCCCAACGCTGATGCCACACCGTCGATCTTACTCCCCAAGACCTCGAGGCCACGAGCCAAGGAGAAATGAAGGGCACCAAGGGCCTCAAGGAGGTCGCCGTACCCCAGCACTGCTCCCCGCGGTCGCTCTGCCACACTCCCAAAAGTCACACACTCCCAATCCTGCTGCGACCCGGTGGACAGGATAGTAGGCTGCATCGCAACAAGATGGCCGCCGGGAGAGGCCCGGCTCGTATGGGGGCCGGGACCCAGGGACAAGCACCTCGGGGTCCACGTCGCTGGAGACAGGGGTACGGGGGCAGGTACAAATTCAGCCGTTGCGTGGACTCGGGCAACAGTCGTCTCCACCAAGGACCAGCGGCCGCGAAAATCCGGGAGCAGTCTGCAAGGATCAGGGCGAGCTAGGGGCGGTGTCCGGGCAGCTCACCGTCAAAGGCAGGGGCAAACACCGAAGAGTCTGAGAACTGCACCCCCGGGCATGCCCTCGATCCACTACGCTTCGGCAACGGGAGCGGCCGTGGCGAAATGCAGGCCGGGGGCAGCACCGCTCCGGTGGACCGACTCCACCCAGTCACCACAGGCCGTTGTTGTTAAACTGCCACCCGGCCAAGGCGTCCACTCGAGGTCCCGGCTCCGGGGCCGCACGGGCCGCAAAGTTCATCCGCAAATTTCTCAGGCGGTACAGTAGCCAGAAACCCCGGAGTCACACGATCGGTTGCCACTCTCCTTCACAAACACGATCCCATGGCGCAAGCTGAGGATCTAGTACAGGATATCCGTGCGGGATGCGGAGGTTCACGGAGCCGGGAATCTACGCTGCCGTCTCGATCGCCATCTTGGCTCCTCCCTCATAAATTCATTATTTATTGCATAATTTTTTCCATATTATTTTCTGTTTTTTATTTACTTGTTGATTATATATGGTCAAATCATCTCCAGTTAGGATGAGTGAGTGATTGGAGTGGGGTTTTGCACAGGTCTCCAGTGTGACAGCCTCTTAAGCGCGTAGTTTATGGAGCTTGGTCCAAAGGACTTTCTTTTTTTGCTCCGTTCAGGGCGGGGCCGGACTGGCAGAGACGGAAAGGACTCTGTCGCTTCCTTCCTGCCCAGAGAAGACAGGACAGTGACCACTTCTGCTCTGCGCTGACCGCTGCCCTCCTCTCCCCCCTCTCATCCTCTTATTCCCTCTCTTCTGTCTCGCTCCTCCTCACTCACTGAAAACCGTGACTTCAAGAAACGGTTCTTACCCTCTCTTTCCTCCCTGTGAAATGGATCCCAGAAAGAAAAGCCCCTTTTGGTAGAAATGACCTCTTTTTCTGACATTTTTCTGTTCCAAAGTGCAGCCTCAGGACGGAGAGAAATAAAAGGTGTAAAATATGAAATAAATCCATAACTAAGTAAAGCAAGACAGAGTGGTTGGTTGAAAGTGACCAGATTGATTTTATTCACACCCAAACACATTAGCGCCACTGGGGAACAACCTTTACAACGCAACTTTTACAACGCACTACCATTACAATGAAACTGTTACAACGCGAGTGCATTGACAACGCAGGACATTACAACGCAAGTCTTTACATCGACTTGCACTAGATGGCGTGCTAACATTAAAAATAGTGTAGTTTACTATCCCAACACCTTCCCTACTGTTACGTGGACTGGAGTTGGAATAGTAAATTACACTTTTTTAATGTTAGCACGCCATCTAGTGCAAGTCGATGAAAAGACTTGCGTTGTAATGTCCTGCGTTGTCAATGCACTCGCGTTGTAAAACTTTCGTTGTAACAGCATGCGTTGTAACAGCATGCGCTGTAACGTCATACATCCGCGCCACTTTACAGAGTTTGCCAGTGAAGCACTACTTTTGTTTTCTTGTCTTTCTTTGAACAACATTGTTTTCCTGGGTGTGGGATTGCACCAGCCCTGGAGGTCCTGCGATGCCTGATTGATGAATGGATTGGAAAACACAATGTGTACCACAGCTCTGTGCTCAGGGGTGTGGTCTGTTTAAACCAGACTGCTTACGTTTTTTAAGGACATTAGCAATGGACATTGAAGCGGGTCCTTTCCAGGCCCTGTAGTCATGGCCTTAACTTTTCAGGTAAAAAACCCCACTGATTTCTGAATAGTGAGTGAGAAATCGTTAAGGTAACCATGTTGTTCCTGCTTACATTTCAGAGGCTTTACTTAATCTGGCATTCCCTATGAGTGTCTGCTTTTTCCAGGATGTTCCTGTTTTTTTGGCCGCATATTGCTCTTGCCTAGTGTGTATTTTGAATTGAGTCACTTCCAGGTGTTTATAGCGGGACACAACTGGGTTGTAGTTGAAGGCAGTGCACGTTTCTCTCAGTGGAGCTGTATGGTGTTCGGGGACGGAAAGGATGTGGCACTATGGCCAGAACTGCCGAACTTGAAACTGGGGAACCACGTTCAGCCTTCATGACCAGTCTCCCAGACCACTCTCCTGAGGGATCCCATCTCCATGCTAGATCTCAGAAGGCCCTACTAGACCTTAGAAGGCTTGATGTCTTAGCACAAGCAGGTGTACCCTAGTGGTGTCAATCGTGGGTTAACCTTGAAGGCCTGTCCACCACATTCCATACTGAAGTTCATCTCCACTCTTGCGGGCAGGCCTACGAAGCAGCACACCCTAGAGCAACAGTGGTTCTGTCACTGTGACTCTGTCACTGAGGTCACAGGAACCTTGAGCAGGTTAGGGCGGTGCGAACTGTGTGACCGCACCGGGCACCTTTTTTGGATGGGGGCGTCGTGTTTGCAAGTATATAATATTTTTTTTTAAACTTGCTGCCTCCTTCCTGGCCTCCAGCAATTTTCAGCAACAACAAAAATTTCATAATAACTCCAGTGATTAATGTTCTTCCTGTAGAGCTATCGGAGTTGTGTCGAGTGGAAGGGTTGACTCCTGGAAAGGTAGTGCAGAGGGTTAATGTGCCTGCTGCAAAGAACATGTACCATGCAGAACACAAAGTGCATATAATGTAAATAGGTGAGTGGGTATCTGCTTTTGTGAGAGAGATCCTTTTGTTACTTGCAGTTTATAAGTTAAAATCCTAGCATAGAACAGTGAGCTATTAAACTATACTGCCTACTAGTATGGTTGTCATGTGACTGCTACACCTTCTACTCCTTTGTCTTATGTAACATTTCCTGTACAGTTATTTACACACGTCTAAATGATTCTCTGTGTGGTGTGTGTGATGTAAAGTGCTCTGACGCCCTACACTGGAATGGATGGCGCTGTAAATCAAATTAAATGCATCTGAGAGAGAGTGTGGTTATGGAGACGTGAGGGGCTCTGTTAAAGGGTGGTAGTGAGGGAGTCCATGGTGTAGGTGGTCATTGGGGGCACCAACAAACATTAATGCACGGGGCGCCAGCCCTGCCTTGAGGCCAGTCCGCCTCACCCATTGGTACCTCCATTGGCCTTGTTTCAGCAGTAGTAGCTGCAACGCACCAGGGATCGGCAGTGCAGGATTTGCACGCACACCAAACTAAGTTCACAAACTTCACTGTCTCTCTGCTTCATTCACAAGCACCTCTAACATGTGCTGCCTGCATGGGGGCCACTGGAATTATGCAGCAATGTGGGACAAAATTATGCCGCAGTGTTGACTGAATTATGCAGCAAAAAAAGGCTGCAGCGTAATGCAATATATTTTCTTATACTTTTTAATTTTGACATTTTTACACCCACTCACAGTCTCTGCAAAGATGTTGCCTCATTAGTGCCAGTGCAACATCCAAATACAGCAGTGAGAAAGGTGATCAGTCCACCTCTGCAAAGGGCCGTCCACCTTACAGCAACACAAGTCACGTTTTTAGTAACTTTTGTCCGTATGAGCTACAAAAATGTATTAGTTAAAATTGTCAGAATATGCAGCAGATATTGTGTTTTGTGGCAAATATGGCAGACCCAAAATTATAGAGAAAACATTTGCAAACTAGGATATTTAGCCATTGATGTTTAAACTGCTCTTGTACAAAAAGGGAGACGAAGTGCTGATGACAGAAACTCCCTGGCTCGGAGACGGGAAACAACCTTTACAACGCAGTCATTACATTGCACTACATTTACAACTCAGTCATTACATCGCAACATCCTTTACATCGCTATCACTACAACGCAGCCATTACATTGCATGACACTACAACGCATGACACTACAACGCATGTCACTACAACGCAGGCATTACATCGCATGTCATTACAACGCATACCATTACAACGCATAGTACCCCTACACTAATCAACACTTACCCTACTGTAGCACCCCCTGGAGTTAGAAGAGTAATTTTTACCCCTACACTATCCAACACTTACCTTAAATGCAATGTAATGGTATGCGTTCTAATGGTATGTGTTGTAAAGGTATGATGCGATGTAATGGGATGCTTTATAAGTGTCGGTTAAAAAAAATTGTTGTTGCATGCGATGTAAATGTGTGCATTGAAAAGGATGTTGCGATGTAAAAACTGCGTTGTAAATGTATGCGTTGTAACTTCATACATTCTTCGGAGACAAATTACTTGTACTTCTACTTTTAAGCATATTTGGGACATTCTGTGATAGGAAACATCCCATTTTGTGAATTTATTTTAACATCAATAACTCATATTAAACCTTAAATAATCATGTGTATCCATTGGTTGAATTAAATAACATAAGCCATAACTGGGCAGTGAAATGCCAAAGAAATACTAAAAATTGAGATGTTTGCGCATTCTGGCCACACCTCTGACTCCGCCCACGGATCCAATCCTTGGGTTATTCCGAACCTCTGAGTCTCCGCCACAGTTCCCCTACTTTTTTTCCCCACACTTCGACCACTGCTTGAATATAGTTAATAAACATAGTGCTTTGTCTACAGCCTGCGACTCGAAGCGCGCTGGTGAAAAGGGCACGTGGGGTTTGAGGTATTTGGGCTGCGAGCCTGCTGATAAAAGAGGCATTCGGGAGAAGATAGCGTTGTTTACTCTCCTGGTGTGGTTAATGATTGGAGGGCACGGACAGCAGCCAGGCAGGGGTTCAGTCAGGACACGTGGGCACCATTTGCAGCAGGCAGACGGAGGTACAAAACAAATGCACACCCTAGAACAGGCATGAGTGTGAGACAAGCAAATGTGCACCATTCGCAGCGGGCAGACCGAGGTACAAATCAAATGCACACCCCTGAACAGGCATCAGTGTGACATAAGTGCGTGTGCACCCTTCACAGCAGGAAGTGGTGCAAAAGAAGTGCACACCCCAGAGCAGGCATTAGGGTACAGCAGCCCGTGTGCACTCTTCACAGCAGGCAGACCGGGGTACAAAACTGCACACCCTAGAACAGGCATGAGTGTGACACAACCACGTATGCACCCTTCGCAGCAGGCAGACTGAGGTACAAAACAAATGCACACCCCTGAACAGGCATGAGTGTGACACAACCACGTGTGCACCCTTCGCAGCAGGCAGACTAAGGTACAAAACAAATGCACACCCCAGAACAGACATGAGTGTGACACAAGCAGGTGTGCACCCTTTGCAGCGGGCAGACTGAGGTACAAAACAAATGCACACCCCAGAACATGCATGAGTGTGACACAAGCAGGTGTGCACCCTTTGCAGCGGGCAGACTGAGGTACAAAACAAATGCACACCCCAGAACATGCATGAGTGTGACACAAGCAGGTGTGCACCCTTTGCAGCGGGCAGACTGAGGTACAAAACAAATGCACACCCCAGAACATGCATGAGTGTGACACAAGCAGGTGTGCACCCTTTGCAGCGGGCAGACTGAGGTACAAAACAAATGCACACCCCAGAACAGACATGAGTGTGACATAACCACGTATGCACCCTTCGCAGCAGGCAGACCGGGGCACAAAAATGAACACTCCAGAACAGACAAGAGTGTGACACAGGACGTGTGCACCCTTCACAGCAAGCAGTGTTGTAAAGGAAGTGCACACACCAGAACAGGCATGAGTGTGACACAAGCACATGTGCACCCTTCACAGCAGGCAGAGGTGCAAAAGAAGTGCACTCCCCAGAGAAGGCGTGTAGGAAATTGGTTAACTTGTTGAGGTGGGTGGACCTCTACTCACGCAGAAACCACAATTCCGGTCAGGGTGAAGTCACATGCAAGCCCCAAATTAACCCGTGCTCAACCCTCTGGTAGCTTGGCACAAAATCAGTCAGGGCATAATTTAAAGGCAACGTGTCAAGTATTTATGCAGCACACAAACGGCTATAAGGTGAAAACACAACACAAGCAAAACTCCACACCAATTTAGAAAAATAGAGTAAAATACAACAAAGTATTTGAGGCCAAATCAACACAAATCCAGTAAGAAGAAACAGAGATACGCAATTTTAAAGAGTTCAGATAAGTATAGCGCCTAAAAGCACAAAGCACCACTCATGGTTATCTGGTCATGCGAGACTGGGTGAAAGTCACAAGTTCAGGCCGATTGCGATGACGCACGTGTTGCATACAAGTATCGGGTTAGTCCCACTGAAAAAGTTACCTTTGAAAGTCCAGCGCGAAGAGTTCCTTTTCAGAGGTGCACAGAAGAGTTGAATCTGAGGTTTCACTATTTATCCTTGGTGCCAGCTTTGAAGTCGGAGAAGTTTCTAGATGGTTACATCCCCAGAAGTGCTTAGAATTTCCTGCCTCCTTATCCTCGTCCTAGCCTATCTGGGGATGCAAAAGACTAGTGTGGAACCCTTTGGTGTGTGCTTAGGAACAGCCTTTGTGATGTGCAAGTGTGGTAGGTGACACCGCTGCCCCCTATCAAGTCAGAGATGGCCCATCCTGCCAACACCTATTCCCTCTTGTTGTTGAATGAAGAAAAAGATGACACGATTTCTGCTGGCAAAATAGTACAGACGGTAGTATAGAAAACAGCAAGCGGAAGATCAATCAACTGTAAAGAACTGGAATCTGAGCTTCAACTTACAATGCAATGGACAGCTTCTTTTAACCCCTTGCGTGCCCATGACGGAACCACTCCGTCATGAGCCACGGGCGGCGTGTGCTCATGACGGAGTGGTTCCGTCATGCTGCGGCCGCTCTGCCCACGCATCGCTGATTCCCCGCGGGCGAATTAACGAGTGGGCGGAGTCGTGACGGAACCACTCCGTCATAAGCACAGCTCGCCCTTGACTCATGACGGAGTGGTTCCGTCACGAGCATGGCGGCGCCGCGCTCACCCCGCACCCCCCCAGCGCCGCGGCAGAATTCGCGCAGTTGCCAAGGGGTTAAACATGTTTTATTGTGAATACGTCACTTATTTACATAATCAATGAACATCTGCTAAGCACAACATTGTTATCAAAAGGTATACTTTCTGCAAAAACAGCTAGTCACGTGGTTATGAAAATTCATCCCAGGTGTACATGTTATCATTAGTCATGCATCCACGTCATCGTTACACTACCGGTGACCTTGGTGTGTCTCATACTTGAAGAATAGCGATGCTGTACTCCCAATACATCTGCTGCCTTGCGAGGCTTAACCTCCCACCTATTCGACGTCTCTCAGCTGTCTTACCTACATAGTTTCTCAAATAGGTATTCTAGCAGAGCAGGCAAGTGACCTTCCCTTTCTACTACCTAATTATACTTCTCTATTCTACTGAAGCTCGTTATACCCCGGGACCCGGGACCCTGTCTCCATCTGTGCTCTTTTTTCATCCTTCTACCGAAGACAGTTTAAGCCTGTATTCCTCCTTTAACACATAACACTGAACATGTCTCTCTGCTGGTGTTTTAATTGACATAAGTAGGCCTTCATTTTCTTAATTCATTATAACATTCCCCCCTTTAGTTGATTTTTCAACTACTTCCTCATCTTCCCTAGTGCTTAGAGTCATTGCTGTGTATACATTTTCCTCAACATCCTGCATTTTTATTGACTAATCTAGTAGTGAACATTCCCCCTAACTTCTGACTAACCCTTTTACAACACCCTATCAATACCTGGATGAGACGCAACAGCAACATGTCAAAAACAGGCAACATGGTCTTAAATAGTCTCGACACCGAGTAAGGCACCAAGGAGAACACCCCGCAAACCACTCGTTTGGGGCACCCCCCTCATCTTCTTCCGCAAAGTCTGTATGGCCTCTCTTAATGTTCCATTATTGATGTTGTTGGCAGGGATGTAAGTGCAACAGGCCATGTAAATCTTGGCACATACTCCTCCTTCCATCCCCGTCATTAAGTCTAACACATATCCATGCTGCATAAGCATTACTCTCATGGCTCGCAGTTTTCCTTTGATGGCATTAAAGCCATCCTCAGTGGCATTTATAGCCTTCAATAACTCCCAACGTGTTATCTGCAACCAACATGCAGTTGCTTTTGCTTGAAAGAATGGAAGGATGCTCCCGAAGAAGATTTGGGCGTAATTAAACAGCCTGTGCTCCTGCGGGACGTCTTCCCTGGCTGTAGTACTGTAATACTCTGCAGTTCTCTGCATTCAATGATGATACAACAAAGTCGTTGGATGGCTCATAGGGTGATCATGCAGTTCAGAAATATCGATTCCCGGAATCAATAGCGGAGGAGTGTGCACAGTCACTTACGAACAGAGGCCTTGTCAACCTGAAGAGAGTTGAGTTTAAAGCCATTCTCCACAACTTCAATAAAAATCCTTCAGACTGGAGGTGTTCCATTGCAAGTCGGCATTAAAACTTTGTGACGTTGCAGTTTATTTTCTTTCCCACCGGAACTGTTCCATTACCCCTGAAACACAAAGAGAAAATAATGTTTTTTTTACCTGCTGGAAG
Source organism: Triturus cristatus (assembly GCF_964204655.1). Lineage (NCBI taxonomy): Eukaryota > Metazoa > Chordata > Amphibia > Caudata > Salamandridae > Triturus > Triturus cristatus. The sequence continues at coordinate 29,940,213 of NC_140585.1, read as the reverse complement.
AGTTGTAGGCATTTCTATCCAAGTTAACCCAGCAATATTCTCATCCCACACTGCCTGACACTTTTGTTGTATAGTACTGTGGGTCTTATTCCCTGTCCATAGAGAAAGGGCCCTACACCCAAATGTAGTGCCATGATGCAAGTGATCATGAACGTATACTGACACATTTACTCAGAGATATGCCCTTTACTGACAATCGCGGACCTAGGTATAGCGGAATGATTCTGGCAGAAAAGCGAAGGTCAGGATACCCCTAACAATCCCTGCTACAATATCCCTGCTCTCTAGGTTTCACCCTTTACCTCATTATCCCGATCATGGACATTGCTTCTATCTTCACTGCTAACTCTTCACTGTCAGTTAGAAGGTTCATTACATCTGCTAACTCTTCCTCATATTGTGTAGTGTTTACTAAGAATGTTCCCTGTCTAACCCAGAGTGGTTGCACCTGCGCTCCTATCCTCCAAAGGAAAAGGTGTAACAGACACATGATAATATTTGGCGGTACCCCCTTGGACGAGTGTGACCGATCTGAGTCGGTGGCATGTGGAATCAAAGAGCAAACAAAACAGGAAGCCTTGGCAGTTTGCACACCTATCGCTGTCATATGTTTGTCCCACTCATTATCTAATAAGTCAGCATGAATGCTATGGGATATGTTTTCCTGCTCAGGTACTCCTCTCTGCAAGCGCTTAATACCATTGCATAACCCCATACAGAGGTAAAATACAATTTTAACATAACTGCCTGCATAAGAAGGCATAAGAAGAAAAACAAAAGAGCGATGCATAACTGTCTGCTAGTGAAGTCGACAAAATACAACGCTTGCGCTTTGAAAGGAGACAGCGTTGTTACTCTTGTGTCTCTTTTTTCTCCTCTTGTTCCCTTCTTGTCTTTGGAAGTTCCTGGGCAAGGCAGGATCTAGGCGCACACGGCTCCCGTGAATCCATGGTTTTCGACCATCCACCTTCACTGCAGTGGGAGTACTCATCTTCTGTGGTAAGGGGCTGTCATAAGGAGGATCCTTCCATCTGTGGCAAAATTACGCACATACACCCTCTGGCCAACAGGTATCGAACTGGTCTGCTGGGCTAACGCAGTCTTCTCCTTTTGCAATACCTATTTAGAGAAGAACTTGACAGATTTCATTAACTCAATAAAATAACTCATTTCATCTCTTAAAACCTCAGTTGTCTTATGGGGCATCTGTTTTCTGCTGCCTTAAAGGGGTGGGCATGGGACATCCTGTCACAATTTGATGTGGCATTAAATGGTGATCACTTCCTGACTGATTTCGGAGAGTGTACAAGGCTAGAGGTAGACAATACCGCCTTTATACAAAGTGGTTCTGTGAGGGGGCGACCGGACATGGGCCGGTAACTCACCGTGCCTGTTCCACGGTCAACCACTCTCCTACGTCGGCGACTTGGACCTAATCGAAAGGAAGGAGTTAACAATAACCAACGCCTCCTCCTCACAGGAAGAAGAGCGTTCTCCACGGCAGGACGGCAAATGGATGGTATCGACAAGGGCGGAAGAGGAGGGAATCCCAGGAAGCTGGGGGAGGAAAACCGGAAGACGCTGAGTGTTGGAGGAGCCCAGCTGTGACGGAGAGCGAAGACGCCAAGCCAACGGAAGAAGAGAGCCCAGCTGATGCTAGGAGAGAGGACGAGGACGCCGGGGAAGATGACAACCCCGACGACTGGTGCGAAGACTGGTGGACACCCCCAGGGATCGCCTTCAAGCCGCTGCAACTCAGGAGAGTTGCAGCAGTTGCGCTAGGTGATTTGGGCAGGGGGGAGGAAATCTATGGGTCCGGCATAGAACAACCACAAGAGGAGAGGAGGAGAGGGGTCACAAAGGGACATTTCACTGAGAGTGTGCACTACTTCAATCTTTTTCCTCACGCCTGGATTACCCATAACCTCCGGAGAGGGAGGCTGGGACATGCTTTGGGGGAATATAATCACCCTTTGAAGCCTTGCATGTTGATCTATACCTTATTTCTTTTGAGGTCTCGCCTGACCCAGCGCCTGTGCTGGTCTGGTGAGACTTATTGAGAGGGCTCCAAAAAGTGCTACCAGGCCAGCCTAGAGCTACAGTGCATGTGCGCGGGCGCGCGCACCGCGCTTTAGCGCGATTACTTTAACTTTCGCAGCCGCTTTGATGTTTGATCGCGATCATTTTCAATTTCACGGCCGCACCGCCGCTGGGCATAGCCAATAGGTCTCGCTTTTGGGACCTTATAAGTATTTAGTTATGCAACTGTTGCATGGCTAAACACTTATAAGGTCCCAAAGGCGAGACCTATTGGCTATGCCAATGCTTGTTATTCTTGTTTTCATGGGGTACACGGCCTATTACCTGGGACTAAGGGATAGGCAGAACCGGGCAAAGAGGGAGGGAGGAGATAAAGCGGCACATAGACTTAGTCTTTTTTTGGGCCAGCGCGTTCATACGCCCTTTCATCACTTCTATATCCCTGCACTGTTGGCGTGGTGACGGTATCTTCAGTAGAAGCCCAAGCATAGGGCCAGCGTACTTACCGCTGCTTTCTTCTTTTTGGGGGACTCCGGGGGACGTTGTCCTGTCAGTCTGACAGAAGATACCTGGAGAGGAAAAAGAAGGAGAAGAGTGTCTGTTTGGACCCTCAGGGAATACCCCTGCCATTTCTCTTCTGAAGCATTGCTTCGTATCATTGCAATAAAACTACGCCAAGATTGAGCCGCATCTCAGGCCTCTACGCTTCTTTCTCCGCCCGTCCCTCCCACAGGTACAGAGTTTGCACATTTCATTCTTGAGGAGGCCATTCAGGCGCTCTACTGTTCCTTTAGTTTGGGGATGATAAGCAGATGTCAATTTATGTTTTATTCCTAAGGCGGCGCATATGTGTTGGAATGCTGTGTTAGCAAAATGAGGCCTGTTATCTGAGCGGACGCCACGCCCCATCTCAGGATCACCTCTGTTATCAAAAACTGGCTGCTGCTTTAGCATCATTATGTACACTTAGTCCTGCAGCCATTGTGAGAATGGACAAACAATTATTATAAAATACCTTTAATCGTTACATCTTTCGGTCGTAGATGTAGGTTTTTTAATGGACCTGTTGGGAGTTGGTATTTTTGAGGTGATCACCTTTAAGGTTGGCTTGGGGCGATACTGTTGGATTTAGTAGGATATCCATCGTCCACTGGCACCTTATTGTTGGGCCTGTCCGTCAAAGGCCAAAGTTTATTGCAGTAAATTATGGCATACAATTGAACGATTGACATTTACAACACACCATTCATGTTGGCTTAAAGCACCTTGGACACAGTTCATAAAAGGCCACTCTCTGCGCATCATCCATGGTCGACTTACTATGAAATGATATAAAGAGGAAGCGCAAGTCGATGTCCTGCGACACTATTAAAACCATTTAAATAAGTTAAATAAAGTGGTCATTGGGTTTTACATGGGGTACCAGCTATCAAACGTGTGCCTAAGTGCAAATGCCTAGGTAAGCTATAACTAGTTACCCACTCAGGGCAAATGTACCTTATGGACACCTGACGACTGCCCTGGTCATCAGAAATAGAATGTAAGCACAAGCAGACTGCACAAAGTCTACCTAAAATGTTAAAAACGATATTTTATCCAAATAATTACAATTAGAAGACACCAGGGGATTAACCCTGAGATGTGTGCCAAGTAGGAAGTAGCTACCTCTGTGAACTTTTATAAAGTGAAGGTGCGAATGCGTAATAATGTCTCTCGGCACCCTATCTAGCCAGGAAGGTGCTCTGGGTCGACCATTGCCCCGCTGGTTCTTTTGATACAGGCGACAAGGCATCCTACGTCGCCAGATCCTTCAGCCTCCAACGCCCAACAAGGAGCGACAAAAGCCGACTGCTGGCTGTCACGTATACCTTAGACCCACTGCCTTCTCCAAATCCAGCAGGCCTTGCAATCTTCCAAGCAGTGTGTACATATAAAGCAGCGGTCTGGCCAATCTCTGTTGGATCCGCTCTATAGCACGACAGAAGAGCTGCTCTGCGGCATCTCGGTTACATTCTAGAAACACAGGACTTTCAACAAGATCTCACACCGCAGCATCAACGCCACCTTGTCTCAGGGCCCTCAAAAGCCAAGGGACACACTTCAGATACAGCTCCTGTGGCGTTGCCCCATGGCTTAGTAAACGCCGCTCATGGAGGGTTCCTGATCTGAACATAAGGTATAATAAGCCCTTTTCTCAGGGAGGGACAACAGATTCAACAAGCATTTGCAATGCAATAGGCCTCACACTTACGAGACTTTGAGCTATTGGCATTGTAAATGACAATGTCTTTGATGTGTGTTGTTTTTAAAACAGATAAATAAAAGGCATTCTATTTACAATACAAGTACATCAACAACAAAAGAGTGAACAAAGTAAGGAGCAAAATAGGAGTAACAGCGTGAGCAAAAAGTTGTGTTTTTAAGAGAACCCTCACTCACCAACCTGGTTGGTGACATGCTTCATCATCGGGTTCCACCAGAGAGGCCGAATGCCTCTCTGGTGTGCTACAACGCCTGAACTACAGCGGAGCTGGTTTTTGATGGAAAGGGGAGTGAAAAATTTAAAAGGTGAGTGGTTTTAACCAATAACCAATTTAATTCTGGCAAACCAAATACCGAACTAAAAACAAGTGGGTTGGACAGAAGCCGGCCAATTAGGTGGGACACGGCTTATCCAAAAGGGGGGAAGGTCAACATGTTTCTGCTTAATGAGCCCAGTCGGCTAAGCATTCATCAGGACCATAGGGAACACCACGGCGGTATGCACACGCTAAGGTGCACCCAGACCAGTGGTGTGTTTGAGCGGTAAGACTCACTGTTTTACCGCAAGAGCCATCCTGTAATTAAGGGGCTAGTAACGCCTGTAAAGGGAAAAACAGACATAACACACATAAAGACATATACAGATAGACACATTGTGTCACTTGAATATCTTATGCTTTACGTGATTCAGGTGAACACAATTGGTAGGCCCATGCTGTGAAGGGGGAGTGGGTGTCAAATAACGTTAAGTGGTTATCAAGACTCCCACACAAAAAGAGTGGTGCTCTGTGTGAGCTGTGGGACCTGTACTTTTATCAGCGTGTTTTCGTAGTGGTCCTGCGCACAAGTTGTGTCAGTGAAGTCAATAAAACAATGTATTGACTAGCCGGCCAGCGATGTGCTGTCGGCGTAGGCTGTAGTAGCCGTAGTGCTTGCCTTTAAAAATATATACATATATACATATAGCGGACTCGTGCAAGTGGAGTACATGCTGAAATGAGCACACATGGTGTTTGCCAGGCGCCGTTGCTCCAGTGCATGACTATCAATTTGGTATTTAAAAACAACAACAACATGGAAAAAAGGGGGCTGAACTCTTACTCAGTAAACCAGTATTTGTTGCGTCATGGGTCCGAGGGGGGGGTAGTGAGCTATAGTATCTATGGGAGTAGATAAATAAGAGAACCTTGTTGGTCTGGGTACTCGTAAGAGAAACTCACTGGGACCAGAGGGACGCGATGGTAAAGGGAAACTACTTACTTCCATGCTCGCACACTCCCGCAAGGTACCTGGATCAGTCCTGCTCGGCCCGGATCTTGGTGAGTATGGAGTGAGAGCCGGAATAAATACAAATGCAAACCTATCACGTGATGCGGAGACGCGTGTCACGTGATAGCAACAGCGTCCGTAAACGCGTGACATCATCAACAGGTGCGTGTGTTAGCGGCCGAGCCCTCAGACCTAGTCCCATTAGGATTGGTTGACTAAGATGTGGTGGGCTGAAGTAGGATATGCTAGTTTTTACAGGGAGCATGACAAATAATGGCGAAAATACTTCGTCATGATTATTTATGTTTGAAAATAGTCGGTGATTATTGACTACTTAAACATGCCACTTAATGCCTGAAAACTGTTCAAAAGAATTACACTTTACGGGTGGATCCCCTAAGTGAAAACTGGTTTCAAGAGGAAATTAACGAGAGGCGCTTTGTGTATTGTATCTATTGGTGACCCACTGCATTGGTCAGTTCCAATGAGAAACACAACAGAGGGGGTCTAAAGAAATCCTAGGCAGTGCTACAAAGAGGCCATCAAGGTGTTAGTCCTAATGGTGGAAATCAACCCATATTTCAATTCTTCAAGACGGAGTTCCACGGGATGTTATCATTAAGACCTGTGAGGTGAGTAGAAAGGCGATAGACCCACCTTTGCTCTTTTTCAAAGAGTAGCTGCTGAGTATTTTGTCCTGGTTTCAATTTTTCAATGATTGACCAGGTCATATCGTTCGTGGTGTGATTGGCCAAAAGAAAATGTTCTGTCAATTTTGTGCTTAGTTTTCGACAGCGAATGGTACTGCGATGTTCGCATATGCGCTGCTTAATTTTCCTCCCTGTCATCCCGACGTATCTTAGTCCGCATGGACAGGTGATGAGGTAAACCACGTCTGTAGAATTGCAGTTTGTGTGCGTTCTCTGCACCCATTGTTTCCCTGGTTCAAGTTCAAGGTGTTTCGAGGGGGAAGTCAGGTGGCAGACGCTACATGAGCCGCAAGGGTAGTGACCAACAATAGGAGGGAGGCCCCACGCACTAGTAATAGACTGGTTTTGATCTTTGTCTGATATCTTAGGGCGAGTGTGGACCAAGGCATCCTTTAAACTCCTTGCTCTTTTGTAAGAGAATAAAGGTTTATCCCAGTTGTGCTTGTTGCTCGTCAGGATATTCCAGTGCTTCTTAATGGACTTGCTGACTGCGTTTGATGCTGCATTGAAAGTTGTTACACAAGTGAGAGGTAAGGAATCCTGATCATCTCTCACATGGTCTTCTAGTAGAGCGTCTCGATTTTGATTCCGGGCCCGCTTGTTGCTCCTGGAAAGGATTCTGTCAGGGTAACCCCGAAATTTCAATTTCGATGTAAGCTCTTGTGCTTGTTTCTTGTATGTAGACACTTCGCTACAGTTCCGTCGGAGACGCAAAAATTGCCCAAAGGGGAGGTTTTCCCTAAGAGGGCGAGGGTGGTAGCTGGAAAAGTGTAACAGATTATTCTTTGCCGTCGGTTTATGGTGAGTTCTGGTTTGGAGGGTATCACCTGTTCTGGTGATTACCACATCAAGGAAGATCATCTCATCCTTGTCATGTGTGTGGGTGAATCTGAGATGGGGATCGCAAGTATTTATCCATCCAAAGAAATCTCTGAGGCGGTCCTCAGAGCCCTGCCAAATGATCAGCACATCGTCAATGTACCTTTTCCAAAAGAAGAGGCTTGACAGAAAAGGGTTGTTGGGATCCAAAATGAATTTTCTTTCGAAGTCAAAAACATACAACCCGGCTACCGAAGGCGCAAAAGTGCTGCCCATTGAAGTTCCTGTGATTTGTTGAAAAAGGTCACCCTTATATTCGAAGAAGTTCCTCTTCAGTGCGAGAGTGGCACAGCTGACAATGAATTCTCGCGGGGTCGTGTAGTTCCAAACACTGGACTCAAGGGTGTGTCTCACGACATTGATGGTGTCATCCTGCGGGATGCAGGTGTACAAACTTTCGATATCCATTGTCACAAGGAAGGATACACCTTCCGGGAGAACCATCCCTTGGAGTAGTGATAACAGACTTTTGGTGTCTTTCAGATAGGTGCTTGTTGATTGAATCAGTGGTTTCAGAAAGAAATCACAGTAACGTGACAGGGGTTCCAGCAATGAGCCAATCCCTGACACAATGGGTCGGCCAGGGGGTGGTATCTTGTTCTTGTGCGTTTTTGGTAGGGTATAGAAATAAGGGATCTTGCCCTCACTAGTAGTGAGGAAAGTCGCTTCTTGTTTGGTAATATCGCCATTAGTTTCGGCGTCATTAATCAAATCATTCTATTTACAATGCCAATAGCTTAAACTCTTGCAAATGTGAGACATTTCGCATTGCACATGTGTGCTATAAACATTTTTAAAAAGCTTTAGGAGAGAGCGTGTCCTGCCTGCAACAGCAGGCAGGACAAAGCCATTTGAGAAAATAGTGCTTGGTGGCTGAAATTAAAGCCTACGGAGCAACAACACGCGTAACAGAGTATGTCGGAATGGGAGGTTACAAAAGGAGACAAGGCGGTACTAAGGGAGGACTTCTAAGCCTTGTGACCAATGAACAGCCACAGTTTTCAATGGACTATAACACGAGCCAATTAAAAATCTGGACCGAGCTTCAAGTCCCTACCTCAGCACAGCATGCCTTGCAGAGCAGCGCATGTGCTGCCCAGGCTCGACCTAAAACCCCTAAAACTCACCCTGCTTCTGCACCCCATATCTTCCAGAAGGGAGCCAGCCATCTTCACTTCTACTCCTTTACCCCTGCAAAACCTCTGCAACTCGCCCTGCCTCTGCACCCCATGTCTCCCAGAAGGGAGCCAGCCTTCTTCACTTCTACTCCTGTACCCTGCAAAACCTCTGCAACTCGCCCTGCCTCTGCACCCCATATCTCCCAGAAAGGGAGCCAGCCTTCTTCACTTCTACTCCTGTACCCCTGCAAAACCTCTGCAACTCGCCCTGCTTCTGCACCCCATATCTCCCAGAAGGGAGCCAGCCTTCTTCACCTCTACTCCTGTACCCTGCAAAACCTCTGCAACTCGCCCTGCCTCTGCACCCCATATCTCCCAGAAAGGGAGCCAGCCTTCTTCACCTCTACTCCTGTACCCTGCAAAACCTCTGCAACTCGCCCTGCCTCTGCACCCCATATCTCCCAGAAGGGACCCAGCCTTCTTCACTTATACTCCTGTACCCTGCAACACCTCTGCAACTCACCCTGCCTCTGCACCCCATATCTCCCAGAAGGGAGCCTGCCTTCTTCACTTCTACTCCTTTACCCCTGCAAAACCTCTACAACTCACCCTGCCTCTGCACCCCATATCTCCCAGAAAGGGAGCCAGCCTTCTTCACTTCTACTCCCTTACCCCTGCAAAACCTCTACAACTCACCCTGCCTCTGCACCCCATATCTCCCAGAAAGGGACCCAGCCTTCTTCACTTATACTCCCTTACCCCTGCAAAACCTCTGAAACTCGCCCTGCTCCTGCACCCCATATCTCCCAGAAAGGGAGCCAGCCTTCTTCACCTCTACTCCTGTACCCCTGCAACACCTCTACAACTCACCCTGCCTCTGCACCCCATATCTCCCAGAAGGGAGCCTGCCTTCTTCACTTCTACTCCTTTACCCCCGCAAAACCTCTGCAACTCGCCCTGCCTCTGCACCCCATATCTCCCAGAAAGGGAGCCAGCCTTCTTCACCTCTACTCCTGTACCCGGCAAAACCTCTGCAGCTCGCCCTGCCTCTGCACCCCATATCTCCCAGAAAGGGAGCCAGCCTTCTTCACTTCTACTCCTGTACCCGGCAAAACCTCTGCAGCTCGCCCTGCCTCTGCACCCCATATCTCCCAGAAAGGGAGCCAGCCTTCGTCACCTCTACTCCTGTACCCCTGCAACACCTCTACAACTCACCCTGCCTCTGTACCCCATATCTCCCAGAAAGGGAGCCAGCCTTCGTCACCTCTACCCCTTTACCCCTGCAACACCTCTACAACTCGCCCTGCCTCTGCACCCCATATCTCCCAGAAAGGGAGCCAGCCTTCTTCACTTCCACTCCTGTACCCCTGCAAAACCTCTGCAACTCACCCTGCCTCTGCACCCCATATCTCCCAGAAGGGAGCCAGCCTTCTTCACCTCTACTCCTGTACCCTGCAAAACCTCTGCAACTCGCCCTGCCTCTGCACCCCATATCTCCCAGAAAGGGAGCCAGCCTTCGTCACTTCTACTCCTTTCCCCCTGCAAAACCTCTGCAACTCGCCCTGCCTCTGCACCCCATATCTCCCAGAAAGGGAGCCAGCCTTCTTCACCTCTACTCCTGTACCCTGCAAAACCTCTGCAACTCGCCCTGCCTCTGCACCCCATATCTCCCAGAAAGAGAGCCAGCCTTCTTCACCTCTACCCCTTTACCCCTGCAACACCTCTACAACTCGCCCTGCCTCTGCACCCCATATCTCCCAGAAAGGGAGCCAGCCTTCTTCACCTCTACTCCTGTACCCTGCAAAACCTCTGCAACTCGCCCTTCCTCTGCACCCCATATCTCCAAGAAGGGAGCCAGCCTTCTTCACTTCTACTCCTTTACCCCTGCAAAACCTCTGCAGCTCACCCTGCTTCTGCACCCCATATCTCCCAGAGGGGACCCAGCCTTCTTCACTTCTACCCCTTTACCCCTGCAAAACCTCTGAAACTCGCCCTGCTCCTGCACCCCATATCTCCCAGAAAGGGAGCCAGCCTTCGTCACCTCTACTCCTGTACCCCTGCAACACCTCTACAACTCACCCTGCCTCTGCACCCCATATCTCCCAGAAGGGAGCCAGCCTTCTTCACTTCTACTCCTGTACCCTGCAAAACCTCTGCAACTCGCCCTGCCTCTGCACCCCATATCTCCCAGAAGGGAGCCAGCCTTCTTCACTTCTACTCCTTTACCCCCGCAAAACCTCTGCAACTCGCCCTGCCTCTGCACCCCATATCTCCCAGAAGGGAGCCAGCCTTCTTCACTTCTACTCCTGTACCCCTGCAAAACCTCTACAGCTCGCCCCGCCTCTGCACCCCATATCTCCCAGAAGGGAGCCAGCCTTCTTCACTTATACTCCTGTACCCCTGCAAAACCTCTACAACTCACCCTGCCTCTGCACCCCATATCTCCCAGAAAGGGAGCCAGCTTTCTTCACTTCCACTCCTGTACCCTGCAAAACCTCTGCAACTCACCCTGCCTCTGCACCCCATATCTCCCAGAAAGGGAGCCAGCCTTCTTCACTTCCACTCCTGTACCCCTGCAAAACCTCTGCAGCTCGCCCTGCTTCTGCACCCCATATCTCGCAGAGAGGGAGCCAGCCTTCTTCACTTATACTCCTGTACCCTGCAACACCTCTGCAACTCACCCTGCCTCTGCACCCCATATCTCACAGAAGGGAGCCTGCCTTCTTCACTTCTACTCCTGTACCCCTGCAAAACATCTGCAACTCGCCCTGCCTCTGCACCCCATATCTCCCAGAAAGGGAGCCAGCCTTCTTCACCTCTACTCCTGTACCCCTGCAACACCTCTACAACTCACCCTGCCTCTGCACCCCATATCTCCCAGAAAGGGAGCCAGCCTTCGTCACCTCTACTCCTGTACCCCTGCAACACCTCTACAACTCACCCTGCCTCTGCACCCCATATCTCCCAGAAAGGGACCCAGCCTTCTTCACTTCTACTCCTTTACCCCTGCAAAACCTCTACAGCTCGCCCCGCCTCTGCACCCCATATCTCCCAGAAGGGAGCCAGCCTTCTTCACTTATACTCCTGTACCCCTGCAACACCTCTACAACTCACCCTGCCTCTGCACCCCATATCTCCCAGAAGGGAGCCAGCCTTCTTCACCTCTACTCCTTTACCCCCGCAAAACCTCTGCAACTCGCCCTGCCTCTGCACCCCATATCTCCCAGAAAGGGAGCCAGCCTTCGTCACTTCTACTCCTGTACCCCTGCAAAACCTCTGAAACTCACCCTGCCTCTGCACCCCATATCTCCCAGAAGGGACCCAGCCTTATTCACTTCTACCCCTGTACCCTGCAAAACCTCTGAAACTCACCCTGCCTCTGCACCCCATATCTCCCAGAAAGGGAGCCAGCCCTCTTCACTTCTACTCCTGTACCCCTGCAAAACCTCTGCAACTCGCCCTGCTCCTGCACCCCATATCTCCCAGAAAGGGAGCCAGCCTTCGTCACTTCTACCCCCTGTACCCTGCCTCAGTGCTCACCGCCTGCAGGATTGACGCCTCTCCTTGGCTTCAGCTTCCACCCTCCTCCCTGCCCCGCTGAATCCTTCTGTCCACGCGGCTGCCGCTGTATTACCATGCCACGGATGCCCCTCTCTGCTGCTGCCCCTCTCTGCACCTAGAGCGCCATCTTTCACTATCACTTTGCCCGTGAAGAGACACATTGCGCACATAGAGACATCCAAAAATATTTTTTGAGGAACAAGGGGATTAGAAGTCAGGCAGAGCTTTTTGGGGTTTCCTTCGAGTCTCCCCTCCTCTAAATCAGGTCCACTTAAAAGATTGCCCTCAGCTGGATATCAGGAATAATTCCAGCAGCCTCAGGACCTGGTTCAAGGGCTCCATGGGACGAGCGGCTTTCCCTCTCCACCCACATACGCTTGCAGTAAACAGCGTGGCATGGCCCTTAACTCAGAGATCTATTCCTGGGACTGGCAAGCCCTTGGCTTTCCGTGCCCTCAGAATCAGCGCCCCCCACTTGTGACCTAGTGAACTAGAGGGAACGCTGAGCCAGGAGACATCTTTTCCTCACAGCCTCCCTTGGAACAATTCATGTGCCTTTGGGGAATAACTTTGTGACCTTATTCGTCTGCTTCCTAGTAGGCAGGATTGGGAGGGTTTAGAATCAGTGTAAACCCTGCCAGGGGGCGTGTGAGTGAATAATGGACCGGGTATTACCTGGGAAGGGAGAGGTGCCAAGTCTCGTGGTAAATTCACCATCGTGTAATTTGATGGGAGACGCAGAGAGGTTGCATTAAGTTGCAGTGCAGTTCAGCCTTGGGTGCCCTACTTTACCAAACTGAGCCTGGGCAATGAGAGGAGAGGTAGCCTCAGGGCACAGTTCAAGGGCAGTGCCCAGCATGGCTGGTGTTGGCACACTGATGCCTGTTTGCTTCTCAATAGATGAGTTATTATTGTTTTTTAGAGTTTGTCATAGTGCTAGCTGGACCCGAAGGTAACAGAGAGCCTTATATGTTATGTGATGACGTTTACAAGAGGTACATGGGGACCCATAAGTCATAGATGAGAAATACAGCATTAAGTAGTTCTAAAGTCACACAAGTGCAACAAAAGGGCGCATTGAGGCATGGCATCGGGGACAGACTATCTCAGGCCGGCGAAGCTAAAAGACTGGCTTAGGCAGCGGGCAGCAGTCATTTTAATGTTAATAATGTATATTCAGACTCCTGCTCCCCCGTTGTTAGACTTATTCAGTGCTGTGGCATTTAAAGTCATTCTCACTTGTTGGAAAGATAACTCTAAACTATCCCCTCTTCATTGGTGGAATTATATCTGTGATGAACATAGAATTGCAACTATCCCTCCATCCTCCATTCACGTACAAATTAAATCCGACCTATTATGGCTACCTTTCACATCCTTCCTATCATCAACTCTATAGCCCCTATCTACTCTTAGCATCTTGCTCTTCTTCCTTTTCTCTCTGTTCTCTTCCTTCCCTTTACTTCTCTTTTCTCTCTCTATCTATACTTTTCCTCTTTCCTCTTTTCTCTCTCCTTTTTGATAAAATTTTTTTGCTCTTCTATTTAAAATAGTATCTACACTTTACTATCTTTTTAGGAGTTTTGTATTTCTCTGTTATTTCCTATGCCTTATCTTCTTAATGCCTGTTCTTCGCAAATTTTTAGGTTTTTTTTTTTTTATTTTGTATACTGTTTACATTATGTTTCCTCCTCTCGTAGTTTGACCCTATTGTTTAGTCATTTTATATATTTGCTGGCATGTTTTACAATTTACTTACTCCTTCTGGCTAAATTTGTATTTGTTCTCTTGTGTGCTTTTATCTTCAATAAAAATTATTTAACTAAAAAAAATAATGTATATTCAGTTTTATTAATTAAGTGTTGTGGTTTGTCTATCTAAATTCGCAAGACAGCGCCACCTTGTGAAAGACTCTCACACGCGCCAATGTTGACAGTTAAGTCCCGTGCCGAGCACCGGAAACCACTGGCTCAAATTAAGCACAGGGCTTGAGTGTGGTGGGCCCTCTCCTTGTAGCAGAAACACTCCGCTGTCCAGCTTCAAGCATTCACTCCAGTGACCATGTTCCATTCAGCTGTTGTGGAGAGAAGGGCACAGTCATGGGTCAGGCAATATTTGGCTTCCTTACCAGAGTTTGAAAACCAAAAACTGGGGCATTTCATAAACATAGAAGCAGGACTACAATTTCACATGCAGGAATGGGTACAGAGTGACTTAAAAGACAGAGGTCACTATGGAAAAAAAAGACAACCGGGCACTCGAGGGGGCGGAATTAAGTGCACCTTTCACCCAGAGTTGTATCTGTGTTTATTAAACTGGTTTCTGAAAAGGCCGGTAGCTATCCTGCACCGGAACGCATCAGAGCTTGCTTCCTCTGTATTCGACTGCCCCCCTCTAGAAATCAGGACATTTGCTTTAATTCGGTGAAACCTGCTGAGACGGGAATCCCTGGACCCCTCCAGCAGATTGAGGACCGCTGGTCGCCCTAATATTTGCACACAGCCGACAGGCAGTCTTGCTGGCCTGGGGGCACTCACACACATGTCGGACTCAAGCCTGGAAGGCAGGCAGGACCACTGCGAGTCTGACGTTTCAGTTCTGTTTCTGTAAGGCAGTTGGGGCTGGGCGAGAGTCAGTCTATGCCAGGCTGCCAGCCTGATCTAGAAGAGGGGGGGGGAGCCGCCCTTGTCTGTTTTGGATGCTTCACGTGGCCTGTAGCCACGCCCCCAGCAATAACCAGCCACGCCCTGGTCACTGTGAGAGCCCGGGGACAGGTGAGACATTAACAGGGATGAAAGGCAATGTTATCACTTCCACCCCAAAGAACAAACGAACAGCAGGACAACCAGGGACAACCCCGGGGTAATAAAAAGACACCGCACGGTCCCACCACCAGATAACAAAGAGACAACAGCCGTGACGGGACAGAGAGAATACCCCCGAAGGAGCAGGGCTTTCAGAGCCGCGAATGGCTACCTCGTGCCATCTCCTCTCTAGACAGGGATGACTCGTTTTTCTTCGATAAACAGGGTTTGTGGTTCGATTCGCTGCCTGTCGCTTCTGAATTCAGCTCATGTGAAACATGCTACGGGCGGAGGTCTGCAGTGCCAGTATACAAGGAAAGGCCGCACAATACACACTGCTATATACATGTCCATGCCCCAATATTCTTTTTATTATTCAAAAAAGACATTTATAACGAAGACACGATGGGGAATTTTTATTTTAAAATAATACGATCCGACTTGTGAATTGTAGGTGAATTAAAACGGTGCCCTGATGCACAGGCCGACGCGGTGATTCCACCCTCTGAAACCAAACTCAGAAACAGGCTCAGCCATGAGCGGCTGAAACGTGTCCACTACAGGCAGAGCAGGCAGCCCTCGCCGGGCACTGGTCTTAATCGCACAGTAAAGGGCGCACCTGCGGTTCCAGCGGCTGCACTCCTGTAAAACGCACTGACAAGGTCTCTTTGTGCTGTGCATCGCAGAGCAGCTGCCGTCTGATGACGCAGGCGTTACCCCATAAAAACACGCCTTGTGTTGGGGACCAAAGTTCCATCACACACTGACTTTTGTGCTGGAAATCGATGTTACATGCTCCTAAACACAGAATTATAGAATATATTATTCAATCAATCATGGGTTTGTTAAGCACGACTACTCACCCGAAACGGTCTCGAGGCGCTGGGGGGGGGGGGGGGGACCACGGCGTAGGAGAGCTGGGCTGATCGTAGGGCCCTTTGGGGTGCGTGAAATGTGAGTCGGCTATTCAGGTAGGCTGCTCCGGTGTTGTGGAGGGCTTTGTGTGCGTGGGTGAGAATCTTGAAGGTGATTCTTGCCTCGATGGGGAGACAGTGGAGAGTGCGTAGGTGCTGGGAGATGTGGCAGTATCTTGGCAGGTTGAGGATTAGTCTGGCGGCGGCGTTCTGGATGTTTTGAAGTTTGCTGTGAGGTTTTTGTTTATTCCGGCGTAGATTGCGTTGCCGTAGTCGAGTCTGCTGGTGACAAGGGCCTGGATGACGTTTTTTCTGTGCTCGAGGGGGATCCATTTGAAGGTCTTGCGTAGGAGGCAGAGGGTGTGGAAGCAGGAGGATGCAAAGGAGTTGATCTGGCGGTCCATTTTGAGTTCGGAGTCCAGGATGATTCCAAGGTTGCATGCGTGGTCCGTGGGGGTGGGCGGGCTTCCAAAGGCGGGGGGGGGGCCACCAGGTGTAGTTCCAGGCGTCAGTGTGTGGGCCCATGATGAGTACTTCTGTTTTGTCCGTGTTGAGTTGTAGACAGCTGCTCTTCATCCATTTGGCGACTGCTTCCATGCCTTCTTGAAAGTTGTCTTTCGCTGAATTGGGTTCGTTGGATAGAGAGACGCTCCCACGCAGTGCCTAAAATGGAAATGCTACCGTGCATATACTCCTTATGACCTGCACTGTCCCCTTAAGAGTATTGCACTCCTGCTCAGAAGGGCTGGTACTGTCCATTTTAAAATCAATCCGTGCAGTACCCACGCACTGCCAGTGCGTCTGTTTATGCACAATGTCAATCCTCGCCACAGACTCACCATTGAGACACACCTCCAGCTGCAACAAGCTGTGCTCCGTACGTGTGAATGTGCTGCTTCTGAATGAGTGGCAAGTGAAACCTGATAAGCGCGCTCACCTCGGGCAGCCAGTCACCCAGCAACCTCCGCCTCCTAACTGGCCATGAAGGACATGGGGCCGGCCCATATTCTGCGGCCGAAAATCAAATAAATAAAAATGATTAAAGGCGTGTGACCGCTTGAAAGCAGACCGCGCTGTGAATTAAAAAACAAAAAAACTATTATAGACGCGTGGCCACTTGAAAGCGGACCACGCCCTAAATGAAATAAGCATTTGCAATGCAATAGGACTCGCATTTACGCGAGACCTATTGCATTGCAAATGTCCGTACAGTGTGACACTTGAAGTAAAGGGGCTATTAGCCACGGAAGGATACAAATGACGACATGGCATCATAAGGCGGGACTTAACAAACCTCATTATCAATCAGAAGACAGAATTGACGAAGGACAAACACAGAAGCCAATGAAAATTATGGGCGGAGAGTGAGAGCAGCTTGTCTCCCTATACTGGACACCTGCATGCCTCGCAGAGCGAGCAGCGCATGTGCGCTGCCGCTAAAGCTCGACCTAAAAACGGCTCCCTTTGTGGATCAGATTTTACTTCCAGATAGTTAGTCGGGAGACTACCTTTCCTTGCCACTTGCTAAGGCACACGCATGCCTATTATTTCTTTTTAACAATTTCTAAGGTTGTATTATTCGTTAGCCCATTAGCCCATTGCTTAACACCACCAATATGTTAGGATATTCCTAACACGTTTAAACCATGGTAAACTCTTATAATTATTGTATCGTCTCAGTTCCTGCTGGGCCATCCTATATCTGGCAAGAGATGGATTGGACCCAGGATCTTATAGGGGCAAATGCTATAACATCCTCCGATCCGGGAAGCCCCAGCTCAGCTCTTAACACAGTCATAGGAGTACCGGGACCCAGGTTTAATATGCGTTGCAAGAGGATGTTCTCCAGCCTTTGGAGGGCCTGAACTTTTGAATAACCCCAGATTTCAGTACTACAGGAGCAGGCAACCAGCGCCTTTCTCTAGAAGGCTGGTTTAATGAGTCTCTTGCTGCATGAGTTTGCAAGACATACGATTGCGCAGGTGTTTTGTGTCAAAGGTATTTTCGACTCCTCCAGATGAGCTATCCAATGTAAGTGCTCATCTATTCGGATGCATAGGTAGTTGTACATTTTGACGCGCTCAATAGGTTTACCCTAGATCCTGAATGGACACAGTAACTTTGATTTGAGATTAATTATTATATATTTGTTTTTTTTCCATATTGATTGTTAGATTCCGTTCCATACAAATACCTCGAAGACTTCCAAAAGTCGATGCGTTGATTTTTCTGTATGAGCCGAAATTACTGCAAACAGCCGGATCGGAATATGCTCTTTATCCAACGACAGAACATCAAGACGAGGCTCCTAAGAGACTGCCCAGTGCCATTGATGTCCATGTTAAATGAATCTGGGGCAAGTACGCAACCCTGTCTAACGCCAATGCGTATCTCAAACTTCTGCATGCATTCACCTTTTACTCCACTTCTTACCCTGGAGTGATTGCCGCAGGGCGGATCCTTCAGGAAACTCAAATAGCTGCTTGTGAAGACTCAGCAGGACTGAGTGGTCGAGAGAATCGATGCTGTTTTTAGGTCTGTGAAGACCAAGAGGAGTGGGGAGTTTCGCAGGGCCACGTACTTTATACAGATCATGTACAACCTCACGGCCTGGTCTACTGAACTTTGACCTTTTCAGAACCCAATACATAGGAAGGAAAGGAGCAGGTGTCCCAGAGTCTGCCCGCCCTTGAGCAATAGGTAGAATTAGAGGGTTCAGATGTTCTTAAAAATGAGGGACCCCTAATCCTTTGAAATGTAGTCCATAAGGAGATTAAGGGCAGAGCGGAGCTGCTGCGTGGTACGTTGTTTTGTGGTTCCAATGTGTTCAAAGAATCAGTAGTCCTGGATTAGTGCATTTTGATTTTTTTATTTCGGTCCTGGACCGTCTGTTACATTCTGTCAGGACTATTTATTGATTACAGAAACCGCTTAAATATCAGCCTCTCCATCGAAGTCACTCTGTGTCACTCCTCCCCACGCCTTGAGAAAGCCCCAGGCCTGTGTGCCAAGAGGGGGCGAAACACGTGCTGGCTGCCTTCTATATATTACGGTTCTGAATTTGGAACCTGAAATACCTGTAATGAAAAATTACGATGCACTAGTCCAGGACTACTGATTCTTTGAATACATTGAACCACAAGACAACACATCATACAGTAACTCAGCTCTGTCCTTTATCACCTTATAGACTACTTTTCAGAACCCGGCCTGAAGATTAGATAAAGCATTGTTCTCCTCCATCCAGGTCTCAAGTCGCGACATAAAATAATTTCCCAAACATTTTCCTGACTCCGTCGAAGAGGGAAATTGGCTGATAATTGAAGGGGGTCATCTCTCCCCCCCTTCTTAGGATTGGCACAATTATAGAAAACTTCCAAGATTCTGGAACCAGACCAAGAGTCATTACAGTATTAAATAATGCTGTAAAAGGTCCGATGCACAAGTCCTGACTGTTTTTAAACACGTCGACCGGAATTTCATCAGGGCCTGGCGCTTTACCTGATTTCTGAGTCTGAATAGCTTCAGCCATCTCCATCTGGTTAAAGAGACCTCCTGCATACCGCAGCTGTAGAGTGCAATGTCTACTAAGTGCTTCCCTTTGTCCTCCTTGTTGGACAGGCCACATGAAGGGCTTGCTCCCTCCCCGCATGACAGGGCCCAAGCCTCCGGCCCTCCAGGTGTTACCCACAAGAACAACCCGCACCCCGTCTCCCGACGGAACTCCTGCCCCCGGACATCCATGTATCATGGGGCCAAACCACTACCGGCTCCCCCGGCCGGACCAGCCGCCATCTTGGACACTGCACCACGAGGCCGCGTGGCCTCAGCTCGACCCTAACCCTGGGCCTGACCAGGCCCCGACATCCCGGCACCACCATCCACCCAGGAGGTGAACGGACCACTTGGCAGGTCAATGGGAGAAAGAAGTGTCGATGGCTCTCCCCCGCCAGGTGCCGATCGCCCTCCAGCTCCCCCGGGCGCTGGCTCCACCCCCCTGCTGGGTGTCTGGACTCCCTCATCCCGGACCTTCCGACCTCCAAGTGCGAGGGTCCGGACATCAAAGGGCGCCAGACCTATAACTAGGGCAGCTCCAGAGCAGGAAGGCAGTTGTATCCTGGAGTCGAGAGACACCGAGAAGAACTCAGCCTTGACGGACTACCGGCGCTGCCGTAGCCCTGCCTTGTGAACTATCGTCCTGCCTGCTGGCGCTGCCGCGGCCTTCTGCATCATCCATCCTCGTCGGGACCTGCTGGCGCTGCCGCGGACCGTTGTAACGACCACCTTCATCGGGACCTGCTGGCGCTGCCGCAGACCGTGTAACGACCACCTTCACCGGGACCTGCTGGCGCTGCCGCGGCCCGTCCAAAGCTAGAACATCGAGCTCGAGGATTGTGAGCTATCCATCATACCATATCAGCTACCAGATTGGTAACCAGACTGTCCCGCTACCCCCTTTCCCAAACCAAGAGACTAGAATCGAGGGGACCCCTGAGTCCAGACCTCCTTGTACCATTCCATCGTACCTTAAGAAATCGCTTATAAAGAACGTTAAATCCTATCCTTGTGTGGTGTATATCTGTGGGGGGGAAGTTACTCATCTGTACGATCGCTGGAGACGGCTCTCCCCGGAGACCTCTCCCCTTGTCCTCTGCCGACCCTCCCGGTCCGTCTAACATTGGTGGCCAGCGGCGCGATCCGAATCAACGCGTAATCGTACAGAGAGTAGCTCACCCCACGACAAAACCACAATGTCAACCAAAGAGAGCGGATCCACCGAGAAATTCCAGATGGATAAATTGGAAGAGTACAGCCATCGTGAATTGAAACAATTCTGCATGGAGCTAGGCATTGCTACCACCGGCCTGAGTACCAAAGACGATTTTAAGCACGCCATTGAGTCGTGGGCAGAAACCGGGGTCGCCAGATCCCCAGACCGAAACGGTGCAGCATCAGAGAGGAACGCCACGGCTCCCGAGGAGCGAGGAACGGGCCTCTCGCAGGAAGAGATCCAAGAAAGAGAAAAAAACAGACTACATGAGTTAGAAATGGCACGACTCAAAATGGACGGTGAACTAAAATTAGCCGAGCAAAAACTGAACCTAGAACATCTGCGGCTCCGAGAAGAACGGGAAGAAAAACAGAGGCAGAGAGAGCTCGAAGAAAAAAGATTAGCATACGAACACGAGCGCAAACTGGCAGAAATAGAACTACGGAAGCAGAACAAAGAACCGGAGGTGCCCGAGCGACCGCGCACCCCGGGAGCGTCAGAAAAGAAAGTCCACATCCCCAAGGATGTCGTCCGAGAGTATGTCCGAGAGGACGACATACAACAGTGGTTCAAGGCCTACGAGATCGCCATGACCTCCCACCGGATCGATCGAAGTGACTGGGGAGCCGGCCTATGGGGGAGGTTCGTCAACGAAGGCCGCGATGCCCTGCTACAGCTCCCAGACCATCAGATGTCATCCTATGACCACATGAAGGCTGCCCTCCTCACCCGATATGGGCTCACACCCGAAATGTACCGCCAGAGGTTTCGGGACTGCACCCGGATCCCGGGTACAACTTGGGTGGAATATGTCAACTATTTCAGCCGAGCCTTCGAGGGTTGGATCAAGGGAAGCCACGTAACGACCTACGAGCAACTTTTTAATCTCATGGTGTGGGAGCACCTATCTAACAACTGCTTCGTCGAGCTCAGGCAGCACCTCCTCGACAGTAAATTGACTGACCCACGGCAACTCGCCGCCGAAGCTGACCGGTGGGAAAGCACCCGAGTGGGCCGAAGAGGGCCACACGAGCAGAACCGGAACAACCAAGGTCAGCACCGTCCCCGAGGAGGAGGAGGAGGCCAGGGGCGAGGGAGAGACACCGTCCCGGCCGCTCCCACTGCCAGCACCCCGCCCCCGGCCAGCCGGGGGAACCCCCCGATGCGCCCGGGGTTCCGAGCCAACGTCACGTGTCTCCGATGCCAGCGAGTCGGCCACTACGCCAATGACCCGAACTGTCCACAGAACCAAACTCCAAAACCCCGCCAGGTAGCTGCCGCCGCCCTGGGGGGAGAACAAATCTCCGAAGAACAAGAAGAATACGAGCAGGCACAACAAGAGTGGGAACCGGCCGCCATGGTTCTAGCGTGCCTAGGGGGAAAAGACATGGTCCCGCGGGCCCCCCTACCCGCCAACACCAGAAAATATAGCCAGTGGGTGAACATTAATGGGCGCCGGGCCGAAGCCCTACGTGACACAGGGGCCAGTGTGACGGCCGTCCGCTGTCACCTGGTAAAACCAGAGCAGATCCTGCCGAACATTCTCTGCCCCGTCCGCTCAGCCGACAATTCAGAGAGTCTATGTCGGATGGCCTGCGTCCCCTTCGAATGGGGAGGGGTCTCCGGCATGTTGAAGGTGACGGTCCGGGATGATGCCCCCGTGGACTGTCTCCTGGGGAATGATCTTGAGAGTTCCCCGTGGGCCGCCGTCGAAAGAAGAGAGCACCTGGGGATGCTGGGCCTCCCGGACTGGGCGTGCGTAACCACCCGGTCCATGGCCGCCCGTGCCATCCCCCGACCAGAAGAACCAGAATGGCCTGCACCTCCTCCCCCGATCGCTCCAGTAGAGGACACCGACTATACCGACCCCCCAGAGCAAACCCCCGAAGGGGTCGCCCAGCCCCAGGACCTTCCCGACCTGGCTCAGTGGCGTCAAGAAGGGGGGCCCACCCAGGAACAGTTCCGCCAAGAGCAGAAGACCTGTCCCTCCCTCGAGGGACTCCGCCAGCAAGCCATCGCCCAGAGCGCAGGGGACACCACCGGAGCCCATTGGGTCTATTGGGATAACGACCTGTTATACAGTGAACAGAGAATCGCGGAGTTAGGGGCCAGTCGAGTGCTGGTGGTGCCCCTCCGTTTCAGAGACTTCCTGTTAAATTTGGCCCACGATGTCCCTCTGGCTGGACACCTGGGCCAGGACAAAACCTACAGTCGCCTGGTGACCCACTTTTTCTGGCCGAGGATGCGAAACGACGTCCTCAACCCCTGCCGGTCCTGCCCCACGTGCCAGGCCAGCGGGAGGAGCGGCTGCAAACTCAAAGCACCTCTGCAACCCTTCCCAGTTGTCACCACCCCGTTCGAGAGGGTGGGAATAGACATTGTTGGGCCCCTGGACCCCCGCACAGCACAAGGACATCGGTTCATCCTGGTACTGGTGGACCACGCCACCCGCTACCCCGAGGCTGTGCCCCTGCGAACTGTAACAGCTCCGGTGGTCGGCCGGGCCTTAATGGGGATCTTCTCCCGGGTGGGCTTCCCCCGAGAAGTCGTCAGCGACCGAGGCACAAACTTTATTTCGAAATATATGAAGTCCCTCTGGCAACAGTGCGGGGTCACCTACCGATTCACGACCCCCTATCATCCTCAAGGAAACGGACTAGTTGAGCGATTCAACCGCACGCTCAAGGGAATGATTGGGGGATTGGAAGAGCCCCTCCGTCGCCAGTGGGATGTACTACTTCCGTGCCTCCTCTTCGCCTATCGAGAAGTTCCCCAGAAGTCCCTCGGTTTTAGCCCTTTCGAACTCTTGTACGGGCACCCTGTGCGAGGGCCCCTCAGCCTAGTCAAAGAAGGTTGGGAGATGGCCCCCCTAAAGACCCCTCCAGACGTCTTCAAGTACCTCCTGACACTACGCAATCAGACCCGGCGATTCAGGGAAATGGCAAAAGCGAATCTTGAGGCCAGTCAGGAGGACATGAAAAAATGGTACGATCAAAATGCCTCCTCCGTCGAATTCGAACCTGGTCAACAAGTGTGGGTGATGTCCCCCACCGAACCATGTGCCTTGCAGGACAAGTGGACGGGGCCCTTCAAAGTGGTCGAACGCAAGAGCCCAGTCACCTATCTCATCGATATGGAGTCTCCCCGGAACCCCCTCCGGGTCCTCCACACCAACAGACTCAAACCCCACTTTGTGCGCTCGGAACTCAGCCTCCTGATGGCTACAGACAGTGGGGCGGAAGAAGACTCCGAGCCTCTCCCTGATCTCCTGAAGACTCAGGAGAAAGATGGTTCCGTGGACGGGGTCCGGCTCCCCGAGGCCCTCACCCCAGAGCAGCGCCAAGGCTGCCGGGACCTCCTGCTGCAGTTTGCTACTTTGTTTTCCCTCACCCCAGGGGTCACCCCCTGGTGCTTGCACGACGTGGACACTGGGGACAGTCCCCCTATCAGACACCGGGCATACCGCGTACCAGAGCGGGTGCGGGCCTGCATCCAAGAGGAAGTATCCAAAATGCTCACGCTCGGGGTCATCGAGCCCTCGGACAGCCCCTGGGCCAGCCCGGTCGTGCTGGTCCCCAAAGCTGCTGCCCCCGGCACCACTCCTGAACTCCGATTCTGCGTCGACTATCGGGGCTTGAATGCTGTCACCAGGACCGACGCTCATCCCATCCCCCGAGCGGATGAATTGATCGACCGCATGGGGGCTGCCCGCTACCTCAGCATCTTCGACCTGACAGCGGGCTACTGGCAGATCGGTCTCACACCCCGGGCCCAAGAACGGTCCGCCTTTTCTACCCCCGATGGCCACTACCACTTCAAGGTCATGCCCTTCGGAATGAAGAATGCCCCAGCTACTTTTCAGCGACTGGTGAACCAGGTCTTGGCGGGGCTCGAGGAGTTCAGCGCCGCCTACCTGGACGATATCGCTGTGTACAGCCGCCACTGGTCCGACCACCTCCACCACCTCCGAGAGGTCCTGCAGGCCCTCCAGCGGGCCGGCCTCACAATCAAGGCCGGCAAGTGCCAAATTGGTCAGGGATCCGTGACCTACCTCGGACACCAGGTGGGAAGCGGTCTGGTGGCCCCTCTGCAACTCAAAATCGCTGCCATCCAGTCCTGGCAGCCCCCAGTCACGCAGACCGAGGTCCGAGCCTTCTTGGGGCTCACCGGCTACTACCGGCGGTTCGTGAGGGACTATGGCAGCATTGTGGGGCCCCTCACGGGTCTCACGTCCAAAAACCACCCGAAGAAGATTAACTGGACCCCCGACTGTCAAGCGGCCTTCGAGAAGCTGAAAGCCGCCCTGTGCACTGCCCCTGTGCTCCAGGCCCCCGATTACAGTCGGGAATTCATTGTGCAAACGGACGCCTCCGACCACGGCATCGGGGCGGTTCTCTCCCAGCTGAACCCCGAGGGTCTTGACCAGCCGGTGGCCTTCATCAGCAGACGCCTCCTGGCCCGAGAACAGCGCTGGAGCACAATCGAGAGGGAGGCCTTCGCAGTGGTGTGGGCCCTCAAAAAGCTCCGGCCCTATCTCTTCGGTACCCACTTCCGGGTACAAACCGATCATCGACCCCTGCAGTGGCTAATGCAGATGCGGGGGGAAAACCCCAAACTATTGCGCTGGTCCATCTCCCTGCAGGGGATGGACTTCACTGTGGAACATCGGCCGGGCCAAGACCACGCCAACGCAGATGGCCTGTCACGCTTTTTCCGCCTCGACGAGGAGAGTCCCCAAGAGGATGGGTGACTCTCCCCGCCTTCAGCTGGGGGGGACGCATGTTGGACAGGCCACATGAAGGGCTTGCTCCCTCCCCGCATGACAGGGCCCAAGCCCCGGCCCTCCAGGTGTTACCCACAAGAACAACCCGCACCCCGTCTCCCGACGGAACTCCTGCCCCCGGACATCCATGTATCATGGGGCCAAACCACTACCGGCTCCCCCGGCCGGAACAGCCGCCATCTTGGACACTGCACCACGAGGCCGCGTGGCCTCAGCTCGACCCTAACCCTGGGCCTGACCAGGCCCCGACATCCCGGCACCACCATCCACCCAGGAGGTGAACGGACCACTTGGCAGGTCAATGGGAGAAAGAAGTGTCGATGGCTCTCCCCCGCCAGGTGCCGATCGCCCTCCAGCTCCCCCGGGCGCTGGCTCCACCCCCCTGCTGGGTGTCTGGACTCCCTCATCCCGGACCTTCCGACCTCCAAGTGCGAGGGTCCGGACATCAAAGGGCGCCAGACCTATAACTAGGGCAGCTCCAGAGCAGGAAGGCAGTTGTATCCTGGAGTCGAGAGACACCGAGAAGAACTCAGCCTTGACGGACTACCGGCGCTGCCGTAGCCCTGCCTTGTGAACTATCGTCCTGCCTGCTGGCGCTGCCGCGGCCTTCTGCATCATCCATCCTCGTCGGGACCTGCTGGCGCTGCCGCGGACCGTTGTAACGACCACCTTCATCGGGACCTGCTGGCGCTGCCGCGGACCGTGTAACGACCACCTTCACCGGGACCTGCTGGCGCTGCCGCGGCCCGTCCAAAGCTAGAACATCGAGCTCGAGGATTGTGAGCTATCCATCATACCATATCAGCTACCAGATTGGTAACCAGACTGTCCCGCTACCCCCTTTCCCAAACCAAGAGACTAGAATCGAGGGGACCCCTGAGTCCAGACCTCCTTGTACCATTCCATCGTACCTTAAGAAATCGCTTATAAAGAACGTTAAATCCTATCCTTGTGTGGTGTATATCTGTGGGGGGGAAGTTACTCATCTGTACGATCGCTGAAGACGGCTCTCCCCGGAGACCTCTCCCCTTGTCCTCAGCCGACCCTCCCGGTCCGTCTAACACTCCTCCAACCGGTCCTTCCTCGTGTCATTTAGATCGATAGACTTACGGCACAGAAGTGCTTAAGCCACCTTTCAGGACTTATGGTAACATCTAGATTCTTAGCAGCCCTTTGTATCCCCAGCGTATGATTTTCCAATACTTTTTGGTATTTTTGTGGTCAATTTCATCCCGAAGTGCCAAGAATACCTTGATGTGCTGATTGATTTTCTTGTATCTGGCGAGGTGTTTATAAGACCTTCTTGCTTCATATAGCTTAAGGTCACCCATGAACTTATTCTTATATCTCAGTGCCTCCATAGGGCTCTCTTCAGCTTGTGACCTTCCTCATCGTAACTGTTAGAAATGGGGGTCTCTAGTTGGCAGAGGTAGGTACCTTTGTCCAAATAGGGACCCTTGCTTCTAATCAGGGTACGGGGGATACACACTTTAGATAACCCCTGCTCACCCCCTTGGTAGCTTGGCATGAGCAGACAGGCTTATGCCAAAGGCAATGTGTAAAGTATTTGTACCAACACTCACAGTAACACAGTGAAAACACCACAAAAGGACACCACACCAGTTTAGAAAAATAAATTATCTTTATCTAAACTAAACAAGACCAAAATGACAAAAATCCAACATACACAGTTAAAAATATGACTTCCAAAAGGTTTCAAGAACTTGTACCATAGAAAACTATGGTTGCGTGACTTTTCACCAAAGTACCCGTAGTTGCGTCAAAGTTCACCAAGCCAAACAGCCCGCAGCGGGGGGAGGAGCCTAGCGCGTAACCAAGATGGCCGCGTAGGCTCAAGGCTCCAGAGGGCCTCCGCAACCTCCCACGTCTATCCTGAATTAATCCTGGTTTTGTCGACGGGCTTTTGTTGCTGAGCTTGAGCTGAGGTGCCATCCGTTCTCCAAATTCAAATCGGGCTCGGGGAACCGGAATGGTTGCGATCTGAAGTTTACGGCC
Organism: Triturus cristatus; assembly: GCF_964204655.1. Classification (NCBI taxonomy): domain Eukaryota; kingdom Metazoa; phylum Chordata; class Amphibia; order Caudata; family Salamandridae; genus Triturus; species Triturus cristatus. Next base: position 29,913,086 of record NC_140585.1, on the reverse strand, counting down.
TGCTCCTGCCTTGGTCCCGAACTCGAGTTGGTGAGGTGCCCGGGTACGAAGTGAACAACAGCGGCATGCAGGGCCTGGCCTGTCACGTACCCCGCACTTTCACTTTCGTTTTCGAACCTGTTTGCTGACATCGGCTGAGGGACCTTGATGTTCCAGAGGAGCGTGGATGGTGGAGTGTTTGGCCTGGATCTCGGACTATACACAGGCTACAGTCCGTGACGGCTGTGGTCCCTTGAATTAGCTGTCTGGTCCCTACTCCTGTGCTGGCAGGTGCCGATCTCAGTGGTCACCGGACGATGGCGGCGAGGCTGGACGGAGACAAGCAGAAACCCAAGAATGCCCGGCGGGGAGTTTACACCTAGGCTAATAACATGGACCGCTATGCGCAGACAAAGGGATCTCCTGGTGGGTCGCATAAATCACCGGAAAGGTCCAAGGATGTCTCGGGCCTATCTGCTGACTTGACTTTGATAGACGTCATGGGCGCCATTGAGGAGATGAAGGCGGCAGTGGGTCAGCAGTTTGATACCCTGGCTCGTAAATTGGATGCGGTCCTGATCGATGTAAATCTGGTCAGGGCGGATCTGTCTAAAACGAATGAGCGGGTCAATGCTTTGAACCACACAGCGACAAGCCTAACTGTGGACGTGGCCGCCCTGCAAACGGAGGTTCGTAGGTTACGGCTGGCCAGTGACCTAACTGACCGTCGACTTGAGGATTCCGAAAGCAGGGCCAGGCGGAACAATGTTCGCATAATTGGGGTACCGGAACGATCGGAGAACCCTGCTGCTGACCTTTTTGTGGAGGATCTGGTGGTCAACCATCTCGCACCCAAGGGGCTGAGCAAATTCTTTGCGGTGGAGCGGGCTCACAGAATTCCGGGTGGTGCGCCGAAAGTGGGTGCTCCCCCGCGGCCTATAATTGCCCGACTTTTTAACTTTCGGGACAGAGATGCTATCCTTCAGGCGTCGAGGGTGAATGGGCCGCTGAAGTTTGACAACTCTAACGTCAGCTTCTATCCAGACTTTACGCAAGCGGTCCAAAAACAACGACTGGGATTCTTGGGCGTCAAACGGCGCTTGAGGGACATGGAGCTGAAGTATGCGATGCTATTTCCGGCCAGGTTGCGGGTTGAGTTCGAGGATCGCTCGCACTTCTTCGACCGGCCGGAGGCGGTTGGAGACTGGTTGGATACCCTGCCTCGGAGTCGAGGTCGGGATGGTCAGACGGCGGAGAGTGGCGAGGGTTCGGCGGAACAGGACTAGAACTTTGGTTCCCGGTGATGGACTAGGCTGGTGACGTTTTGTACCTTAGCTCTATGGGACTCAAGTTTGGTGCAATATGCCTTTCAAATGCACGGAGGTTGTGGAGAGCATATTGGGGCCCTTTCCTCCTTCAGGGGTTCTTTTTGTGGTTCAATATATGTTAGGGTGACAGGCACACTGCAAGTTGGGGGGGCTGTTTGGGCTCAAGCAGGGGTGCAGGGAGGGGGGAGTTGTGGTTTGGATATTGTGGGGGAGGGGGGGTGTTGGGGACTGTTTGTTTCACAAGGCAATGTGAGGTTAGCTGCTGATTTGTCCTGGTTGTGTTCTCCGGGATGTGGGCATCATGCACGGGAGCGGGGTGGGGGGTAAGGGATTGAGAATACTTTCGTGGAATGTGAACGGACTGGGGGATAGGATCAAGCGCGGTGTGGTGTTGCAGTTTTTTAAACGGATCTCGCCCGACATTGTTTTCCTGCAGGAGACACATCTGATTGGGAACTCCTTCCATGCCCTGAATAGGCGGGGCTATCGCCTTGCTGTTCACTCTGGTTTCACTTCTGGCTCTAGGGGAGTGGGTATCTTGGTCAGGGCCTCTCTCCCGTTGGAGGTGGACGAGGTGCTCCACGATGATAGAGGGCGATATGCAGCATTGGTGGGGAGATGGGAGGGTAGAACTGTTTCGCTCGTTGCTGTTTATGTGCCACCGGGATTGCAGACGGCTACATTTGCTGATTTGGGGCGTTTGGTCCTGGGACTCCCTGGGGGGTTCTGGTGTTAGGGGGTGATTTTAACGCTGTTGTATCCGGTATAGAGGACCGTCACCCCCCAGGGATCTCCCTAGAGCCCAGGCCTGGCTGGGTGGCTTTCTAGATACTTTAGGACTTATAGATTGCTGGAGATTGATGCACCCAGGACAGTCACAATACACCTTCCACTCGGGGGCCCACGGGAGTGTCTCGAGACTTGATTATATACTTATGCTGGCATTCCAGGCTGGAATGATCGGGGAGGTGCGTCATTTGGCCCGAGGTATTTCTGACCATTCCCCTCTATTGTTGCAGATGGAGGTTGTTCCTGGGGCAGAGGGAAGAGTAGCGCCAATTAACCCCTGGTATTTACGTAACCCTAATATTCGCGCGGAACTGGTTAAGTCCATTGATCACTACTTCGACGATAATGTAGGGTCAGTGTCGTCTGCTGTCTCCCTATGGGAAGGTTATAAAACGGTGATCCGGGGGCATGCCTTGTCTCTTATTTCCCATGTTAGGAGGTGCGGGAGGGAAGAGGTGGTTCGCCTGGACACTGACATAGCTGAGATGGAGGGGGATTTGGAGCGGGGTGTTACGGATGAGAAATTGCACGTTCTCAGCCTTAAACAGTCAGATTATAGAGCGCTGGTCACGGATGCTGCTAAAGGGATGAGTAGAGAGCAACAAGGATGACTGTATGATGTGGGAGATAAGGCCGGAAAGTTGATTGCTTGGTTGGACAAGAAGGAGAGAGCAAGTAGAGTGGTACCGGTTGTGGAGAGAGTGGATGGCGTGTGTGTGACTGACCCGGTAGAAATTGTTCACTGCTTCGCGGATTACTTCCGTGGGGTATACTCTCTGGTCTCTGGGCGTTCGGAGGAGGACTCTCGTCTGTTGCTTAGAGATATTGCATTGCCGTCCCTCTCGGAGGCTGATAGCATATTGATGGAGGCGAAGTTGTCGCCGGATGAGATTGCTTTGGCCATTCGCTCGATCGCTTCTGGTAAGGCCATGGGTCCCAATGGTCTCCCCATTGACCTATATAAGTTGCGTCCAGATAAGATAGCACCGTATCTCCGTGACATGTTCCTCGCTGCACGGGCGGCGGGCTCCCTCCCCCTTGACCAACGTCTTGCCACCATAGTTGTGATACATAAAGAGGGGAAGCCGCGAGACCGCTGTGCCTCCTACAGGCCTATCTCGTTGTTGAACGCGGAACCTAAAATCCTGGCTAAGGTATTGGCCAATCGTCTGGTTCGGGTCGTGGGCGACTTGATTCATCAGGACCAGTCCGGTTTATACCTCATCGTAATACCGCCCTGAACCTGAGGCGGTTGCATGGCGTGCTTGCTAGAGCAGAGTTTATGCGTGAACCGGCCATCTTGGCGTCTTTGGACGCTACCATGGCGTTCGATACTTTAGAGTGGCCGTATATTTGGGCTGCGTTAGCGAAATTCGGGTTTCGCCCTGAATTCATTGGGTGGGTAAAATTACTATACGCTGACCCATTGGCGCAGGTTGTGGTGAATGGTAGGGTGTCGGCTCCCCTCGCGCTGGGGAGAGGTACGCGACAGGGCTGTCCGTTGTCGCCCCTCCTCTTTGCACTTTCTTTAGAACCTCTCGCTGCCTGGTTGCGTTGGGAACCGTCGTTGCGGGGCATTAGATGGACGCCGGAATTTGAGGACCGTGTCTCCCTTTATGCGGATGACATCCTTTTGTATCTCACCTCTCCTCGAAAGTCCCTAATGGTATTGGTGGACGTATTGAATTCCTTCGGTCGTAATTCTGGCCTGGTTATCAACTGGGCCAAGTCATGTGTTTACGTCCTCTCGGGCGAGGCCCCCCTCCTGCCGCGGGGGTGCCCTATTCAGATTGCTACATTGGGGTTCAAATATTTGGGAATCTTCATATCACTGGACCCCGCGGTCCGCTATGAGCGAAACCTTCTCCCTCCACTCCAGCGATTGAAGGCCAACGTCGCGAGGTGGCGGCGGCTTCCGCTCTCGCCGCCCGGACGGGCGGCATTGTTTAAAATGATGTCGCTGCCTCGCTTCTTGTACGCTTTACAAAATACACTAGATGTCGTGCCGGCCCGTTACTTCTGTGAGGTGGAGGGTCTTCAGCGCCAACTGTTTTGGGACGGGCGACCGAGGATCGCTCTCGCCAAGTTGACACTCCCTTGGTATGATGGGGGTGTTGCCCTCCCCGATATTAAAAGATACTATTGGGCGTCCCAGTTGGCGGCGGTGAACCACGGGATATACGGTCCTGCTTTGAATCCGGCCTTTGAGATGGATAAGTTATTACTTCCGGGCGGGGATTACAATAGGGCACTGTATTTGGCGACTCCGGATGCACGGTTGACAGGACCAACGCAAGTTGCGGTGCGCGTGTGGCATGCGGCGAATGCTGCGATGGGGTGGAGGGATCGCTTGACTCGAGCGACGCCGTTGTATGCCTCCCAGCGCTTGGGTTGTCTGTGGAAAACGAAAGGCTTTGAGAAATGGGATATGATTGGTATAAGTAAGGTGGGTGACCTCTGGGCGAAAGGGTCCTTTAAAACGTTTGAAATGCTCAAAACTGAATACAAATTAAATGATAGGGAGTACTTCCGATATGCACAGGTCTACCATGCGCTGTGTTCGGTTTTTCCGGATGTTGCTGCTATCCCAGAATATTCCCCGTTGGAAGATAGAGTGTTAGATGGCTATGTGCCCGACAGCACTATTTCTCTGATCTATAAAAAACTTATTAATGATCGTACGGACTTGCTGACCCATCTGCGGAAGGCGTGGACGGCCGACGGATTGGAACTGGATGATGAGGATTGGGTATCGGCGGTGGCCTCCCCGAAAGAGGTGGCGATCCTGGCCCGCCTTAGATTTGTGCAGCTGAAGATACTCCATAGAGTGTATGTCACAGGGCCTGGTTTGATACGTATGGGTTATTCGAGGGATGGAATGTGTAAGCGTGGCTGTGGCTTGTTGGGTACCTTTCTTCATATCCTATGGGAATGTTCGGAGGTCGTGCGATTTTGGAACGGGGTACATACTGTAATGGAGGAGGTCACGCATGTCGCTTTGTTACCAGAGGCCAGGAGGTGTTTGCTGAATGTTTGGGAACCAAATGACTATAATGCGGCGTAGACGCAGTGGGTGACTTTGGGGTACATGGTGGCTAAGCGCAATATCGCACAGTTGTGGGGTTCCCCGAGGCCGCCTACGATTTCGGTATGGAAGGAGAATATGGATTGGTGTATGTTCAGGGAAAAGACGGTGTATGTGGCGAGAGGCAAGCCTGGGAGGTGGACTAAGGTGTGGGGTCCATGGAATTCCTATTGTGGAAATATCTGCGCTCCGCCTCTGCCGCGAGAGGTCGACGTCGCTTTGTCCCCCTAGCCGCGCATTCTACGTAATTGTGTATGCTTTGTCCTCTTCTCCGCCGCCCCCCACTACCACCTCCTGTCAAGAGTTATTCCAGATAATGTGGATCTTCCCCCGTCCTGGGGAGCGCACGCTGCTATTTCGGACTCTCATTGCCTTGTTTGTGTGTTATTGTTTTTTTTTTTTTCTAATAGAAAATATGAAACCGTCCTTTTTGATCGCCCTCGGACTGTGGCCGCGGCCTGTTATATGTGCTTACGAACTGTCGGGAGCTTCTGCTTCTGGCTCATTTGAATGTATGGCGCTGCCTTGCTGGCTCCCGAGCTTTCTAGCGGCCGGCCCTTGTGGTTGTAGGCCCTTGTTTGTATCTTTTTAATGTGTAATAAAGGTTTCTTAAAAAAAATATTAATAAATAAATTTAAAAAAACAGCCCGCAGCATTGGAAAAAAAAGAGATGCGACACTCCTGAGACCCTGAGGAGGCGATGCGACAGTCCCGCTGCACGCAGAGGAAGGGTTGTGTCGATTCCGGTCTGTAGGGGCAGTGATGCATCAATTCTTTGTGCCAGTTCCTGTTCGTAGGTGATGCGTTGGGGAAACGTATAGCACAGGTACGTTGCATCGATCTTTGGGATGCGGCGGCAATCGATGCGGCGTTGTTGCACGGCGCTGTTTCGGTCCTCGTCAGCCGCGATCCCTCGATGGGTCGATTATTGCCGCGGCAACACGCGCTACGACGGCTTTTGCAGCGGTACGGCGATGCATGGAAATTCTTCTTGTGCCGTAAAGATACGTCGGAAAAACAGCCGCAAGAAGAGCGATGTGCCGATTTCTGTAGTTCTTTGAGTTTCTTCTCTCTTCCAGCTCCCAAACAGCAGCAACAACCTCCAGAGGCCCAAAACTGGCACATGCAACTCAAGGCAGATCAGAACTCACAACAGCAGAGTTCAGGGGAGCTGGGGGTGAAGTCTTTGTGTCCCTGAGACTTCTGAACAGGAGGCCAGCTCACTTCAGGCCCTTGGAAATCTCCTTCAAGAAGGGGACACAGCACACAGCAAAGTCCTTCTCCTTTCCTTGGCAGAAACAGCAACTGCAGGCCAACCCAAGAAACACAGCAAGGGCAGTACTTCTCCTCAGTCTCTCCAGCTCTTCTCCTTGGCAAAGGTCCCTCTTGAATTCCAGGAATGATCTAAAGTTCAGGGGTATTAGGTCTAGTACTTATACCCGAAAATGTCTTTGTTCTCTTTGAGCAAGGGGCTCTGAGCCCAGTTCAAACCAGTTCTGGGGGCACTCTGCCAGTGCACTACAACACCCTTTGTTAGTGTTTGCCTGGGCTCCAGACACACCGCAGGGGGGCGGAGCTAGCATTGTGGAAGGCAGGCAGAGCCCTATTCAGGTACAGGTGCTATTCCTCCCACCACTCCAAATGCAGATCAGGCCTATTCAGCCTAGTGCTGACTCATCCAGACTCCTGGAGCCACCCAGCCCCTGTCACTCCACAGCCAAACCGTCAATCCACAAACAGGCAGAGGCACACAGGAAGGATGAACAAGAAAGTAGCGACTTTCTAAAAGTGGTATTTTCAAACACACAATTTAAAAACCATCTTTACTAAAAGATATGTTATAAAATTCTGAGTTCAGGGATACTAAAGTCCATTTTTCTATCTTATCCCTATGGGAAGATATGCTTGTAAAACGTTGTAAAGCATTCCTCATTCTGTCCTATAGGCAAGATAGCCTTTCAATAGTGAAAAATGAAATTGGCAGTATTTCACTATCAGGACATGTTACACACACCCGTACATGTCCTACCTTTCACACACACTGCACCCTGCCCAGGGGGTACCTTGGGCCTACCATAGGGGTGTCCTATGTGCAAGAAAAGGTAAGGGTAGGGCCTGGCAAGTGGGTGCACTGGCCAGGACAACATGGCAGTTCACAGACTGCGCACAGGCACTGCGGTGGCAGGCCTGGGACCTCTTTTCAGGGCTGCTCATGTGGGTGTCACAATCAGTGCTGCAGGCCCAATAGTAGCATTTGATTCACCAGCCCTGGCACACTCAGTGCACTGTCCTAGGGACCTACTGGTAAGACAAATATGCCAATCATGGGTAACCAATCACAATAACAATTTACACAGAGAGCATATGCACTTTAGCACTGATCAGCAGTGGTAAAGTGCCCAGAGTCCTATAGTCAACAAACACAGGTCAGGAAAACATAGGAGGAAGAAGCAAAAAAGTATGGGGATAACCCTGCAAAAAGGGCCGTTTCCAACAGTAACAATCATAGTAAGGGGGAGCATGTGTTGTCGTTCCATGGTTACCTTTATAAACCATCAACCCATCGTTGGTAACTAGGAGCAACTACTCGAAGGAATCAAACACTGAGTGACCGGAGATCACCTTCTTCTCAAACAGAGCATGAAAGAGCGCGATCTAGTGGGGATACAAAGAATTATATATTGTGTCCCCTTTGGAGATGCCTTTGGATGTATTGTTCCTGTTTACATTAAGGGCACTTTGCAGGGGCGTAGTGACTGAGGCTGCTGCCATGTTTGAGCGAAGGCCTTAGTTAAATCAAGAACAAGATAGAGGGGGTCATGATCACTTTCTATTCTCTCTTCCACCCTCATTTTTCCAATCAGATGCCAAGCTTCCATGGTCATTATCATATAGTCAATAATATTAGCTCTATGACTCTGGGTGGATTATCTTATATTGTGCTGACGTTTAACAGTCTCAGCCCTGCATTCAGAATTAAGAAGCACAACTGCTTCCCTTTTAATCGCCGTGTACCGCATCGATTGTGACTGGGCGCTCCCCAACGCTAAGTCCTCTTCAATGTGTACTAGCTCCTGCAATATCGGGTGTAGTCTAATATTAAAATCTCCGCAGGTCAGGATAATTCTACCCGGGTACCCTGGCAACCTACGTCTCCCATCGAGGTAATGTGTATTTAAACCTCCAGATTGCCTTAAAGAAGCAAGTAAAGTATAGAGTGCACTTAGCATCGATGAGGATGTAAGCATAAATTAATAAGGTCCATCCAGCGTCTCTTGGCCTTTTTCTAATTTCTAGTCTTGGATATTGTTGTTTATGGCGATAAATGTAAATTTCACCTTAACGGTAAATCTGACTTTTACCCAGATGAGGAGGCCGCCTTCTTCCTCTGCCTTTTAGCTGGCTTATGGCAGGCGAATGAAAGGAGACGTAACCCCTCCAGATCAAGACTATCTGACGCCCAAGTCTCCTGGAGACAACAGATATCATGTTTTTTCATAAAAGTCACCCAGTCCTTATCATCTATCTTTTTGCTCAAACCCTCTATATTCTACCGTATGTTCTGTAAATACTCACTGTGGGGGGGTTAGCTGATTTTCCTAGAAATGCTGACTTGGCACGCCGGCGGTGTCAGCCCACCACAGCTGGCGTAACATTGCGGGACCAGTATTGTTGGCTATGGCTGTTGGCTGCCTATTTGCTGTTTGTGGTTCTACGGAAGTATATCAATTTGCTACCACTTGAAGCTTCAGTTTTTTAAGAAGTGCTTTGGCTGGAAGGGACAGGGGCTCTTTTCAGAGGTGGGCAGAGTCCTGACCATTCATCGTAGTTCTGGTTACTCACTGGTTCCTCAACAAACTTAGGGGGATGTGACTCTACGATTGGTTTCTCGACTATTACACCCCAGGCGACCAATTCATTTGCATAATTTAATACATGATTTACAAAGAATGCATTGCGCCATTGGGTGATTGTTTTCTCCCTCTAATGGGGGACCAATGGTAGAGCAAAACGTATGCCGACAAGATCATTGGAGGTGATCTGATGCGAACCTGAAAGGGATTTAACCATTGTAAGGATGTTTCCTCCTGTGTTTTTGCTATATGTTTTGCTGGTCTAGATGCTTTGGGTACTGTTCCACTGCTTTTCAGTGCCACAGTGCAAGTGCTCCCTCTGTAACGTGTTGTATTGGATTAGTGACTCCATGATTGGTTTATTTGATTTACTTGTCAGACCCTAGTACAGTGCACCTTGTGTGACCAGGGCATGTAAATCAAATGCGGCTGGTGGGCTTGCAGCACTGGTTGTGCCACCCACAGAAGCAGCCTTGTAAAATGTGTCTAAGGCCTGTGCGTAGTCTGGTACTGCCATGTCGACTTGGCAAGTGCACCCACTTTCCAGGCCCTATCCTTCCCTTTTCTTCCATGTCAGTCTCCCCTAAGGTAGGCCTAATGTACCCCTGTGGGCAGGGTGCAGTGTATGTGAAAGGTAGGACATGCCCTGGTGTGTTTGGCATGTCCTGATAGTGAATTACTGCCAATTTAGTTTTTCACTATTGCAAGGCTACCTGTTCCCCCATAGGACAGAATGGGGAGTTTGTTTATAACATCTTATAAACATAACTGGCCCTGGGATCTAGGTAGGAAAATGAAGTTTAGTATGCCTGAACTCAGAATCTAAAGATGCATCTTTTCGTGAAGGTGATTTTTACATTCTGTGTTTGAAAATACCCCTTTTAGAAAGTAGGTATGTTCTTGCCTAACCATCCAGTGTGCCTCTGCTGGGTTTGCAGATTGACTGTCTGGGTTTTGGATGACAGGGGCTGGGGAGCAGGAGTGGCTCCGGATAGTCTAGGTGGGTCAGGAACGAGCTGAATAGAACTGGGCTGCATTTAGAGTAGGGGGAGTAGATTTCCTTGCACCTGAATGGGCCTGGTCTGCCCCTGACTATGCCGTCCCCACCTCCTGCCAGGAAGCCACACCAGAGAAGGCAGAACTGGTTCTGGCTGGGCACAGACTTTCTCTGCCTAAGAGATCAAATAATTTTGTGATATAAATATTGGGGCCCAGACCCCTGAACTTTAGAACTCTTTTGGACCAAGAAGACTGCCAAGAAGAAGAGCTGGAGAAGCTGTGAGGAGAAACTACCACATTGCTGTGTGCTTTGCTGTGTTGGCCTGCAGTGGCTGTTTCTGTCTTGGGCAGTGAAAGGACTGGACTGAACTCTGCAATCTACTTTTGTAAGTTTCTCCAAGGGCTTGAGGTAGAGCTTGCCCCCTGTTCAGGAAGTCTCGGGAACAGCAAATACTTCAAGTTCTTCTTCCCTCAGCACCGGGAACTGTGGGTTTTGTGCTGCAACAGAGGAAAAAGCAACCCATCGACGTTGACGAAGCTGCTGCCGACTCCGTGTCCTGACGGCACTCAGAGGGCACTGCCGCAATGCCGCAACGCGACCCTGGTCTCACCGATGACGCCTGCTGATGCCTCCACCGAGCCGCTGCTAGCACCACGACCTGTGAGCACCGCAATCCGCACCGCCTCGCTTTACAACAACGCCGCTCCACGCCAAAATCTACGCCGCTGCTTGCACCGAGGTTCGAGGGCACTGCTCGTAAAGTCATACGACGCACAGCCCTCATCCACACCGCAGCCTTGGCCTACCGATGCCGGTGCCATCGACTCCAGACGACAGCGATACATCAACGACGGTGCTGCTGCTTGCACCGCGACCTGCCAGCATCATGACGAGCACCACATTCACTTCGCACCGCGACCCTGGTCTCACCAACGACGCCATTTGATGCCGTCACAGAGCTGCTGCTCGCACCGCGACCTGAGGGCACCACACACCGCAACGCTGCACATGCACCGCAGCACCAGATGCCTGCTGACGCCAGCGCTCCTGACTTCAACAGAGAGGAGTTCGATCTGAAACGCGTGTGACTTCGAGGGCCCGACGACTCCTGCACTGACCTCCGGAACCGACGCCTGCGGATGCCGCACATTTGGGAGCTCAACGAGAGGTCGCCGACACCCTGCATTTCTAAAAAGTACTGTTTGCGGGTTCCCAACACCATAGCTGGCTCGCGACGCCGCGGTCAGCCAGAACTGTTTAGATTTGTTTGCTCATTATGCTGTGATAGCCCCGGATGGAGATATCAACATCAAGGAACTGTTTTTCAAGCATATTTTGATAACTGAAGATTTGTAAGTACTGTATTGTGGATTTTTATTGTTTTTGGTCTTGTCTTAAGTATATATAAATATTGGATATTTTTCTAAACTGGTGTGGTGTCCTTTTGTAGTGCTTAAACTGTATTACTGTTGGTTATGTGCAAATGCTTTACACACTGCCTCTAAGATAAGCTGACTGCTCATGCCAAGCTACCAAGGGGGTGAGCAGGGGTTATTTTAGGAGTGTAACTCCCTTATCCTGACTAGGAAGAAGGGTCCCTATTTGGACAAAGGTGCAAACCCATGCCAACTAGAGACCCCCATTTCTAACAGTGCTGGACTTGTGATTGTATTTACTGCTAGTTGACTTAGGTAAGATTTGTTAAGTTGGCTCGTTGATGGAATTAGCCTCCCGATAGTCGTGTCAGTGGCCCCATGTGTAGTACTGCCCAAACTGAGTTCAGGTATGGAAGCATAACGTACTGTGGTGTGAGCATCTGAAGAGGTTTTACTAACTCTGGACTCCTCCATCAGGGGGTTTACAGTGCTTGCTGCTCCATGTCGCAATCATTCTTGTGAGCCACGTTGTTGTCCTGATTTCACGCATGTTCTTGTTTAATAATGGAGCTCACTTGTTATTGTGTACGTGCAAGGCTGCTAGGTTGAAAAATGTTTCAGGTTTTTAGGCTGGTTAATTTATCGGCAAGTGCCCAATTTGATGCATATTGTCTTTTCCTCAGGGCTTCCAAAGAAACTTTCTGCCGATTTAATTCATGAAGTGGACAGATGAAGTGTGAGTCACAAAGTGATCGGCGAGAGAGACAGTGAGGGAGGTAGTGAGGGACACCCGAACCATGCCCACAGGCTGCATCGATTCCTAGACTAGCTGCATCTGCAGGCTTTTGACGGGCCCCCATGACCCGGCACCTAATGTAACCCGGGACGCAGCTAGATACACCCTCTGTATGCCAATCACACCTTAACTGCCCCTGTGAGAAGCTGGGTTTCTGTTGCTGTAACCCCCCACTTTTTGCCAGACTACTGATCCACTTTGACTTTTTTTTTTAACTTTATTTGTAAATTTGCACCACAACTGAGCTGTCATAAACAGAATCCTTCAAGACACTATCCATTGACTTGTTTACAGTACACATATTAGAGCCCTGAACACATAGCACAGCTAGATACACATTACATTTTTCATGGCTTAATAGCAGACACAGCATCATATACAGTTAGGGAGACACAAGCACCTGCGTTTACATACTATCGTGACCATCAGTCTCGGCAGTCTGATCACTTTCTGTCCCTGTTGACTTCAACAATTCTCTACATAGTTCTCTCCAGGTTGCTATTTCCTCATCCAACCTTCCGTCCCTACGGCAGGCTTTCATGTGTAGTTCCTCTGCCAGGGACTACTCCCCCTCGTCTCTCATCCAATTTACAAAAGAGGGAGCCCGCTCACCCATCCAGCAAATGGCAACCCTCCGTTTAGCTCATACCAATGCTAGTTGCAATATTTTCTTGGCCTTTTTCCTCTTCTTTCGGTGTGGCACCAGCCCTAGGAGTAGTTCACTTTGACTTGATGTGCCCTAGGTCCCTGCCAAACAGGTTCCCAGGGCCTGTGTTCTTTCCCCAAAACGAACCCAATTGGCACCTATGGCCATAGGTCACCCCTGGTAAATGGTACCACAGGTACCCAGGGCACTGTGACCAGGTAAGACCTCTAAGGGCTGCAGCACTTATTGTGCCACCCTTAGAGGACCCGTACCACTACACTCACACACTGCCTTTGCAGGCTGAGTATTTTGGTGCAGAACAAAGTGAAGAGTCGACATGGCACACATCCCTGTGTGCCAGGCCTACAACCCACTGCCCTGGCATAGATCAGACACCCCTCTATCTGGGTGCCCTATACCAGTGGTGAGGGTACAGGTGCATGAGCCCTGTACCCCTATAATGTCTAAGTCCATTTTTATTAAAAAACAACGTGGACGGACCCACTGAAGACAACTCTACTATACGTGTTGGAGTGCCAGGGGCCACTTAGGCTTGTAAGAAGAACCCTCACCCACCAACCTAGTTGGTGGCATGCTTCATTATTGGGTTCACAACTGGGTAGCCAAATGCTACCTAGCTGTGCTACGACACCTGAGTTACAGCGGAGTGTTTTTTTTTAGTGTGTAATGCTCAAGAAGCGATGAAATAAAAAATATCTCTGGGATTTCTTACTGACCAAATTTTTTATTCCCAGCAGCCAAGGATATGGTTAAAAAGAAGAAGGATACAAAGAAGACTAGTAATTGGTCTTCATTATCCTGCTGGTCGACATGCTTCAGCCTCGTAAAAATATTGAGGAGGCTTTCTTCAGGACCAAAAAACGTGAAATTGTGTAAAATAGTGAGGTGGTGTGTTGTGCATGCAGTGGTGTGACCGTACTTACGGACCCACTGGTTGATTTAAAACACTGGCTACATGATTCTCATAGCGTTTACATATCCCGGGAGGGGGAACACCTTTAGTCGCACATTCGTCAACGCTGGATGCCCGCTGCCAACACCTACTCCCATCTCCTCGGGATGACGACGATGTCTGTTCTTAGACATTGTAAGTGCAGTGCTTCCATTAAGAGTATATAGTGCTGAGAGCTTGTCACTACGAACTCCACAGCACCATAATGGCTACACTGAAAACTGAGAAGTTTGGTATCAAACTTCTCTGCACATTAAACCCACACTGATGCCAGTGTGAGATTTAATGAAAATCTTAGAGATGCCCCCTGAAAAACGACCAGCCTCTGGTGGGTTCCCTGACTGGTCCACACCAGCCTACCACCACGAGACAGGTTTCTGGACCCCTAGGGTGGGAGCCTTCGCTCCCTGAGCCCAGAAACAAAGCCTTTCCTGCACGGAGGTGTTCATACCTTCCCCAGGCTAGAAGTAGCATTCTGTGGTAGGGGAGCTGCAAAGGCCTGGCAGCCTTTGTAATGCGACACCCAGCCACTCCTGCTAACAGGAGCAGGCCCCCTTCCTGTCTCCCCTCCTTTTCGGCAGGAAGACAGGTGGGAAAAACTAGCCGGCCCAGAAGGTGTGCCCACCTCTGCCAACTCCACTCCTCAGGTGGGAGAGGCGAGGTGAAGCCCACTCTTCAGTGCCTGCCATCTTGCAGATGGCAACAAACAGCAAAGTGTATGGGTGTGCTTTCAGATTGAAGACATTTGTGCAAAAACCACCTCAACTACTGGAGTGGTTTTGTGTATTTATTACAGTGTGCAAACAGGGCAATCTGCCCGTTGCGATTGTTACTTATGACTAGCTGGTGTGGATAGGTTACAGCCTTCGAAATTGAAAATTGTCTGAACCTCCATATTTCTCTGTATAACTGAATGTCATGTCCCAACAGAGAGGGCACCAAAGAGCAAGAGTATAGAGGGAGAGTGTGATTGCGGGCTTATACACTACGTTTCCCATAAGGCAGTGGGAAGGAACACACAAGGTATATAAGCCCCGTCCCCCGGTTAAACAGTGCTTGTCACTCAAGTTCTCTTCGAGTTAACCGTTGTTTCGAGCCGTTCCTGAATTCTCCTTGGAGTAAGACACCTCTGGTTCCTGAGGAAAGAACTTCCGAAGAACACTGCCGAGAGACTGCCTTCGGTAATCTCTTAACCCGTTGTCAGCTGGTTCCCGGGTTTGCATTCACGATCCACGAGCAGCGCGGGTATTACCCTTGCGCCGCTGCCTCTGGAACGACATACACCACGCTGAGGAAGCAAAGAAACATTTTCGAGGTTCCCGAGCGCGTCTCGTCTTGCGAGTCGGCTCGGTGGAATCCCTCGGGACCGAGACTACCTCCCACTTTTGACTTCCGTCCTACGAAGCCCTAAGACCCCGCAAGTATTCTGGAGTTACGTAACGCAATGAGTACTATGAGGCGTGAAGTAGCGGGACTCTCTCGTCCTAGTTCCAGTGAGCAAAGAGGAGCGCAATATATTAGACAATGGACACTACCTCCACCAAACACTAGTAGTACGAGTGCAGGACAGGCTACACAAGGGGGAGGAGGCAGTATAGGCCCATCTACAATACAAGTCATACAACCTACAAACTTGCCTTTAGCTCCCCCTGAGAGGTTCTTCGGGGATCCGAAGAAGTTTGGTATCTTCCTGGGGCAGTGTAAATTGCACTTCATGTGCAAACCAGCTGTGTTTCCCGATGACCAAACCAAAACTGCATTTGTAATGTCCTATCTGGGGGGTGATGCGGCAAGCTGGTCTTTTCCCCTCATCGAAAGAAATGACCCGGCATTGCGTAACTTCGATACCTTTTGCGAGGAAATGCGCAAGTTATTCGACAGAAAAGCTCACTTACTTTCCTTAGATCGGGAACTCATTACCCATAAACAAGGAAATCAAGAATTATTAACGTACATTACCACGTTCAACCGACTGGTGTCAGAAACAGATTGGCCCATAGAAAAACGTACTTCCTTGTACTACCAGGGATTAAGGAGTGAGTTGAAGGACGTCCTTGCACAGGTGGTGCATCTTCCAACCTCCTGTGATGAACTCATTGACCTCACTGTCCAATTGGATCACTGTCTACAAGAAAGACGAGGAGACAAAACGCGGATGGAAACCCGCTACGCAACTCCACGTGCGCGCCCTGTGAGTACAGTACCGTCGCCTGTAGTAGAAGGGGTTGAACCTATGCAAATTAGCGGAATTCGAGGCCCCTTGAATCAGGAAGAAAGAGAAAGAAGAAGAAAAGAACGTTTGTGTATGTACTGCGGTTAATCTGGGTATTTTATAAAAGAATGCAAGGCTAGAACCAAGGCCCCGTACCGAGATCAAAAAGAAACACAGAAGGTGAACGCCACTGAGTACCTGTCAGAGGCGTCGGAAAACTAGAGCGCCCAGGCAAAGAACAGACCCCTTGTTTGCGGCTTCAGGAGGAAGAGGTCTGCCCAGCCATCATCAACACACTACAATGTGCGGTAGCACATATAAACGTGTGCGTTAAATTAACGGTTACTAACGTTGGATTAGTGTCAGTTCACGCATTGCTTGACTCCGGTGCGACCGGCAACTTCATGGATCGTAAGTATGCCAAGGAAATCGGCATTCAGTGGGTCAAGAAAAACGTTCCAGAGATGGTGAAGGCTGTAGATGGCACTGAACTAACGTCAGGGCCGGTGGAATACCACACGCAACTCTTACTTATGACGGTGGGGGACAAACACTGTGAATCCATCCAGTTTGATCTAATTGACGCCCCTCAATTTACCTTGATATTGGGAATGCCCTGGCTGACTCTCCATGATCCTCATATACAGTGGGCAGCCAGAACAGTTACTTTAAATTCTCCGTATTGTTCTGAACACTGTACTCTTGACCGAATGGCTGAACGGGCCAAGACGGATAATCCGGCAGGATTTATGGCCAGAGGCGGTGGCCTCACAACCGCTGGATGTACTTCCACGTTGCCCCTGGAATATCAGAAATATCGAGATGTTTTCAACGAGCAAGAAGCAAATAAATTACCTCCGCATAGGGCATATGATTGTGTTATTGACTTAGAACCCGGAGCTAGTGTTCCATGTAGTCGCATATATGCCCTCACAGAAGCAGAGACGAACTACTTGCAGCAATACCTCAGCTCTCTCTTGGCCAATGGATTTATATGGCATTCATCCTCTCCTGCGTCTTCTCCTCTATTTTTCATACCAAAACGTGAGGGAGGCTTGAGGGCTTGCATCGACTATAGAGCCTTGAACCGCATTACCAAAAAGAACCAGTATCCCCTCCCTCTCATTCCAGTACTATTAGACCAACTGAAGGGAGCCAAAGTCTTCACGAAATTAGATCTCCGTGGGGCTTATCACCTGGTCAGAGTGCGGCGGGGGGATGAATGGAAGACGGCTTTTAGAATCAAGTTTGGCCTATATGAATACCAAGTAATGCCTTTCGGCCTTTGTAATGCCCCCGCCACCTTCCAATACTTCATGGATGAGGTATTACGGGGCCTTCTGTACATCTCCTGCATCGTATACATCGATGACATCCTGGTTTACTCTTCTTCCATGGGAGAACACATTCACCATGTGGCAGCAGTCTTGGATCGACTTCAGCGATATTCCCTCTATGCCAAGCTTGAAAAATGCTTTTTTCACAAGAACGAGGTGGAATTCCTAGGATATGTCATTGGCCCAGAAGGGGTGTGTATGGACACCAAGAAAACACAGGCCATCCAAGAGTGGAAGACGCCTTCCAGCATAAAGACCCTGCAGAGTTTCTTAGGCTTTGCAAACTTTTATAGAAGATTTATCAAAAACTTCTCTACCCTCATCCATCCGTTAACCTATCTCTTGAAGAAAGGAGCTACATTCAAATGGACAGCAGAAGCCGAGGAAGCCTTCTGTGCCCTCAAGAAGTGCTTTACCACAGCTCCAATCCTAAGACACCCCGATGCATCCCTCCCATTTATGCTTGAAACAGATGCCTCCTACTGCGCATTGGGAGGAATATTATCGCAGCGACACCCAGACACAGGGCAACTCCACCCTGTTGCCTTCTTCTCGAAGAAACTAACCAACTGTGAGATAAACTATAGTACTACGGACAAGAAATTGCTGGCCATCAAGCGAGCCTGTGAGGAGTGGAGACATCATCAACTCGGGGCCAGACACACCGTGGAGATCTATACAGACCATCATAACCTTCTGTTCTTAAAGAGTGCTCGAGCTCTAACGCCTCGACAGTTGCGATGGTCTCTGTTCTTCGCTGATTACGATTTCCTTATTAAATACCATCCAGGACCGCAAAACGGAAAGGCAGATGCTCTTTCCAGACCAGTACCGTCAGGTCCCTCAGACACCGAGAAGGAGGAGGAACCTCCTATCATCTTGCAGAAGGCAACCTTTCCTACGAAAACGATGGCATTGGTATCGTCGCAACTCTTTCTCTCCGATGTAAAACAACAGACAGACACACTAGACACAAGCACCTGGATCCAGGAAGAACCCCAGCAGAGAAAACTGGCAGAAGGACTGTTGTTCCATGCTAACAAACTCTACCTGCCTAACGAACCTTTGCAACAACAAGCCTTGCAGTGGATCCATGACACCCCCTTGGCTGTTCATTTAGGGAGTCGGAAAACCGAACAAACCCTGTCATGATATTTCTGGTGGGAAAACCTCCGACAAGACACCGCCGCCTATGTGGCGGATTGCGCCATCTGTACCCAGGCAAAGGCAACACATCAACGTCCCAGCGGACTATTAAGACCAATTCCTACACCTCTAGCTCCCTGGCACACCATTTCGCTGGACTTTATAGTAGAAATGCTGCCTAGTCAAGGGAACAACACTATTCTGGTCATCGTAGACCATCTATCCAAAATGGGCCACTTCATTGCGCTCCCTAAATTACCCTCGTCCTCTAAAGTTGCACTGATCTTCTTGCAGCAGGTAATACGGTTACATGGAGTGCCGGCTGTTATTATCACAGATCGAGGGACCCAGTTCACCTCCAGATTCTGGACCGAACTTTGTGAGATCATGAGGGTGGATGCGAGGTTATCCTCCAGCTATCATCCACAAACAGACGGCAAAACAGAAAGGCTTAATCAAACCTTAGAACAATATCTCAGATGTATCACGCTCATGCACACCAATGAATGGAGTACTCTATTGTGGACTGCAGAGTTTGCATACAACAACGCTCACCATTCCTCCTTGGGGTGTTCTCCCTTTTACTGTCTCCATGGGTTCCATCCGAACATGCTGCCGTTTGAGCATCCTATTACTTCCAAACTCCCTTCTATTCAAGAACACCACACACATCTCAAATCTGTCTTAGACACAGTTAAAACACACCTAGAAGAGGCGAGAGCAAGAGATAAGAAACAGGCAGACAAGAAGCGATCCCCCAGCGCCCCCAGCGATAGATGTCGAAGGGGACGAAGAATATGAGGTACATGCTATCCTAGATTCCAAGATAAGCAGAGGCAGAATCTACTATCTCATAGATTGGAAAGGGTACGGGCCAGAAGATAGGTCATGGGAACCAAAGGGAAACCTGCACTGTCCAGAACTGTTAAGACATTTTCATTTACTTCACCCTTCTAAACCCGGAGGTCCACTGAGACGGCGGACATTGAGAGGGGGTTCTGTCATATCCCAACAGAGAGGGCGCCAAAGAGCAAGAGTATAGAGGGAGAGTGTGATTGCGGGCTTATACACTACGTTTCCCATAAGGCAGTGGGAAGTAACACACGAGGTATATAAGCCCCGCCCCCCGGTTAAACAGTGCTTGTCACTCAAGTTCTCTTCGAGTTAACCGTTGTTTCGAGCCGTTCCTGAATTCTCCTTGGAGTAAGACACCTCTGGTTCCTGAGGAGAGAACTTCCGAAGAACACTGCAGAGAGACTGCCTTCGGTAATCTCTTAACCCGTTGTCAGCTGGTTCCCGGGCTTGCATTCACGATCCATGAGCAGCGCGGTTATTACCCTTGCACCGCTGCCTCTGGAACGACATACACCACGCTGAGGAAGCAAAGAAACTGATGCCAGTGTGAGATTTAATGAAAATCTTAGAGATGCCCCCTGAAAAACGACCAGCCTCTGGTGGGTTCCCTGACTGGTCCACACCAGCCTACCACCACGAGACAGGTTTCTGGACCCCTAGGGTGGGAGCCTTCGCTCCCTGAGCCCAGAAACAAAGCCTTTCCTGCACGGAGGTGTTCACACCTTCCCCAGGCTAGAAGTAGCATTCTGTGGTAGGGGAGCTGCAAAGGCCTGGCAGCCTTTGTAATGCGACACCCAGCCACTCCTGCTAACAGGAGCAGGCCCCCTTCCTGTCTCCCCTCCTTTTCGGCAGGAAGACAGGTGGGAAAAACTAGCCGGCCCAGAAGGTGTGCCCACCTCTGCCAACTCCACTCCTCAGGTGGGAGAGGCGAGGTGAAGCCCACTCTTCAGTGCCTGCCATCTTGCAGATGGCAACAAACAGCAAAGTGTATGGGTGTGCTTTCAGATTGAAGACATTTGTGCAAAAACCACCTCAACTACTGGAGTGGTTTTGTGTATTTATTACAGTGTGCAAACAGGGCAATCTGCCCGTTGCGATTGTTACTTATGACTAGCTGGTGTGGATAGGTTACAGCCTTCGAAATTGAAAATTGTCTGAACCTCCATATTTCTCTGTATAACTGAATGTCATGTCCCAACAGAGAGGGCACCAAAGAGCAAGAGTATAGAGGGAGAGTGTGATTGCGGGCTTATACACTACGTTTCCCATAAGGCAGTGGGAAGGAACACACAAGGTATATAAGCCCCGTCCCCCGGTTAAACAGTGCTTGTCACTCAAGTTCTCTTCGAGTTAACCGTTGTTTCGAGCCGTTCCTGAATTCTCCTTGGAGTAAGACACCTCTGGTTCCTGAGGAAAGAACTTCCGAAGAACACTGCCGAGAGACTGCCTTCGGTAATCTCTTAACCCGTTGTCAGCTGGTTCCCGGGTTTGCATTCACAATCCACGAGCAGCGCGGGTATTACCCTTGCGCCGCTGCCTCTGGAACGACATACACCACGCTGAGGAAGCAAAGAAACATTTTCGAGGTTCCCGAGCGCGTCTCGTCTTGCGAGTCGGCCCGGTGGAATCCCTCGGGACCGAGACTACCTCCCACTTTTGACTTCCGTCCTACGAAGCCCTAAGACCCCGCAAGTATTCTGGAGTTACGTAACGCAATGAGTACTATGAGGCGTGAAGTAGCGGGACTCTCTCGTCCTAGTTCCAGTGAGCAAAGAGGAGCGCAATATATTAGACAATGGACACTACCTCCACCAAACACTAGTAGTACGAGTGCAGGACAGGCTACACAAGGGGCAGGAGGCAGTATAGGCCCATCTACAATACAAGTCATACAACCTACAAACTTGCCTTTAGCTCCCCCTGAGAGGTTCTTCGGGGATCCGAAGAAGTTTGGTATCTTCCTGGGGCAGTGTAAATTGCACTTCATGTGCAAACCAGCTGTGTTTCCCGATGACCAAACCAAAACTGCATTTGTAATGTCCTATCTGGGGGGTGATGCGGCAAGCTGGTCTTTTCCCCTCATCGAAAGAAATGACCCGGCATTGCGTAACTTCGATACCTTTTGCGAGGAAATGCGCAAGTTATTCGACAGAAAAGCTCACTTACTTTTCTTAGATCGGGAACTCATTACCCATAAACAAGGAAATCAAGAATTATTAACGTACATTACCACGTTCAACCGACTGGTGTCAGAAACAGATTGGCCCATAGAAAAACGTACTTCCTTGTACTACCAGGGATTAAGGAGTGAGTTGAAGGACGTCCTTGCACAGGTGGTGCATCTTCCAACCTCCTGTGATGAACTCATTGACCTCACTGTCCAATTGGATCACTGTCTACAAGAAAGACGAGGAGACAAAACGCGGATGGAAACCCGCTACGCAACTCCACGTGCGCGCCCTGTGAGTACAGTACCGTCGCCTGTAGTAGAAGGGGTTGAACCTATGCAAATAAGCGGAATTCGAGGCCCCTTGAATCAGGAAGAAAGAGAAAGAAGAAGAAAAGAACGTTTGTGTATGTACTGCGGTTAATCTGGGTATTTTATAAAAGAATGCAAGGCTAGAACCAAGGCCCCGTACCGAGATCAAAAAGAAACACAGAAGGTGAACGCCACTGAGTACCTGTCAGAGGCGTCGGAAAACTAGAGCGCCCAGGCAAAGAACAGACCCCTTGTTTGCGGCTTCAGGAGGAAGAGGTCTGCCCAGCCATCATCAACACACTACAATGTGCGGTAGCACATATAAACGTGTGCGTTAAATTAACGGTTACTAACGTTGGATTAGTGTCAGTTCACGCATTGCTTGACTCCGGTGCGACCGGCAACTTCATGGATCGTAAGTATGCCAAGGAAATCGGCATTCAGTGGGTCAAGAAAAACGTTCCAGAGATGGTGAAGGCTGTAGATGGCACTGAACTAACGTCAGGGCCGGTGGAATACCACACGCAACTCTTACTTATGACGGTGGGGGACAAACACTGTGAATCCATCCAGTTTGATCTAATTGACGCCCCTCAATTTACCTTGATATTGGGAATGCCCTGGCTGACTCTCCATGATCCTCATATACAGTGGGCAGCCAGAACAGTTACTTTAAATTCTCCGTATTGTTCTGAACACTGTACTCTTGACCGAACGGCTGAACGGGCCAAGACGGATAATCCGGCAGGATTTATGGCCAGAGGCGGTGGCCTCACAACCGCTGGATGTACTTCCACGTTGCCCCTGGAATATCAGAAATATCGAGATGTTTTCAACGAGCAAGAAGCAAATAAATTACCTCCGCATAGGGCATATGATTGTGTTATTGACTTAGAACCCGGAGCTAGTGTTCCATGTAGTCGCATATATGCCCTCACAGAAGCAGAGACGAACTACTTGCAGCAATACCTCAGCTCTCTCTTGGCCAATGGATTTATACGGCATTCATCCTCTCCTGCGTCTTCTCCTCTATTTTTCATACCAAAACGTGAGGGAGGCTTGAGGGCTTGCATCGACTATAGAGCCTTGAACCGCATTACCAAAAAGAACCAGTATCCCCTCCCTCTCATTCCAGTACTATTAGACCAACTGAAGGGAGCCAAAGTCTTCACGAAATTAGATCTCCGTGGGGCTTATCACCTGGTCAGAGTGCGGCGGGGGGATGAATGGAAGACGGCTTTTAGAATCAAGTTTGGCCTATATGAATACCAAGTAATGCCTTTCGGCCTTTGTAATGCCCCCGCCACCTTCCAATACTTCATGGATGAGGTATTACGGGGCCTTCTGTACATCTCCTGAATCGTATACATCGATGACATCCTGGTTTACTCTTCTTCCATGGGAGAACACATTCACCATGTGGCAGCAGTCTTGGATCGACTTCAGCGATATTCCCTCTATGCCAAGCTTGAAAAATGCTTTTTTCACACGAACGAGGTGGAATTCCTAGGATATGTCATTGGCCCAGAAGGGGTGTGTATGGACACCAAGAAAACACAGGCCATCCAAGAGTGGAAGACGCCTTCCAGCATAAAGACCCTGCAGAGTTTCTTAGGCTTTGCAAACTTTTATAGAAGATTTATCAAAAACTTCTCTACCCTCATCCATCCGTTAACCTATCTCTTGAAGAAAGGAGCTACATTCAAATGGACAGCAGAAGCCGAGGAAGCCTTCTGCGCCCTCAAGAAGTGCTTTACCACAGCTCCAATCCTAAGACACCCCGATGCATCCCTCCCATTTATGCTTGAAACAGATGCCTCCTACTGCGCATTGGGAGGAATATTATCGCAGCGACACCCAGACACAGGGCAACTCCACCCTGTTGCCTTCTTCTCGAAGAAACTAACCAACTGTGAGATAAACTATAGTACTACGGACAAGAAATTGCTGGCCATCAAGCGAGCCTGTGAGGAGTGGAGACATCATCAACTCGGGGCCAGACACACCGTGGAGATCTATACAGACCATCGTAACCTTCTGTTCTTAAAGAGTGCTCGAGCTCTAACGCCTCGACAGTTGCGATGGTCTCTGTTCTTCGCTGATTACGATTTCCTTATTAAATACCATCCAGGACCGCAAAACGGAAAGGCAGATGCTCTTTCCAGACCAGTACCGTCAGGTCCCTCAGACACCGAGAAGGAGGAGGAACCTCCTATCATCTTGCAGAAGGCAACCTTTCCTACGAAAACGATGGCATTGGTATCGTCGCAACTCTTTCTCTCCGATGTAAAACAACAGACAGACACACTAGACACAAGCACCTGGATCCAGGAAGAACCCCAGCAGAGAAAACTGGCAGAAGGACTGTTGTTCCATGCTAACAAACTCTACCTGCCTAACGAACCTTTGCAACAACAAGCCTTGCAGTGGATCCATGACACCCCCTTGGTTGTTCATTTAGGGAGTCGGAAAACCGAACAAACCCTGTCATGATATTTCTGGTGGGAAAACCTCCGACAAGACACCGCCGCCTATGTGGCGGATTGCGCCATCTGTACCCAGGCAAAGGCAACACATCAACGTCCCAGCGGACTATTAAGACCAATTCCTACACCTCTAGCTCCCTGGCACACCATTTCGCTGGACTTTATAGTAGAAATGCCGCCTAGTCAAGGGAACAACACTATTCTGGTCATCGTAGACCATCTATCCAAAATGGGCCACTTCATTGCGCTCCCTAAATTACCCTCGTCCTCTGAAGTTGCACTGATCTTCTTGCAGCACGTAATACGGTTACATGGAGTGCCGGCTGTTATTATCACAGATCGAGGGACCCAGTTCACCTCCAGATTCTGGACCGAACTTTGTGAGATCATGAGGGTGGATGCGAGGTTATCCTCCAGCTATCATCCACAAACAGACGGCAAAACAGAAAGGCTTAATCAAACCTTAGAACAATATCTCAGATGTATCACGCTCATGCACACCAATGAATGGAGTACTCTATTGTGGACTGCAGAGTTTGCATACAACAACGCTCACCATTCCTCCTTGGGGTGTTCTCCCTTTTACTGTCTCCATGGGTTCCATCCGAACATGCTGCCGTTTGAGCATCCTATTACTTCCAAACTCCCTTCTATTCAAGAACACCACACACATCTCAAATCTGTCTTAGACACAGTTAAAACACACCTAGAAGAGGCGAGAGCAAAAGATAAGAAACAGGCAGACAAGAAGCGATCCCCCAGCGCCCCCAGCGATAGATGTCGAAGGGGACGAAGAATATGAGGTACATGCTATCCTAGATTCCAAGGTAAGCAGAGGCAGAATCTACTATCTCATAGATTGGAAAGGGTACGGGCCAGAAGATAGGTCATGGGAACCAAAGGGAAACCTGCACTGTCCAGAACTGTTAAGACATTTTCATTTACTTCACCCTTCTAAACCCGGAGGTCCACTGAGACGGCGGACATTGAGAGGGGGTTCTGTCATATCCCAACAGAGAGGGCGCCAAAGAGCAAGAGTATAGAGGGAGAGTGTGATTGCGGGCTTATACACTACGTTTCCCATAAGGCAGTGGGAAGTAACACACGAGGTATATAAGCCCCGCCCCCCGGTTAAACAGTGCTTGTCACTCAAGTTCTCTTCGAGTTAACCGTTGTTTCGAGCCGTTCCTGAATTCTCCTTGGAGTAAGACACCTCTGGTTCCTGAGGAAAGAACTTCCGAAGAACACTGCAGAGAGACTGCCTTCGGTAATCTCTTAACCCGTTGTCAGCTGGTTCCCGGGCTTGCATTCACGATCCATGAGCAGCGCGGTTATTACCCTTGCGCCGCTGCCTCTGGAACGACATACACCACGCTGAGGAAGCAAAGAAACTGATGCCAGTGTGAGATTTAATGAAAATCTTAGAGATGCCCCCTGAAAAACGACCAGCCTCTGGTGGGTTCCCTGACTGGTCCACACCAGCCTACCACCACGAGACAGGTTTCTGGACCCCTAGGGTGGGAGCCTTCGCTCCCTGAGCCCAGAAACAAAGCCTTTCCTGCACGGAGGTGTTCACACCTTCCCCAGGCTAGAAGTAGCATTCTGTGGTAGGGGAGCTGCAAAGGCCTGGCAGCCTTTGTAATGCGACACCCAGCCACTCCTGCTAACAGGAGCAGGCCCCCTTCCTGTCTCCCCTCCTTTTCGGCAGGAAGACAGGTGGGAAAAACTAGCCGGCCCAGAAGGTGTGCCCACCTCTGCCAACTCCACTCCTCAGGTGGGAGAGGCGAGGTGAAGCCCACTCTTCAGTGCCTGCTATCTTGCAGATGGCAACAAACAGCAAAGTGTATGGGTGTGCTTTCAGATTGAAGACATTTGTGCAAAAACCACCTCAACTACTGGAGTGGTTTTGTGTATTTATTACAGTGTGCAAACAGGGCAATCTGCCCGTTGCGATTGTTACTTATGACTAGCTGGTGTGGATAGGTTACAGCCTTCGAAATTGAAAATTGTCTGAACCTCCATATTTCTCTGTATAACTGAATGTCATGTCCCAACAGAGAGGGCGCCAAAGAGCAAGAGTATAGAGGGAGAGTGTGATTGCGGGCTTATACACTACGTTTCCCATAAGGCAGTGGGAAGGAACACACAAGGTATATAAGCCCCGTCCCCCGGTTAAACAGTGCTTGTCACTCAAGTTCTCTTCGAGTTAACCGTTGTTTCGAGCCGTTCCTGAATTCTCCTTGGAGTAAGACACCTCTGGTTCCTGAGGAAAGAACTTCCGAAGAACACTGCCGAGAGACTGCCTTCGGTAATCTCTTAACCCGTTGTCAGCTGGTTCCCGGGTTTGCATTCACAATCCACGAGCAGCGCGGGTATTACCCTTGCGCCGCTGCCTCTGGAACGACATACACCACGCTGAGGAAGCAAAGAAACATTTTCGAGGTTCCCGAGCGCGTCTCGTCTTGCGAGTCGGCGCGGTGGAATCCCTCGGGACCGAGACTACCTCCCACTTTTGACTTCCGTCCTACGAAGCCCTAAGACCCCGCAAGTATCCTGAGATACATTGTAACGCGTATGTGGGAGCCGCGACTCCAACGCGATATCATCGAAGAAAAGCGTGAAGCTTTTCCTGGGTACTAAGTGATTTGGAACCGTTCCATAATATTCCTGGCTGAAAGGATAGCGCGCTTCTGACAGCGCTTGGAACTTTTATTGGTCACTTGTTCCTCTGTACTCTGCGCTACTCCTCATTGCTCCGCAGCGCCTGAAGCAGGGAGAGTGCGGGGTGAGCGCTTCCACGGCGATTTTCTTTCGTTTGCCTCCAGAACCAACGGGACT
This sequence comes from Triturus cristatus, assembly GCF_964204655.1. Lineage (NCBI taxonomy): Eukaryota > Metazoa > Chordata > Amphibia > Caudata > Salamandridae > Triturus > Triturus cristatus. The sequence continues at coordinate 29,885,907 of NC_140585.1, read as the reverse complement.
CAAGGAATATACAACAAAACGATAAGTATCAGTTACTAAGTATATTCCAGACTGAATGTCCCTGATGATTATTTCTGCCTCATTTCACAGTATCTGAACTGCTTTATTGCTACACTCTTGAGCTACTCCCTTGAACGTAAGTGTACCTAGACAGAGGGCGGGGAGGTTCATTCACTCCTATTTTGATGCATGTTTGTTGTGTCTCCTTTACAGGGTCCTAGGGGGTAGAGAGTAGGAGAGACGGTTCGTCACCACTCACTTCGTTCCTTTCCATTGTCTGGAGGCAACACTGTTTTTGTTTCCTTTGTCCCTTTTTACCCTTTCCCCGGTAGAGGTGTCTCCTGTGTCGTGTGATATATCTACGTACAGGGGTTACCTCTTAGGGGTAGGGTTAACCTAGCATCGTTCCCGCTGTACCCGGCTTCCAGGTTAGTGGCACTCTCTGTTATCTCAGAACCTGACAGAGTGACAAGCCCACGGTTATATACAGCCTGAACGATGGATACACACACCGTCCTGACATCGGTGTTAGAAACTCTAACCGCATTACGTATGGAAGTAGAAGCAGTCAGGGGCGATAATCTGGAGTTACGTAACGCAATGAGTACTATGAGGCGTGAAGTAGCGGGACTCTCTCGTCCTAGTTCCAGTGAGCAAAGAGGAGCGCAATATATTAGACAATGGACACTACCTCCACCAAACACTAGTAGTACGAGTGCAGGACAGGCTACACAAGGGGGAGGAGGCAGTATAGGTCCATCTACAATACAAGTCATACAACCTGCAAACTTGCCTTTAGCTCCCCCTGAGAGGTTCTTCGGGGATCCGAAGAAGTTTGGTATCTTCCTGGGGCAGTGTAAATTGCACTTCATGTGCAAACCAGCTGTGTTTCCCGATGACCAAACCAAAACTGCATTTGTAATGTCCTATCTGGGGGGTGATGCGGCAAGCTGGTCTTTTCCCCTCATCGAAAGAAATGACCCGGCATTGCGTAACTTCGATACCTTTTGCGAGGAAATGCGCAAGTTATTCGACAGAAAAGCTCACTTACTTTTCTTAGATCGGGAACTCATTACCCATAAACAAGGAAATCAAGAATTATTAACGTACATTACCACGTTCAACCGACTGGTGTCAGAAACAGATTGGCCCATAGAAAAACGTACTTCCTTGTACTACCAGGGATTAAGGAGTGAGTTGAAGGACGTCCTTGCACAGGTGGTGCATCTTCCAACCTCCTGTGATGAACTCATTGACCTCACTGTCCAATTGGATCACTGTCTACAAGAAAGACGAGGAGACAAAACGCGGATGGAAACCCGCTACGCAACTCCACGTGCGCGCCCTGTGAGTACAGTACCGTCGCCTGTAGTAGAAGGGGTTGAACCTATGCAAATAAGCGGAATTCGAGGCCCCTTGAATCAGGAAGAAAGAGAAAGAAGAAGAAAAGAACGTTTGTGTATGTACTGCGGTTAATCTGGGTATTTTATAAAAGTATGCAAGGCTAGAACCAAGGCCCCGTACCGAGATCAGAAAGAAACACAGAAGGTGAACGCCACTGAGTACCTGTCAGAGGCGTCGGAAAACTAGAGCGCCCAGGCAAAGAACAGACCCCTTGTTTGCGGCTTCAGGAGGAAGAGGTCTGCCCATCCATCATCAACACACTACAATGTGCGGTAGCACATATAAACGTGTGCGTTAAATTAACGGTTACTAACGTTGGATTAGTGTCAGTTCACGCATTGCTTGACTCCGGTGCGACCGGCAACTTCATGGATCGTAAGTATGCCAAGGAAATCGGCATTCAGTGGGTCAAGAAAAACGTTCCAGAGATGGTGAAGGCCGTAGATGGCACTGAACTAACGTCAGGGCCGGTGGAATACCACACGCAACTCTTACTTATGACGGTGGGGGACAAACACTGTGAATCCATCCAGTTTGATCTAATTGACGCCCCTCAATTCACCTTGATATTGGGAATGCCCTGGCTGACTCTCCATGATCCTCGTATACAGTGGGCAGCCAGAACAGTTACTTTAAATTCTCCGTATTGTTCTGAACACTGTACTCTTGACCGAACGGCTGAACGGGCCAAGACGGATAATCCGGCAGGATTTATGGCCAGAGGCGGTCGCCTCACAAACGCTGGATGTACTTCCACGTTGCCCCTGGAATATCAGAAATATCGAGATGTTTTCAACGAGCAAGAAGCAAATAAATTACCTCCGCATAGGGCATATGATTGTGTTATTGACTTAGAACCCGGAGCTAGTGTTCCATGTAGTCGCATATATGCCCTCACAGAAGCAGAGACGAACTACTTGCAGCAATACCTCAGCTCTCTCTTGGCCAATGGATTTATACGGCATTCATCCTCTCCTGCGTCTTCTCCTCTATTTTTCATACCAAAACGTGAGGGAGGCTTGAGGGCTTGCATCGACTATAGAGCCTTGAACCGCATTACCAAAAAGAACCAGTATCCCCTCCCTCTCATTCCAGTACTATTAGACCAACTGAAGGGAGCCAAAGTCTTCACGAAATTAGATCTCCATGGGGCTTATCACCTGGTCAGAGTGCGGCGGGGGGATGAATGGAAGACGGCTTTTAGAACCAAGTTTGGCCTATATGAATACCAAGTAATGCCTTTCGGCCTTTGTAATGCCCCCGCCACCTTCCAATACTTCATGGATGAGGTATTACGGGGCCTTCTGTACGTCTCCTGCATCGTATACATCGATGACATCCTGGTTTACTCTTCTTCCATGGGAGAACACATTCACCATGTGGCAGCAGTCTTGGATCGACTTCAGCGATATTCCCTCTATGCCAAGCTTGAAAAATGCTTTTTTCACACGAATGAGGTGGAATTCCTAGGATATGTCATTGGCCCAGAAGGGGTGTGTATGGACACCAAGAAAACACAGGCCATCCAAGAGTGGAAGACGCCTTCCAGCATAAAGGCCCTGCAGAGTTTCTTAGGCTTTGCAAACTTTTATAGAAGATTTATCAAAAACTTCTCTACCCTCATCCATCCGTTAACCTATCTCTTGAAGAAAGGAGCTACATTCAAATGGACAGCAGAAGCCGAGGAAGCCTTCTGCGCCCTCAAGAAGTGCTTTACCACAGCTCCAATCCTAAGACACCCCGATGCATCCCTTCCATTTATGCTTGAAACAGATGCCTCCTACTACGCATTGGGAGGAATATTATCGCAGCGACACCCAGACACAGGGCAACTCCACCCTGTTGCCTTCTTCTCGAAGAAACTAACCAACTGTGAGATAAACTATAGTACTACGGACAAGAAATTGCTGGCCATCAAGCGAGCCTGTGAGGAGTGGAGACATCATCAACTCGGGGCCAGACACACCGTTGAGATCTATACAGACCATCGTAACCTTCTGTTCTTAAAGAGTGCTCGAGCTCTAACGCCTCGACAGTTGCGATGGTCTCTGTTCTTCGCTGATTACGATTTCATTATTAAATACCATCCAGGACCGCAAAACGGAAAGGCAGATGCTCTTTCCAGACCAGTACCGTCAGGTCCCTCAGACACCGAGAAGGAGGAGGAACCTCCTATCATCTTGCAGAAGGCAACCTTTCCTACGAAAACGATGGCATTGGTATCGTCGCAACTCTTTCTCTCCGATGTAAAACAACAGACAGACACACTAGACACAAGCACCTGGATCCAGGAAGAACCCCAGCAGAGAAAACTGGCAGAAGGACTGTTGTTCCATGCTAACAAACTCTACCTGCCTAACGAACCTTTGCAACAACAAGCCTTGCAGTGGATCCATGACACCCCCTTGGCTGTTCATTTAGGGAGTCGGAAAACCGAACAAACCCTGTCACGATATTTCTGGTGGGAAAACCTCCGACAAGACACCGCCGCCTATGTGGCGGATTGCGCCATCTGTACCCAGGCAAAGGCAACACATCAACGTCCCAGCGGACTGTTAAGACCAATTCCTACACCTCTAGCTCCCTGGCACACCATTTCGCTGGACTTTATAGTAGAAATGCCGCCTAGTCAAGGGAACAACACTATTCTGGTCATCGTAGACCATCTATCCAAACTGGCCACTTCATTGCGCTCCCTAAATTACCCTCGTCCTCTGAAGTTGCACTGATCTTCTTGCAGCAGGTAATACGGTTACATGGAGTGCCGGCTGTTATTATCACAGATCGAGGGACCCAGTTCACCTCGAGATTCTGGACCGAACTTTGTGAGATCATGAGGGTGGATGCGAGGTTATCCTCCAGCTATCATCCACAAACAGACGGCAAAACAGAAAGGCTTAATCAAACCTTAGAACAATATCTCAGATGTATCACGCTCATGCACACCAATGAATGGAGTACTCTATTGTGGACTGCAGAGTTTGCATACAACAACGCTCACCATTCCTCCTTGGGGTGTTCTCCCTTTTACTGTCTCCATGGGTTCCATCCGAACATGCTGCCGTTTGAGCATCCTATTACTTCCAAACTCCCTTCTATTCAAGAACACCACACACATCTCAAATCTGTCTTAGACACAGTTAAAACACACCTAGAAGAGGCGAGAGCAAGAGATAAGAAACAGGCAGACAAGAAGCGATCCCCCAGCGCCCCCAGCGATAGATGTCGAAGGGGACGAAGAATATGAGGTACATGCTATCCTAGATTACAAGGTAAGCAGAGGCAGAATCTACTATCTCGTAGATTGGAAAGGGTACGGGCCAGAAGATAGGTCATGGGAACCAAAGGGAAACCTGCACTGTCCAGAACTGTTAAGACATTTTCATTTACTTCACCCTTCTAAACCCGGAGGTCCACTGAGACGGCGGACATTGAGAGGGGGTTCTGTCATATCCCAACAGAGAGGGCGCCAAAGAGCAAGAGTATAGAGGGAGAGTGTGATTGCGGGCTTATACACTACGTTTCCCATAAGGCAGTGGGAAGTAACACACAAGGTATATAAGTCCCGCCCCCCGGTTAAACAGTGCTTGTCACTCAAGTTCTCTTCGAGTTAACCGTTGTTTCGAGCCGTTCCTGAATTCTCCTTGGAGTAAGACACCTCTGGTTCCTGAGGAAAGAACTTCCGAAGAACACTGCAGAGAGACTGCCTTCAGTAATCTCTTAACCCGTTGTCAGCTGGTTCCCGGGCTTGCATTCACGATCCATGAGCAGCGCGGTTATTATCCTTGCGCCGCTGCCTCTGGAACGACATACACCACGCTGAGGAAGCAAAGAAACATTTTTGAGGTTCCCGAGCACGTCTCGTCTTGCGAGTCGGCTCTGTGGAATCCCTCGGGACCGAGACTACCTCCCACTTTTGACTTCCGTCCTACGAAGCCCTAAGACCCCGCAAGTATCCTGAGATACATTGTAACGCATATGTGGGAGCCGCGACTCCAACGCGATATCATCGAAGAAAAGCGTGAAGCTTTTCCTGTGTACTAAGTGCTTTGGAACCGTTCCGTAATATTCCTGGCTGAAAGGATAGCGCGCTTCTGACAGCGCTTGGAACTTTTATCGGTCACTTGGTCCTCTGTACTCTGCGCTACTCCTCATTGCTCCGCAGCGCCTGAAGCAGGGAGAGTGCGGGGTGAGCGCTTCCACGGCGATTTTCTTTCGTTTGTCTCCAGAGCCAACGGGACTCAAGGAATATACAACAAAACGATAAGTATCAGTTACTAAGTATATTCCAGACTGAATGTCCCTGATGATTATTTCTGCCTCATTTCACAGTATCTGAACTGCTTTATTGCTACACTCTTGAGCTACTCCCTTGAACGTAAGTGTACCTAGACATCCAGAATAGTGAGAGGGCGGGGAGGTTCATTCACTCCTATTTTGATGTATGTTTGTTGTGTCTCCTTTACAGGGTCCGAGGGGGTAGAGAGTAGGAGAGACGGTTCGTCACCACTCACTTCGTTCCTTTCCATTGTCTGGAGGCAACACTGTTTTTGTTTCCTTTGTCCCTTTTTACCCTTTCCCCGGTAGAGGTGTCTCCTGTGTCGTGTGATATATCTACGTACAGGGGTTACCTCTTAAGGGTAGGGATAACCTAGCATCGTTCCCGCTGTACCCGGCTTCCAGGTTAGTGGCACTCTCTGTTATCTCAGAACCTGACACTGAAGGACTGGTCATCTCATTTTGATTGTGTTTGTGTAATTTTTTGTGATTCATTGTGCTATGTATTTTCACTTGTCTCATTGTTAATTGTGTTATAGTTATTTATGTTATGTGTATTGTTTCAAATATGTTGTTTCTCTCGGTCTTGGCATGATTAAAAAATTAATGCTTATGTCAAAATTTAACTAACTCATGAAGGTGTAATAAATACATGAAACCACTCCAGTAGTTGAGGTGGTTTTTGCACAAATGTCTTCAATCTGAAAGCACGCTCATACACTTTGCTGTTTGTAACTATTGAAGAGGCCCAGTGTGGGTGTAGTGTAGGGCCCTACCCCCCTTTTTTGTAAAACAATCTTGCAATGGCAGACACTCCCCTATCAGGATTAGGGATTGTGCTCACTCCCCCATGTGGGTTGAGCACACCAAGGGTGTAGTCATCCTAAGGTCAGTAGCCCATTGGCTACTGACCTAGAGACCGCTAAAATGCCCCCTAAATACAGTATTTAGATGGCAGCCCTGAACCAAGAAAGCAGACAAGAAGAAACTACAAGAGAAGAAGAAGAAGGACCAAACAGCCGTGCAGAATCTAACTAGAGGAAGACACCCACTGACTTGGCCCCAGCCCTACCGGCCTGTCTCCACCTCGAACCTGCTCTTGTGAAATCCCGGTGTGTCCTGCAGCCAGCAACTTCAAAAACCCCAGAGGACCTGCCTGCTTTCAACCTCAAAGACTGCGTCTCCTGTGAATGCTGGATTTGTTCATTTGCAACTTCTGGTTCCGGCCGGACACTGCAGATGTGCCCCACTCTGCACCCGCCATCCACGGCCCGAGCTCGAGTGGATAAACACCACGAGAAGGACCCCCAGCGATCCTAACCCCAGATCCGGCAACCCCTGACCTCCCTCAAGTCTCCAGCCGACGCCTGCAGCCTAAATCCAGAAGGTGCCCCCAACTGCAACCAGGAGCTGGTAAGAAGATCCGACCCCAAAAGGCACTCCTGCACCCGATACCCCACAGCCTTGGGTGGCCCAACCGACGGTGCCTAACCAACCCCCAACTTACCTCTCGAAGTGGTGGTTGCACCCACAAGACCTTCGTCCCCAAGACTGCTGTGCCTCTGCAAAATGGAAGCTCCCCATTGTAAACAACAGGGTGCCCGACGTTGAAACAGCACCCTGCACCCGGTGCCCTAGTGCCGCTGAGGGTGCACCTTAGGTGCTACTTTGTTTCCCCATTTGCCCTGAGCTAAAGTCCAGGAGCTTTGCTCCCACAACTCAGTGGCCTGCTAGTCAGCAGCCACCAAACGGAGGCCCCCTATCCCTCTTTGGATAACATTGGGCCTCAGCACTCTGCACCCGGCCGCCCTAGTGCCGCTGAGGGTATAACACGAGTGCATCCTTGACCCTAGGGGACCCCTGAGTCTAACCCCAGAACCTCAACTCCCACTACCAAATACTTACATCAAAACCGATAGCACTATTTTCCTCCATAGGATAACAATGACTGTTTTTCTTGGAAAAGTTTTCGAGTGTGGAGTTTGAAAACATAAAGAAATTCTTTAAAATTGTACTATTTAACCAAAACGATTTTACTTACCTGTGTACTGGAAATGTCCCAGAGTACTATCCAGGTATACTACTCTGAGTAAGAAAAGTAATCTAAAAAGTAACCTACCTGGTATTTTACTGAAACGCCCATTCAAGTCTATGTACTATATTTACAAAGTATTGCATTTCTCTGAAATCATACTGTAAGTCAAAACAAAGTGCATATACAATTACAATTCAAACTGTTTACAAACTGCGTTACTACTGTAAAGTATTTAGTGCTTACCCGTGCCAGGCTTGCTTGGTTCTGGAAAATAAAATAACTAAAAGAATATTTTCATCCAAACCAATCGGTCTGAAGTTCAGTCTTTGAGTGAGTGAATTCATTTGCTGACTGAGTGTGTATAACAAATGCTTAACACTGTCCTCTGATACTGCCTTACTGCTCGACCACACTTCCACAAATAGAGTGAGGTGCGATCTAACTTTACCTCTGCCTACCTTTGGGGTTCCACTGGACTCTGTGCACACTATAGCACACTACCTCACTTTGGTATAGTGTATAGAGAGCCAGCTTCCTACAACAAACTAATCATGCAGCAGTCTCAGATTCCTGACAAAGCACTGCAGAAGTACTGGGCTTACGTTTGTCCTTGTTCAGTGGCGTAACAAAACGTGCGGGGGCCCATGCAAAGTGCATGGAGGGGGCCCCCCACGCTACGGCCACAATAAGGAGCTCTCAGGCCCACCCATTCACAGCGCCGCTGGGGACACCCTGGAGCTCGGGCCCTTTGTACCATTGGGGCTGCAGCTGAAGGAGCTCTCAGGCCCACCGGTTCACAGCTCCGCAGGGGACCCCCTGGAGCTCGGGCCCTTTGTACCATTGGAGCTGCAGCTGAAGGAGCTCTCAGGCCCACCCGTTCACAGCGCCGCAGGGGACACCCTGGAGCTCGGGCTCTTTGTACCATTGGAGCTGCAGCTGAAGGAGCTCTCAGGCCCACCCGTTCACAGCGCCGCAGGGGACACCCTGGAGTTCGGGCCCTTTGTACCAGTGGAGCTGCAGCTGAAGGAGCTCTCAGGCCCCCCCGTTCACAGCGCCGCAGGGGACACCCTGGAGCTCGGGCCCTTTGTGCCATTGGAGCTGCAGCTGAAGGAGCTCTCAGGCCCACCCGTTCACAGCGCCGCAGGGGACACCCTGGAGCTCGGGCTCTTTGTACCATTGGGGCTGCAGCTGAAGGAGCTCTCAGGCCCACCCGTTCACAGCGCCGCTGGGGACACCCTGGAGCTCGGGCCCTTTGTACCATTGGGGCTGCAGCTGAAGGAGCTCTCAGGCCCACCGGTTCACAGCTCCGCAGGGGACCCCCTGGAGCTCGGGCCCTTTGTACCATTGGAGCTGCAGCTGAAGGAGCTCTCAGGCCCACCCGTTCACAGCGCCGCAGGGGACACCCTGGAGCTCGGGCTCTTTGTACCATTGGAGCTGCAGCTGAAGGAGCTCTCAGGCCCACCCGTTCACAGCGGCGCAGGGGACACCCTGGAGCTCGGGCCCTTTGTACCATTGGAGCTGCAGCTGAAGGAGCTCTCAGGCCCACCCGTTCACAGCGCCGCAGGGGACACCCTGGAGCTCGGGCCCTTTGTGCCATTGGAGCTGCAGCTGAAGGAGCTCTCAGGCCCACCCGTTCACAGCGCCGCAGGGGACACCCTGGAGCTCGGGCTCTTTGTACCATTGGGGCTGCAGCTGAAGGAGCTCTCAGGCCCACCCGTTCACAGCGCCGCTGGGGACACCCTGGAGCTCGGGCCCTATGTACCATTGGAGCTGCAGCTGAAGGAGCTCTCAGGCCCACCCGTTCACAGCGGCGCAGGGGACACCCTGGAGCTCGGGCCCTTTGTACCATTGGAGCTGCAGCTGAAGGAGCTCTCAGGCCCACCCGTTCACAGCGCCGCAGGGGACACCCTGGAGCTCGGGCCCTTTGTACCATTGGAGCTGCAGCTGAAGGAGCTCTCAGGCCCACCCGTTCACAGCGCTGCAGGGGACACCCTGGAGCTCGGGTCCTTTGTACCATTGGAGCTGCAGCTGAAGGAGCTCTCAGGCCCACCCATTCACAGCGCCGCAGGGGACACCCTGGAGCTCGGGCCCTTTGTACCATTGGAGCTGCAGCTGAAGGAGCTCTCAGGCCCACCCGTTCACAGCGCCGCAGGGGACACCCTGGAGCTCGGGCCCTTTGTACCATTGGAGCTGCAGCTGAAGGAGCTCTCAGGCCCACCCGTTCACAGTGCCGCAGGGGACCCCCTGGAGCTCGGGCCCTTTGTACCATTGGAGCTGCAGCTGAAGGAGCTCTCAGGCCCACCAGTTCACAGCGCCACAGGGAACACCCTGGAGCTCGGGCCCTTTGTACCATTGGAGCTGCAGCTGAAGGAGCTCTCAGGCCCACCCGTTCACAGCGCTGCAGGGGACACCCTGGAGCTCGGGCCCTTTGTACCATTGGAGCTGCAGCTGCAGGGATTATTGTTGCGCCACTGCTCAAGCCAGGCTCCAGCAGGATACCTGGCTCAAGCTCTATTTGAGGGCCTCTTAGACCCTGGACCCCAAAACAAGCTGCGATTTAATGTGGCTTCTAAGATTTAATGTGGCTTCTGCCTGCAGCCAAGCTCTAACTTCATGTGCAATGAGGTGATTTGCACATGGCTGGGTCCAAACGGAGAATGATGGGTTGGAATGCTACCCCGAGCAATTGCAAATTGTAAGCATTCCTCCCATCACCTTTTGTGTGTTTCATGTACCACCCTAAGTGGCACGGTTCGGCCCTGACATGGGTACCATGCTCAATGTGTCACTGGAACCAAGCTATACTTAGCGGATGGGCCCATAATTAGGGAAAACCAGTCCTGGGTTGCATGTGTACCAGTTAAAAAACATGCTTGCTTTTGTGCCACATTATACTTTCACATGGAACCTGCATATGTTTTTGTGTTCCGTTATTTTCCTGGGATTTAGTCTGAACACCACCAACAAGGTCAAATAACAATGTCCCTTGTTATTCTTTCTGGCCAGGCACTAGCACCTAGACTTAACACAAAAATACAGCTGTTGTTTACGTGCACACATGTCCTGTCATATAGATGAGCACATAAGCTAAAAATCACACATGGAGCGAGAGCTCTGAGACAAGAGCATTGTGTCTGCTGAGATGTAGAGCAGCGTATGTTAAGGTACGGAGCTGTGGCAGTAACCTCAGAGATCTTTGGTGTATAATCACCCAGCTTTAGTAGCAGGCGAGGGAAGTTTAGGCTACTTTGTCCTATAAAATGACAGGACTTTTCATGATATATGGATTATTAACCATGATAGCAGTATTTTTAGTATGCATCTGTTTCCTAATTGTGACGCGTATACTGCTTTTCAGAGCACAATAGTTAAGAAAATATTCTAAACTTTTCATGTCTGCTGGTTATCTTATTGTGGACAAGTATGAGTGAGAGAGGGGTGAGCGTCGAGAGTGTTGTGTTTCTGGGGTGCCAATTCACTTGTTTCTCTGGTACGGTTAGGAGGGCAAGTGAGGTAATATAGCCAGTCAGACTCGGGCTCATAGGCACTGAGGTGGTCTGGTGACTCACTCCCTACTTACTGATGTTCCATGGTTCCAAGCATAGTTCTGTTCCTAAGCAGAATCCCTGCAACAGGACCAAGGCCTCATTTGTACCCAAATGTGGCGCAGGTGTTCAGTGAGTTGCTGCTTGTCTGTCAACAGCTTGTAGTGTGACATGTTAAGTCTCCAACATTTTGTAGTGGGTGCCATGTGGCCCAGTTCTAACTCTAGTATCGCTCGGAAAAACCCACCCCCTCCCCCTCTAGTATCTTACAGTCTCTCAGCAACGCAAGTAGTGTGTATGGTTCAGGAGAAAGTATTCCATTCTCAAGTGTGACCCATGAATGTATGAAAAGAAGGTGAACTCTTTGTCTTTCGGGTGCAGCGTCCGCCATGGGTCTGTCAAGCCATTGTCATACATGACATCAGGCAATATCGCACCGTTCTTAGCATTTCTTTATTGTATGGTACTGAGCGGTCTCTGCCGGAATCAAGGGTCACGTTCCAAATCCTCTCCTAGCATTGTTTTTGTTTGGCCAAATTCAGTCAAAAGTCTGAAGAGGGATGAAAAGGAAGCCACCCTGTCGGTAAGGGTGTTCAGATGGAGCCCCCTAGCATCTCATGTCCATGGATTTGATCTTTCCAAACACATATCGGCCTTCCGTGTCTATCCATGTTTCTGCACGGAAGTGATTTTTTGAAGAGGATGGTGACGCCACACCTTTTATTACAAAGTCAAGTAGTGGTTGTGGCAATCTTGTCCTTTGGTAATGCTACTACTGGTTGCTCTACCCACCCCATCCCTTTTCAGCTTCTTTGACTCTATTTGCGATAGGTGGGTCTCCTGGAGCAAGAATAGGTCTGGGGGTTTCATGGATACGTATGGGAACACTTTTTTACACTCAATGTAATGGGTCAGATGTACCTATAAGGTGTTATCCAAGTTGGTAAGTGTAAGTCGAAAACTTTTCTTCTACTCCTAATTCTATCCTTCTTTCAGTGGGTGGGCACATCCTCCTCCGCTACGCTCCTCTAGCACATCAAGATGGTAAGTCCGGCAATCCCTGGAACCTGTGTAGGTTCCTATTAGATACCGCATCATCAGCCTAGGCAGTGACATCAGCAAAGTCCAACAATCAGCATGGGCATCTATGAGTGGTCAATGTTCAATAGATCGTCTAGGTGATAACACTGCTGATGTTAGTACTAATATCCCAGAGTCAGCGGGAGGGATGGAGCAGTTCAGTATAGTCCCGTACGCTTATAGTGCCAGTTCTTATATGGGTATATCTTACCAACCATTCCGCAGCAGGTGCAACTACCTCCTTTCCTTTCGTCCCTTCCTCCTTGGTGAGGCAGAACTTGTCTCTGGTGGCTAGTTTATGGGATTCTGTCCTGTCTTTTCCCATCCATATTTTCAGCCACAATGGGCCCGATCCACAAGAGTAATCTGAGACAAAATCCTAACTTTAAGACTTTCGGTATTCACAAAGGGCATTTAGAAGTAGTAAAGTTAAGATTTTGTCTCAGTTGAACTTAAGTTTTGTTCTTAAGTTAAACTTATGATCAAAACTTAAGTTTAACTGAGACAAAATCCTAACTTTACGACTTTTGGTATTCACAAAGGGCATTTAGGTGTGTTACGAGTCAACAGCCCCATCTGTTCAATGCTTTACATGCATTGCCAATTAAATGGGTTACTTGCACTCGAGCTATATTTGGGGCTTGCCTTGGTCCTCCTGGATCTCTCGGCCGCCTATGATACTGTCAACCGTGACATCCTCTTAAACACCCTCTCGCAGTGAGCAGGCATTAATGGAAGTGTCCTTCAGTGGTTCGCCTCTTTCCTGAACCAATGCTCACAGCTAATCAAACTTAACAACTCGACCTCAAAAGCAACGCCTGTCTCACAAGGAGTCTCCCGAGTCTATCTTGTCTCCTGCCCTATGTAACCTCCATATGGAACCCCTGGCAATGATCCTGAAGCAACCTGGGATCATCTCTATGCCCGAGGCACCCAAATCTCGTCAGTCAAAGACATCCAGCACCTAAATGCACTCTCTCCAGGGTTCAATCCTGGCTAGCCGGCAGCCATCTTAAGCTCAACCCCAACAAAACCGAACTCCTTTTCATCCAACCTAAAGATAAATCCTTTCCCATAGATATCCGGCACGGCAACCTCGCTGCTTTCAACTGCAAACTGTCCATCACCAAATCTGTTCAAACCCCGGGGATTGCACTCGACCGTCACTTGAGCATGAAAGAGCATATTAATGCCTCAGCAAAAAGAGCCTTCTACACGTTGAAACACCTTAAAGAAATCAAACCCTTTATCCCAATCGAAGACATTAAGACTGTGGTGCAATCCTTAGTCCTCCCCAAGTTAGACGACGGCAGCGCAACGATTACGGGCACTTCAAAAACACACCTAGCCGCTCTGCAAGCTAGACTCCGTGCCTCGGCGAGACTTCTATCGGGGAGGGTTGCTTCCACCACATCACTCCCACTCTCAGGCAGCTCAGCGGGCTTCCAGTTGAGGCAAGAGCTTTACTAAAAGCTGCGTGCTAAACTCACAAAGCTCTCTACGTGGAAAAAACAGCCTACCTCGCAAATAAATTATCAAAAGCCGGTCAAAAGAGACCTCTTCGAAGCGATAATAGACTGCTCCTGGTTCCGCCAAAATTTAAGAAAAAGAAATTCTGCTCCTGGAGGATCAATTCATGGTAGAGTACTTCGGTGGGTTCATGCACCTGCTGCCCCGACAACCCAGTGGTGGAATAGGCAAAAAACAATAAATACCACGGAAAAGTATAGAACATTCAAGATTACAAAGGGGTGGGGGGGGTCTGCAGGTTGTAATGGGGGCGGTTTGTGTTGTGTGGTGTAGTTTTACCTTAGCACTTGTGATGTGAAAATGCAGCACACAAGGGAATTTACTGCTAAACTCAATCCATGTAAACAGTGTAACATGCAGAAAGGTCCATATTGTGTGGCTCAGTGCCCGCAGGAATGACAGCGGATAAAGGACATTCAATGGGGGAAAGAATTAATCAGAGCAGCTTGAGCCTTACTTGGCGCACAGAAAGTAAACATGATTTTCCTTGTTTTGCTTGGACTTTGTAAAACACTTGTTCCCGTCACATGTTGGCACAGAGCGGCTGCGGCTGGCACTGCACACGCTGCAGGGACACAGAAAATAGTTGTGAAGTTTGGGTTGTTGAAGATGGCTATTGTTTGTGTTTTTAGATGTGGCTTAGAAGACCTGGGAAGTACACCAGAGTTCTCCTTTCACACACTCTGGTGCAACACCGAGGGTGGCACCAGGCAGAAGGCACAACTTAGCTGCACTTTGTGGTCAGAGATAGACAAATACAAGTCCAGCTCGCAGTGTTATAATAATTAGCAGCAGTTTGTGGAAAGAAGGCTCCTGACACTCGATGGCAATTCCATCAAATGGAGTAAATGTTGCACATTCTCCACCTAAACTCCTCCCCTGGGTGGGCCCAGCTCCTCTGCACCCCTAGTTCCAGCCCCCTGAGTGGGGGCGCCCAATGGGGCTCTGCCTGCAGCCCTGGGGGGGAGAGGGGGCAGGCGCTGGTGCTTTACTCTAACCCCCCTCCCCAAAGCAGAGCAGCTCATCTGTTAATACACTTCAACAGATGTGCCGCTGACCGTGGCCCCCGCAGATCGCCAATCGGCGGTCTGCACCTTAGTGCCCCCGGGGCACTGGTCACCCCTCCCCACCCCCTCCCACTGGGGGGGGGGGGGCGGGGACGCAGACCGGAGCCCCCCTCCTCGGGCTGGCCGGAAGTGACGCGCAATGCGTGTCACTTCCTGGCCCTGGTGTGAGGGGGAGGCTATTTAGCCTTCCCCCACCCTCCTGGCGACCTCTTTGTCGCCCACCTCGCAACCTCCGTGGCGCTCCGTGGATGAGGTTATCGCCCCCCCCTCCCGTCGGCTATGCTGCCGTTGAAGGCGGGTGGGGGGCATGCAGTGGGCTGCGTGCGGTAGGCGTGGTGTCCTGCAGATGTGGGGTGGTCCGACAACTGCGAGCTGGACGCTGGTTTAGGGAAGTGAGGTTCCGCCCCTTGAGGTCGCGTCTGCATTATGCGATTGCGGGCATTACTGAACCCCGCACCTCAGTGGATAATTGGCACAATCTTGTAAGCTCCCCGTGCTTAAATGTGTAATGTAAATAAGGTGCTCATGTAAAGCGCTCCAATACCTTCGGGTCGAGTTCGCGCTATATATTTATGCAACATGTATTGCTGGCTTCCTATAAGGCGGATACATGATACAAGTGCATGCATTGTTCACATTACGCGATTGCGGGCATTACTAAACCCCCGTACCTCAATGGATAATCTGGTGCGGTGCTCGCATGATCCGGTACGGGGAGCGTGTAATATGGTACGATTCTCTTAAGCACCCCCTGCTTGAAGGTGTAATGTAATTACTGTGCTCAGTTAAAGGCATCCAATACCTTCCGGTCGAGTTCGCGCTATATAAATATGCAACATGTAATTGCTAGCCTCCTATAAGGCAGATACATGACACAAGTACATGCATTGTTCACATTACGCAATTGCAGGCATTACTAAACTGCTGGGTGAAACCACCATCATTTGGAGATGGGCCCAGGTAAAATAGGGCCTTTTCTGGATGTCTAGAGGACCATTGCGGGTGGGGGTATCCCCCACCGGATTCACTGGTCGCGTACTGCAGCTGTGGGAGACTGGGATCCGGGTTTACGGACACGTTCACCGCGCTAGGGGCGCTGCCAGCCAACATAGGGCGCTGCTGTCCCAATAACTGGGATGTCAGCGGGGCAAAGACAAGGGGACATTATGTCAATAGTACATTTGTCACGCCCAGGGTGCACTAAATCTCTACTTCAACGGAGCAGGAATTTGGCACCGCTGGGGATGCTCTGGGTTTGTGGGGGGGGGGCACCCCCCCGCCACCCTCCTACTGAGGAGCATGATGGGAGGGGCGAAGTAGGACTTAGTCAATCCTCAATGCTGAAACTTTACTGACAGCGCGCAATGCTTAAGCCAGACAGATTCCCGAGGCTGGTATACCTAGGGGGTTTCATCACTGAGGGATCTGTAGGGGCATAATTCCCATAAGGAATAAGGGATGGTGGGCAGGGGCAAGAGTCGCCCCTTGCCCATGGTCACGTGCTGGCAGCCAGGAGCATTCCTGTGCTCCAGGTTTAGCAATCAGAGGGGACTGGCCAAAGGTTAAGTAAAACCCTTCTCGCCTTCATAGCCAAAGAGGGCAGGCCTAGAATTGTGAAGAGGGTAACCTGCCCGCATGGGGGGCAAATAGTTCTTGGCACATCTCCCCAGGCCCTACGGGTCCTTTATTTCAGCAGACCCTATCCGATTAGGATAGCGTCTCGGGCCTTGGGGACATAGATGGGGCCATCTACAACACCAGGAGCTACAGCTCACTGGTAAGTCTTGGGCCTGTCGATATAAGGGATCTCACAGGGCTTGAGTCCCACTAACGCTGTCACACTGTCATGAGGTGGCAGAATTTCAAACTCTTCTTTCTGCTAGGATGGTTCCCTTCCAGCTAGTTGCAGGAAGCCCTAGATAGGAGAGGTTGCAGGTAAGACTATAGCGGGTTGGTGGGGGGCCCTGGCTGCGACAGTGAGCCGCCTCCAGGGCTGTGGCGGAGTTACAGGGCGATCTGGAAGCAGGCCGGTACAAAGGGTACCTCTGCGCGGCACCATAGGGGGTGTCTGAGCCAAAACCGAGGAGCCTCAAGGGAGGTCCCAGAAGCCGTGTCGGCGCCCCGCTAGTCCTGCGGGCGGTTGTGGGCCTGAACAACCGGGGGCTTGCTATGCGACGCTCCGCCCCGAGAGGGGGGGCGTGAGTAGAATTACCAACGGCACGTGATCGTAGAAAGAATCACCTGGAGGGCAGCAAACGGTGGGCATCGCTCCCGCGCTGCCCGGCTCATCAGGCGGGCAGGCGACCCAGTTGGTTGCCTGCCCTTGGATCGCCAGTAAAATAACCCACCCATTACATATTCTGGAATTATGTAATAAACCTGCAGCATTGTTACCCAACGCCAACTGTCTTGTGTGTGTCTTTTGGGTAACCTATTATGGGGGAGGGGGGACAGCGGGGTGCCCCTGGGGGTACTATGCCGCTGACCGCGGCCCCCGCAGGGGGCCAATCGGCGGTCGGCGCCTTAGTGCCCCTGGGGCACCAGTCACCCCTCCCACTGGGGGGGGGGCGGGGACGCAGACCGGAGCCCCCCTCCTCGGGCTGGCCGGAAGTGACGCGCAATGCGTGTCACTTCCTGGCCCTGGTGTGAGGGGGAGGCTATTTAGCCTTCCCCCACCCTCCTGGCGACCTCTTTGTCGCCCACCTCACCATTTCCCTCCCTACCGCTTACCCGGCGTAGGCGTTGGGTGCGGGGGGTTTTCTGAGCGTTGTAATGTTTTCTTTTTTCGTTGCAGGCGGAGTTACAGGGCGATCTGGAAGCCGGCCGGTACAAAGGGTACCTCTGCGCGGCACCATAGGGGGTGCCTGAGCCAAAACCGAGGAGCCTCAAGGGAGGTCCCGGAAGCCGTGTCGGCGCCCTGCTAGTCCTGCGGGCGGTTGTGGGCCTGAACAACCGGGGGCTTGCTATGCGACGCTCCGCCCCAAGAGGGGGGCGTGAGTAGAATTACCAACGGCACGTGATCGTAGAAAGATCACCTAGAGGGCAGCAAACGGCGGGCATCGCTACCGCGCTGCCCGGCTCATCAGGCGGGCAGGTGACCTAGTTGGTTGCCTGCCCTTGGATCGCCAGTAAGATAACCCACCCATTACATATTCTGGAATTATGTAATAAACCTGCAGCATTGTTACCCAACACCAACTGTCTTGTGTGTGTCTTTTGGGTAACCTATTATGGGGGAGGGGGGACAGCGGGGTGCCCCTGGGGGTACTATGTAGAAAGCATCATGGAAGAGGGGCGATGGCCGTTGTTTAGCGCCTGGATAGCCTCATGGGTGACAAGAAGCACTCTACAGATCTACTGATTGATGAATGAGTTGTGTGCACGGGCTTCACACAGCACCAAACATGCTAGCCTCATGGATGACAAGAAGCGCTCTACAGATCTACTGATCGATAAATGAGTTGTGTGCGCGGGCTTCACACAGCACCAAAGATGCTAGCCTCATGGCAGATCAATTGATTGATGAATGAGTTGTGTGCGCGGGCTTCACACAGCACCACAGATGCTAGCCTCATGGCACATCTACTGATTGATGAATGAGTTGTGTGCGCGGGCTTCACACAGCACCAAAGATGCTAGCCTCATGGCAGATCTATTGATTGATGAATGAGTTGTGTGCGCGGGCTTCACACAGCACCAAAGATGCTAGTCTCATGGGTGACAAGAAATGCTCTATAGATCTACTGATTGATGAATGAGTTGTGTGCGCGGGCTTCACACAGCACCAAAGATGCTAGCCTCATGGCAGATCTATTGATTGATGAATGAGTTGTGTGCGCAGGCTTCACACAGCACCAAAGATGCTAGCCTCATGGCAGATCTATTGATTGATGAATGAGTTGTGTGCGTGGGCTTCACACAGCACCAAAGATGCTAGCCTCATGGCAGATCAATTGATTGATGAATGAGTTGTGTGCGCGGGCTTCACACAGCACCACAGATGCTAGCCTCATGGCAGATCTACTGATTGATGAATGAGTTGTGTGCGCGGGCTTCACACAGCACCAAAGATGCTAGCCTCATGGCAGATCTATTGATTGATGAATGAGTTGTGTGCGCGGGCTTCACACAGCACCAAAGATGCTAGCCTCATGGCAGATCTATTGATTGATGAATGAGTTGTGTGCGTGGGCTTCACACAGCACCAAAGATGCTAGCCTCATGGGTGACAAGAAGCGCTCTACAGACCTACAGATTGATGAATGAGTTGTGTGCGTGGGCTTCACACAGCACCAAAGGTGCTAGCCTCATGGGTGCCAAGAAGCGCTCTACAGATCTACAGATTGATGAATGAGTTGTGTGCGCAGGCTTCACACAGCACCAAAGATGCTAGTCTCATGGGTGACAAGAAATGCTCTATAGATCTACTGATTGATGAATGAGTTGTGTGCGCGGGGTTCACACAGCACCAAAGATGCTAGCCTAATGGCAGATCTACTGATTGATGAATGAGTTGTGTGCGCGGGCTTCACACAGCACCAACGATGCTAGCCCCATGGCAGATCTACTGATCGATGAATGAGTTGTGTGCGCGGGCTTCACACAGCACCAAAGATGCTAGCCTCATGGCAGATCTATTGATTGATGAATGAGTTGTGTGCGCAGGCTTCACACAGCACCAAAGATGCTAGCCTCATGGCAGATCTATTGATTGATGAATGAGTTGTGTGCGCGGGCTTCACACAGCACCAAAGATGCTAGCCTCATGGCAGATCTATTGATTGATGAATGAGTTGTGTGCGCGGGCTTCACACAGCACCAAAGATGCTAGTCTCATGGGTGACAAGAAATGCTCTATAGATCTACTGATTGATGAATGAGTTGTGTGCGCGGGCTTCACACAGCACCAAAGATGCTAGCCTCATGGCAGATCTATTGATTGATGAATGAGTTGTGTGCGCAGGCTTCACACAGCACCAAAGATGCTAGCCTCATGGCAGATCTATTGATTGATGAATGAGTTGTGTGCGTGGGCTTCACACAGCACCAAAGATGCTAGTCTCATGGGTGACAAGAAATGCTCTATAGATCTACTGATTGATGAATGAGTTGTGTGCGCGGGCTTCACACAGCACCAAAGATGCTAGCCTCATGGGTGACAAGAAGCACTCTACAGATCTACTGATTGATGAATGAGTTGTGTGCGCGGGCTTCACACAGCACCAAAGATGCTAGCCTCATGGCAGATCTACTGATAGATGAATGAGTTGTGTGCGCGGGCTTCACACAGCACCAAAGATGTTGGTCTTTCGCCTCTTTCTACAAGTGCAGTCTGAAGGTGCTGATGTCTGTCAGGACGGAAGAGTAAGGTCCAGTGCTTAATGTGTGCCAGTGCCTTGTCCAGACGCCACTGCAGCTTGCACAGCACATTGCCCCTCCCTGCACTGCCAGTGGTAGTAACAACACAACTACTAACCTTCATCCTCCTACAAGTGTAACAATTCTGACTATTCCAGGCCCCCGAAGCTGTAAGAATGGCTTGGGCTGCAGTTAACAGTAATTTTTAATATATATTGAATTAATAATTAACTGTTGTTGGGGTCACCTCTGAATTAGCCAGACAGCATCACCTTTTGACAGACTTTCACAAGCGCCGGTGTTGACAATTAAGTGCCAGTGTCAAGCACCGGAAACCACCGGCTTAAATCGAGCACTGGTAAACTGTCATCCGCCAGAGGGTTCTGTCCACAGTCCTAATCCTCCACCGGTTCCAGGCCAGGCACTCAATAACAACACCTAGGCTAGGAACCCGGGTAAACAAGCATTGAAAATGCAATAGGTCTCACCCTCGTTTAAGTTAAAGCAATTCTGTTGTAATTAGGTGGCTTTTTAGCTTTGGTTTTATTCGTGTTTTTCAAACTTTCATGTACATAACATGCACATGTATGCATATATGTATGCATGCATTTATATTTGTATTTATATAGATATGCAGATGTATATATATATGTTTATATATGAATGTATGTATATATATATATACACATATATACACATCCATATATTTAAATGCATATGCATATATATACATATCAGCAAACAAAACCTCCAGGCACAGGAGCCCCAGACCCTTCAGGGCGGCCTCACAACAATGGTCCCGGAGAGACCCATCATAAATCACGGAGGCAAGAGAGGCCCAATACCAGAGGTAAAGCTTTATTTGCAGGTACAACAGCGCAACAGGATTTCTTCTCCTTATTCCTTACGCGTTTCGGCGACCATTCGCCTTGGTCACAGGATGGAGTCTTTGTGTGCAAAGTGCATTATTGCGCGCTTTTTCACTTCAAAATCACGTGACAGTTCTGTTCGCACTTCTAATCCCATGATGCATCTCGTTGTATTTTTATTGCAGGGAATCATGTAAATTTCGTCTGCCTTCATATTAAAAGTTACTCATTATTTTTCAGCATCGTAAATAGTGGGTATAATTATCAAACTGTCCCGTGCTGAATTATTCATGCTCAGTGCTTTGTTTCTCAAGTACCTGCAACGAAGCCTGTCCCCTGGCACGATCGAGGCGGGGGTCACCCAGCACCGAATCCCTTCCAGCATCGTCATGGATTTTGCTGAATTAGCATTGCCTTGAGTAGGTTCCTGGCGATGTGTGGATCGAGCTCCAGATTCAACATCAGCAAACAAAACCTCCAGGCACAGGAGCCCCAGACCCTTCAGGGCGGCCTCACAACAATGGTCCCGGAGAGACCCATCATAAATCACGGAGGCAAGAGAGGCCCAATACCAGAGGTAAAGCTTTATTTGCAGGTACAACAGCGCAACAGGATTTCTTCTCCTTATTCCTTACGCGTTTCGGCGACCATTCGCCTTGGTCACAGGATGGAGTCTTTGTGTGCAAAGTGCATTATTGCGCGCTTTTTCACTTCAAAATCACGTGACAGTTCTGTTCGCACTTCTAATCCCATGATGCATCTCGTTGTATTTTTATTGCAGGGAATCATGTAAATTTCGTCTGCCTTCATATTAAAAGTTACTCATTATTTTTCAGCATCATAAATAGTGGGTATAATTATCAAACTGTCCCGTGCTGAATTATTCATGCTCAGTGCTTTGTTTCTCAAGTACCTGCAACGAAGCCTGTCCCCTGGCACGATCGAGGCGGGGGTCACCCAGCTCCGAATCCCTTCCAGCATCGTCATGGATTTTGCTGAATTAGCATTGCCTTGAGTAGGTTCCTGGCGATGTGTGGATCGAGCTCCAGATTCAACATCAGCAAACAAAACCTCCAGGCACAGGAGCCCCAGACCCTTCAGGGCGGCCTCACAACAATGGTCCCGGAGAGACCCATCATAAATCACGGAGGCAAGAGAGGCCCAATACCAGAGGTAAAGCTTTATTTGCAGGTACAACAGCGCAACAGGATTTCTTCTCCTTATTCCTTACGCGTTTCGGCGACCATTCGCCTTGGTCACAGGATGGAGTCTTTGTGTGCAAAGTGCATTATTGCGCGCTTTTTCACTTCAAAATCACGTGACAGTTCTGTTCGCACTTCTAATCCCATGATGCATCTCATAGTATTTTTATTGCAGGGAATCATGTAAATTTCGTCTGCCTTCATATTAAAAGTTACTCATTATTTTTCAGCATCGTAAATAGTGGGTATAATTATCAAACTGTCCCGTGCTGAATTATTCATGCTCAGTGCTTTGTTTCTCAAGTACCTGCAACGAAGCCTGTCCCCTGGCACGATCGAGGCGGGGGTCACCCAGCTCCGAATCCCTTCCAGCATCGTCATGGATTTTGCTGAATTAGCATTGCCTTGAGTAGGTTCCTGGCGATGTGTGGATCGAGCTCCAGATTCAACATCAGCAAACAAAACCTCCAGGCACAGGAGCCCCAGACCCTTCAGGGCGGCCTCACAACAATGGTCCCGGACCATTGTTTGAGATGTCATCAGTGATGTCATGAGTGATGTCACTGACCATGTCATGAGTGATGTAATATGTGACGTCATCAGCAGTGCATTGCGGGCGCGTGAGTTATAGTTAGCTGAACTAACTATAACGGGGGAATTTCAATGGTTTTGTACAAGTGAAAAGTCCAGCTAACTATAACATCCCTGAAACCTATGGTTTTTTCAGTGAATTTCTGAGGTTTTTTAAATGCTAATTCCTAACTATAACGTGCCTGAAACCTATGTTTTTTTCTGTGAATTTCAAAGGTTTTTTAAATGCTAATTTCTAACTATGCCTACAGAGATAGGACATGTGAAGAAAGAAGAAAAAATGCACAGACAGAAAAAAACAGAAGTGCAGAAAGAAGCAACAGAAGTCCTCAAAGACGAAGAAAAGTGCAGGAAGAAGGATAACGTGCAGAAAGAACAAAAAGAAGAGCAGAAAGAAGCCTTGTTGCAAAATCATCCTGTACCCTCAACTTTTTCAGACGGATACTGGTGGTAACTGAGTCTGACTAACCAGTCCTAGAGCCAGTGCTATGTTAAAAGACACTTAGAATACAGTGAAAACACTTACATACACTAGGTAACATTATGCGTTGGGGTCCCCCTGTGATTAGCATGACCTCCTCTGTAAGTCCCTAGTATATAATAGGGCAGGGGGATTAAAACTACCTCTTAAAACAGGCCACAGGGCGTTTTTGCACACGTTAACTCAGGCCCCGTCCCCTCCCTTCACCACTGTGTAAACACGCCCTGTGTCCGTTTTTAGTTGGGAGATTAAGTTCATTTGAATCCTGAGGGTCCCTAGGGTCCAACTAGCCCACTAGGTACCTCCAGTAAGTGCCACAGAGCTGCGTTGCAGAGAGGTGTAAAAAGTGGCACGGCCTGGACCACCTCTCTGAAATGCAGCTCAGTGGCGCTTACTGGAAGCACTTGGTGGGCTAGTTAGCCCCCAGGGGCCCTCAGTATTGAAGGGAAATTATATCCCCAATTTAAAACGTGCCATAGTGCGTGTTTGCACACGTCACCTCAGGCCCCGTCCCCTCCCTTCACCACTGTGTAAACGCGCCCTGTGGCTGTTCTAAGTTGAGAGATTAAGTCCCCTTGAATCCTAAGGGTCCCTAGGGTCAAACTAGACCACTAGGTACCTCCAGTAAGCGCCACAGAGCTGCGTTGCAGAGAGGTGTAAAAAGGGGCTTGGCCTCAGAACACCTATCTGCAGCGCAGCTCCCTGGCGCATACTGGAGATGCCTGTTGGGCTAGTTGGCCCTCAGGGACCCTCAGTATTGAAGAGGAATTAATTCCCCAACTTACAACTCGCCAGGGGGCGCGTTTGCAGAATGCTGCAAGGAGGGGGCATGGCCTCCGGCACGATGCCAGTTTTTTATTTATTTTAATTTTTTAAGAAGGGGGGCTGTGTGGTTCCCCTTCTTATTCTAATTTATTGGCCCTGATGACCCCATCCCCCAGGGCCTGTCTCCTAATTATATTTTTTTGACCCCAATCCCCAGGGCTGGCCACTGTTTTTTATTATTTTAAAAAAATATATATTTATTGACACACCTAGGACATGCTGGACAAACCGTACGTACCTATCACCATGACGATTTGCGTGATATTCATTAAAAGGCGACTATGCATACAATGAATCCACGTGGAATGTATTTACACCACTAGTGAAGCTCTGACATGTCTGATGCCCTACCGTCCCTAATCCCGGTAGACACCCTTGTCGTTTATTTATACAAACATGGGTAGCTATTGACGGGCACATTTAATACACATGCACACCAAGCCATTCAAAGGGGATTCGACAAAAATTCGACCAAAACTATGCAAGAAACCCCCCTCATGGTTAATAAAACACACATCCACTGCCGGATGTGTAATACTTTTTATTTTACTCTCTGGAAAGGGGACGAACCTCACTTGAGAGTCACAGCGCGCTCCTGGCAGAGCCCAATGCTGTGTTACACCCACCATTGCCTGCCGAGTGCCACACACCTCTGTGTTGTATTCCACCAGCTAGTGCATATGCTATGACACTCTCTAGCCCATGTGCACTGTAACACCACCCCGTGAATATGTCATGCCACACTTGTCTTCGCACGGGTTATATTGCCCCATCTAACGTGCCTTCCTCGATGCCTATGTTATAACGCACAGTGCTATGCCATACATATTACAATCTGGGATCCATATCTTTGTCACAGTGGATATGCAACATTACACTCCCCAGCACATATTTTATATTACAACTTTAGAGACTAGTTAGGTTACACAACACTGCCCTGTGCATATTACACTCCAAGGCGCATATCGCATAACACGCGCTAGTGCCTGTGCTATCTCGCGCTCTCCAATGAATTTGTCATTGCGCACAATGTATTGCATATTATATTTCACGCCCGGTTCATCTTATATCACACTTTTTGGTGCATAGTTTATACCATACACTATATCTAGTTTTCATTTTCAATCGTGCTCTCAGGACTATGTTCTATATAACACTGTGTTCACCTACCCTTTTCACGGGCATTACATTTTGCGATAGGGGGTGGAGGGTCAGGGGGTGTTTCTGCCAAGTGAGCCCGGAGTCACAGTCACAAACGTCCTCTTCTTCCTAAATAAAAGTGAGATTATGCTGCATACTTGTTCATATTTTAAGTAGTTCGCACAGACACACGTTTTAAAAACAATAAAGTTCCTAATACCCGCCTTCTCTGAAGAGTTAGCTTGCTGCCCCATCCCCAGCCTCCCTATCCTCTGTTGTGTGAATCCATGGACTAGCCTCCTCCCTCCTGCCATGCATGGTCTGATGTGCTGCCACTGCCCTCAATTTAGTATGATGTACCAGTCCACTCCTCCTGCCCTCCATTGCCCAATTCTATGCCCCATCATTGACCTCCTGCTTAAACTCTGTGCTTAGCTTGCTGCCCCTATTCTCCTTCCCCCTGCCCTCCGATGTCTTTGTGCATGCCCCTGCTCCATCCTTTTTGCCCACCATGTTCCATGGACCTGCCACTCCTATCTACTCTGAGTGTTCTGTTGAGCTGCCACCCCCCTCCCACCTGCCTAGCATTGTCAGATGACTGTAACCTGTCCCTGCCACCTCCACCCTGCCTGTCCACATGCCATGCCCCTATCCTCTTCCTCCTGTCCTACATGGTCCATTGTACTGCCACACCCTTCTGCCCTCCCTGGTCTGTTGTGCTGCAACTGCTCCTCCTGCCTGCCCCTGTTGTGAGGCCCCTTCCCCTGAACTTTCTTGTCTGTGCACAGGTCCTGACCCTCCCTTCCATCGTCTTTGTGCATGTCCCTGCACCCTCCTTCTTGCCCATCATAGCCATTGTGCTGCCACTAACCCTCCCACTTGCCATGCATGGTCTTCTGTGCTGCCATGGCCCCTCCCACCTTCCCTGTGTGGTCAGTTAGCTGCCCCTGACCCCCTCCCACCTTCCCTCCATGGTCTGTGTGTATGCCATCACAGTCTCACTGTTGCTCTTCACGGTGTGTCTTGCTTCTAGTGCCCATCCTGCCTGACCTCCATGGCTATCTTGTTGCTCCTGCCCTGCCCCCTTGCCCCCAGCCCTCTGTTTACATGTGCAGACCCCTACTCCCTCCCTCCTGGCTTGTCTGTTCCATTGTAATGCCCCTGATCCGTCCCTCCTGCCCTTTATGGTCTGTTATGCTGCAGCTTTCTCTCCTGTCTGTCCATTATGGTCAGCTAGCTACCATTGCCTCTTTCCCATCTGTTCTCTGTTGTCCATGTGCATGGTCCTGTCCCCTCCCTATTGCTTTCTATGGATTGTTGTGCTGCACTCCCGTCCCGCATGCCCTGTGTGGTGTATTGTGCTGCTGCAAACCCTGATGCCTGCCCTGCAGGGTCAGTTTGGTGCACCTCTCCATGTCCCTCCTGTCCTCTGTTATCCAAGTCCATGTCCCTACCCCATTTCCTTCCATAATCCAATGTACCATACTTGCGAACATTTTGAACTTGGTAAGAGGGAGATTTTGAAAAAAAACTGGGGTATTGATTTTCCCCTTTGAGTTACATTGAAAAAGAGGAGATTGTAGACAGGAGACAGATCAAATAAAGCCCATTTGAGCTTAAAAACATTGGACGTTTCCTGGCTGAATCGGGTCTGTTGGCATGTATGGTTGTACTACCATTGCCTCTTCCTTCTGCCCACAATGGTCTATTACATTGCCACAGCCTCTCTTGCAAGTCCTGTATTGTTGGTGTGTTGCCCCTGCCCCCCTTTCCACTGCCCTCCATAGTCTGTTGTGCTGCCACGGCCCTTCCTGCCTGCTCAGTGTGGTTAAATTGTTGCCTTTGCACCCTCCTACCTGCCTTCAATTTTCAGAGTCCGTGCCCCTGGCCTCTGCCTCTCAACAGTATCCGAATGAATAACTGGATTGCTAACATTCTATATTTATTACAAAAGTGTGGAACGCCTGACGTCATCTTGATGTAATCAAAACTGGAATACCTAGAGCATTTCCTTTAGAAATTACATATATGAGAGGGTCTTATTGGCATCAAAATTATGGTTAGTGCTCTAAAAGACTAAAATAAGGACATATTTTCTGAGTTTTCAAATAGCGACAAAGCACTTTTAAATTATTTGTTATCTTTGTTTTTTTTATCCAGTTGACCACTTGATTAAATGTTGCACTTAGGGTAGAGGATGTGGTGTTACTTCCAGAACTGCAGACTTTGCAACTGGGGAACCAGGTTGGAGTTTCTGCTTCAGCTCGACATTCTGTGATTCTGGTCAAATCACTTTGTCTGCCCATGTCTACAACCAAAATGAATTTGTTCTTGTGTGATGTAACCAATGCTCATGTAAAGCACTCCAATACCTGACAAGTCTGCACTATATAACACTGCAAAAACACAAAATAATAAGTGTTTTGCACACTTCTGTCATTGGGCTATATTTGGGCTACATCTGGGTGATTTTGGGCTACATTTGGGCTCTTTTGTCTCCGGTGGCCATCTTGGGAGATTTATTTGTTATGAAGTTTCCTAATTTCCTCATGTACTGCAGTCTCCTCAGTAGGAAATGCTTTCAGTTTTTTTACTTTGATTCCATCATGAAGGTATTCAGATATGTCACACATTTGCCATAAATTCTGAAAGTTAGCACTCTAGTTGCTCATTAGATCACTGTAGTAAAACTACTGTTCACCATGGAAGTCTGCTCCTGGTATTAAAAGTGCATGTTTCAGTCTGCATGTCAGAATTTTTTTAATGAAATAGAAGAGGATTTGAGAAGTCACTCAAAATGTGCCCTCATTTTCTTTCTTCAGCATTAATCATAATTTCTATGGCAAAATGAACCCCCTCATTGTGTTCCTTTTTAAATTAAATGTTTTAAGTGTTACCAGTTTATTCCAATCAAGATGGCTTCAGGTGTGCCATACTTTTGTCATAATGAAGACCGTAAGCGCTCTAGTTGTTTTTAAGAACACTCTGGGACATTCTGTCATTGGGCTATACTTGGGCTACATCTGGGTGATATTTGGGCTACATTTGGGCTCTTTTGTCTCTGGTGGCCATCTTGGGAAACTTATTTGTTATGAAGTTTCCTAATTTCCTCATTTACTGCAGTCTCCTAAGTAGGAAATACTTTCAGTTTTTTACTTTGATTCCATCAAGAAGGCATTCAGATGTGTCACACATTTGCCATAAATTCAGAATGTTAGCACTCTTTTTGCTCATTAAATCACTGTAGTAAAGCTACTGCTCACCAGGGAAAACTGCTGCTGGTATTGAAAGTGCATGTTTCAGTCTGCATGTCAGAATTTTTTTATGAAATAGAAGAGGATTTGAGTAGTCACTCAAAATGTGCCCTAATTTTTCTTTCTGCAGCACTAATCATACTTTTTATGGAAAAATGAACCCCCTCATTTTGTTCCTTTTTAAATTAAATGTTTTAAGAGTTACCACTTTAATCCAAGCAAGATGGCTTCAGGTGTGCCATACGTTTATCATAAGTAGGACTGTTAGCGCTCTAGTTGTTCTTTGGAACACTCTGGGAAGCTGCAGTAGAACACAAAGGAATCAACTTACAGTCTCTGCCCTTGTTGGATGTACATGTTTTACTGAGAATGTCAGACTTCATTCTCACATGACTGAGAAAGATAATGTGAATTTACAGAAAATAAGCTCTCAGTTTAGCTTATAGATCACCTTCCAAACCTCTGTGGGAAAAGCATGAGAAAATATTTTTCTCTCAATCATGATATCCCAGCAGAAGGCTTTTTCACATGGTGAAATCACCTTAGAACATACCACAATTCCTAAAATGAGTATGGTACCATCAACAAATGATTTATAATGTAACTAAAGTCTTAAAACCTTCTATTAACTGCAATGCTTTTTAATGAGGTGCTATCATGTATATTGGTCCCAAGATGGCTGCCAACACTTCTTGGATGAAGTGCTGACAGCCAATCAGATCTCAGGATGAGATGTGTGGTTAGGCTCCGCCCACATATATATATGATTTTACTTTTGATTTTCTCAGGAACTACTGAACAGATTGACACCAGACCTGCAAAAGGCACTTCCCTGACCTGAGGACTACTTCTCTGCCACATTTCAAGTAATTCTGTTCAGCCGTTCGGGCTGTACCTTGGACTAAAGGTCCCTATGGAAAATTGCATGGGGAAAACGTGTTTTGGGACCCCCTTTTTTCTCAGCCCCCGCTTGACGAATCCCCCCGAGACTTTCAGGGTAGGAGCGGAGCGGAGCGCCCCACCTATTTTGAAAATTTCGCGAGGATTCGCCAACCGGCGCCAAAGTTATTCCAAATAGAATGTTGCGGATTTCCTATGGAAACACGGTCCTAACTATAACTATCTACGGTCTCCAACGAGAGGCCAGGCCCCGGGGGATGGGGTCCCCGGGGCCAGAAGTGGCCCGGGAGGGGGGCAACGTTGCCCCCCTCCCAAATTAAATATTTTTAAAAATAAAAAACAATGGCCGGCCCCGGGGGATGGGGTCCCCGGGGCCTTAAAGTGGCCAGAGAAGGGGGGCTATGCAGCCCCCCTCCATCAATTTTTTTTTAAAAAGGCCCGTGCCCCGGGGGATGGGTCCCCGAGGCAAATTATGGCCTCAGGAGGGGGGCCACATGGCCCCCTTCCCGATTTTTTTTTTTTTCAAAAATAAAAATTGGGATCAGGCCCTGGGGGATGGGGTCCCCAGGGCAAAAAAAATTGAAAAAGAAGGGGGGCTACACAGCCCCCCTTCTAAAAAAAAGAGAAGGAACAAAAAAAACGGGATTGGGCGGGAGGCCACGCCCCCTCCTTACACCACTCTGCAAACGCGCCCCCTGGCGCGTTTGCAGAGGGGGAACTAATTCCCCTTGAATACTGGGGGTCCCTGGGGGCCCACTAGCCCACCAGGAACCTCCAGTATGTGCAAGGGGGTTGCCTTGCAGAGAGGTGTAATGAGGCCACGCCCCTTGTTACACCTCTCTGCAATGCAGCTCCGTGGCGCTTACTGGAGGTACTTGGTGGCCTCAGCATTCAAGGGGACTTAATCCCCCAACTTAAAACGCGCCACGGGGTGCGTTTGCACAGTAGTGAAGATAGGGGGCGGCGCCTGAGGTGATACTGTGCAAACACGCCCTGTGGCGCGTTTTAAGTTGGGGAATTAATTCCTCTTCAATCGAGAGGTCCCCTAGGGGTCAACTAGCCCACCAGGTACCTCCAGTAAGCGCCACGGAGCTGCGTTGCAGAGTGTTGTAAAAAGGGGCGTGGCCTCTGAACACCTCTCTGCAACACAGCTCCCTGGCGCATAGTGGAGGTACCTGGTGGGCAAGTTGGCCACCAGGGGACCTCAGGATTCAAGGGGACTTAATCCCCCAACTTAAAACACGCCACGGGGCGCGTTTGCACAGTGGTGATGGTAGGGGGCGGGGCCTGAGGTGATATGTGTGCAAACACGCCGTGTGGCGCATTTTAAGTTGGGGAATTAATTCCTCTTCAATCCAGAAGTTCCCCTAGGGGCCAACTAGCCCACCAGGTACCTCCAGGAAGTGTCACGGAGCTGCCACATACTGGAGGTACCTGGTGGGCTAGTTGGCCCCCAGGGGACCGCAGGATTGAAGAGGAATTAATTCCCCAACTTAAAACGCGCCACAGGGTGTGTTTGCACACGTCACCTCAGGCCCCGCCCCCTTCCTTTACCATTGTACAAATATTCCTCTAAAATCAGCCGAACTACGAATTACGATTTACTCACATGTTATCAGGAGAGAATCCAGGGCTGCATCTTTTAGCCCAGCACTGACCCTGAAAAGTAATTCTAAGCGTACTTACCAGTAACTTGTATTTCCTTTCATAGGAATCCATTGTGTGGTTTTCACCAGAAAAGTTTCTGTGTCCATTTTTGAAACGTACAAATATTCCTCTAAAATCAGCCGAACTACGAATTCCGATTTACTCGCCTGTTATCAGGAGAGAATCCAGGGCTGCATCTTTTAGACCAGCACTGACCCTGAAAAGTAATTCTAAGCGTACTTACCAGTAACTTGTATTTCCTTCCATTGGAATCCATTGTGTGGTTTTCAGCAGAAAAGTGTTTGTGTCCAATTTTGAAACGTACAAATATTCCTCTAAAATCAGCTGAACTATGAATTCCGATTTACTCACCTGTTATCAGGAGAGAACCCAGGGCTGCATCTTTTAGACCAGCACTGACCCTGAAAAGTAATTCTAAGCATACTTAACAGTAACTTGTATTTCCTTCCATAGGGATCCATTGTGTGCTTTTAAGTAGAAAAGTTTCTGTCTATTTTCACAAACTAAAAATATTCCTAAAAAATCATCTGTATGAATTAAACACATTCTTTCAACTGTTTACGGGAGATTCACCTGTGCTGGATCCAGGATCCACCACTGAGTAAGAAAAAGTAACGATAACACTACTTAACTGCTAAGTGAATTTTCTGACATAGGATAACATTGGTGATTCTATGTGAAAAATGTTCTAAGTGTCAACTTTTAAAATACAATAATAATCCTTAAAAATCACTACTGTAACCAAAACGCTTTTACTCAACTGTTTACAGGAGATGTCCAAGGACTGAATCTTGCATCCGGTCCTGTGGTTAGAAAAGTAATCCATAAAGTAACTAATTGCATTTGACTAGAAATTCACATTGAGCTCAATGTTGCATTGTGTTTGAAATTGTGTTGCCCATTGCAACAACTGTAACTACTGTACTTAAAAGTCTATTGCCTATTTGCAAAGTATTTAAACTAAAGTAATTCATTCTGAGAAAGTATATTTTGTATTGTAATGTATAATGTAATTAAAAAAATAAAATATCTAAAAATAAACAGTTTAAACAATGTAGTAAATCAGTATAAAAAAAATCAGTATAACAATTAATACATTAAAAATTGTCATTTACAAAACCTTTGAAATTCACTGAAAAAACCATAGGTTTCAGGCCTGATATAGTTAGGAATTAGCATTTAAAAAACCTTTGAAATTCACTGAAAAAAAACATAGGTTTCAGGCCTGATATAGTTAGGAATTAGCATTTAAAAAACCTGCGAAATTCACTGAAAAAAACATAGGTTTCAAGCCTGATATAGTTAGGACTTAGCATTTAAAAAAACCTTAGAAATTCACTGAAAAAACAATAGGTTTTAGGGGTGTTATAGTTAGCTGGACATTTCACTCGAACAAAACCATTGAAATTCCTCCGATATAGTTAGTTGTACTAACTACATCTCGCGTGCCCGCAATCCACTGCTGATGATGTCACATATTACATCATTCATGACATGGTCAGTGACATCACTGATGACATCTCAAATGACATCACTGGTGACATCATCCACGTGACAATCAGATTCACCTCATCATACACTAGTATAACCTTTCATCACTCACTGTAAAATAGAGAGTGCCAGATTAAAAGCCATTGACACACCAATACAAGTTTCTGAACACTCACTCAGTGATTCCGAGATCTATACACACATCTAATCACTTACCTATAGATTCACTCATACATGCTGTCAATGATCAATAGAACACTATCAAATATACTTATACACCTAAATCGACATTACACACGAGCACACATCCTAATCACTTATGCAGTCATCCTACTCACTTATGCAAACAATGGATCATACTTACTTTTACTTAGCTATACACTTATAAAAACACCACTTCATCTATTCATATAGATAACTCATACTTAGTGTGTTTTAAAATCACTATTACAACTATACAGTTATCCATACAGTCACTCATACAATCATTGTGTCTTATGTATACTTATTTATATACAACAACTGACACATACACTGGCTTTTATTTTTCTAGTTTGTTGGACATGTACCATTGAGATATATATTTGCTCATCGCCACACCTATAAAGATATTCACTCACCGAAACAACTGTTATAACATGTAGTTTTAACTTCATAGACCTACTGAATCAACTATTCACACATCTTTGGGCAGTCACACCCCCCCCCCACCGAACCACACACTCATTCACTCTCCCATACAAATAGTCAGTTAACTAATCAATAAATAATATAGACTTTCACGTAGCTAGTAACCAACTAGTGCAGCAGTTTACACAACAACTGACAAAGTGATACAGATATTCACACAGTTTAGTCACTATCCAATATATTTAGTGAGACACTATAAATTAGTCAAGTAAACAGTCAATCACACTGCTGCTAAATCCTCCATCCAGATATTTATATTTATATATCCACTCATTCTTCAATGCAGATTGCTATATATACAATACATATTTAAATAACAAACTAAACCACATTCTCTGGATGATGTCATCAGTGATGTCATCAGTGATGTCATTTAAGATGTCATCAGTGATGTCACTGACCATGTCATGACTGATGTAATATGTGACATCATCAGCAGTGGATTGCGGGCGCGCGAGATGTAGTTAGTACAACTAACTATATCGGAGGAATTTCAATGGTTTTGTTCGAGTGAAATGTCCAGCTAACTATAACACCCCTAAAACCTATTGTTTTTTCAGTTAATTTCTAAGGTTTTTTAAATGCTAATTCCTAACTATATCAGGCCTGAAACCTATGGTTTTTTCAGTGAATATATATATATACATATATGTGTGTGTGTGCATATAGAGAGGTCGAGAGGCAGAGGTAGAGAGTAGTAGACAGAGAGGCAGAGAGAGAGGTAGAGAGAGGTGTAGAGAGGTAGAGAGTAGAGCGTGAGTAGTAGAGAGTGAGTAGTAGAGAGTAGTAGAGTGAGTAGTACAGAGTAGTAGAGAGAGTAGTAGTAGAGAGTGAGTAGTACAGAGTAGAGTAGTAGAGAGAGTAGTAGAGAGTGAGTAGTAGAGTGAGTAGTAGAGAGAGTAGTAGAGACTAGTAGAGAGTGAGTAGTAGAGAATGAGTAGTAGAGAATAGTAGAGAGTGAGTAGTAGAGTCATAGAGAATGAGTAGTAGAGAGAGAGTAGTAGAGAGTGAGTAGTAGAAAATGAGTAGTAGAGAGTAGTGAGTGAGTAGGTAGTGAGTGAGTAGTAGAGAGTGAGTAGTAGAGAGTAAGTAGTAGAGAGTAGTAGAGAGAAGTAGAGAGTGAGTAGTACAGAGTAGAGAGTAGTAGAGAGTGAGTAGGAGAGAGTGAGTAGTAGAGAGAGTAGTAGAGAGTGAGTAGTAGAGAGTAGTAGAGAGTGAGTAGTAGAGAATGAGTACTAGAGTAGTGAGTGAGTAGTAGAGAATAGTAGAGAGTAAGTAGTAGAGAGTAAGTCGTAGAGAGTAAGTAGTAGAGAGAGTAGTAGAGTGTAGTGAATGAGTAGTAGAGAGTGGTGAGTAGTAGAGAGTGAGTAGTACAGAGTAGTAGAGAGTAAGTAGTAGAGAGTAAGTAGTAGAGAGTAAGTAGTAGAGAGAGTAGTAGAGTGTAGTGAATGAGTAGTAGAGAGTGAGTAGTAGAGAGAGGGTAGTAGAGAGTGAGTAGCAGAAAGAGAGTAGTAGAGAGTGAGTAGTAGAGAGTAGTGAGTGAGTAGTAGAGAGTAAGTAGTAGAGAGTAGTAGAGAGAAGTAGAGAGTGAGTAGTACAGAGTAGAGAGTAGTAGAGAGAGAGTAGGAGAGAGTAGTAGAGAGTGAGTAGTAGAGAATGAGTAGTAGAGAGTTGAGAATGAGTAGTAGAGAATGAGTAGTAGAGAGTAGTAGAGAGTAAGTAGTAGAGAGTAAGTAGTAGAGTAGTGAGTGAGTAGTAGAGAGTGAGTAGTAGAGAATGAGTAGTAGAGAGTGAGAAGTGGAGAGTTAGTAGTAGAGAGAAGTAGAGAGTGAGTAGTACAGAGTAGAGAGTAGTAGAGAGAGAGTAGGAGAGAGAAGTAGAGAGTGAGTAGTAGGGAATGAGTAGTAGAGAGAGTAGTAGAGAGTGAGTAGAAGAGAATAGTAGAGAGTGAGTCATAGAGAGTGAGTAGTAGAGAGAGAATAGTAGAAAATGAGTAGTAGTGAGTGAGTAGTAGAGAATGAGTAGTAGAGATTAGTGAGTTAGTAGAGTGAGTAGTAGAGATTAGTGAGTTAGTAGAGTGAGTAGTAGAGAGGAGAGTGAGTAGTAGAGAGTAGTAGAGAGTGAGTAGTAGAGAGTAAGTAGTAGAGAGTAGTAGAGAGTGAGTAGTAGAGAATGAGTAGTAGAGAGTAAGTGGTAGAGAGTAGTAGAGAGCAAGTAGTAGAGAATGAGTAGTAGAGAGTAGTAGTGAGTGAGTAGTAGAGAATGAGTAGTAGAGATTAGTGAGTTAGTAGAGTGAGTAGTAGAGAGTGAGTAATAGAGAGTAGTAGAGAGTGAGTAGTAGAGAATGAGTAGTAGAGAGTAGTAGAGAGAGAGTAGTAGAGAATGAGTAGTACAGAGTAGAGTAGTAGAGAGTGAGTAGTACAGAGTAGTAGAGAGTAGTAGTTAGTAGTAGAGAGTGAGTAGTAGAGAGTAAGTGGTTGAGAGTAGTAGAGAGTAAGTAGTAGAGAGTAAGTAGTAAAGAGTAGTAGAGAGTGAGTAGTAGAGAATGAGTAGTAGAGAGTAGTAGAGAGAGAGTAGTAGAGAGTGAGTAGTACAGAGTAGAGTAGTATAGAGTGAGTAGAGAGGAGTGAGTAGTAGAGTGAGTAGTAGAGAGTGAGTAGTAGAGAGTGAGTAATAGAGAGTGAGTAATAGAGAGTAGTATAGAGTGAGGAGTAGAGAGTGAGTAGTAGAGAGTGAGTAGTAGAGAATGAGTAATAGAGTAGTAGAGAGTGAGTAGTAGAGAGTAGTAGAGAATGAGTAGTAGAGTAGTAGTGAGTAGTAGAGAATGAGTAGTAGAGAGTAGTAGAGAGTAAGTGGTAGAGAGTAGTAGAGAGAGAGAGTAGTAGAGAGTGAGTAGTAAAGAGTAGAGTAGTAAAGAGTAGAGTAGTAGAGAGTGAGTAGTAGAGAGTGAGTAATAGAGAGTGAGTAATAGGGAGTAGTACAGAGTGAGTAGAGAGGAGTGAGTAGTAGAGAGTGAGTAGTGGAGAGTGAGTAATAGAGAGTGAGTAATAGGGAGTAGTACAGAGTGAGTAGAGAGGAGTGAGTAGTAGAGAGTGAGTAGTAGAGTAGAGAGTAGTAGAGAGTGAGTAGTAGAGAGTGGGTAGCAGAGAGTAGTAGAGAGTGACTAGCGGAGAGTAGTAGAGAGTGAGTAGTAGAGAGAGAGTATGTCTCGAGGCGAGGAGCGCATGCGCGCTCCATTGCCAGCCGAGACCTAAAAAGGAGAGGGGTTGGACACGCCCATACGTGTACAGAAGCACTGAGCGCAGCCTCCTCTGACCTCACAGTAACGGGCTGCAAGGAGTTACACATGCATGCACCGGGGGAAGTAAAGAGGGGGTGTAGAGGAGACAAACGACTTCAATAAGAGGTGACCACATACGTATACATACACTGAGAGCAGAGGGTTTGAGGGTGTTAGTGTAGTTGGCGCTATAAAAACTCCAATGCCAACAAATTACGAAGGGGTCAAAAATGACTGAGGTAGGCGGGGGGGGGGGGGGGTATTGCTGGCGCACAGCACGCGCTCTTACAACCCAGCAGGGCCTGGGGGGAGGAGGGGCGGATAAACGTGGTCATTAGAGGAAGGGATGGTGAGTGCTTGGCAGCTCATTCTTCCAGGCGCTGCCTAATAGTTACAGTGTTCAGGAGGGGTGGGGGCGAGGGGTGGGGGGGTGTAATCAACACGGAGCTCTCGAAATCTGCATGTCTATGAGTCTAATGAGGGAAGTTTACTCACTCACTCAGGTCACCACGTGTCAGATAATCACCCCCTCCGGATCATTAGCCGCACCTGGGGAGCCTGTAGGAAGTGCTCTGGTGCAAAGCTCCCCGTGGGGGCTCTTTAGGAAGGCGCTATGCTGGAGCCCAACACGAAGCGCCTGGAGCCGGGGACCCCGGACTAGCTTTAGAAAATAGTCATTTTTAAAAACAGACCTGAGCTCCATCCTATGTGTTCTGCAGAATTTGCCCTTCCCGTGAATTTGAGTACGGAGTCCACGGAGCTGGTCAGTTGTAGTCAACGGATGAATGGACTCTGGATCCGAAAGACGAGAGTTGGATCCCGGCATCCTCTTAGGATACATTGTGTGATACTGGCTTCTTGGTACAGCGCCTGGAAACGGTTCAGCGCTCTCTGCTTCGAGAAAGCTTGACGTCACTCAGCGCTTTCTGGTCAGAGGTGGCAGTGCCCGCCCCCACTGGTGGGTACGGGGCGTATTTCTGAAAGATATACTCCAGGTGTCCGTACCCAGAGGAGGAAGAGGAGAGCCGGTGTGCCCGCATTGTAGCTCTCCTCAAGGCAGGGGGCGTGGAGCTACTCCAAAAGGCCTCTTATGGCAGAGACTGCTCTCTCCAGGGCGAGACGTTAAAAGGAGACCGGAAATAACATCGCAGACACCGGCTCCGAATGTCCCCTCAGCATTTGGGAACATCTAAGAACCACGACTGGGCTAACTTGCAGAAATGAAACAAAAGCACACTCGAGGCTTGTGCAATACAAACACACAGCCTGTGGCAACTGCAACGTCCGGTGTGACATGAGCATCAGGTCCACTGCAAGGGAAGGCTGTGGCCAGGCCCAGCCCTACCCAGCACCAAGCCGAGGAGAAGCTGCGTTCCACAGGGGTGGAGGAAAGGGGCTCACCGGAGGGGCAGGCAGGTGAGCGATGCAGGCACTGAGAGGTGTCCCGTGCCAGCATGGTGGGCGGAAGCACCCGCATCACAGCAGCAAACACAAAGCAATGTAGGGGGCTGAGGAGGGGCTCTGAAGGGGAGTCGGGGGTGTGAGAGGGAGAAAGGGGAAGAATGGAATGCAAAATCCCTCCCTTCGTCACAGATCATAGATCACACTCAATCACTACATTCGCTATTGGGGCCCATAACACCAACATACATCCTTCTAATAACCTGTTTCAAGGAGGTGATTTTCTACGCCGTCTCCTCGTCATGCTTCAACATCCTGCGCATGCTACGTAAGATCTTCCGGTGGATCCCCACCGAGACCAGGAAGACGGTCACCCAGGCCCTCGTCACCAGCCGTCTGGACTACGGCAACTCCCTCTACGCCGGAACCACCGCCAAACTCCAGAAGAGACTCCAGCGAATTCAGAACGCCTCAGCTCGACTCATCCTGGACATCCCCCGTCGCAGCCACATCTCCGGACACCTTAGAGACCTCACTGGCTCCCCG
Organism: Triturus cristatus; assembly: GCF_964204655.1. Lineage (NCBI taxonomy): Eukaryota > Metazoa > Chordata > Amphibia > Caudata > Salamandridae > Triturus > Triturus cristatus. Next base: position 29,847,272 of record NC_140585.1, on the reverse strand, counting down.
TCAAGAAGAGGATCACCTTCCGTCTCCTCACCCACGCACACAAAGCCCTACACAACCAAGGCCCAGGATACCTCAACAGCCGCCTCAACTTCTACGCTCCCAAACGCCAGCTTCGATCGACCGGCCACGCCCTCGCCACCGTCCCCCGAATCCGAAGAGCCACCACAGGGGGTCGGTCCTTCTCCTACCTTGCCGCCAAGACGTGGAACTCCCTCCCGACCCACCTCCGCCTGACCCAGGACCACCTCGCCTTCAGGAAGCAGCTCAAGACCTGGCTGTTCGAGCAGTAGCGGGCCCCCTCCCCTAGCGCCTTGAGACCCTCCGGGTGAGTAGTGCGCTATATAAATGCCTTGATTGATTGATTGATTGATTCCACTCGCTGTAATGGAAGTGAGTACACACTTAACCCTATTCATAAAGACCTAAACTTCAACGTTAGTACTCATCCCATGAATAGGCCATGGATCTACTAGCTGCAGGTTGAAGTGATAACGAAATCTATAACATCATTTACATAAATACATTTTCTCAAATAATAACGACCCAACACAGTTCTTGTAATGAATCTTAAATTTTATCTAAATAATTGAAATTAGAGTCTCTGGTTTAATCAAGCAAACAGATCATCATAGTTACCCAGTCTGGCTAAAGTCGCCCTCTAAGTCAAAATCATGGTCATCAGTTCATACTGTCAGAGTCTTTGGAAACAGCTGTCCTGCAGTGTCACCGTCAGCATAACGTCAGGAAATCGAAAATCTTCTGAAGGGTCTCGCAATTGAAAAGCCTCCAAGCCCTGTAAGCCTCTCATCCTCTCTAATCTACCATTTTTATAGTAAATTTACATTCCAAAGTGTAACAAATGATATTTTGAACGAATCTCATTGGTCCGTTGGGGAAAGTTCGACTTCTTTCCCATACATATAATGTGTCTTTAGATATAGTTCCAATCCACGCAAAAGTATCTTTTCATTGTTTCTTTCAGAGCAGCTGGCCGAAAGCCCGGTGTGTCCTTGGATGGCACAGTTGAGTCGGGGTCGTACAGAGGCCGCGGGAGCTGATGGCGACGCATGCGCACTTCACCCAGAGATGCTCATAATAGAGTCGTTTTCGTCTGATAGGGATGTCGGCCATTTTGTGGCCACCAAATGGTCAACTTAAGCAAAGAAACACAAAAAATGTAATTAATACATGGTAATGACTAATAATCTGTTATCCCCTTACTAATACCCATATGTGTGTGTATTTATCTAGCAGAAGCAACACTTAATGCAGATTATATTCACATTAATTAAGCACAAATCACGAATACATCACAAAAGCAACATATAATCATGCAATTTCTGATTGTCTATTATTAATCTGCATACGAAAATTAGTTTACGTCATTAATTAGGCCATGCAAATGCAATTCCCACGTGTATCTCTTATATTAGTAATATTGGTCAGTTCACAAAGGAAACAATTAGTATAATTACTATTAATTAATTATTCATTTTAATCTAAATATGCAAAATGGAGAGGGTATATATTTTTAAAGAAAACCGCACTCCAGCATAGGATCAGGAGGGGCAGGAAACCGAAGGAACAAAGCCACGAGGGCGAGGGTACGGAATGCCAGGTGACAACCTGCATGCTGGAGACATTGCCCTGCACTGAGCCCTAGCCTGCACAGAGGTTACATAGTCAGTGTCCCAGTGAAACTCCACCCACAGCCCAGAAGTGTCCGTTGAGGTCACCTCCCGGATCCCGCCCTCCATACATGTCAACACCTGCATCTTCTAACCTGGGAGGGGAGCTTGAAGCCCGCACGTCTGAGGGTCGGGTTCATGCTCCTCGTCTGCTGCCCTGCCCTGGGACCTTTGGGCTTGGTGAGGCGGCGCCCCCTGAAGACAGGCGTACGTTGTCACTCACTCTGCAGTGGAGCACAGCAGTCGTGTACAAGAGACTACACCATGTGGGAGGCACGGGCCAAAGCAAGGATGCACGTGGGAGGGGATACTATGTGGAAGCATTCATCAACTCGGGGCTGGGGTCCCCCAACATAACCCCTTCACAGACTTTAATATAGACAGGGTAGGCACTGTTGGCATTGTTGGCGCTGTAGGCGCTGTTGGCATTGTTGGCGCTGTTGGCACTGTAGGCGCTGTAGGTGCTGTTGGCACTGTTGGCGCTGTTGGCACTGTAGGCGCTGTTGACATTGTTGGTGCTGTTGGCACTGTAGGTGCTGTTGGCATTGTTGGCACTGTTGGCACTGTAGGAGATGTTGGCAGAGCCGCCACAGGTGACCTGTATGCCAGTATTACGGCATGGACTACGCCAGGTGGGTTCATGAGCAACGGAGGAGATACAAAGTCATGCCCGGAGGGTCTAGGGTTCCCCCAAAAGATTAAGCATAGGCAAGTAACAGCAGACACCATCACAAATCATTTCGGGGGTCGTGGATAGAGATCTGGGGGACATCTCTGCTGTTGCGACCCCATTGGTGTCTGCAGTTACCTAACCTGTCTGGTTGAACCCCGCTTCTACGCAGCCTGAACCTCGGGTCTTCAACGGTGCAGTCCACAGCTTGACAGCCGACCAGGATCTGAGAATGGCCGTTCCTCCGCTTCCTCGCGTAGCCAAGGTAGGTGCAATGATAAGTTTACCCGCTGAAGCGCAGGGCACGACTGCAGCGGAGCCCTAAATTCTGAATAGCCCGTTGGTGCGGGCAGAAGTGCACCAGACCCATTGACCACTCCCTCACCCCCAGGGTTTTAATCTCTGTTTCACGAAGCCCAATGAACTGGACAACTAAAGATGGTCAACTGGTCCAGGCCTCATGTAGCCTGGCCTTTGAAGGGTGCAAGCATCATCCCAGGCTTACAGTGGATTCTGTGTCCTTATCACATCTGGATCCTTGGATTGATTCCCCCTGGTCTTTGAAGGGTGCAAGCATCATCCCAGGCTGACAGTGGATTCTGTGTCCTTATCACATCTGGATCCTTGGATTGATTCCCCCTGGCCTTTGAAGGGTGCACGCATCATCCCAGGCTTACAGTGGATTCTGTGTCCTTATCACACCCGGATCCTTGGATTGATTCCCCCTGGCCTTTGAAGGGGGCAAGCATCATCCCAGGCTCACAGTGGATTCTGTGTCCTTATCACATCTGGATCCTTGGATTGATTCCCCCTGGCCTTTGAAGGGTGCACGCATCATCTCAGGCTGACAGTGGATTCTGTGTCCTTATCACATCTGGATCCTTGGATTGATTCCCCCTGGCCTTTGAAGGGTGCACGCATCATCTCAGGCTGACAGTGGATTCTGTGTCCTTATCACATCTGGATCCTTGGATTGATTCCCCCTGGCCTTTGAAGGGTGCAAGCATCATCCCAGGCTGACAGTGGCTTCTGTGTCCTTATCACATCTGGATCCTTGGATTGATTCCCCCTGGTCTTTGAAGGGTGCAAGCATCATCCCAGGCTGACAGTGGCTTCTGTGTTCTTATCACACCCGGATCCTTGGATTGATTCCCCCTGGCCTTTGAAGGGGGCAAGCATCATCCCAGGCTGACAGTGGATTCTGTGTCCTTATCACACCCGGATCCTTGGATTGATTCCCCCTGGCCTTTGAAGGGGGCAAGCATCATCCCAGGCTGACAGTGGATTCTGTGTCCTTATCACACCCGGATCCTTGGATTGATTCCCCCTGGCCTTTGAAGGGTGCAAGCATCATCCCAGGCTGACAGTGGATTCTGTGTCCTTATCACACCCGGATCCTTGGATTGATTCCCCCTGGCCTTTGAAGGGTGCAAGCATCATCCCAGGCTGACAGTGGATTCTGTGTCCTTATCACACCCGGATCCTTGGATTGATTCCCCCTGGCCTTTGAAGGGTGCAAGCATCATCCCAGGCTGACAGTGGATTCTGTGTCCTTATCACATCTGGATCCTTGGATTGATTCCCCCTGGCCTTTGAAGGGTGCAAGCATCATCCCAGGCTGACAGTGGCTTCTGTGTCCTTATCACACCCGGATCCTTGTTGGATTGATTCCCCCTGGACGATGAAGATCTGATTAATATGAAATACAACGACGACGCAGATGTACACCAAAGAGAGGTCAACAGGCAGATGGCTTTATAGGGATTACCTCCTTGTGGATCCTAACCTCACCAGGGAAGGGCAGCTGGAGAAATGTGAGCCCACACCTGCCCAGCCTGTTCTAAGCCTCATGAAAGCTGTGTGCAGGACGCTAGACTCCATAACCGCTGCACGGACCTTGCAGTCGCTGAAAATGGATTCAGGAAACCCCGTTACTCAAGGAAACCCTCAGCACCGTGAAGTAATAACCAGGATCGATCAAAGGATGGCTGGTAGTGAGGAAGCTATGAAGAGTAAGTTCACCCGGCCAGCCACGCCGGGGAGGTGTGTCTCTGTTCCCCCATTCTGAATAAGTTGCGTGAGGTTCCATACACTCTCGCCTCACTCATGGAGGACTCAGGATCCAGTTCATAAGAAAGGAGAGGAGGTGCCAACAAACAAGCAAGCGGACCAGTCCCTCCCAACGAATGACACCGCTCGCGATGGATGTAAACAGAACGGAGAAAAGAATATGTTGGGACCCGTCAAAAGGATTGCCCCTAGGGTACACAAATCCTAAAATGAGCGGTTCAGAAAATTCCTGCTCCCAATAAAATCAAGCCACAAATCCAACAGACGGAAAAAAACTGGGAAAGAGACAAGGCATGAGGCATGTGGGGAGGCTAGTAAGGCCACTGCATCCCCTGAACCACCCTCGACTACACGACATCTCACGAACTCCCCCGAATAACCTTCAAGTGTACAGAACCCTATATTGATCTCGTCTTCTGAGGACTTGGAGGGGAATTTGGCCAACATAAGTGTAACTCCATCGAACAGCCCGCAGATACCGCAGTCTAGCAATCCATCACTTTGTCACCTGCCCCACACCTACTTCATCCTCTCATTCGACAAACACTGCAAGATACAGACACACATCGATAGGATGTGGGACCCATCCAGGCGACCAGCCTGAAGACTAATGAAGGTGAGGGAGCGTCGTTCACCACTTGTGCTAACGATAAAGCTACATGCACCAAGGGTCCGCAAAGAATGACCTTACTAAAGCAAGCCTGGACACCACTCCTAAGTCGTGCAACTACCAGCTTAACAAGGCATAAGGGTTCCCGGGAGAGTCCTGGGAGAAACATTCCAGTGGAAGGACCAGAACAGCCCCTACCACCGATGGCAAGATAAGGGGCAAGAAATGGGCTCATGGACAGAGCTGTGGCAAATAACTTCTAATGATTGATTTCCTTAGCATAAGCTTTCTCCCTCAGGGGGACTTGCAGGGGATGGAGGAGACATTAACGCTCTGGAGCAATTATGGAACGGCAGACCATATATAGATAAGCCGGCCAAAGATCTGACAACCTGGGGAGTAACAGTTGAGAGGCCGCCCGTCGAGCCATACCCTCCCATGTTTGAGGTAGGCGTTGAAAGGTATCCAAACCTGAACCTCAAAAAGAGAGGCTGGATTACCATCCAATTTTAAATGGCGCATGTGTTCCCTCCTATCCTCTGCCACTTAAAGCCGACGTCACAAACTGAGGGTTCATGTAGCAACAAACCAAGTTACAGCGCGGGGTACTCAACTCCAACCAGGTAGAAAGTCCGAAGCTACCCCGAACCCCACCTACTTGAAATCTTACCCCAATGGGATCCCAATGGCACTGCTAGGTGAACAAGCAGTTATTTATAGGGAAACATTGATCCCGCCCTCCAGCGGCTGATCACGCGGAGATTACAATTTGGAACATAGCTGGACTGAGCAAGAGGATGAAAGATGAGGACCTGATGCTGCGGGATATCTGCTGCCCGCAAGAGACCTGGGCATTGGAGAGCATAGATCTAGAGGGGTTCATGCCTTCATTACCCCTGCCATAAGACAGCCAAGAGGAAGGGCAGAGAGCAGCCCCCACATCTGGGTCAAAGCCATTGTACCCTTAATACTAAACTATCATTCTTCACAACATCTGGAGTTAGAAGAAGGCAGAGGAGCGATAGACCTCACTGATATCTATTTACCACGGTGAGGGTATCCTGGTGCCCTCAATGCTCCTCAAATCTCTGCATTTATTACTATCGATCATACGTCAAGAAAGTGCCATCATCAGCCTTTCCTCAATAACCAGACCAGCAAGTGACTTGAACACCAGTCTCCCCGCAGCCCCACAGGGCCAAGAAGTAATGGAGGAGGAGTACGCCTGGGGGCTCCCACATCCCCCCGTAACAGAGAACATCACAAAAGCGGAACAAATAAGTACGATCATCCTAATCGCGGGCTTGAGACCTCTGAATGGCTGGACCACTTCGGATTATGCGCCAAGACCAAGTTCTCATGTGGGGAAGCGTGCAGTGGTATTGATTACATCATGATTCACCTGGAGGCCTGGAACCGGGTGATCGATATATGGCACGAAGAGCGAATAAAGAGTGATCATGAGTCCCATGACCCACTCCATCTTGTGCTCGATCTTGAAGACTCTAAGAACTGGCACCAGGCAGAATGTGCATACGTGTGTAAACTTGGCCTGGATGGAAGCAGGCAAAAACTATCCATAGCCCCCATGAACTGGGAAACAGTAGACTGCTCAACCAGCCTGCAGTGGAATGCACCTCATACAGAGCTGAGCGTGGAGGCCAAGGATTCCGGTCTCGTGAGGACCAAAACTTTCAACCTATTGATCAAATCCACCCATCAGGTACTACTAGATCACAAAGAAAGCGGGGATACGACATTGCAAGACCCCTATCTTGATTGATATAATAAGGAATGCACTGAACGGAAGAAAGAGCTCAGCGTAACCCTCAGAAAAAGAAGGACCACCCTGGGGGGTGAGGCACAGCTCATGCAAGCCCAAAGGACCCACAAACCTCTCATATGGCACAAAAAGAGAAGGCAGTGCACTGGTCTGGAGAGCTCTGCAAGATGCAATCCATCTAAGAGTTTCATAAAAGGTTCTGGGAGATTATAGGATAGGGCTGAATAGGACCAGGCAAGAACATGTAGGCCACATGAGCCCTAAAGATGAGTTGACCTCTTTGCCTCACTAATACCGAGCGGCTATGGAGGAGGACATGGGGGTGCAAAAATGGATCCGCAGGGAGCCATAGAGAATCAAGCCGCAGCTAAAGCTCTCCTGCATAATTATTATCATGAAGACGATGCATTCAGGAATTAGTCCAGGCCACACAACACCAAAAACTGGGAGACGACCCAGGCCCAGACGAGGTGCCAACATATGAAGAAACTAGACATGTGGCTGGGTCCCTTAACAGCAGCCTTTAATGCGATCCTAGCGGAGGCGTGATACAGATTACGGGAGGTGATCCATAATAGGCCCCATTCATAAAAAAGGGAGGATCCCGCTTATTATCGCCCTCATCACTGGACGGTGTAGGTAAAATCATTGGTAGGCTGCTGCTCTCCCGTCTGGAGACTTGGATGGAGGACCGCCACTCAATATCCCTCCTTCGAGCCGGCTTCCGCAAGGGCCCGAGCACAATTGATCAAGCCCAGCAATTATACATGATTTGTTTGAAGTGCGTGAGTCTGAAATTCACATTTGTTTTGGGTTTTATAGACCTAAAGACCGCTTTTGATAACGTGGACTGGACTACACTTTGGCCCATCCTGGAGGATCAGGTGGTTCCCAAATATCTATTGAAGCTGCTAATTCACCTCCATACTGGTAATGCAGCAGCTGTAAAATATGGTCCACGAGGGCACGACCACGCTTGGCATATATTCAGGGGCTAGACAGGGATGCGTACTGGCACCAGCTCTATTCGACATCTATACGAACGCCATAGGGAAGCCGCTTATCGACCTCGCCCTGGATGTACCCAAGCTGGGGAATGACCAAATCCCGATCTTCGTGTTTGCCGACGATGCAGTCATCCTAGCACGGACACAGCTGTCCATGCCCTGGCTACTGGAAGGATTTGAACTTTTCTGTAAATCTAGAAAGCTAATAATCAACATGCAAAAAAAAAAGTTCATGATAATGAATTTAATTCCAAGTTAAAATCGACTTTCAGGAGCTATGGAAATCCAATAGCAGAGGTTATTTTACTTGGGGATCCGGATTGGCGTTAAGCTTCAATGGGGTGCCCAGGTCACTAAGTCCAAAGCGGTTCTCTCGCAACAGGCACAAGTGGTTTGGAGATTTGCAAGCAAGTGTATAAGTCGTCTGATGAAGCTTGCACTGACTGCGTATAAAACCAAAGCAGCAGACGCAAGCTCCTATGGCGCAGGAATCTGAAGACATGTAAACGCGCAGGCCTTACAAAAAGTGGAAAACTCCTTCCTGAGACGATTGTTATATACAGGTCCAGAGACAACAATGGTAATCCTCAGAGCCAACTGGAAATGATTTCTGTGGCTGATTACATCACTTTCCGCCCAGTAAGCCTTTGGATACAAGTCTCGACCACCCCCCAATCTTGCAGAGACCAAGAGAGAGACATCCTGAGATGCCTGAATTGCAAAGATTGACTTGGTTTAGACACATAGAGCATATGTTAAAATCCATAGATTGTCCAGGCTTATGTTTCTGTTTTGAAAACGTGACCATATGTGAAAAGGAAATTCTGGGCTTTCCTGTGGCAAACGCATGAGGCCACAAAAAGTGGCTTATTATCTAAATATCTGGACATGAAAGCTGAACCCCGCTGGGAGCCTTTCCTTGACCCGATTTCACCACCTGAGAAATACCAGCGAATCAGGCTATATAATGAGCTACAATGGTTCTGTCGGGGAGAAACCAATTGCTTTGAGGAAAATGATATTCAAAAGAAAAAGAAAGAATTGCTTGATACCTATTAAATAAGTAAGACAAGTATTGTATTTACATTGGTTAAATCGTGAAATGCATATCAAATAACGATGGAACACAGATGATTAAAGCAAAACTACTACCAGACTTTTCTTTTATATCAATTAAAGTTTAAATCAATATTTACAAGTCATTAGAAGGCTGTCAATACAAGAAATACTGACAAAAGTGACATGTGTACAGTGACATTAAGTGCTCAGTGATGGTGGGCAGTGCATATATACAAGGTGATAATATGTACAATTTATTTACACAGGGAACTAGAATACGGTCAGAAGGAAGGCAGGCAATAACTCTGGGGAACAGCAAGTTTGCGTATTGATTTGACACACAGAGATTTGATTGATCTGAACCATATATATTCGTTGACGTTTCAACCCTGACAGAGCGTTATTGGAATGTGATGGCGGGTCTTTTTTTTTTTCAGGACAAGTTGGAGTGTTGACAGCCCAAAAAGTGGATTACTCGCTGAGGCTTCCCTTGATGGGTTGAAGCCGTCAGAGGATCTGCACGTATCATGTAAGGGCAGGTAGTGAAGATTGCTTCATAAAGTAGAACCCTAACACGTTGTGGTATTTAATTCCAGAGCGTGGAGGACACAGAGTAAATGAGGTCCATCAGGGGGGCCAGGCAACAGTCCTGGATTAAGGCGCTCGAGTTCACAGTGCAAGGCTGCAGACTTGGTTAGGAACACTACAGGTTGAATCCTATACCAAATCGTGGTCTAAGTGTTATAGACAGAGAGAGGGTGTGACTGTTCTCTGGGTGGCCAAGAAACTTTGAAGCATTTCATGTTAATCTGTGTTGTCCTTAGCTCCCCTGAAAGCATTACCTCTGTGCCCTGTTTAGGTCTGTCTGAGCCAGCGCATGCGCTGCTCTGGCGAGACATTTAGAAAGCGGCTTCTCGAAGTGCTACCAAAGCGGCCACCAGCTTGCGGTCACGCGCGGACGCCACGCTCCGCCTCTAACTGCTGCGTGCGCATCCCTCACGTGCTTTCCACAGAGCGCATCATCGCAATCACTTTCACCGCGATCGTGATGACTTTCTCATTCACGGCCGCGCGGCGTTACTTTTATGGCTGCGCGGCCAATGCCTGTTCATTCCGTCTCTTTGCTAGTTGTCTCCCGCCGCCTTAAACCTGCAAAATTGTCATTAGAAGCAGTATCACTTATAAGGCCGTTAGAAATGCCATCTGTGCATACGTTGGTGAGAAATTAACCATCTTATGCGCACATTTCCTCGTTAAGTTAGAACCTCGCCAAACTTCAAACAAAAATATGGAAAGAAGATCTAGTAGAATATCCCCTTAATCATCAGAACTGATTCTACCCTTCTGCACTCGAGAAACGAATTGATAATCTGATTCTATCTCCCTACGCAATATAAACCTATCTTACCCCATCATTTTTAGCCTTAATATAAACTATCTTGCATTCATAATATCTCGCAGCTTATGCCGCTGTTCAACAATATGCTGTTCTCCATCTTATGACAAAACCTAGCGAGAAAGGGGAGTCTGCAGCACTAGAATACTTTGGGCGTGATGATCTTTTTCTGTTGTCCGTTTGCAAGTGAACCTGGCACTGAAAAACAACTTCCCATTCTTATGAAGTAAATATGGCCTCATAAACAGATTGTCGTTGGACCTGCTATTTATTTAGCAATAACATGCTACATTGAGGCAGTGTTAATTACATAGATAAACTATAAAAATTCAGAAATTAAAGTATTGTGATTCAAACTGTCATAGGAAACAGAGAAAGCATCAATGGCGTGTCTGATGGCGTGCGCCGGTTTCCCTTACCTTAATGAAGCCGCACACTTGTTTCAGCTACTAACGGCCTTTCCTATATCCCGGTACCCTTCCCAACCCCCCTGCTGCCTCAGTTTTGCATGTGCTTTGTACATTGAGTGCTTCTTGAAATCCATCACCTTTCCTGCGCAGCGTCCAAGCCTTTAGCTTGAAACTATTCTACTTGCACCTAGATTTATCATAATTGCTCCGCGGATGGGGAGTCGGGGCCCGAACAAGCAGAGTTCATTCCAGCATGCCTAAATAACTTTGGGGCCGATTCACAGAACTAACTTAAAACAAAATCCTAAACTTACTACTTTTGGTATTCACAGAAGTTAGGAATTTGTCTTAAGTTTGTCTTAAGACAAACTTAAGACAAACTTAAGACAGACTTAAGACAAACTTAAGACAAACTTTAGACAGACTTAAGACTTTATCCTCTCCCTGCAGATATTAGCAGTGTGTAAGAAGGACCCTCACGTAAAACCCACAGAGCTCAGTTAACACATCAACCTTCTCATCCATCGTGAACTATAAATCAAAGGCAGAAGACGATCACCCCTTCTTTGGCTACTGCCCAACATGCGACCAGATGCATCCGGCGTAGCAATGGTTCCTGATGTACGATCAACATAAGAATGGTCTTGGTTGCATCCAGGTTGAGCCGCTTGGAATCCTTCCAGTTACTGATGGTTTTGAAATGATAATGGAGACCTGTGTCCCTGTCGATGTCGTCAGACATTGGTGAAAATACCTGAGATTCATGAAATATCAACAGCTGGATTGACTCGGCAGTAACTAAACTAGCCCCTGAAACGCGTACACTTACTGGGAACAGATCCTCATCAGCTGCTTGGAACACTGGGGAGCTAAAAGAATTCAAGAGATCTGTAGAGCTTAAGAGCGGAACTGGAGGAAGGAATACTCTGAAACTGGAAAAAAACAGTACAATGAGGCACGAAGAAAGTATAAAGAAGCTATAATCTCTGCAAAATCCTGTTTCTTTACCGATAAACTTATGGCCTCTAAAAATAAAGCTGGAGAACCTTTTAAGACAATTTCTAACCTAGCCTTAGATCGTCATCTGCCTCACTACTTGCACTTCCTAGGGTAAAGACCTTGAAATGGGGTGGCAGACGTTTCCGCTACTTGGCCCCTGAATTATGGAACTCGTTGCCTATCCACCTCTGAAACCAAACCAATCTACTACTGTTCAGAAAAGAATTGAAAACATGGCTATTTGTCCCTAAACCATAGCCGCTCCAATCACCCATCGCAAAAAATCAAGGGCAGTAAGCGCTAAGATGCCACAGCAAACACGCGCTCTACAAAAACACTCATTTCATTTCATAAAGTTAAAACCTTACTCCATGCCTATCCAGCAGGGTCAACGAAGAGTTTCACGCAAAAAACGGTGATGGGGGGTGCTCATGAGGGCCCCATAAACACTTCTTCATTGAGGCACAACAAACCATCACCCTGAGCCTGTGCTCTCCAGTTCACTAGGAACGGTCTCAGCCTGCTGATGGAACCGCTGGCTACTCACGCCACCTCGTGCAACCTGTGCAACAGGATACCATGGTCAACAAGTGTTGTGGTAATCCATTGACTCGGGAACCTGAGTTTGAATCATTGGTATGAGTATTTGTAAAGCACGTTATCACCCAGGAGGGTATCCTTGCACTGAGCAGGTGTGTGTGCCTAGCCATGCCTAGCATAGGTTGGTTAATCACCCACTAGGGTATCCTGGCACTGAGCAGGTGTGTGTGTGCCTGCCCCACCTAGGGCAGGTTGGTAAATCACCCACAAGGGTATTGTGGTGCAGAGCAGGTGTGTGTGTGCCTACCCCACCTAGGATAGGTAGGTTAATCACCCACAAGGGTATCCTGGGGCTGAGCAGGTGTGCGTGCCTGGCTCTGTGTAGGGTAGGCTGGTAAATCAACTGTGAGGGTATCCGGGAGCTGAGCAGGTTTGTGTGTGCCTGGCCCTGCCGAGGGTAGGCTGGTAAATCAGCTGTGAGGGTATCCTGGAGCTGAGCAAGTTTGTGTGTGCCTTGCCCTGCCAAGAGTAGGCTGGTAAATCAGCTGTGACGGTATCCTGGGGCTGAGCAGGTTTGTGTGTGCCTGGCCCTGCCAAGGGTAGGTTGGTAAATCAGCTGTGAGGGTATCCGGCAGCTGAGCAGGTTTGTGTGTGCCTGGCCCTGCCAAGGGTAGGCTGGTAAATCAGCTGTGAGGGTATCCTGGAGCTGAGTAGGTTTGTGTGTACCTGGCCCTGCCGAGGGTAGGCTGGTAAATCAGCTGTGAGGGTATCCTGGAGCTGAGCAGGTTTGTGTGTGCCTGGCCCTGCCGAGGGTAGGCTGGTAAATCAGCTGTGAGGGTATCCGGCAGCTGAGCAGGTTTGTGTGTGCCTGGCCCTGCCAAGGGTAGGCTGGTAAATCAGCTGTGAGGGTATCCTGGAGCTGAGTAGGTTTGTGTGTGCCTGGCCCTGCCGAGGGTAGGCTGGTAAATCAGCTGTGAGGGTATCCGGGAGCTGAGCAGGTTTGTGTGTGCCTGGCACTGCCGAGGGTAGGCTGGTAAATCAGCTGTGAGGGTATCCGGGAGCTGAGCAGGTTTGTGTGTGCCTGGCCCTGCCGAGGGTAGGCTGGTAAATCAGCTGTGAGGGTATCTGGGAGCTGAGCAAGATTGTGTGTGCCTGGCCCTGCCGAGCGTAGGCTGGTAAATCAGCTGTGAGGGTTTCCGGGAGCTGAGCAGGTTTGTGTGTGCCTGGCCCTGCCGAGGGTAGGCTGGTAAATCAGCTGTGAGGGTATCCTGGAGCTGAGCAGGTTTGTGTGTACCTGGCCCTGCCGAGGGTAGGCTGGTAAATCAGCTGTGAGGGTATCCTGGAGCTGAGCAGGTTTGTGTGTGCCTGGCCCTGCCGAGGGTAGGCGGGTAAATCAGCTGTGAGGGTATCCTGGAGCTGAGCAGGTTTGTGTGTGCCTGGCGCTGCCGAGGATAGGCTGGTAAATCAGCTGTGAGGGTATCCGGGAGCTGAGCGGGTTTGTGTGTGCCTGGCCCTGCCGAGGGTAGACTGGTAAATCAGCTGTGAGGGTATCCGGGAGCTGAGCAGGTTTGTGTGTGCCTGGCCCTGCCGAGGGTAGGCTGGTAAATCAGCTGAGAGGGTATCCGGGAGCTGAGCAGGTTTGTGTGTGCCTGGCCCTGCCGAGGGTAGGCTGGTAAATCAGCTGTGAGGGTATCCTGGAGCTGAGCAGGTTTGTGTGTGCCTGGCCCTGCCGAGGGTAGGCTGGTAAATCAGCTGTGAGGGTATCCTGGGGCTGAGCAGGTTTGTGTGTGCCTGGCCCTGCCGAGGGTAGGCTGGTAAATCAGCTGTGAGGGTATCCTGGAGCTGAGCAGGTTTGTGTGTGCCTGGCCCTGCCAAGGGTAGGTTGGTAAATCAGCTGTGAGGGTATCCTGGAGCTGAGCAGGTTTGTGTGTGCCTGGCCCTGCCAATGGTAGGCTGGTAAATCAGCTGTGAGGGTATCCTGGGGCTGAGCAGGTTTGTGTGTGCCTGGCCCTGCCAAGGGTAGGCTGGTAAATCAGCTGTGAGGGTATCCTGGGCTGAGCAGGTTTGTGTGTGCCTGGCCCGGCCAAGGGTAGGCTGGTAAATCAGCTCTGAGGGTATCCTGGGGCTGAGCAGGTTTGTGTGTGCCTGGCCCTGCCAAGGGTAGGCTGGTTAATCAGCTGTGAGGGTATCCAGGGGCTGAGCAGGTTTGTGTGTGCCTGGCCCTGCCAAGGGTAGGCTGGTAAATCAGCTGTGAGGGTATCCAGGGGCTGAGCAGGTTTGTGTGTGCCTGGCCCTGCCATGGGTAGGCTGGTACATCAGCTGTGAGGGTATCCTGGAGCTGAGCAGGTTTGTGTGTGCCTGGCCCTGCCGAGGGTAGGCTGGTAAATCAGCTGTGAGGGTATCCGGGAGCTGAGCAGGTTTGTGTGTGCCTGGCCCTGCCGAGGGTAGGCTGATAAATCAGCTGTGAGGGTATGCAGGAGCTGAGCAAGTTTGTGTGTGCCTGGCCCTGCCGAGGGTAGGCTGGTAAATCAGCTGTGAGGGTATCCGGGAGCTGAGCAGGTTTGTGTGTGCCTGGCCCTGCCGAGGGTAGGCTGGTAAATCAGCTGTGAGGGTATCCTGGAGCTGAGCAGGTTTGTGTGTGCCTGGCCCTGCCGAGGGTAGGCTGGTAAATCAGCTGTGAGGGTATCCGGGAGCTGAGCAGGTTTGTGTGTGCCTGGCCCTGCCGAGGGTAGGCTGGTAAATCAGCTGTGAGGGTATCCTGGGGCTGAGCAGGTTTGTGTGTGGCTGGCCCTGCCGAGGGTAGGCTGGTAAATCAGCTGTGAGGGTATCCTGGGGCTGAGCAGGTTTGTGTGTGCCTGGCCCTGCCACAGGTAGGGTGGTTAATCAGCTGTGAGGGTATCCGGGGGCTGAGCAGGTTTGTGTGTGCCTGGCCCTGCCAAGGGTAGGCTGGTAAATCAGCTGTGAGGGTATCCTGGGGCTGAGCAGGTTTGTGTGTGCCTGGACGTGCCATGGGTAGGCTGGTACATCCGCTGTGAGGGTATCCTGGAGCTGAGCAGGTTTGTGTGTGCCTGGCCCTGCCGAGGGTAGGCTGGTAAATCAGCTGTGAGGGTATCCGGGAGCTGAGCAGGTTTGTGTGTGCCTGGCTCTGTGTAGGGTAGGCTGGTAAATCAGCTGTGAGGGTATCCTGGGGCTGAGCAGGTTTGTGTGTGGCTGGCCCTGCCGAGGGTAGGCTGGTAAATCAGCTGTAAGGGTATCTGGGAGCTGAGCAAGATTGTGTGTGCCTGGCCCTGCCGAGCGTAGGCTGGTAAATCAGCTGTGAGGGTATCCGGGAGCTGAGCAGGTTTGTGTGTGCCTGGCCCTGCCGAGGGTAGGCTGGTAAATCAGCTGTGAGGGTATCCTGGAGCTGAGCAGGTTGGTGTGTGCCTGACCCTGCCGAGGGTAGGCTGGTAAATCAGCTGTGACGGTATCCTGGGGCTGAGCAGGTTTGTGTGTGCCTGGCCCTGCCGAGGGTAGGCTGGTAAATCAGCTGTGAGGGTATCCTGGGGCTGAGCAGGTTTGTGTGTGCCTGGCTCTGTGTAGGGTAGGTGGCCGTGTCAAGGGTAGGCTGGTAAATCAGCTGTGAGGGTATCCTGGAGCTGAGCAGGTTTGTGTGTGCCTGGCCCTGCCAAGGTTAGGCTGGTAAATCAGCTGTGAGGGTATCCTGGAGCTGAGCAGGTTTGTGTGTTCCTGGCCCTGCCAAGGGTAGGTTGGTAAATCAGCTGTGAGGGTATCCTGGAGCTGAGCAGGTTTGTGTGTGCCTGGCCCTGCCAAGGGTAGGCTGATAAATCAGCTGTGAGGGTATCCTGGAGCTGAGCAGGTTTGTGTGTGCCTGGCCCTGCCAAGGGTAGGCTGGTAAATTAGCTGTGAGGGTATCCTGGAGCTGAGCAGGTTTGTGTGTGCCTGGCCCTGCCAAGGGTAGGTTGGTAAATCAGCTGTGAGGGTATCCTGGGGCTGAGCAGGTTTGTGTGTGCCTGGCTCTGTGTAGGGTAGGTGGCCGTGCCAAGGGTAGGCTGGTAAATCAGCTGTGAGGGTATCCTGGAGCTGAGCAGGTTTGTGTGTGCCTGGCCCTGCCAAGGTTAGGCTGGTAAATCAGCTGTGAGGGTATCCTGGAGCTGAGCAGGTTTGTGTGTGCCTGGCCCTGCCAAGGGTAGGCTGGTAAATAAGCTGTGAGGGTATCCTGGAGCTGAGCAGGTTTGTGTGTGCCTGGCCCTGCCGAGGGTAGGCTGGTAAATCAGCTGTGAGGGTATCCGGGAGCTGAGCAGGTTTGTGGCCCTGCCGAGGGTAGGCTGGTAAATCAGCTGTGAGGGTCTCCTGGGGCTGAGCAGGTTTGTGTGTGGCTGGCCCTGCCGAGGGTAGGCTGGTAAATCAGCTGTGAGGGTATCCTGGGGCTGAGCAGGTTTGTGTGTGCCTGGCCCTGCCAAGGGTAGGGTGGTTAATCAGCTGTGAGGGTATCCGGGGGCTGAGCAGGTTTGTGTGTGCCTGGCCCTGCCAAGGGTAGGCTGGTAAATCAGCTGTGAGGGTATCCTGGGGCTGAGCAGGTTTGTGTGTGCCTGGCCGTGCCATGGGTAGGCTGGTACATCCGCTGTGAGGGTATCCTGGAGCTGAGCAGTTTTGTGTGTGCCTGGCCCTGCCGAGGGTAGGCTGGTAAATCAGCTGTGAGGGTATCCGGGAGCTGAGCAGGTTTGTGTGTGCCTGGCCCTGCCGAGGGTAGGCTGGTAAATCAGCTGTGAGGGTATCTGGGAGCTGAGCAAGATTGTGTGTGCCTGGCCCTGCCGAGCGTAGGCTGGTAAATCAGCTGTGAGGGTATCCGGGAGCTGAGCAGGTTTGTGTGTGCCTGGCCCTGCCGAGGGTAGGCTGGTAAATCAGCTGTGAGGGTATCCTGGGGCTGAGCAGGTTTGTGTGTGCCTGGCTCTGTGTAGGGTAGGTGGCCGTGTCAAGGGTAGGCTGGTAAATCAGCTGTGAGGGTATCCTGGAGCTGAGCAGGTTTGTGTGTGCCTGGCCCTGCCAAGGTTAGGCTGGTAAATCAGCTGTGAGGGTATCCTGGAGCTGAGCAGGTTTGTGTGTTCCTGGCCCTGCCAAGGGTAGGTTGGTAAATCAGCTGTGAGGGTATCCTGGAGCTGAGCAGGTTTGTGTGTGCCTGGCCCTGCCAAGGGTAGGCTGATAAATCAGCTGTGAGGGTATCCTGGAGCTGAGCAGGTTTGTGTGTGCCTGGCCCTGCCAAGGGTAGGCTGGTAAATTAGCTGTGAGGGTATCCTGGAGCTGAGCAGGTTTGTGTGTGCCTGGCCCTGCCAAGGGTAGGTTGGTAAATCAGCTGTGAGGGTATCCTGGGGCTGAGCAGGTTTGTGTGTGCCTGGCTCTGTGTAGGGTAGGTGGCCGTGCCAAGGGTAGGCTGGTAAATCAGCTGTGAGGGTATCCTGGAGCTGAGCAGGTTTGTGTGTGCCTGGCCCTGCCAAGGTTAGGCTGGTAAATCAGCTGTGAGGGTATCCTGGAGCTGAGCAGGTTTGTGTGTGCCTGGCCCTGCCAAGGGTAGGCTGGTAAATAAGCTGTGAGGGTATCCTGGAGCTGAGCAGGTTTGTGTGTGCCTGGCCCTGCCGAGGGTAGGCTGGTAAATCAGCTGTGAGGGTATCCGGGAGCTGAGCAGGTTTGTGGCCCTGCCGAGGGTAGGCTGGTAAATCAGCTGTGAGGGTCTCCTGGGGCTGAGCAGGTTTGTGTGTGGCTGGCCCTGCCGAGGGTAGGCTGGTAAATCAGCTGTGAGGGTATCCTGGGGCTGAGCAGGTTTGTGTGTGCCTGGCCCTGCCAAGGGTAGGGTGGTTAATCAGCTGTGAGGGTATCCGGGGGCTGAGCAGGTTTGTGTGTGCCTGGCCCTGCCAAGGGTAGGCTGGTAAATCAGCTGTGAGGGTATCCTGGGGCTGAGCAGGTTTGTGTGTGCCTGGCCGTGCCATGGGTAGGCTGGTACATCCGCTGTGAGGGTATCCTGGAGCTGAGCAGTTTTGTGTGTGCCTGGCCCTGCCGAGGGTAGGCTGGTAAATCAGCTGTGAGGGTATCCGGGAGCTGAGCAGGTTTGTGTGTGCCTGGCCCTGCCGAGGGTAGGCTGGTAAATCAGCTGTGAGGGTATCTGGGAGCTGAGCAAGATTGTGTGTGCCTGGCCCTGCCGAGCGTAGGCTGGTAAATCAGCTGTGAGGGTATCCGGGAGCTGAGCAGGTTTGTGTGTGCCTGGCCCTGCCGAGGGTAGGCTGGTAAATCAGCTGTGAGGGTATCCTGGGGCTGAGCAGGTTTGTGTGTGCCTGGCCCTGCCGAGGGTAGGCTGGTAAATCAGCTGTGAGGGTATCCTGGAACTGAGCAGGTTTGTGTGTTCCTGGCCCTGCCAAGGGTAGGTTGGGAAATCAGCTGTGAGGGTATCCTGGAGCTGAGCAGGTTTGTGTGTGCCTGGCCCTGCCAAGGGTAGGCTGGTAAATTAGCTGTGAGGGTATCCTGGAGCTGAGCAGGTTTGTGTGTGCCTGGCCCTGCCAAGGGTAGGTTGGTAAATCAGCTGTGAGGGTATCCTGTGGCTGAGCAGGTTTGTGTGTGCCTGGCTCTGTGTAGGGTAGGTGGCCGTGCCAAGGGTAGGCTGGTAAATCAGCTGTGAGGGTATCCTGGAGCTGAGCAGGTTTGTGTGTGCCTGGCCCTGCCAAGGTTAGCCTGGTAAATCAGCTGTGAGGGTATCCTGGAGCTGAGCAGGTTTGTGTGTGCCTGGCCCTGCCAAGGGTAGGCTGGTAAATAAGCTGTGAGGGTATCCTGGAGCTGAGCAGGTTTGTGTGTGCCTGGCCCTGCCGAGGGTAGGCTGGTAAATCAGCTGTGAAGGTATCCGGGAGCTGAGCAGGTTTGTGTGTGCCTGGCCCTGCCGAGGGTAGGCTGGTAAATCAGCTGTGAGGGTATACCGGAGCTGAGCAGGTTTGTGTGTGCCTGGCCCTGTGTAGGGTAGGCTGGTAAATCAGCTTTGAGGGTATCCGGGAGCTGAGCAGGTTTGTGTGTGCCTGGCCCTGCCAAGGGTAGGCTGGTAAATCAGCTGTGAGGGTATCCTGGTGCTGAGCAGGTGTGCGTCCCTGGCTCTGTGTAGGGTAGGCTGGTAAATCAGCTGTGAGGGTATGCGGGAGCTGAGCAGGTTTGTGTGTGCCTGGCCCTGCCGAGGGTAGGTTGGTAAATCATCTGTGAGGGTATCCTGGAGCTGAGCAGGTTTGTGTGTGCCTGGCCCTGCCGAGGGTAGGTTGGTAAATCAGCTGTGAGGGTATCCGGGAGCTGATCAGGTTTGTGTGTGCCTGGCCCTGCCGAGGGTAGGTTGGTAAATCAGCTGTGAGGGTATCCTAGAGCTGAGCAGGTTTGTGTGTGCCTGGCCCTGCCGAGGGTAGGCTGGTAAATCAGCTGTGAGGGTATCCTGGGGCTGAGCAGGTTTGTGTGTGGCTGGCCCTGCCGAGGGTAGGCTGGTAAATCAGCTGTGAGGGTATCTTGGGGCTGAGCAGGTTTGTGTGTGCCTGGCCCTGCCAAGGGTAGGGTGGTTAATCAGCTGTGAGGGTATCCGGGGGCTGAGCAGGTTTGTGTGTGCCTGGCCCTGCCAAGGGTAGGCTGGTAAATCAGCTGTGAGGGTATCCTGGAGCTGAGCAGGTTTGTGTGTGCCTGGCCCTGCCAAGGGTAGGCTGGTAAATTAGCTGTGAGGGTATCCTGGAGCTGAGCAGGTTTGTGTGTGCCTGGCCCTGCCAAGGGTAGGTTGGTAAATCAGCTGTGAGGGTATCCTGGGGCTGAGCAGGTTTGTGCGTCCCTGGCTCTGTGTAGGGTAGGCTGGTAAATCAGCTGTGAGGGTATGCGGGAGCTGAGCAGGTTTGTGTGTGCCTGGCCCTGCCGAGGGTAGGTTGGTAAATCAGCTGTGAGGGTATCCTGGAGCTGAGCAGGTTTGTGTGTGCCTGGCCCTGCCGAGGGTAGGTTGGTAAATCAGCTGTGAGGGTATCCGGGAGCTGATCAGGTTTGTGTGTGCCTGGCCCTGCCGAGGGTAGGTTGGTAAATCAGCTGTGAGGGTATCCTGGAGCTGAGCAGGTTTGTGTGTGCCTGGCCCTGCCGAGGGTAGGCTGGTAAATCAGCTGTGAGGGTATCCTGGAGCTGAGCAGGTTTGTGTGTGCCTGGCCCTGCCAAGGGTAGGCTGGTAAATCAGCTGTGAGGGTATCCGGGAGCTGAGCAGGTTTGTGTGTGCCTGGCCCTGCCAAGGGTAGGCTGGTAAATCAGCTGTGAGGGTATCCTGGTGCTGAGCAGGTGTGCGTCCCTGGCTCTGTGTAGGGTAGGCTGGTAAATCAGCTGTGAGGGTATGCGGGAGCTGAGCAGGTTTGTGTGTGCCTGGCCCTGCCGAGGGTAGGTTGGTAAATCAGCTGTGAGGGTATCCTGGAGCTGAGCAGGTTTGTGTGTGCCTGGCCCTGCCGAGGGTAGGTTGGTAAATCAGCTGTGAGGGTATCCGGGAGCTGATCAGGTTTGTGTGTGCCTGGCCCTGCCGTGGGTAGGTTGGTAAATCAGCTGTGAGGGTATCCTGGAGCTGAGCAGGTTTGTGTGTGCCTGGCCCTGCCGAGGGTAGGCTGGTAAATCAGCTGTGAGGGTATCCTGGGGCTGAGCAGGTTTGTGTGTGGCTGGCCCTGCCGAGGGTAGGCTGGTAAATCAGCTGTGAGGGTATCCTGGGGCTGAGCAGGTTTGTGTGTGCCTGGCCCTGCCAAGGGTAGGGTGGTTAATCAGCTGTGAGGGTATCCGGGGGCTGAGCAGGTTTGTGTGTGCCTGGCCCTGCCAAGGGTAGGCTGGTAAATCAGCTGTGAGGGTATCCTGGGGCTGAGCAGGTTTGTGTGTGCCTGGCCGTGCCATGGGTAGGCTGGTACATCTGCTGTGAGGGTGTCCTGGAGCTGAGCAGGTTTGTGTGTGCCTGGCCCTGCCGAGGGTAGGCTGGTAAATCAGCTGTGAGGGTATCCGGGAGCTGAGCAGGTTTTTGTGTGTCTGGCCCTGCCGAGGGTAGGCTGGTAAATCAGCTGTGAGGGTATCCTGGGGCTGAGCAGGTTTGTGTGTGCCTGGCCCTGCCGAGGGTAGGCTGGTAAATCAGCTGTGAGGGTATCCTGGAGCTGAGCAGGTTCGTGTGTGCCTGGCCCTGCCGAGGGTAGGCTGGTAAATCAGCTGTGACGGTATCCTGGAGCTGAGCAGGTTTGTGTGTGCCTGGCCCTGCCGAGGCTAGGCTGGTTAATCAGCTCTGAGGGTATCCGGGGGCTGAGCAGGTTTGTGTGTGCCTGGCCCTGCCAAGGGTAGGCTGGTAAATCAGCTGTGAGGGTATCCTGGGGCTGAGCAGGTTTGTGTGTGCCTGGCCGTGCCATGGGTAGGCTGGTACATCCGCTGTGAGGGTATCCTGGAGCTGAGCAGGTTTGTGTGTGCCTGGCCCTGCCGAGGGTAGGCTGGTAAATCAGCTGTGAGGGTATCCGGGAGCTGAGCAGGTTTGTGTGTGCCTGGCCCTGCCGAGGGTAGGCTGGTAAATCAGCTGTGGGGGTATCTGGGAGCTGAGCAAGATTGTGTGTGCCTGGCCCTGCCGAGCGTAGGCTGGTAAATCAGCTGTGAGGGTATCCGGGAGCTGAGCTGGTTTGTGTGTGCCTGGCCCTGCCGAGGGTAGGCTGGTAAATCAGCTGTGAGGGTATCCTGGAGCTGAGCAGGTTGGTGTGTGCCTGGCCCTGCCGAGGGTAGGCTGGTAAATCAGCTGTGACGGTATCCTGGGGCT
The DNA here is from genome assembly GCF_964204655.1 of Triturus cristatus. NCBI lineage: Eukaryota > Metazoa > Chordata > Amphibia > Caudata > Salamandridae > Triturus > Triturus cristatus. The sequence continues at coordinate 29,825,241 of NC_140585.1, read as the reverse complement.
GAGCAGGTTTGTGTGTGCCTGGCCCTGCCGAGGGTAGGCTGGTAAATCAGCTGTGAGGGTATCCTGGAGCTGAGCAGGTTTGTGTGTTCCTGGCCCTGCCAAGGGTAGGTTGGTAAATCAGCTGTGAGGGTATCCTGGAGCTGAGCAGGTTTGTGTGTGCCTGGCCCTGCCAAGGGTAGGCTGGTAAATTAGCTGTGAGGGTATCCTGGAGCTGAGCAGGTTTGTGTGTGCCTGGCCCTGCCAAGGGTAGGCTGGTAAATTAGCTGTGAGGGTAGCCTGGAGCTGAGCAGGTTTGTGTGTGCCTGGCCCTGCCAAGGGTAGGCTGGTAAATCAGCTGTGAGGGTATCCTGGGGCTGAGCAGGTTTGTGTGTGCCTGGCTCTGTGTGTGGTAGGTGGCCGTGCCAAGGGTAGGCTGGTAAATCAGCTGTGAGGGTATCCTGGAGCTGAGCAGGTTTGTGTGTGCCTGGCACTGCCAAGGTTAGGCTAGTAAATCAGCTGTGAGGGTATCCTGGAGCTGAGCAGGTTTGTGTGTGCCTGGCCCTGCCAAGGGTAGGCTGGTAAATAAGCTGTGAGGGTATCCTGGAGCTGAGCAGGTTTGTGTGTGCCTGGCCCTGCCGAGGGTAGGCTGGTAAATCAGCTGTGAGGTTATCCGGGAGCTGAGCAGGTTTGTGTGTGCCTGGCCCTGCTGAGGGTAGGCTGGTAAATCAGCTGTGAGGGTATACCGGAGCTGAGCAGGTTTGTGTGTGCCTGGCCCTGCCGAGGGTAGGCTGGTAAATCAGCTGTGAGGGTATCCTGGAGCTGAGCAGGTTTGTGTGTGCCTGGCCCTGCCAAGGGTAGGCTGGTAAATCAGCTGTGAGGGTATCAGGGAGCTGAGCAGGTTTGTGTGTGCCTGGCCCTGCCAAGGGTAGGCTGGTAAATGAGCTGTGAGGGTATCCTAGTGCTGAGCAGGTGTGCGTCCCTGGCTCTGCGTAGGGTAGGCTGGTAAATCAGCTGTGAGGGTATGCGGGAGCTGAGCAGGTTTGTGTGTGCTTGGCCCTGCCGAGGGTAGGTTGGTAAATCAGCTGTGAGGGTTTCCTGGAGCTGAGCAGGTTTGTGTGTGCCTGGCCCTGCCGTGGGTAGGTTGGTAAATCAGCTGTGAGGGTATCCTGGAGCTGAGCAGGTTTGTGTGTGCCTGGCCCTGCCAAGGGTAGGCTGGTAAATCAGCTGTGAGGGTATCCTGGAGCTGGGCAGGTTTGTGTGTGCCTGGCTCTGCCAAGGGTAGGCTGGTAAATTAGCTTTGAGGGTATCCTGGAGCTGAGCAGGTTTGTGTGTGCCTGGCCCTGCCAAGGGTAGGCTGGTAAATCAGCTGTGAGGGTATCCTGGGGCTGAGCAGGTTTGTGTGTGCCTGGCTCTGTGTAGGGTAGGTGGCCCTGCCAAGGGTAGGCTGGTAAATCAGCTGTGACGGTATCCTGGAGCTGAGCAGGTTTGTGTGTGCCTGGCCCTGCCGAGGGTAGGCTGGTAAATCAGCTGTGAGGGTTTCCTGAAACTGAGCAGGTTTGTGTGTTCCTGGCCCTGCCAAGGGTAGGTTGGTAAATCAGCTGTGAGGGTATCCTGGAGCTGAGCAGGTTTGTGTGTGTCTGGCCATGCCAAGGGTAGGCTGGTAAATCAGCTGTGAGGGTATCCTGGAGCTGAGCAGGTTTGTGTGTGCCTGGCTCTGCCAAGGGTAGGCTGGTAAATTAGCTTTGAGGGTATCCTGGAGCTGAGCAGGTTTGTGTGTGCCTGGCCCTGCCAAGGGTAGGCTGGTAAATCAGCTGTGAGGGTATCCTGGGGCTGAGCAGGTTTGTGTGTGCCTGGCTCTGTGTAGGGTAGGTGGCCCTGCCAAGGGTAGGCTGGTAAATCAGCTGTAAGGGTATCCTGGAGCTGAGCAGGTTTGTGTGTGCCTGGCCCTGCCAAGGGTAGGCTGGTAAATCAGCTGTGAGGGTATCCTGGAGCTGAGCAGGTTTGTGTGTGCCTGGCCCTGCCAAGGGTAGGCTGGTAAATCATCTGTGAGGGTATCCTGGTGCTACGCAGGTTTGTGTGTGCCTGGCCCTGCCAAGGGTAGGCTGGTAAATCAGCTCTGAGGGTATCCGGGAGCTGAGCAGGTTTGTGTGTGCCTGGCCCTGCCAAGGGTAGGCTGGTAAATCAGCTGTGAGGGTATCCTGGGGCTGAGCAGGTGTGCGTCCCTGGCTCTGTGTAGGGTAGGCTAGTAAATCAGCTGTGAGGGTTGCGGGTGCTGAGCAGGTTTGTGTGTGCCTGGCCCTGCCGAGGGTAGGTTGGTAAATCAGCTGTGAGGGTATCCTGGAGCTGAGCAGGTTTGTGTGTGCCTGGCCCTGCCAAGGGTAGGTTGGTAAATCAGCTGTGAGGGTATCTGGGATCTGATCAGGTTTGTGTGTGCCTGGCCCTGCCAAGGGTAGGTTGGTAAATCAGCTGTGAGGGTATCCTGGAGCTGAGCAGGTTTGTGTGTGCCTGGCCCTGCCAAGGGTAGGCTGGTAAATCAGCTGTGAGGGTATCCTGAGGCTGAGCAGGTTTGTGTGTGCCTGGCCCTGCCAAGGGTAGGCTGGTAAATCAGCTGTGAGGGTATCCTTGACCTGAGCAGGTTTGTATGTGCCTGGCCCTGCCGAGGGTAGGTTGGTAAATCAGCTGTGAGGGTATCCGGGAGCTGATCAGGTTTGTGTGTGCCTGGCCCTGCCGAGGGTAGGTTGGTAAATCAGCTGTGAGGGTATCCTGGAGCTGAGCAGGTTTGTGTGTGCCTGGCCCTGCCGAGGGTAGGCTGGTAAATCAGCTGTGAGGGTATCCTGGGGCTGAGCAGGTTTGTGTGTGCCTGGCCCTGCCGAGGGTAGGCTGGTAAATCAGCTGTGAGGGTATCCTGGAGCTGAGCAGGTTCGTGTGTGCCTGGCCCTGCCGAGGGTAGGCTGGTAAATCAGCTGTGACGGTATCCTGGAGCTGAGCAGGTTTGTGTGTGCCTGGCCCTGCCGAGGCTAGGCTGGTTAATCAGCTGTGAGGGTATCCGGGGGCTGAGCAGGTTTGTGTGTGCCTGGCCCTGCCAAGGGTAGGCTGGTAAATCAGCTGTGAGGGTATCCTGGGGCTGAGCAGGTTTGTGTGTGCCTGGCCGTGCCATGGGTAGGCTGGTACATCCGCTGTGAGGGTATCCTGGAGCTAAGCAGGTTTGTGTGTGCCTGGCCCTGCCGAGGGTAGGCTGGTAAATCACTGTGAGGGTATCCGGGAGCTGAGCAGGTTTGTGTGTGCCTGGCCCTGCCGAGGGTAGGCTGGTAAATCAGCTGTGAGGGTATCTGGGAGCTGAGCAAGATTGTGTGTGCCTGGCCCTGCCGAGCGTAGGCTGGTAAATCAGCTGTGAGGGTATCCGGGAGCTGAGCAGGTTTGTGTGTGCCTGGCCCTGCCGAGGGTAGGCTGGTAAATCAGCTGTGAGGGTATCCTGGAGCTGAGCAGGTTGGTGTGTGCCTGGCCCTGCCGAGGGTAGGCTGGTAAATCAGCTGTGACGGTATCCTGGGGCTGAGCAGTTTTGTGTGTGCCTGGCCCTGCCGAGGGTAGGCTGGTAAATCAGCTGTGAGGGTATCCTGAAGCTGAGCAGGTTTGTGTGTTCCTGGCCCTGCCAAGGGTAGGTTGGTAAATCAGCTGTGAGGGTATCCTGGAGCTGAGCAGGTTTGTGTGTGCCTGGCCCTGCCGAGGGTAGGCTGGTAAATCAGCTGTGAGGGTATCCTGGATCTGAGCAGGTTGGTGTGTGCCTGGCCCTGCCAAGGGTAGGCTGGTAAATTAGCTGTGAGGGTAGCCTGGAGCTGAGCAGGTTTGTGTGTGCCTGGCCCTGCCAAGGGTAGGCTGGTAAATCAGCTGTGAGGGTATCCTGGGGCTGAGCAGGTTTGTGTGTGCCTGGCTCTGTGTAGGGTAGGTGGCCGTGCCAAGGGTAGGCTGGTAAATCAGCTGTGAGGGTATCCTGGAGCTGAGCAGGTTTGTGTGTGCCTGGCACTGCCAAGGTTAGGCTAGTAAATCAGCTGTGAGGGTATCCTGGAGCAGAGCAGGTTTGTGTGTGCCTGGCCCTGCCAAGGGTAGGCTGGTAAATAAGCTGTGAGGGTATCCTGGAGCTGAGCAGGTTTGTGTGTGCCTGGCCCTGCCAAGGGTAGGCTGGTAAATCAGCTGTGAGGGTATCCTGGGGCTGAGCAGGTTTGTGTGTGCCTGGCCATGCCATGGGTAGGCTGGTACATCTGCTGTGAGGGTATCCTGGAGCTGAGCAGGTTTGTGTGTGCCTGGCCCTGCCGAGGGTAGGCTGGTAAATCAGCTGTGAGGGTATCCGGGAGCTGAGCAGGTTTGTGTGTGCCTGACCCTGCCGAGGGTAGGCTGGTAAATCAGCTGTGAGGGTATCTGGGAGCTGAGCAAGATTGTGTGTGCCTGGCCCTGCCGAGCGTAGGCTGGTAAATCAGCTGTGAGGGTATCCGGGAGCTGAGCAGGTTTGTGTGTGCCTGGCCCTGCCGAGGGTAGGCTGGTAAATCAGCTGTGAGGGTATCCTGGAGCTGAGCAGGTTGGTGTGTGCCTGGCCCTGCCAAGGGTAGGCTGGTAAATCAGCTGTGACGGTATCCTGGGGCTGAGCAGGTTTGTGTGTGCCTGGCCCTGCCAAGGGTAGGCTGGTAAATCAGCTGTGAGGGTATCAGGGAGCTGAGCAGGTTTGTGTGTGCCTGGCCCTGCCAAGGGTAGGCTGGTAAATGAGTTGTGAGGGTATCCTGGTGCTGAGCAGGTGTGCGTCCCTGGCTCTGCGTAGGGTAGGCTGGTAAATCAGCTGTGAGGGTATGCGGGAGCTGAGCAGGTTTGTGTGTGCTTGGCCCTGCCGAGGGTAGGTTGGTAAATCAGCTGTGAGGGTTTCCTGGAGCTGAGCAGGTTTGTGTGTGCCTGGCCCTGCCAAGGGTAGGCTGGTAAATCAGCTGTGAGGGTATCCTGGGGCTGAGCAGGTTTGTGTGTGCCTGGCTCTGTGTGTGGTAGGTGGCCGTGCCAAGGGTAGGCTGGTAAATCAGCTGTGAGGGTATCCTGGAGCTGAGCAGGTTTGTGTGTGCCTGGCACTGCCAAGGTTAGGCTAGTAAATCAGCTGTGAGGGTATCCTGGAGCTGAGCAGGTTTGTGTGTGCCTGGCCCTGCCAAGGGTAGGCTGGTAAATAAGCTGTGAGGGTATCCTGGAGCTGAGCAGGTTTGTGTGTGCCTGGCCCTGCCGAGGGTAGGCTGGTAAATCAGCTGTGAGGTTATCCGGGAGCTGAGCAGGTTTGTGTGTGCCTGGCCCTGCTGAGGGTAGGCTGGTAAATCAGCTGTGAGGGTATACCGGAGCTGAGCAGGTTTGTGTGTGCCTGGCCCTGCCGAGGGTAGGCTGGTAAATCAGCTGTGAGGGTATCCTGGAGCTGAGCAGGTTTGTGTGTGCCTGGCCCTGCCAAGGGTAGGCTGGTAAATCAGCTGTGAGGGTATCAGGGAGCTGAGCAGGTTTGTGTGTGCCTGGCCCTGCCAAGGGTAGGCTGGTAAATGAGCTGTGAGGGTATCCTAGTGCTGAGCAGGTGTGCGTCCCTGGCTCTGCGTAGGGTAGGCTGGTAAATCAGCTGTGAGGGTATGCGGGAGCTGAGCAGGTTTGTGTGTGCTTGGCCCTGCCGAGGGTAGGTTGGTAAATCAGCTGTGAGGGTTTCCTGGAGCTGAGCAGGTTTGTGTGTGCCTGGCCCTGCCGTGGGTAGGTTGGTAAATCAGCTGTGAGGGTATCCTGGAGCTGAGCAGGTTTGTGTGTGCCTGGCCCTGCCAAGGGTAGGCTGGTAAATCAGCTGTGAGGGTATCCTGGAGCTGGGCAGGTTTGTGTGTGCCTGGCTCTGCCAAGGGTAGGCTGGTAAATTAGCTTTGAGGGTATCCTGGAGCTGAGCAGGTTTGTGTGTGCCTGGCCCTGCCAAGGGTAGGCTGGTAAATCAGCTGTGAGGGTATCCTGGGGCTGAGCAGGTTTGTGTGTGCCTGGCTCTGTGTAGGGTAGGTGGCCCTGCCAAGGGTAGGCTGGTAAATCAGCTGTGACGGTATCCTGGAGCTGAGCAGGTTTGTGTGTGCCTGGCCCTGCCGAGGGTAGGCTGGTAAATCAGCTGTGAGGGTTTCCTGAAACTGAGCAGGTTTGTGTGTTCCTGGCCCTGCCAAGGGTAGGTTGGTAAATCAGCTGTGAGGGTATCCTGGAGCTGAGCAGGTTTGTGTGTGTCTGGCCATGCCAAGGGTAGGCTGGTAAATCAGCTGTGAGGGTATCCTGGAGCTGAGCAGGTTTGTGTGTGCCTGGCTCTGCCAAGGGTAGGCTGGTAAATTAGCTTTGAGGGTATCCTGGAGCTGAGCAGGTTTGTGTGTGCCTGGCCCTGCCAAGGGTAGGCTGGTAAATCAGCTGTGAGGGTATCCTGGGGCTGAGCAGGTTTGTGTGTGCCTGGCTCTGTGTAGGGTAGGTGGCCCTGCCAAGGGTAGGCTGGTAAATCAGCTGTAAGGGAATCCTGGAGCTGAGCAGGTTTGTGTGTGCCTGGCCCTGCCAAGGGTAGGCTGGTAAATCAGCTGTGAGGGTATCCTGGAGCTGAGCAGGTTTGTGTGTGCCTGGCCCTGCCAAGGGTAGGCTGGTAAATCATCTGTGAGGGTATCCTGGTGCTACGCAGGTTTGTGTGTGCCTGGCCCTGCCAAGGGTAGGCTGGTAAATCAGCTCTGAGGGTATCCGGGAGCTGAGCAGGTTTGTGTGTGCCTGGCCCTGCCAAGGGTAGGCTGGTAAATCAGCTGTGAGGGTATCCTGGGGCTGAGCAGGTGTGCGTCCCTGGCTCTGTGTAGGGTAGGCTAGTAAATCAGCTGTGAGGGTTGCGGGTGCTGAGCAGGTTTGTGTGTGCCTGGCCCTGCCGAGGGTAGGTTGGTAAATCAGCTGTGAGGGTATCCTGGAGCTGAGCAGGTTTGTGTGTGCCTGGCCCTGCCAAGGGTAGGTTGGTAAATCAGCTGTGAGGGTATCTGGGATCTGATCAGGTTTGTGTGTGCCTGGCCCTGCCAAGGGTAGGTTGGTAAATCAGCTGTGAGGGTATCCTGGAGCTGAGCAGGTTTGTGTGTGCCTGGCCCTGCCAAGGGTAGGCTGGTAAATCAGCTGTGAGGGTATCCTGAGGCTGAGCAGGTTTTTGTGTGCCTGGCCCTGCCAAGGGTAGGCTGGTAAATCAGCTGTGAGGGTATCCTTGACCTGAGCAGGTTTGTATGTGCCTGGCCCTGCCGAGGGTAGGTTGGTAAATCAGCTGTGAGGGTATCCGGGAGCTGATCAGGTTTGTGTGTGCCTGGCCCTGCCGAGGGTAGGTTGGTAAATCAGCTGTGAGGGTATCCTGGAGCTGAGCAGGTTTGTGTGTGCCTGGCCCTGCCGAGGGTAGGCTGGTAAATCAGCTGTGAGGGTATCCTGGGGCTGAGCAGGTTTGTGTGTGCCTGGCCCTGCCGAGGGTAGGCTGGTAAATCAGCTGTGAGGGTATCCTGGAGCTGAGCAGGTTCGTGTGTGCCTGGCCCTGCCGAGGGTAGGCTGGTAAATCAGCTGTGACGGTATCCTGGAGCTGAGCAGGTTTGTGTGTGCCTGGCCCTGCCGAGGCTAGGCTGGTTAATCAGCTGTGAGGGTATCCGGGGGCTGAGCAGGTTTGTGTGTGCCTGGCCCTGCCAAGGGTAGGCTGGTAAATCAGCTGTGAGGGTATCCTGGGGCTGAGCAGGTTTGTGTGTGCCTGGCCGTGCCATGGGTAGGCTGGTACATCCGCTGTGAGGGTATCCTGGAGCTAAGCAGGTTTGTGTGTGCCTGGCCCTGCCGAGGGTAGGCTGGTAAATCACTGTGAGGGTATCCGGGAGCTGAGCAGGTTTGTGTGTGCCTGGCCCTGCCGAGGGTAGGCTGGTAAATCAGCTATGAGGGTATCTGGGAGCTGAGCAAGATTGTGTGTGCCTGGCCCTGCCGAGCGTAGGCTGGTAAATCAGCTGTGAGGGTATCCGGGAGCTGAGCAGGTTTGTGTGTGCCTGGCCCTGCCGAGGGTAGGCTGGTAAATCAGCTGTGAGGGTATCCTGGAGCTGAGCAGGTTGGTGTGTGCCTGGCCCTGCCGAGGGTAGGCTGGTAAATCAGCTGTGACGGTATCCTGGGGCTGAGCAGTTTTGTGTGTGCCTGGCCCTGCCGAGGGTAGGCTGGTAAATCAGCTGTGAGGGTATCCTGAAGCTGAGCAGGTTTGTGTGTTCCTGGCCCTGCCAAGGGTAGGTTGGTAAATCAGCTGTGAGGGTATCCTGGAGCTGAGCAGGTTTGTGTGTGCCTGGCCCTGCCGAGGGTAGGCTGGTAAATCAGCTGTGAGGGTATCCTGGATCTGAGCAGGTTGGTGTGTGCCTGGCCCTGCCAAGGGTAGGCTGGTAAATTAGCTGTGAGGGTAGCCTGGAGCTGAGCAGGTTTGTGTGTGCCTGGCCCTGCCAAGGGTAGGCTGGTAAATCAGCTGTGAGGGTATCCTGGGGCTGAGCAGGTTTGTGTGTGCCTGGCTCTGTGTAGGGTAGGTGGCCGTGCCAAGGGTAGGCTGGTAAATCAGCTGTGAGGGTATCCTGGAGCTGAGCAGGTTTGTGTGTGCCTGGCACTGCCAAGGTTAGGCTAGTAAATCAGCTGTGAGGGTATCCTGGAGCAGAGCAGGTTTGTGTGTGCCTGGCCCTGCCAAGGGTAGGCTGGTAAATAAGCTGTGAGGGTATCCTGGAGCTGAGCAGGTTTGTGTGTGCCTGGCCCTGCCAAGGGTAGGCTGGTAAATCAGCTGTGAGGGTATCCTGGGGCTGAGCAGGTTTGTGTGTGCCTGGCCATGCCATGGGTAGGCTGGTACATCCGCTGTGAGGGTATCCTGGAGCTGAGCAGGTTTGTGTGTGCCTGGCCCTGCCGAGGGTAGGCTGGTAAATCAGCTGTGAGGGTATCCGGGAGCTGAGCAGGTTTGTGTGTGCCTGACCCTGCCGAGGGTAGGCTGGTAAATCAGCTGTGAGGGTATCTGGGAGCTGAGCAAGATTGTGTGTGCCTGGCCCTGCCGAGCGTAGGCTGGTAAATCAGCTGTGAGGGTATCCGGGAGCTGAGCAGGTTTGTGTGTGCCTGGCCCTGCCGAGGGTAGGCTGGTAAATCAGCTGTGAGGGTATCCTGGAGCTGAGCAGGTTGGTGTGTGCCTGGCCCTGCCAAGGGTAGGCTGGTAAATCAGCTGTGACGGTATCCTGGGGCTGATCAGGTTTGTGTGTGCCTGGCCCTGCCAAGGGTAGGCTGGTAAATCAGCTGTGAGGGTATCAGGGAGCTGAGCAGGTTTGTGTGTGCCTGGCCCTGCCAAGGGTAGGCTGGTAAATGAGCTGTGAGGGTATCCTGGTGCTGAGCAGGTGTGCGTCCCTGGCTCTGCGTAGGGTAGGCTGGTAAATCAGCTGTGAGGGTATGCGGGAGCTGAGCAGGTTTGTGTGTGCTTGGCCCTGCCGAGGGTAGGTTGGTAAATCAGCTGTGAGGGTTTCCTGGAGCTGAGCAGGTTTGTGTGTGCCTGGCCCTGCCGTGGGTAGGTTGGTAAATCAGCTGTGAGGGTATCCTGGAGCTGAGCAGGTTGGTGTGTGCCTGGCCCTGCCAAGGGTAGGCTGGTAAATCAGCTGTGACGGTATGCTGGAGCTGAGCAGGTTTGTGTGTGCCTGGCCCTGCCGAGGGTAGGCTGGTAAATCAGCTGTGAGGGTTTCCTGGAACTGAGCAGGTTTGTGTGTTCCTGGCCCTGCCAAGGGTAGGTTGGTAAATCAGCTGTGAGGGTATCCTGGAGCTGAGCAGGTTTGTGTGTGCCTGGCCCTGCCAAGGGTAGGCTGGTAAATCAGCTGTGAGGGTATCCTGGGGCTGAGCAGGTTTGTGTGTGCCTGGCTCTGTGTGGGGTAGGTGGCCCTGCCAAGGGTAGGCTGGTAAATCAGCTGTAAGGGTATCCTGGAGCTGAGCAGGTTTGTGTGTGCCTGGCCCTGCCAAGGGTAGGCTGGTAAATCAGCTGTGAGGGTATCCTGGAGCTGAGCAGGTTTGTGTGTGCCTGGCCCTGCCAAGGGTAGGCTGGTAAATCAGCTGTGAGGGTATCCTGGTGCTACGCAGGTTTGTGTGTGCCTGGCCCTGCCAAGGGTAGGCTGGTAAATCAGCTCTGAGGGTATCCGGGAGCTGAGCAGGTTTGTGTGTGCCTGGCCCTGCCAAGGGTAGGCTGGTAAATCAGCTGTGAGGGTATCCTGGGGCTGAGCAGGTGTGTGTCCCTGGCTCTGTGTAGGGTAGGCTGGTAAATCAGCTGTGAGGGTATGCGGGTGCTGAGCAGGTTTGTGTGTCCCTGGCCCTGCCGAGGGTAGGTTGGTAAATCAGCTGTGAGGGTATCCTGGAGCTGAGCAGGTTTGTGTGTGCCTGGCCCTGCCAAGGGTAGGTTGGTAAATCAGCTGTGAGGGTATCTGGGATCTGATCAGGTTTGTGTGTGCCTGGCCCTGCCGAGGGTAGGCTGGTAAATCAGCTGTGAGGGTATCCTGAAGCTGAGCAGGTTTGTGTGTTCCTGGCCCTGCCAAGGGTAGGTTGGTAAATCAGCTGTGAGGGTATCCTGGAGCTGAGCAGGTTTGTGTGTGCCTGGCCCTGCCGAGGGTAGGCTGGTAAATCAGCTGTGAGGGTATCCTGGATCTGAGCAGGTTGGTGTGTGCCTGGCCCTGCCAAGGGTAGGCTGGTAAATTAGCTGTGAGGGTAGCCTGGAGCTGAGCAGGTTTGTGTGTGCCTGGCCCTGCCAAGGGTAGGCTGGTAAATCAGCTGTGAGGGTATCCTGGGGCTGAGCAGGTTTGTGTGTGCCTGGCTCTGTGTAGGGTAGGTGGCCGTGCCAAGGGTAGGCTGGTAAATCAGCTGTGAGGGTATCCTGGAGCTGAGCAGGTTTGTGTGTGCCTGGCACTGCCAAGGTTAGGCTAGTAAATCAGCTGTGAGGGTATCCTGGAGCAGAGCAGGTTTGTGTGTGCCTGGCCCTGCCAAGGGTAGGCTGGTAAATAAGCTGTGAGGGTATCCTGGAGCTGAGCAGGTTTGTGTGTGCCTGGCCCTGCCAAGGGTAGGCTGGTAAATCAGCTGTGAGGGTATCCTGGGGCTGAGCAGGTTTGTGTGTGCCTGGCCATGCCATGGGTAGGCTGGTACATCTGCTGTGAGGGTATCCTGGAGCTGAGCAGGTTTGTGTGTGCCTGGCCCTGCCGAGGGTAGGCTGGTAAATCAGCTGTGAGGGTATCCGGGAGCTGAGCAGGTTTGTGTGTGCCTGACCCTGCCGAGGGTAGGCTGGTAAATCAGCTGTGAGGGTATCTGGGAGCTGAGCAAGATTGTGTGTGCCTGGCCCTGCCGAGCGTAGGCTGGTAAATCAGCTGTGAGGGTATCCGGGAGCTGAGCAGGTTTGTGTGTGCCTGGCCCTGCCGAGGGTAGGCTGGTAAATCAGCTGTGAGGGTATCCTGGAGCTGAGCAGGTTGGTGTGTGCCTGGCCCTGCCAAGGGTAGGCTGGTAAATCAGCTGTGACGGTATCCTGGGGCTGAGCAGGTTTGTGTGTGCCTGGCCCTGCCAAGGGTAGGCTGGTAAATCAGCTGTGAGGGTATCAGGGAGCTGAGCAGGTTTGTGTGTGCCTGGCCCTGCCAAGGGTAGGCTGGTAAATGAGCTGTGAGGGTATCCTGGTGCTGAGCAGGTGTGCGTCCCTGGCTCTGCGTAGGGTAGGCTGGTAAATCAGCTGTGAGGGTATGCGGGAGCTGAGCAGGTTTGTGTGTGCTTGGCCCTGCCGAGGGTAGGTTGGTAAATCAGCTGTGAGGGTTTCCTGGAGCTGAGCAGGTTTGTGTGTGCCTGGCCCTGCCAAGGGTAGGCTGGTAAATCAGCTGTGAGGGTATCCTGGGGCTGAGCAGGTTTGTGTGTGCCTGGCTCTGTGTGTGGTAGGTGGCCGTGCCAAGGGTAGGCTGGTAAATCAGCTGTGAGGGTATCCTGGAGCTGAGCAGGTTTGTGTGTGCCTGGCACTGCCAAGGTTAGGCTAGTAAATCAGCTGTGAGGGTATCCTGGAGCTGAGCAGGTTTGTGTGTGCCTGGCCCTGCCAAGGGTAGGCTGGTAAATAAGCTGTGAGGGTATCCTGGAGCTGAGCAGGTTTGTGTGTGCCTGGCCCTGCCGAGGGTAGGCTGGTAAATCAGCTGTGAGGTTATCCGGGAGCTGAGCAGGTTTGTGTGTGCCTGGCCCTGCTGAGGGTAGGCTGGTAAATCAGCTGTGAGGGTATACCGGAGCTGAGCAGGTTTGTGTGTGCCTGGCCCTGCCGAGGGTAGGCTGGTAAATCAGCTGTGAGGGTATCCTGGAGCTGAGCAGGTTTGTGTGTGCCTGGCCCTGCCAAGGGTAGGCTGGTAAATCAGCTGTGAGGGTATCAGGGAGCTGAGCAGGTTTGTGTGTGCCTGGCCCTGCCAAGGGTAGGCTGGTAAATGAGCTGTGAGGGTATCCTAGTGCTGAGCAGGTGTGCGTCCCTGGCTCTGCGTAGGGTAGGCTGGTAAATCAGCTGTGAGGGTATGCGGGAGCTGAGCAGGTTTGTGTGTGCTTGGCCCTGCCGAGGGTAGGTTGGTAAATCAGCTGTGAGGGTTTCCTGGAGCTGAGCAGGTTTGTGTGTGCCTGGCCCTGCCGTGGGTAGGTTGGTAAATCAGCTGTGAGGGTATCCTGGAGCTGAGCAGGTTTGTGTGTGCCTGGCCCTGCCAAGGGTAGGCTGGTAAATCAGCTGTGAGGGTATCCTGGAGCTGGGCAGGTTTGTGTGTGCCTGGCTCTGCCAAGGGTAGGCTGGTAAATTAGCTTTGAGGGTATCCTGGAGCTGAGCAGGTTTGTGTGTGCCTGGCCCTGCCAAGGGTAGGCTGGTAAATCAGCTGTGAGGGTATCCTGGGGCTGAGCAGGTTTGTGTGTGCCTGGCTCTGTGTAGGGTAGGTGGCCCTGCCAAGGGTAGGCTGGTAAATCAGCTGTGACGGTATCCTGGAGCTGAGCAGGTTTGTGTGTGCCTGGCCCTGCCGAGGGTAGGCTGGTAAATCAGCTGTGAGGGTTTCCTGAAACTGAGCAGGTTTGTGTGTTCCTGGCCCTGCCAAGGGTAGGTTGGTAAATCAGCTGTGAGGGTATCCTGGAGCTGAGCAGGTTTGTGTGTGTCTGGCCATGCCAAGGGTAGGCTGGTAAATCAGCTGTGAGGGTATCCTGGAGCTGAGCAGGTTTGTGTGTGCCTGGCTCTGCCAAGGGTAGGCTGGTAAATTAGCTTTGAGGGTATCCTGGAGCTGAGCAGGTTTGTGTGTGCCTGGCCCTGCCAAGGGTAGGCTGGTAAATCAGCTGTGAGGGTATCCTGGGGCTGAGCAGGTTTGTGTGTGCCTGGCTCTGTGTAGGGTAGGTGGCCCTGCCAAGGGTAGGCTGGTAAATCAGCTGTAAGGGAATCCTGGAGCTGAGCAGGTTTGTGTGTGCCTGGCCCTGCCAAGGGTAGGCTGGTAAATCAGCTGTGAGGGTATCCTGGAGCTGAGCAGGTTTGTGTGTGCCTGGCCCTGCCAAGGGTAGGCTGGTAAATCATCTGTGAGGGTATCCTGGTGCTACGCAGGTTTGTGTGTGCCTGGCCCTGCCAAGGGTAGGCTGGTAAATCAGCTCTGAGGGTATCCGGGAGCTGAGCAGGTTTGTGTGTGCCTGGCCCTGCCAAGGGTAGGCTGGTAAATCAGCTGTGAGGGTATCCTGGGGCTGAGCAGGTGTGCGTCCCTGGCTCTGTGTAGGGTAGGCTAGTAAATCAGCTGTGAGGGTTGCGGGTGCTGAGCAGGTTTGTGTGTGCCTGGCCCTGCCGAGGGTAGGTTGGTAAATCAGCTGTGAGGGTATCCTGGAGCTGAGCAGGTTTGTGTGTGCCTGGCCCTGCCAAGGGTAGGTTGGTAAATCAGCTGTGAGGGTATCTGGGATCTGATCAGGTTTGTGTGTGCCTGGCCCTGCCAAGGGTAGGTTGGTAAATCAGCTGTGAGGGTATCCTGGAGCTGAGCAGGTTTGTGTGTGCCTGGCCCTGCCAAGGGTAGGCTGGTAAATCAGCTGTGAGGGTATCCTGAGGCTGAGCAGGTTTGTGTGTGCCTGGCCCTGCCAAGGGTAGGCTGGTAAATCAGCTGTGAGGGTATCCTTGACCTGAGCAGGTTTGTATGTGCCTGGCCCTGCCGAGGGTAGGTTGGTAAATCAGCTGTGAGGGTATCCGGGAGCTGATCAGGTTTGTGTGTGCCTGGCCCTGCCGAGGGTAGGTTGGTAAATCAGCTGTGAGGGTATCCTGGAGCTGAGCAGGTTTGTGTGTGCCTGGCCCTGCCGAGGGTAGGCTGGTAAATCAGCTGTGAGGGTATCCTGGGGCTGAGCAGGTTTGTGTGTGCCTGGCCCTGCCGAGGGTAGGCTGGTAAATCAGCTGTGAGGGTATCCTGGAGCTGAGCAGGTTCGTGTGTGCCTGGCCCTGCCGAGGGTAGGCTGGTAAATCAGCTGTGACGGTATCCTGGAGCTGAGCAGGTTTGTGTGTGCCTGGCCCTGCCGAGGCTAGGCTGGTTAATCAGCTGTGAGGGTATCCGGGGGCTGAGCAGGTTTGTGTGTGCCTGGCCCTGCCAAGGGTAGGCTGGTAAATCAGCTGTGAGGGTATCCTGGGGCTGAGCAGGTTTGTGTGTGCCTGGCCGTGCCATGGGTAGGCTGGTACATCCGCTGTGAGGGTATCCTGGAGCTAAGCAGGTTTGTGTGTGCCTGGCCCTGCCGAGGGTAGGCTGGTAAATCACTGTGAGGGTATCCGGGAGCTGAGCAGGTTTGTGTGTGCCTGGCCCTGCCGAGGGTAGGCTGGTAAATCAGCTGTGAGGGTATCTGGGAGCTGAGCAAGATTGTGTGTGCCTGGCCCTGCCGAGCGTAGGCTGGTAAATCAGCTGTGAGGGTATCCGGGAGCTGAGCAGGTTTGTGTGTGCCTGGCCCTGCCGAGGGTAGGCTGGTAAATCAGCTGTGAGGGTATCCTGGAGCTGAGCAGGTTGGTGTGTGCCTGGCCCTGCCGAGGGTAGGCTGGTAAATCAGCTGTGACGGTATCCTGGGGCTGAGCAGTTTTGTGTGTGCCTGGCCCTGCCGAGGGTAGGCTGGTAAATCAGCTGTGAGGGTATCCTGAAGCTGAGCAGGTTTGTGTGTTCCTGGCCCTGCCAAGGGTAGGTTGGTAAATCAGCTGTGAGGGTATCCTGGAGCTGAGCAGGTTTGTGTGTGCCTGGCCCTGCCGAGGGTAGGCTGGTAAATCAGCTGTGAGGGTATCCTGGATCTGAGCAGGTTGGTGTGTGCCTGGCCCTGCCAAGGGTAGGCTGGTAAATTAGCTGTGAGGGTAGCCTGGAGCTGAGCAGGTTTGTGTGTGCCTGGCCCTGCCAAGGGTAGGCTGGTAAATCAGCTGTGAGGGTATCCTGGGGCTGAGCAGGTTTGTGTGTGCCTGGCTCTGTGTAGGGTAGGTGGCCGTGCCAAGGGTAGGCTGGTAAATCAGCTGTGAGGGTATCCTGGAGCTGAGCAGGTTTGTGTGTGCCTGGCACTGCCAAGGTTAGGCTAGTAAATCAGCTGTGAGGGTATCCTGGAGCAGAGCAGGTTTGTGTGTGCCTGGCCCTGCCAAGGGTAGGCTGGTAAATAAGCTGTGAGGGTATCCTGGAGCTGAGCAGGTTTGTGTGTGCCTGGCCCTGCCAAGGGTAGGCTGGTAAATCAGCTGTGAGGGTATCCTGGGGCTGAGCAGGTTTGTGTGTGCCTGGCCATGCCATGGGTAGGCTGGTACATCCGCTGTGAGGGTATCCTGGAGCTGAGCAGGTTTGTGTGTGCCTGGCCCTGCCGAGGGTAGGCTGGTAAATCAGCTGTGAGGGTATCCGGGAGCTGAGCAGGTTTGTGTGTGCCTGACCCTGCCGAGGGTAGACTGGTAAATCAGCTGTGAGGGTATCTGGGAGCTGAGCAAGATTGTGTGTGCCTGGCCCTGCCGAGCGTAGGCTGGTAAATCAGCTGTGAGGGTATCCGGGAGCTGAGCAGGTTTGTGTGTGCCTGGCCCTGCCGAGGGTAGGCTGGTAAATCAGCTGTGAGGGTATCCTGGAGCTGAGCAGGTTGGTGTGTGCCTGGCCCTGCCAAGGGTAGGCTGGTAAATCAGCTGTGACGGTATCCTGGGGCTGATCAGGTTTGTGTGTGCCTGGCCCTGCCAAGGGTAGGCTGGTAAATCAGCTGTGAGGGTATCAGGGAGCTGAGCAGGTTTGTGTGTGCCTGGCCCTGCCAAGGGTAGGCTGGTAAATGAGCTGTGAGGGTATCCTGGTGCTGAGCAGGTGTGCGTCCCTGGCTCTGCGTAGGGTAGGCTGGTAAATCAGCTGTGAGGGTATGCGGGAGCTGAGCAGGTTTGTGTGTGCTTGGCCCTGCCGAGGGTAGGTTGGTAAATCAGCTGTGAGGGTTTCCTGGAGCTGAGCAGGTTTGTGTGTGCCTGGCCCTGCCGTGGGTAGGTTGGTAAATCAGCTGTGAGGGTATCCTGGAGCTGAGCAGGTTGGTGTGTGCCTGGCCCTGCCAAGGGTAGGCTGGTAAATCAGCTGTGACGGTATGCTGGAGCTGAGCAGGTTTGTGTGTGCCTGGCCCTGCCGAGGGTAGGCTGGTAAATCAGCTGTGAGGGTTTCCTGGAACTGAGCAGGTTTGTGTGTTCCTGGCCCTGCCAAGGGTAGGTTGGTAAATCAGCTGTGAGGGTATCCTGGAGCTGAGCAGGTTTGTGTGTGCCTGGCCCTGCCAAGGGTAGGCTGGTAAATCAGCTGTGAGGGTATCCTGGGGCTGAGCAGGTTTGTGTGTGCCTGGCTCTGTGTGGGGTAGGTGGCCCTGCCAAGGGTAGGCTGGTAAATCAGCTGTAAGGGTATCCTGGAGCTGAGCAGGTTTGTGTGTGCCTGGCCCTGCCAAGGGTAGGCTGGTAAATCAGCTGTGAGGGTATCCTGGAGCTGAGCAGGTTTGTGTGTGCCTGGCCCTGCCAAGGGTAGGCTGGTAAATCAGCTGTGAGGGTATCCTGGTGCTACGCAGGTTTGTGTGTGCCTGGCCCTGCCAAGGGTAGGCTGGTAAATCAGCTCTGAGGGTATCCGGGAGCTGAGCAGGTTTGTGTGTGCCTGGCCCTGCCAAGGGTAGGCTGGTAAATCAGCTGTGAGGGTATCCTGGGGCTGAGCAGGTGTGTGTCCCTGGCTCTGTGTAGGGTAGGCTGGTAAATCAGCTGTGAGGGTATGCGGGTGCTGAGCAGGTTTGTGTGTGCCTGGCCCTGCCGAGGGTAGGTTGGTAAATCAGCTGTGAGGGTATCCTGGAGCTGAGCAGGTTTGTGTGTGCCTGGCCCTGCCAAGGGTAGGTTGGTAAATCAGCTGTGAGGGTATCTGGGATCTGATCAGGTTTGTGTGTGCCTGGCCCTGCCGAGGGTAGGTTGGTAAATCAGCTGTGAGGGTATCCTGGAGCTGAGCAGGTTTGTGTGTGCCTGGCCCTGCCAAGGGTAGGCTGGTAAATCAGCTGTGAGGGTATCCTGAGGCTGAGCAGGTTTGTGTGTGCCTGGCCCTGCCAAGGGTAGGCTAGTAAATCAGCTGTGAGGGTATCCTGGAGCTGAGCAGGTTTGTGTGTTCCTGGCCCTGCCAAGGGTAGACTGGTAAATCAGCTGTGAGGGTATCCTGGAGCTGAGCAGGTTTGTGTGTGCCTGGCCCTGCCAAGGGTAGGCTCGTAAATCAGTTGTGAGGGTATCCTGGAGCTGAGCAGGTTTGTGTGTGCCTGGCTCTGTGTAGGGTAGGCTGGTAAATCAGCTGTGAGGGTATCCCGGAGCTGAGCAGGTTTGTGTGTGCCTGGCCCTGCCAAGGGTAGGCTGGCAAATCAGCTGTGAGGGTATCCTGGAGCAGAGCAGGTTTGTGTGTGCCTGGCCCTGCCAAGGGTAGGCTGGTAAATCAGCTGTGAGGGTATCCTGGGGCTGAGCAGGTTTGTGTGTGCCTGGCTCTGTGTAGGGTAGGTGGCCGTGCCAAGGGTAGGCTGGTAAATCAGCTGTGAGGGTATCCTGGAGCTGAGCAGGTTTGTGTGTGCCTGGCACTGCCAAGGTTAGGCTAGTAAATCAGCTGTGAGGGTATCCTGGAGCAGAGCAGGTTTGTGTGTGCCTGGCCCTGCCAAGGGTAGGCTGGTAAATAAGCTGTGAGGGTATCCTGGAGCTGAGCAGGTTTGTGTGTGCCTGGCCCTGCCAAGGGTAGGCTGGTAAATCAGCTGTGAGGGTATCCTGGGGCTGAGCAGGTTTGTGTGTGCCTGGCCATGCCATGGGTAGGCTGGTACATCTGCTGTGAGGGTATCCTGGAGCTGAGCAGGTTTGTGTGTGCCTGGCCCTGCCGAGGGTAGGCTGGTAAATCAGCTGTGAGGGTATCCGGGAGCTGAGCAGGTTTGTGTGTGCCTGACCCTGCCGAGGGTAGGCTGGTAAATCAGCTGTGAGGGTATCTGGGAGCTGAGCAAGATTGTGTGTGCCTGGCCCTGCCGAGCGTAGGCTGGTAAATCAGCTGTGAGGGTATCCGGGAGCTGAGCAGGTTTGTGTGTGCCTGGCCCTGCCGAGGGTAGGCTGGTAAATCAGCTGTGAGGGTATCCTGGAGCTGAGCAGGTTGGTGTGTGCCTGGCCCTGCCAAGGGTAGGCTGGTAAATCAGCTGTGACGGTATCCTGGGGCTGAGCAGGTTTGTGTGTGCCTGGCCCTGCCAAGGGTAGGCTGGTAAATCAGCTGTGAGGGTATCAGGGAGCTGAGCAGGTTTGTGTGTGCCTGGCCCTGCCAAGGGTAGGCTGGTAAATGAGCTGTGAGGGTATCCTGGTGCTGAGCAGGTGTGCGTCCCTGGCTCTGCGTAGGGTAGGCTGGTAAATCAGCTGTGAGGGTATGCGGGAGCTGAGCAGGTTTGTGTGTGCTTGGCCCTGCCGAGGGTAGGTTGGTAAATCAGCTGTGAGGGTTTCCTGGAGCTGAGCAGGTTTGTGTGTGCCTGGCCCTGCCAAGGGTAGGCTGGTAAATCAGCTGTGAGGGTATCCTGGGGCTGAGCAGGTTTGTGTGTGCCTGGCTCTGTGTGTGGTAGGTGGCCGTGCCAAGGGTAGGCTGGTAAATCAGCTGTGAGGGTATCCTGGAGCTGAGCAGGTTTGTGTGTGCCTGGCACTGCCAAGGTTAGGCTAGTAAATCAGCTGTGAGGGTATCCTGGAGCTGAGCAGGTTTGTGTGTGCCTGGCCCTGCCAAGGGTAGGCTGGTAAATAAGCTGTGAGGGTATCCTGGAGCTGAGCAGGTTTGTGTGTGCCTGGCCCTGCCGAGGGTAGGCTGGTAAATCAGCTGTGAGGTTATCCGGGAGCTGAGCAGGTTTGTGTGTGCCTGGCCCTGCTGAGGGTAGGCTGGTAAATCAGCTGTGAGGGTATACCGGAGCTGAGCAGGTTTGTGTGTGCCTGGCCCTGCCGAGGGTAGGCTGGTAAATCAGCTGTGAGGGTATCCTGGAGCTGAGCAGGTTTGTGTGTGCCTGGCCCTGCCAAGGGTAGGCTGGTAAATCAGCTGTGAGGGTATCAGGGAGCTGAGCAGGTTTGTGTGTGCCTGGCCCTGCCAAGGGTAGGCTGGTAAATGAGCTGTGAGGGTATCCTAGTGCTGAGCAGGTGTGCGTCCCTGGCTCTGCGTAGGGTAGGCTGGTAAATCAGCTGTGAGGGTATGCGGGAGCTGAGCAGGTTTGTGTGTGCTTGGCCCTGCCGAGGGTAGGTTGGTAAATCAGCTGTGAGGGTTTCCTGGAGCTGAGCAGGTTTGTGTGTGCCTGGCCCTGCCGTGGGTAGGTTGGTAAATCAGCTGTGAGGGTATCCTGGAGCTGAGCAGGTTTGTGTGTGCCTGGCCCTGCCAAGGGTAGGCTGGTAAATCAGCTGTGAGGGTATCCTGGAGCTGGGCAGGTTTGTGTGTGCCTGGCTCTGCCAAGGGTAGGCTGGTAAATTAGCTTTGAGGGTATCCTGGAGCTGAGCAGGTTTGTGTGTGCCTGGCCCTGCCAAGGGTAGGCTGGTAAATCAGCTGTGAGGGTATCCTGGGGCTGAGCAGGTTTGTGTGTGCCTGGCTCTGTGTAGGGTAGGTGGCCCTGCCAAGGGTAGGCTGGTAAATCAGCTGTGACGGTATCCTGGAGCTGAGCAGGTTTGTGTGTGCCTGGCCCTGCCGAGGGTAGGCTGGTAAATCAGCTGTGAGGGTTTCCTGAAACTGAGCAGGTTTGTGTGTTCCTGGCCCTGCCAAGGGTAGGTTGGTAAATCAGCTGTGAGGGTATCCTGGAGCTGAGCAGGTTTGTGTGTGTCTGGCCATGCCAAGGGTAGGCTGGTAAATCAGCTGTGAGGGTATCCTGGAGCTGAGCAGGTTTGTGTGTGCCTGGCTCTGCCAAGGGTAGGCTGGTAAATTAGCTTTGAGGGTATCCTGGAGCTGAGCAGGTTTGTGTGTGCCTGGCCCTGCCAAGGGTAGGCTGGTAAATCAGCTGTGAGGGTATCCTGGGGCTGAGCAGGTTTGTGTGTGCCTGGCTCTGTGTAGGGTAGGTGGCCCTGCCAAGGGTAGGCTGGTAAATCAGCTGTAAGGGAATCCTGGAGCTGAGCAGGTTTGTGTGTGCCTGGCCCTGCCAAGGGTAGGCTGGTAAATCAGCTGTGAGGGTATCCTGGAGCTGAGCAGGTTTGTGTGTGCCTGGCCCTGCCAAGGGTAGGCTGGTAAATCATCTGTGAGGGTATCCTGGTGCTACGCAGGTTTGTGTGTGCCTGGCCCTGCCAAGGGTAGGCTGGTAAATCAGCTCTGAGGGTATCCGGGAGCTGAGCAGGTTTGTGTGTGCCTGGCCCTGCCAAGGGTAGGCTGGTAAATCAGCTGTGAGGGTATCCTGGGGCTGAGCAGGTGTGCGTCCCTGGCTCTGTGTAGGGTAGGCTAGTAAATCAGCTGTGAGGGTTGCGGGTGCTGAGCAGGTTTGTGTGTGCCTGGCCCTGCCGAGGGTAGGTTGGTAAATCAGCTGTGAGGGTATCCTGGAGCTGAGCAGGTTTGTGTGTGCCTGGCCCTGCCAAGGGTAGGTTGGTAAATCAGCTGTGAGGGTATCTGGGATCTGATCAGGTTTGTGTGTGCCTGGCCCTGCCAAGGGTAGGTTGGTAAATCAGCTGTGAGGGTATCCTGGAGCTGAGCAGGTTTGTGTGTGCCTGGCCCTGCCAAGGGTAGGCTGGTAAATCAGCTGTGAGGGTATCCTGAGGCTGAGCAGGTTTGTGTGTGCCTGGCCCTGCCAAGGGTAGGCTGGTAAATCAGCTGTGAGGGTATCCTTGACCTGAGCAGGTTTGTATGTGCCTGGCCCTGCCGAGGGTAGGTTGGTAAATCAGCTGTGAGGGTATCCGGGAGCTGATCAGGTTTGTGTGTGCCTGGCCCTGCCGAGGGTAGGTTGGTAAATCAGCTGTGAGGGTATCCTGGAGCTGAGCAGGTTTGTGTGTGCCTGGCCCTGCCGAGGGTAGGCTGGTAAATCAGCTGTGAGGGTATCCTGGGGCTGAGCAGGTTTGTGTGTGCCTGGCCCTGCCGAGGGTAGGCTGGTAAATCAGCTGTGAGGGTATCCTGGAGCTGAGCAGGTTCGTGTGTGCCTGGCCCTGCCGAGGGTAGGCTGGTAAATCAGCTGTGACGGTATCCTGGAGCTGAGCAGGTTTGTGTGTGCCTGGCCCTGCCGAGGCTAGGCTGGTTAATCAGCTGTGAGGGTATCCGGGGGCTGAGCAGGTTTGTGTGTGCCTGGCCCTGCCAAGGGTAGGCTGGTAAATCAGCTGTGAGGGTATCCTGGGGCTGAGCAGGTTTGTGTGTGCCTGGCCGTGCCATGGGTAGGCTGGTACATCCGCTGTGAGGGTATCCTGGAGCTAAGCAGGTTTGTGTGTGCCTGGCCCTGCCGAGGGTAGGCTGGTAAATCACTGTGAGGGTATCCGGGAGCTGAGCAGGTTTGTGTGTGCCTGGCCCTGCCGAGGGTAGGCTGGTAAATCAGCTGTGAGGGTATCTGGGAGCTGAGCAAGATTGTGTGTGCCTGGCCCTGCCGAGCGTAGGCTGGTAAATCAGCTGTGAGGGTATCCGGGAGCTGAGCAGGTTTGTGTGTGCCTGGCCCTGCCGAGGGTAGGCTGGTAAATCAGCTGTGAGGGTATCCTGGAGCTGAGCAGGTTGGTGTGTGCCTGGCCCTGCCGAGGGTAGGCTGGTAAATCAGCTGTGACGGTATCCTGGGGCTGAGCAGTTTTGTGTGTGCCTGGCCCTGCCGAGGGTAGGCTGGTAAATCAGCTGTGAGGGTATCCTGAAGCTGAGCAGGTTTGTGTGTTCCTGGCCCTGCCAAGGGTAGGTTGGTAAATCAGCTGTGAGGGTATCCTGGAGCTGAGCAGGTTTGTGTGTGCCTGGCCCTGCCGAGGGTAGGCTGGTAAATCAGCTGTGAGGGTATCCTGGATCTGAGCAGGTTGGTGTGTGCCTGGCCCTGCCAAGGGTAGGCTGGTAAATTAGCTGTGAGGGTAGCCTGGAGCTGAGCAGGTTTGTGTGTGCCTGGCCCTGCCAAGGGTAGGCTGGTAAATCAGCTGTGAGGGTATCCTGGGGCTGAGCAGGTTTGTGTGTGCCTGGCTCTGTGTAGGGTAGGTGGCCGTGCCAAGGGTAGGCTGGTAAATCAGCTGTGAGGGTATCCTGGAGCTGAGCAGGTTTGTGTGTGCCTGGCACTGCCAAGGTTAGGCTAGTAAATCAGCTGTGAGGGTATCCTGGAGCAGAGCAGGTTTGTGTGTGCCTGGCCCTGCCAAGGGTAGGCTGGTAAATAAGCTGTGAGGGTATCCTGGAGCTGAGCAGGTTTGTGTGTGCCTGGCCCTGCCAAGGGTAGGCTGGTAAATCAGCTGTGAGGGTATCCTGGGGCTGAGCAGGTTTGTGTGTGCCTGGCCATGCCATGGGTAGGCTGGTACATCCGCTGTGAGGGTATCCTGGAGCTGAGCAGGTTTGTGTGTGCCTGGCCCTGCCGAGGGTAGGCTGGTAAATCAGCTGTGAGGGTATCCGGGAGCTGAGCAGGTTTGTGTGTGCCTGACCCTGCCGAGGGTAGACTGGTAAATCAGCTGTGAGGGTATCTGGGAGCTGAGCAAGATTGTGTGTGCCTGGCCCTGCCGAGCGTAGGCTGGTAAATCAGCTGTGAGGGTATCCGGGAGCTGAGCAGGTTTGTGTGTGCCTGGCCCTGCCGAGGGTAGGCTGGTAAATCAGCTGTGAGGGTATCCTGGAGCTGAGCAGGTTGGTGTGTGCCTGGCCCTGCCAAGGGTAGGCTGGTAAATCAGCTGTGACGGTATCCTGGGGCTGATCAGGTTTGTGTGTGCCTGGCCCTGCCAAGGGTAGGCTGGTAAATCAGCTGTGAGGGTATCAGGGAGCTGAGCAGGTTTGTGTGTGCCTGGCCCTGCCAAGGGTAGGCTGGTAAATGAGCTGTGAGGGTATCCTGGTGCTGAGCAGGTGTGCGTCCCTGGCTCTGCGTAGGGTAGGCTGGTAAATCAGCTGTGAGGGTATGCGGGAGCTGAGCAGGTTTGTGTGTGCTTGGCCCTGCCGAGGGTAGGTTGGTAAATCAGCTGTGAGGGTTTCCTGGAGCTGAGCAGGTTTGTGTGTGCCTGGCCCTGCCGTGGGTAGGTTGGTAAATCAGCTGTGAGGGTATCCTGGAGCTGAGCAGGTTGGTGTGTGCCTGGCCCTGCCAAGGGTAGGCTGGTAAATCAGCTGTGACGGTATGCTGGAGCTGAGCAGGTTTGTGTGTGCCTGGCCCTGCCGAGGGTAGGCTGGTAAATCAGCTGTGAGGGTTTCCTGGAACTGAGCAGGTTTGTGTGTTCCTGGCCCTGCCAAGGGTAGGTTGGTAAATCAGCTGTGAGGGTATCCTGGAGCTGAGCAGGTTTGTGTGTGCCTGGCCCTGCCAAGGGTAGGCTGGTAAATCAGCTGTGAGGGTATCCTGGGGCTGAGCAGGTTTGTGTGTGCCTGGCTCTGTGTGGGGTAGGTGGCCCTGCCAAGGGTAGGCTGGTAAATCAGCTGTAAGGGTATCCTGGAGCTGAGCAGGTTTGTGTGTGCCTGGCCCTGCCAAGGGTAGGCTGGTAAATCAGCTGTGAGGGTATCCTGGAGCTGAGCAGGTTTGTGTGTGCCTGGCCCTGCCAAGGGTAGGCTGGTAAATCAGCTGTGAGGGTATCCTGGTGCTACGCAGGTTTGTGTGTGCCTGGCCCTGCCAAGGGTAGGCTGGTAAATCAGCTCTGAGGGTATCCGGGAGCTGAGCAGGTTTGTGTGTGCCTGGCCCTGCCAAGGGTAGGCTGGTAAATCAGCTGTGAGGGTATCCTGGGGCTGAGCAGGTGTGTGTCCCTGGCTCTGTGTAGGGTAGGCTGGTAAATCAGCTGTGAGGGTATGCGGGTGCTGAGCAGGTTTGTGTGTGCCTGGCCCTGCCGAGGGTAGGTTGGTAAATCAGCTGTGAGGGTATCCTGGAGCTGAGCAGGTTTGTGTGTGCCTGGCCCTGCCAAGGGTAGGTTGGTAAATCAGCTGTGAGGGTATCTGGGATCTGATCAGGTTTGTGTGTGCCTGGCCCTGCCGAGGGTAGGTTGGTAAATCAGCTGTGAGGGTATCCTGGAGCTGAGCAGGTTTGTGTGTGCCTGGCCCTGCCAAGGGTAGGCTGGTAAATCAGCTGTGAGGGTATCCTGAGGCTGAGCAGGTTTGTGTGTGCCTGGCCCTGCCAAGGGTAGGCTAGTAAATCAGCTGTGAGGGTATCCTGGAGCTGAGCAGGTTTGTGTGTTCCTGGCCCTGCCAAGGGTAGACTGGTAAATCAGCTGTGAGGGTATCCTGGAGCTGAGCAGGTTTGTGTGTGCCTGGCCCTGCCAAGGGTAGGCTCGTAAATCAGTTGTGAGGGTATCCTGGAGCTGAGCAGGTTTGTGTGTGCCTGGCTCTGTGTAGGGTAGGCTGGTAAATCAGCTGTGAGGGTATCCCGGAGCTGAGCAGGTTTGTGTGTGCCTGGCCCTGCCAAGGGTAGGCTGGCAAATCAGCTGTGAGGGTATCCTGGAGCTGAGCAGGTTTGTGTGTGCCTGGCCCTGCCAAGGTTAGGCTGGTAAATCAGCTGTGAGGGTATCCTGGGGCTGATCAGGTGTGCGAGCCTGGCTCTGTGTAGGGTAGGCTGGAAAATCAGCTGTGAGGGTATCCTGGAGCTTAGCAGGTTTGTGTGTGCCTACCCTGCCAAGGGTAGGTTGGTTAATTGAAAATAAATCCAGGTCTTCAGCTTCTTACGGAATTCAAAAACTAAGTAGGGGGCTCTCATGTGGAGTGGGAGGTCGTTCCACGCTTCAGGAGTAATGTAAGCGAGCGCTCTTCCTTCTCAAATCTTTAATAAAACTGTAATATAAATCCTCTAATTGAGGAATAGCCACATGTTGTACCTTCCAGAAGTTGTAAACATTGGAAAGGCAATTAGCCATTTGCCCGTTAATAGTGTAAGCCAATGTGTTAATCAGTAACATGAATGAAACATATTTATAGAGCTCACGATTACCCGACTCGGGTGTCCTGCCACTGTACTGGAAGGAAGGCAATTTATTTAAAAGGTCAGGACTTCATTACCTCCTCGTCTGTCTTCCTGTCCCAGTCCTGACAGCATGAGCAGTGCGGGGACAGAAGGACCACTTAGCCTACAAACAAAAAAGACCCTCCATTATGGCGGGAGCTTAATCACAGTCCAGAAAAGGAGGAGCTAGGAATGACCACATCCGGTTCCTTCCTTCTGCTGATGGCATGGACGTCTACCCAGTCTGCTGGGACCAGTGACAGAATATCGACCACACAAACATCGCGACAGAGAAATATCGCGCAAGAATATCGTTGACACAAATATAATTTTCCTATACTTATAAAGGTAAGTACAAAAATATTGAGTACAAAATATAGTTTACAGAAATATTATGAAAAATAGGACAAAAATATTGATTTTCAATAAATACACTATTTAACCCCTTCCCTGCTCATGACGGAACCACTCCGTCATGAGCCACGGTCGCGCTGTGCTCATTACGGAGTGGTTCCGCCATGCTGCGGCCGTTGGCGGCCGCTCCGCCCACGCGGCGCCTTTTCCCCGCCTGTGCGGGTGTGTAACGTAAGTGGGCGGCGCCGTGACGGAACCACTCCGTCATGAGACAGCTCGCCCGTGACTCATGACGGCGTGGTTCCGTCATGAGCACAGCGGCGCCGCGCTCACCGAAAACCCCCCCCAGCGCCGCGGCGGAATTCGCGCCGCGGCGAAGGGGTTAACATAGTGAAATGTAAATACTTATGTAAACATACATAAAAACGTGTGTAACGTTTACATATACATTTCTATAACAAACAACTAATATTAAATATATATATTTTACATTATGTTAATTTTTTGTGTTTTAATTTACTAATTCAAAAAATGTATATACAAAATGAATAGTCTGAAATATTATCAAATATAGATCAGTACCATATATTTCTACAATATCTTGTAGCTGAGAGTGTATGGTATCATAATACACTGGGATCAATGAGGAAATAGGAGATAAAAATAATGACAATTGATTTTAAACTTGTGCTATGTATAAACTACAACTCCCATCATGCCTCCCATTGGGTTAGAATGGGAAAGGGTATAAATAGCAGAAAGTAACAATAGACTCCCAGTACAGTGAGCAAGACCTTTCTGGTTGAAGCGTGTTGGGGTGGTTATGGTGATAATTGTACTTGGTGAAAAAACCTAGTTGGATATACTACCTTCCTGGAGTGCAGCATTTTCATGTTTTTGTTGAAGTATATTGTTCGAGGGTTGGTCCACCCTTGACACAGGCACCAGCGGTGCAAAGAGCGCCCTACAAAGGGACTAATTTGTCGGAGAATACATACAAATTTATATATAAATACATAAAACATTTAAAAAATGAAAAGAAATAAAAACACTAAAAAATACATTTACTAAAAAATGTTAATTAAAAAGTAAAACATTATACACACATATATACAGATTATATAAGAATTTAAAAATAAACAAATAATATTACATATGTTTAAACAAAAATAAAAATATAGGAAACTCTGTAAAAAATAGACATACTATTTCTACTCCTGTCTGTACAACAGTAGGGAAAGCGTTGGACTCAGGAGGGGTCAAATTTACTATTCCCACTCCAGTCTGTGCAACAGTAAAAAAAAAAGTAGCTCATTTCAACCACATAACGTATTTTAATAACTATTAATTGTCCCAAAAAATAAAACGATTAATATAAAATATATATCTAAATCAAAAAAAAAATTAAATAATTTCAATGAGTATTAAAAAATGTCATAGTGAATTTCAAATAAATATATTGTTATTAATTTATAATTTTAATTTAATAAACATCTAAAATTATACTCTCACAAAATGGCAACACACAATCAACATATAATTAAAATAAGAAAACACAATTAACATATTAATTAATATATAAAATATTTATTAATAAATTATTTGTTAATTAATTATAATTCAATAACTTCCCACCCTATTCCACTACAAGTACATAAACCCAAATATAATTTTTAAACAATGTATATAATTATTAATAAATAAAATATGTAATTAAAACATAATTAATTGATCATTGATTATCACTTAATTAACTTCTCACCCTATACCCCTAGAAACGCACCCTAACCCCTCTTTGGACCAAGATTGTAAACAGCTCCTTGAGTTCCGGAGTTATGCCAGACTGCCTTAAACTCGGCCATGTCACGCCAGTACTAAAAAAACATGGACTCGGACCCGAATGACCTCAATAACTTCAGGCCTGTTTCCGAACGTGCCTTCTTAGCCAAAATCCTCAAAATATGTGTTCTCCTACAACTCAACCAACACATTGACAGCAACAACCTCCTCGACCCTCACCAATCGGGCTTCAGAAAAGGATGCAGCACGAAGATAGCTATCCTGAATGGTATAGTTGACTTATACAAATCCCTCGATGTAGACCGGTGGTGCCTACTCATACTTCTTGACCTATTGTCAGCCTTTGACATGGTCGACTACAAACTTCACCAGAACTCCCTCCAAAAAAGGATCGGAGCGGACGGGGTGGTCCTACAATGGTTCCGCTCACAACAAATACAAATTAAAATTCAACTTCTGATATATTTCCTATAACGCAGGGTGCCCGACAAGACTCAGTTCCCTCCCTCTCACTGTTCAACATCTACATGGAGCCCCTCGCCACCATACGCAGCTCTATCTGGAAACATCCTCAGTTAATGACATACATAGACTTAATGCCACTCTCAGGGAAGACCAGCTCTGGCTATCTCACACCCACCTAAAACTCAACCAAGACCGAAATCCTTCTCATATCCAACAACGAACAGACTGTCTAAGATCCATTGATGCTCTAAACTGGAATCTAACCCTGGCTGACGGGAATCACTCTGGACCCACAAATAAACATGAGCAAACATATAAAGAGCGCGGCAAAGAACACCTTCTACAACCTAAGATTCCGCAACAAGATCAAACCCTTCCTTCCTCCTGATGATCTTAAATACGCCACGCAATCTCTGGTTCTGTCCAGATTGGACTACGGGATTGCCACCCTCTCAGGCACGGCAAAATCACACTTATCCCCCTCAGAACAACTCTAAATACAGCTGCTAGGATGGTCACTGGAGTCAAGAAATACGACCACATATCACCCTCTCTGAAAGAACTGGCTCCCGATTGAAGCCCGTTCTAACTTCAGAATTGCATGTCTCACCCAAAATGTCCTTCACACCGGCAAACCAGCTTACCGTACGTCCAAACTCAAAAAGGCAGGCCAGACGAGAAACCTAAGGAGCACAAACACCTACTTCTCATTCCGCCCCAAAACTTGAAACAAAATAAACTTTTACTCCCCCTTCTGTGTTCCCTTGCAGGTCTTCACTTGATTCGATACACTACACTGCTGTGTGCTGAACTAATGTTTGTCTGTTATCGTCATGATAATTGTTGTAAAGCGCTCTGATAACTTCGGGTCTGGCCATTGCTGTATAAAACTCCTAAATAAACAACCTGACCCCAAAAAATGACAAAAAAAAATATTTACACAATTTACCTAATTAATTATAAATTAAATGAATAATATTAATTAGTAATTAATCAATTATTGCTTAATTAACTTCATACCATATAACCCTACAAACGCAACACACTCAAAATATCACTAAAAGTTCATGATAATTACACAATTTACGAAATGAAAAGCTATTTTTAAAAATAATACCAATTTTACAATCAATATATAACATGTACAATTAAAATATTGACTAATACACATAAAAATAATTTGAAAAACAATATTTTTACAGCGATATTATTGCACACGATATTCTTGTAAACAATATTACTTACCGGAAAATCAATATTTATGTCTAATATATTTCTGCATCACGATATTAATGTGTCACAATAGTAAAAAGTCAATATTTCTGTAGTGCGATAATAAGGGTGGAATATGTCCCAATACCGCCTGCGGTCTATAAGATGTGTTGCATTGTAATTTCTCTTTATCAATTTAGTTTTTATTTTTAAATGTATGCTGTTTCTTTTCCTCCTCGAATGGGGCTTGCTCTAGCAGCTCTGTGTCTACGATGGTTCATACTCCCTGTTGAGCAGGCAGAACCACGTGTTTTTATTTTTGCACAGGACTCGCAGAGCTGTCCTAATCCTTATTATTGTGGCCCCTGGAGGGGTGCATGAGTCTTGCTCAGATGTTATCTTCGAGCGATGAGCACTCGTGAGTTATTTAACTGGTTTTGCCTGACTCTAATATGGCGGCTTCTGCACGAGTTTGGGAGCCGCGGGTCTTGGTTGCCTATTTGTGGCACCAACATCAAGGAGATGGTGTGTTTCACTATGGAGACTGCCGAGAATGCTGAGAACATGTCGAATCAGGAGGATCAGCGGGGTACTTCTTCTGACTCACCTTCTTTGTCAACACTGCAAGGAATGATCCATTCAGCTGTGGTAGCTGCATTTCGTGCTCATGAGGGGCTGCCTCCTCTTGTCAAAGTTCCCAGATTGGACTGAGGTCGATCCCTCAACTGATTTGGAAAATGAGTGCAAGGCCAACTTTGTGGAAGGGGCAGACCTGGCTCCGCTCTTCCAACATTTAAGGGACAATCTGCCAGTGCAGGATTTATTGCATCATGTACTCTGAGGTCACCTCAAAGGTGCCCCCTGAAAACCTGCCAGCCCTGGTATGGTCTCTGACCGGCTGTAGGCTACCACCAGACATGTTGCCGGACCTCTGGGTGGAGAGCCTCTACTCTCTGGGACCAGAAACAATGCACATCCTGGGCAGAAGTGTCTCACCTCCTCTCCCCAGGATGGGCCAGTGCTCGCAAGGGAAGCTTCAAAGGCCTGCCACCTTTGTAATACGACCCCCAGACTCTGCTGCTAGAAGCAGATGGCAGTCCCCAGTTTACACCCCCACTTTGGATGGGAAAACCGGTGGGAAAACGTAGGAAAATAGGAGGTGTGCCCACATCTGCTAACTCCACCCGTAAGGTGAGGGAGGCGACCTGAAGCACATCTTTCAGTCCCTGCCATCTTGAATATGGGGAGACATCTCCAATCGGAGCTAGGTCTATGCCCCCTCCCACAGGAGGGTGGCATAATAGAGGGTGTAGTCATCCCAGGTAAGGTGCCAATTTGCCCTACCTGCTACTCCCCTAAAATGCCCTAAATGTAGGATTTAGTTGGCTCCCCAGACCTAGAATCTCGATTTGTGATGACCGAAACAGAAAGAAGACGAACCTGCAGAGACGACTGAAGACTACAATTGCCTTGGCTCCAGCCCAACCGGCCTTTCTCTAGATTCTGTGAACCTGCGATGGGTCTTGCAGCCAGCAACCTCTGAAAACCCTGGGAGGACTGCTGCGTCTCCAGCCCACTCTGCACCCGACACCCACGGCCCGAGTCTGAGTGGCTCACCTGTGCAGTGAAGTCTCCCCAGCGATCCTGACCTTGTGTCCAGCATTGGCTGACCTCTCCTGAGCTCCATGGCGGTGCCTGCAGTGTGAATCCAGATGCTCCCCTCGACTTCGACCGGCTCCGGTAAGAAGACTCCGAAGTCGAAAGGCACCCTTGCACCTGAAGCCCCTGGGCTTTGGTGAGCTGACTATAGCACCCCTACCATCCCCTACATCTCTACTTACCTTTGTTGTCGTGGGTCTTCCCCTTGCAACCTCCGGTGCCATGCCTGCAGCCTCTTTGACGAAAGAAGAATCCCCACTGCAAAGCATTGGGCGCCCGACGTCAAAATTGCACGCTGCTCCCGGCCGCCCCTGTGCCGCTAGTGATGTTTGGTGCTGCAACGGATCTCCTTACCTGCAAGCAGTGGGGCTCCAGGCACCCCCTGTCTCCATTTGAAAGCATTGGGCCGAACTCCGATATTGACCTCTGCACCCGGCCTCCTGTGCCGCTGGTGGTGCAGTTTTGGTATTCACCTGACCCCTGGCCTTTGCTGACTTTTGGCTCTGAAGACTGGGATTGTAAGTGCAGTACTTACCTGTTTTTTTAATAAACAATTGTTACTGAATTTTAAGCCATGGCAAGTGGCAAATATTTTTTTTCGCTGCATGGTTAGGAAAGGACTTTATAAACGAAAACGGCGCATGCACCAGTTAGTATGCGGTCTCCAGGGAGAGAAGTAGGTTACTGTACCAGAGGCGGCTTTGACGGAGTAAGTGGCGGGGGACAGATGGAGTACGCTACCGACCTGTTAATAAGCAACTAGAGTACATGATATATAGACCTTTTTCCCCCCTCCCTCTTTTAGAGTGTGACTACAAGCCCCTCACCCCCTGGCTTCGACCACGATGCAATAATATAGCATCTACAGAAGTACGTCACAGGATCATCTTTTCTCTGTTTTATGTTGTACTGTCACGTGGTGTCTTGTCTCACGAGTGTTATTTTACGAGTGGTGTCACCCATTACAGTGTGTGGCATGTTCATGACACACTATTTGAGCACATAGGATAGACCATATGAGCACCCACATGTTAGACTCGGGGGTCTCTGGTTGGCGCAAGGTTGCCCTTGTGTCAAGCAGGAACCCTCTCCTCTACGTCAGGGCGCAGGATAACCCCTTGTGAATGACCCTTGCTCACCCTCTAGGTGCGTGGCGTGAGCAACCAAGGCGATTCCTCAGGCGTTGTTGGTTAAGCACTTACAATCACACACACAGTAAATACATCAATCCCCCCAGAAACGGACACCAGACTTGGATATGTAGAAAAATACGCTTCTTTATGTAAAAATAGGTATATATATCTCAGCAGACTTATCACAAGACCAATAACGTTTTCGCTATGCCACCAGGTTATAAAGCAGGCAAATGTTCTTTGTTCGTAGTTTCAAATGGATACTTTGTAGTCTCTTGCAAATGTTACTTGTGGTTCCAGTACTTACAGAGATCGGCTCCTGCGAACGGGGAAATAAGGCGTTGCGGGCCCCGAGCCCGAAACTGGAACTTCTTTCGTGATGTGGAGAGTCGGCACAGGTCGGTGCGACGCTCAGCTTGGGAAGTGGTCTTGGGTCCTCGATCAGCGGGTGTGGGCAGGTAGGCAGGCGCGGCCAGCGACCCTCAGCACGGCGGTGCAGGGGGGTCTCCACAGCGGGGGCGGCGCGGCCTGAGATGTCCGGGGATAGCGAAGCGGGGTCACAGGGCACGGTCAGTGCAGCTGGATGACCCGGCGTAGATCACAGTCGTCGGACGGTTTCCGGCGGGAGGGGTGATAGCGCGTTCAGCGCGCTCCAGTGGCAGGCGGTGACAGGGGTGCAGGCAACCTAGCCCGGGGACAGAGAGCGGCTCCGGACGGAGCGAGGCTCTCACGGGGTTGAGGCAGGCAAGCTCCTGAGTGTCACGGCCCTAGGAGGGGCGATGAGGGGCGCAGTCTCTTTCCAGCGGGATGCACACACGGCTCGAGTCGGAGGACGAGCAAAAGCACAGAGAACCCACTGGTCCTGGGGTTCAGTTCAGGGGGCAAGCTCAGATCAAGCCCTTGGCGAATGTTTAAAGCACAAAGTAGCAAAGTCTTTTCAGTAGTCTCTTCCTCTCCTTTCTCAGCAAGGCAAGCAGCAGGCCAGCTCCTCCAGCGTCTTCTTCTCCTTCTAGTCGGGCAGAGGTTCTTTGTGGTAAACAGGATTCTGATTTCTTAGGAGCCAGGCTCCTACTTTTATACAGTGATTCTTTTGTTCTTTAGCTCCAGGGGGCCTGGGCCTGGCCCAGTCCAGTTCTGGAGCACTTTGTTATGGTGACTCTGCTCTTTCCTTTCAGCAGCAGGGCAGAGACATCAGCCGCTCCACAGGGGGCGGCGCCGGCTTTGTGGTGGCAGAGCACAGGTCTATTCAAGAGTCAAGGTGTACTCCTCCCACCCATCCTGGTGTCACCTCTCTACCCACCACCTGGCAGCCAGCCTGTCTCTGGGGATTCCCCAACCCTGCTCCTTACTGTTGCTAGGCAGAACACACACACACAGCAGAGGCGGACTGAAATGGCCAGGTCAGTAAATACTAACTTTCTAAAAGTAGTATTTACAAACCCAGGATATTAAAATAAACTTGACTACAAGAAGTATTTTATTATTCTGAGTTCAGGCATACTAAACTTGACATTCTACCATGCTCTCTGAGTCCACTGGGGTCACAGCGTTGGCGTGATCCCAGCAGCCCATTCTGGCCTATGGAGAGCAGGTAGCCTTCAATAGTGAAAAACGAAAATGGCTGTAATTCACTACTAAGACATGCCACACACATCAGGGCATGTCCTACCTTATGCCTACAATGCACCCTGCCCTTGGGCCTACCAGAGGGGTGGCTAATATGTAGGTAAGGGAAGGTTTAGGGACTGGCAAGTGGGGGCACTGGCGCAGTCAGCGCGACGGTCCCAGACGGCGCACAGGGTCTGCGGTGGCAGACCCTAGACACATTTTACAAGGCTGCTTTCTGTGGGTGGCGCAACCAGCGCTGCAGGCCCACTAGCAGCATTGGCATTCACAAGCCCTGGCACTCCTGGTGCACTTTACTGGGGACTGACAGTAAATCCAATAAGCCGAACATGGACACCAATCAATGTATACATTTTACCATAGGGAGAGCATATGCACCTTAGCACTGGTCAGCAGTGGTAAGGTGCCCAGAGTCATAAAACAGCCAACAACAGGTCAGAAAAAATACAGGAGGAAGGCAAAAAGTTTAGGGATGACCCTGCAAAAAGGGCCAAGTCCAATACCACAATACACGGGTGCGATATTTTGAGAGTTTTATGCACAATCATGCTAATCATGCTAATGCGACCTGCCAGCACAGCTGACAGGTTACTGTTTTTAAAATATCTTTTTGCTTTCTGATTACAGACACGGATTGATCACTAGAACCATATGTATACAGTGCGCATTAGGTGTGCATGGTTTGTGTCCTTATTACAGGATTCACTATGAGTGGTACACATGGGGATGGACCCTGTGGAGTCCTGATGAAGAGCTATTAGGGGAACAGCTCGAAACATGTTGACAAAAACACATTACTGAGACAACTGGACTCATTAAGGTCACGTTTCTTCTCTGTAAACGACCCCTGATTTTTTAAAACAACAATTTTTATTGAACATTTCGTGTTACCATGACAGTTCGGTTCACATAATATGCAGACATACATCCAGCATTGCATAGACATTCGATCTCACATTTCCTGCGTGGATACCCATCAATTCTATCCCATACGCCCGGGTAGTTCCCCAGGGTGGACTTCCCCAAAGACCCTTAGCAAGGTGTGTTCACTCACTATCGTCAGACTCGGACTCCTCCGATGGGGGCGACTCGCAGATGTGTCCACGGTGGGCGTTCCAACCTCCCCAGACCCTGCCCCACTTTTTAGGACACCCTCAGTGAATATACACTGACTTTTCCGCCATCATTGCCATGTCCATATCTTTGCACCATTGATTGAGAGTAGGGCTAAGCCTGGATCCCCAGCGTTGTGTAATATTTCGCTTTGCCACTGTCATGCCTAAAGTTACCCAGTCCTGAGCAACCCTGTTCAAATCCGTGGGTTCCCAGATGTTGAGGAGACAGCATCTTGGGTCTGGTAAGATTGTGACATGTGTGACCTGGGAGAGTGTGCGCATCACCGTCTTCCAGTAGTATACCATTTTCGGGCATAACCAGATTGTATGGTAGAACGTGCCTGCTTTTCGCGCATTGCCTGAGACATAGCGGCCTAACTGCACGGTGTATTTTATGTAAGAGTTGCCTGGTGTAATACGTGCGGTGGAGAATTTTTAACTGCACTAGTCTTAATCGTGATGGAATTGCAGCCTCTCTGGGGGACGCAAGTGCCTCCCGCCAGTCAGCCTCATCAATGTCTCCCAGCTCCAACTCCCACGTGGCCATTAGTGTTTCTGTGGGATCCGAGCGGTTATTTACTTATTTTGCGGTAGGTCAGCGAAATTGCCTTTTTGTGGAGGTGGTCAGTTAAAAGCCTATCCTCTAACAACGAGGATTCTTCAGGTCTCGCGCCCGCTGGCAGGAGGGACTGCAGTGCATGCCTGATCTGCATGTATCTAAATAGTTCTGTCTGCGCTAAGCCGTATGTGTCCTGCAGGTGGGCAAAGGTAACCACTCCTCCCTTCTGCCACAGGTCCCCAACTTTCGATATCCCTATTAAATCCCAGCTATGGAAGCCCTTGGTATTACCCAGGATCCCAAGTCGCTGAGTATCCCATAGCGGCATTGCTAGTGTGACCACCCCTTCCCAGCCCAACGTTCGTGGCGCCTCAAACCATATGCGTAGCATGTGCGATGTTGGACCTGTAAGATTTCGTCTTTTCTTTTTGTTGTAGAGTGCTCCCATGATCCCAGACGGGGCCAGGAGGTGTCTATCCATCCGGAATGCTGAATCTGTTTGGGGAACATGAAGCCATTGGTTGATAGCCACCAGCTGGGAGGCCCAATAGAATACTTTGATGTCCTGGAGTGCAATCCCGCCATCATACCAGCTTTTGGTGCGCTTGTGCATTGCTATACGGGGTGCTTTTCCGTCCCACAGTAGCGTCGTCACTTCCGCATTTATTGCTGCAAAGTAAGTAGCGGGGACAGGGAATGGTGTGTTCTGTAACGCGTATAGAAACCTGGGCAGCGCCATCATCTTAAAGAGTGAAGCCAGTCCCAGAAGTGTTAGTGGCAGTGTACGCCAATACTTGACATCCTTTTTAAATCTCGCCAGGGGCTGTGTCAAGTTTTTTTCAGTAAACTGTGCATGGTCATGTGTCACGAACATCCCAAGGTACTTAAACCTGTCTGTGACTATCTGAAGCGTGCTCCCTCGTGGGAGCCGCGGTGGGGAGCCATGCAGAATATAGAGAAGCGACTTGTCCCAGTTGATGGTGTATCCTGACACACGTCCATAAGCAGCGCAGATATCCAAGAGGCAGTTGATGGATCGCGTTGGGGATGCTAAGTATAATAATATGTCATCCGCAAATAGCGAAATACGGTCCTCCCAGTCACCGGTCCACCGCAGCCCTCGTATCGTCAGGTCCTGCCTGAGCCAAGCAGCCAGAGGTTCCAGTACCATTGCAAATGGGAGTGGCGATAGCGGACAGCCTTGTCTCGTCCCTCTACCCAGTGGGAATTCAGCCGATAGATGGCTGTTCACTACCACCTGCGCCACTGGTTGCGTATACAGTAGCTGAATCCATGCACAGAATTTCGGCCCGAATCCCATATGTTTAAGGACAGCAAACAGGAAAGGTCACTCCACCAAGTCAAATGCCATTCGCGCATCTAGCGAGAGTATGGCTGCATCCTCTACTATAGTCGCTCTGCGCTCCATCACGCCATGCAGTCTTCTGAGATTAAGACCCCTGATTTTTAACCATGCCAACTAAGGATGGGAATAAAAGAGTGGCCAACTAGTTAGGTATTTTTACATTTTCTGTCCCTTTCCACTCCACATTACTGCACCACACATAGTCCACAATAAAAAGTGCTCCTACGCAATTCGCAAGTCACAGCACGCCTGAATCCGTAGAGGATTGAGAGGAACCCCAATGATGAAGCATGCCACCTAGGGGCAACCCTGGTGGGTGAGGGGTCTCTAGAAAAAATGTTTTTTTCTAGACAAGTAATTACAAAGAACTCTTGTTGTATCCTATCTAATCCCTAAGGGCGGGTTTTCTTCGATATACTCGAATTTTGTCTCACTACGTAACTGTCAGGAGGATAAGCCTAGCCTCTACCTCTGCCTCCCTCTCTACTTTGGTAACCATATGGCACACATATAACACAGTACAAGATGAAATATTAGGATTGTACAAGGCAGTAGCATTCAAGCCGCACTTTACATAGAGCGTACATGATTACGGGAGTACATAGTAATGACCACCTCAAAAAATGTGGCCCGACCATTTTCCCCATACCCGCCCGTGCTTCTGGGGGCAACCCCGGGCCTCAAAGACCACAGGCACCTCCCCATCTCCAGCTCGATAGAGTCAGGGGAACAGAAGACAACCATCGTGTAGCAATATTGCATTTCGGGATGAGAAGGGCCGTGCCCAGGAATGCTCTCTGAGCCCTCGTGCCCTCAGAGCCCTCAAACTCACCAAGGAAAATCAGCTAGGGGGAAGAGGAAGACTTCCCACCCGAGGACATCCGATAACTCCTGGGTCACCCTGGTTCAACTGGACAACACCACACCATATGATCAAAATCTGCAGAGTCATCTCCGCTAGGAGGGCAGGTGGAAGTAGGGCGAAGCCCTGCTCCACACAAGCAGGACAGCCAAAGATAAGCAAAGTAGAGGCTCTAGCCACAATTGCGAGGAGTTAGGTGGTTCACATGGGGTTTGGGGTCATCAGGGCGTCCCGCCAGGCCTCATCCTCCATGGACCCCATCCAACGGGTTTGGAGGTGGTCTAACGAGCCAGGGGATTAATTATGAGATAAATCTGAGCGATTTCCCCATGACCCAGGTTACGCATGAGAAGCTTGGGCTCTAAGGGGTTAAACTCTGGTAGTGTATCCGTTGATTGGGTATTCGTGTTGGAGGTACTTATAGAATTGGGTACGTGCAAGGGTATATGTCTGTTGAAGGTCCTGAAAGGGGCGTGCGTATATGTAAACCCGACCACACATCACCTAGGCGAGCAGTGCCCATAAGATTCCATGATCAAAAACCACAAAGAGCCCCCACCTCCTGCAACCAGTTCCCGTCCCAAACGTACTCACCTTATTACGAAGATCTTGGTCTTAGAATAAAATACAAACAAAGTATTATTTTTTAATATTGGTCTGGATCTCCTTCTTGAGTCGTGTGTCCAATAAATGTCTTACACTCCTCTGTGTTAGGCCTCAGGCTGCTCATCCACACTACCACTAATAGAGCACTTTGTCTTTTACATTGAGCCCTGTACACTATTGGGGAACCCCTGGACTCCGTGCACGGTATTACCACCTAGTGGCATAGCATATACAGAGCTTCCTACGTGGTCTTGGATTGATTCTTGAGTGTGTGTCTCATTTATTGCTCTGTGCTACCCTCTGATACGCCTAACTGCTCGCCCACACTACCACAAAAGAGAGCGTTTGGGTTATCATTTCTGCCTCTGTAAACCAACTGGGACTTGCCTGGACTCTTTACGCAGTGTACCATGTTTTGGTCCACTATACAAAGAGCCAGCTTCCTACCCTGGCCAACAGATGCTTCTTCTTTCCTTCAGGCTCTGGACCATGTCCGCCACGTCTTCTCCCTGCTGATGACTTACAGTCTCTTTATCAAGCTCAAAAATTGCACCCGTCACAGTCTCTCCAGTTTATCTGAGCCCTGGTGCTGACAGATTTAGGAGAGGTATTTCTGCCAGAGGACAGGAGAGCCAAGCTGGTGTCTCATCTCACGGACCTACTATCTCGAACTCATGCCTTTGCAAGACTTTCGTTAAGGAGCAAGCGGGAGATGGCGGTGACTCTGGCCCTTCTTTCGTGGGGCCGTCTCCACTTGTATCGCTTGGTCCACCACATTCTCCTTCACTGAGATCCCAAATCTCAGAATTTCGAGGCTTCGATCCTAGTGACACATCAGATTTTTCAGGACTTGCAGTGGTTGCTTGTTCTCTCCAGGGGTTTTCATCTTGCTGCCCCTCATGTCGCAGATGTCACCACAGATGCCAGTGAAGTGGGGTGGGGTGCAGTTTGGGAATCCTCTCAGGCTCAAGGCAGGTGGTCAGCCTTGGAGAAGAGCAGATTTTCCAATTGGAGAGAACTGGCAGCTGTACAGAAAGCTTGTCTGTGGTTCCTTCCCTTCCTTCAGCATCGCACAGTTTGTGTTCAACCCGACAACACGATTGTCCACTCTTACGTCAATTGCCACGGAAGAATGCAGCCTCTTCTTTATCTCCTCTCCCGGGAGCTAGGTCTCTGGGCAGAAGTCACTCTCCATTCTCTGAGGGCAGTTTATCTGCCGGGAGATAGAATGGGCCTGTCGACTCCCTGGGCAGGATATTCTCTTCCTCTGTGACTCTCTCTCTTTCTCCAGTTCTGTTCCAGAGATTGTTCTTTTTACAACAGAGCAGAACTCCCTTCTTCCTCACTTCTGCAGCTGGATTCCTTCAAGGAGAGCCCGGGTGGTGGATGCCTTGTCAATCTGTTGGCCTTGGAGTCTTCTTTCTACATTTCCTCCATTTCCCCTCCTTCTCCAGGGTGTTGCAGAAAATACAGAAGGACAACGGCAGAGGTGCTGTTAGTAGTCCCAAATCGGCAAAGGAGATTTTGCTTCCTTCTTCTGCTCAGCATGGAGATCCACCCTCCCTGACAATTTCCCCTTCTTCCATCTCCTCTCAGTTCCCCTCATGGGAGCCGAGCCACCCTCAAATGTCTCAACCTGGAGGTCTGGCACTTGAGCGGTTAGCTCTGGTAACCCAAGGTCGTTCTCCTGAAGTAGCTGTCAATATCCAGTTGTCAAGAAAACCTTCCACCTCGAAGTCATATGACCGTCCCTGGAAGCATTGTACCTCCTGATGCAATGACAGAAGTCTTCCTCCTTCTTCTATTGATCTGTTCAGGATTTTGGACTTTCTGAATGGCGGCTTTGGCTTGGGTTTAGCGGTTTCCACGTTGAAACCTCAGTGGGCTGATATTCAGGGCTTTCGTGGTGAAACTGTTCTTGTCATTACCCCTTTGGCCTCTCGTCGTCTTCTGAGTTTTATCTTCAGCGACCAATGGTCCTTTCCCTGAATGGGATCAATCGATCAATCAGCATTTGTATAGTGCGGCACTGTCACCCCTGGGGGTATCTGGGCGCTGAGGTGCAAGGTCTCCATCGAAAAGTCAGGTCTTGAGGAAACTGTGGAAAGAAGGAAGAAACAAACAGAAAAAAGACAAAACAGAAGGCAGAAAAACGAGCAAGCAGAAAAGGCAAAATAGTGCAGAAAAACAAGCAGAAAACCAAACAGAGCAGAAAAGGGCAAAACAGAGCAGAATAGGGCAGAATAGGGCAAAACAGAGGGCAGTAAAACATGCCGAAAGCCAAACCAGATGTCAGAAAAACTAGCAGAAAGGCAAAATACAGCAGAAGAGGGAAAAACAGAGGGCAGAAAAACTAGCAGAAAAGGCCAAAGAGAGGGCACATAAAGTAAGCAGTAATGGCAAAACAGAGCAGAGAGGGGAAAACAGAGGGCAGAAAAACAAGCAGAAAGGAAAAACGGAGGGCAGAAAAACAAGTATAAAAGGCACAATGGAGGGCAGAAAATGAGCATTAAAGGCAAAACAAAGGGCAGAAAAACGAGCAGGAAAAGGCAAAACAGAAGGAAAAAAAGGAAGAACAGAGAACAGAAAAACAAGAAGAAAGAGGCATAATAGAGTACATGAAAAGGCTAAACAGAGCAGAATAGGGCAAACCCGGGGGCAGTAAAAGAAGCAGAAAAGGCAAGCAGAGGAAAGAAAAACAAGCAGAAAGGCAAAACAGAGGTCTGAAAAATAAGCAGAAAACGCCAAACAGAGGGCGGAAAAACAAGCAGGAAGGGTAAACAAGCATTGGCATAGCCAATAGGTCCGCTTTTGGGACCTTATAAGTATTTAGGCCCCTTGGGGCAAGCGAACGCTTTATAAAATCACTTCACATAACCTAGTCATTATTTTTGTAAACAAACTGCACTTTAAAACGTAGTAGCATATTCTGCATACATTTTCGTTTGTGGAAACAAAAACATGCCTCTTTTTATGCCATACTAAACTAAAATAAACAATGTAATATAAAAATCGAGTTTATTTGAATTACAAGCCTATACTGTTTTCACGGAGTGCCAGTCACATTAATCAATCCCTTGATGGTCTATGCGGTCAACAAAATTTCTGGATGGCAGCACAGACTTGTAAATTTACACCAGGCTGACACATATTCTCTCTCGGTGCAAGTTTCATGTAGAAACCGCTCCAGTTTCCCCGTACTTCACAGGACTGATGTCAAGAGAGGCC
Organism: Triturus cristatus; assembly: GCF_964204655.1. Taxonomy (NCBI): domain Eukaryota; kingdom Metazoa; phylum Chordata; class Amphibia; order Caudata; family Salamandridae; genus Triturus; species Triturus cristatus. The sequence continues at coordinate 29,783,771 of NC_140585.1, read as the reverse complement.
CATGTTGGTTTTATTCTTTTACATAATTAGTATCCCTCACACTGAACATAAAATACCTCTAGGCGTGCAATCAGCAAGGCAAAGACATGCAGACAGAGTCTGATTAATTGTCGAGGAGGCCTTCCAGATAACAAGCCGTGAAGAAAGAAATCTGATTTCAAACTCGACCTAGTCTAGAGTTTTGGCGCCTTAATAGAACTAGGTGTAATACCTACACACACATATTTCTCAATAAATAAGTGCGTTGGTTTCAGTAAAGGGATATATAATTATTTATTTCTATACGTCTACACCTATGTTTAATTAGCTTTGCCGGTCAAACATACTCGCGTATATAGTATATAATATTTGCGAGCGTCTTCTGTCAAGTAGTGTGTCTGTGTGTGTGTTTGTATGTGTGTGTACACATGTGTGCGTGTGTGGGGAAGAGAGAGAACAGTTCGTTCTAGCCCCAAAAATATGCAAATAAGCATCAAAGGCCCGCAGATGTGGGAAACGCTTACATTTCAAATATATAGTCTTCCTGTGTGTATTCCTGTTTTAATGGCCGGGTACAGCGTACTGATAATAATTGTGATAAAATGCGCTGTAATACTACAGTGACGCGTTTCACCGTATATGAGGCATATTGCATCCGAATGAAGGGGTGCATATTCCACAATATCTGTATCCAGTGGAGCCCCTCTCCTGGGGCTGTATTACCAGCAGAAGTGCCCAAATGCTACCTACCTTTTTTTCATACCGCTCTTCCTGTAATGAGGTCGGGTCAATCTAATTCCTTTGTTTCAAATGAAAAGAAAAGGCTGCAACCATGTCACCATGGCACTTTTCTACTGACCTGTGCACGTTGCGAAAGTGCGCCTTTGAGAGCAGACGAGCAGCGGGCGCCTGGCACTGCTTATTGTCGATTGCTTCTGTTACCTATGAAAATTGTCATTACAATTGGTTTTGACACCGGTTCTCTGAGTGCCTTTCTCCTGTGTCTATACAGCGTTCTGAGAGCGAAGGCCAGTGAGCTGTACACATGTGGAAAAATATGCATCTCGCTTTCAGATCTATAGGCCACCCAACAGGGGAAATTTGCATCGACGATTGCAATTTTATTGTTCTTGCAGCACCTTCATGTTCATTTCTTCGCAAGAGATTGAGACAATTCCACAAGAAAGAACCAAAATGAGGCAGGCACCGTTTTAGTGTTTTACGGCGTGCTGAAAGTTAAAAACAAGCAGTGGCCGCGCGGCCGTGAAAGTGACGCGGCCGCGAAAGTGAAAGTGATCGCATTGCGGGCTGTAAGGGTGCCCGTGAACGATGCACTTAATGACCCATGACGGAGGAAAGCCAGATGGCGGCTGCGGACGTGCACGCGTGCGTGACCGTAAGCTTGAGGCCAGCAAAAGCGTGTGGTAGCACTTTGAAAACCCACTTACTAAATGTCTCACAGTGCGGCGCATGCGCTGGCTCAGGCGAGACCTAAAAAAGAGCAAACGAGGTCAAAACATAGTACAGAAAGACGAGTAGAAAAGGCAAAACGAAGGTCAGAAAACCGAGCAGAAAAGGCAAAACAGAAGGCAGAAAACAAGCAGCAAAAGGCAAAACAGAGCAGAAGAGGGCAGAACAAGTGGCAGAAAAACTAGCAGAAAAGGCAAAACGGAGGGCAGAAAAACGAGCAGAATGGCAAAACAGAGCAAAATAGGGCAAACCAGGGGGCCGAAAAAGAAGCAGAAAAGGCAAAGCGGAGGGAAGAAAAACAAGCAGAAAGACAAAATAAAGGTCAGGAAAACGAGTTGAAAAGGCAAATCAGAGCAGATGAGAGCAAAACAGTGTGCGAAAGTGGCTCTGTATATACTGTTCCCTAATAGGTACAGGGTGTACAGAGTCCACAGTCCCCCAGAGGCTGATAGAGGTCAAAGTTAGGTATGACCTTACTCTCAAAAGTGGTAGCTTGGTCGAGCAGTAAGGCAGTACCAGAGGACAGTGTAAAGCATTTATTGCACACACTCAGTCAGCAAATGGTTTCACACACTCAATAACTGAACTCTAGGCCAATGGTTTATATATATATAAAATATATGCTTGTTTTATTTTTAGAACCACACAGGGGGTAAAAATATACTTTCTCAGAATGCGAGGTTGAATATAAATACTTTTGTCTTGAGCAATAAATGTGTGTAAACAGTCACAGTTGGTTGCAATACACAATCCTATTTTCTAAACATAACAATGCATTGAGCTCAATGGTAAATTCAGGTTATTTGTAATAAATTACTTTTCAGATTACTTTTGGAATTCCAGGTCTGGCTCCTAGATCCAGCCTTGGGTCAGTATTCAGAATCAAGTGATGAAAGTCGACTTAATAACTGTAATGATTTTTAAATAATATTTAGCTATTTCAAAAGTTAGCACTTAGAAAATATTTCAAAGAAAACATTCAATGGATCTCTATGGCAAGAAATTCAAATTGCAGGTAGAGTACTTTATTGTTACTTTAGTAATCCAGGACTGGGTACCTAGACCCAGGACTGGGGTCCTTATCAAAAACAGGTAAGTAATTTCGTTTGCAGAAATGGTACGATTTTAAAAGAATATTTCAAATTTGCAAAAATAGACACTTAGAAGAAATTTCACAGAAAAGCAGACAATGGTTTCCTATGGGAGAAAAATGAGTTAGAGGTAAGTATAGTTGTGAACACTTTTCAGGGTCAGGGCTGGGCACCAAGATCCAGCACTGGGAGCTCACCTAGGAGCAGGTGAGTAAATTCCTTTTTGTCACTTGGCTGATTTTTGGTGAATATTTGCAGTTTTGAAAAGTTCACACTTAGAAGATTTTTGAAGAAAAAGCCAGTCAATGTTACCCTATGAGGAAAATGAAGTTAGCGGTTTAAGGGTAAGTACTCGACTGGCAGAGTTGAAATTCCGGGCATGGACTCAGGGGTCCCCCAGTGTCAGGTAGGTACAGTTGGTTCACCCTCAGCGGTTTCAGGACGGCCGGGTGCAGAGAGAGTTAGGCCCAATGTTATGAGGGATAGGGGGGCCTTGGTTGGTGGCTGCTGTCTGGCAAGCCACGCGGCTGTGGGAGCTGGGCTCCTGGTCACTTACTCAGGGCAAGTGGGGAAGTAGATTAGTGTAGAGAGTGCACTGCCAGGGCCACTCGGGCGGCTGGGTGCAGGGTGCTTTTGAGCCTTCGGGCGCTCAATGGAAATCAATGGGAATGTTCCGGTTTGGAAAAAGGCTGCAGGCTCGGGGATGAGAATGTTTCAGGTGCCACCACCACTTCGAGAGGTAAGTTGGGTAGTTGTAGGTTAGGTGGGTACCCCGGGATTGGGCACAGGGGGCCGCAGGGCGCCGGGTGCAGGGGTGCCTTTTGACGTCGGGAATCTTACCCTCTGGTTGATCGCGGTTGGGGTGGCACTCGGTTCTGAGGCTGCAGGCTTCTTCCGGGATGTTGAGGGGGGTCCTTGGGTGCCAGACTCGGGGTCACAGTCGCCGTGGGGTCGTCCTCAGGGTCTTTGTCCACTCCGGCACTGGCCAGGCTTGGCTGGTGCAGAATGTGTTGGGTCCGCGGTTCCGGGCTGCTGCCAGGGGTTAAAGATAGGTTTCTTGAGTAGAGCCTCTACTCATGGGAGTCCCAGGGGCTTAGAGCCAAAAGGTAGCCAGGTCCTCCGGGGTTGGTGAGGTTGCTGGCCACGAGAGATGCCGCGCTGGTGCAGGTTCGAGAGTTGACAGGCCGGTAGGGCTGGGGCCAAAGCAGTTGGTGTCTTCTTCTCTTTTTAGCAGCTGCAGGGCAGGTCCTTGTTCTTCTTGCGCTTCTTGTAGTTTTCTATCTGGAATCTGAGGAAGGAAGGTTCAGGGTGCCCCTAAATACTAGATTTAGGGGCGTTACAGGTAGGTGAAGGCCAGGGACCAATGGGTCCTGGTCCTGGGGTGGGTACACCCCCTATCCTGCCTCTCTCCTGTGGGAGGGGGCAGTAGCCTAATCCTGATAGGGTAGGGCCTCCCATCTTCAAGATGGCAAGAGCCCGGAGATGTGCTTCACCTCGCCTCCCCCACCTGAGGGGTGGGGTGGGCAGGCTGGCACATCCCCTGTCCTTGTATGGGGTTTCCGGCCAAGCTTCCCGCCAGAGTGGGGGGTTGCAGTGGCCTGGGGAAACTCCAAATGGCGGCCTGCCTTTGAAGCTTCCCTTTGCTCATCCTGGGGGAGGAGATTTCTCACCTCACCCAGGATGTGCATTGTTGCAGGCCCGGGAGAGCAGGGGCTCTCCCACCCAGGGGTCCAGCAACGTGTCTGTGTGTGGCAGCCTGGTTAGCCTCAGAGCCGACGTGGATTGTAAGTTAGCTGTAAGGGGGCATCTCTAAGATGCCCTCTGGGGTGCTTAGTACATTAAATCCTACACTGGCATCACTGTGGGTTCAATGTGCTGAGAAGTTTGATACCAAACTTCCCAGGCTTCAGTGTTGCCAATATGGTGCTGTGGAGCTCGTGTTTGACAAGCTCTCAGCACCATGTACTCTTAAATGACAGCACTGCACTTACAGTGCCCAGGAATGGACCCGGGTACTGTAGGGGCACAGGGCTCCTGCTCCTGTGCCCACACCATAGGCGTAATGCACCCAGCTAGAGGGGTGGCTGACATATGCCTTGGCAGTGTAGGTGATGGGCATGGTACACAGTGATGTGTGCCATGTCGACTCTTTGTTTTGTCCTGCACCCAGACACTTAGCCTGCAAGGGCAGTGTGTGTGTAAGGGTACAGGGCCTCTGAGGGTGGTGTAGGATCCAAATTTTAGAATATGATTAGCACAGTGTAACTAAAACTAACTTATTCGACTCAGCCCTGTAAGAAGGCCCTTTTTGCATCCATTTAGTAAGTACGGCGGAAAGGGCCGAAAACAGAACCGCGGCCATCTTGGCCCTCAGCTCTCTCATCTAAAGGAGCTACAATCACGTGGTTCCCTGAACCCATATTTTCCTCGTTCAGCAGACACTAGTTTTAGAAGACAGGCTGAATTGTATTTACGACCGAGAAACAAGGTCACATCTGCCAAAAGGAAGTACCAAGCAAATTCCTTCTGAACCTGGGACGAGAAGGGAGTCACCCGGTCGACCTTCTATTCTTAAAGATAGTAGCCCTTTTTGTATCATTGAAACTAGATATAGGATGAGCTCATTAGGAGCGCCTAGACTGGCTGGTACTTTTCCACTTATAGGGCTTTGTATGTTGCGCTGTAATGTATAAAAGTATGAGTTTGACAAGGAGCCAGCAGTCTTCCTCGGCACACCCCTTGGGTGAGGATCGACGAGGCTCCTCTATGTAGAGTTTCCTGTTTGGCCAATAAACGCTTGAACCTTCTACGTTGCCAACTGCTCGTTATTTGACTTACATTGCGGGCCACCGGTAAGTGTGGCCCTTGGGACGAAAACTTGGATACAACAGTTGGCGACCATGAAGGGACCCCGTGATAGGGTCCGGCCTCCCCCGTAATCGGGCGGTAGGTCCGAGGGCGTTTCGGTCGGGTGGGCGGAGAACGAGCTCAAGGGTTCTGCTCCGCGCGCTCGAGCGGGAAGCCCTCTGCTGCTAGTCACCCTTCACCGGGGTCCTACGGGCTCAACTCAGGAAACGGACCGGGTTGGTCGAGAGGAGTTGGCAGCGAAGAACGGACATTCGTACCAGGGTGCACCCGGTGAGTAGAATTTTGATTTGAAGCACTGGCTACAAGCAGTGCCCGTTTTGGTTTTGAAACACGCGAGGTGGAGCGTGTAGTGGTATTTGAAGCACAGGCTCTAGGGCGGTGCACTGATTTTGAAGTAGGCACTGAGAAGCGGTGTCACTGTTGGTTTGAAGCCCGATTGGTATGGCTGGGCATTGATTTGAAAAGTACATGTACATATGGTATGGTTTGATGGGCCCCTTTTCTGACTCGATGAACCGCGCCCGGAATATAGCCTGATTGCACCTGGGAGACTCACGACCCAAGCCGGGTAGCCGCGAGACATATCCTCGGTGAGGCACAGACCTCCCCTGGACAGGCCTCAGTGGTGAACCGGAAAGGCAGTGAGAGGATCCATGGTGTAGTCAGGGATGTCTATTGTTGGAGATGCTACCGATTAGTGTGGGACTGGCTCACTGACTAGGTGGAAAACGTTGTAACCTCTTGGTTGTGGTTTATGTCATTTGTGTTTGTATTGGACTAATTACCATGCCCTGTTTTAGTAAGTTGAATTGTTTCAGCTGTTGCTGTCGGACGGGTGACTCTCGGCTAGCTGAGAGTCAGCCCGCCCCGCCGGAAGGCAGTCCCAGCCACTATATGTATATGAAGCATGGAATTACCCCTTTATTGTTTTGTACTCTGTGGCATAAATATACTAAAAGTAACGAAGAATTGCAATGGCCAAAGACTGGCTCGTTTGACGAGAAAAAGATTGCTTTCTTGCAGGAACAACTGTTCTCCAGACGCAGCCGCCAGGCTATGTTCGATGCCCTGGGTTCGTGGCTGAAAGAATCCAAGCAGCGCCGGATAAGGGAGGAGAAGCGATCTAGGGCTAAGGCAGGACAGAATGTGACTCAGAAGGCCATAGCTTATGATAGGTCTCGAGCAGAGAAGGGAATAGACTGTATGAACCGTGAATTTCGATTGAAGGTAGATAAGAGCTATGTGACTCGGCCCAATGCTGAAGATGAGATAGAGGACTTATTGGATATACGGCCACTACCTCCTTATGTGCCACAACGGCTGTATCCGGAGGTGACTGGAGTCTCGGCCCCAACCACGGCCACACCCTTAGGAACCTCGGGGGCCTCAGCCCCTCCGGCTCCCCCCAGCCCCCCTCCTTCGACAGAGCTCTCCCGACTGTCCACATCTGTGTCGGAGGTGATTACTATGTTACCAGCCCTGTTAAATGCTGCAGCAGCTGGGACAACACAGCTGCCACCCGGGTCAATGACTTCCCCTTCTGCTTTGCCCTCCTCCTCCGCGAGTACTACGCCAGTAGCAGCTGTCACCACTCCGACACGTCCGGTTCCTTTGGCTGAGGGTAAGAGGTTGTTTACTCGTTCGGCCTTGGGAGCCGAAGAAAAGGACGCTATTGCTGTGCAGGCATCCCAATGGATGCGGCAACCCATTTATTTATTATCAGATATTTGGAGCACCATGAGGGATTACGAGCCGGTAATGCAGCAGCATGCATTAGAACATATGGCAAACCGCCTTATATCATTATGGGAACAAACACACACGGAGGGAAGGGCCCCGGCCATATTATACGATATTGTCACACAAGCCCATAAATCCCGCCTTACCCCCGAAGAAGTGTATGGGAATGTGCAGACCCTGGTGGCGTATAGAACCCGCCTGCAGTCCACTAATCCTACGGGGCTATCACAGTACCCTATGCGGGAAGTACACCCCATCTACCATCCCGAGATCACGGAAGTGGTAGATGCCCAGGGGGTAGTTACTCGTCCCAGAGTGGAGGCGCGTTTCCAGGAGCAATGGGTGTACACTCCCTGGAAACGTAGTGAGGTGTTGTCACTAAAAAGTCAGTTACCAGATCCCAGGAAGAATCCCACCGCGTATTACAAAGAGCTTACTGAGGCAGCTTCCTCCGCAGTAATGACGTTGGCAGACAACGAGCTATTCTTCGCTCTACTAGTACCGGTGGACATTTGGCGCCAGGTGCATGATCAAGACCATGTAACCGAGTTTGGGGGGACCTGGGAACAGCTACGGGGATGGGATAGAGACCGTAAACCAGGGAATAAGCCCCGGGCGGAAATATTGGCCCTTCCTGATAGGATAATAAATTATATGCATTCACTGATCCCTCCCCGAAAAGTGGACTGGGATAAGTTAACGGCCTGCAAGCAGAAGAAGGATGAGAGTATATCTGATTTCTTTACGAGATTTGAGGGAGTTTTCATTGACTTCAGTGGACAGGACCTAGCCACTGAAGGGGGGGTACGATTGTTCGTGAATCGATTCGTGACCAATCTGTTGCCAGAGGTGTCGGCTCGATTACAGGCTGCCGAAAGCACCTGGACAACCACCACCCCGTCGACAATATTGAGTATGGCTCAATATTATGAACATCGGGAGAATGAAAGTAGGGACAAGACAGAAAAGAAGTCGAAGGACTTGAAGACTCGAGTATTGTTACAGCAAGTAGAGAGAGGACGGGGAAGAGGTAGAGGGTCACAGAATTTTGCTTCGAGAGGGGCGGGTCCGCCGCAGACGATGGGACGGACAGATTTGGGCATAAATCAATATGCCTTCTGTAAACAGGAGGGGCATTGGCAAGCCCAGTGTCCGTTACTATATGAACAGAACAGTGCTCCGAGAGGACGGGGAAGGGGACGTTTCTGTGGACAGTGAGGGGGATCTACGAGATCAGAGCATTCGGCGACAGGTGAGATAGGTCAGAACTGTTTTGATCACGGTCAGGGAAGACAGTATTATAATGACGATTATGTGGTAGGCGAAGGATCAGGTTATTCTCAAGCATAGGACAGCCAAAGACAGAGTCAGGGGCAGGTGTCGATTCCAATTGATCAAGCTGGACCTTACGTTCATGCACGATTACTGAATGCATCAGGTAAGTTTCTAGTTGACACTGGGGCCATGAACAGTTCCGTTTCACGTGCCCTAGTCCCGGGGGCTGCTCTGTCTGGCCAGAATAATGTGTCTGTGGGGTTTTCTGGAACTCCGGTGGTAAGCCCCATCTCAGAACCGCTTCCCCTTACCCTGGGGCCGGTATCGATAGACTCACCTTTTCTTTTGACCTCCCAGTGTGGAGAGAACCTTTTAGGCATGGACCTATTGAAAAGATTACATGCTCACATCTATTGTTCCCCAGAGGGGGTTTACCTGACCATAAAAGACCCTTCTCCCCTCTCTGCACAATGCTTATCTAAAACAGAACCTCTACCACCAGAACTGGCGTGCATTCCGAAAACCCTCTGGGCGACCGGAGACACTGATGTGGGCCATTTACGAATAACCCCAGTATCGATTACCTTAAAACAGGACGCCCAGTTGCCAAAGATTCCCCAGTATAAAATTGCCCCTGCTGGGGAACGGGCTCTAATGGCTATCATTCATGATTTGATAAAGACTGGAGTAGTGGAAGAAACGGCCTCTAATACATGTAATAGCCCTATTCTTCCGATTCTTAAACGAGCCCCGACACAACCGACTCCTGATTATGCTGATACCTATCGATTCGTGATTGACCTTCGAGAAATCAATAAGATCGTGGTACCCTAGTACCCTGTGGTACCTGATATTAACTCCGTCCTGACAATGATTCCTCCAACGGCACAATTTTTCTCAGTTATTGATTTAAAAAACGCTTTCTTTAGTATCCCTATACATCCAGACAGCCGCTATCTTTTCGGCTTCTCATTGGGGGGCCGTAGCTTCAGATTCTGTCGCGCCCCCCAGGGGTTTACAGAAAGCCCCAGTATCTATAGTCAGGCACTGAAGAGGATACTGGACACCTTGAGTTTGCCGCCAGGTAATGTATTACTCCAGTATGTCGATGATCTCCTGGTGGCCTCTGATACTGAGGAAGGCTGCCGGACGGCAACAGTGGAGTTGCTGCAACATTTGGCAAAACATGGTAATAAGGTATCACTGTCGAAGTTCCAATATTGTCGACCGGAGGTGACCTATCTCGGTCATCTCCTGTCGAAGGAGGGAAGGTGATTGACCCCGGAACGTATTGCATCCATTACTAACATGTCTGTTCCTCGCACGCAACGTGATGTCTGTGCTTTGCTTGGCATAACCTCTTACTGTCGCCAGTGGATTCCTAACTACTCTCTCATCACTAAACCTTTCTTGTATTTAATCACCAAAGATGTGCATGAACCCCTGCCTTGGACTGATGAGTGTCAAATAGCTTTCCTTTTTCTAAAGACTGCTTTATGTTCTGCTCCTGTGCTGGGCACCCCGGACTACCGGAAGCCTTTTGTGCTCTATGTGCATGAGGTGGACGGTTGTTCGCTTTCAATGTTAACACAGGACTTTGGAGGTAAGCAAAGACCCTGTGCATATTTCTCAGCGGTTTTGGACAACGTCGCCAGAGCACTTCCCAGCTGCCTGAGAGCCACGGCCGCAGTAGCGATGGCGATCAGGCAATCGGAAGGGCTAGTCCTAAATACGGATCTCACAGTGATGGTACCACACGCTGTGGACGTATTGTTAAACAGAACTCAGACGCAGCACTTAACCAGTGTGCGTCTTACGGGGTACGAATTGACCCTGTTTGCACCTCACATAATCATTAAAAGATGTATGACTTTGAATCCTGCCACGTTGCTACCCCTCCCCCCGGGAGAAAGTGGCCAGGATGTACATGATTGCATATTCCGGACTGAAGAAGAGACAAAGGGCCGGATAGATCTAACAGACACCCCCTTATCGGAACCCCAAGGAGAATTGTATGTTGATGGCTCATGTTTTAAATTGCCCAACGGTAATACGGTTGCGGCCTATGCAATTACCACCTTGCGGACCGTGGTAGAGGCGGCCAAAGTACCATATCTTTCCGCCCAAGCGGCTGAATTAATCGCACTACTTAGAGCGTGTGAGCTGGGAAAGGGACTGAGGTTGAATGTCTACACTGATAGCCAGTACGCCTTCGGCGTGGCCCACAGTTTTGGGAGGTTGTGGGCAGAACGAGGGTTTCTTACGTCTCATGGTGACAAGATAAAGAATGGACAATTGGTCGAACGACTGCTGGCCGCATTACCTTTGCCAGAAGCCCTCGCCATTGTAAAATGTAGTGCCCATAAGGCTGTAACTGATGATGTTGGGAGGGGTAACGCTTTTGCAGACAAGATTGCTAAGGAAACGGCCCAGTCAGATACCCCCTCCATGTTTGTAGTTAGTCAGTGCAGAAGGATGGTAGAAGCAGGCATTTTTCGAAACACTGTAGATAGTGTGAGAGAGTTGCAAAAAGAAGCCACCCCAGAGGAGCTGCAGTATTGGCAGGAACAGGTGGGGCGGTTAGACGAGAATGGGTGTTGGACGGATTTATCAGAAAAATGCAGATGGCTGCTACCGAATGCATTCGTGAATGCGGTGGTGGCCATGGCACATGGTCCCGCTCACGTCGGGGTCCGAGGCATGTGTGCAATGTTGGACCCTGTATGGTACAACGTTAATATCCAGAAAACGGCTAGAAATCTGGTCCAGCATTGTATGATTTGCCTCCAGCATAACCCGGGGGGTAGTACCCCTGTGTTGTCAGGGAGTTTTGCCCCACCTACCTTGCCTTTCGAGGTACTCCAAATGGACTATATACAACTGGAACGGGTTAACAACCTTAAATATGTTCTGGTGGTAATCTGTACCTTCAGTAAATGGGTGGAAGCATACCCCACTAGAGAAAACACAGCTATAGCAACTGCCAGAGCCCTAATAAAGGAGTTCTTTCCCTGATACGGGTTACCACGAGTAATCTGGAGTGATAATGGGACACATTTTAATGCCAACTTAGTTCAGCATGTATGTAAAGGTTTGGCAATTCGACAGAAGTTCCACGCCGCAAGGCACCCACAATCAGCAGGCCTAGTTGAGAAATATAATGGGATCCTGAAGCTAAAATTAGCTAAACTACAGGACACCACTGGCCTGAAATGGCCCGATCTTCTGCCCTTGGACCTATTGTCTGTAAGAACCACCCCTCATTCTCGGAGTGGGATTTCCCCTTACGAGGTGGTTTTTGGGAGACCAGCCAATGTATGGGGGGGTGCCCCGGCCTAAGTTGTTTAGGGATATTGAGTATCCTATGCTGGCCGACTACCTTTATGCTTTAACTAAAGATCTCCGTTCTATCCACCAACAGATTTCAGCAGTACTGCAGCCTCTGCCGGAGGGCCCCGGACACAGCATCGAACCAGGTCAGTGGGTCCTAATTCGGAACTTCCAGCGAAAGTCGAGCTTGGAACCCCGCTGGACCCAGCCACATCAAGTGCTTCTGGCCACGAGGACGGCGGTAAAGGTCGAAGGGAGGCAGCATTGGATTCATGTTTCCCATCTGAAGCGTGTCCCGCTTCCTTTGCCCGAGGATTGCCAGGACCAAGAGGAGAACGAACGGCACAGAGGTGAGCACGACGCTGAAGAGCCGCCCTCCCCCGAAGCCCACGGAGAAACAGAAGGGCAGGGGGAGAGGGCCACGAGTTCGGGGTCAGCTGTGGCAAATAAGGCCCTGCCTGGGGATCAAACGCGTGACCAGGAGGGCCACACACCTTGTTCCTTCTCTGATCCCACTGTGCCCATTTTGTTCATAAATCCTGAAACCCCTGGTCACACTCGATACCACCTGCGGCCCCGCAAACGGAATGAGATCCCCCGGTCCGGCTTACCATAAAAGGTGAAGTCCGAGTTAAGGGACCTAAAGGATCACATGAACACTGGACTGAACTCGTGGAGGGCGTGGAACTATAAGTGATAGCCCTGTTCAGAAAGAAGATAGAGACATTGATAGCAAGAGGGGCCCAGGTAATCCTCCTCTTCGACCAGAGTTGCGTCAAGTGCAGCTCCCACGCGAGAAGTTTTTTGCACCCTTGATTTTTATTCTTTTTTCTTTTGATACTTCTACTGTTTTGGAATACTAGGAGTCTGCCTGTGAGGCTCTAACTTGGACACAGGAAAGAAGCACCCTCCGGCAGGATGGACTGCATGTAGTTTTTCTTCTCGTTTTCATTGTTTCCTGAGCTTAGAACTGGACTTTTAGTGAGAATGTATCCCTTTGCTCGCTTCGCCCTTGAAGAAGAACGTCCCATAATTCCCCGCCCTAGATATGCACATTTACCAATGTTCTCCACATGGAGTTTGCGTGTTAAAATTGTGTTTATTTCTATAATAGCTGTGTCATTTTTATTGTGTTTAGGGTTGTTCATTTATTTAGAATTCCGCCACCCAGTCCATACCTTGGTGTTAACTACCCCCACTCCCCAGGAACACCATTTTCAGACTTTGGCCCCTGACAAAGAGAGGCATCGCCAGACTTATGTACATAATGCCTTCATCGAAATGTTGCATCAGACTCACAGTTCCACGAATGTCACCGATTGCTGGGTATGTGGCCTCCTCACTTCAGTAATGCATAAACATGATTTGTTTATATCAATGCCGTTGTCACATCTAGGGAGCTGTGAGGCTTGGTTTAGATTGTTGTCTATGATATATGAGCATTATACTGTAGATGCGCATAGATTCTCTGAGAAAGATTATGAATTAATCTTGGCCTACATAGAGAGGCATCAGGGATTCACTCCCAATGCAGAAGGCACTGATGGCACTTTAGATCCAACAGCCTGCATGAATGTGTACATGGACCATGAGAATGATACTTGGTTAAGGGATGAGGTATTAGATTTTGTATCCTTCAATTTCACCGAGTACTTCAGATATTTTCAGGAATGCAATGTCTCCGAAGACAAGATTATACCTGTCCCTGTATTAAATACGTCATCCTCTTTTTGTGTCCAGGGTTCCGGCCACTTGTTCGTAGGATTTAGCAGATGTAATTACACTTATCGATTGCGGACTTTTAGTAGTCCTCCCATTTTAACTCCCCCGAACATATATTTTGTATGTGGGGAGAATGCTTACACCTGGCTTCCCAGGGGATGGTCGGGCAGGTGTTATCTGTCCTTCCTCTATCCTCCTGTTTATATTGCCCCCTCAGATTACCATAAATCTCACTCATTGAATAAAAGAAGTCTGTTATCCCGATCCATTGATAATGATGTCACTGATCAAACAGATACCCCGGCCCAACATTTCGTAGACATTATGAAAGGGGTCCTACCTATATGGGGCCCTATCCTCACTAGTAAGGAAATCAGAAGGCTGTCCAGGGTGGTGGAGGGAGTAGTCAATACCACGGCCGGGATATTGACTAATATCACTGTTGAGCTTCAGGCGACCCGGCTTGTGACCCTTCAAAATCGTCTTGTTTTAGACGTCATACTGGCTGACCGCGGAGGAGCATGCCGGGTAATCGGGAGCTCCTGTTGCGTATATATACCTGACTCCGCCCCTTCGGTTCATTTAGCCATTCAGAAACTCCACCGACTGGCATCAGAAATCCATACCGAGACTGGTACCTGGTCCCTGTCAACTTGGTTCTGGGACCTTCTGACTACCTGGGGGTGGAAACTATTCATGGTTCTGTTGGGTATTGTGGGTTTCCTATTTACCTGCTGCATTTGTATCCAGTGCGGCCCTGCCTGTTGTTCCTATTGTGCCACCCAATTTCGCTCTGCACTACCTAAATCCCCACCTACCCAAGCTCATGCCCAGATGACCCAGAAAGAAATTCATGATCTAATGCAGATAGATGAGGGTATCTTTGAGGATTAGTCATACTTATTTTTTATGTCATTTTAGCTACACTATGCTAAAAGGGCCGTTCTGTAGGATCCAAATTTTAGAATATGATTAGCACAGTGTAACTAAAACTAACTTATTCGACTCAGCCCTGTAAGAAGGCCCTTTTTGCATCCATTTAGTAAGTACGGCGGAAAGGGCCGAAAACAGAACCGCGGCCATCTTGGCCTTCAGCTCTCTCATCTAAAGGAGCTACAATCACGTGGTTCCCTGAACCCATATTTTCCTCGTTCAGCAGACACTAGTTTTAGAAGACAGGCTGAATTGTATTTACGACCGAGAAGCAAGGTCACATCTGCCAAAAGGGAGTACCAAGCAAATTCCTTCTGAACCTGGGACGAGAAGGGAGTCACCCGGTCGACCTTCTATTCTTAAAGATAGTAGCCCTTTTTGTATCATTGAAACTAGATATAGGATGAGCTCATTAGGAGCGCCTAGACTGGCTGGTACTTTTCCACTTATAAGGCTTTGTATGTTGCGCTGTAATGTATAAAAGTATGAGTTTGACAAGGAGCCAGCAGTCTTCCTCGGCACACCCCTTGGGTGAGGATCGACGAGGCTCCTCTATGTAGAGTTTCCTGTTTGGCCAATAAACGCTTGAACCTTCTACATTGCCAACTGCTCGTTATTTGACTTACATTGCGGGCCACCGGTAAGTGTGGCCCTTGGGACGAAAACTTGGATACAACAGTGGCACAATGAGTGCTGCAGCCCTTAGAGGCCTTCCCTGGCCACAAGGCCCTGGGTACCTAGGGTACCATTTACTAGGGGCTGACATGTGGCTAGGGTTTGCCAATTTGGAGTTTGTGTGGTTTAAGGAAGGAACATAGGCCCTGGGCACCTGATTGGCAGGAATCCAGGGTACACTCAATCGAAGTACATTCAGCAATTTAGCAAAAAGTGGGGGCATACCATGCAAGAAAGATGGCACTTTCTCACACAACCCCCCCCCCAAACGAAAGGTGATGAGACTAACCTTGTCCTATGGAGTCTTCATTGTCTAAGTGGAAGAACCTGGAAAGTCCATCTGCATTGGCATGGGCAGTCCCTGGTCTGTGTTCCACTTCAAAGCCCATTCCCTGTAGGGAGATGGACCACCTCAGTAGTTTTGGATTTTCCCCTTTCATCTGCATTAGCCATCTGAGAGGTCTGTGGTCAGTTTGAACTAGGAAGTGAGTGCCAAACAAGTATGGCCTCTGCTTCTTCAGGGACCAAACCACAGCAAAGGCCTCCCTCTCAATGGCACTCCAACGCTGCTCTCTAGGGAGTAGTCTTCTGCTTATAAAAGCAACAGGTTGGTCTTGGCCTTCATCATTGGTCTGGGATAGGACCGCTCCTATCCCTAGCTCAGAGGCATCAGTCTGCACTATGAACTGCTTGGCATAATCTGGAGCTTTTAGAATTGGTGCTGAGCACATTGCTTCTTTTAGGGTGTCAAAAGCCTTTTGACAACTAACTGTCCAGTTCACTTTCTTGGGCATTTTCTTGGAGGTGAGTTCTGTGAGGGGGGTCACAATGGACCCATACCCCTTCACAAACCTCCTTTAGTACCCAGTCAAGCCAAGGAATGCCCTGACTTGGGTCTGGGTTGTTGGAGCTATCCAGTCCATGATGGCCTGGATTTTGGGTTGTAAGGGCTGTACCTGGCCTCCACCTACAAGGTGGCCCAAGTACACCACAGTGCCCTGCCCTATCTGGCATTTGGATGCCTTGCTAGTGAGACCTGCACTTTGCAGAGCCTCTAAAACCTTCCCAAGGTGGATCAGGTGATCCTGCCAGGTGGAGCTAAAGACAGCAATATCATCAAGAAAAGCTGCACTAAAGGACTCCAACCCAGCCAGGACATGGTTCACCAACCTCTGGAAGGTGGCAGGGGCATTCTTTAATCCAAAGGGCATCACAGTAAACTGATAATGCCCATCAGGGGTGGAGAATGCTGTCTTTTCTTTTGCTCCTAGGGCCATGCCAATCTGCCAGTACCCTGCAGTTAAGTCAAAGGTACTGAGAAATTTGGCAGCCCCCAATTTGTCTATCAGTTCATCTGCTCTTGGGATAGGGTGAGCATCTGTCTTGGTGACAGAGTTGAGACCTCTATACTCCACACAGAACCTCATCTCTCTCTTTTCACCCTGTTGATGAGGTTTGGGGACCAGAACCACTGGGCCAGCCCAGGGGCTCTCTGAAGGCTCAATGACCCCTAACTCCAGCATCTTGCTGACCTCAGCTTTGATGCTTACCTTGACTTGATCTGACTGTCGATAGATTTTGTTCTTGACAGGTGCACTGTCACCAGTGTCTACATCATGGGTACACCAGTTTGTCAGACCAGGGGTCAGGGAAAAGAGGCTAGCATACTGTTGCAAGACTTGCTTGCAGTCAGTCTGCTGTTGGGCAGAGAGGGTGTCTGAAAAAATCACACCATCTACTGACCCATCTTTTGGGCTGTATGAGAGGAGGCCAGGGAGTGGCTCACTCTCTGCTTCCTGTTCTTCATCAGTCACCATCAGCATGGTGATGTCAGCCCTATCATTGTAGAGTTTGAGGCGGTTCACATGGATGACCCTTTTGGGTGTCCTGCTAGTGCCCAGGTCAACTAGATAGGTGACCTCACTCTTTCTCTCTAGGATAGGGTAAGGGCCACTCCATTTGTCTTGGAGAGCCCTTGGTGCCACTGGCTCCAAAACCCACACCTGTTGCCCTGGTTGAAATTCAACCAGTGCAGCTTTTTGGTCATACCAGTGCTTCTGGAGCTCCTGGCTGGCCTCAAGGTTCTTGGATGCCTTTTCCATATACTCAGCCATTCTGGACCTTAGGCCAAGCACATAGTCCACTATGTCCTGTTTGGGTTCTTGAAGAGGCCTCTCCCAGCCCTCCTTTACAAGACACAGTGGTCCCCTCACAGGATGACCAAACAGAAGTTCAAAGGGTGAGAAACCTACTCCCTTCTGTGGCACTTCCCTGTAAGCGAAAAGCAAGCATGGTAACAGGACATCCCACCTCCTTTTGAGTTTCTCAGGGAGTCCCATGATCATACCTTTCAATGTCTTGTTGAACCTCTCAACAAGGCCATTGGTTTGTGGGTGGTAGGGTGTAGTAAACTTGTACTGCACTCCACACTCTTTCCACATGTGTGTTAGGTAAGCAGACATGAAGTTGGAACCTCTGTCTGAAACCACCTCCTTAGGAAAACCCACCCTGGTGAAGATACCCAGGAGGGCCTTGGCTACTGCAGGAGCTGTAGTAGTCCTAAGTGGGATTGCTTCAGGCTACCTAGTAGCATTATCCACTACTACTAGAATGAATTTGTTCCCTGAGGCTGTGGGAGGTTCAAGTGGACCCACAATGTCCACACCTACCCTTTCAAAGGGGACCCCCACCACTGGTAGTGGAATGAGGGGGGCCTTTGGGTGGCCACCTGTCTTGCCACTGGCCTGACAGGTAACACAGGAGCTGACAAACTCCTTCACCTTCTGGTGCATCTGGGGCCAGTAAAAGTGACTCACTAACCTTTCCCAAGTTTTGGATTACCCCAGATGTCCAGCTAGGGGGATGTCATGAGCCAAAGTTAGGAGGAACTCCCTGTACTTCTGTGGCACTACCACCCTCCTGGTGGCTCCAGGAGTGGGGTCTCTTGCCTCAGCATACAGTAATCCCTCTTCCCAATAAGCTCTGTGGGTACCACTGACATCTCCCCTGGCTTCTGAAGCAGCTTGTTGTCTCAGGCTTTCAAGAGTGGGACAGTCTCGCTGACCCTGGCACAGCTCTTCCCTAGAGGGTCCCCCTGGGCCCAAGAGTTCAACCTGGTAAGGGTCAAGCTCCATGGACTCAGTTCCCTCAGGGGTATCTACATCCTCTCCAGGGGGAGAGGGGTTCTGAGTGTTTGGCTGTACAGAAGCTGGTCCCCCAGTCTTCTTGCCCTTCCTCTTGGTTGGTTGGGCCATTATTCCAGGCTCCAAACCTACTTTTTCACCCTTCCTCTTGCTCTGTGCTCTGGTTTGCACACACACCAATTCAGGGATGCCCAGCATGGCTGCATGGGCCTTTAGCTCAACCTCAGCCCAGGCTGAGGTTTCCAGATCATTTCCAAGCAGACATGCAGCTGGCAACTTTGGAGAGACCACTACCTGTTTCAGGCCAGTAACCCCCCCCAGCCTAATTTTACCATGGCCATGGGATGACTAGTGGTGACACTGTCAGCGTTGGTGACTGGGTAAGACTTCCCAATCAAGTATTGCTCAGGGGAAACCAGTGTGTCTTTCCCCATAGTGACACTGGCACCTGTATCCCTCAGAGCTTCTACCCTAGTTCCATTCACCCAGGGGTACTGTAAGTATTTCTTTAAGTTGGGGGGCCACACAGCCACAGTGGCAAACTCCACTTCTCCCAAGGAGACTAAACTTGCTTCAGTGTGTTCCCAGATTTGCTCAGGGTACACCTCTGATCCCATTTGTATACTTGCTGCCCCAGGAGTAGCTGTACTGGGTGCCTTAGGGGCTTTGTTTTGGGGGCAAGTTACAGTTCGGTGTCCCTGCTTTTTACAGGTATTACACCAGGCCTTTAAGGGATCAAAGTTCTTCCCCCTATATGGTTGGGGCACATAGGGAGTAGTTTGGGTCCCACCCACCTGAACAGGTTTTTGGGGCCCTTTGGAAGACTCAGACTTTTTATCTTGGGGATTCTCACCACCTTTCCCCTGGGGAGGTTTTGTAACCACTTTCTTTTGGTCACCCCCGGTGGTTGTCTTGGTCACCCTAGTCTTGACCCAGTGGTCTGCCTTCTTTCCCAATTCTTGGGGAGAAATTAGACCTAGGTCTACCAAATGCTGATGCAACTTTTCATTTGTGCAGTTACTCAAAATATGTTCCTTCATGAATAAATTGTACAATCCAGTAAAATCCTGCACACCATGTCCAGCTAACCAACCCTCCAGTGTCTTCACTGAGAAATCTACAAAATCAATCCAGGACTGGGTCTGGGTTTTGTGAGCCCCCCTGAATCTAATTCTATACTCCTCAGTGGTGAATCCAAATCCCTCAATCAGAGCTTTCTTCATGAGGTCATAGGATCCTGCTTCTGGCCCAGAGAGAGTCAGAAGCCTGTCCCTGCAGTTACCAGAGAACAGTTCCCACAGGAGTGCCCCCCAGAGAGGTTTCTTTACTTTCCTGATATCACAAGCCCTCTCAAAGGCTGTGAACCATTTGGTGATATCATCACCTTCCTCAAATTTAGGGACAATCCCTTTGGGGATTTTAGGGTCAGAGGTTTCCTCCCTATCCTTGTTTTTATTATTGCTGCCACCATTGATGGGTGCTAAACCCATCTCTCTCCTTTCCTTTTCTAGGGCCAGGAGTCTGGACTCTAGATCTATTCTTCTGGCCAGCCTCACAAGGCTGTCCTCTTCACTGGGGGGTCCCCCAGTGTTGTCTCTGGGACCAGAGCCACCTGTGTGGTCTCTAGGTGCCCAGATGCTATGTCTTGAGTTGGAGGGTATGGGTGCCATCTCCTCCCTAGGGTACAGTATGGGGAGGTTGTTGTCCACCTCCCCTGTTTCCCTTTCCTCATCTGACTGGCCATCACCATGTTCAGATGGGTGGTCTTTAGCATACTTAGCCAGGAGCTCCTGGAGCCCTTGTTTGGTTGGATGCAGACCCATTTGTAAATTTTTAAGTTTACATAAGGACCTCAATTCCTTGAAAGACAAATGTAAGTAAGGTGTGAGGTCGAGCTCCTCCACCAGGTCCATGTTATTATTATCACTAATAGCTGGGTTTGTTTGAGACATTCTAACCTGACAGTTCTAACCCTCTACCCTGACTATAGTGACTTTTATTTTTCTAAAATTCTAATGGGACTTAAGCAAGGCCCTAGCAAGACTTTTAGTAATTTTGGAAAAACCAATCAGAATTCTAAAGGCAATTTTTAAGAGTTCTGTCGTGTGATCAGATGGTAACCAAGTAGTCCAACAAATGCAAGTTTGTATCCCACCGCTGATCCACCAATGTGAGAAAGTGGCTCTGTATATACTGTTCCCTAATAGGTACAGGGTGTACAGAGTCCACAGTCCCCCAGAGGCTGATAGAGGTCAAAGTTAGGTATGACCTTACTCTCAAAAGTGGTAGCTTGGTCGAGCAGTAAGGCAGTACCAGAGGACAGTGTAAAGCATTTATTGTACACACTCAGTCAGCAAATGGTTTCACACACTCAATAACTGAACTCTAGGCCAATGGTTTATATATATAAAATATATGCTTGTTTTATTTTTAGACCCACACAGGGGGTAAAAATATACTTTCTCAGAATGAGAGGTTGAATATAAATACTTTTGTCTTAAGCAATAAATTTGTGTAAACAGTCACAGTTGGTTGCAATAAACAATCCTATTTTCTAAACATAACAATGCATTGAGCTCAATGGTAAATTCAGGTTATTTGTAATAAATTACTTTTCAGATTACTTTTGGAATTCCAGGTCTGGCTCCTAGATCCAGCCTTGGGTCAGTATTCAGAATCAAGTGATGAAAGTCGACTTAATAACTGTAATGATTTTTAAATAATATTTAGCTATTTCAAAAGTTAGCACTTTCAAAGAAAACATTCAATGGATCTCTATGGCAAGAAATTCAAATTGCAGGTAGAGTACTTTATCGTTACTTTAGTAATCCAGGACTGGGTACCTAGACCCAGGACTGGGGTCCTTATCAAAAACAGGTAAGTAATTTCGTTTGCAGGAATGGTACGATTTTAAAAGAATATTTCAAATTTGCAAAAATAGACACTTAGAAGAAATTTCACAGAAAAGCAGACAATGGTTTCCTATGGGAGAAAAATGAGTTAGAGGTAAGTATAGTTGTGAACACTTTTCAGGGTCAGGGCTGGGCACCAAGATCCAGCACTGGGAGCTCACCTAGGAGCAGGTGAGTAAATTCGTTTTTGTCACTTGGCTGATTTTTGGTGAATATTTGCAGTTTTGAAAAGTTCACACTTGAAAGATTTTTGAAGAAAAAGCCAGTCAATGTTACCCTATGAGGAAAATGAAGTTAGCGGTTTAAGGGTAAGTACTCGACTGGCAGAGTTGAAATTCCGGGCATGGACTCAGGGGTCCCCCAGTGTCAGGTAGGTACAGTTGGTTCACCCTCAGCGGTTTCAGGACGACCGGGTGCAGAGAGAGTTAGGCCCAATGTTATCCTATGAGGGATAGGGGGGCCTTGGTTGGTGGCTGCTGTCTGGCAAGCCACGCGGCTGTGGGAGCTGGGCTCCTGGTCACTTACTCAGGGCAAGTGGGGAAGTAGATTAGTGCAGAGAGGGCACTGCCAGGGCCACTCGGGCGGCTGGGTGCAGGGTGCTTTTGAGCCTTCGGGCGCTCAATGGAAATCAATGGGAATGTTCCGGTTTGGAAAAAGGCTGCAGGCTCGGGGATGAGAATGTTTCAGGTGCCACCACCACTTCGAGAGGTAAGTTGGGTAGTTGTAGGTTAGGTGGGTACCCCGGGATTGGGCACAGGGGGCCGCAGGGCGCCGGGTGCAGGGGTGCCTTTTGACGTCGGGAATCTTACCCTCTGGTTGATCGCGGTTGGGGTGGCACTCGGTTCTGAGGCTGCAGGCTTCTTCCGGGATGTCGAGGGGGGTCCTTGGGTGCCAGACTCGGGGTCACAGTCGCCGTGGGGTCGTCCTCAGGGTCTTTGTCCACTCCGGCACTGGCCAGGCTTGGCTGGTGCAGAGTGTGTTGGGTCCGCGGTTCCGGGCTGCTGCCAGGGGTTAAAGATAGGTTTCTTGAGTAGAGCCTCTACTCATGGGAGTCCCAGGGGCTTAGAGCCAAAAGGTAGCCAGGTCCTCCGGGGTTGGTGAGGTTGCTGGCCACGAGAGATGCCGCGCTGGTGCAGGTTCGAGAGTTGACAGGCCGGTAGGGCTGGGGCCAAAGCAGTTGGTGTCTTCTTCTCTTTTTAGCAGCTGCAGGGCAGGTCCTTGTTCTTCTTGCTCTTCTTGTAGTTTTCTATCTGGAATCTGAGGAAGGAAGGTTCAGGGTGCCCCTAAATACTAGATTTAGGGGCGTTACAGGTAGGTGAAGGCCAGGGACCAATGGGTCCTGGTCCTGGGGTGGGTACACCCCCTATCCTGCCTCTCTCCTGTGGGAGGGGGGCAGTAGCCTAATCCTGATAGGGTAGGGCCTCCCATCTTCAAGATGGCGAGAGCCCGGAGATGTGCTTCACCTCGCCTCCCCCACCTGAGGGGTGGGGTGGGCAGGCTGGCACATCCCCTGTCCTTGTATGGGGTTTCCGGCCAAGCTTCCCGCCAGAGTGGGGGGTTGCAGTGGCCTGGGGAAACTCCAAATGGCGGCCTGCCTTTGAAGCTTCCGTTTGCTCATCCTGGGGGAGGAGATTTCTCACCTCACCCAGGATGTGCATTGTTGCAGGCCCGGGAGAGCAGGGGCTCTCCCACCCAGGGGTCCAGCAACGTGTCTGCTGTGTGGCAGCCTGGGCAGCCTCAGAGCAGACGTGGATTGTAAGTTAGCTGTAAGGGGGCATCTCTAAGATGCCCTCTGGGGTGCTTAGTACATTAAATCCTACACTGGCATCAGTGTGGGTTCAATGTGCTGAGAAGTTTGATACCAAACTTCCCAGGCTTCAGTGTTGCCATTATGGTGCTGTGGAGCTCGTGTTTGACAAGCTCTCAGCACCATGTACTCTTAAATGACAGCACTGCACTTACAGCGCCCAGGAATGGACCCGGGTACTGTAGGGGCACAGGGCTCCTGCTCCTGTGCCCACACCATAGGCGTAATGTACCCAGCTAGAGGGGTGGCTGACATATGCCTTGGCAGTGTAGGTGATGGGCATGGTACACAGTGATGTGTGCCATGTCGACTCTTTGTTTTGTCCTGCACCCAGACACTCAGCCTGCAAGGGCAGTGTGTGTGTAAGGGTACAGGGCCTCTGAGGGTGGTGTAGGATCCAAATTTTAGAATATGATTAGCACAGTGTAACTAAAACTAACTTATTCGATTCAGCCCTGTAAGAAGGCCCTTTTTGCATCCATTTAGTAAGTACGGCGGAAAGGGCCGAAAACAGAACCGCGGCCATCTTGGCCCTCAGCTCTCTCATCTAAAGGAGCTACAATCACGTGGTTCCCTGAACCCATATTTTCCTCGTTCAGCAGACACTAGTTTTAGAAGACAGGCTGAATTGTATTTACGACCGAGAAGCAAGGTCACATCTGCCAAAAGGGAGTACCAAGCAAATTCCTTCTGCACCTGGGACGAGAAGGGAGTCACCCGGTCGACCTTCTATTCTTAAAGATAGTAGCCCTTTTTGTATCATTGAAACTAGATATAGGATGAGCTCATTAGGAGCGCCTAGACTGGCTGGTACTTTTCCACTTATAGGGCTTTGTATGTTGCGCTGTAATGTATAAAAGTATGAGTTTGACAAGGAGCCATCAGTCTTCCTCGGCACACCCCTTGGGTGAGGATCGACGAGGCTCCTCTATGTAGAGTTTCCTGTTTGGCCAATAAACGCTTGAACCTTCTACGTTGCCAACTGCTCGTTTCTAACAACTGGTTTTCTTCTAGTAGAAGGACTGCGGAGCTAGGGGCACTTTTAGCTCCCATTCTGTTCGTCCATTTTTTTCCCGACAGGGTTATTCCTCGTCCTAGCCCTCTTTTTCTCCGAAAGTTTACAAATTTCAGCGTGAAGAGGACATTGTTTCGCCAGTCCTTTTCTCTAATCCTTCTGCCTTTGAGGAAGAAGAACAATGTCCCACTCTTGATGTTTTTCATGCCCTTTCAATTTATCTAGCGAGAACAAAGCCTTTTCGGAGCGTGAACTCCCTCTTTGTTACGTCTGGCCTAGCAGGAAGGGGTCTCCGTCCCTCTTCCACTCTGTCTCGCTGGCTTAACTAGCTACTGAGCTTGCTTATAAGGCTTCTGATGTGTCTCCTTCTTCCGTTCAGGGCAAATCAACAAGAGGTACGTCTTCCACTTGGGTAATGTTTAAAGGGGCTTCTCTCAAGGAAATCTGATGGGCAGCCACCTGGGTCCACCCCACACCTTCATGACTCGCTATAGACTGTGCATGGGTAGAGGGTTTTCTTCAGACTTAGGTTCCTGTGTTTTGTCAGCTGTTCATGACAATTGCATGTGATTTCTTGATTTTCTTTCAATTAAATTTGTTTCTGGAGTCACATCCTTTGTTGTGTAGCTCATTTTCTGTGGCCCGTTATCTATTATTTCTCCGCCAATCACCTCTCGATTGGGTATTAGGCTCATGCTGTAAGGACTGGTACACAAAGCTGGACAAGGAGGCAATGCCCTGTTACTCACCAGTAATCCTCATCACTCCTGGTTCCTGCCATTCTTTTCCATAGATTGAGGTGATTGGTGCGTGCTTCTTTTCAAGAGCTTCAAGTGGATCCCCCCGAAAACAGAAAGACCGTCACCCACGCACTCATAACAAGCAGACTAGACTACGGAAATGCCCTCTACTCTGGAATCAACAAACCCCTGCAACGCAAACTCCAGACCATCCAGAACACCGTGTCCAGACTCGTCCTCGGCATCCCACGGCATCAGCACATCACCCAACACCTGCGAATCCTCCACTGGCTCCCTGTTGAGAGGAGAGTAGCCTTCAAGCTACTCACCCACGCCTACAAATCCCTCCACAACAGCGGACCCAAATGCCTCACCAAAAGAGTCTCCTTCCACGCACCCAGGAGGACCCTCCGCTCCGCCGACCTCGCCCTGGCAGGAACCCCGTGCATCCGCAGAACTAGAGCAGGCAGCAGAGACTGGGAGCCTGGAACGAGCTCCCAGCCAACATCAGACGCTTTCCCACTCTGCACACCTTCAGGAAGAGCCTCAAGACCTGGCCCTTCGGCTGACCGGAACTGAAACCCCCCTGTCTTTCCCCCAGCGCCTTGAGACCCTCACAGGTCAGTAGCGCACTTTAAACCCCCATAATTGATTGATTGATTACTTGTGCTTGTTATTTCAGCATGTGGTCATTCCCAGTCCATCCTTTTCTCCATTATGGGTAAGGCGCCCGGTTTTATGGTATTTCTTTTTTTAACATTTCAGTCTGGATTTATCCATATTTGATTTTTGGCCATCTTATCCGTATTTATCCGTATTTATTTTATGTTTATTGAATAAATCATATGTAAAATTGTATATTTTCACGTGTTTAACTGATAATCGTGCACTCATACTTTGATGCCTCCCGAGTTAGCAAATTAAGGAGCCAAATATACCAAAACAATACATGCACAGGTAAATATTAACCTTATACTTCAAATACATGCTGTCATATGCCATTATTTAAAGGTATATCATCCTCTTTTTCAACTCCCCGTGCTGTCTGTCGGCGCAGCTGTTATCCTGGACTTCTACAAAGACAATATGGAGAGTATTTTAAAAGAAGCCTCATTTTCTGTATTTTCCTGCTTTTAAAAGTAAATGCAGACAGGAAACACATTGTTTTATATCTGTATTTATCTGTAAAAATCAGTAAAAACAGAAAACTGTGAGCCTTAATTATGAGTACGCTCCCGCCATATTGGAGGAACTGTTTTGTTTGTAGGCCAGGTGATCGTTCTGTCTCCGTAGAGGACCGGACTCGGGAATGAACAATACCGGTTAGTGACCGGGACAATCATCCCCGGGATACTGACCGGCTGATTCCGAGCTAAGATCAAACAGAAGTGAATGCCAGAGGTTAGGGTCGAGCTCGGAAAGAGCCCTACCACCCAACCAGGAGTGTGCGATACGAGGAGTGTCTAACGATTACAGGATAAATTGTAATGGCTGCAGGGCTGAATTCGGGAGACCCACATATAAGGCATTAAGGTACTCCAGATGTGACAATATTGTTGATGGAACCACTGCCTGTCTTTCCAGACAATACGCAAAAAGTAGTAACAAGACCCCATGGTAACATTATTTGTTTATCCAGCAAGAGCGCCGTATCTATAAATACGCCCAGGTTTTAGGAGCCATGGGTGGCGTGGGGGGCCCTCCCCACTCTAAGGGACACCGAGTAGAGACTTAACTGTTATCCACTGGCCCAAAGATTTGCCCCATTTAGTTTCAAGGATTTTCTGATCATGCAGCGACCAACATGCCTGAAGGGTAGAGACCATTGTCGAGGCCTCTGCTACTGAGATGACAATTTGAGTGTTGTCGTCCTTGTATGACATTAACGAAAAAACATAGTTCCCAATCAACTTGAGCCAGGGTGACAGATAAAAGTTAAACAGTGTTGGACTGAGGGATTGGCAGGGCCACTGGAATTATGCACTTGTGCGGCAATTCTCGCATAGTTATAGATGTGCCACATAATCCATCATCTGATGCATAATCTGCAGATAACAACAAAAAAGGTTTTGTTTCTAGCTCAAACGGGTCAAAAGTTACTGAAAACGCACCGACACGTGTTTTGAGTGCAGTGGAAGGCCTTTTCCAAAGTTTGACTGGTCACCTTCCTGTTGCTTATTGCTATGTTTGGGTGTTGAATTGATACTAATGAAGCGCACCCAATGCCCAGACAGTGTAAAAAGTACAAAATAATGAAGTAATACTATCAGAAAATGAGCCGCATTACACTAATGACCAAGGTAAGCCCCTTATTTCACCCAAAGAACAGCTCCGTGACCGACAGAGGCAGGGGACTCGCCCTGTAGGTCCATGAACCTGGAAGCTCTCGCAGGCTGTCAGGCATTTGAGGGTTCCTTATGTAAAGTATGTATAAATCAAGGAGAACTGGCTACATAAAAGTGCGCCTAAGGCACACTCGGAACCTTGGATGGGACCCGACGATGAAGCATGTCACCCACTGGGCTGGTGAGTGAGGGTCTTCTAAAAAACACAAATGTGTCTCCCCTGTACAAACATACCTTAGGAGCACCTCCTATGTAGCCAGTTCTCCTTGATTTATACATACAGACGCGGGAAAGTGAACTGGCCTCAGCACCTTTCCTCACTCTCCCTCGTGATACTTGCTACCTTATGTAAAGTACATATTCCGCTGATTGGGGCTAGTGATGCCCTCACGGAGAAACCCCCGCCCCAGTCCTCACCTTCAAATCACTCCTTTTAGGGGTACCTTATTAATGCCAGAACAAGGTTGAGTTTAGGGATTTTGTGTCCCTTCGCAAGCTGCATTGGGTATTTATTACATCAATCTGGGCCAGAGATTGCCCTGGGCCAGACCTGGTAGAAGCTATTCCCTCCGGTTATGCCTTATCAAGATTTGACAGGGACGGGAGAACAGGTGGAGGCCTGGGCATACCGCACAGCGACGTCTACTCTTGCTATACTGAGCCACTTGCATCCTCCTCCCACCCCTATCAGGCACTATATTTCTCTCTGAAGATCTTCTCTACTGAAAGCTTCATTGGAGTTGTGACCCATCAACAACCAGGACCAAGAGTGTTGTTCAGCGAGGATTTTAGTAATTTGATAGAACCCTATTTGGCAAGATCCAATATACACTCCGAATTACACCCGATGCAAAGGAACGCCAATCCTTCTGGAAACGATGAATTGCTGTGGTCTATCCCAATTGGTTATGAGTCCCACCCATAAAGCAGGACACATATTAGATGGCATCTTCTCCAACGATTCCCGGATTAGGGTTGAGGAACCTATTCAACTCTCCTGGTCTGACCACTACACTATCCCCTTCAAACTCCAAACTGCGGAATCCAAGACAGCTCCTAACAATAGGAAGAGGGGGGAGAAGAAGAGAAATCTGAGTCTGATTGATAAGGAGGCCCTTCTTAGTACACTCAATAGCCATCCATGGCTCTCTCATTTGGATGCCAATTCGGCCTGCACCGAGTTGTCCGAATAGCTCTTAGCAGCTTTGGACCTCCTTGCCCACCTAAAGGAGAGCTATGCACCCAGAAAAAAGCCCTCTGCTCCGTGGTTCTCCGAGAGACTGAGGAAACTTAGGCAAGTATGCCGACATCAAGAAAGGAGATGGCGTCAGGATCTCAATCCAGCCGGAAGAGACCGGCATAAACTAAGACTAAGGGAATATAAAAAGGTGCTATTTTACTCCAAAATGACAGAATCCTTGAGGTCTTCAAGGGAACTTTTCACTGCAATCAAGTCTCTCTTGGCCCTCTCAGCTACAGCCCGTTCTTTATTTGTAAAATATGAAGTGCCAGGGCTCTGACCAGGAGGCCACTGCAGCTTGCACCACCCATCGCCCCGGTCATCGCTGCCAAAACAACGACTGACCCTCTCTCTCGCATGTAAACGCGACCGTTAAGATTTTTCCAGGTCCCCACAGCTAAAGGGTGGCTCGGGAGGCAGGGATTAGTCATTTTTTATGTATATTGTTTTCGTAAATAACCGTTGTTCTGCTCATCTCTAAATTACACGAGTAGCGCCACCCTGTGGCAGACTGCCCTAAGTGTGGTGTTGACATTTAGGTGCCAGTGCCGAGCACCAGAATCCAATTAAGTGCCGGTGCTCAGCACAGGAAAACTCCGGCTCAAATTAAGCACTGGCACCAGCTCACATCGACCTCTCCCAGGACCTCTGTGATAGAATGGCGAGCTTTTTCCGGTCAAAGATCACGGAAATATATTCTTGCGTGGAACTCCTCAACGCTGAGGTACTCAAAGTAGGTTCTTCATCGCACACCTCCTCTTTGGGCTTTCCCGCAATACCCCTGAAGGAAGGTAATCTCTTCACCTTCCCACCTCTGCGTCAAGCGGACACGGATCGTTTGCTAAGTGGAATCAAGTCTGGTTCCCCGTGGGAGTCCCATCCTTTGAAGATTTTGAAACTAGGAAGGGAGGTTATAGTCCCTCACCTGACAATACTTCATGTGGTTATCACATCATGGCAGTATCCTATCTCCTGGAAAACTGCGGTGGTTAAACCCCTTTTAAAAAAGCCCTCCTTGGACCCCGCTTAGTTAAAAAATGATCGTCCTATCTCCCTATTACCGGTCGCAGCAAAGATTTTGGAGAAAAACCTGAATTTTTATCTTAGTTCCTTTTTGGAGGAACACCAGCTGCTCGATGGCTCACAGCATGGCTTCAGAAGTGAGCCCAGTACTGAGACGGCGTTAACATCCGTAGTCAATAACATCCGATGTCAGGTTGACGCTGCTCATACAACACTACTGACCCGTCAGGACCTTACGGCGGCCTTCGATACAACCTCTCCTTTGAGGTTGGTGGGCAGGCGAAGGGAAAGAGGGATCAGGGGTGTCGCCCT
Source organism: Triturus cristatus (assembly GCF_964204655.1). Lineage (NCBI taxonomy): Eukaryota > Metazoa > Chordata > Amphibia > Caudata > Salamandridae > Triturus > Triturus cristatus. The sequence goes on along the minus strand of NC_140585.1, from coordinate 29,754,151 downwards.
GGACTTGCTTACCTCATTCCCTACGGACCGGTCACAAATAGTTAAGATGGGTCAATTTTACTCAGGTCCTACTCAGTTGTTCTGTGGAGTCCCTCAGGGCTCCTCATTGAGCCCGACTCTTTTTAACATATATGTTGCCCCCCTGGCCAGGGTCGTAAGATCCTTTGGACTGGAGGTGCTGTCCTATGCGGACGACACCCAAATGATGGTCTCTGTTACCAACAACTTAGAAGCATCGGCAACTCATTTTAAAAATTGCATGCAGGCCGTGGCCTCCTGGATGGTTGAGAATTATCTTGGACTTAATGGGGACAAAACGGAGGTTGTGGTCTTTGGAAAACAAAACGGGACATCTGGTCATAGGCCTGATACGCTTGGCCCTTGCCCGTGCCCCGGGTCCATCGCAAAAAAACATTGGCATCTTAGTTGACAACTCCCTTTCCCTGGGCACCCAGATTAGAGGAACCGTGTCCACCTGCTTTGGGATTATTAGGGCTCTCAGGAAGATTTCTCAATTTCTTTCCTTTTCCCCCCGAAAACAGGCTGTTGTTGCCCTCATGTTGTTATGTTAATAAAATTTCTAGAGCGCGACGGTTACCCTACGGTGTCCGGGCACTGAGCGCTGCCTCATTGGTTCCCGTGGAGCGAAACAACTATAATGTAAATAGCCAGGTTTTCAGCCCTCGCCTGAAGGGGGGGAGCTCAGTGTCATTTCTAAGGTGGAACGGGAGATTGTTCCGTGCGGCGAAGGCAGTAACTTCTGCCACCCCAGGAAGCTTTTTCAATCAAGGGGACCATCGCCTGTTTGCTGGACTACTGTAATGCGCTCTACTTGGGTATCAACAAGGGTCTCGTGCGTCGACTACCGCTGGTGATGGGCCTTTCCGAATAGCACTCGGTTTCAGCTACGATCAGTAAGCTGCACTGGCTCCCCTCCGGCCGAAGAATCCAGTTTAAAGCCCTCTGCCTCACTCACAAGGCGTTCTATAACACTGGGTGGGAAGGCATTAAAAGGATCTTCCAAAGATACGTCCCTACCAAGCAGTTAAGATCTGCCGGTAGTCCTGAGGTTTAAGAGAGTGAGATGGGGGGGTAGAGCCTTTTCTTCTGCTGCGGCCAAACTCTGGAATTCTCTTCCCTCCTTAATCTCTGGACTGGAGTCTCACTCTTTCTTCCGTAAGGCCCTAAAACGTGGCTTTTCACCCTTTCATCACCGTGAGCTCTATTCATTATCAGCTGGTGGCCCCTTTCTGCAGCGCCTTGACGCCTCAGGGCAAAGTTTGCGCTTTATAAGGCTAATATTCATTCATTACTTGGTATAATTTGCCTTTTCTTACTGTAGTATTTCTCAACCCTGACGCATAATTTGGCCCTCCCAGGCCGCATAATTCCAGTAGCCCTGTGTAGTATTGGTCTGGGTTTAGAATAGTCAGGTGGGAGAGTCGGGGTGTAAATCCTGCTTGCTGTACTCCTATCTTCTCCAGCACCCGCTATTAACGTACCCTGCTCTGTCGCGGTCGAGCGAGGTTTGCACGATATATTATAGTTTTATAGAGCGTGAACCAGACCTGTGAGGGTATCAGAGCGCTTTACAGGATGAAGGGTGGTATACAAAGCGTTAGGAAGGGAGGGACCAATTGGGTAAAATAGGGGATACATTGTACAAGAAAAAGAACGCAGTCTGAGGTCCCGGCTACATGTGGGATAAAAATGAAAACAGGTAGATACATTATAAAAGAAGGCACGCAGTCTCAACTCTTGGGGGGATGCCCAGGAGGGCAGGAATAGGTATCATCCGTAGAAGCCGGGGTGGAGGGCGGAACATGTCGCTGGGGGGATTGTAATGTATTCATTTGACGAGGTATTTGCCCAGTAAGAAGGTTTTGGTCTCCTTCTTAAAGTGTGCCAAGGACGGAAGTCTTCTGATGGCGGGAGGGAGAGAGTTCCAAATTCTTGGAGCGGCCCCAGACAAGGCCCGATTGTAGGTTTTTTTCTTCCGGAAGCGTGCTGGTTGCAGCAACAGGTCTTTGGCAGATCGGGAGTTTCTGGCTCCTCCGGATATCACGAGTTTCTGGGCGAGAAATGCAGGGGAATTGGAGTAAAGAGCTTTGTGACTAATGCAGGCCAGTTCAAGTTGGATTCTGGCCTCTAGGGGGAGCCAGTTCAGAGCTTTGAGGTGGGGAGAGATGTGGTTGAATTTCTTTGAGCCAGTTAGGAGTCTGGCGGCAGAGTTGAGGCAGGCTTTCAGTGGGACCAGAGTGTTCTTGGGTAGCCCTGTGAGAGTAGAGCATCCATATTCTAGTCTGGAAATGACTAGCGCCTGGATTGCCGTTTTCAGGTCGGAACCATCGAGGAAGGGTTTTAGGTTTCTTGGGTAACTCAAGTGGAATCTGGCCGTTTCGGCCATCGAGTTTATATGGCCACGCATGTTCAGGCTGCCGTCAAGGGTTATTCCCAGGGATTTCGCCGAGTCAACAATGGTAGGAGGGCAGTTTAGTGCTGTGATGGTCTTGATCCATTCCTGGATATCTGGATTGGTTTTGGGTGGGGAGATCAGAAGGAATTCAGTTTTATTTGCGTTCAGTTTAAGCTGGTTGTCGGTGAGCCAATGGACTGTCAGCTTCAGGGCCTCGTTCAGGATGAAAAAATGTCATATCAAAACACACATAACGGACCCGGCGGTGGCGACAGTGGGACGGCTCTACCAGGCCAAGATGGCCGCTCCGGCGCCGGTACTCTGGGACTTCTTGCAAATGTCCGTCTTCTATCAGAACTTTTTTATTTAGTATAGAATTATTTGCATAGCATTTTATATTAAATATTGCAACCTCGGGTACAGAAGGATTTACATTTAGCCTTTGTGTAATAAATCTTTATTCAATTATGTATCATAATCAGAAAAGCTAAAAACCACATAAATACAGTAAGAACATTAAAACATACCGGCCACCGTAGTGACCTCAGATCACACATTCTGAAAGCCGTTAGCAAACAGTTTAAAGGAAAAACAGGACATCCTATATGTCAAGTCATTGCAAATTAAAAACTCATAATTGTATTCCAATATAGAGCCCCTTTTAGGTCAGAAGAGGCCGCCAGCATCACAGCATGATCAGGTAATACCTATAGATGGAAAAAGACAGGCCGGAATTGACAGAGACCCCTGGAGTTTCAAAGTGGTCTTAAATACTTTTTGCGCAAAAACTGGTGAAATCTGCCAAATAAAACCGAAAGTATCAAAGTTTGAAGGGAACAAACATCACACGGACAAACTAAAAGGGCATGGGCATCGCACTGACCCGGGGGAAAGCCGATCAGAGTGCGGACAGAGCCCAGGTGGGGTTTTGACAGCAGTGACCCGTCCCAAGGAGGTCTGACTTCTGTTTGTGTGTTTCTCAAGCTCCCTGGCTTCCCTCTCATCCTGTCGGTGATGGTGCCCTAAAAAGCCTCCGATCGCCTTGTTTCAGAAAGGGCGGCCTGTCACACAGGTCCACGCAGTCTAGGGTGGGGCGACAGTTTTAATATAATTCAGCCGCGGTATCTTGTGGCCCTACACACACCCCAGGCAGGCCCCAATCACGGCCCTGTTAAAGCTCTCGTCACACCACACCGAAATCCGTAATATTAATGGGGCCGTTTCAACGTAATCCTCCTCATAACCCGCACCCTGGTCTTCGGGAATAAAGATGCGCCGTTTCCACCCAGACACAATAGTTGTCCAGAGACGGTCTTGTTCCTGCGGCATACACCCGCAGGTACGGGTCCCCCAAAGACATCAAAACAGGCACGCGTTTCATTCTGTAGGTTTGCAAATGGGGACAGACGGGTTTACTATCGACAAAGAGAATCTACACCCAGCACTACAAGCTCGAATAAACCCAGAGCACTGGTTGGATATACAAGAGAGGATACTCAAACGACACCCCCAGATATGGGAAGGGGGGCCCCCTGGAGATTGCGGGCCACTTTATGGCTATAGGTCTAGGCTTTTGAAAACCTCCTCCCACAAACCTTGCAGCGAGTCTTGGAAACGTCTGTAAATTAAATAATAAAAAGTGAATCCAAAATGTTGACTGTATTTTACATTTCAGGGTAATTTGTGTCGCTTACGCCAGATGGAAGCACTCGTTTTTACAGCTGAACAAAGTTGAGAATCTATTTAAAAAAACTAAAAAAAAACTAATGACTGTCAGAATAAAAAACAAGTTAATATTAGAAGGTAATCATAGCATGAATGTGTGTGTCTTTACTTTTTATTCAAATGTGACCGCAAGTCAGGGTTGAGAGCAGCCAATGGGATCAGAGACAGTTTTAAAATAAAAACCACAGCTCGCTTCCTGAGCCGCCACGCGTGGAGTCCTCTAAACACGTCGCATCTCTGGAGCCTTTGACTGTCCGGCTCCAAGCCAGACATAGCCCCAGCCCCCCTTTCACCCCAAGGGGCTTTAAGAAGCACTGCAGCGCCTGGCAGCCGAGACAGGTGGGCACAGAGCACGTGCCACCTGCTCACCACGGGCAGCTGCCAGGCCTGGCTGCCGTTCGCACCTGCTCCGGCAGGGGGCGCGCCAGCACCAGGCATCACGCACAGCCCTATGCTGTGCCCATGCCCGAACCTGGGGTTCAAGAATCGGGGGCATGCGCCTCTCGATGACACCCTGGGCACCTCCATGGGTGGCTCAGGACCAAAGGCACTACTGCCTAGCACAGGAGGGGCACGGGGTACCCCAAAACAGTTCGCGGCGCCCCCAACCTGCGCAGATGGCGCTCCAACCCCACAGGCTACCTGATGTTAGCTCAGCTTTAACACACCTCTCCTGCCCACAAACTGAGCAACAGGCGCACTAAGTCTAACCCCACAGGCTACCTGTCGTGAACTCTGCACTCACACCTCTCTTGCCCCCCACCGTCAGCAGGCGCTCTAACCCCACAGGCTACCTGTCGTGAACTCTGCACTCACACCTCTCTTGCCCCCCACCGTCAGCAGGCGCTCTAACCCCACAGGCTACCTGTCGTGAACTCTGCACTCACACCTCTCTTGCTCCCCCCCACCGTGCAGCAGGCGCTCTAGCCCCACAGGCTAGCTGCGGTGAACTCAGCACTCACACATCTCTTCTGCCCCCAACCTGTGCAACAGGCGCTGTAACCCTACAGACTAGCTGCTGGGAACTCGGCTCTAACACACCTCAGAAGTGCTTCCCATTGTTTCTCCTGTCCCCAACCTGTGCGACAGGGGCTCTAACCCCACAGGCTACCTACTGCATTTCTCAGAGGCGCCCCCCTTTGTCTCTCCTTCCCCCTAACCTGTGCAGCAGGAGCTCTAACCCCATAGGCTGCCTGCTGTGATCTCAGCACTCACACCTCTCTTGCCCCTCACCGTGCAGCAGGCGCTCTAACCCCACAGGATACCCACTGTGAACTCGGCACTCACACCTCTCTTGCCCCTCACCGTGCAGCAGGCGCTCTAACCCCACAAGATACCCACTGTAAACTCAGCACTCACACCTCTCTTGCCCCTCACCCTGTGCAGCAGGCGCTCTAACCCCACAGGATACCCACTGTGAACCCAGCACTCACATCTCTCTTGCCCCTCACCCTGTGCAGCAAGCGCTCTAACCCCATAGGCTGCTTGCTGTGAACTCAACACTGACACCTCTCGTGCCCCTCACCGTGCAGCAGGCGCTCTAACCCCACAGGCTACCTCTGCATATCCGAGGCGCTCCCCTGTGTCCTCCTGCCCTTGTGGACAATAAGGAGGACAGTAAGGAGGACAAAGGCGAGTGAGAGCAGAGGCACTGGAGCCGCGGGGGGGGGGGGGGGGGGGGGGTGACGCGGAGCACCTCCTCCCCCCACACCCCCTTCTCTCCTTCCTTCCTGGTATGCAAGGTGTGTCCCCCGCCCTCCGCCCCCTCGTCTGATAACACTCCCGCCCCCGCAGGCTGTGCGCCCCTCCCCTCTCTCTGTCTGCGGGGGGGGGGGGCTGGGGGGGCACCGCTCCCCCCTCCCTCAGTACGCCCAGAGTTACACGTATAACATTAATTCAGTTTTTTTCGACCTAGCGCTTGGGTTTCGCAAACTTTGGCTTCTCCCTGCTGTGTACAAGCAGGCCTGTGATTGGCTGGGCCGGCTCTGGTTCATGGCGGCCTCCTAGTGGCTGCCTGCCCAAGGTGACATCATCCAGGGTGAGGTGACCCCCCCTCCCGTCCCGGCCCCTCCCTGCCTTTTTTCCTGTCTCATTCTCAGCCTTTTCCCTCCTCCGCCTCCCTCTCCTTGGGTCCAACTTCCATTTTAGGTGTTAGAGCTCCAGAAGAGGCGCTGCCCCCCCGGAGGGTCCGAGGAGCGCCCCCACCCCTGACCCCGGGACCCCTGCTTTTTGGAGGTGCTCCGCCTTTTGTCCTGCCTGGAGCAGGAGCTCAGCGCTGCCTCTTGGCTTCACCCTCTGGATTTTTTTGTTTTTCTTCTTTTTTCGGCTGTGACAGGAACTCGAGGGCACCCGGGGATATTTTGTGTTTATTTTCTGTTTTTTCTGCACATTCTGGGCTTTTGTCGCGACTTGAATTGGAACAAAAACATCCGAAACGGCAAGAAAGTAACCGGCGGAGGCGCAGGCGGCTGGGCCGAGGAGGTGAGTGCCCCGCGCTGACGGGAAAGGCTCCCAAATCGGGGGTTTTTCCTCCTGTTTTGGGGCGTTTTAAAGGGAGCAACGAGTTTAAACTTTGTACCTGTACGAGGGGGAGTGACGCGAGGCGTGGGGCGGCCCTTCCTGGGATTGTCTGAAACTTTTGGGGTTTGTTTGAAGTTGTGTACTTCTTTTCTCGCACGGGTGGGTCGTGTGTCTTTTTACACCTTGTGTGTTTGTCGCCTCGGAAGTTGTCGGTGCGTTCAGGAGTTTGTGCGCCTGTTTTCAGGTGTGGGCGCTGCCCCCTCCCTGCCAGGTGAGGGCTGGGTGTGTCCCACGGCGGCGGCTCCCGGGGCTGGGTGGGACCGGCGGCTTTCAAAGTACCCCCGCCCCCACACACCGTTGTATAGCTCTGTATGTGCCCCCCCTGGGAGGTGCTGGGGGGCTCTCCTACAAACTGAATATTACCCCCCCCCCCCCTGGCAGCTGTTTCCCTTCAGCAGCTCAGTCGGCGTGTGTGCGTTAGTACAGTGTGTGTCTGTGTGGCCCCCTTAAGTACACGTTGTCATAAAATAAACGGTGCGAATTAAAGATGCGCTCCTTTTATTCCACCAGGGATGGCTGTGACCCAGACGTGACCCGGGCACGCAAGGGGGGGGGGGGTAGACAAGTCATCGTTGATTGTTTTAGGGGACAATGGGGGTGTTACTCAATGCTGGTGTCTGGGGCTGTTGATGGGACATTAAACCCGCGCCTCCAGGACTGAAATGTCTTTTGTGATGTTCCACAAGTGCGGTGCGTCAACGGGAGAGCGCCCTGAGGCCGTAGGGTAGGCGCCTCTTAGTGGAACTTGTGCTTGCAGCGCTGCACTTTGGGAATTTGTAATAAACCATGAGATGTGAAGTATTGAAACGTAAAACATAGAAGAACAAGTCGTCCTTTTCATGCTGATTCAACCGGCGAATAGAAGGTGCTCGCCTTTTAATCCCACCTCTGTCGCGCCCCCTGAACAAACCCTTTGAACTCTAAGGTTCATATATTGTATTAACTATTTTCAGGCTGAGAGAACATTCCTAGCCCCACTATCTGGGTGGAGAGGGGGTGTTGTTGGGGGGGGAGGGGGGGTATATTCTACTGTCTGCGCGTTGCAGGCTCTGCCCCCCCCCCCACACACACAGGTTACAGCACTGTCTGCACGTTACAGACTCTTCCTCTCTTCCCCCCCCCCCCCCGTTACTGTACTGTCTGCGCGTTACAGGCTCTGCCCCCCCCCCCCCCCTACTGTACTGTCTGCGCGTTACAGGCTCTGCACCCCCCAGGTTACAGCACTGTCTGCACGTTACAGGCACTTCCTCCCCCCGCACACAGGTTACAGAACTGTCTGCACGTTACAGGCTCTGCCTCCCTCCCCCCGGCACACGCAGGTTACAGCACTGTCTGCACGTTACAGGCTCGCCCCCCCCCCCACACACACACAAGTTACTGTACTGTCTGCGCGTTGCAGTCCCTGCCCCCACCCCGTTACAGCACTGTCTGCACGCTACAGCCCCCGGCCTGTGTTTAGGGGGAGGTGGCGACGTCATCAGGGCTGCGACTCCGGACTTAGACTGTGGCTGCGGCCTGCTTCACAGGCGCCCTGAGGCCCACTCTAGGCGCTATGGAGGCAGCAGGTGGGTGTCCTTTGACCTGCAAACCTCAGTGCAGAAGCACTTGTCAGTCGACGCCATGGCACCATTCATTTCGCCATCAGCTAATGACGTCAGGGCGGTGGTTGCCGGTGGCTTTACTTTTCTTTCTCTGACTTCCAAGTGAGAGGATTTGTGACAGTCGTGCTGGGTCTGGGGTGTGCGGGGGGAGGCTGAACATGGCTTATTTTCTAGCACAACATGTAAATGTCTGCAAATGAACCGTGCCTGTGTTTGAGGATATAAAAAGCACAAATGAAGCACATTTTTGGTAATTCCTGAGTGCGGTGGAAACAAATATTTGAACACGACGAAAAGAAAGAGATGACGTCTGCATACAGCCTCGTTTGTGTGCTGTGCACTTTCAGCTGTAAAACTGTCTGGCGGCGCAAATGGAGCGGTCATTTCAGTTGAAGGTGTGTACTTGTCTGTAATGGCAGTGCACTCACTGCCACACCACGCATACTCCACACTGCGTCACTGCACTCTACTCTGCACCACTCCACACTGCACTCTACTCTGCACCACTTCACACTACACCACTCCACACTGCGTCACTGCACTCTACGCCACTTCAATCTAGTGCACTCCACTCTGACACTCTACTCCATTAAACTCTGCTCCACCATACGGTGTTCTGCGTCACTTGATCCCACTATACTCTATTCTACACGCTGCTCCACCCAGCTCTTCACCCTCTGTGCCACGTCACTGTCACTCCACTTTGCTGTACACCACCGACACTGTCACTCCACTCTGCTGTACACCACCCGACACTGTCACTCCACTCTGCTGTACACCACTCTGTGCTGCTGTGCACCGCTCCATGACACTATGCCACTTTACTCCTTTCCACAACACTCTAAGCCAATCCACTCCTCCATGACACTACACGCCACCCAACTCTCGCCACTCTGCTGTACACCACCCGACACTGTCACTCCACTCTGCTGTACACCTCTCTGTGCCACTCTGCTGTGCACCGCTCCATGACACTATGCCACTTTACTCCTTTCCACAACACTCTAAGCCAATCCACTCCTCCATGACACTACACGCCACCCAACTCTCACCACTCCACTCTGCTGTACACCACCCGACACTGTCACTCCACTCTGCTGTACACCACTCTGTGCCACTCTGCTGTGCACCGCTCCATGACACTATGCCACTTTACTCCTTTCCACAACACTCTAAGCCAATCCACTCCTCCATGACACTCCACTTCACGCCACCCAACTCTGCGCCACTCCGTAACACTCTGCGCCACTCCGTAACACTCTGCGCCACTCCGTAACACTCTGCGCCACTCCGTAACACTCTGCGCCACTCCGTAACACTCTGCGCCACTCCGTAACACTCTGCGCCACTCCGTAACACTCTGCGCCACTCCGTAACACTCTGCGCCACTCCGTAACACTCTGTGCCTCTCCGCTCTCCTTTACCCGCTGACCTTTAGCCTAGTGGTGAGCCCAAATTGCTTGTTGGTGGAAGTAACCTGTGCAGACATCCCAGAAGGCTGATGGAGGAGTGGGTGAGCAGGGGGCGGGGGCTGATGGAGGAGTGGGTGAGCGGGGGGCTGGTGGAGGAGTGGGTGCGCAGGGGGCGGGGGCTGGTGGAGGGTGATGGAGGGGTGGGTGAGCAGGGTGCGGGGGCTGCTGAAGGTGTGGGCTGTAGAGTACTCACATCTTGAGGGGGTCAGTTCTAGTTTTTATCCATGAAGATGCGGTTATCCTTTTGGCAGCGCCAAGAAGCGGGGCAGGATTCTGCCAGACACCTCTTAGAAGAACTGACCTCTCCATGCAGGTTGCACCCCAAGGTATTGAAACCCCGCCACCTGGACCCAGAGGCTGCAGCCCACCATCTCAAGCGGGCACCGTGGGCACACTTGTTGACCTTTGGCTAACGGTCTACTGACTTCAGACCTTCTGAAGCTCTTGCCCATGGTTGGAGGCCTGTGCTGGGCACCTGAGAGGGAGCTGTCTGAGCTGAACAGGGGGAGCCGGCAGACACCTCTCTGGGGGAAGGGTCTTGATCCTCTTCTGTGGGTCACACCTCTCTGGGGGAAGGGGCTTGATCCTCTTCTGTGGGTCACACCTCTCTGGGGGAAGGGGCTTGATCCTCTTCTGTGGGTCACACCTCTCTGGGGGAAGGGGCTTGATCCTCTTCTGTGGGTCACACCTCTCTGGGGGAAGGGGCTTGATCCTCTTCTGTGGGTCACACCTCTCTGGGGGAAGGGGCTTGATCCTCTTGTGTAGGTCATAGAGGGCTTTAGGCTGACCACCTTATATTGGCAACATCAGTCTAAGAAATCCTGGTTGTCTGTCTGCTGTGGCCTTTATTGCAGAATAGGTTGTTTGCTTCAGTGAGTGGCGTGGCCCAGGAGGGGTTCTGTGATCTACCAGGTGTGAAGGTACTTGGTCGTCTTCTTCATCTACCCGAGGGGCGGTTCCGTAGCAAGAAGTCTGCAGGGAGCCTCTACCTCAGGGGTCTCTGACCAGTAGCTTGTGAGCTACTGTAGCTCTCCAGCCACCTGTCTGCAGCACAGGTTGTTAAATTAGAAAGCCTTTGCTTGGTTGAATTATTATACCTATAAAAAAATAATTATACAAAACTAATATTAGTGGCCGTCAATGCGTTTCATTGAACAGAAGTAGCGCTCAGTACGGCAATGGTTGGAGACCCCTGCGCTGCCATGTGGCGGGCTCTAGGTCCTCGGTGTGACCAGGTCAACCGTCTTGCTCTGCTTGTGGCCACAGCACCACGAGGAGCTGCCGATGGGCCACGAGGAGCACATGTCTTCCACAGAGACTGTATTCTGCCGATATCCCCCATCTGGTAGGAGCTCTGTCACCTGTGAGGTTGTCTAACACCCCACCAGTGGATTTTTCATCGGAGATTGAGCAGTTGTGTGGTTCTCCGTGGAAGATCTGGTCTTGCGACCGGCCAGGCGTGGACTTCGCATGCTCCGCGATCTAAAGCATGCCGCACGCTGCTTCTTCGTGGAAGCAGTAATGCACCAAACCAGGTTTGGCTTCATTCTTCACTTCCGAGATGATTGTTGTCGGTCCTCCTTCCGGACTGTTTTGTCTGCATTTTCCATTTACTTGCATTCTGTTCATATCTGTTTTCAACTAGCCCCGGGACACTCGCTGAGTAGCTTTGCGCTTGACAGGCCCAATGATTGAGGGATTACTTGTAGTCTGATGGTTTCTGACCACAGAACTTAAAATCTGATTTCTTTTGGTATTTGTCAAACACTTCCTGGCATCTCCTGGAGGAAAATCCATTGGCAAAACCTTGTAAAAATTCAGATTCCAAATAAATTGAAAGGGCTGCAGCGGTGATGGATGCGAAGGGGCTGTTGGGGAAAGCTCTTCTGTGACAGTGCGGAGTTTTGCATATGGTGAGATGCGAACCTCTACTCCGTAACTAACTCAGTGTTGCATTCACAGGAGCTTCGAAGATAACTTTGGCATCGTTGTATCTGATTCTTCAGATAAGAAGTAGAAGGTCCCATCAGGACCGTGCCATCTTGGACTTCCTGGATTTTAATCCGTTTATCTTTCTGCTCCAAGTGCCTGGTACCCCTTGGAACTGAGAGGATGGAACGGTCAGGACTGGTCTTAAGAGATGCTGTATCTGGGTGCGTTGAAACCATCGAAGCGTGTTGACGAGGCTTCTGACCAACCATAGCTGCCTCTAATCCCAGCTTTAGAGCCAGGGTGTCTGTTGGTGGGCATCATGGGCAGACGTCTTGTACATCCAAGGCATGGTCTACGCAGAGATATCGGTCTGAGATTCTGATGGTCTATGCAGAGATATCGGTCTGAGATTCTGATGGTCTATGCAGAGATATCGGTCTGAGATTCTGATGGTCTATGCAGAGATATCGGTCTGAGATCCATATGACCTATGCAGAGATATCGGTCTGAGATCCATATGACCTATGCAGAGATATCATACTGAGATTCAGATGGAATATGTAGAGATATCATACTGATATATCGATCTGAGATTCATATGGTGTATGTAGACATATCGGTCTGGGATTTATTTATATGGTGTACGCAAAGATGTCGAACTGAGATTCGTATGGTGTCTGCAGAGATACTGCTCCAATTTTCATTTAGGAAAGAAGGTTTTTGCATCCTTGAGCACCTCTAAGCTTTTGACTGTGTTGGCTTTTCCCTCTTCTGACCAATTCTCAAAACCCTTGTTTTGAAGCGGACACCTCCAGGAACTGCTGAGCAGGGAAGGGATTGCTGTGAAGTGTCTTGTGAAGACACGCGCCACTCGGCCTGACACAGTCCTACAAAGGGGTGTATTGCGTGTGCCCCACCATTGCATACTGGAAGCAGTCATGCCTGAAGCTTGTGACTTCATCTCACCTTTACCATCTCCTAAGCCTCTGCCTGTCTGACTTTCTCCTCCTAGTAGGGGTTACTCCCCATGGTAATCTTTTGCTCTGTGTTCCTGGCATTTGTACATCTAAGTTTATAACTTGATACTCTCTCTAGGAGCTGCGCGATCCAACCTGTGACTCCTTCGAGTACCTTCTACCCCAGGTGGCCTCCAGCTACCCACGATAGTCACCAGCTCTGCTTCTATGCACCGGCCACTCTATACTGTCGCCTTTTTCTGGATACTGCAAGTCACAGGATCCACGGTGGAGAACTAGAGGCCGTAGGGCCTCCAGGGTGTGCTGGCCTCCAAACAAAACCTGTTTCACACAAACAAGGTGGAGGAGTATCCAAATGTCTGTCCAGATGAATGCCATGGACTCGGTTGAGCTGCTAGGCAGAAACATGTTGACTGTTTAGTTTGGCCGGGGTGCCAATTCCCTTTACTCTATTGTTCACGGATCTTGCGCAAGTAGTAAGTGCCTTCTTGATCTCTGGGCGTGGCTTCGCTCTACGTCAGAGCGTGGAGATGTCTTATGATGAAACATGGCATCCCGGCAAACTTCTGTGTGTGTCCAGGAGTAGGCTGGGAAATAATGTGGTAAATTGATATAAAATCAGGCAGAACTTTATTGAAGACATTAATTCCCTTCGCCTTAGACATTCAGTTAGGGAGCCAACTCTGGCGGGAGCCGGGCTCTGAAATTCTAATCCGGTCCCTGCCCATCTGTCCCCTTCCTGTCCCACCTGTCCCCTTCCTGTAAGGTCTGCCAGAGAAAAAGTGCGTTACACCCCGTGGATAAAGTACACCACTAAGGAGGTGTCCTTTGATACTGAGGCGCCATGGAGGACCTCCCCACCCCCCATTACCTCCTTTGAAGACCCTTTATTCCTCGCTTCATGACCACCAGTGTCTACAGTCTACCAAGGCAGCTTTGTGCGGCGCCCAGCCCTTGCAGCTTTGTGCGGGCCCCCCCCCCCCCCCCCCAGCCCTTGCAGCTTTGTGCGGCCCCCCAGCCCTGCGTGCTTGCCACCACTTTAACTGTTGCAAAAAGGTCTATACTGGGGTGCCATAGTGAGCAAAAGAGCAATGGATTTAACCCAGATCTATTGACTGGGGCTGAGTGATTGATTTGCCCCGCATTCCTTCCATCACCTGTGTGTCCCTTACCACTACAACTGAGACTAGACAGCAGCTGCCTTGGGTTCAGAAGATCTTGCACCCATCTGCCCACCCTCTTGTTTGTCTAACCGAGCCCTCTTCCCTGCTGCACATCCACAATTGAACCCTGTCCTTGAACGGTGACTACCCTAAGGCAGCAGTTCTAATGCACCTTCATCATCGTACGGCATCGAAACGCTTGACCGCGTGAGTTTAAAAGTAAACAGCGGTAGCCTGGTTGTTAATTAGGAATGAGGCTGAATCTAGGGCCGGGAACATCTCTAGTGAAGCACAGAATCCACCTGTGGCTTCGTCCCGTGTCACAAACGGTACTTCCGGTGCCAGGTTCACCTACGACCTGTGAGGGGCAGGATTTTTTTTCCTCACCATAAGGTTGAGCACAAAAATGGAGGCCTCCTTAGGGGCTTGGTTAAATGCAGTGGCGGCTCCTCCACAATGGCGGAGGAGTGTTGCCCCACTGCCTGGCGCACAGCCAGCAAACGGAAAATAAAAATATGCTTCAGCATTGTTTTATTTTTCATTTGCCGGGGAGGAGGAGTGCTTGTACACTCCTTGAGTGCTCATGTGATTAGCCGTCATCTCAGGCCGACCAAAACACACATGCACACTTGGGTATCTCCAGCCCAACTGGAGAAACCCCACAGGGGCTGCTGGGGCCCAGGAAGAGGCCAGCAGGAGCAAGGCAGGAGACGGCTGGCATCGTCTGGTACGTTTTTATTTATTTATTAACATGTCCACATCCCTACCACCCTCTGTTAATGGCAGCTGCCCCTGGTTAAATGTGCTTTGTTTTGCTTTCTGGTGCCCGGACCCACTTTGACCACTGCCTATGTTTATCAACAAGATGAGATCTGTCACTTTTAGAAGTTCTTTTGGGAAGGTGTGGTCTTTTCCTCTTGGTGGCCATGCTCTGCGCCATGGGCAATACTGGAGGTAGTCGGTGGCTATAATCCGAATAAAGGGGGATGCAGACTCCTATGCTTGCGTAGAATTGGCAAAGCCAGCAGGTCTGGGTTTAATATACTAATACTCGGTGTTGACACACTAGAATCTATCACATGGTGGGGAGCCAGCAAGAGCAGACAGAGCTATACTTGGGGAATAATCCCTCGTGCAGTTCACTGGATGCAGAAGGATACCTCCAAACAGCCAACAGCTTAAGTGAACGATGGATACCAAGTGCTTAGCCAGGATGAGGTTAGATGAAGGAGGCCAGTGGTATGGCCTTCCCACCTGCAGATGCCGCTGAATGAGGCCTGGGCATGTTCCATTTTCAGTGTGATGAGCTGGAGATCAACAAAGTGGATGGGACGGGGGTAATCTGAAGGAATCCTTGCAGAAAACACGGCGAGGCAGGAGTGAGCCAAAACCTTCACAGAGACAACAAGCAATTCTTAAAGATCATGAGAAGCATACCTTTGCTGGGGACTACCCCACATAATCTGTAACAAGAGATGGTTGCTTGAATTAGGTGGTGAATCCAGTGCGGATTTGTAGTTCATTGCAACGGATGGCGTTGTCCTGATGAGGCCCATTAGTTAAGACGAGGTCGAAACGTGGTCAACCTATCTTCGGTAGTAGTGTGGTTAACTTGAATTGGAAATCCTCGACGGATCTGGGAGGCTTCCATTTAAATATAAACTGAAAGCAGAACCTTTGCTTTTGTGATTTTATGTGAACCTGTAAGTATTTGCACTATCGTGAGAACTGCGCTGTCTGCACTTAAACTATTTACCTACAACAATTTATATGACTACAATATGCATCCGCTGAAAAGAGCGGCCCTGTGTACATTTGTTTATTAATGTGGTTCACGGAAACTTTATACTAAAGGGTGAACGAATGAATTGCTCGGGCACAATCTTTGGATGTTAACTTTAAAAGTGAGTCCCTTGGGTCACGTGTAGCGCTTTCTTCTAGTTCACTGGGGTCCCATTTGGACTCGTACGGAGCTCCAGTGTTCCTGTGCTTAACCCCTTCAGCGCGTTACAACAAACAAATGATGGACGGAATGCTGACAATGCATACATTCTCCCCCAGTCAAGAGATCTGGGTTAAATCCATCGTTCTTTTGCCCACTACACCACCCCAGTTTAGACATGGCCATATGCAAATCAGTCTTGACCCTGTGCCTATATATATATATATATATATTCAAAGCAGGCGCGCTTCTGCAAAAAGCGCGACACGAGCCACTCCAGTAGTGCAGGTTCAGGTTTTTTAATCAGAAGAAACAACAGGCATGACGCGTTTCGAGTTCACCACTCTTAATCATATGCCGATAGCCATGGTCTCAGCGGGTTCGTTAGATTTTAGATAAAACGTGACTTATAAAACATAGAGAAAGGACACCAGTCCATCTTTCCAGTTCTTAAAGGGGCAGTTCTTTTTCCAAATAACATTCGTTTTTAAATGTCACCATATTTACAAGAGCAGCGAAAAAAGTACAAATACTTAATCTCAGGTTTTCAATTAACCCCCAAGTGGTATTTAATTCTCGTTATTTTCGTTGCAGTTTGTTCAAAAATAAAGGACTTCTAGTCCCAGGATACATTGTAACTGCCCACAGGTTTCACTGGTTCTCCATGTCGATGTTGGCAAGACTGCACGATGTTACACCGTCGACTGAGTGCAATGCTTGCTTCAAAGGAATAGTTCCATTACTCAGTCACAGTGTTTCAAGGTCAAGTCCCGCTACCACTGAGTTTAAAAATAGCTGTTGTTCGTCTTAAGAAGTTCGTTACCTCTGGCACGGATGCTGATCCTGGCTGCTTATGTTCATTCCCCAAGTTTTGAGGCGGGCCTCACAGAGTGGCCCTTTCCATTCAAATCTTCGTTCCTGTTCATAGAAAACAGCCGGAGGGCATTCCACAATAAGCTCCTCGCTTCACCAAAAGTCTGACCAAAGGAATGCCACCTCCTAGCGGATCGGGGCTCGTCTTGAGGTGAGTCAGACGCCTCTCATCGATTCAAAGCAGGCGCGCTTCTGCAAAAAGCGCGACACGAGCCACTCCAGTAGTGCAGGTTCAGGTTTTTTAATCAGAAGAAACAGGCATGACGCGTTTCGAGTTCACCACTCTTAATCATATGCCGATAGCCATGGTCTCAGCGGGTTCGTTAGATTTTAGATAATGGCGGCCGTCGCTTCCTGGTTTCGGCCGATTCGAATGTTTACTAAGATCTAAGAGCCAATCAGAATCGCGCTCGCGCACGCCACCGTACGCGTACGGTAAGCGCACCGTAAGCGCACCGTAAACTGGCTCAGATATATATATTGATTTAAAGGCTATTTTCTCATATTCTACTGAACAGATTTACACCAAACCTACAAAAGGCACTTCCTTGACCTGGGGACTACCTCTCTGCCAAATTTCATTAAATTCTGTTCAGCCGTTCGGGCTGTAGCCCTGTCTAAAGGTCCTATGGAAAAATGCATGGGAAAAACTCGTTTTGGGACCCCCCTTTTATCTCAGCCCCCGCTTGACGAATCCCCCCCGAGACTTTCAGGGTAGGAGCGGAGCGTAGCGCCCCACCTATTTTGAAAAATTCACGAGGATTCGTCGACCGGCGCCAAAGTTATTCAAAATAGAATGTTGCGGATTTCCTATGGAAACGTGGTCCTAACTATAACTACCTACTGGCGACCGCCAGTAGGTAATATTAATATATATATATATATATTTGTTTTTTTTTTCCACTAAAGTGCTTCTTTGGACCTTCCTCGTTGGGCCTCTGCTCTTTTCGCAAGGAGGAGTTGTGTGGTAATATTTTCTGCGTCGGCCAGAGACGCAGTACAGAGGCCCCTGCTTCATAAGTTGGCACGGACATCACTGGCTCTGTTTCGACAGTTGTTTTTACTCCAAGGGATTGGATTGGCCGGTGCCCGCCACGACGTTTGGGGAGAGACAGGGCGGTTGTGGGGTTATTAACCTCATGCTGGGTGGTTTGCATTGCTAATACTGCCCCCGCCGAGTTATGTCCCGAACCTTGTGGCTGAAGTGGTGCGGGGACCCGAGGAGGCGCTTTGTGTATCTGTCGAGCAGAAAAGTTTGTTCTATGTACATCGCTATCCTGCATTCCGCCTAAACCATTGGGGTTTAATATCATATTCCATGTACCACCTACCTGGAACCAGAATGCTGCACTCTGGGCGTTGCAGTTCACTCAAATCTCGTGAACTGAAACAGGTGAGCTGATATTTTTGAGGGCGAAGCCCGCTTGTACTTATAAGGGGGCAGCAGGACTTTCACACTGTGATGACTGAAGACTTTTGAAACGCTTGGGCGCTGATGAAGGCAACACTTACGCCGAAATGCATTCGCCATTAATTATTCAATAAAGTGCTTCTTTGGACCTTCCTCGTTGGGCCTCTGCTCTTTTCGCAAGGAGTAGATGATATATATTCTCTCCATCTCCACTCACATTGATTTCTATTTGTTTAATTTTGTGATCAAACTTACCTCCTACATCCAGGACACTAAACTTTTTCAAAAGAATTGAGGGCATAACTTGGGAATCAGACTTCGTTATGATCACCTTAGACATCTCAAGTCTTTACACTAGTATCCGACATGATAAGGGCCTTGAAGCTATAGAGTACTTTTTGAAAGGATGTTCTTTGAAATACAGGGACCATAACTGTGTGATTTTGGAATTTGTAGAGTATTGTCTAACCAATAACCTTTTCCTTTTTCAGGAGCAATTGTTCAGACAAATATAAGGCACGGCCATTGGCACCTGCTTCGCCCCCAGCTATGCGAATCTTTTTGTAGGCTGGTGGCCTGGTCAGATGCCAATGAAATATGGACTAATACATTGGTCAGTTGGAACCGTTATATAGATGATTTATTCATCATCTTTAACGGCACTGAAGAGTCAGCTAATGATTTTGTTAAGACTCTGAACAATAATTATCTTAACCTTAAGTTTAGCGGCGAAATAAGTAAAATCTCCGTGAACTTTTTGTACTTGAAGGTTTTTGTTTCTGAAGGGAGATTATGCACAGTTCTCCATAGAAAACAAACGGCAGGGAATTCCATCTTACATTCCAGCAGCTGCCATGTGGATAAACTAATTCATAGTATTCCATATGGTGAGCTGCTGAGAATTAAGAGGAACTGCACCAGAGAATGCGATTTCCAAGCAGCAGCAAGGGAAAGTACAGCCAGATTCCACACACGAGGATACTCAGAAGCCACCTTACAAAATGCTAGATGTATGGTAGTCACTAAGGACCGGACAGAACGGAACTAATAAGTGGGCTTTCTAGAACCAAACGGAGGAAAGAGCTAGACACCCTGTCCCAGAGTACGGATTACAGAATGATTACCAACTATTCTAGCAATCATAATGACCTTAGACAAATATTGAGGAAAAATTGGCATATCCTGAGATCTGATCCCAGCATAGGAGAGGATCTGGCAAAAGCACCTCCATTATCATTTAGAAAAGCCAGATCTTTACAAGATCATCTGGTCCACAGTCATTATTCTTCACGGGAAAAGGGACTTGCGTCTGGGTCTAGTAAAAGGATTTTACCCATGCAGGAAACGCAAGGCATGTAAAAACAGCAACACGGTCCTATCGTATGATGTGCCAGGTCTTAAGACCCCTAAGAAAATTGCAAAGTTTATGAATTGCAACACATTGCACACGGTGTACTGTTTAATCTGTCCGTGTGGACTTGGGTACATCGGCAGCACCATACATCCTACCAAGATATGGATCTTGGAACACCTGCGAGCCATTACCACGAAGGATGTTAACTATGTTATGTTATGTTATGTTACTGTTTGTTTTGTAGAGCGCTCAGCTGCTCCAAAGAGCGTCCCGGCGCTAAAGATCATCACACCAAATACCAGCAGCAAACAAACAGCCATAACAGAAAACATGACCAGAATCAACCATAACAGCATTACAAAGCAAACAGATAGGTTTTAAGTCCTTTCCTAAAAACCGAGAGATTGGTGCACACCCGCAACGTCAAGGGCAATGTGTTCCAGAGGCGGGGTGCAAGGTAACTAAAGGAGCGACCTCCACAGCGAGCACGCTTCACTGTTGGAACGATAGCCTTGGCCTGGGCAGCAGATCTCAGAGGTCTAGATGGAAGATAGAAATTGACCCTTCTCTGCAGATATTCAGCGCCGAAATTGTGAAGCGCCCTAAAAGCTGTAGTTAGGGTCTTGAAGAAGATACGCTTACGAATCGGCAACCAATGCAGAGAGACAAGGAGATTGCTGGCCCTAGATCTTCTAGTTAAACCGAAGATTGCCCTGGCTGCAGAATTTTGAACTATCTGCAGACGAGTCAGCAGATACTCAGGAGGACCTAAGTAAAGGATGTTGGCGTAGTCTAGGCGTGAGCCAATTAATGCTTGCACCGTAATTTTCTTATGCTCCAAAGATAAATAGGGCAGAAACTTGCGCAACATCCTTAAGATGGCAAAGCACTTCCCAGTCAAGCCAGCAACCTGGGTTTTAAAGGAAAGAGTGTTATCGACCATCATACCCAGGTTCTTCGCTGTGACCGAATCGCTGGCAGGGGGAGACATGGCCGAAGGCCACCATAGCTTCCAACGTGGGTCTGCAGGACAGCCAAAGAACAATATCTCGGATTTGTCGGAGTTGCATTTGAGGCCATTTTTCCCAAACCAGTCAAACACAAACTCCAAACACTTCCGAATGGCTGCTCCATCGAAGTCACAGCCCCTGTCACAAGTGAACAGGAGCTGTGTGTCATCCGCATAGGATATGATCTGGGCCCCTAGCTCCTCCACCCGTGCCGCAAGAGGTGTAAGGAAGATATTAAAGAGGGAAGGACTCAGTATGGAGCCCTGCGGGACCCCTACCTTAAGCTGCGGCATCCGGGCGGAGAAAGGGGGAGCCCAGATCGTTTGTGTCCGATCGGCCAAAAAAGACTGAAACCATGCGAACACCGTACCCCGCAGCCCAATCTCCCAGAGTCTAATTAGGAGGAGGTCGTGGGGGACGGTGTCGAAGGCCGCCGACAAATCAAGCATGATAAGCAGGGCCTTTCCACCCCTATCGAGGGTCTCCTTCACAATCTCAGTAACCTCAAGAAGAGCGGTCTCAGTGCTCAGGTTAGATCCAGTGGCCCGCCATTTTGAAAGTCATCACAGTAGCAACAGAGATCTGTTACGCTACTGCTGCCTAGATCATGTACCTACAAGTATCCGAGAAGGGGACAGATTACTCAAACTCCACAGACTTGAGTCCCGGTATATAATTGATATACAAACTAAAATACCTCAGGGCCTCAACAGCGGTGAGGAATTGGCTGTACATTTTGTAAATTAATGTAAATAACTGTAAATGACTGATACCTAGCAGAGAATTTGTAATTATCATTTTCTTTGACATGATGCAATAATATGAATATCAAGGCCATTTAACCTCTTACCTTCAGATAGCCTCCGCTTGGGATAAAAACTATCTTATTTTTTTTTTTTTTTTTTTATTGACAATTTTGTTGTAAATCAGTTTGTGGTGGCCAGAAACTGTTTGATAGATACTTTTAATTCTTTTTGTGAAAGCTTCCCAGCATCATGATTGTTTGGTCACACAATACAACCCCTTTCTTTTTTATCTTTTTTGGGGGGGGGGTTCCGTATTGTGGTTTTTCTCTTAGCTCACGAGGTTGAGTTAGGATGAGCATTTTTCAATTGATTATATGCTTTATGAGGTTAAAACTGTCGTATAGGAATGAGACGGTGGTCAGCCCATTTAGGGCAGAATTGTGGCACAAAAAACATTTATATTGCCTTTGTTATTTTGATGTCAAACTAGAACAAAGGACTATTTGAAAGTGGGCCCATACAGGGCATGATTTTCATTAATTATTCAATTAATTTTCTGTTTATTTGTATATATTTGTACATATACACAGTTGATGAAATGCATTTAATGACCTAAAAACCTGCATAATGATTTCCAATGCATGTTCTAAGATGGCCGCAATGTTTTCCAAGTCCATCTGCCTTGTCATTCATCTGTTACCTCGATCCAAACAACCAATGAATGCTTTGACATTGATTTAAATAATGTTGTCTTGGGCTGCCGTGTGAAATTGACACAGGCAGTCGCCGAAACGCGTCTTTTGTGTTTGTAGCCCAATAAAACCGGGTAATCAGTTTCCTGCGAGTGCTGTACCTTTTGTACTCTGCAGCAGCTATCTATCACCCCACAAGAGCGTGGGGTGCACCGCCGCATAGCAAGCGGCTCCGCAGCTGTTCTGATGGATAGCGCGGCGGAACAAACTGGTGAGAGGCTGAATGGGGGAAGGTGTTGGCGGTGGGCCCGTGATGAATGAACTTTATTTTGCTCAGGAATTCTGCCAGCTCACTTGGGCGTTATTTGGACTTCCAATCCCAGGATTCTTTGCGTAGATACTCACCTGAGTTTGATGCATGATTAATTGGTGTATATTGGAGAGTCATGTGGTGTCATTTTTGCGCAGCAGCATTGACCTCTAAGGAACGGCAGAGCCCGAAACATGTCAGGTCGCTGCAGGCATGGGGCATGCCTGCGACCTTCCCTGACCATATGGTTGCCGATTGGGAGTGCACCTCGCTCCTGTGGGGCAACTTGTGGACTTGTATATAATTTCAAACACTCTCTACTAACCTCCTAATGAAGTTAGAGAGCAAGGCACACAATAACAGTTATTAAATGACCGTAAATAGCACATTAGACCCCAGGGGGAGACCATACCATATATTAAGAAAGTGGTATAAGAACTACGACTTGACTAGACACAGTGCCTAGAGCACGTAGATGCGCTGGGACCCCCAAGGATCCACCCTTTGGTAGTGAAACAGGGGAACCACGTTTGACTTTTGTAGTGTGAGAACACAGCCGCAAGCACCCTTCCAAATCAATGGGAAAGTCACGGTTGGAATTTTAATGAATAAGGACACTTAGGAGAGGACTTTGAGCAAACCCTTTCAGACTTTGAGGGTTCTAGGGCCAGCACCCATGGGAGCTCCAGAGTACTCTAGTTACCTCTCTCAGGGCAGCCGGGTTCATAGGTGTCGGCAATCGTCGTTGATTTCAATAGCGATCTGCTGCAAAGTGCTGCTGTTGTGGAAAGAAGTGTCCGGGGTGATCCAAGCCTGGATCGAAGATGTGAAGAACCTAAAATCAGAGGGGACAGAGCCCGGGTCACTTGCCAGTGACCAGGGGAACGATAGATGAATGCCCACCGATGTCGGTTGTTTTGGGTGCAAAGAGGTGAAGCTTGACTGTTCATCCACGAGGACCAGGAGGCGTTGACGACTACCACAGGCGAGCTGTCCCACGAAGGATGTAGAGCTAGGAGGGGGGGGGGGGGGGGGGGGTAGTTTCCGTATTGGAGACCAACAAGCCTTGGCAACGGCAACCTACGCATTGAGAGAAAAATGGCTTCGGTGTGGACCAGCAAGGTCCTGTGGACTTCCCAAGCGATGGAGAATCAGGGCACGTCTGAAGCAACCAGGAAAGCCCGCTGAAAGTTAAAGTACCCTTCTCAGGAACCCACAAGTCAACCGGTAAGGGATCGCGAAGGGACCTCTAGTGGAATCACTCCATACCAGCCCACGGGTCACTTGAGGAGTGTAGGCCAGCAATCTTTGGTAGAATCACTGCTCGGTGTCTGGACTACATGTAGCCCAAAGCACAGCCTCCGGGATAGCCAAGAAGCATATGCTGCTGCAAATGTGCACTGTGTCCAGGGGTTCGGGTTGCACGGTCCCCACGAGGTCTTTGGATCTCCGAGTTGCTGAGAGCACGAATCTGCCTCGGGGAAGCTTGGAAACCCACCTCCTGTGTTGCAAAATCACCGGTGTCCTTCGGGAGCAGCGTCGATGCAAACCAGACAGATGCGTCTTTAGTGCCTGCCTTGTAGGGGAGTAACTCCTTAACTCCAAGGGAGATTCTTCGGTCATCCAACGTCATGTAGACATTAGAAGTTCTGGGGTTCTGTAGCAGAGTTTCGTCCAGGTAAATCTAAAGTCCTGTAGTCAGGGTTACTACTTTATACCCAAGGAAGGGGTGGGACAAACTCTGGGGACCCACCTATGGGAGGGTCAGGACAGAGGGGTGGCTACACCCATGTCCTCTGTCCAGTTTTGCGCCAGAGCAGGGGCTAACTGCCCCTGCAACGGGTTTGAGCTGGCCTATGCACAGGGACACCAAATGTGCCCCCTGTGCAGACAACAAAGCACTCTTGGAGTGCACCCACCCAGCCCCAATACACTAAAACCTGTCTGGGAGGTGGTTACACCTCCCTGTGACAGGAAACCTATTGACCAGGCCTCCCCTGCAGGAGTTTCGTCCAGCAGCAAGAGGGCAGACTCGTGTCTGTGGCTGGCAGCATCCATTTTGTGCTGCCAGTGTCTGTTACGCTGGTACTGGGTTTACTGGTGGTGCCATATTTCTCCCTCTAGTAGGGTGGAATCATATCCCCCACACCAGTTACTGGTGTTTGACACCAAACACGCCATGTTTCCATGCATCCATACGAAAGTTCACATTTACCGCGAGGTTATAATGCACTTAAGAGTGTATGGTTTGGCTGCATCACAAACAACCCCGGAATGAAGGTTCCGAAAGCTGCAGAGGGGCTCTGCTCATGCATGGGCACCCTCTCACATGAAACCCAGCACCCTGCCTTCAGGTTGATAAGGCCTGCCATAAGGGTGACTGATAGGTTTACATGTGCAGTGATATGGATCGATATAGGGAACCTATATCTAAGTAAGGGGTGCATGCACCACCTTACCCAGGCTGCAGTAGCAGACCTGTTGTGTCATTTTGAATGGCCTCCCAGTTGTGGCATAATACATGCTGCAGCCCCTGGGAGGCCTCTGGGGTACGTATGCCCTGAGTATATACCATATACTAGGGACTTATAAGGGTATCCCAGAATCCAATCTGGAGTGTACCTAAAGTACATGGAATCCATTTAGAGAGGAAGTAGCTAGGCTGGGGCCCTGGATTGCAGGGCCCCGGCCAGACTAAAGTCGATAAACAGTGAAACATCAGCAAAAAGTAGTGGTAACTATAAGAAGCAGATCCTACTCTCCTACAGCTACTAGCTACGCTGAGTCTTGCTGTTGAGAACGTCTTAACCTATTGGCTGATAGAGGTTGGTGGAAGACGGCCAATGGTAAAGAGGCAGACCCAAAGCCTGCCCTGTATGCGCTAATCCGAGCAGTCTGATCGACAGCAGCGTTGTCAAACCCAACCGAAGGGATAGGAAGTGGTTTTTTAAAGCCAGGAACCTTGTTAAGTCAGTGGGCATCTTGTCCTGCGCCGTTTGGTTTTGCTGCCTACATACGCCAAGAGCAGGCACTTGGGAAAGCCCAGCATCCTCCCTGCGTTTTGTTTCTTCATACCTGGCCTGAGCCTTTGGCTTCAGTTTAAACCTTCTGTGCCCCTTCCCCCATCTGCAGCTGGTCACCCCGCACACCTGTTCCTTCACTTATTCAGTGTCCCTTACATCTCTGCCCTGTGTTCAGAGGGTGCTGACACGCCACGTGTGCCTTGAGGGCCATGGATGGATATTTTGGTGGTTGACCCGGGGAGGTGACGCGACACGTGTCGGTCGAAGGTGGCAGCTGTGGGCCTTCAGATGGGCAGTGACAGGTTTTTGACCCCTCACCATAGGGCTGTGGGTCTGTTTGTATACAGACTGTGACTGGTCAGATCTGTCCGTTTGCCACCAGACAGACGTAGGTTGTTGGCAGGGTGTTGCCAGAGTAAATGCATGGAATGCGTACAGTATGGCGCCCTCAAGACTTGTCTGTACATCTGTGTACAGGGGATGCATGCAGTGTGAGCACTGTCGGTCTGTCTATGGCTTGCTTCAGGTGTCTGAGACCTGCGTCTAAAGCATGGAATCTTTTATCTGTGTACGGTGTGTCTGTCTGTCTTTACACTGTATGCCATGTACATTGAATCTATGCGCTTGCCTTTCTGGCTCTAGTCTCTCTACTCGGGACAGCTGTGGGACAAGCTACATTAAAGCACAAAAGGAAGTACCACGTATACTCCATTAGTAAAGAGCCGCCCGTCTCCCTCCAGAGGAGTGCTAAGCGCCCGAATAGCGGGAGGTGTCGGCGCTACATGTATTCAAAATGAGCTGGTTCGGTCCTTTTTCGGCTGTTTGCTTTTACCGGACCGGGCCGCGGCCCTCCGTGTCCCGGAGCCCCGTCTGTTTGTTTGGGGTGAAAGGCGCTGTGGGTGGGTTCTTAAGGGATTGTCGGCGGTGGTCGCCTTAGCGCCGCGAGGCTCGGATCTCAATACATGTACGGGTCGCGCTGGTGGTTGTGGGGGGGAGGGAGGGGGAGCGGGGGTTTAGGGGGGGCGTTAGGGAGGTGGGGTGCGTTAGGGAGTGAGGGGGGCTCGTGGTTAATATTGGAAGGTCTGCTGAACACCCCCAGACTTGTGTTAATCGGAGCCCTCCCCGCGTTTTCTTTTCCATGATACTAACCCCACCTGTCCTGTCTTGTCCCCCCCCGCCCCCCCACACCTGTCCTGTCCTGCCCCCTCGCTGTTGCCACCCCTCGGTATAGCGCTGCGAAGGAGTCTGTTTTAGATCTCGTTTAGGGACCCCTTTAGCTGTTCTCTCGCTGCTTCTTGTGTTCAAAAACATGTTACCATTCCGACGGATGCGGGTGGAGCGGCCGTGTTTTTTGGGGACATTGGGGTCCATTTCTTTGCACAGGGTCCTGGCTTCCTTTGTCTGCTAAAGTGTTAATATTACTTAATTTGTTGAGCAGTCGTAGCCCCCCGTGTAGCCTTTGTGGGCCCCTTGGGGTCCCCAGACCACTGATGTAAGTTGTGCTGGGATTTTGATAAAGCGCTCCGAAGCCTCTTTGGTGTAGCTGCTGTATCTTCCACTCTTAACTAAGGGATGTTGGCGCAAATAGGGCATGAATACATACAACCGTTGTTTTATTCTAGTCAAAGGAGTACTAAGGGTGTAGATTGCAGTTTAAAGTGACTTAAGGGTGTGCAAGTGAACCATAAAGTGCGAGAAGGCGTGTAGTGCATCAGTAATATGTACTGGAGGGTAGCGCATACAACCAGGCTTTCGTTCTATTGCTATTTTATGGCGCCTTCCATGCCCCTTGCGAGGCAGTGCTTTCTGAGTGGGCAGACTGCGTTCTCTATGTAGTGCCTAGTGCCCTTGGTGAGGTTCCTAGGCGCTCTGATATGCATCTGGTTCCTGGCCGCCCTTTACATCATGGTGTGAATGACCTGGTGGAAGTGTTATGTGCCTAATATCACACTGCGCCAGGGCTGCAGCGGAGAGCGTGGGGGCCTGGTGTTGCACGCGCAGGTACTCTCCTCCTTTAGCGTTACCAATATCTAACGGATACCCTCCCGACATCCACAGACCCCATCCGTAGGGGGCGCTGTGTCACTGGGGCATTTGCAATGGTGGCAACGGAGGGACTACCCAGTGCTCCTCCCTCCCACCTCCCCTCTATATGGCGGCCGCTGGTGCGCCTTAGGCAGGCCTGTTGGCGCCCAGCGCCAGACCCCTGGTCCCCTCGGATGCCACACGGACCGCTGCCACTACGCCGCAAGCACCCTCCACACACAACACCGGACGACTGCACGCCTGCTTTATGGCCACCCCGAGGCACACCAAAGGACCCTTCTCCTGCCGGAGCTGCAGCTTCACCAGCCTCCGTGCCAACAAACCGCCCACCGCGACAGAACGCAACCACCTCAGATGCATACTACTGATCACCCGCTCCGCACGCAAACACGCCATCGAACTCTGGGACCTACTCGACACATCCTCCCCAGACGTCGCCTTCCTGACAGAGACCTGGATGAACGCCCCCTCGGCACCTGACATCGCCATAGCCATCCCGGACGGCTACAAGATCACCCGCAGAGACCGCACCAACTGAGTAGGAGGTGGAATCGCCATCATCCACAAGAACACCCTCAGGGTCTCGAGTAGCTCCGACACCCTCAGCACTGCCGTACACCTGCACTCTGATCCCAACACCACCCTCAGAGGAACTCTAGTCTACAGACCCCCCGGACCCCGGCCTCAGTTCAGCGGCTCCATTGCTGACTTCATCAGCACGGACGCCCTCGCCTCCACAGACTACATCCTCCTCAGAGACCTGAACTTCCACCTCGAGAACAACGACACCAACTCCACCACCCTGATCGCCAACCTCTGACTCAGACAGCTCGTCATAACACCCACCCACACCACCGGCCACACGCTTGAACTCCTCTTTGCCGCAAGCTCCCACGTCCCCTTCAGCCACACCACCGAACTCCACTGACCATCGCTGCATCCACTTCACCTTCCAGAAACGCACCACTGTACCCAACCGATCCCCCGCCGCAGCTGGAGCAAAATCACTGAAGACCAGCTAAACACCGCCCGAAGCCCACCCACCGACCCAGACACCGCCGCCAGCAACCTCAGGCTTTGGATCGACGGCTGCGCCAACACCCTCGCCCGATCAATAAACCCTCCAACAGACACACTAACAAGAATGCCAGCTGGTTTACCGCGAACCTCCAAGCAAACATGCTGAAAACTAGAGAAGAAATGGCACAGCGAACAGACACCGGAGAGCTACACAGCCCACAAGAACGCCATCTGCAGACACAATCACCTCATCAGATCCGCCAAAAGGGCCTCCTTCAAGGACCGCCTCGACGACAACGCACACAACAGCAAAGAACTCTTCAACATCATGAAGGAACTCTCCAACCCCAGCTCCAACACCAACGACATCCCACCATTGCAAGACCTGTGCGACTCCCTTGCCACCTTCTTCCATTGCAAGATCGCAGACATCCACGACAGCTTCAACAACCTGACCGCCTCAACAGCCACCCACACCTCCGACCCCACGGCCACCACCCACTTCGATCCCCTGCTCACCTGGACCATCATAAACGACGACACCGTCAAAATCATGAACACCATCCACTCCGGCTCTCCATCAGACCCATTCCCACACCACATCTTCAACAAAGCTAGCGCCACCATCGCACCCCATCTCCTCTGCAAGGCCATCAACATCTCCTTCGAGACATCGACCTTCCCGGAGAGCTGGAAGCACGCAGAGATCAACGCCTTACTCAAGAAACCCAAGGCGGCTCCGAGGGACCTCAAGAACTTCCGGCCCATCTCCATGCTCCCGTTCCCGGCGAAGGTCATCGAGAAAACCGTCAACAAGCAGCTGACTCGCTGTCCGCTGTCTCGAGGACAACAACATCCTGGACCCGTCCTAGTCTGGGTTCCGCAGCAACCATAGTACCGAAACTGTCCTCGCCGCCACCGAAGACATCAGGGCCCTGCTGGACAACAGCAAAACCACTGCCCTCATCCTACGCACACACCTCCACAACGCAGGGATCCGAGACAAGGCTCTGGAATGGACCACCTCCTTTCTCTCCGGTAGAACCCAGAGCGTCTGCCTCCCCCCCCCCCCCCCCCCCTTTCTGTCCCGAAGCCTCCAAGATCTGTGGCGTACCCAAAGGATCATCCCTCAGCCCGACATTGTTCAGCTTCTACATGGCACCACGCGCCCGCGTCGCAGACTACACTACCTCAACATCATCTCGTATGCCGATGACACCCAGCTGATCCTCTTTCTCACCAAGCACCTCCTCACCGCCAAAACCAGCCTCCACGTAGGAATGAAAGCCATTGCCGAGTGGCTGAAGAACAGCTGTCTGAAGCTGAACTCGGACAAGACGGAGGTCCTCATCCTTTGCTCCACCCACTCAGCCTGGGACGACTCCTGGTGGCCGACAGCACTGGGAGCAGCACCGACACCCACCGACCACTCATGCAACCTGGGATTTACCCTCGACTCTACACTCTCCATGGCCAAGCAAGTCAACGCCAACTCGCCTCCTGCTTCAACACCCTCCACATGCTCCAACATCTACAGGTGGATCCCCACCGAAACAAGAAAAACGGTCACCCAGGCCGTCGTCAGCAGCAGGTTGGACTACGGAAACGCCCTCTACGCAGGAACCTAGACCAAACTCCTGAAATGACTACAACGCATGCAGAACGCCTCTGCACGCCTGATCCTCGACATCCCTCGCCACAGCCACATCACACCCCACCTGAGACCTGCGCTGGCTCCCCGTCAACAAGATCACCTTCAAGCTCCTCACCCACGCACACAAGGCACTCCATGACACCGGACCAGCGTACCTCAGACGACTCCCTTTCTACACCACACCCCGAACCGCCAGCTCTGCTCCACCGACCTCGCACCGTCCCTCCCCCCCAGCCCCCCCTGGCACCCGTAGAGCAACCACCGGCAGCAGATTGTTCTCCCACCTCTCCGCCAAGACCTGGAACTCCCTCTCCATCC
Organism: Triturus cristatus; assembly: GCF_964204655.1. NCBI lineage: Eukaryota > Metazoa > Chordata > Amphibia > Caudata > Salamandridae > Triturus > Triturus cristatus. Next base: position 29,723,886 of record NC_140585.1, on the reverse strand, counting down.
TCTTACGGAAGACCCAGGACCTACTAACCTTCAGGAGGCTACTCAAGACCTGGCTATTCTAGCAGTAGCAGCGCCCCCCCCCCCCACCCTCCCCCCAGCGCCTTGAGACCCTCATGGGTGAGTAGTGCGCTTTACAAATGTTCTGATTGATAGATTGAGGTGTTGGGTCACTCCTTGGGTCACCCCTCGGTGGCTGAGCGGTGCTGGTGTAATGGGGCTCCTGAGTAGATGGTCTGTGCAGAGTAGAAACCTAGAAGGGCCTGCGCTCGCGGTCTTCAGCGTGACCGCCCCCCCCCCCCCCAGCCTTTTACATCCTCAGTGAAGCCATTTACACCCCCTCGTTTCTTTCTTGTTCTATACTCGCCCCTCTGCGTTGGTAATGTGCTGTACACGCCTACTTGTGATGTCCGGGTGGGCGTGAGCCCTCTGACACTCATGCACTCTCCATATCCCTGTGATATCAACAGTTGATTTGGCCTCAGAGTTGCAGCTAGATTTTAAAAAGCCAAACGTGTTTTGTAAAGTGTGCGTGTGTGGCAGGGCGGGGATAGTGTCCCACGCACTCTCATTCCACACTTGGGTTGAGGAGTGGCTGGGAGGGTCGGGTGTAGATTCACAGCAGGAAGTGCCAGGGGCGTCGTTGGTCATTGTCTGCTGCCGGCCCCTCCCCCATCTGCGGATTTGGTTTCAGGGAGGATGTACAGAGGCAGGGGGGCATCTCTTGTACACAGGAGAAGCCTAGTCTGTCCATCACCAGTTCTGTCCGGTTCACACAGTCCACAGTGTTGGCTCCGGCTCTGTCCCGCTCCATCATTGGCCCTCATCGACCAGCTTGCTTCAGCCATTGGAAAGAGGCTCTGTCAATCGTGTCTTTAGTCCAGGGGAGCATTTCTCTTGTCTAATGCTATTGGCTGTTTGGGTGTATCCTTGATCCAGTGCTTGCATTGAACCCGCCCGAGGGACTACTTTACAGCTTTAATCCTCACTGTCCGGCCCTTCTGGCCCCATCCTGTGTTGCTGCAAGTATTGGCACCTTAAACTCGGGCCTATTGGTTTTGACAATGTTTGTGTTCTTTAATTGGCTACGGGTTCACTCCAGAAACCAGACCCAGATGGGAGGCTCCAAGGTAATATGGGGCACCGTAGACGCGCCGCTGTGGGTGTGGAGGGCGGGAAGTTAGCGCAGGTCAGCGTTAAGTTCAGCTGTATTTTTGCTTTTTTGTTTGTGAAAAGTCGCTGGTAATTCGAAAAAGCCAGGTTGGTTTGTAATTGATCGTCTGCACAGCTAGTTTGAGCCTCTTATGAGAGCCTTTCACGCTTCCCAACTCCTTGGCAATGGCCACGTGCTCAAATGTCACTTGAATATTTCTTAAATTAATCTAAACCTGTGGGCATGCTTTGTATTTCTTCTTCATCACCGCTGCCCAGAGAGGTTGTACGTTACTTTTGGGGTCTGCGTTGCAGCAGTGACTCTGCGTGTTGTTGGCTGTTAATGACCGCAGCCTATAGGTCCCTCAAATGGATCTCTCCCGTAGATTGCACCGTATGGACCACTGGCGCACTGTAGACCGCTCCCGGCAAGGTTGGGTCCATAGATTGCTATAGGTTACCCCCAGATGAACCGGTGCTGACCTAGTTTGAAGATTCAATCCTTTAAGATGCAATCAACCATGGTTATCTGCTTAGCCAGAACACGATCATGTGAACCTCTTCCCACATCATTGGTCAGTTCCTGTGTCTTGTTTATTGGAACGGACATTTACTTGCAGCTCAAGCCGCCCCAGATGACTTTGTGCCGAAAGTGGAAATTGTGATTGTTCGCACTTTTCACCAGTTAAGTTACTGCGGATGTTTACTCTCCAAGGAGTGCTTGCTACACAGGACTCACTTTAACACACCCGGTTACTTGACCACCCGCTTCAAGCTGACTGCGACTTACGACCTCTAGATGATGTGGCCTTGGTTCCAACCCACTAGATGATGTGGCCTTGGTTCTCCCCCCCCCCCCCCCCCCCCCCTTCGGACGCTTCTAAGAACCTCCTTGCTAACATCAGGCTCCTTAAAATGGCACTGCTCCCGGTACAGACCGCAACCAAACCCTGTGCTGGGCGGGTCACATACTGCTCTTCCATGTAATGTCGGGTAGGTGGATCGTCCCGGTTGGGAGTAGACTGCTCCAAGATACTGCTCTTCCATCCAACATCTGGTAGGGGGCTCGTCATGGTTGGGAGTAGACCGCTCCAACACACTGCTCTTCATTGTAACATCCGGTAGGTGTATCCTCGTGGTTGAGAGTACATGGCTCTTCCATGTAGCATCGGGTAGGTGGATTCTCGTGGTAGACTGCTCTTCCATGTTACATCGAAGGTAGATCCTCACAGTTGAGAGTAGTCTGCTCCAAGAAACTGCTGTTCCATATAGCATTGGGAAGGTAAATACTTGTGGTTGGGAGTAGACTGCTCTTCCATGTAACATCTGGTAGGTGAATCCTCACAGTTGGGAGTAGACTGCTCTTCTATGTAACGTCGGGTAGGTGGATTCTCGTGTTTGGGAGTAGACTGCTCCAAGACGCTGCTCTTCCATGTTACATCGTAGGTGGATCCTTGTGGTTGGGAGTAGACGGCTCCAAGACGCTGCTCTTCCATGTAACATTGGGAAGGTAAATACTCGTGGTTGGGAGCAGACTGCTCTTCCATGTAACATCGGGTAGGGGGCTCGTCATGGTTGGGAGTAGACCGCTCCAAGACGCTGCTCTTCCATGTAACATCGGGTAGGGGGCTCGTCATGGTTGGGAGTAGACCGCTCCAAGACGCTGCTCTTCCATGTAACATCGGGTAGGGGGCTCGTCATGGTTGGGAGTAGACTGCTCCAAGATGCTGCTCTTCCAGGTTACATCGTAGGTGGATTCTCGTGTTTGGGAGTAGACTGCTCCAAGACGCTGCTCTTCCATGTTACATCGTAGGTGGATCCTTGTGGTTGGGAGCAGACTGCTCCAAGACTCTGCTCTTCCATGTAACATTGGGAAGGTAAATACTCGTGGTTGGGAGCAGACTGCTCTTCCATGTAACATCGGGTAGGGGGCTCGTCATGGTTGGGAGTAGACCGCTCCAAGACGCTGCTCTTCCATGTAACATCGGGTAGGGGGCTCGTCATGGTTGGGAGTAGACCGCTCCAAGACGCTGCTCTTCCATGTAACATCGGGTAGGGGGCTCGTCATGGTTGGGAGTAGACTGCTCCAAGATGCTGCTCTTCCAGGTTACATCGTAGGTGGATTCTCGTGTTTGGGAGTAGACTGCTCCAAGACGCTGCTCTTCCATGTTACATCGTAGGTGGATCCTTGTGGTTGGGAGCAGACTGCTCCAAGACTCTGCTCTTCCATGTAACATTGGGAAGGTAAATACTCGTGGTTGGGAGCAGACTGCTCTTCCATGTAACATCGGGTAGGGGGCTCGTCATGGTTGGGAGTAGACCGCTCCAAGACACTGCTCTTCCATGTAACTTCTAGGAAGTGGATCCTGGTGAGTGGACCCCTGCAAGTCCTCCCTCCCGCCGTTCTTGCATGCAGTTCTTTATCTGTATATTGCTTATACGCCGTCAGAAAATAACGTGTCTTCCTTCGATGACTCAATTGTATCTACCATATAGGTGTTTTCTTTTCATTTTCGGGTCTATATCTTGTTAATCCCCACCTTTCGTTGCTTTTCTACTGGGATTCTTTAAGCATTTCTCTTTTTCACATGGAATGTGTTAATATTTCTTCACTGTGTGCAGCGACGTACACTGGCCGTGCCCTGGTACTGCGTGGTCTCACTCACACCCACACCCTTCTCCACATGGAATACCCCTTTCTGTTCCACATGCTTCCCAGTGCTGCTCTCCAGCTGTGAGATACCTACAGGCATTCAGCCCTTGGTGGGAAGCAAACCCTCTACCAGCAAGAATAAGAGTCGAAAGCCTGTAAACTTGGGCATTGTAGCATCTTCGCCCAGTCGGGGTGCCCGGCAATGACCACGCCACACATGGAGCTTGGTATCACATGTCTTTATTCGTCTGCGTCTAACTGCAAACCCAACCTTCTAAGGCAGCCGTCACTGCAGTACACTCTAGCCTTTACGTCCTAGCTCTACGGAGGTCAGCGGGAGCCGAAAGGGTTCCGTCACTTAACTCGCAAACTAGTACAGGAATGGGGTCTTTATAAACCAGCATTGGCATAGCCAATAGGTCTCGCCTTTGGGGACCTTATAAGTGTTTAGCCATGCAACAGTTGCGTAACTAAATACTTATAAGGTCCCAAAAGCGAGACCTATTGGCTATGCCGTGCGGCCGCGAAAGTGAAAATTATCGCGGTAACGCGCGGCGCGCGCGCCCGAGCACATGCACTGTAGCTCTAGGCTGGCCTGGTAGCACTTTTTGGAGCCCTCTCAATAAGTCTCGCCAGACCAGCGCATGCGCTGGGTCAGGCGAGACCTAAAAAACCTCCTGCTGACTGGTCTGTTGCCGCCAATCAAAGAGGGTGGAGCCACCAATCTGTTACAGGGGCTACAGGTGGACGCCTCTATAGTGGTACTTTTGTAATCCTCTTTTTGAATGCATAAAAAAGGGCTTGCTTCTGTTACATGAGGTGACTGTTCTGTATAATTGCATGGACTTCGGACTGATGCCGACACCCTGCGCCTGCTGCTGCTCTTGGGGTCCAAGGCCGCCCAGCTGGGAGCAGCAGACACATTGGCCCTCTACTCAGTTACTCCAGTGTTAATCCACAAGCGTTCCTTTCAGGAGGGATTGGATGTAGTTTCGCCTCGTTTAATATCGTGCCAGCGATAAAGGCTTTTTGTCATGTTGGTGTGTGTGGGAACGTTCAGTCCGATCCCTTAGGGCTGGTCTGTTTACTAGAACATTTATGAAAAAGGCAGCAGGCCTGCCGGACTCATTGTGAGGAACAGAGGTTGAAGCCAGTAGGATGGTTGCTACTCTGTTAAAGCTTGTAGGGATTTTGTTACATGGAATGTCATAGATTACTATAGTGGGCAAGAGTGTTTGCGTTGGTGGTCCCTTCCGACAAACCATTGGGGTAGAGGATGTGCTGATCCGTTTTAGGCCCGACGAAGATGGGTTTGCACCATTTTGCCAACTGACATTTTGCACACAACTGAAATGTTACGCATATTCTGAGTCTTTTTAGACAACAGTTCAAGCCGTCCTGCAGGACCTACAAAGTAATCTAGGCAATGGGCAGTGAAAAGAAATCGTTAGGAAAAACGCATACATAGAGGGTCTTTGAGCCATTGGTCTGCTGAAGGGTCGTTCATGTTTTGCGTCCGCCCAAGATCGCATATTCTGTTGGTCATTGGGTGAGTCCACTACAGCCATTGGCTCCGCTGCCCAGGGAGTCACAGCGCTGACCTTGTGATCCAACCTCAACTGTGACCAAGCGTCACACATCAATAAGACAACCTAAACAGCGACTAAAAAAACTCCAAATGAATGTGGAGTAATGAGGCTATCGCCTCGGTATCCAAAAACTCACCACTGTCAGATGGAATCTGACAGGCGAAAACAAGACACACGGACCCTGGGAGTGTTGGCATGTCAGCTTATCACATGCACACATTTGCCTGAAAGAGTATGTTCAGCTGTGTGTGTATGTGTATATACATATATGTGTGTGTGTGTGTATATATATATATATATATATATATATATATATATATATATACCACTTTCAGTTCTTTACTTTTTTTTTTTTAAGAAGGAGACCTCCCAAGATGGTGCCACTGAGCTGCGCATTTCATGTGTGGTTCATAGCATCTAACAAGTCCACTGCTCCTGAAGCAGGCAGCCATCTTGGAATGGTATTGACCATGGAGAATATTTGTTATAATGTTCCAAGAAGGGTTGACTGATGGCAAGCAGGCAGCCATCTTGGAATGGTTTTGTCCATGGTGAGCCATTGTTGTAATGTTCCAAGATGGGTTGACTGACAGGAACTGTGCTCTTGGCAAGAGGACTGAATGGCGCTCACTCGCAGTGAAGCTAGCCAATGGCTGAAGTGGTCTGAGCCACTGCTAGGCTGTAGTGGGCCCAAGAAAAAAGTGAGTGCTGCAACAGACCACTGGACTAAGAGGGCTGGCAGAAACCCCTATAAGTAAATATATTGTAGTAAAATCAAAATATCATGGCTAACACAAACCTTAAGAAAAGGACACACTGTTATTGGTTTTAAGAGTGAATATTTCTGATGTCTCCCCAAATGACACCTCAGTCTCTGACTTTAGGCTCCGCCCACGCCCTCGGTTCTTTTGCATTCCAGGGCGAGAGTGGGGCCCTCTATCTGCCCCAGCTGGGGCAGCTCACCTGCCCGGGTGGGCGGAGCTGGAGGTATCCCATTGGTTGGGGTGGTTCTTGCTAGGAGTCTCTGCAGCAGACACTCGGGGGATGTGGCCTCACCGCAGCCTCACCACAGACTCGCCACTTCCTCAAGTAGAGGCCGGAAGGAGGCGACGAGCTGAGATCTGTGCAACCACAAGGGCCCTGGTGCAAGGGGGTAGGGGTGTGAGGAGCTCGGGCAGGTGGCGGGGGCCTAAGACGGGCAGCGACAGGTGGAGCTCAGGGGAATAAAGGCTGCCCCCCCTCCCCCCAGTAACTGATGGGGAGGCTGTCTCTGGAACCACTTTAAAGTCCTAGCGCTGCGAATTGATGTCTGATGAGAACTGCTGTCTCACGCTAGTTAGGAGTCCATGCGCAGTGAGTGGGTCTGATGCGGGGGGAGGGGGGGCTGCGAGTGGTGTCTGACGATGCTAGGCGTCCCTACGCACAGGTATAAAGTGCGGGGGGGGGCCTGTGAGTGGTGTCTGACGGTGCTAGGCGTCCCTACGCACAGGTATAAAGAGCGGGGGGGGGGGGGGGGGCTGTGAGTGGTGTCCCCAGCTCGAGGGGCTGAGTGGTGTCTGACGGTGCTGGGGGCTGTGGCTGGATTTTGACGGTGCTGGGGGTCCCTTCGCACAGGTCCTCGCTCTGTGGGTGCTTCTGTAGGGGCGGTGAGTGGTGCCTGCTTCTGTAGGGGCGGTGAGTGGTGTCTGCTGCTGTATGGGCAGTGAGTGGTGCCCGCTGCTGTAGGGGAGTGAGTGGTGTCTGACGGTGCGAGGGGTCCACTTGGCCATGTCTGCGCTCTGTGGGTGCTGCAGGGAGTGTCCCCCGCCCTGAGACACTCCCTCTGCATGGAGTTCAGTTCGCTGGATTCCTGCCTGCTGGGCACATGGTTGGCAGGCTGTGAGCGCTGACTGCAAACAGTGAAGTGTGTGTGTGTGTGTGTGTGTGTGTGTGTGTGTGTCGAGCCCCACGAACGCAACACACAGGCCTTTGTTCACTTTGAAAGCATCTGAAATTCAGCGTTCACAAAACATCGCTGTGCTTTGCGGTATTGGGGGGGGGGGGGGGGGGGGGCGCGCAACAGGACTTGTATCTTGTGCACGATGGGGGGCCTGGTCATCGAGCACAGAACTGGAACATTCCCTGGGTATGAGCACACTGGCCGCCCCCGGACTCGAGGCGCTTGTTTATCTGGTGTTATCGGGAGGATGTTCCGACAGTGAGTCACCACTGAAGCCCTAATGTGTGCTCGGAATAGGATTACCGTCCCTAGCACATTATTCAACACCACAATAGCACTTGAGCCGTACCCGATATCAGCGAAGTCTGGAATGCGCTCACAAGAAGCCTTTCAGGTTTCACTGAACCTGTGGAGCCCGGATATTTGTGTACCTGAAAGTACTATTGATGAGCCCTGAAGAAGTCCTATAAAACGACGAAGCGCGTCGGCTACCCTGTGAAGAAAATAAGATTAAAGGATAAAGGAACGGCTGAAAAAAATCTCATTCTGTGAAGTTGTTTTGCTATTACTGTGTGCTGTTCAAATTCTTTCTGTAATTGTTGATGTGATTTTTTTCACTCAAACTACCAGGTCTTGTTTCTTTTGATCTTGCACCACATGATGATCTCACGAGACCTAAATAAGTGCGGTAATATATCCAAGACCTCTATTGTAAATCGTTTGATATCCACTATTACTCAAGCAGTCCCGGTCACGATACAGGTGTCTGGTACCCTCCGACCGTCTCCCATGAAACGAGGCTGATCTCCCCAATTTACTCCGAGCCTTCGTCGCGATACATGTGCCTGATATCGCTGGACTGTCGCCCATAGATGAGGGGTGATGCGTGCCTTGAGATACAGGTGCCTGAAAACCCTTGGGCCGTCTTCTAGGGAACAGGTCTGATCTCCTCTATTATCGCACAACCAGCCACTGTCGCGATACAGGGCCCGATATCGTCGTATCTCATCCATGCAATGGGGGTGATCTGTACCATTTTTCTCGGTGTCTCCGTCGCGATAGAGGCTGCTGATCACGGGAACGAAGGCCAGGTGACTTCTTCTGTCGTGACTCCCACTTCCTAATGCCAGTCCGGGCTTTACGACAGGAGTCTGGAAGGAGATCCGAGACCCGCATGAGCCGCCTTGGTCTCCAGCCCCGAGGACGAGGCGCTGACGGGGGCCGAAGTGGGTCGTTGACCCCCGAAGTGGAAAGGATGTGTTCGGTCACTAAAAACCTCTTTGTTAATATCCTGGGATGGAGGGTCGCAGGCTGTGCGTGGAGCCCGTGGGGAGGGGGGATGGGGCGGTGACCTGGCCCACAGGCTCATTACTTGCCCACACCCGGTGCTGACGCATCCACGGATGGATGGATGGATGAATGGACGAATGGACGTACGGGAGTGCTGACCTGCCCCACAGGCCCATTACCCGTTCACACCTGAGGCTGATGCCTCGATGGATGGATTGGAGCGCTGACCCGCCCCACAGGCTCATTACTTGCCCACTCCCGGTGCTGCCGCCTCGATGGATGGATGGATTAATGAATGAATGGATGGGAGTGCTGACCGACCCCAAAGGCCCATTACCCGCCCACACCTGGGGCTGACGCCTGGATGGATGGATGGATGGATGGATGGATGGGAGCGTTGACCCTGCTTCAGGCTCTTTACCCGCCCAATACCGGTGCTGTCACCTCCACTGCTGGATGGATAGATTAATCGATGGATGGGAGCGCTGACTCGCCCCACAGGCTCATTACCCTCCCGGTGCTGCCTCCTCCACGGATGGATGGATGGGTGAATCAAAATTAACTTTAGATATGTATGATTTGCTTTGCGTTTTTTTTTTTTTTTTTTTTTTTTTTTTTAAATGTAGATCTCAAGGGTGAGTGATTTTCTAAGCCCACTCTGACCGCAGAAACCCTACATCACGGAAGACGCTCGCTTCGGTTACCTCAACTTTAAATTGAATTGGGTAACTAATACCAACCACACGATTGATCTGCCTTGAGAAGGCCCTGGCCTGCTGGCCCCTGGGCGAAACACGTGTGGGCTGTTTGTACCTCCCTTCTCTGTGTAAGTGACGTCCACAGCCAGACTTGGGTCATCCCTCACCCTTATAATCTACATAAAGAGCACAAAGCCAACCCTACATATCCATGCCCTGGAAGAGGCGGTATCTGGGTGAGACCACCGCCTTGGCTCGTGCTACAACCCATTGATCCCTGGTAACGCCACTACCTATAACGACATTAAGTTTCGTGTGTTCTCACTGCAGACAGTGTTACCATCTGTGTAAATGTTTTCTGTTGGAAAAAGACAAAAAAATCATCTGTTGATAGCGGGGATACTGGAAACGTGCCTGGCTGCGAGGTCCCTTTTAATGTTTGTATGTGGTGTTTCTATAGCGCCAACCTAGCTAGAAGGCAGCAGGGTTTACTTGGCGCTCACTGGATTTCCTCTGCATTGCTGAACACTCGCAAAAGGATTAATCGAAGCATTGAGGCGGCTCCGGGGCTTCTTGGCAGCCCGGGGCCCCTGTCGCTACACACTCATCCTTTTGTGTGGTGACCCTGGGGCACAGGCGTCTGCCACATGCTGTCGAATGAATGAATGGCAGGAAGTGGGGGGCCTGGTGGGTGAGTGGGCCAGTGAATGTCACACAGGAGCGCCTCTCGTGCCCTGTGGGTGAGAGTGGGCCAGTGAATGGCACACAGGAGCGCCTCTCGCGCCCTGTGGGTGAGTGAGCCAGTGAATGGCACACCGGAGCGCCTCTCGCGCCCTGTGGGTGAGAGTGAGCCAGTGAATGGCACACAGGAGCGCCTCTCGCGCCCTGTGGGTGAGAGTGGGCCAGTGAATGGCACACAGGAGCGCCTCTCGCGCCCTGTGGGTGAGTGCGTGCCAGTGAATGGCACACAGGAGCGCCTCTCGCGCCCTGTGGGTGAGAGTGGGCCAGTGAATGGCACACCGGAGCGCCTCTCGCGCCCTGTGGGTGAGAGTGGGCCAGTGAATGGCAGGCAGTGGAGCCTCTCGCTCCCTGGTGGGTGAGAGTGCGCCAGTGAATGGCACACAGGAGCGTCTCTCGCGCCCTGTGGGTGAGAGTGGGCCAGTGAATGGCACACAGGAGCGCCTCTCACGCCCTGTGAGTGAGAGTGGGCCAGTGAATGGCACACAGGAGCGCCTCTCGTGCCCTGTGGGTGAGAGTGGGTCAGTGAATGGCACACAGGAGCGCCTCTCGTGCCCCGTGGGTGAGAGTGGGCCTGTGAATGTCACACAGGAGCGCCTCTCGCGCCCTGTGGGTGAGAGTGAGCCAGTGAATGGCACACAGGAGCGCCTCTCGCGCCCTGTGGGTGAGTGGGCCAGTGAATGGCAGGCAGTGGAGCGACTCGCGTCCTGTGGGTGAGAGGGGGCCTGTGAATGGCAGGCAGTGGAGCGACTCGCGTCCTGTGGGTGAGAGGGGGCCTGTGAATGGCAGGCAGTGGAGCGACTCTCGCGCCCTGTGGGTGAGAGTGGGCCAGTGAATGGCACACAGGAGCGCCTCTCACGCCCTGTGGGTGAGAGTGGGCCAGTGAATGGCACACAGGAGCGCCTCTCGCGCCCTGTGGGTGAGAGTGGGCCAGTGAATGGCAGGCAGGCAGTGGAGCGCCTCTCGCGCCCTGTGGGTGAGTGGGCCAGTGAATGGCACACAGGAGTGCCTCTCGCACCCTGTGGGTGAGAGTGGGCCAGTGAATGGCACACAGGAGCGCCTCTCGTGCCCTGTGGGTGAGAGTGGGCCAGTGAATGGCACACAGGAGCGCCTCTTGCGCCCTGTGGGTGAGAGTGGGCCAGTGAATGGCAGGCAGGCAGTGGAGCGCCTCTCGCGCCCTGTGGGTGAGAGTGGGCCAGTGAATGGCACACAGGAGTGCCTCTCGCGCCCTGTGGGTGAGAGTGGGCCAGTGAATGGCGGCCAGTGGAACGACTCTGAGGGAGTAGTCGAATGATGGCGGTCAGTGGGCGTCGTCTCACCCTGGGTGGGTGAGTGGTCCAACCAATGGATGCCAGTCAGTGGCAGGTGGGGGGGAAGTTGTCAATCAGTATTTCTAAAGCGCTTCTAATCACCCCTGAGGGTATCCAGGCACGGTTGCTGGGTCAGTCGAGAAGCCAGGTCTGGAGTCTCTTCCTGAAGTCCACCAGTGAGGGGGATGTCCGGCGGGGGAGGCGTTCCAGGACTTGGCGAGGTGGAAGGAACGTGTTGTCTTTGGGGGGGGGGGAAGGGGATGCGGAGCACGGGTCTCTGGATGGCGGTGGTTGATGAATGCTGGCCTTGGGTTGTGGAGGGCATTGTATGTGTCAATTGCTTGAATTGGTATCTTTTCTGGACGGGGTGCCAGGGGAGGTGAGGAGTGATGTGAGTTCACTTGGGCAGGTTGAGGAGGAGTCTGGCTGCTGCCGTCCCATCCATCTTTTACAAACCAACGTTTGCGCTTCCATTTCTATTTTTAGGTCTCGCCTGACCCAGCGCATGCGCTGCTCTGGCGAGACTTATTGAGAGGGCTCCAAAAAGTGCTACCAGGCCAGCCTGGAGCCACAGTGCATGTGCGCGGGCGCGCGAATGCTTTATCGCGATTACTTTCCCGCTTTGCATAGCCAATAGGTCTCGCTTTTGGGACCTTACAAGTATTTAGTTATGCAACTGTTGCATGGCTAAACACTTATAAGGTCCCAAAGGCGAGACCTATTGGCTATGCCAATGCTTGTTTTTATTTCTATCGATCCACCTCGGGTCGTAAAGTAAGGCGCGCACTTGCTCAAGTCCACATATGCATACTAACGTTATTATGCGTGCATACGCCTGCGAAAAGTTTGAATGTATTTTTGGGGCGAGCCTAATAAGCATCTTGCTGATTCTGAACGGCACTGGGATTGTACTGCTTGCTTGACCTGTGTCCCTCCACGACTTAACATTGCTAATGGTGTTTTCACTTCTGTCTCAGGGCGCGTGCGCGCTCCTTCCTATGAGTGTGTAGATCTGCATTACTGGCCTGCGGTACTGAAGACCCTCCCTCCCCCTCTTGATGGCGGTTACACAGAATGTGACATCTGTACTCATGCTTGGTTCTGGATGCCTGCCCAGTACCAGAGGTCTCCTCTGGAGAACTGTTGAGTCTAGAGGCCTCACTGTGAGTACTGTGTGCAGTACTAGAACCCCCTCCTGGAGCCTTGTGTCCAGCGCCCACTGGAGTCCCCCCCCCCCCCCCCCCCCGTGCCTGGAGCCTTGTCCAGTGCCCCTTGGAGTCCCCCCCCTCCCCCCCGCCTGGAGCCTTGTCCAGCGCCCATTGGATACCCCCCCATTGCCTGGAGCCTTGTCCAGCACCTACTGGAGTCCGTCGCCCGCCTGGAGCCTCGTGTCCAGCGCCCATTGGAGCCCCCCCCCCCGCCTGGAGCCTTGTGTCCTGCGCCCATTGGAGTTCCCCCCCCCCCCCCCCATCCTGGAGCCGTGTCCAGCGCCCATTGTAGTCTCTCTTCCCCCCCCCCCCCCCCCACCTGGAGCCTCGTGTCCAGCGCCCATTGGAGGTTCCCCCCCCCCCTGCCTGGAGCTTTGTCCAGCGCCCCTTGGAGTCCCCCCCCCCCTGCCTGGAGCCTTGTGTCAAGCGCCCATTGGATACACCCCTTGCCTGGAGCCTTGTCCAGCACCCACTGGAGTCCGTCGCCCACCTGGAGCCTCGTGTCCAGCACCCATTGGAGTCCCCTGCCCGCCTGGAGCCTCGTGTCCAGTGCCCATTGGAGCCCCTCCCGCCTGGAGCCTTGTGTCCAGCGCCCATTGGATTTCCCCCCCCCCCCCCACCCCCGGCCTGGAGGCTTGTCCAGTGCCCATTGGAGTCTTCCTCTTTCCCCCCCCCCCCCCCCCAACCAACCTGGAGCCTCGTGTCCAGCGTCCATTGAAGGCCCCCATCCCCCTGGAGCCTCATGTCCAGCGCCCATTGGAGCACCCCCCCAGCCTGGAGCCGTGTCTAGCGCCCATTGGAGTCTTCCCCCCCCCCCCCCCCCAACCTGCAGCCTTGTGTTCAGCGCCCGTTGGCGGTCCCCCCCCCCCCTCCCCCCCCGGCCTGGAGCAGTGTCCAGCGCCCATTGGAGTCTCCCCCCCCCCCCCCCCCAGGAGCCTCGTGTCCAGCGCCCGTTGGCGGTCCTCCCCCCCGGCCTGGAGCAGTGTCCAGCGCCCATTGGAGTCTTCCCCCCCCCCCCCCCCCCCACCTGGAGCAGTGTCCAGCGCCCATTGGAGTCTCTCCCCCCCCCCCCCCCCCCTGCCTGGAGCCTTGTGTCCAGCGCCCATTGGATACCCCCCCCCTTGCCTGGAGCCTTGTCCAGCACCCACTGGAGTCCGTCGCCCGCCTGGAGCCTCGTGTCCACTGCCCATTGCAGTACCCCCCCCCCCCCCCGGCCTGGAGCCTTGTCCAGCGCCCATTGGAGCCCCCCCCGGCCTAGAGCCTTGTCCAGCGCCCATTGGAGTCTTCCTCTCCCCCCACATGGAGCCTTGTGTCCAGTGCCCATTGGAGCCCCCCTCCCCCCTGCCTGGAGCCTCGTGTCCAGCGCCCATTGGAGGTCCCCCCCTGCCTGGAGCCTTTTCCAGCGCCCATTGGATACCCCCCCCCCCCTTGCCTGGAGCCTTGTCCAGCACCCACTGGAGTCCGTCGCCCGCCTGGAGCCTCGTGTGTGTCCAGCGCCCATTGAAGTCCCCCGCCCGCCTGGAGGCCTAGTGTAGGCAGGGCTGGGGTCACTAGAGGCCCCCCTGCCAGAGCCGGAGAATGCTGGCTAGAAGGGCAGGATAGAGGTGCTTTGGCAAAGCCATCATCCGAGGTGCCTCTGGGTCCTCGGTGCCTCTGGTGTTGTAAAGAGGAAACTCAAACTTCCTGTCTAGAGGAAGTGATCTCACCCGTCACTTCCTGTGCAATCCGGGACAACACGTCCCACATCGTGTCCTGCAAACATCCTGTGCTCCCGGACAAGGGCTTACAGACCACATCAGAGTCAACAGACTGCACGCCCACTCAACAGTGCCTCTTTCTACAGACCACAGCAGAGTTAACAAACCCATGCCATTAGGCAATGGCAGCCAATCGGTGCTCCCTCTGCCCACAGACCAGAGGAGCCAATCCAGACTGCACACCCACTCAGAGCCTCTGCCTACTGACCACAGCAGAGAGTCCAGAAACTGCACCCAGTCAACAGTTTATTTGCCTACACCAGTGAGTCAACAGACTGCACGCCCACTCAGTAAGGCCTGGTCTGTAGGTAGATGCACTGCTGACCAGGACAGCCAGTCAAAAGACTGCACACTGGCTCAACAGAGCCTGTGCCTACAGACCAGACCTGAGAGTCAACAGAGCTCACCCACGCTCACAAGGCCCTCCACGACACCGGGCCAGCATACCCGAACAGCCGACTCAAATTCCACGCACCCCAGAGGACCCTACGATCAGCCCAGCTCTCCTACGCCGCAGTCCCCTGCACCAGAAAGACCAGATCTGGAGGCTGCTCCTTCTCAGCGGCCAGAACCTGGAACCACCTTCCGCTCCACCTCAGACAGACCAAATCGCTCCCCATCTTCGCAAGAAACCTCAAAACCTGGCTCTTCGACAGACCCTCTCCTTGATAGATTGGAACGTGCGACCCCCACCACCCTCCAGCGCCTTGAGACCCTTACGGGTGAGTAGTCTCGCTTAAACACCTTGATTGAACAGACTGCACGCCCACTCAACAGAGCCTGTGCCTACAGACCAGAGCAGAGAGTCAACAGACTGCACGCCTACTCAACAGAGCCTGTGCCTACAGACCAGAGCAGAGAGTCAACAGACTGCACGCCTACTCAACAGAGCCTGTGCCTACAGACCAGAGCAGAGAGTCAACAGACTGCACGCCTACTCAACAGAGCCTGTGCCTACAGACCAGAGAGTCAACAGACTGCACGCCTACTCAACAGAGCCTGTGCCTACAGACCAGAGCAGAGACTCAACAGAGCCTGTGCCTACAGACCAGAGCAGAGAGTCAACAGACTGCACGCCTACTCAACAGAGCCTGTGCCTACAGACCAGAGCAGAGACTCAACAGAGCCTGTGCCTACAGACCAGAGCAGAGAGTCAACAGACTGCACGCCTACTCAACAGAGCCTGTGCCTACAGACCAGAGCAGAGAGTCAACAGAGCCTGTGCCTACAGACCAGAGCAGAGAGTCAACAGACTGCACACCTACTCAACAGAGCCTGTGCCTACAGACCAGAGAGTCAACCGACTGCACGCCTACTCAACAGAGCCTGTGCCTACAGACCAGAGCAGAGAGTCAACAGACTGCACGCCTACTCAACAGAGCCTGTGCCTACAGACCAGAGCAGAGTCAACAGACTGCACGCCTACTGAACAGAGCCTGTGCCTACAGACCAGAGCAGAGTCAACAGACTTCTCGCCTACTCAACAGAGCCTGTGCCTACAGACCAGAGCAGAGAGTCAACAGACTGCACGCCTACGCAACAGAGCCTGTGCCTACAGACCAGAGTCAACAGACTGCACGCCTACTCAACAGAGCCTGTGCCTACAGAGCAGAGAGTCAACAGAGCCTGTGCCTACAGACCAGAGCAGAGAGTCAACAGAGCCTGTGCCTACAGACCAGAGCAGAGAGTCAACAGACTGCACGCCTACTCAACAGAGCCTGTGCCTACAGACCAGAGTCAACAGACTGCACGCCTACTCAACAGAGCCTGTGCCTACAGAGCAGAGAGTCAACAGAGCCTGTGCCTACAGACCAGAGCAGAGAGTCAACAGAGCCTGTGCCTACAGACCAGAGCAGAGAGTCAACAGACTGCACACCTACTCAACAGAGCCTGTGCCTACAGACCAGAGAGTCAACCGACTGCACGCCTACTCAACAGAGCCTGTGCCTACAGACCAGAGCAGAGAGTCAACAGACTGCACGCCTACTCAACAGAGCCTGTGCCTACAGACCAGAGCAGAGAGTCAACAGAGCCTGTGCCTACAGACCAGAGCAGAGTCAACAGACTGCACGCCTACTGAACAGAGCCTGTGCCTACAGACCAGAGCAGAGTCAACAGACTGCACGCCTACTGAACAGAGCCTGTGCCTACAGACCAGAGCAGTCAACAGACTTCTCGCCTACTCAACAGAGCCTGTGCCTACAGACCAGAGCAGAGTCAACAGACTGCACGCCTACTCAACAGAGCCTGTGCCTACAGACCAGAGCAGAGACTCAACAGAGCCTGTGCCTACAGACCAGAGCAGAGACTCAACAGAGCCTGTGCCTACAGACCAGAGCAGAGACTCAACAGAGCCTGTGCCTACAGACCAGAGCAGAGACTCAACAGAGCCTGTGCCTACAGACCAGAGCAGAGACTCAACAGAGCCTGTGCCTACAGACCAGAGCAGAGACTCAACAGAGCCTGTGCCTACAGACCAGAGCAGAGACTCAACAGAGCCTGTGCCTACAGACCAGAGCAGAGACTCAACAGAGCCTGTGCCTACAGACCAGAGCAGAGACCCAACAGACTGTACGCCTACTCAACAGAGCCTGTGCCTACAGACCAGAGCAGAGAGTCAACAGAGCCTGTGCCTACAGACCAGAGCAGAGAGTCAACCGACTGCACGCCTACTCAACAGAGCCTGTGCCTACAGACCAGAGAGTCAACCGACTGCACGCCTACTCAACAGAGCCTGTGCCTACAGACCAGAGCAGAGAGTCAACAGACTGCACGCCTACTCAACAGAGCCTGTGCCTACAGACCAGAGCAGAGTCAACAGACTGCACGCCTACTGAACAGAGCCTGTGCCTACAGACCAGAGCAGAGAGTCAACAGACTGCACGCCTACGCAACAGAGCCTGTGCCTACAGACCAGAGTCAACAGACTGCACGCCTACTCAACAGAGCCTGTGCCTACAGAGCAGAGAGTCAACAGAGCCTGTGCCTACAGACCAGAGCAGAGAGTCAACAGAGCCTGTGCCTACAGACCAGAGCAGAGAGTCAACAGACTGCACACCTACTCAACAGAGCCTGTGCCTACAGACCAGAGAGTCAACCGACTGCACGCCTACTCAACAGAGCCTGTGCCTACAGACCAGAGCAGAGTCAACAGACTGCACGCCTACTCAACAGAGCCTGTGCCTACAGAGCAGAGAGTCAACAGAGCCTGTGCCTACAGACCAGAGCAGAGTCAACAGACTGCACGCCTACTGAACAGAGCCTGTGCCTACAGACCAGAGCAGAGTCAACAGACTGCACGCCTACTGAACAGAGCCTGTGCCTACAGACCAGAGCAGTCAACAGACTTCTCGCCTACTCAACAGAGCCTGTGCCTACAGACCAGAGCAGAGTCAACAGACTGCACGCCTACGCAACAGAGCCTGTGCCTACAGACCAGAGTCAACAGACTGCACGCCTACTCAACAGAGCCTGTGCCTACAGAGCAGAGAGTCAACAGAGCCTGTGCCTACAGACCAGAGCAGAGAGTCAACAGACTGCACGCCTACTCAACAGAGCCTGTGCCTACAGACCAGAGCAGAGACTCCAGAGCCTGTGCCTACAGACCAGAGCAGAGACTCCAGAGCCTGTGCCTACAGACCAGAGCAGAGACTCAACAGAGCCTGTGCCTACAGACCAGAGCAGAGACTCAACAGAGCCTGTGCCTACAGACCAGAGCAGAGACTCAACAGAGCCTGTGCCTACAGACCAGAGCAGAGACTCAACAGAGCCTGTGCCTACAGACCAGAGCAGAGACTCAACAGAGCCTGTGCCTACAGACCAGAGCAGAGACTCAACAGAGCCTGTGCCTACAGACCAGAGCAGAGACTCAACAGAGCCTGTGCCTACAGACCAGAGCAGAGACCCAACAGACTGTACGCCTACTCAAAAGAGCCTGTGCTTACAGACCAGAGCAGAGACCCAACAGACTGTACGCCTACTCAAAAGAGCCTGTGCTTACAGACCAGAGCAGAGAGTCAACAGACTGCACGCCTACTCAACAGAGCCTGTGCCTACAGACCAGAGCAGAGAGTCAACAGAGCCTGTGCCTACAGACCAGAGCAGAGCGTCAACAGACTGCACGCCTACTCAACAGAGCCTGTGCCTACAGACCAGAGAGTCAACAGACTGCACGCCTACTCAACAGAGCCTGTGCCTACAGACCAGAGAGTCAACAGACTGCACGCCCACTCAGTAAGGCCTGGTCTGTAGGTAGATGCACTGCTGACCAGAGCAGCCAGTCAACAGACCACGCTTACTCAACAGTGCCTCTGTCTACAGACCACAGCAGAGTCAACAAACCCATGCCATTAGGCAATGGCCGCCGATCAGTGCTCCCTCTGCCTACAGACCAGGGCAGCCAATCCACAGACCACGTATCCACTCAACAGTGCCTCTGCCTACAAACCACAGCAGAGTAGACCGAATTATGCCCTTGCGCCATTGCAAGCAATCGGTTCTTCCTCTGCCTACAGACCAGGGCAGCTGAGCAACAGACCGCACACTCCGTCAACAGCACTGCCTGTCCCCGTAGAGCCGGCGGCCAGTCGAGGCGGCCTGTCCCCGTAGAGCCAGGGCGGCCAGTCGAGGCGGCCTGTCCCCGTAGAGCCAGGGCGGCCAGTCGAGGCGGCCTGTCCCCGTAGAGCCAGGGCGGCCAGTCGAGGCGGCCTGTCCCCGTAGAGCCAGGGCGGCCAGTCGAGGCGGCCTGTCCCCGTAGAGCCAGGGCGGCCAGTCGAGGCGGCCTGTCCCCGTAGAGCCAGGGCGGCCAGTCGAGGCGGCCTGTCCCCGTAGAGCCAGGGCGGCCAGTCGAGGCGGCCAGTCCCCGTAGAGCCGCGGCGGCCAGTCGAGGCGGCCAGTCCCCGTAGAGCCGCGGCGGCCAGTCCCCGTAGAGGTGGGGGGGCTGCCCACAGACTAGCTAGTCAGGGAGGGGGGCCTGTCGAGGCTCCCTCTGCCCACAGACCAGCCAGTCGAGGCTCCCTCTGCCCACAGACCAGGGCAGCCAGTCGAGGCTCCCTCTGCCCACAGACCAGGACAGCCAGTCGGGGCTCCCTCTGCCCACAGCCCAGGACAGCCAGTCGGGGCTCCCTCTGCCCACAGCCCAGGACAGCCAGTCGGGGCTCCCTCTGCCCACAGCCCAGGGCAGCCTGTCGGGGCTCCCTCTGCCCACAGCCCAGGGCAGCCAGTCGGGGCTCCCTCTGCCCACAGCCCAGGGCAGCCAGTCGGGGCTCCCTCTGCCCACAGCCCAGGGCAGCCAGTCGGGGCTCCCTCTGCCCACAGACCAGGGCAGCCAGTCGGGGCTCCCTCTGCCCACAGACCAGGGCAGCCAGTCGGGGCTCCCTCTGCCCACAGACCAGGGCAGCCAGTCGACACTCCAGTCCTGAGCCCGACCACACCACCGTCTGTTTACAGACCAGTCTTGCCCCTGTGCTTGTCTGGGGCGGTGGACACAGGGCGCGTGAGGCCTCCATGAAGGTCGTGGAGGGCTGTAGCGCCTCGAGCAGGGGACGTGGGTGGACTGGGCGGAGGGGAGATAAGGAGAACTTGATGGAGATGTGGGTGGGGTGTGGAGGGGAGGCGGACCGTGGGAGAGAAGGGGGCAGAGAGGAGGGACAGGCCAGGGTAGGAGCAGGGCCGGTAGGGGCATGAGAGGTAGGGTGGTGGGGGTGGGAGGGGGGGAGAGATCTGCTCCCAGCATTTCCTCATCATGGCCAGACCGGGGGAACCGGATTACTAGCCAGGATTACCCGAGCAGGAATGCGCCCCACCCGCGCCCCACGCCTCCTCATTCCGCTTGGATTGCTCAACGTGACACCGGCCCCCTTCACCTGGGCAGGCGCAGACCTGCAGGGCACAGCTGTCCCAGGGTCCAGGTGGGGCTGTGGAGCGGGTGCAGGGCACCGACGCCAGCACAGCTGTCCCAGGGTCCACCAGGTGGGGCACGATGGGGCTGTGAAGCGGGTGCAGGGCACCGACGCCATCACAGCTATCCCAGGTGGGGCTGTGAAGCGGGTGCAGGGCACTGACACCAGCATAGCTGTTCCAGGTGGGGTTGTGGAGCGGGTGCAGGGTACCGACGCCAGCACAGTTGTCCCAGGGTCCAGGTAGAGCAGGTGCAGGGCACCGACGCCAGCACAGCTGTCCCAGGGTCCAGGTGGGGCTGTGAAGCGGGTGCAGGGCACCGACGCCAGCACAGCTGTCCCAGGGTCCAGGTAGAGTGGGTGCAGGACACCGATGCCAGCACAGGTGTCCGAGGGGACAGGTGGGGCACGGTGAGGCTGTGGAGAGGGTGCAGGGCACCGATGCCAGCACAGCTGTCCGAGGGGCCAGGTGAGGCACAGTGGGGCTGTGAAGCGGGTGCAGGGCACCGACGCTAGCACAGCTGTCCCAGGGTCCAGGTGGGGCTGTGAAGCGGGTGCAGGGCACAGATGCCAGCACAACTGTCCCAGGTTCCAGGTAGAGCGGGTGCAGGGCACCGATGCCAGCACAGCTGTCCGAGGGGCCAGGTGAGGCACGGTGGGGCTGTGAAGCGGGTGCAGGGCACCGACGCTAGCACAGCTGTCCCAGAGTCCAGGTGGGCCTATGAAG
The DNA here is from genome assembly GCF_964204655.1 of Triturus cristatus. Classification (NCBI taxonomy): domain Eukaryota; kingdom Metazoa; phylum Chordata; class Amphibia; order Caudata; family Salamandridae; genus Triturus; species Triturus cristatus. Next base: position 29,702,931 of record NC_140585.1, on the reverse strand, counting down.
CGGGGGCAGGACATGGACGGCAGCACAGCTGTCACAGGGTCCAGGTGGGGCTGTGGAACGGGTGCAGGACACCGCAAGCACAGCTGTCCGAGGGGCCAGGTGGGGGCATTGGAGCGGGTGCAGGGCTTCTTGTGGTGTCCTTTTGCCCCAGGGGAACTTGGGGGGGAGGGGGGGGGCTTTCAGTGTAGAAGACAGGGGTTCTTAACGGGGCCCCTTCACCCCAAAGAGAGCGCAAGGTCCTGCAGGATGTTGGGCCCGCAAGGCTAGGAAACATCAACGGGCTCATGTGGGCATGTGTGAGGACCTTGGGGGTAGGAATCGCCCCCCTTTTTTTTTTTTTCCCGGAGTTTTCTATAGCACGAACTTGACCAGAATGGGTGATCAGTACGCTTTACATGGCACCGGTTGCGTTACATGATGACACATTCATTTTTTGTTAGGCACGGGGAGATTAAGTGATTTGCCCAGAATCACAGGATGTTCAGCGTCATTGCCAAGAGTCGAACCTGGTTCCCCAGATTCGAGGTCGTCCACCCTAGTCATTAGGCCAACTCCTCTCCCTCTTATGATGGGCACAGAGGAGCTGGTGGCAGCGCCCAGAGTGGCTACTTCAAGTCTCATCCCTGGGCCTCACATCTGGAACGGACCCAGGGGAGTCTGCGATGCCCAGGGGCGGTTTGCCCTGCTGCGTACACGCAGTGCCTGTTCTGAACGATGGGGCCCTGGCATGCATTGCTGTGCTTGTTCTGTATGGTCGGTGTGTAGGGTGTCCTATTTGGTGGTGGAACGTGAAGCTTTAGCTTGCTGGTCGGGTGAGAACCATTTCCAACAATATTGATGGGGTACTGAGCTCGTTGCCAGGGTTGATCATAAACCTTTAATTTACATGTTTACAGGGCTGTTAGAGCCGCCCCTGGACTAGGCAACTGGCAATACAGGATGTAAGAATTTTCCTACAAAATAGAGTATAATACAGGTATTAAGAATGTCATGGCGGGCTGCTTGTCAAGATTACCTGTGGATTTAAATGACTGGAGATTGGACTACGGTATGTTGACTGAAGAAAACATAATGGTTAGCGAATCGACGTGCATAACAAACCATGCCATTTCAGAGTCTGAATAGTTGGTGGCAAATGCTACCATAAGAGGTTATGAAATACATCAGTGAGGGCTGGGCCAAGGGCGAATTGGATTCTGAGGTTTTTTTCCCCCCCTGAGTTTTATATAGCGCAAACTTGACCCGAAGGTATCTGGTATCGGAGCCCTTTACATAGCACCAGTTGCGTTGCAATAGGACACACATTCGTTTTTGTTAGGCACAGGAAGATTTGCCCAGAATCACAGGATGTTCAGCGTCATTGCCGAGACTCTAACACGGTTCTCCAGATTCGAGGTCGCCCGCCCTAGCGGTTAGGCCAACTCCCCTCCCAGGTTGTTGATGCTTTTAGAATTTTTAGGTCTCGCCTACGCAGCGTGCATGCGCTGCATTGGAGACCTTTAGCTGTTGTGCAGCTCTTTTTCAAAGCACATACTCGTGCTTGTGGCAGCATACGCCTTGCAGGAGTGCGCAGCGGCACGCCACAAGCACGAGTAGGTGCTTTGAAAAAGAGCAGACTGCTCCCCCGAGCGCGCGTGCACCACTCGTGGGTGCACCCCTCCGCCTCTCTCTCTCTCTCTCTCCCCCGCTACAGCCCCTTCACTCCCTTCTTTTTTTTTAATTTTTTTTTTTTACTTTCAACGCGAGGCGCGCGCTTGTATCGATTGCTGCACTTAGTACAATAGGTAACTTTTTTGTGTCTTTAACCTCATTTTCAATATAATCAGTAACGGCGTTTGTTTCAATAATTTTGCCTATAGCACTATATTAGTTTCATTTAATCCCTGTTTTGCAACCCGTCAAGATTTGTTGCCTCATGCAATAACTTTCCAACTATACTCCTAAAAACGCTGCTCCTTTTTCTATATTCGTCGTTGAATTCCAAGGCCTGACATTTCTTTGCTCCATTACTTCTCACGTTATCTTTCTCTGTCTTGAGCTACTCAGCCACCTACTGCTTCCACAACTACAGCGTTATAAAGTGGGCAATCACTCTCTTGATGCCTTGTCCATCTTTACCACTTTGTCATGTGTGTGAGTCTACCATGCCCTCGTGCTGCTTTAGTCTTGGAAAGACTGCAGATATTTTGTCCCCTTCACAATGTATGCTTGTAGCTATGTTACATCTTTTTCAGAATTCCTATGGCTACTGTTTACTGCCCACCGCAGCCCAACCTTTAGTACCACTGCTTCCTAAGAAGCATATTGTGTTATTACTTCATACCCAGTTGTGGGGTGTTGGAGCGCTTTATCACGCAGGTGGCACGCTTCTCCAAGAGGGAGAGTGCGGTTGCATTAGTTGGGATTCCATGTGATCTCTTCTGCCACTCTTCCTCAGATGTTTTAAATCAGTTTACAGTCATTAAGGTGTTAGCTTTTTTTCTAGACTGGCTTGTGCAAAAAAGAAAACAGAAGTTAACAAGCATTGGCATAGCCAATAGGTCTAGCCTTTGGACCTTATAAGTGTTTAGCCATGCAACAGTTGATGTTGTTGCGCCAAGCATATTGTGCTGGATAACAAAACACTTATAAGGTCCAAAAGGCGAGACCTATTGGCTATGCCAATGCTTGTTTTATATGAGTTGTCAGTTGTGGGAGTCTACTGCTTAGGTCAGACTTGTTGGTGGTCCCTTTACCTTTAAGAAAAAAAAGGACATATAAGCTTGAGAGCCATGAAAAGAAGATTAAGAGCTGTTTTGGACGCCAGGAGTGGACAGAGCGAGAGCTGGAGTAAGGCCTGTTTTGCAAGTGATAAAACCCAAGTCACAGTGCCGAGTCCTATTGTGTCCTGTTCCAAAGAATGCGTGGTCTAAATTGGTCATGGACATAAATGGTCCAGTGGGTGTCCGTAATGGTATAGTAATAGTTGACTATTACTCTAGGTGGTTGGAAGTAACTTTTGTTAGTAGCATTACACAGTCAGTGGTGGAAGATGTTATGAGGAAGATATTTTCCTGGGAGGGGGTGCCAGAAGAGACTGACGGATAATGGCCTCCGTTCACTTCTCAGGAGTTTGTTGTTTTTATCCAAAGTTAGTTGTTAAGCATATCAACACTACATTATATCCTTAAACCAGATTGGTCGCACACTGCTACACCTACCAGGCGTGTTCCCCCAATGAAAATGGTCCCTGAAGGTCAGCGTCGGCGGATACACCTATGCTCGAGTGTGAATGCAAGTATGCGTGGCGTGTGCCATCCCTGGACACGTGTTTCGAGGTAGTTGCCTCTCGTCAGCAGGGAGTAGGAAAATGTGTGGGGTTGCTGTGTAAGCTGCTAAAATCGTTATCAGGTCTAGTACCTCTCGTAGCGCGCAGGTGCGTAACCATGAGTCCGTCGACTCCACCGGCTCAAGGGAGCCTGAATATAAAGTTAAACCAGATTGGTCGCACACTGCTACACCTACCAGGCGTGTTCCCCCCAATGAAAATGGTCCCTGAAGGTCAGCGTCGGCGGATACACCTATGCTCGAGTGTGAATGCAAGTATACGTGGCGTGTGCCATCCCTGGACACGTGTTTCGAGGTAGTTGCCTCTCGTCAGCAGCTGGTAGGTGTAGCAGTGTGCGACCAATCTGATGTAACTACATTATATCCTCTCAGAAGCAATGGATTAGCTGAGCACTGTAACAGAATAATAAAGGAGAAAATACAGTCGTGGGTGAATAGATTGGCTGCAAGAAGTAAGAAATTTAATTTGGGCTCTTAGCTCTACACCAAATGCCAATATTACGGTTTCTCCTTTTGTGCTCCTTTTGCTTGGATCAAAAATGAATAAGGTATGGATGAAAAGGAAAAATGACTTCTGATGAAGTGTTGAATGAGAAACAGAAAGAAGCTCCAAGCCAGTACATTAGGACTGAGAGGAGAGCTTTTAATGTGAAGGAAGGTGATTATGTGAGGGTAAAAATTCCAATTGGAGGATGGAAAAAGAGTTTGTTTTTCTGCACGAAGGTTTGTGTCTTAATACTCTATGGTTGGACGATAGTAAATGTTGGAACAGGATCAAGTGATCGGTTGTGCGAGAACAACATAACCCGGCAACTTTGGAGTGGAAAGCTGAGGTACTTCCTAGTATTGCTTTTACGAGATTGTGCAGGAGCACGGGTATTCCATCCAAGTTGTGGACTATGTCTGCAAGATGAACTTTATTCTAAGAGGTATTCATCCAATTTTGTTTTTGTGTGCGGTGTCTTAACTTGTGCGATTCCGTTTGCTTGTTTTTATTTTTCATCCTTGTGAACGTTTTAATGTTGCGTGGCGGTGGTTTTTATGGGTTTTGTTTCAGGTTTATAACTTTTGTTCTGGGTCTCAGAAGTACATTTTGTTCATTTATAAAGTGTTGCATGGGGTAGGATGTGTTGGGTTCTATTAGAATCAGATTGTTACCACGTTGTGGAATGCATTACTTGATTGTGGACAGTGAAAGGTCCCTGCCTGAAGCTGCCGGTCATACTTCCAGATGCTTGAATAATAATTCTACTTACTGCGCAGCAGTACCGTGTTCCGGAATCAAGTCACGGTTGCTCTGCCAGTGTTGTGGAAGCTTGCACTGCTGCCCTTCGCAGTAACTGGTGTATGAGCAAAGCTTGTGCAGCTGTTGCCTGCTCTTCTCTTTCTGTGCGTTAGTAAAGCTTGGTAAAATATTCTCACAATATAAACGTGAAAGGATTGGTTAGTGCGTATGTTTTTGCTAACTAACTATTGGTTCAGTTCAGATTTGTGTACACACGTGTGAACTAGTGCCTAAAGGTGAAAGTGTGCCCATCGTAAATTGCCAACGGATTATAACCAACATTGACTCTGCCTTGTGGCAACTGCAAGGATAACCAGCATTGCCAAAGCCAATAGGTCTCTTCTGTGTGAGAGTTGTTTGCTTTCACAATGTCTGTTAGCATGTTCTACAGTAGCGTCGCTGCTATCCAGCATGGCTACAAGTTAGTGGCGTAGAGTGGCAGGGAGTAGTATAGTTGTGGGTGTAAGTAAAGTGTCAATGGAGCCGACAGATGGGGTGAAGGTAACCTCAATAAGAGGCCGTACGCCTTAGTTTAAAAGTAAGAAAGCAGATTGCATTATAAAATAGAAAAGCCGTGCATTTCAAAAAGACTAGCAGGTGTCCATGCTCCAAGGAGGAGCAAACACAAGAAAGGAACGGAAGTCAATGGGAACTAAGCCATCGCAAGGTTGCAAATGAGACCGACAACGAAAAGAACGAATGGTATGCTGTTGGCGGGTTGTAAGCCCACGGAGTGTAAGCAATAAGTCTCAGTAAAGTTCATGTGGCAAGTCCTAAGAAGCCATCATGAAATCAAACCCGTTCTTCGACCTAAAGTGGTCCTCGTTCCACTCCATAAACTGGACAGACTCGCGGTTCTGGTGACCTGCTGGAGCCGGGTAGGGGTCCCAAGTGCAGGCCTTGCTTGCACCAGTCTCTTGTCTGACACTCCGCAGGAGAAGACCTCTGTCGGCCTCAGATTTCAGGGGACGCAATGGCTATCGCCATATCACGTAAGCCAAGACCTTCGCCTTTTCAAGAAAAATCTGAAAACTAATTTGTTTGTGAAACCTCTCCATGCTCTTCCCTCTCTGGCTCGCGCCGGGGCACACTTTGGAGTAGCTCAGCGTATTATAAGTTTATATAACATAACAAACCTTGCACAGGGATCTTGTGCGCTTCGCCTACCACAGATTGCTGCAGTGGTGCCTTAGGAGGGCTACACTGTCCAGATACTCCTGCAAGAACGCTGGGACCGTCTTCCTTTACGCAATGAGAAGCAGAAGCGGTACATGCACTGACTGTGTCAGGCGCTCCACTATCTAGACTGGTGCGGGGAGAGGCTTTGCTCCTGTCTGTGGCCAGGTGTTCACCCATCCACCTAAACCCACATCGGTCTAGCGCCTAGAGGCCCTGCATGTCCTTAACTCTGTCTGCGGTGTGAGACCCTTCTCCGGTCTGAGGCGGGATCTCTCCCTTCAGGTCTTGCAGCCTTGAGGCGCTGTTGGACCTGGCACCATTGGCGTGGGTCTCCCTTCCATTTTTTGCTTTTGTCTCCTCTGTGTTTTTGCTGGTGTTAGATGCTCTGGGCGCTGTGCCACTGCCATTCAGTGCCACAGCGCGAATGCTCCCTCTTCTTCCTTTTTTTTTTTTAATAAATATTTTCGACATTTTCTCTCATTGCAAAACAATGAATACCAGTGGGATACATAAGCATTGTCCAGTAAACAGCAGCAGCGTGTCCAATCCGCAGTAAAGTAGAGTCAAACAATGCTATAGTGTCAGAGCATTATTGCGTATCCGTCCCTCCCTTCCAACCATATATCCAACCTTGTGTAATCCTTGTGAGTCAGAGAGCGAGAGTCCATAGTGTGCAAGCCAAGGCTTCCATATTTTCCAAAACTTTTTGGGGCAGCCCCATGCCTTGTATGTTGTCTTCTCACCTAGCATATACATGTCCATGCTCTTTCTCCACTCAACAAGAGTTGGTCCCTCTGCGGCCCCCCCCCCCATGCCCTGGCTATGTCCCGTTTTGCGACCACCAACCCCAGCTGCAGCCGGACCAACCCAGGCTCAGGGAGGTCAATGTCTGTGGATATTCCCAATAGGACAAACGAAGGGGTGAGTCGAATCTCCGCCCCCAGAACACTCTCCATCTCCCCCATCAGAGTTGTCCAATACCTTTCAATCTCGGAGCACTCCCCAACCATATGGTCAAATGTGCCCTCCGACCCTAGACAACGCAAGCATGTTGGTGTTTCAGCCCTTCCAATGCGGTGCAACCGCGCTCGATCGTAGTATGCCCTGTGGTGATATTGGTATTGAATTTGCCTGAGGCATGATCTGATGACTACTTCGCGGGGATGCATCAATGCCATCTCCCAGTCCAAATCATCCATCCCCCCCCCAACTCGGATTCCCATCTCCGTCGCAGCTTCTGTAATGCATCTGGTTTGTTTGATTGTTCTATACATCCAGGAGACCGCTTTTCCTGCTATCTCTCCCTTCAAGAGTCGTCCCGCTAAGGGTGCGATCTCTGGTATATCATCAGTGTCCAAGCCCTGCGCCCACCAGGCATGTTTCAATTGTAAATATTTGTAGTATTGAGTCGAGTTCATGTCATATTACATCTGTAGACGTTCAAAAGTGACTAACTTTGTGGTGCAGTATGTCTTTAAGTTGTGAAATGCCTGACAGGTCTCATTTCCTGAAGCCTCGCAGCTTCCTAATTTCTGGCAGGCGACTTCCCACCCATTGCGGGGTTTCCCTAGTGATCCTTCCGCCCCATTTCATCGGTCCTTCCGCTTGTTTCCATGCTACTAGAACGATCCGCATTGCAGTGAGGAGCTGTGCGGCCCCCCTTCCCCTATATCTATATTATCTACTGGTGGTCGCCAGTAGATAGTTATAGTTAGGACCGTGTTTCCATAGGAAATCTGAAAATTCTATATTGAATAACTTTGGCGCCGGTTGACGAATCCTCGCGAATTTTTCAAAATAGGTGGGGCGCTCCGCTCCTACCCTGAAAGTCTCGGGGTGATTAGTCAAGAGGGGGCCGAAAAAAAAGGGGGGTCCCAAAACGCGTTTTCCCCATGCATTTTTCCATAGGGACCTTTAGTCCAAGGTACAGCCCGAACGGCTGAACAGAATTACTTGAAATTTGGCAGAGAGGTAGTCCTCAGGTCGGGGATGTGCCTTTTGAATATCTGGAGTCAATCTGTTCAGTAGTTCCAGAGAAAATTTCAGTTAAAAGTACATATATATCTATAAGCGCGCACGGTGAAGTGCGCGAGCGCAATTCTGATTGGTTGTTAGATGTCAGTAAACATTCGAATCGGTCGAAATCAGGAAGTTTCGGCCGCCATTTTGTCTCTCGCAGTCTGAGGCAGTGAAAAACAAAGGTGGAGAACGTGAAAAGGGGGCAGGGTGGACAGTTCCTGACCCCCTAGCCTTTGTCAGGGGGTCACTGAAGGACCCCCAAGGGTGAAAAAAAACATTTATTTTTTTGACGAAAAAGCGCGGGGTGCGCGCAAGGCACGCACAATGCATCGGGGGTGTTCGGTGCGTGAAGCGCACAGAGTGCCCACAGCGCGCGCACGGTGCACGCACGGTGAAAAACCTGAAAAAAAATATTAATAAATACATAACTTGGCATTTAAAAAACCGTACAAATTAACTTAAAAAACCATAGGTTTCACACATGTTATAGTTAGCTGCACATTTCCCTCGTAAAAAAACCAATGAAATTCCCACGTTATAGTTAGTGCAGGCAACTATAACTCACGCGACCGCAATCCTCTGCTGATGACGTCAGATATTACATCACTGTATTTAGACACCTATTTAACCATGTCTTCTTCCATTAATCTCTAGCTATACATGTATTACAAATATTTATTTTTCAGAAAGACACCTATGTCATCAGTGATGTAATATCTGACGTCATCAGCAGAGGATTGCGGTCGCGTGAGTTATAGTTGCCTGCACTAACTATAACGGGGGAATTTCATTTGTTTTTTTACGAGGGAAATGTCCAGCTAACTAACGTGTGAAACCTATGGTTTTTTAAGTGAATATATTATTGTACGGGTGGTTAATGGCGAATGCTCCCTGTTGTAAATTAACTGCATTACCTTCTATAATCCTAATTGACCCAAGGAACCTTATAGTAAAGCCGAATTTAGTATACTTGAGCTCAGAATATCAAAGTGCATTTGGTAGTGAAGATTATTTCTATATTCTGGGGTTGAAAATACCACTTTTAGAAAGTGGGTATTTTCTTGCCTAAACCTTCCAGTGTGCTCTGCTGTTATGTGCATTGGTTGTCTGGTTTTGGAGGGACAGGGCTGGCTGAGACCGACCTGGATTAAATAGAGAGATCTGCAGTTGGAGTACGGGGAGGGGTAGCTCCCTGACCTGAAGAGGGCTGAGCCTGACGAGGTGCATGATGGCTCCACCTCCCACTGTGCTTCTGATAGCAGACCCCCTCTTCCTGAAAGGCAGGATGCAGCCTTGTAAACAAAGTGCTCCAGGACGACCCCCAAACTGGTTCTGGCTGGGTTCAGTGATTTGTGACTTTTTGGGGACAAAGAATTTTTACGGTATAAAGATCTGTGCTAAAACCCCTACCCGGTGTGTTACTTCTGGATGTCAAGACGAACCTCTGTCCATGTAACTAGAGGGAAAGCACTTTAAAACTTTCATCCATCTTGCTGAAGCAACTACCCAAGGGCCTGATTTGTGCTTGCCTCCTGCTGAAGTCTCAGGGACATTAGACTTCACCCATCAGCCATCTGGATTCCTATTTGAGGGGGATTCTACTCGCAGGTGAGTCCTCTGTTGAGAAGTCCAGAGCCTCTGGTTCTAATGCGGGGAACGCGGGCTGAAAGTCATCGTTATCGCTATTGCGTGCCGCCGCAGCTGAGGAGCTGTTGCCGCTGAGAGCCTGCATTTGCCGGTGTTAGCCAAGTCATCGCTATCGCTATTGTGGGCCACCGCAGCTGATGAGCTGTTGCCGCTGAGAGCCCGAATTTACTGTCCTACGGGAATACTCGCAATCGCTAGTGAGGGCTGAGGAGCTGTGCTGCTGAGTGCCCGCACTAGTCACCACTTCGAGGATCTTGTTATCACCTGCGTGTGCCGCTGGGTGCCCGCCTTAAGCCCCACCCCAGGATTATCGCGAGTGCGCGCTGTGGACCGCTACAGCCGGGAGCTGTGGCCGATGCGAGTCCGCCTGTCATCACTGCGGCATCCGTGTGAGGCTGCGTGCTGTGCCCCCTTTAAAATCTCAGGTACATTGTGCATCACCGGGTTGTGTGGACCCCGGCCTCTAAGTTCGCTCCACACTTTCTTTGAGTGCCGTGGTTGCCTTTGAAGTGAATCTGTAATTATGCGCATTGTGGTTTCTTGAGTGCTTTTAAGCCTCATGTTCAGTTTATATAAAGGGAATTATTTTTCTATAACTACTTGTGGTGTCCGTTCGTAGCGTCCTTCCTGCGTTATTGTGTATGGTCATAAATGCTTCTTCACACACTGCCTCTGAGATAGGCCTGTCTGCTCGTGCTACGTTACCGCAGGGGTTGTTAAAGGGTGTAGCCCCCTAACTGACTTAGGAAGAAGGATCCCTATTTGGACTTGGGCATCAGCCACTGCCAACTAGAGATCCCCATTTCTTACAGGCGGGATCTTCCCCTCCAGGTCGTGCAGCCTTGAGGCGGGATCTTCCCCTCCAGGTCGTGCAGCCTTGAGGCGGGATCTTCCCCTCCAGGTCGTGCAGCCTTGAGGCGGGATCTCCCCCTCCAGGTCGTGCAGCCTTGAGGCGGGATCTCCCCCTCCAGGTCGTGCAGCCTTGAGGCGGGATCTCCCCCTCCAGGTCGTGCAGCCTTGAGGCGGGATCTCTCCCTCCAGGTCGTGCAGCCTTGAGGCGGGATCTCCCCCTCCAGGTCGTGCAGCCTTGAGGCGGGATCTCCCCCTCCAGGTCGTGCAGCCTTGAGGCGGGATCTCCCCCTCCAGGTCGTGCAGCCTTGAGGCGGGATCTCCCCCTCCAGGTCGTGCAGCCTTGAGGCGGGATCTCCCCCTCCAGGTCGTGCAGCCTTGAGGCGGGATCTCTCCCTCCAGGTCGTGCAGCCTTGAGGCGGTGCCTCTGCTTCAGTTTTCAATTCTGAGGTAGGTCTTTACTGTCCAGATCTACCAATGAGGCCAGGCCTCTGGTTCCAGTTTGGAGTGTTTGTAATCGAAGTCGAAATACACCTTCATCCCTTAAAAAGACATTGAAGAGGCCGGCAAACGTGCACAAATGACGGATTCCCTGTGTGTCTGAGGTGCTAGATTTGATTCTAATAAACATCTAAAGACCTTCTAACACGAGTCCACGGTTATGGTGTTGAACCTGTTTTCAGAGATACGATCGCCTTTGACTTCTTATGGTAACGCGTGTGCTGGGCCTGGGGTACGAAGCAAAGTGCCCCTAGCTGGACACTAGACGCACTCGTGAACAGGACGTGCCTGAATCGCTGGTAACCACGTGCCGTGCTTTCTAGTGCCTAGAGTGTGGGTTTGTGCTGCCAGGTGCCTCGCTTCTACTCTACTCCGAAGTGTGCTTCATCCTAGACCGTTTCTAAAACAGACCAATGCGACTTCTAGGCCGACAGCAAGTCCAAAAGTTTGCAGACAATAAGCTTTGGTCAATCCATGGCCCTGAGATGTGGACTGTAGGTAAGAGGCGGACAGGGGCATGTACGGCCTGCAAGAGGTTCATCGCGAGGAGGACCGTCCAAGATGGGAAGGAAAGCCTCTAACATCGTTCAGACATTCAACTGAAAACTGGGGGCAATCTGCAACCACCATCAGCAACATGGGCCGTGTCCAGGATCGTCCAATGATTCGGTTCACAGAGACCGAAGACCTACCCTGCCTTCGTCCTCAGCCCTGCCACGCTGTGTCAACGGAGGCCATGCCCACTCGGATTCACCAGTTTTCCTGTTCGCATTTTACCCAGCTTGAACTCTCCCATCCCAGTTATTTTTCTGAACTCCTCGGCTATCTTTTCCAAACCATACAGACCCAATATGTGTCTATTGGAGTGCGCTGACATGGATGTATGCAACTGGAACCACTAAATAAAATAACTGGAGCAAAACCCCAAAAAACTGGACTGAGTGACCAAGAGCTGGACCTGACACAAGCCTGGAGAAGAGATCTGAGGTGGCATGTCCAGGGAGAGTTGGGTCAGACACTTGGCTATTCTGTCTAGGTCACTTCATGTGTGTCGGATATTTACTTAACGGCATTTGGTGTGGAGAAGGAAGGCTTTAGTGGCAAAACTATAAAAGTTTCCACAGAAAAAAGGGAGTGGCAAAGATGAAAGCTCTAGTCTCCAGAATGAGTAGTAACCAAATGTTTTAAATGCCTGGTTTCTCCAGTGGAAAACCAAGGTCTAGATAAAATGCACCTTTTGAAATGTAAAATCGTCACTCATGCACTGGAGTTCAAGCCCGCCATAGGAGGCGGAATGGAGAGTCAAACGGCCGCTGGCATGAGGCGAGAGGGTTTACTCCTGGGGCGGAGGAGCTAAGCCTACTTTGTGTTAGATTTGTTAACAGTATGTCCTGCAGGCAGCTGTGCGCTCAAGCCAAGCCTAAAATCTGCCTGTTCCTAGAAGGCCTCCCAGAAATAGCCAAGAGCAATAAACTATCGAACGGTTGCCGGGAGGAATGAAGATCAAACCATGCAAAACCGATTTACCTTTACATAACCTAGAGAATGAAACGAGCAGCAGGGGGAGAACCGGCTCCTCGAGCAGCAGGGGGAGAACCGGGAAGAACTCCTCGCGCAGCAGGGTGAGAACCGGGCAGGACTCCTCGAGCAGCAGGGTGAGAACCGGGCAGGACTTCTCGAGCAGCAGGGTGAGAACCGGCTCCTCGAGCAGCAGGGTGAGAACCGGCTCCTCGAGCAGCAGGGTGAGAACCGGGCAGGACTTCTCGAGCAGCAGCGTGAGAACCGGCTCCTCGAGCAGCAGGGTGAGAACCGGGCAGGACTCCTCGAGCAGCAGGGTGAGAACCGGGAAGAACTCCTCGCGCAGCAGGGTGAGAACCGGGCAGGACTCCTCGAGCAGCAGGGTGAGAACCGGGCAGGACTCCTCGAGCAGCAGGGTGAGAACCGGGCAGGACTCCTCGAGCAGCAGGGTGAGAACCGGGCAGGACTCCTCGAGCAGCAGGGTGAGAACCGGGCAGGGCTCCTCGAGCAGCAGGGTGAGAACCGGGCAGGACTCCTCGAGCAGCAGGGTGAGAACCGGCTCCTCGAGCAGCAGGGTGAAAACCGGGCAGAACTCCTCGAGCAGCAGGGTGAGAACCGGGCAGGACTTCTCGAGCAGCAGGGTGAGAACCGGCTCCTCGAGCAGCAGGGTGAGAACCGGGCAGAACTCCTCGAGCAGCAGGGTGAGAACCGGGCAGGACTCCTCGAGCAGCAGGGTGAGAACCGGCTCCTCGAGCAGCAGGGTGAAAACCGGGCAGAACTCCTTGAGCAGCAGGGTGAGAACCGGGCAGGACTCCTCGAGCAGCAGGGTGAGAACTGGGCAGGACTCCTCGAGCAGCAGCGTGAGAACCGGGCAGGGCTCCTCGAGCAGCAGGGTGAGAACCGGGCAGGACTCCTCGAGCAGCAGGGTGAGAACCGGGAAGAACTCCTCGCGCAGCAGGGTGAGAACCGGGCAGGACTCCTCGAGCAGCAGGGGGAGAACCGGCTCCTCGAGCAGCAGGGTGAGAACCGGGCAGAACTCCTCGAGCAGCAGGGTGAGAACCGGGCAGGACTTCTCGAGCAGCAGGGTGAGAACCGGCTCCTCGAGCAGCAGGGTGAGAACCGGGCAGAACTCCTCGAGCAGCAGGGTGAGAACCGGCTCCTCGAGCAGCAGGGTGAAAACCGGGCAGAACTCCTTGAGCAGCAGGGTGAGAACCGGGCAGGACTCCTCGAGCAGCAGGGTGAGAGCCGGGCAGGACTCCTCGAGCAGCAGGGGAAGAACCGGGCAGGGCTCCTCGAGCAGCAGCGTGAGAACCGGGCAGGGCTCCTCGAGCAGCACTCCTCGAGCAGCAGGGAGAGAAACGGGCAGGACTCCTCGAGCAGCAGGGTGAGAGCCGGGAAGAGCTCCTCGAGCAGCAGGGTGAGAGCCGGGAAGAGCTCCTCGAGCAGCACTCCTCGAGCAGCAGGGAGAGAACCGGGCAGGACTCCTCGAGCAGCAGGGGGAGAGCCGGGCAGGACTCCTCTAGCAGCAGGGGGAGAGCCGGGCAGGACTCCTCTAGCAGCAGGGGGAGAGCCGGGCAGGACTCCTCTAGCAGCAGGGGGAGAGCCGGGCAGGACTCCTCGAGCAGCAGGGGGAGAGCCGGGCAGGACTCCTCGAGCAGCAGGGGGAGAGACGGGCAGGGCTCCTCGAGCAGCACTCCTCGAGCAGCAGGGAGAGAACCGGGCAGGGCTCCTCGAGCAGCAGGGAGAGAACCGGGCAGGGCTCCTCGAGCAGCAGGGAGAGAACCGGGCAGGACTCCTCGAGCAGCAGGGGGAGAGCCGGGCAGGACTCCTCGAGCAGCAGGGTGAGAACCGGCTCCTCGAGCAGCAGGGGGAGAACCGGGCAGGACTCCTCGAGCAGCAGGGGGAGAGCCGGGAAGAGCTCCTCGAGCAGCAGGGGGAGAACCGGGCAGGGCTCCTCGAGCAGCAGGGTGAGAACCGGGCAGGGCTCCTCGAGCAGCAGCGTGAGAACCGGGCAGGGCTCCTCGAGCAGCAGGGAGAGAAACGGGCAGGACTCCTCGAGCAGCAGGGTGAGAACCGGGTAGGACTCCTCGAGCAGCAGGGGAAGAACCGGGCAGGGCTCCTCGAGCAGCAGGGTGAGAACCGGGCAGGGCTCCTCGAGCAGCAGGGTGAGAACCGGGCAGGACTCCTCGAGCAGCAGGGTGAGAACCGGGCAGGACTCCTCGAGCAGCAGGGTGAGAACCGGGCAGGACTCCTCGAGCAGCAGGGTGAGAACCGGGCAGGACTCCTCGAGCAGCAGGGTGAGAACCGGGCAGGACTCCTCGAGCAGCAGGGTGAGAACCGGGCAGGACTCCTCGAGCAGCAGGGTGAGAACCGGGCAGGGCTCCTCGAGCAGCAGGGTGAGAACCGGGCAGGACTCCTCGAGCAGCAGGGTGAGAGCCGGGTAGGACTCCTCGAGCAGCAGCGTGAGAACCGGGCAGGACTCCTCGAGCAGCAGCGTGAGAACCGGGCAGGGCTCCTCGAGCAGCAGGGAGAGAAATGGGCAGGACTCCTCGAGCAGCAGGGTGAGAGCCGGGAAGAGCTCCTCGAGCAGCAGGGAGAGAACCGGGCAGGACTCCTCGAGCAGCAGGGTGAGAACCGGGCAGGACTCCTCGAGCAGCAATCTCTGTCTCTGTCTCTGTCTCTGTCTCTGTCTCTGTCTCTGTCTCTGTCTCTGTCTCTGTCTCTGTCTCTGTCTCTGTCTCTGTCTCTGTCTCTGTCTCTGTCTCTGTCTCTGTCTCTGTCTCTGTCTCTGTCTCTGTCTCTGTCTCTGTCTCTGTCTCTGTCTCTGTCTCTGTCTCTGTCTCTGTCTCTGTCTCGCTCTCTCTTCCTCTCTCGCTCTCTCTTCCTCTCTCGCTCTCTCTTCCTCTCTCGCTCTCTCTTCCTCTCTCTCGCTCTCTCTTCCTCTCTCTCCTCTCTCTTCCTCTCTCGCTCTCTCTTCCTCTCTCGCTCTCTCTTCCTCTCTCGCTCTCTCTTCCTCTCTCGCTCTCTCTTCCTCTCTCGCTCTCTTCCTCTCTCCCTCTCTCTTCCTCTCTCCCTCTCTCTTCCTCTCTCCCTCTCTCTTCCTCTCTCCCTCTCTCTTCCTCTCTCCCTCTCTCTTCCTCTCTCCCTCTCTTCCTCTCTCCCTCTCTCTTCCTCTCTCCCTCTCTCTTCCTCTCTCTTCCTCTCTCGCTCTCTCGCTTCCTCTCTCGCTCTCTCGCTTCCTCTCTCGCTCTCTCGCTTCCTCTCTCGCTTCTCGCTTCCTCTCTCGCTCGCTCTCTTCCTCTCTCTCGCTCTCTTCCTCTCTCTCGCTCTCTTCCTCTCTCTCGCTCTCTTCCTCTCTCTCGCTCTCTTCCTCCCTCCTCTCTTCCTCTCTCTCGCTCTCTCCTCTCTCTCGCTCTCTTCCTCTCTCTCGCTCTCTCTTCTCTCTCGCTCTCTCTTCCTCTCTCTCTCTCTCTCTCTCTCTCTCTCTCTCTCTTCCTCTCTCGCTCTCTCTTCCTCTCTCGCTCTCTCTTCCTCTCTCGCTCTCTCTTCCTCTCTCGCTCTCTCTTCCTCTCTCGCTCTCTCTTCCTCTCTCCCTCTCTCTTCCTCTCTCCCTCTCTCTTCCTCTCTCCCTCTCTCTTCCTCTCTCCCTCTCTCTTCCTCTCTCCCGCTCTCTTCCTCTCTCCCGCTCTCTTCCTCTCTCCCTCTCTCTTCCTCTCTCCCTCTCTTCCTCTCTCCCTCTCTCTTCCTCTCTCCCGCTCTCTTCCTCTCTCCCTCTCTCGCTTCCTCTCTCGCTCTCTCGCTTCCTCTCTCGCTCTCGCTTCCTCTCTCGCTCTCTCGCTTCCTCTCTCGCTCTCTCGCTTCCTCTCTCGCTCTCTCGCTTCCTCTCTCGCTCTCTCGCTTCCTCTCTCGCTCTCTCGCTTCCTCTCTCGCTCTCTCGCTTCCTCTCTCGCTCTCTCGCTTCCTCTCTCGCTCTCTCGCTTCCTCTCTCTCGCTCTCTTCCTCTCTCTCGCTCTCTTCCTCTCTCTCGCTCTCTTCCTCTCTCTCGCTCTCTTCCTCTCTCTCGCTCTCTTCCTCTCTCTCGCTCTCTTCCTCTCTCTCGCTCTCTTCCTCTCTCTCGCTCTCTTCCTCTCTCTCGCTCTCTTCCTCTCTCTCGCTCTCTTCCTCTCTCTCGCTCTCTTCCTCTCTCTCGCTCTCTTCCTCTCTCTCGCTCTCTTCCTCTCTCTCGCTCTCTTCCTCTCTCTCGCTCTCTTCCTCTCTCTCGCTCTCTCTTCCTCTCTCGCTCTCTCTTCCTCTCTCGCTCTCTCTTCCTCTCTCGCTCTCTCTTCCTCTCTCGCTCTCTCTTCCTCTCTCGCTCTCTCTTCCTCTCTCGCTCTCTCTTCCTCTCTCGCTCTCTCTTCCTCTCTCGCTCTCTCTTCCTCTCTCGCTCTCTCTTCCTCTCTCGCTCTCTCTTCCTCTCTCGCTCTCTCTTCCTCTCTCGCTCTCTCTTCCTCTCTCGCTCTCTCTTCCTCTCTCGCTCTCTCTTCCTCTCTCGCTCTCTCTCTCTTCCTCTCGCTCTCGCTCTCTCTCTCTTCCTCTCGCTCTCGCTCTCTCTCTCTTCCTCTCGCTCTCGCTCTCTCTCTCTTCCTCTCGCTCTCGCTCTCTCTCTCTTCCTCTCGCTCTCGCTCTCTCTCTCTTCCTCTCGCTCTCGCTCTCTCTCTCTTCCTCTCGCTCTCGCTCGCTCTCTCGCTCTCGCTCTCTCGCTCTCTCGCTCTCTCGCTCTCTCTCTCGCTCTCTCCTCTCGCTCTCTCGCTCTCGCTCTCTCGCTCTCTCGCTCTCTCGCTCTCGCTCTCTCGCTCTCTCGCTCTCTCGCTCTCTCGCTCTCTCGCTCTCTCGCTCTCTCGCTCTCTCGCTCTCTCGCTCTCTCGCTCTCTCGCTCTCTCGCTCTCTCTCTTCCTCGCTCTCTCGCTCTCTCTCTTCCTCGCTCTCTCGCTCTCTCTCTTCCTCGCTCTCTCGCTCTCTCTCTTCCTCGCTCTCTCGCTCTCTCTCTTCCTCGCTCTCTCGCTCTCTCTCTTCCTCGCTCTCTCGCTCTCTCGCTCTCTCTCTTCCTCGCTCTCTCGCTCTCTCGCTCTCTCTCTTCCTCGCTCTCTCTCTTCCTCTCGCTCTCTTCCTCCCCCTCCCCCCGGCGGACAGCAGGTCGGAGGAGAGCACGGGCAGCCCCCGTGGAGTGGGGAAGGCTCGGGTAACATGCCCCAACTAAAAGATACCCGCAATAATGGGTTCAGCCCTACAACAAATCAGGTGTGTGGCAGCGGCTTGTCGAAGCGGCCTGTACCCACAGACCAGGGCGGCCGGTCAAGGGCCTGTGCCCACAGGCCGGGACGGGCGACCGGGTCAAGGGCCTCTGCCCACAGACTAGGGCACCCAGTCAAGTGTCTCTGCCCAGAGAACAGGGCACCCATCAAGGGTCTCTGCCCACAGACTAGGGCACCCAGTCAAGTGTCTCTGCCCAGAGAACAGGGCACCCATCAAGGGTCTCTGCCCACAGACCAGGACGGCCGGTCAAGGGCTTCTGCCCACAGACCGGGGGCACCCGGTCAAGGGTCTCTGCCCACAGACCGGGGAGAGAAAGCAAAAGACACACAATTGATGGACGGAATGCAGAACAAATCAAAACATTCACCTCCAGTCAAGAGATCTGGGTTAAATCACCCATTCTTTTGCTCACCATGCCACCCCAGTTTAGACTGGCTATATGCAAATCAGTCTTTACCCTGTGCCTCATGGGAACAGTCCAGCCCGAACTGCCAAGCCAGGTTCTCCCTGGACCGGAAACAAGCATCCTAGGACCGGTTTCGGGGTTTCACCCCTCTTCAGCCAGCATAGCTTGATTCCAGTGGCACAGTGAGCCAATGACTCGCGTCTGAGCATACCTGGCGCACTTAGGATGTGAAAGCAAAAGACACACAATTGATGGACGGAGGACCTGGCTTGGCAGTTGGACTGGACTGTTCGCATGAGGCACATGGTCAAGACTGATTTGCATAAGGCTGGGTTCGAACTGGAATGGCATGGTGAGCAAAAAAACGATGGATTTAGGCCCAGATCTCTGTACTGGGGCGAATGTATGACATTGTTCTGCATTCTGTCCATCAACAGTTCTTTTTGCATTTGTCACTCCGAGTGGGATGGGTATGCTCAGACGTGAGTCCCGTGCTCTCCATGCCACTGGAATCAAGCTATCCTGGCTGAAGAGGGGTGAAACCCCGAAACCGGTCCTAGGATGCTTGGTTCCAGTCCAGGGGGGACCTGGCTTGGCAGTTCGGGCTGGACTGTTCCCATGGGGCACAGGGTTAAGACTGATTTGCATATGGCTGGGTTCAAACTGGAATGGCATGGTGAGCAAAAAAACGATGTATTTAGGCCCAGATCTCTGTACTGGGGCGAATGTATGACATTGTTCTGCATTCTGTCCATCAACAGTTCTTTTTGCATTTGTCACTCCGAGTGGGATGGGTATGCTCAGACGTGAGTCCCGTGCTCTCCATGCCACTGGAATCAAGCTATCCTGGCTGAAGAGGGGTGAAACCGATTTGCATATGGCTGGGTTCAAACTGGAATGGCATGGTGAGCAAAAAAACGATGGATTTAGTCCCAGATCTCTGTACTGGGGTGAATGTATGACAATGTCCTGCATTCTGTCCATCAACAGTTCTTTTTGCATTTGTCACTCCGAGTGGGATGGGTATGCTCAGACGTGAGTCCCGTGCTCTCCATGCCACTGGAATCAAGCTATCCTGGCTGAAGAGGGGTGAAACCCCGAAACCGGTCCTAGGATGCTTGTTTCCAGTCCAGGGAGGACCTGGCTTGGCAGTTCGAGCTAGACTGTTCCCATGAGCACAGGGTCAAGACTGATTTGCATATGGCTGGGTTCAAACTGAAACGGTATGGTGAGCAAAAAAACAATGGATTTAGGCCCAGATCTCTGTACTGGGGCGAATGTATGACATTGTTCTGCATTCTGTCCAACTGTTTTTGCAGAGACCTGGGAGGCCGGTCAAGGGCCTCTGCCCACAGACTGGGGCACCCGGTCAAGGGCCTCTGCCCACAGACTGGGGCTCCCGGTCCAGGGCCTCTGCCCACAGACTGGGGCACCCGGTCCAGGGCCTCTGCCCACAGACTGGGGCTCCCGGTCCAGGGCCTCTGCCCACAGACTGGGGCACCCGGTCCAGGGCCTCTGCCCACAGACTGGGGCACCCGGTCAAGGGCCTCTGCCCACAGACTGGGGCACCCGGTCCAGGGCCTCTGCCCACAGACTGGGGCACCCGGTCCAGGGCCTCTGCCCACAGACTGGGGCACCCGGCTGGACGGTCCAGGGCCTCTGCCCACAGACTGGGGCACCCGGCTGGACGGTCCAGGGCCTCTGCCCACAGACTGGGGCACCCGGCTGGACGGTCCAGGGCCTCTGCCCACAGACTAGGGCACCCGGCTGGCCGGTCCAGGGCCTCTGCCCACAAACCGGGACGGGTGGCCGGTCAAGGGCCTCTGCCCACAGTAACCGGGGCGGCCGGTCAAGGGTCTCTGCCCAGAGACCAGGGCGGCCGGTCAAGGGTCTCTGCCCACAGACTTGGGCGGCCGTGCAGGCGACGCGCGACGCAGCCTGTGCCTACACACCAGGGCACCCAGTGAAGGGCTTCTTTGCTTACTGACCGTGGCAAGGCCTATCAGCAGCCGTAGTCCGATGATTTTAGACTAGTTCTGACCGATCCTCTAAAAGCTTCATTGTGTTAAAATGAACGCGTTCCTGTTTGCTAATACAACGGTAATCGTGGCACCAGCACGAGGGGAGGGGCGGGGCTAAAGGGGTGAATGGGCCCAATGAAGGGCACATGTCCTTAAAAAAGAAGTGGGGGCGCTGACGTCACGACAGGAAGTGACTTCACGAAAGGTGGCTTGCACCATCACACTCATTGCCTCCCCTGGCTCACCCCTTAGATTGCTTCAGAGAAGCCAGCGCGTGAGCAGCGTTCTGAATGAGCTCCGATCTCGCCCCAGAGAGGCCAAAGATTGAATGTGTGGCTCCATTTGCTCCAGTTATCGAGCTCCCGGTAAAACAAGTGGGGGGACGCCGCCCCAGAGAGGCCAAAGATTGAATGTGTGGCTCCATTTGCTCCAGTTATCGAGCTCCCGGTAAAACAAGTGGGGGGACGCCGTCCACCCGCGTGGTTCCCCGACTCGAGCCCTGGCCCAATGGCATCCAAGCTTTGAACCTACACGCTCTTCCAAGAGGTTTACACACTGAGCAGTCTTGTTGCACACGATGTGCGTGCGCACGCTATCCTTGTGCTGTGATGGAGAGGAGGGGGGTACCGAGGACAGTGTGTTTACCAGGTTAGATGCTGCCTGTTTGACACGTGATGGCCCCTCACCACCGCGGTTTTGCACGAATGGCCACTGACTGTGTGGCTTGTGCAGGATGGCAGTGGTGGAAGGTCAGATTCGAGTAGCTCCTGGTTTCTTACACTGAACCTGCATCTTGAGCCCAAGTCTTGGACAAGATGGCAGGCTGGCACGGAAGGAGGGCACGTGCTTGTGCAAGACAGCAGTCAGAAGGACGGGTCAGGTTTGGATGTTTTATATCCCATGCCCCTCGACTCCACTCCGTGGCCTGAACCAAGGCCTTGCACAAGAGTGGCAAATTGGCATGGTATGGCCAGTCACGCTGTTTGTGTGGTGCTCATGCAGGGTAGCAGTGGGAGGACATGCCACATGTGGAGCCTTCCTAGCCCCCACTCTTGGCTCACCGCCGCATGTTATGACCAGATGTTGCACAAGAGTGCCCAGACACCGATGACAAGGCAGGTGACGCAATCTGTTTGTGCAGTGCTTAGACAGGGCATTGAGGCGCTTGTGCCGGCTGGCAGTGGTTGTAAAGATTGATCAGCGTCTAATGCTTCCTGGCAGTGCCCCTTGATTCGGGTGGTGGGTGCCTGGTTTCTTTTAAGCGTGGATCCCTGCAGACCTGCTCCTTGTGCCCGGGCTGGTACGAATGGTCTAATGCTTGCACCAGGGGGCTCGTGTGAGGGCAGGTGCACACCAGTGTACGGGCCTTGCACAAGAGGCTCTGGGCTGGCACGGGAGCTCACGTGGTTGTACCAGGGGGCAGTGTACGGGCCTTGCACAAGAGGCTCTGGGCTGGCACGGGAGCTCACGTGGTTGTACCAGGGGGCAGTGTACGGGCCTTGCACAAGAGGCTCTGGGCTGGCACGGGAGCTCACGTGGTTGTACCAGGGGGCAGTGTACGGGCCTTGCACAAGAGGCTCTGGGCTGGCACGGGAGCTCACGTGCTTGCACCAGGGGGCAGTGTACGGGCCTTGCACAAGAGGCTCTGGGCTGGCACGGGAGCTCACGTGGTTGCACCAGGGGGCAGTGTACGGGCCTTGCACAAGAGGCTCTGGGCTGGCACGGGAGCTCACGTGGTTGCACCAGGGGGCAGTGTACGGGCCTTGCACAAGAGGCTCTGGGCTGGCACGGGAGCTCACGTGGTTGTACCAGGGGGCAGTGTACGGGCCTTGCACAAGAGGCTCTGGGCTGGCACGGGAGCTCACGTGCTTGCACCAGGGGGCAGTGTACGGGCCTTGCACAAGAGGCTCTGGGCTGGCACGGGAGCTCACGTGGTTGCACCAGGGGGCAGTGTACGGGCCTTGCACAAGAGGCTCTGGGCTGGCACGGGAGCTCACGTGGTTGCACCAGGGGGCAGTGTACGGGCCTTGCACAAGAGGCTCTGGGCTGGCACGGGAGCTCACATGCATGCACCAGGGGACTGTGTGAGGGCGGGTGCTTGCACCACTGTACGGGCCTTGCACAAGAGGCCCGTGGCCGGTAGGGGGCGGGTGCACGGGCCCTGCTTCCGTCTTGTGACCCAAGATAGCGCCAACGCGCGGTGACCCGGAAGTATTCTGGTCCTGAACTCGTCACTTCCGGTTCTGCCCTGCTCTAGTGTTGTGATCAGTGCCTGCGCGTCCCTTGGTGTTAAATGGTTGGGGGGGGGGGTGGGGCCGCCCCCCCCCCCCCCGCCCCCGCCTTGGTGTGTCCACCCCATCCGTGAGAGCGGGCACGGGGGGGGGGGGGGGGAGAGATGGAGCCGCCCCCCCCCCCCGCGAGCGGGCACGGCTCGTTCCCGAGGTGAAGGGGTCCAGGCACAGCCCCCACCCCTGGGTAACACGCCCCTCATGGTCTCTCCCCGTCGTCCACGGGCTGCAGCTGGCTGTGGGGTCCCTGTGGATCCCGCCAGGGAAGGGTGCACGGCCTTCAGGCGTGTGCATTTGTGTGTACCCCGGCTGCATGGGGTGCACATGATGCCGACTCCCCTTGTTCTCCTGATGTCGACTCCCCTTATTCTCCTGATGTATTGTCTGCACATGGACGTAGAACTCCCTTGCACCCTGGGTGCATGGTCAGTGTAAAGTCGGGCCTCAGGCCCGCATCACGACAATGACTGAGACGGACACCAGGATCTGTACTGTGGTAACTGGCCACGAGCACGTGCACTCGGGCTCTTTTATTGACGGGGCCACGTCACTCGTGACACCCGTGATGGATGGGTGTGGGGTGCAGTGTGTCCAGCCCTCGAGGGAGTGGCTGGGATTACAGCTTCCTGTTGAGACACTAGAACGTGTCTCGCAGGACACTACATTCCTCCCCAACTTTATTGAAGGACAAAACAAAAGAGTCAAGTCCAACCTGCTGGGAAAAACACAGTTGATGAAATACCACAGGGTCCATCAGCTTCTCGAGTCAGGTGGCAGGACGACATCAGACGTTGGCTGGTGGCCTTGGCTTGCAGCAGAACCTTCTCCGCGGGCACTCGTAGTTTAACCTGAGGGACTCAGGGCACGACCGCTGGCTTGGAGACGTCCGCTGCCTACCGTCCGTTCGCTGACAATGACGGGTCTTGCATGGCTTCCTCTTGGCTGACGTCGGTGATGGTCTGTGGTGAGATCTACTAGTTCTTTTGGTGGGCTGCGTCATGATCATGGACGGGGTCTAATGTGAGAGTTCACGGAGGTTTTGCTGGACCGACTGTCCCTGTGGAACGCTTGGCTGTGATCGGTACCCTGTCGGTGGGGCAATGTCTCTTCTCGCTCTCCCGCCTGGGGAGGCCCGTCGTCGGGGTTGCTGCGGGACTGTAGGAAGGCTGCGCTGGAGCCACTGCTTGTGTGCCGTCTGGGGGCAGCGGCAGGACCGCCGAGGAGCCGTCGCTTGGTCGCACGCACAACCCTCACGGGTGGATGAGTCTTGGCCAGGACTTGCACTCGCTGCCGCGGTTCGGTGTAGGCCAGGTTCACAGGAGGTATTGGGTTCCATTTAGTCGGCTTGTGTGGCAACGGTTAAGGACTCCAGTCCATAGGTACTCAGGGAGTGGTGCTTGACGCATGTGCCGATGGCTGGCGTGGGTGACGGTTGCCAGCCATGTGGTGATTCGGAATGACAGGTGTTGGTGATTTGCTGGGAGAGTTCGGATGTTAGGATGGACCTGGGCAGCCACGTGCTTCCGCCTTGCTGACGTTGAGTGTCCATGGCGGCTTAACACGTAGAGTGTGTTGATCCTCTCTTGCCTGGCTTGGGGGCCACTGCCGACTCCATCTTGAGGCGGTGTGAGGACGGACACTCAGGGCAGATCTTCACCCATCAGGGTGAGCTCTTGGCTTGCTGTGAGTCTCCGGTCGTCTCCTTTTTCCGGTCTATTCAGTCTACCTGTGTCTTCCGGGTGTTCAGGGTGACAGGGCTGTCACTCTTCTTTCTTCGAGGGCGTTGTGCTTGGACCTCGAGGCGGCGCTGTCATGGCGCCGGCTTCTGCCTTCGCTCCGGCGCGCTCCTTGCTTGCTGGGCGACGTGACGTCCAGTCGCGTGTCGCTGGCGTTGGAGCGCCTGTTGCTGTGGCGGCCGCCACGTGGAGTGTGCGACTCCTTCCTTGCCTGTCGTGGGTCACCGCCGACTCCATCTTGAGGCTGTGTTGAGGAGGACACTGTGTCACGGACACTGTGACGCTTTCGGGCCGCTGCGGGTGCGACTCCTCTTTTGCCTGTTGTGGGTCACCGCCGACGCCATCTTGAGGCAGTGTTGAGGAGGACCCTGTGTTGCTTTTCTGCCCTCTGCGGGGCTTCGCTGGTGCAGTGGGGACATGGTCGCTCTCTGTGCTGCGCTCAGCTGTGTTTCGTTGCGGAGATGCTTCTATCTCCCGGGCGCCTGCCCGTGATGTCGGATTCACGGGTGTGGGCTTCTGCGTGCTTCGGACCACGTGCGCTCGGTCTTCGCCTTGGGCGTTCCCTTCTGGCACTGGTGTGCCTGTGGTGTGGTCGGCGGTCGTGCCTGTTGGCCAGAAGAGGCGGGTGACGCGACCTCTTCTCTGGTGTTTGGCAGCTACTGGTGGTGCGTGCTCTGCACCAGTCTTTCTTGTGCTATTGCTGGAGGCAGCTCCCTTGAGATGTCGCTGTCTTGGCTGGCCGCCCACTCTTGTTGGTGGTTGTGTGTAACTCCACGCTACTTGCCGCTCTTGGCAGGGTTCGTCAATTTCTCTCTATACTTTCCAGAAGTGGCAGGTTGTGCTCTAGCATAGGTGATGCTGGTTTGTGCTGGTGCAGCTTGGGGCACCTTGAGGCTCTTGAGTGCGGCAGGGGCCTAGGGCTTTGCTGTCCTTACTTGCAGGGTGCAGAGGTGCACTCCTTGAGCATTCTCCTCCGAGGGCGCGTCTTGCAGTGCCTGGAACGGTCCGTCAGCGCCCTGGGTGTGAGCAGTCTGGTCTCTTGGTGGTGGTGGTGCGCACTCCTGGATCTGCTGGCTACTGTTGTAGGCTGGTGAGCTGGACGCTGTGCTATGATATGCGGACGTCGGTAGCGGTGAGCAGCCAGTGTGTTGGACCGCTCTTTGGATGCGCGGGTGTGGATCCCCCTGCTGGGATCAGCTAGCGACCTCCTGTTGCTGATCTAGCCACCTCCCTCAGGGTAGTAGAGTGTCCGGGCCTCGCCTCCGGCGCAATCTGGGCTGACGGTCGTGGGGCACAGCTGGTTATCCGCTCTGCCCCGGCAACATGTCTGTCCTTCCACACGTTGCACCTGGGGGGCCCCCAGGTCGCGCTGCTGTCTCCTTGGTGGCTTGCTCTGGGTTCTGCAGATTTGGGCTTCGGGGAGCTTTTGGTGATGTGCAGCCTTTTTGGGGTGGCGCGCCATGCACTCCGTCTCTCTATGTGCTTCGGGGTTTGCCGTTCTGCTGGGTTTTGCTGCTCTGGGCACTTTCTTGTGCTGAGGCCGCTGTGTTGAGGCAGTCCTGGGGCCTTGGTATTCTCTGGCTAGGTGCAGGTTTGGAATCTCCCCCTTGGGCATGGATTGTGAAAAACGCTCCTGAGCAGCCTTTAGATGGTGCTGCAGTCACCTGTGCTATGGTTCTTTTGCTGTATATGTGTCTGCTCCTCTTTTTTTGTGTGAAAACCTGGGCTGGGAGCTCCTGTCTGGGCCTGCTCAGCGTAGCTGCAGGGGAGTGTGTTTCCCTTGCCTTCACGGGGTGGCAGCACCATGTCTGGTAATCCGTTTCGAGGCTGCAGTTGTTCAGGCAGTTTGCTGCAGGCTACGGAGGGTCGAGAAGGCAGGTGCAATATGTCCTACTGGCCACTAGGTGGCAGCATAGCGCTTCCTTCCAGCACGGTGATTGCAGCGGCCACTAGGTGGCGCTGATGGCAGCTTCCTGGAAGCTTCTGCGCTTCGCCGGTGCTGAGGACTGCTTCGTTGTCCCCGGCTGCTGTAGGTCCCGTGAGTTATGCAGGCATGGTGCCGGCGTGCGCCGAAGAAGACAGGATGGCACTGCTGCGGTAGGGTGGCGCGCTGGTGTGGAGTCACTTTAGCGCCGCGTTTCAGTTATGCAGGCATGGTGCAGGCGTGCGCTGAAGAAAACAGGATGGCACTGCTGCGGTAGGGCGGCGCGCTGGTGTGGAGTCACTTTAGTGCCGCGTTTCTCAGGGGTTGGAAAACTTGCCGCTCCCGCCCCTTTTGTTGTTGCCGGTGCCTCTCTGCACATGCGGCCACTCGTACCTCTCGCATACACCTTTATGTTGCCAGGCTGCACTGGACGTGCGCGTCATGCTGGGGTGGCCAGGGTCCCTATGTTGAAGTGACGCTCCAGCCTCCAGGCCGGCATGTGTTGATCTCCTCCTACACGGGTGGGCTCCCGCTTCAGAAGGGGGGGGGGTCGGTAAGCTGGTGGCGGAGGTATGCCACGGCGCGGCTCACTAGCTGCTCCCTCCTGGCGGCGCTGACGGGGCGGCCCTCTCCACTGCGTGCGAGGTGGCGCGGAGGTCTTGTCAGCCCTACGGAGGTCAGCGCCTGGATTCGGGCTCGTCTCGCTGACTGGTGAACTGGCAGGTAGGGTGACACGGGCAATCTCTCGGGGATTACTGGGCTCTGCAGGCACGCTGGTGAACGGGGTGGCCACACTCACCGCAATTGCCATTCCGTCCTTCAGGAAGTGGTAGGGAGTGAGGCATGGCTGCACTCCGGACGACGCTCCGTGGGCTGTAGGGAGCGGTGTCGCGCCCGGTCACTGCGGCAGGATGTTCGGCGCTTCGGGGCTGCACGGAGGTGTCCGGAGGTGTCTCTCGACCGTTGCTCCTTGGGAGACCTGTGAGGGAGCTTCCTCGGTGCGACTGCGGGCACCACACGGTCGGTGCAGGGCTATCGTGTTCTCCCCCGGGCTTTGGGCAGTTGATGAGAACGGCGCCCTTCCTTTTCAATATTAAGGGCCGGCCATCGTGCACGCGGGGTTATCGACCCGCCTCGTCGCCATTGTAAAGTCGGGCCTCAGGCCCGCATCACGACAATGACTGAGACGGACACCAGGATCTGTACTGTGGTAACTGGCCACGAGCACGTGCACTCGGGCTCTTTTATTGACGGGGCCACGTCACTCGTGACACCCGTGATGGATGGGTGTGGGGTGCAGTGTGTCCAGCCCTCGAGGGAGTGGCTGGGATTACAGCTTCCTGTTGAGACACTAGAACGTGTCTCGCAGGACACTACAGTCAGCACATGATGCAGAGGCCCCCCCCCCCCCTGTTCCCCGGGTGCCTGGGGTGCAGATGATGCAGAGCCCCCCCCTTGTTTCCCGGGTGCGTAGAGAGCACATGATGCAGAGCCCTCCCCCCCCCCCCCCCCCCCATTTGTTCCTCGGGTACATGGTATGCACGCGATGCTGAACCCCCCCAATTGTTCCTGGGGTGCACATGATGCAGAGCCCCCCTTGTTCCCCGGGTGCCTGGGGTGCACATGATGCAGAGCCCCCCCTTGTTTCTCGGGTGCATGGATTGCACATGATGCAGTGCCCCCCTTGTTTCTCGGGTGCATGGATTGCACATGATGCAGTGCCCCCCTTGTTTCTCGGGTGCATGGATTCCACATGATGCAGTGCCCCCCTTGTTTCTCGGGTGCATGGATTGCACATGATGCAGTGCCCCCCTTGTTTCTCGGGTGCATGGATTGCACATGATGCAGTGCCCCCCTTGTTTCTCGGGTGCATGGATTGCACATGATGCAGTGCCCCCCTTGTTTCTCGGGTGCATGGATTGCACATGATGCCGACACCTCTTGATCTCCTGATGTATTGTCTGCACATGGACGTAGAACTCCCCTGTACCCTGGGTGCATGGGGTGCACATGATGCAGAGCCCCCCCCCTTGTTTCCTGGGTGCGTGGTCAGCGCATGATGCAGAGTCCCCCCCCCCGTCCCCCCAATTGTTCCCCGGGTGCCTGGGGTGCACATGATGCAGAGCCCCCCCCTTGTTTCCTGGGTGCGTGGTCAGCGCATGATGCAGAGTGTCCCCCCCCCCCCCCCCCTCCCCCACCTTGTTCCCCGGGTGCCTGGGGTGCACCAGTGCTTGAAATGGATAAATAGAAGTGCAAGCGCCCTCCATCAGGGTACCTTCTGGCTTCCGAGAAGTGCCGGTACTCCAATTAAAAGTATTGCACCTCAGCTGACGAGTGCAGGCACTCTCCCTCTCAAAATAACTAGGTGCAGGTACTTGGTGCCTGATGGTACCGTTCAATTTTAAGCACTGGTCTGTACACCATGCAGATCCTCCCCCCCCCCCCCCCCCCCCCCCCCTTGTTGCTTGGTCTGCCCACGGATGTAGACGGCGCCCCCTTATTTCCCAGCCACATTATCTGCTCATGGATGCAACCGCACCCCCCCCCCCCCCCCTCTCAAGTGCGCAGTCTACAGATCATGCTGAGGCCACCAGATACCTGGTGTGCTAATGATTCAGAGGTGAATGATGCAGAGGCCCCCGCCCTTGTTCCCTGGACCTAGACCCCCCCCCCCCTCTCCCTCCTTCCGCATAAGGCCTGCTGGGTGGCAGGAGCATGACGTGTCACCCTCGAGAGTGCTGGACAAAGTACCTGCAGGAAGATAAACATGGTGGCAGTGAATGAGCGCAGCCAGTGAAGGCCTTGTACCTGGGAGGGTAGAAGAGTGATCATGGTGGCATGAGTGAGTGCAGAGAGTGAAGACCGCCTACATGGGAGGGTAGAAGAGTGATCATGGTGGCATGAGTGAGGGCAGCAGTGAAGGCCTTCTACCTTGGAGGGTAGAAGGGCGATCATGGTGGCATGAGTGAGGGCTGCCTACATAGGATGGTAGAAGAGCGATCACGGTGGCATGAGTGAGGGCCGCCTACATAGGATGGTAGAAGAGTGATCATGGTGGCATGAGTGAGCGCAGCAGTGAAGGTCTTGTACCTGGGAGGGTAGAAGAGCGATCACGGTGGCATGAGTGAGGGCCGCCTACATAGGATGGTAGAAGAGTGATCACGGTGGCATGAGTGAGGGCAGCAGTGAAGGCCGTCGGTCCTTCTCTGGTAATGTACCCAGGATGTGGAACGCACTCCCTATAGACCTCGGATGCAACCCCTGCTTCAAAAGGGACCTGAAACCCCATCTCCTCAACAAATACTTTATCAACCAAGTCAACTAACCTGGACTTCAATAACCTAGTTGACTCCCCTCTCACTTCACCATCAAGGATAGGTGGTTACTTGACTGGGTTAGCCACCTGCGTTTTTCTCCCTTCACTGTGTGCCTGATTACGCTTTGCTCATATCTTTATGCATCCTTAAGACTTGCTATGTAATGCTCTGTTCTTTCCTGTGTGTATGTAAAGCGCTCTGACACCCATGGGTCAAGCTAGCGCTATATAAAACTTTTAATAAAATAGGAGGGTAGAAGAGTGATCATGGTGGCAGTGAGCGAGGGCTGCCTACCTAGGAGGGTAGAAGAGTGAATATAGTGGCAGTGAGCGAGGGCCGCCTACCTTGGAGGGTAGAAGAGTGAATATAGTGGCAGTGAGCGAGGGCCGCCTACCTTGGAGGGTAGAAGAGTGAATATAGTGGCAGTGAGCGAGGGCTGCCTACCTAGGAGGGTAGAAGAGTGAATATAGTGGCAGTGAGCGAGGGCCGCCTACCTTGGAGGGTAGAAGAGTGAATATAGTGGCAGTGAGCGAAGGCCGCCTACCTTGGAGGGTAGAAGAGTGAATATAGTGGCAGTGAGCGAGGGCCGCCTACCTTGGAGGGTAGAAGAGTGAATATAGTGGCAGTGAGCGAGGGCCGCCTACCTTGGAGGGTAGAAGAGTGAATATAGTGGCAGTGAGCGAGGGCCGCCTACCTTGGAGGGTAGAAGAGTGAATATAGTGGCAGTGAGCGAAGGCCGCCTACCTAGGAGGGTAGAAGAGTGAATATAGTGGCAGTGAGCGAGGGCCGCCTACCTTGGAGGGTAGAAGAGTGAATATAGTGGCAGTGAGCGAGGGCCGCCTACCTTGGAGGGTAGAAGAGTGAATATAGTGGCAGTGAGCGAAGGCCGCCTACCTAGGAGGGTAGAAGAGTGACTATAGTGGCAGTGAGCGAAGGACGCCTACCTTGGAGGGTAGAAGAGTGAATGAATATAGTGGCAGTGAGCGAGGGCCGCCTACCTTGGAGGGTAGAAGAGTTAATATAGTGGCAGTGAGCGAGGGCCGCCTACCTTGGAGGGTAGAAGAGTGAATATAGTGGCAGTGAGCGAGGGCCGCCTACCTTGGAGGGTAGAAGAGTGAATATAGTGGCAGTGAGCGAAGGCCGCCTACCTAGGAGGGTAGAAGAGTGAATATAGTGGCAGTGAGCGAGGGCCGCCTACCTTGGAGGGTAGAAGAGTGAATATAGTGGCAGTGAGCGAAGGCCGCCTACCTTGGAGGGTAGAAGAGTGAATATAGTGGCAGTGAGCGAGGGCCGCCTACCTTGGAGGGTAGAAGAGTGAATATAGTGGCAGTGAGCGAGGGCCGCCTACCTTGGAGGGTAGAAGAGTGAATATAGTGGCAGTGAGCGAGGGCCGCCTACCTTGGAGGGTAGAAGAGTGAATATAGTGGCAGTGAGCGAAGGCCGCCTACCTAGGAGGGTAGAAGAGTGACTATAGTGGCAGTGAGCGAGGGCCGCCTACCTTGGAGGGTAAAAGAGTGAATATAGTGGCAGTGAGCGAAGGCCGCCTCCCGAGGAGGGTAGAAGAGTGAATATAGTGGCAGCGAGTGAAGGCCGCCTACCTTGGAGGGTAGAAGAGTGAATATAGTGGCAGTGAGCGAAGGCCGCCTACCTTGGAGGGTAGAAGAGTGAATGAATATAGTGGCAGTGAGCGAGGGCCGCCTACCTTGGAGGGTAGAAGAGTGAATATGGTGGCAGTGAGCGAGGGCCGCCTACCTTGGAGGGTAGAAGAGTGAATATAGTGGCAGTGAGCGAAGGCCGCCTACCTAGGAGGGTAGAAGAGTGACTATAGTGGCAGTGAGCGAGGGCCGCCTACCTTGGAGGGTAAAAGAGTGAATATAGTGGCAGTGAGCGAAGGCCGCCTCCCGAGGAGGGTAGAAGAGTGAATATAGTGGCAGCGAGTGAAGGCCGCCTACCTTGGAGGGTAGAAGAGTGACTATAGTGGCAGTGAGCGAGGGCCGCCTACCTTGGAGGGTAAAAGAGTGAATATAGTGGCAGTGAGCGAAGGCCGCCTCCCGAGGAGGGTAGAAGAGTGAATATAGTGGCAGCGAGTGAAGGCCGCCTACCTTGGAGGGTAGAAGAGTGAATATAGTGGCAGTGAGCGAAGGCCGCCTACCTTGGAGGGTAGAAGAGTGAATGAATATAGTGGCAGTGAGCGAGGGCCGCCTACCTTGGAGGGTAGAAGAGTGAATATAGTGGCAGTGAGCGAGGGCCGCCTACCTTGGAGGGTAGAAGAGTGAATATAGTGGCAGTGAGCGAAGGCCGCCTACCTAGGAGGGTAGAAGAGTGACTATAGTGGCAGTGAGCGAGGGCCGCCTACCTTGGAGGGTAGAAGAGTGAATATAGTGGCAGTGAGCGAAGGCCGCCTACCTAGGAGGGTAGAAGAGTGACTATAGTGGCAGTGAGCGAGGGCCGCCTACCTTGGAGGGTAAAAGAGTGAATATAGTGGCAGTGAGCGAAGGCCGCCTCCCGAGGAGGGTAGAAGAGTGAATATAGTGGCAGCGAGTGAAGGCCGCCTACCTTGGAGGGTAGAAGAGTGAATATAGTGGCAGTGAGCGAAGGCCGCCTACCTTGGAGGGTAGAAGAGTGAATGAATATAGTGGCAGTGAGCGAGGGCCGCCTACCTTGGAGGGTAGAAGAGGGAATATAGTGGCAGTGAGCGAGGGCCGCCTACCTTGGAGGGTAGAAGAGCGATCACGGTGGCTTGAGTGAGGGCAGCGGGTGAGGGCCGCCTACCTGGGAGGGTAGAGAGTGATCATGGTGGCAGTGAGCGTTCCTTCTAGTGAGGCTGGTGGGTAGCAGGCCTTGCCGAATGGGTGGCGTTTGAGGTCTTTTTTTTAAGACTGGCAGGAGGGCGCCATAGTACCTGGGAGCAGTGCTTTAAATGGGCTGGTACTCGCCGGTACTGAGTACCGGCACTTACAATTTTTTTTTGCCGTCAGTACCAGCACTTCTCTCTAGCTAGGGAGAGTACCGGTACCCTGATCCGCGGCACGGCAGTCTCGGTTTCTCTGCTCCAGTGCAGGGCAGAGGCCGCTGTGCCTCCGAGGAGCTTGTACTTAACTTGGCTGAAGTATCCTTTTACAGAGTTGCTGGTGAAGATTCCAGCAGCGCCCATTTCATTGTCCCCAAACTGCAGGGGGGTGAGAGGGTTTGTGTCATGCTGTGATTAACAGGGCAGGGTCTCTAGACAGACCCTGCGCTGTCAATCAGGTGCGCAGCGACCATTCGGGAGAAAGTGCCATCATGACTTTCATTTTGTTATGAGTTAACCTGTGTTTTTTGACATAAACACATTTCTCATGTGTTTTAATATGTGCTGCAACTGGTACAGAAGTCTCTATGCATGATGATATTTTGCCCTTAGCCCCGCCCCTAGCCCCGCCCACTTGCCACACCTGTATTTTAATGAGTACCTGCACTTATTTTCCCCTATTTAAAGCACTGCCTGGGAGACACAAGGGACAGAATGCCTCCTCCCTGTGCAGCAGGTAACCTGATGGCTTTGAGCAGGTGCTGCTAGGGGGGGAGCAGAGTTCTCAGCAGCGCGGCCTGGGGGTAAAATGGCGCCTCTACATGCAGGCAGGGTGTGCACGGATACTGGAGGGGTTTCCCTTGTAGTGTGATTAGTGGATGACCGGGCATCACCAAAGCTGGCGCCTCGGGCATTTTCCCTGCCATGTGGCATGAGGGAAACTGGCGCCTCTGAATGGTGATACTAGAAGCATACCATGCCCAACTCCCACCCCCCGTGGTATGATGGTAAACTGGCGCCCTTCGAGCTGGCACTGGAGGCCTCCTTTTTGGGCATGGCGTGCGCTGTAGAGCCCCGTCAGCCTGGACTTTGTCCCCCGGATGCTGATAAGGTGTGCCCCTTATCTCCCCACGGGGCGTTGTTCTGTGTGTTCACCGCAGTCAGAGCAGAGTGTCCCATTTTATGTTCCTGTAGGAGGGCATCGGGTATTTTTGCGACTCTTTATAATGGCCGATAGTAAAACAATTCAACGATTTGGTTAATTACTTAACTCTATTTCATTTACAAGTTCACTAAAAACCTTTGTTTACCGTCTCCACCCCCAAAATGTCAAACTAAGAAGCCACTAGGGACTCGCTGTGAGAAGTGCCGAACTGGGCAGTGGGTGTGTTAGTTAGCAGTGCCCCCTGCTCTGACCAGGAGACTCTGTAGGAGCTGAGCTTGGTTCATCCTTCTAGGCTGTTTCCACAGCAGCTCTCCGCCCTCGCCGGCAGGATTCGCTGTAAGAATACTGCCAAGGTATGGGCATGTTACTACAGTAGTACTCCATATATTCCTCATCGGCAGGGTTCGCTGTAAGAAAAGTGCCAGGATATGGGCATGTTACTTCAGCAGTACTCCTACCCCTCAGCAGCTGTTTTCGCTGTAAGAGCAGTGCCAGGGTTTGTGTAGGTTACTTCAGCAGTACTCCTACCCCTCAGCAGCAGGGTCCACTGTAAAAGCAGTGCCAGGGTTTGTGTATGTTACTTCAGCAGTACTCCTACCCCTCAGCAGCAGGGTTCGCTGTCGGCACTGCTGGGGTGTGGGTATGTAACTTCAGCAGTACTCCTTCTCGACCTAACCAGCATTGTGCTGTAAGAGCAGTGCCAGGGTTTGTGTATGTTACGTCAGAGGTGCTCCTAGGCCTCAGCAGCAGTGTCCGCTGTAAGAGCAGTGCCAGTGTTTGTGTATGTTACGTCAGAGGTGCTCCTAGGCCTCAGCAGCAGTGTCCGCTGTAAGAGCAGTGCCAGTGTTTGTGTATGTTACGTCAGAGGCGCTCCTAGGCCTCAGCAGCAGTGTCCGCTGTAAGAGCAGTAGTCTGCTCATTGCAAGACCTCTGTAAAATTATGAATAAGCGGTGAACACAACCAGGGCAGGGCTGTTGCCTGTCTGAAAGCCAGTTAGGAGTTGTGGTGTTGGGGGGGTGGTAGAATGTCTAGGAGGCGGGTGACCGCTACCGGACATGTGGTGGGGCAGTCTCTTGTACAGTTGTCCCCTCTGTTTACTAGATTCGAAAACTCATTGGTTTGAGCTTCAGCCCTCGTAATTGTTGCTTTTAGGTCGCCTTCCAAGTCTAGCCAAGTGAGCCGGAGTGCCCTCGTATTTGGGTGCCCGCTGTGCGTCAGCCAGACATGGAAACCTGAGGTTCTGTGTTGGCGTCTTCTATAGTTGTGTGGGCTTGGATGATGGTGGGCGTGTCGGGGTCTGCATCTCCCTTGTCGCCTGCAGTGCATTAGTAATCAAGGTATGTATGTGTGTCCTGTTGGAACACCCTGTATTTGCAGCCATCTGTGCCGCCTCTTCCCACTGAACATGAAGCTCCCATTGGTGTGTCCTGTATGTGCAGCCTCTTCTCCCCCTGAACGTGAAGCTCCCATTAGTACCATACCGAACCCGGCAGCCAAACTCGTCCTCTGCATCCCTCGACACGAACACATCCCCCAACACCTACAGAACCTCCACTGACTCCCCGTTGAGAAGAGAATAACTTTCAAGATACTCACTCATGCCTACAAATGCCTCCACAACACTGGACCCCAATACCTCAACGAGAGAAACTCCTTCCACGTACCCAAGCGAAAACTCTGATCCGCCGACCTTGTCCTCGCCAACAACCCGCGCATCCGCAGAGCCAGAACAGGTGGAAGAGCCTTCTCCTATATTGCGGCCAAGACCTGGAACGAGCTCCTGATCGACATCCGACGCGCCCCCTCTCTGAACATCTTCAGGAAGACACTCAAGACCTGGCTCTTCCCCTGAATGGGGTGGCTCACCCCGCGCCTTGAGACCCTCACAGGTGAGTAGCCCCCCCCCCCCCCGCCATGAGACCTTCACAGGTGAGTAGCCCCCCCCCCCCCCCCCCGCCATGAGACCTTCACAGGTGAGTAGTGCGCTCTACAATCCCCTGATCGATCGATTGATTGGTGCATCCTGTATGATATGTTGAAATATTTGTAGAGTGCGTGGCTGCCCCAGTGCTAAATCTAGCAGAGTGGGTGTCGAAGTCAGCTTAGTAATTGGAAAATAGCCCTGTCTTCACAGTTGTAAAGATCCAGTGGTCCGGTGTGCTGCGGGCAGAGGTAGGAAGTTCCAGAGTGCAGGTGCCATTGCCCTAAACGAGCGTCCACCCACTCTCGCCCTGCGGGACTGGAGTCCAACGCAGATCCACCGAGCGGAATGCACGAGTGGGATTGTAAAGGGGGCTCCTATCGCTCAAGATCAGAAGCCAGAAGGGATCCTATGAATGATGCAGTGTTTTAAAGTGGACTCTCTGTTCTATTGGCAGCCAGTGAGGTCGATGGAGGAGGTCAGAAACGTGACCGTACTTCAGGAGTGCGGACAAAGCGCGTTCCTGGCCCGTTGGAGTCTTTTAGTCACTGATTTATTACCCAGAAGCAGCAGGGGGCCTGAGCGTGAAGCTCCCATTGGTAAATCTTCCCCCTGAACATGAAGCTGCCAGTGGTGCAGCCTGTATGTGCGTCCTACCCCCCCCACCTTCTTGACAGTGAGCTCCCATTGGTGCATCCTGTGTGTGTGTGTGTGTGTGTGTGTGCGCGCGCGCGACCACCGCCCCCCCCCCCCCCCCCCCACCGAGCGCGAAGCTCCAATCGGCACAACCTGTATGTGCAGCCCCCACCTCCCAGGAGAGGATCCCGTCTGTGCAGGACCCCCCCCCCCCCCAGCGTGAAGCTTCCATTGGTGTATGCAGTCTGTGGGGCCTTCCCCCCCGCGTCAATCTCTTATTTTTGCATGCTGTATTGGCCGTCTTATCACCCCTGAACGTGAAGTTCCCATTGGGGCATCTTGTGGGTGCAGCCTCCTCCCCCCCGCCCCCTCAGCATGAAGCTCCCATAGGTCCAGCCTGTGTGTCCCCTTCTCCCATCCAACCCCCCCCCCCCCCCCCAGTGTGTGGGCCCATCGGTGCAGAATGCAGCCTGCATATTACCCTTGTGTCCTGCTAATCACCCTG
The DNA here is from genome assembly GCF_964204655.1 of Triturus cristatus. Taxonomy (NCBI): domain Eukaryota; kingdom Metazoa; phylum Chordata; class Amphibia; order Caudata; family Salamandridae; genus Triturus; species Triturus cristatus. Next base: position 29,666,603 of record NC_140585.1, on the reverse strand, counting down.
GCTGTTGTAGCTGTGCCTGCCCTGTGGCTGGACGGGGTCAGTGTGAAACTTGAGTCCCAGTGCACCAGGAGAGGGGGAGTCTCTGCACCAGGAGAGGTACCGATCCCTGAAGCCGCCTCTGTCCCTCTTAGGGTGCCCCCAGGCCTTGCTGGTGACTTAAGATGCGCCTTGGAGTCCTACAGGAGTCTGTGGGCCTCTCTGTACCAGCAAATGGGGGGGGGGGGGATCCCTGAAGCCCTCTCTGCCCCTCTGAGGGCGCCCCCCAAGTCTTTCTGGTGACTAGATGCACCTTTGGTCTTCCAGGAGACTGCGAGCCTCTCTGCACCAGGAGAGGGGGGTCGATCCCTGAAGCCACTTCTGCTCCTCTGAGGGCGCCCCCAGGCCTTGCTAGTGACTCTAGATGCACCTTGGGGTCCTACAGGAGTCTGAGGGTCTCTGCACCACGGGAGGGGGTAGAACCCTGAAGTCGGCCCTCTGAGAGCGTCCCCAGGCCATGCTGGTGACTCTATGCACTTGTGCCACTCTGTACAAGCCTCTCGCGCATGGTCAGTTATAAACTTATGCTCCCAACCCAATCAGCAGTGTTCCATCACCTGCACCTACCCTATGTGGATGAAACTGCGGCTGGTGGCTTTAAGAATGGGCGAGTGGAGCTTCCGTGCCCACTAACTGCCCTGGCACCTCCTAGCCACCTATGATACCAGCTGCAGCCTACGCGGACAAGGTAAAGAAACCCTGAGCCACATCCCATGCGTCGGCCTCGGGGCAAGGAGCAACGCAGAACGCCTCCCCGAGTTGACTTCACCGGCTGGGGGTGCGCACATGCCAGCAAGCAGTGACCGCCAGCCGGAACCCGGCGAATGCAGCCCTAAACACAAACTGGCACAGGTCTTCGTACCGCAGCAAGTACATTGGACTTGGCCCAGTGGACTAACACGTGTCTTAACCCCGCCCCCTGTGCCGGTCGCCACTCCCATCTGCACCATCCCACTCTTCGGGAGAGCAGCACCCCTTCGCTCCTGGGCTGCACCGGGCGCACTGAGCATGGTGACCCGCCCGCCGCGCATGGTGACCCGCCCGCTGCGCACGGTGACCCGCTGCCTGCCACTCATTTTAAAGACTGTCGATTGCTTTTAATTATTGAAAGAATCATTTCCTGTCCGAGCCTTCGTCTGGTGCTCATTTCCTGTCCGAGCCCTCCTCTGGTGCTCATTCCCTGTCTGAGCCCTCGTCTGGTGCTCATTCCATGTCTGAGCCTTCGTCTGGTGCTCATTCCATGTCTGAGCCTTCGTCTGGTGCTCATTCCCTGTCTGAGCCTTCGTCTGGTGCTCATTCCCTGTCCGAGCCCTCGTCTGGTGCTCATTCCCTGTCCGAGCCCTCGTCTGGTGCTCATTCCCTGTCCGAGCCCTCGTCTGGTGCTCATTCCCTGTCCGAGCCCTCGTCTGGTGCTCATTCCCTGTCCGAGCCCTCGTCTGGTGCTCATTCCCTGTCCGAGCCCTCGTCTGGTGCTCATTCCCTGTCCGAGCCCTCGTCTGGTGCTCATTCCCTGTCCGAGCCCTCGTCTGGTGCTCATTCCCCGTCCGAGCCCTCGTCTGGTGCTCATTCCCCGTCCGAGCCCTCGTCTGGTGCTCATTCCCCGTCCGAGCCCTCGTCTGGTGCTCATTCCCCGTCCGAGCCCTCGTCTGGTGCTCATTCCCCGTCCGAGCCCTCGTCTGGTGCTCATTCCCCGTCCGAGGCCTCGTCTGGTGCTCATTCCCCGTCCGAGGCCTCGTCTGGTGCTCATTCCCCGTCCGAGGCCTCGTCTGGTGCTCATTCCCCGTCCGAGGCCTCGTCTGGTGCTCATTCCCCGTCCGAGGCCTCGTCTGGTGCTCATTCCCCGTCCGAGGCCTCGTCTGGTGCTCATTCCCCGTCCGAGGCCTCGCCTGGTGCTCATTCCCCGTCCGAGGCCTCGCCTGGTGCTCATTCCCCGTCCGAGGCCTCGCCTGGTGCTCATTCCCCGTCCGAGGCCTCGCCTGGTGCTCATTCCCCGTCCGAGGCCTCGCCTGGTGCTCATTCCCCGTCCGAGGCCTCGCCTGGTGCTCATTCCCCGTCCGAGGCCTCGCCTGGTGCTCATTCCCCGTCCGAGGCCTCGCCTGGTGCTCATTCCCCGTCCGAGGCCTCGCCTGGTGCTCATTCCCCGTCCGAGGCCTCGCCTGGTGCTCATTCCCCGTCCGAGGCCTCGCCTGGTGCTCATTCCCCGTCCGAGGCCTCGCCTGGTGCTCATTCCCCGTCCGAGGCCTCGCCTGGTGCTCATTCCCCGTCCGAGGCCTCGCCTGGTGCTCATTCCCCGTCCGAGGCCTCGTCTGGTGCTCATTCCCCGTCCGAGGCCTCGTCTGGTGCTCATTCCCCGTCCGAGGCCTCGTCTGGTGCTCATTCCCCGTCCGAGGCCTCGTCTGGTGCTCATTCCCCGTCCGAGGCCTCGTCTGGTGCTCATTCCCCGTCCGAGGCCTCGTCTGGTGCTCATTCCCCGTCCGAGGCCTCGTCTGGTGCTCATTCCCCGTCCGAGGCCTCGTCTGGTGCTCATTCCCCGTCCGAGGCCTCGTCTGGTGCTCATTCCCCGTCCGAGGCCTCGTCTGGTGCTCATTCCCCGTCCGAGGCCTCGTCTGGTGCTCATTCCCCGTCCGAGGCCTCGTCTGGTGCTCATTCCCCGTCCGAGGCCTCGTCTGGTGCTCATTCCCCGTCCGAGGCCTCTGAGGGCGCCCCCCCCCAAGTCTTTCTGGTGACTAGATGCACCTTTGGGCTTCCGGGAGACTGCGGGCCTCTCTGCACCAGGAGAGGGGGGTCGATCCCTGAAGCCACCTCTGCCCCTCTGAGGGCGCCCCCAGGCCTGGCTGGTGACTTTAGATGCACCTAGGGGTCCTACAGGAGTCTGAGTGTCTGCACCACGGGAGGGGGTAGATCCCGGAAGTCGCCACCGTGAGGGCGCCCCCAGGCCTTGCTAGTGACTGTAGGTGAACCTTGGGCCCTCGCACCCCCACCCTGAGGGACGCAGGTTCTGGGAGTGGCCCCCGATTGTCTGCGAGTGCAGCCAGACCTCGGGGTTGCTTGTCTGTCTGCGGACTGGTTCCTGGGCCTTGCTCCTCAGCTTTGCGTTTGTTTGGGGAAGCCATTATTGGGGCTGTGGCCCCACCCAGGCCGTGGCTTTCCAGACAGGGATTATGGGCTGGTGATGGGGATCCACTGTGTCCAGCCTCTGGAGGGTAGGTGGGTGCACGGGGCTGGCACTGTGGCTCGTTCCACTCGTGCCATCGTATTGGGGCGTCTGCCAGCTTCAAACTAGGTGTGTGCTGCAGGCTCGGGTGGCCCTTCCGCCCTCTCCTCGCCCGGGGGTCTGTGGCCTCCTTCGGGTGAGCGGTGCTGCACCCTCCGCTTAGGGCCACGTTTACCGTTCTCATGTGGTGGTGGTGGGGGACGTGTTCAGTGTACTCCGCTGGCCCCTCCAAGGCCCTTGTCCAGATGGACACCCCCCCCCACCCCCAAACCCAGTTTGGGTGTACTTGCCCTCTTTGGGGGCGTATATTGTGGGCCCAGCGGCCTCTCGTGCCCTCTGCGGAGGTTCTTTGTGTCCAGCGCCTGGAATTTGTTGGCGCTAGTCCCAGAATGTTCGGCTTTATTTTTAGACGTGGGCGGCTCGGCTCCTGCTTCTCGGGAGAGGGGCGGGTGCGAGGGGGGGGCATGGGGTCAGCCGCCGAGGGGTGCTCCTGTCCCTAGCGGATGAAACGTGGGGTGTTGTGGGCAGGACGGGCCTGGGTTTGTGCTCCAGGATACTTACTGGTGCCGGTGGGATCTACTCCACGGTGGGCCGGGCCTCGGTTTCCCCTACTGCCCAGTGCCCCGAGATGCCAGCACCTCTCCAGTGCCGGGCTTTGAAAGGAGTTATGGACTAGTGCCCAGCTGCCCGTGGCTGAGATGCTTACCAGGGTCCTGCTGTTTCTGGTGAGATTCCTTGTTCTGCCCACCTGCCCCCTTCTTCCAGGTGCCCCGAGGAGCTGCCTGTCGACAGCCTGCTTGATGAGCGCTTTATTGCCCTGCAGTTCTGCCCTGCAGGAGGCTGCTCATTTACCAGGAGTAAGCTGCCACCCAGTGCCCGCTGCCCTTTCTGGTGGTGCTCTCAGGGCCTAGCCATTGCCCAGGTGAGGTGCCACGCGGCGGCCTGCCACCCTTTAGGGGAGGTGCCACGCGGCAGCCTGCCACCCTTTGGGGGAGGTGCCACGCGGCGGCCTGCCACCCTTTAGGGGAGGTGCCACGCGGCAGCCTGCCACCCTTTGGGGGAGGTGCCACGCGGCGGCCTGCCACCCTTTGGGGGAGGTGCCACGCGGCGCCCTGCCACGCTTGGGTGCAGTAGATACACAATTGATGGACGGAATGCAGAACAAATCAAAACATTCACCCCCAGTCAAGAGATCTGGGTTAGATCCATCATTCTTTTGCTCACCATGCCAGCCCAGTTTACTCTCTGTACTGAGGTGAAATGTATGACATTGTTATGCATTCTGTCCATCAATAGTTCTTTTTCATTTGTCACCCTTGGGTGCGGTGCCACGCGGCGCCCTGCCACCCTTGGGTGCTTTGCCACGCAGCGCCCCCCCCCCCCCCCACCCTTCCTCACAGGGTGTTCTGTTCAGCTGCCTTTGCCATGGGGGCTCCGGCAGGAAGTGTCCGGCATTCCTTGAATGCTTGTCCTGCCCAGGCAGCTGACTTTGGCAGACGGTGCATCCGGCGTGTGGCTCCCGGGGAAGGCGGGCTGCGTGCAGGGAAGGGGCAGGCGTGAGCCCAGCAGTTGTGGGCGAAGAGGGGGGACTCTGGGGGTACGGCACTATCCATGGAAGGGCCACAGGTTGCTGAAGCCCCGTAGAGTCGCTGATGCACTGTGTGTTCCTGGGCACATGGTTCATTGTCTGAATAAGAGCGGCTTCCCTGCCCCTGGAGCCGATTGCTTCAGTACATGGGATATGAACCGTCCTGGGAGGGCCTTGGTGGCGACAGTTCGGACCAGGGAACGGCCATGAGTCGGTGACGGCTGAGCCTAGCGCTTGGAGGCCGTCGTGTGACACCCCGTGCCGATGGAGGGCTGTGATCTGGTTCAGGGTCCTGTCCTTGGTGGTCTCTGTTCCAGATCGGACATACCCGCAGCAGACCCGGAATGTTATCAGAGGCCATCTTTGTTTACATTCCAGCCTAAAGGGAGCCAGGCTGAGGCTGGTTGAGGAAGCAGTGGAGGCTCAGACTCGCCAAAGCACTAGCCTGCTCCTCGAAGCCACCACCCTCTGCCTCCAAGCACGGGTGCATCAGCTGATCCTCGAAGTGCCACAAGGTCATGCCGCCATCTTAAGGCCTCGAAGCTCTTCGCTTTGAGTGACACCTGCTTATCCCGCCCCTACCCCTAACACTGCCCTCAAGTGCAGAGCAGCCTCGACCAGTACTAACGATTGCTGCCCAGCTCGTGGTACTGTATGCGCGGGGATGAGTCTGGCTGGGGGGGGGGATGAGTCTGGCTGGGGGGGGGGATGAGTCTGGCTGGGGGGGGAATGAGTCTGGCTGGGGGGGGAATGAGTCTGGCTGGGGGATGAGCAGGCGGGCAACTAGAGCAAAATTTCGGGGGGGGCTGAAAAAGATTTCGGGGGGGGGCTGAAAAAGATTTCGGGGGGCTAAGTCTTCCAGCCATAGGGAGAGTGGCTGTAAGAAGGGGTGAACACACAACAAAAGCCTCATTAACGAGTAAATGGTCTTTTAAAGACCTGTTAAGTACTCGGGTGCGGCTGCAATCAGACGGACGCCAGCCCGCGAGGCTGTCTCAGCCGGGCTGACGCACATGACGGGGGGCTGAAGCCCGGTGAGCCCAATGGGTGTTGCGCGCCTGGGGATGAGTCTGGCTGGGGCGTTCTGTATGGTCTGAAGTCTCTGCAGGAGGTGTGCGGCGCTTCCTACATAGAGGGCATTGCCGCTGCCAGTCGCCAGGGGATGAGTGTCTGGCTGGGGGGGGGGGGATGAGTGTCTGGCTGGGGGGGGTGAGTGTCTGGCTGGGGGGGGTGAGTGTCTGGCTGGGGGGGGGATGAGTGTCTGGCTGGGGGGGGGAATGAGTGTCTGGCTGGGGGGGGTGAGTGAGTGTCTGGCTGGGGGGGGGATGAGTGTCTGGCTGGGGGGGGGATGAGTCTGGCTGGGGGGGGGGGATGAGTGTCTGGCTGGGGGGGGGGGATGAGTGTCTGGCTGGGGGGGGATGAGTGTCTGGCTGGGGGGGGGTGAGTGTCTGGCTGGGGGGGGGGTGAGTGTCTGGCTGGGGGGGGATGAGTGTCTGGCTGGGGGGGGGGGATGAGTGTCTGGCTGGGGGGGGGGGGTGAGTGTCTGGCTGGGGGGGGGGGGATGAGTGTCTGGCTGGGGGGGGTGAGTGTCTGGCTGGGGGGGGTGAGTGAGTGTCTGGCTGGGGGGGGGATGAGTGTCTGGCTGGGGGGGGTGAGTGTCTGGCTGGGGGGGGTGAGTGAGTGTCTGGCTGGGGGGGGGATGAGTGTCTGGCTGGGGGGGGGATGAGTCTGGCTGGGGGGGGGGGGATGAGTGTCTGGCTGGGGGGGGGGGGATGAGTGTCTGGCTGGGGGGGGGATGAGTGTCTGGCTGGGGGGGGGGGTGAGTGTCTGGCTGGGGGGGGGTGAGTGTCTGGCTGGGGGGGGGGTGAGTGTCTGGCTGGGGGGGGGGATGAGTGTCTGGCTGGGGGGGGGGATGAGTGTCTGGCTGGGGGGGGGGTGAGTGTCTGGCTGGGGGGGGGGGATGAGTGTCTGGCTGGGGGGGGGGTGAGTGTCTGGCTGGGGGGGGTGAGTGAGTGTCTGGCTGGGGGGGGATGAGTGTCTGGCTGGGGGGGGATGAGTCTGGCTGGGGGGGGGGGATGAGTGTCTGGCTGGGGGATGAGTGTCTGGCTGGGGGGGGATGAGTGTCTGGCTGGGGGGGGGGTGAGTGTCTGGCTGGGGGGGGGTGAGTGTCTGGCTGGGGGGGGATGAGTGTCTGGCTGGGGGGGGGGATGAGTGTCTGGCTGGGGGGGGGTGAGTGTCTGGCTGGGGGGGGGGTGAGTGTCTGGCTGGGGGGGGGGGATGAGTGTCTGGCTGGGGGGGGGATGATGAGTGTCTGGCTGGGGGGGGGATGAGTGTCTGGCTGGGGGGGGTGAGTGTCTGGCTGGGGGGGGGGGGATGAGTGTCTGGCTGGGGGGGGGGATGAGTGTCTGGCTGGGGGGGGGATGAGTGTCTGGCTGGGGGGGGGATGAGTGTCTGGCTGGGGGGGGATGAGTGTCTGGCTGGGGGGGGGATGAGTGTCTGGCTGGGGGGGGGGATGAGTGTCTGGCTGGGGGGGGGGATGAGTGTCTGGCTGGGGGGGGGATGAGTGTCTGGCTGGGGGGGGGGATGAGTGTCTGGCTGGGGGGGGGGGATGAGTGTCTGGCTGGGGGGGAGTTGAGTGTCTGGCTGGGGGGGGGGTGAGTGTCTGGCTGGGGGGGGGATGAGTGTCTGGGGGGGGGGGATGAGTGTCTGGCTGGGGGGGGGGGGTGAGTGTCTGGCTGGGGGGGGGGATGAGTGTCTGGCTGGGGGGGGAATGAGTGTCTGGCTGGGGGGGGGGAATGAGTGTCTGGCTGGGGGGGGAATGAGTGTCTGGCTGGGGGATGAGTCTGGCTGGGGGTGACTCTGGCTGCGGCGTTCTGTACGGTCTGAAGTCTCTGTAGGTGGTATGCGCGATTCCTCTAAAGGGAGAGCGCGCGATGCTGTTGCTCATCAACGCCCTTGGACTGACAGCGATGTTGCCAGTGAGAGCATTGTTGGGGTGCAAAGTGACTGGCAGTAGTCTGTAGCGAGAGGCCCACACGCCTCCCCAGTGTACTACACAGGAACCTGATGCCCCTTAAGCTCCCGGCAGTTACTGAAGGCCGTCTGGGAGCTGCCCCAGGAGTGAAGAAGCACCAGGAATCCGATCACTTCAAGTGGAGTAAACAAAACTTTCACAAAAAGACCTGTTGGGAGACGTGAAGCAAGCGGTTGCAAGCCGCCCCCCCCCCCCCTCGTGTTTCACAAGCGCGTGCAGTCGTGCCGCGAAGAAGACACTTTGTTGTCATCTCCTGTAAATCCGGGTCTGCCCTGTCACGAAGAGAGTCTGAGCGATGGATTAACCCGCCGTGCAGACCGAGCACACGTGGCACGCCTGCTGTGCAAGCTGTGCGGAGACTTTGTATGAGCCTCCTCTGCCTGTGGCTGCCATGACCCAGAGGCCTTCACAGCCCTCTTTAGGCCCCGTCCAGACCACGCAGGGTGGCCCATTGTCCGCTTACAATGGGCTGTCTGCCCTTTGCTGCAGCTTGGATTGGCTGTCACTCATTTGTGCTTTTTCGTTCACTTGTATGTACTTCACTTCCTCTTCTTGCGTTTGTCCCTCCCCCGAAGCATGGCGGCAATACTTGTGGTGTCCGACTTTTAGGAAATACTCTTTCCTTTCTTGGTTAAATACTCTAGGAGAGCGCATGTTTTTTCCGGCGGCCCCCCCTTGTGCACTCCTCTTCCACACCAGCACTTTCTGGGATGCGCAAACTCCCGTGGCTTCTTCCCTCTTGCATTGCTGTCTCGCCTGTACTTCTCTGCCCAGGTTGTTTGTGTCCGTCCGTCCGTCTCTCTCTCTCTCTCTCTCTCTCTCTCGCGCGCTCTCTCGCTCTCTCGCTCTCTTTCGCCTTCTCTGTTTGGCCCCTAGGTCCATGTTGCATGCTCTCACCGTGCCATTTCCTTCCTTACCTCCCTGCCCGCACCGTCTGTGTTGCCCCCTCCCCACTTGCGCCCTGCTTACTTGCTCCATGCCCTCCGTGTGTCTTATTTAGAAAAACATACATTTTACATTTATTTTTAGCCATCCTGCCCCCCATTGGCGGTACAGGCATGAGCTGTTGGTTTTTCCAGTGCTTGTTTTCAGGGTTACATGCCCCTGCTGCCTTTTGAGACCGGTTTCGTGTGAGCCCTGGTGCCATGCTGGCTTGGACTCCGAAGCTGTCACTGTAACTGCCCACTTATGGAACGGTGGGACAATCGAACACTTACTTTCCAGCTTGCTAAGAACTGTGGCCCTAAAGTCTCATGGGGGTAAGGGAGGAGGGTGGGTATCTGCTGTGTCCGCGCACTGTAGGCAGCACCTCAGGGGCTCTGTCATAGGGGGGGTTTTGTGTGTGTGTGTGTGTGTGTATGTTTGCGCGCCCTGTAGGCAGCACCTCGGAGGCTCTCTGGTCTCACGTGTGTGTGTGTGTGTGTGCGCGCGCCCTGTAGGCAGCACCTCGGAGGCTCTCTGGCTTCATATGGGGGGTGTGTGTGTGTGCGCGCGCGCCCTGTAGGCAGCACCTCGGAGGGTCTCGTAGGGGGTGGGGGGGGGGGGGGTGCACACAGTGTGCTGCAGCAGCAGCTGCTTCTATCTGTAGAATTGGCTGTTTCAGGGAAGAGTTGTTTCCATGCGCTCTGCTGAACAGGGCTCTGAACCTTGGAGCAAAGGGACCTTGGCTGTTCCAGCTCCTTCCAGGGGAGAAGAGGGGTTTGTGAGGGTTTGAAGCTGACCCTGTCCTAATGCCGGCTCAGGGCACCACTGGGCCCTCAGGAGAGCACAGACGGTGCCAGTCGCTCCTGGGGCTGAAGTGTTCATCAGTTTGTATGTTTTCGCACTTCTACCACCTTGAAGCTGCTTCCAAGCGCTTTGGTGGGGGGTGGGGATCGAAGGAAAGCTTTGGTGATGGCTGAAGGGCGCCGCGTTTCGAAGTTAGAGTATTGGGCATCAGACTGCGGGTTGTGGTTAAAGGCAGCAGGTCAGGCCGAGCTCAGGGGCGTCCAGCCCCTCTCTAGGGTTTGGAATCCCTGTCCAGCTAGAAATCCATGGAGCGAGTCCAGATGACGGCGTGCAGAGCTCTACCAACCAAGATTGTGCCCTTCTGGGTGAGGGCAGGTAATGGGGGCATCTGGCCTCGCCAAATGCCATGTTGCATCTGTATGCGCTGGCGGAGGGCTTCCATGGGATGAGCCTCGGCTCAGGTGTTCCCAGCCCTGTGTCAAGCGGCGACTGTTCACATCTTCCTGGTATTTCTTCCACTCCAGCTTGTGGCTCTGGTAGAAAGGGGGCGTCGGGGAGGTTGGTCACCTCTGTGCACATGAGCTGGTGGTCTGGCCTGGAACCCAGGAGAGCAGCTCCTTTCTTGCCCACTCTGATGGTGGGCACGATTGTTAACACGTTTGGCCAAGCTCACACAGTGTACGTGACAGTAAACCTGCTGAACCCCACTCCTGGTGTGAGTCAGTGACCACACGACATGGCTTCTGTGACCTTTGCAATGGCTGCGGATGGGGAAGTCTTCCTTAGACTCTGGCACCCGAGGGTCCTCCTGCAACCTCAGCCCCTTCTCCGGGGTCAGCTTGGTTTGGTACCAGCCGTGGAACTGGCGGGGGTCACTTCTGCTTGCACCCACATCTCTAGAAGGAAGTGTGGTCCATTGACCTGGTCTCCGTCTTTTCACAGTTGTTGTGAAAGGAGTGTGGTGCTTAGCCTCTTGCCGGAGGACGGTGTGTAAAGAGGGTGTGCGTCCCGTGGGATTTTGTGGGTGTCATGAGATTTGTGGTGGTGGGTGGAGGCGAGGTCCCAGACAAGAGCCTTTTGTGTTGCGCGCTCCAGCGTGTCGATCACCCCACAGGGCGCTCTTTGATGGCATCACATGAAGTGATTCCACAGGATGCTGGACCCGGATCAAAAGAACTGAGCATAACTTGTAAAACCGGCTGACCTCATGTGAAGTGATGGACATGACCAAGTGAGTGACACTTGGCACACCTCGCTGGACCAGCGACCAGTGTCCTCGTCTGTCAGGAAGTAGCCCATTCAGTCTGCCGTTTCCTCAAAAGCAGGCGCCTACACCCTAAATCATAAACATTGGCAAATACAAACATTGCTGTTTTGGGTGGTGTTTGCTTTTGTGTGAGCGTGCCTCCTTGTGTGTGTTCTCCACAAGGGCTATGTTGTCTGTCACATATAATGGGCTGAGCGTGTCACTGGCAGGGGATGTTTGCGTGCCTCAGCGAGCTAGTACGGTGAGGAAGCGGCTGGAGGTTGAAGCGTGTTTGGGGCTGAGGGTCTAATTGACTTGGTCTTGGAGACACTTTGCGATGAGCAGAAGCTCCTACCTTGCTGGTGTCTGCTAAGTGAGTGAGAATGACGTCACTCGGCTCGTGCACTCTATTGACTCTGGAGCTGTGGCGGGCATTGATGAGCATTGCACCACCTTGGATTCAAAGAGCCCCGGTTTTGCTCTTCAGGGTGGTGAGTGGGCGATTCAGAAAGTTAGTGTGGTAGTGTGGTAGCGGGGTAGTCTGAGCAATGCAGGGCCCCCACACATGCAGGGCCCCCACACATGCAGGGCCGCCGCATATGCAAGACCGCCGCATATGCAAGACCGCCGCATATGCAAGACCGCCGCACATGCAGGACCGCCGCACATGCAGGCCCGCGGGCTTCAGTCCTCCGGGGTCCTGGGTGGCTCACATCCCCGTGATGCCCGCCACCAGCCTCCAGGGTGCTTGTCCTCCTGGTAGGGTGTCCGCGAGTCTGGGTGGCTCACTCTTCTCTCTAGACTGGCAGAACACTGCCTTGTAGGCTCGGGTGGGAGGGATTCATGTTAAACTGGAGGCCCCAGTGAAGTCGGAGCCACCTAGGCGGGTTCCTCCTTGGCGCTGCTCATCAGCAGCACATCTAGGGTGGAGTGGGGCCTCTTTTGTGAGGTCGGGACCCCATTCATCACACACTTACTTTGTGTCCGGTTCGTTCCCTTCTTGCTGCCGTTTTAATCCAGGGTCTTTCCTTTCAGCGGACTGCGCTCTGTCTGGATTGCATCAGCCGATCCTTCTCGGGGCTTCTCTGCCTCCCTGGTGCCGGCCGATGCCTCCCTTAAGCTGCCTTTTCAACGCACGCTGTAACGTGGCCCAGGGTGGGTTTCCCTTTTTAGGTCGAGGACCGTCCGGTCTGCCGAAGGCAGAACCGGAAGTCGCAGATTTAATGTTTTGGAGAAGAGGGGCTTGAACCCGCCCCTCTTCTCCCCTGTTCTCCATTGGCTGGCCTCTTGAATGCTGGCCAGCCATTGGAGAAGAGGCTTTGTCACTCCGAACAGGCCCCGTCCTTTTCGGATTCGGGGGCGTGTTTTTTCGTTACTTTTCTAAATATCTCCTCCAGCCAATGGCAAGAGGAGAGAAAAGCAAAACACGCCCCGAATCCGAAACCGCCACTGCGTTTCTCCGAGGCATTTCTGCTTCGCCTCGGAGAAAGGCAGTGGTGTCCCGGCGTCCGGAGAAAGCTCGTGGTAGCATAAGCAAGGACTCGTATAACCAAAATTATCCCCTGTGTTTCCCCGACTGCGTAGTATCTGCGAGGACCAGACTTTCCTTCGTGACGTATGCCAGGATTTACCTCTATGTTTAATGAGAGCAAGAGCAAGGCACGATGATACATGGCCAGCTGTTTATTCTATGCATAGATGCAGCGCTGCTGGGTGCAGTGAGCGCAAGCCTTGTGCTCCAGGGAAGTTCAGCTGTGCATCTGGTGACGCTCCCGGCTCCGCGGGTGGCTCCCAGGTCCTGTCACAGGTGCATCAGGGCGCTGATGTGACATGTGAGCTGTGCGCGAGCGCAGAGCACTCCCAGCCTGTCATCCGAGGGCCGTGCTTGAATCCAAACTCATCAGGCGCCGTTACCTAATCCCAGGCCGAGTTTATCCCCTCAGACTGGCGCGCGGCCACCTCCCAGGCGGCTCACACAGGATCGCACAGCTGGAGGAGTGAACGCAAGCTACAAAGACAGGGTGAATGAAGCTCTAACCACTGTACTTGAAGTACAGAGACGAGCTGCTGTCAACCCAGCTAGTATCCCGTAGTGTCCAGTGTACTGTAGGGTTTATGTAGCGCTTCGTGCCCTTTTTTTCCGCGGGACAGGACAGGGAAAGCAACGAGGTAGGGGACAGACAGGGCAAGCAACAACGGGGGAGGGGGCAGACTGGACAAGAAGCAGTGCAGGAGAGGGGCAGGGTGGGACAAGCAACAGTGTGGGGGGAGGAGGAAGGGATGCAAGTTAAAGAAAACAAGCATTTACAATGCAATGGTCTCGGCATTGGTAAAGTTAGAGCTATTGGCATTGCTCATGACATTATTTTTGTTTGTTTTTGTTTTTAAAACATTTAAAGAAACGGCATTGTCATGAGCAATGCCAATAGCTCTAACTTTAACAATGCCGAAACGGTTGCATTGTAAATGCTTGTTACTCTTATTCTCCTCCGTGACTCTTACGGGGTCTCTCCAAACCTTTCACATGTAATATCCTGTGCAGGGAGGCACCGTGGCTACTGGGAATAAAGAACAGTGACCCGCAGTGTCTGGATGACGTCATTTGATTCTGGAACACCCGTATGGCCGTGTCTGATGCTGCTGTTAATGTTTGCTGGGGTGGGTGGGGGTGGAGGTAAAGTGACTGATTGCTGTGATGTCGGCAGGGCAAAACCAAAGGGGATGATGGACGGAGTGTTGAACATTGCAAGCACTCAGCCCCAGTCAACTGATCTGGGTTTAATCCATCATTCTTTAGCTCACTCCGCCACCCCAGTTCAGACATGGCCATATGCAAATCAGTCTGACCCTGTGCCTCATGGGAACAGTCCAGCCCGAGCTGCCAAGCCATGCCTTCCCTGGACCGGAAACAAGCTTCCTAGGACCGGTTTCTGGCATTTCAGCCGTCTTCAGCCAGGCTTGCTTGAATCCAGTGGCAAAGTGAGCAAGGGACTCGCGTCTGAGCATACCCTGCCAATTTATGGCGAACAAAGCGGTACAAAAGGGGGTGGTGATGGACGGAGTATCAGAACCAATCAAACACTCACACCCAGTCAACAGATCTGGGTTTGATCCATCACCGTTCTTTAGCCCACTCCGCCACCCCAGTTCAGACATGGCCATATGCAAATCAGTCTGACCCTGTGCCTCATGGGAACAGTCCAGCCCGAACTGCCAAGCCATGCCTTCCCTGGACCGGAAACAAGCTTCCTAGGACCGGTTTCTGGCATTTCAGCCGTCTTCAGCCAGGCTTGCTTGAATCCAGTGGCAAAGTGAGCAAGGGACTCACGTCTGAGCATACCCTGCCAATTTATGGCGAACAAAGCGGTACAAAAGGGGGTGGTGATGGACGGAGTATCAGAACCAATCAAACACTCACACCCAGTCAACAGATCTGGGTTTGATCCATCACCGTTCTTTAGCCCACTCTGCCACCCCAGTTCAGACATGGCCATATGCAAATCAGTCTGACCCTGTCCATCATCCCCTTTGGTTTTGCTCCATTAAATAGCAGCCAAAGCCACTGCGACTATGCTGCTGGCTCCGGTTCATCTTGCCTCATTGTTTCCCTGGGACTTCACTGCTGCTGGTGGCGGTGTTGCATTTGCCCGGTGTTGTTGTTAGCCCGCAGCGCTGGACTGTTGCAGCCCGGGATCTAAATCCAGGCCCCAGCAGAGAGGGGACGTAGGGAGTCATCCCATGGGCTATTTTTACAATGGTGCCTCTGGGGTCACTGCTTCTAATGAATTACTTGCGGACTTCTTAACAACACAGCAGCGCCTTTGGAGGTGTTGCGCACACGGCTGGGCGCGGACATGCAACACGTTTCACTTTGCTTCGGTGGTCCTGGGAGAGACATGTCCAGCATTTGTTCAGCTGCTCTGGAAGCGGTTTCTTTAAAGGCTTTGTTACGTGCATGATGGCTTTACATAACATAACACAGCATGACTGGCTGTGACATGATAAAACATAATATATTTAAGATGAGGATAAAAGAAAGCGAATGTAAACAATTCCTCTTCATAATCGTGTGCACACGGGTGCCTGGACCCTTTTCAGAAAAGGGCGGTTCAGTCCAGTTTTAAAAGCCTCTGCAGACCTAACCAAAACTCGAGCGGGTCCTTTGTGACTGGATAGTAACTGTTTCTTAGAAGCTGGATGTTCAACAGCAGCTTATTGTTTAGCAGGTTTAGAAAGGACCATCCTGACGTTGTAAAACAAGCATTTGCTATTTGCATAGCGTTTGCGAGAGTTCTAGCTATTGGTATTGTAAATGACCAATCCTTTTATTTGTTTTCAAAACACGCAGGCGGTGCCTAAATACTTCCAATCCTTGCTTATGAGAATGAAGGATGGCAGTTACAGGGGCGCAGTTACTGCCAGCCTTCCTGCTCATTAACGAGTTGAAGGACGAAGTACATGTTTACACACCACTTGCAGATTTTCAAAACACATAAATAAAAGACATTGTCTTTTACAATGTCAATCGCTCAAACTCTCGCAAATGCGAGACCTATTGCATTGCAAATGCTTGTTGTAATTGTAGCCAGAGAGTGTGTGAGTGTGGTGAATCTTGAAGCTGCAGGGCGGCCACCTCCACACTAGGAGAATACAATGAGCCCATTGGTTGCTGGGTCGGCACCCCTGTGGCAGGTGGCGTAGAGTTCACAAACTGCACGGTGCTCTGTGCCGATGTGCTGAAGTGGAGTCGGTCCGATCATGTCTGCTTGAAGAGAGTGCTGATGGTTCAGGCAAGATGGGCTTTTGGGATTAATGCTGTCAACGCCTGTGGATTAGATGAAATCGCGACCCACACAGAGGAAGGCTGGTCACGTGTTATTAACGCCAAAGTAAGACCTGCGGATTAGCAGATGGTTCCGAATATTCCTGTGGGGGCGGGGGGGGGGGGGGGCAGATCACCATTAAATGCATCGGTATCTTTAAATTCCAGTTTCTCGAAATCCATGGGGGCTTTGAGTCCGCAACCAAAGGCGCCAATGATCTGCATCAGAACAGAAAGGTAAAGGTGACGTCAAAAGGGGCACCATGCCATCCAAGCCATAAGTGGATTGCCTTACAGCCCTCGCCCAGACTGTGGCATCCCTGTGGCTTATACTTACTTATGTGAAGGTTTTCTTAAATGGACCGTGGATGCAAGAACTCCTAGTTCTGGCATCTAACTCAACGAGGAAGTGCTCCACGTGACACTAGTGCCAAGAGGTGGATTGCTGGTCCTAGTCTTTAGAGGCACTGGTGGTCTCCTATCCAGGAACGGTCAAGAGCGTGCTCGCCGCCATGCATCGTCCCCAGGAGCCGCCTTCTATGAAGCCTAGTCTCGTTGCAAGACTTCTCACCCAAGGGGACCGATTCCAGACAGGAGACTCTTCAAGGGGAGACTTTCATTCCCATTGTGCCTTCTGGCTTAAAGTGGACACTTGGAGCCCCCCAAACTGCTCGATTGCAAAGAGTAGTCGCTGAAACGCCACGAGCATGAAACCACTCTGGGACGGTTCTGGCGACAATAGGATGTCACATGGGACCACCTCTGGATCAGAGCTTTGTGAAGAAGATGGAGCTTCCCGGGGCATACCTGGATCCTGTGGGGGAAAGCGCAGGTGCCTCAGGCCTTCGCTTATTAACGTGCGTGGTCACACTACTGCAAGAGTAGCTCCGCCATCAGTGGCACGTGTCTGCTGGGGGTTGGCGCTCTAGTGGTGGAGGAAGCGTTGATCGTGAGCTTCTTGCTCTGGTAAAAAAGTGCCCAGATCCCACTCTTGCTTCACGAGACCTCCTTTCTGATGGCGTAGATGTTGTGCAAGGGACACACAAGCGCCCTCCCCTTCAGGCTCCTCCAGCTGAAACGGCCAGATCTGTGGAATTTCCGGAACCTAAAATTTGTAGCCCAAAGCAAGTGCCTGGAATTCCAGCAGCGCTCCGCGCATTCCTCCTGTCCAGTCTTGGGCTAGACTCTGTCCTTCAGTGACCTCCACCCTGCCCTGCAACAGAGGTCACACGGGGCTCTACACGTTCCTGCACGTGCAGTCTGTGGCCTGAAGGCACTTCCCATTGGCTCCACTTGCTCGTTCGCTGATAGGCTGAGCACTTCTGTTGGTTCCGCCTCTTCCGGCGGGTGCTTCAAGCTGCTATCTTGGGCACCTGTAAAGCGCTGTGAGTTGTCCTGAAGGTGTGAAAGACCATGTCCCAAGGTTCTCGTACAGATTTAGGGCCCCATTTAGAATGAATTGGCATAGGGCAGCACCGCAAGTCTTTATGCGGGCCTGCTCTACGCCTGCTCGAAAGGGCACGACTGCACCGAATTTCAGGTATCGTGCATTCCTGTCCTTTTAGACAGCGCACAATTTTGTGCCTAGCTTCATGGTGCAAGAGTCTGTGATGTTGGCAGGATTGTTTTTGTGCAGGGACAACTCCATGCAAAAAAAAAAAAAAATCCATGGAGATGTTGTCCGTGTGTGTGTGTGTGTGTGTGTGTGTGCTGCCGAATGCAGGAGAAGTACTTTCTTCTCGTTACGCCTCCCCTGGGGAGGTGCACAGTTTTGACGCATTCCCATGTTTACAGATCTTTGGGAATCTGAGAATGTGTTGAAATACAAGTGTGTTGTGTTGGGACACGCACAGCAATGCCCATAAAGCGCCTCTTCGGCGCAGTGAAGGCAAGGCAGCGCTGCGCTGCCGTACACCATATCTACGAGACCATGAAAACCCACGCAAAGTGGCTTTGCATGGTCTCGTACATATGGTTCTGTGCTGCCGAAGTGTCCTAAAAAGTGACTCCGGGGCAGCTCAAGGGGCTTGTAAATGAGCCCCCTTGTCCCTTAATCCCAGTGTCTTGGGAGATGTCTTTCTGCGACCAGTGCTTAGTAGCAGCGACTTTAGCTCATGACAGTCTCTTTTCTCTGTAGTAAGTAACTTATGTCCTTATTTTATTTATTTACAAGAATTGAGTCCATTGTGAAGCATCACTTTTTTCCGTGTCCTGACCCTCTACCCTGGCGTACGCTAGCTACTCTGTTAAGTTTCTCATGGCTCTTCGTTGTGGTGTTTGGTTGAGTGTTCAAGCATTGGTTTGTGGGGTTTGGGGTTGGCCATGTTACAGGAGCAGTCGTAGTCTCCACGATGCCTGCACGGAGTCCAGTCCTTCAGTCTGTTTGCATGAAGGCTGCTTTAGGTTCTTTGAATTGCTCCGTTAGGCCTTTGATGGGTGAACTTGAGTTTACTGTTGAGCTTCCAGCGTTCTCCAATTTCTACCTCCTTGGACTATCCAATACATTCTAGATTAAAGCTGAGGCGGGTCTCTGGTTCCTTGTTGAGATGTAAGCGAGGCCAGGCTCAGTAGGATTTTGGTGACATCAAAGACTTGTGAATTATGTCTTGGCTTTCTGTTCGTTGGCACTTGCCCAGCTCCAGCGCAGTCTCACTTCTAGCACCAATCTTTGGGGAACCCCATGATCAAAAATGTTACTCAACAGAAACATTGGACAACCTGTGTGGTGCCCTGTGTGGTGCTAGAAGGGAGCGGCAGCCCTGGACCAGGACGCGTGCTGGCCAGCAGGTCTAATCTGCACCTATAATCCGAAGGTGACCCCCCAACAAGCACAAGAGTAGCCTTGTCCAATCAAGGATCGGTCTGAGGGCTGCGCTGATGTCCATATTTACTATTTTTGGCTCACTCCCACGTTGACGGATCTCGGGGCTCCCGGTTGTGTTCAGTATTTTTCCACTCCAAGGTTCTCTCCTAGGAGGGCTGCTGTCGCTCACTTACTTGGTGTTCGGTTTGGAGGAGGAGAGCTTTCTCAAGCGCTTGTAGTTGAAGATTGATGCTGCTGCGCCGGCTTTGTGTGGACAATTGAGGATCCGACTGTCACCATTCACAGATCATTCTTTGTATTAGGGGCTGTGCCCAGGATTGAGGCAGGAGTGCTGGAACCACCGCTAGTGGGGCTGTGCCCAGGATTGAGGCAGGAGTGCTGGAACCACCGCTAGCGGGGCTGTGCCCAGGAGTGCTGGAACCACCACTAGTGGGGCTGGGCCCAGGATTGAGGCAGGAGTGCAGGAACCACCGCTAGTGGGGCTGTGCCCAGGAGTGCTGGAACCACCGCTAGTGGGGCTGTGCCCAGGAGTGCTGGAACCACCGCTAGTGGGGCTGTGCCCAGGAGTGCTGGGACCACCACTAGTGGGGCTGTGCCCAGGATTACTGGAACCACCGCTAGTGGGGCTGTGCCCAGGATTGAGGCAGGAGTGCAGGAACCACCGCTAGTGGGGCTGTGCCCAGGATTGAGGCAGGAGTGCTGGAACCACCGGTAGTGGGGCTGTGCCCAGGATTGAGGCAGGAGTGCTGGAACCACCACTAGTGGGGCTGTGCCCAGGATTGAGGCAGGAGTGCTGGAACCACCACTAGTGGGGCTGTGCCCAGGATTGAGGCAGGAGTGCTGGAACCACCGCTAATGGGGCTGTGCCCAGGATTGAGGCAGGAGTGCTGGAAACACCGCTAGTGGGGCTGTGCCCAGGAGTGCTGGAACCACCGCTAGTGGGGCTGTGCCCAGGATTGAAGCAGGAGTGCTGGAACCACCGCTAGTGGGGCTGTGCCCAGGATTGAGGTAGAAATGTTGGAGCCACGGATAGCAGGGCTGTACCCACAGATTCAGGCAGGAGTGCTTGAACCACCACTAGTGGGGCTGTGCCCAGGATTGAGGCAGGAGTGCTGGAACCACTGCTAGTGGGGCTGTGCCCAGGAGTGCTGGAACCACCGCTAGTGGGGCTGTGCCCAGGATTGAGGTAGGAGTGCTGGAACCACCGCTAGTGGGGCTGTGCCCAGGATTGAGGCAGGAGTGCTGGAACCACCGCTAGTCGGGCTGTGCCCAGGATTGAGGCAGGAGTGCTGGAACCACCGCTAATGGGGCTGTGCCCAGGATTGAGGCAGGAGTGCTGTAACCACCGCTAGTGAGGCTGTGCCCAGGATTGAGGCAGGAGTGCTGGAACCACCGCTAGTGAGGCTGTGCCCAGGATTGAGGCAGGAGTGCTGGAACCACTGCTAGTGGGGCTGTGCCCAGGAGTGCTGGAACCACTGCTAGTGGGGCTGTGCCCAGGAGTGCTGGAACCATCGCTAGTGGGGCTGTGCCCAGGATTGAGGCAGGAGTGCTGGAACCACCGCTAGTGGGGCTGTGCCCAGGATTGAAGCAGGAGTGCTGGAACCACTGCTAGTGGGGCTGTGCCCAGGAGTGCTGGAACCATCGCTAGTGGGGCTGTGCCCAGGATTGAGGCAGGAGTGCTGGAACCACCGCTAGTGGGGCTGTGCCCAGGATTGAGGCAGGAGTGCTGGAACCATCGCTAGTGGGGCTGTGCCCAGGATTGAGGCAGGAGTGCTGGAACCATCGCTAGTGGGGCTGTGCATAGGATTGAGGCAGGAGTGCTGGAACCATCGCTAGTGGGGCTGTGCCCAGGATTGAGGCAGGAGTGCTGGAACCACTGCTAGTGGGGCTGTGCCCAGGAGTGCTGGAACCATCGCTAGTGGGGCTGTGCCCAGGATTGAGGCAGGAGTGCTGGAACCACCGCTAGTGGGGCTGTGCCCAGGATTGAGGCAGGAGTGCTGGAACCACCGCTAGTGAGGCTGTGCCCAGGAGTGCTGGAACCACCGCTAGTGAGGCTGTGCCCAGGAGTGCTGGAACCACTGCTAGTGGGGCTGTGCCCAGGAGTGCTGGAACCACTGCTAGTGGGGCTGTGCCCAGGAGTGCTGGAACCACTGCTAGTGGGGCTGTGCCCAGGAGTGCTGGAACCACTGCTAGTGGGGCTGTGCCCAGGAGTGCTGGAACCACTGCTAGTGGGGCTGTGCCCAGGAGTGCTGGAACCACTGCTAGTGGGGCTGTGCCCAGGAGTGCTGGAACCACTGCTAGGGGGCTGTGCCCAGGAGTGCTGGAACCATCGCTAGTGGGGCTGTTCCCAGGATTGAGGTAGGAGTGCTGGAACCACTGCTAGTGAGGCTGTGCCCAGGATTGAGGCAGGAGTGCTGGAACCACCGCTAGTGGGGCTGTGCCCAGGATTGAGGTAGGAGTGCTGGAACCAGATAGTGGGGCTGTGCCCAGGACTGAGGCAGGAATGTAGGAGCCACGGATAGCAGGTCTTTGCCCAGGATTGAGGCAGGAGTGCTGGAACTACCGCTAGTGGGGCTGTGCCCAAGGATTGAGACAGGAATGTTGAAGCTACGGATTGTGGTCTGTGCCCAAGGATTGAGACAGGAATGTTGAAGCTACGGATTGTGGTCTGTGCCCAAGGATTGAGACAGGAATGTTGAAGCTACGGATTGTGGTCTGTGCCCAAGGATTGAGACAGGAATGTTGAAGCTACGGATTGTGGTCTGTGCCCAAGGATTGAGACAGGAATGTTGAAGCTACGGATTGTGGTCTGTGCCCAAGGATTGAGACAGGAATGTTGAAGCTACGGATTGTGGTCTGTGCCCAAGGATTGAGACAGGAATGTTGAAGCTACGGATAGTGGGCTGTGCCCAAGGATTGAGGCAGCGAGGTAGGAATGTTTGACCCACAGATAGTGGGGCTGTGCCCAGAATTTAGGCAGGAATGTTGGAACCACGGCTAGTGCCCAAGGATTGAGGGAGTGAGGTAGGAATGTTGGAACCACGGATCCAAACATTGCAGTTTTGTTCATGTTTGTTTCCCTTTTAAAAATGCAGCAACATACATGATTGACAGCACGCCAGTGGCAACCTGGACTTCATACATGTACAAATTTAAGTGTAAGCTTAACAGAATGTTTCTTGGACAAATAATTCTTTTCCAGCCTATACGACATTTGAAGGGAATGTATGTGTATGAATAGATGTGTTTTTTTTTTTTTTTTTTTAACATTTGGAAAGCGCACCCACGTACAACCTGTTCCAAATCCGCTTTGCAGATATTTCATTTTGTTGGGTCTCTTGCCCAGAGCTCCAGCCCGCTTCCCTTCGCTGGTAAGGGTGGCATCCACCATAGCCTAGATATTTGTGTAGTGTTCTCATCTAAAGACTGCTTATGTTAACATTCAAAAGGCGAGTGACTGCCTTACGATGCCAAGACGATGGGTGTAATTCACATAGAATGCTTTCCACAGACTCCCAAACATGCCCCTGTTCTATGCACAAAGTTGCAGCCTCTTTCAAAGCTGAGAAGGGGGTAATTCGGGGGGTGGGGGGGTTATACTGGGTTTAATGAGGTGTGCCAATGAGAACCCCCTTATGACCGATTTAAATTTCACAAGGGACCCTGTTGGCAGCTAAGTCCTGCTTTTATTGTATTCCTATGGTTCTTACCATAAATGCTCGGTGATCAGCAAATCCTAAATATTTATACGAGTTTACAGCCCTAATCTTTTGTGCATCAAGTTAATGTGAAGTGTCATTTTTCCTGAGAATCACGATTTTTCTTTTTCTAACTTTATTTTCATAGTTATTTTTACACTATGTTGATAGTGTATCATCTGAAGACCCATGGCCTTGTAGCCTCAAAAGATTAAATTGTCTGCATAAAGCAGGCATGGAATACGGAGGAAGCGCGTTTTGGGCGATAAGTACTTGGTTCTACCTGGTCTGATGGCTTAGGGGACTAACGCGTCCCCTGTAGAGGCTTGTGTTTGACCTCATGGTCACAGGCTCAAATCCCAGCGGGTCCACTCAGCCATACCTCCTTCTGAGGTCGATTTTAAAATTAGTACCATTGAGTTGGGTAGCAAACATCGGTTATTCTGCATCTAGATACCCTTCTGGGTGAACGTGCGCTTTACAAATACACGTTGTTATGGTTGTTTGCAAAAACTCTGGTCGATCCGACACATATGCTCAAAAGAGTAGGAGCCAGGACATAGCCTTGACAATGCCAGGTGCTCGAGAGGCCCGCCATGGTCCATGGGAAGAAGGCAATGCTCTGTGCTCGAGAGGCCCGCCATGGTCCATGGGAAGAAGGCAATGCTCGGTGCTTGAGAGGCCCGCCATGGTCCATGGGAAGAAGGCAATGCTCGGTGCTCGAGAGGCCCGCCATGGTCCATGGGAAGAAGGCAATGCTCGGTGCTCGAGAGGCCCGCCATGGTCCATGGGAAGAAGGCAATGCTCGGTGCTCGAGAGGCCCGCCATGGTCCATGGGAAGAAGGCAATGCTCGGTGCTCGAGAGGCCCGCCATGGTCCATGGGAAGAAGGCAATGCTCGGTGCTCGAGAGGCCCGCCATGGTCCATGGGAAGAAGGCAATGCTCGGTGCTCGAGAGGCCTGCCATGGTCCATGGGAAGAAGGCAATGCTCGGTGCTCGAGAGGCCCGCCATGGTCCATGGGAAGAAGGCAATGCTCGGTGCTCGAGAGGCCCGCCATGGTCCATGGGAAGAAGGCAATGCTCTGTGCTCGAGAGGCCCGCCATGGTCCATGGGAAGAAGGCAATGCTCTGTGCTCGAGAGGTCCGCCATGGTCCATGGGAAGAAGGCAATGTTCGGTGGTTGAGTGGTTCATCTTCGTCAATGAGAAGAAGGCAATGCTAGGTGGTAGAGAGGCCCGTCTTCGTCAATGGGTAGAAGGCCATGCTAGGTGGTAGAGTGGCCCGCCTTGGTCAATGGGAAGAAGGCATTTGGCCAAAACCCATTTTACCAGGGGATCCAATGAAATGTTCAAACCGCTATCTCCGCAGTGTCAGACAGACTTGTTAATCTGTAGTTTGGCAGGCTTCTGTCGCCTGTCTGAATAAGCGGTTTTACCTCCGACCTTGCCGTGTATCCGAGAATATCCCAGTTTGAGCTATCCACTTCAATGGTAAAATATGCCAGCCCTTCAGTCACTATTTGACTTGAAAATAACTACCGGGATATTATCTGGGCCCGTTTCAGAGATGCAATTGTGGATTCATTGCTTTCCAAGTGAACCAGCAGGACCGGCCATCGCTCTCGGCGTGGGATTGTAGAGGAGCTGGCCTCGCGGGCAGGCCAGACAAGCGGTCAAGTATCCGCCAGCCATGCATTAAAAAGCCCCTGGCTAGCAATTGCTGACTATTTTCACTATTTTCCAGACTTTCTTTTGATCACTGGACTGGATTACCTCGCTCATATCGCCCTAGTGGCTATAAAAATGCTCTTCCCCTGATACGCACTTACAATAGTTTGTTGGCTGATTTGATTATTTTTTAGTATTAAGCAGGCTTCAGCTGCAATTTCTTTTGCACTCTGAAGATTCTTTTTTAATTTCTTACCTGATGATTTTTACAATGACTGCGAGGGGGTCCTCTAATTTATAGTAATTCGTATACAAGCTAGCACCTGTTCCATCTGGGCACTATAACCGGCCAGTTATTCCTTGTGTGACCCCGGGTCAGTTTCCATTCAGAGAGACTTGAAAAGTCCCCGGATGCTGGAGGCGAAGGAGGACCAATCATGTAGCGAGTCTGAGGGAACCTTCTATCAAGGGGTAAACATTCGAGAGGGCAGCAGAACTTCCTCCAAGCTTGCCCTTACCAGTCGGCCAACGATGCCTTTCTTTGCAATCCGTTACTTTAAAATGTTTAATATGTAAGGCAATTCTGTGTAGTTCATGTTCTCAATGGAACCGCCATTATGACCACATTGAAGTTAGTGCGGCACGAGTAGCATTGTAAGAATGGCCATTCAAGCAAATACGTCTTGTTTTGCGATGAAACGTGAGCCGTTGGCAGCACACTGGTCTAAACGTGGTATATTGTTTGTATTCATGAGCCTGCCATATAGTCAAGTATATTTGATATATTTTTTTGTACTTCTTTTTAAAGTTGGATATGAGCGGGAGCTTTTTTGAGGACCTGCAGGAGGGGGATGTACCCATGAGATGCGAGTATTACTGATGCACACTGGACATCAATGGTGGCATTCGTTGTACGTGTTCCTCCTGCCTTGATGATGGCGAGCCAGTGGGTGAGAATCCGCCAACAGGCTCATGGTCGTCACGCATGTGAGGCAGTTCCTATCATTTTTTTGTATATGTTTCCTATACATATACGGTCCCTCCGCACCATACTCTGTAATTTAAACAGACGCAGGGTCTGCCTCGGATTGTACCAGAGTAATGCTGGGTCCAGGAGTTTGACGTATGTGATTGCACGTTAATTTTTGAGTGTTGTTCTATGGGAAGTATTGTTGTGAATGGCATTGGGGGCGTCTTTGTTGTGGTTTCTTCTAAACTGGCAGTTCGGGCTTCACTGTTGCCATAGAGAAGAGGGTCAGGACTGATTTGCATATGGCTGGGTCCAAACTCTAATGGCATGCGGAGCAAAACAAAGATCGATTTAGGCCCAGATCTCTGTACTGGGGTGAATGTTTGACATTGTTCAACATTCTGTCCATCAATTGTTCTTTTTGCATTTGTCACCCCGAGTGGGACGGGTATGCCCAGATGTGGGTCCCGTGCTCTCCATGCCACTAGAGTCAAGCTATCCTGGCTGATGAGGGCAGAAAGCCCGAAACCGGTCCTAGGCTGCTTGTTT
Source organism: Triturus cristatus (assembly GCF_964204655.1). Lineage (NCBI taxonomy): Eukaryota > Metazoa > Chordata > Amphibia > Caudata > Salamandridae > Triturus > Triturus cristatus. Next base: position 29,641,227 of record NC_140585.1, on the reverse strand, counting down.
CCAGTCCAGGGAGGACCTGGCCTGGCAGTTTGTCTGGACTGTTCCCATGAGGCACAGGGTCAAGAGTGATTTGCATATGACTGGGTCCAAACTGGAATGGCATGGGGAGCAAAAAAACATGGATTTGGGCCCAGATCTCTGTATTGGGGTGAATGTTTGACATTGTTCTGCATTCTGTCCATCAATTGTTCTTTTGGCATTTTCTATTGAATGAGGGCCTTCCGGGAAAGCAGCTGCTGGTACATTTTATCGTGCCAATAAATCCTGCAGTGAATCACCGGTTCTCCTGGGAACAGGTACACATTGTAGTCGGCAGCCATAGCAGCATCAGGGTGCTTAGATAGGGCTTGGTTTATTACATATTCAAGATTAACCGTTTGAGCAACTCTTAGAGTTCTTCTTAATGGCAACAAACTCATGTACAGTGGTGCCCCGCATAACAGGTTTGTCGCAGACCCCCAGCATGCTGGCGGTTTACTATTGCATCCAGATCGACAGATCCGTGGTTGTCCCAGCTTGATATTGTTGGCTAGGATGGAGCCCCATGGTCTGACGTTCCTCTGCCCAGGTGGCCCCATCATGACCACCTTGGTACCACCTCAGGGAGCCCCATGGTCTGTTGTTCCTCCGCGAAGGTGGCCCCATCTTAACCATGGTGGTACCACCTCCGGGGGCGAAATGGTATCTTTCTCTGTACCTGAAGGGTCCCGCATGGTATCTGGATTCGCCTTGTGTGTTATCGCTGGCCTACATTTGAATGATATGTTCTGCATAGTGATGTGACCGAGGAGGGATTTTATTAACTGAATCAGATGAAACGTACTACCTGTAGGGTCCGGCCCTCAGAATGGACTAGGGTCTGATTTACACTTTTCTCTCATCTCCACTGCAGCTGACCTGTTTCTACCTGAACCCAGAGCTGTGATGGCTTTTTCAGCTGTACACAGATTCCAGAATCAAAGATGTAAAGTTAACTTGTGTCCTTTCACTCCCTCCTCACCTATCTGGAAATCACATGGACGAGGGATTCGCATAAAGATAGATGCAACTTGGATCTATTTAATCAGTGAATGTCTTGGCCTTATTCCTTTGAGTTTTATCGGACAGTAAGGGGTGGCCATTGCGCACTACTTGACACAATATGCACCGATTCCCAGCTCTCCGTGTGGAACCAAAGTCCCTTCACCCCGAGCTGAGGAAGATTGGTTTGTACTCTTTGGCTGCTCCCGATCCATGGCCCACAGCCCAGAGACTGAGCGCCGCGGCTGCCGATCCGCGGGCCAGAGACTGAGCGCCGCGGCTGCCGATCCGCGGGCCAGAGACTGAGCGCCGCGGCTGCCGATCCGCGGGCCAGAGACTGAGCGCCGCGGCTCCCGATCCGCGGCCCAGAGACTGAGCGCCGCGGCTCCAGATCCGCGGCCCGCTCCTGGGAAGGGCTCTTTACCGTTTACAATGTGGAAGAGAACAGAGGGGATGCAAAGCCACCCACCCCCCACCAGATCGGACACTTCCCCGACTGGGCACACCACACCCACGTTTGATGAAACGAAGACGGGTGCATCTGTAGGAGCGCAACACACACAGCTGTAGGGCTCCCAGAAACTGTGCCTCTTGGGTAGAACCCATCTAGCAGTGCTAGGGGCGGCCCAGACTCCCCACTGACTGAGATTACCTTTAGGGCAGTGAGTGGGGAGTGCTGGTCCGAGATCTGTGCCTCTCATTCAGATGGTCAGTTACTGGCTGGCAGTTTCTGGATAATATCCCGTAACCGAGTGTACATCACTCTAAAGTAGCCACTAGTGTCTGTGACCTGTTCAGTGCCAAACTCCCTTCCCAGCAGCCAGGTTTGAGCTAAACCTTGGGCAACAACTCTATGTAAAGATGTAGCAAAAGCGCACAAGGACTAGCTGAGCGCATTCAACCAAATGCTACTGTGTGTGATAGATTGGGTGCTAAAAAAAAAACAAGCATTTGCAATGCAATAGGTCTCGCATTTACTAGAGTTTGAGGTATTAGCATTGTAAATGACAATGCCTTTTATTTACTTGAAGGAAATCCAATTTAGTGGGAAATGAAGCTAATGGGAAGAGAGGAGAGGAGAGGATGTGAGGTGTAAAACTGTGCCCTGGTACAGGACAGGAGATGCTTGGACTTGGAGGTGCAGGATGAAGGGCAAGGAGGGACAGTGGGGAGGAAGCAAACGAGGGTGACCACATCACGGAGGGAAGTGGGAGGAAGCACACAGGGTGAGCACATCGGGGAGGGAAGTGGGAGGAAGCACACAGGGTGAGCACATCAGGGAGGGAAGTGGGAGGAAGCACACAGGGTGAGCACATCAGGGAGGGAAGTGGGGGTAGTACACATGGGTGAGCACATCATGGAGGGAAGTGAGATGGAAGCACAGAAGGGGAGCATATCTTGATCTCATTCTCCCGTGCCTACCAAAACTAGAGACCAGGCTAGTTCTTAACATTTTGAAGGATGGGGGATGGATGCTTCCTACATCGATAGTTTAAATCGAGCGAAACTTAGGGCAGCGGAAATAGGTTTTCGCCATAGGTCAGTGTCGTGGAGTTACGGAGAAGTTGTTTACTTCAATATCACGGGCATAAGGTGCATACTGGCGTGCCTGCGGCCGTATGCGACCAGTAAATGCCTTCTGTACAAAAGCACTGCCATGACCTTGCTTTTACACAGCTCCAGATGCATCAGAAAGCAAGCGTCTTTGGCTCTTGACCTGTGGTAAGAATCCGTCTGACAAAACATGGCCAACACTGCCGCTGGTGTACTGCTGCGTGCAGGCGCACAGCACCGCCGAGAAACGACGCAGTTTCATAGGCCATCGATTGGCTATCCGTCGGAGTACACGAGGTAAGGGGCGGACGCAGGGCTGCCTGTGGCCTGGGCCGATGCAGGGCAGCGTGAGCGCGCACAAGGGTGAAGTGCTATACCTGGCGCTCTATCACGAAGCGCAGGAAGGCCTCTGTGGCCTGGGCCGATGCAGGGCAGCGGGAGCGCGCACAAGGGTGAAGTGCCATACCTGGTGCTCGATCACGAAGCGCAGGAAGGCCTCTGTGGCCTGGGCCGATGCAGGGCAGCGGGAGCGCGCACAAGGGTGAAGTGCCATACCTCGCTCTCGCTCACAAAGCACAGGAAGGCCTCACCCTGTGGGTGGCGGCTGGGAGCCTAAGACTGGGTCGGGCCACTGCTCCTTGAATGGTCAGCACGGGACGAGTCCTAGGCTGGATTCTGACCCCTAGGTGGGTCTGTGATATGGTTAGTGGGGGTGTATAGCAGCAGTGTGCCCAGGTCCCTACTCCTAAGAATGTTAGCTGATAGTGAGAGGCCCACCAGTAGACTAGCTGCCACTCTCAGAGGTCTGTGGGTGTCACTGGGTGGGCGGCAATAGACGGATTCTGGAGTGTGGCGACCACATCTCGATCTCGCGGTGTTAGTGTGATGCACAGCAATGAAGGGTGTCTCTGCCCGCCCTCTGATCCCTACGGGCATTACTTACAGCTATTGAGATGTCCAGCAGTGCGGGGTGTTCTCGGGTCGGGCTCCTCGCCCATAGGCCGCGGCGGGCGGTGCTGCATCAGCCCCCCACGATGCTGGTCACCCTATCCATGGTGCCACCTTCTTCTAGAAGACCACAGCTGCACGGTGCCGCTGCCTTCTAGAAGACCACAGCTGCATGGTGCCACCTTCTTCTAGAAGACCACAGCTGCACGGTGCCGCCACCTTCTAGAAGCCCACAGCGGCACGGTGCCACCTTCTAGAAAGCCCACAGCTGCACACTGCAGCAGTCTTCGTTGTAACCCTTTGAACTGGTTGTGGAAGTTGCTTGGAGGGAACACCACCTCTAAAGCTCTGGATTGACCAGGGGACCCCCTTTCATGCACCTAGGGTCACTGCTGGTAGGAGCCTTGACTGCACACTAACCAGGCATGTCGAAGGTCTGTCCCGTCCGTCACACCCCCTCTTCAGCAGTCGTTCGTTTGCATTGGCTTTCTTCTTTACACGACTACTTTCACAACAGGATGCAGTTCCTGCCACTGTATGTTACTTATGCCACCGATGGGGAATAGGCCACACGTCAGCATGTCGCCCCGCCCCCACCCCCAGGACATTGGGGTTCAAGGATAGGACTCTTAAAAGAAAGTCAGACGTTAATGGGCAAAAGAAATCTGTGTTTTACAGGGAACGTACAGGTCACATTTGTTTTGGAATGTATGTCTCGTCAGAAAACTGGCTAAACTCTTAGGCCAGCCTAGCCCCCAGGAACCCTTCCCAAAAGTAAATTTATGTGGGTGCTGGAACAATTTTTTGGCCTTTTGAGATGCTTGTAAGAGACTCCTTGCAAGCAAAGCTATTGAATGTCCTTTTGTTAGTTGTGTCTTTAGTCCAGCAAGGCCTTGCAGAGGGCACTATTCAAGGTTGTTTGTTGGACCTTTGGATCAGCTGTCATTTAAATCCCAGGTTGTAATGTATACAAGGTTCGACGCACATGCCCCCTTCCAAGCAGTATGTGAAGCCGCAGTGAGACCTGAACCTGGTGTTGATTCTGATGTGCACTCCTTTCGAGATGCCCAGTGGCTCATCTTTCGACTCTGAAGACTATTCCTCTCCACGATTACTTCAACTTTCAGTGAAACCGACACACGCCATCTTTTCCCCACAAGTGTGTGCTGAGGACTCTGGCAGCGTTGGTGCCTAACATAGACTCCTTTCCACCCTGTCTGCGCCGTCTCTTGAAAGTGGAGGAGAGGCGTCATCGGCTGTACCCCATAGGAGCCTTTAGCTTCTACATTGAGTATACCTGTGATCAAGTGGACGATCAGCTATGTGTTGGGATCTACGGACAAAGAAAGGCAAGGTTGTGCAGAAGAGACGCTTATCGAGGTGAATTGTACTTTGGTGTCCATTCCAAGGTCTGGTTAGAAGTCTCCATCAGAAGAACAAGTTCGCTACTCTGGGGAACTCTTTCTGGTGGATGACGTATCTAACTGCAGATTTCTCCCGGCGTTTCTACATCCTTCTTCTGCTGTGGCCTCTTTATAACATCTTAAAAGGTCCCACGTTGGAGGCGAGCGCACTCGTACCAACAACTGTTCATGCTCTGTGTCTGAGGGCGTGGAAAGGGAAGTAAGCTGACATTAGGGCACTGGTGTGGGGCTTATACGTGGCTCTGCCCAGTCACGTCCGAAGCAGTCTGGAGCCAGCGTGGAGCTGCACAGCCCCACCTAGTGGCGCGCAGGATTGCTGCAGAGGAAAGTTCGTGGCTCCAGTCTGGCACCCGGGAAATATTCTAAGAGTAGTAATCTGTAGTATCCGCCATAGAGATCTTTACTAAAGGTAAGTCATTAGGTCTCGCTGAGCCAAAGGCTCGAAGAGACATTTTGTATGTGGGATTTTCAAAGTGCTACCCACAGTCTTTTGGCTGGCCTAAACCTTGAGTGCACGGTCACATGCACGTGCACAGCTGCTCCCACTCCCCCCTCCCTTCTCTATAGCTTTCTTTCACTTTAGCCGCTTTGACCCTTGCATTCCCCCCCCCCCCTCCCTTCTCACCCAGCCCTTTGATGCTCTGCTGGATTACTTTCACTTTCGCCGCTTTGATGTTTGATTTTTATTGCCTTTGTTTATGTGACGGAGATCCATTGCATTTGGCAGAACATTTCTGGGGCCGTATTGCATGAAATACACCAGGTGGCGCTAACGTGTTTTACAGAGCACCATACAGCATTTTGTTCTGCGTTAAAAACAAGCGTTTGCAATGCAATAGGTCTCGCATTTATGCAGTTTGAGCTATTGGCATTGTACATGACAATGCCCTTTATTTATGTTTTGGTTTTCAAAACATAAATAAAAGGCATTGTCATATACAATGCCAATAGCTTAAACCCGTGTAAATGCGAGACCTATTGCATTGCAAATGCTTGTTTTTTCTTCTGTGCGGGTGCTGTCAGTCTTTAATACCAAAAAGAACAGGAAGAAGGGGAGAGTAGCGGAGATTCATTCAGCTTCCCCAGCCAGTACTTAAAAATTCAAAAATAAATAATCACTCTGGTCGTTTTCCAGAGTCTCTTGGAAGTTTTCTGATGACCCTCAGCCACACTGGTATGATGGTAGCGGTATATCTTGGTTCTCCACTTATTTGATTAAGCGGGATGAATCTTCCTAGGCTTTTGGCACCCGAGTGTCCTGTTCATCATCCTCCACCAGGAGGGAGACTGTCAGGTGTGCGATTGTAGCGAGTGGGAAGAGATTTGTAATAATTCTTTATTATTTCAACAATCTGCTCTCCTGTGTAGTTTGTTTTTATGATCACAGAGTAGGAATAAGGTTAGAAAAAGTGGGTGGTGCTTAGTTGGATAAATATAGGTCCAAAGCACCGGGCGAGTGGGGGGTCGACCTGTTTCAGCCTGTGTTGCACGAAAGAGTCGGATGGCTTTCTTCAGGACCAAAGGATCCAGCCGTCTCAAATGTTGAGGTGCTGTGTATGTGATGTAAGGCGAGTGAATTTGCTCACCCTATTAGGGCAACAGGTTGTATTTAATACGTGTTATGGACATGTGGTAATAGAATTTAATTGGTATGTTGCTGGAATCCATGCCGGCCTTTCAGTTCCATGACGCTGGCACTGCTGCTTGTAACCCTGCTGTGTGGGGGAGGCACACTGACGTCGAATAGACTTTGGTCCATGGAGATTCGCTCTTACTGAAAAGGCTGCTGCGTACACTAATAAACGCTCACTGCTTGCCTTCTGGTTGAGAGGCTTGCTTCAAGGGGACAAAACTTTGTGTGGATGTGTTAGCGGCCCGTCCTGCTGCAGAGGCAGCCCTGCCATGTTTGTAATGGACTTGAAGGTGCGTGTTGTAAGTTCCACTGAGCAGCTTCTGAAGTACAGAACGTTTCACCAACCCACAAGGGTTTTATTTTGTTCACTATGACCGCGCGCGTGCAAATTCACAAGAATAACACTTTACGGCACCATTAAGACTACCTAGACCAGCAGGCATCGAGTTTGTCCCGCCCACTGGGGCGAGTGCCACAGGTGATTTAAGGTGCGGTGCACCTGCATGGCGGTGTTTTCCAAGTCCGCCGTGGAAGAAGTGTGCAAGGCGCACGAAACTCGTCGGCAATTAAGACTTTGGCAAACAGACTTTGGTCCATGGAGATTCGCTCTTACTGAAAAGGCTGCTGCTTACACGAATAAACACTCACTACTTACCCTCAGGTCGAGAGGCTTGCTTCAAGGGGACAAAACTTGGTGTGGATATATAGATACATTTAGATATATATACAAAAATGCTTAACACTTGTTTATTATAACTTTTCAACATGCTGCTAAGTGACCGCAATCCTCTACAACATTGCTTACAGACATTGGCAAAACCAATATCTCTGGCTAAATACTTATAAGGTCCCAAAGGCGAAACCTATTGACTATGCCAATACTTGTTGTTTTTTTTTATTTCTCCCATGGAGCAGGGACCGAATACTGTATCTTTACACTTTGGTTGTTTATCTGTTATTTCAGTGCCCGTATTTTATTGCATCTTCCCTCACTCCCCACTTCTTCCACTGTTGCTTTCATCCTTCCTGTACCTCTTGCCCTGTTGCTTGTTTTATAGTGCAGTTGCCCTTTGTCATCACTTTACAACATTAAAATGTGCAAATGAGTGTTAGTTATGGATACTGTAATATGATTAAGGCTCCCTGTTTTCCGTTTTTACGGATTTTTACACATAAATACAGACAGAAAACAACGTGTGTTCTGTCTGCATTTATTTATAAAAGTGGATAATTACAGAAAATTGTGCTGGTTTTATGTGACTCTTCGTGCTGTCTTTCATGAATTATAGCCCAACAGCTGAGCAGATAGACAGCATAGAAATTAAAAAACAGGATGAAATTTATTTAAATAACGGCTTGTGTCAATATACATTTGTGGTATAATGCTAGTATTTGCCAGTGGATGCATTGTTATGTAATATTTGGCAGCTTAAATAGCTAAAACACAACAGGCATCAAAGTATAAGTGCGCGTCTATCAATTAAATAAATAAAGGAAATGTCCAGTTTTACAACTTAATTTATACACAACACAAAATAAATATGGATACAGATAAAATGTCCCAAAAATAAATATGGATAAATAGACGGAAATGTCCAAAAAATAAATACCATAAACCGGGAGCCCTAAATATGATTCATGCAAACTCGGCATCTTCTGTTGAACACATTACAGTAGTACGGACAAAGGCTGGTGTCCACTGGAATTTAATGTACATAGAGATTGTAGTAGTATGTTTGCGCCTCTGTTCCTTAACTTGTATCTTTTTCTGCCTCTCCCACCCTGTGCCAACCTCTTCTCCTCCTGCCAGGGGGTTCACCTACCGCCCTTACTCTCCATTTTAAGGGTCTGTCTGCTGTTCTTAGTTGCCTTTCAGTCTGCCCCATGCTAGCTGGGTATTTTGCCCCCTCAACCCAGCACCATCTCTGGTCTTCTTTGCCCTAAACCCTGACACCATCTGATACTGGTCTCTCCACTCCTTACCCCATCTGACCCTTCTCTCCCTGCCCACTCTCTTTTGCCCCTTCTGGGTCTGGTTGCTTGGGCTTAGTTGCCTTGCTCCAGCTCAGACCAGTCAACCCCTGGATTACTGCCCTCCCGCTTCCGCTCAGTCTGGTTCTGGTCTCTCTCCACCCCTGCCCATCTGAAGGTGTTCTTTCATTCTGCACCGCACTAGTCTAGTCTCTCTCCCATCCTTAACCCTTCAGGATCCAGTCTCCATCTTCCAGCTCTGGCCAGTCTGTGCCTGGACTGCTAGGTCCTCTCCCTTCTCACCACCCTCCCAGCTCTGGTCTCCCTCCTCTACCTGGATGGCTCTGGTCTCCCTCCTCTACCTGGCTGGCTCTGGTCTCCCTGCTCCCAGCTCTACCTGGCTGGCTCTGGTCTCCCTCCTCCCAGCTCTACCTGGCTGGCTCTGGTCTCCCTCCTCCCAGCTCTACCTGGCTGGCTCTGGTCTCCCTCCTCCCAGCTCTACCTGGCTGGCTCTGGTCTCCCTCCTCCCAGCTCTACCTGGCTGGCTCTGGTCTCCCTCCTCCCAGCTCTACCTGGCTGGCTCTGGTCTCCCTCCTCCCAGCTCTACCTGGCTGGCTCTGGTCTCCCTCCTCCCAGCTCTACCTGGCTGGCTCTGGTCTCCCTCCTCCCAGCTCTACCTGGCTGGCTCTGGTCTCCCTCCTCCCAGCTCTACCTGGCTGGCTCTGGTCGGCTGGCTTTGGTCTCCCTCCTCCCAGCTCTTGCTCTGGTTGGCTGGCTTTGGTCTCCCTCCTCCCAGCTCTTGCTCTGGTTGGCTGGCTTTGGTCTCCCTCCTCCCAGCTCTTGCTCTGGTTGGCTGGCTTTGGTCTCCCTCCTCCCAGCTCTGGTTGGCTGGCTGGCTTTGGTCTCCCTCCTCCCAGCTCTGGTTGGCTGGCTCTGGTCTCCCTTCTCCTCATGCACTCCCTCTTCTCCAGTAGATGTTTGACTTCTTAAACTGCCCTGTCTGTCTCTCCTTAGTTGGCATGTCCGCCCTCTTTTCCAGCCCATCATTTTGCTAGTTCCGGTCTTCATAGTTTGGGTCCTTTACCTTCCCTCCCTCCTCCCAGCTCTGGTCTCCCTCCCAGTGTTACCAGATTTTTAGACCCGTCCCAAGCCCAAAGCCACTCATATATAAGCCCAAAATAAGCCCAATCAGACCAGTTTCAGCCCAAAAACCAGACCAAATTAGCAAGTCTCCAATTATGCACAAATTGTCATCCGAAACAATTTTAAAGACAAATATACATTCTACTCAATATACAGATGGTGGGAGGGTGTTAACTGGGCACCTGCCTTAATGCTATTAATTTTTAAGACCAGTTCTCACTGCGACTTCTAAGAGCCCCTGCAGCTCCACTCTGCCTATTTCTTAAAGATTCACCCCCCCCCCCCCCAATCAACTCCAGTTCGAGTGGCAAACAGTGTGCGTCAGTGCGCGCCTTGGCATCAGCAACGTGGTGAAGCACGGAGTGTCAGATCCATGCCAGGACAGTGGTAAACAGACACACGCGGTGCTGCCAGCAGGTGCGTGCGAGGTTGGATGGCCCCTGCACGACCGTTTTCAAATCTGGGCTGGCCTACGAACAACCGATGTGGTCAGTTTTGGTGTTAAAACACTCTTTACCTACGTCAACTTCCTGGCATCTATCAATATTTATCACTTCCTACAAATAGGGTGACCAACTAGCATGGGTGCAAATTCAGGACGGTGAGTGTAAAAATTCAGGACAAAGGGTCAAAATTCAGGACGGGAGGTCAAAATTTAGGACAAAACTTCGGGACAAAAGGTACGTTTTACAGACACATCAAAGGAGGTCGCGTAATAGTGTATACGTAATTCCATCTATATCCAAACATTCATCCATTTGAAAACGTACGTATCTTTCCATCATTTCACTCATCCATCCCTCCATCCACACTTTCACTCATCCATTCATCCACCCTTTCACCCTATCCATCCATACACTCATCCATACACTCTTCCACCCACTCTTCCACCCAACCATCTATTCATCCATCCAGCCATTTATCCACTCACCCCTCCAGTCATCCTTTCACTTACTCATCCATCCACCCAGTTACTCATCCTACCACCCAGTCCCCTTTTCAGTCATCCATTCATCCTCCCTTTCTCTCTTCATTGACCCTTTCACTTAGCCATCCTTCCTTTCTTCGATCCACCCATACTTCAACTCATCCACTCATGAATCCATCCATTGACCCTATCACTTATCCATCCATCCATCCATTCACTCATCCATCCATTCACTCACCGATCAGCCACCCTTTCACTCATTCATCCATCCTTTCGCTCATTATCCATCTATTCACCCTTCCATTCATCCATTCACCCTTTCACTAATCCATCCAGCCATCCACCCCTCCCTTCACCTACTCACTCGCCCACCTTTTCCTCTTAATTATGAGCTGAGCCTTTGTCTGCAGAGTTGCAGACAGAAGAGGCCCATCAAGAATTTCGCCCTTGCTGTCTTCCTAAAGCAAGGGGTGGGGTGGGGGAGGGTTCACTATGCACCTGCACATAGGCAATCTGAAAAAGTGGGAGTCATGAGTCATGCATGATGCACAGTGCCAGGCCATGAGGTGATTGTGACATGGTGTTTCCAGGGCTTTAAGCGGGATGAAAAAACTAGGGGTCTCTCCAAGGGGCGTGTCTGATGTAATTAATGGTGTGTAATTAATGGTGTTGCTTAAAACAACTAAGCTAAAAATCTGTGCTTAGCATTGTGTGTCGCCGGACTGGTATTTTGCCTCTTCTGTCATTGTATCCAGATATATATCACAAGTAACGTTACACCTACAACAAGCCAGAACTATTTGCTTTGTTAATGGTTGTTAGTTTCATAAAATAAAAATGCAGCAACCATGGCTTAATTGAATATAATATTGAAACTGCACTTTTCTAAAATGAGACGGAAAGAATTCCCTGCCCCAATCTCCACTCTGTCTATTGCTTAAAGACCCAGCACCCCCTCGAAATTTTTTCTTACCCCCCCCCCCTGGAAATTTGGCTCTAGTTGCGCCTCTGACTCACGCACCTGAGGTCGGGCGGGCGTTGAAGTCCGGACTCATCAACTGCGAGACACCACGTGCGTCCGACTCCTCATGGTGATGATGCGCCCACCGTTGAGCCGAGCGTCGCGCCGAAAGTAAGAGCTCCGTCACGTGACGTCACGCACGTAGTCCCAGCATTATAGAGAACCGCAGGGGCTGGCCAAAAAATGATACCCAGGGCTGTCATTGGTAGCGTTTTCGCGCGCTACTGGATTGACGGCCCTGGGGGACCCCCACATTTGGCCCGCACACACACAAGTTGACGACAAAGCTAGGTGACCCCTGCAGCACCCATGTGCAAAATAAGAGAGTGCACGGTCTACGCTCGTCGTCGGCGCCCGCCCAGGCCACTAAAATTGCGCACAACCTTTTAAATCTAGCCCAAAAAGTAGCCCCCCGCCAGGCATGGGTTTTTCCCGCACAACTGGGGAAAAAGTTGCCCAATTGTGCGGGAAATAGCCCAATCTGGCAACATTGCTCCCTCCTCCCGGCTCTGCCTGGTTGGCTGGCTTGCTCTGGTCTCCCTCCTCCCGGCTCTGCCAGGTTGGCTGGCTTGCTCTGGTCTCCCTCCTCCCGGCTCTGCCAGGTTGGCTGGCTTGCTCTGGTCTCCCTCCTCCCGGCTCTGCCAGGTTGGCTGGCTTGCTCTGGTCTCCCTCCTCCCTGCTCTGGTCTCCCTCCTCCCGGCTCTGCCTGGCTGGCTTGCTCTGGTCTCCCTCCTCCCGGCTCTGCCTGGCTGGCTTGCTCTGGTCTCCCTCCTCCCGGCTCTGCCTGGCTGGCTTGCTCTGGTCTCCCTCCTCCCGGCTCTGTCTGTCTGCCTGGCTGGCTGGCTCTGGTCTCCCTCCTCCCGGCTCTGCCTGGCTGGCTGGCTCTGGTCTCCCTCCTCCCGGCTCTGCCTGGCTGGCTTGCTCTGGTCTCCCTCCTCCCGGCTCTGTCTGCCTGGCTGGCTGGCTCTGGTCTCCCTCCTCCCGGCTCTGCCTGGCTGGCTTGCTCTGGTCTCCCTCCTCCCGGCTCTGTCTGCCTGGCTGGCTGGCTCTGGTCTCCCTCCTCCCGGCTCTGCCTGGCTGGCTTGCTCTGGTCTCCCTCCTCCCGGCTCTGTCTGCCTGGCTGGCTGGCTCTGGTCTCCCTCCTCCCGGCTCTGCCTGGCTGGCTGGCTCTGGTCTCCCTCCTCCCGGCTCTGTCTGGTTGGTTGGCTTGCTCTGGTCTCCCTCCTCTGCCTGGTTGGCTGGCTTGCTCTGGTCTCCCTCCTCCCGGCTCTGCCTGGTTGGTTGGCTGGCTCGGGTCTCCCTTCTCCTCCTGCACCCCCTCTTCTCCAGTAGATGTTTGACTTCTTAAACTGCCCTGTCTGTCTCTCCTTAGTCCTCTTTTCCCAGCCCATCATGTTGCTAGTTTCCGGTCTTCATAGTATGGGTCAATCCTGACAGAAGTAGACAAACACTGTTTTTGAGGAGCCGTGTGTTCGGAGGACCGTTCTTGGTAGTGCGTTTAGCTACTTTTAAGCGAGTCTATCAAAAAACCTAAAAGTGCAGTTCTATTGGCCTCACTCCGCTTTCTACCTGCCCTGCTATCCAAGCGTGCGTGGCGTTAGGACAGTAAATACTCCATTAGGATCAGTGGCCGGTCCTGATGAGAGGGGTGTGATTTTGCGGGTGTGCGCACGCGCGGCATGTGCTGCAAGGTGCCGGTTTGAGGTGGGTGGGACCGGTTGGACCGGTCTAGGACAGTTTCAGGAGCAGCTTGAAGAGCCGCTGCCCCACCCTGTGTTCCAGCTCTGAAGTGGGTGGCAGAGAGTTGGGTGGGGGAGGGTACTCCACAGTGGAGGCCCCCATGTCGCAGCCAGAGCGTTCAGCCCAATCTCAGTCCAGGAAACTGGAGTCTCTTGTGGTCTAATGCCTTTCTAAGACACATTAAGCCCCTCCCTAAATCCAGCCACGTGTGATCATGGCCGAGTCCAGCCAAGTCTGTGGCACCAGAGGGAGGCAGGCTGGTCTGAGGACCCGCGGTCTTACTCCTGCAGTGCGTGTGTCGAAGGTCTCGGTCTTACTCCTGCGGGGAGTGTGTGCCTGAGGATGGTCTGAGGTCCCACAGGCCGTTGGTGCTGAAGGGAGGGTGTGTCTGAGGCTGTTACTCCTGAAGTGAGGGTGTGCCGGAGGATGGTCTGAGGTTCCACAAACTATTAGTGCTGAAGTGAATGTGTCCCTTAGGGGGTGGCCAGTCTTACTCCTGCGGGGAGTGTGCGCCTGAGGATGGCTTGAGGTCCCACAGGCTGTTGGTGCTGAAGGGAGGGTGTGTCTGAGGTCGCACAGGCTGTTAATCCTGAAGTGAGGATGTTACCAAGGATGGTCTGAGGTCCCACAGACTATTAGTGCTGAAGTGAATGTGTCCCTTAGGGGGTGGCCAGTCTTATTCCTGAAGGGAGGGTGTGCTGGAGGATGGCCTGAGGGGAGTGTGTGCCCGAGGATGGTCTGAGGTCCCACAGGCCGTTGGTGCTGAAGGGAGGGTGTGTCTGAGGCTGTTAATCCTGAAGTGAGGGTGTGCCTAAGGATGGTCTGAGGTCCCACAGACTATTAGTGCTGAAGTGAATGTGTCCCTTAGGGGGTGGCCAGTCTTACTCCTGAAGTGAGGGTGTGCCAGAGGATGGCCTGAGGGGAGGGTGTGTGAGGATGGCTTGAGGTCCCACAGGCTGTTGGTGCTGAAGGGAGGGTGTGTCTGAGGTCGCACAGGCTGTTACTCCTGAAGTGAGGGTGTGCCTAAGGATGGTCTGAGGTCCCACAGACTTGGTGCAGTAGTCGGCGTGGCCAGTCTTACTTCTGAAGGGAGGGTGTGTCTGAGGCCAGCAAACTCCAGAACTAGCTGATACTGAGTCCGGAAAAAGTGACTTCCTTGCGGGGTCCGTCCTTGCCAGAGCCTGTCCGGCTGAAGCTCATGCAGAGAGAGCATGGGACTCCCTGGGCTGCTATTGGCAGCACTTGAGGTGCTGGGGCCCCCCTGAGGCACAGGCTGGCACAAGTGACAGAGGCATAGCCTGGAGCCAGCCTGCCTAAGCTTTGGAACGTGCCCGAGGGCACAGTTTGTTTTAGCCCTGCACTAAATTGTAATTATACAGCGCTTACTAGACAAGGCCTCGAATTGCTTTCAGCGAATAGCACGCTACTCCGAAACCCAAAAAGGATTGGTGGTGGGTTAGTATAGGGAAATGTGTTAATTGGAGCGGGGGACACGCGAGTGTTGGTTGGATTGAATAGGATACAGGACGGAAGAGTCTAGAAAGGGTTATTTGTGAGATCCTAGCAGTAAGAATGGTACACAGGTTTACTGTAATGACTGAGTAAATCGCCACACGTTTTGTGTTTACAATGTGTTTTGTTAGTAGTCAGCCACCCTGAGCTGGTGGGGGGTGTCTCCTTAGTGACCCCCTCCCCCCGAGTGTTACGCCCAAGAGCTGCAGAGTCCCCGTAACATGCCACAACTGCAAATAACTCGTATGCCGTTTACCTCTTAGGGTGGGCACTGCAGGAACGGATGAGCCTACTCTTGAGTAAATGTCTCGCCTTTTCCCCTCTTGTAGGGTTTGCCGCAGTGTGAGGACGTCTGACGGTGTGCCCGGAAGGAAGCCAGGCCCCTAGTCGCCGGACCCCGTGGAAGAGGTACAGTCTGGGCTGAAATAATGCGGGTTGTCTCGGAAGTTTGTACATGTGTGGGGGGCTGTATAGTCTCCTTATGCCAACGTAGTCTCCCAAGATTGGTACCCAGCCTGGATCTCAGCTGTCTTCAGGATGCTAACCTCACACCTGGACAGCTCCGTGAGAGCCGCACCAAGGCGCTGCAGAGCCAGCCTGTGGTGCCCTACCTCTCATGGGGCCTGCTGGGGCAAGGAGACGGAGGTGAGACCTTACCGGCTCCTTCCCCCCCACCCCAAAAGCGGGGGACAGCAGTGAGCGAAGAGGGACGCCTATCGTGAAACCCAAGTCTAAAGGAAGCTTGTATGTAGAATTACTTCAGCGAAGATCCCTTAAACTACTCCTCACATTGGGGGGGGTGAGGGAGGGGCCTTGGCAGACGCTGGCCTCCACTATGGAGTCCCCTCATCCCAGGATTATGGAAGCCATTTTGTGAGCTCTTTCAAGTTGGCATCGTGATTCAGGCTGGTAGAGGTGGGCCCTCTCCTGTCGCCCCCTCCCCCCGATTGCCCTCACACTACCTTCCCCAGTGGGTGGTTGAATTCATAATTACCGTGTATAGCTAGACCACGCATCTTGCGCGCGGAGTGTGCCATGCAGGGGGTGCCGGAGCTAGAAAAGTCCAAATCACATGCTCTTGTCTGTATAGCTCTGGTGCTGGTCCCTGGAGAGGGCTTCTAGGAGCTAATGTGCTGTTGATTTCCCCTCCTGACCACAGAGGTAGGCGGGACCCTCCCTGTGGGTGAGGTGTACCGAGGGAAGATGGGCTCTGAAGCGGACCCCAGCAATCCTTGCTTTACTGTAAATGTTGATCTAGGGCTTATGCCAGCTCGAGCTGCTTCAGAGCCATTTACAGCAAGAGCTGAAGGGCGGAGAAGGCAAAGATGATGCCAGGGATGGAACCGGAGGCTTGCAATCAGTGCCCTCAGTGTAGCCAATGGGTGTACGGTGCCCATATGTATTTAAGAGTGGCATGAACTCATGTTTGTTGTGTAGCGCTACTTCTCCTAGTTCTGCCACCTCAGGGCTGTAACTAATGGAGCTGCTAATGTGGCGGTGTACAGTATAGCATACTCACTAGGGTTTCATCTAACTGATCTTGGTGGGGGTCCAACACGTGACCTTTGGTCATATTTGATGTCATTGACTAGTGTTTAACTCGCTGTGCCATCCTACGTGGCATATAGACCTCTATGGCTAAGATGGAGAGTTGCCCGTCAGTAGCGTGGTGCTTTGAAGCCCTGGCACCTCATCCGTCATTCTGTCGGTTGTGGGTGAGAACATTGAAGCACCTCCTTGGCCGGTACGATACGAGCACTTCTGTGTTCCGCAGGGCTGAGGTCAGGTAGGGCTTTGAGGTGAGGGGTTGAGGTAGAGCGTGAGGAACAACTCTAGAATCGTAGCAGCCCTAGGTTGCTTCCAGTGTGACCTCCACTGTGGGCTAGGATCTCTTGGGGCTGATTATGTGATGGGCAGTGTAGTGCCACCTCTCTGCTTTGGTTACTGGTTTAGGGGGGGGGGGGCGCTTTAGTCCAGGTGGCACCAATGCCGTCTGTCTACATTGGCCATCGGTGGCTTCCTACTGTCCTTGCTGTTGTAAGAAGTCTCTACAACAAAGCAGCTACCCTGTATACTGGGGGTGGGTGGAGAGGCCCCAAACATGCCTGCCACTGGTGGGACCTCAAAGGCATTGTTCTTCGAAGAGCGGAGTCTGAGCCTTTCACTCGTTTCAGCAGCTCCTTAGTCCAAGGCATGGCTGTTGGGAGGGCCTTTTTCTAGCCCAGGTTTATTCGCTGTTGGCACACATAAGGATCAAGGTTTACAGCTGCCAAGGGTATGTGCCAGTGGGCACAGACTGTGCTTAAAGAATACTGTGTGCTGTTTATGAAGGGAAAAGGTGCCAGCTTTCACCTTGTGGTCTAGATTTGCGATGCAAATCCAGCTGTGATGTAATGGGGGTTTGTCGCGTTAACCTACCTATAAAATGGCATAGAGCAGGGGGTTACAGAGGGGAAGAGGGAAGGGTTTTCAAGGGAAGGGCGACAATAGGTTGACTTGCAGGGATGGAGAGTTGTAGAGTGGTACAATGGGGTAAGGGGGTATGGTGACTGTGTGTGGGGCATAGGAAGACATTCCTTTAGCGGCGAGAAGCTTTGTGGGTCCTTGAGGGTGAGTTGTATGATGAGCCCCTCGTCTCAGGTGCTTGTCTGGAGTAGAGAAGGGAGGGATGGTGAGTGATGGTGACTGGGTGAAGGGCAGGGTAAAGACCTACTGTAGTGGTGAGAGGCTGCGTGGGTACTTGGCGGTGAGTCCCTAGTCTTAGGTACTTGTCTGGAGTGTAGGAGGGATGTGTGGCACATTTTGTTGAATGAATTGTCCAAGTCAGTGTGAAGCAGCAGGTTGGCACCATGCCCTTCCTAGCAGGCACGGTGGGTCTTCTGTGTGCCAGCAGTGCTTTTGGTCGTGGGTCCTGGTAGAGTGGGTAATGGGTAGGTTAGAGTGGAATAGTGTTGGTGACTGGCAGTAGGAGGCGGTCCAGGTGGACTGGAGGGTGATGTAGGGTCAGCAACCTCGGTTGGCAATTAAAGCAGCTTTGTTGAAGTCCCACATACCTTTGAGCGAGCCCTGGGATGTCCCGAAGGACAGTGACTCTTCTGTCTGGTGTGTTGGGATGGAGGTGAATGATGGGCATCTTTTAACAGTCTAGTCGAAAGAATGAATTCATTGTGGTGGAGAAGAGACAACTGTGGGCGGCAGAGTTGGTTGAATGTGTCTGGAAGGCGAGGGCTGCGTCGATGTGGAAACCGTGTTGGCACCCAATGTTCATCTTGCCATGCCATCTCTGGAGCCTGATACCTGCCGGTCTTTGCAATGAGGGATTGCATGCTTCGAAGGTCAGCTGTGGTCTGTGGGTGAGCCGTGAGTGATGGTTGGTGGTTCTGGGAGATAGCGGAGAGGTAGAGGGCTTCGGGCCCATCACACCCTCGCACTAGTCTCTCCATGTAATGACCCATCCAGACTGTTTGCTTTGGGAGGGCCCTTGGTGTAGGGCAATGAGACTGGGACCAGGGGGGTGACGCAGGGCTGTTATAGCGCATAGAAGCGGGTAGTACTTGTGGCGAACATTGGCCACCGAGCCCCCGAAGGTGCAGGTTATCCGCGAGTGCGTCGAAGAGGCACTGAGCGATAACTAAGCGCCAGCTCCGTGCCCGGCCGCAGGGAGGCCGGGGCCGCCGCTTCCCTGGCTCATGGTTCTACGCCACACTCCTGCTCTTGTAGAGTGCGCTGAGACGTAAGCAGTGACCGGGCACGTTTTATCCAAGACCCCTCGGTCACGAGCTCCGAGTCCGGCCGCAGGGAGGCCGTGGCCGTCGCTTCCCTGGCTCATGGTTCTACGCCACACTCCTGCTCTTGTACAGTTTACCTCACGAGTACTGAGGACATCCTCCGCTCAACCTGCGCCGGTGACGTCACCGGCACCGCTGACATGACGCTCTCTACACTATGACGTGGCAGATCCCATGCACTCCCGCCATGGGCACGGTTCATATATGGGTTTATACCCACAGCCCCCAGAGCCTGGCTGGAGGCCGTGGCTGCCGCTGCTCTCCTGGCACATGGTTGTCACACTCGTCTTGTAGATTAAAAAATTTGCTAGCATTCGCGCCAAGAATTTTCAATTCTATTAAGGACACGGAGGCGAGGATTATGCTATCTCTTTCTTTACTGTAAAACAAACAGCCAATAAGAACATTTTTTACATTAAACTAACATTCCCAGAATGCTCAGCGAATGTTCCATAACGACCATAGAGACTGGCCCTATATATGTGTCTTGCCCAGTGAGCACTTCCTCTTTCTTTGCCCAACGAGCAGTGTCCAAACTTAGTGTCCATTATCCACAGAAGATTATTAGGGCACAGAACTTCAACTGGAGTGATGAAACAAATACATCCTCAGTAATCCTGAAGACAGTAGAACAAGCTGTCCATTAAGCTCCAAACGATAGATTATTCGCCTTTCTGGTCAGCACCTGAAATAGAAGTAAGACTCGTAGCAACTGCCATAACCTTCATCACAGGGAGGGTGAACATGGCAATAACAGCATTAATTGAAATGTGGGTGGGATAATCCTCGCCTCAGTGTCCTTAATAGAATTGAAAAATCTTGGGGCGAATGCTAGCAATTTTTTTTATTCTATTACAGGACCGGAGGCTTCGGATTATGCTAGTTTAACGCTCATCTAAAACCAAAGAAGCGACATCGCCCACAGGTTTGTAATAAAACCGTTTAAACGTAGAACTAGACGACCAATCAGCCGCTTTCATGATATCATGGATACTAGTACCAAGCATAAAAGACTTTGAGGCCATGGCGCCTCTGACTGAGTGCGCTCCAAACAACTCTGTGTCAATGCCCGCCTCTAACATAATAAATCCAGGCCACCTGGCAATCGTAGCAGAGGAAACCGGCTTGAATGGCTTTTGCAAAGCTATTAACAGTGTTGAACAACCCACCGGCCTGATGGACCGGGTACATTCTTCATACGCTTTGAGGCAATTTACCACACACAAGTTGGAATTTGATGGAAAAGCATTATAATCCATGGATTTAGAAAAGGTTTTTGTACGTGCTGTAATCACAAAAGACACTCCTCCAGGAGAAAAAATCCTACTCTCCAGATCTAATACTCTTATATCAGAAACACGTCTACAAGAAGATAAACAAAGGAGCATGGCCAGTTTAGTGGACAATTGTTTTCTCGACAAGTTTGCATTATCAGGCCATGTGTCAAACAGATTTAATACTCTAGAAACATCCCACAAAGAAGAATATTTAGCCTTGGGTGGATTGGCTACCCGTATTCCTTTCAGGAGTTTACAAATCACCGGATGCATACCTACTGGTCTGCCGTCTATCTGCGTATGTCCTGCTGAGATGGCTGACCGGAAGTTATTGACTAACCTGTATGATAAACCGTCTGCCGCCTTTTTGGAGAGAAAATTCACAATTTGGGGAAAGTTCTGCCTCCACGGGATCCAGGTGCCTCTCCAGGCACCAACTAAACCATGCTCGCCATGCGGAAGAATAACGTTTTCTGGTGGAAGGAGCCCAGGCCTGATGGATGAACTCTGAAGCTTCCCTCGAAAGTCCTGTTGCCTGAAAGCCTCTAGGCCATCAGGTGTAGCTGCCCCTCGAACTAGAGGATGCAGCTCCCCCTGAGGGCCCTGGAGCATCGTCGGAAAAAACGGAAGGAGGAGAGGGAGGTCGCCCGCTAGTTCCAGAAGAACTGGGAACCAAGGTTGCGACTTCCAGATCGGAGTTATCAAAACAACTTCCGCCGGTTGCAAGACAATCGGATTGGCCACCCTGGGAATCAGGAGAAAGGGTGGAAACGCATAATTGAGGGACATCAACCAATCCTGTGTGAATGCATCCGTGGCCATCGCCATCGGATCCGGTCTCCAACTGAAGAATGTCTCCAGCTGACAGTTCATTCTGGAAGCAAACAGATCTATGTGGGACGGGCCCCAAATTGACTGAGTCATTTGGAAGAGCGACGGATGAAGTTTCCTGTCGCTGTAGTCTTTCAAGTGACGAGAGTTCCAATCCGCTATTGTATTGTCTCTGCCCAGAAGGTATTGCGCAATCACCGTTATTTGATGTGCTAGGCAGTAATATCAGTAGTCCTTGGCGATCTCCGCCAACATCGGAGATCTGGTGCCCCCCAACTTATATATATCACTGCTGAGATATTATCCGTCTGTAAAAGAATACAGCAAGAAACTTTCCTGGGGGAGAGCGTGCGGATCGCAAACTAACCCGCTAGAAGCTCTAGACAATTGATGTGTAACTCTAATTCTTGAGGTGACCATCTGCCCCCACACCGGGCTCCCCAGCCCGACCGACTGGCGTCTGACTCCATCACAAGCTCTGGGCTAGATCCGAAGATTTCTCACCCGTTCCAGGCTTCCACATGTGCTAACCGCCACCTGATCTCTTCTCGGACATCCTCCGTGAGGGGAATCTGATCCGAGTAAGAGAGGCCCTTCTGGAGGTTCCGTATTTTGAGGCGTTGTAGGGCTCGGTAATGAAGGAGTCCGGGGAATATCGCCTGTATAGAGGAGGCCAAGAGGCCCACTAACCGGGCAATCGCTCTGAGCGACATCATCTGGGACTCCAGCGTCTTTCACAATTCCCTCTTGAGATCTTTCAATTTGTGTTTGGGTAAGAGTAGTTGAGCCGACTGGGAATTGATTACAAACCCCAGAAATTCTATAGACTGGGTTGGACTCAGCA
Organism: Triturus cristatus; assembly: GCF_964204655.1. Classification (NCBI taxonomy): domain Eukaryota; kingdom Metazoa; phylum Chordata; class Amphibia; order Caudata; family Salamandridae; genus Triturus; species Triturus cristatus. Next base: position 29,619,593 of record NC_140585.1, on the reverse strand, counting down.
CCGATTTTGTCCCGTTTATCACAAAACCTAAATTCTCCAAGAGTGACATTGTCTTGTGAAGATGGTGGCTCTCTAATTCCTCTGAGGGAGCCATTATCAGGATATCGTTGAGATAGATTATCAGACGAATGCCCTGTTCCCTGAGGAGTGCTGTGACTGGTTTCATCAGCTTGGTAAAGCACGAAGGAGCTGAGGAAAGACAGAAAGGCAGGCCCAAGTATTCCAGTCTGCCTCGCCATAGGAACTGCAAGAAACTCGGATGAGGGGAAAAAATTGGAACTGTCAGGTAGGCATCTTTGAGGTCTAGGCGGACCAACCAGTCCTCTTGCCTCAAAATGTCTTCCAAAAGATGGATTCCCTCCATCTTGAAGTGTCTGTAGAGGACAAAACAATTAATCTTTCAGATTGAGGACTAAACGATAACCGCCGCCTCTCTTCTGGACTAAGACGTTGCTGCAGAAACCCCCTGGTTTGTCCACGCAGTAGGCTACCGCGTGTTTCTGCAGCCATTCTTCCATTTCTTGATCTATAAAATTAATGACTAGTTGGGGAAAAACAGAGGGGGGAAGGAATACTTTGTACTAGTGTTTGGTAAAAATCTATGCGGAAACCCTGCACTGTCTGTAGTACCCAGGCGTCCTGGGTTATCTGAGACCAATTGTGCAAAAACTGTCGAACTCGACCCCCCCCCCTCCCCCACCCCACCCCCCCAGAGGATAAGATAACAGATATTGGGCTCACCTGCTGTAATTTGGGGTTGGAAATTCCCTCTTTGACCGCCACAATGAAATCTGCGTCTGTTTTGGCGTCTGGAGGGATAAAAGGTGCCTCCTCTGGTGGTGTCTTGAAAGTCCCCTTGACCGCGGCCATATCCACCTCTGGTAGGGCCTTGATAGTAAGGGTGGCCTGGCGAGCGGCCCCTACCTCGCCCGGCCCTTCCAAAAAGGCCAGTTTGGAAAACTCGCTTAATGTTGGACTGAGCTTTATCCAAGGAGGTGAAGGTCCCCACGTACTTGGAAGCATCCTTTACAAATGTGTCACTGAAAAGCAACCCTTCTGCTAACGGACCGGGCGTCTGCTGCTGCCAATTTGGTCAAGTTGTTGTCCATTCTCATGAGCAATGATTTCCTGCGCTCAGCGGATATGGCACAATTAGCATTTCCTATGAAACAAATAGCCCGTTGTGTCCATCCCGCAAGGATGTCAGGATCTATGGGCGCTCCAGTCTCTTTGGCTATCAAAGCCAACTCCAAAATCTTTGCTAGAGGACCAGCGGTATCCAAGAGCTTGTCTTGGCATCCGCGCCAGGCTCTATCAATCCCTTTTTTAGAATCTTTGGCAAACTTTTTCAGAAATGCCAGCATGTTGGGGTCTACATCTGGTGTTTCTGCCACCTTGTCTGGGACGTCGGGGCGTGTACACTCTGAACGTACCCGATTTCTGACTCCTCTATCAAAGCTGCGTCTGAGATTTTGGTGGAGATAGTCTGAGACCTTTTTTTTTTTTTTTTTAGGAGATATAGTTTTCCCTGTAGAATCAGTGTCTGTATCCGTATCTGTAGTTGTGTCGTAAACTCTGCTGGATGAAGAGTGGCTGGGACCAGCCGTCTCCGCGTATTGATGATCACTAGCGGAAGGTTGGGGCAACTTAATTAAAACTTGAGCATGCGGCCATTTTGTTGTCTCAGATTTAGATTTAGCGCCAGGGGAACTTGCTGCAGGGACTTGGGACAGCATACTATGCTTTTTAGCGAATTTTTCAAGCTGCGCTGTAATCGGTTTGAGGGCAACTGCAAGCGCCTTATTAACAGTTTGGGGAACCACCACTTCCACAGCTTTACTCAGACTGCTGCACAGATGCATCCACCAGGTTGTCTTCCAGAGGTGTTGTGCGCCTCCTCATAGTACCCGTATTAATCCTCCTCAAAATCGGCCCAGTCTTCCATCGCAAAAGGTGTAATAGCCAACTGCGATATAGACTTAATTGAAAAAATTGAATATCAATCCCAAAGGGATCAGTCAAGGGGGAGCCACCCTGTGTGCAAAGAACGTAAAGTTATTAAATTTGCTCCTCAGCAAAGCTGTAGTCAAAGTGAACAACCCACTACAGGGGTCACCAGCCAAAAATATGGATTTTAAAAGCCTGCACTCTGCTTGGGCCTTCCAAATTGTAACCAGCCTTGGAATGGCGTCAGCAACGGGACTCTGGAGACAACCAGCGCTGAAAGTTCACTTAAAAATGAGCACGAGGAGGAAAAACGGTGATTGGGCTACACAGAGCCCAAAAAGAGCCCAATTGGGCTACGTGCTCCTGGCTGGTATTTAGAAGGAAAAAACGAGGGCCTGAATCAGGGAAGGCGCAGCTTCCTCTATCGGGACTTTGCGGTGAGTGAAAAACAAAGTGAAGGTCAATCGGACGGGGGCACACTGCAGGAAAACCGACTTCCACCGCCGTCCGCCACCGCTCGCGAAACTGCAGCACACGAGCGCTGTAACGCTCCAAGAGGCACACAATATTGACAGTCATGCAATAGAGATTATCCAAATATGCATTGAATAATATAAAAATATAGTCATATGGTAGAATGAAGCACTTCTCGGCTGCGAGCAGCAAAGAAAGAGGAAGTGCTCACTGGGCAAGACACCTATATAGGGCTAGTCTCTATGGTTGTTATGGAACATTCGCTGAGCATTCTGGGAATGTTAGTTTAATGTAAAAAATGTTCTTATTGGCTGCTGTTTGTTTTACAGTAAAGAAAGAGATAGCATCCGAAGCCCCCGGTCCTGTAATAGAATTTGTATCTCCCTGTTACTGTCCAGTTCAGCCTAATCCGCAACACTGACGTCACCGGCGACGCTGTGACGTAAGGCGCGACCGGTCGCGTGCACCCCAGCCGCCCACGGTCTCCCCCTTTTAAATCAGTCCTCCATTCAGCAGCTCGCTTCATTTCAGGGTCCAAACGAAGCGACCACGTCACTCCTATCCTGTCTTCTCGCCGATGGCTTCCCATCGAGGCTAGAGCTATTTACAAAACTGCTTGCATCACCCACAAAGCCTAGCACTCTTCCTCCCCTCGCTATCTGGCGAATAAGCTGAAATTGTCCGGAGGCTTGAGACCTTCTCAGAATGCGGAAAAGTTCCTGCTTGAGCCCCCCTCCTTCAAAAGGGAAAAATCCATGGCGCAATCGTTCTCCGGTGAGAATCTGGAACTCGCTTCCTCCTTTGCTCCGTGCCACCACCTCCATCCGGATCTTCAAAGCGGACCTCAAATCGCTTCTCCTCCAAAGACACTTTCAGAATTTGATTCTCAGACCCCGCCAGGAAGTTCGTTAGTAATTGTAAATTTGTTATATTTATTTATTTTTGTACATTCCTTGCTTGCTATGTTTGATATTGTGTTGCTCTTGCCTGCTGTGTTTGATTCTGTGTCCTGCTATTTTTGTACGTTCCATTTTGTAACATTTCTCTCGTGTAACGTAACTGGTTCTATTGTACAGCGCTCTGACACCTTCGGGTAAAGTCCGCGCTTTATCAAAATGCATAAATAAATAAATGAATTGCCCCTAGCCCCGGCTTCGTGCCCCGTGAGCAGGGAGGCCGTGGCCGCTTCCCTGGCGCGCTGTTTTTGGTGTCGCACCCCGGCCCTCCTAGCGTTTTCCTTACTGTGGCCGCTGCCTCCCTTCAGCAGGGGCAGGAGGTCTTAACCGTGGGGGGTGCACGCGCCCGATCACGCCTTGCGTCACAGCGTAGATGCGTCACGGACGCGGCGCCGATGACGTCAGTAGCGCAGGTAGCTCGAGTCCAAAGTAACCGTGAGATAACCTCTCCCAGAGCAGGAGGGTGACCCGGAACCGTGTGCAGGGAAGCAGCGGCGGCCTCCCTTGCGCCGGGAGAGCCTGTGGATGTAAAATCTTATGACACGTGCCCGCGCCTGGTCACAGCGTAGAGTGCGTCATGGACGCTGCGCCAGGGACGTCAGTGGTGCAAGCCGTGACGTCACCGCGCGCAGCAGGGTGGCCGGGCCGGTGTAGGGTCTGGTCATGGGGCGGACACACCTGGGCCTGCTCCTGGGTGTGTCTCGGGGCCTCTCTCGCAGACAACGGCCCGTGAACCCTCTCCAGAGGCCGGTGCTTGGACGCCGTACCCAACCAGTGCCCAGACTCCCCCCTGTCTCCGCGGGCAGGCCGCCACAGGTCACCGGGGCCCACGCCACGACCACAGCTCCTTGCACATTGGTGCATCAGGCAAGTGAGTTTAGCCGACGAGACCAACAACTACAACTCCCAGAGTGCCTCGGGGTCCGAAGGGAAGGCCATTGCTGAGCCTCGCTAAGGAGTATGAGGGGAAGAAGGGAGGGGTGGAGGGCACTGGCCCTGGGGGAGGCCGGGGTCCTCCCAGTACAGACACGTGCCCCAGCTCATCACACTACCCCTGGTGAGCCTCACCTGTTGGCAGCCATCCCTCGCCCTTCCAGGGCCCCCGGGCGGGGGCGTTGTTTATCCCCTGCACTCCTGCAGCTGTCCTTGCAGCTCTGGGCTCAGTGACCCTGCCAGGCCGCAGGGGGTGACAGGTGTGCGGGTGCAGGGCTGGGGGTCTTGGGGGCGACCTTGAAATTCCTTCTGCCACGAGCTCCGCTTCACAAGTGCTGATCACAGGCACCGCCGTGTAGACTATGGGGGCAGCTGATGGAAGCTTGTGGCGTTGGGGTCCTGCAGAGGCAGGGACATGTTGGGAGCTGCATGAGTCTGCAGACTAGGGGGGGTGTGGGGGGGGGCCTGTAGAGGAAGGAAGGGCCCTCTAGAGGGAGTGTGCCAGGGCCATGGTGGGAGCTGCAGCCAGACTCTCCAGACCAGGGGGTCCTGCAGCGGAAGGGACTGTACCAGGGCCGCTGTGGGAGCTGCAGGACTCTCCAGACCTGTGGGACCTGCAGAGGAACGGACTGTACCAGGGCTATGGTGGGAGCTGCAGTACTCTCCAGACTTTGGGTCGGGCGACCCTGTAGAGAAAGAGAGGGTCCTCTAGAAGACCATAGTGGGAGCTGAAGTATTCCAGCCATGGCGGACCTGCAGAGGAAGGGACTATACCAGGGTCATGGTGGGAGCTGCAGGACTCTCCAGACCAGGGGGTCCTGCAGCGGAAGGGACTGTACCAGGGTCAAGGTGGGAGCTGCAGGACTCTCCAGACCTGTGGGACCTGCAGAGGAAGGACTGTACCAGGGCTATTGTGGGAACTGCAGGACTGTCCAGATATGCGGGCTCTTGCAGACGGTGCACGCGGTGTGTGTAGGGAGGGGCACTGTTTTGGTGGGAGCTGCATAGCTGGCCTGACCATAGGGGACCTGTGAAGCAGGGGCTATTCTCCTGTTTTATTATGAGCTAGAGGGTTATTCTGTGGAAATGAACTGCACTGGTGGGAGCCATGGGGTGTTCAGGTCCGGTCGCCGATGGTCTGCAGAGAAGGGGGCTGTATCACTACTGATGCAAGCTGCAGGTGTGTTCAGACCAGTGCACCAATACCTCTAGGGGTGCTGATTGATTGTGGCCCTGTAGAGGGGGTTGGGGGAGGGGTGGCTCCAAGGCTTTCCAGTCCATACCTAGTGGTCCTATGGAGGATGGGCTGTACCACTGGTGGAAGCTGCAGGGGTGTTCAGACCCGGGTGTTTCAGAGGAAGGAGGGGGTGGTGCTGTGCTGCTTAACAAGTGGGGAACAACGAAGGGTGTCAAGGTCTGGATACCCTCTTCAGGAGGGGGCAGTACCACTGCAGTAGTGCAAGGCTTGTGGATGCCTGACGTGAGGGCCTTTCTAGGGATGGAACTGTGAGGCTTGCCTGCTATTGGTGCCTGGGATGAGTGTGCCTCAGCGTGGAGGATGGCCCTACGGGGGGGTGAGCGTAGGTCTGGAGGAGGGAGGGTTGCAGGGCTGTACTGCTGTGGAGTTGAGGCACTAATGTCGGTCCTGCCCTCCTCAAGTCCGCAGCTGGTATGGATGATGGGTTTTCTGTGCACGTGTAGTTTTTAAGAGCCTTAGAAAGTGTGGAGACGCGTTATTTTTTCCACGTAGCACCTTTAATTAAATATTTCACAGACATAGACCGCATCATCGAAGATTGTATAGACAAGTTTACCATTGAAATCCCCCTCGCTGCCCCCCCCATTCCCAACAATCCCCAATATATAGAAATGACTGAGGTATAGTGACCCCCAGTTCACACCCTTCTACCTCCTCCTGCCTATGAAGTCTACCTGTCCCCAAATAACCTAACTTCTTCCCCCATGTCTGGGGGATCCCTCTGTATTGGGCCCATTGCGCTCCTGTTTTGTAGTGTTTCTGCGGGCAGCCTCGCGCAGCACAGACGGGTATTTCTAGACTCGTGCACCTATCAAGACTCGCTTTCCATGTCTCCAAGCTCTGGGGGGGGCACTTCTCTCCACCAACCCCAGCCATATGATGGCTGCCTGATACCTTACTGTCTGCATCCAAGGTGACGTGCAATAGGGCGATCTTGGGATCCCCAGGCAGGACACAACACAATATTTGGCCCAATCAGGCCAGCACCCTCTCACAAAAGGCCTCCGGATCCCACTTACGCACACGATGTGGAGGAAAGTCCCTGTGTCGTTCTACAACGTAAGCTTAGCAGGATGGCCACCACTCTTTGTCCACGGTCCTTCACCCGATGTAGGCATTTCATTTGAATCCGTCTATATTGTGAAGCCATCGCTGCCTCCCTCGGTTGTCTGAGGGGCCTCAGTCTGCCGCCGATGCTGCTCTCGAGCGTGGAATGTCCTTGTAGTTGTTCACAAGGCTGCGGTAGACCTTCCAAATCTTGTGGGCGGCCAAGTCCTATAGGATCACTTTGGCCTCAATGGGCTTCTAGTCCAAGCGCTCAGTGAGGGAGTCTTGTGCATGTGCGCAGTGTGTGCTGTTCTTGCAGATAGAGCAGGAACTGGCCCTCCACGTGCCACATTCATCTTGGAAATCTGTGATTGACTGGAGTCTAGTGTTTGAGATGACGATGGACCCCGACCCTTACAAGCCCTTCATCTTCTTTATTGGGCCAGAGTTCCGCTGGCTGGTTGGACTAGGAGGCCTTCTCCCCTGCCGCCGGCCGGCAAACCCTCCGGGCACTCGGGCCTCCTCCATGGCCCCTGTAGTGTACCCCGCGCTAGGGCTGGGGTCTAACGTCAAACACTGCCTTCTCGTCACGGCCCGGGGTGTGCACCGGGGAGGGGCCGGGGCCCTTCCACAGTCTCCGCTCTGCCAATGCCTCCAATCCATGGGGCTTTATTCTCCCAGCGCCGAGCGGCCGGTCACTCCTCGGCAGTCTCCCCTGCTCTGGGCACCACACAGAGGGCCAAGGGACCCCGTGCAGCCCGTGTGTGGTGTTCATTAATGGTTCCCGCATTGGCACGTGGGCTCCATATCTACCTCAGGATGAAGGTAGGGGGCAGAGCTCAACAAAGAGCGGCCGGGTCACTCCTCGACAGTCTCCCCTGCTCTGGGCACCACACAGAGGGCCAAGGGACCCCCTGCAGCCCGTGTGTGGTGTTCATTAATGGTTCCCGCATTGGCACGTGGGCTCCATATCTACCTCCGGATGAAGGTAGGGGACAGAGCTCAACAAAGAGCGGTGCCATGTTAAGGGTCGCGGCCACGCCCCCAAGATGCGTGGATTCTGAGGTGGAATGTGTGAATGCCAGGGTCTTGGCAAACTTCCACTGTGGGCAGGGATCTCCCACTAAGAAATGTCCTCGAGGCAGTTTTAGGTCTAGCTCGACAGCAGATCGGTCGCTTACATGATGTAATCAACGGAGAACTTTCAGAGCACTGAGGGGCTTCACAGCGCCCAAGTGCGGGTCACCTGCAGTGCAGGATGTGCGGGAGCGGAAGGTGTGCGTGTGCTGCACCATTTACCTGTGGTAAAGTTTAAGCTGACCACAGCAGCACAGTGTTGGTTAGATTCCCACTTGAATCTAGTGTCGGCGTGAGCAGCATATTTAAAGTTCAACAAAGGCAGTAGGCCTGGGTATTTATTGTAAAAGGCATTCGTTAGAGCCAAGAGGCCCGCAAAGGTGGATTACGCTGCACATTGCTGTAGTTGGGTATTTAGTTGCTTGGAACCTCCCCGGTTCCCGTAGTAGACCGGGGTTTGGAGTTGACCTCCTGCCAAACTCTGGCTGTAGAATAATCATTTACCCGCCATACAAGAGTGGGATATTGTTTTGCCAACACTGGTTTTAAATGTGTGTATTTGTAGGTATATTCCCACTACCTGCATTCAGGGCTGGCAGTGTAAGTTGATCCCATGGACAAGCCAATGATAAAGGGTGTGGGATTCACTGGCTCTTTGCCAAAAGTTGTCGGTTGCCGTAGTCCGATCTGTTTACTATGAAGATTTGGACACAAACAGTAGGTCTGACTTGTTGATGTGAAAATCCCACATTAAAGAAAGCGGACTTTGAATGGATTGTTACCCCGCGGTGTCCAAGCCTGAAGACCTGTTGCTGCAGGGATTCTCCATGACCATTTTAGGGTAGCGGTTTGGCATTCCATTCTGACAAACCCTGGAGTACAGGATTTGCACTGAGAATTCTGGTTTTGCATCACTAATCCTTTTTCGATTCACATGCTGTGCATTGTTCTGCCATCTAGTGGTTGGTTCCTGATTGGTCAACCTTGCCTTTTCTGTATATTTCATTTTAACACTGTACATGATGGTAGCCTCATTGAGAGATTCGTGATCCATGCAGCTTGTGTTGGCAATGACGGCTAGCGGACGATAACGGCAATATATCACACCGGTTCACTGGGAAACGCGGCATCCAAGGTCAGCCGTCTGGTCTGTTATGGAAAGTTACAGCAAAGGCAGAAGCTCCGGTTTACATAGTGTGAAATGTCTGTTGAAGCCAATCGGCCTTTAAAGGTGGATTAATACCCGGTGCTGAAGCCTGTGCAGAGGTAGCTCAGTAGGTGTCTCCGCTCAATATAGTAGGCAAGGGTTTTGGTGTCTGTTACCAGCTCTGAGCACCCCTGGCCGGAGAGGATTTGCAGTGGGATCATCCTTGGTCGCCCATGTTGGGAGTGCCCGACAAGTGCAGCTGTCTGTAATATGCTTATGATTATGAAGATGCAGACATCCATACACAAGGGGGCATTGGAGTACTATCATTGGTCTGTTCGAGTGTCCTTCACGCTCTGCTTCCACCTACAAGCAGCAGGGGAGGGCGGGTCAGCCCACAACCTGCTTTGGTTTCCTTGTCCTGTGTGTGGTGTGGGGGGGGGGGAGGGGCAGTTTTGCCTGATCACGTGCACATCCACCAAAGTAGTATGCTAGGACAGGTGGGCTTTTAGTTTTCAAGTTACTCATTTCATAGATTCTTTTATTTTATTTTCCTTATTGTTTGTTTTTTCGGCCATACCTCAGCTGCCCGGACACTGTTACTGGGCTACTCGCCGGCCAACACTGCTTCTAAAGGGGGTGGTCGTCATGGAACCGTATTTTTCACAGTATCTCATTGTTTTCTTGCTCCAAATTGGGAAGCGCTGCTCTAAATACCATCTCTACGTTGGAACTTTAAAAGAACTATATGTTCTATTGAAATGTGGCCACTTCCTGATTTGTTTGTGTTCATTGGCTGCACTTCTGCTACTTTTAGATGCAGACGTGTTTTTTTATTTTAGTCTTAAGTTCTAGTTCTTATGACCACACATTACATCACGGATATCTAAAATATGTGGCGGTCCAAGGCCTGCTTATTTCATTTACCTGTAACCTGCATATTTCCCTGCTTTTTACAGTAGTGTTTTTTTTTTTTGTGAACTTCCAAGTTTTTTTTTCTTTAAAGAGTTTTTTATTTAACATTTTCGAAAACACAAGGAACGGGGGGAGAAAAAAAGACCATACCGAATTTGCATATTGAAAAGCCTAGGGCTGGTATACAAGGGGCGGGGTGGTAAATTGGCGAAGAGAATTAATAATCCTAAATCCAAAGCAATGCGGGTCGCATCAACCAGACAGTATGAAATATCGCGATATAGAGGTTCACATGCAATGGAAGGAGGGGGATCACGTAAGACGCACCAGTAGGTAGTGACATAATATAGGATCTATAGAAGTGCAGCTCGTGTAGTGTACGAGGTTCCACGGTCACTTGTGTGTCACAACATGCATGTCATCAGAGACCCCCGAGCGCGGCGTCACTTGGAATCGAGGCGCTCATAGCCTGCCTGGTGAGGGCCGGCCGGGCTCCCCACCGTCCTCGCATGACTCCACTCCGACCTCTGCTTCTTTACCCAATGAGGGAGTGAGTGATCTGTATCGAGAAATGTGCAGAAGGCTGCACAGAGGTGTGTGTGTGTATATTTATTACACATTAATTACACATCCCTACTTACAGATTGACAGTGCTCTGATGCCGGCTCCTTCCCAGGGGAGCGGTGCCGGGGTTTTAGGGGTGCAGGAGTGCCCTGATGCCGGCTCCTTCCCAGGGGAGCGGTGCCGGGGTTTTAGGGGTGCAGGAGTGTCATGATGCCGGCTCCTTCACAGGGGAGCGGTGCCGGGGTTTTGTGGGTTCAGGGCTGCAGGAGTGCCCCGATGCCGGCTCCTTCACAGGGGAGCGGTGCCGGGGTTTTAGGGGTGCAGGAGTGCCCTGATGCCGGCTCCTTCCCAGGGGAGCGGTGCCGGAGTTTTAGGGGTGCAGGAGTGCCCCGATGCCGGCTCCTTTACACGGTAGGGGTCTCTAGGGTTTTGTGGGTGCAGGGGTTCGGGGAGTGAACCCCAGGAATGCCTTCATGTCCTCTTAAAGGGGAGGTTGGTGCTGGCTGCGGGGTTGCCTGGTGGGGTGTGGTTGCTTTGTTTTGGAAACACTCGGCCATAAGCGAGCGGAATCTTGAGCCTCTGGGCGCCGTACCTCGCTGCGCCCCTCTGGGGTCGCCTCTTGTTCTCCTCCTTGGACCCTTTTTCCTCGTCGTCCCTCCTCGCGTTCTCTCTCTCTCTCTCTCTCCCTCTCTCCTCCTCTACCTGCGTCACCATCTCTCCATCGCCCCCTCTCCATGCTCCTGACCTGTCCCCCACCCTTCTCCTTCCTCCCGTCCCAGCCCTGCACCTCATGGCTCAGGAATGGCGGGCCTTGCTGATCCGATCTGCCGCACCCGCCAGATCCTGTCCCTTCCCCTCCCATCCCTCACCCTGTCTCCTGCGGACCTGGCCTGCCCCTATCCCTGGAGGGCTAGCTGCCGAGGCGTGAGAGCGAGGGAGGAGGGCGGCGTGCCCTTACTCACCCAGAACACACCTTCCCGCCGGCTCAGCCACTTCCTCTGTGCACTCCCGGTCACTGAGATGACGCTGACTTGACGAGGATCACACGGCGTGTGGTGGAGCAGGCAGTAATCTAACCCGCGAACTACACTCTTACCACGCACTAGCCAGCTGGCAGGGCTCTTGTCCAGGGTCTTTGGTTCTGCCCCCCTTCCCCCTATCGTCAGCTCACGTGTGGACTGAACATTCACATCGGCCAACACCTCTTGGCACAAATCTGTATGTATTCCTGGGGGCCACTGCCCAGGGGGCGCTACTGCGGACTGCCTCGTGTGCCCCTTCCAGCGAAGACTATTAATGTTCTTCTGTGTCTTTTCCTGTAGAGATCACCACAGCCCTCCGGTGGCCAACTCTGCCCCTCTATTGATGTGGCCCACTCTATGCCTCTCGGACCGTGGTCCACTCTGCCCCCCCCCCGTCGGGCGGTGGTCCACTTTGCCCCCTAACCTTTCTCGCGGGCGGTGGTCCACTTTGGGCCCCCCCCTCTTCTCTCTAGGGCTGTGGTCCACTCTGCCCCCACCCCCCCCCCCCCCCCCCCCTCCCTCGGGCGTTTGGCTGTAGCGGTCTGTATGCTGGGGAAACCTGCACTGTGGCCGCATGGAGTTAACGTGTGGGTGTGTACACCTGCACTGTGGCTAAATGGAGTTCACGTGAGTGTGTGTGTACACCTGCAATGTGGCTGCATGGAGTTCACGTGTGGGGGGGGGAGGTGTACACCTGCACTGTGGCTGCATGGAGTTCACGTGTGGGGGTGTGTACACCTGCACTGTGGCTGCATGGAGTTCACGTGTGGGTGTGTACACCTGCACTGTGGCTGCATGGAGTTCACGTGTGGGGGTGTGTACACCTGCACTGTGGCTGCATGGAGATCACGTGTGGGGGTGTGTACACCTGCACTGTGGCTGCATGGAGTTCATGGGTGTGTGTACACCTGCACTGTGGCTGCATGGAGTTCATGGGTGTGTGTACACCTGCACTGTGGCTGCATGGAGTTCACGTGTGAGTGTGTACACCTGCACTGTGGCTGCACGGAGTTCACGTGTGTGTGTACACCTGCACTGTGGCTACATGGAGTTCACGTGTGGGTGTGTGTACCTGCACTGTAGCTGCATGGAGTTCACGTGCGGGTACACCTGCACTGTGGCTGCATGGAGTTCGGGTGTGTGCACCTGCACTGTGGCCGCATGGAGTTCACGTGTGGGTGTGTACACCTGCACTGTGGCCGCATGGAGTTCACATGTGGGTGTGTACACCTGCACTGTGGCTGCATGGAGTTCACGTGTGTGTGCACCTGCACTGTGGCTGCATGGAGTCCACGTGTGGAGGTGTGTGCACCTGCACTGTGCCTGCATGGAGTCCACGAGTGGGGGTGTGTGTGTACCTGCACTGTGGCTGCATGGAGTCCACGTGTGGGTGTGTGTGTGCGCACCTGCACTGTGGCTGCATGGAGTCCACGAGTGGGGGGGTGTGTGTACCTGCACTGTGGCTGCATGGAGTCCACGAGTGGGGGGTGTGTACCTGCACTGTGGCTGCATGGAGTCCACGAGTGGGGGGGTGTGTGTACCTGCACTGTGGCTGCATGGAGTCCACGAGTGGGGGGGTGTGTGTACCTGCACTGTGGCTGCATGGAGTCCACGAGTGGGGGGTGTGTGTACACCTGCACGGTGGCTGCATGGAGTTCGTGTGTGTACACCTGCACTGTGGCTGCATGGAGTTCGGGTGTGTTTCGGTGCGATTACACCTTGTGTTACTGATGCCAGGATGTGCCTGTTGGGGGTGTGTGACCGCTCGTGTGTGTCTTGCAGTTCTGCAGCCCCGGTTTTTGCTGTTTATTGTGCTTGAGCCCGTGGGGGTGTGTGGGTGGGGTGTGGGTGTGTGTGTGTGTGTGTGTGTGGGGGTGGGGGGGGGTGGATGGGGTGGGGGGGGTGTGTGTGTGTGTGTCTTGCACGCCTGAAGCCGCGGCTGGGAAATACTTGTATTGCTTAATCAATCTGGGATGTTGATGGCACATAAACCTTTCAGTATACAAAACGATTGGTTTTGCCAGGGCTGGTCTTTTTTTTACTGCCACATGGCTTAATTCAGTGAAGCTTCTTCACCTGTGGCCATGCCCCTTGAGAAGGGACAGGCTTGAACACCTGTCTGCCCGTCGCCCCTCCCCACCCTTTCGCCCCTTGGGGGCGGTCTGATCGAAACTGCTTTCCCCCAGTCGAGCAGGGACTTGTTGCAGACATGAACTCGCAACCTGCAGCCCTTCCAAGCCTTGGTGCGGTGGAGCCTCCGGGCAGGGAGGGCTTGGAAGCAACTGTGGGAAGCCGGCTTCTAGGTAGCGCAGGAACCAGAGGCACTGATGGATGAGTGAATAGGAAACCGACTCTTAGGGAGCGCAGAATCCAGGTGCACTGGTGGATGAGTGAATGAACTCACAACCTGCAGCCTTTCCAAGCCTTGGTGCGGTGGAGCCTCCGGGCAGGGAGGGCTTGGAAGCAGCTGTGGGAAGCCGGCTTCTAGTGAGTGCAGGAACCAGACACACTGATGGATGAGTGAATAGGAAACCGACTCCTAGGGAGCGCAGAATCCAGGTGCACTGGTGGATGAGTGAATGAACTCACAACCTGCAGCCTTATTTATTTATTTATTTGCGGGTTTATATAGCGCTAGAATCTACTCCAATGGAGTATCTCTGCGCTTTGGGTCCGGTTTTCAGCTGGTCAGTAGCAAACAGGGGAGGGCTGGCCTAAATTTCATTTTTAAACAGAAAGGTTTTAAGTTGTTTCCTGAATTTCAAATGTTCGGGACATAGTCTTAAAGTTAGCGGGAGACTGTTCCACAATGTAGGTCCCACCACTGATAATGCTTTGCCACCATGTCTAGCCTTCTTGGCACGAGGCACTACCAACAAATGACCATTGCTGGATCTAAGGGTCCTGATAGGGGTATAAGGAATACATTTATTTTCCAGATATAGGGGACCTTGCCCATTTATGCTTTTGTGAATCAGGCAGCATATTTTAAACTTAGTCCGTTGACGGATTGACAGCCAATGCAACTTTTCCAAAAGAGGTTTTGACGCTGTTCTTGGAGGGGCATTAAGGACCAGTCGAGCCGCTGTATTTTGGATAACCTGTAGTTTGGCCAACACTCCCTCATTTGCTGAGAGGAGCAGGCCATTACAATAATCCAGCCGACTCAAGACAAGAGCCTGCACCAAGGTCCTTCTGGAGGAATCCGGCAACAAAGGGAAAACCTTATGCAGCAGGCCAATAGTATAAAAACATACGCCTGCAATGTAGTGGGTATGCTGCTTTAACACTAAATCCTGATCAAGACGTACCCCAAGATTTTTGACGACCTGCTTAGGTTCAGGAACCATACCCGGATCAGAGGGCCACCAATCGGGGGACCACAGTACCTTGGCTTCTCCAAACAACATAATCTCTGTTTTGCTGACATTGCATTGTAGGTAGTTGGAGGACATCCATTGTCCTACAGCCTTCATGCCTGCCGAAAAAGAGTTCTTAGTTTCCGTCGTAAGGGTTTTGAAGGGGAAGAGTAGCTGCGTGTCATCAGCATAGGACACGGGAACAAAGCCAAATTTGCGCATCACTCTTGCCAGGGGTGCCACATAGATGTTAAAAAGTGTAGGGCTCAGACAAGAGCCCTGTGGCACCCCTTTCGTAATTTCTACTTCCCTGGAACGGTACGTACCCATGGTGACAGTCTGGGTACAGCCAGTAAGAAAACTCCTCAACCAGGCAAGGGCTTTGTTCTTAACTCCTATGTTCGACAACCGGTCAACAAGAATGTTATGTGACACGGTGTCGAACGCTGCTGACAAGTCAAGCAAAACTAAGATTACCAAATAGCCTTTATCTTGAAGCATGTGTAAATCGTCTACCACAGACAAAAGAGTAGACTCCGTGCTGTGTTTTGGCCTAAACCCAGATTGTGAATAGTCAAGGCCACCCACATCTTCAACGAAGCCGGACAAAAGTCTGTTGACATATTTTTCTGTCAATTTCCCCAGAAAAGGGAGCAGTGAGATAGGTCTTAAATTGGTAAGTTCAGTCCAAGGGATGGTGGTATTTTTCCTGATGGGCCTTACCAGCGCACGCTTCCATTCCTTGGGGACAGAACCCGAGTCCAGAGATAAATTAACAAGCTTTTGAATTATGGGACATAGTTCAGAAAGAATAGGCATAAGTCTGGCGGGTATGATATCATCCGGACTACCACTTTTAATCTGTGTCATCAGAGCTAATAAATCCGAAGAGGAAATGGAGGGAAAAGTGTCTAAAAAATGTACATTGAGCATATGTTCAGTATCTCTAAAAACATGGCTAGAGTCAATAGTAATATTGGCATTATTAGAGTTGACTATTTTCTCATAGATCCTGTCTATTTTATTAGAAAAAAAAGACGATATTTGATCACAGAGCTGTTGGGATACTAATTCAGAGCTTTCACAAGCAGCTGGTTTGACGAAAGACTGTAAAACCTGATTGAGAACCCTCGAGGAATTCTCTGCCGCAGCAATTTGCGATGCTATATGGGTTTTTCGTGCCCCACGAATGGCTTTATGATAAGTAGACTGAGAAGCCCAATATTGCTTCCTATCGTTCTCCTGATGGGAGGTTCTCCATTTTTTCTCCAGCTTCCTGGAGGCCTGTTTTAAAGTTCTAAGATCATCAGAAAACCAGATCTCTTGTTTGTTGGCAGGCCGTGGTTTAAAGTGTTTCAATGGAGCAATGGTGTCTATCGTCCGCCTAGTAGCTAGATCGAATATCCTTAAGGCCCAATCAATTTCCTCTGAGGCAATGTAGGAGGGTTCAATAAAGTCAACTTTAAAAGTCACTTCATTGACTTTATGCCAAGGACGTCGTTTACAGGGAAGAGAGACTGGTCCATGACCAATATGTTTATGTTGAAAAGTATGGAATTCAATAATAAAATGATCAGTCCAACCAGTTTGAATAGGGGGTAGACATGAGACAATAGGACGATTGGCTAATATTAGGTCTAAAGTGTGTCCTGCCTGATGTGTGGGCCCTGAATTAACTTGTGTTAACCCAAGTAGGGAAAGGTCTTGTAGTACCGATTGAGCTTCTTTACAATTTTTTTAATTCACTGTGTATGTTAAAATCTCCAAGTAAGAGAAAATCTTTGTCATTGCTGATAAATGGAGCAAGTGACTCAAGTAAAATGTTAGAAAAGTTCGCACATGGGCCCGGGGGGCGATCTACTAAGGCACCCATCTGTGTATCTGTGCTTTTAAGGGAAGAGGAGGTTTTGAAAATTAGTAAGTTCAATTTCCGGTGTAGTTAGCTCAGCTACCATAGTACAAACAATATCTTGTTTGTAAACAATAGCAATCCCTCCTCCCATTTTCGAGGGACGGTCTAGTCTAATTACTTTAAAACCCGTGGGAATTGCTAATGCAATCACTGGAGTTGAGTAAGGTTTCAACCATGTTTCCGTAAGGAAACCTAGATCCGGATTGCTAGTGGAAATTAGGTCCCATACCTCAGAAGTATGTTTAGGTAGAGATCTTATATTACATAGTATATTTTTCCTTCCTGTAGTAATATTAGGGATGTTCTTACTAATATTTACAGAGGGGAAGTGGGCAATCATAGGCCCATGGGAATGAGCTTCCTGACTAACAGTAGTCAACTGCGCTTGACAATGGCGGCAGGAAAACGGCCCTTCCACTTCCACATTACCTCCTAGTCCACATGTCCGCGTAGGACTCACACCCAGTTGACGTAGCATCACACTAGAATAGGTAATCCTCGTTGTAGGTTGTAGGGACGGTGGTGGATTAATCGTGTGTGGTCCCATTGCCCCTTGCCCCGTCCTGTCGCGGACGGGCGCAGATGGGCTGGTCTTAGGCTAGTCTTTGGCGCTGTCAAAGGCGCCCCTCTGCGCGCAACCGCTGCGCGCTAGGGCCGACTGCTGGCTAAATAGTCTTTCGTTAGTGCTACTAGAGCGCTAACCGCTCGACTGCTTCAATGTTGGTAGGCGTGTCTGGCTCTCACCTGCCCCGCCCTCCGCTCAACGGTAACCAATACCGAGTTGGACCGGGGCGGGCAGGCAGAAATACCGAGCACAGACCAAGCTTGAGCCCTGAGTGCCCCCGCAAATCAGAGGACAAATTCAAGTAAGTAAAAGTTTTAAAAGCGCTAAGTTAAACGAACAGAATTACAACATTTCAAAGCCTTGCTGCGGTGGAGCCTGCAGGCAGCGAGGGCTTGGAAGCAGCTGTGGGAATCAGGCTTGTAGGGAGCACAGGAATCCGGCACATGGATGGATGAGTGAGTGAATGTGAAATAGGCTCATAGGGAGCGCAGGAACCGGGCACACAGATGGATGGACGAGTGTGTGAATGGGAAACAGGCTCTTAGGGGTCGCAGGAACCAGGCACACTAGTGGATGAGTGAATAAACTCCCAACCTGCAGCCCTTCCAAGTCCTTGTTCGGTAGAACCTCTAAGCAGGGAGATCTTGGAAGCAGCAGTGTGAAGCTGGCTTTTGAGGAGCGCTGGAACCAGGCGCACGGATGGATGGATGGATGAGTGAGTGAATGGGAAACAGGCTCCTAGAGTTCAGGAACCAGGGTGGGTGGGTGGGTAGATGGATGGATGGATGAGTGAGTGAAACAGTGAATGGGAAAGATGCTTCTAGGTAGTCCAGGAACCAGGTGCACAAATGAATGGATGGGTGAGTAAATGAATGAAACCGTGAATGGGAAACCGCCTTCTAGGGTACGCAGAAATGAGGTGCACTAATGGATGAATAATGAATGAAACGGTTAATGGAAAACTGGCTCCTAGGAAGCACAAAAACTAGGCGCACTGGTGGATGAATGAATTAGTGAATACATGACTGGTGGATAGGTGAATGTAGCAACGAATGGGAAACCGCCTTCTAATGAGTGCAGGAACTGATGGATGAGTGAAAGAAGCAACAAATGGGAAACTGGTTTCTAGGGAGGAAAGGAACCACGCACATGAATGGCTGAATAAATGAACGACACAATGGGAAATCCGCTTCTAGGGAGTGTTCGAGCCAAGTAGATGAATAAGCAGCTGGAGCATACTCAAGAGCCTGAATGAGAGATGGCTTCTAGAGAACGCGGGAACAAGGCACACAGATGGATGAGTGAATAAAGCAACAAATGGGAAACTGGTTTCTAGGGAGCGATGGAACCAGGCACATACACAGACGGATGAATGGATGAATGAAACAAACAAATGGGAAATCATCTTCTAGGGAGCGTAGGAACCAAGCTAATGGATGGACAGATGAATTAAGAACGTGCAGCTGGAGGATACAAAACAGCTTTAACCAGGGTCACTGTTGAAGGAATGAAGTGGCTTCTCGAGCGCAGGAACCAGGCGCACAGATGGCCGAGGGAGTGAGTGAATGAATGAATGAATGAATGAATCAGTGAATAGGAAATCAGGCTCTAGGCAACGCAGGAGACCTGCTCAGTGATGGATGAAGGAGAAGCTAGAGCATTAGCGAGGACCGGATCCAGGCTCACTGCTGCATGAATGATCGATCTTCTAAGCGCATGGATAGATGCATGTATAGATGGATGGAGGAATGAGTGAATGAATAAGCTGGAGCCTAAGCAAGCACAGCGACCAGGTGCCCTGGACTATGCCTCTATACTATGTCTAAAGCAAGATCCAGCAACGTGGGGCCATTTTGCGACACTCCTGTGTTTTTACGTCCTGCTTTGAACAAGGTGTAATAACTGAATCCTGAAAAGGCAGCAGAATTAGTCCAATTCGAGAATGAGCACTGGCAAAACCAATAGGTCACACCTTTGGGACCCGTTCGTTTTGCCAATACCTTTTGACAATGCTGTACAAAAATAAACGCACAATGTGACCATGTCATTTTGTAGGTGATTAGTTCTTTGCATGCGCAGACTAAATTACGCCGGGGTAATATATTTTTTTTTATTTAAACAAAAGAGGAAGGTGCACCAGAAAGGGTCAACAAGCTGCAAATCAATCGAGGAGATGTCCTTTATTGTAGTATAAAAAGCACTCATCAGCCAACGCGTTTCGTTCTCAAAGAACTTCGTCAGTGCTCAGATATTCAAAGGAAAGTCCCGCGGCGCGACATAAGAAATCGACAGACTGCATTTCCAGACACTAGTGGTAAACTAAAGCCTGCCCTGGGTTTGGAACTAGTTTTTTAGGTCTCACCTAGCGTGGCAGCGATTGCGCTGCTCGCTTGGCGAGATTTATTGTTAAGGAGGACTTTCAGAAGAGGACTTGAAGCCCCACCCCTCATTTCCATTGGCTGGCGTCACCGTTTATGCTAAACGGCCGCCTGCCATTGGAAATTAGGGTTTTGGGTTCACGCCCGTTCGCCTCCAATCCGGACTCGGTGGCCTGCTTTGCTGCGGTCCCAAAGCACTTATCTTTATGGGGCCATGTGTTTCTAATTAGAAACACTTTGCCCCATAAAGACGAGATCGATGCTTGTTTTAACATCGCACTTTCACTTCAAGTGAAAGTGTAATGATAAACTAAACACACTACTGTGTGCGTAATGGCGACAGCTTGTTCTTTTTTTTTTTTTAGTACGCTCAATGTGACGCATTTGGCAAACTATTGATCTGTGCTCCACCTGTTAGGCCCGCAGACTGCTCGCCTCTTCTTGGTACAAGAACCGGGCCATAAACTGGTTTGCTAAAACAAGTTGTTGCCACTTCTGCCGACGGCGGATTTCAGAACTGTTTACAGAGACGCACTACGTTTTTCCGTGGCCGCGCTAAAGCGCGGCCAGAATACAAGCTCTTTACGTGGAATAAATGTGACAAAGCAGCCACGGCGATACCTTGAGTGTAATGAGTCGCCTTTATGTAAATGCACCGCCTTTGGACGGTCGCATCCCGAGGTGTAAACGCTCAGTTATGGCACTGGCTGTTTATTTGTGCCCGGTGCCGGTTCCAAGCCGCAGCTTATCCGGGTAGGCTCCGCACCTCGGCCTCATCTCACACCCACTATCTCCAGTGCAGGTTCCTGGAGACTGACTCTATCAATAATGCATGGATGTACAAGAGCTTCCTTTGCAAGCCCGCCTGCGATAACCTATTAATTTACCTCATGTACTTATCACACTTGCTGCCTTCACAGAGAACCAGGCGCCTCTTGTGAGCAGAGCACAAACTCGTCCTGGCTGCTGCTCTTACTTAACACATACAATTGTATTTTATTTCATGTTTAATTGTTCAGCAATGCTGCCGCTGATTTATAATTGGTTATCAAGCTCACCTTGTGCTTCCATCTAGGGACAGTGCTGCTGTTTTATTGATCGCTGCTTTCATTTCAAAGTGTTAGCACGTAAAGCAGTAAGTAGTTCGAGTGCCCTCCATGAGTCCATGTGTGTGCAAAATGTGGGTGTATCAGCATATGTGTAAGCATGAGTCTGTGTGGGAAGTTTGGGTGCATGCATGAGCGCGTTGGTGTGTGTATGTGCGAGCATAAGTTAGCTTGTGTGTAAGTATGGGTGTGTGCATGAGTGTATCAGCGTGTGATGAAGTGGTGGGTGTGAGTGTCGCCCATGTGCAAGTTGTGTGTGTCCGTAAGTTGTGTCAGCGTGCGTGTAAGCACAAGTCTGTGTGTGCACAAGTTGTGTTTGTCTGTCAGCATGTGTGCAAGTTGTGTGTGGACATATGAGTGTGCCAGTGTTTGCGCAAGTTATGGTGTGCGTGTGTCAGCATGTGTGTGGGAGACTGTCAGTGTGTGTGCAAGGTACTGAGTGTGTGTGTGCGCTCTCCTCCCACATCCTCAGCCAGCCTCTTCTGTCACTCCCTCCTCCTGCAGCCTCTTCCTCCCCAGGGACAGCGGCCCTCCCCTAGCCCGTCCCCAGTCGCCCCACAACCTCAGCCAGCCTCCCGTCACTGCTCCCTACCACAGCCACTCCCTGCCTAGGGACACTGACACTCCAGTGGTGTAGTGAGCACGGGACCCACGTCTGGGCATACCCTTCCCACATAGGGCGAACAGCAAAACACACAAAATGATGGACGGAATGTTGCACATTGGCAAAACATTCACCCCCAGTCACAGATATGGGTTTAATCCATCGGCATGGTGAGCAAAAAATCGATGGATTTAAGCCCAGATCTCTGTACTGGGGTGAATGTATGACATTTTTCTGCATTCTGTTCATCAACTGTGTGCATTTGTCACCCCGAGTGGGACGGGTATGCTCAGACGTGAGTCCCGTGCTCTCCATGCCACTGGAGTCCAGCTATCCTGGCTGATGAGGGCTGAAACCCCGAAACCGGTCCTAGGATGCTTGTTTCCAGTCCAGGGAGGACCTGGCTTGGCAGTTAGGGCTGGTCTGTTCCCATGAGGCACAGGGTCAAGACTTATTTGCATAGGACAGGGTTCAAACTGGAATGGCATGGTGAGTAAAAAAACGATGGATTTAGGCCCAGATCTCTGTACTGGGGTGAATGTATGACATTGTTCTGCATTCTGTCCAACTGTTTTGGCGTGTAATTGTGGCTCTCTCAAATTACTACTCCAATTTGATTCAAACTGTCTCTTTTAGCCCACCCATCCTTGCTGATTTTTCTATAGATCTGATTTGCCCACAGATTTGTCTGGTGTTTATACATTTTGGCCAAGCCTCGCAAAGAAAGCTCCTCCTCTGATTCTTCATGCTGCTGACATCCTAAATTATCAAACACCGGCCTTTACGGAGGGGAAACAACTCCGTAAACGCCTTCACGAACATTACTTGAAAATAAATGTGGAAAATTAAAACAAACGTCCTTTTTGTTGAAACTCATGTTAAGCAGGTTTTAATATATTTATTCTGTACAGAGATGCTCAAGAGTGTACCATTTTATAAATAGTTGTTTTAGAGAGTAGGATTTGAATTTAAAGCGGCGTTGATTGGAAGCCAAAGGAATGGCGGGTGTAAGAAAAGTATTTAAAATTCTAGGAAAAATGAAGTCACTTCAGATATATTCTGAAAGTACATAACACAGAACTACAGCCCCAGCCCCTCCCTCCGCACACAACAGTTTTCCTATCTGTATAATTGGCTTCCGCGTTTGAACCGCACGGGTCAGGTTTAAGAAAGGATCACACAGCGTACATATGCTAAACCTGGAGAATGACATTGAAGCCTATAGGCGCTATATATGTTATATATAAAATATTAACCCGTTTAGGATTAGCACCTGAATGTAAAGAGTATTTTTAAGCATTGTATTAAATATATGATCGGTTTGTTGTCCACAATGTTGCTGTTTTATTAGCACATAAATTAATTGAAGTGCGGGGTTCCGCCCTACAGTAAGGGAATAGTTTTGGGTGACTTAATTTTAGGTTTGTAATCTAGCACTTCGAAGCCAGAAGTACTTAAGTTGTTTACGCGCTGTCTAAAAAGAGGTGGGCACTGAAGGGTTAGTGTGCGCCTATACTAAAACCTTTCCCCCAGCCCCACCCACAGGACGTGTAAACTTCCCCCCCCCCCCCCCCCCCTTCTCGCGAGAGCCCGTGTTAGACTGGTACAGATTCAGGTGACCGATTTCTGCTACGTGGAGTGCAGGAGGGGGGGGGGCTGGTGAGTCCCTTTCATGGGCCAAAATGTTGAATGTAAGGGGTGGGGGTGACCGGTAAGGAGTCCCCTTCATTGGCCGGAATGTTGCATGTTAAAGGGGGGGGGGGGCGGAGCAGGGGGGGGTGTTTGGGTGACCGTTAAGGAGTCCCCTTCGTTGGCCGGAATGTTGCATGTTAAGGGGGGGGTGACTGGTAAGGAGTCCCCTTCATTGGCTGTAATGTTGCTACTTAATGGGGGGGTGACTGGTAAGGAGTCCCCTCCATTGGCCGGAATGTTGCATGTTAAGGGGTGGTGACCGGTAAGGAGTCCCCTTCATTGGCCGGAATGTTGTATGTTAAGGGGGGGGTGACCAGTAAGGAGTCCCCTTCATTGGCTGGAATGTTGCATGTTAAGGGGTGGTGACCGGTAAGGAGTCCCCTTCATTGGCCGGAATGTTGTATGTTAAGGGGGGGTGACCGGTAAGGAGTCCTCTTCATTGGCCGGAATGTTGCATGTTAAGGGGGGTGGGGTGACTGGTAAGGAGTACCCTTCCTTGACTGGTACATTGCCTATGGAGGGGCTGGCTGACGGGTTGTGGCAGTCTGCGGAAGGAGCTGGGGGTCAGATGGGATGTCTGTGCCGGGGTCAGATGGGGTGTCTGCGCTGGGGTCGGTTGTGGACATGGGTGGGTACACATCCATGCCTAGCCCCTTGGTGCACAGGGCTGCTATAAGGTGCTCTTTGCGGACCCAGGGATGGAAGGTGAGGGGTCACCAGACCGGTCATGCTGTGTGAGCCAGCCAGGAGCCGGTGTTGAACCCGAATCCCACCTGAGATACCGGAGTGCCGATCCATGGTTCTGCAGAAGTGACCAGGAGTTTATCCATTGAATTCAATCTGGTGTCCTTGGAGCTCCCATCTCGCCTCCAGCTGGGGTTCTCTGTGCTCCCACGAGGGATTCTTGGAGTTTCCATCACCCTTCTAGCTGGGGTCATCTGTGGTCCCATTGGGGATGGCTGGAGTTCACATCTCACCTCCCAGTGGAAGCTGGGGTTCTCTGTGGTCCCCGAGAGATCCTTGGGAGTTCCCATGTCTCGTCCAGGTGGAAGCTGGTGATATTTGCTGTACCACAAGATGCTTGGAGTTTCCTTCTCGCCACCAGGTGGATAGCTGGGGCTACCCGTGGTCCCACAGGGGATGCTTCGGCGCCATGCTAGGTTTCAGACTATTTTGGAGGAGGCTGGTAATTGAAGCGCCTCTGCTTCAGGCAGTGAACACTTTCACTTCACCCAGTTGTACCACATGGACCAGTGGGCACCAGCTTTTATAGGAGGCGTGCGTTATTTTATTGTTTTCAGGTAAAAAGGTATCGCAGCGATAAACAGGCGCACCAGCCTTAAACACTAGCAGCACATACAAAATACCGTCATACAGAAGAGCTCATATTACATAAATGCATTACTATTTAAACTACAATTCAGACAAGTACTTGCTCCAATGTCTGGTTCTCCAGCAGGCCCGGTGTAAGGTGCCTGTACATTGATTCAATGTTAGTCCTAAAGCGCAGGACCGCGGCACTAGTATCATCCATAACTTGATGCTCCTTAGAGAGGGGCACCAGGCATCTTTTGCGAATGGATGTTTTTTGGGAGCCGAAAAATCATAAAATGCTCAATTCCCTGTACCCCAAAAAGTGCAGCTTCGCAAAGTATCCGATGAAATGGTTTACCAACAGCTGAAGAAGTCTTTGGTGTATAATGTACCCAACTGGAATTTAAGATCAAGATTGCAACATCTTCTGGGTAGATTTGGTCTGTACAGTGGTCAGAGCCCAGAGGGTCCTTCTAGGTAAGGTAGCGAATGGTTCAGGGGCACAAACTCCGTGACTCCTGTCCTTCTTATACCAGTATTTGTCCTTCAACAAGTTGGTGGAGAAGGATTTGGCTCTGTTGAGTTTACACCAGGGATCCGCCAAGCTCCTTTCCCTTCGGCTGGACTCCACGTACCGATAGCACAAGCTTCTGCAAGTGCTTCGAAGCACAGAAACCTGGAGTGTTAGCCTTACCATTCACCTCAGCATGCTGGTTCTTATGCAGGTGCAACCTACAGAGAGGATGGGTGCAAAGTAAATTAATGCGAAGTGCGAGGCGAAGAGGGGTTAGGGGAGCAGTCACAAGTACGGGGCCTGGGCACATCTACGGAAGGAGATGGGGCTGAGGGACTCATCAAGAATAGAGTTGAGGCCTTGGCCTAAGCTTGGGAGAGATCATGGATCTGTTCCACTTTTTGTAGAGACTTGACAAAATAAGGCGCTCTTTGTTAGAAATAGTAGCTGAAACAGATGGACTTTGTTAAACACCAATAATCAGTCTCGGGATCCAAATCTTGTGGTATTTTTTTTTTCTTCAGAAGTTAACCGGTCTAAAAACGTGACCGTGTATGTAGTAATCGTTTGTAACTGGATAACTGGAAGACAACTGTGGCATCTTGAGCACCATGCTTGTTTTCAGGTCTCGCTAGCGTAGGCTGCGCGCATGCGCAGTCTCGCTGGCGAGATTTAATGATATGGGTATTTTTTAATGAAGTGAATTGAGCTCCGCCCCTCTTTTCCATTGGCTGGCGTCACCGTTTATGCTTAACGGTGGCCAGCCATTGGAAAAGAGCTCCTTGTGACGTATTCGCTCGGCTTTTTGGGCCGTCCCATTTGGACGTCCTCACCTGCTTTGCGTTGGTCGCAAAAGGTTTCTTTTCTTTATGGGGCCAAACACATGGCCCCATAAAGACAAACCTTTTAGCAGGCGAGGCAGTCGGCAGAAAAAGCCGAGCAAATACGTCGTGGCGAGCGCTTGTTCAATAAAGATTCGACTTCACTTGCGTGAAAAAATACATTGTGTACCTGCTTTCCTAAAGTAACGACTTAATATAATCGGCATCATCGTATTGCGTCATATTTGAATTTCGTTGTATTGTACCATAATAGCATCGTAAATAAACTCTGTTTGCTGTGAGATATTTACTATCTGCCGCCCCTGAGCGTGCGTGCTCCCGGCAGCCATATTCTGAGCCGCGCCTCGGGAAGCTTGTTGTGGAAAAGGCTGCAGCCCCGTCCCGGACCCGCTACACGGAGAGTCCAACCTAGCTCGCCAGTCTTCCCCCTCATACGTCTCGTGTCGCTGGACAGAAGATCTTTATATTAGTACCATTTGTATCGAAATAGATACAAGCCCCTTCTCCTCAATCCTACCCTTCCAACAGACCGATCCGCAGTCTCCGTTTAAAGGCTTCGCCCAGAGCCCCGTTAGAGGAGATGGGAAATTGGCACACGGTAGGACCCAACGGGGCCCTAGTGGTGTCATGTGAGTCTTGGCGGAAGGTGGTGGGGAGGTTTATGGTGAGGGTACAAATCTGACAGTGTCCGTTCGCGGGGAGGGGCTGGGAGGAAACGAGTTGTGTTCCTGGAAGGGGGAGTGTCGAAGGGACACGGTCTGTTTTGGGCGTGGTACTTCAGGGATATATGGAAGCGTCCTCACGAGGTGGTTTATGTTGTGTATGGGTGCAGAATTATTTAAAGCCCCCCTTGAGCTGCATTCACATGCAAGTAACGGCGTGGGTGCACGGGGATAGCAATGTTGATAAGGGAACTGAGTGTTGAAACAGGCGGATGAGTGTGGTAAAATTGCTATATGCAAATGTCTAGCATCATGGTAGAAGGAAGACGAGTGGGGTAAAGAAGCAGTAATAGGGAAATTGGGAGAAGCAATATGGGTTGGAAGATGAGTGATAACATTGTGTCGGGTACTGGTGGATGGAGGAAACCAACAGATTGATGGGAAGAGGTTGAAGGAAGTGGTGATGAAGAAGTGTAAGATAATGGGAAGAGAGTAGAGGAATGTAGAATGGTCGTAGACGGAACGCGCTAGCATACAGAAGTGCACGATCATTGAAGAGGGGGCTAATTTATGAGATAAGGAAGGTAATGAGAAAAGAAAGTAACACTGGAAAAAAGGAGCAGAATGGTGGATATAAATTTGTGCATTACTTTGTAAAATCGCGTCAAGAAGGAAGTATTAAGTGTTAGAGAGAGAAAAATAAGATCATATGGGTGATTAAGAATGATCTGGAGCAAAATAGTTCAGAATGGAGGAAGAAAAGCAAGATAATGGGAAGAGAAAGACTGAGTAGTGCAAGATCCCAGGACGAGGAGCACCGTGATGATAAATAACATCTTGTTGTCAGTGATCTCTAGGTAATAATCATGGTAACTTGGTGCTTGTTTTTGTTGGGCACGGGGAGATTAGGTTATTTGCCCAGAATCACAGGATGTTCAGCGTCGTTGCAGAGACTTGAACCCAGTTCCCCAGTTTCGAGGTCGACCGCCCTAGCCGTTAGGCCAACTCCTCTCCCCAGTTTGTTCTCACTGTTTTATCAAACTCTTTTCTAGAAAATACAGCTTTTTCTCTTTGTGTATCTAAAAAGCATGCTTGATGTGAATTTATACTAATACAATAGCAAGAGTTCTGAACCGGTGGCCAATTTTGCTTTGCATTGTAAATCTTATTTGAATGCATTCAATGTTCTAATATTCTGAGAATGTACATTTTATTTTACAATTTAATTTAGAACCGCGGTGAAACTATAGAATTGTTGCAAAATGTTTAAGATGCGATTGTCAGATATTCCTTTTTATGACTGGCACATGCTGATGAGCTTTGCGGGGGTCAACAGGGGGTAAAATACATTGTTATTTACAACGCCATTACTTGATTAATGCTTCACGAAGGGGGGGAAAAAAACATTTTCAATGCCAATAGCTCAAAACAATGTCATTGCGAGACCTATTGCATTGTAAATGCTTGTTAATGTGTTATTGTGCCTTGATGTTGGGGGCATGTTTGTAGATGTTACACTTTTAGGGTCCCGCCACAAACAAAGTTGGGTGTATTTGCATCTGCTGCGCAGTCCCCCGCTATCGTCGGTCAAGCTTTGCATTGCATCAGATGCACAGTTTGCGCAGCGCTCCGGTCCCTTGCGTGAGGTTGCTCAGCTGGCTTCACTGCATGCTCAACCCTGTAGCTCTGCGCCCCTTGGTCCTGACTGTGCGGCTCTCACTGATGTCCTCTTCTGTTCCCTGTCTGTGCAGCCCTCTGCTCTCTTCTGCTTCTTGGTTGGTGGCTGGGACCCTGTCCTACTCATGGCTCTTTGCACTTCGACGTAGCCTGCTCTGTCTTTAGCCAGGTGAATCACCCTCTTGCCATCTGCAGACGCTCCAGGTGTGTATTACCACTTATTTTTTTTTATTTTCCAAGTGAAATGCCTTCTCTTGAGGGTGTTTTATTCTCTTGTTTGCCTGTGCTTCACAGGTCATTGAGGGGACCACCCAGAAAGGATGCCTCTAGGTGGGGGAGGGGAAGACCTTTCCTGGTCATTGAGTCTCTGAATGCCAGCTTCAAAGGTGTGGCTGTATCAGAATTCACTTGCTACTTGTACAGTGGGATAGGTGTGGGTGATGGGTGGATTGGAGTTTTTGATGAGCATAGGAGCAGATGTGGGCTTTGGGCCCCTTGCTTTAGGATGGTCTCCATTTGATGAAGGTAGAGGAAAGGACAGGAGGGATGGCTGGCTGGCTGGGTGGATGAGTGACTGTGTGTGCCCTCCAGGGCTTGATTCCATTAGTGTTGGGGGTGTGAGGGATGGCCATCTGAGACTGTGCCCTGCTAGCAGTGCGATGTGACACTCCCATCTCCAGGGAGTGTGTGTGTAATGTAGCCCTCTCTGGGATTGGGCCCCTCAGGGAGGGCTCAGTATGTGACGTATCCCTCTTAGAGTTCGAGTTACTCGTGCTGGTCTGGTGTGTGATGTATTGGTCTTCTGGTACATGTCCCTCAAGAAAGGAACGGTGTGTGACATATCCCTCTTCTCTTCTGGGTTCCTCAGGAGGGTCTGGTGTGTGACGTATCCCTCTTCTGGTCTGTATTCCTCAGCAGGGTCCTGTGTGTGACGTATCCCTCTTCGGGTCTGGGTTCCTCAGGAGGGTACGGTGTGTGATGTATCAGTCTTTGTGTTACTCAGGGTGGTCCGGTGTGTGATGTATTGGTCTCCTGGTACATGTCCCTCAGGAAAGGTATGGTGTGACGTATCCCTCTTCGGGTCTGGCTTCCTTAGGAGGGTCCGGTGTGTGACGTATCCCTCGTTGGGTTTGGGTTACTCCAGGTGGTCTGGTGTGTGATGTATCACTCTCTGGGTACGGGTCTCTCGGGAAAGGTACGGTGTGTGACATATCCCTCTTCGGTTCTGGGTTCCTCAGGAGGGTCTGGTGTGCGACATATCACTCGTTTGGGTTACTCAGGGTGGTCCGGTGTGTGATGTATTGGTCTCCTGGTACATGTTCCTCAGGAAAGGTATGGTGTGACGTATCCCTCTTCTGTTCTGGGTTCCTCAGGAGGGTCTGGTGTGTGACGTATCCCTCTTCTGGTCTGTATTCCTCAGCAGGGTCCTGTGTGTGACGTATCCCTCTTCGGTTCTGGGTTCCTCAGGAGGGTCCGGTGTGCGACATATCACTCGTTTGGTTTGGGTTACTCAGGGTGGTCCGGTGTGTGATGTATTGGTCTCCTGGTACATGTCCCTCAGGAAAAGTATGGTGTGACGTATCCCTCTTCGGGTCTGGGTTCCTTAGGAGGGTCTGGTGTGTGACGTATCCCTCGTTGGGTTTGGGTTACTCCAGGTGGTCTGGTGTGTGATGTATCCCTCTCTGGGTACGGGTCCCTCAGGAAAGGTACGGTGTGTGACATATCCCTCTTCGGTTCTGGTTCCTCAGGAGGTTCTGCTGTGTGACGTTTTTCTCTTCGGGTCTGTGTTCCTCAGCAGGGTCCTGTGTGTGTGATGTATCCCTCTTTGGGTCTGGGTTCCTCAGGAGGGTCCGGTTTGTGACATATCCCTTTCTGGGTATGGGTCCCTCAGGAAAGGTACAGTGCGTGACGTATCCCTCTTCGGGTCTGGGTTCCTCAGTGGGGGGGTGGGGGGCTGTTGTGATGTAGTCCTCCCTGGGGTCTGCTCCCCATTGGTCCACATCTACACCGGGAGGTGATCCGCCCACCCCAGTGGTAAGGTGATGGGGATGAACAAGCTTCCCCCACACATGGACAGCATTAATGGAGTGCTGTTGGAGGAACAGAAGCCTAAAGAACTGAGCACTTGGGTAGAGTAACATTTACACTGCACAGGGAGTTGCTTTTATAGTAAGATGAGGGTTTTGGGCGGCGGATACTCCACGTGTGTTTCGAGGCGGCCTTCTTTAGACTCTGGGTCTTTCTTGTGAGTTCTTTGTTGTCCTCACCAGACTGAGCCCAATTGGCTGGGCTGGTGCTAGAGGGTCCTGAGCCCCCTTTAGTTTGTAGTGTAAGTCCCCACTTTAATTGACTGAATCGGAACAAATGCTGTGTAAACTGACCCATCGTTTTACAGTCTATTCTTGTTCAAAATGTTTTCTCACCCCTATAATCTGTTGAATTCCTGTAAACAACCACAAATTTGAGCATGACAATTCAGTCTGACAGGCAGCCCTTAGCTTGACCCTTCAAACGTATCTGTTTGCGATGGAGGCAAGCCTTGTCCCCTTGTAAGTAATTGGAATCTCTGTAGAGACCAGGAGAGTTCACCTATGGGTGCCTCCCCCCCCCTATTATATGACCCAAAGTGTGGGCTGCAAGCAGTTACTTTAGGGTGGGCTGAGAATAGTTATGTAGTTACCCATGGCCATGGTGCTCTGAAGCACACCATGGTACCAGCTTCCTGTGTGAAATGAGTCCTGTTGGAGCCGGAAGGGGAATCTGCTGGCTTGGTGGGACAGACTTTCATAGCTAAGGCAGAAAGGGCAGTCCATTCAATGCACAGGTAACTGTGGTGAGTTCGTCACAGTCAGTCCAATTGACCGTCCCTACTCCAGGCACGTGCCATCGGATTGTTCTGTTGTGGGACTCTTCCTCAGAGCTATGAGTGGGTGGTGGCATGTGGGCAAGTGAAGAGCCCCTGCTATCTACCTTTGGCTAGTGTGACATACGCCACCAAAAGGCTGATCCCTGAACTTGCAAGCCCACTGGTCACAGCAGAGCTCACCTGTTCTAGCCTGCACTCTCTCTTCTTGGCCATGTGTTTGAGAGTCCCAGTGGGAAGCTGCTCTTTGTAGACCAGTTGCAGCAGGGGGATACAATACTCCTTTCTAAAAGCTGCTTCGTTGTAAATCATTGAACACTGCATGCGGCATGTTTGAAGCAGCTAGAAAGGCACCTCCCTGTATGAGCATCGAAGTGTCGGCGAGCCCTTCTGTGTGAGGGTTTGAGTGCATCGAAGTGTCGGCGAGCCCTTCTGTGTGAGGGTTTGAGTGCATCGAAGTGTCAGCGAGCCCTTCTGTGTGAGGCTTGGGGTTTGAGTGCATCGAAGTGTCTGCGAGCCCTTCTGTGTGAGGCTAGGGGTTTGAGTGCATCGAAGTGTCGGCGAGCCCTTCTGTGCGAGGCTTGGGGTTTTAGTGCATCGCAGTGTCGGCGAGCCCTTCTGTGTGAGGCTTGGGGTTTGGGTGCATCGAAGTGTCGGCGAGCCCTTCTGTGTGAGGCTTGGGGTTTGAGTGCATCGAAGTGTCGGTGAGCCCTTCTGTGCAAGGCTTGGGGTTTGAGTGCATCGAAGTGTCGGCGAGCCCTTCTGTGTGAGGCTAGGGGTTTGAGTGCATCGAAGTGTCGGCAAGCCCTTCTGTGCGAGGCTTGGGGTTTGAGTGAGGTCTTGGGGCCATGGTGCGTCCAAGCCTGATCCAGTCTATGGGTTCCTGGGTTTGCGGCTGGTGCATGTTTCTCGTCTGAGGGCAGAGTTGAGGGAAGGACCTGGGATGGGCGCTCGTGGTGTTCTCCTGGACCTGTAGCTGCTGCTCCCTTTCTTCTCCCCGCTAGTACCATGTTGCTTCTTCTGATGGACTCTCTGCTGTCTCTAACTGGTGCTGGGGAATATCCCCTCTTCTGTCTCCTTTTTCTCTTCCAGCAGCTCCCTCTCCCTCATCTTCCCTAACCTATTCCAACCCCCTAGTGGGGCGCATACCCCCTCCCCAGTTCTTTGCGCGGGATGGATGACTCGGAGGTGGAATCGACGGCCAGCATCCTGGCCTCCGTGAAGGAGCAAGAGGCGCAGTTTGAGAAGCTGACGCGGGCGCTGGAGGAGGAGCGGCGGCATGTCTCCGCCCAGCTGGAGCGGGTGCGGGTCACCCCACAGGACGGGGCCCCCATGGCCAATGGCACCCTGACCCGCCGGCAGCAGGTAACGCTTCCCTCTCCTGCCCTCCCATGGTCCTGGAGGGCAAGGGCGGCAGAGGGGGTTAGGGCAGAGGGTGGTCAGGACAGAGGGTGGTCCTGGCCTCCCCCCAGGCCGGAGCTGTGTGCTTTGCAGGTCGATGCAGAGCCGGAGAGTCCTCTGTGGGCGAGAAGGGGCATGCCTACCAGGGAGGGAGAAACCGTGCATGGCTTCTGTTCATGGTGTTTGTCTGATGAACAGGTATGTGTAAGACTCCATGCACTGACTCATCCGGTGAGTGAAGTCATGCTTCCCTGGAGTCAAACAAAAAAAACGTGTGCATGGCCTACTGAGCGTCTTCTCTCTTCCTGTCCAAAACACATCAGTTTTCACTCCTTTTTTTGTCTCGTCTGTCCTTTTTTTCAATCTCAGTTCGGCTGGTGCCTTTACATTCCCTCCTGACTGCTCTCCGCTCAACATGGGGTTTGTCTGCCAGTGTGGACGGTGACGGAGGTGACACTACCCATAGAGTAATGTGGCCGAAGGCGCGTGCTCATTCAGAACTCATCCCTGTATTTCATGATTGTTTTTGTGCTGTAGATCCTTTGGTCTGTATAACGCTGTAGGCGCTTTCTCCAAAGAGTGGTCTTTTGTAGGTAGGTACGTTCTCGCAGATGTTTGACGTCATTCTGGGTTCTCTTTCTCCAATCCAAGCATAGATGATGCAAAGGAAAGATCTTTGTATCAAATGATATCAGACCTGTGTTCCAACTCTGACCTCTGCTCCCTGTTGCATCCTTCTCTTGGTGCCTGAAGATGGACGGCATGTCCGTCTGTCCCCAAGAATGATCAAGTGCATGAGGGCGCGCTCGAGGGCGCGAGGACCCGCTCATCGAGGGCGCGCTCATCTGCTTATCTTCCCTCGATGAAGTGGTGCTTTTTGGCAGTGCATTCGCTGAGGAAGGTCTGGAATGACTCTGTGGGTGCAATAGTGCATCCAGTCTGGAGTGGTCATCTGATGAGTCCCCCGGGAGCTAGCTGTGCCCTTGCTGTGCTTCTCACCTAATAGTGGTTGGTGTTCAATGCAGGCAACTGGAAGGTAAATTTAAATCCAGCAGAATTTGGTTAGTAAGTGGAACTAGCAAGCATGGACAGCGCCACTTAGGACTACGCAGGTGCTACCTCGACCTTTCATAACTGCACACAAGGTAGACCTCCCTCCATGCCACTATGATTCCTACCCCTACCAGGGCGTAAGAGCGTGCTTCTAACAATAATCTGTCTTTGAGGCTTTAATTTGCAAGGTTCCTACATAAAAAGCTGCCACATACTCCAGGCAGATTCATCGCTAGCAGCACTGGGGGGACAAATCCTGTCTAGGAGTCTCCTCCCTTCTTATAGTTCCCCCAAGTTCTCCTGTTTGGAGTCAGCGACATCAAGAGTCAAGGACTCGTCCACATTCTACTCTCCACGAACTTATGGGACACCGTGGTTCTGACCCAAGCATGAAGGAGCCTGAGGAGGAGAGAGATCTGAATTCCTTGTGCTGCAGACACTGTCCACATTCAAGCATACTGTCTGAGCTGGAGAGACCATTCGTGGGAGAGCGCCTTGTCAATGGCAAAATTGTTTTGACAATGAAATATTCGTATGTCTCTTCGGATCCTGAGAGCAGTCCAATGTCGGAGAAAAACTGCCAATAGCATCGGCTACCCCTCAAAATAAGGTGAAAACCTTTCCAAAACATGGTGCAACACTTTCTAGTCATGGAAGCAGTGTAGTCCTACATGGTGAACACGTACCGGTGTCATTGGAGGCGGAAATGCTAGTAAAACACCTGAGTAGTGCTACTGTATTCTTGATTACTTATGAAATGGGGGGGGGGGTACTGATGTGGGTGCCATCACCCCAAAACCATAGCTACTGGTGGGATTTAGGCATGACCAGAAACTTTGAGGTACCAGAAATTGTACCCAATGGTGTCTAAGTGCATCAGTGGGTGACCCATGGAGGGATTCTTCATGGTGGGTTCCAATCCCAAAGCATCAATTGTCTCCTAATGCGCTCCTGCATCTCCTCTGTTACTCCATCCTGGGCTTCCGATTGGTGGATCTCATGCAGACTGAGATCCAGCCAGCTATGTTTGTGTCATCTTTTGGACTGTCCCACATTGCTTTTGCAGGAACTTCCTCCTGAACTCAAGTGCATGTGGGCTGTGTGGCCCGGGCAGTTGGGGAATGCGTACTCTTCTGGCTAGGCATTGGTGCATCCAATCCTCACTGCCTCTTTCCTGCTTTAAGAACATGCTGGGAGTAGAAGTCCTGAACCCTTGCTGTCAACCCAAACCATATTTAAACGTCTGATCTTCTTGCTCGTGACCCATTAGGCGAATCGTGAAGGGGCTACATGGATGAACCTTGCGTGCTTGTTCGCAATCCCAGTTTCCTAGCCTTTGCTTATTTTCTGGCCGTGCCCCAAATATGAAGGGGACTCGCAGTTTGGGAGGCAAAAGCACCAGGTAACAATAAATGCTGTTCACTTCCTGCTTCTTCCTCAAATGATGAATATATTGAAGTTTAAGAGCCCTCCGTTTCCTTCCTCTCATATCCAATGTGCCAGGTCTTTATTTCCTTCACATTGCCAAGGTGAGCTTTCCTTCACGCTCCTCGGCGTACCGTCACGCTCCTCGGCGTACCGTCACGCTCCTCTGGGTACCGTCACGCTTCTTCCTAGTCACCAAGGCTCTTTCACGTTTCACAGTCCCTGGAGCCAGTGTTATCTCACGGTCTTTACACTTGTGTGGCTGTTTCACGGCAACATCTTTGGCCATGTAAGACTTAAGAATCCTCATTTTGTTTTTTCTTTTCAGAACGGGCGTCTGATGGGCGATGTGGAGGTAGAGAGACCCAAGTATCAAGAGCGGAAATTAAACGGACCACAGGTGAGTGCCGGCAGGAGGGTCGTGGGTGGTGGCAGAGGCGTTTTGTGGCTGTTGTGTTAATCCAGGTTAAGAAAGCTGCCGGATAGAGCCAGATTCTGTCGCTTTAGCTTTAGAACGATTCTACAAATGAGGTCTTCTCGTCCGGCTCATCTAGGCTTCAGGTGTTATTGTCTAGTTGGTTCAATGGAAGCAAAACTTGACAAACACCTTGAATGCATTAAGGCTGCCCCACTGATGTGCAAAGACTTGCACTCAGCTCGGAACCCATGGCGGGAGCAGCACAGCCTGTTGAAATGCAAATTCAACCCCAAAAGGTAAGTTCAAAGGAGCACAAAATAAGTCTAAAGTAGGGGGAGGCGCGATGCGATATTGCATTCGGAAAACCTGTCCGGCTCTTTGGCAGAAAGGATTTCTTTGAAATCTACAGGTGTGCTGTTGATCTAAATAAAACGCATTAAACTGAAATTCCCAAAATATCTGGTCATTCTGTTGTGTAGAAATAATGACAAGTGTTGAACTCCTAAGTCTGCCGATCTTTGCTCCTCATCTCTCTACAGACCCAGGTGTGGGTAATCTGGTGCGAAGTGTCACATTTGGTGCCAAGTGCCCCAATGTCGTTTGACACTTTAACCCAGTCTTGGTCAGTGAAGCTACTTTGTGTTCCGGGGCCTGTAGGTTTGCTCTCGGAGTGCTACATCTGGTCCTACAAATGTCCGCATGCATCGGGCGGCCGCAGCAGCCAGCACTAACTGACCCTGCCGCTTATGGCAGTGGCAGATCTGTGGGGGACTCTCTCCGGCGTGTTGACCTACACATACACCTGGAGGTAGGAGAGGTTTTGGGTGCTCAACAGAGTTCCCCTCATTGCAGGTCTGCTGCTGGGCCCTCGGAGTGAAAGAGGTGCCTTCTCGTCAGCTTCTCTTTGAGGGCCCCTTCCAGGTAGGCCAGAAGGGGATTCTCTTGATCTGTTCAGGATTAAAGGACTAGTCGTGTATATGGGTGGACAGACGTGGGGGGCTCCCAGTGAACTAGGCAGGTCCTATCTGCCTGCGGTATGCGTGATCCCTTGGAGCAGGCAGGTCCTATCTGCTCGTAGTATGCATGATCCCACGGAGCAGGCAGGTCCTATCTGCTCGCAGTATGCATGATCCCGCCGAGCAGGCAGGTTCTATCTGCTCGCTGTATACATGATCCCACCGAGCAGGCAGGTCCTATCTGCTCGCAGTATGCATGATCTCGCCGAGCAGGCAGATCCTATCTGCTCGCAGTATGCATGATCCCCATGGACCGGCATGTCCTATCAGCTCTCAGTATGCATGATCCCAGTCGACCAGGCAGGGCCTATCGGATCATATTATGCATGATCTCAGGGGAGCAAGCAGGTCCTGTATGATCACAGCATGTCATGTTGTACAATACCTCTGCTGATGTTTTTTTCCAGAAAACTAAGACCAGAAGATAGGCAAACTTACCCCAGTATTGGAACTTTCATAGATTCTCATGCTTTGTATCATTCCCCGTCGTCGGAATGGGAGCCTCGGTAACAAAAATATATATATATATATATATATATATATATATGTATATATGTATATATGTATATATGTATATGTATAACCATAGAAACAAAAGAGAAAAATAGGCCTAGGCCTCATCTCATTTTGTAGTATATTACCCTCTTTGTGTAAAAGAGCCCAAACTTTTGCCAGGACCTATCAGCACAGCCTCATCCTCTGGAACCTTCCTGAGAGAGCTCAGAGCCTCAGATTTTTCTACCGCACGTTGTGCTAGGGAGTCTCCACTGAGCTCTGCTCAGTTTTCTCAGAATTTCACTTTTGGTTATCTTTATTGCCATCTTTTGTGACAGAATGTCAGAAAAGGAGAAGAAAGCTTTATTCAGATCTTGTGCTTCTTGTGGGAAGAAGAGACTGTTTGTGGAAGAAAAGCATGAAAACTGCATATACTGCCTGTACCCGGAACACAAGGCCACAGACTGTAAAATTTGTCGGACCTTCTCGACCAAGACCTTGAGAGACAGAGAGGGGCGCTTGCTGACGTGGCTGCAGAAGCTAAAGACCAGGACGGAGGTCCTTTCTTCGGATGAGGAGGAATCTATCTCTGGTACCTCCTCCAGGAGATCTAAGAAGAGGGGTAGGTTATCTCCCTCCACTTCTGTGGAACCCCCTCTCAAAGTCCCTCTCAAAGCCCCTCTCAAAGCCCCTCACGGGATCTCTGACAGGTCCGAGGAGGCTGGTCCCATAAAATCTCCTCACGGCAGTGTAAAGGAGAGGCAGGGACGGGCTGCTGCTGTGGACATAGCCCTTAAGGACAAGGAGGTTGCAACATCTTCCCCTCCGTCCCAGAAGGAGAAATCTGGGAAAAAACATGCTGCAGAAACTCCTCAGTCAATTCCAGTGAAGAAACCGCGTCCGTCGACGCAGGCTAAAGCAGGTACGTCGACGACGATCTCCTCAGTTAAGACTGTTTCCATGGGGTCGTCGACGAGACCGTCGACGATATCTACTTCATCGTCTACGACGGCTGCTTTCTCGTCTTCGACGGCGGTGTCGACGACGAAGACCACGACGACGACGACGAGTTCGTCGATGTTGCTGACTACAAGTTCGTCGACGGGTGCTCCGCCGACGATGAAACATGCTCCGTCGACGAAGAAGAAAGCTCCGTCGACTACGATTACAGAACTGTCGACGGCCTCATCGTCGACGACGATTCTAGCCCCGTCGACGACAGTTACCCTTCAGTCGACGATGTCGTCGTCTAGTTCGTCGACGCTGGGAATCCCTTTGCCATCGACTCCGTCGACGGGACTGTCGACGGGACCGTCGACGACAAAAAATTCAGAATTTGCCAACCAAAGATTAAAGATTACGCCGGACATGACTTCTCCTAGGCGGGTCACGCCTTTGCCACCATCCATGCTTCTCGAGGACTCGGAGGAGGATGAAGAGGATGGGCAGTATGGGGACGCATACAGCCCTTCATACCTGAATGTCAAACAGCAGGACACAGATACGGAGGAGTTTTATGGTCCAGAGGTGCAGGAGGGGCGGCAAAGCTTGACACAGGAAGTACATCCCCGCTCTCTGAGGCAGTACTTGATTGCCTTGCCAGTGGCTTTAGTGTCGGATTTGCAACTGATGCTGCAAGACTATAAATCTCGTTTTCCGACATTGCCGGATCGCACTGGACTACATCGGTAGTGCCACATGACAGGGCAATGGACTTGCCACCTCTGCCAAGGGACATACCTCGTACCACTTCACCGGTGGTGCCCTTAGTGGTTCCCCAACCTTCAGGTACGGAACCTGCTGATCGAGACGCACAAGATGCGGATACGGACGAGGACGACGAGGGACAGGTGATCCCTCTTACAGATCCAGGGGATCCTGATGGGGACCCTGATGATACGCAGGATCCGGATGCTGTGGGCCGAGAGACAAATATATCGCCTCCAGCAGACATTGGTGGTTTCCATAATTTGATGGAACGGGCATCCAAGAGGTTTGGTTTGCCCCTTACGGTGGAGCAGTCCGACTGCTTCCTATATGACTTTAAAGCTCAGTTTAAAAAGTCGGTCAGATCAATTCCCATAATAGAACATGTCTGGGATGAGGGAATTAAGACGATGCAAAATCCGGCGACAGTCATTCCGGTTCTCCCCCGGCTGGAGAAGAAATACAAGGCCCCTGAAGGCAGTCCTGCGTGTCTTCTAGGACAACCTAAGCCGGATTCCGTTATTTCACAAGCCGCACAAAGTAAGTCAAAAAATCCGTCCACTCCATTAACCACGCCTCCAGATAAAGAAGGCAGAAGACTGGACAATGTGGGTAAAAGATTCTCCACCATGGCCAGCTTGTTGGTGCGTGCAGCTAATTCTCTGGCTATTCTGGGCAGATACGACCGCCAGATGTGGTGTGATATGGAGCCATTCCTGGACCAGCTACCAGACTCCAGTCAAGAGGAAGCCAGACCGGTTCTGATGGAGGGAGAAAGATGCTCTTCGGAAGTCATTGACTGTGCAATGGACATTGCTTCCACTGCTTTCAGGGCTTTGGTAGGGTCAGCGGTCTTGCGCCGTCAAGGCTGGTTGAAGGCGACCTGGTTTCGCCAGGAGGTCCAGAACAAGATCTTGGACCTCCCCTTTGACGGGGAGATGCTTTTTGGTAAGCATGTGGATGACGCCCTCCAAAGCATTAAAAAGGACACCGACACAGCTAAGTCTTTAGGATCTTTGAACTATCGCAAAGTGCCATTCAGGGGGGCACGTGGTCGGGGGTTTTCTAATTACAGAGGGAACCAACGTCCATATTCCACACAATCAGGACAGTCCTATAAAGGTCAATACTCCAGCCAGCGCCAAGGACAGTCGGCGTCTTTCTCTCGACAGTCCCAGAGAGGACGTCAGAATCGTCAGGGACGAGACAACGCCAAGAGGCCATAGCGGCCTCCTGGCTCTGGCTACTGTTCCTCCCCTACCACAAACACCGGTCGGGGGCAAGATATCTTTTTGTCTGGACAGCTGGGTGCGTTTAACATCAGACCGGTGGGTCTTGAATATCGTTCAGAGTGGCCATACGTTGGAGTTCCAAGATCTTCCTCCAACAAGAGCTCCAGACGCCCGTGCATCGAAACATCTCCGACTATTACATCTCGAAGCCCACCAGCTTTTCATCAAGGGGGCGATAGAGCCCGTGCCGCTTTCACAAAGGGGCAAGGGGTTTTATTCCAGGTTCTTCCTGGTTCGGAAGACGGAGGATACATGGCGTCCTATACTAGACCTCAGGGAGCTCAACACCTATCTCATCAAACTCTCTTTCAGGATGGTCACTCTCCAGGATGTTCTACGACTACTCAATCCGGGAGATTTTTTGGCATCCCTGGATTTAGAGGATGCATACTTTCATGTTCCGATCCACCCAGCTCACTGGCAATATCTACGCTTCACAGTAGGCAAGAGCCATTTCCAGTTCAAGGTGCTCCCGTTTGGCCTTCGGTCGGCACCCCGCATTTTCACGAAGATGCTGGCACCAGTCGCTGCTTTTCTAAGGAAGCAGTCCTTGGAAGTGTTCCCGTACTTGGACGACTGGCTCGTCAAGGCTCCGTCGTTCAGGGCAACGTCTCAGGCTGTGTCAACTTGCATACGATTGTTCGCCCATTTGGGTCTTCAGCTCAATGTGTCCAAGTCGGAACTGATACCCTCCAGGTCACGGAAGTTCCTTGGGGCTATTCTGGACACGAAACGATGCACGGCTCGTCCGTCAGAGGAGCGTCAGGGCAAACTGACCACTTCCGCTCGTCAAATGCTGCACAAGAAACATGTATCGGTTCGACAGTACAAGTCCTTGCTCGGATCAATCTCATCCTGCATACCTTTGATACCGCATTGCAGGCTTCATATGCGTCCTCTACAGGAGGAGTTGGACAAACAATGGCGCCAGGCAGAAGGATCGTTCAACGACAGTGTGTGGATAACGCCTGCCATGCGCAAAGCCTGCGAATGGTGGCTGGTGAAGGAGAACATCGCAGGAGGATTAACGTTCCGGATCCCTCCTTCTCCTATGGTGGTGACCACGGATGCTTCCCTAGAAGGATGGGGAGCTGTCCTCCAGGAGCTTCAGGTCAGCGGTCACTGGAGCCCAGCAGACAGACTACACCACATCAATCTTTTGGAGCTGAGGGCCATTCACTTAGCCTTGCTGGCGTTCCTTCCCAGACTTCAGAATCGTGCAGTGCTGGTCCGGACAGACAACACGACGGCCATGCACTATATCAACAAGCAAGGGGGAACAAGGTCGCGGACGCTGTCCAAAGAAGCTCAGATGATCTGGGATTTTGCGATCTCTCACAAGATCACTCTGCAAGCCGAGCACCTAGCAGGGTGTCTCAACATCACAGCGGATGCCCTAAGTCGGCAGACGGAAGGGACACACGAGTGGGAGTTGGATCAGGCCACGCTGGAGGCAGTGTTCAAGAGATGGGGTACTCCGACCATAGACCTCTTTGCGACCCCGGAGAACGCCAAGTGCCGGTTTTACGCAAGCAAGGATCCCCAGCGAGGGTCTCTGGGGAATGCCCTTTCGATTGCTTGGTTCGGCGCATTTTGCTACGCCTTTCCTCAGATTCCCCTCATTCCTCGAGTTCTCAGGAAGGTCAGGGCGGAACCATGCAAGATGATTCTCATTGCTCCAGCATGGGCACGGCAGTTCTGGTACACGGAACTCCTGCTTCTCTCCCAGGATCGCCCGATTCGCTTGCCACTGATTCCATCTCTGTTGTCGCGGGATCAGGGGCAGGTGCTCCATCCGGATCTGGAGTCACTTCACTTGTCAGCGTAGCTCCTGAACACAGAGAATTCAGCCATCTGAATCTGTCTAAGGAGTGCAGGGATGTTTTATCTCAGGCGCGAGCACCAAGCACTAATGAGACCTACAGGGCAAAATGGAAGAGATTTTGTCTGTGGTGCCAGAGGAATAAACTCCATCCTTACAAATCCCTGCCACATCAGGTTTTGCCTTACATCCTGTCTCTGGCTAAATCAGGTCTGGCGCACTCTTCGATCAAGGTACATCTGGCTGCCATATCCCGCTTTTGACGGAAGACATCGGGGCCATCTCTATGGTCCGCAAGGATTGTTAAGCAGTTCCTTAAGGGGTTATTTCGGATGTATCCTCCGGTCCGACCACCCCCTCCTATCTGGCAGCTTAACATAGTACTGGCTCAACTGATGAAAGCGCCCTTTGAGCCTATTCACAAAGCGGACTTGAAGTTCCTATCTTGGAAACTAGCCCTTCTCTTGGCATTAACTTCGGCTAGGAGGGTTAGTGAACTCCAGGCTCTCTCTATAGTGGAGCCTTTTCTGCAGTTCAAGAGGGATGTGATGATTTTGAGAACCAACCCAAAATTCATCCCGAAGGTGCCTTCGGAGTTTCATTTGAATGAACCCTTAATTTTGAACTCCTTTTTTCCGCGTCCTTCCACACAAGCGGAACGAACATTGCATTCTTTGGATGTCCAAAGATGCCTGAAATTCTATCTCGAGCGCACACGCTCTTTCAGAAAGTCTACTCGGCTATTTATTGCCTACAGTGCACCACGGAAGGGGTTGCCGCTCGCCAAGAGTGGCATTTCCCGCTGGATCTCCAGTGCAATTCAGTACTGTCATCAGGCTGCGGGCAAACCTTTGGATAAAAGGGCCCGGGCGCATTCTACGAGAGTGATGGCGTCTTCAGTGGCTCTTTGCTGGAGTGGCGATCAAGGACATTTGCAGGGCAGCAACGTGGAGCAGTGTACACACCTTCACGAAGCACTACTGCCTGGAATCGGTGGGGCGAGCTGACGCTGCTGTTGGTCAAGCAGTCCTCCGGAATCTTTTTCAATGAGAGGTGAGCTTTCCCTACAATCCCTCCATCCTGGTAAGCACATTTGTTTTTAGTAATGGTTGTTTATCATGTACACTGAGATGATTTTGTAAAGCCATGTATTTTCCGAAATGTGCTTGTCGTGATCTACTGCTTGCTATTCTGATACAAAGCATGAGAATCTATGAAAGTTCCAATACTGGGGTAAGAAAACAAGTTACTTACCTGTAACTTTGGTTCCCCAGTATTGGTAACTTTCATAGATTCTCATGCGCCCACCCACCTCCCCTGGGAAAGCTCTGACGGTCTACTGAGGTAGTGGCTGTTGGCACAACGGCTACGAAAATCTGAGGCTCTGAGCTCTCTCAGGAAGGTTCCAGAGGATGAGGCTGTGCTGATTGGTCCTGGCAAAAGTTTGGGCTCTTTTACACAGAGGGTGATATACTACAAAATGAGATGAGGCCTAGGCCTATTTTTCTCTTTTGTTTCTATGGTTCTACGTATGTGTATGTGTATATGTATATATATATATATATATATATATATATATATTTTTGTTACCGAGGCTCCCATTCCGACGACGGGGAATGATACAAAGCATGAGAATCTATGAAAGTTACCAATACTGGGGAACCAAAGTTACAGGTAAGTAACTTGTTTTCATTTTCACAATGACCAGGATTCACTTGTCATCGCGAGTGTTGTAAAAGAAGCCACCCTTACTGGCACTTTGAGGTGAACTTCTACGCAGATGTTGCCTCTGTTGGCCCTCCATGTCGTCTAGGTGTGAACAAAGTGGACCTCCCCACCATGGGAGGCCATGTTGAGGCACCACTCCATATCTGGATTTGAGCACCTCACATCCATTCATGTGAAGCCATGTTGAGGTGCCTTGGAGGCAGGTGGGTTCCTCTTGCTTTGACTTGTGACTGGTTAGATGAAACATTGACTAGTTGCTTCGCTCTCCAGAACCAAAGCCCAGGTATGTTTCCTCTTTAACAGCAATCCCTCCTATGTCCTCTTCAAATCCTGCACATCTACAACAAATATTAGTCCTTAACCCACCTAGTACGTGTGCCTCTTACATAGACAAGCTGTTGTACTCTCCGTGCGGTAGGTGGACCCCTCCGATGCAGAGGTACAAAAAGCATTCTTAGTTGAACCCTATGGCAAGACTAGATTTACCTCTTTTACAGAAGCTTTCTCTCCACCCATCCGGATCCATGTCCGCCATATAGTTGACACTCACTACGGTTTTAGTAAATGACTGCCTTTTCTAAATGTTTGTATAACCACATAAATCCCTGTTTGCAGTAGTTCCCGCTGGTCGACTTGTGCGGTTTTTAGGTCTCGCCTAGGCAGCGCTTGCGCTGTCTCTTCGAGACATTCTGTATTCGGGTATGGACTTCAAGCTCTACCCATTTTCGGCCCATCTTTTCAAGTGGCTCCTCCTACAGTCCTTTGTAAATGGTGGCTGTTGATTTGTCAGTAGGCTTAGTAGTCCCTCCTTAGTACCTCCCTCTTTTGCGATCTCCCACTAGGACATGTCCTTACTCTCTAGATTACATTATCGGTTAGTGAGCACTATTTAGTTAATTACGGTCTTGCTGAAACAGGCATGACATGCTGTCCGGCTTTTGCAACCCACTCAGGTTTGTAGTTGCTGTACGAGACCTAACATGTTATCCCGCTTCTGCGACCCATGATGCTGCAGATGAGGTATTTTTTTAAATGTCTGCTTTACTGTAAAATTTACAAAGTAAAGCATTTGTTTGCTATTTATTTACTTTATTAGCATTTGCGGCATGCCGTGCTTAAGCTTCCCTAGTTTAAATCTAAAAGTGCGGCGCTCCGCGATTGCTACAAATGTAAATAGAAAAAAGGCAGGCGGGCGCTGCGTTTCTGTTCTTTTTATTTATTTTAGTAGCAATCGTGGCATTCCCCGATTTAGCTCTTAAATATCTGAAGCTAAAGCGCGGTGTGCTGCATATGCTAATAAAGCAAATAAATACAAAGAAAAGGCGGGCGTCCACCTTTAAATTGTTGCTTTTACCTTTCAACATTACGGCTGCCTGCCTTTATTTATTCACTGTTTAGGCATTAAAGGGGCAGCACGCTTTAGCTTTACACGTATAAGATTAAAGCACACCACAATGCGAAGGCTAAAAAAAACACACACAAAAAATGTCACTTCTTAATACTCACTTTAAATTTCTTCACCTTGAACATGTTGGATGCAGGCCATTAATTATCTACTTATTTTCCTTTAATAGCATTTGTGG
Source organism: Triturus cristatus (assembly GCF_964204655.1). Taxonomy (NCBI): domain Eukaryota; kingdom Metazoa; phylum Chordata; class Amphibia; order Caudata; family Salamandridae; genus Triturus; species Triturus cristatus. Next base: position 29,574,825 of record NC_140585.1, on the reverse strand, counting down.
CACGTAATTCTATTCCCAATATTGGATCTCAAGGAAAGGGTGCAGCTTCACAGGCTAGGTGTCCCTCTGAACTTCAATAAAAACAAATGAAAACGTAAACTCTAAAGCAATCTTTCTCTTTATCATTCCATTAAGGGAGTAGTACCTTATGTGGCTAGTAGAGGTCCCTTTACAACTCCACAGGGATAACTAGTAACCTCTGACACTGCACTCTTTACTTCAGTCATGAAATTTCTTTTATTATTGCGTATGCTACTGCTGGGATATTTTAAAAAAATAAAATAGACTTTGCAGCGCCAGTTGCTCAAAGTTTCACCAATGTGAGATCTATTGCATTGCAAATGCTTGTTTTATATTACTTGGAGTGACTATTTCTGCCAGATTCCTAGAATGCTGTTTGCCTCCCTTACTCTCAACTCAACCTCTTCCCTCCACCTCTCACCATCCTTTCCACAAAACGAAGTGTGCCCGACCACCCCTCAGCACCTTTATTTCTTCAGTCTTGGCAACCAAAATCACTTTCAACCTCACGCGCTGCACTCGTGTCACCTCACACTACAGCTGAAGGAGCTTCAATGGCTCCCCATTCTCAAACAAGCACAATTCAAACTCCTCACCCACACTTTTAAGGGTATACATAACACTGGCCCAGCGTTTCTCAACAATCTTACCTGCTTTCACATACCGTCCAGACTCCTACCTGCACAAAACCACAAATGCAGAAAATTCGATCCAGCGGTCGAGGCTTCTCCTACATCGCTCTGAAAGCGCAGAACGACCAGACTCTACACAATAGAGCCTCCTCCTCACTTCTTGATTTCCACAAAAAACTGAAGACCTGGCTTTTAGAGTAGTCCCACCTGGGCCTAGGTTTGGTTAGTCAAACTTGGTGCCAGGATACGCCCCGAGTGATGGTGCTTTCTACAGATCTCCATAATGTAAGAAAACTCCGCCATTCACGAACTCCTCTCACTCCACCTCCCCCACTTGGCAGTTAATTTCCTTCGTCCTTTTTGCGTCTCCTCCCCCATTGTGCTACCTCGCCCACCCTCCACTCAGCCTTACTCCTCTCCGTGGCTCCTCCTCCCCATCCTTACAAGCTGCCTAGGTCCCTTGCTGTGGTTCCACCGTTCCCAGAGCCCCTGCCACCTCGGGTGTCCTTTTTTTTTTCTGGATGCGCTGCTTCAATATAGTTGGAGGTCTAAAAAATAACAACCGCAGGAATTGCAGTAGTGTTTTTTTCCCCCGTTACTGCCTCTTGCTTTTTCTCTACACATTTATTTGCCTGCTTTTTCTGGGGAAATGTGTGTAGACAATACACATTTGGAATGATTTTTCCTGGGAAAGATGTAATCCTGAGCTTTCGGATTTGCTCGTATTAAGGGCTGAATCCGTAGAATCTCCCGCTCGGCTCTGCTTTATGTAAGATTCTGACTGGGGAGTACTGTGAAGTTCTTTCTCATCCTCCTACCATCAGCTCTTCCTTTCAACCTCCTCCTGCACCATAAATCTACCTTTCCTGCTCGTTCTCTCTTGAGTTGATCTCCTCCCCCCCCTGACCAGCACCCAGCCCATCCCTTCCTCATTCTCCTCGTCTCTTGAAGCGTTTCTTTTTTTCTCCTTTTAACCATGTCTTCTGCCTGCACGTCCGTGCTGCAATCTTTATCTTACATGTCACCTTCCCAGCCCTTCCTGCTATGCCTGTCTGGAAGGGAGAAGAGGGCGGTCTCTCAATTAGCCACCTCACGTTACACAGTGGAGTCTGGTGGGCCTGCACCTAGAAGCCAGGCCAGGGTCTGGAGAACAGGATCGCCTGGATATATAAGCCAGGGTCTGGTAGCCTGAAGGTGACACTGTACATAGAAGCAGCTGCGTCTACAGGTGTTGGTTCACAAACATGCCCATCAAAGATTTAGATGGTTTTCTGAACCCTGGCTGTGGAAGGGTTATTTGTACTGAGAGCCTCTCTGCAACGCAGCTCTGTGGCGCTTACTGGAGGTATGTAGTGGGTGACTTGAACCCCAGGACCCTCAGGATTCAAGGGGACTTTATCCCCTAACTTAAAATGCGCCATGGTGCGTGTTTGTACACGTCACCTCCCCCCCTTCACCAGTGTGCAAACGCACCTCGGGGCGCGTTTTAAGTAGTTTTAATCCCTTGCCCTATTATGTACTAGGGGCTTACAGAGAAGGTCATGTTAATCACAGGGGTGCCCCAACGCATAGTGTTCCCTAGTGTATGTAGGTGTTTTCACTGCATTCTAAGTGTCTTTTAGCATAGCACTGGCTCTAGGCCTGGTTAGTCAGTCAACACCAGTACCCGTCTGAAAAAGTTGTGGGCACAGGATGATTTTGTAACAAGGCCTCTTCTGCTTCTCTGTTGGTTCTTTCTGCACACGTATTGCTTCTTCCTGAACTTTTCTTAGTCTTTGAGGACTTCTGTTGCTTCTTTCTGCATTTCGTTTGCTTCTTTCTGTGCGTTTTTTCTTCTTTCTTCACATGTCCTATCTCTATAGGCATAGTTGGAAACTTAGAAATTCACTTAAAAAACCATAGGTTTCAGGCACGTTATAATTACAAATTAACATTTAAAAATACTTTGAAATTCACTGAAAAAAACCATAGGTTTCAGGGGCGTTCTAGTTAGTTGGACATTTGCCTCGTAAAAAACCCGTGAAATTCCCTCGTTCTAGTTAGTTCAGCTAACTATAACTCGCGCGCCCGCAATGGACTGCTGATGACGTCACATATTACATCACTCATGACATGGTCAGTGACATCACTCATGACATCACTGATGATATCATCCTAGTGATAGTGGCAGACCTCCTCTCACCCTAATATAACCTTTGATACACATTCAAAAATAGAAACTAACATTTTCAGAACAATGGACATACCAATACCAGTTACAACACACTTATTCAGTAATTCCAAGATCTACACACATCCACTCGTTCACCAACAGTCCTATACAGTCACTCATACATGTAGTCACTCATCATATGTACTCTTACACCTATACATCCGGTTACACACAGACACTCATCCATAGTTACTCACAGTCACACATGCAAACAAAGTATCAAACATAAATTTACTTGCATATATAGTTATACACACACCACCACACTTGCTTCTACAGAAACTTGCACATACTTACTCTCTTACGCAATCACTTATAGAAACGCATACTAATTTATACAGGAACTCTTCCAATCTCTCACTCTCACATATACTCATTTATATACAACAACACTCACATATACTAGTTTAAAACGTATGTAGTTGCCCATAAAGACACGATTGAGACAGTCATTCACTCACTAACACACCTATACACACACTCATCCACCCATACAGTCCTGCACTCATGCTGTCTTCAACACATACAGTCACTCATTCATGCATCTATGCACTACGTAATACCCCCCACCGATTCATACAGACATCAGACACTTATACTGATACTCAAAAACCAACTAATAACCTATATAGACACTCCTGTAGCTACTCCCCAACCCATGCAGCCACTTATGCACAAAGTGAGAGACTGATAGATATTTATATATTTAAACATTACTCACTAACCTATGTATTCACTAAGATGCACTTAATCAGTCAGTTATACAATCAATTTTACAAAACAAAATCATCCATATAGACACTTGTATACCCATTTATTCTTCCATCGACCTTGAGATATACATATATAAAACCTATTTAATTTTCAGAAAAGCACACATTCACTGGATGATGTCATCAGTGATGTCATTTGAGATGTCATTAGTGATGTAATATGTGATGTCATCTGCACTGCATTGCAGGCGCGCCAGTTATAGTTAGCTGAACTAACTATAACGGGGGAATTTCACGGGTTTTGTACGAGGGAAATGTCCAACTAGAACGTCCCTGAAACCTATGGTTTTTTCAGTGGAAAAAAATAATATAAATATATATATATATATATATATATATATATATATATATATATATCTATCTATATATCAAATTTAGGAGGCTGGACTGCACACAGGAGAGCTAACAGTAGCTCACGTGCTACTCATTGGAGAAGCCTGCTTTAGAAGGGCCTGGTCTGCCCTCTCGTGGTGGAAGGGTTTAGGTGATGATGGGCTGACTCCTGATGGTGCGAGGGTTTAGATGGTCCTGCCCTGCCCCCTAGTGGTGGAAGGTTTAGATGATGGGCTGACTCCTGATGGTGCGAGCGTTTAGAAGGGCCTGGTCTGCCCTCTCGTGGTGGAAGGGTTTAGGTGATGATGGACTGACTCCTGATGGTGCGAGGGTTTAGATGGTCCTGGCCTGCCCCCTAGTGGTGGAGGGTTTAGATTGTCCTGGCCCGCCCCCTAGTGGTGGAAGTGGTTAGATGGTCTAGTCCTGTCTTGCCCTCTGGTGGAAGGGTTTTGTAGTAATGATGGCACGCTGGTATGTTGTAAACCAAGTAGGTTTATTCGGGTAAGTTAACGGGTAGTAAAAGTCTTCAACAAGTCTTCATAAACAGCCCCACCAGGAGCAGCCTGCTAGCTGCTCAGCACCTCTCACCAATTGTCATCACTCTTCGAGACCCAGGCATTCTACTCAAGGTCCACTCACCAACATTCCATACAGAAGACCCACACATGCAGGCTGAGCAGCTAGAGCAGAGAAATATAGGGAATAAAACATCATGCAAGAATACTACATATCCCTTCCCTTTTGAACAGAAGAATTAACGAAACCAATACATTAAACTGTAAACGTAAAAATACAGCAATAATAAATAGTCCACAACCCAAAGATGAAAGGAACAAAGCCCACGTCATAAAAGTGGAAATGAACTATTTAAAACAGTCAAAAGCCCAGACCCAGGGATGATGGGAACACCGCACCACGAGAGGAAAAGGAACCAAAGACAAGAAGGAAAGATGGATACAAAATACAATACCCATCCCCCTCCTCAAACACAGAAAATAAATATAGATCAAAATGTCATGTGGAATAAAGGAACTAAAACCCAATATCCTGCCCCCAACATAACCAAGGGTCAACAATGTAACACACGTGGTCTCATGTAGAGAGACCAGTCATGAGAACTAAAGGGACTAAAACCCAATGTCCGGGCCCCAACTTTAACAAGGGACAACCGTATGTGCTCTCCGTGAGGAGAATTAAATCATGTGGACTAGAGACTAAAAACCCAATGTCCTGCCCCCACCATCTACAAGGGACAACGTGGAAAAAATGTATGTGCTCTCCTTGTAAGGAGGCATACCAGGTCTAAACCTTCCACAAACAAAACGTGCGACAAAAGTAATATTACGCACACAGGGGAAATAACGTGCGGCACAAGGTGTCTTGCATACAGTGAACCACCCCTACAACAAACCAAATAAATGATTGGCACAAGGTGTCTTAGGGCACACAGGGAACCCACCCCTGCATCAAACAAAAAAAAGTGTGGCACAAGGTGTCTTACGCACGCAAGGAAAATGTCTCCTTGCAACAAGTCAAAAAGGGAAAAACAAGCATGGGCATAGCCAATAGGTCTCGCCTTTGGGACCTTATAAGTATTTAGTTATGCAGTACAATAACAAAGTGTTGCGTGGCTAAACACTTATAAGGTCCCAAAGGCGAGACCTATTGGCTATGCCAATGCTTGTAGTAGGTAGGGCTCTGAGACAAAAAAACATGGGCCCCCCATGGTACGCCCCCTTAAAACAAAGCGCAAAGATTTACTTTGGGGCTTCTTTCGAGAAAGTAAATCCCAATTCAAGACGTTGCCCCCGTTTTGTATCACTTTTTTGGACATTGCACAGACATTCCATTGATAAATCTGTCCCTTGTGTTGTGATCGTGTCCTTGGGTCTTCTTCAATGTAGAATACATCTGCCAAAGAGTGTCAACACTTGTTATAACTTATAAAGAATGTACAGGTGCTCAATGCCTCTGGGTGTATGTATTGCTTCAGAAGGGTCAAACTTTATTTTTTTTTTGTTTTTGGAGTTTTATATAGTGTGAACCCAGCCCGAACATATCAAGTTCACATGAGCACCAGTTCCGTTACAGACAAACACATTTTTTCGTGAGACGCGGAGAGATTAGGGGAGGCTGAGCGTCATTGTCGAGACAGGAACCCGGTTCCGCAGCTTGGAGGTCGACCGCTCTTGCCATTAGGCCACATCCGCTCCCCGCTAAAGCGTTGGCACAGTGAACAAACACATTCTTTAAAAAAAATTCATGGTTTGCCCCCCTGTTGTCACAGGTTCGGATCACAGCAGAACCATTCAGACCTTCATCTTCCTTAGATCAATACACTGGTGTTACACGGGCCACACCCAGTCGTTGTCAAATACCTTACTTTGTTGTAGGACCAGCGTGTCTGAAATGACAGCATCTGGATGTACGTCCTCGCGCGCTCACAGAATTTGAATATTAGAATCCTTCATGAATCATTGGCGATAAGATGCTCTAAATCAGTCATCTGATATCTCTTAATCCCTCGTGTTGACACCAGACCTGACTGTTGCAGCATCCCGAAACCGCGTGCTTCAGGTAACGCATCTCGCGACCGCGTGAGGTGAGTCATCCGTGGCCGGGCAGGCGATTCAGGATTGCGCGCTCAAGGCACGTCGTCATGTTTGCATGCTCGAGGGACATTTTTGAGGTTTTTGTTGTGTGGAGGCGGCGACTGCCTGCCAAATTTGGCGCTGGCTTGATGTCGTTGTCACCGCTATGCAGGGAAAACACATGTGGATATAATTAAAGGTGAAGTTTTGTAACCTGCTGGTCTGGAGAAACCGGTCTCACCGAGATGAAACTATGTCGCACTTTTTGGGATCGAGCATACACGCGATCGCGATCAAACATCAAAGCGGGCGCTAAAGTGAAAGTATTCATTTCGCGGCCGCTTTGATGTTCAGTGGCCGCGCGGCCACTGAGAACATCAAAGCGGCCGCAAAATGATCACGCAGGCTGCCAAATGGTGCGCGCGCCCGGCGCACATGCACTGTAGTTGGCGGCCTGAAAGCACTGGTTTGCACTTCCAAATCCCCCGTTTACAAAAGCTCTCGCGAGCGCAGCGCTAAAGCGCTGGCTCAGGTGAGACTTAACAACCCTTCGAACCCACCCTCATGTAAGGGTGCCGTACTACAAAATGTGAATATGGAAATAAACTCCATCCTATCCCAATGTAAGGAATACAAAATTGAAAAGACAACAACCCTCCAGTAAGGGTACAAAAATTTAAATACTTTCCACAAAATAGGATAGACTGTGGCAACACTAAAACAGTAAAGATACTGTAAAGTGTACACATTCTAAACGACTGTTCACATTCTATTGTCAGTCAAATGTAACCATGCTGGTGAGCGATCTCTCACACGAGTGGCAAGAAACTGGTCACACTATTAACTTAAGCACTCCCAACTGTAACCTGTAGTTTGGAAACCAAATAATTTGTAGACGTAGCAATTATAGACTGCGAAAAAGGAAACGGGTTCCTTCCACAGTCACCATAGACACAACTGCAGGTTAGCTGAAACGATCCAGACGAAAATCTTCCTGTAAACGTGTTCCATCCAGTGGTAAATGCTCATGTAAACACTCCATTCAAATGTAACTCCAAAAAGAAAACTTAGAACTCAAGACTGAACCCAGTTCTCAGTTATTGACACGCAAAAGTGGTGGAAAAGAGAAAGTACCTGTAACTTCAAAGCGCCACAACACCAGCCGATCTTCACAGCGCGACATACACGCTGAACTTCAACACTGAAAAAATAACTGTATTGCCCATAATAGAACATGATTGGCGGCCGCTGCTCGGTACATTTCAAACCTGCCTGCTTGCTATAGCCCCAAGATGGCAGCACGCTGTCACGCCGTGCCGGGTAGCTCACGGCAATAGTGTGCCACAAAACGTCTAAAAGCAGTGCTGTAACAGAGGTGAAGTATGTTTCACTGTGAAGACTCTGTAGATTACGCGGGCCACAGGCAGAGGAGACTGCACGCAACAAACTGGACTGAGGTAAGCGCGTGCAACACTTCCCTCACGCGAAGTTCTTTAATTATTTATTTTAAATTCGATAATGGCGTTTGGGTAGCGCTGAAGCCAATGAAGTCTCAGCATAGTCCAACAAAGGCAAATTGTCTTACCTCACTTGACTCCCATGCGTTACCGACTAAAACTGCAACCGCAGCGGAAGAAAAATGCCCCACAATGGTGTTCTCACAAAGTGGCAGGAACGGCATACTTGATGTCCTTGACAGTTCCTTTGGTAGACAAACCTGCTGGCACGAATTAAAGTAAACTACTATAAATAGACTGCAGACAGGCACCATAACCAAGATAGTGCAACATGTACTTTGTGTAAAACTCAGTGCTTGTCCACACACTGACACTACCAGTTGCTTCTCTCTTCTGGAACACACGTTCGGATGGCAATGCTGGTTGACACCGCCGCTGTTTGCCCGCAAATACCTCTTGAGACCTGTTCAAATTCATCCAGACACTGCTTGAAAACACCTCCAGCCTCCTGTAGATTACCACCAAAATGTCCATGTGTTTCTGTCTGTGGCCAATAATGTCTCTGTGCCAGTCCCAGTGTACAGGGACCAGCGCTGCAGTGTAGGTAAAAATAAGTCTATAAACCCCACATGTAATGAGCAAGTAAAGTGCAGGCTCTTCCAAATGGTGCGCACACAAGAAAATTGTGGATCTTTTAGGGGTCAAAAGGTGCATGGTAATCGCACAATGCGTAGCGTCCATGTGATAACTGAAGATGCTTACAGTACATGAAGGTTCACTCTGCGCAGTATCCATGAAGCCAAAGAAACTGCTTACTGTACTTGTAGGCGCAGATCTTGTTGTAGTTGCCACTTAAGACCGGTTACAGCACACTTGTGTGGGGGCTGTCCATTGTAATGGACACTGGTGGGGCTGTACAGTGCGCTGTCATTGTACCTGTTTCTGTTTCATTTGTTCCCTTTGTGACTGCTTCAGTTTCTGTCTCATCTTGTGGCACCTCCTTTTTGCATCCTGTTGCTGTAGTCTGCACCCGTCCTCTTTTCCTTGTTGTAGCTCCTTCCCAACATGTTGTGGAAGTCATCCAGTTTCTTCAGGCTACTTGTACCACTTGTAGTGCGTGGAGAGGTCTCCAACTCTGCACCAAAATTAATGTAGTAATGATGACACGCTGGTATGTTGTAAACCAAGTAGGTTTATTTAGGTAAGTTAACAGGTAGTAAGTAGTCGTCCTAAACGGCCCTACCAGGAGCAACCTGCTAGCTGCTCAGCCCCTCTCACCAACTGTCACTCCTCATCACCCAGGCATTCTACTCGAGGTCCACTCACCAACATTCCATATTTAAGAGACACACTCAGGCTGAGCAGCAAGGACAGAGAAACAGAGAATAAAATATCATGCAAGAATAATACAGGTTTAGATGGTCCCCTCCTGCCCCCTGGTGGTGGAAGGGTTTAGATGGTCCTGCTCCACCCTTTTGTGGTGTAAGGGTTTAGATGGTCCTGTCCTCTGGTGGTGGTGACAGGGTTTAGATGGTCCTGTCTTGCCCTCTGGTAGTGGAATGGTTTAGCTGGTGATGGGCTGACCCCTGTGGTGGAAGGGGTTAGATGGTCCTGTCCTGCCCTCTGGTGGTGGAAGGGTTTAGATGATCCTGCCCTCTGGTGGTGGTAGGGTTTAGATGATCCTGGTCTGCCCTCTGGTGGTGGCAGGGTTTAGATGGGTCTGTCCTGCCCTCTGGTGGTGGCAAGGTTTAGATGTTCTTGGTCTAACCTTTAGTGGTGGAAGGGTTTAGATGTTATCAGTCTGCCCCCTGGTGGTCGAAGAGTTTAGATGGCCCTGTCCTGGCCTCTGGTGGTGGCTGGGTTTAGGTGGTCGTGTCCTGCCCTCTGGTGGCTGCAGGGTTTAGATGGTCCTTTTCTGCCCTCTGGTAGTGGAAGGGTTTACATGGTCCTGGTCTGTCCTTTAGTGGTGGAAGGGTTTGGATGGTTCTGTCCTGCCCCAAGGGTTTAGATGGTTCTGTTCTGCCCTCTGGTGGTGGAAGGCATTTGATGGTCTTGGACTGCCCTCTGGTGGTGGAAGGGTTTTGATGATTCTGTCCTGCCCTCTGGTGGTGGCATGGTTTAGATGTTCGTGGTCTGCCCTCAGGTGGTGGAAGGGTTTAGATGTTCGTGGTCTGCCCTCAGGTGGTGGAAGGGTTTAGATGGTCCTGTCCTGCCCTCTGGTGGTGAAAGGGTTTAGATGACCTTGGTCTTCCCTCTTGTGGTGAAAGGGTTTAGATGGTCCTGTCCTGCCTGCTGGTTGTAGGAAGGTTTAGCTGGTCCTGGGCTGACCCCTGGTGGTGGAAGGGTTTAGATGGTTCTGTCCTTCCTTCTGGTGGTGGCAGGCTTTAGATGTTCTTGGTCTGCCCTCTGGTGTTGGTCTGCTCTCTGGTGGTTGCAGGGTTTAGATGGTCCTTTTCTGCCCTCTGGTAGTGGAAGGGTTAGATGGTTCTGTCCAAGGGTTTGGATGGTTCTGTTCTGCCCTCTGGTGGTCGAAGGGTTTAGATGGGTTTAGTCTGCCCCCGGGTGGTGGAAGGGTTTAGATGGTCTAGGTCTGCCCTCTGGTGGTGGGAGGGTTTAGATGGTCCTGTCCTGTCTGCTGGTTGTAGGAAGGTTTAGCTGGTCCTTGGCTGACCTCTAGTGGTGGAAGGGTTTACATGGTTCTGTCCTGCACTCTGGTGGTGGAAGGATTTTGATGTTCTTGGTCTGCCCTCTGGTGGTGGAAGGGTTTAGATGGTTCTGTCCTGCCCCAAGGGTTTAGATGGTTCTGGTCTGCCCTCTGGTGGTGGAAGGGTTCAGATGGTGATTAGCTGCCCCTGGTGGTGGAAGTGTTTAGATGGTCCTGTCCTGCCTTCTGGTGGTGCAAGAGTTTAGATGGTCCTGTCCTACCCAAGAGTGTAGGTGGTTCTGTTCTGCCCTCTGGTGGTGGAAGGGTTTAGATGCTCTTGGTCTGCCCTCTGGTGGTGGAAGGGTTTAGATGGTCCTGTCCTGCCTGCTGGTTGTAAGAAGGTTTAGCTGATCATGGGCTGACCCCTAGTGGTGGAAGGGTTTAGATGGCCCTGTCCTGCCCGCTGGTGGAAGGGTTTACATGGTCCTGTTCTGCCCTCCGGTGGTAGAAAGGTTTAGATGCTCTTGGTCTGCCCTCTGGTGGTGGAAGGGTTTAGATGGTCCTGTCCTGCCTGCTGGTTGTAAGAAGGTTTAGCTGGTCATGGGCTGACCCCTAGTGGTGGAAGGGTTTAGATGGTCCTATCCTGCCCTCTGATGGTGGCAGGCTTTAGATGGTCTTGGGTCTGCCCTCTTGTGGTGGAAGGTTTTAGATTGCTGCCCATCTGTCCACGTTTTCACATTTTCAAAGGCCCGATCGCGATTTCTAAATAGAACTTTATTGGAAAATGTCTGTATTCATTTTTAAAATGGTCTTTCTGTATGTCAGTCTGGTGTCAAAAATGCAGCTGCAGCACACATTGTACAGTATTTTCTTTGAATTTCCTTCCTAAAGTATATACTGCTATGGGAAAACAATAACCGTTTTAGGTGATGTTCCAAATTATTGTACAACCGGGATATGTAGCGGTCATGCCGGTGGCGGTTCTGCAGTGTACATTATTTAAAAGTAGAATATTAATAGAACATGTATTTGTAAAGCGCACTTTTACCCAGAAGTACCTCTTGGCTGTTTATTGTTTCCCATCTCAATGGTCCTGATTTTATCGACCATAGAAGGCTGAGTGGACCTGCCAGGTTTAGAACCTGTACCATGAGATCAAACACAGGCCCCTACAGGGGGCGCATAAGTCCACTAAGTCACCAGACCCGGCTCTGACAAATACTAGAGATGGCAAAGCCTTGTATCTGATGCCTATGTATCTAGCTGTACTAGAAACCTCTGCAGAGGACATAAAATATGAACCAGTTACCCATTGAAATAAGCCGACTTGGGTGGTGAGATCCGAGAGGTCCAGTCAGACTCTGGACCAGCGGCCCTCCATCGATGGAATTCCCTGGCAGGTCCAAGGTCCTGCTAAGCTCTGTTCCGCTTTGGTTTCATGGGGTGAAAAGGTGCAGCTGTAAGGACACACCACTGTTCTCTTATAAAGGGGAACTTGCCACTCACTCTGCAGCCTAAAAATCCTGGTTGTCGTTGTAAGGTTAGAATAAGCAGCCCAGACCTTCCCCTGTGTTACACGTCTCTGATTATTGCTTCAGCACTTGTGACTTCTCAGGGGGTATTTGCTGCACCAAGGTTTTCCAGGAGCCATACCGGTGAGATGCACCAAGGCGCATCCTTTTAATAAGTGTTTTTGAGCTCCACAGGGAACCTCTGGCTGGAACTACTCGTCTGAATAAATACTAGGAGGAAATGGGGTGTTTTTTATATAGTGTGGTTGTAGGACCTCCCCGTGTACCCCTTTAGGACGAGTAGATTTTGTCTGGAAAACCCTCCACTCAACCCTGGGTAGCTGTGGCACTGAGCATCAAGGCGCACACAGAACTAGTGTGAAGCATTTGAAGAGCTCCCAAACGATTGCAGTTGACACGACACTCTAATCCGACACCAATTTATAAAAATAGACTATTTTTAGAAGTGTTTAGACACTAGAATGAAAAGACCCACCAGAGTTTTCCCGAGGTATGGATTTTACAACGGTCTATTGAAAGGGTTCTCACTCTACAGCGAAGAAGCCTTGGCAAATTCAACTAAGCTGACAAACGTTTTCAAGGAAAACTTGGGTAGGTGTCTAACTCTGGCAGCGAGCTGTTAAGGAGGGCGATCAGCAAGGTCCCTAAAAAACATTTACCTCGACTGAAGAAGCAGTCCTCTAGCAGTTTCCAGGCACTTGTTTTTCCCTTTGCATGGATTGCTATGGAGTGGTCCTGATGCAAGGGATGAAGGATGCTGAAGGTGCTCCAATGATGCTGTGGGTGCGACTCAGTCAACGGGGGTCTTACTTCAGTGATTCCTCATCCATAAAGATGGTGAGGGGGATCCACGCTGCAGGTTCAATGTCCTACAAAGTCCTCCCTGGTTTTGGCTGTTGTCATGGCCATAGGCCTATCCTTCCTGGGTCAATAGATCGACTTCTGAGGGTCCCAGCAACTCCCCGGCAGCACTCCTGAGCTCAGCGAACTCTGGTTCAACTCTGTACGTTGGGTCTTGCTACTCTGTACTGCACGGCGGTTGTTGTGGCGACTTGAAGATTTTAGAAAACCAACTTAACCCAGCTGTTGTGTCCCTGTGCTGCGAGCAGGAGGCCAGTCTCTTGGCTTGATGGGACTCTGAACAGCTTCTCCTTGAACAGGACGCTGGACGCAAAGAATCTTTCTTCGCTAGTAACCTGGTGCAGCACATGCAATCTTTGCTGGTGTAGCCTCTCTATGCTAGTCTCTCGGTGCAGCACATGCAATCTTTGGCAGTGTAGCCTCTCTATGCTAGTCTCTCGGTGCAGCACATGCAATCTTTGCCGGTGCAGCTTCTTTATGCTAGTCTCTCGGTGCAGCACATGCAATCTTTGTCTGTGCAGCCTCTCCATGCTAGTCCCTCGGTGTAGCAGGACAGTCTCTTTCAAGTTGGTTGAGATCTGAGGTCTGGGTGCCGGGATGTCCTCTATGCTCAAAGTGCCCTCTGGGCAGGATGTGGTTGGAAGCCAATGGGTTAACAGGGTCCCTCCCACCTGGTGTCCAGTTCCTGTGGAGTGTGGCTTCTGGCTACCCCAAAATGCACCATTCTGCCCACTCCCTCTTGCGGTGTTAAGACCTCATTTGCCCACCCCTGGAGTGTGACTACCTCAGGGCTACATGCCCCTGGGGAAACTGGTTTGGCAGCTGGTTTCCCATTTCTGCTCCCCATGCCAGCCTGTCTACCCCAACCATAGGGCAAGCCTCCTCCCTCGGGATGCATCTGCTCTTCAAAGACTGCTTCACCTGTGAAGCCTTCCTTTTGGGGCTAACACTCAATTGGTTTCCTGTGGGAGGCACATAACACCTCCCTGTCGTGCAATCCCTCGTTCTCCTTAGTGAGTCGCTGGCACATCTTTCCAGGAGGGCAGAAAGCGATCTTGTGGTACAGGCTCCATGTGTGCCCGGGAAGACGCAGGAGTTTTAAGGGCAACAAAATGGCAGCTTTGCTAAAGCAGCACACTGGAACAAGTTGCATTACTTTTGACCTGAGATAAAAGTTGGACTTAATGGAATAAGTTGTTTGATACCTTTGAGTGCCCACTTTGGTCGCACCATTCCAGAGTTACCACAGCTGAGGGGTTCAATGTGTAACTCTGTCCTCACCAATTGGGCGACCAAGTCTTTCCTCGTAAACCAATAGTTTTATGTTTTAACCATCAGGGCATGCAGAGTACATGTCCTGCCTGTCGCATTCTGCCTTCAGGGCTCTGTAGGCCTCCTAGGAGTGACTTGCACACATGTCCAGGGGAAATGGTGGCTTTTGTCATTGCTTTCAATAGCACAGTCGGGCTAGCATTGCACGACTGCTCTACCAGTCTGCAGTGGTGAACTGGGGGATGCATTTTACTTGAAGGGCCTCTAGGGTGGCATAATCAGTGCTGCGAGCTCTGGAGTAACCTAACTTGCATGCCTTGGGTACAACGGTACAATTTACTAGGGATTTGCAGGTAAGTTGGCCATTTCCAGTTGGTTCTTGTCAATGCAACATACACTTAAGGGTAGGGGCACTGGCACCGGCACCAAGGTCTGGTTAGCCGGCCTCCGTGCACTCCGAGTCAAAAAAACAGAAGCATCTGTTCAAAAAGCTGGGGGTGGACCTACAAAGAGGCATTTCCTCTCTACCCTAGTTGCAGGATTTTGGCTCACTCCTTTCACCCACAGGCTCCTGCCTTAAGAACGCAGTCACCCTCCCCTCAGTGTTGTGAACTCCATTCACCCTTCCTCCTAGTTCTATGGCCCCCATGCCCTGTGCCCTCCCCATGCCTTCAATCACTCTCCCACACATATTCTTCACAGTTCTGTTTCTCAGTCTCTCAAATACCCCTCAATACTGTCAAACCTTTCTAGTCCTCCCGCCGTTCCCTGTGTCACCCTGCTAAATGGTCCCCAATATTTACCCCTGCCCTCCCTCTCACCCTTATTCATGGTCCTCACTGACCAGTTCTGCCTTCTCCAGGTCCCTCTCCTTTGTGGTTCCTGCTGTCTGTTCCAGCAATCCCCGTGTCATCCTGGTTTGTGCTCCCTGCTATCCATCCCCGCCTCCCCATGACTCCACAAGATTGTCTGAGGGGGCTTGAGGAGAGCTTGTGGTGTGGGGGTAATGACTGCATCGTTCCTTGGCTGTGAATAATGGAAACCAGTCAGAGCATATATGAGGTGGGAGTGGAGGTGGCAGAAGAATGGGAAACCGGTGAAGCAGCTGCCCCTGGGGTGCTCAGGGTGAGCCCCGGCATCTCTTTCTGGCACTGATGCCTCGTCTCGTCCCTTCTTTCTGGCACTGATGCCTCGTCTCGTCCCTTCTTTCTGGCACTGATGCCTCGTCTCGTCCCCTCGTCTCGCGTCCCTTCCTCCTGGCACCGGTGCCTCGTCTCGCGTCCCTTCCTCCTGGCACCGGTGCCTAGTCTCGCGTCCCTTCCTCCTGGCACCGGTGCCTCGTCTCGCGTCCCTTCCTCCTGGCACCGGTGCCTCGTCTCGCGTCCCTTCCTCCTGGCACCGGTGCCTCGTCTCGCGTCCCTTCCTCCTGGCACCGGTGCCTCGTCTCGCGTCCCTTCCTCCTGGCACCGGTGCCTCGTCTCGCGTCCCTTCCTCCTGGCACCGGTGCCTCGTCTCGCGTCCCTTCCTCCTGGCACCGGTGCCTCGTCTCGCGTCCCTTCCTCCTGGCACCGGTGCCTCGTCTCGCGTCCCTTCCTCCTGGCACCGGTGCCTCGTCTCGCGTCCCTTCCTCCTGGCACCGGTGCCTCGTCTCGCGTCCCTTCCTCCTGGCACCGGTGCCTCGTCTCGCGTCCCTTCCTCCTGGCACCGGTGCCTCGTCTCGCGTCCCTTCCTCCTGGCACCGGTGCCTCGTCTCGCGTCCCTTCCTCCTGGCACCGGTGCCTCGTCTCGCGTCCCTTCCTCCTGGCACCGGTGCCTCGTCTCGCGTCCCTTCCTCCTGGCACCGGTGCCTCGTCTCGCGTCCCTTCCTCCTGGCACCGGTGCCTCGTCTCGCGTCCCTTCCTCCTGGCACCGGTGCCTCGTCTCGCGTCCCTTCCTCCTGGCACCGGTGCCTCGTCTCGCGTCCCTTCCTCCTGGCACCGGTGCCTCGTCTCGCGTCCCTTCCTCCTGGCACCGGTGCCTCGTCTCGCGTCCCTTCCTCCTGGCACCGGTGCCTCGTCTCGCGTCCCTTCCTCCTGGCACCGGTGCCTCGTCTCGCGTCCCTTCCTCCTGGCACCGGTGCCTCGTCTCGCGTCCCTTCCTCCTGGCACCGGTGCCTCGTCTCGCGTCCCTTCCTCCTGGCACCGGTGCCTCGTCTCGCGTCCCTTCCTCCTGGCACCGGTGCCTCGTCTCGCGTCCCTTCCTCCTGGCACCGGTGCCTCGTCTCGCGTCCCTTCCTCCTGGCACCGGTGCCTCGTCTCGCGTCCCTTCCTCCTGGCACCGGTGCCTCGTCTCGCGTCCCTTCCTCCTGGCACCGGTGCCTCGTCTCGCGTCCCTTCCTCCTGGCACCGGTGCCTCGTCTCGCGTCCCTTCCTCCTGGCACCGGTGCCTCGTCTCGCGTCCCTTCCTCCTGGCACCGGTGCCTCGTCTCGCGTCCCTTCCTCCTGGCACCGGTGCCTCGTCTCGCGTCCCTTCCTCCTGGCACCGGTGCCTCGTCTCGCGTCCCTTCCTCCTGGCACCGGTGCCTCGTCTCGCGTCCCTTCCTCCTGGCACCGGTGCCTCGTCTCGCGTCCCTTCCTCCCGGCACCGGTGCCTCGTCTCGCGTCCCTTCCTCCCGGCACCGGTGCCTCGTCTCGCGTCCCTTCCTCCCGGCACCGGTGCCTCGTCTCGCGTCCCTTCCTCCCGGCACCGGTGCCTCGTCTCGCGTCCCTTCCTCCCGGCACCGGTGCCTCCTTAACCTTTTTTCTTACTGTCTGGCTTCAGCTATCCATGCTGGAGATGGGTGTCTGCCTTGGGTTTAGTGAATAGTTGGGCTGGTGTTAAACCTCTGCGTGTGATAGAATTGCTTCTCCATTTACGTTCTCCTAATGTCTGCTGTTCATTTTCAGGACCGCATCTACGGCACCATTCCCAGAATGCAGGACCCGGGCCACATCGTGGAGGAGACCTACACTATTGACGAAGACCCAGAGGGTGCCATGTCTGTCGTCTCCGTGGAAACATCTGATGATGGCACAACGCGTCGCACAGAGACCACAGTAAGAGGGGGACAGAAAGTAGATGGAAGGGCAGACAGACCTTTAATGGTTTTTTGGGGGGGCAGGCTAGGCTAGAGGTGTGTTGCAAGGGCTGTGAGTTTCCAGTAGCAGCTACACAGCTAGAAGCAGCTCAATTTGTGGCGATCAGTGTTTCACTGCAGGTCCTGATTGGTCTCAGTACTGGGATGACTGGGATGCTGCAGGTCCTGATTGGTCCCAGTACGGTAAGAGCTGGGATGCTGCAAGTCCTGTTTGGTCTCAGTTCTGCGAGGCTGCAGGTCCTGATTGGTCCCAGTATTGTAATGGGTAGGATGCTGCAGGTCCCGATTGGTCCCAGTACTGTGATGGCTAGGAGCCTGCAGGTCCCTTTTGGTCCCAGTACTGTGATGGCTAGGAGCCTGCAGGTCCCGATTGGTCTCAGTACTGTGATGGCTAGGAGCCTGCAGGTCCCGATTGGTCCCAGTACTGTGATGGCTAGGAGCCTGCAGGTCCCGATTGGTCCCAGTACTGTGATGGCTAGGAGGCTGCAGGTCCCAATTGGTCCCAGTACTTTAAGGACTGGGATACTGCAGTTTCCAATTAATAAGCATTGAGGGAGATGTTTGTAGGTTTCTGCCGTGAAAGAGCGAAGGGGCTGCTTGTCCTGATGGGGCTGCATTGATGAAGTTGCCTGGGAATCTGTGCTGGATCAGCCGGGCTGTTTAGAATGAAACTTACAAGTTTGATTTATCTCCAATGCTTAGGTAAAAAAGGTCGTCAAGAAAGTTACCACGCGGACAATTCAAGTGCCGGTGGGCCCTGATGGGCTCCCTTTAGACGGCTCTGCACTTCCTGGTGGCTACATTCAAACCCTGGACCGCAACTTCCGCACGAATAATGGCGAGGGTGGTGGTGGATACATGGGCCCTGTGGGTACTGCCACTGTCCCACGCAACTACCACTATAATGATGGCTACGGGAACCCTTATGACACTGGTAGCGAGAACAACTACAGCAGCCTCTCCCGCATGGCTCGCATGGATGATCGATATCGCCCTGTTGATGGCTACCGCACACTGGACAACTACAGGGCCCCAAGCCACCCTAACGCATATGGACCCCAGCCACAGGTGCGTGTTGGAGGCAGCAACGGAGACCTAACCCGCTTCCGCCCGGACCACTATGGGCTTGAGGATGACCAACGCAGCATGGGCTATGAGGATCTGGACTATGGTCTTGTTCCAGACTACGGCACTGGCCGTCGGGCTGCAACGCCTTCTGATCGTGTGCGGCTCAGGTATGGCAGCAACATGATGGAATAACTGGTTACCTCGTTCCCACAGGTTGTGTTTAACGTGGTGTTGGTCCTGCTCCTGAAATGTGTGTGTAAACTAGCAAGACAGTGGGTGGTTGTTGGACTGTGTGGAATAAGTGATCTAGTTATGTGGTTTGTGTGTTTGCATGTGGGAATTTTCTTTTGTGTAAAGGAGTTTCCACTTATGGGTCATGTGTAGAGGGTGCCAATGTGCAGAAGGAAGTTCAGTGCGGTGTGTGTCGCAGGAGAGGGATGGGGTAGACGTTTATCTATGTGTACAAGGCTGTCCAGCGAAGGGTTCCTTGTGTTTGGGCAGAGGACGCTTGACCCAAGTGGAAGGACTTGGATGTGCAGGCCAGTTTCTATTGAACAACATAGATTCTTTGTAAACTAGTGATTTGATGGTGCCAAAAATCTTTGCTCTTGTTCCTTTTGTAGTAGCTCTTACGTTATTCCCTTCACATGAAATGAAGTCTCCTACACTGCTTCTGGCTGTTCCTTTGTGCAGTGTATTATTGGGTCTAAAGAGCCATGTGTGAGAGACAGAGGGATGTGTTGAGAATCCAGCATTGACACATGTTTGTATGGCTGGCGTATGCGTAAACCTAGAACGGTGCTCAAAAGCATTACCTGGGATAGAGAATAACCCATTATGTGATCGATTCTAGCCGCAGATTGCTTAGTTTAGAATCCTCCCCCAGGCTCGAGACTGAATCCGGATTTTTTTTCCACAGTACGTTCACGCGTCACCAAATGGCATTGCGCAACTCCATATCGACGTCATCACGCGATGTCCATATAACCCTGCACCGATAGGCTGACATCAGTTCTTCCTTTTCTGTGCTTGCAACTTGGATCCGGAGCAGTTAGGGGGCTGTTTTTTTGGGGGGTTTTTTGCCCATCACCACCTTTTATGTGAGAAACTTGTGCATTTAACGATGCTGTCAGGGTTTAAACCCTGTGGATCCTGTGATTGATAGATGTCAGTCACATATCCCAATACCATCTGTTTGTGGTGCCTGGGAGACCACCATGACTCGAGTGTTCCTGTCTTCGGACCGTTGAATGATACTTCTTGCGGCGCGACTATCTGAGTAGCTGCGTCGTCCATCCTTTAAATCCAGAGACTGGTCGAGGACCCGTTCTGGTGATCAGTCGTCAACGGAGGCTTTGATGCACGAATGGTCAAAACATAAGTTCACTTCTGATGCGGTCTCCCAACTTACGGTTGTATAGTCAGAGTCCACCCTGCACCTCGCTAAATGTCCTGTAGCCGGAGCGACTCTAGCCCAAATCTGGAATATTGAGGTTCGAGGCATAAAAGCTGCAGAATACATACTTGTGCATAGATCGCCATCTGGTGTTGGGCTCTGATGTTTGCAGTCTTTTGTCTTGGAAGAAGTCTTTTAGTCACAAGATAGGTGACTCCTCCCTTGGGCGATAGTGCGCATGGGCATTGACTCCACCCTTAGATTTGTTTTTTTCCGGCATCTGGTTCGGATGTGACTTGCTGCGCTCCGGTTCGGTACCGTGTTTCCAACCCTTTCAACGCGCAACCCATCACCACTCAACAGTATTGTTTCGCTCGCGTGCCATTCTACGTGCTAACCTCAAAATCCTAGATTCCGGTCATCGACGCGGGCCGCTGGGCCTATCTGCGCCTATCTGCGCCTACGGCTAATAGAGAGAACTCCATTTAAAAAATGCCCCCAGTGTGGAGTTAAATTTCCACACAGTGACCACCACCACTTTGCCTCTCACCAGAACACGAGGAAAAGGATTGCCAGGCCTGCACCTCTTTTTGCTCTAAAAAAGACTATCAGTGATCGCCGTGCTCGACGACAAGTTATGGCTCAACCGAGTACACCGGTGCCACACGACATCTTCGAAGTCCCTGATGTTCCAGAGGCAGAGGATTCGGAGGAACTCGACATCGTCTTCGAAGCTGATGACTCCGATGACCACATCACTCCAGGTCAACGAGTGAGGACAAACGTTCATGCCCCTGCCCCATCAGATAAACAGAAGGCTCAGGTCAAACTTCGCCTCAAGGTTTAGTCGAGACAGAGGAAAAACTTCAGAAGCCCCGCCTCTGGGCCCGGCTCCAAATACAAAGGAAAAGCCTTCCAGCAGCTCTGGACCGAGCAAGCCGCATATTGGTATCCATAAAACACCTTCTGTGCCGAAATCAGGGATACACCCTATTCCGTTACGCCCAAAAAGGCCTTGGTATTTAACCCTTCGACACCGAAAGACCATAAGGCCTCGGAACCGAACAAACACCGAAAACCTTCGGCTCTGAAGAAGATTTCCGACTCAAGACCTATCCTACGGCTCCAGAGCCCAAATCAAAACCACGCTCGGAACCGAAAAAATCGGCACCGAAAGGAGACCGCTAGCAGGAAGAACTGTTTCGGCCAGATCCTATCGATCTGAAACAAAAGACATTACGTGTGGACCCTAAAACAGGCTATAGTGTCAGTCTCCCAACAAAAAAGAGGAAATCAGATACCTCACACACTCCTGAGGTACCTGTGAAGAAAAGAGACTTTGCAACTTCACCCCCAAGACCCTCTTCTCCTATTCTTCCTACCAAACCTTTGTCTCCTACAAACTCGCCTATACACTCTCCTAGACTCGCTCTAATACTTCCATACTCACCTTTATCACCACAGGATGAGGATGATCATGGGGATGGGGGTGAACACGATGAGGATCCCTTAGATGACCCTGATGATGACACTACTACACCACAGAATACATGGGAAGATTACAACAATCCCACAAATCCTCCAGACCTTCCTGATCCAGATGCATACCCATTTAGACCATCTCCCCCAAATGACAATATAGGGTTTAGTCAAGTCATTAATAGGGCTGCGCAATATTATGGCGTTGAACTACATTCAGACCCCATGGACGAAGACTTCCTACTAGATACATTTGCTCAGTCACAAAAAACAATACATACATTGCTTAAAGGTGTCACTAAACATGCTCCAGACATATTTAAAGACCCTGTCAGGACCAGGATTATCAATCCTCGGATTGATAAAAAGTATAAGCCTGCTCCTAACGATCCAATTTACATTAAAGGACAGCTCCCTTTAGATTCTTTGGTAGTGTTCAATGCAAGAAAACGTGCTAATTCCCAAACCTCTGGTGATGCTCCACCTCCAGACAGAGTCTAAACTGCTAGAGGCATTAGGCAAACGAGGTGCCTCCCAAGCAGCCAATCACTGGAGAATAGATCTGACAGTGTTCTCTACGATGAGCTTGAAGATCTTATTCAACACTTGCCTGACCAATACAAAGCCAAGGCCAACAATCTGGTCCAAGAGGGCAAGTTAATTACAAATGCAACCATCACATGTGCCCTCGATGCAGCAGATACCGCATCTAGATCTCTCAACACCCGTGTCTTACTTCGCAGACATGCATGGTTGCCCATTTCTGTTTTTAAACAAGAAGTGCAAACAACTATCTTGCATCAGCCGTTCGATCAAGAACACCTCTTTGGCCCAGCTGTGGATACAGCTTTGGAGAAAACGAAAAAAGACATTGCAAAATCTATGGGAGCATTACAATCTCTAACACCACGAGGTTCCTTTTGTCGCTCCTTTTATAGGGACGCATCCAAAAACATTCGCACACACTACTTCCTCCTCCTACAAGAGTCCCACACAAACATCCCCCAACAAGGCACATTTTAGAGGTGGGTACAGAGGAAATAATAACAAGGGTAGAGGCCAAGATTACAACAACCAAACCTCCCCTACTACCAAACAATGACTTCCCTACACTCCCTCCAGAACATTCCACTCCGGTCGGAGGGAGACTCTCACAGTTCCTACCTGTCTGGAACTCCATCACTACAGACAGGTGGGTAAGACAAATTATCCATTATGGTTACTGCCTGGAACTTGCAGCAACTCCACCCAACCATACCGCCCAAACAATTTCCAATGTCCATGGAACATCTGACTCCTCAAACAGGAAGTCCTCTCACTTCTGCAAAAGCACGCTATAGAACCAGTTCCCTCCAGCATCAAGGCACAGGGGTTTACTCCCTTTACTTTCTCATCCCCAAAAAAGACGGTACGCTCAGACCAATACTGGACCTCAGATCTCTGAATATCTACATACAATCAGACCACTTTCACATGGTCGCCCTTCAACAGGTCCTCTCACTGCTCCACAAGGCGATTTCCTTGCCACTCTAGATCTCAAGGACGCCTACTTCCATATTCCTATACACCCTGCTCACAGGAAATATCAAAGGTTTGTAGTGGACGATAAGCACGATCAATTCCAGGTCCTCCCATTCGGAGTGACCACAGTACCCAGAGTCTTCACAAAGTGTCTGGCAGTAGTAGCCGCCCACTTGCGAAGACTACAAATTCATGTATTTCCTTACCTGGACGACTGGCTGATAAAAGCAAAGTCATGCAGCCAGTGTGTTCACCACACTCCCCAAACAATTCACCTGCTCCACAACTTGAGGTTCACAATAAACCTCACCAAATCACATCTTCAGCCCTCCCACATACATCAGTATCTAGGGGCCACAATAGACCCTTCCAAAGCCCTTGCATGCCCCAATCCAGTCCGAATAGCCTGTATGCAAACCCTCATAACAAAACTTCAGCCCCAACACTCACTACCACCTCAAGTGTTTATGCAGCTCATAGGAATGATGGCCTTTTGCATTTCCATAGTACCTAATGCAAGACTTCAGATGCGCCCTTTACAGGAATGTTTAGCATGTCAGTGGAACCAGGCTCAAGGTCAACTTTCAGATCTGGTGTTGGTGGACAGCCGCACTCATCGCTCTCTGCAGTGATGGAACACACAAAACCTTTCCAAAGGGCGGCCGTTCCTAGACCCAGTTCGTCTAGATCGTGCTAACAGCAGACGCATCGCTCACAGGCTGGGGAGCCTGTCTCCTAAACCATACAATTCAGGGCAGGGTACTCCTCAACAAAAAATGCGCCACATCAATCACCTGGAGTTGCTGGCAATCTTTCTGGCATTAAAATCATTCCAAACACATCTGATCAACAAAACTGTCCTTGTCTGAACAGACCATATGAGAGCAATGTATTGCATACAAAAACAAGGAGGAACACATTCTTTGCAGCTTTCTCAACTAGCGCAAAGCATATGGAGCTGGGCCATTCCGCAAAAGATATACCTTCTAGCAGAACATCTTCTAGTGGTACACAATCAGATTGCGGATCTGCTCAGTCGTCAGACACAGCTCATCCACGAATGGGAACGTCATCCACAAGTTCTTCCATTTTTTTCAGATGTGGGGCCACCCAGACCTAGATCTGTTCGCCACACATGCAAAATGCCCAACCTTCGCCGCCAGGTGTCCACACCCATTGTCCAAGGGCAATGTGATATGGATGAACCGGTCAGGCAGATTTGCGTACGCTTTTCCGCCACTCCCGCTCATTCAATTAGTAGTGCGCAAGCTCAAACGGTCTCTCGATGATCCAGGTTGCTCCAACATGGGCCCGGCAACCATGGTTCACAACACTCCTGGTACTCTCAGTTCCACACTAAAAACTACAACTCTCCCCATAACTTCTTACTTAACCATGGAGAGATAAGACATCCAGATCCAGCTCAACTAAACCTGGCAATCTGGCTCATGAAGTCCTAGAGTTCGGTTACCTCAACCTCCCACCTGACTGTATGAACATTATTAAAGAAGCCAGACGCCCTACTACTAGAGCTTGCTATGCAGCCAAATGGAAAATATGTCATTTACTGCAATAACAAAATTGACCCACTAGATGCTTCAATTCAAAACATTATTTGCTATTTACTGCATCTACAAAGATGCAATCTGGCTTACGCATCCATAAGACTACATCTTGCTGCCCTTGCCGCTTACCTACAAAACAGATATTTGTCATTGTTTAGGGTACCTGCCATCAAAGCATTTATGGAAGGCCTTAAAAGGAAACTTCCTCCCACAATCCCACCCTCTCCAGTGTGGAATTTAAATATTGTCCTTACTAGGCTCATGGGTCCTCCGTTTGAACCTCTACACAAATGCGAACTGCGGTTCCTTTCATGGAAGGTAGCTTTCCTTGTCGTAATCACCTCTCGCAGAAGAGTAAGTGAGATCCAGACTTTAACTATACAAGAACCATTCTTACAAATACATCATAACAAAGTGGTTCTTAGAACAAATCTGAAATTCCTTCCTGAAGTAATCTCTGCTTTCCATCTTAATCAATCTGTAGAATTAGCCATTTTTTTCCCAAAACCAGATTCCGTAGCAGAAAGACCTCTTCACACACTTGATGTCAAAAGAGCTATACTTTATTACATTGAAGGAACTAAACCTTTTAGAAGTCAAACCAACTGTTTGTAGCTTTCTCTCCACCTCATAAAGGAAACCTCATTTCCAAAGCTGGAATTGCCAGGTGGATAGGCAAATGTATTCAAATATGCTACCAGCAGGCAAAACGCACAATAACAATTCCCCCTAGAGCGCACTCGACATGCAAACTAGGGGCCTCCATGGCATTCTTAGGGAATATTCCCCTTAGATGACATTTGTAAGGCAGCAACATGGTCTACGCGACACACCTTCACCAAACACTATTGTGTAGATGTGCAGGCAAAACAACAGCCCTCAGTAGGCCAGGCTGTTCTTAAAACACTTTCTCAGACCACTGCAACATATACAGATGACCACCGCTAGGGGAGAGCACTGCTGTACAGTCTATGCCCAGTGTACATTCTGCAGCTCATATGCCTCGAACAGAAAATGCTACTTACCAGTATGCATCTGTTCTTGGCATGTAGAGCTGCAGAATCTCATACGTCCACCCGCCTCCCTGGTGCCTCTATCTGTTCCAGCGTTATCTTACCTAGATACTTTACACATGGACATCTTTTCGGTTTCTTACAAACTCCATCATTTCCCTTCTTGGCGAAAAACAATGTAAGGGTGGAGTCGATGCCCATGCGCACTATTGTCCAAGGGAGGAGTCACCCATCTTGTGACTACAAAGACTTCTTCCAAGACAACATATTGCAAACATCCGAGCCCAACAACAGATGACGATCTATGCACAGGTATGTGATTTTGCAGCTCTACATGCCAAGAACAGATGCATACTGGTAAGTAGTATTTTCCTTAGCCTGCATAAAGTCTTTGGGCCTCAGTGCCCCTCTGGTGTGCTTTCTAGCCCCAAGGAGGTGGGAGGTGCCCCTACTGTGCACCCTCCGTGCCAGTTAGGCCCTCTGAATCAATTATCGGATTCCAGATGCCGCTGCTGCTCAGCCATTCGGGGTCTTCACCTTCGGAGTCGGGTCAGCCCATGACGTTAGCAGTGCCAATTGATGCCGCCCAAGCGATCTTCCCGACGTTGACCCATCGCCGTGCCGCAAGCTGTTTGATGCGATGCTGATGGAGCTATCCGCTTTAGGCAACTCTCCATCTTCCCTTATGCAGCTGGTTTCTGCTCTTCCTCCGGGAATGCACAGTTTTGCAGGAGAAGGGGAGAATTTAGGGTGTCCATACCGTTTGGACAGTACGGTCCATCCTGCCTTGGAGGGAAGCTGGCTGGCTGACTGACTTGGGTGAGGCTAGTGGTCTTCAGTCCTCCCAGTTTGATTTGCTTTCTCCACCTGGTATGGCAGCAGAGGCGCGTTCCTCTTCTGCTGAGGTATTGAGGGCAGTGGTAGTCCGAGGCTGTCGGCTCCCCTCAGTGGAATTGTCCACAGACCCTTTGGTGGGTTTTCTTCACCAGGGTTGGACAGGAGTGGAGCTCTTAGTTCCTTATGAGTCTCTACATGACTTATTAGAGACTTGAGCAAGGCCGGTAACTGGAATGCCTGTAGACCCAGCTGTATCCCATAGGCTTCGGTCTGCCCCTCGGGTCCCTAATTGTCTCTTCAAACATCCCTCCACAAAAGGTCTGCAAGTAGCTACCCCTCTGTGGACACAAATGTCCTCCCTCTGGTTCCACCGAGTCCTGGTGGCTGGAAAGTAATGGGCGGAATATTTTCTCTTCCTTTAGTGCAGCATTGCGGTCTTTGAACACTGGGTGTGTTCTCGGCAGGTTTGCCCGTGCTTTATGGGACTCCGTGGAGAGTTTGTCGCCTTCTCTTCCAGAGGAAGCCAAACGTGAACGGCTACAGTTGACGCAGGATGGTTACGGGACGGCAACATTCACCATCGAATGAGGTATGGACCCCACTGATTCCTTGGGTAGAGCTATGGATCAGTCCGCTGTGCAGACATGCATGGCTGTCAGTCGGGGGTGTCAGAGCCGTACAGAATACCCTGACAGGTATGCCGTTTGGTGGTGTACATTTATTTGGTGTACATGCCGATTCTGCTTCGAGGCGTTTTAGAGCTGCACGGTGTGAAAGACACGTAGACATGTCTTTGCAGGATCTGGTTGAATCTTTCTTTCGGACTTGTGTGGACTGAAGTGTTTATAAAGGACTTGGCTGCAGTGAGTTCATCTAGTAGCAACCAGTGTGCTAAGTAAGTACATTTATTGTACAGTTAATTAAAACCATTGCAAGCAATCGTCAATTTACATAGTTTCACGGTAAAAAGAAAACATAGCAATAACATTACTGTTGTGGCAGTTCTTCAATTAAAAAAAACATTATTAAAAGTACGGAATAGGAACTATTAAAATGTGGTTGGTGGTTTATGAACATAAAATTAACCTGAAAGCTAGCCCAAACGTTCTATCGGTGCTCCCTTCACCTTAAAGAATGTAATCCAGAGAACCAGAGCAGGATTAAAATTCGTACTTGGCAATTGCTATAAAATGCGTGGTCTGCTTAATGGACAAATATTTCTAAAAGCTAAAGTTCGTGGCAAGTTAGGCGTGGCCTGTGTTAAGAGGAAAAAAAGCGCTCCATGCAAAGACTACATCAAGTGTGGTGTTGTTGCTTTCTGCTGGACTTTACAGCTGTTCAGCTAAACTTGTGGTTCTTTACACGTTTTTACCTGACCTTTACTCCGGTCAGGTACGACTATAGTGTGCATTATTCTGCAGAATTCTTTTCAGTGAACTCACTATTTCCTACCAGGCGCAGAAGCCGTGCCTTCCCCTTCAGCGGTCTGGCAGTTTTCAGCGGTTTGTTTGTGTTCGTTTTTTAGACTGGTGCCAAACATACATGTCTTGCAGTTTGCTTTACTCTGCAGAGGCGCTCAAGAGTTGATACCACCTTGGTACGTTCCATACTGAATGTGGAGTATCGTTTCTGTACTATTCTCATCTTGTGCACTATTAGACCCTCATTTGGGAGTGCAGAGTTCCACCCTCTGTCGCGCGTGATTTCTCTGATGTACGATATCATACATTTGTGAAGTTTGGTACCCCTTGTTGGGTACTTGTAAATTTGTACTTCCTTGGGGTATATGATCTGCCTTTTGAGGAGGTTTACCTACTATGACCCTCTTATTAGTTTTGTTAATATGATGAAGTGTCTCATACTTTTATATGGTATTTATGTGACCTTCTAC
Source organism: Triturus cristatus (assembly GCF_964204655.1). Taxonomy (NCBI): domain Eukaryota; kingdom Metazoa; phylum Chordata; class Amphibia; order Caudata; family Salamandridae; genus Triturus; species Triturus cristatus. Next base: position 29,546,612 of record NC_140585.1, on the reverse strand, counting down.
TTAATTTAAGGGCGTACGCCAATAGACTGCCCTGATGGGATAGAGCGGCACAGAGGGTATCTATCCCAAGATTCCTTCGGGTATTTTCATAGACCGTAGCTGGTATCCTATATTTGTTTGAGTGGCTTCAGCTTTTCCCCTGGTATTTGCCTTTCGTTTAGTGGATACATGTTACTTCTGTTTGATTGGAAAAGTTCTCTACTTTTGCTCTCAGTTTATATGATCTTTGTTGGCCACAGGATTATCATCCTGCAAGCCTTACAAACACTGTTTTACTCTTTAGGTTCTGTCTTAATGCCATTGTTTAACTGTCTCTTCCACCCCTTCCTGTATTCATAATGATCTCTAGGGAGATGTAGTCTCTCCGTCCATTTTCTTCCTTCTGTTATGAAGGGTACTTTATATTCTTGACTCTTTTGAGGTTGTTATAGCACTTTGCGTTATTGCTAAAGATTTATTCTTTCTTAAGCTAATTACCCTCTCCTGATGTAACTTTTCTTCTCTCTAAGTATTTCTAAACGTGACCATGAGGTGACTAGGTGTTTGCCTCATAGCTTCTACTTTTTAGGTCTCGGCTGCGAAAGGCTGCGCTTGCGCAGTCTCGCTCCGAGATTTAATGAGTTGGAGTGACTTTGAGAAGAGGGGCTTGCACCCGCCCCTCTTCTCTCCTGTTCTCCATTGGCTGGCCTCTTAAATGCTGGCCAGCCACTGGAGAAGAGGTCCAGTCACTCCGTTGAAGCCCCGTCCTTTTCGGATCGGGGGGCGTGTTTTTTGCGAGAAGTCTCAGGGAGGAGACAACAGCAAAACACGCCCCCAAATCCGAAAACGAGGCTCCCTTTCTCCGAGGCATTTTTGCTGTGCCTCGGAGAAAGGCGGTGGTGTCTTCCGGTGCCCTCGTCGTGTTTTAAAGTCTTCCACAGAGTATCCTTTTCTTTTTTCCAACTCTTCATTCTGATTGGACTGTGTCACTAAATTCGTTTTCTATAATGTTGTTGATTTCGCAAACAGCTTGCTAGCTGCCTCTCTCCTTTTAACCACCTTTGCTGTTGCCATGATCGAGTTCTGGTTCTGTTTGTACACGGACTCGCAGCTCCTGCTGCACATGCTTCAATTCCTGCTGTGACTAAAATGGTGTTAATCCTTAGTCACGTCAAACTCGGTAACGCCCCCTGATTCAGTAAAAACTTGTGTTTACTAGCAACGGACTTCAAAATACAGTTGTATTCTGGGAGAAGAAATGAGCCACCTCCGAACGGAAATCGTACTAAGCGCTCGCCCCTATTAACTGAATCTCCGTCAAATAATTAGTGTATTTGCAACTTCAAAATGGCCCCTTTATTTGCACATTTTATTAGTCCTCTGTCGGCGTCGACGCCACTCGTGCCACCATTTTCTTGTGTTTCAGTCAGAGGCATCAGGTACACGAACAGCTTGAGCTGGAGTACGCGGGCTGAATTATGTTGTCAGCCGCTCAGCTACTCAACGAGTTGATGGGCAGGGACCGTAACCTGGCTCCTGACGAGGAGTTGTAACGTTCGCTGGGATCACGAGACTGTGAGTGCTGCCACTGTTAGCTATGCCAGACCTCCTTCCCTGGACCCCAGGCTTTGCAGGGCCAATAGAGGGTTACATGGAAACCTACTGGGAGAAGTAGATGCATATATAGAAAACCCAGCCTACAGTGAGCTATTTTGTTCATTGCCATGTGCTAGTCAACTACTTTGCTTTCTTTTGATATTCGCTGGCGTTGAATGCCGGTTCAAATGCACGCTTATTTCTTTAATCACTGGCTGTCTCTCGTTCCAGTGTGCACGCATGCATTCAGAAGGTTTCCCTCCTAGAACACTGGCTGCATTGTCTGGACTACCAGCGCAGATCCCGATATTGCACACACCCTGAGCGCCTTTAAACATACGATCCTTCACTTCCACAATTACCCGTTAGGCTTCCTTAATCACAGACGTCAGTTTCATTTTTGATTACGACTTGAGATTCTTTCAACTTATTTTACACATCTCTACATAAATTACACCCTCAAACTGGGGGGGAGGGGGTCCGGTTTCATCTAACTAACATTTACTGAGTTGTATTCACTGTTCTAGCTTAGAAAAATGTCAGGTGTCTGTTTTGAGTTGTACAGTGTTTTGTTTTCGGACTTTGTTTTGAATTGTTTTGTTATGTTAGGGTGCCATCGTGACGTGTGACATTGGGTTACCGACTCATATTTGAAGCTTTTCGTGCTTAAGTTTTAGTGTTTTACGAAGTGAGGCAGGGATTCCAGGCCTGATGGTCAATATTGGTGCATCATACTTCATAGTTTTTCTAACGCTTCTTTTTTGTGCTTATTTAATAAAACACTGCACATCTATAGAAATACTTTGAAATCATTGACATCATTATACAAAATCAACGTAGGTGCCTTAGCCATGTATGTAATGCTTTCCTAGAAACATTGATCGAGTATCGCCTATTCTCATTTTAATCTCTCATACACAAGCACTATGTTGAATATCTTGGACATGTTTTATTAAATGTGCAGAAGCGCGATAAACACCGGGATTGCACTAAAGTATGTTTCGCAACTTGAAGTCTTTCTTCATATCTTATCGCTTCACCAGTTGTTTCTGACCTGCAGAGGATATAACACCTAGTGGGGACTCGGTTATTTCACATACACTATACAGTTCTTGCCTGTGTTAATGGGCAGGGGAGTTAGCGAGTGTGTTAAATCGAGGGAGGGCGGGTGGCGAAGAGCAGCCAGGCTACAAACGCCAGCAGCAGAGGTGTGGAAACCCTGTGTATGTCAGACATCCATACAGGAGGGCGGCGGAAGGGGTCCGCCGTCACAGCGATTACCGAGGCGGAAGTACAAATGCAGCCAAAACACTGGCCGCGCCATTTTTGATGCGTGCGCACTTTATACTTCTGCACTGCGAGGTCTCAACGGCTTACAAAATTTCTGAAACTCAGTAAAACATGTATTTTGTTGCTCGTATACAAAGTATCATTACATCCTTTTGGGCTATTTTACCCTGGGACAACACGGTGTTGAAAAGTTTGTCTGCATGGTGACGTCCATACAATGGATTGTGCTAGCCTGTTTTACTTATTGCACAAAGATTTTGCCAACGACAACAATGTAGCACAACAATCATTTTACTCTTTTTTTTCTGGGCAAAAGATTCTAACTACACATAGTCGAATCCAAAACATCGACCACCACTATAAATTAAGGCTCTGGCTATAAGTGGGCCACGTCTGTCCAGGTCGCAGACCTGCTAGTAATTAACAAGCACTTACAATGCAACGGTCTCAGCATTGTTAAAGTTAGAGCTATTGGCATTGATCATGACATTATTTTTGTTTGTTTTTGTTTTTAAAACATGTAAAGAAACGGCATTGTTATTTACAATGTCAATAGCTTAATCAGTGTGTGTGTAGGTGGCTCTGTGTGTGGGTGCAAATGCAATAGGTCTCGCATTTGAGAGTGCTTAACCTATTGACATTGTAAATAACAAGGCCGTTTCTTTAAATGTTTTAAAAACAAAAACATAAACAAAAATAATGTCATGAGCAATGCCAATCGCTCTAACTTTACCAATGCCGAGACCATTGCATTGTAAATGCTTGTTGTAGATGGCTTTTATTCTCTAGTCATATTGTAAGATCGTGCTAACCTTGGGATTCACTAGGCTTCCAGGCTTCTTTTTCATTCTTTATATCTTCAATTTTATACTCTATTGCTTGCTAATGCGCTCTCATGCAATTTGCATTACGCTAACATTTTAGATGGCTGTTGCTTCCCTACGTGGTGCAGTGGTCACTGTGGTTTTCATACTATTACGTCAGAATTGACAGACTGGTCATTCGTGTTTAATTTATTTCTGCGTGTTCTGTTTTTCTTTTGTCTATACATAGGAAGTTATTTATTTTACTCCTATGTCTGTATTTCTTGGAGCGATGCTAGCTGTTTTGTATTCTCCCTGTTCCTATTTCCTTGGGATGTGAATGGTTCTGTACCACTAGTTGCTATTGGCGGGTCTGGTCGCTTAGTGGGTTATGCATCCACTATAGGGTGTTTAACCTTAGTCACAGCTCCATATCTTGGTGAGTCCGCTCAAACTTTCATCCTTCTGAGGCTGAGAATCATTTTTTTTTTTTTAATCATTTGCCTTACCCTCAATATAGGAGATTCCAACCACCTTGCACAACGCAAGGGCGTGAGTTGTTATATTGGTGGCAGAGATGTCCCAAAACCAGAGGGGCTTTCGCTGACTCCATCTAGGTATATTCCAACCGGCAGGACCATTATCGTAACTAGGCTAAACCCGGTCCAAGGAGTGTTCGTGGCATAATCATAGGACCCGGGAAAAAAAAAAAAAAAAAAACCCGGAATACTATCTCCATTTGATCAACAGATCCCAGAAAGCCAAGTTACTTCTGCTGCATGATCTATTGAGGTCAGCTTTAGATGTTTCATATAGAAACGAAAGCCACCCAGAGTGGGATGGGGCTGTTTTCTCTACCCAATGTATACAAATTTGCCTTCTGGCCAATAAAATTGCATAGAAGAGGAAGGACCTTGCTTTGCCAATGATGCTATCTTCCAACCCAAAGATGACAAGTGGTAGAGTTATTGACAAGGATGCATTTAAAATAGAGTTTAAGGTATTCTTCACTTCCTCCCAGAATCTTGCAATGCGAGGGCAATCCAAGAACATGTGAACGTCACATGCTCCAATAAAATTACATTAGTTGCACTTTTTGTCTGGGAGAAATTTAGACCGTTTCAACGGTGTTATGTATGCGCGATGAACTGAAAAGAGATGATTTCTTCTTAGCCATGATGGTTTCATGATTTTATGAAGAAGACCGAAGGAGTTTAGCCACATCTCTTCGCATTGAAGGCCAGTCACCTCCCCCCCCATAGCTCATCTGGAAGGAGTAACTCCCCATCAATTTCCTCCAACAACTGCCAATACCATATGGCTACTTCTTTCCCTCCCATTGGCCGTTCCACTAGCCGTTGCTCCAGTATGCTAGCCTTCCCAAGGTGGGCGTCTATACGGCGTTGGGATCTCGCCCAGCTGTCCAGTTGAATATACTTAAATCTAGAAAGCCCAGGGCCAACGTAGTCTTATAGTTCATCCCAGGCTTTTAGTGATCCTTCCTTAAATAGCTGACCCCATCTTGTGATCCCAGCATGTTCTATTATGGAAGACAGATTATCTCTCAAACATGGTGGTAGACCAGGCGAGTCCCAGATTGGGGAGAAATTAGAATAGTAGGACAACCCCGATCTTTTTCTAATGATAAGCCAGGCTTTAGTCCATGACTGCAAGGTTTTAGGTTTAATTTTTTTAAAGAATTTCTGACTCCCAAATTTGAACATGAATCCGTCTACTGCTAGATTCGCCCCCGTTAGCATAGAACTGTACATTGACTCAGTAGGAAGAATAGATGGCATTTTTAGAAGCATCCTAGAGTGTGACATCTGGAAGGCCCATGCATAGTACAATAGATCCGGCAGAGCAAGCCCACCCTTCTCTCTTCTTCTCCTCAACTTTTTCCATGCTATTCTGATGGGTTTATAGTTCCATATGAAGGAGTTAATTTCTCGCTGACATTTTTCAATTGTTTTAAGGTCAAATGCCATGGGGATCGCATTAAAAATGAACGTGAACTTTGGGAGAATACACATTTTGACCAGGTTTACCCTGCCCATTATGGAGAGTGGCAAGTGGGTCCAGGATTTTAAAAGTCTTTTGCTCTCACTGTATATTCTTTTCAAGTTGGTTTGTCCAATGCTGCCCACTTCTTGGGTGACTCTTATCCCAAGATATCGCATGGAGGTTGAGATGTTTACCCCAAGCTGTATATCTGGTAGATTCCATACCATTATTTCACTTTTACTAGAGTTAATATAACCCGAAATATGACCAAACTCTTCTGCCCGCTTAATAATGACTGGAAATGCCTTTAATGGGTCAGATGTAAAGACCAGGATATCATCTGCATGGAGTGCTACCCGCCTTTCCCATTCGCCAAAGCTAAAAGATGGAATATTAGCCTCCTCCCGCAACAACTGGCCAAACGGTTCTATATATAGGTTGAAAAGGAGGGGGGAAAGCGGGCAGCCCTGCCTTGTACCTCTGGTTATATCCAAGGCATCCGTCAAAACCCCATTGACCAACAACCTGGCCGAAGGGGCACCGTAAAGCTGGTTTATAGTTCTGCGAAAACCCTCCCCACAATTAAATTTTTTAAGTACGTCATTCAGATAGAGCCAATTGACTCTATCAAAAGCCTTAGTTGCGTCTAAGGTTAGGGTAGCTAAAGGTAGGGAAAAAGCTGTGGCGATGTCTATGGCCCCTATCAGTTCATGTGTTTAGTCTGATAGTTGTCGACCTTTAATGAATCCTTTTTGATCTAAATGAACTATAGTACCAATAACACTAGCCAGTCTTACTGAAATAATTGTTGTAAAAATTTTATAATCCTTATTTAGTAATAATATTGGTCTATATGACCCGCACTCAAGGGGAGATTTCCCTGGTTTCGGGATAAATACAATTGTAGCCTCCCCCCAAGATTTAGATTTCCTTCTATTAGGATACCATTAAATAGGGCCGTCAGCACGGGGGCGATGACATTTTCCAATGATCTATAAATCTCCCCCGGCAGACCATCTGGACCTGCCGCTTTCCCTTTTTTAGATTGACGAATAGCTTTTTTCACCTCAGCCTCTGTTTTCTCCGACTCTAAGGACTTACTCTGTGTTGTTGAGAGGGTTGGAAGCGTAATAGCTTCCAGCCATCTGTCCCTTGCCTGCTGGTCATTTGGAAGATCTTCCCTATATATCGCCTCAAAAAATTCAAAGAAGGCTCTACCTATATCTAGGTTAGTGGATCTTGTCGTGGCCTCTCCCTCTATCCTGATTTCCTTAATATATTTAAGGGCTTGGTCAGATTTTATTTTCCATGCTAACACTTTCCCTGCGGCTTCTCCGAATTCAAATTGGGAAATCTTGGTCGCTTCCCACCTTTTATTTACTCTCTCCTGTAGGATATTTTCCAGTTGTGATTTTAACGCGGCCAGTTTTTCCTGTACCTCTGGTGTTCCTGAGGACGGGTCGATCTTTAACTCTAGAAGTTTCATGTCTTGCTCTAGGCTAGCTACCCTTTCTCTATACATTTTTCGCTTATAAGAGGCTCTGTTAGTAATCTGACCTCTTAAAAAGGCCTTGAATGTCTCCCAAACAGCCAAGCCTGCAGAGTCCCTATTTATATCAAAAAATACTGAGGACTCAGCTGCCAGAAATTTAACCTCTTCATCTTCGAGCAAGAGTGTCCGGTCAAAAGACCAGGATGAGTGTTTAATGATGTTTTCAGATCTCAAAGTGAATGTTAGTGCAGAGTGGTCTGACAAATGTGATGGTAAATAGTCTATCATTGTCAGAGTGTCCTTTAGGCAATAGCTAAAAAGAGCATAGTCCATTCTAGATTTGTGTTTGAAGCGACTATTCCGGAAAGACACCCCTAACTTGTTGCCAACTCTTTCTCTCCACAAATCCGCCAAGCCAAGTTGTGTCATAATTGTGATGAGGGTTTGCCTAGATTTAGCGGAGCTACAAGTTCTAGATTTTATCGATTTTATCCAGCCTGGGATTAAGGACGATGTTAAAGTCCCCCATCCAGAACGCGTTGTTAGTCTGGATAGGCGCACCAATAGTTTTTAATATAGAGTAATATGGCAAATTGTCGTACTATCATGGGAAATGTTCTTCCCATGTCTTGAGTTACTTTCTGTGGTGCCTTCTGCGGTGCTTATGCGGTGAGCATCCATGGGTTCGGTTCCAGTGAAGGGTGCGAATCGTCTTCTGTTCATCTCGTTGTTTGGCTTCTGCCAGTTGTCATAACATGGATAATTTATTCCATTGCTTTTTAACATCTTGTCACTTACCTGTGGTTCTTCCACAAGTTTTTTACATTGTAAAGCATGTTATTGCTCACCAACATTATTATAAGGTCTGGTATTTTTCTCTGGTTTTAGACTAGTTTTGTTCTAAGTTAGAGACTTTTATTGGGCTCAGGTCCCAAGTTAGTTACCTTTGGTAACGCTTTATCTGGTAAAGACTGAATCTAGCTGCAGATTCCATACGCCCCTCTCTTCCTCCCTGTTCTGTGAACTGAGCCCTCCTTGGTCTCAATGATTTTATTAATTAAAAAAAAAAAGAAATCATACTAAATAATCACTTCAGTGATTATTTGTCACACGTGTTATTTTAGCAGCCTGTACAATGGGGACTTCCTATATGTGGCGCCATGTTTTAGGCGCAGAAAATCGTGCCGGAAGAAACTCACCACAGCGAGGAGGTTATATGGACTCTGTTGACGTCACATTGCATGATGACGTCGATATGGCGGTGCGCAGCGTCTTCTGTGCGTGGGCATACTGTGGAAAGAAATTCTAGATCCAATCTTTCACCTGGAGGAAGATCCTGTCTCTGGCAGATTAAAGTGTTACCGAAGGTAAATAACTTATTCATTTGGAGAAGGAAATTGTGATTCCGATTTGCTGTGGGTTTAGGTGGAGGATGGCATGCGGATGATTATGGCGTCAACAGTTGTTACTGACCTGTCCTCTTCCTTCCGCCAGGAGTTACGGAGATCCTCTGGTGGACGAGATGCAGCAGGACCCCTACTACTGGCAGCAGGCGCCCCTGGCTCAGCATGAGCGTGCAGGGAGCATGGCGAGCCTGGACAGTCTGCGCAAGCCTGTTCCCACCAATTGGCGCCAGCCAGAGCTCTCCGAGGTCATTGCCATGCTCAACTTCCGACTGGATGCAGTAAAGTCTAATGCGGCTGCCTACCTGCAGCACCTCTGTTACCAGAACGACCCAGTCAAGACTGACGTGCGCAGGCTGAAGGGCATTCCAGTGCTGGTGGGTCTCCTGGACCATCCAAAGAAGGAGGTGCATCACGGGGCTTGCGGTGCCCTCAAGAACATCTCCTATGGCAGGGACCAAGACAACAAGGTGGCCATCAAGAACTGCGATGGAGTGCCGGCCCTGGTCCGGCTGCTGCGCAAGGCGCGGGATATGGACCTTACTGAAGTCATCACTGGTAAGGTGGGATACAAACTGAATGCTGGGGCATTCCCTGAATTTAAGGGAGACAGAGGGCTGTCGGATAGCTAAGTGTGTCTGAAATATCAGGGGGGGGGCTCATTAAGATCAATTTGAGAACTCTTACGAGTGCCCCGAGCTGACTTGGAGCTGGGGTTTGTTGTAATTCCAGCTGAGGTGAGAGATTCACAGAAGGCTGAACTCCTGGAACCCAATCCCTGCTTTAGACGAGGAGGGATACATCCCTTATTTAAAGGCTGCAATCTCCCTCCAGATTTGAGATTTCGTACTTCCTGTCTCAATGTTTCTCCACTTTTTCTGCTCCCAGGAACGCTCTGGAACCTCTCCTCGCATGACTCCATCAAGATGGAGATAGTGGATCATGCGCTGCACGCCCTGGTGGACGAGGTGCTGATCCCACACTCTGGGTGGCAGAGGGAGCCCCGCGAGGACTGTAAACCCCGGCACGTGGAGTGGGAGTCTGTGCTCACGAACACTGCAGGCTGCCTCCGGTATGGCCTACACGCCTTCATTGCTTTGCACCTGCACCACACACTCACACAACGCTCTGATGCCAGCTGGATGGGATTATATGTGGCTTGTTGTGAAAAGAAGCCTGTGGGGCCACTCTGTGGTAGGTGATGGGAAATGTATGGGGTGTTGGCCAGTGTGAGCAAAGGGTTCTCGAGGCACGTATCCCTCCAGCAGGAATGTAGCGCCTCGCAGCGGTCTGTACGGTGCAGACCCACGTGTTGCTAACCTTGTACCGTTGCTCACTGGGGCTTTGATGAAGGGGAAGGGCGTTGCAAGAGTCTGCCACAGCCCGCTGGGGCTTCACTGGACATCCACTGCAGGTCAAGACTTTGCATCACCTGTCCTTGTTCCAAGTATTGTTAATGAGCAAACCCACCGCCTATTTACCTTTCATTTGAGGATGTGTCCATATCCTGGTCCCGCCTTTTGCCTAGAGTGGTAGATCTGCAGCCTGTCGGGGGGGGGGGGGGGGGGGGGGGAGGGGAGGGATCGCGCTGTGGGGTAGTGGTGAGCGGAGGGTTGTGGAAATGCATGTCTAGTCTCCTTTGATTGCAGTCGCCTAATGTGGACACAGTGAAGACATTTGGATAAATACAGCAATAGCCGTGATCGCAAAGTAAAACAAGAGGTTCTTGGTTACACTGCGGTGGACTGTTGGGTGAAGTCCTTGGGGGGCCTCGGTCAGTGCAGACTTCTTGTGTTCCCCCAGGTCTATGCTGTGCAGTAGGACGTACTGCGTAGTGGTGTTAGAGCCGCTTTACTGTTCAGTCAGACTGTCGCCTGCAACAGAGTGTGACAGGGTCGGCTCCGACGGCTAGTGGCTGACTGCAGGACTGTGGCAGGTGGAGTTACGAACCCTGCAAGAGTAGACTAACTGATGTAGTGCAAGGCTTTGGGCCCCCCTTTCAATGTCCACCCCTCCGCTTACCAACACTGAAGCTTCTCTGATTGCTTCCTCATTGCCTCCCCTTCATTCTCGGGGCATCACTGCGCCCCTCAAGATGGCGGGTAGGAAGAGCCACATTCCTCGTTGTAGGCCTCTGCTGTGACGCACCGCTTTACCCTTCATCTGCTGCGCCCCTCACTCACTGGGAGGGGGGGTTTGGGGATCACACTGGGCACTCACCCAGGGCAGGGATGACTACCAAGATTCTCACACTTGTCTGTTGTATTAATGAATACAAGGGTTCACACCACTGTCCTTGCACAATGCGCACCATGCATGTAGGAGCACACACTCGCACACATACCATGTGTTAAACCGTGCACCACACAACTCAGCCGCCACTTTACGCACAGACACCGCACCGAATGTCCCACTCTCACATGTGGCTAGTGGCCTGCCTCCCTCTGAGATGCCTTCATTCCTCCCCTGCAGGAACATCAGCTCGGAGCGCAGTGAGGCTCGGCGGAAGCTGCGGGAGTGCGACGGGCTGGTCGATGCCTTGGTCTACATTGTGCAGTCGGAGATTGGACAGAAGGACAGTGACAGCAAGGTGAGGCCCACTGTCCAACGGGTGTAAGTCACGGTTCTGTCATGCATGGCTCTGCTCCTCCAGCACAGGCTGCTCTTCTACCTGCTGCTAGCATTGAACACACACCACCGTTCTCCTTTCCACATCATGCCTTGTCCTAAGCTCGTCTCTGCTTTCATACCTCATTCACTCTACAGCACGGCATCACCTGCCTGCCAGTGCTCCATTCCTCCCCCACCCCCCAGGCTATCCTGCAGCACAGGCTGCTCTTCCACCTGCTGCTAGCATTGAACACACACCACCGTCCTCCTTTACACATCATGCCTTGTCCTAAGCTCGTCTCTGCTTTCAATCCTCATTCACTCTATAGCACGGCATCACCTGCCTGCCAGTGCTTCATTCCTCCCCCACCCCCCAGGCTATCCTGCAGCACAGGCTGCTCTTCCACCTGCTGCTAGCATTGAACACACACCACTGTTCTCCTTTCCACATCATGCCTTGTCCTAAGCTCGTCTCTGCTTTCATACCTCATTCACTCTACAGCACGGCATCACCTGCCTGCCAGTGCTTCATTCCTCCCCCACCCCCCAGGCTATCCTGCAGCACAGGCTGCTCTTCCACCTGCTGCTAGCATTGAACACACCACTGTTCTCCTTTCCACATCATGCCTTGTCCTAAGCTCGTCTCTACTTTCATACCTCATTCACTCTACAGCACGGCATCACCTGCCTGCCAGTGCTTCATTCCTCCCCCACCCCCCAGGCTATCCTGCAGCACAGGCTGCTCTTCTACCTGCTGCTAGCATTGAACACACACCACTGTTCTCCTTTCCACATCATGCCTTGTCCTAAGCTCGTCTCTGCTTTCATACCTCATTCACTCTATAGCACGGCATCACCTGCCCTGCCTGCCAGTGCTTCATTCCTCCCCCACCCCCCAGGCTATTCTGCAGCACAGGCTGCTCTTCCACCTGCTGCTAGCATTGAACACACACCACTGTTCTCCTTTCCACATCATGCCTTGTCCTAAGCTCGTCTCTGCTTTCGTACCTCATTCACTCTATAGCACGGCATCACCTGCCTGCCAGTGCTTCATTCCTCCCCCACCCCCCAGGCTATTCTGCAGCACAGGCTGCTCTTCCACCTGCTGCTAGCATTGAACACACCACTGTTCTCCTTTCCACATCATGCCTTGTCCTAAGCTCGTCTCTGCTTTCATACCTCATTCACTCTACAGCACGGCATCACCTGCCTGCCAGTGCTTCATTCCTCCCCCACCCCCCAGGCTATCCTGCAGCACAGGCTGCTCTTCTACCTGCTGCTAGCATTGAACACACCACTGTTCTCCTTTCCACATCATGCCTTGTCCTAAGCTCTTCTCTGCTTTCATACCTCATTCACTCTATAGCACGGCATCACCTGCCTGCCAGTGCTTCATTCCTCCCCCACCCCCCAGGCTATTCTGCAGCACAGGCTGCTCTTCCACCTGCTGCTAGCATTGAACACACACCACTGTCCTCCTTTCCACATCATGCCTTGTCCTAAGCTCTTCTCTGCTTTCATACCTCATTCACTCTATAGCACGGCATCACCTGCCTGCCAGTGCTTCATTCCTCCCCCACCCCCCAGGCTATCCTGCAGCACAGGCTGCTCTTCCACCTGCTGCTAGCATTGAACACACACCACCGTTCTCCTTTCCACATCATGCCTTGTCCTAAGCTCTTCTCTGCTTTCGTACCTCATTCACTCTACAGCACGGCATCACCTGCCTGCCAGTGCTTCATTCCTCCCCCACCCCCCAGGCTATTCTGCAGCACAGGCTGCTCTTCTACCTGCTGCTAGCATTGAACACACACCACTGTCCTCCTTTCCACATCATGCCTTGTCCTAAGCTCTTCTCTGCTTTCATACCTCATTCACTCTATAGCACGGCATCACCTGCCTGCCAGTGCTCCATTCCTCCCCCACCCCCCAGGCTATTCTGCAGCACAGGCTGCTCTTCCACCTGCTGCTAGCATTGAACACACCACTGTTCTCCTTTCCACATCATGCCTTGTCCTAAGCTCGTCTCTGCTTTCATACCTCATTCACTCTATAGCACGGCATCACCTGCCTGCCAGTGCTTCATTGCTCCCCCACCCCCCAGGCTATCCTGCAGCACAGGCTGCTCTTCCACCTGCTGCTAGCATTGAACACACACCACTGTTCTCCTTTCCACATCATGCCTTGTCCTAAGCTCGTCTCTGCTTTCATACCTCATTCACTCTACAGCACGGCATCACCTGCCTGCCAGTGCTTCATTGCTCCCCCACCTCCCAGGCTATTCTGCAGCACAGGCTGCTCTTCCATCTGCTGCTAGCATTAAACACACCACTGTTCTCCTTTCCACATCATGCCTTGTCCTAAGCTCGTCTCTGCTTTCATACCTCATTCACTCTATAGCACGGCATCACCTGCCTGCCAGTGCTTCATTCCTCCCCCACCCCCCAGGCTATCCTGCAGCACAGGCTGCTCTTCCATCTGCTGCTAGCATTGAACACACACCACTGTTCTCCTTTCCACATCATGCCTTGTCCTAAGCTCGTCTCTGCTTTCATACCTCATTCACTCTATAGCACGGCATCACCTGCCTGCCAGTGCTTCATTCCTCCCCCACCTCCCAGGCTATTCTGCAGCACAGGCTGCTCTTGTACCTACTGCTAGCATTGAACACACACCACCGTTCTCCTTTCCACATCATGCCTTGTCCTAAGCTCGTCTCTGCTTTCATACCTCATTCACTCTATAGCACGGCATCACCTGCCTGCCAGTGCTTCATTGCTCCCCCACCCCCCAGGCTATCCTCCAGCACAGGCTGCTCTTCCACCTGCTGCTAGCATTGAACACACACCACTGTTCTCCTTTCCACATCATGCCTTGTCCTAAGCTCGTCTCTGCTTTCATACCTCATTCACTCTATAGCACGGCATCACCTGCCTGCCAGTGCTTCATTCCTCCCCCACCCCCCAGGCTATTCTGCAGCACAGGCTGCTCTTCCATCTGCTGCTAGCTAGCATTGAACACACCACTGTCCTCCTTTCCACATCATGCCTTGTCCTAAGCTCGTCTCTGCTTTCATACCTCATTCACTCTATAGCACGGCATCGCCTGCCCTGCCTGCCAGTGCTTCATTGCTCCCCCACCCCCCAGGCTATCCTGCAGCACAGGCTGCTCTTCCACCTGCTGCTAGCATTGAACACACACCACTGTTCTCCTTTCCACATCATGCCTTGTCCTAAGCTCTTCTCTGCTTTCATACCTCATTCACTCTACAGCACGGCATCACCTGCCTGCCAGTGCTTCATTCCTCCCCCACCCCCCAGGCTATCCTGCAGCACAGGCTGCTCTTCCATCTGCTGCTAGCATTGAACACACACCACCGTTCTCCTTTCCACATCATGCCTTGTCCTAAGCTCGTCTCTGCTTTCATACCTCATTCACTCTATAGCACGGCATCACCTGCCCTGCCTGCCAGTGCTTCATTCCTCCCCCACCCCCCAGGCTATTCTGCAGCACAGGCTGCTCTGTACCTACTGCTAGCATTGAACACACACCACCGTTCTCCTTTCCACATCATGCCTTGTCCTAAGCTCGTCTCTGCTTTCGTACCTCATTCACTCTATAGCACGGCATCACCTGCCTGCCAGTGCTCCATTCCTCCCCCACCCCCCAGGCTATTCTGCAGCACAGGCTGCTCTGTACCTACTGCTAGCATTGAACACACACCACCGTTCTCCTTTCCACATCATGCCTTGTCCTAAGCTCTTCTCTGCTTTCGTACCTCATTCACTCTATAGCACGGCATCACCTGCCTGCCAGTGCTCCATTCCTCCCCCACCCCCCAGGCTATTCTGCAGCACAGGCTGCTCTGTACCTACTGCTAGCATTGAACACACACCACCGTTCTCCTTTCCACATCATGCCTTGTCCTAAGCTCTTCTCTGCTTTCATACCTCATTCACTCTCTAGCACGGCATCACCTGCCTGCCAGTGCTTCATTCCTCCCCCACCCCCCAGGCTATCCTGCAGCACAGGCTGCTCTTCCACCTGCTGCTAGCATTGAACACACCACTGTTCTCCTTTCCACATCATGCCTTGTCCTAAGCTCTTCTCTGCTTTCATACCTCATTCACTCTATAGCACGGCATCACCTGCCTGCCAGTGCTTCATTCCTCCCCCACCCCCCAGGCTATTCTGCAGCACAGGCTGCTCTTCCACCTGCTGCTAGCATTGAACACACACCACCGTTCTCCTTTCCACATCATGCCTTGTCCTAAGCTCGTCTCTGCTTTCATACCTCATTCACTCTATAGCACGGCATCACCTGCCCTGCCTGCCAGTGCTTCATTCCTCCCCCACCCCCCAGGCTATTCTGCAGCACAGGCTGCTCTGTACCTACTGCTAGCATTGAACACACACCACCGTTCTCCTTTCCACATCATGCCTTGTCCTAAGCTCGTCTCTGCTTTCGTACCTCATTCACTCTATAGCACGGCATCACCTGCCTGCCAGTGCTCCATTCCTCCCCCACCCCCCAGGCTATTCTGCAGCACAGGCTGCTCTGTACCTACTGCTAGCATTGAACACACACCACCGTTCTCCTTTCCACATCATGCCTTGTCCTAAGCTCTTCTCTGCTTTCGTACCTCATTCACTCTATAGCACGGCATCACCTGCCTGCCAGTGCTCCATTCCTCCCCCACCCCCCAGGCTATTCTGCAGCACAGGCTGCTCTGTACCTACTGCTAGCATTGAACACACACCACCGTTCTCCTTTCCACATCATGCCTTGTCCTAAGCTCTTCTCTGCTTTCATACCTCATTCACTCTCTAGCACGGCATCACCTGCCTGCCAGTGCTTCATTCCTCCCCCACCCCCCAGGCTATCCTGCAGCACAGGCTGCTCTTCCACCTGCTGCTAGCATTGAACACACCACTGTTCTCCTTTCCACATCATGCCTTGTCCTAAGCTCTTCTCTGCTTTCATACCTCATTCACTCTATAGCACGGCATCACCTGCCTGCCAGTGCTTCATTCCTCCCCCACCCCCCAGGCTATTCTGCAGCACAGGCTGCTCTTCCACCTGCTGCTAGCATTGAACACACACCACCGTCCTCCTTTACACATCATGCCTTGCCTCATGGCAGGTGGCAGACTGGGTATCAAGGGCCATCTACTGCTGTGCAGTGGCTTCTTCCACTAGATAGTCGGCAAATGCATTTCTGGGAGAAGCCGCTGGTTCACTGCACCCCCTCATTTGCTCGTTCCCTCCCTGATGGTCACTGGTTCCACTGATTCATCAGTGTCTGTACTTTCATTATGGCAGACGCTGACTGTGGCTCCTTGTGGGTAAGACTCCAACTGCCTTGCCTCTCCCCCATTGCCAGGCCAGAGCCGTCACTGCTTCACCAGCTTTCGTCTTTGTCCTCATGGTTTATGAAAGTTATATCTTGAACCTTGCAGCACCTGCCTACCGAGTGGGCCGATGCTATTGCCTGTGCTCTGCAGCGCACCGTGTTTAGGAATCACTTGTGCATACAAGGGACTGGCCTTTCTTGGACTGGGATTTGTCATACAAGGGACTGGCCTTTCTTGGACTGGGATTTGTCATACAAGGGACTGGCCTTTATCATACAAGGGACTGGCCTTTATGGGAGGTGTGATTTGTGCTTTAAGTTGTCGCATAAACACCTGTGATCCACCCTTGATTGCACTGTTGGGTCCTCTGGCACATACCCAGCCTTTCATCTCCAGGCGGTGCACTCTGGTGGGGGTGCTGCCTGTTTGCTAGTGCACCCTCGCCCCCGGGTTTCAGCATTGGATGCTGGTGGTGGGATTTGTAGGTGTCTCAGATCACTTCTACTTTCTGGTGTTCAGTATATTCTGGTCTTATCTATGGGTTTGTTAAAGCATCAGCTCTAGTGTAAGGGCTCCCTACGTCACATGCTGTGTGTGCTGTGTTTAGGGTTTCTGATCTCTAGCGCTAATCGCTTGTGGGGTCGTCTATTCATTTACCCTGGTGCGACTTGCAGGGATTATATTAGGGACGCTCTGAATCCCCCTCTAAAATCTCTCCTTTCTCACCCGTTGCAACAGCTGGTGGAGAACTCTGTCTGCTTGCTTCGTAACCTCTCGTACCAGGTCCACCGTGAAATACCCCACGCTGAAAAGTACTTGGAAGAGCCACTCAGTACCTCCAGCTCCGGCCAGCAGAATGCCAGTTGCTTCGGGACCAAAAAAGGCAAAGGTAAGTCCCCGTCAGTTCTTGTGTGCATGGCTGGAGATCGGTGGCTTTAGGTCGTGCTCCAGCAGGTGTGCTTCTTGTGCTTCAAGGCAGTGTTCATTGGACTTTTGGATGTCAGCCAGCTGGTATAATGGATGTGTGGTGAATGTTCATAAACTGGCTGCAATGATTCCGGGGGGGGGGGGGGCTCAGCCATACGAAGCGACCAATCGTGTAAATGAACCTCTGCAACTGATCGATGTTGGGGGTCCCAGTTGCTCATAATTGCGTCCGGGGATGGTTGTATGTAATTTTATAAGATTACTCTTTTTTTTTTTCAGGCATCTTGAGTGTACTTTTCAGTTAGAAGTTGTTCTGATTTTTATATAGTACACTAAAAACAATTAGTTTAGATGCTTTTAAATCACACCAACTTCAGAACGGCCTGTCTTGCACACAGTGCTCTGCACACTGGCAAACCTGCCTACCTTGCCTCCAAACTCAATAAGGCCGGTCAGACAAGGAATCTCAGGAGTACTAACACTCTACTATTCATCCCTCCGAAAACTCGCAAACAAAAAACCTTAACACGCTCCTTCTCTGGTAATGCGCCCAAAATTTGGATCTCCATCCCAGTCCATATCAGGACTAACCCCTCCTTCATAAAATTAACAAGAATTTACAATGCAATGGTCTCGGCATTGGTAAAGTTAGAGCTATTGGCATTGCTCATGACATTATTTTTGTTTGTTTTTGTTTTTAAAACATGTAAAGAAACGGCATTGTCATGAGCAATGCCAATAGCTCGAACTTTACCAATGCCGAGACCGTTGCATTGTAAATGCTTGTTCTTCTGAGTACCGGAACTTCTCCAGGCCTGAGGAGAGTGCCCGTACTCACCCGGGCCTGTCAGGTTTTGGGCACAACGGTCACGTGAGCGTGCACACGCGGCCAGCGAGCAGGGACTGCTTCAAATGTGGTGTGGCGTCACCCTCCACCCTGCAGGGTGGCAGACACAAATGGAATTACCTGTAAAGCATTAGTCATTGTATATTTTCCCTGATAGAGCCAGCTTTGCTTTTGCTCTGAAGACCCTAAATAATTCTTAATCCATTTTTTAAAATAAGTTTTCTTTAATTTATTTTTAGCGTGGGTGATGTATTGGAGTCTGTTGCAGACATGGCACAAAAGTGTTTGTTTTTCAACCCCATGTGACAGCCATAAAACCAGTTTCTTTTAGACCAAAACAGGACCTCACATATCAGCAATCGCAGGAGGTCTCACAGATTATAAACAATCATGTTAGTGAACTGCTGCTGAATTATAATCCTGAAAGCACACGTCACTGTTCATGAATATTAGATGTAAATACATTTTGAATTTCGAGGTGTGCCTGTGCACTGTGAGTAACATGGCCAAGGACGGCATTAAAGTGCTGAAATTATATCATACGTTTCAAAACTTACAAACGAGGCCTCACAAAATACGAGTGGCCCAGGACCCCCGAAAATTTAAAATGTCCCTGGGTGCAAGCGAACGTCTCGAGGCCCGCTCGCCACTGCTAAAGGAAAGCCAGGCCCGTACTCACTGGTTCCTGCAGCTGCTGCTCCCCAGCCATGGCAGGGTCCAGAGACAGGCCCCTCAGCTCAATAGCGACTGGAAAGCTTCAACATGGCGGAGTGCATGGGGCCTCGCTGCCGGACAAGAGGCTTAGCCTTTTTGCACTTAAAATGACATTACCTATCACTGTAGCCCTACACGGGGGTATCATCCCTCCCCCAGCATGGCAGTAGCCCCAACTTTCCTTACCTGAGGATGGTGACGCTACCCCTCCGCACAGGCAAAAACACCACTGGCTCGGACACCCGGATCGGCTTGAACTGGAACTTGCAGCCGAAGCACAGCGCCGAGTCGCTGAAGACGGACACAGAAACGATGGGCCTTTCGAAGATGTGGATGGGGTCCAGGTGCGAGACGATGCAGCCTCCGGGCTGGTAATCGTTGATGACGAAGGAGATCACGTGAGGGAGCAACGCCGGGACACCACCGCCTTTCTCCGAGGCACAGCAGAAAATGCCTCGGAGAAACGCCACGTCCTTTTCGGATTTGGGGGCGTGTTTTGCTGTTGTCTCCTCCCTGAGACTTCTCGCAAAAAACACTCCCCCCGATCCGAAAAGGACGGGGCTTCAACGGAGTGACTGGACCTCTTCTCCAGTGGCTGGCCAGCATTTAAGAGGCCAGCCAATGGAGAACAGGAGAGAAGAGGGGCGGGTGCAAGCCCCTCTTCTCAAAGTCATTAAATCTCGGAGCGAGACTGCGCAAGCGCAGCCTTCGCAGCCGAGACCTAAAAAGCCAGCTCAAAGACCCCTTTCTCAACCGAACTCTTCCGATGGGATAGCTCCCGACCAACGCATAATCTTGCCCATTGGAGTATATAGTCTCTTTGATAAGAAGGCTTCTAAATCACCTACGTCTTGACTCCCTCCTTTGTCCCCCCCCCCCCTCCCTGAACAAGACTTGTCACGAATCAATTTGTTAATTACGGTTATACTTTGTATTTGATTGTGAGAAAGTGTCTGTACACACTATACCTATTTGGGAACAGTATAAACAGAGTCCACAGTCCCCAGAGGTTTGGCAAAGGCTAAAGTTGGATATAACCTTACTCTCTAAAGTGGTAGCTTGGTCGAGCAGTAAGGCAGTATCAGAGGACAGTGTAAAGCATTTGTTGCACACACTCAGTCAGCAAATGGTCTCACACACTCAAGAACTGAACTCTAGGCCAATGGTTTGTATATAAACCTATATGGTTGTTTTATTTTAGAACCAACAATAGGTATCAAAATATACTTTCTCAGAATGAGATGCTTTAGTTAAATACTTTGCAATAGGCAATTGACTTTTGCAGATAATAGTTAGTTTTGTTGCAATAGGCAACACAATTTCAAACACAATAATACATTGAGCTCAATGGGAATTTCAAGTTATTGGCAATTGATTACTTTCAGGATTACTTTTCTAACTCCAGGACTGGATCCTAGCTTCAGTCCTGGGACAGTTCTTGGAAACGAGTGAGTAAATTTGTTTTAGTTACTATTATTTTTAAGAAATATTTTGCCATTTTAAAATTTGACACTTAGAAACTTTTGCTAATTAACCCTGGGCGTAGTGGACGTAGTGGGGCTACGCGGAGCATCACGTAGTGGGGCCAAATCTACGCACACACTCCGCGTAGCCCAACTACGAGCCGCCCGCCTCCCTCCCGCCCTCTTTTAAAATCACTGAAAATGTTTAAAGGTGAGATGCGGTGTCCAGGGCAGTGCACTCTTTACAAAATACACCTTAACTAGCTAGGATGTATGAGGGTGAAGCAGGTCAAATGACCAGCACAGTGGAAAGCTGTGCAGCGCCCCAAAGTTAAGGCGTGAGGAGTCCTCTGCCACCCAGTTCTGTCACTTCCTTCAGGGGGGAATGAGGCTCCTTTACTTGCATTGGGACACGTGGCAAGCTTCAGGCACCGCTTTGGATAGGGCAGCTCTTCTAGCTACACCAGTGTTAGTTCTTGTGTCTCTACATATGTTCTGCAAAGAAAATTGAGCAAGTGTTTCTTTTGTTTTATTGTAATTGCATGTATATAATGTTTACTGCCTTTGCCACGTTGAAAGGCTTTGTAGAGTGTACTACCTTACTCTGTAGCCCAAAGGTAGGGGTTAGCCCAGTGGTGACTAGTTATTGGTTATCGGGTTAGTTGTGTGCTCTGGGTGAACCGCTTGACCCATTTCCTCCAGTTTCTAGTGGTGGGCGAAGTCCGTAGTGGTCAGGTGCGACTTTTAGGGTGAATTCAGGCCTATGAATTGGTCTATAGGGTCGAGGCAGTTGGATCGTGTCAGACTCCAAGCCGTGGTTACACGGGGGAATCTGGGATTCATGCAAGGTTTGTGTGAGTGGGATGATTCTGGAGGTTAGAAAGATTCTGGGACTTTGTTACTCAGTGTGATTTGTAAGGAGGGGTACCTTTGATCAACTGACGCGTAGTACAGAGTGGGGCGGCAGATGTGACCGGGTAGGATCTGCAGAGAGCCGGTAAGGCAGGCAGATAGTCTGTAAGGAGAGAATCATTCAAACAGAGCGGCTGGAGAGGGCTCCAGCTATAAACCAAGGTCCATTTTCATGCAGTTTGGAGGTAAATCGTGAGGGCCGGATTCTGCAATCTGGGGACAGAGAAAGGGAAGAAAGGTTGAAAGGTGGTGTTACTGCATCTTTGGTTGCTCCCTTTGACTGTTGATGTTAAAGTTGAGCCTTTTTCACATACATATCGAACATTGTTGAGTTTGTCTGAATCTGTACTTGGGTATTGATATGAGGCAGTGAGTTATGTGGAAGTGGTAGGTCATTAAATCCCATTTTAAAAACAATACTAGATTTTACACATTGAGAACTGATTAGATACCCCAGTTCACATAGGGAAACATGTCTCTGATAGTTAAGTTTGGGTTCACGAAAAGCTAACCCGAGTGCAGTCACTACCCCACATATGCTCTGAAAGGAGTGGTTTTGGCAATCCTCTGAAAGGCAAGTCCGTTGAGAGCTGTGGTAATGGGAAAAACCACGTAAAATAACGTCTTACTGCATTAGCCTTTCGGGTAACTTAAAACTTTCACTTCGCACAGCGTCCAAATAATGCAGAAAAATCACCCATTTTATAGTTTCATTAATCTAAGAGAATTGGTTAAGAGGGGTAAATCCAAGTAGTTACAACCAATTATTGTGTATTCTACATCAAAATCAAATAAAATTCAGGCTGGATTTACAGAACTAGGTGTTTTAAAAAAAGTGTTAAAAAAATCGAAGTACTCAAAGTCCGAACAAACGCATTTCAGGGTATCAAACCTTGGTCCAGTTATGATCCAAACTGGTTTCAAAGTTCACAAAATCCATCTCTGGTGTCACAACTCCTCACCAGACACTCAGAACCCAGAGAAAAAACTTTTCAAAACTTCCAAATCTCAACCCACTTTGTTACATTGGACATCCATCCTTGGATTCTGGCTCAAAGTCAAAAGCTTAATTACACATATTCCACCAAAGGTATCGCGTCTCCACACCACCACATTGTGTTTTGGGGGAAATCTCCTCCCTCTTCCTCAGGGTTTCACTGGAATGTCCGTGTAGCATGTCAGGATCCCAAAAACGTGAACTAGTCAGATTCTGGTTTTGCTGTTGTCACTGGCTAGATGTTACGCAGTGGATAAGCGTATAGGACATGTTACGCTTCACGGACACAATAGACCCTTGCCCCACCATTGGTAGAGACAGTTCATCTTTTAGTTGCCCCCTCACATCCTATCCCACTTATCAAGACCAGCATATCCAAAACTTATTGCCTCACTCACTGTAGCAAAGTCTTTATTGTAAAACTAGTAAGGAGCGAGCCGTGACTGTCGTTGCTTTCTCCACAAATTGATTATTTTCTCATGCTGCTGAAAACCCAACAGATGTCCATAATATGGTAAAGCGATTTTAATCTGCTGCTTGGCAACATTCAGAACTTTACAAAAAATATAATACTTATTTGAAATTAAAATCTCTGCCATTGTAGTGTCTGAAATGGTTCTCTAGCAGCAAATGGAGTCGTAAAAAGAAACAAAGTGTGAAGGTGGTTCCTAGAGCTGTATAATTCTTTAACATAATCTGCTTTTGAGCACAAGCAATACTGTGGAAAAGAGCAACACACCCTGCCTCCCCTAAATTACTCCTGTGTCCCTGAACTGTCTCCTGTCTCTAGTGGAAGGACAGGGGTGTGGGCCTAAACCAGAGTCCATCTTCCTGGGCAGGACAAGTCTTCAGCTTGGGTTAGCTTCAACCGACGGAAACTCGCCACAGACGATGGATGAGAAGAGTAGTAGGTTCTTTTCTGGGCTCCCATTGGTGGCTTGCAAAGATCCAGAGCCCCTTCTGACTCTCTCCACCACCCTTGGCTGGTAGCTGAGGGTAGTCCGTTCAGGGAACCCTGCCATCCTCTGCTTAACATGAAGTTTGTGGAGCTCAGTTCTTCCTCCACTCACATACAATGCAGTCTTCAGAGGTTCTCGGCTCCTCTTATTCTAAGCATGCTTCCATCCTTCGTTGGACAGTCCTTTTCACTTGTCGATCTGTTCCAATGTTCATGAGATGCTTGAGTTGGCAGACTAGAGCCAGCTTCCATTTTCTGCCCTGGGCTATGCCATTGGTTTGTCTATTTTGATGTACTGAGATGCTCGAGTTGGCTTTGTCTGTCTCCGCTTCCATCACCTATGCTGATGATGGTGTTGATGGCTCTTCAGTTGTCCTTGTCCTGGAGTGCTTGGGTTGCTTGTCTATGGCCCAGCATCTGTATTCTTCTCTAGCCGATGGCCTGACTCTACGCTCATTAGATACTGCCGTAGCTTTCTCTGTAGCCCATCTTGCGACATTCTCCACTGGATGATGGTTTTGATGCTTGGCCTGTCTTGGGCCAATTAGATCCCTAGCTTAGCTTTCAGACCACAGTTTACTAGAGGCTGCTCGATGGCTTCAGCTCTCGGACAGTCTTGGCCCAGTAGATACTCCGCTTAGCTTGCCGTTCACAGTATCTTGGAAGCTTAGAGACCATCACCCCCCCACCCAGTACTGATGCTCTCCCATCTTGAGAGGCTCAGTTTAGCAGGTCTGTGGCTCCTTCCTCCCCTTGATTGGCAGATGAAATGAGTCTAAGAATCATTTCTGGGCTCTGGCAGCCTGGAAGTTCCTTCCCGTGTGTGAACTTCCCAACATAGACTATGGCCCCTCAGTTCTCTGTGACATGAACTTGTGTTCCTTACAAACAGTGGGTGGGGGCACTCTACTTCACATCTCAGCACTCAGTTTGCACCAATGCATCATGATAAATGCAGTGCATGATCCCACTTACTTCAGTGCCAGTCTTTCGTTTGTCACCTTTGTTGGTGCAGCCACTGCAGTTTATCTCTAGACACGTGTTTCTGGATTGTTGTCCTTTAGTAGACAGCAGCACATCATTTTGGGTGCTGGAGATGCTGCCTAAAGTCTTCTCTGGTTGATGGTTCGAGCCTTTTCAAACCGAGGGTGGGAGCACACGGCCTCACAGAGCAGCTCGTCATGTAAGCTGTCCGATTGCATTTCCCTGGGGGAGGGGGGAGAGGGCTAAGCTCCTTTCCCCCTCCTTCTGCATCTCTCGACCAATAGTCCACGGTTCTTGAGAATGTCTTTTTCTTAAGGTTTTTTCTTTTTGTGCATGACCAGTACGTCCCATTGAACACCTGATTGCCTGCTAGTTGGTGGCCCTGGTCTCTGGCTCCATCAGCTTCCCTCCTGTACGCTGTGGGAGGAGACACTGCTCGTGAGACCAGCCCGGGGCGAGTGTCCTGTGAGCCGCATTCTGATATTTTATAATAAGTTGGTATTAAACAGTGTATCAATACTCAATTTTCTGGCCTTTGAAGGATGAGAGGACCTTTCTGATATTCAAACTCATAGTAACCTGCAGTTCACCAATGTCACCAGCAAGTGTTTAACTCACTGAGCCATCTTGCCAGCATGATCCTGCGCGTTTTGTGATGCAATGTGGAAAGCCGTGAGCTATGGTATCTTATGGGAAGCTATGACCTCGTGTGACATCAGAAGTCCCTTTGATATTTATATAGGAAGCTGTGACTGCGCTTGTCTGATCTAATTTAATAACTTTTAATTCTTTTCTTTTTTTCTTTCCTCTCAATGGCCTGTGACCTTTGACCTGCTGTGGCTTATCACCGTTGTTGCCTGGGCACAACCTCTGATGCTCACTGCTTCTAATCGACTTCTGCCCTCTGGTTCTGTCGCTTTGGGTGATTCTTCGTTTATACACCCCCTGCTGACTTACCACCGCTTTCTTTCTTCACCTTCCATTCCATTCTTTTTTTCTTTACTTCTGTTTCCCTTCCTTACTTTTCAATCCTTTCCTTTCTTTGTCCTTCCCCTGTTGACACTTACTTTTTCTTATTTTGTCTATCTCTTCTCACTGCTTCTTTGTCCCTTTCCATTCTTTTCATCTACTTATTTTTTTTATCTCGTACATTGGTCATCTTCCTCCCCTTGTGTGCATCTGTTATCTTCTCTATTTCTTTCACTTCATTTCTTAACCTTGCATCTTTCTTCCATTTCTTGCTGTTTGCTCCTCTCTCCCATCTTCCCTCCTTCTTGCACACTCCTGCTGTCTCTGCTTGGGCTGCTTTTCCAGACGAGTGGTTTGCCAAAGGTGAGTGGGTCTTTGGCCTCCATTTATGCATGTTTTGAATGAAATTCATCCTAGGTTTGTCTGTTGCCCGGTCAGGGACCCTCTAACCGGCTCTTCACCCATCTCATTCTTAGCACCATCTGTCTGCCCGTTTCGTAATCCCTACATCCATGTCTTCCCCCCCCCCCCCCCCCCCCCCCCCCCTCACATTGCTCTAGCCTCATGATGATCCTCACCAAAGGTACCCTCCAGCTTCTATAAATAATGGAAAAGGGGAAATTAAAGCGCTACGTTCGCCCAGAGGTGTCTTGGTGCTCAGAGAACCTCTTGGAGCAGGTCTGTCTTTACACAAAACACAACTGGCAAATAATTAAAGAACGGAAATGTCAGGTTTTAAGTAGTTACGGGATGCAGAAAAAAATACATGGATTCTCACCACAGTGACAAACATCGTCCTCTGAAGGTAGCTTGGCGAAACCTGGGAACTTTTACCAAAAAAAGCTTTTTCTAATTGTAACTAGCCTTTCAGATTATAAAAGGAGAACCTTTGTGATAGCGGAGTTGGGTTGTGGATCGAAAAGCACCAGGCAAGACTTAACAAATGACTCTTTACTGGAAGCCAATAGAACTTGGCTAATGCAAGTGCGAAAGAATCTGATGTTTTTAAATTCAAAACCAGCTAGGCTGCAGCATTCTGAACCATCTGAACCTGGTTTAATGCCTTAGCAGTTAGGGCAAGATAAATGGCATTGTAGGGCTTTCTTTTTTGAATTTTTTGAGGCAATGAAAGATGTGCAATCTGGTTCAGAATGCGCAGTTGGAAAAGACTGGCTCCCGCCACCATGTTGACTTGATCAGCCGTGGTTAAATGTCACATTTGACTCCCGGGTTCCAGACTGGCTGTGCAGAGTGCACTGCTCACCCACCTACAGGAGGGGCGTGCCAAAAGAAAGGGTGAAACTCTGAAAGGGGGAAGAGTTTGTCTTGCTCCTGTTTAGTTGAAGTTGCTTCTGAGACTCCCAAGACCCTACACTTTATAGGCAGCCGTGCACATGACCTGCCGTCTGCTGGGATCCCCTCCTTCTTGAAGGCGATCTTGGGGTTATAGGAGCACTAAGTTAATACAAAGACCTGGGCAGGCACATACAGATTACAATATGGTGTGGACATCGGAGCGCTGTAGGACTCCACTTCTCAGCATTTTACTTTCTGACCAAAGCAAATCCAAGGTTACTTGCAGTGACCAGTTCGGCAAACTCCAGTGGAGCCATAAAGGCGTTGCCCATTGATCCACGCTCTTCAGGTGGCCTCGCTGCAGCCGATGTCCACAGTTTTAGATTCTGTGTGGAGATCCGAATGGGATCAAGGCTGCGGGCACATCCTGGTCAGTGTAATATCGTAGCGTGCCCAGGACTGTCATCACCACTATCTCAGATGCAAAAAGAAGCTTGCAGAGGATGTAATACGCCTAGAGGCGTGGCAAGCAGAGAAAGGGGATTAAATTCAGTGGGCTCAAGCATTTTGACAAATATGGCAACTGACTGGGGTCTACAGTTATCCACGCTCAGAATATAAAGTAGATTTTTTAGTAATGGAAGAGTGTGTGCTAGTTTTAGTTCTCCAGAAACGCTAGCGTAGGAGGCCAAAGTGGCTTTCATGATTGCCTTTACATGGTTGAGATTTCAGAAGTCATTGTTCAGGCAGTTGTAGCTGGAGATCTACACCAGTGCTGGGCTCCATTATTGCTTTAAGCTCACAAGACTCCACTTTGGATAAACATAAGGCACAGTGTGAAAGAAATATCCCAACACTGTGGGGTTGTCCTCCAGAGCTGGGCTCCACATGCCCGAGGAGGTCTTGGTATATTTGTGTGCAGAGGAAACACTGCCTTGGCCTCCCTGCTGGCTGGAACTGGCCTCCTGCATCATTGTATTTCCTTCATGGTCGCTCTGCCTTGTGAACTGCTTCTTTTCGATGTTAGTGTTCACAACCACCCACTGGAGATGAAAGATCTCTAGACCGAGCAACAATAAGTCAATCTTTGAGAGAACTGACTGTTCGAGGCATATGAGCTGCAGATTATACACTGTGCATAGATCGCCATCTGGTGTTGGGCCCGGATGTTTGCAGTTTGTTTTTCCTCTTGGAAAGTCTTTGGAAGTTACGAGTTCGGTGACTCCTCCCTTGGTTCGTATTGCGCATGGGCTTCGGCTCCATCCTTGTTTTTTTCCGCCATCGGGCTCGGATGTAATACTTCGCGCTCCGGATCCGACATTTCCAGTTCAACGATCTTCGCAAAAATCCTCGTTTATCGAGCTCCTTCAGATAAATCATCTTACTCACCTTCTCTTCGGCACTTCTTCGATTCAGGTCGTCGACGGCGGCCTTCGGGCCTATTCCGGCTCCGGTCTCGGCTGATGGAAAGAACTCCCTTCAAGAAGTGCCCTTGATGTGGGTCCAAATTCCCCCACACCGATCTTCATGAGGTGTGCAACCTCTGCCTCTCCCCTGAACACGAGGCCCGAGACTGTCCCGCCTGCAAGTCTTTTCGCTCTAAAAAGACTATTCGAGATCGACGGGCTAGACGCAACATGGCGCACTCCTCGACCTCCGCTCCAGTCGACATCTTCGGGGACGACGTCGAAGCTCCGGGACAGCAGAACATCGAAGAAGAGGACGACTACCTCGTCAGTGCTTCCGAGGCCGAGGACTCCGATGTGGAGGAGATCACTCCGGCGCAGAGGGTCGTGAGTACAATACCCCCTCCCACACCCACGCCGATACCCAAAAAGGCTTCGGTCACACCTTCGCCTTCGGGCCTAGGCAAGACCAAGGATGCTGCTTCTCACACCCCACCTTCGGGCCCGGTAAAGAAGCCTATTAAGCCTTCCGGCAGCTCGGGCTCGAGCCAGCCTACCATCGGTTCCGAATAACACCCTTCAGCACCGAAGAAAACATCGGCCTCCATCTCCACACCGAACCCAGTACCAAAGCCTTCGGTGTCGAAACCTGCCCTGCCGGTGCAGACCATGCATCACAAGACCCTCGGCGCCGACCAAAAAATCGGAGGTCCCAAAGTACGGCTTGGACAAGCCTAAAAAGCCGTCGGCCCCGAAAACTTCGGCGCCGACCGAACAACCAGTGTCCCAAGAACTTTTCACACCGGATCCTCTCCAAAAGACACTCACCAAGGATCCAAAAACTGGGCATTTGACATTGTCTACAAAAAAGAGACACTTGGACAAACCAGCTCCACCTGCACCTCCAAAGAGGAAAGACACTGCTACCTCCCCTTTCAGAGTGCCTTCCCCTCCGCCTCCTCTACCCTCCCCACCTCTACCCTCTCCACCCCCGCCTCATCGTTCCCCAACCTTGTCTCCTGCCCCAGACGACTTAGGAGACCCATATTATGATCCAGCAGATGTGCCACAGGATCCCACCCCTACTGGATCTCCAGACCCATGGGACGACTATAACAATCCGGACATCCCAGATGTCCCACAGGATGACCTTTACCCATCTAGGCCATCCCCACCTGAAGATTCCTTAGGTTTTCACCACCTATTACAAAGGGCGGCACACTACCATGGGGTGGAGTTACATACTGACCCAGTGGAGGAAGATTTTCTTCGAGACACCTTTGATGACACACATAGGTCTACTGCCATCCTACCTATGTTAAAGGGAGTAATCAAACATGCACCGGAGGTCTTTAAAGACCCAGTCAGGGCCAGGGTCCTAAACCCCCGTATAGAGAAAAAATACAAAGCCGCCCTCACAGACCCTTCATACATTAAAGGTCCTGCACCATTGGATTCCCTAGTGGTATCTACAGCTAGGAAGCGCTCAAATTTTCAGGCGTCAGGTGAAGCACCACCACCTGACAAAGAGTCCAAGCTCCTAGATGCGTCAGGGAAGCGCACTGCATCACAAGCCGCCAACATATGGCGTATCGCCAACACGCAAGCACTATTGGCCAGATACGACAGGGCGCATTATGATGAGTTAGAGGCCATCATGCACCATCTCCCTGAAAAATACAAGAACCGGGCTAATGAATTGATCCAAGAGGGGAAAATAATAACGAATACCTCTATTCGCTGTGCCCTAGATGCAGCAGATACAGCCTCCAGGGCCATAAACACCAGTGTCCTTCTCCTTCGCCATGCCTGGCTCAGAGTTTCAGGTTTTAAACCTGAGGTACAAGCCTCTATATTGAACCACCCATTCGACCAAGATCATCTATTTGGCCCAAAGGTTGACGAAGCCCTTGAAAAGATGAAAAAAGATACTGACACGGCGAAATCCATGGGAGCCCTACAGTCACACACTCCTAGGCGCTCCTTTCGCTGCTCTTCCTTTCGAGGCACGGGCAGAGGCTACTCCTCGGATATTGCATCCACGTCCTACAAATCCCCTCCTCCATCTACCTTCACAAAGGGTTATCAAAGAGGCGGATACAGAGGCAATAATAATAAGGGCAGAGGCAAAACAAATACCGCCCACTCTGCCACACCTACTACCCAATGACTTTTCCCCGCTCCCTCCAGACCATTCCACTCCGGTCGGGGGCAGAATACAACATTTCCTTCACGTCTGGGAGACAATCACCTAAGACAGATGGGTGACACAAATGATTCAGTCAGGGTATTGCCTAGAATTGACATCTACCCCCCCAAACATTCCACCCAGGCACCGCCCTATGTCTCAAGAACATACTACGCTACTAAAACAAGAGGTGATCTCCCTCCTGCAAAAAGGAGCCATAGGACAGGTCCCCATAAATCAACAAAATTTAGGGGTCTACTCCCTGTACTTTCTGATTCCAAAGACAGACGAGACTCGACGACCTATCCTAGATCTCAGACCTCTAAACACTTACATACATTCAGACCATTTTCACATGGTAACCCTTTAACAGGTTCTTCCACTCTTCTCCCAGAATGATTTTCTCACCACTCTAGACTTGAAAGACGCCTACTTTCACATCCCAGTACACCAGTCTCACAGAAAGTACCTCAGATTTGTGGTGGACGGGCAACACTACCAGTTCAAGGTGCTCCCGCACCAAGCACCAAGGGTATTCACCAAGTGCCTAGCAGTAGTGGCTGCACACCTCAGAAGACCGCACATTCACGTCTTCCCGTACCTGGACGACTGGCTAATAAAAGCCACGTCCTACGAACAATGTGTGAAACATACCGCCGCTACAGTCCAACTACTTCACCAGCTAGGGTTCACGGTGAACCATCAAAAATCCCACCTGGTACCATCATACACAGAACAATACCTCGGTGCCACCATAGACACATCAAAAGCCATAGCCTATCCCAATCCTGCCAGGATTGCAAAAATACAGGCTCTGCGGCAAAAATTCATGTCAACACTCTCCCAGCTAGAGTGTTTATGCAACTCATAGGGATGATGGCCTCTTGCATCTTCATAGTGCCCCATGCAAGACTCCAGATGCGTCCACTCCAAGAGTGCTTAGCGCGCCAGTGGAACCAGGCCCAGGGACAACTGACAGATCTGGTGTTGGTAGACTGTCGCACCCATCGCTCTCTGCAGTGGTGGAACACCACAAACCTTTCCAGAGGTCGACCGTTCCTGGACCCGGTCCCACAAATAATCCTGACAACAGACTCATCGCTCTCCGGCTGGGGAGCTCATCTGTTACATCTCACAGCACAGGGCACATGGACGCCGCAACAGAAGTTACTCCAAATCAACCATCTGGAGTTACTAGCAATCTCTCTAGCCCTAAAATCCTCAGACGCAGATTTCAGGCAAGGCAGTCCTCATTCGCACAGACAACATGACTGCCATGTACTACATTCAAAAACAGGGGGGCACACACTCTCCACAGCTCTCTCGATTAGCACAGAGCATATGGAGATGGGCAATTCCACAAAAGATCTTTCTCCTAGCCCAACACGTCCCAGGAGTCCAAAACACCATGGCAGATCTGCTCAGCAGACAGACGCAGCAGATCCACGAGTGGGAACTTCACCCACAGGTTCTTCATCCGTTCTTTCAGAAGTGGGGGCATCCACACATAGACCTATTCGCCACCCACGAAAACAAAAAATGCCCAAACTTCGCCGCCAGATATCCACACCCATTGTCCAAAGGCAATGTGATATGGATGAACTGGTCAAACAGATTTGCATACGCTTTTCCACCTCTCCCACTAATTCAATTAGTGGTGCGAAAGCTGCATTCCCCAACACTGATCCTAGTAGCTCCAACATGGGCCAGACAACCGTGGTACACCACACTGCTGGAACTCTCGGTAGTACCACACCAAAAGCTGCACCTCTCACCATGCCTCCTAACCCAGAACCATGGAGAGATCAAACACCCGGACCCAGCTCAGCTCAACCTTGCGATCTGGCTCCTGAGGTCCTAGAATTCGGATACCTTAACCTTCCCCCTGATTGCATGAATATTATCAGGGAAGCTAGACGCCCTACTACTAGGGCATGCTATGCTGCAAAGTGGAAAAGATTTGTTGTTTACTGCCACAACAACACAATCAATCCTTTAAATGTATCCATACAGCACATTATATGTTACTTACTCCATCTACAAAGGTGTAACCTAGCATATACATCCATTCGGTTACACCTCGCAGCAATTGCTGCTTACTTACAGAACAGGCAGCACCTATCACTTTTCGGGGTACCTGCCATCAAAGCCTTTATGGAAGGCCTCAAAAGAGTAATTCCACCCAGAGTACCACCCTCACCTGTCTGGAACTTGAATATAGTTCTCACAAGGTTAATGGGACCCCCTTTCGAACCATTACATAAATGTGAGCTCCAATTTCTCACATGGAAAACAGCTTTTCTAGTGGCCATCACTTCCCTCAGAAGGGTAAGTGAAATACAAGCACTCACTATACAGGAACCTTTTCTCCAAATGCATCAGAACAAGGTTGTACTCCGCACCAAACCAAAATTTCTACCCAAAGTCATTTCTCCATTCCATCTAAACCAGTCGGTAGAATTACCAGTCTTTTTCTCACAACCTCAAACAGTTGCGGAAAGGGCTTTACATACACGATGTTAAAAGGGCTTTACTTTACTACATCCAAAGGACACAACCTTTCAGGAAAACCAAACAGCTATTTGTCTCCTTCTCTCCACCACATAAAGGCAACCCTATTTCTAAATCAGGGATAGCTAGGTGGATTGTAAAATGCATACAGATTTGCTACCACAAAGCAAAACTAACGCTATCTGTTCCCCCTAAAGCCCACTCTACAAGGAAGATAGGGGCTTCTATGGCTTTTCTAGGAAACATACCGCTAGATGACATCTGCAAAGCAGCGACATGGTCAACACCGCACACTTTCACAAAACATTACTGTGTAGATGTGCAAACCAAGCAACAAGCTAGTGTGGGCCAGGCTGTACTAAAAACACTGTTCCAAACAACTGCAACGGATGCTGGTAGTCGCTGCTAGGGTTGGGTATTGCTATATAATCTATTCACAAGTGCGTAATCTGCAGCTCATATGCCTTGAACGGAATATGCTACTTACCAGTATGCATCTGTTCTTGGCATGTAGAGCTGCAGATGTATACACGCCCACCCGCCTCCCCGGCTGCCTGTATCCGTTCCAGTCTTATCTTATTTAGATACAACACACATGGGTTTCTTTACTGTTATTACTACGCTCCATCTTTCCCTGCTGGCGAAAAACAATCTGAGGATGGAGCCGAAGCCCATGCGCAATACGAACTAAGGGAGGAGTCACCGAACTCGTGACTTCCAAAGACTTTCCAAGAGGAAAAACAAACTGCAAACATCCGGGCCCAACACCAGATGGCGATCTATGCACAGTGTATAGATCTGCAGCTCTACATGAAAAGAACAGATGCATACTGGTAAGTAGCATATTCCTTTCTGTCTGTGTCTAGCTGTTGAGCCAACCTATCTGTGACACTCTGACCGTTAAGTCATGGTATGAAAACCACAGCCAGATCTCTATAAAACTCTTTCTTGCATAATTCTCTGTCTAGTACAATGAAGAATGAGTCTAGAACCAGGAATTCGTTTTCGCCTATAGAGTGCTTTGAAAGCAGTTTTATTCCAGAATAGGACCTGTTCGTACCTGCAGTAGCGGCCAGCTTTCCAGGTCTTTGGTAATTGTAGGTTTCTGTGCTGGCCACTTGCCTTCCAGAAGCACTATGAGAAAAATGAGTTTAAGCATGTGTATAATCTCGTGGTACCTCTGGGACAGCACCTTCAACCGCGAAGTCTTCCTGGGAAAGTAACAGGCCACTTCAAACGCGTCTCCTCTCCCAGTTTCACTCCCATCCTGATACTGTGTACCCCAAGCAAGCCACTGATTGTCCATGCACCCTTTGTCCCACATCTCAGTCTAGGACGCTGCACGCCTCGCCTGCATCCAGAGGCTCAAAGCCAGTATTGAGGTGATGCTGCAATGCCTACAATAAGAATCTCTCCTCGTCCCGGTGATGCACGAAGACGCAGCTGAGTATGTAAAGGCTGTGAGCTGGCTCTTGCCCAGAGTAACCCAGACCTGCCCCAAACCACCCTTCGGCCTCCAGGACCTTTGGCGATGGGTAACTGCATCCCAATAGCTGCCTCTGCACCTGCTGTGCAATAGGTGCCCCCAGCAGCAGGTTATGAAATGACCAGAGTTTTGGAATTGCCCCGGCAGCCACAACGCTCTTCTCTGATGTACCTGCTGATTTCCCGCACTGTGAATACCCTCAGGAGATGTTTGTCAGCATTGCTTCTCCCGATGTTGGGTGTTGTCATGCGGCTCTGTGTTGACTTCACTCTGCTCCGCCCTAGAAGTGACACTGGAGCTGCACAACACCTCCCACGGTTAGGTGGAGTATACACCAGGAACCGGAAGTAAGTAACTTGTTCATCTCATGCACACGAAAGAACAAGTAACAAAGAGTGGAGATAATGCTGGTTAGATGGGAATGAGGAGGCTGTTTTCCTACGTCATCCATGTCCTCCCCCCCCCCCCCCCCCCCCCCCCCATCCTCTCGCTGATGCATTAACAGCAGCCACCACCCCTGGCATTCAGAAGACTAACCTTGTGAGCTGGGGTGGGCAAAGGAGCCCTGGGGTGCAGGGTCTGAGGGGTAGAGAGCTCCATAGAGCGTGCAATGAAGCTGTGTAGGCTGTGCAAAGGGAAGGGGGCGCTGCGGAGCGCGAGGGGCCTGGAGCAGTGCAGAGGGTCACCTGCTGCTTTGTTTTTCTTTCAGGCCACAAACCTGCAGAGGATCCAGCAGCCGATGTGGTGGACTTCCCCAAGAGAACCTCACCAGCAAGAGGTAAGTGAGCTCCAAAAGTGGTGTCCATCAGCAGACTGTTCTATCCTCTGTTGTGGTGTCCTACTAACTTGCAATCTTTGCCTAGTGCCTCACTACACGTGTAATGCAATGTTATCCTCGCCAGAGTCCATATAGAACGGGGGGTTTGAAGCGAGGAACAGTTGCCGGTTGCATGTGCAAAGCGAGGAGTACCTGCATGTACCTCTGAGGCAGCTCCTTGTTTTCTCCTGTACTAAATAAATGTTAACTGTACATTTCCCAACAGCTGTAGCTCCAACTCCGCGTGCACCGTAAGAGCTAGGGCTCTATATCTCAAGTGATGTAACTCGGCTGGCACGTACCCAAGCAGCACTGACTGGATGGAGCTAATAGTGAAGGTGGAGAGAAGGGCTCACTCTGTCCGCATTATGTGTCCTCTGGGAGAGGTGTGGCGCAGCGGCCAGGGTGGCCGACTCCGGAGCACAGGGTTCACAGTTCGATTTCCGGCGGCAGCTCAGCCCAGCACCCCATGGCTCTCTGCAATTTCTCGCTTACTCTCCCCGACAGCCCCCAGCGCCTTGAAGCCCTTAGGGGTGATTAGTTTGTACTTTACAGATACTGTTAATGTTAACAGGATTTGTGAAGTGCACGAATACCCGGGGTGTCTTGGCACTGAGGTATTATTATATACCATGCCTTTGTTCCTACTTCTCCTGGCATGTGGTGACCAGAATAGTGCTAGTCAAGGTTGTTTTTATTCTTTATTTCGTCATAGTTCAATGTACGATATATATTTTCACATTCTGTGTTTATTAGCGTGACTTAGCCTGCTTGATACTAAGAGGATTGCAGGAGTCTACGAGGGGCGTATATCTTCTCTGCCTCCGTGCCACGGCTATTTCAGCCTCTGAGACCTTCATTTTAAGGGCTCGGTCCTACGGTGCCTGAACTAGGACTCTTCTCGGGCACATTGAGTTTGTTCTGCTACGGTGAAAACCTGACCAGGGCAAATATCCCAAAAATGGAGGTTTCTATCCCCGCCTTCGGAGGCTGGTCAGTTGCTACATCATTAAATGGCTTATTTACTGTAGTAAATTTGGACATTTCCCACTCAAGGAGTCTGAATAAGAGGGGCATGAATTTCAAAGCTCGTCTTGGGGTGAACCAGGGCCACGTATCCTGAAGGGCGCTGGGCTTAGGGTGAGCCGGGGCCATGTATCCTGAAGGGCGCTGGTCTTAGGGTGAGCCGGGGCCATGTATTATGAAGAGCGCTGGTCTTAGGGTGAGCCGGGGCCATGTATTATGAAGAGCGCTGGTCTTAGGGTGAGCCGGGGCCATGTATCCTGAAGAGCGCTGGTCTTAGGGTGAGCCAGGGCCATGTATCCTGAAGAGCGCTGGTCTTAGGGTGAGCCAGGGCCATGTATCCTGAAGAGCGCTGGTCTTAGGGTGAGCCGGGACCATGTATCCTGAAGAGCGCTGGTCTTGGGTGGGCCGGGACCATGTATCCTGAAGAGCGCTGGTCTTAGGGTGGGCCGGGACCATGTATCCTGAAGAGCGCTGGTCTTAGGGTGAGCCAGGGCCATGTATCCTGAAGGGCGCTGGTCTTAGGGTGAGCCGGGACCATGTATCCTGAAGAGCGCTGGTCTTAGGGTGAGCCAGGGCCATGTATCCTGAAGAGCACTGGTCTTGGGGTGAGCCGGGACCATGTATCCTGAAGAGCGCTGGTCTTAGGGTGAGCCGGGGCCATGTATCCTGAAGGGCGCTGGTCTTAGGGTGAGCCAGGGCCATGTATCCTGAAGAGCGCTGGTCTTGGGGTGAGCCAGGGCCATGTATCCTATAGAGGACTCTGCGTTGGAAGGTGTGCTGGACCACTCCTCCATTCCTGTCCTGTTGGTTCTCCTGTTATACAGTTCTGCTCTTAAATGAACCAGTTAGGAGTGTTAGCAGTCTGTGCAGAAAACACATTGCTATTGTCTTAAATGCTGAATATTGCCTTTTCCTGCCTTCTCCTGACCGGACAGATGAGTTTCCCAGTCCCAGAGCCATCCGGCTCGATGTTCTTCTGGAGGAGCAGTCCATCTGAGAGCCTACTGTACCCAAATAGACGCAGTGGCACAGGATGGAAATGCCAACTTTATTAGTCCCTATAGTAGGTTTTGTCAGTTCTCCGGCCCTTCTACTGTGGTTGACTGCCATTGATCAGCTTGGGTCGTGCTGGGCTTGGTTAAGACCATGGCTTTCGATAGAGAGAAGACCAGGTGCTTCAGAGCAACATTCAGGTTCATCTTCCTTGTTTATAGCCATTTATTCCACTTATCTGTGAAAGGTCTGGTGTTCCTCTCCACACAATAGAACTATCTGCTGAATCACTTCCCATTCAACACAGGCACTCGATCGTTGTGGCTTGAGACTGGACATGCCCATCTGGTGGCTTCAATAATGCAGTGGTTAACTGATCGTAATCTCTAGCATGTGTTTTTGGAAACACGTGCGCCTACATTGTTGACCTCTCCCAGGGGACACCATTTTGGGTGGCTCATGGCTTGCTTGGGGCATCTTTCTATTGGACTGAATCACCTCCCTATTTTGGTCATTAAGCATCATTGACTGACAGCCCCGACATGTTTCCTTTTTTGGACAGGTACTACATGCACTGATCTCACTCTAATGGGGACCCTGTCTCTCATTGCACTAACAAAGAGTTGGCCATGCGTCTAAGAAATGCCATATTTTAAGGACTTGCTTCCTGAAACTATGGCTTGCAGCTGTGTCCATGTTGCAGTGCTGGCTGGTCCTAGAAAGTCCTCACTAGATTGCAAAAAGCGATCTAGTTTGATGGTCACAGATTCTGGAGAGCGGGAGCAGGTCTTAAACCTTCCATCTTGGACATGAGCCTCCACAGTGGAAGAAACTGTGGATGTTGGGATTTTGCGGCACTCCTTCAAACCATAACCGATCTTTGACCATCAAAACCAGATCTTTTACAGACCGTCTTTAATCGGATACCTTAGCTGATTACTGTCCTGTGATAAAATGCGTTCTTTCTAGGGAAGACCGTGCCACATTAAAATCGACAACAGGTGCTCTTATCCGAGTTATGGTGACTTCAGTTACTTTCTAGAATTGTGCACCCGACATGTGAATGCAAGGCGTCTGCTAGGACTGATCCTCACGCTCCATTGTACTGGCTCTTCCCTGACCTCTGTTTCCGTTCCGTGTGATGCCTGTTGCTGGATTTGCTCTTTTTTAAAAGAAACCCATTGGTTTGGAATAGTGTGTGTGTGGGGGAGGGTGTTGTGACCTTGTGTAATGTGCTGCCCTCTTTTGCCGCTCCTATTCTTCCACCCAGTGTGATCACCTTTTCCCTCCTAACAGACTCCCACCCCAGATTTGTCCGCTCCTCTTAATTCTTGCTCCCGCTTGATCACCAACTGATCTTTCTCCTCTGCAGGCTATGAGCTGCTCTTCCAGCCGGAGGTGGTCCGTGTCTACGTTTCCCTCATAAAGGAGAGCAAGACCCCCGCCATTCTGGAGGCCTCTGCGGGAGCCCTTCAGAACCTCTGTGCGGGCCGCTGGACGGTGAGTATTGGTGGTGACTGGAGGAGGGGAGAGACTGGCCCAATATGTGGGAGTGTGCGCGGAAACTGGGTGTTGTAAGGGAATGCCTCTTTTTGTATGGTTCCCCCCTGTTTTTGGAGGGATGCTGCTGTTTTTCGACTGAGTTCACTGAGGGCGGCTAACCAGACCTGTGGCCTTCGCTTTAAGCTGACATGTCAAATAGACTACTATCCAATTGGCTGAGCTGCCTTCACTGTAGGCGCCTAATAAATGTGATCCAGGGCATGTAAGTTATAGGGTCATCCCAAGAGATTGCAGCCCTGGTTGCCTCACCTTAGGTGGGACACGAGTAACACCAGACTCCCTGCCCACCATTTGCAGGCTGGAAGAGCAGTTGTAACTGCTGTCCCTACTTTGCCATTTGAAGCAATGGCACAGCCAGACTTTCCCCGGTATATCTGTAAGTCACCCCTAATGACAGGCCTATCGACCTCTAAGGCAGGGTGCAATATATTACACGGGATGACCATGTAACTTTACGTGTTATGACAGAAGGAACGCAGACTTGATGTTTTTACTCCAGATAAGCTTTGTCACCGAATTGGCGAGTGCAAAGTTACACGCTGAGTGCGAACTCTGGACCGTGGGTATCCAAGGTATCAAACAACTAGTTACATTAACCTGTCTTGGTTTTCAGTCCGAAATTAATGTAACCAGTTGCAGCGTGCAACTTAAGCAAAGTTGACAGTGTTTCCTTCGGTCCCCTGTGCACATACTGTTTGCACATGCGACCCTGCTGCCAAGACATCTTTCTGTCCTGAGCAGATGTGCTAATGACTCCCAGGAAAATATACAATAGGG
Source organism: Triturus cristatus (assembly GCF_964204655.1). Taxonomy (NCBI): domain Eukaryota; kingdom Metazoa; phylum Chordata; class Amphibia; order Caudata; family Salamandridae; genus Triturus; species Triturus cristatus. Next base: position 29,507,246 of record NC_140585.1, on the reverse strand, counting down.
TCCTGCTCTGGAAGTCTGTGTTGCCTCCCTCCTGCAAGAAGCCACACAGGTGTTGGCCCAAAAGGCAAGTTTCAAGCTACATTAGAAGGTCAAACGGGTAACACTTCGGAGACGGGCTGCTCCAATGTTCAGGTAGCGCAGCTGGCACTTGGGAAAGAGAGGACAAACCAGTCGCGAAACTGGTTTTCCAGGATCGTGTAGACCCCTTGGTAGCCATACCTCTGGGTTGGGCTGTGAGCTCCACACGCCAGGAGAGGGATCCTGTCCTATTGGAAGAGGGCATCATTTTGCAACCAGAGATGCCCAGAAGTTGTCATTAGGTGGGACGGAACCTGGTAGTCCATTAGCTACCAACCGAATCCTGGCCGAGGTCCTTTTCTGAGCCATAAGCAGGGCACCCAGAACTCTGATCTTGACTGTACTGGTAGAAGGAACGATGAACTGTCTTGCTGCACCAAGGAACCAGCAAAGAGGCTGCACAGCGTAGACTGTAACGGCTGAACCTGGTGGCTAGAAAAGGAGGGACTGTCTGCTGTGCCCTGCTCGAAGAGAAGTTGTCTCTTGAGTCAAGAGACTCAAAGGGTTGGCGAGCTGGTCTCCTGTTAACAGCACAGGGGCACAACTGAGTAGCCTGTTGGGGCAAGTTGGTAGCCCAAAGTCTTCAACCCACTGACATCTGCTGCTGTGCAGCTCCAGGGACCAGGACCCGATGCAGAGTTGCACCAGAGTTCACTGAACCCAGTCTAAGTGCAGCTGTGACCTCCAGAGGATGAGTGATCGTCTAGGGAAGTGTAGGAAACTGGCTTCATTTATACTACACCAAAATGAGATAGTGTATTTAGAGTCCAAGTGACCCCAGAGGTAGGCAGAGGTTAAAGTTAGATAGAACCTTACTCTCTGATTGTGGTAGCTTGGTCGAGCAGTAAGGCAGTATCAGAGGACAGTGTTGAGCATTTGATGAACACACTCAGTCAGCAAATGGTTTCACACACAATAACTGAACTCTAGGCCAATTGTGTTTGTATAAAAATATATACTGTTTATTTTTAGAACCAAGCATGCCTGGCACAGGTAAGCATTTAATACTTTTCAGTAATAAGTTACTGGATAAGGAACAGTTTGAAAATGAAATGGGATGCAGTAGGTTGCAACACTTCGCAAATACAGTACATGGAAAAGAATAGGTAAATTGCAGGTAAGTTACTTTTCTAACTCGGTGCTGGATACCTAGATTCAGCACTGTGACATTTCCTGGAAACGGGTAAGTAAATACGTTTTGGTTATTCGCAGGATTTTCAAAGAACATCTTTAGATTTCAAAACTCTACACTTTGTCGTTTTTGGAAGACAAACAGTGCATTGAAATGAATAGGCTTTTTCAGTAATTTGCAGGTAAGTTACTTTGTACGTTACTTTTCTTACTCCGTGCTGGATGCCTAGATTCAGCATTGGGACATTTCCTGCAAACAGGTGAGTAAACACGTTTTGGTTATTTGTGCGATTTTTAAAGAATATTTTTAACATTCAAAACTCCACACAAACTTTTTGGAAGAAAATTGTCCCATGGAGCAAAAACAGGTGATCGATTCACAGGTGAGTGATCATCTGTGGGAGTTGAGGTCCTGGGGTTAGACTCGGGGGTCACCCAGGGTCAGTGATGCACTTTTGTTTCACCCACAGCGGCTCTAGGGCGGCCGGGTGCAGAGTGTTGAGGCCCAATGTTATCCCATGGAGGATAGGGGGCTTCCGGTTGGTGCTGCTGGCAAGCAGGCCACACTGCTCTGGGAGCAAAGATCCTAGGGTTTAGGTCAGGGCAAATAGGGAACCAAATTAACACCAACGGTGCACCCTCAGCGCCAATAGGGCGGCCAGGTGCTGTTTTGAGGTCGGGTGCCCTGTTTTCAATGGAGAATCTCTGGTTCGCAAAAGCGCTACAGGCAGGGAGACTAAGGACTTCTGGGTGCGACCACCACTTGGAGAGGTAAGTTGGGAAGGTGGTATGGGTTGGTTAGGCACCATCAGTTTGGGCACACAAGGCCGTGGGGTGTCTGGTGCAGGGGTGCCTTTTGGGGTCACATTTTTACCAGCTCCTGGTCGTGGTTAGAGGGGGCCTTCTGAATTTAGGCTGCAGGTGTCGGCTGGAGGCTTGAGGCAGGTCAGGGGTTGCTGGATCTCTGGTCAGGATCGCTGGGGTGACCTCCTCGTGGTGTTTTTCCGCTTGGGCCGAGTTCGGCGGGTGCAGAGTGGGCTGGCTTTGTAGTCTCCGGCTGCTGGCAGAGATTGCTGTTTAACAAATCCGATGTTTGCGGGAGAAGCAGTCTTTGGAAGTGAAGCATGCAGGTCCTCTGGGGTTTTCGAGGTTGCTGGATGTAGGACACACCATGATTTCGCAGGAGCAGGTTCGAGGGGAGACCGGCCGTTAGGGCTGGGGCTAAGTCAGTGGGTGTCTTCCTCATGTTCGATGGCTGCACGGCTGTTCGTTCCTTTTCTTCTTGGCAGGCTGGATCTGAGGAATCAAGGTTCAGGATGCCCCCTAAATACTAGATTTAGGGGCGTTACAGGTAGGTAAGGGCAAGGACCAATGGGTCCCTTGCCTGGGGACACCCCATATCATGCCACCCTCCAGTGGGAGGGGGCAGGAGCCTGTCCCTGGTTGGCTAGGTCCCCCATCCTCCAGATGGTGGGGAATCAGAGTTGTGCTTCACCACACCTCCCCCACTTGAGGGGTGGAGTTGGCAGATGTGGGCACACCTCTGCTCAAGGCATATGAGCTGCAGATTACACACTGGGCATAGATCGCCATCTGGGGCTGGGCTGGGCCCGGATGTTTGCAGTTGTTTTTCTTCTTGGAAAGTCTTTGGAAGTCACAAGATATGTGACTCCTGCTTTGGATCATACTGCGCATGGCCTTCGGCTCCATCCTCAGATTGTTTTTTTCCGTCATCGGGCTCTGATGTGTTCTTCCCGCTCCGGTTCCGAACAGTTTCCAGTTCTAATCGTTGCACAATCCTTACCTTCCGCTGTATTCTCGATCGCGATCCCCCCCACCCCCCCCACTCGACGCGACTCGTCATTCGACTTCGATTCCGGTCGTCGACGCAGGCCTTCGGACCTACCTTAGCTCCGGTTCTGGCTCATGGAAAGGACTCCACTTAAGAAGTGTCCTCGATGTGGGTCCAAATTTCGCCACACCGACCTCCATGAGGTGTGCATCCTCTGCCTCTCCCCAGAACACGAGGCACAAGACTGTCCGGCTTGCAAATCCTTCCGGTCCAAAAAGACCATTCGGGACCGAAGGGCGAGGAGAACCATGGCACACGTCTACTGCAATTTCAGACGACCTCTTCGGAGAAGGTGTCTATGTTCCCGAGGACCAGCACACCGAAGAGGGCCTCGTCAGCGCCTCCGAAGCAGACGACTCCGATGTCGAGGACATCACTCCGGCACAGAGGGGCGTGAGTACTAACATCGATCCCCACCCTCGACGGCATCAAAAAAGGCTTCGGTCACGTTTTCGCCCTCGAGCCTAGGCACGACCAAAGACACTGCTTCACATATCTCGCTTTCGGGCCCGGTTAAGAAGCCCATCAAGCCTTGTGGCACCTCCGGCTCGAGCCAGCCTGCCGTCGGTGCCGACAAACACTCCGCACCGAAAAAGATGGCTTCCTCTTCTTCCTCTGCGCTGAGCTCCACACCGAAGCACTCTGCGCCGAAGACAACCACTAGCTTTATATAAATACTTTTGCAATATGCAATTGACTTTTGTAAACAGTTACAAGTGGTTGCAATAGGCAGCACTATTTTAAACACAATAATGCATTGAGTTCAATGGAAGTTTCAAGTTATTTGCAAGAGATTACTTTTAGGATTACTTTTGAAATTCCAGGACTGGATCCTAGATTCAGTCCTGGGTCAGTACTTGGAATCACATTATCAAAGTCGACTTAATTACTGTGATTTTTACACAATATTTTGCTATTTTAAAAGTTGACAGAAAATATTTCATAGAAAACAGTCAATGATTCCCTATGGAAGAAAATTCAAGTTGCAGGTATAGTATGTTCTCGTTACTTTTGTAATCCAGTACTGGGTACCTAGACTCAGTACTGGGACCTTTATCCAAAACAGGTATGCAATTACGATTTCAGAAGTTATACGATTTTTAAAGAATATTTGAAGTTTGCAGAAATTGACACTTAGAAGAAATTTCACAGAAAAACAGTCAACGATTTCCTATGGGAGAAAATTGGGTTACTGGTAAGTACAGTTGTAAGTATTTTTCAGAGTCGGTGCTGGGCACCAAGATCCAGCACTGGGAGCTCACCTAATAGCAGGTGTGTATTTCCGTTTTCGTTACTCGGCTGATTTTTGGTGAATATTTTAAGATTTGAAATGTCCACACTTAAAAGAAATTTCAGGAAAAACCAGTCAATGTTACCCTATGAAGAAAATTGAGTTATGGGTTTAAAGGTAAGTACTCGACTGGCAGAGTTAAGGTTCTAAGCATAGACTCCGGGGTCTCCCAGGGTCAGGTAGGTACAGTTGGTTCACCCTCAGCGGCACAAGGGCGGCCGGGTGCAAAGAGAGTTAGGCCCAATGTTATCCTATTAGAGGTAGGGGGGGCCTTGGTTGGTGGCTGCTGACTAGCAGGCCACGCGGCTGTGGGAGCTGGGCTCCTGGTCACTTACTCAGGGCAAGTGGGGAAGTAGGTTAGAGTAGAGTTTTCACTGCCAGGGCCACTCGGGCGGCTGGGTGCAGGATGCTTTTGGGCCTTCGGGCGCTCAATTGATTTCAATGGGATATCTCCGGTTTAGAAAGACTGCAAGCTCGGGGACGAGGATTCTTCAGGTGCCACCACCACTTTGAGAGGTAAGTTGGGTAGTTGGAGGATAGGTAGGTACCCCGGGATTGGGCACAGGGGGCTGTGGGGCGCCAGTTGCAGGGGTGCCTTTTGCTGTCAGGAAATCCTACCCTCTGTTGATCGCTGTTGGTGGGGGGCACCTGGTTCTGAGGCTGCCGGCTTCTTCAAGAGTGTCGAGGGAGGTCCTTGGGTGCCGGACTCTGGGTCACAGTCGCCGTGGGGTCGTCCTTGTGGTCTTTGTTCACTGCACCACAGGCCTGGCTTGGCGGGTGCAGAGTGTGAAGGGTTTACGGTTCTGGACTGCTGCCAGGGATTAGAAGTAGATTTTGAGTAGAGCCTCTACTCATGAAAGTCCCAGGAGTTTAGAGTCAAAAGGTAGCCAGGTCCTCCGGTGTTTGGGAGGTTGCTGGCCAAGGGGTGTGCCGGCTGGGAGCAGGGTTGACAGGCCGGTAGGGCTGGGGCCAAAGCAGTTGGTGTGTTCCTCTTCTTCCCAGCTGCAGGGCAGGTCTTCTTTCTTCTCTAGCTTTTCTTCGGATTTTGGAATCTGGGGAAGGAAGGTTCAGGGTGCCCCTAAATACTAGATTTAGGGGCGTTACAGGTAGGTGAAGGGCAGGGACCAATGGGTCCCTGTCCTTGGGTGGGTGCACCCCCCTATCCTGCGCCTCTCCTGTGGGAGGGGGGCAGTAGCCTAGTCCTGATTGGGCAGGGCTTCTCATCTTCAAGATGGCGAGAGCCCAGAGATGTGCTTCACCTCGCCTCCCCCACCTGAGGGGTGGGGTTGGCAGGCTGGCACATCCCCTGTCCTTATTTGGGGTTTCCGGCCAAGCTTCCCGCCAGAGAGGGGGGTTGCAGTGGCCTGGGGAAGCTCACAGAGGCGGTATGCCTTTGAAGCTTCCCTCTGCCCATCCTGGGGGAGATTTAGCACCTCGCCCAGGATGTGCATTGTTGCAGACCCAGGAGAGCAGGGGCTCTCCTACCCAGGGGTCCAGCAACATGTCTGCTGTGTGGCAGCCTAGGCAGCCTCAGAACAGATGTGGATTGTAGGTTAGGTTTTAGGGGGCATCTCTAAGATGCCCTCTGGGGTGCTTGGTACATTAAATCCCACACTGGCATCAGTGTGGGTTTAATGTGCTGAGAAGTTTGATTCCAAATTTCTCAGTCTTCAGTGTTGCCATTATGGTGCTGTGGAGTTGATGTTTGACGAGCTCTCAGCACCCCGTACTCTTAAATGGCAGCACTGCACTTAGTGCCCAGGAATGGACCTGGGTACATGAGGGGCACAGGGCTCCTGCGCCCACACCACTGGCATAGGGCACCCAGCTAGAGGGGTGGCTGATGTATGCCATGGCAGTGTAGGTGGTGGGCATGGCACACAGGGATGTGTGCCATGTCGACTTTGTTTTGTCTTGTACCCAGACACCCAGCCTGCAAGGTGTGTGTGTGTGTGGTGTGTACGTGTGTGTGTGTGTGTGTGTGTGTGTGTGTGTGTGGTGTACGTGTGTGTGTGTGTACGTGTGTGTACAGGGCCTCTAAGGGTGGCACAATGAGTGCTGCAGCAGTCCATAGAGGCCTTCCCTGGTCACAAGGCCCTGGGTACCTAGGGTACCATTTACCAGGGGCTGACATGTGGCCAGGGTTTGCCAATTTGGGTTTTGTGTTTTTAGGGAAGTAGCATAGGCCCTAGGCACCTGATTGGCAGGAGTCCAGGGCACACTCAGTCAAAGTACATTCAGCAAAAAGTGGGGGCACACCATGCAATAAAGAGGGCTCTTTCTCACACAAGTTAGCAGCACAAACCAGAGTTAAATAAAACGCAGATAAAAATAAACAACAATTGACTAGAGGAAGAGTATGAAGGACAGTAGGATATATGAGAAAGTCTTGAGTTATCTATGAAAAGAGTAGCCAGGGAGAGGTAAAGTAGATGCATAGATGAGCCCGAGGTATTGAAGGCACAAGGCAACTTAGCTTTGGAGTTCACTGCAGCTTGGTGCTTTACAAGGTAGGAGTGTAAACAGTAACATTAGGTACAGAGCGAGAGAAATCTAGTACTCCAGGGATAGTGGCAGTATATAAGCAGTACCCTAGTAAGATGCGTGTAAAAATGGCTGTACAAAAAGTTACCAAAGAGGAGTGTGATCAGCAGTGTACGTAAAAGTACGGAGGTAGTTAAGGAGAGGATGCAGCGTTGGGGCACTAGTGCAGAGTGGGGGGGCAAGTGGCACGTTAATCCCAGGTAGCGATGTGTAGAATAACGAGGGGGGAGTGAAGCTTGGGTCTAATATTCTGGCAGGTTGTAGAGAGTCAGAAGGCAGCCAGCAAAATATAGGGTAGAGAGAACCAGGGAGTGGGGGCTAGGCCAGGTCTTCCGTAAGAGAGGAATTTGTTGGATATGAATTTTTTGGTTTCTTTCTTGAAGAGGGGTTACATCTGATCTCGGTGGGGAGAGAGTTCCATATATTAGGGGCCACTCCGGAGAAGGAATGGTAGTAGGTTTTTTTTTCTTTTATTTTTTGGGGCTTGAGCAGTAAGGAGCAAGGAGCTCGTACTTATTGAGGATCTGTGCCCACCCGAAAGGGTCAGTTTTGCAGCGTGATCTTTCTGGATTCACTATGCTGTGCATTATTCCGCGGTCTGGTGGTTGGGTCCGGATTCGTAGTCTTTCTTTTGTCTTTTTTTTTGTTTTTTTGTAGCCCAGGTGGGCGTCGACGTCCCACCATTTGGTGCACCTCTCGTGGCGTTGTCCTGCTTCCTGCGGAAGTCCCACCTCGGGGCGCCATCTTCAGATTCTTTTTTCCGCCGTTGGGTCTGGATCGTCACCGTGAAGCTCCAGAGTTTTTGGCGAAGAAAGAAGAAAAAAGCACAAGTTTCATCGAAGAGAAGTTGAGGAGGACTACAGAAATGAAGAGCAACGAGCCGGGATGACGAAGAAGGAGGAGATCCTCTATCTTCGACGTCCAACGGAGAATGCACACTCAGGGACACTGAGCGCAGGAATGGACAAAACACCTTTTAAATTCTGCCGTAACTGCCACCACAAATACGCGCAGAGGGACCAACATCCGGTCTGCAACCTTTGCCTGCCAGGTGACCACGAGAGCAAGGACTGCAACGCCTGTTCGGCCTTCTCACCGAAGACGCTCCGGGTGAGAGAGACAGAGGAGAGCCAACTACAACATGGAGGGCAAGGGAAAGGCCCCGACACAGTACGAACTGGGCCTCTCCACCGACGATAACGTCGCCGAAGGACCTGATGACTTCACAGTCGCAGAGACCGATAAGAAAACGTCTGACAAGGTAGGAGAGACGTCGAGCGTTAAACCCTCGACAGGGCCCCAAAAACAGAGTCAGACTCTCGAAAAACAGAGTCAAAGTCCTCGAAAGGAACACCGGCGCCGAAAACTTCGACGACCGCGAGTGGATCCAAGGACGAAAGGGCCGGCAGATCCTTCGAGAAGGACTCCCAGGTGCCGAAGACCGCCGAAAGGCAAAGGTCGTCTAAGCAAGGCCAAGAAACTGGGCGTTCGATTTCGAAAGGTACGGTCGTGTCGACACAAGCTCCATCGAAAAGACCGGCGCACTACGCCGAAAACGCCTCCGAAATGGAGAAGAAAAAGAGGAGGCTCGAAGCAGAGATGGAGAGCATCCTTCAAAGGAAAGGGGAGTTCGACGAGAAGATGAAAAAATTCACTATCCCAATGAAACCACCGTCGATCATCGTCTAGGAGCAGGAGGAGTTTGACGCAGAAGAACGGTCGAAGACTCCCGGAGAGAAAGAAGACCTTTACTATGAGGGAGAAGAATGAGGAACAACAATCGAACTACGGCCCGGCGCCGTCGACGACGCAGGACCTGGAGTGGCAGGACCTCGTCGCCGAAAATCCAGAATAGCCTGTGGAGACTTACCCTTCGAGGCCTTCGCCGGCAGATGACATAGGGGCTTACAACATGGTAGTCAAAAGCGCGGCTGCAGCTTTTGGTGTTAAGCTGGAGGAAGAAAAGCCGAAAGCAGACTTTTTACTTGAGACACTGCTCCCTATCCAAACTAGGAGCCAGTTCCTCCCCATGCTTCACAGTGTCATGAACCAGGGGAGCGAGGCGTTCAAGGACCCAGCAACATGCAGGTCCATCACACCGAGGACGGAGAAAAAATATAAACACTCCTCCCAGGACCCTCCATACATCAAAGGATCCGTCGCAGCAGATTCAATCATTGCATCTACTGCCAGGAAGAGGGCAAATGTCCCGGCAACCTCAGGACCACCTCCAGACAAAGAAAGCAGGAGGATGGACCTGACGGGGAGAAGAATAGAGAGAAACGCGGCAATGCACTGGCGCATGGCGAACTCCAATGCCCTACTGAACAGGCACCAGTACCAACATTGTGACGAAATTGGGGAACTGATGAAGCACCTCCCCGAGCAATACCAACAAAGAGCTGCGCACCTAGTGGAGGAAGGAAAGAATATAGCAAACTCTTGTCTTAAAACAGCGTTGGATGGAGCAGAAACATCAAGCAGGCTGATGGCAATTGGAATAACAGCTCAGGATTTCGGGCTTCAAGCAAGAAGTTCAGAACATCCTGAACACTCCTCCTTTCAACGGAGACGCTGTTCGGGGCACCGGTCGATGGAAAAACTCACCCAGCTCAAAAGCTGAGGACAGGAGCTAGCGCAACTCGTAGAAGAAGCACAAGAACTGCTCCTAAAGGATGCCATAGAGCCAGTGCCGTTCAGAGAAAGGAACAAGGGAGTGTACTCAAACTACTTCCTGGTACCAAAGGTGGACGGAACACTAAGACCCATCCTGGATCTACGGTTCCTAAACAAGTACGTAAGGACGCAAAAATTCTAAATGACGTCCCTACAAGAGGTACTCCCGCAAATGAGACGGAGACTTCATGTCCACCGTGGATCTCAAAGATGCCTACCTGCACATCCCAATGAACAGGCAGCACAAAAGTCTGTTCAGGTTCGCCATTGGCAAGGAACACTACCAATTCACAACCTTGGCATTCGGGCTAAAGTCCGTACTAAGGGTTTTCACAAAATGCCTGGCGGCAGTGGCAGCGTACCTGCGGAGGGAAGGGATTCATGTATAACCTTATCTCGACGACTGGCTAATAAAGGCAAGTTCACTCGAAAAATGCGAGGAACACGCACAGTTGGTCACGAACACACTAACTAAGCTGGGATTCTCAATACACTGGGGGAAATCCTCTATGGAACCAGAACAGGTGAAGATCTTCCTGGGGGCACAGATCAACACCTTAAAGAGAACAGTGATGCCCAGCGACAAGAGGACCCAGACCCTGCTGAAGGAGACGCGCCTCTACCAGAAGGGGCAAGCTCTGACCGTGAGAACAGCGAGCAAGATCATGGGGATGATGGCGTCATGCATTCACCTAGTTCCCAATGTACGCCTACACATGAGGCCTTTGTGACCATTGCTGTTGCAGCCATTCCTGCAAGCAAGCGGAAGTTGGGAGGATCTAGTGGTTGTAACGCACGCGGTGCAAGAAGAGATAGCATGGTGGAACAGGGAGAACATAACTATAGGGAAACCCTTGACACCCCCAAGCCCAATGGTGACCATCACCACAGACGCATCACAGGATGGGGAGCACAAAGTGAGGGGCCTCTGGACTCCAGCGGATGCGGTCAGACACATCAACTACCTGGAATTGTAGACCGTATTCCTAGCCCTGAAAGCCTTCCAGAAAAAACTGTACAGCCAGAAGGTGTTGATACAAACAGACAATACAACAACGATGTTCTACATCAACAAGCAGGGAGGAACACAGTCATTTCCCCTATCCAACCTGGCGCAGGAGATTTGGAGATGGGCCATCCCACTCAAAATAGACCTGCTGGCCATTCACCTACCAGGGAAGGACAATGTGGAAGCAGACTGGCTCAGCAGGCAGACTTCAGCATCCCACGAGGGGGAGCTCAATGGACAGGAAACGCAAAGGCTATTCAGAAGGTGGGGTACACCGACAATAGACCTGTTTGCAACACACCAGAATGCAAAATGCCAAAGCTTCGCATCCAGACAACCAGAAAAACAATCCAAGGGGAATGCCCTATGGATAAGCTGGTCAAAAACATTTGCCTACGCTTTTCCACCAATACCACTGATACACAGGGTACTCGACAAGTGCAGGACCAGCAACATGACGCTGATCCTAGTGGCACCCCAGTGGGCAAGACAGACCTGGTACTCGCAAATAGTGGAGATGGCACAGGGACCACCACACAAGTTCACCAAAAGAAAGGACTTACACTCCATGCAGAACGGAGAGGTTCTACACCCAGAGCCAGAGAGCCTCAGCCTAGCGGGATGGCTCCTGAAGACAGAGTTCGCACACCTTAAGCTACCTCGAAGCACTATGCGAGTGCTCCGGGAGGCAAGGAGACCGACGACACGGAAATGCTATGGGGAAAAATGGAAGAGGTACACACATTGGTGCAGGAGACATAAATTGCAAAATAAGTTGACAAAGGAATCAACGGTGCTAAGATACCTCACGCACCTACTAAAGGCTAAACTATGTTCATCCTCACTAAGGGTACACCTCGCAGTGATTGTTTCCTACACACGAGTTGAGACGGGTGAAAGTTTCTTTACATCAAGATTTTTAAAGAGGTTCCTGGAGGGGGCAAAAAGGATGCCGCCGCCGGCACTGAACCTCAACTTAGTCCTGACGGAACTTATGAAGGCGCCCTTTGAGCCCATTCACAAGGCCTCCCTTCAAATGCTAACAATGAAGACAGCCTTTCTGGTGGCATTAACCTCACTGCGCAGAGTAAGCGAGCTGCAAGCGCTAACGCTGCAAGAGCCCTACATCCAGATACACAAGGACCGTCGTAATGAGAACGGACCCACACTTCGTGCCGAAGGTGGTGTCGGCATTTCATATGAACCAGACAATACAAATACCAAGCTTCTTTCAGAACCCTACCACAGGCGCTGAAACGGCACTGCACACTCTAGACGCAAGAAGGGCGGTGATGCACTACATCAAGAGAACCAAGGAGCACAGGAAAACTAAGCAGATTTTTGTGTCCTTCGCAACCAGCTTCCTGGGTAGGCCAGTAACAAAAGGCACCATCGCGCGATGGATCGCACTCCAGATACAGTTCTGCCACAAACAGGCAGGGCAAGAACTACCAGAAAGGGCACGGGCCCACTCCACAAGGAAGAAAGGAGCAACAATTGCTTTTCTGGCAAACACACCCATTCAAGACCTATGCCTGGCGGCAACATGGGCTTCAGTGCACATGTTCACTAAGCACTACTGCGTGGATATACAGATGAACAAGGAAGCACAAGTAGGACAAAAGGTGCTCCAACATATATTCAACGACCAACGCTCATCTTCCACCCAGCCGCCACAAAAGTGACAAACCGCTACAAAATCTATGCACAGCATAGTGAATCCAGAAAGATTCACGCTGGAAAACGAATAGTTTCTTACCTGTCGGTGTAGTTTTGCAGCTTGAAGATCTTTCTGGATTCACTAATGAACCCTCCCACCTCCGCCAGAAAGATGAGGATGGAGAAGAGGGGGGAAAGACTGAGAATGGAGAACAAAAGAAGATTTGAAAAGGAAATGTGAAAAAGGATATAATTGAGAAGAAATACTGTAAATAGCCTAGGGTTCAAAAAAAAAAAATTTTAAAAAAAATCCGAAGATGGCGCCCTGAGGTGGGACTTCCGCAGGAAGCAGGACGACGTCACGAGAGGTGCACCAAATGGTGGGACGTCGACGCCCACCTGGGCTACAAAAAAAAAAAGACAAGAGAGACTACGAATCCGGACCCAACCACCAGACCGCGGAATAATGCATAGCATAGTAAATCCAGAAAGATCTTCAAGCTGCAAAACTACACCGACGGGTAAGAAACTATTAGTTTCTGGGACAGGTAGGAAGGTGTCTTGTTTTGCAATGCTTTATGGGTCATGCAAGCAATTTTGAGATACATCCTGGCCTCAAGTGGCAGCCAAGTCAGTGTTCGTACGTCTGAGGTTATAGTGAGCACTGTTTTTTAGACCCCGTGATGAGCTTAGCTGCAGAATAAAGAGTAGCCTTAAGAGGTGCAAGTGAGGTGTTCTAGAGGTAGCGCTATCATAGTCTACTTTCAGAAGCACAAGTGCCTGAGTCGCAGTTATGAGGTCAGCCGCAGAGAGGAAAGGTTTTAGTTTTCTAAGGATATGCTTCTGATGGTTGGCTTCCATGGGGATGGTGCTGATGTGTTGATGCATAGAGAGGTCTTTGTCTAAGGTGATACCTAGGGATTTGGCAGAGTCGACGATGTGTTGGGGTACAATTTAAGGCAGAGAGACGAGGCAACCAACCATTGACACTAAAGGTGGTGGAGGATCAAGCGATCAATAGGAATTCAGTTTTGAGGGCATTGAGTTTGAGGTGATTGCGAGTCAGCCACTGTTGTATTAACGTTAGGGTGTTGAGGGAGTGGATGTCGTTGATGGAGGTTATTCTCATGTAGAGTTTGGTGGTGTTAGCATGCATGTGGTAAGAGATGTGGGAGCACTTGCGGATATCTGTTAAGGGCTCCGTGTAGAGGTTGAACAAAGACTGAGAGGATGGAGCCCTGGGGGACGCCAAGCGAAAGAGGGTCCAGCTCAGTTAAGGTGTGATTAATTGGGGAGCACTGCGACCTGTTAAGTAGAAAGCAGTAGATCCAGTTTAGCCCCGTGCCGGAGAGTCCCATCCTCTGTTGTAAAAGGTCCAGAAGGGTAGCGTGGTTGGTGGTGTCAAAGGCTGCTGACCGATCCAATAGGATCAAGAGTCCAGATTCATTCTAGTCCAGCGAGCATATGGCATCATTGACAATAGGGGCCACGGCCGTTTGTGCTGTGCCTCGATCGGAAGCCAGATTGGCTCTGGTCGAAGAGTTGGAATTGTTCAATGAGTTTGAGGAGCTGTAAGTGCACACACATTTCTAGGAGTTTGGCCAGAGTAGTGATGTTGGAGTTACGGCGGTAGTTGATGCGGTTGGACTGGTCAGAGTTAGGTTCTTTTAGGATAGAGGTAGTCTGACCAATTTTGAGGCAGTTGGGTAGGGAGCCCTGGGTTGGGGGGGGAGGGGGGGGAGGGGAAAGAGGGGGGGGAGAAGAGGAATTTATTTGAACACAGTGGGAGTAGGAGGTGAATGGATTCATTTAGGAGTTTAGAGGGAGGTTGGAAAATTCTAAGGAGGTCAGAAGAATCAGTCTCATCAACTGATGTGAAATTTGACCAGGAGGCATCATTTTTGGGCAAGAAGCGGTGGTTAAACTGGCAACCTTCCAGCTCTGTTGTGGTGTAAAGGGGGGGGGTTGTTGGGGTGGAAGAAGACTAAGAGCAGCCTGGATGTCGTTGATGATTAAAGCGGGTTTCTCTGCGAAAAAGGAGGCAAATGTTTCTCACTTGGGGAGTGCTTTGTTTGAGGAAGTAGTATCACTTTTGCAGGTGGGTTGATTTCTGATGATTTCGAACCGTTTCTTAGGTCTATTTGTAGCCGTGTTAAGTTTTAAAAGAACGCTGCTTTGGAGTTCCTAATGTGCCTATTGTAGGCATGGCATCTTTGATGCTGGAGTGTGAGGTTGGTCAAGGGGGCTGTGTCGCCGCTTTCGGCAATCCTAAGGAGAAGCCGTTCTTCGTTAAGATCACTATTGAACCAGGGGTTGGATCGTTTGGACGGGGTTCTTTTTAGTGGTTTGGGGGCTACCGTATCATGATTGACAAAGAGTTGAAGTAGTGATCAGTGAGGGTTTGGAGTTCTAGCGAGGTGGGAGCAGTGTTTCACATCTCGCAGTGGATAGAGAGAGAGTTAAGGTTACGGGTGTCAAGGGTCCAGTGTTTGACTTTCTTAGGTTCTCCCTTGGAGGAGATTGCTTTAATATTTAGGGAGAAGGTGATGCAGTGGTGGTCAGACCAATCTCAAGGGAGGATAGAGTCAATATGTAAGCTGTTCTCTTTAGCGGTGATTAGGTCCAGGGTAGCTCCTCGCTCATGGGTTAGACCGTTGCATGCTTGGATGAGGTTGAGGACCTGGAGGATCTAAAGCAGTTCATGAGCGGATCATCGATGTTGTTCCAATGGATGTTGAAGTCACCAAGGAAGGTCTGGTTGGTGTGGTAGTCCTTGTTGGAGGGGATAGCCTCCATGATCTGTTCGATGAAAGATCGATGATGGAAGGTTTGGAGGGAGCCTTTGGAATTGCAGGTGGTGAAAATATTGATTTTAAGGTACTCACTTGAGGTCCGAGAAGAGGTGGGAGATTGTTTCACAAAGAGCAAAGCTCTGTAAATACAGGCTAGGCTGCTCCAGTGCGTCTGGGGTGATCTAACCTGATGATGATTCCATACTCCAGAGGGACCAAGATGTCCTGGGAGTGGTTGGAGGACTCATTTAACCAGGATTCCTTGAGCAGAAGGGTGTCCAGGTCAAGGATAAGAGCAGCTATATCAGCCGCGTGTTTCACGGCTGAGCGGCAGTTTAGTAGAGCACGTCTCGGGGTGAGGTAGAGGGAGCCATATTAGGGGGCGTGAGAGACAGAAGATCTGGGGTGAGGTTAGATTCATTTAAGACTCCATTTTAGGACGGGATAACCTGGGGAAGTTGGAGATAATCTCGATTTTCGGAGGCGGGGGGGGGGGGGGGGGACGAGGGATGGGAGACTCCATTGTGAGGGCGGGACGGGAGGGTACATCAGCAGAGGCATTATAGTCATGTAAGAGGTTGCGTAAATCATCTTTAGATAACTGTCTGATTAGCCAGTGGGTCGCGAGGGGTGGTTGTGGAAGGGAGTGGCCTTATAGGAAGACTGAACTCTCAGCACAGGCAAGAGTACGGTCAGTAGTGATTGGGGACAGTGGGGGTGTTATTAGGTAGGTGTTGGGTTTGGTGGAGGGGTAATTTGTGTTTGAGTTAGGAGGTGACATGAAAGAGTTAGAGAATGCTGGCTCGGATCAGATGCAGTTCAGATTTTATAGTGTCGAGCAAAGAGTCATGGGACGTATAATGGGTCCCAGTTCGAGGGAAGCGAGGGAGTGTAGGGGAGTCTCCCAGCAAGTAGTAGAGTTGGTGTACGTGAGGTTTAGTGGTGATTGAGTGAAAGGAGGTGGAGGGTGAATGGGGCCTGTTGCTGGGAGTGTGGATATGGGGGGCTGTAGAGGAGTTGGAAGAGATGTCGCATGTGTGAGGTGAGGAGGAGTAGGGGGGATGTGCATGGAAGTGACATTTGTGGGGGTTGAAGGAGTTCTCAGCAGTGGGGGTGGTGCGAAGGCCACCAGGGTAGACTGAGGACTGGTAGGTGGCCATCCAGGGAGAGGGTTGGGAGTGGGGGGAATGGTGGGTTGGGGGGTGGAAGAGGGGAATGGGTTATCTTAAGGGGGTTCTGATGTGGGTGGGCAGTAGAGTGGTTGCGTCAAGTTTGTGTTTAAGATAGGGAAAAAGGCTGCAGAAGAGTTCCAGGCTATGATCTGAGGATTGGATGAGTACGGTGCAGTTGTAAATGGAGATTGTGGTGTTGCTGTGTAACAGCGCGGGGGCACAATAGTAAGTTAATGCCATGAGGGATTTTTTGGGTATGGTGTTGAGCGAGGAAGAGAGAACATTCCTCCATTTGGCATGCCGGTTGATTGAGACGAGGTCGCTGAGTAGGGTGTCAATTAAAACCCTTTCCTTCCTAAGGTGGATGATTTTATCTTTGAGGTTTTTTCCTGGTGTTTTTTGTAAGGTTGGAAGGGTTGTTAATTACCAATGAGTCATTTCCTGAGGTGACTAGCACAGCGTTTGGCAAAATGGCATCATCTGGGTCCAGATGATGTAGGGGACGGGTGGGGAGTATAACAGGCTAGCGGGGGGGGGGGGGGGTGTTGAGCGAGCAGGGGTGTGCAGGAAGTAGCTGTAACAGTAGAGGTGGTAAAGTATTTAAGATGTTTCCTGATCTAGTGAGTGAGGATGGAGCCCTATGGCATAGAGCAGGCTTCTCCAATGAGTAGCGCGTGAGCTGCTGTAGCTCTCCAGCTACCTCCGAGTCCAGCCCAGCTTATTAAATTTGGAAACCTTGCTAGATTGAATAATTATACAGATACCAATATTTAAAGTGTGTATTTGAGAGGTGTGTGCTTATTTTCAGAACTCATAAGGTGATATTTGAATTAGTATGGGTGAATTTCCAAAATATATGTAAAGCTGATATTTGAGTGATAAATCCTGTGGGAAATGGGAAGACGTTTTACAAATGTCTTTACCTTGGTACCAGAGCCATTGCAGCTGTGGGTATGGACCGCCCATGGAGAGGCATTTCATACGGAGAAAGCCTTTATTGCATAACTGCTAGCAGCCACTCCTGATGCACTGAGGTGATCTGTTAGTGACCTTGGATACCATGGCCACTGATGGAATCTTGTCTGATATGGACTTTATTCCAACACCAATGGCGTTAGTAGCTCTGTGGTTCACTAAGCAGAAGTAGCCTCATTACAGAGAAGGTTGCCGACCTCTGGCTTAGAACCATGGAGGATACTGGGGACATTGCAAGTAGGGAATGTTAACTTATTAACGAAAAGAACTTGGAGATTGGGAAGAGATTAGAAGGCAAAGAGCAGCAGTGTGCTGGGAGAACGTGCTGTCTTTGTATGACAACGCGCCATGGCACAATAGCAGTATAGGCAAGAAATAACTGCATCGACATAAGCTTGCAGTGCATGCATAGTGAAGGCTATACTGTGGCGATAGATAACAGCGACGACGGGGATCATTGTATGTGTACAAGTAAACAGTGCAGGGATAGGTGGCAGTATCAACAGGAGGGTGGTAGATATTAGCTTGTGTGTATGTCAGATGCAATGGGAGAAAGGAGGGGGGTACACCTAAGAGTCCAGGGCGTTTTCACACAAGGAGTATGTTGGTGGTTTGAAGCACATAAAACATTGCGTTGCAGGGGGACTGGTGGTTTGTGGTGACTGGGAGGTGTAAGCACTCACTGATGGAGGTTTTGTACTGGGATGCTGGTGTGAGGGCAAGCATGGGGGGGGGTCACTAGGTTTGTGAGGTATGATGGGAGTCGTTATGTATAGCACTGGAGTGTGCAAGGCATGGACACCTGGCTAAGTGGTAGAATATGAGCACCTAAGAGTTCGGAGCTGGGATGACTCTCTTTGAAGTAGTCCTGCGTCTGACCAGTTATGACCATGAGTGCGGGCACCTGGAGTTAGGGCCACGCTCTTGCACGGCACCGCGCCCTTCGCAGCACAGATTCAGGACCCTCCTTTTGTCTTTTACCCCTGCTGGTCATAGTCCCTCCCCACCAAGTGTGTCGTCCTGAAGTCATCTAAGGTGTGGGCTGGGTGTCCGCTACTTTGCTTACTCTTTGTCCTACCTTTCTGTCCTCCTGTGTGTAGTATGGCCGGTGCATCCGCTCAGCTGTGCGCCAGGAGAAGGGCCTGGCCGGCCTCACCGAGCATCTGAAGCATGATAACGAGCGAGTGGTGAAAGCTGTATCCGGTGCTCTGCGCAACCTGGCGGTGGATGCACGCAACAAAGAGCTGATTGGTAAGTAACCCACCCTCGGTAATAATAGCTGAGCTGTGTCCTGAAGGAGGCTTTCTTTATACCATACACTCTGCTGCAAGAAGGACTTTGAAGAGAAACACTTTTTAATGCCATTTATATGTGCATGGGCACTTTTCAGATACTCTTCATAGGCTGACCCCATAGCTCTAGGGTCTGCTCTGCCTAAAACAGTGACTCTGATAGGCTGATTCTGCAGAGTGCTTTTTTTTGTTTGTTTTTTTACTAGTTGACATTTTATCCTTGGTTATTTTTTAAATGTATCCCATGTCAGACATTTAGCAGTGTCTTTCGGAGAGCTTATTCTGGCTTTTTCTTTGCTCTCTGGTACTTGTAGCCTGGCTTGTTTGATTGTAATTTGAGGTTGCATGTGCTTCAGAACAAATGGGAAACGCTTTGCATCGGAGAGCCTTTATAGATGTGCATTCTTCACATACTTGTGGCATCTGTCGGACCCAGAGAGCCTCGAATCGAGAGTGAAACCATTGACACACTATTCACCTTGCGCTGCAAACCAGTGAGAACCGGGTGAGGGTAGAAGCCTGCAGCACTGCATCCTGCGCTCAACCCAGCCTGGTGGGTGATCGCTTGCGCTAACCGCAGGATCACTGCCTCGTAGAGACACAGGATCACTGCCTCGTAGAGACTAGCAGGATGCCCGCTTTGGGGAGCAGTCGCCTGGGAAGGTACTGTGTGGATCGTACAGATTCTGCTGATCTTACTGCTGGATGACGTCTGTAGATTTGGGAAATTACTGAATTCAATCATTCTACAGTCTTTGCCTGAAGAGCTTTCCGGGATGGCTAATGCCACTTTGCAGGTCATCATAACTACCTGCATCGAAGTGTCTTCTCTGCGGCTGATGGAGCAAGTAGAAGGCTTACCACCTGATGGCTCTGGGCATCATGCGTGGCTCTGGGCATCATGCGTGGCTCTGGGCATCATGCGTGGCTCTGGGCATCATGCGTGGCTCTGGGCATCATGCGTGGCTATGGGTGAAGCTTAAGCTCCGATAAATGCACTGTGAAGAAATGTCTCTTTTTGTGTGATCACCCCCAAAGTTGGTCTGGTGCTGCTGGTTTTTCGACTGCGCTGAGACCTGCTCACCAGACCTTGGTGCCTGTTCCCTTACCCTTAAACTGATATGTCGAATTAGCTTCCACCCAATTGGCTGAGCTAACTTACCCATAAGCACCTAGTACATGGTCCCCAGGGCATGTAAACTGGAGCCCCCGCCCCCCAAACACGATAAAAACACAACATCAATTTATAAACCTAGGTTGTATTTTTATCTTTAAATAAACACCAAAATGACAAAAATCTATCGAAGAAAGCGGAAACAAGATTTTTTTTAATTTTTTTATGTAAGTAAATCACTGTAGTTCACTCTTTCAATTGTAATAAATCATTACAAGTCGCATCTGAGCCAGTGGGCCGTAAGGGCTACTAGAATTGTCTTGGATGGCCCACAACAGGTTGGGAGCCAGTTGTGGGGACTACTGATGTCCAGGAAGACAGTTACCTATCCGGTCCAGTAGTCTCGGGGTCATTACTGTATTTTTATCCTTTACTGCGGTCCAGTAAAGAAGTGGTCTTGATGCTGGGGAAACAGGATGCTGAAGAGAACTGGTAAGTGTTCCTGGAGCCACCCTAGTATTCACGAGTGTCAGGGCTGCTCTCCGGCCTAGGGTCTCTTCTCCACAATGTGCCAGGGGAGCCAGTGCAGGACCAGTCTCCCTTGGTCAACTGGTCTCCCGGATGCAGCGGCACCTTGAAGGTAAGTAAATCTTTTTCTGGGGGGGCCAAAGTCTGCTCTGACTACGATCTCGGGCCCAAAGGACTTGAGGGCACCTCGTGAGGGATGACTCTCTCTCCCAGCAGGCACTTTTGCGTCCAGCAGCGGCCAAGTGTTCCTGGGCAGCTGGGCTCTCGTGGGGTGCAGGTTTCCTTAGCCTCTGGTGGTCCTGAAGCTTAACAGTTGGCCAGCCAACTAGCTCTTGGAGTCACTTGTATCCTGGCAGAAGTGGAGCTCTTTGCCATAAGTGGGCACCGCAGGCACAGTTTTATTTGTGTGCCCCTTGTGTGCAGCAGGCACAGTCCTCTTTATGGGCCATTGTAGTGCAGCAGGCGCAGTCCAGTCCTTGCAGGTCCCTTGGGTGCAGCAGGCACAGTCCTCTTTGCGGGTCCCTTGGGTGCAGCAGGCACAGTCCTCTTTGCGGGTCCCTTGGGTGCAGCAGGCACAGTCCTCTTTGCGGGTCCCTTGGGTGCAGCAGGCACAGTCCTCTGCGGGCCCTTGGAGTGCAGCAGGCAGAGTCCTCTTTGCGGGTCCCTTGGGTGCAGCAGGCAGAGTCCTCTTTGCGGGTCCCTTGGGTGCAGCAGGCACAGTCCTCTTTGCGGGTCCCTTAGTCCTCTTTGCGGGTCCCTTGGGTGCAGCAGGCACAGTCCTCTTTGCGGGTCCCTTGGGTGCAGCAGGCACAGTCCTCTTTGCGGGTCCCTTGGGTGCAGCAGGCACAGTCCTCTTTGCGGGTCCCTCAGTCCTCTTTGCGGGTCCCTTGGGTGCAGCAGGCGCAGTCCTCTTTGCGGGTCCCTTGGGTGCAGCAGGCGCAGTTCCCTTTGCGGGTCCCTTGGGGTGCAGCAGGCTGAGTCCTCTTTGCGGGTCCCTTGGAGTGCAGCAGGTGCAGTCCTCTTTGCGGGTCCCTTGGAGTGCAGCAGGTGCAGTCCTCTTTGCGGGTCCCTTGGAATGCAGCAGGTGCAGTCTTCCTTGCGGGTCCCTTGGAGTGCAGCAGGTGCAGTCCTCTTTGCGGGTCCCTTGGAGTGCAGCAGGTGCAGTCCTCTTTGCGGGTCCCTTGGAGTGCAGCAGGTGCAGTCCTCTTTGCGGGTCCCTTGGGTGCAGCAGGCACAGTCCTCTTTGCGGGTCCCTTGGGTGCAGCAGGCACAGTCCTCTTTGCGGGTCCCTTGGGTGCAGCAGGCACAGTCCACTTTGCGGGTCCCTTGGGTGCAGCAGGCACAGTCCTCTTTGCGGGCCCTTGGAGTGCAGCAGGTGCAGTCCTCTTTGCAGGTCCCTTGGGTGCAGCAGGCAGAGTCCTCTTTGCGGGTCCCTTGGGTGCAGCAGGCAGAGTCCTCTTTGCGGGTCCCTTGGGTGCAGCAGGCAGAGTCCTCTTTGCGGGTCCCTTGGGTGCAGCAGGCAGAATCCTCTTTGCGGGTCCCTTGGGTGCAGCAGGCACAGTCCTCTTTGCAGGTCCCTCAGTCCTCTTTGCGTGTTCCTTGGGTGCAGCAGGCACAGTCCTCTTTGCGGGTCCCTTGGGTGCAGCAGGCACAGTCCTCTTTGCGGGTCCCTCAGTCCTCTTTGCGGGTCCCTTGGGTGCAGCAGGCGCAGTCCTCTTTGCGGGTCCCTTGGGTGCAGCAGGCACAGTCCTCTTTGCGGGTCCCTCAGTCCTCTTTGCGGGTCCCTTGGGTGCAGCAGGCACAGTCTTCTTTGCGGGTCCCTTGGGTGCAGCAGGCACAGTCTTCTTTGCGGGTCCCTTGGGTGCAGCAGGCACAGTCTTCTTTGCGGGTCCCTTGGGTGCAGCAGGCACAGTCTTCTTTGCGGGTCCCTTGGGTGCAGCAGGCACAGTCTTCTTTGCGGGTCCCTTGGGTGCAGCAGGCACAGTCCTCTTTGCGTGTCCCTCAGTCCTCTTTGCGGGTCCCTTGGGTGCAGCAGGCACAGTCCTCTTTGCGGGTCCCTTGGGTGCAGCAGGCACAGTCCTCTTTGCGGGCTCCTCGGGTGCAGCAGGTGCAGTCCAGTCTTCGGTGCAGCCTCTTTGCTAGGTCAGGGAGCAGCAGGGCTGTCCTTCTGTATTCCTTTCAGTCCAGTAGTGATCTGAGGTCTGAGTGCCAGGGGTGGCACTTGTATGCCATTTCGCATTTGTGAGAGGGAAGTACTCACTAGCCTATGGGGCAACAATTCCCATGGGCCGTCCCTTTCCAGTTGATGCCACTTCCTGGGGATTTTGCCCAAAAACAATCCCATAGTCCACTTCTCTGCCTGAATCGAAGATGTCTCTGATCTTCTGTCCTGTGAGGAGCTCTAAGCACATCCATATGATGTACCCATCTAAAGGAGCCGCTCCTCCTGGAAAACCTCTTCTACCACAGATTGACCTCCCCAAACGTTTGGCGGCCCCGTATGGAAGTTAGCACTCCACGTGTGAGCTTGTGAACCACTGTGTGAGCCAGTGGGCTACCAGCCTTGCTACAGCAACAATGACAATTGAGAATCTTTACTGTCAGGAAGGTGTCATTTTGACAAGTGATACTTTTTAATATCCGCGCCCTTCCTTATGGGCTTATAAAGCCTGCCTAGGAGATGAATTGTAGATATTAAAAGGGTAGGTTTAGACTGCGGGGGTTATTTTGCCATGTCGAGGGGGCATGCTGGAAGCTGCCCAACTAGGCTTCGATGGCAGAGCTAGTCCTGCTTATCCTTTGTCACACCAGTGGTTATAAGACGAGTCCTGAAGTCCACTGGTGACACTTAACTTACTAGTCCTGGGTACCCTTTGTACCGTATAATAGGGACTTAAAGTAAGGTAAAGTGTGGCTATTAGCCAATCACACACACTTGAGGGTTCCAGAACACATGCACTGGGACCAGGATAGCCGGGCCTAATGCACTTTAGAATCAAAGAATCCTGCAGTGTCAGTCCAAAATTTGGGGTGGGGGAGTGATCATGGAAAGAGGCACATTCTAAGCTCTTCAACAAAAGGTGCATTCCTGTTACCTAGACCAGTACAGCCCTCTAGATGGTGAATTGTATTCAGTTGTGTTATTCACTAGCTCACAACACTAGATATGAAACCAGGAGAACGTTCTACACTTCTGTAAGTTGCAACATCCGTTTTCATTAAAATCTGTCACTGTGTAGTATATACAAGGCTGTCACATGGTAGTGCACGCTTTCACAGTGTTATTGTGTGCGTTGTGCCAGACAAACCGCAGTAAGGAAATTCATGCTGCCCCTGTGTTTGGGACAGTAGGGGTGAAACGCTGCATTGCAATGTGTACACAGCACGTTAATCTATCATGGTTTTATGCTGCACAAGAAACCAGTTATTCACTGTAACTAGATTTGGAGTTTGGTATTGCTGGACTCCTAAGAACAGAATACAGTGTTCTACCATAACTTATTCTAATCCCTACACAGGCAGGACAATTGGATATTGATCTGAAATTACATTTTTCTTTCAGATGAGTGTTTATTTATTAAACAAATTATGTAGGAATCCAGCTGGTCAGTAAGGAGTTGTCGGTCCTCCCCTAATGCCCGTTTGGCAGCACCCATGGAAGCTGGTCTGTTGAACAGAGTTGATGGACATGTGGTTGGACCTGAGCTGGCGGACTTGCAACCGTGCATTTCAACCTGTCGGAGGGGAAGGGCTAGCATGTCATGTGAATCCTGTTTCAGATTGGATTATTGATGATTTCCAGCCCCACTGTTACCAGTCATGAAGTTGTACATTTACAACCATTTCATTGTTCCACTGCAAGGTTTCTTTTTAGCTCTGTTGGGAGGTCCCCAGCAGACGGCACCCGTTAATGGCAGAAACCGTCACACTGAGACCACATCCACTCCTTTCGGTACTTGGCTCTGATTTTCAGGTCACTAACACTGCTTTACAGGTCTTCTTTTCAAGTTTGGTTCTGAGCAGAACATTATTTCCACTTTTTTGTGGAAGCATATATGTTTATTGGGTCAGAAGTTCAAATACTCAAATGATGGTTCTTTATCGACGCAGCGGTAATTGCCTGACCGCAGCCAATCCGAATGGTACTGCACACGGACCTTTTTCAAATTATTCGGGAGGGTGGCCAGCCAGAATGCTGAAAGAATCTGTCTGTATGCTCACTCTTGCATTCAATCAGAAACGGCTGCTGTTATTGGACCATATTGTTGGCTGAAGTAGCCAGTCAGAATTGCTTGGGTCAGCCTGCACTTACCTCGCCTGCCTGTGTGGGGTTTGAAGTACGCGACTTCCTCTGGCCTGCCTGCAGAACGCATTTTGTTAACCACTGACTGGTTTTACTGAGCGTTTTTCTCAACTAACACAAATAGGGTTTGAATCATTTTTCTAAACCTATCAACAAAACTGGAATCCCATGGTCCATGGCAAATTTTGTGAACTTTAGGATTTTGTTGCAAATGGTCTCGCACCGGGGGTCGAATGTGTTTGATTGCACTTCCTGCCCCCTGGATCAGTTTGTCAGTTGTGGTCTCTCTTGCGGCCTAATCTTTGCTTCCCTCAACTTCTGATCTCCTCTCTTAGGAAAGTATGCCATTCCCAACCTGGTGAATAACCTTCCAGGAGGGCAGCAGACACCGGCCCGAAACCTGTCGGAAGATACTGTGGTTTCCATCCTCAACACCATCAATGAGGTCATCTTAAACAATCTGGAGGCAGCAAAAAAGATGCGTGAGACGCAAGGCATTGAGAAAATTGTGCTGATCAACAAGTCTGGGTGAGTGGTTCCTTTTGAAATGTTTCCCAGTTGGTGTTTTTTGGTTGCTCTCTTAAAATAGACTGATCTGAATCAGTTAGTTTTTTGATCGTCTGCTCTGTCTCCGTATATCCTTACGTGCTGACCTTGTTTACCATGATTTCCCCATCTCATCTCCTGCTCACTCTACCTTTGGCCTTAATTGAGGTTTTCTTTTCCATTTCTCTTTTGCCACCAGAAACCGCTCTGAGAGGGAGGTCCGGGCAGCAGGCCTGGTGCTTCAGACTGTGTGGGGTTACAAGGACTTGAGGAAACCACTGGAGAAGGAGGGCTGGAAGAAGACAGATTTTCAGGTACGGTCACCTATATTGTCTGCAATGGGAAGGCCATCGTCTTCAGAGCTAGGTCCTTGTACGTCCCTATGAAGGTTGGGTTTTATTGGGTCTGTGAGCTGAACATCCGGAAAAATGCCGCCCACCCTCTGGAGATGGCTCCTTTTCCAAACAAGGAAAGGCTGATCTCTTTGGTGTTTTCGTGTGCTTGTATGATGTCCGCCTCTCACAGGCCGTTGGATCCCATTGTTAGAACCACATGTTAATGAGTTGAGGATTCTCCTCTAACCTCAGGAAACCATGGGGGAGGTAGGTCTTCTTTCTTTAAATAAAAAAAAAAAAGCATATTTAAGCTGTTCCTCTGGGTGCTTGTAGTCTTAACAAGATGAAAGGGCTCAGTTTTATTACATGCATGTCTAGCTTTTGAAGTAGCAGTGTGTGTATCCATGTGGAAGGAGGCTCCAAACGAGATGAACATTGACTGCATTTCCTGTTTGGCTGTAGGTAAATCTCCCCAACGGCCCTCGCAATCAGGGTGGCTCTAGCTATGATGACAGCACGTTGCCACTCATCGACAAGAACCAGAAGGCTGGTGAGTGTTTTTGAAACCCTTTTGTTTCTGGTCTGGGATTCTTTCTTGCCTCAAATTAGTGCTTCTCTCCTCCCTTATGGGTATATGTTGGAGCTGTAATGATACGATGTGAAAGTGTTTACTCCGCAATTCCCCTTCTGAGAATGTGTAGTGGCCGCTCTAGTTCGGAAAGAGTCTGCCGATTGCACTGAGACTGTTGCCTCAGAGGCAATAGGGTGGATTGAAACAAGGTAGTCAATAGAGCTCAGGGCTTGTTCTGAAGGAGCAGTGTGCTTGGTTTGAAATTGCATAAAGTAACAGCCCAGGCTAGTTTTAACTTGCAGTCTAAGCTGAACCACCTTATCTTGAATACTCAAACTCTCCACTTCTGGAAAAACTGCATTCCCTTCCTGATTTTTTTTTTTTGTTTTAGACCATCTGTGGTAGAGGACTTAAAGCAAGGCATTTTTTGTTTTTGTTTTATGTAGCTCGAACTAGACCCGAAGATATCGGGTATCGGAGCGCTTTACACAAGCACCAGTTCCGTTGCAGACTGACACATTCATTTTTGTTAGGCACAGGGAGAAAAGTGATTTGCCCAGAATCACAGGATGTTGAGCGTCGTTGTTGAGACTCGAACCCAGTTCCCCAGCGTCTAGGTCGACCGCTCTAGCCGTAAGGCTACATCCTCTCCCCATTGTAATTTCAGTTGACAGGCCTATGAGAGAATACATTTAGGGTACACGTTACGCAAATGGAAGTAATCGTGCATGCACCTCTAAAAAGCGAGAAATCCAACCTAGTCTTCACCGATCGAAACCAAAGTGAACAACTCACGATGAATCCTTCTAATTGTGTTGCTCACCTTGAAGATGAAATCCAAACGGTTGCAGAGTACAAAAGCCAGGAAAGAAAACATGATGAGATCTAGTGATCCCTCCGATCCGATAGGACATGTGCAACATCAACTCTTGGAATCCAAGGGGACCACTAGTGTTTGAGCAGTGTCACCCAAAAAAAGGCCGGAAACTACTTTAAAAGCAAAATGGAATTACTGAATATTTCAATTATACAGAACGAGAAAAGCCACTCTTTACCTCTCAAATAGATGTCGTAAGGGCAGGATAGTGGGGCGCTAATGCAAACCCCAAAAACAAAATGCCAAAAAAGCGAACTCACCAGCGCATTCAACCTCCACCTAATCGGGTGTGCAGTGCAATCTTAATATGAACAAGTTGTATCCGAGTAATCAACTAGGAGGCGATTGTAATTCCAATGCGACTGAGCCTCAGAGGTGATACGCCAAAGCAGTAAAAGGGTTAAATGACAATCCAGCATCGGGAGACTTTCAAGAAGTTGATCAGAGTAAAGCTCCAGCTCCTCCCCTTGCTCTATCAGAGGAATCTCTCCCAGCAGCTAGAACCCAGACTGATACCATTGTTCAGACACTCTGTAGATCTCAGACCCTAATGCAACAGGGCATAGAGAAGGTGGCTAGCACCATCAATGTTAATTAAGAAATGTACAGTGTCCTGTCATTGAGCCCTTATGCTTTTTATTGACTTTAGAACTGCGTTTGATACCATCCGTCGCAATAAGCTATGGTTCAAATTGAATTCTTGGGTCATTGACTACAGCCTGTTAAAAGCGATCCAAGCATTATATACGGGTACTTGGGTTTGTGTGGAACCAGGGGACAACATCTCTTTCCAAGAATAAACCAAGAGATGGAGGCTTAAAACAGAGATGCGTCTGCACGACTTTTGTTTAACGTCTGTCTTGACATCACCAAAGGCCTGGATAATGCAAGTGCATGCGCACTAAAAGTCAAGGGAAAGCCATTACCAATGCTGTTGTATGCAGATGACACCGTGATTTTAAACCGCACCATTGTGGGACTGCAACCTACATTGAGAAGACTATTCGTACCATAAGATTAATGCTGAACCATGAGAAATGTAATGTGCTCTACTTCAGCAAACAAAAATGCAGGATAAGCTAGCTTGCTGAGCTTGATAAATATTTGGGGGTATGGTTCAATAAGTCTAGAGTGTTTCCCCAGACAGGAAGCTGAACTAAAAACAAACGACCTGATGATAGTCTTTCTGAAACAAGCGAACAGCCTATCTGGGCCATCAGTGGAGCCAATACTAGGTGCAATTATTTGCCATTGTTCCTCACCGCTGCAAAGTGTTTCTACTCCACTATTCCAACGTTGGACTTGGCACTATGTATCCTTTTTAGGGACTTTTTGCTTTGCTTCCCACCAATGCTTTGACTTAAACTGTTTGGAATTTAACTTGATTAGTCCGATCGTTCAGCAAACTGCAGGTGTTATGTTTTTGGCAGAGATGTAAGAACTGCGAATAGAGGTCAATAAGATCTTATCCATGAATTGTCTGGGGATCCCCACAAATAAAATGTTCCATTATCCATCTGTGAGTTGAGCATTTTACAAATGAGCAGAATTTAGGATTTATCTCTGCCTTACCCTCTGTTCAAATGCATTCTCAAAAAGCAGCTTTGAAGTCCGCCCTTTAACCTGGAATTGCGCACCTGTCTTCCACTAAAGTATTTTGGTACTATTAACACTCCATTCTCGGAGTTTTGGAGCCTTGCTTGACAGAAGCACTTCTGTTAAATTTCAAAAAGAATATTGTCATATTAGTCCAGTTTGATATCAGCGAAGTAAAACAAAAATGGAAATGTGCTCGCCAATGTGGGAGTTGCAGGCTGTGTTTAGAAGCTCGAATCTTTGGCACATGTGATGTGGCGTTGCAAATGTCTATCAAAAGATGAGCAATTTTTTACTTCCAGATTTGTCGTTTAGGAATTAAATATTGTCCCTTAGCGATGAAAATGTTTGAATACCAGTGGTTTTGTAAGGTTTATTAAAGCTGCTTCAGTAAACCTGACCCCTTTCTCTGTAACTGCTTGTAGTAACGCAGAGTGATAACATATCAGAGGGTCGGTTCAGGATGGGCTACACGTTAATTTTATAGGCTAGATATATGTTTAAATATATCTTAACAGTAGGGTTTATCTACTGCTTTCTTGGTTTGAGGAAGTTCTGTTGGAGAGGGTGTTGGGCTTGTGGTTGTCGATCAAGGAAGCAGTGTGCTTGGGGTGAGGTTGTTGATACATGGAGCAGTGGGCTTGGTTGAGGTTGTTGCTCCATGGAGCAGGGTGCTTGGGTTCAGGCTGCCTCTCCTCAGCTCAGTGTGCATGGTTTGAGATTGTCGCTCCTCCGTGTAATGTGTTTGGGTGGTGTTTGTAGCTCTTGGAGCAGTGTGCATGGGTTGAGGTTTTTGCTCCATGTAGCTGTGTGCTTGGGTTGTGTGGTTGCTGCTCCAAGGAGCAGTGTGCTTGGCGTGAGGTTGATCCATAGAGCAGTGTGCTTGGCGTGACGTTGCTGCTCCTTGGAGCAGTGTGCCTGGCGTGATATTGCTGCTCCATGGAGCTGTGTGCTTGGCCTGAGGTTGCTCCATGGAGCAGTGTGCTTGGGTCGAGGCTGCCCCTCCACAGAGAAGTAACCTTGTTTTGAAGTGGCCACAAAGGACCAGATTTTTTAGTGTGAGGCTTTGGCTCCAGTTATCAGTAAACTTGGTGTGTCTGCAGTCATGGACTGTGCCCTGTTTGTTTGATGTTAATTTGCACTCCTTTCTTCCAGATAAGAAATCCGATCGAGACATGATTCCAATGAACAGCATGGGACCAGGTGTGTGTCATCCCTTAGTCTTCTCCTTATCCTAACGTAGTCTCCTACTTTCTCCCAGTTATCTCCTTTTTACTCCTCCCTAACCTTCTTTCTGTTCTCTATGAAAGTGTTAACTTTGTGTTCTCTTCCCTCATGGAATCAAGACCCGTACTCTACACTGAACGACCGAGACACCAATAACAGGACCATGAACAGATCTCGTGACTTTTCTGAACTGGAACCATTAGAGGTGAGTTTTCCCCTGCTTCTTTATAGTTTTTCTTTTAGAAGTACAAGGAATCCAAACTGGCTGTTAAGTCATTCCCTGTTAGCTTCCAACTATTCAATATAAAACCTAAGTCACTCAGTTTTTCTATGGATGGGTTTTCAGCCAAAGTGGTCTTACCCGATGCCAGGATTTTCAACTTTCCGTTGAGTCTCCAGTCCACAGCGCAACAGGATCATCCCTTACTAAAGCAACAACCACTCACTGACTGAACTCCAGTTCAGCTTGTCCACTCTACATACATCAACCAATAATGCACAACCTTTGTTTAATTGATCAGTCAACCAGACCACCACCATTGTGCATCCATTTACCAAGCACTTGTTCAACAGACTTTCCCTGTAGACCCACTCTGAGATCAACCCACACTTCAAGATTATTGCATCACCCAATCAAAGACCCACTGCCTTGTGCACCTGGCAACAAAATACTATTCTAGCATGGCATAGTCAATGCCAACCTAGCATCCAAAAACCCACCTGTTTGAGGCATACGAGCTGCAGATTATACACTTTTGCATAGATCGCCATCTGGTGTTGGGCTCGGATGTTTGCATGTTGTTTTTGTCGAAGTCTTTAAGGTCACGAGGTTGGTGACTCCTCCTTCGGTTGACAGTGCACATGGGCATCGACTCATCCTTAGATTGTTATTTTCCGCCATTGGTTTCGGATGTGAATTGCTGTGCTCTGGGTCGGTGTCGTAATCTAACCCCTTTTGACGTGCAATCACAGCCAACTGACTATATTGTCTCGATCGTGTTTCGACGCACCCTCACCGAAAAACTTAAAAAACCTTCAACGTCTGCGAACTTCGACGTGGGCCGCTGGGCCGACTCGCGCCGGTGACTACGGACGTTTAAGACATGGCCTCAGTGTGGTGCTGAATTTCCACACTCGGACCTCCATTCCATTTGTAACTTGTGCCTTTCTCCAGAACATCAAGAAGACAACTGTGAGGCTTGTCTTTCATTCAAGTCCAAGAAGACCATCCGGGATCGTCTAACTCGACGCCACGAGATGTCCTGAGGCACAGGTTCCATTCTGGACATCTTCCATCCAGGTCCCGACAGTCTTCCGGAACCAGAGGAAGAACAGGTCTCGGTCTCTGAAGCAACGACTCCGACGCCGAAGATGACGTCACCCCGGCTCAACGGGACGTGAGTACCAAGACCCCGACCCCACCCAAGCCTATACCAAAGGCTCCGGTGACACCTTTGCCTCTGGGCTCAGGTCCACACCGAACAAAGACTTCGAGCGCCCCACCTCCGGGCCTGGCTCCAAAGGACAAAGAAAAGCCTTCTGGCTCGAGCCAGCCACCCGGTTCCGAAAAGCACTGAAAGTAAAGTCGCTCTTTATGCTGTGCCCCACTCAGTCGGCACCGGAAAAACATTTGGCACCGAAACCGGCAAAAGAGCCCTCTGCACCGAAGCAGCCGGATAAAACCTCCACACCGAAGCAGCCTGATAAGACTTCGGCACCGAAGCACACAGATAAGCCTTTGACACCGAAGTCCTCGGAGCCGAAAACATTAAAGGAGAAGCCTCTCATAACTAAGCCTCCCCAACAAACACCTCGGGAGCCGAAACAACCCGCACCGAAGGTCTCGGAGCCAGGCAAAGCTTCTATACCGGACACGGTCACTAAACAACCAAGACCAGTTTCCAAGGAGAAATCTTCCACACCGTAGATAACTATTGATCCCGAAGAACTTTTTCTCCCTGGTCCGAAGCACAAATTAACTGTAATGTTCGAGGCATATGAGCTGCAGATCACACACTTGGCATAGATCGCCATCTGGTGTTTGGCCCGGATGTTTGCACTTGTTTTTGTCCTGGAAAGTCTTTGGAAGTCACGAGGTAGGTGACTCCTCCTTTGGATCATAGTGCGCATGGGCATCGGCTCCATCCTCAGATTGTTTTTTTCCGCCATCGGGCTCTGATGTGTTTCTCGCGCTCCACTTCGGAACCGTTACCGATTCCATTTTGACGCGCAATCCTTCACCCTTTCTACGGTATTGTCTCGATCGCAAACCCTACTTGTCGTGCATCTCTCCAAGTCGAAGTCTTCGATTCTGTTTGTCGGCGGAGGCCTTCGGGCCTACCTGGGCCTTAGCATCTGGCTCATGGAAAGGATGCCATTCAATAAGTGTCCTCGATGTGGGTCGAAGTTTCCCCACACCGATCTGCATGAGGTGTGTAACCTCTGCTTGTCACCGGAGCACGAGGCCAGAGACTGTCCAGCTTGTGCCTCTTTCCGCTCCAAGAAGACCATTCGGAATCTGCGAGCTCAGAGGACCATGGCTCGCTCGTCGACGGCAATCCCCGACGACCTCTTCCAAGAGGGCGTCTATGAGCCGGAGCGGATTGAAGAAGGCCTTGTCAACGCTTGTGAAGCTGATGACTCCGACGTCGAAGAAATCACTCCGGTGTAGAGGGTCGTAAGCTAAGACATCGGCCCCCGACCCCCTCCATACAAAAAAGGCTTCGGCCACACCTTCGCCTTTTGAGCCGAGGTGCACACCGCTTCCCATGCCCCGCCCTCGGGCCCGGCAAAGAAGCCTACCAAGCCTTCAGGCGACTCTAGCTCTAGTCAGCCTGCGTCCGGTGCCAAAACTCAATTTTCGGCACCGAAAAAGAAAACGTCGTCCTCCTGTGTCGACTGCTGCTTCCACCTCAAAGCCCTCGACACTGAAAACAAGCACCGACTTGCCAGCACCGAAAAAACACTCTGAGCCAACCAAGAAGCCACTCCCCAAAAGTTCAGACTCCACTCTTCAGTTGAAAAAATCATCGGGACAGAAAAAACATAGTCTGCAAACAACACGGGTCCAAACCCAAGGACACTTGGGAGCCGAAAAAGCCCTCGGAACCGAAACACTCGGCGCCAAAAAACCAACCTTCATCAGAAGAGCTTTTTCGACCAGACCCTGCACAAAAAAACTCTGGTTAAAGACCCTAAAACTGGTCAATTGACACTAAGCTCCAGGATAAGACCACTGGACAAGCCTACACCTGCTCCACCACTTAAGAAGAGGGACATTGCTACATCCACTCTTGGAGTCCCTTCTCCACCTCCTCCCCCACCACCTCATTCTCCTACACCAGTAGACGATGATACCTCTGACACAGGGGGTGGTGCGGACGATGTGCCACTAGGGGATCCCAGCCCACCTGGTACCCCTGACCCTTGGGATGACTATAATGCACCTGATGTCCTTCATCTACCGCAAGACGACATCTACCCCTCTAGGCCTTCCCCAGCCAGAGGACACCATGGGCTTTAATCAGCTCATACACCAAGCTGCCCTGTACCACGGGGTCGACCTACACACAACGCGTTGGAGGATTTCTTGTTGGACACTTTTGACACCACACAAAGGTCAACATCTACTTTACCCATGCTCAAAGGAGTTATAAAGCATGCTCCTGATGTATTCAAAGATCCTGTTAGGGCTCGAGTCATCAACCCTCGCATAGAAAAGAAATACAAAGCTGCCCCTACAGACCCAGCTTACATTAAGGGCCCTGTTCCATTAGACTCCATGGTGGTATCCAATGCCAGGAAGAGAGCTAACTCTCAGACATCAGGTGACGCAGCCCCACCTGATAGTCTAAACTCTTGGACGCCTCCGGCAAGAGGACAGCCTCACAGGAGGCTAACGTATGGCGCCTCGCCAACACTCAGGCCCTGCTAGCCAGATATGATAGGGCACATTATGACTAATTAGAGTCCCTATTGCAACACCTCCCGGACAAATATAAAAACAGAGCCAACGACTTCATACAGAAGGGTAAACTAATAACCAATACCTCCATCCGTTGCGCTCTCTATGTGGCAGATACCGCCTCCAGAGCTGTAAATACTAGTGTCCTTTTGCGTAGGATCGCTTGGCTACGCATTTCAGGCTTTAAGCCTGAGGTACAAAGTTCGATCCTGAACCAACCATTCGACCAAGAGCACCTCTTTACCCCTGATGTAGACTCCTCCCTGGAGAAAATGAAAAAGGACACGGACATAGCCAAGTCAATGGGAGCCTTGCAATCGCAAGCTCCCAGACGTTCTTTTTGTCGCTCCTGCTGCAGAGGCAACTCCAGAGGCTACTCATCGGACAACCCTTCCACCTATTACAAGGCTTCCACCCAGTCCACCTTCACCAGAGGTTACCAGAGAGGAGGTTACAGAGGCAACAATAACAAGGGCCGAGGCAAGACTAACCACGCCCGCTCTGCCTCCACCCCTACCAGTGACTTTCTCTCCGCTTCCCCCGGACCATTCCACTCCTTTCGGGGGAAGACTACAACAGTTCGTTCCTGTCTGGACCAACATCACCACAGACAGGTGGGTGCGACCGATAGTTCAATCAGGTTACTGTCTCGAACTAACCTCTACCCCCCAAACATACCACCCAAACAGCGTCCAATGTCACAAGAACATACAGCTAAAGCAGGAGTTAATTTCCCTTCTACATAAAAATGCAATAGAACTGGTTCCCCTGCGCCAACAAGACACTGGAGTCTACTCCCTGTATTTTCTCATACCATAGAAGGACGGCTCTCTGAGACCTATTTTAGACCTCAGCCTCCTAAACCTATACATTCTCAGACCACTTCCATATGGTCACACTTCAGCAGGTCCTTCCTCTTCTTTCACAAGGCAACTTCCTTGCTACCATAGATCTCAAGGACGCCTACTTCCATATTCCCATTCACGCAGCTCGAAGTAAGTATCTCAGGTTTGTAGTGGACGGGCAGCACTATCAATTCAAAGTGCTGTTCGGAGTCACAACAGCACCAAGGGTATTCACCAAGTGCCTAGCGGTAGTAGCAGCCCACTTAAGACAACAGCAAGTTCACGTCTTCCCATATCTCGATGACTGGCTCATAAAAGCCACTGACTATCCAACTACTCCATGACCTGGGGTTCACAGTAAACCACACCAAGTCTCATCTGCAACCGTCCCACACACACTACCTCTGTGCCACAATAAACACCTCAAGGGCGCTAGCCTATCCCACTCCAGCTAGGATAGCAAGCATGCAGGCTCTCCTCCCCAAATTTCAACCTCAACACTCCCTTCCAGCTCGAGTGTTCATGCAACTCATAGGGATGATGGCCTCTTGCATATTTATAGTGCCTCACGCAAGACTCAAGATGCGTCCGCTACAAGAGTGCTTAGCATGCCAATGGAACCAGGCTCGAGGTCAGCTAACAGATCTGGTGTTGGTAGACGGTCGCGCTCATCGCTCTCTGCAGTGGTGGAACACCAAAAACCTTTCCAAAGGGCGACTGTTCCTAGAGCCAGTTCTGCAAATTGTCATGACAGCGGATGCATCGCTCTCCGGATGGGGAGCTCACCTAGTTCGAGGCATGTGGGCTGCTGAATTCATATCTGTGCATAGATCGCCGCCTAGTGTTGGGTCCAGATGTTTGCACGTTGTTGTCCTCGAAGAGTCTTCGAAGTATCACGAGATAGGTGACTCCTCCCCTGGACCACAGTGCGCATGGGCATCCTCTCCATCCTTGGATTGTTTTTTTCCGCCATTGGGTTCGGATGGGCTTATCTTAGCTCAAGTTAGGAAAATTCAGTTTAAGGCCAAAAGGCCTTTAGTTTTCGTCGGTACTGTTCCCGTTCGGTATCGACTGCTTTCTTAATTAGTTTAGAAACTTCTTCCAGTTTTTCGGATCCGTTTAATCCGAACATCGACCTTACATCGACGATGGAATTGAGGACCCCATTCAAACGGTGTCCTGTATGCCACGCCAAATACCCACACATCGACGTCCACCCGGTATGCAACAAATGTCTCTCACCGGATCACGACGAATCGAAATGTATGGCCTGTGCCCGATTCCGATCGAAGAAGACTCTCCGGAATAGACGGGCAGCAAGATTAGAAGCGCAGCAATCGGCGCCTGCCCCGGCCAACATCTTCAGCACCGAGGACGAGGATGTTGAGAGCGTGGAACAAGTAAACTCCAGCCCCGCTTCCGAACACGATTCCCGATCGGAAGACGCCGATGAAGCGCTTTTTCACAGGGAAGAAGCCGTCGACGAGGTAGGAGACTGCGATGAGGCCTTTGGGGCCGAAGAAGATGGCTCTAGCGAAGAGCCAGGCCTACCCGTCGATACGGAGGCCGTCAAAGTGCGTCATTCTACGGCTCCGGTCAAGGGAACGCCTCCGGGCCTTACCCGAGATCAATCCCAAAGTTCTTCGGCCCCGCCTTCGGGCCCGGCCTCGAACATCCAGCACGAGCCATTATTACCAAAGACGACTGGATTCCCTTCAACGAAACCGAAACCAATCGTCGCACCAGTTCCACCGAAACCAAAAGTGAAACTGGCAGTGGTCGGCTCGAAGCCCTCGAAGACCTCCACTCCTTCGACGCCGACACAGACCATCGGCTCCGAACGCACTAAGAGGGATTTCGGCACCGAACTCGCTGCAGCGGATATCGGTACCGACCCGAAAAGGAAGGCCCTCGGTCCCACAAAAGCGCCTCGGCCCCTGGCACCGAAGCAGTCGGCCCGACCACCAAAGTCAAAATGGCCGCTCCATCTGAGTCCACTTCTAAAATGGCGACACGCGTCAAGTCATCGGCTCCGACGACCGCTGATACCTCTCTTCGGATCGATGACCCTGTGGCTCCAAAGCAGTCGACGCCTACCTCTACGGAACCGACCGGCACCAAAGAACCTTCGGCGTTCTCGGTGCGACAAGTCGCGGCGTCGTTGCAACGCATCAGGGAACGGGCAGCCCTCCGATCCACGTCGGGCCCCGACACGAACAAGGCTCCAAAAGCACCCTCGGCACCAACCAACATCACTTTTGGTTTGCCGCCATCCACGGCGCCGAAGATGTTCGAGATCCGAACACGTGTCCGCCAGACAAAGTCCCCATCTACTGGACACTCACCTTCTGAGCCTTCACAGCCACAATTCATCGATGCAGACACTGGCAGACTAATGCTCCGAAAACGGAAGATCACGCCAGAGCAGGCCTTGGACTCCTACAGAATACCTCTGAAGCACACACTGCCAGCAGAGTCGGAACCGGTTGTGTATGAACGCTTGCACACCTCCTATCAGGATCCCCAGTCCTTTTCTCCTACGCCCTCCGAAACAGACGCAATGGAGGACTACATGGGTGATGATACCACCTACCCTAGGGATATCGATCCTGAAGAGCAGCAGGACCCAGATCAAGCTTGGGATGACTCTACAGACCTGGGTACCGCAACAGATACCCAGGACACGCAGCTTTACGGCGCAAAAACATCTCCCACAGAGGACACTGCTGCCTTCAATGCCCTCATAGAACGTGCTGCAGCCAATCATGGAGTACAACTCCACTCTGACACGGTTGAGGAAGACTTCTTAGTGGACACTTTCGCCTCCTCCGAGAGAACTGTCAAAACTTTGCCCATGTTAAAAGGTGTTCTCAAACCTGCAAAGGACCTTTTCAAGGAAACAACCAGGGCACGGGTGCTAAACCCCAGGATTGAAAAAAAACAAACCTGCGCCCGGAGACCCTATGTACATTAGAGGTCAGTTACCTCTGGACTCCATGGTGGTTGCTAACGCTCAGAAACGAGCCCACTCGCAAACAGGTGATGCTCCTCCCCCAGACAAGGAGTCCAAGGTGCTGGAGACCTCAGGCAAGAGAATTTCAGCTCGAGCAGTAAACATCTGGCGCATTGCCAATGCACAGGCCCTCCTGGCTCGCTATGATCGTTCACACTACGACACGCTAGAATCACTACTCCAGCATCTGCCAGATGAATACAAAGAGGCAGCGGAGCTCCTCATCAGAGAGGGACAACTTCTTACCAACGCATCCATTAAGTGCGCACTGGATGCTGCCGACACAGCTGCAAGGGCAATTAACACCAGCGTCATGTTACGACGACACGCTTGGTTAAGAATCTCCGGATTCAAACCAGAGATTCAAAACATCCTGAATCAGCCAGTCAACCCCGACTACTTATTCGGCCCAGAAGTTGACACCACCTTAGAAAAAATAAAGGACACTGACACTGCGAAGTCAATGGGGGCTCTGCAAACGCAGACATTTCGTAGTGGCTCCTTTCGTCGCCCCGGGAATAGGGGAGCAGCTAGAGGCCAGGGGTCACAGCAGCAATACACTAAAGGGGGCACACAGAGTACCTACGATAAAACCAATAGAGGTGGATATCGTGGCTCCAGCACCAAGGGCAGGGGACGCGGTTACGGCAACACCAGGTCCTCACCCAAGAACAAACAGTGACGCCCTCTCCCTTCCCCCCCCGACCACATAACACCTGTCGGGGGGAGACTCTAGCGGTTCCTGTCCACGTGGAAATCCATCACCACGGACAGGTGGGTCAGGGATATTATCCAGCACGGTTACTGTCTCGAATTAACCTCCACTCCACCCACAATACTGCCTAAGCACCGTCCTATGTCTGCAGAGCACTTAGCATTATTGCAGCAGGAAGTGCTAAGTATGCTGCAAAAAGGTGCAATAGAGGTCGTGCCCGTCAACCAGCAGGGGACAGGGGTGTACTCTCTGTACTTCCTAATCCCAAAAAAGGACGGGTCGCTCAGACCTATACTAGACCTGAGACCCCTCAACCACTACATTCTGTCAGAGCATTTCCATATGCTCACCCTACAGCAGGTTCTCCCGCTGCTCAGCCAGGGAGACTTCCTAGCCACACTAGACCTCAAAGATGCGTACTTCCACATACCCATACACCCGTCACACAGGAAATATCTCAGGTTCCCTATTCAGGGACAGCACTATCAATTCAAAGTCCTCCCCTTCGGCGTGACAACAGCACCCAGGGTTTTCACCAAGTGCCTAGCTACGGTGGCTGTACATCTACGGAGACAACACATTCACGTCTACCCTTACCTGGACGACTGGCTTGTTCAGGCAAAGTCAGCCCAGCAATGTGCCAGCCACATGTCCCTCACCATTCACCTTCTTCACAGTCTGGGATTCTCACTAAATTACCCAAAAGCACATCTCCAACCCGCACACGTACAACAGTACCTGGGCGCGACCATAGACACTCTGGCAGCCACAGCTCAGCCAAATTTAGTGAGGATCAACAGCATGCAACTGCTGATCTCAAAGTTCAAACCTCAACACTCCCTTCCTGCGCGAGTGTTCATGCAGTTGATCGGCATGATGGCCTCCTGCCTTTTCATAGTCCCGCACGCGAGACTACATATGCGCCCGCTTCAGGAGTGCTTGGCACGTCAATGGAATCAGGCTCACGGGCAATTAAAAGACCTAGTGTTGGTGAGCGGTCGGGCATACAACTCTCTGCATTGGTGGAATCCACAAAACCTTTGCAAGGGCCGAACGTTCCAAGAGCCTATTCCACAAATAATAGACAGCGGACGCCTCTCTCCAGGGATGGGGAGCTCATGTACTCAGTTACAGAGTGCAGGGACTATGGACGACACAACAAAAGAAGATGCACATCAACGTTCTGGAACTGATAGCAATCTTCCTAGCCATGAAGGCATTCAAAGTACACTTGTGCAACAAAGTCGTAATGATCCGGACGGACAACATGACTGCCATGTACTACATACAGAAGCAGGGAGGAACACACTCCACAGTTCTCTTCTGGCTCAGAGCATGTGGAAGTGGGCCATTCAGAGGAACATGTTCCTCATGGCGGAACACCTCCCCGGCAAGGACAACCAAATGGCGGATCTGCTCAGCAGACACAGCCACCAGATGCACGAGTGGGAGCTACACCCATCAGTACTCCAACCGTACTTCCAACAGTGGGGTCATCCAGAGATAGACCTATTCGCCACAAACGAAAACGCCAAATGCCAAAGCTTTGCCGCCAGGTTCCCACATCCACAGTCGCAGGGCAATGCGATATGGATGAACTGGTCCGGCAGATTTGCGTACGCTTTTCCCCCAGCGCCATTAATACCGCTGGTGGCACGCAAACTGCGACAGCACTCACTGACACTCATCCTACTTGCTCCAACGTGGGCGCGCCAGCCGTGGTACACCACCTTTCTGGAACTTTCCGTGGTGCCGCATCAAAGGCTGCGGATAAAACCTGCACTCTTAACGCAGAGCCATGGCGAAATTCAGCACCCAGATCCGCAACAGCTAAACCTGGCAATCTGGCTCCTGAAGTCTGATTTTGGCTACCTAAACCTGCCACCTGACTGTATGGAGATCATCCAGGAGACCCACTACCAGAGCTTGCTATGCAGCTAAATGGAAGAGGTTTGTCATTTACTGCACCAACAGTGACATTAACCCGCTAGACGCATCCATTCAAAACATAATCTGTTACCTCTTACACCTATACCGATGCAATCTGGCATACACCTCAATTCGTATCCATTTAACCGCAATAGCAGCCTATCTCCAAAACAGGCAGCACCTCTCTTTATTCAGAGTGCCTGCCATCAAAGCCTTCTTGGAAGGACTTAAACGAGTGATTCCCCCAAGACACCCACCAGCACCGGTGTGGAACCTCAACTTGGTTCTCACCAGACTGATGGGTCCACCCTTCGAACCTCTCCACTCATGTGAGATTCAATTCCTCACCTGGAAAGTAGCTTTCCTAGTAGCAATCACTTCGTTAAGAAGAGTTGGTGAACTCCAGGCACTAACCATTCAAGAGCCATTCATACAGGTTCACGCAAACAGGGTCGTACTACGTACCAACCCCAAATTCATGCCCAA
Organism: Triturus cristatus; assembly: GCF_964204655.1. NCBI lineage: Eukaryota > Metazoa > Chordata > Amphibia > Caudata > Salamandridae > Triturus > Triturus cristatus. Next base: position 29,466,726 of record NC_140585.1, on the reverse strand, counting down.
GGTGATATTGCAGTTTCACATGAATCAAACTATTGAACTGCCTGTTTTCTTTCAAAATCCACAAAATGTCGCTGAGAGAATGCTCCATACACTAGATGTAAAGAGGGCCCTCATGTACTATATAGACAGAACTAACGACTATAGGAAGACAAAACAACTTTTCGTTGCCTTTTCTCCACAACACAAGGGCAACGCCATTTCCAAAGCAGGTATAGCCAGATGGATCGTTAAATGTATTCAAATTTTCTATCAAAAAGCTAAACGCACACTAACGATTCCCCCACGAGCCCACAACACGAAAGTTAGGGGCGTCCATGGCTTTCCTGGGAAACATTCCTTTACAGGAAATATGTAGAGCAGCCACATGGTCCACTATACATACATTTACCAAACACTACTGTGTAGATGTACACTCAAAACAGCAGGCAGCTGTAGGACAGGCTGTTCTCAAAACTCTTTCAGACTGCTGCAGCTGGCACTGGTAGCCGCCGCTAATAGGAGGTACTGCTATGTATTCTATGCACAGATATGAATTCAGCAGCCCACATGCCTCAAACTGAATATGCTACTTACCAGTATGCATCTGTTCTTGGCATGTAGGGCTGCTGACATTCATATCGCCCACCCTCCTCCCCGGCGCCTGTAGCAGCTGCAGCTCTCAGAATTACTGTATAGCATGGTCATCACTTTCTGTATCTACTCCATCACTGCCACAATGGCGAAAAACAATCTAAGGATGGAGAGGATGCCCATGCGCACTGTGGTCCAGGGGAGGAGTCACCTATCTCGTGATACTTCGAAGACTCTTCCAGGACAACAACGTGCAAACATCCGGACCCAACACTAGGCGGCGATCTATGCACAGATATGAATGTCAGCAGCCCTACATGCCAAGAACAGATGCATACTGGTAAGTAGCATATTCATTACATCACACCATGCAGGGCAGATGGACACCTCAACAAAAGTTACTCCACATCAACCTGGAGTTACTAGCTATATTCTTAGTCTTAAAAGCATTCCAAAAGGAAATACTAGGCAAAGCTGTCTTAGTCCGCACAGACAACATGACAGCCATGTACTACATACAGAAACAAGGCGGGACACACTCTCTGCAGCTCTCAGCGAGCGCAGAGCATATGGAGAGGGGCTATACCACAGAATATATTTCTCCTAGCCCAACATGTCCCAGGAGTCCAAAACACCATAGCCGATCTGTTAAGTCGTCAAACGCAACCGATCCACGAGTTGCAACTTCATCCACAAGTTCTTCAGCCATTCTTTCAAATGTGGGGGCAACTGCAGATAGACCTCTTCGCCACCCACAAACGCCAAATGCCCAAGCTTCGCCGCCAGATATCCACACCCATTGTCCAAAGGCAATGCGAAATGGATGAATTGGTCAGGCAGATTTGCATACGCTTTTCCGCCTCTCCCACTCATTCCACTGGTGGTGCGCAAACTACAGCAACACTCGCTAACTCTCATTCTAGTTGCTCCAACTTGGGCCAGACAACCGTGGTACACCACATTACTAGAACTGTCTGTTGCTCCGCACCAAAAATTACACCTCTCACCACGCCTCTTAACCCAGAACCGTGGAGAGATCTGACACCCGGACCCAGCTCAGCTCAACCTTGCGATATGGCTCCTGAGGTCTTGAGTTTGGTTACCTTAATCTTCCCCCTGACTGTATGAATGTCATTAAAGAAGCTAGACGTCCCACCACTAGAGCCTGCTATGCAGCCAAGTGGTAGCGATTTGTGATATATTGTCATAACACCATCAATCCCCTAGACGTGTCTATCCAACACATCACAGGGTACCTGCTACACCTCCAAAGGTGCAACTTAGCCTATACGTCTATTAGACTGCACCTTGCTGCCATAGCAGCATACCTACAAAATAGTCAACACTTATCACTTTTCAGAGTACCTGCCATCAAAGCCTTTATGGAATGCATTAAAAGGATAATTCCTCCCAGAGTTCCACTCTCACCTGTGTGGAATTTAAACATAGTTCTCACGAAACTAAGGGGCCCTTTTTTTGTTTTTTAACCTCTACATAAATGTGAGCTACAATTCTTAACAAGGAAAGTTACTTTCCTAGTGGCCATTACTTCTCTTAGAGTTAGTGAGCTACAAGCACTAACTATCCAGGAACCTTTTTTGCAGATCCATCATAAGGTTGCTCTACGAACGAATCCTAAATTTCTTCCAAAAGTCATTTCTCCCTTCCACCTCAATCAGTCTGTGGAGTTTCCCGTATTTTTCTCGCAACCACAGACAGTTGCAGAAAGAGCTCTTCATACTTTAGATGTTAAAAGAGCATTGCTTTATTACATCAAGAGAACACAACCTTTTCGTAAGACCAAACAACTTTTTGTGTCTCTCACCACCACACAAAGGCAACCCCATATCAAAGTCGGGGATAGCTAGATGGATCGTTAAATGCATACAAATCTGGTACCACAAAGCAAAACGTACTTTATTTGTTCCTCCGAAGCCCACTCTACACGAAAGATAGGGGCTTCTATGGCATTTTTAGGGAACATTCCCTTAGATATCTGCAGGGCAGCTACATGGTCTACACTGCACACATTCACAAAAGACTATTGTGTAGATGTGCAAACAAAACAACACGCTAGTGTGGGCCACGCTGGTCTCAAAACACTATTTCAAACCACTGCAACAGATACCAGTGGTCGCCGCTTAGGAGGGGTACTGCTATACAATCTATGCACAGTGTGTAATCTGCAGCTCGTATGCCTCGAACGGCAAATGCTCCTTACCAGTATGCATCTGTTCTTGGCATGTAGAGCTGCAGATCCACACACGCCCACCCGCCTCCCTGGCTACCTTTATCTGTTCCAGTTTATCTTATTTAGATACAGCACACATGGGCATCTTTCCTGTTTCTTACAAAACTCCCATCATTTCTCCGCTGGCGAAAAACAATCTGAGGATGGAAACAACTGCAACATCCGGGCCCAACACCAGATGGCGATCTATGCTAAGTGTGTGGATCTGCAGCTCTACATGCCAAGAACAGATGCATACTGGTAAGTAGCATTTGCCTTGCTCATTTCTCCAGCACATTCTCCACAACCAGAGGATAGTGACGATGCACATGGGGATGGGCAAGAAGATGAAGATGTAGTACCACCAGACACTGAGGATCCTGGTGATCCACCACAGGATCCAGACCCATGGCATGATTAGTATACTGATCCTGATCCGGATTTCTACCCCTCAAAACCATCTCACCAGATGACAATGTGGGTTTTGCCCAGCTAATCCGAGCCGCAGCATACCATGGAGTCAAACTACACTCAGACCCAGTAGAAGAGGATTTTCTTAGAAACCTTTGACCAGCCACAAAAATCTGCTCATGTCTTGCCAATGCTTAAAGGTCTTCTTAAACACGCTCCTGAGGTGTTCAAAGACCCGGTTAGAGATGGTTCTTAACCCCAGAATAGATAAGAAATACAAGGCAGCTCCCACTGACCCCATATACATTATGGGTCAACTTCCTTTAGATTCCCTGGTTGTAAGCAATGCACGCAAGAGAGCAAACTCTCAGGGGGTCAGGTGACACACCACCTCCTGACAAAGAATCTAAATTATTAGACGCATCAGGCAAACGTATGGTGTCTCAGGCTGCAAACTCCTGGAAAATAGCCAACACACAAGCCCTTCTGGCAAGGTATGACGGGGCTCACTATGATGAGCTGGAAAAAGCTCATTCAACACCTACCTCAACAATATAAAGCCAATGACCTTTATACAGGAAGGCAAACTAATCACTAATACATCCATCAAATGCGTGCTCGATGCAGCAGGCACCGCGTCCTGCGCAGTAAATACCAGTGTTTTGCTACGCAGACATGCCTGGCTCAGGGTATCTGGTTTTAAACTTCTACATCCCATCAGACCACTTCCACATGGTCACTTTACAACAAGTGCTTCCACTACTCCAGCAAGGCCACTTTCTCTCCGCTCTGGATCTAAAGGACGCCTACTTCCACATTCCCATTCATCCCGCTCACAGGAAATATCTCGGGTTTGTGGTAGATGGTCAACACTACCAGTTCAAAGTTCTACCATTCAAAGTCACCAAGGCACCGAGTTTTCACCACGTTTTTTCTCGTTCCTCATGCAAGACTACAAATGTGTCTATTACAAGAGTGCCTAGCAAGTCAGTGGAACCAGGCTCAAGGTCAGCTAACAGATCTGGTGTTGGTGGACGACTGCACCCATCGCTCTCTACAGTGGTGGAACACAATCTTTCCAAAGGGCGGTCATTCCTCTAGCCAGTCCCACAGATAGTGCTAACAGACGCATCGCTCACCGGCTGGGGAGCTCATCTTTAAACCCATACTATTCAAGGTGTCTGGAACCCAACAAAAACAATGTCACATCATCTACCTGGAAGTGTTAGCAATCTTCCTAGCATTGAAATCTTTTCAACTACACCTGGTTGGCAAAGCTATCCTGATCCGTACAGACAACATGACAGCAATGTATTACATACAGAAGCAAGGAGGGACACACTCCCTACAGCTATCACACCTAGCGCAAAGCATATGGAGATGGGCCATTCCGCCAAAGATATACCTCCTGGCAGAACATTTACCAGGGGTACACAATCAGATTGCGGATCTGCTCAGCCATCGGGCACAACAGATCCACAAATGGGAACTTCATCCTCCAGTTCTTCTTCCATTCTTTCGCATGTGGGGACACCCAGAAATAGATCTGTTTGCCACACACCAAAATGCCCAAACTTCGCATCCAGGTATCCACACCCATTGTCCAAAGGCAATGCGATATGGACGAACTGGTCAGGCAGATTTGCTTACGCGTTTCCACCTCTCCCACTCATTCCGTTAGTGGTGAGGAAACTCAAACAACATTCCCTCACAAAGATCCTAGTTGCTCCAACATGGGCAAGACAGCCATAGTTCACAACTCTATTGGAACTATCAGTAGTACCACATCAAAAGCTACACCTCTCACCCAAACTTCTTGCTCAGAACCATGGAGAGATAAGGCACCCAGATCCCAATCCACTCACCCTTGCGATCTTGCTCCTGAAATCTTAATTTGGCTACCTCAATCTCCCGCCAGACTGTATGAACATTATCAAAGAGGCCAGACGTCCTACAACAAGGGCATGCTATGCGGCAAAATGGGAACGAATTGTCATTTACTGCACAAACAGAAAGATCAACCCACTAGATGCTTCCATTCAGAACATCATCTGTTACCTCTTGCATCTACAACAATGTAACCTAGCGTATAAATCTATTAGGCTACATATAGCGGCCTACCTCCAAAACAGACAACACTTGTCTTTGTTTAGAGTTCCTGCTATCAAAGCTTTTATGGAAAGACTTAAAAGAATAATTCCACCAGGAGCTCCACCCTCTCTGGTGTGGAACCTTAATGTAGTCCTTTCAAGACTAATGGGTCCGCCTTTTGAACCTCTCCACAAATGTGAACTACAGTTCCTCACTTGGAAAGTAGCCTTTTTGGTTGCTAACACATCTCTCAGAAGAGTGAGTGAACTCCAGGCATTAACCACACAAGAACCATTTTTACAAATCCATCATCATAAAGTGGTTCTTAGAACTAACCCAACATTTTTACCCAAAGTAGTATCTGCCTGCCATCTGAACCAGTCTGTTGAACTCCCAGTATTTTTTTCCTCAACCAGACTCCGTGGCAGAAAGAGCTCTACACACCTTAGATGTTAAGAGCAATACTCTACTACATTGAAAGGACAAAATCCTTTAGGAAAACCAAACGACTTTTTGTGGCTTTCTCCCCACCTCATAAAGGTAATCCTATATGCAAAACAGGAATTGCAAGGTGGATTGTAAAATGCATACAAATATGCTACATCAAAGCCAAACGCACATTAACCATTCCCCCTAGAGCTCACTCTACATGCAAACTAGGGGCTTCTATGGCATTCTTAGGGAGTATTCCCCTAGATGACATATGCAAAGCAGCAACTTGGGCTACACCACACACCTTCACAAAACACTATTGTGTAGATGTGCAGGCAAAACGAGCTAGTGTGGGCCAGGCTTTAATAAACACTATTTCAAACTACTGCAACAGATACAGGTAGCCACCGCGAAGGATGGAACTGCTGTATAGTCTATGCAAAAGTGTACAATATAGCGGCTCCTATGCCACGAACGGAAAATGCTACTTACCAGTATGCATCTGTTCTTGGCATGTAGAGCTGCAGAGTTGTACACGCCCACCCGCCTCCCCGGGTACCTCCATCTGTCCCAGTATTATCTTACTTAGATACATTACGAATTGACATCTTTGTAGTTCTCACTACTCCATCTAACCCTGCGTGACAAAAACAATCTGAGGATGGAGGCGATGCCCATGCGCACTGTCGACCGAAGGAGGAGTCACAAACCTCGTGACTACAAAGACTTCTTCGACAAAAACATGCAAACATCCGAGCCCAACACCAGATGGCGATCTATGCAAAAGTGTACAACTCTGCACCTCTACATGCCAAGAACAGATGCATACTGGTAAGTAGCATTTTCCATCCATTGAGACCCCTAGTCTGTTAGTCTAGCCGACCAGCATTCTATCATGTTCCTAACTTACAGAACACCAAAATATTCCAACACTTTTCTACCAGTTTCTTTTAAGACCTGATGTGGTCGGTCTAGTGGCTGTGCTACCGACGTGGAATCTAGGACACATGGGTGTCATACTAGATTTCTTCCACTGAATTACACTCCATGGTGCAGAGCAAAGGATCCATTTCTCTGTACCTCTTAGGGGTGTCCGAAATGCCTGTGGATCCATATGGTCTCCATGGTACTATTGGGGACAATCTAACCATCTGCCCAAGCTTCCATGCAGACGATCGACCCATTCCCTTCCATCTGTGCACCTTCCTCTGTTGACCATCGTTCATCTGCTTTCATTAACTTACTTCGTCTCTCTTCTCGGGGCTAGTCAGTTATCATCCATGCATTAAACCTTAATCTAGTCGACATCTTCATGTGAATCTGTCTGACACCTGCTCCTCAACCCGTACATCAAACATTGATCAAGCTCCAGCATCTCTCAAGGCCGGTGAATTCTCTTCCCAGTGTTGAATCTACTTGTTGGTTATCGGAGTATATTCAACCCTAGATTAAGTCCAACGTCTACAGTCCATTCCGATGTCTCCTCCACTGGACATCAGTCATTGCACCTGCTCAAGAGATTGTCCGCCCTCAGCTATGCTTCCCCCCCCCCCCTTCCCCCCCACCACATCTGTACCTTGTTCTCCCTGTATTGGTGCACTGTCCGGCAACAACCAGCAGGGATGTATGCGCTTTGGAATCTGGGCTTGTGTGCACATATCTCGCTGTACTAACCATCTCCCTGGCATATCTCCTGGCAGTGGGACCTCTCCTTTCTTCCCTACTAACACATTGTCCCCCTCCCAATCACAGGAAAACTTTGCTGGCAGCAGGGTGTCTCTGATTCTCAGGGATGGTTATGAGGAGCCGCTGTAAACTCCTCCTGTGTTCCACGTGTAGGTAAAGTCCTTTGCTTTATGGGTGCCGCAGGCCCTTGATGGTGTAATCAAGAGTGGCAATCAAACGAAGAATTGGGCATCTTATGATCACCAGATCCCAACTTCCATTTTAATTGTATGTGCATGTCTGATCCTAATTGATTTCCCTTTTGAATAATTTCTTTGAGATGAGTGCCTTGTTGCTCATGTATGGTGTGTTCAGCGCTATCTGTCCAAGCCCAGGCAGACCTGGTCGCCGCAGATGTACATATGGACTAGAGTTCAAAGTTTATTCTCAGAAATAGATTTTAGTTTTACCTGAGAAGTGGCAGCAGCAGTACGACATGAGGGGTGGCGAAGCTGCAATATTGTGTAACTTGAAATCTGCAGTCAGAGGAGACGTGTGGGTGGCGGGGGGAGCCCTGTGGGCTGCCCTGCAAATTTTTTAATGCCTCCCTTTCTCTCTTTTTCAGCAAAGAAATTAAGTTGCTGCCTCTAGCGGGAGTGAGTTTTCTGCTGCACCTGAGCTTTCTTTAAAATTTTGGACTGATGTCAGACTGGAAAAACCAAACTGAAAAATGTGCCAACTGCCAGATTTGCCATCCCATGCCGCCTTGGATTCCCAAGTTGAAGCCCTAATGGAGACACCAGCTTCTCTGCACCCTGCCTTCTCTCTTCCCCATCTCGCTCCACCGGCACGAAGCGAGACGTCCATTGCTCATGGCAGCAGTGGCTGCCTCAGAGAGCCACGGCCTCGCCCACTGGATACACTTCCAATGCCTTTTTCTTCTATGCCGGGAACACTTGTGTGTGCGGCCCCTCATCCTGCAGTCGAAACGCTGGTGGAGGGGGGAGATTTACCTTTGGAGCACTGGACCCTGAGAAGCCAACAGTTGAACTTTGACAAGATGATTTTTGGAGGGACAATTTGTATGCTTTAAAAATGTAAAAACAAAAAAACTTGCCGCAGGACAATCCATTTTTCTAACCTTGAGGGACATGGTTTTGGGGGAAGTTGGTGTCTGATTTTTCTCTGAGAACACTAAAACCATATTATATTTTTTTATTACTGGAAAGAGGGTTTGGGGACCGTAGTTACATTCCAGGGATTGTCGCCCAGGTGTAGCCATTGGCAAGGAGAGACCAAGAGCGACAGGAAGGACAGTAGGTTGGAGGAGAGGAGGGTGTAACCCCATTCCGATGTGTCTAGTTTCTCTGCTTGGGCACTTTTGGGTAACCTGGGGTTCGGGTGCTGTTCCCTCACAGCAGAGAGGGAGGGTCACGAAGATGAGGCAGCCTGTCATGTGGCTGTTCCCAGCCTTCATGTGACAGCTGCACTGTTGAGCTCTTCCAAATAAAATGCATTGTTTTTCTGTGTTCATAGAGATTTGTCTGGTAGTTTTCCAGAACTAAAGGATTGCTGACCCTCCACTTCTGTTGCCTTCACCCCACAATCTCACTGATGCACCTGAGCAACCCCAAGGCTGCTGTTGCCTTTGGGGTTCAATCAGAGATGTCTTGACTGGTGCATTTTGTTTTTGAAAACCAGAACCAATCCTGGGGCGGCTACGGGTGGAGGTGGAGCGAGGTAAGACTTGTTAGAAGTATGGCATTACTGTTTGTCGAAAGAAGGAAGCGAAAAACTTTCTTCAAAAGGAGGAGCTTTTTTGTTTCTGACCTAATCACTTGTTTTTATACTGGAAATGGAGGGCGTAGGGTTTCTGTCATGGAAAGCAATCACTGTATAATTTCATTTAATGTAATTTTAACAAAGTAACTTTCCTCCGTGTGCATTTGTGTGTATATATGCCATTTTTCATTTTGCAGATCTTTCTCTGCTGCCTTTATCCATGCAACCTGTATATGGCAGACTGTTTCCTTTGGGGGCTGCGTGTAACCTCGTTCGCTACCAATCATTGCCTCGGATTTCATAAGTCTTGCGAGATCAGAAAGAAAGTTCTCGGCTTAAAAATCCACTGTAACCTCGCCAAAAGTTTTTAAAAACCACTCGAGAGAGGTGCTGTGGGAGTGGAGGAAGCCGTGATCAGAATGTTTGTTGTGGATTTTTTTTTTTATATAACTTTTCTATCACAATGTAGACAATTCCAGGGTGCCTTGAACAAAATAAGCCCCCGCCCCCTACCACTCCATCTTCTTTCTCCTGTTTTGTCTGAAATCCAATACTGCACAGTGTACATTTTCCGCGATGATCATACTGTTTTCTTTTATTGTTTAAATTTTGTTTTATGATTATCTTTTTATTGGGGATTCTGTTGGGTCTTTTTTAAATTGTCCTTTGTTGTAACTAAAAAAATATAAATAACACTAATAAAGAAACTTAAAACAAAAGCATCAAAACTTCCAAAAATAAAAACCTGTGTTCTCACATAGTAACAATCAAAATATTGAGTTTGGTCTGGTCTCGCCTCATCGAAGCCCTTCTTCGTGGAGGATGGAACCGATCTATGGATTATTGTAATATCGGTATCTGATTCTAGTGTTTGAGCAGGGCTATAGTTAGAAGCTGTGTTTTGACTGTGTAAGGCATGGGTTACCCCCCTTGTCGTTGCCACCCGTCCAGTTCTCGTAGTCAAATATTCTTTGATTTTCTTTTCTTCTGTGCAGTGTAAATCTGGGGTTGGTTCTGGCCAAACTTCTGCTATTTTGTGAATGGGAACTGGATTGTTTTTCTCGAAAGTATTTTTTTTTTATTGGTAATGGGTGAGTGTTCTTAATTTTCCTGTGATTTTGACAGGCGTGCAACAGTGCCCCATGCATTGGCTCAGTTTTTAGATATCGTTCACCTGCACCTGTCTCTGTAACAGTACATTTTAGTGGTCTGTACTCACCCCTCCCCCCCTCTCCTGGTGAGCGTTGTGGTGTACATTGAAGGTGATGCACTTTTAACTCCGCGGTTCATCGACAGATCCTAGCTCTTCTGAAGCACTGAAGTGGAGCACCTGACCGGAGTGTCATCGGCTAATGCCACCTCCTCCCAGACATTGAGAATGGACAGTGTTAGCGATCTTCTAAAAATACGTCCAGTCACCCATAATTGTGCTCACTGTGTGGTGAAATATGGAGTTTGCATGTAATATGCAACATTTTGTATTGGGGTTGTGCAAACCACTGTATTGCACCATCAAGGTTCAAGGCTTGAGTGAATCAGGCAGTCCAGCAAAGAGGAAGTGTCTTGGGGTGAGAGCCCTTAGCCACTATGCCGCAGTATGATGTTAAAGCCTTGTTGATTTATGAACGTCCTCTGAGACCTTGATTTGAGGCAGCAGCATGTCTTGGACCTCTGGCTGTTTAGATAACATTTGCAGGTGGCAGTGGACTGTTGAGCAGTGTTAAGGACTCCAGGCTATCCAAGCACCAAGCTTGGGGTCCAAATTCCCCCACACCGATCTCCTCGAAGTATGTAATCTCTGCCTCTCCCCTGAACACGAGGCTTGAGACTGTCAGGCGTGCAAGTCCTTCCGGTCCAAGAAAACTATTCGAGACCGAAGGGCAAGAAGAACCATGGCACACTTGTCAACGGCGATTCCAGATGACCTCTTCGGAGAGGGTGTCGATGCTCCAGAAGAACACCACACCAACTAGGGCCTCGTCAGCGCCTCCGAAGCCGCTGATTCAGATGTGGAGGACATCACTCCGGCACAGAGGGTCGTGAGTACCAATCTGCCCCAACCCCCCCCCCCCCCCCCCCCAAGACACTGCTTCCCACACTGCACCTGCGGGACCGGTAAAGAAGCTGATTAAGCCTTCCGGCGGCTCGGGCTCGAGCCAGCCCACTGTCGGTGCCGACAAACACTCCTCCGCACCAATACCGAAAAAGAAAATGGCCTCCTCTTCGGCACCGAGCCCCATACCGAAACACTCGGTGTGGAAACCCAGTTCCAGCTCCTCGGTACCGACACCATCCCCGGAACCGATAAAAGCACACAAGGCCACCGGCACCGAGATCTCGAAGCCGAAACCCGTCTCCGCACCGACCAAACAAAAAGCCCTTTTCAAGCCGCATAGTTCCAAACAGGACACTAAAGCCAGAAAACCAAAGGCCCGATGCCTTCGGTGCCGACTGATGAACCACCTTCAGAAGAACTCTTTACACCGGATCCCTTGCAAAAGACATTGACCAAGGATCCCAAAACCGGACATTTGATGCTCAGCATCAAAAAGAGACAGCTGGAAAATCTGCCCCTGCTCCACCTCCAAAGAGGAAGGATTCTGCTACCTCACCTTTCAGAATACCTTCACCATCTCTTCCACCCCCTCCACCTTCCCCCTCCTCCACCTTCTCCACCTTCCCCCTCCTCCACCTTCTCCACCCCCTCCTCCTCATTCCCCTACACCCCCTCCGGATCATGATGATGATTATGATGACACAGGGGACGTGCCCCATGACTTACCTACAGGGGACCCCACTCCCACAGGCTCCCAAGATCCATGGGACAACTAAAACATCCCGGACATCCCTAACGTCTCACAGGATGATCTCTATCCTTCGAGACCGTCCCCACCAGAAGACTCATTGGGGTTCAACCACTTACTCCAAAGGGCTGCACACTATCACGGGGTAGATCTCCATACCGACCCCGTGGAGGAGGATTTCCTCCTCGATGCCTTCGACACCACGCATAGGGCCACCTCCATACTGCCCATGCTAAAGGGAGTTATAAAACCTGCGCCGGAGGTCTTTAAAGACCCAGTCAGAGCCAGGGTCATTAACCCGCGCATTGAGAAAAAATATAAAACCGCCCCTACAGATCCCTCCTACATCAGAGGGCCAGCACCACTAGATTCCCTGGTAGTGTCCACAGCACGAAAGAGGGCCAACTCCCAGGCGTCAGGCGAAGCACCACCACCTGACAAAGCGTCAAAACTCTTGGACGCATCCGGCAAGCACACTGCATCACAAGCTGCCAACATATGGCGTATCGCCAATACACAAGCGCTACTAGCAAGATATGACGGGGCCCATTATGACTAACTAGAAGCCATAATGTAACACCTCCCTGACAAATACAAAAATAGGGCAAACAAGTTAATTCAGGAGGGCAAAACCATCACTAATACCTCTATCCGTTGTGCCCTAGATGCAGCCGACGCCGCCTCCAGGGCCATCAATACTAGCGTCCTCCTCCGTCGCCATGCCTGGCTCAGGATCTCAGGATTTAAACCAGAAGTACAAGCTTCCATCCTGAACCATCCCTTTGACCAGGAACATCTGTTCGGCCCAAAAGTGGATGAGGCCCTAGAAAAGATGAAGAAATATACGGACACGGCAAAATCTATGGGAGACTTACAATCGCACCCTCCCAGGCGTTCCTTTCGCCGTTCCTCCTTTCAGAGCACATCCAGAGGCTACTCCTCTGATACCGCTTCCACTTCATATAAAGCCCCTACCCAATCCACCTTCACAAGGGGCTACCAAAGAGGCGGCGACAGGGGCAACAATAAAAAAGGCAGAGGCAAGACAAACACCGCCTGCTTTGCCTTCACACCTACCAAATGACTTCCACTGCTCTCCCAAAACTACTTCCTGACCACTTTAGACCTCAAAGACGCTTATTTCCACATTCCTGTACACAACGCTCACAGGAAGTTCCTCAGATTTGTAGTGGACTACAATTCAAAGTACTCCCATTCGGAGTCTCCACAGCACCATGAGTATTCACCAAGTGCCTAGCAGTCGTGGCAGCACACCTCAGGAGACAACACATCCATGTCTTCCCATACCTAGATGACTGGCTAATAAAAGCCAGTTCATACAACCAGTGTGTACAACACACGCATGCCACTATCCAGCTACTTCACCAACTGGGCTTCACAGTAAACCACGCAAAGTCCCATCTACAACCATCTTACATGAAACAATACCTCGGTGCCACCATAAGACACCTCAAAAGCGCTAGCCTACCCCAGTCCTGCCAGGATTACAAGCATTCAGGCTCTACGCGCAAAATTTATGGCACAACACTCTCTTCCAGCTCGGGTGTTTATGCAGCTAATAGGGATGATGGCCTCTTGCATATTCATAGTACCTTACGCAAGTCTCCAAATGCGTCCTCTCCAAGAGTGCTTAGCGCACCAATGGAACCAGGCCCAAGGTCAATTTACAGATCTGGTGTTGGTAGACTGTCGTACCCATCGCTCTCTGCAGTGGTGGACCACCAGAAACCTTTCCAAAGGTCGACCGTTCCAGGACCCGGTTCCTCAGATAGTACTGACAACGGATGCATCGCTCTCCGGCTGGGGAGCTCACCTATTACATCACACCATGCAAGGCAGGTGGACACCTCAACAAAAGTTACTCCACATCAACCATCTGGATTTACTAGCCATCTTCTTAGCCCTAAAATCCTTTCAAACACACATTTCAGGCAAGGCAGTCCTAGTACGCACAGACCTGACTGCCATGTACTATATACAAAAACAAGGCGGCATGCACTCTCCACAGCTCTCTCAGCTAGCACAGAGCATATGGAGATGGGCCATACCCCAGAAAATCTTTCTCCTGGCCCAACATGTCCCAGGAGTCCAACACTATGGCCGATCTACTCAGCACACAAACACAACAGATCCACGAGTGGAAACTACATCCACAAGTTCTTCACCCGTACTTTCAAATGTGGGGTCATCTTCAGATAGACCTCTACGCCACCCACGAAAACACCAAATGCCCAAGCTTCGCCACCAGATATCCACACCCATTGTCCAAAGGCAATGCGATATGGATGAACTGGTCAGGCAGATTTCCGTACGCTTTTCCGCCTCTCCCACTCATTCCTTTAGTGGTGCGCAAACTACAACAACACTCCCTCATACTAATTCTAGTAGCTCCAACTTGGGCCAGACACCACACTGCTGGAACTATCTGTAGTACCGCACCAAAAGTTACACCTCTCTCCCCATCTCTTAACCCAGAACCATGGAGAGATCAGGCACCCGGACCCAGCTCCGCTCAACCTAGCGATCTGACTCCTGAAATCCTAGAATTCGGTTACCTAAATCTTCCCCCGGACTGTATGAACGTCATCAAAGGAGCTAGGCGACCCACCACTAGAGCGTGCTACGCCGCCAAGTGGAAACGTTTTGTTGTCTATTGTCACAACAATACCATCAATCCCCTAGATGTGTCCATTCAACACATCATAGGCTACTTACTACACCTACAAAGATGCAATCTAGCCTATACGTCTATTAGACTGCACCTCGTAGCCATAGCAGCTTATCTACAAAACAGGCAACATCTATCACTCTTTAGAGTACTTGCCATTAAAGCCTTCATGGAAGGCCTTAAAAGGATAATTCCCCCCAGACTGCCACCCTCCACTGTGTGGAACCTAAATATCGTTCTCACCAGACTAATGGGGCCTCCCTTCGAACCTCTGCACAAATGTGAACTTCAATTCCTAACATGGAAAACCGCTTTTCTTGTAGCCATCACTTCCCTCAGAAGGGTCAGTGAGATCCAAGCATTTACTATTCAAGACCTTTTCTCCAAATGCACCATAACAAGGTTGTTCTCCGTACCAACCCAAAATTCCTCCCTAAAGTCATTTCTCCTTTTCACCTAAACCAATCTGTAGAACCACCAGTATTTTTCTCGCAACCACAAACTGTTGCAGAAAGAGCTCTACACACACTAGATGTCAAACGAGCCTTACTCTACTACATCGAGAGAACACAACCTTTCCGTAAGACCAAACAACTGTTTGTCTCTTTCTCTCCACCACACAAGGGCAACCCCATCTCCAAGTCGAGAATAGCTAGGTGGATTGTCAAATGCATTCAGATTTGCTACCACAAAGCAAAACAAACTCTATCCGTTCCCCCTAAAGCCCACTCTACATGTAAAATAGGGGCTTCAATGGCATTTTTAGGGAACATCCCATTAGATGATATCTGCAGAGCAGCTACATGGTCAACACCGCACACTTTCACTAAACACTACTGTGTAGATGTGCAAACTAAACAGGCTAGTGTGGGCCAGGCTGTACTCAAAACATTATTTCAAACCACTGCAACAGATACGGTTGGTTGCCGCTAAGGATGGGTACTACTATATAATCTATGCACAAGTGTGTAATCTGCAGCTCATTTTCCTCGAACGGAATATGCTACTTACCAGTATGCATCTGTTCTTGGCATGTAGAGCTGCAGATCTACACACGCCTCCCCGGCTACCTGTATCTGTTCCAGCTTATCAGTCAGTCAAATACACTTTATTCGATTTGTTAAAATCATAAGACATAAAATTTACATACATGCAACATAAACACGAACAATCATGTATCTAAAAATAAATACAGTAAAAAGTATTTTTTACTTAGTGCAGGGCAGTTGATCATGTTAAAATCTACTTAAAAAACGTAATTGGTTAAAATAATGCATTCGGTGGGGCTTTCATTTTCTTAATCCTAATTGCCGCCACTAAAAAGCTGGCCACACAAAAGATGATGCGCGTGGAGCCCAAGAGCTGGAGATAAATTAATGCAGGCCTAACTTGAGTAAAGCCAGCCTCTCTCAGGATTGGTAACAGGTATTTTTTCCTTATGTCCCTTTTTCACGAGTGGAGAGTGAGAGAAAGAATCTAACAGTTGCGTTCTCCCAATACAACTTTTTTTCACTATGGACAACTGTAGTCTAAGACTGTATTCCCCATCCGGGGGTACAGTTTTATCGCGATGGTCCTACTGTATTAGCGTCAGTTGGAATATCAAAGATATTGACGGAAATGCCTCACTCACATAATAGTGACATGCTTCATCATCGGCGTTACCTCCACACCCAGATAAGGTGATACTATCTGGGCGGACTCAACCATAGATATACCGGGAGTTCTAATAAGTAGGTCACTGGTTTATGAGGCGAACCAGATTTTTTGTTGTATTCGTTAAAAATATCTACAAGTGTACCTCCTCTTGATCCTTTATTCTGAGGCACTTGTGATATAGATAAAAGCCAAATATTGGGGTTTTTTTGAACCTTCTTGTGTTCAATTATACCCTCTGTTTAATGCCAACATGTTTCGGCCCTCCCTAAATTGCCCAGTCGGGTCTGGGGCCTTCGTCAGGGCGTGGTGTTAATACAGCCTACTTATGAGTCCTAATTTGGGCTTATTACATGTGTTCCATGCACACCAAATGTGAGGCCTAATGCACTCACCTGTATGTCTTTTGTTCGAACTCCAGTAGTATTTCTATAAGGAGTAAAAAAGATCTCTTTAAAATACACTCGCATCTCTAGTTCAAGTATATCATGACTACTGTGCAACTGTAGTGCTCATAGGTTTTTCAATGATATCGAGTGATTTGGTGCCAACTGACTAAGTGCTCACTAATCAATTGTATGTGAGACTATTTGTTCGTGTTGCATATTTTTATGCCATCTCCATTACATTTGCAACCTCAAAAAGGACTTCCACCGCCTTAAGCAATGCTCTAATCCATATTTGTGATGTTTGCAGAAAAACACAGAGTTCTTCTTAGTTTATAGGGGACATATCCATTATTTACCTATGGGTTCCGCATAATCTGTTTGTAAATCAACCCATCCGAGTTTCAGTTGTGCTCACACGTGCTCAATTTTTGTGTGGTCTTTGTGTGCTCTTATCCATAGGTTGTAGCCGCGTGTTGAGTGCTCATAACTCTATTTATTGTGTGTCAAGAAAACTACCACTTCAATAGAAATCTAGCATCCTGCTTGGTGCAATGCTCACCTACTGGTGGATGCTAATTAAGCATCATGCAGGCTGGAGTGTGTCAAAGGTGGCGTCCTGTAGTCACACACTGCATTAAATAACAAAGGTTTAGTTGTTTCAAACATCCTGTCTTAACCTTTCGTTTGAGTCTGTGTCTCCAGAGTCTTCTGAACTCACACAGGATTTCTTTATATATTATTTACACCCCCTTCTATAATGCATGTCGGGTGAAGGAAGGGGAACTCATGTGGACAGTATTTTCAAAGTCCGCTCGTTTCTGTTCACCCCTCTTACTATGGTGATTTATAACTTCAGTCTTATTGCTAAATTTGTGTTTTCACTGTAATTGCCGCCCTCAATTGGCTACATAATGCCCGGTGGGTCTTCTATGTTTGCAGAGTACTCGTGTGATTTCCCATTCCGCTTGTCACCGTGAGCTGATTTCACGTGTTTCCCATGGTATTGCTACATTTACGGTTTCACATCCAGGAGACAAACAGTGGGCGTGTCCCCCGTGTTACCTCTAAAATTCAAGGACCCGTACACGTCTTATTTGACCCTTCCCCTACACGCATTAGGTACTAGCATGTTACTCGCCACCCCTCTTAGATTTACATAAAAACAGCAGACTCATAAAACAGGCAGTTCCCAACTTACTTCGTCAAGGATCCGCCACCGCCGATCTGCCTAATACACCACTCGCCTGCCGTCGAATGGTGATGGCACTTCCTCGGCTTGTTTTTAAACCTTCCTCTCAATTGGTTTAGCTGACGCTCTTTCGCGTTTCGTGTATCCTCTATCGTCACTCAGAGGACTGCTCGACACGCGAGAGGTGCGGGATCATGGGTATTGTAGTTTTCTACGGTTTCTCGTGAATTCTAGGAAACACCATTACTACGATCCCTTATCTCTTGTGTCAGCGCGCTCCTGATCGTGTTCAGGAACTGAAGCGCTTTTATTAGGGTTGTGTGCATTAGTGATAGTTGTGGTAATAGATCATGTGTTTAAATTTTATATATACCGGCACACAGAGATTTACTCCCGCTTACTGAAAATGTACTCAGAGACTGACTGAATCAATGTATAATCTCTTTGGTACAGTTCTGTAGATATTTTCATTTTTTGTTGGTTACCAGGTTTGGTTGGTAGGTCTACATTATCTCTCATGTTTGAGTTCCTCGATCTTCATATCATATAGTTGTTCTTCATATGGTGTAGGGGAACCAAATTGCTTTATGTCCTGCAATAAGTTCTAGGTATTTTGCTGGTACGTATCAGCACCCAGTTCTTTGCCCATTGGCTTCCTGTCTCTGCCCTCGATTCCTTTGTATTTCGTGCTAACTCAGGGTCGTCCATGGTATTTCTTCATTCAATCCCTGTGTTGTACTAGACATGCGATAGATCCATCGCTGTTCTAATTTAAATAGTTGTTTTTCCGTGCTGTTGTTAGGTAGCTTCTCGATTACTGTCCATGTGAAGTCATTTTCATTATGTTTAGTGGTCAGGAAGTGACGCATCATTTTTGTTATCGTCTTCCCACATCTGAATGTGCTTCGATGTTCATTAATTCGGACCTTGACTTTTCTTGTAGTCATCCCTACATATTTCTGATTACAAATGCAGGTCATTACATAAACCACATTCTTGCTATTGCAGTTACTAAAGGAGCGTTGCTCCCAAGGGGTATGTAAACCAACGTCGATCTTCTTGCTGGCTTGTGTCAGCCGACACACGTTACATGATCCACATGGGAAATGTCCCACCACCTCTGGTAAGTTCCACAGTGTGTTTTGTTGTCCTTGTCTTGTTAGTACCTTCGGGCGGGTATGTACAACCGAGTCTTTTATAGATTTCCCTCTTTTAAAGGCAAACAAGGGTTTTTCCAGTTTCAGGCCCCCTGAATTCAAGGTTTTCCAATGTCGTAGGACGATTTTCTTGATTCTATTTGAGTCTGTTCCAAACGTGGTAACACACACAATTCTTTTTTGTTCTGGTCTTACCGCTGGTTCAAGGAGTCCTTCACGGTTGCTATTTTTGGCCCTTCTATATGCTTGTTTTACTAGTTTCTCTGGGTATGTTTTGGTCTTTAATTTCGTGGATAGTTGTTTTGCATGGGTTTCATACTTGGCTTTGTCTGAACAGTTCCTCCTCAATCTTAAGAACTGCCCCACCGGCAGATTATCTTTTAATGCCTTCGGGTGGAAACTGTCATATCTTAATAAGTTATTGACATCAGTTGGTTTGTAAAACACTTCAGTTTCCAATGATCCTTCCTTTGCCCAGATTTTCAAGTCCAGGAATGTTATTGAGTCTCTATTCAACGTCATGGTAAATTTCAGATATTCATCCCTGGTATTCAACCATTTAAGGAAGTTTTTTGCTTCATTTTCATCTCCTCTCCAGATTATGAAAATATCATCAATGAATCTCTTCCAGACATTCAGATTCATCTGATATGGGTTTGTCTCATTGAAGATATATGTAGTCTCAAAATCATGGACGTAAAGGCAGGCAATGCTTGGGGCACAAGTCATGCCCATGGAAGTTCCGTGGGTTTGGAGAAAGTATTCCCCCTCAAATTCGAAATAGTTCTTCGTTAGGGCTAGTCTTGCACAATCCACCACGAACTGAATAGGTGTTATAGCCGTCCATACTTCTTGCCTTAGTAATTTCTCAATCATTTTTAAAGAGGCCTCTTGTGGAATGCTGGTATACAGCGCTTCTACGTCCAGTGTGATTAAGAGGTCTGTTGTAGGTTGGAAGCTTAGAGACTGGAGTTTTCGCAAGATGTCTTGGGTGTCTTTCAAATAGGATGGCATTCTCTCTACCAATGGTCTCAGGAAGTGATCAGTAAATTTGGACAGAGGTTCCAGTATTGAACCAATGCCCGAGACTATTGGTCGGCCTGGGGGAGGATTTTTGTTTTTATGCACCTTTGGAAGTATATAAAAATAAGGAATCCTGGGATCCATTTCTTTCAAAAAGTTCTCCTCTGTTTTAGTGATCCACCCTTCCTCTCCTGCTTTTGTTACCAACTCGCATATTTCTTTTTTCAGATCTGTGGTCGGGTCTCTCGATAGCCTTCGGTAATTCCGGGGTTCGTTCAACAGTTTCAGACATTCGCCTCTGTAAACTTCGATTGGTAGAATCACCGTTGCTCCCCCCTTATCCGCAGGTTTTATGATCACATCCTGCATCTTGTCGAATTCTGCAAGAGTTTCCCGTTCCTTGGAAGAGAGGTTGTTGAACACTCTTGTATCCTGATTTTTTAGTTGGTCAATGTCCCTTGTCACTGCTGTTTCAAATGCTAGTAAGGCAGGTGGCATCGTGTGATTAGGTGGAGTAAATCTGGATTTTCTTCTCAAACCCGTGTTTTTCTCCTCTTCCTCTTGTTCCGTTGCCTCTTCACTGTGTTCAAAAAAGACCGATAGTCGTAGTCTTCTGAAAAATTCAGCCACTTCAATCCTTATATTGAAGATGTTGGTTCTGTTCGTTGGAACAAAACCCAGTCCTTTATTTAAAACCTCCTCTTGTGTTTTTGTGAGTACTCTGGTGCTGAGATTTAATATTCCCGAGGAGCCTTGCTCGTACTGGGCCTGGGTTCTTGTACTGTGGGATCGTCTCTGCTTGTTTCCCATTGTACCCTTTGTCCTCTCCGGTTGTTTCCGCCTCTCCTGGGGCCTCTCCCTAAAAAAGGTTGTTGGTACGGTTGCCAATTGTATCCAAATTGGGGAGGTTGAAAAGGTTGCTGCATATATGGATTCCATCCAAATGGGGGTGGTTGTTGATACTGGCCCATTGGTTGGTATACTCCTCGATTTCTTCTGGACCTGTTTCCTCTTCTCCAATTCTTTCCCTTCCGTTCTTCAAAGGATGAATCACTAGAATATTTTTCAGATCCTGTACTTTCTGTATCTGAAAGGTCTGATCTTTCTTTCTCTGTGGGGTTGTAATCTTCTTTGGAGTATGGGAAGGTTTTTTCAAATTGGAACCTTTTTAGGTCCTTCTGGAACTTTGTAATTTTGGCTTGGGTTAGGTATTCTTTGTACTCATTTATGATTTTGTTGTTTTCCTCCAATTTCTTTTTGAATTGTGCGATCGTTATTTGAGTTTTTAATCCATTTTCCAATGTCTTAATTTCCACGAGGAGGGCGTCAGAGAGTCTCTTCGCTGTCTTAATAATTAAAACCAACCAATCTCTGGTACATTTCCAAGCGATCTGTGCCCAACTGCGTCTAAATTCTGGGTCATTGAGGAAGATTCGTGGGGAGTTTGCTACGATCAGACCGTTTGGCGCGATGTTGCCCCTTAAATATTCGGTCATAATTGCTCCGTGTAGTAGGGTCTTTAGTTGGGTCCTTTTTAATTCAGTTAATGAATCCCAATCCCCATTGTTTTGGATTACCTGTGTAAGTGTGGTGTCGGAAATTAATGATGGTTGCGCTAGAATAGATGATATTTCGTCATCATCATAGGCTAGACCTTCTGCCATATTCCCAACCCTTTTGTGGATCACTATATGGGGGTTGCCTAAGTTCTAACTGCCGGGACTCCTTTAGACAAAAGATTTTTTTGTGGGTGTCCCTTACCCTTTCTTAAAGGGTCGTGATATTGGCTCTCAGGGCTGTGGAGGCCCCTCTAAACTCTTTTTCACGAGTGGAGAGTGAGAGAAAGAATCTAACAGTTGCGTTCTCCCAATACAACTTTTTTTCACTATGGACAACTGTAGTCTAAGACTGTATTCCCCATCCGGGGGTACAGTTTTATCGCGATGGTCCTACTGTATTAGCGTCAGTTGGAATATCAAAGATATTGACGGAAATGCCTCACTCACATAATAGTGACATGCTTCATCATCGGCGTTACCTCCACACCCAGATAAGGTGATACTATCTGGGCGGACTCAACCATAGATATACCGGGAGTTCTAATAAGTAGGTCACTGGTTTATGAGGCGAACCAGATTTTTTGTTGTATTCGTTAAAAATATCTACAAGTGTACCTCCTCTTGATCCTTTATTCTGAGGCACTTGTGATATAGATAAAAGCCAAATATTGGGGTTTTTTTGAACCTTCTTGTGTTCAATTATACCCTCTGTTTAATGCCAACATGTTTCGGCCCTCCCTAAATTGCCCAGTCGGGTCTGGGGCCTTCGTCAGGGCGTGGTGTTAATACAGCCTACTTATGAGTCCTAATTTGGGCTTATTACATGTGTTCCATGCACACCAAATGTGAGGCCTAATGCACTCACCTGTATGTCTTTTGTTCGAACTCCAGTAGTATTTCTATAAGGAGTAAAAAAGATCTCTTTAAAATACACTCGCATCTCTAGTTCAAGTATATCATGACTACTGTGCAACTGTAGTGCTCATAGGTTTTTCAATGATATCGAGTGATTTGGTGCCAACTGACTAAGTGCTCACTAATCAATTGTATGTGAGACTATTTGTTCGTGTTGCATATTTTTATGCCATCTCCATTACATTTGCAACCTCAAAAAGGACTTCCACCGCCTTAAGCAATGCTCTAATCCATATTTGTGATGTTTGCAGAAAAACACAGAGTTCTTCTTAGTTTATAGGGGACATATCCATTATTTACCTATGGGTTCCGCATAATCTGTTTGTAAATCAACCCATCCGAGTTTCAGTTGTGCTCACACGTGCTCAATTTTTGTGTGGTCTTTGTGTGCTCTTATCCATAGGTTGTAGCCGCGTGTTGAGTGCTCATAACTCTATTTATTGTGTGTCAAGAAAACTACCACTTCAATAGAAATCTAGCATCCTGCTTGGTGCAATGCTCACCTACTGGTGGATGCTAATTAAGCATCATGCAGGCTGGAGTGTGTCAAAGGTGGCGTCCTGTAGTCACACACTGCATTAAATAACAAAGGTTTAGTTGTTTCAAACATCCTGTCTTAACCTTTCGTTTGAGTCTGTGTCTCCAGAGTCTTCTGAACTCACACAGGATTTCTTTATATATTATTTACACCCCCTTCTATAATGCATGTCGGGTGAAGGAAGGGGAACTCATGTGGACAGTATTTTCAAAGTCCGCTCGTTTCTGTTCACCCCTCTTACTATGGTGATTTATAACTTCAGTCTTATTGCTAAATTTGTGTTTTCACTGTAATTGCCGCCCTCAATTGGCTACATAATGCCCGGTGGGTCTTCTATGTTTGCAGAGTACTCGTGTGATTTCCCATTCCGCTTGTCACCGTGAGCTGATTTCACGTGTTTCCCATGGTATTGCTACATTTACGGTTTCACATCCAGGAGACAAACAGTGGGCGTGTCCCCCGTGTTACCTCTAAAATTCAAGGACCCGTACACGTCTTATTTGACCCTTCCCCTACACGCATTAGGTACTAGCATGTTACTCGCCACCCCTCTTAGATTTACATAAAAACAGCAGACTCATAAAACAGGCAGTTCCCAACTTACTTCGTCAAGGATCCGCCACCGCCGATCTGCCTAATACACCACTCGCCTGCCGTCGAATGGTGATGGCACTTCCTCGGCTTGTTTTTAAACCTTCCTCTCAATTGGTTTAGCTGACGCTCTTTCGCGTTTCGTGTATCCTCTATCGTCACTCAGAGGACTGCTCGACACGCGAGAGGTGCGGGATCATGGGTATTGTAGTTTTCTACGGTTTCTCGTGAATTCTAGGAAACACCATTACTACGATCCCTTATCTCTTGTGTCAGCGCGCTCCTGATCGTGTTCAGGAACTGAAGCGCTTTTATTAGGGTTGTGTGCATTAGTGATAGTTGTGGTAATAGATCATGTGTTTAAATTTTATATATACCGGCACACAGAGATTTACTCCCGCTTACTGAAAATGTACTCAGAGACTGACTGAATCAATGTATAATCTCTTTGGTACAGTTCTGTAGATATTTTCATTTTTTGTTGGTTACCAGGTTTGGTTGGTAGGTCTACATTATCTCTCATGTTTGAGTTCCTCGATCTTCATATCATATAGTTGTTCTTCATATGGTGTAGGGGAACCAAATTGCTTTATGTCCTGCAATAAGTTCTAGGTATTTTGCTGGTACGTATCAGCACCCAGTTCTTTGCCCATTGGCTTCCTGTCTCTGCCCTCGATTCCTTTGTATTTCGTGCTAACTCAGGGTCGTCCATGGTATTTCTTCATTCAATCCCTGTGTTGTACTAGACATGCGATAGATCCATCGCTGTTCTAATTTAAATAGTTGTTTTTCCGTGCTGTTGTTAGGTAGCTTCTCGATTACTGTCCATGTGAAGTCATTTTCATTATGTTTAGTGGTCAGGAAGTGACGCATCATTTTTGTTATCGTCTTCCCACATCTGAATGTGCTTCGATGTTCATTAATTCGGACCTTGACTTTTCTTGTAGTCATCCCTACATATTTCTGATTACAAATGCAGGTCATTACATAAACCACATTCTTGCTATTGCAGTTACTAAAGGAGCGTTGCTCCCAAGGGGTATGTAAACCAACGTCGATCTTCTTGCTGGCTTGTGTCAGCCGACACACGTTACATGATCCACATGGGAAATGTCCCACCACCTCTGGTAAGTTCCACAGTGTGTTTTGTTGTCCTTGTCTTGTTAGTACCTTCGGGCGGGTATGTACAACCGAGTCTTTTATAGATTTCCCTCTTTTAAAGGCAAACAAGGGTTTTTCCAGTTTCAGGCCCCCTGAATTCAAGGTTTTCCAATGTCGTAGGACGATTTTCTTGATTCTATTTGAGTCTGTTCCAAACGTGGTAACACACACAATTCTTTTTTGTTCTGGTCTTACCGCTGGTTCAAGGAGTCCTTCACGGTTGCTATTTTTGGCCCTTCTATATGCTTGTTTTACTAGTTTCTCTGGGTATGTTTTGGTCTTTAATTTCGTGGATAGTTGTTTTGCATGGGTTTCATACTTGGCTTTGTCTGAACAGTTCCTCCTCAATCTTAAGAACTGCCCCACCGGCAGATTATCTTTTAATGCCTTCGGGTGGAAACTGTCATATCTTAATAAGTTATTGACATCAGTTGGTTTGTAAAACACTTCAGTTTCCAATGATCCTTCCTTTGCCCAGATTTTCAAGTCCAGGAATGTTATTGAGTCTCTATTCAACGTCATGGTAAATTTCAGATATTCATCCCTGGTATTCAACCATTTAAGGAAGTTTTTTGCTTCATTTTCATCTCCTCTCCAGATTATGAAAATATCATCAATGAATCTCTTCCAGACATTCAGATTCATCTGATATGGGTTTGTCTCATTGAAGATATATGTAGTCTCAAAATCATGGACGTAAAGGCAGGCAATGCTTGGGGCACAAGTCATGCCCATGGAAGTTCCGTGGGTTTGGAGAAAGTATTCCCCCTCAAATTCGAAATAGTTCTTCGTTAGGGCTAGTCTTGCACAATCCACCACGAACTGAATAGGTGTTATAGCCGTCCATACTTCTTGCCTTAGTAATTTCTCAATCATTTTTAAAGAGGCCTCTTGTGGAATGCTGGTATACAGCGCTTCTACGTCCAGTGTGATTAAGAGGTCTGTTGTAGGTTGGAAGCTTAGAGACTGGAGTTTTCGCAAGATGTCTTGGGTGTCTTTCAAATAGGATGGCATTCTCTCTACCAATGGTCTCAGGAAGTGATCAGTAAATTTGGACAGAGGTTCCAGTATTGAACCAATGCCCGAGACTATTGGTCGGCCTGGGGGAGGATTTTTGTTTTTATGCACCTTTGGAAGTATATAAAAATAAGGAATCCTGGGATCCATTTCTTTCAAAAAGTTCTCCTCTGTTTTAGTGATCCACCCTTCCTCTCCTGCTTTTGTTACCAACTCGCATATTTCTTTTTTCAGATCTGTGGTCGGGTCTCTCGATAGCCTTTGGTAATTCCGGGGTTCGTTCAACAGTTTCAGACATTCGCCTCTGTAAACTTCGATTGGTAGAATCACCGTTGCTCCCCCCTTATCCGCAGGTTTTATGATCACATCCTGCATCTTGTCGAATTCTGCAAGAGTTTCCCGTTCCTTGGAAGAGAGGTTGTTGAACACTCTTGTATCCTGATTTTTTAGTTGGTCAATGTCCCTTGTCACTGCTGTTTCAAATGCTAGTAAGGCAGGTGGCATCGTGTGATTAGGTGGAGTAAATCTGGATTTTCTTCTCAAACCCGTGTTTTTCTCCTCTTCCTCTTGTTCCGTTGCCTCTTCACTGTGTTCAAAAAAGACCGATAGTCGTAGTCTTCTGAAAAATTCAGCCACTTCAATCCTTATATTGAAGATGTTGGTTCTGTTCGTTGGAACAAAACCCAGTCCTTTATTTAAAACCTCCTCTTGTGTTTTTGTGAGTACTCTGGTGCTGAGATTTAATATTCCCGAGGAGCCTTGCTCGTACTGGGCCTGGGTTCTTGTACTGTGGGATCGTCTCTGCTTGTTTCCCATTGTACCCTTTGTCCTCTCCGGTTGTTTCCGCCTCTCCTGGGGCCTCTCCCTAAAAAAGGTTGTTGGTACGGTTGCCAATTGTATCCAAATTGGGGAGGTTGAAAAGGTTGCTGCATATATGGATTCCATCCAAATGGGGGTGGTTGTTGATACTGGCCCATTGGTTGGTATACTCCTCGATTTCTTCTGGACCTGTTTCCTCTTCTCCAATTCTTTCCCTTCCGTTCTTCAAAGGATGAATCACTAGAATATTTTTCAGATCCTGTACTTTCTGTATCTGAAAGGTCTGATCTTTCTTTCTCTGTGGGGTTGTAATCTTCTTTGGAGTATGGGAAGGTTTTTTCAAATTGGAACCTTTTTAGGTCCTTCTGGAACTTTGTAATTTTGGCTTGGGTTAGGTATTCTTTGTACTCATTTATGATTTTGTTGTTTTCCTCCAATTTCTTTTTGAATTGTGCGATCGTTATTTGAGTTTTTAATCCATTTTCCAATGTCTTAATTTCCACGAGGAGGGCGTCAGAGAGTCTCTTCGCTGTCTTAATAATTAAAACCAACCAATCTCTGGTACATTTCCAAGCGATCTGTGCCCAACTGCGTCTAAATTCTGGGTCATTGAGGAAGATTCGTGGGGAGTTTGCTACGATCAGACCGTTTGGCGCGATGTTGCCCCTTAAATATTCGGTCATAATTGCTCCGTGTAGTAGGGTCTTTAGTTGGGTCCTTTTTAATTCAGTTAATGAATCCCAATCCCCATTGTTTTGGATTACCTGTGTAAGTGTGGTGTCGGAAATTAATGATGGTTGCGCTAGAATAGATGATATTTCGTCATCATCATAGGCTAGACCTTCTGCCATATTCCCAACCCTTTTGTGGATCACTATATGGGGGTTGCCTAAGTTCTAACTGCCGGGACTCCTTTAGACAAAAGATTTTTTTTGTGGGTGTCCCTTACCCTTTCTTAAAGGGTCGTGATATTGGCTCTCAGGGCTGTGGAGGCCCCTCTAAACTCTTTTTCACGAGTGGAGAGTGAGAGAAAGAATCTAACAGTTGCGTTCTCCCAATACAACTTTTTTTCACTATGGACAACTGTAGTCTAAGACTGTATTCCCCATCCGGGGGTACAGTTTTATCGCGATGGTCCTACTGTATTAGCGTCAGTTGGAATATCAAAGATATTGACGGAAATGCCTCACTCACATAATAGTGACATGCTTCATCATCGGCGTTACCTCCACACCCAGATAAGGTGATACTATCTGGGCGGACTCAACCATAGATATACCGGGAGTTCTAATAAGTAGGTCACTGGTTTATGAGGCGAACCAGATTTTTTGTTGTATTCGTTAAAAATATCTACAAGTGTACCTCCTCTTGAAAATAGCAACCGTGAAGGACTCCTTGAACCAGCGGTAAGACCAGAACAAAAAAGAATTGTGTGTGTTACCACGTTTGGAACAGACTCAAATAGAATCAAGAAAATCGTCCTACGACATTGGAAAACCTTGAATTCAGGGGGCCTGAAACTGGAAAAACCCTTGTTTGCCTTTAAAAGAGGGAAATCTATAAAAGACTCGGTTGTACATACCCGCCCGAAGGTACTAACAAGACAAGGACAACAAAACACACTGTGGAACTTACCAGAGGTGGTGGGACATTTCCCATGTGGATCATGTAACGTGTGTCGGCTGACACAAGCCAGCAAGAAGATCGACGTTGGTTTACATACCCCTTGGGAGCAACGCTCCTTTAGTAACTGCAATAGCAAGAATGTGGTTTATGTAATGACCTGCATTTGTAATCAGAAATATGTAGGGATGACTACAAGAAAAGTCAAGGTCCGAATTAATGAACATCGAAGCACATTCAGATGTGGGAAGACGATAACAAAAATGATGCGTCACTTCCTGACCACTAAACATAATGAAAATGACTTCACATGGACAGTAATCGAGAAGCTACCTAACAACAGCACGGAAAAACAACTATTTAAATTAGAACAGCGATGGATCTATCGCATGTCTAGTACAACACAGGGATTGAATGAAGAAATACCATGGACGACCCTGAGTTAGCACGAAATACAAAGGAATCGAGGGCAGAGACAGGAAGCCAATGGGCAAAGAACTGGGTGCTGATACGTACCAGCAAAATACCTAGAACTTATTGCAGGACATAAAGCAATTTGGTTCCCCTACACCATATGAAGAACAACTATATGATATGAAGATCGAGGAACTCAAACATGAGAGATAATGTAGACCTACCAACCAAACCTGGTAACCAACAAAAAATGAAAATATCTACAGAACTGTACCAAAGAGATTATACATTGATTCAGTCAGTCTCTGAGTACATTTTCAGTAAGCGGGAGTAAATCTCTGTGTGCCGGTATATATAAAATTTAAACACATGATCTATTACCACAACTATCACTAATGCACACAACCCTAATAAAAGCGCTTCAGTTCCTGAACACGATCAGGAGCGCGCTGACACAAGAGATAAGGGATCGTAGTAATGGTGTTTCCTAGAATTCACGAGAAACCGTAGAAAACTACAATACCCATGATCCCGCACCTCTCGCGTGTCGAGCAGTCCTCTGAGTGACGATAGAGGATACACGAAACGCGAAAGAGCGTCAGCTAAACCAATTGAGAGGAAGGTTTAAAAACAAGCCGAGGAAGTGCCATCACCATTCGACGGCAGGCGAGTGGTGTATTAGGCAGATCGGCGGTGGCGGATCCTTGACGAAGTAAGTTGGGAACTGCCTGTTTTATGAGTCTGCTGTTTTTATGTAAATCTAAGAGGGGTGGCGAGTAACATGCTAGTACCTAATGCGTGTAGGGGAAGGGTCAAATAAGACGTGTACGGGTCCTTGAATTTTAGAGGTAACACGGGGGACACGCCCACTGTTTGTCTCCTGGATGTGAAACCGTAAATGTAGCAATACCATGGGAAACACGTGAAATCAGCTCACGGTGACAAGCGGAATGGGAAATCACACGAGTACTCTGCAAACATAGAAGACCCACCGGGCATTATGTAGCCAATTGAGGGCGGCAATTACAGTGAAAACACAAATTTAGCAATAA
This sequence comes from Triturus cristatus, assembly GCF_964204655.1. Classification (NCBI taxonomy): domain Eukaryota; kingdom Metazoa; phylum Chordata; class Amphibia; order Caudata; family Salamandridae; genus Triturus; species Triturus cristatus. The sequence continues at coordinate 29,436,949 of NC_140585.1, read as the reverse complement.
GACTGAAGTTATAAATCACCATAGTAAGAGGGGTGAACAGAAACGAGCGGACTTTGAAAATACTGTCCACATGAGTTCCCCTTCCTTCACCCGACATGCATTATAGAAGGGGGTGTAAATAATATATAAAGAAATCCTGTGTGAGTTCAGAAGACTCTGGAGACACAGACTCAAACGAAAGGTTAAGACAGGATGTTTGAAACAACTAAACCTTTGTTATTTAATGTAGTGTGTGACTACAGGACGCCACCTTTGACACACTCCAGCCTGCATGATGCTTAATTAGCATCCACCAGTAGGTGAGCATTGCACCAAGCAGGATGCTAGATTTCTATTGAAGTGGTAGTTTTCTTGACACACAATAAATAGAGTTATGAGCACTCAACACGCGGCTACAACCTATGGATAAGAGCACACAAAGACCACACAAAAATTGAGCACGTGTGAGCACAACTGAAACTCGGATGGGTTGATTTACAAACAGATTATGCGGAACCCATAGGTAAATAATGGATATGTCCCCTATAAACTAAGAAGAACTCTGTGTTTTTCTGCAAACATCACAAATATGGATTAGAGCATTGCTTAAGGCGGTGGAAGTCCTTTTTGAGGTTGCAAATGTAATGGAGATGGCATAAAAATATGCAACACGAACAAATAGTCTCACATACAATTGATTAGTGAGCACTTAGTCAGTTGGCACCAAATCACTCGATATCATTGAAAAACCTATGAGCACTACAGTTGCACAGTAGTCATGATATACTTGAACTAGAGATGCGAGTGTATTTTAAAGAGATCTTTTTTACTCCTTATAGAAATACTACTGGAGTTCGAACAAAAGACATACAGGTGAGTGCATTAGGCCTCACATTTGGTGTGCATGGAACACATGTAATAAGCCCAAATTAGGACTCATAAGTAGGCTGTATTAACACCACGCCCTGACGAAGGCCCCAGACCCGACTGGGCAATTTAGGGAGGGCCGAAACATGTTGGCATTAAACAGAGGGTATAATTGAACACAAGAAGGTTCAAAAAAACCCCAATATTTGGCTTTTATCTATATCACAAGTGCCTCAGAATAAAGGATCAAGAGGAGGTACACTTGTAGATATTTTTAACGAATACAACAAAAAATCTGGTTCGCCTCATAAACCAGTGACCTACTTATTAGAACTCCCGGTATATCTATGGTTGAGTCCGCCCAGATAGTATCACCTTATCTGGGTGTGGAGGTAACGCCGATGATGAAGCATGTCACTATTATGTGAGTGAGGCATTTCCGTCAATATCTTTGATATTCCAACTGACGCTAATACAGTAGGACCATCGCGATAAAACTGTACCCCCGGATGGGGAATACAGTCTTAGACTACAGTTGTCCATAGTGAAAAAAAGTTGTATTGGGAGAACGCAACTGTTAGATTCTTTCTCTCACTCTCCACTCGTGAAAAAGAGTTTAGAGGGGCCTCCACAGCCCTGAGAGCCAATATCACGACCCTTTAAGAAAGGGTAAGGGACACCCACAAAAAAATCTTTTGTCTAAAGGAGTCCCGGCAGTTAGAACTTAGGCAACCCCCATATAGTGATCCACAAAAGGGTTGGGAATATGGCAGAAGGTCTAGCCTATGATGATGACGAAATATCATCTATTCTAGCGCAACCATCATTAATTTCCGACACCACACTTACACAGGTAATCCAAAACAATGGGGATTGGGATTCATTAACTGAATTAAAAAGGACCCAACTAAAGACCCTACTACACGGAGCAATTATGACCGAATATTTAAGGGGCAACATCGCGCCAAACGGTCTGATCGTAGCAAACTCCCCACGAATCTTCCTCAATGACCCAGAATTTAGACGCAGTTGGGCACAGATCGCTTGGAAATGTACCAGAGATTGGTTGGTTTTAATTATTAAGACAGCGAAGAGACTCTCTGACGCCCTCCTCGTGGAAATTAAGACATTGGAAAATGGATTAAAAACTCAAATAACGATCGCACAATTCAAAAAGAAATTGGAGGAAAACAACAAAATCATAAATGAGTACAAAGAATACCTAACCCAAGCCAAAATTACAAAGTTCCAGAAGGACCTAAAAAGGTTCCAATTTGAAAAAACCTTCCCATACTCCAAAGAAGATTACAACCCCACAGAGAAAGAAAGATCAGACCTTTCAGATACAGAAAGTACAGGATCTGAAAAATATTCTAGTGATTCATCCTTTGAAGAACGGAAGGGAAAGAATTGGAGAAGAGGAAACAGGTCCAGAAGAAATCGAGGAGTATACCAACCAATGGGCCAGTATCAACAACCACCCCCATTTGGATGGAATCCATATATGCAGCAACCTTTTCAACCTCCCCAATTTGGATACAATTGGCAACCGTACCAACAACCTTTTTTAGGGAGAGGCCCCAGGAGAGGCGGAAACAACCGGAGAGGACAAAGGGTACAATGGGAAACAAGCAGAGACGATCCCACAGTACAAGAACCCAGGCCCAGTACGAGCAAGGCTCCTCGGGAATATTAAATCTCAGCACCAGAGTACTCACAAAAACACAAGAGGAGGTTTTAAATAAAGGACTGGGTTTTGTTCCAACGAACAGAACCAACATCTTCAATATAAGGATTGAAGTGGCTGAATTTTTCAGAAGACTACGACTATCGGTCTTTTTTGAACACAGTGAAGAGGCAACGGAACAAGAGGAAGAGGAGAAAAACACGGGTTTGAGAAGAAAATCCAGATTTACTCCACCTAATCACACGATGCCACCTGCCTTACTAGCATTTGAAACAGCAGTGACAAGGGACATTGACCAACTAAAAAATCAGGATACAAGAGTGTTCAACAACCTCTCTTCCAAGGAACGGGAAACTCTTGCAGAATTCGACAAGATGCAGGATGTGATCATAAAACCTGCGGATAAGGGGGGAGCAACGGTGATTCTACCAATCGAAGTTTACAGAGGCGAATGTCTGAAACTGTTGAACGAACCCCGGAATTACCGAAGGCTATCGAGAGACCCGACCACAGATCTGAAAAAAGAAATATGCGAGTTGGTAACAAAAGCAGGAGAGGAAGGGTGGATCACTAAAACAGAGGAGAACTTTTTGAAAGAAATGGATCCCAGGATTCCTTATTTTTATATACTTCCAAAGGTGCATAAAAACAAAAATCCTCCCCCAGGCCGACCAATAGTCTCGGGCATTGGTTCAATACTGGAACCTCTGTCCAAATTTACTGATCACTTCCTGAGACCATTGGTAGAGAGAATGCCATCCTATTTGAAAGACACCCAAGACATCTTGCGAAAACTCCAGTCTCTAAGCTTCCAACCTACAACAGACCTCTTAATCACACTGGACGTAGAAGCGCTGTATACCAGCATTCCACAAGAGGCCTCTTTAAAAATGATTGAGAAATTACTAAGGCAAGAAGTATGGACGGCTATAACACCTATTCAGTTCGTGGTGGATTGTGCAAGACTAGCCCTAACGAAGAACTATTTCGAATTTGAGGGGGAATACTTTCTCCAAACCCACGGAACTTCCATGGGCATGACTTGTGCCCCAAGCATTGCCTGCCTTTACGTCCATGATTTTGAGACTACATATATCTTCAATGAGACAAACCCATATCAGATGAATCTGAATGTCTGGAAGAGATTCATTGATGATATTTTCATAATCTGGAGAGGAGATGAAAATGAAGCAAAAAACTTCCTTAAATGGTTGAATACCAGGGATGAATATCTGAAATTTACCATGACGTTGAATAGAGACTCAATAACATTCCTGGACTTGAAAATCTGGGCAAAGGAAGGATCATTGGAAACTGAAGTGTTTTACAAACCAACTGATGTCAATAACTTATTAAGATATGACAGTTTCCACCCGAAGGCATTAAAAGATAATCTGCCGGTGGGGCAGTTCTTAAGATTGAGGAGGAACTGTTCAGACAAAGCCAAGTATGAAACCCATGCAAAACAACTATCCACGAAATTAAAGACCAAAACATACCCAGAGAAACTAGTAAAACAAGCATATAGAAGGGCCAAAAATAGCAACCGTGAAGGACTCCTTGAACCAGCGGTAAGACCAGAACAAAAAAGAATTGTGTGTGTTACCACGTTTGGAACAGACTCAAATAGAATCAAGAAAATCGTCCTACGACATTGGAAAACCTTGAATTCAGGGGGCCTGAAACTGGAAAAACCCTTGTTTGCCTTTAAAAGAGGGAAATCTATAAAAGACTCGGTTGTACATACCCGCCCGAAGGTACTAACAAGACAAGGACAACAAAACACACTGTGGAACTTACCAGAGGTGGTGGGACATTTCCCATGTGGATCATGTAACGTGTGTCGGCTGACACAAGCCAGCAAGAAGATCGACGTTGGTTTACATACCCCTTGGGAGCAACGCTCCTTTAGTAACTGCAATAGCAAGAATGTGGTTTATGTAATGACCTGCATTTGTAATCAGAAATATGTAGGGATGACTACAAGAAAAGTCAAGGTCCGAATTAATGAACATCGAAGCACATTCAGATGTGGGAAGACGATAACAAAAATGATGCGTCACTTCCTGACCACTAAACATAATGAAAATGACTTCACATGGACAGTAATCGAGAAGCTACCTAACAACAGCACGGAAAAACAACTATTTAAATTAGAACAGCGATGGATCTATCGCATGTCTAGTACAACACAGGGATTGAATGAAGAAATACCATGGACGACCCTGAGTTAGCACGAAATACAAAGGAATCGAGGGCAGAGACAGGAAGCCAATGGGCAAAGAACTGGGTGCTGATACGTACCAGCAAAATACCTAGAACTTATTGCAGGACATAAAGCAATTTGGTTCCCCTACACCATATGAAGAACAACTATATGATATGAAGATCGAGGAACTCAAACATGAGAGATAATGTAGACCTACCAACCAAACCTGGTAACCAACAAAAAATGAAAATATCTACAGAACTGTACCAAAGAGATTATACATTGATTCAGTCAGTCTCTGAGTACATTTTCAGTAAGCGGGAGTAAATCTCTGTGTGCCGGTATATATAAAATTTAAACACATGATCTATTACCACAACTATCACTAATGCACACAACCCTAATAAAAGCGCTTCAGTTCCTGAACACGATCAGGAGCGCGCTGACACAAGAGATAAGGGATCGTAGTAATGGTGTTTCCTAGAATTCACGAGAAACCGTAGAAAACTACAATACCCATGATCCCGCACCTCTCGCGTGTCGAGCAGTCCTCTGAGTGACGATAGAGGATACACGAAACGCGAAAGAGCGTCAGCTAAACCAATTGAGAGGAAGGTTTAAAAACAAGCCGAGGAAGTGCCATCACCATTCGACGGCAGGCGAGTGGTGTATTAGGCAGATCGGCGGTGGCGGATCCTTGACGAAGTAAGTTGGGAACTGCCTGTTTTATGAGTCTGCTGTTTTTATGTAAATCTAAGAGGGGTGGCGAGTAACATGCTAGTACCTAATGCGTGTAGGGGAAGGGTCAAATAAGACGTGTACGGGTCCTTGAATTTTAGAGGTAACACGGGGGACACGCCCACTGTTTGTCTCCTGGATGTGAAACCGTAAATGTAGCAATACCATGGGAAACACGTGAAATCAGCTCACGGTGACAAGCGGAATGGGAAATCACACGAGTACTCTGCAAACATAGAAGACCCACCGGGCATTATGTAGCCAATTGAGGGCGGCAATTACAGTGAAAACACAAATTTAGCAATAAGACTGAAGTTATAAATCACCATAGTAAGAGGGGTGAACAGAAACGAGCGGACTTTGAAAATACTGTCCACATGAGTTCCCCTTCCTTCACCCGACATGCATTATAGAAGGGGGTGTAAATAATATATAAAGAAATCCTGTGTGAGTTCAGAAGACTCTGGAGACACAGACTCAAACGAAAGGTTAAGACAGGATGTTTGAAACAACTAAACCTTTGTTATTTAATGCAGTGTGTGACTACAGGACGCCACCTTTGACACACTCCAGCCTGCATGATGCTTAATTAGCATCCACCAGTAGGTGAGCATTGCACCAAGCAGGATGCTAGATTTCTATTGAAGTGGTAGTTTTCTTGACACACAATAAATAGAGTTATGAGCACTCAACACGCGGCTACAACCTATGGATAAGAGCACACAAAGACCACACAAAAATTGAGCACGTGTGAGCACAACTGAAACTCGGATGGGTTGATTTACAAACAGATTATGCGGAACCCATAGGTAAATAATGGATATGTCCCCTATAAACTAAGAAGAACTCTGTGTTTTTCTGCAAACATCACAAATATGGATTAGAGCATTGCTTAAGGCGGTGGAAGTCCTTTTTGAGGTTGCAAATGTAATGGAGATGGCATAAAAATATGCAACACGAACAAATAGTCTCACATACAATTGATTAGTGAGCACTTAGTCAGTTGGCACCAAATCACTCGATATCATTGAAAAACCTATGAGCACTACAGTTGCACAGTAGTCATGATATACTTGAACTAGAGATGCGAGTGTATTTTAAAGAGATCTTTTTTACTCCTTATAGAAATACTACTGGAGTTCGAACAAAAGACATACAGGTGAGTGCATTAGGCCTCACATTTGGTGTGCATGGAACACATGTAATAAGCCCAAATTAGGACTCATAAGTAGGCTGTATTAACACCACGCCCTGACGAAGGCCCCAGACCCGACTGGGCAATTTAGGGAGGGCCGAAACATGTTGGCATTAAACAGAGGGTATAATTGAACACAAGAAGGTTCAAAAAAACCCCAATATTTGGCTTTTATCTATATCACAAGTGCCTCAGAATAAAGGATCAAGAGGAGGTACACTTGTAGATATTTTTAACGAATACAACAAAAAATCTGGTTCGCCTCATAAACCAGTGACCTACTTATTAGAACTCCCGGTATATCTATGGTTGAGTCCGCCCAGATAGTATCACCTTATCTGGGTGTGGAGGTAACGCCGATGATGAAGCATGTCACTATTATGTGAGTGAGGCATTTCCGTCAATATCTTTGATATTCCAACTGACGCTAATACAGTAGGACCATCGCGATAAAACTGTACCCCCGGATGGGGAATACAGTCTTAGACTACAGTTGTCCATTTTTTCCTTATGTCCCTGTATGTCTTGCAAAACATAATGAAATGCAAAGTGTCTTGCTGAGAAAATTTATCAGTTACCGGGGGGGCCCGCTTCTGGTTTCGCCCAAGATGGATAACTACCCAGAGTAAAATGGATCAAATTAAACCTAAATTTAGTCAACAGGAACCTATGAAAGGGTTTAGTAACAATTATGAGATAAGGCTCTAGTGAGGGAGAAGTAGTTAACATAAAATGCGATCTAGCAGCTGGTTTCGCAAGTTCCTGCTCCTCACGAGCCAATCTGGCCCTGTCTAGGAATTGCGTCTTGATCCAGTAGACATCCTCCCTCCTGATACAAGATGGCGACTGGAAGAGTTCTATGCGGCCCAACTGTTGGAAAGTTTTATTCAAATAAACCAACCAGGGTATTTTGTTAACCAGATCCATTGCCATAATGTCAGTCATAATGGCATGATTCAAGGTTAACTCTGGATTAAGCCATGTTTTTACCCAAAAGATCAATAGGGCCAATTTCAACCTGTCTGTGACATAGTCCAGACCCACCTCCGAATGAATAGAAAAGGTCGAGGAGGATTTGGGGACGGACAAAAGGTATCTAATAAATCTGTTCTCCACTCTTTGTATTTTCTCCACAGGTACATAAACCCACAGAGGTGATCCATAGGAGGCAATCGGGATACATTTGGTGTTGTAAACTTTTAGGAGAGCCTCCATAGGCCTGGTCCCAAGCCTCTTTGAGAATCCCATAAGGGCTGACGACGAACGGGCCATGGATATACTCTTGGCCTTAATTTGAGGGGCCCATGACCCCTTTTCGTCAAAAAGGACACCTAAATAGTGAAAGACAGCCACCCTGGATACCACCTCCCCTTTACAGAAAAAGGTTTTTACTTTTAACCTACGTCTATGCTGACCAACCACCATCGTGTGCGACTGTTTGGCGTTTATCTTCAAGTCTAACTGGTCCAAAAAAAAAAAAAAAATTGGTCCAACAATCTTTGAAGGCCCACGCCAGTACGAGCTAGTAATACTGCTTCGTCTGCGTATAGGAGAGCTGGAATTAAGCTCTCTCCTACACGCGGAACGTCCGCCCCCACTTCCACCAGATGTTTTCCCAAGCCGTTGATGTAAATAATAAAGAGGTGGGGGGCCAGGATGCATCCCTGGCGCACCCCCTTCTCTGACCTAAATCGTCTCGTACACCTGCTCTCCCTGGTGACCCTAACTGCAGCGAACAGCTCCTGGTGAAGAGATGCCATAAAATGGACGAGTGTTTGGTCAACCCCAAACTCTAACAGGATTAGCCACAGCTTAGACCTGTTTACCAAATCGAACGCTGAGGCGAGGTTCATAAATGCCAAAAATAAAGACCCCTCCTTGGCCACCGTATACTTGGAAATAAGGAGGTGGAGGTTCGAACATTGGTCCAATGTGCCTCTTTTCTCTCTAAAACCATACTGAATGTTAGAGAGACCCCCATTGCTCTCTATGTTATCCCTTAACCTATGCAATAAGACTCTGTTCCAGCTTATCTTATTTAGATACAACACACATGGGTTTCTTCACTGTTATTACTACGCTCCATCTTTCCCTGCTGGCGAAAAACAACTGAGGCTGGAGCCGAAGCCCATGCGCAATACGATCCAAAGGAGGAGTCACAGAACTCGTGACTGCCAAAGACTCCAAGAGGAAAAACAACTGCAAACATCCGGGCCCAACACCAGATGGCGATCTATGCACAGTGTGTATGTTAGAAAAACACTCCCACACTGGAAGGGTGGTGGTGTTCTCCCAGACATACACTGTGGTAGCTTGGCTCGAGTGGTCAGGGATCAGGCACCGTGCTAAGCATACGCCATACCCACACAATAACCATGCGTGCATCCGTTCCAAAAACGACACTACACCTTAAAAATTATACTGAAAATATCGCTTTATCTTCTTTTCTCTTAGTTGCTGATTAAATAAATAATAATACAATCACAGTACACAAGGCTTTTCCTGTGGAAGGGTAAGTCAAATAAATAATACTTCAACGATTCAATAAATAAGGTAGATCATAAATAATCCAGGCATAAATATAAGTGCATTACATAAAAGGCAATTAAATATTATGAGGCAATAAATACTGCGAGACAATAAATACTGTGCGACAAATACTGTGAAACAATGAATACTGTGAGGCAATAAATAGAATGAATACAATAAATACAGTGCTCTCAATAAATAATAAAAGCCAACAGTGACACTTGAAAATCAGTTCACATTCCTGAGGTACTATGGGATGATTTGGCCCAATCCCAGCTTGTAGAGATTTGGATGGCCTGAGGGGTATACTCCCTGGCTTGGACAAGGCTGAGGCCTAAACTGAGGTAGATCAAGGGGGAATCTAGAGATCTGGCTCTCCCACACTACACAACCCCTCTGTATTAGTCTCAGCTCACCCCTGGCACAATCAAGCTGGTTCCAGCACCTCTCTAGCCCCTAGGATGGTCTCTTAGGGCTCCACAGGGCCTTAGGCGCCCTCTATTCCACTTACTGCCCTTTTTATGAATTTCCGGCGCCGCTGGAGTCGTGTCGACGCCGTGAGGCGGCTCCGGTTCGATGTCGGCGGCCTCGGCGCAATGACAGTTCTTGACGACGCTGGTAGGCGGTTCCGGTTCGATGTCAGCGGCCTCGGCTCGATGTCGACCTCCGGTTCGATGACGTCGGGCAGTCTTGGCTCGATGTCGACTTCTGGCGGCTCCGGTTCGATGGCGGCCTCGGCTCGATGTCGACCTCCGGTTCGATGACGTAGGGCAGTCTCGGCTCGATGTAGACTTCGGGCGGCTCCGGTTCGATGTCGGCGGCCTCGGCTCGATGTCGACCTCCGGTTCGATGACGTAGGGCAGTCTCGGCTCGATGTCGACTTCGGGCGGCTCCGGAGTGCGATCTCCACTCCCGACCTCCGGTGCTCCTTTCCTCGGGTTCCGGCGACTCCGGAGTGCGACCTCCACTCCCGACCTCCGGCACGCTTCACCTCTGTCTCCGGCGACTCCGGAGGGCGGACTTCACTCCCCCGTCGACGCCGCACACTCTACCTCGGGTGACTTCCTCCTCGACCTCTGGTACTCTCCACGACCTCCGTCGGTGCCCTCTCTCGACCTCTGGCGGCTCCGGGTACGACGTCTGCTTTCCAGTCAGCGCCGCTTCTCCACCTCGGGCTCCAGGTCTCCAGGCTTCTCGACGTCTGACTTCAAGAAGTTACCAGTAACCAGGTCAGGAACTTGCTGTTCTTTACTTTTAAGGCCTGTTCCTGCTGTCCAGGTCCTTAAGATGGTTTCTCTTGCTTTCTCCCACACAGGGCTCCAGGCTGGGCTCAGTCAGCAGGGACTAGTATCAAGGGTGGGTTTCTGGACCCCACTCCAGGCACAAGTTTCCACCCCTGTTGCCTCACTCCTTCCTCCTTCAGGTTTCTGCTGCTCTCTCTTCACCAGTCAGGTGCCAACTGCCAACTCCAACTGCCAACCTGGAGATGCCTTCCCAACATTCTAAACCTGCCTCACACTGTCACAGGGTTCTGGAATGTTCTGGAAGGTGCTGGTAGGTTCCAGTGATGTCACAGGTGACAATGGGTGGCCACCATTTTGTGTTTCAGGCCCTCAGACAGAAGTTCCAGGGGTAGATAAAATGGCTCCCTGAATCTGCATCAATACTAAAGTCTGGTGGTTCCCCAAAAAGGAAAAATACTAACAGGGTTTGAGGCAAAAGTGGGACAAAATAAATAATGATGAGGAGGGACCACCCAAAGGGCTGACAGGTCTAACAGTGTAGATCTGCAGCTCTACATGCCAAGAACAGATGCATACTGGTAAGTAGCATATTCTTTTCTGCCATTGGTTTTGGGTTTGGGAGCAGTATTAAGTGCTTTGAGTCAGCAGTCATCAAAAGCAGCAGTGGAGATCAGTAGTAAACTTTAAAACAAATCTTTGAACAGAGAATCGGAGATGAAAAATGGAGATGTCAATGAGAACGAAGAAAAGCAGAAATTCACATAAAGTCTGGAAATGTTTGGAGGCATGTGCTGCTGTCGATCACTTGCCTTGCATACTCCTGACCTTGTTGGGCGCCGGTGTTTTCAGGTTGTTCTACTTCAGAGTTCTTCGCTCTCAAGGTATTTTGTGACTCCTGCAATACACCAGGAGAAGGACTTTGCTACACATTGTTTTTTTCTGCCATTAGGTTTGTAGGTTGAGCTGGAGCTCGGGGACAGTCGAGCCATTTGTTTGACCCTTTCACTTTCAGCCATCCGCTATCCTGCTACCGCATAGGAAGACGGGTCGCTCGGCTCGCTGCTTCAGACTTTAGCTGCACCAGAGTGCTTCTCTATTGCGGTCTCACCAGGAAGGCTCTTGGGACGGAACAAGCATGGAGAATAAGACCATGTAAATTACAGAGAGCACACTGTCCAACAAACATTGGCATTTACACCGTTGTCCAGTCAGTCTTGCTTTGTTATGCTTGTTGTTCGCTTGCAAATGAAGAATAGCCAGTGTATGAGCGCAGTTAAATCTGAAATAGTTTTAAGTACTCCACGGTCTCCAGTTCACACTAACTTGGGTCTGTTCCCTGTTAGATTAAACAAAATGTAATGTTTGAGGCGTGTGGCTGTGGATACAAATGCTGTCCATACTCCTGCCATAGTGTTGGCCCGGATGTGTTCAAGTTGCTTTTCTTAGAAGAAATCTTTTGAGTCAGGAGGTACTGTGACTACTCCTCTTGCTGGTAATGGGCATGGTCATCGACTCCATTATTAGATTGGTTTTTTTACGCCTTCTGTTTCTAACGTGTGCTCCTGTTACACAATCATGGTGCTCTGTTCACACAAGTTCCTTCCTTCTGTCAGTATTGTTTCGATTGAGTTATTCTCATCCCTTCATTTCAGGTGCACTATTCCTGCTTTGACAGGGCGACTCTCCGTGGACCTCAGCCCCACTTGGGCCTTTGCCCTTTAAGCCTCCGCCCTTTGGGGCCACCTTCCATCTCCTGACCATGTTTCCCTACTCCCCCTGCCCCCCTTCTCACCATGTTCTTATGGTGATGGAAAGGATGCTTTTTTGCTATTGTCCTCGCTGCCACATGAAATACACTCGGACCGATCTCCATCAGGCCTGTAATTTGTGTCGGTCTCCTGAGCTTTACAAAGATGTTGGCAACACCTACCCGTTCCTTCTATTCCAAGAAAACCCTCCGATACGTCGGGCCTGATATGTAGGAGCAGAGATGACTCACCGGACCTTTTAAACCCCGAAGACATCGAAGAGGAACTCCAGCCACAATAGTAAGCCATAGTAGAAGCTTTCTCCCCCAACGACTGCTCCGGCTCTAATCTAGAGATAAAGGATCTTCCACCAGCGCAGTGAACCAGGAATACAGTACACCCCGCCCACCATCCTTCAACACCAATCCCCAGCTAAGCAGCCCCTCTGGAAGGGTTGTCCAGCCACTCTGGAGCGACAGACTTCCGGGCTGCCACTACTTTCTTGCCATGGTTGGCACCGACCACCATCTTCAGACACAACGCCCAGCCCCAGTTCGGCTCTGAAGAAATCATTGAGGCCAACTGCTTTGGCATCGCCCGTGCCTGCCTCTGAGCCGATTGTCTGAGCCGTCGACTTCGACATTCAAGTATGCACCCGAGCCAAGACCCTCTGTGCTGGCCTGCAAGACCGGACACCACTCTGGGACCGTCAAGCCCATTCTCCATAAATTTCAGGAGGAGATCGAGGTCTGGCAGAAACACTTGATACATTCCCAAATGGCTGGGATCCTCTGCTCATCCATCTAAACTGTGGCTGTCCTTCGAGGAACCCTTGGACATTCCACCTCGTGAGGTATTCAAGTCACTATGGTATGATTAGCGCAGTATATCTAATGATAGTCTGATTAGTTATGGTGTATTAAACTGTTAGAAATCCCCAATTATGTTTAGCACGACAAAAAGGGCCGAGAACCGAACTGCCTCCATCTTGGATTGCGGCTCTTTCGCTTGGGAATCACGTGGTCTCTTCCGCACACCCTCTGCTTCCCCTTTTCTTGCATTTAATTAGGAGACAGGCTGAGTTGCTGAGAAGCAAGGTCACATCTGCTAAAAGGGAGTATCATGCAAATTCCTCTAGACCTGGGACGAGAAGGGAGTCACCCTTTCGACCTTCTCTGTAAAGATAGTAACCCTTTGTATGTGTAACCGAAACTAGAAATAGGCATGAGCTCATTAGGGGCGCCAGGACTAACTGGTACTTTTCCACATATAAGGTTTTGTATGCTGTACTGATGATGTATAAAAGTGTGTTACTGTCAAGGAGCCAGCAGTCTTCCTCGGCGCACCTGATGGGTGAGGATCGACGAGGCTCCTCTATATAGAGTTCTGTGGTGGTGGCTAATAAACGTTTGAACCTTCCACGTTGCCAACTGCTCCTTATTTTACATAATATTGCGGGCCAGTGGTAAGTGTGGCCCTTGGAATAATTATTTGGACACAACAGTTGGCGACCACGAAGGGACCCTGTGAAAGGGTCTTTCCCCCCCGTACTCGGGTGGTGGGATTGGGGGCGTCCTGACCGGTTGGCGGGAGAGGAGCCTGAGGATTTCTCCCACCCTGCGTGACTTTTCGGTACGTCCCCTGCTGCTAGTCACCCTTCACCGGGGTCCTACGGGCTTAACCCAGAAAATGGACTGATTTGGTCGGGAGGAGTTGGCAGCGGAGAATGAATATTCATATCTGGGTGCACCCGGTGAGTATTTATTTGATTTGACGCACGCGTTGTAAACGGTGCATTATTGGTTAAAGCACGCGTTGAAGACGGTGTGCTATTTGATTGATTTAAAAGCATTCGTTGAAAACGATGCATTTTTTGATTTTGAACACGGATTGCATTTGTTTGAAGCTTGCGCTGGACAGCGGTGCATTAATTTGAAGGCACGCACCGGAGAGTGGTGTCTTGTTTGATCGGGTTAGCATTACCGTGGTTTGACTCGAAGTACGTACAGGTTGCATTTGATTTGATTAAAAGACAGCGCGCCGGAGGAATATAGACGGATTGCACGTGGAAGGACCTGCGACCGAGACTGGGTAGCCACAAGGCATACTCCTGACGGGGCAAGTCCTCGTTGGGGGCTGGTCTTAGTGGTGAGCCAGGAGGGTGGCCGGAATCCCGCGTGCAGTTTGGTGTCTGGACTGTGAACCGGAGTCGACGGGCTTGGTTCTCTGATATCGATTGTATGTTGTGTATGATTCGTGTTGATTGTTGTTTTGTGTATACATGTTTGAAAACTAACCAAAATGTCCTGTTTTAGTAAACTGAATTGTTTTGGCTGCTGCTGTCGAACAAGTGACTCCAGATTAGCTGAGAGCCAACCCGCCCCGCCGGAGGGCAGTCCTAGCCATTTTATGTATGTCAAACATGGGATCTCTCCTTTGTTGTTCTGCACTCTGTGGCATAAGTATACCAAGGGAAATGAGGAGTTACGATGGCCCAAGACGGGTTCGTTTGATGAGAAGAAAATTGCGTTCCTACAGGAACAACTGTTTTCTAGGCGAAGTAGGCAGGCCATGTTCGATGCTCTAATTGCATGGCAGAAGGAGGCCAAACAACGGCGAATAAGGGAAGAGAAAGTAGCTAGAGCCAAGGCAGGACAGAACGTTACTCAGAAAGCTATGGCCTATGACCGAGAAAGAGTAGAAAAGGGATTGGATTGCATGAATCGCGAATTTAGATTGAAGGTTGATAAGAGCTATGTGACCCGCCCGAATGCGGAAGATGAAATAGAGGATTTATTGGACACCAGGCCACCGCCCCCTTATGTACCGCAGAGGATATATCCGGAGGTGTCAGGGGCCTCGGCCCCGGCCCCAAATATGTCCCTGGGGGCCTCGGCTTCGGCTCCCCCGGCCACTACTACCCCTCCCTCCCTGCCGAACCTCTCCCGGTTGCCGACATCTGTGTCTGAAGTTATGGCCATGCTGCCTAATTTATTGACGGCAGCTGCAGCCGGGACCCCTCAGCTGTTGCCGGGGTCAATGTCTTCCCCTTCTGTTCTGCCCTCCTCCTCCGCCAGTACAACGCCGGTAACAGCTTTGACTACTCCAATACATCCGGCCAGTCTAACGGAGGGTAGGAGGTTGTTCACTCGTTCTGCCTTGGGAACGGAAGAAAGGGAAACTATTGCCACACAAGCATCCCAGTGGTTGCGACATCCTATTTATACTCTTGCTGATATTTGGAGTACCATGAGAGACTATGAACCGGTGATGCAACAGCATGCCCTGGAGCATATGGCCAACCGTCTTATTTCTGTATGGGAACAGGTACACCAGGGAGGGAGAGCTCCGGCTATATTATATGATATTCTTGATCAGGTTCACAAATCTCAGTTGACGCCGGAAGAGGTGTATGGGAAGGTGCAGACTTTGGTTTCTCATAGAACTCGTTTGCAGTCTGCCATTCCCGCCGGATTCTCCCAGTTCCCTATGCGAGAAGTGCACCCTATCTTCCATCCGGAAGTTGCTGAGGTGGTGGATGCCCACGGTGTCGTTACCCGCCCGGGAATAGACGCCCGGTTCCAGGAACAATGGGTCTATACCCCCTGGAAGCGGAGTGAGGTATTATCCCTAAAAAGCCAGTTGCCAGATCCTAGAAAAAACCCCACCGCATATTACAAGGAACTGACCGAGGCCGCCTCGTCAGCAGTAATGACGTTGGCGGATAATGAATTATTCTTTGCCTTATTAGTACCGGTGGACATTTGGCGCCAAGTACATGACCAGGACCATGTTACGGAATTTGGTGGGACATGGGACCAACTGAGAAACTGGGATAGAGATCGTAAACCGGGGAACAAGCCCCGACCTGAGATACTGACCTTGCCTGAGAAAATAATAACTTGTATGCATTCATTGATCCCACCCAGGAAAGTAGATTGGGACAAGCTGACTGCCTGTAAGCAAAAGGACGAGAGTGTATCCGATTTTTTCACGAGGTTTGAGGGAGTATTCATTGACTTCAGCGGACAGGACTTGGCCACGGAGGGGGGTGTGCGTTTATTTGTTAATAGATTCGTAACCAATTTGCTACCTGAGGTATCGGCCCGGTTACAGGCAGCTGAGAGTACCTGGACGACCACCACGCCTTCCACGATACGAAGTATGGCTCAGTATTATGAGCATCGGGAAAATGAGAGCAAGGATAAGACAGAAAGAAAGTCGAAAGATTTGAAAACACGAGTGTTACTGCAGCAAGTGGAGAGGGGTAGAGGAAGAGGGTTGCAGAATGTCGTTCCAAGAGGGGCAGGACCCGCGCAAACGGCTGGGCGAACGGATCTAGGCATAAATCAATGTGCTTTCTGTAAGGAGGAGGGGCATTGGAGAGCGCAGTGCCCGTTGTTGTATGAGCAGAATACTGCTTCAAGGGGTCGTGGACGGGGAAGGATGAGTGGGCATCGAGGTGGATACACGAGACAAGAACAGGCAGCCCGAGGTGAGAACAGTCAGAATTATTTCGACCAAAGCCAAGGTAAACAGTACTACCATGACGGACGTGTAACGGACGAAGGCACCGGGTATACTCAAGCATAGGACAGCCAAGGGCAGAGTAAGGGGCATGTGTCAATCCCGATAGATCAAGCTGGACCTTATGTCCATGCACAATTGCTGGATGAATCAGGTAAGTTTTTGGTTGACACAGGGGCTATGAACAGTTCTGTTTCACGTGCCCTGGTCCCGGGGGCTGCTCTGTCTGGCCAGACTAATGTGTCTGTGGGGTTCTCTGGAACTCCGGTGGTGAGCCCCATTTCTAAGCCTTACTCTGGGACCGGTTACGATAGAATCGCCTTTCCTCCTCACCTCCCAGTGTGGGGAAAATCTCCTGGGTATGGATATATTAAAATGATTGCATGCCCGCATCTATTGCTCCCCTGATGGAGTTTACCTGACCATTCGGAATACCTCTATCCCCTCCATTCAATGTTTTTCAAAAACGGACTCCTTACCCCCTGAGCTTGCAAAACTCCCGAGGGATCTTTGGGCCCTGGGGGACACTGACGTAGGGTTCCTACAAATTCCCCCGGTGTCCATCACCCTGAAACAGAATGCCAAATTGCCGAGGATCCCACAGTACAAAATAGCCCCCGAGGGAGAACGCGCTTTACTGGCCATTATTTCTGATTTGATTAGAACAGGGGTGGTGGAGGAAACGGCTTCCAATATCTGCAACAGTCCTATTCTTCCGAGTCTTAAACGAGCCCCCGTACCCCAGTCCCCTGATTATGCTGATACCTACCCGATTTGTGATTGATTTGCGAGAGATTAACAAGATTGTGGTACCCCAATATCCTGTGGTACCAGATATTAATTCCGTTTTGACCATGATTCCTCCCACTGCAACCTTTTTCTCGGTGGTTGATTTGAAGAATGCTTTCTTTAGTATTCCCATTCATCCAGATAGTAGACATTTGTTTGGTTTCTCATTGGGAGGCCGCAGCTTTAGGTTCTGTCGCGCCCCCCAGGGGTATACCGAAAGCCCTAGTATCTACAGCCAAGCCCTAAAAAGAGTATTGGATTCTTTACACTTGCCGCCAGGTAATGTCCTATTGCAGTATGTCGACGACCTCCTTGTGGCCTCTGATACCGAACATGGTTGCCGCGATGCCACGGTTACCCTGCTACAGCATTTGGCTACGCATGGTAACAAGGTGTCGCTCTCTAAATTTCAATATTGTCGACCGGAGGTGACCTATCTCGGTCATCTCTTGTCGAAGGAGGGAAGAGGGTTGACTTCTGAGCGCATCGCAACCATAACTAACATGCCTGTTCCTCGCACGCAACGTGATGTCCGCGCTTTGCTTGGTATAACCTCCTACTGTCGCCAATGGATTGCTAACTATTCTCTCTTGACTAAACCTTTCTTGTATCTAACTACGAAGGATGTGCATGAGCCTTTACCTTGGACTGATGAATGCCAGACTGCCTTTTCCGCTCTGAAAACTGCTCTTTGCTCTGCTCGGCACCCCTGACTACCGGAAACCTTTTGTGCTCTACGTGCATGAGGTGGATGGTTGTTCTCTTTCAGTGTTGACACAAGACTTTGGTGGTAAGCAAAGGCCTTGTGCATATTTCTCGGCGGTTTTGGACAATGTCGCCAGAGCACTTCCCAGTTGTCTGAGGGCTGCAGCGGCAGTGGCTGTAGCAATCAGACAATCGGAAGGGCTAGTCCTGAATACGGATCTGACAGTGATGGTGCCTCATGCTGTGGACGTATTATTAAACAGGACACAGACGCAGCACTTAACTAGTGCGCGTCTTACAGGGTACGAATTGACCCTGTTTGCACCTCATATAACGATCAAAAGATGTGTTAATTTGAACCCTGCCACGTTGTTACCCCTCCCTTCGGGAGATGGTGGACAAGACATACATGATTGTATCTTTCGAACTGAAGAAGAAACCAAGGGCCGGATAGATCTAACTGACACCCCACTATCTGATGCCCAAGGAGAATTGTATGTTGATGGGTCCTGTTTTAGATTACCGGATGGTACGACCGCTGCGGCTTATGCGATCACTACCCTGCAAACGGTAGTCGAGGCAGCAAAGATACCATACCGGTCGGCCCAGGCGGCCGAATTGGTTGCATTATTCAGGGCCTGCGAGTTGGGGAAAGGCTTAAGGCTAAATGTCTACACCGATAGCCAGTACGCGTTCGGTGTAGCACATAGCTTCGGGAGGTTATGGGCGGAAAGAGGATTCTTGACATCTCATGGCGAGAAGATAAAGAATGGACCATTAGTTGACCGATTACTAGCCGCATTAACATTGCCTAAGACCTTGGCCATAGTCAAATGCAGTGCACACAAGGTTATAGTTGATGATGTGGGGAGGGGAAATTTCTTTGCGGATAGAATCGCCAAAGAAACAGCCCAGTCTGACACCACTTCCATGTTTGTAGTGACAAGAATGATAGAAGCAGGGGTTTTTAACAACACCATAGATAGTGTGAAAGAGCTACAAAAGGAGGTGACCCCGGAAGAGCTGACATACTGGCAAGAACAGGCGGGGAGGCTTGATGAGAATGGATGTTGGACTGACTTGTCAGAGAGGGGTAGATGGTTACTGCCAAACGCATTTGTAAATGCGGTAGTAACCATGGCACACGGACCTTCACATGTAGGGGTTCAGGGCATCTGTGCCACATTGGATCCTGTCTGGTATAATGTTAATATCCATAAGACAGCTAGGAACTTGGTCCAGCATTGCATGATTTGCCTCCAGCATAATCCTGGGGTTAGCATTCCCGTCTTGGCGGGTAATTTTGCGCCACCCACTCTGCCCTTTGAAGTACTCCAAATGGATTACATACAGCTAGAGCGAGTTAACAATCTGAAATACGTGCTGGTGGTGATTTGTACTTTTAGTAAATGGGTGGAGGCGTATCCCACAAAGGAAAATACTGCCCTGGCAACCGCGAAAGCTCTGGTAAAAGAGTTTTTCCCTCGATATGGGTTGCCACGGGTGATTTGGAGTGACAACGGGACACATTTTAATGCTAACTTAGTTAAGTATGTATGCAAGGGTCTGTCCATCCAGCAGAAGTTTCACGCAGCCCGACATCCTCAGTCAGCGGGCCTGGTTGAGAAATATAATGGGATTCTGAAATTGAAACTGGTTAAACTTCAGGACACGACAGGATTAAAATGGCCTGATCTCCTGCCCCTGGCCTTGTTGTCCATGAGAACTACTCCCCATTCCCGGAGCGGTATCTCCCCTTATGAAGTAATTTTTGGCAGACCTGCCAACGTGTGGGGAGTACCCCGGCCCAAATCCTTCAGGGACATTGACCATCCTATGTTGACTATTTGTATGCTTTGACTAAAGATCTCCATTCCATTCATCAACAGATCTCTGCCGTACTGCAGCCCCTGCCGGAGGGTCCTGGACACAGCGTGGAACCTGGACAGTGGGTCTTGGTTCGAAACTACCAACGAAAATCGAGTTTGGATCCACGCTGGTCCCGGCCGTACCAGGTGCTCCTGGCCACGCGAACGGCGGTGAAAGTCGAGGGGAAGCAGCTCTGGATCCATATCTCCCATCTTAAGCGAGATCCCCTCCCGTTGCCCAGGGAGCAGCTTGACCAGGAGGAAGGCCTGCCAACTCAGGGCGAACCCAGCACTAGAGAACCACTTTCCCTGGACACCCGCAGAGAGGTTGACGGGCGAGGGGAGAGTGCTGTGAGCTTGGAAACCGCTTTTTGTGGCCACCCAATTGCTCAAAGCGAGGCATCTGGTCGGGAGCCCAGCTCCTCGTCTGACCCCACTGTGCCCGTTTTGTTTGTGAATCCTGAAACCCCTGGTCGGGATCGATATCACCTGCGGCCCCGGAAATAGAGAATCCCAGGTCTAGCCTTGGCGAGTGAAGTTGGAGGCCTCGGCAAAGACCTGAGGATTGGTAGAACACTGGACTGAACTCGTTGAGAGCATGGAACTTTCAGTAAAGCTCTGTTCATAACGAAGATGGACATTGGTCGGTTGGTGGGGGCCCAGGTGGAGTTTCTTTTCGACAAGGGTTGCGTCAAGTGCGACCCCCAACGTGAGAAGTTTTTTATCTTTTTACCTTTTTGGTTTCTCTGAACGATAGGAGTCTGCCTGTGAGGCTCTATACGGACACAGGAAAGCAGCACCCTCCGGCAGGTCGGACTGCTTGTAGCCCCTTCCCCGAGATTATATTGGACTTTTAGTGAGAAAATGTACCCTTTTGCTCGTTTTATCCCTGAAGAAGGGCGCCCCATAGTACCCCGTACCATTCCCCCGCATTTGCCAATGTTCTCCTCATGGACTTTGCGTGTTAAAATTGTTTTCATTTCTATACTGATTGTATCATTTGTACTATGCTTAGGTTTGTTTACATATCTAGAGTTCCGCCATCCTGTACACACCTTGATAGTGTCTACCCCTGCTCCTAAGGAACATCATTTCCAGACCTTTGCCCCTCATAAGGAAAGACACCGACAGACATATGTACATAATGCCTTCATTGAGATGCTACACCAGACTCCTAGTTCCACAAATGTTACTGATTGTTGGGTCTGTGGTCTTCTCCCGTCAGTGATGCATAAGCAAGATTTGTTTATATCAATGCCCTTGTCTTATTCAGGTAGTTGCGAAGCCTGGTTCAAAATGTTATCCATGCTATATGAACACTACACTATAGATGAACGTCGATTCTCAGAGAAGGATTATGCCTTGATTCTAGCCTATATAGAGAAACACCAAGGTTTTACTCCTAATGCTGAGGGGACGGATGGTACCCTTGATCCTACCGCCTGCATGAACGTATACACTGATCATGAAAATGATACCTGGTTGAGGGATGAAGTATTGGATTTCATGACTTTGAACTTTACTGAGTATTTCAAGTATTTCCAGGAGCGAAATGTCTCAGATGAGAAAATCATTCCGGTCCCGGTACTGAATACATCCTCCTCCTTCTGCGTGCAGGGTACTGGACATTTATTCGTAGGTTATAGTAGATGTAATTACACTTATAAACTGCAGACTTACAGTAGTCCCCCAACACTCACCCCTCCCAATGTTTATTTTGTGTGCGGTGAAAACGCATACACTTGGCTACCCAGAGGATGGGCAGGTCGATGTTACTTATCTTTCCTTTACCCACCGGTCTACATAGCTCCTTCTGATTATCATAAATCTCATTCCTTAAATCGGCGGAGCCTGAAAGCTGAAGCCGCCAGTAATGCCACTGACCAGACTGACACTCCCGCCCAACACTTCGTTGATATCATAAAAGGAGCGTTGCCCATATGGGGACCCATCCTCAATAGTAAAGAAGTTAGGAGGCTATCTAGAGTGGTGGAAGGGGTGGTTAATACTACTGCAGGAATATTAACTAATATCACAGTGGAGCTCCAGGCGACCCGGCTTGTGACCCTTCAAAATCATCTTGTTTTAGATGTTATCCTAGCTGATCGCGGAGGAGCTTGTAGAGTCATCGGCAGTTCCTGTTGTGTATATATACCTGACTCCGCCCCTTCTGTCCATTTAGCCATCCAGAAACTGCATCGGCTAGCCTCTGAAATTCACACTGAGACTGGTACTTGGTCTTTGTCCGGGTGGTTTTGGGATTTGGTGACCACCTGGGGATGGAAGTTATTCATGATTCTTTTGGGAGTAGTAGGGTTCATTTTCACCTGCTGCCTTTGTCTACAGTGCGGGCCTGCTTGCTGTGCATATTGCGCTACTCAGGTTCGCCGATCCATCCCTAGGCCCAAGCCCAACCAAACCAGGATAGATACCCAGCGGGCTCAGAAGGAGATGCATGACTTAATGTAGATCGATGAGGGTATTTTTTGAAGACTGACCCCGTTATTAGCTATGCTGCGCTAAAAGGGCCGTTCTGAGGTATTCAAGTCACTATGGTATGATTAGCGCAGTATATCTAATGATAGTCTGATTAGTTATGGTGTATTAAACTGTTCGAAATCCCCAATTATGTTTAGCACGACAAAAAGGGCCGAGAACCGAACCGCCTCCATCTTGGATTGCGGCTCTTTCGCTTGGGAATCACGTGGTCTCTTCCGCACACCCTCTGCTTCCCCTTTTCTTGCATTTAATTAGGAGACAGGCTGAGTTGCTGAGAAGCAAGGTCACATCTGCTAAAAGGGAGTATCAAGCAAATTCCTCTAGACCTGGGACGAGAAGGGAGTCACCCTTTCGACCTTCTCTGTAAAGATAGTAACCCTTTGTATGTGTAACCGAAACTAGAAATAGGCATGAGCTCATTAGGGGCGCCAGGACTAACTGGTACTTTTCCACATATAAGGTTTTGTATGCTGTACTGATGATGTATAAAAGTGTGTTACTGTCAAGGAGCCAGCAGTCTTCCTCGGCGCACCTGATGGGTGAGGATCGACGAGGCTCCTCTATATAGAGTTCTGTGGTGGCTAATAAACGTTTGAACCTTCCACGTTGCCAACTGCTCCTTATTTTACATAATATTGCGGGCCAGTGGTAAGTGTGGCCCTTGGAATAATTATTTGGACACAACACTCGACCCAAGCAGCACAAGAAAGTGGAAAGGCTACAAGCCATTTGCCTGTCACACCGCCACTGTTGCAGGCATTCTGCTCTTAGAACAGAACTATGCTTCGGACCATAGAACATCAGTATGTAGGGACTGATTCACAATACCACCTCAGTATCTGGGTCAGAGTCCGACTAGCTTTAATGCCTCACTTGCCCTCCTAACCTTCCCAGAGAAGCAAGTGAATTGGCACCCCAGAACACAACACACCAACTTGTCCACAATAAGATAGCCATGAGACACGCCGGCCGTTTAGAATATTCATTTACACCATCGTGCTCCAATGCAGTATACATGTCACAATTCGAAAACAAAAAATTAAAATACCGTTAGCATGGTTAATAATCCTTATACCATGAAAAGCCCTGTCATTTTATAGGACAGGGTAGCCTTAACCCCCCCTCCCCTGCTACTGAAGCTAAATGATTATACATCAAAGATCTCTTGGATTTCTGGCAGACCCTGTACCTTAGCATACACAGATGGACGCTCTACATCTCCGCAGACCACGTACCTTAGCATTCAGATGGACGCTCTACATCTCAGCAGACGCAGACCCCGTACCTTAGCATTCAGATGGACGCTCTCAGTAGACGCAGTGCTCTGGTCTCAGAACTCTCGTTCCATGTGTGCTTTTGCCTCATGCTCATCTATATGATAGGACGTGTGCGCATAATCAACGCTTTCTTGCGTTATGTCTTGATGCTAGTGCCTGGCCAGAAAGAATATCAAGGGACAATGCAAAAACAAATGCAGGTTCTGTGTAAAAGTACAATGTGGCACAAAGCAAAATGTCTTTATATAGTAACCTGTGCAAAGGAAAATGAGGCCTACAACATGCACAGTTCGGCTAACCTAGGGAAAACTATGGGCCATGCATGAAACACGATATTGAATATGATAAATGTAATGTGAAAGTAAGCACACTCCAAGCTTCATTCCAGAAATATGAAGGACTATAAACTTAAAAAGAAAAACATTTCTATTTGGAAAAAAATCAAGATGATTCTGAGGAATCCATTATACTTGCCATTTCATAAGCCAAAGACTCCAAAAAGGAATCGGACTCCGCCCCTAACGATTGATCCACAGCCCAAGTCACGAGCCCCAAAGAACACACGTGCTCTTGAGTCTCAGCCGATACTGAGACAGTTCCGGGCAACCGGAGTTTGTGTTCACAGTGCCTGTATCTTGTAGCCATGCTTTGATGCATACGGTTCCTCGTAGGCCAAAGGCTCAAACTTCGCATTGTGTTGAAGTCGCAAGCCCAAAGGACAGTTCTGAAAATGTGTCGCTAAGGGACTCATCAGCAGTCCACAGTGGCCGATGTCTGCGAAGCCAGGCAAATATGGTTTGTCCATTCGAAGGGACACCAGATGCAGTGGGACAAGGGTTGCACGCAGGTAAGCCAGGCAGGCCGAAATGTCAAAAACCAATCCAGATTCAGTTCTTGTTGTAGATGCATTCCAAAGATTTGATTCCTTCACTTACGGTCATGTTGGAGTGATGCCGGCTCCAGAGCACCCGCAAGAGGAGCGTCTAATGCAAAGCAGCAGGAACAGTATGACAGTGCTGCAAATGAGGAATAACCTTAACGGGAATCCTCCGAATACACTAGAAAAAATGGAGTGGATAGAAGTCTGGATTACTCCAAAGATGGTCTGACCAGAACGAATGAGGCCCGAGCCCACGACTTTAAAGAAGTGCGCAAGGCCAGCCGTACTGGAGGCATTCAAGATCTGATGTACTAATTCTCTGAAATACAGGGTAAGGTTGGTGTTTACCAATGACTATTTCATTAGGCGTTCTAGCCACCTGGAATTTGAAGGTCTTGCAAACGGATGTAAGAGCCACTTCTTGCTGAAACTGTATCGGCCACATAGTGTAGCTTGACATGTTCAATAGAGACAAAACGATTGTCTTTGTATTCAGAGAGGTGGCAGAGTCACAGTTCGAGTACCTTGAAGGCCAAGGACTGGAGCGGGAGCATGGTACGCTGGGCCGAATTTCTTTTTGATGGCTACCTTTTCCCAAACCAGATTACCAATTTTCAGAAGCCAGCCAGAAACTGGAAGAGCAACTGCAGAAGCAGCTGGATGAGTTGCAGGAAACTGTTTGTGATAGTGTCATGGAACTCTTGTAGGTCCTGTATGACAGCAAAGTGGTTATCTATGCCAAAGGTTGTGGCACCTGCCACAACGTCTGGGCCATCAAGGTCTGGAACATACACCTGGGTGCCAAAAAGTACTTTGTACGAGGTCTTCCCACCCAGAGATCTTTTTGGGGGATTGTTAGTCCCCCATATAGATGGTTCAATCAACCATGCCCTGTATACAAGTTCAAGGCACTAGCGAAATTTGGGCTGCCAGATAATTTTCTTTAGTGGTTCCGGCTCTTATATGATGCCCCTACTGATAGGGTTCGCAGTGGGGTGCATATATCAGCTGAATATTCTATATTTAGGGGGACGAGACAAGGATGCCCACTGACCGCTTCTGCTTATATTGGCATTGGAACCCTTGGCACTAAAACTGCGCACAGATGCCCAAGGGATGGGCATTCCGATCGGGCCCAACACACACCTCTTCTCTGTCTATGCAGACAACATTATTCTGTATATTAAGAACCTTGCGTCGGATTTAGCCCCTCTACCCGGGATATTTGCCGTAGCTGAACGCATATCGGGCCTGGCCATTAACCCCTCGAAGTCGCATGGCCTTTTCTTTCAGGAGCAGGCCATGCCCACGAGTATCCTATTTGGGCCCACGACTTTACAGGTTTCACGCAAACGTTTAAGTATTTGGGTATTCAAGTATACCGGACGCCCGCCGATATGTTAGACTGTAACCTACACCGAGCACTTGGAGCTCTGCGCTCTAGTATTGCCTTTTTGACCACATTACCACTATTGGTAATGGGAAGAGTAGCTATTGCCTAAATGGTGGTTCTCCCGCGCCTACTTTATTATTTTACTAACCTACCGGCGTTGCTCCCACAGTCCACTTTTAAACTTCTGAACACCATGCTTATTGACCTTATATGGGGGGCCTGGCAGGAGGAGGATAAGCCTAAAAAATTTACAGCTCGATACGGACAAAGGTGGGTTGGGAGTACCGGACCTCAGAGCATACTACTATGCTTGCCAGTTGCAGTGGTTGTCCTTTTGGACGGCCGGGCGTAATTTGCGGAAATAGGTTACTCCAAGCGCGATATTGCAAGAGGAGCTTTGCATCCACTATTGTTGCCACGCTGCAAACGCCCCCGGCATCTTCCTCCCCTGCAACACACGGCGCTGCAGTGCTGGAAGGCGGCACTCCAATGTACAGGCCCTCACCCTGCTTATGCTGGCAACATCCTGTTATTGAACATACCATTGGCGACTGGACGAATAACGACGCTCACTCTCGCTTCCTGGCTTGAAGCAGGGGTTAGCACGAAAATGGACTTGTTCCATAATGGACAGCTGCTGGACCATGGTAACTTTGTTATAGAGACAGGGGTGCCGTATCATTTGTATATATTACATGCAGCGCTAGTACAATATGTAAAGGCACATTGGGCTACACACCGGCAGGAACCCTCCACGCATGCAGGTCAGGCGCTATACACAGGCAGCCACACAAAGGGACATACCCAATATCCTAGCAGGATGTATCCTGGGCCTCCAAGTCCTCTACTAAACACAAAGTGCAATATAGGCTTGTGAACTTATCGCTCATCTTGGCAATAAGGGCTATCCCCATGTGGTGGAAATCCAAGAAGTCACACGTGGCATGGTGAGCTGATTAGGTGGGGTAGTGCAGAAAGTGTGGCTATCAGACGGGAGTAGACCAGGGGCTTATGTAAAACCCCGATAGCACTGGAGTGTGATGTTATGCTGGAAACCTTTAAAGCGCAAGAATTAGATGCTACAGGGGACCGAACTGGCTCACAGTAAACATTGTGTCATAATTCCAAACCCACCTCTTAGAGATGCTTACAGTGGCAAGCACGAGTACTGATGAGTGAATGTCGTTGTCAACCTAATCCAAGAAATACTTAGGTTGATAAATTATGTGATGTATCCAGCCTGAGGCACCATGGTGTCATCGGCCGCCGCTATATGAGGTTAGGAGGACTGGAGGGAGGGGGACAAGTTGGGGTATATTCTTGTTATTATAGCAGACTAGGGCGTGTTGGGATACGCCATATATCTGGCTTGGACTCTATGAATATTGGTGAAATGTGTAAGTGGAAATACTTGTAACTGAGCGGACTATGTATAGTGTGAGCAAAAGCAGGTACTGGCTTTATCGGCCTTAATTTCCTCTTATGCAGCAGAGCTCACAAATGTACAGATACTGATTGTGCCGATCCGCATGCTCATTGTACTGCAGTAGTCCTATTGCGAAAAATGAAAATCTGTTAATATTTGTTTAAAACAACCATGCCCTGCACCTAATACTCTAGCAGTTAGGGAATGCTTTGTCACAGTTCATTCTCTCCACAACTGAATTACCCTCTGGTCTGTACAGAGAAGAAAAATGCACTTGCACACCCATGGACTTTATCGAATTACTGTACACTTTAGAAGCGAAAGCCGGACCATGGTCCAAGTGGAATGGTCAACAGCCATATGTCCCGACAAATACCTGCAAGTCTTTAATACCCGTATGAGCATCCGCCAAACGCTGTGGCCGAACCCAGAGAAACCTAGAGCAAGAATCAAATGCAACCAAAATATATTTAAACTCTATCGGAGACCAAAGGACCCCAGTGATCCAAGTCAATGCAGCCAAAAAGCTGGTTGGAAATAAAAGGTTGTGACTGGTTGACAAGACACAGTGGAACTTTTGATCTGTTGACAAATGTCTCAAGTTAAAACATTTTCTAGTTAGTTTGTATAAACCTTGCCACCAATATCTCTGATGTAATAGCGAAATGGTGGCGGCCACGCCAGCATGCGCAGAGGTTATACCTTCATGCACGACCTCAGTTAGATCAATGTCTGCGGTCTGCATTTGGAATCATACGACCACCAACGCTAGGAATAGTTACATATGGAACATTTTGGTTGTTCGAATTATGGGAATATTTAGAAGGAAAGCTCTTCGGCAACCAGTTGCCGTTTTTAAAAGCACTCGTAGCAGCCAAGATATCATTGTCGATACGAGTTTTGGAGCAGATTGCCACTACAATATTTAGATGTGCCTACTGCAGATTTGGCTGCTTCATCTGCCAGAGAATTCCCGATGGTCTGTGTTCCCACATTACATGAGCTTTTGGCAACTTATCCTTAAAATCTGCCGCTTAAACGCAAAGCAGTTTGTGCTGGATTGTGCTACCTTCAGAATCCTTAAAGCCATTTTGTTTCTAAAAATGTAAATTTTCATTAAACGATTATACACAATAATACGAATCCCACACTAGGATCCTTATCGTCGAGTGTAAGACTTAAAGCATTTAATGCAGCCAACTGCGCAGTGCAGTTTCCAAGTGACTGCGTGCGAGTAGTTTGTGGATGAAAGACGCCATCCGAAATTGTGCTTAGAATAATCGATCGTTTAGGCAGCAGAATATTGCTGCTTAGAACCTATAGCCTGTTTTGCAGATCCATCCGTATAAATGATGGATCTAAATTAGTCAAGAGGCAGAATTGAAGAAGGCAAAGGATAAATATGTTCATATTGCAAAAATTCCTGTGTTTGCAAAGAAGGGTCAAAGACAAAGTTGACATCCATGCCTGATAGACGTAGCCCATTGTATCCAGAGGGTGGCGGGCTTTAGCATTAGGAAAGCTGGCTTTAGTGATGGCGTTCAGGGCCGGCACTGGAGAAACGAAAATGCATTTACCTTGAGCTCGTGGCTGTTCCTTCAGGATGTCCATTTGGACAGCAGTTCTGCAAAGCACAGTTCTGCAGAAGAATACAAATGCAATTTATATGCAATGGGAACGGTTTCTCCTTTATTAAAGGTGGCGTAAGTAAATCCATTCGCACCTGGCAAGACCCGGGTGATCAAATTTGTAGTATTGACACGTGTTTTCAAATTGAGTGTTTCCAGTTAGTCAGGTTTTAAAGACCCGAGCGTTTTAGTATGCTCCGACGTCCAGCAAGAAGTGGAAACATCGGTGCGTATTAAGGTATAAAGAGATTTACTACGTTGGGCATAATCCGGTATGCAAGTCCTGCCAAAATGTAAAAATTCCAGCTGATACTGCAATTTTGTAAGTGTACTCGGAGGCTGCAGTTGAGCACACTTTTCCAGAAAATGAGGGGCAATACTTTTCCCCTCATTGGTCAGTTCATATCCTAAGAAAAGGACACTGAGAAAAGCTATAAAAGACTTTTTAAAGTTGAACTTGTAACCAAGTTCAGCAAATCGCAAAATAATGTGATCTACTCTTGACAAATGAGGGTTTAATTCATCATCAGTCAGGTAGATAGCATCAAGCTAAGATAGCGCATCAGGGTCGATCGCGTGAAGAATCGGAGTAATGCGTGCCGCAAAGACACCTGGACCGTTCTAGCCCATAGGAGTTCGAGCGTAGCGCCTCTGAAAGCGGAGGGTGCCAAATGCAGAGCAGTCGCGGCTCTTTGGAGCCATATTGTCACTGGGAAAAAAAACATTAGAATTATCTAAAGTGGTTTTATATTTTTTACTGACAATAGTATTAATCAGTTCCGTACTATGACTATTTTGCACTACAAATGTGCGAGTATGACCATTCAAATGTCTGTAATCTAAGAAAATATGATCAGAATGATCTGGTTTCAGAACGGAAAAAGAGGATTATTCATTTGAGAGACAGGGTTCAAATCACTCCCTGGTACTCCAGTTGGCAAAGAATTTCCTGAACTGGTACTTAAGTATCCTATATAATAGGATATTGTGGTTGTACCCGAGGTTGGATTGTGTAGGGATAACATGATGAGGGGAATCCTTATCCCAACCGATATGGCTACGGAATAGAGCACGGGCCAAAGCGTGGGCCTATTCAGATGCATCAGCTTGTTTGACTTAGAAGGCACCAGGGTTGAATAAAGTGAGTGACCGCCTATCCCTAGGGGTGTGCAAGAATAAAAGGTGGGGGCCAGTCTACCTCTGCCAAGAGAATATCATATGTAGTTAAATTGTCTCCGAAGATTGCTTTAATGGTGCCCTTGTCACCTTCAATTTAAATATCTAAATGATTGGTTTTAACAGTAAAAAATGAATCTGTTGCTTTCACTACCTGAAATTGGCTTCAGGTGACCTCTGGCGTGCGGACGAGGAGAGTCACCACCCAACTCCTGTTCAGGGGGAGGGCTCTTACCGTCTATGGCATATTTTGAAGTTAATGCAGCAACTTTTCTGAAAGGGCGTTTGTATGGATGAGGTCTCTCCTCCTCTTTCATCTTCACGTGAGACGAGCATGGTGTCTCCCGTATCAGGTTGCACGTACTTCTTGTCTGCGATCAGATTGTCCTCTGTCGTACTGTTGGACAGATGAATCCTGAAAGAAAAGATCAGGAATTTGCTACTGGTCACTGGTTTTAATTTTTGTGCACTCACGAAGATTGGATTGCCTCTTAGAGGATTCTAGGGGCGGAGTACCTCCGTGTTGTTTAAGTCTTGGCTGCTGTTTAGATTTGTCACATGGTTTCCTCAGTAAACTCTGGCAGGTCTGGCCTCCTTGTATGAGCTAGGATTGCCAGGCGGTCGTACTGAAGGTCTGGTTCCCAAACTATTATGTTCCAAAGACGTATATACATTAGCAATAATGACTGGCAACTCACGTTCATGGTCGGCTACTGCCACCGTGGCAAGTCGCTGGTGTATTGCCAAAGATGCTGCGTCACCTTTAACAGAAAGAATAATTTCAAAGAGGACTGGAAAATTTCCCACAAGTTTCATCCCCAAATTGAGGGCAGGATCTGCCATGCTCATTCTCCATCAGTTTGAGGATGTTCAGTAGAATGGCCATTGAGGGAGTGCCAACACAAAGAGTGTAAACTGATGCAAAAATAGTCCCACAGGTGTTGCAGACAGTCGCCTAGCGGGGGAGCCAGCTGCCTCAAGCTCAACTCAGAAGACCAAAGTCCTCATCATGGACTCCGCCCCCTCCACCTTGACCGACTCCTGGCCCCCCACAGACCACACACGGAACCTCAGCAGCATCCTGGACTCCTCTCTCACCATAAACCGCCAGATCAACGCCGTCTCATCATCCTGTTTCCACACGCTACGCCTGCTCCGAAAGATCTTCATGTGGTCCCCACAGAGTCCTGATAGACAGTCGCCCACACATTGAGCAGCAGAATCGACTACAGCAATGAGTCTACAATGGCATTGCCCAGAAACTCCTCAAGTAACTGCAGAACATTCAGAACGCCTCTGCCAGACTTTTCCTCAACATCCCGCCTACATCACCTGCCACGTAAGAGACCGCCACTGGCTCCCAGTCAACAAAAGAATCACCTTAAAGCTCCTCGCACACGCCTGCATAGCCCTACATGACGCGGGACCTGCGTACCTTAACCACTGCTTCACATTCCATGCACCCACCAGAGACCTCGGCTCTGCCCAACTGGCCCTGACTACCATCCCCTGTATCTGCAAGACTGGGCAGAGGAAGATCCTTCTCCCACCTCGGAGCAAAGACCTGGAACACCCTGCCTCTCCAACTCAGGTAATCACCGCCACTGTCTCAATTCAGGAAGTACCTCAACACCTAGCTCTTTGACTGAACCACACCACCTGTGGCAGATTCGCAGTGTAAACCCCCCCCCCCCCCCCCCCCACCCCGCTCCCTATTACCACCCCTCCCAGCACCTTGAGACCCTTACGGGTGAGTAGTCGTGCTTTACAAGCCACCTGATTGTTTGATTGAGCAGGCCATTGGGTAAGCACATAGTCCGAATTCTGTGCTTGTCTTGTGGTCCCATAAGGGGCAACACATTTTCGAGTTGATCTGTTTTTGGCAATCCAGAAGGGTATTCTTTCAAGTTTTGTGGGTTGTTTGCCTATAACTGAATGAACATTTGCCATACTAATAATGTGACCTGTGGGCACCTGTAGTTGTCCCTGCAGGGGAGTCCTAGCTGGTCCAGCCAGCAAGGCGGGTGCAATAAATTGGGTCAAGCGAAGATATAAGAGAACAAGACCAGTGTATAGAGCTCTAGTTTGTACTAAATTAATATTAGCGAAGTCTGGATATGGTGTGTACCCCGCTAACGCCAGCGCCTTCAAAACTCAAGGGGCCCATCCGGACAGTGCCAAGTACAATGGGGAAGGGTGCTATTAAACCAAGTCTGGTGCACCCAGACAGTAATAGGAATTTCATTAAGCGCATATGGACGATATGCGTTGGGAACAGCCGGCAGGGTGTATTTATGAAAAGTATTATCATTAGTTTCCACAGCCGAAAAGTGACCCAGTAATAAAAAATAATAAAAATCTCATAGCGGAACGCTGCATCCACTTCCACTACAATAAAAATCACAGTAGCTCCGCATTGGGAATTGCATTAAATGTTGAGTTACTGCCGTACGTTAATTAACAATGGCTACAGGCTGAGTTGTAGTGAATTGGAAACGGATTCAAAGTGTAGCACAATCTGGGTATAAAGAACCTTTTAATATTCAAGCTTAAAAAAACCAAAGGAACTAGGCACTCTCTAATAACTGTGGAGGAGAAATCCCCTGCACCACGGACTTCTCCGAGAAAAGGTGTGAGGGTATTGTGGACACGCAAAAGCACTACTCGGGGTTCCCACAAGTAAGTTCCATACCACAGGTTGGCCGCCATGTTGCAGGGATTCTGCATTTAGAACAGAACTATGCTTAGAACATCACTATGTAGTCACCATACCTCCTCAGTACCTATGGGTCTGGGTCTAACACCTTACTCCCTACGTACCTATGGGTCCAAGTCTGACTCGCTATAGTGCCTCACTTGCCCTCCTAACCTTACCAGGCAAACAAGTGAATTGGCTCCCCAGAACACACTCGATCCTCTCCGAGGTCGTGCTAACAGGACACACCCTTTCGCTCTTACTTGTCCACAATAAGATAAACAGGAGATACGGAGGAAGTGTAGAATATTTAAACTATCATGCTCTGAAGTGCAGTGTATGTGCCACAATTGGAAAACAAATGCACACTAAAAATACGGTTAGCAATCCACATATGAAAAAAACTGTCATTTTATAAGACCGCATAACCTAAACCCCCCCCTCCCCCTGCTGCGCTAATGAAGCTAAATGATTTTATATGTAGCAAAGATCTCTGGGATTACTGGCAGACCCTGTACCATAGTATACACAGAAGGATGCACTACATCTCCGCAGACGCAGTGCTCTTGTCGTAGAACTGTGTGTGCGCGCGCATAAACAGCTGCATTTGTGTGTTATGTCTAGGTGCTAGTGCCTGGCCAGAAAGATTAACAAGGGACATTGTTGTTTGACCTTGTCTATGGTGTTCAGACAAAATCCCAGGAAAAGAACAGAGCGTGAAAATACATGCAGGTTCCGAGTGAACGTACAATGTGGCACAAAAGCAAAATGTGTTTATATTGTATTGTAATTGCATTTATATAGCGTTTACTACCCCTGACAAGTTGTCGAAGCGCTTTTTCGGTGAGAAGCATGCTACTCTGGGACCCATAGAGGATTAGTGTTGAATTAGTATAGTGAAACATGCAAGTAAAAATTAGTGTTGGATAGGTTAGTCAGTTATTTGGATTCGGAAGGATAGCAGAAGGATAGAAGAGGGAAAAAAGGTTTGTATTTATATAGCGCTTGTTACCCTTGATGGGGTGTTGAAGCACGCTACTCCGGAAACCCAGAAAGGATTAGTGGTGAATTAGTATGGTGAAATATGAAAGTAATTTGAGTGGTGGATATTAGTCAGTTATTTGGAGTGAGATGGGTAGCGGAGGGATAGAAGGGAAGAAAGCTTTGCATTCATGTAGCATCTGTTACCCCTGATGGGTGTTGAAGCGCTTTTCTGGCGAGTTGGACGCTACTCCAGAACCCATAAAGGATTAGTGTTGAAAATGAGTATAGTGAAGTAGGAAGTAATTTGAGTGGTGGATATGTTATTCAGTTATTTGGATAGAGAAGGGTAGGTTGCGGGATAGAAGAGGGAAAGAGGTTTGCATTTATATAGCACTTGCTACCCCTTGATGGGGTTTTGAAGCGCTTTATTGGCGAGTAGCACGCTATTCTGGAACCCACAAGGATTACTGTTGAATTAGTATGGCGAAACAAAGTAATTTGAGTCGTGGATATGCGAGTCAGTTATTTGGATTGAGAAGGGTTGGGGAGGGGTAGAAAAGGGAAAAAGGTTTGCATTTATATAGAGCTGGTAACCCTGATGGGGTGTTGAAAAGCTTTATTGGCGAGTAGCACGCTACTCTTGAACCCATAAAGGATTAGTGCTGAATTAGTATAGTGGAATATGGAATTTGAGAAGTGAATATGTTAGTCTGTTATTCTGATTGAAAAGGATAGTGGAGGGACAGAAGTGATATATTTATTTTTAGGTCAGCAGTAGGAGGAGACTTTTGGGTGAGTAATAAGGGTTTTTTTGAGGGGAAGAGTCAGAGGGAAGAGTTTATAAAGATTTGTTTTGGGGGATCGGTATAGTAAAAGAGGTGTCAGATGATGCAAGGAGGGGTAGGGTAGGAGAGTGTCTATAAAGGGTTATTTTGGGGATCATAGTAGTGGTTTGGGATAAATGAGAGAGTGGAGGTAGAGGATATATTGATAGATGTATAGGGTGGGAGACAGGGTAGTGCATTGTAAAGAGTAGTTGAAAGAAGTTTGAGATGAGTCAGACGGTTGGGCCAGAGGATATATTGAGAGAAGTATAGGGTGAGAAATAGGGTAGTGCATTGGAAATGCTAAATTAGAAGAAAGTGATAAATATATAGATGCATACGTACATTGAAAGTGTATAGATGCATAAAGGAGGTAAGTATATATCGATTAAAGATATTGATAGAGGTACAGGATGAGAAATAGGGTAGTGCATAGGATATGCTTTTTCAGAAGAAAGGTAACAGACACACAGATCCAAGTACATGCAAGGTACATAGATGCACAATGGAAGTAGTACATGTAAACCAAAGATGCACCAGATAAACTCCGGTTTTCAAGTGTTATTGTACTTTAATGCAAATGAAAATGAGGCCTACAATGTGCACAGTTAGGCTAACCTAGGAAAAAACTACAATGGGCCATGCAGGAAAAGCACACCACCACCTCATCCTGCTCCACAGCACTCGCCCTCCCCGCCCACTTCTCTAGGCGACCCTATTCACCTCAGGTGGGAGGGGTTACCTTCGACACCCATCCACATGTGGATCCCTCCAAGTCCTACCATGAACTTATTGGTAGCGCTGCCTCCTTCCGCAAAGGGCAGCTCCACACTGATCCTTTAGAGAAGGACTTCTTTTCGAAACCCTGTTCTCCACCCATTGCTCCACTCAGTACCTCCCCATGCTTAAAGGCATACTCCGCCACACCCCGGGCATCTTTCATGACCCCCTTCCCACCATTACACATGGGGTGGACAAAAAATACAATCCTTTCTCTACTGACCATCTACAGTTGCGGCCAGCTTCCACCCGACTCTCTAGTGGTGTCTACCGCACGTAAGACGGCTAACTCTCAGACTACTGGTGAAACTCCTCCACCAGATAGAGTAAACAAATAGATGCTGCAGATAAGAGGGTTGCTGCGTGATCAGCCGACCATTGGTGGATTGCAATTCCATTGGACTACTCTCTAGGTGCGACCTTGCCATTGGGTTGAAATGGAGGAGCTCCTCCAACATCTTCCTGTGGAACACAGGCAAAGGGGGTCTGAGATCGTCTCTGAGGAAAAGATGATCCCCCAACACCAGCCGCTGCGCGCTAGATGCTTCGGACCCTTCTGCATGAGGGATAAACTCCGCTGTTCTCCTGCCAAGGCACGCCTGTCTCCTGATCTCCGGCTCTCGGATGGAAGTCTAGGAAAATTTGCTGAACCTTCCCTTTGATGTCCTTCATCTGGTCAGCACGCAGGTTGACCAAATGTATGAAAAAAAATAAAGATGCGGTGAAAACGATGGGTGCCTTTCAAACAAATACCAACCTCTTGCAGTTCCTTTTGCCACACGCGCGACTGTGGAGGCTCAAGGAATCCCTCCCCTGAGGCCTCCACCCAGTGCCAACAGCCACATGCCCAACAGTCCTCTCCCGACGGCTGCTTTAGAGGGTCCTACATAGGCGGCACCTAAAAACACAGGGGTGAATGTGGCTCTTCCAAATAAGCTGCCTACACCTCTAAGCCCTGACTTGCCTCTCCTCCCCCATATCATACAACTGTCGGGGGCGCCTTCAAAGGTTCTTTCCTGCTTGGCAAAACTTCACCTTCGACCAGTGGGTGTTGTATATTATCCAATATGATTGTCTGGAGCTCACTTCCACGCCTCCCACCATTCCATCGCACAAACACAAGCTCTCCCCAGAACATCAAAGGCTACTCCGGGTAGATATCCAAACGCTCCTTTTCAAAGGCGCCATAGAACCTGTCCCTTACCATCGGCAGTGTGCAGGAGTATATTTGACTTTCTCATTCCCAAAAGGAACAGTTCTCTTCAACCCATTCTGGACGTCAGACCCCTATATAAATACATTGTTTCAGAGCATTTCCACATGGTTATGCCTCAGGATGTCATCCCGCTGCTACAAAAAGGTGACTTCATGGCCGCTCTCGAACGGAAGGACACTTATTTCCACACACCAATCCACAATGTACGTCGCCGGTATCTCCGGTTTGTAGTCAGTGGAAAGCATTACTAGTTCATGGTGCTCCACTTTGGGATCACCAGTACACTGGGGGTGGAGGGGTTGGGGGGAGGAGCCTCAATGGCCTTCCTGGGGGGCATCTCTAAGGCTGACATCTGTAAAGCAGCTACCTTGTTCACGCCACATACTTTTACAAAACATTGTTTTGTAGCTGTGCTAGCCCACCAACAAGCCAATGTTAGCCAGACAGATCTCTGCACTTTTTCAATCCACTGCAACTTCTTCAGGATATCCGCCACTTTTGAGAGGACTGCTTTACGGTCCAGACGCAGCATGTGCATCCAACAGAACATGTTACTTGCCTCGTAAGCATCTATTTGCGGCATGTAGGGCTGCAGACGCATGTTCTCCCACCTTCCTCCCTGGATGGACGCCTGTAGCTGTTGCAGCCATATTTCTATCTTACCTCACATGGACATCTCTCTGTTCAACACTTCACATTTCAGCCTCACCCGCCATGTGGGAGAACAGTCTAACCATGGAGTTGTTGACTATACGCTTTACCAGTCACTGTAGTTTATGACTCAAAAGACTTTTTAGAAGAAAAACCACTCAAACATGTCTGGGCCTAAAACTAGATGGCAGGAGTATGCACAGCATGTGAATCTAGAGCACGTCATGCTACGGACAGATGATGACTGGGTAAGTAACCTTTTCCTTCTGCAGTCTTAGAAACTCATGTAGTTCAACATGGACATCTGACACATTGCAGTACCTTAACGTAGGAACACCTGGTCTCTTTCTTAATGCATCCATTTCTGCAGTATCTCGCATCTCAGCAGACATTCATTTCCACCGAGTAATCCGTAGCATCACTGTGTGGTCACTAGTTCTGTTCAGGAAGTGTGCCCATTTCTTATGTTGGAAAGTGCGCAATTTGGACAATTTTTTTATGCACCGATTTGTGGCAGCACTTGTTGCTGAATGGAGTATGAACTTGGAGGAGTGATATGGGGGTGCCTCAGTCAAACACTGCCCGAGCTGGTCAAAGTGAACTTTATAGAGACTGTGCCGTTCCAATTCTGCAGAAGTGTCCCTCTTAAGTTCCGTCGGCTAGAACAATATCCAGCCTGTGTAGTGTCTGCCCAGCCGGGGGACCCGCCAATGACTACGCCGCACACTGAGCTTAGTAATACACGCCTTTATTCATCTGTGTGTAGCTGCAAACTCCACAGTCTAAAGCTGCCTTCGCTGCGATCTTCTGTTTTTTGTGTCCTAGCTCTACGGATTTCATCAGCAGCCGAAAGAGTTTAGTCCATGGTAACTCTCAAGACACTACATCACCCCCTCTGTTAAATGAAAACTCGTCACTTTTACAAAAAGATTCACACATATACACTTTCTTTATGGGTATTTCAACAGGTACAATCTTCGAAATGCATCATGTCCGCAATAGGTAAAGCTAGCTCATGTAAGTGCAGACGTGTTTATTTTTCTGTCCAACAGCATCCATCTGCCCCCGCCCACGGCCTCCCAAGTTCACTCCCAGAGCGGGAGGAGAAGGGAGTATTGAACAGGCCGTTTGAAGTCTCAACAGGGGTCTTCTCCGTGAGTCCCGAGCCCCCACCAGCCATCTCGCCGTGTGTAATACGGTCACGGCGTCCGGCCTCAAGATCGAGCGGATACGTTGGTATCCCCTGTCTCGGGGGGGATTCTGCATCGTATACAATGTTAGAGGGTCCCATACAGTGGTCGAAGTGAGCGGGAACGGCAGGGCAAGGCGTGCCCCTACTTCTTTAATTCTATAGATTCCGTTCCCCAACTTTTCTATTTTGAACATGTGTCCCTGAAGGTAAGAAATGTCCAAGGCCTGCAGAGAGGGTTCGGCATTAGTGGCTGTTTGGGGACGGGCGGGGAGCAGAGAAGGAAAAGGTCTCCGTGTCTTGCTTCCTGCCCAGACAAGACCAGGAAGGTGCCCCCCCCCCCTCTTTCTTACTCTTCCTCCCTCTCTGTCTGTCTAACTCCTCCTCACTTACTGAAAACCGTGACTCAAGAAATGGTTCTCACCCTCTTTCTTCCTGTCGTTCATTTGTTCCCCTGTGAAACGGATGCAAAAAAGAAAACTACTTTTGCTGGAAATGCCCTTTTGACATTTTTCTATTCCAAAGTGCAGCCTCGATAATAAAAGGTTAAAAATAGTAAAAATCAATAAATAAAGCAAAAAGGAGTGTTCTTAAAGTGGCCAGATCGGTTTTATTCAAACCCAAAAAACATTAGGTCACTTTACCGAGTTTGCCAGTGAAGCCATGTTTCCCCCGGTGGGGAAGTGCGCCAAACCTGGAGGTACTGCGATACCTGGTTGATGGGTGTATTGGAAAACAAAATGTGTACGGCAGCTTTGTGTTCACGAATGAGGTCTTTTTAAACCATACTGCTTACGTTTTGTGAGCATATAAGCAGTGGACATTGAAATGGGTCCTTTCTGGGCCCTGTAGTTTTCAGGCAGAAGCACTCACTGATTTCTGAATAGTGAGTGTAAAAGCGTTAAGTTCACCATGTTGTTTCTGCTTACATTTCGCATGCTTTATTTAATCTTTCATTCCCTATGAGTGTTTGCGTTTTCCAGGATGTTGTTACTTTTTCCTTTAGGCAGCATATTGCTCTTGCCGAGTGCGTAATTTGAATTAAGTCGCATCCAGTTGTTTATAGCAGGTCAAATTGGATTGTCGTTTAAGGCAATGTGAATTTGTCTCAGTGGGGCGGTATGGTGTTTAGTGAGGAAGCGGATGTAGCACTGGGGGCAGAGCTGCCGAATTTAGAACTGGGGAACCAGGTTCGGCCTTCATGAGCAGTCCCCCAGACCACTCTCCTGAGGGAGCACATTGCCATGCTAGACCTTAGAAGTCCCCGGAAAATTGGAAAAGCCCTGGTGTCTTAACACCAGCAGGTGGACCCTAGCAGTGGCAAGTGTGGGTTCACCTTGAAGGCTTGCCAACCACAATCCATACTGAAGTTCAGTCTTGCGGGCAGGCCTACGAAGTACCAGACCCTAGAGCAACAGTGACTGTCACTGAGGTCACAGGACCCCTGAGAAGAGCTGGCTCCAGGGTGGTGCGACCGGTGTGACTGCAACGGGTGCTGACTTTCAGTGAGGGTGTTGTATATTATGGTTTTAAAAGCACTTCCTGCCTCCTTCCTGGCTTACAGCAATTTTCGGCAATGATAAAAATGTCATGATGACTCCGGTGAATAAACATCTTACTGGAGCGAGATCGGAGCATTGTCTAGTGGAAGTTTTGACTCATGGAAAGATAGCGCAGAGGGTTAATGTGCCTGCTGCTAAGAACATGTACCATGCCCATCACAAAGTGCACATATTGTAAATAGGTCAGTGAGTTACTGCTTTTGTCAGTAAGATCCTTTTGCTACTTGCAGTTTATAAATTAAAATCCTAACAAAGAACAGTGAGCTATTAGCTTTCATCTTAGAGCTGCATACAAACTGCAAGGTATAAACTAGAGATTTATGTTTTTTTCCCTAAGCCTTTGATTATCCTAATATTGCAAAAAGTGTTCATTTGGATAGAAATCAATAATGATTATTAAAGTGAACCCCCCATCATGGTATTAAGCTTTAAATTCAGAGTTTGTGTTTCTCGAGATCAATCACTATTAAACTATACTGCCTACTAATATGGTTGTCACGTGACTCCTACACCTTGTAGTCCTTTGTCTTATGTAACATTTCCCATACAGTGATTTACACACGTAAAATTGACTCTCTCTGTGTATATTGCTGACGACAGAAACTCCATAGCTCGGAAACAAATGGCTTGTTCTTCCACTTTTAAGCATATTTGGGACATTCTGTAATTAGAAACATATCCCACGTTGTGAATTTATTTTAATGTCAATAACTCATATTAATCGTTAAATATTACTGTGTATCCATTGGTTGAATTACATAACCTAATAAGCTGTAACTGGTCAGTGAATTGCCAAACAAATACTAAAGATTGGGATGTTTTGCAATCCTGGCCACACCTCTGGCTCCGCCCGCTGATCCAATCCTCCGGTTATTCCCGCCCTCTGATTCTCCACCCACAGTTCCCCTACTTTTTCCCCCACTTCGACCACTGGCTCCCAGATACCTCTCAGGCTGGAGGACGGTGGCATCAATTCAGAGTGTGTGGGCATCTGTTCCTGGCAAATATCAGATCACGGATGCAATCTTTGAACTGAAGAGCCCCCCTCCCCCATCTGCTCGCCACCCTTCGTTTGCCCATAAATAAACCAAGTGACACGTGTTCAGCGTATTCCAACAGTGCCTCGAGGGGCGTCCGCTGTGGTTGTGTTTGTGAACCGGGGCAGGGCGAC
The DNA here is from genome assembly GCF_964204655.1 of Triturus cristatus. Classification (NCBI taxonomy): domain Eukaryota; kingdom Metazoa; phylum Chordata; class Amphibia; order Caudata; family Salamandridae; genus Triturus; species Triturus cristatus. The sequence continues at coordinate 29,395,513 of NC_140585.1, read as the reverse complement.
GGCTGTCCGCATCCTCCGGGCGTGTCCATGCCCGATGTAAGCAGCCTGGGCCCTCCGCATCTACCGCCCCTATCGCTGGGGCGCGATCGGTAGTGGGGCCGGGGTATAGTATGTACGGTGTATGAATTTACGAAGCGGGCTACTAGCCGTGACCTTGCCTGCCTGTCTGCTGGCAGCAGTAGGACCCTTGCTGAGCGCGAAGGTTGGTTCCAGCTCGGCTCCCCATCCCGACCTTGCCCCGCCCTCTCCTGCATCCTGTTCTAATTGAGGGCAGCGGTGTAGCATCGCAACTACATGGGTGGGGTCTGCTGTTTGCAGTAGTATGTGCATGAGGATAAGTGCCGGAGGCTCTCGGGGGGGGGGGGGGGGGCTACTCTTTAAGGACTCTCGACTCAGGAAACTTCCCTCTCTCTGTACAAATCTTCCCTGTGTGAGCTCCAGCTCCAAGGAGCAGCTGGTGGCAGCTCGCCTCGTGTGTCGCTGGGAGCCTGGGGGAGGGGGGGTAAGATAGAAGCATAGGGGCACTCAGCCTCTTGGCCAGGCCTTGCTGGGAAGCAGAAGTGCAGGCAACTGTAGTGGTGTTCCCAAGAAGGTGCCATTGGTATAGGAGCCATGTAACCCTGCTCTGTCGCCAGGTGGGGACTGTAGGGCAGGGGGCGGAACCAGTATGCTGCGTGATGTCCTTGGGCACAAAGGAAATACAGTTTGAAATCTGGGGCTTCAAAACCCCGCTGAGAACAGCGGCACTGTTGTGTGTCGATTTAGATACTGTATATAGTTTTCCCGATTTATGTCCTTATATAGGCACAATTCGCATTGCCTATATTTAGGCATTGAAATCTTACCCTTATTTAGGCATTATCCATGCTAACCAAATACAGGCATGGCCACCTACATCCGTTCATCTACGTCACAACGAGTTCTTGTAAAACCAGACTCTTAAGCCTTTAGGAATTTCCCCATTGCTTGGATATTGATTTCTCCAAGAACTCCTTTATTATACATGAACATCTATTCCTTAGGGGTTCATTCATGACGTTCCGATGCCCGACTTTTACCTCAATACTGGCATTCCTAAACACCTTCAAGGTATAAATATACCTTCACTTACCATGGCAAACCACGGTTTGGCTGCCTACTTGCCCGACGCGGCTCGCCACGGCAAGTTCGGAAGGAAGTCAATTCCCCGCCTGACGCACTGACCAGACGCTGTCATTCTCCTCGCAGAGAAACCAGCTCCAGTGTTTCTGACTCCCCTTGGGGGTGTTAGAGATCGAGACTCGGAAAGAGATTCCAACCTCACTCATTCTAAGGTATGGAGCGGACTAGAACCTACAGGGACTTTAGGCAAATCTTGGCAACTATAGCTAAACTAGACTATAAACAAACCACACCTACTTCTTACCTCATACTACACTTAGGTTAGGTACACTGGGGTAGAACTAGCTAGAAGCATCAGATGAGTATTAACATTTTAACCTGTTATTTATGTATGTATTTTTATGAATATCTGTCATAGCTACAAACCATGCTATTGCAGTATTATTTTATCTTACTGCTAACGCTGTACGTATTATACTTCGCGTTCTGTCTTACGATTGTAGCAGTTCATATCACTTGCACGAGAAATAAGACTGTTCAATAAACCCTTTTTATTGAAACGCCCGTCTCTCTATTTCTGCGCAACTCTGTAGAAACGAAGCATGCACGACTGACCGAGTGAAACTGTTATCTGTTGTTTCCACGGTTCTGAGATTGTTCCGACTCTAAGGGAAACAAAGTTGTCATGTTTATGCAGTTGTCAGAAACTAATCCCTTCTTGTTCATTCGAGTAGTTTCTAGTGACCTCTGAGTTAGCTGGCACACACAAGTAATTAAGTTTAATGTACTCGATAGAGACATACTGACCTCAGTCCTATGTCAAAACTATAGTGTATTATTCCAATGTGCAGGGCCTATCAGGGATATAGGAACTACGCTACAGCACTAGTACATCCCATCACAGCCTGGGTTGCTTCCCTCCCCAGGTCAAGTGAATAAGTTGTGTTTTTAACAGTTTAAAAAATAGTCGACCAGGGGGTAGGGAATATTGATGAAAAGATAGAGTACTTTGGGTAGTATAACCATTTTTAGGTCTCGCCTAGCGTCGGAAGTGGGGGGGGGGTAGCTCGGTCTCTGCTTTTCATTGGCGCGCGTCACACTTTATGTTAAACGCTCACATTTCATTTGGAGTGAAGCTTTTTGGTTCCCTCCCTGTCTCCATTCCTGCTCGCCCACCCGGACTGGATATCGGCCGCGCTTGTTTATTTATTTATCTTTCCACGCGGGGCAAAAGGAAGCGTTTCTCATCACTAAAGCAGTGTGCTTTTATTTTCTGTGCGGTCTGCCTCGGCCGCGCGTGACTATTTAATTAGTCCGGCTCGGCCGCGCAGGTTTACTTATTTATTTTTATTTACACTGTTGCACTTTTCCAGTTCCTCCGGGGTCTTCTCTCCCCAGTAGTTCATGAGCCTTGCTGTCTCCAACTCCCTTCGCTAAAGTGTCTTGCTCCTTTCCCATACCTGTTGTCTCCCCTCTCTTTGTTAAAGAGCTCGTCTCCCTTTCAATGGTCGTGCTGGCTCCCTTTACTAGTAGTGACCCGCGAGACACTTCAATTTTCAACGCTACCCGGCATGTAGGTCCTCGTAGCTCTGTCCCTGCGGGCCCCTGCTTAATGGATACCATCAGCCCTGTTTCCCATGCCTCCGATGGTGCTTGCACGTGAAAGTCCCTTCACAAACCACACTTTTCGCTTCAGGGACGTGTTCTATAATTATTGGGGGTCAGGCCGTGGAAGCTGCCGAGGCTGGGCTTGCTGCAGTGTTACTGTTCGCCAGTATAAGATAATGGGGTAACCCAGTTTTGTGCAGAACCTGGGGATTCGTACATTAAGGGAACAGTGGTTCTGCCACCTATTTGCTTTAAAAAACGTGAGAGCCTATAATCAATTTTGTCCCTCTTTTACGATGAGACTAACATTTAATGAAAGTATACGTATCTTAACTACATCCAAGCCAAAAAGAAAACTGATGTACTCCTGTTCCAAGATATAATTTTATAGTAAATTGCTATAAGTTGAGTAAACAATTAATTAAATTTAAACACACACAGATAAGCACTATACAATTACACATAAATTTGATGACGTGAAGTGAACACAAACAAATATATTTGCATATCACAACACATTATGTACATGACACATGAACATATACTCAAACACATTTAGACACAGTGTGAGGTGTTTGAAAACATGTATCAACCCAATAGGTAATTTCTCCTGTTATTTTCAATGAACCTGGGTGATCATTTACACTCGGTATTAAAGCGTCGACGTTTCAACCCCTGGAAGTTATTGCGATATTGTAATCGTCTATGGGGGGGGGGTCTTCTTCAGGACTAAACAGTGAATCTGTGTGTGGCCTGTTTGGAAACAAAATGAAGGTACTTTAATATTTATAGGTTTGGACAAAAGATTAGAAGTGGCGAGACCTTGAGTCTCTGCTCACCTTCAAGGAGGTTCCACCCTGATATCTTATGACAGCACGGCAGCTTGTACTCATTAGATGGTTGACCTGTCAAAAATAAGTTATGCCTGTCACCACCTATTATGCCACGAAACATTCTTAAAATCTCTAAATGGTCTGCCCTTGTAGGGACTGTACCTGATTCTGACGTTTCTCCTCTTATCAGTCGGTAAGATTAATCAGTGGCACAGCGTGCCTGTAATTCTACAATGGAATGATGGCTTATATTAGTTATGAGGTCTAACTACATTCATATCAGGCACAACAAGTAACATGTCAAATTCTGTCAAAAACACTCACTAACCTCCGGCGTCTCACGCTCGGGGTTCCAGGGATGAATCACCCTTTACTTCTGAGAAGTGCTTTTCGGGGTCTTCCGCCTCCAAATACACCTTAGTAACGGTATCCAAGGCTACTTAATCGCCTTTGAATACTCTAAAACAGAAGAAAAAGATGGTGCAGATGCCTCCATTAGTTAAAAGTGCAGGAAAACTCTTGGTTCATCTTATATTAGTTAAAGCGGCGTAGAGCTGTCTATTACAGTGTCTTACCTATGGTCTTGCATCGCTCCAACAGGAAACCGGGAATCTGGTCTCACGGGCGGCTGCTTCTTTAGGTCTCGCCTGAGCCAGTGCATGCGCTGCTCTGTGAGACATTTAGTATACGGGTTATCAAAGTGCTACCAGACCTCGCTGGCCTAATGCTTGCGTTCACGCGAGCAGCCGCCATCTGCCTCCCTTCCAGTGCGATCACTGCTGCACGCGCACCACTCGCGTGCTTACTACAGAGCGCGTCATCGCGATCACTTTCACTTTCACTTTGATCACGATCACATTCGCTTTCACGTTACTTTTATGGCCACGCGGCCAATGCTTGTTTTTGATTGTTCCTTGTTTCTCTATCTGCATGACTTTTAGATAATCTAACATAGAGTAAGCTTTACAGTTTGAGTGTGAGATCCAACACTTAGCATGCTTATGTAAACAGAATAAACAATTTGCACGTCTATGTATTCTTTTATATTGGTTGAATCCTTTCTCTCGTCAGCCATGTTTCTTTTGAATTGGCAATGTCCCCTACCAAATCTGCTCTGAATCCGTTGTGCACTCATAGATTAAGGCTGCCTGCTGTTACAAAGAACTAATACGAAGGCCAGCTCTCTGCGTGCAGCCTTTTGAGTGCAGTCCAACGTGCCGTTGTCTGACAATGCAGGGAAGTTCACCACAGCAACATTTCTCAAGAAATTAATAAAACGCAAGAGTCTTTCTTCAGAATCTCCGGCAATGAGTTTGTTCTGCCGGTGGATAATATGTCCTTTTAATAGGGTTTCTATGCTTATCACCTTGTTAGAATCTCAGAGATGGGCAAAGGCAGATCTTGACCTTTTGGTTCACCCTCAGTAGTGGAGAAGTCAGGCTTCCACCTCCCTTCGACGGTGGAGCTCCCAGGCACTGACACACCCCAATAAGCCGCCACTTGTGCTGCCAGACACTGTCTCACCCAACAAGACGCCACTCGTGCTCCCAGGCACTGTCCCACCCAACGAACCGCAACTCGTGCTACCAGGCACTGTCTCACCCTATGAGCCGCCACTCGTGCAACCAGGCACTGTCCCGCCCTGACAAGCCGCCACCGTAGCTACATCAACAATTCAGGGGTCTTTCTTGTCTCGAGGCCTCACCTAGCCCATCCGCGAGCTGCTTCTCCCGAAGAGCCAAATATTTTCGATACTCCGCGTGACTAAGCTGCTTCCTGATTGACTAAAAACTCGCATCACATGCATGATGCCAACATGCAGAACTTTGCTTTTGCAAATGTATCAAATGACTAACAAGGTTTAACAGCGTACATGCACCTTCATGCTTTGTGCCATTATAATATTACTCATCATAATAATAATACGAATGCATTTAAATATAGTGCTCCATACATAAATCCTACCGTTCAAAGCACCGTAAATAAAAATTGTTTGCCAGTGTAATGGTATTTATGAAAGAAATTAAACCGCAGTGCGAAGCATACCAAAATCACGTAGTTAATAACCAACTGTACCTCACCCGATTTATAGCGTTCCTCACATTCTCCCGTCTCTGCAGGCGGTTACTAACGTTATCTTCATCCATGCAACTTGCAAGTGGAAGAAGGTTAGCTAAAGCTTTGATATAGGTGACCAAAACGTATGGATAGCTGATAGAGCACGGGTTACCAGCTCGGGTTAAACACACACATACCTAAAAACTCACCTGGGCCCAGACCATTCACAACAAACATTGGCATAGCCAATCGGTCTCGCTTTTGGGATCTTATAAGTATTTAGTTATGCAGCACAATATCCTTGGTGCAACAACATCAACCGTTGCATGCCTAAAAACTTATAAGGTCCCCAAGGCGAGACCTATTGGCTATGCCAATGCTTGTTTTAAGTAGGTTTTCCTACAGCAGTCTAAGCGTGTCTGTAGTGTCCTGGTGTGTGGAAGCTATGTACGTGACACGACTGCCCTCTTGTGGGGATCAGCTCGAAAGAGCTACCTTGACTAGGAATAAGGGAGCGAGGCTAAATTCACTCGTTCGCTCCGTGGTAAAGGCCAGAATGGATATTGGCCTATGTATATGTGATGTGGATGGAATATAAACATGCTATGTGCCACTAGAATACATGCTACCACAACCAAGGATGATGTTGATACATCAATTAATACGCATACCATACATTAGCAATGTATTAGTTAACATATACATCCTAAAATATCACATTTTATACAAATAAAAAAATATAATAAAAAAAATGACCTTCGAAATACTTTGGTATTATCCACTTCAATTATATGCCGTTGCATACATGTTATTAGCTGCACAGTATAGTATGATATCCACATTCAAGTTAAGCAATTCCATACTTATTGGGATATTTATACATTATATGAAGATGTAAGAAAGTGGCTCTGTATATACTGTTCCCAAATAGGTACAGAGTCCACAGTCCCCAGAGGTTTGGCAGAGGCTAAAGTTAGATATAACCTTACTCTCTAAAGTGGTAGCTTGGTCGAGCAGTAAGGCAGTATCAGAGGACAGTGTAGAGCATTTGTTGTACACACTCAGCCAGCAAATGGTCTCACACACTCAAGAACTGAGCTCTAGGCCAATGGTTTGTATAAAAATATATAGTTTTATTTTAGAACCAACAATAGGTATCAAAATATACTTTCTCAGAATGAGATGCTTTAGTTAAATACTTTCAATAGGAAATAGACTTTTGAATGCAATAGTTACAGTTGTTGCAATAGGCAACACAATTCAAACACAATTATAACATTCAGCGCAATGGGAATTTCGAAGTAAATGCAATTAATTACTTTTAGGATTACTTTTCTAACCACAGAACTGGATCCTAGATTCAGTCCTGGGACATTTCCTGGAGACAGGTGAGTAAATACGTTTTGGTTACAGGTATGATTTTTAAGGTATATTAGTGTATTTTAAAAGTTGACACAAACTTTTTCACATAGAATCACCAATGTTATCCTATGGGAGGAAATTCACTTAGCAGGTAAGTAGGGTTATTGTTACTTTCTCTTACTCAGTGCTGGATCCTGGATTCAGCCCTGGCGCATCTCCTGCAAACAGTTGAAAGAAATCGTTTTTGTTACACGGGCGATTTTTAAGGAATATTTGTAAGTTTCAAAAATCGACAGAAGAATTTCTGGCAAAAACCAGGCAATGTTCTCCTATGGAGGAAAATCAAGTTATCGGTACGTACGGTTGTAATTACTTTTCAGGGTCAGTGCTGGGGACCAGGATCCAGCACTGGGCTCTCTCCTGATAACAGGTGAGTAATTTCGTTTTCGTTGATCGGCTGATTTTTAGTGAATATTTTAAAGTTTCAAAACTCATCACTTAGAACAATTTCCAAGTGAAACCAGTCAATGTTACCCTAAGGAAGAAAAGTGAGTTATCTGCTTTCGGGTAAGTACTCGACTGGCAGAGTTAAGGTTCTGGGCATAGACTCAGGGGTCTCCCAGGGTCAGGTAGGTACAGTTGTTACACCCTCAGCGGCACAGGGGCAGCCGGGTGCAGAGTGAGTTAGGCCCAATGTTAACCTATGGCGGGCAGGGGGCCTTTGGTTTGTGGCTGCTGGCAAGCAGGCCACGCGACTGTGGGAGCTGGGCTCCTGGTCACTTACTCAGGGCAAGTGGGGAAGTAGATTACGATAGATGTTGCACTTCAAGGGGCACTCAGGCGGCTGGGTGCAGGGTGCTTTTGAGACGTCGGGCGCTCAATCGTTTTCTATGGAGAAGCTACAAGACAAACAAAGGCTGCAGGTGCGACCAGCACTTCGAGAGGTAAGTTGGGAAGCTGTAGGTTAGGTAGGCCCCCAGGAGCTGGGCACAGGGGGCCGGGTGCAGGGGTGTCTTTTCGCGTCGGGAAATCTTACCCTCAGCTGGTCGCGGTTGGGGGGGTCTCTGGTGTTGAGGCTGCAGGCGTCGTCAGGAGTGTCGAGGAGGCTCCTTGGGTGCTGGATTCAGGGTCACAGTCGCCAGGGGGACGTCCTCGTAGTCTTTGTCCTCTCCGGCACAGGCAAGGCCTGGCGGGTGCAGAGTGTGCAGGAGTCGCGGTTCCTAGCTGGTGCCAGGGGTCTGTTACTTGCTTTGAGCAGAACCACTGCTCGTGGGAGTCCCAGTCTTTTAGAGTCACAAGGCAGTCCGGTCCTCTGGGGTTTTTGAGGTTGCTGACCACTGGGGATGCCGGGGTTTAGCAGGAGCAGGTTCAAGGGTCGACAGGCCTGTAGGGCTGGGGCCAAGTCAGTTGGTGTAGTCCTCTTGTTAGCAGCTGCACGGCAGGTCTTCTTTCTTCTTGTTCTTCTTGCTTGTTTCGGATTCGAGATCTGAGGAAGAAAGGTTCAGGGTGCCCCTAAATACTACATTTACTGGTGTTACAGGTAGGTAAAGGGCAGGGACCAATGGGTCCCTTCCCTGGGGTGGGTACACCCCTATCCTGCCTCTCTCCTGTGGGAGGGGGGCAGTAGCCTAGTCCTGATTGGGCAGGGCTCCCCATCTTCAAGATGGCTAGAGTCCGGAGATGTGCTTCACCTCGCCTCCCCCACCTGAGGGGTGGGGCTGGCAGAGGCTGGCACACCCCCTTTCCTCCCTTGGGGTTTCCTGCCAGTCTTCCCACCAGAGTGGGGGTCCGAACCGGTGGGGGCCAGTTGCTGAGTACAGCAAGTGGCCTGGAGAAGCTCACAAAGGCGTATGTCTTTGAAGCTTCCCCTGCCCATCCTGGGGGAGGAGACCTAGCACCTCACCCAGGACGTGCATTGTTGCAGGCCCAGGAGAGCAGATGGCTCTCTACCCAGGGGTCCAGCAACATGTCTGCTGTGTGGCAGCCCCTCAGATAGGACGTGGATTGTAGGTTAGGTTCAGGGGGCAACTCTAAATTGCCCTCTGTCATGCATCTTACATCAGTGTGGGTTTAATGTGCTGAGAAGTTTGATACCAAACTTCTCAGTCTTTAATGTTGCCATTATGGTGCTGTGGAGTTCGTGTTGACGACCTCCCAGCATCATATACTCCTAATGGCAGCACGGCACTTACAGTGCCCAGGAATGGACCTGGGTACTGTAGGGGTATAGGGCTCATGCACCTGTACCCACACCACTGGCATAGGGCACACAGCTAGAGGGGTGACTGAGATATGCCAGGGCAGTGTGTGTTGTGGGCAAGGCACACAGGGATGTGTGCCATGTCGACTCTTTGTTTTGTTCTGCACCAGGCAGTGTGTGTGTGTGTGTGTCAGGGTACAGGGCCTCTAAGGGTGGCACAATAAGTGCTGCAGCCCTTAGAGGCCTTCCCTGGTCACAAGGTCCTGGGTACCTAGGGTACCATTTACCAGGGGCTGACATGTGACCAGAGATGCCAATTGGGTTTTGGCTGTTAGGCAGTTTTAGGGAAGGAACACAGGCCCTGGGCACCTGATTGGCAGGAGCCCAGGGCACACCAAGTCAAAGAGCATCAGTAGTCTGGCATCAAAAAAAGAAAAAGGGAGGGGGTTTACTGCAACAGAAACCCACTTTCTCACAGAACAGTAATCCATTGTGTTACGAATTAGGCAGATCCCTGCCAATCATACATGTTGTAATAGCTTATGTTATGGAATCAGCATTCATATTTGGCAATTACATATACGTTGAGATGTTACACATGGTATATTCAGTCATTTCCAATCATATATATTTTGTGCTGTGAATTAACAGATCCCTGTTGCGTAATCAGCTTAGTCAAGCTCAGTAGAGATATCTGCCTAGAACTCTCCTCTTGCTCATTTAAACCCCCATTGACTGAGTCAAGCAAATGAATCCATTTACAGTCACGTAGGTTCATGGTAGCTGATAAAGAGCCTCCTCTGGGATTTGGCATTATCTTTTCTAGTACCCACCACTCAAGATTGTTGCTAGTGTGTTCTTTATCGCTAAAGTGTTCCACCAACGGGGCACCTTGCACTTTACAGCGAATGTGCGAGCAGTGTTGCAAGATTCGTGTCTTTATTTTCTGTTTAGTCTGCCCTACGTATACTTTCTGACAAGGACATTTGATCGGATAAATTACGTGCTGTGTATTACAGTTTGTATGATGGTGTAAACTGTATCTTTTGCCATTACGTACAAATTCCTTTTGCTCCACAGTAAGCTCACAAGCTTTGCAACGTCCGCACTTGAAATGTCCTTGTAGTGGTGGCAACATTAAAAGAGAACGTGTGTCTGGTGCTGGCTCATCTCTGAGGTATGAGCTGACAACATAATCCTTGATATTTCTTCCCCGTTTAAATGCAAACAAGGGACAGTCTGTGCGACCTATTTCGTCCGAAACTAGGTGCCAATTCTGATTTATAATCCTCTCGATTTCATTACTTCTATTGCTGAAAGTAGAGACACAGACAATCCGATTGTTGTCAGCCGATTTGTCAGTGTTAGTTTGTAGAAGTATGTCTCTGTGACAGTACCACGCCCGCTTCCTAGATCTTTTAAGGAGACTGCGTGGGTAGCCACGTTCCAAAAGTCTCTGTAGGAGAGAATCAGATTCTTTCAAGAAATCAGACCTACGTGTGCAATTCCTGCGAAGTCTCCGGAACTGCCCGTAGCGCAGATTATCCCGCAAGTTCCTGGGATGGCAGCTCTTATATCCCAATCATGTGTTTCTTTCTAATGGCTTCCTCTTCAGCGATGTGTGTAGCTCATTATTTTCACTCTGTACAGTTAGGTCAAGAAAATGAACCTTCTCTGTACTGTAAGTCGTAGTCATCTGAATATCATCAGATCTTCCATTAAGCCAGATGCAAAATTCCTCTAAGGTATCCGAGTTTCCAGTCCATATCATGAGGACATCATCGATATACCTCTTCCACAGAGTTATATTCTCTGCGAAAGGGTTATCGGAATTGTAGATGTTCCTGTCCTCATAGTTGTCCATGTATAGATTTGCTATATCTGGAGCAAATCCAGCCCCCATGGCTACTCCTTTAGTCTGGTGAAAATAATCTTTCTGGAATACGAAGAAGTTCTTTGTCATGGCCACTTCAAGTAAACTAACGATAAATTCAGTAGGTGCCCTATGAGGTCTTTCTCTACGTTCTAAGACTTCATACGCTATGGCTAGGGCTTCTCTTTGTGGAATACTTGTGTATAACGAGGCCACGTCCATTGTTACCAGTATCTGTCTGTCCTTATCATAGGGGCGGCCTTCTATCCAATCAATGACTTCCATCGTGTCACGGATGTACGATCTAGTCTTGGATACCCAGGGTTGCAGAAAGATATCTACATACCGGCAAAGGGGTTCCAAGACTGAGCCACATCCGGACACGATGGGTCTCCCTGGTGGTTTGTCCCTATTTTTGTGGACTTTGGGGAGTGTGTAAATCGTGGGGACCCGGGGCTCTATCTGATTGAGGTAACCATACTCCAGTTGACTGAGATACCCTTCCTCCAATCCTTGGGTGGTCAATGTGTGTATTAATTTGGATACTTCCTTCGTGGGATCTCCCCTGATTGTTTGGTAGTTCTCAGCCACTTGTAATTGTGTTTGGGTCTCAGTAACATAATCCTCTCTGTCCTGGATCACAATGGAGCCCTCGTTGTCGGCTGGCTTAACTACAAGGTCCATATTGTTTTTGAGTGTCTCCAAACTCAATCTTTCTTCCTTACTGATGTTATGCTTGATATATTTTTTGGTGTCTAACTGTTGTGTTTCGATTTAGATACCCGTATATAGGTTTCCCTGAATCATGTCCTTATATAGGCACAACTCGCTTTCCCCTTATTTAGGCATAGAATCCCAGTCCTTATTTAGGCATTGGCCATGCTAACCAAATACAGGCATGGTCACCTACATCCGTCCATCCCACGTCACAACGAGTTCTTAGAAACCAGACCCTTAAGCCGAACGGGACTTTCCCTAGCTAGGATTATTGATTTCTCCAAGAACTCATCTGTTTTGCATGAACTACTATTCCTTAGGGGTTCATCCATGACGTTTTCCTCTGCCCGACTTTACGTCACTGCTAGCATTCCTAAGTACCTTCCAGGTATAAATATGCCTTCCCTTACCATGGCAAACCACGGCACGACTCAGCACGACTTGACTGCACGGTTCGCCACGGCAAGTTCGGAAGAGACCATATGATACACTGACCAGACACTGTCATCCCTGCTCGCAGAGAATCCAGCTTCCAGTGTTCTGACTCCCTTTGCGGGGTGTTAGAGTTTGAGACCCGGATAGAGATTCCCACCTCTCCCATTCTAAAGGTATGGGGCTGACTAGAACCTAGAGGGACTCTTAGCATACTAAACTTAGTATATACCATACTATAGAAAACAGCACCTACTTCTTACCTCGTACTACATTTAGGTTAGGTACACTGGGGTAGAACTATTTAGAAGCATCAGACGAGTATTCACTTTTTAGCCTGTGTTATTTATGTATGTATATATGATTATATGTTATAGCTAAAAGACAATGCTATTGCAGTATTATTTCTTTTTACTGCTTACGCTGTGCGTATTATATCTTGTTTACTGTCTAACGATTGTAACAGCTCATATCTCTTACACGAGAAACAAGACTGTTCAATAAACGCCTTTTATTGAAACGCCCGTCTATCTATTTCTGTGTAACTCTGGAGAAACTAAGCATGCACGATTGACTGAGCGAAACTGTCATCTACTGTTTCCACGATTCTGAGACGCGTTCCGATTGTAAGGGAAACAAAGGTGGCATGTTTATGCGGTTGTCAGAAACTAATCCCTTCTTGTTTATTCGAGAAGTTTCTAGTGACCTCTGAGTTAACTGGCACACACAAGTAATTAAGTTTAATGTACCGATAGGAGCATACTGACCTTAGTCCTATGCAAAAACTATAGTGTACATTATTCCAATGCGCAGAGCCTATAAGGGAAATAGGAACATGGCGCCCAACGGTTTGGTAAGACACTAATTAATTTAACGCTAGATACTGAAGTAACTCAGTCGTGCTTTTCTCAGAAACCCCTACTCATAATACTCCATAAGACGTCTGGAGTGGGTAGGGATAATATCCACCATAGCGGAGTAGGACGAAAATCCTATGTATTAGCTGTTTTGGTTTATTCAACTGATCCAGCGCGAAGGACAAAATTTACATATTCTCCTTATGTCATAGATTCTTGTTCACAAAGGTTCATTCATACATTCATTCATTGTTGGGGCTCATAACACCAACACGCTTTTCATCCACACAAACTCACTCAGGAGAAGGGCTGCTGGACAACGTGGGTACCTTATTACCTATCAGGACTAATTTTCTACTATTTTATATATACATTCTATATACAGTCTTCAGAATCCTGACTTTATCATCAAGGCACTCCACTGTTTGGTCGATGGACCAACTAGTTGGACTGGTTGATGGTGAATTAGAACCAGCTAAAGCACAATTAAAGCCTAGGGAACCATTTGATATCTTCAGTGATTAATTTAAGAACCACAAACTCGTTTCTTGTTAATTCAATTTTGTTTATCTAAATCATTAATCAATCCTTTTAACCTTATATTTATCTACTCCAGCTCATAATTTGAAATTTAGATTTATTAATGAGTAATTAAACATTTAGAAATCTCTTTAAGCATGAATTTAGGAAAAATGCATTAAATCATTTACCAATAAACAGGTGACAAATAGCTTCAGGTCGAACCACCCAACAAGAACTCCCTCTCAAAGGATAACCCAAAGACAAACGTAGCCGCAACTCCAACTCTCGATCTCCACCCAAACCCACTAACTCCAATTCCAACCAACTTAAACTCCAAAACCCCAACTGCAACTCCCGAACTTCAACAACCCCGTAATGACAGATAAGGGGTTATTATATCTTTCTGTGTCTTTCTTCATACAAAATATGGCAACTTTAGGGGCAGACCAAATGTTCTGATTGGACAGTTCGGGGTTATCAATAGTTCATTGCACTCTTTCCAGTGCAAACTGGTTCTGCATAGTGACTTGGCACAAGAGTTCACAAGTTGTCACGGTCCCCCTTCCGATTCCCATACAGGGACCAGCAAATGTATCTTTTGAAGGTAAAAGGGTCTTATTGACAGGTTTATTCTTTGTCTCTTCCGTGGTTCTCATACGCTCATCTTCTGGCTTGCGGTCAAGTCCCCAACACATCGACCTTGGCAGGGAACACGATGTCAGGACTTCATGTCACCTCGTGATCTCAAGAGCCATCTGGGCATGCGCAGAAATCATCGCGCGCACAGGGTGGCATCTGCTTCAGAGAACGCCATCTTGAGTACTGCTGCCTCGTAGACCCGAACGTCAACTAAGCGAAAATAGACATTGCAGCAATTAATATGTAGAAATGAAGGTTCTAATGTTCAAACCCACTCTAATACCAATATATATTAGTATTTTCCTAGCTGCAGCAACATTTAAAGTGATAATACTTACCATACGATAACTTTAAGCCACAATACAATCACGAAGCAATATAAATCATGCAATTTTACTATCTCACCTCAATCTAAAGTTAGTTTGCGTACCAATGTTAATTATTTAATTTTGCCATGCAATTAGCAATTTAGTCCCATGTGTGTTTGTGCTTATCACGGTGCAAATATTGATTAGTACCACTTCCACCGCAAACATGTAATGTAAATTAATTTTAGAATGATTACGTAATTAATTTCATTCAAATTAGAGGAGGTATACAAAATTTTGTTTACCTGCTCCATCACAACGTTGAAGGATACAGTGTTCCAAAATATTGTGCACCTTATCTTTGTTCCCTTGAGAGTTGTTCTACATTTTTCATTAAACAAAAATGTCTGATACAGAGGCTCCGGCTGACCAAGTCGCAACAGGTTTTAATACTACAGGTTTAAATGAAACCGATGAGGGTGTTATAAACATCCATCCAAATTTAAGGAGAGCCATCACTCTAAAACTTATAAAACATGGCCTGACACCAAGAGGTGGTAGAGCAGTTTTTGTGATAGAGGCACATGAATCTTTTCAGACAGAGGTATTCTATTCATGGATTACATTCCCAGAATCCAATCCAGTAACAAAAATGTTTCACTTCTTCAAAGAAGATGAACCACCTGAGGAATACATTGCCTTCGAGGATGTTGAAATTCCACTCACATACCAGGAGCATCAACTCTGGTTTAAAGGCGCCCTAAAACATTACAATCACATTACCAGGCTCGGTCCACTAGGTAGACCAGGAGCAACATGGCCGATTTTAGCCGGCTACACACCACATCCTGACATTGAAGGAATGTCAGACGATGAATTACTCACTCAACTCAAAGAGTTGATAAAAATGTACAGACAGTTAGTACAAAATGTCATGCAGACTTTAACAGTCCAACCACCAATAACCATTCAGAATCAAACCCCTCATCAGGGGAATATACAAAAAATTACTCCACAGACGTTACACACAGTCATGGGTAAAATGCCCACAAAACGTGAACAAATTCCATTCTAGATAGCTCAAAAAATTACTCAAATCGAAGGAGTATTTCCTAATACTAGCCCTTATGAGAAACACAGAATCCTAACAATCTGTTTACCAATGGGGAACACACCACAACTGGAAGACTGCACCACTTGGGGCACAGTCTTTGCTGCCATCTATACTAAAACACATGGTGCTCCGTCTATTGTGGTAATACCTGATGTCCTGAAACAAATTCAAAATGAATACGGGTCAGAGCCTGCTCTGAACTTAGGTATGAAATTACTGAAAAACTTCGACCAGGTCTAAACAATAATATTATCTAATATTAAAGGGGAGGCAGCATCAGTGGCGATCCGCCAGAAATTAAGGGAATTTGATGTAACAGAACACCAACAAGAACTACCCAGAATAATAGAAAAATCCTATGAAGAATTAGGCAGAGACAGTTTAGGTGGGAAACCAGTTAAACCACAACTGTCTGAGGGTCCTGAAAAAGACTCCATTAAACACAATCCTACATCTTCTAAAAAGAAGTAGGAAAACAAAAAACAACATTCAAAAGAGAAACGTTCTCAATCCCGAGGTGGGTCTCCTCAAAAGGAGCCCTCTGATAGGAGGTATAACCTCAGGAATAGTGATAATTTGAAAAAACCTGACTGGTATCAAGATACTGATACATGTTCCTCTCGTACCTTTCAGACATCTTCACAGACATCCGAAAGAAGAGGACGGTCAGATCACAAAGAACGACGCGTGAAGTCCAGAGACGATCAACACGTTCAGAAAAACAAAACAAAACCTCAATTCAACAAGAAAAAGGTAGCAGGTCTTTAGAGCAGACATGCCAAAAATCCTTAGGGCACAACTCAAGAACAGAGAATGGGCTCAGACAATGCTGGACAGTGCAGCAGAAGTAACAATAGCTCGCCAGAAGCTGAAGGGACTTCTGGAGACAGTGGACCTGAATGAAGACATTCTAGTTGAAACGGCCGTTTCATTTATTGACACGCACTGTTGAATACATGCCAGCAGTCACAGCCTTATTGTGGTTGTCGTTTTTCTGCCTTACTGGGGTGCTATGTTTAACATGTTCACATTTGAACGTCTGCTTGGCATAGAATCATTATAAACAAGATGATATATACCGGTGTTTGAATACTGTGGAAAGGTCTTATACTGCACCTACATAGCACAAATAGTGATAGAGAGTGTTTACATCAAAGGGGGACTCGCTTGCTCCATTTACTCAGTAACTGTTGTTGTGACTTCGACATCGCCCCTATCTTTCGTAAAACTCCATTGGATGGGGAAGCATTATCCCTAAGGAAACCCCCTAACTAAAATAATACATCGTGGAGAGAACTTGAATCAAATTACTCTATTCGCCCTGAAGAAGTCCTGCAAGGGGACGAAACGCGTCGGCTGTTCTATGTGTTAAACGCTGTGCTTCATCAACGTGATTTGAAAGTGAAACATTAAAAGATAAAAAGAAAAATAAGAACAAGCTTAAGAACTTTCTTTGATGGACTTGGATGTACAAAATTTGCTCTTTTTCTTTGTGATATAAGTTGTTCATAAGTGGTGCACCTGTGCTTTGGCTTTATATCGTAGTTCCTTGAGGAACAAGTACTGTGATGGTGGGTACTATCCAGTGTGCACACAAAGCCCATTGAGTATAGAGGGGACATTACATGAGGAGTGTTTAAAACAGGTTAGGTGCTGTAAGTAGAAGGTTCCACTATCAGTCTTGTTTTTTGTTATGTATCTCTTTTATACGAATTGATACTTTAAGCAGAATAAAAGCCATTCTTTTACAACAAACCGTGCCTTTGACCTCGGCCAAAGAAATCTATGATCTACAAGTCGCAAGGACTTCGGCTGAGATACGGGCTCTGTTAAGGACAAATTGCCCTACACATTTCACAGAAATGTTGGGACGTATCTTAAACATGTTTGATACGAGCGGTATTGTGCATGTATTTAAGACCATAACACCTTTTCAAGCAGTCCTAGGAATCATTCCAAACTTCATGCACTCGGTGTTTGGTGGTCTGCCACTAATTCTAGCACTCGTTGCAGGAATCCTGTTTTTATTCCTTGGGCTACGCTATGGCAAGCCAATCCACCAGCGTCACTCCCAGCACCTTGGAGAATGCTCTCCTAGAAAGGAAGTGTTGTGAGCGCATAGTGCAACTATTGGGTTTACCTCGTCTACGAGAACTAAATACCACATGTTTTCTGTCGTTCAGATCAATCTGGCAAGATTGCATCTTACCTGTTCTACGCTGCCTGCTTTGTGGTGAAGAATGCATGCTAGACATCTGTCGAACACTCCCATTAGTCGTGCCAACGGATATCGATACTCTGCTGGACCCGATAACGGCCCATGCTCTGTGTTGTCTCCAGAGGCTACCAATCCTGATGATGGCATTCATTGAGATCTCACAGACGGGGGGCAAGATGGCCGCTGACTGACCTCAGAGAAGGGCAGCGCTGACTCTCCTCTGCCGTAAGACCACTTTTAGTATGGACGGATAAGCTAATGGGCGATGCCTCGATTGATGCCTCGATGGATTCACTGTGAGGCTGTCCAGACTTCGCAGGCTATCGGTATTGCAGGTGTTCACAGCATTACTCACGTTCACGGAGCTCACGGATTGCGGGACGGCAGGCTCTGCTTATTGGATTACGCTCACGGGGTGCTGCACTACAGCGTACAGCCTTCCCTGATTTCAGTGACGCTGCATCGGCTTTTTGAACTACTGTGGCGATGGATTCAAAGCAGGATGGCCCCGAAAACGACAAAACCCTCAAAAGATCAGAGTACCGCTAAGGATGCTAAGGATAGCAAGAAGTGCAAGGAACTCCCGGGAATGCAAGACAGCGGTGAAATCTCCGGTCAGACTCGGCGTGGTGGCCCTAAAAAGAAAGGTGAGGGGAGCAAACTACAGGATGTTTGCGTAGCAGGAGGCACAAGGTTACGCGCTGCTACCATCGTTGCCACTGAGGGCGCTATGCGCCAGCCATCAGTTATAGAGGCATTTGGGGGGTGAAATGCTACAGCACTAATACGGTTGGTTCACCTGTCGAGCCCCATGCGTCAATTGCTGCAGCTTCGCTGAGGAGATGTGTTGGTCCACTTCTGTTGCCGGATGAGCAGGTTCACGATACACTGAGCGATGATCTTCGAACAACCGACTAGGTGGATTCTGGGTCAGGTAGTTCTTGCCCCCACTTTCTGCCTCGAGGAATCGAAAATTGTGAGGAAGGTTCAGAGCTAAGGGTGGCAAGGCCTGCTGTAATAGATGGACTTCAATCTCCACCAGTGATAAATGGTGTGGGTTCTCTGTTGTCTGTCACTACAGCGAGCGACTGTATCTATAATTTGGGAAAGGAGAAGAGTAACGAAGACCCTGGTGTCCGTGATATACCAGTTGAAGCCGCTGCAGCTGCTGAGAAAATAACCTCCCAACTGATTCCAGGTTCAGGTCAGTCTAATATACCCGCACAATCTCAGTTAAATACAGAAATAGTGGAGATAGCGGATGGCAATCGGAGTACCACCTCAGGGGGACAAAATAATCAGGGAAGTATTTCTACTATGGCCACCTGGTCGAGCGCACCCTTGCTTTCCCCGGAGGGAGATACGTTTTTTTCGCTGAACGATGACTCGGACACATCTCAGATTAGTGAGCAGGAATCATCGCAAGAGAGTGTTTCAGGGGATGAATCCCCGGTTACACAGAGGAGGCAGCGTAATCAATCTCTGACCTCTAGACGATGGGCCAGGACTAAAGGTAGATCCTCCGATTCTGCTATCAGGCGGCTCGAGTGGGATTATTCTGCATCTACACTGACAGCTTGTACTGGCAGTGGGACAGAATTAGGGGTTGAGCAACAAGGTGACGCAGATGGAATTAGGAACTCTGGCAAGGCACCTCCCTCCCCGACACTGGAATTATTGTATGTGACTCTTAAACAAATGCAGGGGGAGGCAAGGCAGGAAAGTAAGAGATCACAACTTGCTACCAAGAAAATTCAGGGGGCCATACGTAAAACGAATAAGCTATGTTCTGAGATGTCGGAGCGTATAACCCATGTGGAGGAGCGAACTGTTGCGGTCAAGGAGGAGGTCGAGAAGTTGCATGTTTTCAAAGCCACACAGGATAAACAAACTCGAGATGTATGTTGGAAACTTGAAGAGTTTGAGAATCGGCAGCGCCGCAATAATGTCCGTTTGTTTGGTTTGGAAGAAAATGTGGAGGGAGAGAACATTATCGCCTTTGTTGTAAAGCTATTGAAGGGTGCTTTTCCAGACCTTGCCCACTGGAATTGGGAGATGGAAGTACAACGGACCCACCGTTTCCCCATGTTTAAGAGAGCCCAGTCAAAAAAGCAAGGGGAACGTCCTAGAGCCATATTGATCTTTATTGGAAATTTCTTGCTAAGACAGGCCATTATAGATCGGGTCAGACCTGACTCAAAAAGATCATTTGAGGGGCATTCCTTCTTCGCTCAGCCGGACTTTTGCCACACAACGGTCGAGCGGAGATGGAGACTACGCCAGATGATCACCCCATTTCAGGGGGTAGGCTGTGAAGCTTTTTGCTGTTTCCTGAGTGGCTTAAGTTTATCTATAAGGGGAGGGTCAGAATGTTCTTTTCTGAGATTAACGCTCAAGAGTTTCTCACAGAAGTAACGGAATTGCGGGGGGAGCGGGTTCTAGTTAATGTGGCAGAAAAGGGGGCTACAGGGATGGATTGAGGGTGAGGGGTTTCTTATTCTTGCTGTGTTCTCTTAAGATGGTTTAATTATGATGGCCACCATATGTTATCAATGTGCTATTGGGGATGGGGTTAAAGAAAGTCTATCACGAAGCATAATGTTAGCTGCCGTTTAGGTATTTTTTTTCTGTTGAAATTATGGGGGCCGGGGATGGGCCTCATCAATGGCACTTTTAGGGTTTGCCTTTTGAGGCTAGGTAGTACTCGGTGGTAGGGGACTTTCGGGGCGGGGAAATCGGCGTTGCCGGAGGGGGGAATCTCAGCGGTCATATTTGGGTCATGCCTGACCTAATTGCCTGTAAGGGAGGCAAGGGGGGTGGGGGAGGGGGGAGGTAGGGGGGTGTTTTTGGAGGGGGATGGTGTGGGTTCAGCACAGTATGAGGTAATTCTAGCAAGGCTAGCGAAGGAGCGGCACAACTTGACCCAATATGGTTTTGCTTGGTCATTCAGGGAGGCTCAAACAATGAGCGTAAATGGAGAGTCGGGTGGAGGAGATTAAAAGAAAGCAGGGCTTACTCTAAGGAACTGAGAAACCTTAAGTCATGAGCTTTCGGATTTTGACAGTGAATATTTGTGGGCTAAACGAGCAGAATAAGAGGAATAAGATGGCTATCTGGCTGAAATCTCTACGTGTGGATTTCCTATGTGTTCAAGAGACACATGTAGAGGACAGTAGAGCTTGTATCATGGAAGAACTGGGGTTTGAACTTCTGGCATACACGACACAGGGTTCTCGAACTCGGAGGGGGGGGGGCAATCCTCACCCAGAGGAATGATGTAAGAGTTCTCAGAAAGACCGTAGATCAATGGGGTCGGTGGGTGGTCATCGAATGTTTGCTAAATGGATCTAAATTTACATTTTGCTCGTTGTATGTCACAACATGTGACGATCCAGAATTGCTAGAAACTCTAGACTCTACTTTGGCTACGTGGTCTGTCACGATGATTGTTTGCGGGGACTTTAACATTAATGGTTTGGGGATAAGATGGGAGACCCTATAGCTTCTTTGTTATTAGATGCTGAAAAAGCGTTTGATAGGGTCTCCTGGGAGTTTCTCTGGGAATCACTGCGATGGTTTGGGCTTGGGGAGGGGTTCATTAAATCTATTCAAGTTCTATATTTGGCACCTACGGCTCGTCTAAGGATAAATGGCAATTACACTCTGCCTTTTAATATACAAAGGGGGACACGGCAGGGGTGTCCGTCTTCACCCCTGTTATTCGCTATCTATATGGACCCCTTACTTTGGTTACCCGAGGCGAATAAGGGAATTTGCCCAGTTGTAAGCCAGGGGGTCGAATCTAAAGTCCTTGCCTATGCCGATGATGTGGCCATTATTACCGCAGATCCACTCTCGGGATTGGTAGCGATCGAGTCAATTGCACAAGAGTTTGGTACATACACTGGGTATGCACTTAATAGATCTAAGACTCAAGTAATAAAGAATCGGTTTGTCAATTTTGAGGATCCCCGTGTGACAGATTCTGCAATATATTTAGGTATACGGATTATGTCTGATCTAGAAAATTTGGTGGCTAAAAATATGGAACCTGTAATCAGGAAGGCGAGGATGGATTTTGACAGATTGAATAATCTTCATCTCTCTCTTGTGGGACAGTGTAACATCGTTAAGATGGTGTTTTTGTATTTGTTTAGGGCAATCCCACTGGAATTAAAAAAAAACTGGTTTATTATTTTGGAAGGTTTAGTTAATCGATTTATTTGGGCACGAGGGAAAACTAGAAGGGCTTTGCGGTTTATGTCTTTGCCACAGGAAAAGGGGGGGTTTTCAGTTCCAGATTTTAGAAGTTATTATTTGGCAGCCGCTTTGCAATACATGGGGATACTGGTTGAGTTATGCCCCGGGGATACGGAAGGGGAAGCTGAGCTCCCTGATGTTTATAAACTACTTTTGGGGGAACATGCAGAGAATTGTTTTTGGAAATTCACGGAGCCTAGTTACTACAGGAGGACAAAATTCAAGACTCTGCTATCTGCTTTTAAGGTTTGGGGGGCTCTAAAAAAGATTGGTTTGGGGAGACTTAATCATTACACTTTGCTGTATAAAAATCCCACCCTTCCGGAAATCTTTTCTGATGAGATTATGGCAGGATGGGCATTAAAGGGTGTTCGAAAGGCTGGGGACTTAGTTTGGAATGAAGGGTTTCGCCAATTCACGGATATTCAGATGGAGTTCGGGTTGGAAAGGGGTAATTTTTTTAAATATCTACAGCTGCGTAGTTTTTTGGGCAAAAAAATTGGGGGTGGCTAGTGGATTTAATAGTAATGTGATTATTGATAACATGCAAGGTAGTGCTAAGGGTACTATTAAGTTAATATATGCAGAATTGATTAGTTTAAAGCAGGATGATTTAGCTAAACATGAAATTAAATGGGCGGAGCGTGTGGGGGCTGCACCAGATGTATTTACAAAGTCTCTAGAGTTGGCTCGGACGGTTCTGTTCTCTTCCGGGCTTCAGGCGCAACATTACTATTTTCTCTTTATATTACACTCCGGCTAGAATAGTACAGTGGGGCGGGCTATCAGGGATTACGTGCTCTCGATGCAGGGGGACAGCAGCGGATTTGACGCATATGTTTGCATCTTGCCCTCGTCTGCAGGGGTTATTGGAATCTATTATGGAATTTTTAGACCGCTCACTTGGGTTAAAAATTACATTAATCCCTGAATTAATTTTGCTGGGAATTAGCAACAATAGACAAAACAAGATGGTTTACCAATTTTTGTTTGTTGCTATGGCTGTATTAAGGATTAATATTGCTTCCGCTTGGTTGGATCCTCTTCCCCCTACCTTTCAGCAATGGCTTGCGTGGCTGCTATCTACATACACATTGGAAAGAGCGATTTATGAAAGAAGGGGGAAGAAATCTAAGCTGCTAGGACGGAATATCTGGGCTCCCTTAATAAAATGGAAGGAATCAGAATAACTGAAAGGCATTAGGAGAGTAAGCTTAACATGAGGTTGGTGTAAACTGGTCGAGTTTAGTTAAAATCTATGCCCGTGCGAAATGTGATTTATGTTTTCTGTTATAACTGCTCACTTCCGAATGTTTATATATTAGTTGTTGGCTGTTTTTTTTTTTGTCATCTTTTTTGTCATTTGACTGTGTTAATCTGCTCGCTTCCTTCTAACTAAACCTTGCATCTCTGTTGTTATGTTTATTTGGTTATCTTACTGTGCTGATACCTTGGGGGAGGAAAATGTAAAATATTGATAAAGAAATAAAAAAAAAAAAAAAAAGGTCTCACAGACGCAACATGCTACTGCTGAGGTACGAGATGGATCAACAGGCACACAGGTATCAACGAACACTGCGACTGACGATGCATCACATTTATGTGCAGTTAGTGTTCTAAACGAGGTAATCGACCTATCACCGACAACAATAGACAACTTTTTGTCTACAGGATTAGAGGATTTCATGTTTTCCCCAGCATCTTCAAATAACTTTTGAATTGGCTCACAGTGTACCATATAATCTATGAATTTGGCCTTTATTTTTTCAAAACAAAACGACTAAATTTGGAACTTTCCTAAGATCGCACTTTCGTGAATACTGATTTTTTTCTTTTATGGCTAAAAGCTCTGCTTACAGTAGAACTATTCATAGAGAACAGACTTCTTTGGAACACTTCCAGGGACACATTGTCACCTTTTTCCACATTTATGTACTCATGTCGTGAAATGGCTCTGGAATGGTTTTTTTCCTTTCTGTTAAACTAGTCCATTTCATTACATATGTGTATATATATTTCTGTTCATTCTCTTAGCATTCACTGTAAATATATGCTTAGAATGCAACATTGCTTTAATATGTACAGCACCTTTGCATTTCATGTGTAGCAAACTGTTAACAACGACTTCTTTTAGTATGCTTTTACAAATGTTTTTAGTGAACATGTGATACTCAATTTGATGTGTTTAGCATTTATTAATATCGATCATTTGTCAATGGGGTGGTGTTAGACCTGTCAGCCCTTTGGGTGGTCCCTCCTCATCATTATTTATTTTGTCCCACTCTTGCCTCAAAACCCTGTTAGTATTTTTCCTTTTTGGGAACCACCAGACTTTTTAGTGTTGATGCAGGGTCAGGGAGCCATTTTCCCTACCCCTGGAACTTCTGTCTGAGGGCCTGAAACACAAAATGGTGGCCACCCATTGTCACCTGTGACATCACTGGAACCTACCAGCACCTTCCAGAACATTCCAGAACCCTGTGACAGTGTGAGGCAGGTTTAGAATGTTGGGAAGGCATCTCCAGGTTGGCAGTTGGAGTTGGCAGTTGGCACCTGACTGGTGAAGAGAGAGGAGCACAGAACTGAAGGAGGAAGGAGTGAGGCAGCAGGGGTGGAAACTTGTGCCTGGAGTGGGGTCCAGAAACCCACCCTTGATACTAGTCCCTGCTGACTGAGCCCAGCCTGGAGCCCTGTGTGGGAGAAAGCAAGAAAAACCATCTTAAGGACCTGGACAGCCGGAACAGGCCTTAAAAGTAAAGAACAGCAAGTTCCTGACCTGGTTACTGGTAACTTCCCGAAGTCCGACGTCGAGAAGCCTGGAGACCTAGAGCCCGAGGTGGAGAAGCGGCGCTGACTGGAAAGCAGACGTCGTACCCGGAGCCGCCAGAGGTCGAGAGAGGGCGCCGACGGAGGTCGTGGAAACACCAGAGGTCGAGGAGGAAGTCACCTGAGGTCGAGTGTGCGGCGTCGACGGGGGAGTGAAGTCCGCCCTCCGGAGTCGCCGGAGACCGAGGTGAAGCGTGCCGGAGGTCGGGAGTGGAGATCGCACTCCGGAGTCGCCGGAACCTGACGAGAATCGTGCCGGAGGTCGGGAGTGGAGGTCGCACTCCGGAGTCGCCGGAATCTGAGGAAAGGAGCACCGGAGGTCGGGAGTGGAGATCGCACTCCGGAGCCGCCGGAAGTCGACATCGAGCCAAGGCCGCCCGACGTCATCGAACCGGAGCCGCCCGAAGTCGACATCGAGCCAAGACCGCCCGACGTCATCGAACCGAGGCCGCCGACATCGAACCGGAACCGCCTCCCGGCGTCGACAAGAACTGTCATTGAGCCGAGGCCGCCGCCATCGAACCGGAACCGCCTCACGGCGTCGACACGACTCCGGCGGCATCGGAACTTCATAAAAAGGGCAGTAAGTGGAATAGAGGGCGCCTAAGGCCCTGTGAAGCCCTAAGAGACCATCCTAGAGGCTAGAGAGTTGCTAGAACCAGCTTGATAGTGCCAGGGGTGAGCTGAGACTAATACAGAGGGGTTGTGTAGTGTGGGAGAGCCAGATCTCTAGGTTCCCCCTTGATCTACCTCAGTTTAGGCCTCAGCCTTGTCCAAGCCAGGTAGTACACCCCTCAGGTCATCCAAAACTCTACAAGCTGGGATTGGGCCAAATCACCCCATAGTACCTCAGGAATGTGAACTGATTTTCAAGTGTCACTGTTGGCTTTTATTATTTATTGAGAGCACTGTATTTATTGTATTCATCCTATTTATGGCCTCACAGTATTTATTGCCTCACAGTATTTGTTTCACAGTATTTATTGTCGCACAGTATTTATTGTCTCGCAGTATTTATGGCCTCATAATATTTAATTGCCTTTTATGTAATGCACTTATATTTATGCCTTGATTATTTATGATCTACCTTATTTATTGAATCGTTGAAGTATTATTTATTTGACTTACCCTTCCACAGGAAAAGCCTTGTGTACTGTGATTGTATTATTATTTATTTAATCAGCAACTAAGAGAAAAGAAGATAAAGAGATATATTTTCAGTACAATTTTTAAGGTGTAGTGTCGTTTTTGGAACGGATGCACGCATGGTTATTGTGTGGGTATGACGTATGCTTAGCACGGTGCCTGATCCCCGACCGCTCGAGCCAAGCTACCACAGTGTATGTCTGGGAGAACACCACCACCCTTCCAGTGTGGGAGTGTTTTTCTAACATAATTGGTGGCAGCGGTGGGATAGAGCTGTGCCTACGTATACTCGACAATAACTGTGGGTAGTCCATAGGCCTACACCGGGAGTTTTCTCCAAGCGGACTTCCTAATTGTGAGTTTTTGTTTTTTCCAAATTTACTCTGGTGGTGGGAGGAGGTATTATAAAAGGTACCCCCCTGCATAGCTTCTGCAAATAACTGTCCTCTGACCTGAGTGGGCAAGATGGAGTTTGTATTGGAGAATTTAGAAACGTACACTGTGGCCCAACTCAGGGAGTTTTGTCAGCGGGAGGGGGTGTATTGTCCCCCAGGAGCAAAGAAGGGTGCACTCCAAACCAGCTTAAGGGCTTGGGGGGAGGCACGACGAGAAAGCAAGGCTGAGGAGGAGGACAGGGATAGAGAGCCCGACAGTGAGGGAGCTGGTTTGTACCAACCTGAGGTGGGGAACCTGTTAGCGGGGCCCAGGACACTTTCCAGGAAGGGCAGCAGTGCCTCTAGCGGTGGCTTGTCTGAAGTGGAGTTAACAGACCGGAGGGAGAAAAGACAGCTCACATGGGACTTAGCAAGGCTGGAGAAAGAGAAGGAGGAACAGAGGATGGCTCATGAGTTGAGGTTAAGGGAGATAGATCTCCAGATCCTACGAGTCGGGGCACACCCTATTCCTGATGGTGGCAGCGAAGAAAGAGAGTTCACCAGGGAACCCAAACCCTATTTGCCGAAAGACATAGTGGCTAGCTATGGTGTGGGCGACGATATTGCCAAGTGGCTAGCGGCCTATGAGGTCTCATTAAGGGCCCATGGGGTTCCAGAGAAGTACTGGGGAGGGGGATTGTACAGGTACATGCCTCCAGCTGGTAGGGATGCATTATTGGCCCTAGAGCAGGATGAGCAGACCCACTACCCCACCATGAAAGTGGCGCTCATACGAAAGTTTGGACTAACACCCGAGAAATACAGACAGAAGTTCCGGGGTAGCCACAAACTGGGCACACAGAATTGGGTGGACTTCCTGGATTATGCAAAGAAGGCATTAGAGGGTTGGATTCAGGGCAGTGAAGTGAGGAACTACGAGGGGTTGTTTGATTTAGTATTGAAGGAACACCTGCTCGAAAAATGTTTCCCTGAACTGCGTCAACACCTGGTGGATAGCAAGCTGACCAATCCCCGGAAGCTTGCTGAGGAGGCGGACATTTGGGCTAGTACCCGGGTGTCCACAAGGGGGACTGGAAGGGATACTCAAAAGGCCGGACAGGGCGCCCCCCAGAAGAAAGAGGGAGGGGAAAAGAAAAAGGAGTTATGCAAAGGCCCCCAAAATAATTTCCAAGGTAAGGGAACAGGATTCACCCCTAGGGCTAACCCACCCAGAAACCCTAATCCTGGCCAGAGTCAGCAGCCAAGGGTTGTCCATTGCTTCGAGTGCGGTGGCGTTGGACACTATAAGGGAGATGCGAAGTGCCCAAAACGACCACCCCCTCCCATTGGAGGAAAGGCCCCCGGAGTAGCTAGTGTAGTGCTCGGGGAGGAGATGCCTTTAATTAAGGGAAGGGAGTGGGCGGGTGTCACTTTAGTGTCCCTGGGAGAATGGGAGATGGTTCCTAAGATCCAGGTGCCCGCAAATACTATAAAGTATGGGCAGTGGGTCACCATCAACGGCCAAAGGGGGGAGGCTCTGAGAGACACAGGAGCCAGTATGACTATGGTGCGTAGCCAACTGGTGTCTCCAGAGCAGGTGATTCCCGATGTACTCCACCCTGCCGCGATGGCTGACGGCAGAATGGGCCATTATCCGGTGGCCGAGGTTCCCTTTGAATGGGAAGGGGTTGCAGGTTCACTTCGAGTTGCCGTAAGCCCTGCCGTGCCAGTCGATTGTCTGCTGGGGAATGACATGGAGCACAATGCTTGGAAAGAGGTGGAATACCGGACTCACACTGAGATGCTGGGTACACCTGACTGGGCCTGTGTGAGCACAAGGTCCGCGACTACCCGGAGAGGGAGTTCGTGCAGGCTGGAGCCTGGAACAAAGGCCCAGCCAGCTGCCGATCAAGGGAAGAACCGAGGACAGGAGGAGCCTGCCTCGGCGTCCGCACCCCGTAGGACGGATAGGCCACCGGAGGTGGTGGACCAGGAGTCTGCGGTGGGGGATGTCACCAAACTGGAGGACCTCCCCATCCCGGCCGAGTGGCACGTGGAGGGAGGCCCGACCAGGGAGGAATTCTGCAAGGGCCAGAGGGAGTGCCCTACCCTTGAGGGACTGAGGCGACAGGCCGAAGCCCAGGCAGCAGGGAACGTTGAAGGGAACTACAGTGTTTACTGGGAGGATGGCCTCCTCTACAGTGAACCCAAGGCACCCCTACATGGATCGTCACGAGCCTTGGTAGTCCCTCAACGTTATCGAGCCTTCCTTCTGGAGTTGGCTCACGAGATCCCATTGGCAGGACACTTGGGGCAAGACAAGACCTTCGCCCGTCTTGTCCCACACTTTTATTGGCCTCAGATGAAAGTGTCGTCCGACACCTACTGCCGGACATGTGTGTCTTGCCAAGCCAGTGGGAAAACAGGGGTGAAGCTGAAAGCTCCCCTGGAACCACTTCCTGTCGTTAGCACCCCCTTTGAAAGGGTGGGCATCGACATTGTGGATCCATTAGATCCGCCTACTACAGCTGGTCACAAGTTTATCCTGGTTCTGGTGGATCATGCCACACGGTACCCAGAGGCTATACCTCTAAGGACCATTACAGCACCTGTTGTGGCTAGGGCCCTGATGGGAATCTTTACCCGAGTGGGTTTTCCCAAGGAAGTTGTGTCCGACAGAGGGACCAACTTCATGTCAGCATACATGCGGGCCATGTGGAAGGAGTGTGGAGTGACCTACCGGTTCACCACTCCTTATCATCCCCAGACCAATGGTCTGGTGGAAAGGTTCAATAAAACCTTGAAAGGCATGATCAGAAGTCTGCCTGAAAGCCTGCGGAGGAAATGGGACGTCCTCCTACCCTGCCTATTGTTTTCTTACAGGGAAGTGCCACAGAAGGGAGTGGGCTTCAGCCCCTTCGAGCTTTTGAACGGGCACCCTGTGCGTGGACCTCTCAGGCTGGTGAGAGACGGATGGGAAAGAACTCCCAGAAAGCTTCCCCAGGATGTGGTGAGCTACATGCTGGCCTTCCGGAGCCAAATGGCTAAGTTGTGGAAGCAAGCTTCTGACAACTTGGAGGCCAGCCAAGCAGTAATGAAGGCGTGGTATGACCACAACGCTCACCCGGTGGAATTGGAGCCTGGCCAGAAGGTGTGGGTGATCGAACCAGGAGAGCTTAGCGCCCTCCAGGATCGCTGGTCAGGACCCTTTGAGGTATTGGAGAAGAAGGGTAAGGCTACCTACTTGGTGGATCTTAAGACCCCTCGTCAGCCCCTACGGGTGCTGCATGCCAACCGCCTCAAACCCCACCACGAGAGGCCCGAAGTCATTTTGATGATGGTGACTGACGGAGCAGAGGACGCGGAAAGCGAGCCTCTCCCCGATTTATTTGCGTCTCAAGAGAAGGATGGGTCGGTGGAGGGAGTGATTCTCTCCCCATCTCTAACTCCTGAACAGCAGGAGGACTGCCGCCAGGTCCTGGGACAGTACTCTTCGTTGTTCTCCCTTGTTCCGGGTAGGACTCACCTGTGCGTCCATGACGTGGACACAGGAGACAGCCCACCTGTGAAGTCCAAGATCTACCGGATGTCAGACAAGGTGAAGTCCAGCATTAACAGTGAAGTCACTAAGATGCTGGAGCTAGGAGTGATCGAACCTTCCAGCAGCCCCTGGTCCAGTCCGGTGGTGTTAGTACCAAAAGCCGCACCACCGGGTGGCCAACCGGAACTGAGGTTCTGTGTGGACTACCGGGGACTGAATTCAGTAACCAAAACTGATGCTCATCCGATCCCAAGGGCGGATGAATTGATTGACCGGCTGGGAGCTGCCCAATATCTAAGTACCTTTGACCTTACTTCTGGGTACTGGCAGATCTCTTTGACTGATGAAGCTAGGGAAAGGTCAGCCTTCTCCACGCCCAATGGCCACTACCAGTTCTGTGTGATGCCCTTTGGGCTCAAGAACGCACCTGCCACGTTTCAGCGTCTGGTGAACCAGATCCTCACTGGAATGGAGAGTTTCTCTGCTGCTTATCTGGATGACATAGCCGTCTTCAGTAACAGCTGGGAGGATCACTTGCGTCACCTGCAAGCTGTTCTCCAGGCCCTGAGACAAGCTGGATTGACGATCAAGGCCAGCAAGTGCCAGATCGGGCAGGGGTCGGTAGTGTACCTTGGACACTTGGTGGGTAGGGGAGAGGTGCAACCCCTCCAGGCGAAGATCGAGGCCATCATGGCCTGGGAACCCCCCAAGACTCAGACTGAGGTCCGAGCTTTTTTGGGCCTTACCGCCGCTTCGTGAAGGGATACGGTACCATCGTGGCCCCCCTCACGGAGCTTACGTCCAAGAAGCAACCTCGACGGGTAGTCTGGACGGAGGCTTGTCAGCAGGCCTTCGTGAAGCTGAAGCAAGCCATGTGCGAGGCCCCGGTCTTAAGGGCCCCAGATTTTTCCAAGAAGTTCATTGTCCAGACAGATGCATCGGAACATGGCATTGGGGCAGTGTTATCGCCACTCAATGAAGAGGGTCTGGATCAACCCGTGGTCTTCCTATCCCGGAGACTACTTCCCAGGGAACAGAAGTGGAGTGCAATAGAGCGAGAAGCCTTTGCAGTGGTATGGGCTCTGAAGAAGTTGCGGCCATACCTGTTTGGCTCGCACTTCCTAGTTCAGACCGACCACAGACCCCTTCGTTGGCTGATGCAGATGAAGGGGGAGAATCCCAAGTTGTTGAGGTGGTCTATCTCCCTACAGGGAATGGACTTTCAGGTGGAACATCGGCCTGGAGTGGACCACGCCAATGCAGACGGTCTCTCAAGGTATTTCCGCCTTAGTGATGAGAACTCCCAAGGGGTTGGGTAGCTCTCCCCACTTTCAGCTGGTGGGGATGCGTGTTAGACCTGTCAGCCCTTTGGGTGGTCCCTCCTCATCATTATTTATTTTGTCCCACTCTTGCCTCAAAACCCTGTTAGTATTTTTCCTTTTTGGGAACCACCAGACTTTTTAGTGTTGATGCAGGGTCAGGGAGCCATTTTCCCTACCCCTGGAACTTCTGTCTGAGGGCCTGAAACACAAAATGGTGGCCACCTATTGTCACCTGTGACATCACTGGAACCTACCAGCACCTTCCAGAACATTCCAGAACCTTGTGACAGTGTGAGGCAGGTTTAGAATGTTGGGAAGGCATCTCCAGGTTGGCAGTTGGAGTTGGCAGTTGGCACCTGACTGGTGAAGAGAGAGGAGCACAGAACTGAAGGAGGAAGGAGTGAGGCAGCAGGGGTGGAAACTTGTGCCTGGAGTGGGGTCCAGAAACCCACTCTTGATACTAGTCCCTGCTGACTGAGCCCAGCCTGGAGCCCTGTGTGGGAGAAAGCAAGAAAAACCATCTTAAGGACCTGGACAGCCGGAACAGGCCTTAAAAGTAAAGAACAGCAAGTTCCTGACCTGGTTACTGGTAACTTCCCGAAGTCCGACGTCGAGAAGCCTGGAGACCTGGAGCCCGAGGTGGAGAAGCGGCGCTGACTGGAAAGCAGACGTCATACCCGGAGCCGCCAGAGGTCGAGAGAGGGCGCCGACGGAGGTCGTGGAGACACCAGAGGTCGAGGAGGAAGTCACCTGAGGTCAAGTGTGCGGCGTCGACGGGGGAGTGAAGTCCGCCCTCCGGAGTCGCCGGAGACCGAGGTGAAGCGTGCCGGAGGTCGGGAGTGGAGATCGCACTCCGGAGTCGCCGGAACCTGAAGAGAATCGTGCCGGAGGTCGGGAGTGGAGGTCGCACTCCGGAGTCGCCGGAACCTGAGGAAAGGAGCACCGGAGGTCGGGAGTGGAGATCGCACTCCGGAGCCGCCGGAAGTCGACATCGAGCCAAGGCCGCCCGACGTCATCGAACCGGAGCCGCCCGAAGTCGACATCGAGCCAAGACCGCCCGACGTCATCGAACCGAGGCCGCCGACATCGAACCGGAACCGCCTCCCGGCGTCGACAAGAACTGTCATTGAGCCGAGGCCGCCGACATCGAACCGGAACCGCCTCACGGCGTCGACACGACTCCGGCGGCATCGGAACTTCATAAAAAGGGCAGTAAGTGGAATAGAGGGCGCCTAAGGCCCTGTGAAGCCCTAAGAGACCATCCTAGAGGCTAGAGAGTTGCTAGAACCAGCTTGATAGTGCCAGGGGTGAGCTGAGACTAATACAGAGGGGTTGTGTAGTGTGGGAGAGCCAGATCTCTAGGTTCCCCCTTGATCTACCTC
This sequence comes from Triturus cristatus, assembly GCF_964204655.1. Lineage (NCBI taxonomy): Eukaryota > Metazoa > Chordata > Amphibia > Caudata > Salamandridae > Triturus > Triturus cristatus. The sequence goes on along the minus strand of NC_140585.1, from coordinate 29,362,820 downwards.
AGTTTAGGCCTCAGCCTTGTCCAAGCCAGGTAGTACACCCCTCAGGTCATCCAAAACTCTACAAGCTGGGATTGGGCCAAATCACCCCATAGTACCTCAGGAATGTGAACTGATTTTCAAGTGTCACTGTTGGCTTTTATTATTTATTGAGAGCACTGTATTTATTGTATTCATCCTATTTATGGCCTCACAGTATTTATTGCCTCACAGTATTTATTGTTTCACAGTATTTATTGTCTCGCAGTATTTATGGCCTCATAATATTTAATTGCCTTTTATGTAATGCACTTATATTTATGCCTTGATTATTTATGATCTACCTTATTTATTGAATCGTTGAAGTATTATTTATTTGACTTACCCTTCCACAGGAAAAGCCTTGTGTACTGTGATTGTATTATTATTTATTTAATCAGCAACTAAGAGAAAAGAAGATAAAGAGATATATTTTCAGTATAATTTTTAAGGTGTAGTGTCGTTTTTGGAACGGATGCACGCATGGTTATTGTGTGGTTATGACGTATGCTTAGCACGGTGCCTGATCCCCGACCGCTCGAGCCAAGCTACCACAGTGTATGTCTGGGAGAACACCACCACCCTTCCAGTGTGGGAGTGTTTTTCTAACAGGTGGGTGTTGTGTTTCGATTTAGATACCCGTATATAGGTTTCCCTGAATTATGTCCTTATATAGGCACAACTCGCTTTGTCCTTATTTAGGCATAGAATCCCAGTCCTTATTTAGGCATTGGCCATGCTAACCAAATACAGGCATGGTCACCTACATCCGTCCATCCCACGTCACAACGAGTTTTTAGAAACCAGACCCTGAAGCCGAACGGGACTTTCCCTAGCTAGGATTATTGATTTCTACAAGAACTCCTCTATTATGCATGAACTACTATTCCTTAGGGGTTCATCCATGACGTCTTCCTCTGCCCGACTTTATGTCAATGCTAGCATTCCTAAGAACCTTCCAGGTATAAATATACCTTCCCTTACCATGGCAAACCACGGCACGACTCAGCACGACTTGACTGCACGGTTCGCCGCGGCAAGTTTGGAAGAGACCATATCCCGGCCTGACGCACTGACCAGACGCTTAGAGTTTGAGACCCGGATAGAAATTCCCCCCTCTATCATTCTAAAGGTATGGAGCTGACTAGAACCTAGAGAAGAGGTCTTCAAACTTTTTGATGCTGAGACCCCCCTGTCAAGATTTTTTAGGCGTAAGGATCCCCCCTGACAAAAATATCTAGAACTTCGTACTCCTCATCATTGACAACTATTGACAACTATAAACGCCCCCAGTACCCAGAGCAAATCGTTTTTACAGTGGGAAATAATATTAAACAGTGTTTATCACACCAAAGGTCAGTGAGCGCGAAAGCTTTGTCAAAAGTGTGGCTAAACACAAAGGGCCTCATTTATGAGGAATTGTCAAAGGGAAACACAGTACGTCTTCTTGCTTCGCTGCCCTGTGCCAATGTGAAAGGGCAGGAATGCACCGTATTTCTGAAATACTTTCCCCCTGAATTGACGCACGAATTGCTGCCTAGCGCCAATGTAGGCAGAATTGTTTTTGTACAAAAACAATCTAGATAGGCGTTTTCCTCTTTCTATGTGAGCTGCAGAAAGCAACACACATGGAGTGAGGAAAAAACGAGGAAAAAAGAAAACATTTCTCCTTGTTACGCCTGCTGTGGCGAGGCGTAAGGTTTTGGAACTGCTCCAGGTTTACATGGTTTTCTAAATCTGGGGCAGTGTCAAAATCCATGGGTGTTGGCGCAGTGGAGAATAGTGACTTGTGTATTTTTAGTGCTACGAGGTCACAGCCTGTGACAGAAAGCACTGTGAATGTGTAAGTCATTATTTTATTTTTGCATTACACACTATAAGATAGACTGCTACAAACTGTGCAAATAGTTTTAGGATAAAATAGAACTTACAAAATGTAAATTTTAGTAATACCACAGCATAAGTGATGCTTTTTTTTTTGTATAACTGTCCCTTCAACACCAGCTCAGGGGTACTAAGCGCTGTGTAAATTATGATTAAAAGCATCTACTTCACAGCCCAGTTGTTAACTCTTTCTACTACCACCCAAAACAAAAACAAATCTTTTTTTCATCACAAAGCAATTAAAGCCAGAATTGCTCCCAAGCACCCTTTAAATTTACAGATTAACTAACACACAATTGCATTTTATTCAGGCTACCTGGCATGAAGGATTGTTTTACCTGTCTGTCCAACCCCTTCCTTTCACAGCAGAGGAGACTCAATTAACTTCTACTGAAGCGTTTTAAACACCGGAATGAAGCGTTACAGTTCCCACAAAGAAGAGCACATGTTTTAGATTCCAGGCAGAAGTGAGGCCTGGAAATGTGCGACCCCCTTCCCAGGACTCCAGGGCCCCCCTCAGGGTCGCGCCCCACAGATTGAAGATCTGTGACTTAGAGGGACTCTTGGCATTCTAAACTTAGTATATACCATACTATAGGTTAGGTACACTGGGGTAGAACTATTAAGAAGCATCAGACGAGTATTCACTTTTTAGCCTGTGTTATTTATGTATGTATATATGATTATATGTCATAGCTGAAAGGCAATGCTAGTGCAGTATTATTTCTTCTTACTGCTTACGCTGTGCGTATTATATCTTGCTTACAGCTCATATCTCTTAAACGAGAAACAGGACTGTTCAATAAACCCCTTTTATTGAAACGCCCGTCTATCTATTTCTGTGTAACTCTGGAGAAACTAAGCATGCATGATTGACTGAGTGAAACTGTTATCTATTGTTTCCACGATTCTGAGACGCATTCCGATTCTAAGGGAAACAAAGTTGTCATGTTTATGCGGTTGTCAGAAACTAATACCTTCTTGTTTATTCGAGAAGTTTCTAGTGACCTCTGAGTTACCTGGCACACACAGGTAATTAAGTTTAATGTACTCGATAGGAGCATACTGACCTTAGTCCTACGAAAAACTATAGTGTATATTGTTCCAATGCGCAAAGCCAATAAGGGAAATAGGAACTACACTACAGAACAATTTGAGAGCATCCTCTAACACTACATGTTCAAAGGTCAGTTTTTTATTTGACATTAAGGGCCATATGTAGGAAGCCTAATACCGGTCGGTAACGGCCGATTTTCGGTAAATATCCCGTTACCGACCGGTATTTAGGCTTTTGGTATGTAGGGGGCATATTTCAGGATTCGGTAATTTACCGAATCGGTAAAATTACCGATTCGGTAAATACCGAATCCTGAAATGATATGTAGGGGGAGTGTGTCGTTGGTGTGGGGATTCGTTATTTACCACCAACTAAAAGTTGATGGTAAATGACGAATACCTGTAAAAAAGCATTTTTTTTCCATTTGAAGTGTGCAATGTGGCGGACATACATGCCCTTAGGGCATGTATGTGCGCCACATGTGCACACATGGACGAATCAGGGGTGCAACAGGGTGTCAATGTGACACCCTGCCACCCATGATGATGCCTCCCCCATAGGAATGAATGGGAAGCCAGTTGCCATTACCGAATCGGTAAATACCGATTCTAAAATACCGACATATACCGAATCGGTAATTATTTACCTACATTACATTTACCGATTCATAAATACCGAATCGGTAAAATTCGGTATTTAAGAATCGGTAAATGTAATTTACCTACATATGGCCCTAAAAGTGTCGGTGGTGAGAATGTTGATAGTGTTCGCAAGGGAATTCTCTATCCCCTACGGAGTGTTACAGGATGTTCTCAAATTGTTCGACACCAAAAAATATATCAAACATAACATCAGTAAGGAAGAAAGATTGAGTTTGGAGACACTCAAAAACAATTTGGACCTTGTAGTTAAGCCAGCCGACAACGGGGGCTCCATTGTGATCCAGGACAGAGAGGATTATGTTACTGAGATCCAGACACAATTACAAGTGGCTGAGAGCTACCAAACAATCAGGGGAGATCCCACGAAGGAAGTATCCAAATTAATACACACATTGACCACCCAAGGATTGGAGGAAGGGTATCTCAGCCAACTGGAGTATGGTTACCTCAATCAGAAAGAGCCCCGGGTCCCCACGATTTACACACTCCCCAAAGTCCACAAAAAAAGGGACAAACCACCAGGGAGACCCATCGCGTCCGGATGTGGCTCAGTCTTGGAACCCCTTTGCCGGTATGTAGATATCTTTCTGCAACCCTGGGTATCCAAGACTAGATCGTACATCCGTGACACGATGGAAGTCATTGATTGGATAGAAGGCCGCCCCTATGATAAGGACAGACAGATACTGGTAACAATGGACGTGGCCTCGTTATACACAAGTATTCCACAAAGAGAAGCCCTAGCCATAGCGTATGAAGTCTTAGAACGTAGAGAAAGACCTCATAGGGCACCTACTGAATTTATCGTTAGTTTACTTGAAGTGGCCATGACAAAGAACTTCTTCGTATTCCAGAAAGATTATTTTCACCAGACTAAAGGAGTAGCCATGGGGGCTGGATTTGCTCCAGATATAGCAAATCTATACATGGACAACTATGAGGACAGGAACATCTACAATTCCGATAACCCTTTCGCAGAGAATATAACTCTGTGGAAGAGGTATATCGATGATGTCCTCATGATATGGACTGGAAACTCGGATACCTTAGAGGAATTTTGCATCTGGCTTAATGGAAGATCTGATGATATTCAGATGACTACGACTTACAGTACAGAGAAGGTTCATTTTCTCGACCTAACTGTACAGAGTGAAAATAATGAGCTACACACATCGCTGAAGAGGAAGCCATTAGAAAGAAACACATGATTGGGATATAAGAGCTGCCATCCCAGGAACTTGCGGGATAATCTGCCCTACGGGCAGTTCCGGAGACTTCGCAGGAATTGCACACGTAGGTCTGATTTCTTTACAGAATCTGATTCTCTCCTACAGAGACTTTTGGAACGTGGCTACCCACGCAGTCTCCTTAAAAGATCTAGGAAGCGGGCGTGGTACTGTCACAGAGACATACTTCTACAAACTAACACTGACAAATCTGCTGTCAACAATCGGATTGTCGGTCTCTCTACTTTCAGCAATAGAAGTAATGAAATCAAGAGGATTATAAATCAGAATTGGCACCTAGTTTCGGATGAAATAGGTAGCACAGACTGTCCCTTGTTTGCATTTAAACGGGGAAGAAATATCAAGGATTATGCTGTCAGCTCATACCTCAGAGATGAGCCAGCACCAGACACACGTTCTCCTTTAATGTTGCCACCACTACAAGGACATTTCAAGTGCGGACGTTGCAAAGCTTGTGAGCTTACTGTGGAGCAAAAGGAATTTGTACATAATGGCAAAAGATACAGTCTACACCATCATACAAACTGTAATACACAGGACGTAATTTATCTAATCAGATGTCCTTGTCAGAAAGTATACGTAGGGCAGACTAAACAGAAAATAAAGACACGAATCTTGCAACACTGCTCGCGCATTCGCTGTAAAGTGCAAGGTGCCCCGTTGGTGGAACACTTTAGCGAGAAAGAACACACTAGCAACAATCTTGAGTGGTGGGTACTAAAAAAGATAATGCCAAATCCCAGAGGAGGCTTTTTATCAGCTACCATGAACCTACGTGACTGTAATTGGATTCATTTGCTTGACTCAGTTAATGGGGGTTTAAATGAACAAGAGGAGATTTCTAGGCAGATATCTCTACTTAGCATGACTTAGGCTGATTACACAACAGGGATCTGTTAATTCACAGTACAAAATATATATGATAGGAAATTACTGAATATGCAATGTGTAACATCTCAACGTATATGTAATTGCCAAATATGAATGCTGATTCCATAACATAAGCTATTACAACATGTATGATTGGCAGGGATCTGCCTAATTCGTAACACAATGGATTACTGTTCAGATATTGTATAAATATCCCAATATGTATGGAATTGCTTAACTTGAATGTGGATATTATACTATACTGTGCAGCTAATAACATGTATGCAACGGCATATAATTGAAGAGGATAATACCAAAGTATTTTGAAGGACATTTTTTTAGGTCTCGCCTGGCGTAGGCTGCGCAGACATGTGCAGTCTCGCTGGTGAGATTAATTGATTTAGAGTAACTTCTGTAAAGGGCTTTAAGCCCCGCCCCTCTTTTCCATTGGCTGGCGTCACTGTTTATGCTAAACGGTGGCCAGCCATTGGAAAAGAGCCGTCCCAGTTGGACTGGCTCGCTTTCCTTACGTTTGTGGTTAAAGGTTTCTTATCTTTATGGGGCCATGTGTTTCAAATATATGGCCCCATAAAGACAAGAGATCGGCTGCAGCGCGGTCCTCTTTCACTTTCGGGACCGCGCTTGCCTTTTGCTCTGCCTTGTTTCTGTTACTTATAAGGTTGCTTTTGCAACCAATGTCTACCGTGCTCACTGTTTTGTGTGTGTATATCCACCCAACATCCGCTTCGTTAGCATCTATCTTTCTTTTTTTTTTTACTTTAAATGGCCTTGGTTTCTCCTGCCTTCACAAACGTCCAGCATAGTTTGGCAAAGGAAACCTGCTTTCCACGCGTTTCTTATGTAACGCTCTTGTTCTTGTTGTAAGAGATAAATAAAACGACATTGGACATTTCACTCAAATTTTTTATTTCAGTATTTTCGTAGCGCTTTGCTGCAGACTCATCTCATCCCCTCTGCTTAACTTGATTTGATTTTAAAAACAAATCCAGCTTGTCGACAGTGGGTATTTTAGCGGAGATTGAGAACAACGGGCCTGTTTATTGAACGAACATTCGTTTTCAGCGGAGTTCCTCGCATTTGCAGTGCATTTATAAAAGCAAAAGCAGGTTTACCCAAAATTTCAGTTTGAAGGGGGAAATCTATATAAAAAATATAAACCTACGGACATCTACATTAATTTCTTATGAAGCTTAAGTTAGACATTTTGGAAAGCAGTAGTGGTCAAGTCAGGAGGCGTGCAGTAACATTTGTATAATACACGGAAGCATGCATCACGTCTTGAAAAACCTGCTCCCAGATGCAGCATCAGTATGCACTTGTAAACCAAGTTAGTTATCTATATCTTCGGTAACGCTCTTTCTGGTGAGTGCTCTATCGATCCACAGATTTCTCATCTTCAGAATATTCGCTCGACTGAGCCCTGGAAGCTTTCAGCAATTCTAAAGTACGCTGACATCAGCCAACAAGCATTGGCATAGCCATAGGTCTCGCTTTTGGGACCTTATAAGTGTTTAGCCATGCAATAGTTGATGTTGTTGCACCAAGGATATTGTGCTGGATAGCTAAACACTTATAAGTTCCAAAGGCGAGACCTATTGGCTATGCCAATGCTTGTTTATAATATATTTTTATTTGTATAAAATGTGATCTTTTTATTCACATTGCTAATGTATGGTATTGTAAGGAGGACGACGACGCAGCCAGGCGGAAGGTGGGCGAAACGGACTACGACGGTGAGACAACGCCGGAAACAGCCTGCGGTCTAGTTGCGCTCGGAATGCGCACCGTCAGCACGCCTCAGCCAATGGGACATAAGGAGGGCAGTACCCGGAAGGAGGTCGTCCAGAACAGTGCGGAGGAAGAGCGGAGCCGAGGAGAGAGGACAACGGAGCAACGGACGATCGGCGGAGACGTCAGCGACAACCCTCGGAGGAGAGCGGGACCTGAGACGGCCGGAGAACCAGACGGAGGAACCACGGAGGCCGTGACAACAGGAGAGGAAGCGTACACCGCGCATAAGCCCGGCGGCCTGAGAGAGGGAGAGGACGCCCCGGGTCCAGCTGCCACAGCCCGGTTCCCGGGTCGTGGCCACAGGCAAGTGCCACTCAAAGGGTCTTTTTGGTGGGGTAGTTGGGGTGTCTGCAAAGAGTGAACACAGTCACACTCAAGTAGAATCGGAAACCCCCTCACACCCCTCTCACACTTACAGTCCCTTCCTGATTCTTATTTCCCTTTTCCCCTCCCACGACGTTCTGGTGACGGTGGCACGGTCAAGTAGTAGGAAAGATAGGAGAACCTAACCCGAGTGTTTCTTTCTTCCTTTTGGGGCTTCCCCGGGTTTGGAGTTCCCCGCGAAGAGAGAAGAACCTGGAAAAGGGGCGAGAAGGCCAATACAGCCCAGAGAAGAGAAGGAGCGGTAGCGGGACTATACTGCTCAATCCTGATGTTGTGGTGTTAATGTGCAGAGGCTGCCCTTGTTTGATCGTACACTTCATTTTCAGTTAATACAGACAACATCCTTTATACTGTGGCTTGTTAATATTAAACAGTATCCCCAAAATACCTCATATGCTGCCTGGTCTCCGTCTATACCTCGAGTCGGGCCATCGGCATCCTTACAGGTATGCGTATTAATGGATGTGTCAACATCATCCTTGGTTGTGGTAGCATGTATTCTAGTGGCACATAGAATGTTTATATTCCATCCACGTTACATATACATAGGCCAATATCCATTCTGGCCTTTACAACGGAGCGAACAAGTGAATTTAGCCTCTCTCCTTTGTTCCTAGACAAGGTAGCTCTTTCGAGCTGATCCCCACAAGAGGGCAGTCGTGTCACATACGTAGCTTCCACACACCAGGACGCTACAGACACGCTTAGACTGCCGTAGGAAAATCTATTTAAAACAAGCACTGGCATAGCCAATAGATCTCGCCTTGGGGACCTTATAAGTGTTTAGCCATGCAACGGTTGATGTTGTTGCACCAAGGATATTGTGCTGCATAACTAAATACTTATAAGGTCCCAAAAGCGAGACCTATTGGCTATGCCAATGCTTGTTGTGAATGGTCTGGGCCCAGGTGAGTTTTTAGGTATGTGTGTGTTTAACCCGAGCTGGTGACCCGCGCTCTATCAGCTATCCATACGTTTTGGTCACCTATATCAAAGCTTTAGCTAACCTTCTTCCACTTGCAAGTTGCATGGACGAAGATGACGTTAGTAACCGCCTGCAGAGACGGGAGAATATGAGGAACGCTATAAATCGGGTGAGGTACTGTTGGTTATTAACTACGTGATTTTGGGATGCTTCGCACTGCGGTTTAATTTCTTTCATAAGTACCATTACACTGGCAAACAATTTTTATTTACAGTGCTTTGAACGGTAGGATTTATGTATGGAGCACTATATTTAAACGCATTCGTATTATTATTATGATTAGTATTATTATAATGGCACAAAGCATGAAGGTGCATGGACGCTGTTAAACATTGTTAGTCATTTGATACATTTGCAAAAGCAAAGTTCTGCAGGTTGGCATCGTGCATGTGATGCGAGTTTTTAGTCAATCAGGAAGCAGCTTAGTCATGCGGAGTATCGAAAATATTTGTCTCTTCGGGAGAAGCAGCTCGCGGATGGGCTAGCTGAGGCCTCGAGACAAGAAAGACCCCTGAATTGTTCATGTAGCTACGGTGGCGGCTTGTCAGGGCAGGACAGTGCCTGGTTGCACGAGTGGCGGCTCGTTGGGTGTGACAGTGCCTGGGAGCACGAGTGGCGGCTCGTCAGGTGAGACAGTGTCTGGGAGCACGAGTGGCGGCTCATAGGGTGAGACAGTGCCTGGGAGCACGAGTGGCGGCTCATAGGGTGAGACAGTGCCTGGTAGCACGAGTGGCGGCTCGTTGGGTGTGACAGTGCCTGGTAGCACGAGTGGCGGCTCGTTGGGTGTGACAGTGCCTGGGAGCACGAGTGGCGGCTCGTCAGGTGAGACAGTGTCTGGGAGCACGAGTGGCGGCTCATAGGGTGAGACAGTGCCTGGGAGCACGAGTGGCGGCTCATAGGGTGAGACAGTGCCTGGTAGCACGAGTGGCGGCTCGTTGGGTGTGACAGTGCCTGGGAGCACGAGTGGCGGCTCGTCAGGTGAGACAGTGTCTGGGAGCACGAGTGGCGGCTCATAGGGTGAGACAGTGCCTGGTAGCACGAGTGGCGGCTCGTCAGGTGAGACAGTGTCTGGGAGCACGAGTGGCGGCTCGTCAGGTGAGACAGTGTCTGGGAGCACGAGTGGCGGCTCATAGGGTGAGACAGTGCCTGGTAGCACGAGTGGCGGCTCGTTGGGTGTGACAGTGCCTGGGAGCACGAGTGGCGGCTCGTTGGGTGTGACAGTGCCTGGGAGCACGAGTGGCGGCTCGTCCGGTGAGACAGTGTCTGGGAGCACGAGTGGCGGTTAGTTGGGTGAGACAGTGCCTGGGAGCACGAGTGGCAGCCCGTCGGGTGAGACAGTGTCTGGGATCACAAGTGGTGGCTTGTTGGGGTGTGACAGTGCCTGGGAGCCTCACCGTCGAAGGGAGGCGGAAGCCTGACTTTTCCACTACTGAGGGTGAACCAAAAGGTCAAGATCTGCCTTTGCCCATCTCCGAGATTCTAACAAGGTGGCATGATAAGCAAAGAAACCCTATTAAAAGGACATATTATCCGCCGGCAGCACAAACTCATTGCCGGAGATTCTGAAGAAAGACTCTTGCGTTTTTATTAATTTCTTGAGAAATGTTGCTGTGGTGAACTTCCCTTCATTGACAGACAACGGCACGTTGGACTGCACTCAAAAGGCTGCACGCAGAGAGCTGGCCTTCGTATTAGTTCTTTGTAACAGCAGGCAGCCTTAATCTATGAGTGCACAACGGATTCAGAACAGATTTGGTAGGGGACATTGCCAATTCAAAAGAAACATGGCTGACGAGAGAAAGGATTCAACCAATATAAAAGAATACATAGACGTGCAAATTGTTTATTCTGTTTACATAAGCGTGCTAAGTGCTGGATCCCACACTCAAACTGTAAAGCTTACTCTATGTTAGATTATCTAAAAGTCATGCAGATAGAGAAACAAGGTACAAGCAAAAACAAGCATTGGCCACATGGCCGTGAAAGTGAAAGCGATCGCGATCAAAGCGAAAGTGATTGCGATCACAAGGACGCGCTATGTGGTAAGCACGCGAGTGGTGCACGCACAGCAGTGATCGTGCTGGCTCAAGCGAGACCTAAAGAAGCAGCCGCCCGTGAGACCAGATTCCCGGTTTCCTGTTGGAGCGTGTAAAGTCGTCTCAATGAACACTCGAGACACGTGTGATCTTTCCGCTATATTTATTTGCATGCGAATGAGCAGTTACTCCGAGGAGCGCCGGCCAACACTCTCTGTCCCTCGCTGCGGCGCGCTCTCTCTCACCTCGCTCCGCGCTCGCTCTGCGCGCGCATCCGGCGCCAACGTGCCTGCCCGCGTCACGTCAGCGTGACGCGGTAACAACTAGACCGCTACATATCTCCCCCTTTTACCAACCCAAAGATCAGTCACTTACAGTTCGCAGTCCAGTTCAAAGTCTTGGAACCTGGAAGGCCTTACAACTTGTCTTCCGCTCCTGGTCACCTTACCACTGTACCCTCGCGCCACTTGGCTCTGTGTTTCCTCACGTTCTGTTCCTTCAGTCATCGCTCCTCCACTGTTCATATTACCTCTGGGCCTGTCCATCTCTGCCACTGGGGTCTCACCCCCTTGCTCTCCTACTTGCTCCTCTCCTACATCTGCTTCTTCCCTTTCTTCACTTCCGCTCACCTTATTCCCTTCATCCCCGTCTTCCGTGCCTTCACCTTCCGGTTCCCACTGTTCCCATCTCAATATCTTGTTGCACCGGGCCATGCGGTCCTGCGACCACACATTCCCATCGCTGAGCAGGGCCGCTCTATCATACACTTCCTTGACCTGCATGGGCTTGCTGTACTTGCTGTCTCCTTTCCTTTGTAGGGTAGCCAACTTTACTCTCACCCATTCTCCCCTCACTAACCGAGTGTCCTTCACACTCCTCCTCTTATTGTAGTTATTGGTGTAGATGGTTTGTGCCCTCTCCAGATTTGCTCTTACGACCGCCGGAGACCATTCGCTGGTCACTACCTTCTCCTTCCAGATTCTGTTGTCGTGCGTGAAGGGTTCACGTCCTCTCAATATTTGAAACGGGCTGTACCCCGTGCTTGTGGGTGTTATTCTGTAGGCCCATACCATATTCTCCACCGCTTTCTTCCAGTCTTTGTTACAGGTGATGGCCGCTTGTATGGCCCCCATCACCACCCTGTTAAATCGTTCCACTAGACCGTTACCTGCCGGATGATATATGGCCGTGTGCTTTACCGAGATGCCGTTTCTCCCCATGAACTGTTTCCATTTTTCTGATGTGAACTGGGGCCCATTGTCGCTCAAGATGGACTTGGGAATTCCCTCCCGGGTGAATGTCTCCGATAGGAACTCCAGGATGTTCTCCGTGTCCATGGATTCGCTCACTTTTATCTCTGGCCATTTGGAATAACGGTCGATGAGGACACACACATACTTCTGTACGCTCTGGTCATCCAGCACCGGTCCTAAAATGTCTATCGACAACTCTTCCCATGGGTTTGAGGGAGTGTCGAATTTTCCCAGTGCCGGGCGTAATGGCCTCAACGTTTTGTCGGCCCCTTGGCATTGGGGACACTCCCTGACGTGTCTCTCTGCTCTCATGTCCATGCCTGGCCACCAGTAGTTCTGTTTCGATCTGGCTTTGAGTTTCCCAATGCCAAGGTGGCCTTCATGTAATAAGTCCAGCAATTTGTTGATGAGGTTCGTGGGGGGGATTACTCTGTCTCCTCGGTAGATGAATATGCCCTCGTCTCCCACTGTCAGTTCTTCTCTCACTTCATAAAAAGGTTTGAGGTTGGTTTTCACCTTTTTCTTATCAGGCCACCCTTGGGTGATGTGCACTTTTGCCTCCATCAGGTCAGCATCTTCTTCATAAGCTTCAGTCCACTCTTGTATGCTGATGATCTTCTCTTGGTCCTCGCTGAGAGCCACCATCTCTCCTCTGTCCGCTGGGTCTTCCTCCCCCGGCTCCATGGCCGCCGCTCGACTCAGGTAGTCCGCCACTCGGTTCTTGTTTCCAGGGATGTACTCCACGTCATATCTGAATTCCAACAATTTTAGGGACATCTTCGATATCCTGGGTGTGGCGCTGGCGTGTCCGCACGATGTTAAAACCTTCACTAACGGCTTGTGGTCCGTTTTGAGCAGGAATCGGGTACCCCATAGGAACTGCCGGAACCTCGTCATGGCCCACACTACCGCCAACATCTCCTTCTCAATGACGCTGTACTTGCCTTCTGTCTCCGTCAGTGCTCTGGAGGCGAAGCTTATTGTCTCCATGTCCCCACTTCCTCGGTCTTGCATGAGTACAGCGCCTAACCCCTTGTCGCTGGCGTCCGTGATGAGTATGGTGGCGCCTTGTGGGTCGTACCCCTTGAGTGGTATTGCTTCTAGGATCCCCTTTTTGATGACTTCAAATTCCGCTTGGGCTTCCGGTGTCCATTGGAACACCGTGCTTTCTCTGGTCAGCCTCCTCAAGTTGTAGGTCTTGGATGCGAATTGTACCACGAACTTGCTGTAGTACTCCGCCATCCCCAGGAATGATCTGACCTCCTCCTTGTTCTTGGGGGACGGTGCTTCAACGATGGCTTTCACGTTCTCCATCTTGGGTGTGATCCCCTGTTGCCCTATTTCGTGGCCTAAATAGGTCACCGATTGCAGTCCCAACCGGCATTTCGACCATTCCGCCGTGAGACCTTTGGCCTCCAGTGTCCGTAATACCTTTTCTAGTGTCCGGTCATGGTCCTTCCTATCTCTGCCCATCACTAGTATATCGTCCTGGAAGTACTGTACGTCCTTGCAGTCTCTGAACAGTTGGTGCATCATCTTCTGGAAGACGGCCGCCGCCGAGGCTAGCCCGAACGGCATGCGACAAAATCTGTAGCACCCAAACGGGGTAATGAACGAGGTGAGACTTTTGCTGTCCGGGTGTAGAGCTACCTGGTGGTAAGCTGATGTAAGGTCGATGGTGGAGTACCACTGGACTCCTCTGGTTCTCGCCAGCATCTCCTCTATCTTGGGAAGGGGAAATTTCTCCACCACTATGTTCTTATTGAGTTCTCTCAAGTCCACACAGAGCCTGACCTTCCCGTTGGGTTTCATCACGACCACCAACGGCGCCAGCCATTCGGCACAGGTTATGGGTTCTATGATGCCCTTCTTCTCCAGATCTTGGAGTTCTGTCTGGACAGCTTCCCTTACTGCAATGGGCACATTCCTCACTTTATGTGCTACTGGTGTGGCTCCTTCCTTAAGTACTATTTTGTGTTGAAATTTCTCCATTTTTCCTACTGTGCCCCCAAACACCTTTGGGTAGTTCTTCTTCCATCTATCCATGTCCGGCCATTCCTCCTGGTCTGTGAGCAGGATCTGTTCCTTCCCCCCTGGGTCGAGTTTTATGCCCAGGTCGCCCTGGTCCAACCATCCCAGGACGGAGGGTCCTTTCTCGGCCACATACAGTTTGCACCACGCTGATCGGCCTCTGAACTCGAACAGTAGACGTCGGAAGCCTAGCATGGGAATGCGATCACCATTATATGTTACCGGTCGTATGTCTAGTTTCTCCAGCCCAGGGCCCAACTTGGTTTGGAATTGTTCTACCCACACTGCTCTCTGTATGATGGTAAATGGGGATCCGGTGTCTGCCACGACTGAGATGGTTATGCCGCCCATGGACATCTCTAGGACCGGTTTGGTTGATCTCTTGGCATCCACGCTCAATACCTGATCGTATATACACAAGACAGTGACCACCTCTTCCTCCGTGGCTTCTTCCTGGTCTTCTGTGCTTTGGTCCATATATTTCACCACTCCTTTCTGCTGTTTCTTCCGACACACCTTCTCGTAGTGACCCATGATACCGCAGTGCATGCATTTGGCTCTGAAGGCCGGGCAACGTCTGTCGTGGGCTTCGTGGGACCAACTTCCACACCTGTAGCACGTTTTCTTGTTCTCGCTGTCCGCTTGTTTCCCTTGCCATCTGCTGGTCCCTCTGGCTATGGGTGGTTTGGTTTTCTGGTCCCTGCGGTGATCTCCCTCCTGTATCCTGTTCACCATGGTTGGGGTGACCGTCTCTTTCCTGGTAGCATCGGCGCACCTCTTTGAGAGTTCTGCCCTCTTCACTATGACCATTACTTCCTTGAGTGTGGTGTCCCCACTCGCCCACAGCTTGTCTTGCACGTTTGCACTGGTGGTGTGCATGATCACCTGGTCTTTTATAAATTCGTCTTCCCACAGTGCGTACCTGCACGGGGCTGCTAGCTTCCTCAGTGCTGCTACATACTCTTCGATGGATTCCCCCACCTTTTGTTTCCTTTGCTGGAAGTTATATCTATCTACCGAAACACAGACGGTGGGGCGGTATCGCTCATCTAGGTCCTCCACCGCGTGCGCATACACATCATCGTCTGTGTCTTCTCTCTTCGTGGGTACTAAGCTCTTGTATATTCTCAGTCCTTCTGGCCCTAGATTTAGTAGCAGGATGCGTTTTTTTCTCTGAGGAGTGAATTTTTCTTCGTTCTCGTCCTCCAAGACCCCTATGAAATTGTCTATGTATTCCTTCCAGTCCTCCCATTTCATCATTGGTTCACCAGGTTTCGTTAGGAATTGCACCGGTGCAATCGCATACCCTGCCGGGGTACTCATCTTTACTTCCTTGGTGCTTGTTTCGTCGGTGGCTTTGCTCGGGGGGCTGCCTGGGGTGTTGTCGTTGTTTCTTGTGTGCTTGATCCTCTGGGGGCTCTTGTCACTGGACCCCACTTCCTCCTCTTTGGTAGCCAGTGCAGCGCTCTCTGTGCTTGATTACGTGCGAAGGCGGCTCGTGTGCTTTTGGCGGTTGTGGACGGCGTCGTCCCTGTGGCCTGTATGTGGTTCGGTTACTGTACCGTGGCACTGCCACGCTCCTCGGTTGCTCTGTGCCTTAGATCGACCTACGCGGTTGGCGAGGGCGTATCCCGTGACTCCCCCCACTCCAGGCGGCCTGTGCTGTGTTCTGTTTGGGGCCCGATGGCCTGGTAGCGTGTCTTACTTCAACTCGTGGGGGCCACGTGGAGTGTTGCCCTCTACTGTGCTTCCCCGTCGGTCTGGTTTCTATCCCGACCTCGTCGCCACTGTAAAGTCGTCTCAATGAACACTCGAGACACGTGTGATCTTTCCGCTATATTTATTTGCATGCGAATGAGCAGTTACTCCGAGGAGCGCCGGCCAACACTCTCTGTCCCTCGCTGCGGCGCGCTCTCTCTCACCTCGCTCCGCGCTCGCTCTGCGCGCGCATCCGGCGCCAACGTGCCTGCCCGCGTCACGTCAGCGTGACGCGGTAACAACTAGACCGCTACAGAGCGATGCAAGGCCATAGGTAAGACACTGTAATAGACAGCTCTACGCCGCTTTAACTAATATAAGATGAACCACAAGTTTTCCTGCACTTTTAACTAATGGAGGCATCTGCACCATCTTTTGTTTCTGTTTTAGAGTATTCAAAGATGATTAATTACCCTTGGATACCGTTACTAAGTTGTATTTGGAGGCGGAAGGCCCCCGAAAAGCACTTCTCAGAAGTAAAGGGTGATTCATCCCTGGAGCCCCGAGCGCGAGACGCCGGAGGTTAGTGATTGTTTTTCACAGAATTTGACATGTGACTTGTTGTGCCTGATATGAATGTAGTTAGACCTCATAACTAATATAAGCCATCAACCCATTGTAGAATTACAGGCATGTTGTGCCACTGATTAATCTTACCGACTGATAAGAGGAGAAACGTCTGAATCAGGTACAGTCCCTGCAAGGGCAGACCATTTAGAGATTTTAAGAATGTTTCGTGGCACAATAGGTGGTGACAGGCATAACTTATTCTTAAGAGGTCAACCATCTAATGAGTACAAGCTGCCGTGCTGTCATAAGATATCAGGGTGGAACCTCCTTGAAGGTGAGCAGAGACTCAAGGTCTCGCCACTTCAACTCTTTTGTCCAAACCTATAAATATAAAGTACCTTCATTTTTTTTTCAAACAGGCCACACACAGATTCACTGTTTAGTCCTGAAGAAGACCCCCCATAGACGATTACAATATTGCAATAATTTCCAGGGGTCGAAACGCCGACGCTTTAATACCGAGTGTAAATAATCACCCAGATTCATTGAAAATACCAGGAGAAATTACCTATTGGGTTGATACATATTTTCAAACACCTCACACTGTGTCTAAATGTGTTTTTTGAGTATATGTTCATGTGTCATGTACATAATGGTGCCGATTCCGATCCTGTAAAACCCGGGTACGAATGGTCGTACGGAGCGTATTCTCCGTCCGACTCGTACCCGGGAAAACCACCTTACAAACCCGCAAGTACGATTCGTACAGAAATGCCATTTCCGTACGAGTCGTACAAAACACCGACTGGCCAAAAAATACCCACAATTCCGATCCGGGACATCGCGTACGTGACGTCCGGACGGAGTCAGGCAGCGTTTTACGAACCAGCAAGTACGATTCGTACCCACAGCACTCCGCACGGCTATATTTTTACGGGAGCCAAAAAGTGCCGGAAAAACTAAGTACGCCGCGATGCACGAGGAAAAGGGGGCCCAGTACACGCCGTCCCCCCCCGTAGGTATGCGCCGTCCCCCCCGTAGGTACGCGCTGTACCCCCACCCCCGTAGGTACGCGCCGTCCCCCCAACCCCGTAGGTACGTGCCGTACCCCCACCCCACCCCATAGGTACGTGCTGTACCCCCACCCCCGTAGGTACGTGCCATACCCCCACCCCCGTAGGTGGGGGGGATGGCGTGTACCTACGGGGGTGGGGGTACGGCACGTACCTACGGGGGGATGGGGGGACAGCGCGTACCTACGGAGCGGGTTGGGGGACGGCACGTACCTACATGGGGGTGGGGGTGCGGTGCGTACAGCTACGGGGCTGGGCTACGGTGTTGGGGTACGGTACGTACAGGTATGGGGCTGGGAGATGGGCCGGGGGTGCGGCGCATACAGGTGGGGGGCTGGGGTATGGGGCGTACAGGTGCGGGGCTGCGAGACGGGCCGGGGGTGCGGCGCGTACAGGTGGGGGGCTGGGGTACGGTCCTGGGGTACGGGGCGTACAGGTGCGGGGCTGCGAGACGGGCCTGGGGTGCGGCGCTTACAGGTGGGGGGCTGGGGTACTGTCCTGGGGTACGGAGCGTACAGGTACTGTGCTGACATACGGGGGTACGGTGCTGACATGTGCGGTGTGAGGGGGGCTGTACGACTCGTATCCGGGCACAAGTTTACCCGTGTACATGTAGGCTACAGCGTACGCTCCGTACGGGGCATTTTACATGCGGTTGTGTATTCGGACGGGCGGTACGGATCGTACTTGCGCGCTCGGACTTCTGTTTTACGATTTGCACGTAAAAATGTCCGGCTCCCTGTCGGACACTTTTCCCGACGCTATTTGGACGTAAAAATTTACGGCTCCATCTCGGACCATTTTCCCGACGCAATTCGTATGTATTTTTCACGTACGAATCGTACTTCGCAGTTTGTACGGTACTTGTACGATTCGTACATAAAAAAATACGGATACGAGTCGGACTGTAAATTTTTTTAACGGATCGGAATCGGCACCGATATGCTGTGATATGTAAATATATTCATTTGTGTTCACTTCACGTCATCAAATTTATGTGTAATTGTATAGTGCTTATCTGTATGTGTGTTTATATTTGTTTAATTAATTTTTTACACAACTTATATCAATTTACTATAAAATCATATCTTGGAACAGGAGTACATGAGTTTTCTATTTGGTTTGGATGTAGTTAAGATACGTATACTTTCATTAAATGTTAGTCTCATTGTAAAAGAGGGACAAAATTGATTATAGGCTTGCACGTTTTTTAAAGCAAATAGGTGGCAGATCCACTGTTCCCTTAATGTGTTACTGTTCGCGGCCCCGAGCCCGTGGGCATTCGGCTGTCTGAAGTGTTTTGTGTGCCATACTTTTTTCGTGGGGCGGTACTTTGCACTATGGGGAGGAAGAGAGACGCCGACCTCAACAGGGGTTGTGTTCTGGTCGTGTAGCAGTCCATTTTTTATTTATCTTCTTTAGGGACTGACCTTGATTCTGCCCTCTCTTTATCCTGTTAATTTCCCCCAGATGCTGGGTTTCTTCCTTTATTCCTGGAATGTATGCATGCCTAATATTGCACTGCATTGCTTCCAGAACACCCCCACGCCCCTATCGCCCCCTGAATTTAATCATTTAAGCTGAGGCCGAAGAGCCGGCGCTGCATCGGATTTAAGTAGCAAGTGCTAGGCTGAGGCACCGGAGTGTGGCAGGGCGAAACGTTGTAATCTGGCTTTGTGTTCTCACGACACGTATCGCTGGAGTTCACTATTGAAAATGTTACTCGAGTTCTACTTTTGGTGGATTTGGAGTAGGGATTAGGATTAAATGGGTTTTCTTGGGAGGAAAGACGTGAATGAGATATAGATGTGTTTGATGGGAATGCAGCAGAAAGGTGTGACATTTGGTAAGTTCAGAATTAATGGTCTCGCTGAGGCTTCGATGCACATAATGCTTGGACCTGGGAAACATAGCAGGGTGGCATCATCTTGACAATAATTAGTGTGCAAGAAGGCTTACTAAAAAGGACTTTAAAGTATACATTGACCAACTGGCTCCCTGTCTCACTCCTGAAGCTTTGTTTAACGTCCTAATAAATTCTGGGTATCGTAGTCCTGGTTCAATTTAATTGATCTAATTGGACCAACACACCTGAAGAGGTAACTAGACGTCATTTACAATGTCATTTACAACGCAATTAGCTCTAAATTAAGCAAATGCGAGACCTATTGCATTTCCAATGCTTGTTTATTAATGCTAAGCTGCCTGCTGGCGACAGTCGCCTGGAGATCCACCGTGTGATGGAACACATCAGGTAATCTATTGCCGCTCCGTAATCAGCTCGGATTAGGTCTTCTTTATCTCTGGAAATGATCATTCCCAGATATTTGATCTCCGAATCACATCATCTCAGAGGGTAGTCTGGAATGTATCACGGGGTAATGTGGGTAAGGGGCAAGATCTGGGATTTTTCCAATAAACCATTCTGCCAGAGCACCCTCCATAACTGGTAAATTCCCGGAGTATTGGATTGAGGCTTACTTGGGGATTGCGCACATATACAGTGATATCGACGGTGTAAAGGGACACCAAGAGGTGTCTGGTCGAGTATTGTATCGCATATTCCCGGTGATGTTGTCTGAAGTTGGCAGCCAGCGGCTCCACCGCCAGAGTAAATAGGAGGGGGGACAGGGGACACCCCTGCCTAGTGCCACGTGATGTAGGAAAGTACGGAGAGCATGCACTGTTAATTTGTACTCTCGGTTGATGTATAGGAGCTCCATCGAGGAGAGTAATAGCGAGGGAAAAGCCATGCGCCTCAATATTGCCAGTAGGTAATCTCATTCCAGGGAGTCGAAAGCTTTGGTGGTGTCTAAAAACACTGGCTCCTACTGCCAAGTCTCGGTCAATATCTTGTAATAGTGAAAAGAGGGTACGCAGATAATGTAATGTTTGCCTTCCCGTTATAAAGCCGAATTGATCAGGCAACACTAGAGCGCTCATAAGGAGGCTAAGCCTGTTCACCAGAGCTTTGGCTAAAATATTTACATCACAAGATATGAATGATAAGGATCTATATGATTCGCAAGCGTCAGCTGCCTTTCCTGGTTTTAGGAGGGATATGAGTACAGCCTCCTGCATATTGGGTGGGAGAGTGCCCGACTTTCGAGCTTCCTCCTGTAGAGCCATCAAGACAGGAATTAGGCTATCGGCATAGGTTTTATAAAACATGTCCGTAACACCATAAGGGCCTGGGCCGCCCCCTGAATGTAATTGCATAACTGCAGCTCCAAGCTCTTTTTCCTCAATAGCTGCACAGCGAAATTCGCGTTGAGCATCCAATAACCACCCCAAGGCCACATCCTCCAAGTAGGCATCCACATATAGAGGCTGGGTCCTCCGGGATGTAGAAAGAGGAGTATAGATGTTGAAAATGCAAGGAGAATACCCTCTGTATCCGTTTGAAGGTCGCCTTCCCATTCCCTGACTTCCAGCATGTAATTCGAGAAACGAGGCTTGCAGATCAATTTAGCTAATGTCTCTCCAGGTCACTCCCCCTCCCCTTACCACTAGGCACGGCCATATCTGCTGCGGAAGAGGCATTCCCTTTCAGCAGTAGCCTCGCTCTTAGTGAGTGCGTCTCTGAATTTGGCCCTTAATCTACCTCATGGCGGTGGTGAATTTGAGCCTTCATGGTTTTGAGTTCTATCTCCATTCTCCCGAGACTTCTGCGGATTTCACGCAGTATGCTCCCGCCCTTAGCTATACAGACACCGCAGGTAGTGACCTTAAAGGCCTCCCACACAGTCTCCATCCTCAGGGCAGATTGTACGTTGGGCTGAAAGAAGTCTTTTTCCTCCTGGCACAATTCCTCTCTAAAGGGGGTGTCCAGCAAGGCATTGGGGGGAGGTCTCCTGAAGATATAGAGAGGAGGGTAGAGTGGCGGTGATAGCAAATAGACCGGAGAATGGTCTGAATGTGTGCGGGCCAGATGTCGTGGCTGCGTCACCCAGGTGCCCAACCCTCTAGATATGATCCAATAGTCTAGCCGTGACCAGCTTGAGTATACTGATGAATAAAATGTTTCTCCAGGAATCTAAGAGGCTGTGTTTTCTAATGACGTCTTGGAGGTGGGGCTGGGCACTGGTGTGACTGAGGGTGCGATCTATCCTGTCTAGGGTCAAGTGTAAGGTTGAAATCCCCCCGATGATGTATGTAGACCCTGTATTCACCACCATTCCTCAGAATTTGATGAAAAAGGCAGCATTGTCTGTTTGGTCCTTAGCAGTTTACCAATGTTACTGAGTGAGCTGCCAATCTGCCCCACATGATGCAGTACCTCCCTGAGGGGTCTGTCGGGAACCTGCTGCGACATGGGGTGTGTTCTTTTCAATGATGATGGCGGTACCTCTAGAGTATGTGGAATATGAAGAGAAACTGCTGTGGGAAGCCCACAGAGTTGCAAATATGGTCTGGGCGCAAGGACCAATGTGCGTCTCGTGGAGCATGGCCATGTGTATATTATGCCTCAACTTCACTAAATAAGCTGTCGGCGTTTGCGTGGGTCCCCAATACCTCTCACATTCCATGTCAGGAAATTATATCCCGGGCACGATGGGTTATCTGTCATGTTATTTTGGTTGTGCTTGCTGTGCTAGTAAAATCTGTTCTGAAGACACTGCTCGGCTCACAGTGGATAAGTGCGGGCATCGGACATGCTGTAAAGCATGTCATGTAATCAATCCTTTTCAACCTAAGCCCTCTGTCCTCCCACAACGGCAGCCTAATCCTGCCAGAGACAAGCACCCTCCCCTCCCCATTGCCCCAACGGGGGCTTACAACCCAACTACTGGACCCCCTAATAGGGTGCCGAAATAATACAGAGAAAAGAGAAGATAAGATGAAAGATGACAGAAGAAAAGTTAGCTTGAGAGGTAAAAATTATATAATAGGACATAGGGTTGCTGTAGGGCAAGAGAAAGGAAAGGGGAGAAAATAGGGAGCAGTGAGGGCATAGAAGTAGTAGGGAAAGATAAGAAAAACCAACTGAATGTTCTGTACTAGGTGTAACCTTCTGGGGTGTTGCCTCAGGACAGGGATGGTCCTCCTTGAGTAAACGAGGGCGTCCGGGACAGTCATTTGGACTGCAGTGATGTCCACAATTTCATTGCTGCAGCAGTGGTAGCTAGTCTTTAAAGGTTTCTCCAGGCAGGGGAGCAGTACATAGTTCTTGAAATGATTTGACCGAGTGGTTCCATTGAATCAATTTGACGTTGATGAAAGATGTTTGGGGCACTCACTTGAGCAAAGTACTGCTACCAGCGAGTAGTCAGTCATTTCGGAAACTCCTCGTCCCAGGGCGCAAGGCATCACCAGGATAGGAGGGGACAATCGGCTCGGGTCCGAAAGAGGGGACAGGGATCTAGCCACTGACAAATTCCATGCAGTTGGGGTGAGCCACAAGAAAGTTGCCATAGATAATCTGCAACATAGTTTGGGTTAGTGAAGAAATGTTGCTTTCCTTGATGGCTAAATCGGAGGCAGGCCACGTGCAGCCTTGCGTAATTGATGTTGGCCTTGCTGGAATTTTTTCTTGACCGGAAGGAATTTCTTTGAAGCTTCTTGAACCGCCAGAGTGAAGTCGAGGTATATAGCTATAGCATTACCTTCAAACTCGACCGTGTGTCGTTCCCTGGCCAGGCAGAGTACCACATTGTGATCTCTGTAGTTTAACAGTCTGGCCACAATGGATCTCGGTGTAGTTCCCTGGGGAGAGGCGGGGGGAAGGGCTCGGTCATTAGCGAGTGGTAGGCCCTCTCTACTATCAACAGCGAAGAAAAGGCATTGGTCCCAAAAATAGTCATAAGCAGCCGTTCCACACACTCCTCTATTTTTCCTGTATTGGTGGTCTCTGGAAACCCAAAAATTCTAATGTTATTCATTCGCCAGCACACCTCGAGGTCTTCGTTCTTCGCCACAGTGACTTTCAGTATGTGTTCCAGTTTACGAAGCAGCATTCTCAGTTCAGATATTCTATGCTTTGACTCCCCAAGTCTCCCATCATGTTGTTCTAGTTTTTGAGCTATGAAATCCATTCTTGTGCACATGGACTGCCTCTTAGCTTCTATAGATAGGAGGCTTTGCTTCATCATGAGGAGGAGTGCTTTAATACCATCCGCACCTCCTCTGCCATAGTGTGGCTGGTGTCAGCACTGTGGTTGTGGGCCGACTTGCGAGGCTCAAATTGCAGCTTCAATTGTTTCCCCTCCATTTTGCTCCTGTGGTGAAGGTAAATGCAAGTCAGGCTGCTGCGCTAGGGTCTAGGATTGTTTTGAGTAGAGTGGGCCCCTATATTTAACATAACTTTCCCTTATGAATGGCGAAATATGAGTCTTGGCTATTGCAGTCCTCTGATTTGCCCCCTCCTTTTCAGTCTTCGAGGGTGGGTGGGGGCGGAGGTAGGGAGAAGTAGCCAATCTGCACTTACGATGCAGCCTTAGGTGGGCCTAATCTGGCCCTGATGAGTAAACCACTCTGCCCCCGGGGTGTTAATTTAAATCCTCAGGGTGTATAGTGTGCAAGTCCCTGTCCAGCCACCAAATGCAAGGCGGCTATTCACACGGCCTTGCGCCAGATTCCTCCCACTTCCAGCAGAGAACGGGTGAGGATTCCTCAGTCAGCAGGCACTGAGCTTCACACGCAGAGGGAGTTGTCACTGGTAGCTCCCTCCCTCTCCGTCATGGTCGCCATCATGGGAGCCGAGTAGTGCTGCAGGCCCAGAGACAACCCAGGCGCTCGTGCCCCTGCAATGGCTTTTACGGGGAAATGCATGTCCAGAAAACTTGCAACACCTTCACGACGAATTGCGCCATAGATTTTATGAGTCCGTATGGGGGCAGGATTATGCTTATTAGTGGCCCCTGGACAGCAGGAGCCTCACGCAGGCCACTAGCCATGTTCCTCAAACTCCTCTGCCCACTCCCTAACCTACACCAAGATGCCACCTCCACCTCCACCTCCTCAGTTACCACAGAGACCTCTCATCACAAGAGTCTGTTCATTCCTGCCACATGGACTCTGACCTTCAGGTATAATGTAACCCACACTGAGCATGTGCCACCTAGGGATGGAGATTACACCTGGGAGGACTACAATGTAGAGCCCAAGATGCCCGCGATGTGGAGCCATGGCCAGTTAAGCCCTCACCTCTTGCTAATACCTGGGCATGTCTTGCTGAAGTGCGAAGGGCAGCTGACTCAAGCTACACATGGTGGAAGAGGATTTCCTGGTGGAAATGTGTTCAAGAACGGATGGGTGCAGAATCATGAGACGCTGAAAGGTTAATGCGCTAGTGACAACGTCAAGGAAACTGTCAAAGTCATGGTTGTGACATGAAGGCTGACAAGAGATATGAACCAGCGCCAGATAATCCTCTGTGTAACTGGGATGAAGCCACACTAAACTTTCGGGCCACCCATACCACCAAAAAAGCAGCATGTACTAGAGAGCAAGACAACTCATGGCGGTGGGTGTTAACGCAGTGGCATAGTGCCAGTCCTGTGGGTGTCCTCTCAAGATGCAGTCGCTGTCTTTGAGAAGAGATGGGGAAGCTGATGAAACACCTGCTAAAGGTGCACCTGAAGGGAGGAGCCACCTGGTACGGAGGGACAGAATATATCTCCTGCCACCATGAGTGTGCCCTGGGTGCAGCTGGTCGAGCGTGACTGTCACCCAGAGTCCAGCTCCGCCTCATCCACGTTCCCTTCAATAGGGAGCACCTATTGGATCTACAGGAAGTCCTTTTTATGCATGGGAGACCACATGGTGATCCTGTGTCTCAGGGATCCCTGTTTCCCCTTCCTCCACACACACAGCACCTCACATACCGTTGCTACAGTTCTAGTCGTGTGTTTCATATATGGACAAGTGGCTGATAACGAGCGGCAGCAGCAGTCAGCAGTCCCCAGCACACACAGGCAGCAGTGTCTCTCCTACACAGGTTCGGCTTCATTGTAAATGTGAAAAATCTCATCTCAACCTGTAGAAAATCCAATCATTCCCGGGAGCTCTACTAAACGCCATCAAACCGAGAGGGTGGCTGCCTTCCAAAAGCTGATGCAACTTTTTCACATCCTTTAATTGTGATTAGTGAAACCATTGGGGATGATTGTTTCTTGTATAGCTACGGGAGAGAGCCAGAAAGACAAACACACACACACACACTCCTCCTCTCTCTCCACCTTCCCCTCTCCCTTCCCCTTCCTCTCTCCTCCCGCACAGTTTAGGACCGTGTCAGATGGTGAAAGGATAAAAAACTTGTAACTAGGCAGGCCATTCCAGGACCTTGAACCACAGGTGACCATTACCCCTGACTCCGCGTCACCATGACCGCAGGTGCTTCCCTCATGGGTAGGGAGCAGTTCTGATGGATTCTTCTAACTGTAGATTCTCCAGCTTTAGAACATCCCCCAGTCTCCAGGGTGGATCTGGAAATTGTCATAGCAGTCGTCCCGCACACCAGTGAGAGGTGCTGTTCGTCTCTGTAGCAAAGGCCCCTTTTTGACGTGGTCACCCCCCACCTTTTACCTAGTAAAGGATGTTATTTCAACTGGAAGTGCACTGATCTCTTTTCTAAACCTGTACAATTGTTTTTCCCAATTGGCAAAACCATTACCCCTGTACCTAGGGCTTGAGGTACTAAAGAATGCCCCTGAGGGCTTCAGCATGAATTGTGCCACCCTAAGGGACCCCTCACCAAGCACATGCAAGGCTGCCATTGCAGGCTGCGTGTCTTGTTGCAGATAAATGTGAAAACACGACATGTCACACAGCTCTGTGTGCCATGCCCCCTTCCACTGCATGTAGCATTTGTAAATCACTTCTACAGCAGGCCTTATAGACCTTAGTCAGGGTGCTTAAAACCACGTGTGAGGGCATACTTTCATGAGCAGTTATGCCCCTGTGCTGGTCAGTCCTATTACTGCCAGTACTAGTGACCGGAGAAGCCATTTTAAAACATATACTGGACACTGGTGAAAACGAGTTCCCCAGCCACACGATGACTTCACTGAAGATAGGGATGTTTGGTATCAAACATCTCGTATTGGTAAACCCACACTGAGGCCAGTGTCGAATTTACCGATATATGCACCCAGAGGGCACCCTGAAAACCCACAGGCTTCGTGTGTACTCGCTGACTGGTCTCTGCCAGCCTGCCACCCGAGACACTGTTCTGACCTCCTAGGGTGAGAGCCTCTGCTCTCAGGAGACCCAGAACAAACGCCTGTCCAGGAAGAGGGTGTAACACCCCTCCCACAGGATGACCTGCTGATGGGCCCTCCTAGGGCGGCAAGCTTCAAAGCGCTGCGCCTTTGAAGTGCCAATCTGGCTCTCCTCGCAGGAGAGGAAGCTGGCCAACTTGTCCAGAGCCCCCTTTGGCTCTAGGATAGATGGAAACATTAGCTAGCCAGGTGGGCATGCCACCTCCAGGCTGGTACCACCCGATAGGTGGGCTAAACTGAGATGGATATGACTTTTCAGAAGTAGCCATCTTTCTGATGGCATACTTAGGAATTGTGGAACAGGGTTATTCCCACTTTCAACAGGATGTGGTAATATAGGGGGCATATTGACCCCAGGGGCCAGTAGCCCATTGACTACTGCCCTACACTCCCCTCACATCCCCAAATTAAGCATTTATGGGAGCCCCTGGCACCAGAGAAACAGATCGAGCTGACCTGAAGAAAGAAGGACGTGCAGAGTTGCATACTACAAGGAGACCAAGCAGCTGACTTGGCGCCAACCCTGACTGCTGCCTTTGCCAGTTGCACAAAAAGTTTTTTTTGTTGTTTTTTTTAATACTTTTGGGATTAATACATTACTATTAAGCAGTGGATACTGCTTATGCTAAATTATATCACGTTATTTCGTCCAGGAATGAGCGAGCTTTTTGGTCCCCGGTGGGACATGGCACAAATTCGCATAAACAGCCAGGTGATTTTTTTGTCTCAAGTGGGAAAATCATATCAAATCTTTATACAAATCATCTGTTATAAGTGAATATATGACAACTAACGCGGATGGTTCATTTGCAGAAATAACTGAAGATGAAATTGTCAATTTAATAAAGAGTTCTCGCTCATCCAATGCAGCAGGACCCAATGGTATCCCTATTGACTTGATAAAATTTAACATAACGTTTTGGAGTGCGTTGTTAAAACAGTTGTTCCTACAGGTAATTAATTGCGGATGGATACCATCTTCCTGGAAAGGATCGATTATTCATCTGATTTACAAGCGAGGCCCAAAAGAGGACCCGTCCAGCTATAGATTAATAGCGTTGCTGGATTTTGAAGGGAAACTGTTTGCGAAACACCTCCAGAATAAATCCTTAATCCCAATAACGAAACTGGATTTCGCTGAGGGTGTTCGACCCTGAATAACATTGTTTCACTGGCCATGATGGGAAAAAAGGCAAGCTTGCGGAAAATAACATTATACGCCTGCTTTGTGGACTATTCAACAGCATTCGACAAGATCAACAGGCAAAGGTTGTGGAACAAATTAATAGCATGGGAGGTCGATTTAAACCTTTTAAATGTTATTATTGCCCTGCACTCGGATACATGGGTCAGGGTGAAGCTGGCTCATGATAATACACTATCTCCAAAAATGGATACCACTAACGGTCTTAAACAAGGCTGTGTCCTTGCGCCTTTATTATTCTCCTTGTACCTTGCAGATATCGATTCGGTGTTAAGTTCAGATACGGGTGTGGCCCCTAAATAAAAAATACCATACCTAGCATATGCCGACGATTTAGTAATTTTATCCTTAACTCCTAATGGATTACAGCATCAACTGAACCAACTAGACATATACAACAAAATGAATGGTTTGATAGCTAATCTATCTAAAACAAAAATTGTTGCATTTGGACGGTCTCTACACAATCAAAAACGTGGACTTTAGGAGACAATCCAGTCGAGGGAGTGGACCAATATAACTACCTCAGCGTAACATTCGACAAAAAGTTATCATGGTTAAATCATACGGTCTGCAAACGTGTAAAATCTATAACTATTACAAAAGCAATTGCGAGATTTATGAAACTGTGCGGAGGGAATGCAATTATCCCATCTCTAAAAGCTTTACAGATGAAAATGATTCAGTTTCTATTGTATGCATCTCCTGTCATGAACAAGAAAGTCATTTTTGATCTTGAAAAATGTTTCATGAAAAGCGTACGTACCATACTCCATTTGCGACAGGCTACTCCACATTGTATGATACGGTTGGAATTTAGCCTAAAATCTCTGGAAACGCTGCATAAGATCAGTTGTGTTAACTACATTGTCGATTGTGCTAAGGCCGATTCATGCACACTGAAACATCTAATAACGGAGGAACTCCGGAGTAATAAAGTAAGAGATCTGCAACTCTCTAGTACAATGATGGAAATGGACTCTTATGAACTGCCTGATACTCAGGAGATGGGACGAATGACCAGGGATGTGCGGAAAAACGAATGGGTAAAACATTAAAGCTAACACAGTGGAAGTCAGACCGCCCACAAGCCGGGAAATATAAACACACAGACTTAATAATTGACACATGTACCTTGCAGGCTCAAGAATACTTGGGATGGAATGTGAGCAGCTACATTCAATGGAAATACGTAAGGTTTAGACAATTCTATATTCTGATAGGGGAGTTTGAAATAAGGCTTTTGAAGACACTCAGGGATGTCGGCTTTGTGGAACCGGCAAGGAAACTCTTGAACATTTAATATGCATCTTCCCCGAGACTATTACCCACACAGAGGTTATATTTACGCCCCATGTTTAATAATGCCAAAATAAGAATAACTACAGAGGCTATACGTTACTGTTTTAGGCTCACAGGGGAAAGTGCAATCAGAAGGATGGTACCGTTTTAGAACAAGCTTACAAAACATTACTTGACTAGATGGTTTTTATCGGCAAAGACAGCTCTTACGACCTATGTATATCTTCATTTTAGGCTACTACGTATGGTAAATATGTGACTGTTTTCTTGTATTGTTATGCCTGCTTATTTTCTATTTATTGTAATCAAATGATTAATGCAATAAAGTATTTTTACTACTATTACTATTGGAGCTGTGAGGCGGTCTGCAAGGGAATCTGCCTATTCCAGTTTTTTCTTGTAATAAAGTATTCTGTTGTGACACGGATTCTGATAGGGATCGCCTCAGACCACAAACAGCAAATTGTTCAAAAGGGAATAAGCGTCTTTCTGTTTCTATAAGTAGTATGCCGCCCTTGCGTCTGGATTCCATGACAGGAGCAGAAAAGACTGCAGCCCACACTTGACTGCACCATGGTCATTCGGGATGGAAATAACTCTATCTCCTTAGGTGACCAAAGCTACTGCACGGACAGTTGTACAGTCAGCATCTCAACTTAGAATAGACACTGTTCATCAGCAATCAGTGGGGCCAACACCCGTAAAGGGAACAGTGTTAGATTGTTTTCATGGATAGCCTTAAGAAGGGGACTTCTGATAATGTTTAGATTATACAGTTGACACTAAACCTGGAGAGACTGGGTGTCCAGGAACTCTTGCAGGAGTCTAATCCCGTGACTATTGAATGTTACTAGGAATGATCGCAAGGCGGGTGTTCTATGTGCACCTGTGGGTTAAACCAGAGAAGCGACAATTGCCACCAAAATAATATGTTCACTAAATTAATCTAGATAAGTTTACAAAGTGAATCCTGGTGTGAGGAATGAAAGAACTGTCTTCTTGCCCCTGTTTATAGAATCTCAACACATAACTATTAAGTGCAAGAGGCATTTGAGATACATTCACAGAAACGGTTCCATGCTAGTGCTAAGAACAGAGGTTCCTGAATGAGCTGCCCTCCAATCATGAACCTTCAGTACATATTTGAGTAGTTGTCAGCATGGAGTGTTAAATCATTAACCTTCCACGTTGGTAGAGTTAGCTTTGTATGTTTCTTTCTGCTCAGCATATCTAGTTGCGTCAAAAGATGACTTGTCCTGCAGCTGCTGAGTCCCCAAAACCTGGGAGACCTGACAGCCTTCACCCAGGAACCAAGACCTCCAGAGAAGTAGAAGACCTGCTTCCCTGTATCCCGCAGGCCTCCAAAGACTCCTGTGAGGACTCTGTGACCGCAGAAAGTGCCGTCTGAAGACACCACTGCTCTCGTTGCTGCAAGCCTGATTTGAAGTGGGCCAAAGGTGTCAACGTGGTCCCCATTCCTCCAGACACAGAGTCCACTGTGGTTTTGCCCCTTTTAAACTCTCTGATAACAACTGTAGCCTCTGCACGCAGGCCCCCTGTACTGTGACTGCTCCGGTACGAAAAACCAGATGCCTAAGGACGCGTCTGCACCCTAAGGACGCGTCTGCACCCTAAGGACACCTCTGCACCCTAAGGACACCTCTGCACCCCAAGGACACTTCTGCACCCTAAGGACCTCTCTGCACCCTAACGACACCTCCGCACCCTAAGGACACCTCCGCAACCTAAGGACACCTCCGCAACCTAAGGACACCTCTGCACCCTAAGGACACCTCCGCACCCTAAGGACACCTCTGCACCCTAAGGACACCTCTGCACCCTAAGGACACTTCTGCACCCTAAGGACCTCTCTGCACCCTAACGACACCTCCGCACCCTAAGGACACCTCCGCAACCTAAGGACACCTCCGCACCCTAAGGACCTCTCTGCACCCTAAGGACACCTCCGCACCCTAAGGACACCTCCGCACCCTAAGGACACCTCTGCAACCTAAGGACACCTCTGCAACCTAAGGACACCTCCGCACCCTAAGGACCTCTCTGCACCCTAAGGACACCTCCGCAGCCTAAGGACACCTCCGCACCCTAAGGACACCTCTGCAACCTAAGGACACCTCCGCACCCTAAGGACCTCTCTGCACCCTAAGGACACCTCCGCACCCTAAGGACACCTCTGCACCCTAAGGACACCTCTGCACCTTAAGGATGCCTCTACACCCTAAGAACACACCTGCACCTGTTGCCCCTGGGCTGTGGAGAAGAGCCAACGCTGTTTTGCACCTCCGTACCCAGCTCCCATAGTGGTGCTGGTGGTGTTCTGCTGGTGATGGCTTGGACCTTGCCCACCACTCACCTTAACTCCTGGAGAAGGGTCCCGTAAGTCGCTGAACTATACCTGAATGTCTCATTGACTTTTCCTCCCATATGATAACATTGCTTCTTCCAGAAAGTGTACTGTCACCTTTTTGAGCTAAAAAGAATTGGTATTTAAAAACATACTTACTTGAATGATTGTCTTTGATGCCTAAACATATATAAAAGATACTTGCTATTTATATACATTAATGTGGATCTCCTTCTTGAGTTGTGTGTGTCATTTATTGACCATTGTTTGTATTTGTAGATGTCTTAGTTGCACTCCTTCAGTTAAGCGTAAGGCTGGTCGACCACACTACCCCCTAATAGAGCACTTTGGGATTGCTGTAGCAAGCCACTCTCCACCTATACTGGAACCCCTGGTATCTTTACATATAGATCAGTTTATGATATACCATATAAAGAGCCAGCCTCCTACAAGGTCTGTGTTGCCTTCGCTGTGCTCTGGAAGTAACTGAGCGACGCCCTTGCATGCGAATGTCCCTGTCTTTCCGCGCCTTTGAACGCAGGTCCCCAGCTCTGCTGTTTTGCGACAGTTGACAAGTTTATCAAACTGATATCCAGTGTGCGAGGGAAGATGTCACCGCCCACAACCGCAGGGTTCAAACCATGCCCTGAATGCTGTAGACCGATATCGGTGAAGGTCTTGCAGGAGATGTCCTGCTGATGTTTGGGCTCGGGCCATGACTGTTGTGTGAAAGATGTGCCCAAAGGTCCTTGGAGGAAATTCCATCACCAGTCACTGCTCTGCAATGTTATAATGTTTATGTTTTGTCTTTTTTTGTTCTTCCTTCCTCATACCGTACGATCCTTCTTATAGTGATTACTATGCATGGACTCTAAGTATAAATGCAGAGGGAGAGTAACCCTGGCATATCACGCATATTGCAATGTAATTCTTGTTGATAGACCATGGGCAGAGTGCGAGCAAATGCAGAATTTAATATTGTTTGTGATTAACAATGCAGTATTATAATAAAAATAAGTTTTAAAAAAGAATGCGCCCAGAGATGATTTGAGACCATGAAGCACAGCTGTGTGTCACTGAGCATGGAAAGAAGCCATGGAAGCCCCACTCCAAGCTGAAGGCAGGTCCTCCTCGAGGGCGTCTTGTAAGTTAGAGTCGCTGCAGAAGCACAATGTGAAGTGGGACTCTGACCCATCATGCCGCGCCAACTAAAGACCTGCAGGGTATCAAGGTGCCACTCTACCTTGCTCCTGATCCCTGATGGAGGAGCTGATGCCGGGTCTGGTCGCTTAGTGGAATAATGCGTCCACTATAGGGGATTGCATTGGACCTCATGGTCACAGGTTCAAATCCCGGCGGGTCCACTCAGCCTTTCAGCCTTCTGAGCTCAATAAAATGAGTACCATTGACTTCGGCAACAATAAACATCTGTTACTCAGCACCAAGATACCCTTCTGGGTGAGCATGCGCTTTACGAATACACGTTATTATCCCACTGCTGATCCCGATGCACCCCAGAGCTTATCGAAGGTTTTAGGGAGCCATGCTGTGTATTTGTTTGCCACACTTCTGGCTTTTTCTGCTCTCAAGGTTCTGCAGGTACCTTCAGTTGAGTTACCACCCATGGATCCAGCATCTGCACCGCCTGAGCCTTTGCAGCCAGTCTCTGCCTATGCACCGCTTGAGCCTCTGCAGCCAGTCTCTGCCTCTGCACCGCCTGAGCCTCTGCAGTCAGTCTCTGCCTCTGCACCGCCTGAGCCTCTGTAGCCAGTCTCTGCTTCTGCACCGCCTGAGCCTCTGCAGCCAGTCTCTGCACCGCCTGAGCCTCTGCAACCAGTCTCTGCCTCTGAACCGCCTGAGCCTCTGCAGCCAGTCTCTGCCTCTGCACCGCCTGAGCCTCTGCAGCCAGTCTCTGTCTCTGCACCGCCTGAGCCTCTGCAGCCAGTCTCTGTCTCTGCACCGCCTGAGCCTCTGCAGCCAGTCTCTGCCTCTGAACCGCCTGAGCCTCTGCAGTCAGTCTCTGCCTCTGCACCGCCTGAGCCTCTGTAGCCAGTCTCTGCTTCTGCACCGCCTGAGCCTCTGCAGCCAGTCTCTGCACCGCCTGAGCCTCTGCAACCAGTCTCTGCCTCTGAACCGCCTGAGACTCTGCAGCCAGTCTCTGCCTCTGCACCGCCTGAGCCTCTGCAGCCAGTCTCTGTCTCTGCACCGCCTGAGCCTCTGCAGCCAGTCTCTGTCTCTGCACCGCCTAAGCCTCTGCAGCCAGTCTCTGCTTCTGAACCGCCTGAGTCTCTGCAGCCAGTCTCTGCCTCTGCACCGCCTGAGCCTCTGGAGCCAGTCTCTGCTTCTGCACCACCTGAGCCTCTGCAGCCAATCTCTGCACCGCCTGAGCCTCTGCAACCAGTCTCTGCCTCTGAGCCGCCTGAGCCTCTGCAGCCAGTCTCTGCCTCTGCTCCGCCTGAGCCTCTGCAGCCACTCTCTGCCTCTGCACCGCCTGAGCCTCTGCAGCCAGTCTCTGCTTCTGCACCGCCTGAGCCTCTGCAGCCAGTCTCTGCACCGCCTGAGCCTCTGCAGCCAGTCTCTGCCTCTGCAACACCTGAGCCTCTGCAGCCAGTCTCTGCACCGCGTGATCCTCTGCAGACAGTCTCTGCATCTGCCCCATCTGAGCCTCTGCAGCCAGTCTCTGCCTCTGCACCGCCTGAGCCTCTGCAGCCAGTCTCTGCCTCTGCACCGCCTGAGCCTCTGCCGCCACTCTCTGCACCGCCTGGGCCTCTGCAGCCAGTCTCTACATCTGCCCCGCCTGAGCCTCTGCAGCCAGTCTCTGCCTCTGCACCGCCTGAGCCTCTGCAGCCAGTCTCTGCCTCTGCATCGCCTGAGCCTCTGCAGCCAGTCTCTGCCTCTGCAGCCAGTCTCTGCCTCTGCCCCGCCTGAGCCTCTGCAGCCAGTCTCTGCCTCTGCACCGCCTGAGCCTCTGCAGTCAGTCTCTGCCTCTGCACCGCCTGAGCCTCTGTAGCCAGTCTCTGCTTCTGCACTGCCTGAGCCTCTGCAGCCAGTCTCTGCACCGCCTGAGCCTCTGCAACCAGTCTTTGCCTCTGAACCGCCTGAGCCTCTGCAGCCAGTCTCTGCCTCTGCACCGCCTGAGCCTCTGCAGCCAGTCTCTGTCTCTGCACCGCCTGAGCCTCTGCAGCCAGTCTCTGTCTCTGCACCGCCTGAGCCTCTGCAGCCAGTCTCTGCCTCTGAACCGCCTGAGTCTCTGCAGCCAGTCTCTGCCTCTGCACCGCCTGAGCCTCTGGAGCCAGTCTCTGCTTCTGCACTACCTGAGCCTCTGCAGTCAATCTCTGCACCGCCTGAGCCTCAGCAACCAGTCTCTGCCTCTGAACCGCCTGAGCCTCTGCAGCCAGTCTCTGCCTCTGCACCGCCTGAGCCTCTGCAGCCAGTCTCTGCCTCTGCACCGCCTGAGCCTCTGCAGCCAGTCTCTGCTTTTGCACCGCCTGAGCCTCTGCAGCCAGTCTCTGCACCGCCTGAGCCTCTGCAGCCAGTCTCTGCATCTGCCCCACCTGAGCCTCTGCAGCCAGTCTCTGCCTCTGCAACACCTGAGCCTCTGCAGCCAGTCTCTGCACCGCGTGATCCTCTGCAGACAGTCTCTGCATCTGCCCCGTCTGAGCCTCTGCAGCCAGTCTCTGCCTCTGCACCGCCTGAGCCTCTGCAGCCAGGCTCTGCCTCTGCACCACCTGAGCCTCTGCAGCCAGTCTCTGCCTCTGCACCGCCTGAGCCTCTGCCGCCAGTCTCTGCACCGCCTGGGTCTCTGCAGCCAGTCTCTGCATCTGCCCTGCATGAGCCTCTGCAGCCAGTCTCTGCCTCTGCACCGCCTGAGCCTGTAACGCCCTGAACGTCTCAGGATCGTTTAACAGACACGACAATGAGGACGCAACCACTAGTGAAGGGTTAGTTGTTTTAATGAAGGCAAATATAATACAAAGAATAAACAAGTTATAGTCACTGGAATCCTCCAGGCTAAATACGTTACCAGCCCACAGCACGGATGGTCCTAACCGTCCTCTGCATATACGCCGGTCCCGGCGTATGCCAACAGAGGGCAGAAATGAAATGGCCGACAATGCCAATCGGTAGGCTGTGAGGGGCACGAAGAGTGTTGGGGAGAATCGAGGAGTCAGGGAAACACCCAGCCGGGGTCTCTACCTGAAGGGAGCAGCCGCTCAACCTCTTCCTCAGACTGCACCGGGACGCGGAGTCACCTCCTGGTGATGCGTCACCGATACCCCAATCACAAGCAAGAAGACTGAACCGAGAGCAGCCGCTCGATCGATCCTGTGGACTTCTGAGTCTGTAACGCGGCAAACACCTCCTGGTGTGCGTTACAGCTGGCAGTCCCTGTGTCTCTGGTCGGGCTGGGAGTTACGACTCCAACCAGCAAAAGCGCCACTGCGCTTGGACTCAGCCGAGTCAAAAAGCGAAGCTCAATGGTTGACCGGTAGAGCTTCCGGGTCCTTCACAGGTGACGATGGGGCAAGACACGGCCCAGGGAGTAACGACTCGACCTACCTCCGTTCTTGCCTTACTGGAGCACCACTCCGGAACACTGCTCTTCACGAAGCAGGTACGTCGGTGTGAACACAATATCCGACAGCGTTGTACCTCCCGGTTCCTCCCTTTATAGGGCGTGTTTTCCTTGAGTTATGTAACAGCTCTCCTGTTTACATAAGGGCGTGTTTCCTTGAGTTATGTAACAGCTCTCCTGTTTACATAAGGGCGTGTTTCCCTTGAGTTATGTAACAGCTCTCCTGTTTACATAAGGGCGTGTTTCCCTTGAGTTATGTAACAGCTCTCCTGTTTACATAAGGGCGTGTTTTCCTTGAGTTATGTAACAGCTCTCCTGTTTACATAAGGGCGTGTTTCCCTTGTATGACAGGAATTCTTGACAGTACATCCTCCCTCTCAGCGGCTCCCCACGGGTCCAGCGCTGGCAGGAAAACGCCGATGGAACAAGGAGACCAAGCGCGGAGCATGAACCCCTTCAGCCGGTTCCCATGAATGCTCCTCCGGGCCATAGCCTTTCCACGCAACCAGGTACCACAGCTTCCCCCTGCGCCATTTGGACGCCCGTATGCCCGACACTTCATACTCCACCTCCGACTCCACGCATACCGGCCGAGGTGGGTTTGAGCAATGATACATGAAAGACAGGGTGTATCCGCAATGACTGGGGCAAGCACACCTTCACGTTCACGGGACCCATACACTTGGTAATTCGATAGGGGCCCATGTACTCGGGATGGAACACACTGTTCTTTCGAAACCTCATGTTTCTTGTGGATATCCAGACGTAGTCTCCAGTGCGGTACAGTGGCCCGGGCCTTCTCTTCCTATCTGCCGCAGCCTTGTATCTTCTCTTGGCCTCTATTAGGACAGCCCTTGAGCGCATCAATGTGTCTTTTATGTGTGCCACCCTGTCCGCTGTGGCGGGAATCCTGTCCTCTCTGAACGGATGAAGAAATGGCAAGAACCTGGGATGTTGGCCATAGTTGCTATAGAATGGAGATGACTGTGTGGAGCTGTGAGTGGCGTTGTTATAGGCTATCTCTGCAACCCATAGCAAGTCGACCCATTCTTCCCTGCCCTGGTCCACAAAACATCGCAGATACTGTTTGAGCGTTTGGTTCAGGCGCTCGGTTTGGCCGTCCGTTTGAGGGTGGTAGCTGGTGGACAGGGCGGTCTTAACATGCAGCGCAGTGCACCAAGTCTTCCAGAATTGCGCAGTAAACTGCGACCCCCGGTCCGACACGATCACCCCAGGTAATCCATGCAGTCGTACCACATTCTTTAGGAGTAGTGACGCCAATTCCCCGGCCGTAGGGACTCTCTTGCAGGGGATGAAGTGCCCCATTTTCGTCAAGTAATCCACCACCACCAGTATTGCCGTCATCCCCTGGTCTACCGGTAGGCCCACCACGAAGTCCAATGATATGCTATCCCATGGTCTATCCGGGGTTGGAAGTGGATGTAAGAGCCCTTGGGTTCGGCCATGGTCGGCCTTCATGGTAGCACACATAGGACACTCCTGTCCCCACCTCCTGACATCCACTCTCATGGTTGGCCACCAGAAATGCCGTCCCATGCTAGCCACCGTTTTTTCAAAGCCCAAATGACCTGCGCATGGAGAGTCATGGCACCAGATGAATGCTTGTTTCCTTAGCCTAGGCGTGGGTATCAATAGGCACCTGCCCTTCAGGGGTATCCCGTCCTTCAGCTGCCATTCTCTGTGACTGAGGAGCCACCTCCGCCATGCGAATGACCTGATCCCTCTCTTTATTCCCCTCAGGAAAGTATCCGGTTGGATAACCCCCAATACCATCCTCGGTGAAATGATGGAACGCTCGGTCGCAGGCAATGGTTCCTTAACTGCAGATTGACGGGACAGGGCGTCCGCCTTTCGGTTTTCCGTCCCCGGCCGATATGTGATGCGGAAGTTGAACCCCGCAAAGAAGATCATCCACCGCAGCTGCCTGGGAGAAAGGTGTCTAGTGGCAGTCATGAACTGTAGGTTCCGATGGTCCGTGTACACCGATACCACATGTCTTGCCCCCATCAACCAATGCCTCCATTCGGTGAAGGCGTCCTTGATTGCGAGAAGCTCCTTCTCCGCAATATGGTAGTTGCGTTCGGCGTCGTTGAGTTTGCGGGACATGTACGCAACGGGATGAAGCACCCCTGTGTCGTGGTTGCGTTGGGACAAGATAGCCCCCAGCGCCACATCCGACGCGTCCGCTTCCACCACGTAGGGGAGATCCGGATCGGGGTGAGCCAACACCGGCGCCTTACCAAAGGCGCTTTTCAGGGCCTCAAAGGCTTTGTTCGCTTCAGGGGACCAGACAAACTCCTTGGACTTCCTCAGTAGCTGTGTGATTGGGGCCACCACTCCTGAAAATCCATCTATGAACCGCCTGTAAAAGTTGGCGAAGCCAATGAAACTTTGGACGTCCTTCACGCTTTGGGGCACCGGCCATTCTTTCACCGCCTTGATCTTTCGTTCTGCCATCTCCTGTCCCTCTGGACTCAGCATCACTCCGAGGAATTCCACGGATGTGACGTGGAAGTCACACTTGCTGAGTTTACAAAACAGCATGTTTTCCCTCAGCTTTTGGAGCACAGCTTTGACGTGGTGTACGTGCTCCTCCACACTGGACGAATAGATGAGGATGTCGTCGATATATACGACCACGTAGATATCCAACTCCTCTCTGAATACCTCATTCAAAAATTACTGAAAGGCTGCCGGGGCGTTGCACAGACCGAACGGCATGACGAGGTACTCAAAAAGGCCGAACCTGGTCTTAAAGGCGGTCTTCCACTCGTCTCCGTCCCTCATGCGCACCAGATGGTATGCCCCTTTCAAATCCAACTTGGTGTAGATACGAGCTTTCTTGACCTGTTCCAGAAGTACACTGATGAGAGGCAAGGGGTACCGATTTTTTATGGTTATCGCATTCAATGCCCTAAAGTCCACACAGGCTCTCAGCTCCCCATTAGCCTTCGGGATGAAGAAGAGTGGCGAGGCGGCCGGAGACTTGGACGGGCGGATGAATCCTAGCTTGAGGAGTTTATCCAGGTACCCCCGGAGATGCACGTTTTCAGGCTCCGTCAGGGCATACAGCCTGCCGCTGGGAACGCTGGC
This sequence comes from Triturus cristatus, assembly GCF_964204655.1. Lineage (NCBI taxonomy): Eukaryota > Metazoa > Chordata > Amphibia > Caudata > Salamandridae > Triturus > Triturus cristatus. Next base: position 29,323,461 of record NC_140585.1, on the reverse strand, counting down.
CCCTGGCACCAGGTCGATCTGGCAGTCAAACTGTCTATGTGGTGGTAGCACTTCCGCCTTCACCTCATCAAATACATCCTCAAAACTGTGATAAGCCTGGGGGAGAGCCACATCTTTTTCTGCCGCTGTAGCCACCGTCTGACTCCCGCTCTCATCTGCGTCAAGGGATTCCGTTCTTATTCCACAATGCAGGATGCAATACGGTGACGTCATTTCGATGCGATGTGTTGGCCAATCCACAAAGGGGTTGTGTTTCTGTAGCCACGGCAATCCCAATATGACGCCATATTGGGGCGCTCGGATGATGTTAAAATCGATTTGTTCCAAATGGTTCCACCCATATCTCATCGGAAGGACCCCCGTGTGCTGCCCGATGGGCCCCGTCACCAATCGCCTTCCGTCTACAGCATAGACGTCTTCGGGTACAGCTTTGGGAAGAAGCACTAGCCCTAGCCTGCATGCCTCGTTGTGGTCCATAAACATGCCAGTGGCCCCTGAATCCACCATGGCCACAACGGGTATCCACTGGTCATGCACTCCCACGTGCACCGTGATAAACAGGTGTCGTTGTCCCTTAGTGACCGAGTTGGAAAGTGAAGGGATGGATGAGTGACTCCGAGATGCCCCTTCTCTGGTCTTGGAGTCCTCTAGTTTTCCGCCGGTATGTCCACCACGGCTGTTACCGACCGGTTGGCCCGATAACGTGACGTCTTCGGTTTGGCAGGGCATTCACGTACGTAGTGGCCTTTTTTGCCACAATATAGGCACAATCCTTGTTTACGGCGTGACTCTTTCTCCGTGGCTGTGAGGCTCGCTCGTATTGCGCCGATGTCTATGGGTTCTCCCTTGGATGCGGTGGAAGTTTCAGGACTTCCCACCGTCACATAGGATGGAAGGGATTTTCCTTTTCTCCCATGATCCCCCTTTCTTTCACTTAGCCTATGTTCCAGCCGTAATACCAGGTTGATAAGGCCCTCACATGTCTTGGGTTGAGGGTCAATATGAGCCACGGCGTCCTTGAGCTCATCGCACAGCCCTTGATGGAAGAGCGCCGTCTGTTTAGCAACAGGCCACTTGGTTTCCGCAACCAGCCTTCGGAACGCGTTGAGATACTGCACCAGGTCGTTGGATCCCTGTCTCAACTCAAGCATTTCACGGTCCGCCGTGTACGAGTCAGCCCTTCTGTCGAATACCTTCAGGAATTCCTCGCGAAAAGCACCCCAATCACATAAGAGGGGGTCGTCCCTGCTCACCAGAGGTACGGCCCATTGTGCCGCGTTTCCAGCCAAATAGGATATAAGGAAAGCCACACGAGCCTGACTCGTGGGGAACGCCTTTGGTTTGCACGATAAATGTAGCGCCACTTGTGTGAGGAATACCTGCACTGTGTTAGGATCCCCACTGTACCTCTCTGGTGTCGCCAAGGGGATGGCTACCGGCATTTCCACTACTACCGCAGGGGTCTGATTCGTGAGGGAGGTGCTGGGCGTGAGCGGGTCCAATTGGATAGCATCCAGTCTGGCTTTTACATCGGCTGTTTCTTGCCTAGAGGCAGCCACTTCAACTTGCATGGCCGCTAAAGCAGCCAGCACATCATCAAGTGTTGCCATGTCTGTTATCGACCGGGAGACAGTTAGTGTTATTAAGGTCGGATATTTTGTAACGCCCTGAACGTCTCAGGATCGTTTAACAGACACGACAATGAGGACGCAACCACTAGTGAAGGGTTAGTTGTTTTAATGAAGGCAAATATAATACAAAGAATAAACAAGTTATAGTCACTGGAATCCTCCAGGCTAAGTACGTTACCAGCCCACAGCACGGATGGTCCTAACCGTCCTCTGCATATACGCCGGTCCCGGCGTATGCCAACAGAGGGCAGAAATGAAATGGCCGACAATGCCAATCGGTAGGCTGTGAGGGGCACGAAGAGTGTTGGGGAGAATCGAGGAGTCAGGGAAACACCCAGCCGGGGTCTCTACCTGAAGGGAGCAGCCGCTCAACCTCTTCCTCAGACTGCACCGGGACGCGGAGTCACCTCCTGGTGATGCGTCACCGATACCCCAATCACAAGCAAGAAGACTGAACCGAGAGCAGCCGCTCGATCGATCCTGTGGACTTCCGAGTCTGTAACGCGGCAAACACCTCCTGGTGTGCGTTACAGCTGGCAGTCCCTGTGTCTCTGGTCGGGCTGGGAGTTACGACTCCAACCAGCAAAAGCGCCACTGCGCTTGGACTCAGCCGAGTCAAAAAGCGAAGCTCAATGGTTGACCGGTAGAGCTTCCGGGTCCTTCACAGGTGACGATGGGGCAAGACACGGCCCAGGGAGTAACGACTCGACCTACCTCCGTTCTTGCCTTACTGGAGCACCACTCCGGAACACTGCTCTTCACGAAGCAGGTACGTCGGTGTGAACACAATATCCCACAGCGTTGTACCTCCCGGTTCCTCCCTTTATAGGGCGTGTTTTCCTTGAGTTATGTAACAGCTCTCCTGTTTACATAAGGGCGTGTTTCCTTGAGTTATGTAACAGCTCTCCTGTTTACATAAGGGCGTGTTTCCCTTGAGTTATGTAACAGCTCTCCTGTTTACATAAGGGCGTGTTTCCCTTGAGTTATGTAACAGCTCTCCTGTTTACATAAGGGCGTGTTTTCCTTGAGTTATGTAACAGCTCTCCTGTTTACATAAGGGCGTGTTTCCCTTGTATGACAGGAATTCTTGACAGAGCCTCTGCAGCCAGTCTCTGCCTCTGCACCGCCTGAGCCTCTGCAGCCAGGCTCTGCCTCTGCACCACCTGAGCCTCTGCAGCCAGTCTCTGCCTCTGCACCGCCTGAGCCTCTGCCGCCAGTCTCTGCACCGCCTGGGTCTCTGCAGCCAGTCTCTGCATCTGCCCTGCATGAGCCTCTGCAGCCAGTCTCTGCCTCTGCACCGCCTGAGCCTCTGCAGCCAGTCTCTGCACCGCCTGAGCCTCTGCAGCCAGTGTCTGCATCTGCCCCGGCCCCCGCCTGAGCCTCTGCAGCCAGTCTCTGCCTCTGCACCGCCTGAGCCCCTGCAGCCAGTTCTGCACTGCGTGATCCTCTGCAGACAGTCTCTGCATCTGCCCCGTCTGAGCCTCTGCAGCCAGTCTCTCCCTCTGCACCGCCTGAGCCTCTGCAGCCAGTCTCTGCCTCTGCACCGCCTCAGTCTCTGCATCTGCACCGCCTCCGGTGCTGACTTCCATTCCGGCTCCAAGACCTGCGCTGGTCCCTTCTCTACCAATGCTGGTCCTGATGGTGCTGACTCCAGTGTCCAAAGTCGCCTCGACCTCCACAGAGTTCCTGCTCTAAGTTCATTGCTGTACACTTGGTTCCAGTACATTCTCATTCAGACAAAACACTTCTACTAAAGATCTGTCCTCTGTTGCCCCAATAGCTTTTTGGTTCAGACTCTGATCAGAGTTTGCCGTCACTTGGAAAGGATGATGGGAGGATTTACCTCCACATTATGATGATCGTTGTAGGAAAGAGCCCTTTCTGCATGGTTGCCTCTAACTTTATTGCAAGATACCTGATGCGCCTTGACTGAGTGCGCACTGGGTCCCTGCCAATCATGTTCCCAGGGCCTGTGTTCTTTCCCTAAAATGTACCATTGTTTCCACAATTGGCACAACTCTGGCCTACCTATAAGTCCCTCGGAAGGGGTAGCTGTGGTACCAAGGGCAACAGGGGAGGGTCAAATTATGCTGCAGGGCTGACTAAATTATGTGGCAAGAAAAGAGAAACTTTGCAGCGTAATGCAGCAAACTTTGTGATAGTATTACCACAATATTGCCTTTGCAACACGTGTCTCTGCGTTTTTGATAACTTTTGAATTATTTGAGGTAGAAACAATTTTTTTCTATTCGAATCTTCAGATTATGCAGCGGATGATGGGTTATGGGTCAAAAGCGGCAAATCCATAATTCTGCTAAAAATGCAGCAGACACACAATCGCATAATTCCATTGGCCCTCTCCCTACACTGAGAGTGCTGCCTTAGAGAAACACACATGCAGCATATAAAACATAACATAGCAGTTGGGGTTGTCTTTAGTAATAAATATTTATTATTATTCAAATGAATTTTGATCTGCATGTTACACTTTGTGCTTTCGAAGAGGCGCATTATCCCACTGCGCTGCTTTGTGATGAAGCAAAACTCAGATCTCTCCGTGGGATCCATTAATCACCAGAGTTTCATTGACTTTTTTGTTATGGCCTGAAAATTACAGGCACGCAAAGAACTCAACAATCTTTGCCTTTAACACTGCTTGCAGCCCCTTCTGTAAAACCAAAGTGCCCGGGGGGCACAAATCATCCGTTGCACCCCCAGGGCACTTCTGTAATATGGCCCCAGGTAGCTGATCAGCTGTTAGTGGCTTTCTCTGGGGCAGAAACGAGCGACGCAGTGTAGAAGCGGACCATCTCCCACAGTGGCTAAGAAACAGCCGCCAGAGGACTTACCGGCTCATTTCCCAGGTTAGGCGCTACCACGTTAGCACACGGAGTACCTACCTATACTGCACATCTGTCAGGCGGCTCCGCAGGCATCAGTACTTATGTTTACGAACCGCCACTGTTAGAAAGGGTAGACGGACCGGGAGGGTCGGCCGGGGTCAGGAGGAGAGGTCTCCGGGGAGAGCCGTCTCCAGCGATCGTACAGACAAGTAACTTCCCCCCCACAGACGGATACCACACACGGATAAGGTTCAGGGTTCTTTATAAGCACTTCTTAGGGTACGGTTGAATGGTACAAGGAGGTCTGGACTCAGGGGTCCCCTCGATTCAAGTCTCTCAAAGCAGGGTAAGGGGTAGCGGGACAGTCTGTCTACCAGGCAGGTAGTTCGGATGAGATGATGACTAGCTCACAATCCTCGAGCTTGGTGGTTTAGTTGGTACGGGCCGCGGCAGCGCCAGCAGGTCCCGGTTGAGATGGTCGGTACACGGTCCGCGGCAGCGCCAGCAGGTCCCGGAAAGATGGTCGGTACACGGTCCGCGGCAGCGCCAGCAGGTCCCGGAAAGATGGTCGATGTACGGTCCGCGGCAGCGCCAGCAGGTCCCGGTGAGGATGGTCGTTACAACGGGCCGCGGCAGCGCCAGCAGGTCCCGACGAGGATGGATGTTGCAGAAGGCCGCGGCAGCGCCAGCAGGCAGGACGATGGTTCACAAGAGCGGGCTATGGCAGCGCCAGTAGTCCGTCAAGGCTGAGTTCTCTCGGTGTCTCTCGACTCCAGGATACAACTGCCTTCCTGCTCCGGAGTTGCCCCAGTTATAGGGCAGGCGCCCTTTGATGTCCGGACCCTCGCACTTGGAGGTCGGAGGGCCCGGGATGAAGGTGTCCCGACACCCAGCAGGGGGTGGAGCCAGCGCCTGGGGGAGCTGGAGGCGATCGGCACCTGGCGGGGGAAGAGCTCTTGACACTTCGTTCTCCCATTGACCTGCCAAGTGGTCCGCTCACCTCCTGGGTGGATGGTGGTGCCGGAATGTCGGGGCCGGCCAGGCCCGGGGTTAGGGTCGGGGCGAGGCCACGCGGCCTCGTGGTGCAGGGCCCAAGATGGCGGCTTGAACCGGCCGGGGGAGCCGGTGGGGCTGGGCCCCGTGATGCGTAGAGGTCCGAGGGCAGAAGATCCGTCGGGAGACGGGGTACAGGTGCTTTTCGTGGGTTATGCCTGGTGGGCCGGAGCTCGGGCCCTGTCGTGCGGGGAGGGAGCAAGCCCTTCGTGTGGCCTGTCCAACATGCGTCCCCCCCAGCTGAAGGCGGGGAGAGTCACCCATCTCCTTGGGGACTCTCTTCGCCGAGGCGGAAAAAGCGGGACAGGCCATCCGCGTTGGCGTGGTCTTGGCCTGGTCGGTGCTCCACAGTGAAGTCCATTCCCTGCAGGGAAATGGACCAGCGCAAGAGTTTTGGGTTCTCCCCCCGCATCTGCATCAGCCACTGCAGGGGTCGATGGTCGGTTTGTACCCGGAAGTGGGTACCGAAGAGATAGGGCCGGAGCTTTTTGAGGGCCCACACCACTGCGAAGGCCTCCCTCTCGATGGTGCTCCAGCGCTGTTCTCGGGCCAGGAGACGTCGACTGATGAAGGCCACCGGCTGGTCATGACCTTCGGGGTTTAACTGAGAAAGGACGGCTCCGATGCCGTGGTCGGAGGCGTCGGTCTGTACCACGAATTCCCGACTGTAATCGGGGGCCTGGAGCACAGGGGCGGTGCACAGGGCGGCCTTCAGCTTCTCGAAGGCCGCTTGACAATCGGGGGTCCAGTTAATCCGCTTCGGTTGGTTTTTGGACGTGAGACCCGTGAGGGGCCCCACGATGCTGCCGTAGTCCTTCACGAACCGCCGGTAGTAGCCGGTGAGCCCCAAGAAGGCTCGGACCTCGGTCTGGGTGACGGGGGGCTGCCAGGACTGGATGGCAGCAATCTTAAGTTGTAGCGGGGCCACCAGCCCGCTTCCCACTTGGTGCCCAAGGTAGGTCACAGACCCTTGGCCAATTTGGCACTTGCCGGCCTTAATTGTGAGGCCGGCCCGCTGGAGGGCCTGTAGGACCTCTTGGAGGTGACGGAGGTGGTCGGGCCAGTGGCGGCTGTATACAGCGATATCGTCCAGGTAGGCAGCGCTGAACTCTTTGAGCCCCGCCAAGACCTGGTTCACGAGGCGTTGAAACGTGGCGGGGGCATTCTTCATGCCGAAGGGCATGACCTTGAATTGGTAGTGGCCATCGGGGGTAGAGAAGGCTGACCGTTCCTGAGCCCTGGGTGTGAGGCCGATCTGCCAGTAGCCCGCTGTTAGGTCGAAGATACTAAGGTAGCGGGCGGCCCCCAGCCGGTCGATCAGCTCGTCTGCTCGGGGGATCGGATGAGCGTCGGTCCGGGTGACAGCGTTCAAGCCCCGGTAGTAGACGCAGAATCTCAGTTCAGGTGCGGTGCCGGGGGCAGCGGCTTTGGGAACCAATACAACCGGACTGGCCCAGGGACTGTCCGAGGGCTCGATGACCCCGATTGTGAGCATCTTGGCCACTTCCTCCTGTATGCAGGCCCGTACCCGATCTGGTACGCGGTAGGCCCGGTGTCGGACAGGGGGACTGTCCCCGGTGTCCACGTCGTGCAAACACCAAGGGGTGACCCCGGGGGTGAGGGAGAACAGGGTAGCGAACTGCAGCAGGAGGTTCCGGCAGCCCTGGCGTTGCTCCGAAGTGAGGGCGTCAGAGAGCCGGACCCCGTCCACGGAGCCGTCATTCTCCTGAGTCTTCAGAAGTTTCGGGAGGGGTTCGGAGTCTTCCTCTGCCCCACTGTCCGTAGCCATCAGGAGGCTGAGTTCGGAGCGCACAAAGTGTGGTTTGAGTCGGTTGGTGTGGAGGACCCGAAGGGGGTTCCGGGAGGTCCCCAGGTCGATGAGGTAAGTGACGGGGCTTTTGCGCTCGACCACTTTGAAGGGCCCCGTCCACTTATCTTGCAAGGCACATGGTTCGGTGGGGGACATCACCCATACTTGTTGTCCAGGCTCGAACTCAACGGACGAGGCATTGTGATCATACCACCTCTTCATGTCCTCCTGGCTGGCCTCGAGGTTCGCCTTGGCCATCTCTCTGAAGCGCCGGGTCTGATTGCGTAGGGCCAGGATGTATTTGAAGACGTCTGGAGGGGTCTTTAGGGGGGCCATCTCCCAACCTTCTTTTACTAGGCTGAGGGGCCCTCGCACAGGGTGCCCGTACAGGAGTTCGAAAGGGCTAAAACCGAGGGACTTCTGGGGAACTTCTCGGTAGGCGAAGAGGAGGCACGGGAGTAGTACATCCCACTGGCGACGGAGGGGCTCTTCCAATCCCCCAATCATCCCCTTGAGAGTGCGGTTAAAACGCTCCACTAGTCCGTTCCCTTGGGGGTGATAGGGGGTCGTGAATCTGTAGGTGACCCCGCATTGTTGCCAGAGGGACTTCATGTATTTGGATATAAAGTTCGTGCCTCAGTCGCTGACGACTTCTCGGGGGAAGCCTACCCGGGAGAAGATCCCCATTAGGGCCCGGCCAACCACCGGAGCTGTCACGGTCCGTAGGGGCACCGCCTCGGGGTAGCGGGTGGCATGGTCCACCAGTACTAAGATGAACCTGTGTCCTTGTGCCGTGCGGGCGTCCAGAGGCCCCACAATGTCTATCCCCACCCTCTCGAACGGGGTGGTGACCACAGGGAAGGGTTGCAGAGGGGCTTTCAGCTTCCGACCACTCTTCCCGCTGGCTTGGCATGTGGGGCAAGATCGGCAGTGGTTCAGGACGTCGTTCCTCATTTTCGGCCAGAAAAAGTGGGTCACTAGGCGGCTGTACGTTTTATCCTGGCCCAGGTGTCCAGCCAGGGGGACATCGTGGGCCAGGTTGAGCAGAAAGTCTCTGAAGCGGAGAGGTACCACCAGTACTCGACCGGCCCCCAGCTCGGCGATTCTTTGCTCGCTGTATAGCAGGTCGTTATCCCAGTAGACCCAGTGAGTTCCGGTGGAGTCCCCTGCGTTCTGGGCGCTGGCTTGTTGGCGGAGTCCCTCGAGGGAGGGACAGGTCTTTTGTTCCTGGCGGAACTGTTCCTGGGTGGGCCCCCCTTCTTGACGCCACTGAGCCCGGTCAGGAAGGTCCTGGGGTTGCGCGTCCCCTTCGGTCGTCGGGTCTGGGAGGCTGGCCTCGTCGTTGTCTTCTACTGGGGCGACCGGGGGCGGAGGTGCTGGCCATTCTGGTTCTTCTGATCGAGGGACGGCACGGGCGGCCATGGACCGGGTGGTCATGCAGGCCCAGTCCGGGAGGCCCAGCATCCCCAGGTGCTCTCTTCTCTCAACGGTGGCCCACGGGGAACTCTCGAGGTCATTCCCCAGGAGGCAGTCCACGGGGGCATCGTCCCGGACCGTCACCTTCAACAGGCCGGAGACCCCTCCCCATTCGAATGGGACGCAGGCCATTTGACACATACTTTCAGAGTTGTCTGCCGAGCGGACGGGGCAGAGAATGTTCGGCAGGATCTGCTCGGGTTTCACCAGGTGACAGCGGACGGCCGTCACACTGGCGCCTGTGTCACGCAAGGCCTCGGCTCGCTGTCCATTAATGGTCACCCACTGACCGTATTTCCTGGTGTTAGCGGGTAGGGGAGCCCGCGGGACCATGTCTCTTCCCCCTAAGCACGCCAGGACCATGGCGGCCGGTTCCCACTCTTGCTGGGCCGGCTCATACTCCTCTGGTTCCTCCGATGATCGCTCTTCCCCCAGGGCGGCGGCAGCTACCTGGCGGGGCTTGGGTGTTTGGTTCTGCGGGCAGCTCGGGTCATTGGCGTAGTGGCCGACTCGCTGGCATCGGTGGCACGTGACGTTGGCTCGGACCCCAGGACGCCACGGGGGGTTGCCCCGGCCGGCCGGAGGCGGGGTGCTGGCCACGGGTGTTGCTGGCAAGGCGTCTCTCCCTCGCCCCTGGCCCCCTCCTCCTCCCCGAGGACGGTGCTGGCCTTGGTTGTTTCTGTTCTGTTCCTGTGGCCCCCTCCGGCCCACTCGGGTGCTTTCCCATCGGTCAGCTTCGGCGGCGAGCTGCCGGGGGTCAGTCAGCTTGCTGTCGAGGAGGTGCTGCCTGAGCTCGACGAAACAGTTGTTCGACAGGTGCTCCCATACCATCAGGTTAAAGAGTTGTTCGTAGGTGGTGACATGGCTCCCCTTTATCCAACCCTCGAAGGCACGGCTGAAATAGTTCACGTATTCTACCCAAGTTGTACCTGGGATCCGGGTGCAATCTCTGAACCTCTGGCGGTACATCTCGGGTGTGAGGCCGTAGCGGGTGAGGAGGGCAGCCTTCATGTGGTCGTAGGACGACATTTGGTGATCTGGGAGCTGCAGTAGGGCATCGCGACCCTCGTTGATAAACCTCCCCCAGAGTCCGGCTCCCCAATCACTCCGGTCGATCCGGTGGGAGGTCATGGCGATCTCGTAGGCTTTAAACCACTGTTGTATGTCGTCTTCTCGGACATACTCGCGGACAACATCCTTGGGGATGTGGACTTTTTTCTCGATTGGCCCCGGGGTGTGTGGTCGCTCCGGCACCCCCAGTTCTTTATTCTGTTTCCGAAGTTCTATTTCCGCCAGTTTGCGCTCGTGCTCGAGCGTTATTTTTTTCTCCTCCAGCTCTCTCTGTCTCTGCTTCTCTTCTCGTTCATCTCGGAGCCGCATATGCTCGAGGTTGAGTTTCTGTTCAGCTAACTTGAGTTCCCCATCCATCTTGAGTCGTGCCATTTCCAACTCGTGTAATCTGGTTCTTTCTCTTTCTCGGATCTCCTCCTGCGAGAGGCCCGTTCCCCGCTCTTCGGGAGCCGTGGCGTTCCCCTCTGGTGTGATGCTGCTTTGGTCGGAGGGTCCGGCGACCCCAGTTTCTGTCCACGACTCTAGGGCGTGCTTTAGGTCATCTTTGGTACTCAGGCCGGTGGTAGCAATGCCAAGTTCTATGCAGAATTGTCTCAGTTCGCGGTGGTTGTATTCTTCTAATTTATCCATTTGGAATTTCTCGGTGGAGTTGCTATCTTTGGCTGACATCGTGTTTTTGTCGTGGGGTGAGCTACTCTCTGTACGATTACGCGTTGATTCGGATCGCGCCGCTGGCCACCAATGTTAGAAAGGGTAGACGGACCGGGAGGGTCGGCCGGGGTCAGGAGGAGAGGTCTCCGGGGAGAGCCGTCTCCAGCGATCGTACAGACAAGTAACTTCCCCCCCACAGACGGATACCACACACGGATAAGGTTCAGGGTTCTTTATAAGCACTTCTTAGGGTACGGTTGAATGGTACAAGGAGGTCTGGACTCAGGGGTCCCCTCGATTCAAGTCTCTCAAAGCAGGGTAAGGGGTAGCGGGACAGTCTGTTTACCAGGCAGGTAGTTCGGATGAGATGATGACTAGCTCACAATCCTCGAGCTTGGTGGTTTAGTTGGTACGGGCCGCGGCAGCGCCAGCAGGTCCCGGTTGAGATGGTCGGTACACGGTCCGCGGCAGCGCCAGCAGGTCCCGGAAAGATGGTCGGTACACGGTCCGCGGCAGCGCCAGCAGGTCCCGGAAAGATGGTCGATGTACGGTCCGCGGCAGCGCCAGCAGGTCCCGGTGAGGATGGTCGTTACAACGGGCCGCGGCAGCGCCAGCAGGTCCCGACGAGGATGGATGTTGCAGAAGGCCGCGGCAGCGCCAGCAGGCAGGACGATGGTTCACAAGAGCGGGCTATGGCAGCGCCAGTAGTCCGTCAAGGCTGAGTTCTCTCGGTGTCTCTCGACTCCAGGATACAACTGCCTTCCTGCTCCGGAGTTGCCCCAGTTATAGGGCAGGCGCCCTTTGATGTCCGGACCCTCGCACTTGGAGGTCGGAGGGCCCGGGATGAAGGTGTCCAGACACCCAGCAGGGGGTGGAGCCAGCGCCTGGGGGAGCTGGAGGCGATCGGCACCTGGCGGGGGAAGAGCTCTTGACACTTCGTTCTCCCATTGACCTGCCAAGTGGTCCGCTCACCTCCTGGGTGGATGGTGGTGCCGGAATGTCGGGGCCGGCCAGGCCCGGGGTTAGGGTCGGGGCGAGGCCACGCGGCCTCGTGGTGCAGGGCCCAAGATGGCGGCTTGAACCGGCCGGGGGAGCCGGTGGGGCTGGGTCCCGTGATGCGTAGAGGTCCGAGGGCAGAAGATCCGTCGGGAGACGGGGTACAGGTGCTTTTCGTGGGTTATGCCTGGTGGGCCGGAGCTCGGGCCCTGTCGTGCGGGGAGGGAGCAAGCCCTTCGTGTGGCCTGTTCAACAGCCACTTCCTTGACAGCCAGGTGTGTCGAGAGGGGCCTCTTGCCTGCGTGGTCCTGCAAGATGTTTTTTTGGGTCTGAGCCAGTGGAGACAAACCACCGAGGAAGGCCCTGCCACGGTATCTGTTCACAGGGCGAGTCTGCGGTTCGAAATATCCATCTGAAGATCGAGCCACTTACCAGTGGGAACCCTTTCTCTGGTGGATCCCCCACCCTCCCGCTCTGAGGTGGGGTCTCTTATCTGTAAAAAGACCTGATTCCAGAGACCTACACGGCCACATCTGTTCAATCATTGGATCAGCGTCCGATGGCTCAGACAGAGTCGAGAAAGAAAGAGGCATTTGCGTGCTGGGGGGTGCTTATATGAAGCTCCGATGTCACTTCCTGGGCGGGACAAAGCAGATATGGAGCTGCACCATGCCACCTCCTGGCACGTGGGAGTAATTGTCTAAAAATTCTTCTTATTTAGTCTGGTGCCGCGGAATCTTCAAGGTGAGAAATTTGAGTATTCAACACAAAATAAGTGCTACCAAAGGTAAGGAACTTGTTCTTCACTCTCAGATGTGGGGAGCGCCCATAATCTGTCTGTTCACTGCCACCAAGAATGCCCAACCTTCACCTCCAGGTATCCACACCACTGGCCACGGGCAGTGCATTATGGGTGCACAGGTTGGAGATACTTGCTTAGTTTTTCCCTCTCCTGCCTCTGATCCCACATGTAGTGAGAAATGAGGCAGACCACCATGACGCCCATCCCTGTGGCCTTAAAGTGGGTGAGGCAGCCATGGCATTTGATATTTCTGAAAATGTACTACCCACATGACAAATTATCCATCAGAGAAAACCCGCTGACTCTGCCTTCAGGTCAGCCTGGACACCCCAACATTCGGAGCATGAACCTTGCAATGTGGCACCTTAGGTCTTGGAATCTGTGTGGCAGCAATGGTGTGTTCAGTGGACTCAGCCGCTGGCGCGCTGGACCTCACAATGAAGCTGACGTACTCCTCGGCCGCTTTGGATGTTGAACATCGGTGAGGTAGTGACACTCGTGAAAAGTAACCTGTGGGGTTTTGGTCTTTTGCCCGGCTTGTGTGCAATTGCATAGTACTATTCTTGTAGTCACAAACCCCACCCCTCGATGCGAAGGGGCATTTTAGGTTTTGGGTTTCCAAAGATAGTGAGCAACGCCTGGTGGTCTGTGATAATAGTGAAACATTTCCCATATAGGAACACATGAAAATGTTCTCAGGCCCACACTTTAGCCAGACCCCCCTTCTCCGGCTCAAAATAGGTAAGTTCTGTTTCAGTTCTGTTTTGTGTCTCTGGGCATTCGGTTGGCCATTGTGTTGAGCAAGGATTGCCCCAAGTCCCACCGGGCTCGCATCAGCTTTGATCTCCATATGTAATTTTGGGGTAAAAATAGGCTATTTCAGTTGCATTTTAAATTACATGTTTCATTTCTTTAAAACTTTGATTGCATTCACGAGACCGCTAGAATGGAACATTTCTCCTCATTTAGTCTCACAATTGGGCATTCACTGCAGCAAAGCCACAGATGTATCTTGAGCAATGCCTGCCTAAGAAGGATCGCAGCATGGCTACATCTTGTGGGGGGCACGTAGATGACGATGCTTGCACTTTATCTGGGACTGGAGTCATTCCCTCATCAGAGAATATGCGCCCAAAGAGTTTAAGTCTGGTTCTGTGACTCTCGCACTTTGGTGCATGCAGACCGATACCTGCACTTGGAACACTTGTGTAACACGCTTGTCATGCTACATTAGTGCTGCCCCAAACACCAGTATGTCCCCACTGTAATTGAAAGCATGTGTAACAGGTAGGATTCTTCAAATAACATCCTGAAATATCTCCACAGCTGAATATACTCCAAAACTCAGTTCTTTGTATCTGAAGTCTCCAACATGAGTCTAAAAATGAGTAATGTACCTACAGTTCTCTTCGAGCTAATCCTGCACATGCATGCAGTTTCTATGCATGCAGTTTCTTAGATGATATCATCAGCGCACATCCGTCTCCTTCACTGGTGTTTGACAATGATATTGAGGAGTCTTTATATGACGAACGTAATGATGAAACAACTATGCTTGGTTTCTACTTGCCGCAACTGATGTTGCCTTTGGCCTTGTGGGCATGGCGAGGATGCTTCTAACGTCCATTTTCTCTTCTCGCTTAGACGCACATGGTTGCCTTTTGCTTTGCAGACCATTATGAAAAGGTTTAAATTCCCACAGCCTTTGCATGTCTGTCTGATGGCTGCTCATTTACCTTCACGCTGTGAGAAAGTGCCATCTTTCTTGCCTGGTATGCCCCCACATTTTGCTGAATTGCTGAATGTACTTTGACTGAGTGTACCCTGGACTCCTGCCAAGCAGGTGCCCAGGGCCTATGTTCCTTCCCTAAAACACAAAACCGAAATTGGCATCTCTGGCCACATGTCATCCCCTAGTAAATGGTACCCTAGGTACCCAGGGCTTTGTGACCAGGGAAGGCCTCTAAGGGCTGCAGCACTTATTGTGCCACCCTTAGCGGCCATGTACCCTACACAATCACACTGCCCTTGCAGGCTGAGTGTCTGGGTACAAGACAAAACAGAGTCGACATGGCACACATCCCTGTGTGCCATGCCCACCACCTACACAGCCATGGCATACATCAGCCAGCCCTCTAGCTGGGTGCCCTATGCCAATGGTGTGGGCACAGGAGCAGAAGCCTTGTGCCCCTACAATGCCCGGTCCATTCCTGAGCACTGTAAGTGCAGTGCTGCCATTTAAGAGTATATGGTGCTGGGAGCCCGTCAAACACGAACTCCACAGCACCATAATGGCAACACTGAAGACTAAGAAGTTTGGTACCAAACTTCTCAGCACATTAAACCCACACTGATGCCAGTGTGGAATTTTTTTTTTTAAATTTGTTTATTCAGGTCAGCCAATAAACTGCATTACAGGTATGTACATACAGAGCCTCAAGGCAGGCAGGTAATGACTAAACCAAGCTGTCACTGTAAAGCATCATAAAAAGAATTATCATTTTACATTTTCCCCCAAATACACTGTAACTGAACCTTAACAAAACCAACTAAGGTACGTACGGAAAGCAGCAGAAATCAAACATAGCACATGAGCAAATGAGGGGCGAAACCTGCAAAGGAAGCAACCCATAGGAAGGGGCACACAGAAACAACAATCATGTTGGTATGGCTGACCATGACATAGCTCACTAAAAGCGGGCTGCCGCCCAAGTGTGTCCAGGCTCAAGGACTAACCATTTGCGACATGCCTCCCTCCCATAAGACGGGGCCTAGCCCCAGTGTCACCACCCACGGCTGGTCTCAACCACTTGCAGAATCGTTTAGAGTGCAGCAGCATAGGTGAGCGCTCCACCTCCCACACCAGGCCAGTGTGGAATTTAATGTACCAAGCACCCCAGGGGGAATCTTAGAGATGCCCCCTGAAACCTAACCTACAATCCACGTCTGTTCTGATGCTGCCTAGGCTGCCACACAGCAGACATGTTGCTGGACCCCTGGGTAGGAGAGCCCCCGCTCTCCTGGGCTGCAACAATGCACATCCTGGGCGAGGTGCTAAATCTCCTCCCCCAGGATGGGCAGGGGGAAGCTTCAAAGTCATGCCGCCTCTGTGAGCTTCCCCAGGCCACTGCAACCCCCCACTCTGGCGGGAAGCTTGGCCGGAAACCCCAAATAAGGACAGGGGATGTGCCAGCCTGCCAACCCCACCCCTCAGGTGGGGGAGGCGAGGTGAAGCACATCTCCGGGCTCTCGCCATCTTGAAGATGGGAAGCCCTACCCAATCAGGACTAGGCTACTGCCCCCCTCCCACAGGAGAGAGGCAGGATAGGGGGTGTACCCACCCTAGAACAGGGACCCATTGGTCTGTGGTAAATAAAATATCACGCTCTCAGACTTTTAAATATTATCAATAGGATCATGCATAAAGCAAGAGGCTGAGTCTGTGGTATCAGATACATAAAGGGCTTTATTCCAATAACTCGAGTCAAAGGGAGAATATCTCCATCACCAAAAAGGATCTGGACGGGGCTGAAAAGTATTCTCAATATTCTCAAAACATTATTCACAGAGTACAGTATATATACATTTCTCAATTGTACGTAAGCAAGAGAGCAAGAGAGAATGAGATAAGAGCATGTGGGCGTGTAAGTAGGCGTGAAGGTGGGCGTCCATGTGGGCGTCCACTTGATGATAAGGGGTAAATTGTCATGTGTGGGTGGATACCTGGAGATGATTTCGCAATGTCAGCAGAAATACTTGGCAGAGATGCGCGCGCAGCAGCATGACGTGTGATAGACGTGCAACTAGAGGGTGAAGGGGACTTGACATTTAGCTCTACATGTGGAGACAAAAAGTCTGGGGTTATGTCAACCTAATCCCAAATCATATCTAATATCCTATGTTTAAAGAACTATGTTATCCACAAGGGAAGGGCTCTCGGACAGAATCTATTCTATACTGACTGTGTGTGTGTGTACAAGCGTCTAAGTGTCTACACTGAATGCGAGGGGATGGGAATATTCCATGGTGACAGGGCTATGAATTACTTGCATGAGGGCAGAGAAACCGGGCCTTTTGCTTGGTAACTGGAGGAATGTTTACGTAAGCTACTAGGCAGGAATGCATCGGCTGAGGGGGAAGCAGATAATTCGAAGGTGAAATACAGCTCTTGGCAGAGAATAGGCTGATGTCAGGCTTCGTGGGCCGCGCAGAGAATGAGACAGAGTTCATGGTCACAGATGCGAGCTCAAGCTGAAGCTGTCAGAGGCAGAGAGCAGGGAAAGGCTTTGAGGACAGAATCGGGCCTACTTGCCTGAACTGTAAAAATGGAGTAACTTAGCCATAAAAAGTCGGTGGCCTTTCATACTTAGGAATCGAATATCCAGCCCATTCATGGCGGATCTGACAGAGGACATGTTAACGGTGGACGCACATGTGTTTGCGTCTTCGAAACTGGAACTGGAGGAAACATACATGTACTTGTAACATGCATATAGAACCATATAGAACCGTTGGGGTCCAAGATAGGGGACATAACTGGTCAGGAGAATCCACATTTCCACATTCCCTCCTTGTCCCCTACTTGCCCTTCAAGAGATATCAATCTTCATCAATCCATTGATCTGTTCATATAGCATCATTTGTTCTTCTTTCTTCTTCCGTGATCTTGAATGAAATCTTGGTGGTGGAATACACGATGTGGCACACAGACCACAGATCGCTGGTCCACATTGTAGACATAGACAGCAACTGAATAGTATGAGAAGGCCAATACCTAGGAAGGATAGGACCCTCCATCCAAAGGTAGATAATACACTCCAAAACCAACCGGACCAAGTCCAGGTGCCTGGATTCTGGTGTATCTGGCTTACAATCTTATGAAGGCGAGTTATGGCTTTATATACAGATGGCGAATTTTCTGGTATGAAAAAATGCGATAGCTTGATCCGATGACCCTACAAGCTCCGCCCCTATCGGCCAGGATAACGTCAAGGACAAGACTATTTTGAAGCACAACAATCCGCATAGCAGACTGCTCTTCTGTTAAATTGCCTAAGGCGGAAATAGTTTCGTTCACTACTGCTTCAAGGGTTCTGGTTAATCTACGTATCAGCTTACTATTGGTAACTGTACCTATATAGGGAAAGAAACCTTTATTGAAATCTGTGTATTTTTCCCATGCTGTTTCAGTGTAATTGACAATTGGGAGATCTCTCTGCTGTCTATTGTGTACTAAATGAGTATTTCTATGAGAATCAGGAGGAGCTAGGAAAACAGGTGGTAGGAGGAATGCTATGTAACAGGTACCATCCCAATCTAGAGGTAAGCGTATATATGCGGTCTGGCCACATATAAAGTAGGAATGACGAGAAGCTCTAAATTTAGACTTGCCTTGATCACTGAATTTTATTACAGTGGTGCATTTACTATGGCCCATGTGTATGGAGCCATTCTTTCTTATACATAATTCCTCTTTTACTGGGAATACGGACATGGCGGGCAAGATTGGTGTAGCTTCAGATTCAACGTTCAGGATCATGAGGTTAAGTGTAAAATTACCTAATCCATATACTTCATTTCTTAGATCAGTTCCTGTTCTTTTGGGAAGTCCCTCCTTGTTAGGGTAGCAGACTTTAAGCAAAACTAAGTTCAGGTTTCCCCATACCCAGTTGTCTTGATAAACTGCGGAATTCGAATCTAGGGAATTAATCAAACTAAACCATGCTCCACAGGAGCCATTGTGTGTGAACGGATAGAGAAAAAGGGGCAAAAACTCCCTTATAGTTCTGATAGGGGGGGAGTCGGCCACAGACCCAGCAGTCTGTAGCATTGCTAGTCTGATGTGAATGGTGCAGCATCTGAATAAAGGTATTGTTGCGTAAGGCAAGTCGATATGATAGCTCATAGGATGGCAGATCACTAAATGTGTGCTTTATGGTATCATTAGTGGAGGAGTGTAAAAGTGAGGCAATAGGAGGAAAAATAGCATGTAGTATTAAGCTGATACATATTATCGTGATGCTCTTAAGATATTGAAAAATTACAGTCACTATACATCTATTTGCTTCTTATCTAACTCTCTTATTTTTGCTTTATGTTATTGTCCAAGATCTTATGCGAGCCAGAATACATGTTCAACCGCTTCACCACCTAGTGGACTTAATTGATCAAACGGGTTCTGACTTTTTGAATCAAGGTTTAGCTTTGTGGAAACTTCTGGGCATTCTCCTCTAGAAAATGTTGTTCAAAATCCAAGTTCAAAGTTTTTTTTCCTTTGTAAAAGAGTGGTGAAGGTGCACTTTGACTTTAACGGCCGTCCCCGTGGTCCAGAGCACTGACTTCGGCGCCTGTCATCCAGGAGCGATGGAGTATTCTTTGACCTGGGTGTTGTCAGGGAAGGCGGCAGCAACCTGCGAACAACAAGAGAGTAGTGCAGACATCAAGGAAGCCAGGTAATCTGTCAGCATGTTACTGTCAACATAAGTAATCTTTTAGGCATTGTAGTGCCCCACATATTTGGTGGTCTACCAAAGACCACTTCATAGGGAGATAAGCCTGTTCTAGAATGAGCTACTATTCGCATGTAAAAGAGGGCAACCGGCAGGGCTACCATCCAATCTATACCTTTGTCTGCGCAAATTTTAATGTCTGATTATGTCTTTCTACAAGGCCTGCTGCTTCAGGATGTCGCACACAATGGAATTTCCAGGTATACCCTAACAGAAGGGACACCTGCTTCATTAGTACCAGGACATATTTGTAACCTCTACATCTGTTTATTTGGATATAATCCATTTGGAGCACTTCAAAAGGGTGGTCAGGTGGATGGAATCCACCTTGTTCCATCGGAATGCCTTTACCTGGATTGAATTGGCAACAGATCATACATGTTCTGACCTTTTGTTTCGCTGCTGCACGCAGGTGCTTGTTGAACCATATATTCTGTAAGCTATCTATCATTGCTTTCTCTCCTAAGTGTGCAGGACTATGTGCGGTATTTATAATCACTTGTACCATGGTATCAGGAAGAAACCATGTGGATTTGCCCTTTGTCATCCAACCTTGATCAGTCAGTACCCCTCCTTGTTCCGATCATTTCTTTAATTCGTCTACAGTAGCATGTGTCTGAATGTCTTGTACATCCCTGGAAGGATCCCTAACTGTCATGGCTTTGGACAGTGATAGTATCTGTGATTTTGTCATGTCTAGTGGGGTCTGAGCTGTCTGTTTAGCAGTTCGGTCTGCCAGATCATTGCCTTGGGAAAATGGTATCTGTGGCTCTAGTATGTGCTTTACATTTTAGGATAGCTATGGCTGTTGGTAAATGTATTGACTCTTAGGTGCTTAGCTCTTATGCACGCTTGTGTCAGGGCGATGAGCTCTGCTGCTTGTGCTGACAATATGTCTATTCTTTTAGTCTCTATTATTACAGTATCAGCAGTCACTGCATATGCTGCCACTAATTCTCCCGCCCCTGTCCTTATGCATGAGCCGTCAACATATAGTGTTAGCTCGGGGTCTGGGAGTGCAACATCTGTCAAGTCTTGTCTTGGTTTAGTCACGGTATGTATTACTTCAACACAGTTGTGTGGTGAAACGCTTTCTGTACTGGAGGGCAAAAGGGTAGCAGGATTCAGTATGTTGCATCGTCTGATCTCTATGTGTGGTTGAAATAACGTCAGCTCATAATCCGTCAGTCTAGCTACAGTCAGGTGTTGTGTTTGTGTCCGGTTCAAGAGAACCTCTACTGCGTGTGGTACTTGTACTGTCAGAGGGTGGCCCAGCACTATCGAGTCACTTTGTCTTATGGCTAAGGCCGTTGCTGCAACTGATTTTAGGCACGCAGGCAAAGCCTGTGCTACTGGGTCTAATGTACTAGAAAGATAAGCACAGGGCTCGTGTTTTCCTGCATGATCTTGTGTTAGGACAGATAGTGCTGTTCCATCCCGCTCTGTCACAAAAAGCATAAACGATTTGTTGTAATCAGGGTTTGCTAAAACTGGTGCTTGACATAAAGCTCTCTTTAATTCTTCAAATGCCACAGTGTGTTCTTGTGTCCAAGGGAGGACTTTAGTAGAAGCTGTATTAGGGGCTTGGACTAATTCCCCTGAAAGATCACAATAAAACATGAGAAAAAGGGGAAAACACCATACCTATTTCCTTGGCTTAATTTCTAAGGGGGCTAATTTCTAAGGGGCTTAATTTCTTAAGGGGCTAGCGGGAAGCGAACCTCCTCAGGGGCCAGCAGAAAGCCAATATTCTCCTCCTTCCCCCCCCTTTTTGACAGGAGGAAATCTGAAACAGATTTCACTGCTGTCAAACACTATCAAACCCTGTGTCTTGACAATACTATTAATCCCTGTGTGTAGCTACTGGGCGTAAGCAAAATTATAGGAGATACACAGCGTATGTGAAACGGCGAGAAATCCTTCAAATTAATGTACAAACCTCATTGTGTTAGCTCATAAGCTAGCCAAATGACATCTCATATGCAAATGTCCCTATTACATGAACCTACACCAACCTGAAGTCAATATTAATGCTAGGAGGCCCTAATAGGAATGCTAAATTACCTAAATATTCGGAAAACCAAGTTTAAGAACAGTTGTTAATGTTGATAATTAATAATTTATCTGCTAAAGAAATCAGTCAATGTGCAATAATTTCCACCTATACAATAAATAGCCTAATTCAAAAACAAGTCAACTTTTGGGGCCACCACTCACAAGAATGAGCTTACTAAAGCAAACTTTAAAAAGGAAATCCTGTCAGATATTTTCTCATTACCCTAAATACCGAGCCTTATTTGTCACTCTGTGGTGGCAGTCCTTATTTAAAACAGGCCTTTCAAGAGTTAAAATGCGAGTGCACAGATCATAATTGTTCCTTAATGTCCAATCTGGAAACATATGACCGAGGCTGCCTGTCTATAAAAGAAAGGCAGTTATGTGAAAAATATTTTAGTCTTGCATAGCCTTTTTTTATTCATCTCCAATACCAATTAGACATACACTGATAACGTGTTGTCTGCTATTTTGACAGCATGATAAAGGTAATATCATGTCTGTGAAATTTAGTAATTGTGCCAAGCCATCAGTATACCGGGCACAGAAAGCATAGATAATTACACTAACATATATAAATGAGCAGCGATGCGTAATTACAGTACCTACAGCTCAGATGCGAACATTCTGGCCTGCTTAATTTGTCAGGCTTATAATCAATAACTTATTTACCTGCCCTATACAACCCCATCTGGCAGTGGGTCATCCCAATGATGACCGCGTCAAGTCTGACACACAGGATCAGCAACAATAATCAAAAAAAATGACGAACACACGAACCTGTCTCTTTTTTTTTTTTTTTTTTTTTTTTTTTATAAAAACGTGCTATGCTTCTTTGTACACAATGTACCCTCATGTCCTAGTCGAAGATGCATCTCACATCTTTCCTCACAGACCCGTAACCACTGGATCATTTATCCAATGCAACTGGTGGCAGCCTGTGGCCACAATTCAAAAATGTCTGAATTTGAAAATCGTTTTTATATAGGCACATAGCCCTTAAAATTCCAAGCAAGAGCAACATTTTACTTTCTGACCAGAAGCAATATAACAATTGCTAAAAAATAAAACAAATCTTCTCCATAGACATTTCCTCGGGGCACTTGTTTTGCACAGAATAGAACAAGGGAATCTTTCTCGACTTACATTTCTCAGCTGCCCTGTCTTATCAGAGAAGTTAAAAATAGCCCCTCAGCGCGGCCTGAGCCTGGGCTGCCAGCCATCTTTTTTTTGTTTTTCCTACTCCTGGCCCCAAGGCTCTCCAGCTGCAGGCATTACACAGATGCGATGTCAGAGAAGCCTTCTAAGCAGTGCCCTGTTCTGCTCCTCTCATCGGCCCCCACCTACACTGGCTACAAGGTCAGAATCTGTCTCCGATTTCTGTATCACATTCTGCTCTACACGGCCCCCACCTTCTCCTCACTCTGAAGCTGTCAAAGACAAAAAGACTACTCAATTCCATAAAAACTGCAATAATTCGCTCAATTGAAAAATTATTTTTACATACAATTTGCACTCAGGGGGTCATAATCTTACCGACTTGACCCAGCACATTGGCTCACTGGACCATCAAGAACACAAACCTGTATTCATGAAAAATTTGCAAATTCGAAATACCCACAATTCTTTTTCCAAGCTAAACTTGTCACTAATTATTTTTCGTTAACACTTTGTACATTAGGGGTGTCATCAAATCACAGGAGTTGCTCCTTCTCTAGCTGCACCCCTCTCAATTTCCTATTGACAATGTAGTCAAATGTTGGACCATGTAAACACCAGCTATGCGCTGTTCATTTGGTGGGGGGCTCAAGAACCTTTGGGCTACTATGTAATTAATATATGTATTATAACTGGTCTTTTTACTGGGGCCACTCTTGCTAGGTCCTCTGAAAGGACGGGATAAATACCAGCAATGTCAGTATTTCTTTTTCTGTCAGCCTGCGCTCATTTTACCAGCTCAAATTCCTCCTGTAACATCTCATCCTTGGCTTTTCCAGACTCCAGTCCACTCCTCTCTGCTTCGTGAAACACTTACTCTGACCTTCTATGTGACGCCTTGCGCCAAAAACTCAATGGCATCCTTCCAAGCTGGTCTACATTTTCTCTTTCATAAGAGTGTTTCGTTGTCCATCTACTTGTCCTGCTTTTACTCGTATACCTTCCTCAACTAACACGTTTTCTCGGGCTTTGTCTGAATCCTCCCTACTTTTCTCTTCTTTTCTGAGCGCTTACTCTGTGCGTCTATGCTATTCTTTACGCCATAATTCAACAGCGTCTTTCTGTGACTGTCTAGCTTTCCTCTTCCACAACTCTTCTTCGACTTTCATGATACATTCGGCATCCCAGGTCCCAGCTACGGGCCATCTCTGACTTTCTGGTAACTCTTTGGTGTAGTCCACCCATAGATCAAGGAATAATATGGCGTCTAAGCCATGCTTGTGAAAAATAAAATGTCCTGTAGTGTCCCTAGGAGGAATAGGAACTGCTTCTTCAAGCACCCCTTTTCTGGTAGTAATCTGTCTTAACTTCGAGAAGAGCGGCATATTGACAACTGATCTGATACTTACTCTTGAACTCACTTAATACGAAAAAAACACAATAATGAACAGTGAACAATGAACAATCATTCATACCACAATATTTGAACACTTTAAACATTAAACATTAAACATTTTAACAACGACCGACAATGATGACAGTCTGCCTAACTAATCACCACGCTGAATTCTTGACAATAACTGAATACTTCGGAATACTTGATATACTGCTAAACAGTACATATACACTGCTAAACAGTGCAGACCGGATTTGTGTACCCAAATCCGTCTTGACCGGCACAACCTATGTGCGCGTCAACACGCCTCCCCGGCGATGGTACTCACCGAGTAGCTCCTTGAAACGGAAGGCCTCAGAGAATGGACTGGACTCGACGACTGCGGACATCGGACCCTCTGGACATCGGAACTTTGAAAACCTGGTGGGCCTCTGTATACCTCGGACGCAGCTCTCTCGCAGGTGGGCTCTGGGTAGACAATCTGCGTTCCTCACCGCCTCGTATGGATGCCTGGTCGCAGTCTGTCCCCTTCGGTGGCCTGAGGGAGTTGGCGGGAAAAACCCGCGACGTGCACGCTTGAAGTCCATCACGGCTATGGAAGGGGGCAAAACAGGACCTTCATCTCCGGCGTGTGGGGAAAGAGATTAAACTGTTCGGGCGCCATTCTGTGGTAAATAAAATATCACGCTCTCAGACTTTTAAATATTATCAATAGGATCATGCATAAAGCAAGAGGCTGAGTCTGTGGTATCAGATACATAAAGGGCTTTATTCCAATAACTCGAGTCAAAGGGAGAATATCTCCATCACCAAAAAGGATCTGGACGGGGCTGAAAAGTATTCTCAATATTCTCAAAACATTATTCACAGAGTACAGTATATATACATTTCTCAATTGTACGTAAGCAAGAGAGCAAGAGAGAATGAGATAAGAGCATGTGGGCGTGTAAGTAGGCGTGAAGGTGGGCGTCCATGTGGGCGTCCACTTGATGATAAGGGGTAAATTGTCATGTGTGGGTGGATACCTGGAGATGATTTCGCAATGTCAGCAGAAATACTTGGCAGAGATGCGCGCGCAGCAGCATGACGTGTGATAGACGTGCAACTAGAGGGTGAAGGGGACTTGACATTTAGCTCTACATGTGGAGACAAAAAGTCTGGGGTTATGTCAACCTAATCCCAAATCATATCTAATATCCTATGTTTAAAGAACTATGTTATCCACAAGGGAAGGGCTCTCGGACAGAATCTATTCTATACTGACTGTGTGTGTGTGTACAAGCGTCTAAGTGTCTACACTGAATGCGAGGGGATGGGAATATTCCATGGTGACAGGGCTATGAATTACTTGCATGAGGGCAGAGAAACCGGGCCTTTTGCTTGGTAACTGGAGGAATGTTTACGTAAGCTACTAGGCAGGAATGCATCGGCTGAGGGGGAAGCAGATAATTCGAAGGTGAAATACAGCTCTTGGCAGAGAATAGGCTGATGTCAGGCTTCGTGGGCCGCGCAGAGAATGAGACAGAGTTCATGGTCACAGATGCGAGCTCAAGCTGAAGCTGTCAGAGGCAGAGAGCAGGGAAAGGCTTTGAGGACAGAATCGGGCCTACTTGCCTGAACTGTAAAAATGGAGTAACTTAGCCATAAAAAGTCGGTGGCCTTTCATACTTAGGAATCGAATATCCAGCCCATTCATGGCGGATCTGACAGAGGACATGTTAACGGTGGACGCACATGTGTTTGCGTCTTCGAAACTGGAACTGGAGGAAACATACATGTACTTGTAACATGCATATAGAACCATATAGAACCGTTGGGGTCCAAGATAGGGGACATAACTGGTCAGGAGAATCCACATTTCCACATTGGTCCCTGCCCTTCACCTACCTGTAACACCCCTAAATCTAGTATTTAGGGGCACCCTGAACCTTCCTTTTCCAGATTCCGAAATCCGAAGAAGAGCTAGAAGAAAGAAGATCTGCCCTGCAGCTGCTAAGAAGAGGAAGACACCAACTGCTTTGGCCCCAGCCCTACCGGCCTGTCGACCCTCGAACCTGCTTCTGCTCCAACCCAGCATCTCTTGTGGCCAGCAACCTCCCAAACCCCGGAGGACCTGGCTACCTTTTGACTCTCAACCCCTGGGACTCCCATGAGTAGAGGCTCTACTCAAAATCTGCTTCTAATCCCTGGCATCAGCCTGGAACCGCGAACCCTTCACACTCTGCACCCGCCAAGCCTGGCCTCTGCCGAAGTGAACAAAGACCATGAGGACGACCCCACGGCGACTGTGACCCCGAGTCCGGCACCCAAGGACCTCCCTCGACACTCCTGAAGAAGCCTGCAGCCTCAGAACCAGGTGCCCCCCCAACCGCGATCAACAGAGGGTAAGATTTCCCAACACCAAAAGGCACCCCTGCACCCGGCGCCCCACGGCCCCCTGTGCCGAATCCCGGGGTATCTACCTATCCTCCAACTACCCAACTTACCTCTCGAAGTGGTGGTGGCACCTGAAGAATCTTCGTCCCCGAGCTTGCAGTCTTTTTCTAAACTGGAGATTTCCCATGGAAATCAATTGAGCGCCCGAAGGCTCAAAAGCACCCTGCACCCAGCCGCCCGAGTGGCCCTGGCAGTGCAACCTCTACACCTATCTACTACACCTATCTACTTCCCCACTTGCCATGAGACTTGCCATGAGTAAATGACCAGGAGCCCAGCTCCCACAGCCGCGTGGCCTGCTAGTCAGCAGCCACCAACCAAGGCCCCCCTACCTCTCATAGGATAACATTGGGCCTAACGCTCTCTGCACCTGGCCGCCCTTGTGCCGCTGAGGGTGAACCAACTGTACCTACCTGACCCTGGGAGACCCCTGAGTCTATGCCCAGAACCTTAATTCTGCCAGTCGAGTACTTACCTTTAAACCGATAACTCAATTTTCTCCACAGGGTAACATTGACTGGCTTTTCCTGAAAATTCTTCTAAGTATGGACTTTTCAAAACTTAAAATATTCACCAAAAATCAGCCGAGTAACGAAAACGAAAATACTCATCTGCTCTTAGGTGAGCTCCCAGTGCAGATCTTGGTGCCCAGTATTGACTCTGAAAAATACTTACAACTGTACTTACCCGTAACCCAATTTTCTCCCATAGGAAATCATTGACTGTTTTTCTGTGAAATTTCTTCTGTCAATTTCTGCAATCTTTAAATATTCTTTAAAAATCGTATAACTTCTGAAAACTTAATTGCTTACCTGTTTTGGATAAAGGTCCCAGTACTGAGTCTAGGCACCCAGTACTGGATTACAAAAGTAACGAGAACATACCATTCCTGCAACTTGAATTTTCTGCCATAGGGAATCATTGACTGTTTTCTATGAAATAATTTCTAAGTGTCAACTTTTAAAATAGCAAAATATTGTCTAAAAATCATCACAGTAATTAAGTCGACTTTTATCACTTGATTCCAAATATTGACCCAGGACTGAATCTAGGATCCAGTCCGGAAATTCCAAAAGTAGTCCTAAAAGTAATCTGTGGCAAATAATTTGAAACTTCCATTGAACTCAATGCATTATTGTGTTTAGAATTGTGTTGCCTGTTGCAACCACTTGTAACTTTCTACAAAAGTCAATTGCATATTGCAAAAGTATTTATATAAAGCATCTCATTCTGAGAAAGTATATTTTAATGCCTATTGCTGGTTCTAAAATAAGACAAGCATATATTTTTTATATATAAACCATTGGCCTAGAGTTCAGTTATTGAGTGTGTGAGACCATTTGCTGGCTGAGTGTGTGCACCAAATGCTTTACACTGTCCTCTGATACTGCCTTACTGCTCGACCAAGCTACCACTTTAGAGAGTAAGGTTATATCTAACTTTAGCCTCTGCCAAACCTCTTGGGACTGTGGACTCTCTACACCCTGTACCTATTAAGGAACAGTATATACAGACCCACTTTCTCACACATGGGGAAACGAGAACGCTGATTAATTCCACGCTGTTTCTGCTTCCATTTCAGCAGCTTGTCGATTGGCTTGTTCTTCTGCCCTTGCAGTCATTAACATATTTTTTTCTCAATTGAGTGGCTCCCTCAACATGCTTCTCCTAAAGGAGTCTAAAAGACAACCATCAATGACTGTGAGGTTCATGGCTTCTTCATCGCCAAAATCACAGAGCTTAGTGTTTGATAACTCATCCATCGTTTCAACAGTCTGTTGTTGTGCTTGGTTGAAGATGTAACTTTCATAGTCAACATTCAGTATTGGGTTGAACTTGGCTTCCAATGCTTCGTTTATCTTTCGGTATGACATTGTCTCATTTTGTGAGACTCTCTTTATCACTTCTTTCACTCCTTGCCGGAGAGGTTTTTCAAATATTGAATGAATTTCTCATCTGTTTCCACTAGTGCATCTATGAAGTCATCAAATGTTTTGATCCGTGCAGCTCACCTGGCACCAATGTTCTGCTTCTTAGACGTGTCAAAAGGTAGTGGCTTCAAGAACAAGGTTGCATTGTCTTTTGTGCTTTCTTCTGCCACCATTAAGAGCATGTGCTGTTCAGACAGCTTTTGTTGTATCCGGCAATGCCTGCAGCTTCTGCAAGCACAACCCTAGTGCTTGATTTGGGATTGCCATGTCCGATTTAAGGTCGTGTGGTGTTTTAACTGCTTGTGCTGATAAGTACATTTCTGTGCTCGTGCCTGGTTGTCACTGCCTTTAGCATTTCCTTTGTATGGATAATGACTCAGTGTTATGACACAGGATCACTTCTATCACCCATAACAACGGATTCTGGCAGGATTTTCGAACATGCTCCTCTGCAAGGCGTTCAATATCTTTGATGGTTGTGTATAGGCTGGAGAGGGCTTTGACTCTACATGCACCATCTACAGACTGCTTTACATCGAATTGGGTGCATGTGGCACGCATGAGCAGCTTGCTGTATCTTTGCAAACTTTCAGGGAGAGCAGCCTTGTTTCTAAAGGGCACGTATCCCCTGCTTGTCACCAGTTGTAGCATTCTCCGCAGACGGGGAGCATGCAAATGAATTTGCGACACATGGAGCTCTGCAAGAGGCTGATTTATTCTCCAACAGACAATCACACACTGCACGCATTACATCATTGCTTTTATAACCACACCTTAGAACCTTCCAGCAGACTATGTAATTCCTGTGTAAGTCCACCCAGAACCGTACTGGTCCTAGAGCATCTAATATCCAAGACAATACCCTGGGTAATGTAGTTCACGTTTTAATTAGTTGCTATGGGTAAACAGTAAAGAAAATTCGGCTTAATCCTCTCCACCGGTCCTGACATAGAACTAACATTCAGGATAGAAAAGCTATGAAACTTTGCATTTTTCTTTTCCATGATGCACGCATGCCATTAGACCTGATTCAGGTGGAAGGCTCCCGATTTTTTCTCGGAAGGGCTTTCGGAGCCCCAACGTTTGTTTATTTATCTGGCCTGATTTACGAGAAATGGTTCTTGGTAAGTTTCGTCTCTTCAATGCTCATGGTAGCTTGTTAACTCATACCTTTCCTCTGAGATCGAGGCCTTCTCCCACTTATCTAGAGGGGAGGATAGGCCAGACAACCTTGAAATGTAGATAGCTTATACCAGGCTTCAGAATCGAGACTTATGTTCTGTACCCCCATTGTATTACGACACCTACCAGTATTTTTCCATGGTAGACGGGTCTTTGTAGGCTTTGCAACATACATAATTTAACCGTATGTTTGTAACAGTCAGTCCTCTTGTCAGCCATCATAGGAGGCTGGTCTGATTGGACTCCACTGTAGTGATTAAACTAGATTGTTTGTATTCTCTACTGCGTCATCTACTCTCCAATCTTGGAAGGTCAGAGGAGGTCGAGATTGGCCCAGGTGGCCATAATCAGGTCACTTCCTTCAGTTGGCACCCGAACAGGGACCCCACACAGGTGACCTATCTCACCCATAGTCGGGTTGTAGAGGTTAGGGGTTGTGTCTGGTCGGATGGGTGGATCAGGGATACACACATGATCGAGCCTGGTTTTTGCAGCTGCCCCGCCTGTCTGATCGGGCGGCTCTTCGTCTAGTGGCTGCCTTGGCTGGGGTCCTGAGAAGGCGAAACCCTTTGATCTGACCGTTTGGTCTGAAGTGTCGGCAGTAGAGAATAGTCTTGTTTGACCTGTGTGCATCGGGTGAGTTCATTTTGAATTCTTGGTAAGTGCAGCGTCGTCTTGGTTAATCTGGTAGGTCTGCGGACCCTTGTGATACAGAGCGTTGTTGAACGTTCTGCCAGACAACTCGTTGAATTTGGCTTGTTCTTGAAAAGGTCTGGGGCTAGAGCCTATTCCATCTTGTTTTGGTGCAGTCTGAGGTGCTACGTCGCATCGTGGTGGCCGTCGGGGAACACTGACGCGCCAAGCCTCTCGGTGACTCGGACGAGTGTAGTCCGAAGAACTGCAGTTCCTGTGAGGCTCTGGGTATGTGACGCCGGTGATGTCACGACGATTCCAGGAAGCCGGATGTAAAAACCCTTCCAGAGCAACAGTCTGGTGCCGTTAATTCCAGGACTCCAGCAGAGCAGAGACGGGCGGAAGGAGAACCTGTAGGGGTGCTATCCGCACCATCTTCTCTTTGTTTTCTTAACATTTATTCCCTGAACCTTGCTCTGCGGTTAAAGAACGTGCGGAAGCAAGACCCAGGTTACAGTGAGCCCCGTTGGACGAGCCAGGACCTGGCTCTTGTGGGGCTACTCGAGTAACCCCCTCTGGAATCCATGACTTTAGAGGGAACGGAGGTAGTTTTTTCTGAACCTAGACAGCTCGCGCGGCTGGCTGCACTTTTCTTTTGACATTGGTTCCCTCAGCGATGCATGTATCCACCAGTTATTTGCCGAATTAAAAGGAAATACGGCAAGGCAGCTGGACATGGAGTGAGACTTGCTTGCCGAATGACTCATGATTGTAATAGCCTATCCAAGACGTATTGGTTTTCCTTGTGTTGCTCATTGACATTATGCACCCTTGGAATTGAAATGTCATAACTAATGCTCCAAGAATCATTGGCGCCTTCTTGAGTATTTCCGGTGTTTCTGGAATATGGAATTCTAATGGTGTCTGTGTAGTTCATCATCACGCAGTCAGTAACTGTATTCGCATTGGCTTGTGTATCTCTATCTTCTACAGCAGGGGCTGGTCGAGCTCAACCCGAAGACAGCTCCTCTCCCCCTGTTAAACGCCACTTAAGTCTCCTTTGTGGATGTTACAGTTGATTCAGGTCTCACATTACATTAAGAAACAGTATTTAAGATGTGTATAGTAATACTATTGTTCTATCCATAGATCCGTTAGTGGCATTGGTTCATCAGAAGTACCTACCTAAGAAACACGAACAGTTATTTTTCTTTACAGGTATTGGGTCCAGATGTAAATGCTTATAAGAGGTATTCTGTTATCTAGTGAAGAAGGTATTGTGTGCTTATCATTGTTTGCTCTCGTTCCAGATCTCCCTCCCTGCTGATCCCATCCTTTCCTTCCCTCACCTGATCACTCTATTGAGTCTGTTGTTTTACTCAGACCTTGGGGCTATCAGGAGGTGGACCCCATTGAGCATTGTACGTCTCCAAGGATTCGAGGACCTGACATGAGGACTGACTTGTTTTGAAACAGTCTGCGGACTTGAGAGTTCTTTGCTTATGCGTGTTTTGTTGTATATGTGTTGATTGAGTGAATATGTGGATGTGTCTGATGTCAGGATGCCTTGCTGGAGTAAAGTGTGGTGTTTGGGGTGCCAATGCAGCTCTGCGGAACACCGCTTGGAGAAACGGTAGCCTGCATCCCCGGAAGGCACTCGGAGTTTTGAGATGTATGTGAAGCATGGTATTGGCCTTATTATGTTTTGTACATTGTGGCACAAGTATACAAAGGTCAATACTGACCTTAAGTGGCCTCGAGATGGTACGTTTGATGAACAAAAATGTAATTACTTACAGGATAAATTATTTGCTATAAGAAGTCGACAGTCGATGTTTGATATGTTACAGGTATGGCAGAAGGAAGCTAAACAGAGGCGTATACGTGCTGAAAAGGAGTCAAGGAAGAAGGCAATGCAAACAGTGGTGCAGAAAGCGGTCGCTTATGATAAGGAATGAACAGAGAAGGGTATTGAATGTGCAGATAGGAAGTTTCGACTACGGTGTGATAGGTCCTATGTTGTTCGAGAGGAAGAGGATCTTTTTGTAGGGGATTTGTTGGAAACTCATCCCCACCTCCCCAAGCCCCGCAAAGAATGTATCCTGTTGTTTCGTCGTCTCAGTCTGCTGCTGTTCCCTCATTTTCCCCTGACTCCTTCGCAGCCTCAACAGCCTCTGCTCCGACCGTATCAGTTTTTTCTCCGGTTTCGCAAATTACGAGTACAGTGACTGCGGCACTCCCGTAGTGTCCGTTGCTTCTGTTTCAGTTTCTCCTCCTTCTCTTACACCTACCACACAGCCATTGTTGACACTGTCACCTGCATCGACATCTGTTGCGTCTCCCCTGATTATGTCTGCCATGGTATTGAGTAGTGTTGGGACGTCAGTGCGAGGGTTGGATGGAGGAAATTGGGCAGAGGCATGGGAGCGATTAGAGCAGGCAATGATTCAATCTGATTTGGGGGAAGAAGAGAAAAGGATGGTTGCAATTCAGGCAGCAACGTGGGCTCGGAATGTGACTTATGGTTTGGAGGATATATGGAGTGTGATGAAGGATTTCGATCCGTTTGTGCAACAACATGCCCTTCAGCATATGTCGAATACATTGATTGGATTGTGGGAACAGTATATCGGAGGTAAAGCTCCGCAAATTGTTTATGATATTCGGGATCGCATATATTCTGCTGGTATGGCTCCTGTGGAAGTTTATAGTAATGTTGGGACATTACTTAGTTATCGGGCAAAATTGTATCATAGCACTCCAATTTCAGCATCCCAGTTCCCAATGAGGGAGGTACACCCCATTTACCATCCTGAAAATCCAGAGCAGCGTAATGCAGCAAATGTCGTTACTCAGCAGAGAGTAGAGGCTCGCTTCCAGGAGCAGTGGGTTTATACCCCATGGAAAAGAAGTGAGGTACTTGCTCTGAAAAGTCAGTTACCAGATTCCAGGAAAATCCCACTGCATACTATAAAGAATTAACAGAGTCTGCCTCTTCGTCAGTTATGACGTTAGCAGATATTGAGATATTTTTTGGGTTGCTGGTACCGGTGGATACATGGAGACAGGTACATACACAGGATCACACAGTGGAATTGGGTGGTACATGGGACGAGATTAAGGTGTGAGATAAGGAACGGAAGCCTGGCGACAAACCTAGGGTTGAGATTTTGGCTTTACCAAATCTTATCATTACGTAAATGCATCCTCTTATTCCACCCAGGTGAGTAGATTGGGATAAGTTGACGGAATGTCGCCAGAAGAAAGAGGAGAGTGTGTCTGATTTTTTTACCGGGTTTGAAGGAGTGTTTTTGGACTTTAGTGGACAAGATTTGTCAGTGGAAGGTGTGGTTTGTTTGTTTGTTAACATGTTCGTTACAAAATTACTTCCTGAGATTTTAGCTCGGCTGCACGCCTCTGAGAGCACATGGACCACTTTCTCCCCTTCAGTGATATTAAGTATGGCCCAATACTATGAACATCGAGAAAAGGATAAAGTAGAGAAAAAGAGCAAGGATTTAAAGACGAAGGTGTTGTTACAGCAAGTTGCAAGGGTATCTAGAAGGGGTCGAGGTATTGGTCTGGCACAGAGGTCACGAGGTTCCGGTATCTTGAGGTTGAGGGTATCTTCCAAGGAGGGAGAGTGCCCTATCCTGAGAACAGTGAACGTTTGCCGATGAGCTGCAACGATGTGGCTCCAACGCAAGAGTGCTCGATAGCACCACTAGGGAGTGGACAATAGAAGCCTGCCAGGGAGGCTTGGAATGGACCCTGATTCACAATTCCTTTGATTCATTTTTCTTTTTTATTCTTTGTGTTTTTTCCATCATTGGCTCCATTTTAAGTCGTTCTTTCTTTTGATGCTTCGATTTATGAATATAATTATAGAGAAGATGTATCTTGTTTGTTGCCCTCTTGCAGTAGATGAACAAGGTCTGATTGTTATGCGCCCAGAGCGGGTTGGTTATGAATGGTTGCTCAAGAAAAATATATTTTGTGTTATAGTTATGTTACTACTCCTACTGGGGGAGGGGGGCTGTTCTGGGTAATGGAATGGTCTGAGGTTAGATCGTCATGTGTCTTGTATCAAGTGGTTCCCTCGGACCGTCAGAAGTGCACTATACACAATAATATCTTCCTGGATACTCATCGGAAATTCTTTGGGGTTAACACAGCTTGTTAGCCTACTGATTCTGTTACAAGTTTATGTACAGCCTATCCCCTCTCACTGGTAAATTACACATATGTTCGTCCCTCCACATTTGTGTAGGTAAAGGGTGAATTTGGTTTGGGATACCCTGGGCCATGTCTCTATTATAAAAAAACAAGAGGTGTGGGGTATCCAAGATGCAGGCCCGAAATGTATTGTGCTGATCTATATCTCAGCAAACGGAATATCACACTGACAGGATGGCATTATAAAGATCTGACTGTCACTCAAGAGGCAGGAATACATCCTGCGTGTTGTCCTGAATTAAATAGTGCTGATACTTATTTGTATCTTAACTGTTCTGGAGAAATAGTATATAAAAAATATCCTGTGTTTAGGAAAAAAGGACGACCCCAGTATGAAAGGAGTGAGCACTAGCTATGCGCCACTGGATTACCAAGGTCCACACTACGCACACCCCGGTTTCTATTTTCTATCCAATGGCACATATTCTAATATGTACAATGGTACAGATGATGTAGCTTTGGGAATGGTACTACCTCTTGCGGTCCCTTGCAGGTATAGCAAACCAAATATAAGATATGTAAAAAGAACATTGACTAAAGAATTCCGCGAGGGAGTTACAGATGTGGAAGTTAATAATTATAGCATTGGTATTACTTTCCTCTATTATCACATTCGGTGGTACTGCTATGGCCAGAGGTGAACTTGCTAGAGAATATTTTGGATGTAAATTACAAATTTTATCTAATTCGACAGTGGCAGCTTTACGAGACATCACCACTCAATTAGAAAGACTGCGCATAAACTCCGAACAAAGGTATGCAGTGGATTTTATTCTAGTTAAGAATGGCGGTGCATGCGCTGTAATAGGAGATCAGCGTTACAACAAACAAATGATGGACGGAATGCTGACAATGCAGACATTCTCCCCCAGTCAAGAGATCTGGGTTAAATCCATCGTTCTTTTGCCCACTACACCACCCCAGTTTAGACATGGCCATATGCAAATCAGTGTTGACCCTGTGCCTCATGGGAACAGTCCAGCCCGAACTGCCAAGCCATGTCTTCCCTGGACCGGAATCAAGCATCCTAGGACCGGTTTCTGGCTATCAGCCGTCATCAGCCAGGATAGCTTGACTCCAGTGGCGTAGTGAGCACGGGTCCCACGTCTGGGAATACCCATCCCACTTAGGGCGAAAAGCGTTACAACAAACAAATGATGGACGGAATGCTGACAATGCAGACATTCTCCCCCAGTCAAGAGATCTGGGTTAAATCCATCGTTCTTTTGCCCACTACACCACCCCAGTTTAGACATGGCCATATGCAAATCAGTCTTGACCCTGTGCCTCATGGGAACAGTCCAGCCCGAACTGCCAAGCCATGTCTTCCCTGGACCGGAATCAAGCATCCTAGGACCGGTTTCTGGCTATCAGCCGTCATCAGCCAGGATAGCTTGACTCCAGTGGCGTAGTGAGCACGGGTCCCACGTCTGGTGTAGTGGGCAAAAGAACGATGGATTTAACCCAGATCTCTTGACTGGGGGAGAATGTATGCATTGTCAGCATTCCGTCCATCATTTGTTTGTTGTAACGCTTTTCGCCCTAAGTGGGATGGGTATTCCCAGACGTGGGACCCGTGCTCACTACGCCACTGGAGTCAAGCTATCCTGGCTGATGACGGCTGATAGCCAGAAACCGGTCCTAGGATGCTTGATTCCGGTCCAGGGAAGACATGGCTTGGCAGTTCGGGCTGGACTGTTCCCACGAGGCACAGGGTCAAGACTGATTTGCATATGGCCATGTCTAAACTGGGGTGGTGTAGTGGGCAAAAGAACGATGGATTTAACCCAGATCTCTTGACTGGGGGAGAATGTATGCATTGTCAGCATTCCGTCCATCATTTGTTTGTTGTAACGCTTTTCGCCCTAAGTGGGATGGGTATTCCCAGACGTGGGACCCGTGCTCACTACGCCACTGGAGTCAAGCTATCCTGGCTGATGACGGCTGATAGCCAGAAACCGGTCCTAGGATGCTTGATTCCGGTCCAGGGAAGACATGGCTTGGCAGTTCGGGCTGGACTGTTCCCATGAGGCACAGGGTCAAGACTGATTTGCATATGGCCATGTCTAAACTGGGGTGGTGTAGTGGGCAAAAGAACGATGGATTTAACCCAGATCTCTTGACTGGGGGAGAATGTATGCATTGTCAGCATTCCGTCCATCATTTGTTTGTTGTAACGTAATAGGAGATCAGTGCATGGTGGGCATCACTAATATGGAAAAAATATTACCCCAACACATTTTAGACATGTTGGAGAACGTTAAGGGCGTGGAGAGTGGAAATTGGAGTTGGTCCCTGTTTGGTGGTTGGGTCTGGATCTTAGAAAAAGTGATATATTTTGTTGTTATTCTAATCTGTTGTGTCCTGACACAGTGTCTTCCTTTGTGTTGTTCATAGTGTGGCACCCCAAAGAAGTTCGATTCATGATACCAATGTTAAAATAATGTTTCAACAAGAGCTCGACACCCTCATGCAGTTGGATGAGGGAGTTTTGGGATCAAATACCTCCTTTGCCGATTCTGTTCCTAATGTTGCTGGTGTGGCTGATGATTGATACCACAATTCTTTTCCAATGAACTTTACTACCATACGTAAGAATATTGAGCCACATTATTGTTCAACCAATAAAGTTTACTTTTAGCTATTAGAATTGTAAATACCCCACCTGATAGCGCAAATAAAGATGATTTAGCTAAACATGCTAAAAGGAGAGTCTGATAGAATTGAAACGTAGTTTTATCTCTTACTCGGATTTTACTCCATATTATGCTAGCATTTATGTAGCTAAATACATTATATTTACATATTGTGTTCAAGATATAATGAGTTGATATAAATGTTGCACCAGTTAGGTTGACATCTGTGCCGCCATTTTATTTTAATGTGCACCATGTTCTGATGCAATCGAAACTCTCACGTGCATATTCGAAACTGTATTTTGCTCAATTACGAGAAATGGTTCTTGGTAAGTTTTGTTTCTTCAATGCCCGTTGTAGCTTGTTAATGCATACCTTTCTTCTGAGATTGAGCCCTTCTCCCACTTATCTAGAGGGGAGGATAGGCCAGACAACCTTGAAATGTAGATAGCTTGAACCAGGCTGCAGAATCAAGACTTATGTTCTGTACCTCCATTGTATTACGACACCTACCAGTATCTTTTCATGGTGGGTGGGTCTTTGTAGGCTCCGCCACATATATAATGTAACCTTATGCTTGTAAAAGTCAGTCCCCTCGTCAGCCATCATAGGAGGCTGGTATGATTGGACTCCACTGTAGTGAATAAACTAGATTGTTTGTATTCTCTACTGCGTCATCGAATCTTCATTCTTGGAAGGCTAGAGGAGGTCGAGATTGGCCCGGTGGCCCTAATCGGGTCATTTCCTTTACACCCTCCTGATGCCTGAAAGCAGACAGCGCACTCCCGCAGCGCGGGATTCTCGGAAGGGCTTTCGGAGCCCCAACGTTTTTTTATTTATTTGGCCTGACCTGTGTAGAAGGGGGTCCAGACTGCCATTTCCCCCGAGCCTTTGGCATCGCTGGGGTGGGACTCTGTCCCCCAGCAGGCTCCGACATCGGCGTGGCGCGGGAGGTGACGTCACCCTCTCGGCGTCTGAAAGCAGTCCTGCAGCATGGGACACGCGCGGGCATGCCTGGGCAAAGCCCGGGCCCGTTTGCGCCCATCCGTGCCAGGCCAAGGCAGAGCTGGGCCACCCCAACCCCGGATCGTTTAAAGAAAACATCTGTAAGAAAGACAACTATTTTCCTTTATTTTTCACATTGTGGAGTAAATCTGTTTTGAAATGGGCAAAAGGAAACTTACTGCGAAATCAACTGCCCGTGGAAAGTCAGTAATTAAGAGCGCCCCAATAACCAACTACTTGAAAAGTGCCGTTGGCCAAATACATAACGAAATTATCCAAGCGGAGGAGCGGCTCGCGGCTACAAATACAGCACTCTATGCAGCCTTAAAAGAAACCAGAGATAAGATTGTGTAAACTGAGCTCGACCTAGGCACAGCAGATAGCGCCAGAAATAGGGGGATTAGAGTATTAAACCCGGGACCCACAAAAGAAGGCCCGTCCATCTCGACTTCACCATTGGAAATATCTGTTTTATCTAACGGATCCGACATGGTTTCTCCCCAGCCAAAAAGAGTAAACAACAACAAAGCCAGTATTTATATCTCCAACATAGACAACGAAAACTAAAAGGAAAGGGGAAACGCTTTCTGCTGCGCAAGGTGGGGTTGGGGTGGCACCAACGGCGAGTGATTTCCCAGGACTTGAAACTTTATTTAAAAAAACTACATATGAAAATTGATAACATCAGGAGGAGATTAATGCTGGAAATCAAATCAGTTAAAACATAAGTTATCCAACTTACAAAACTGATTACGGCTCCAATGACCACTAAAAATACCCCGGATGTAAAATCTGGTAGAGTATTGAACAATAAGACTGATGAATGGCTTAGTCTCCCCGCGACAGCCGATAAAACTCATATTTCGATCCCACTTGTAAATAAGGAGGCCCCTTTGTTACAACCTGCCATGCACGTCGACCAGAAAAACCCACCTCACACGGCCCAAGGGACTATACCTGATGGCATTAACTTTGGGACTCAATTTGATAAAACCTGCAGACCAATGAAGTCTTACAAGGACTTCCTTCATCTCCCTCCACAGGCCACACCCTATGTCATCATTCTAAAGAATGTACCAAAGTTGATAGATCGCTCTATTGAAACCTGGGAGACCCTTAGGAAGAGGGCTGTCCACTGGTTTGCTACTAATCCCAACTGTAGCACCAGCCTTCTCTTCCAGAACATAATTTTAATAAGAGAAGTTGCCTGGGTGGGTGGTATGAGGAAGCAAGTCAATGAAGAGGTTATAACCTGCACACCTAAAATATACACTTTTATCTAATTTTACCAGTTAAGCAATTTTCTCAATGGTGCCACCTAGTTACCCTGACCAGCGCCTGTCAGGGACAACAAATCACAATAACATGAGACCATAAACTGTCCCATGAATCCAAGGCGCACTTTCAGAAGCCCAATGATGGCGTTATGTACTTTCAGTGCTTATTATACAAACCATTACTTTGATGCATAAGCTTTGCAAATAAAATCTAATACGCAAATTTTCAAGAGCGCATCTCAAATTGGCTCCCACAATCAGTAGCTACACAAGATTTCGCAAAGTTAATGATCCATAGGCATCTTGTTTTATTGTGCAAGGAATCTATATGCACTTTCATTCTTCAAATCCAAACTCCATGTAGTGTTACATATCCCATGTAGTGTTACATATCCCAATGCATTTCGGGAGGACCCTTCGTCAGGGAAACAATATAAATAACAAAAATGAATTTTTTTTAAACAAAAGTTCATGTATGACATAGTGTCACTCAAAGGCTTATCAGAAATGAACCCGCATCCCGCAGGCAAATAGTATGTAAGGAAATGTATCTGGATCATTTCAAGCTTATCACCTGAGTAATTATGTGCAAAATTCATAAAGTGCACCTAGGATTGTGTGTGAGAGAGACTGAAACAACGAAGTGCACCAATAGGAAGTCAGTCAATCGAGCACATATTGCGATGAATAAAGGTGCACCTTATAGCCCGAAGTTTTAGGGGTGTGCCAAATAGTTCCCTAATGACTCACCTATCCAGGTATGAAGCACCAGATACTAAACTTTCTACAAACAAAAAAGAAAAAGAAAGAGAGCGCATGAATGAGTCTACCCCATTCAAAGACTCCATGCCGTCTCGTGTATATCACAAGCCAATGCTGCTTGGATATCCTAAAGAATATAACTCGCGTAAAGAGGAGACGCTCCCACTGCTTTGTGTTGCCAGTTTTCCAAATGCCACTTCTGCTACCAAGGCGTAGAGTTAGTATCACTGGCCCAGTTACTAGCTGCGTTGCATAGAAGCTATAAACAAAGATGTTAAAGCTGCTGTTACTGGCCAAGTTCATACCTATTACTCTGCTACCTTTGCCCTTCAATTAAATTCAGGAATCAAGGATTACCTCACGGGATTCTTTCCTATATGCCGATCTCAGTAAAGCTTCATTATCGACTCCCAACTGAAACAAGCATTTGCAATGCAATAGGTCTCGCATTTGCTAGAGTTTGAGCTATTGGCATTGTAAATGACAATGCTTTTTATTTATGTGTTTTGAAAACCTGCAAGCGGTGCGTAAACACCCACTTTGTACTTATAAGAAGCAAGGCTGGCAGTAAAAGAGGTGCAGTTACTGCCAGCCTTGCTTCTCGTAAGCAATGACAATGTACAAAGTGCGTGTTTACGCACCGCTTGCAGGTTTTCGAAACATATGAATAAAAGGCATTGTTATTTAGAATGCAAATAGCTCAAACTCTTACAACTGTGAGACCTATTGCTTTGCAAATGCTTGTTGCACTCCGAGGCAGAGGCAGCAGCAGCCATAGGAAGGCAGGGACCCTGAGGCCTGGCCGTGCCTTTCAAAAGCAGGAAGGAAGAGGAGACAGCTACAATCAAAACAGACCTTAGTCTTTGAATGCACAACAAATGCGGCAAGATAAGAGCAGGATTTACAGCCCTGTTTACAACAGAGCTCTGTAAACCACGCACACTGGTTTCCAGTGTTCCACTTTAAAGAAATAAATAGTGCTCACAAACTTTGAGTAACACCACACGTAACAGGGGCGGCCCTAAAAAATAGGCTGAGCTTTTAAAGCCCATACATATCCTGAATACAGCATGTTTCGCAGACACAACGCAAGCGCTGCCTAGGCGAGACCTAAAAACGTAAGTGGATGTGGTTGGGCTACGGGTTATAGAGAGCGAATGGGACTGGGGAAAGGCCGCGCTGGGAACAGGATACTGAAAG
The DNA here is from genome assembly GCF_964204655.1 of Triturus cristatus. Classification (NCBI taxonomy): domain Eukaryota; kingdom Metazoa; phylum Chordata; class Amphibia; order Caudata; family Salamandridae; genus Triturus; species Triturus cristatus. The sequence goes on along the minus strand of NC_140585.1, from coordinate 29,282,712 downwards.
GAAGAGCTGTGGGTGCGAACTGAGCACTGCCCCACTGGACAGGGGCAGGGCAGGCTGATGGGCGAGAATGGAAGCACAGCAAATAGCACAGGAGATTTGGGATGGGTAAACAAAGGATAAAACAATGCAAGAAGAGAGGGGACCCTGAAGGAAAGCTAGTCAGCACAGTTCTGAAAGGCTTGTCTGGACAACAGGGGAGCGCAGGCAGGACAGTGTTAATGGGTAGGTCACTTATAGGGGAGCAAAAAAGGAAAGAACTGCGTGGCAACAAATATAGGGGAACACAGTAGGACAGCAGGGCTGTAGAATGATTAGGACCACTGATGCCAGGACAGTGGAAAGGGGTGGGCTGGACAATGAAGGTGGTGGAACAGAGCACAAGAGTGGGGGGAAAAGTAGAGCCTAGGGGCAACATGAGACCACTCGACGGAGTAGAGGGTATAACATGCCGAGAGGACACGATGGTGCAGCACTTGGGCAGGGCATGGACAGCGAAGAGGAGTAAAGCGCCATGGATGAGAAACTAGCATGGGTGCCGAAGGACAGCCGGGCTTACAGGACAACTAGTATAAAGGGGTCAAGGAATAGGAGGGGAGCCAGGTGGACTTGATCCCTTAGTTTTCTATGTGAATTGTCTGAATTACTCTACAACCGAATGCGGCAGAGTAGGAAATGTCACACACAACACCATCTCTGCCACCATCATAAACTAACCAATTGCAGGAAACACCACTTGCGCCCAAGCATCCCTGCTGGTGTAATTTCCAGGAAACGCACGTGTGTGAGAACCTGGGGAGGGCAGAGGCACCGCTGTAGAGTGGCTGAGAACTGAAGTTGTATTAAAGGAGCAACAATGAAGCATAAAAGCAAATTGTGAACCCAGTACCTTGGCATCCATCAACCAAATACCACCACAGCCTGGCACATGTACACTGTGTTTCTTTGAAGAACACGCATGCCATGTTTCTAGAGATCTGCCACTGCAGCCTCTGTAGACCAGCTGAGCCCAGAGGCTTCTGGGACTTTTCAAACAGAAATCCGAGCAGGCACCCGTCTCCAACAACCAACGTTTGAAAACATTAGAAGCACCCGATTCAAGGAAAGAATGGAAACCGCTGCGGGCAAAAGAATAACATGGCCAACAAGTAAGAATATCTTAAGGATCCATCAATGTACAGACCCACGGTTTCACGAGCAGCTGTCTGGCGTTCTTTATAAAGGATGAATTCTCCTGGGCACCAATTGTCTACTGACCAATTATCCCAAAAGCATAACACTCATGTCAAACTGTTCATGCACCTTGGAAAAGCCGTGTAGGAGAACTGTAGACATTGGAATTTGGACCACTCCGGCCTTCTTGTGAACATATATGCAAAAAGTGGGAATACTTGGAAACAAGTGCAGCATGTCTATTTATGGTTCTATATCATTACATTTACAGACATTGTATGTCATCATCAAAAGAAATGCACTTTATCATCTGCCGTTGTAATACATTCGAATTAAAGCCAATTAACAAGTATCATGTCAACCTTGAGTTTGTGAAGGAAGAGCAGAGTAAGAAAAGAAAAAACAAAGAGCAAACATTCTTTTATCCTCCACCAAGGTATGCTTTTATTTGCGGAAAACTTGCTAAGTGTTGAGCTTTCCATTTTTAGAAACCATTTCTTTGTGTATTATGCCCGAATCCAATCTGCCAGTTCCAGCTCAGATATTATTTGTGAACACGAACAAAAACGATTCCCCTCACATCCAGGAACATAAAGCAGCGTAGCTCAAGAGGCGCCGTGCGGGCCGCCAAACAGGCTCTGACAGCAACACTGCATCAGTATTCCACAGAGGAAGGAAAATGAAACATTGTCTCCATTTTATTTACCCTCCCTTGAGCACGGCAACCTCTTTCCGTTTTCAATAGCAAAGTCAAGCGCTTCCAGGTCGAGGCTGTCTTTGATCTAACCTTTCCAGGCGCTCAGCGAGCGCCCATTAGTTGCAGGTATTGATTGCTGTCCCGGGCATTATTCAGCAGGTACAGCTGACTTTTTTCCAAGCCTCTGTCCGTGAGTAACCAAACGGCAACCATGCACGAACTAGGGCAGGCCATTCATTGACTGTCGAAAAGGCACTGTTGTTTTGTCCGTTCAGACTGTATATTTAAAACAAGCATTGGCATAGCCAATAGGTCCCGCCTTTGGGACCTTATAAGTGTTTAGCCATACAACAGTTAATATTGTTGCACCAAGGATATTGTGCTACATAACTAAATACTTATAAGGTCCCAAAAGCGACACCTATTGGCTATGCCAATGCAGATACCCGCAGGAGAGACCCCTGCTCTTTGCTATTGTCAAGTGACAAGCGTGCGAGGGGATAAACATTTCTTGCAGCAGGCAACGTGTGAGCTCAACCAAGGTTTTGTGTTGCTAAATGCATCTTTGCATTATCCAAGAAGTGGTGCACACCAAGGGAAATACAGTGTTTGATAGCGTAGCCTCTTCTTCGTCCTGCTACTGCCGGGGCCAGAATGTCTACAGGACTCAACTTGGGGAAGCAGTTGCGAAGTCCTTCCTGGCAAATTGTGAACGACGGTTTTATGTCATGCTTTTGCATTGAAGTTATGTCCTGGCTCCTAAGACACAACTACATCAACAGACTATTAATCAATTACAAAGCCACTTGACAGAGCGTGAACGAGCTAAGAGGTTACTGCAGGAGGCAGAGAGAACAATCAAAGCAGGAGGCGGAAATGGGTGGCATTGAGTAGGAGAGGGCAGGCTCACCGGTTCAGCCTACGAACGTGAACACATCACAAATCTGTTGCACTCCATCTCTCCTGTCTAAATTGTACTACCCTCGTCACATTTCAGATGACAGAGTAGCGTCAAAAACTGAAATAAAAGTGCTTCATGCTGCTGGCAGAGTTTGCACGGGCTGTGGTGCTTTCCCGGGAACCTCCAGCAGTAGGGAGCGTAGACACAGAGAAACAAGCCGTCAGAACATAACAAAACCAGTATTAGGGTTGCAGTTCCCGGAAGCACAGTAACTATTTCAGACAGTGAGAGAAATTAAGTTAAAACATACATGCTACGTGAGTTTTTATTTGGAGGATGCGCATGCATTTTTAGGGACAAAAATTACTATTTCGCTGCAGCTTACTTTAAAGGATTAACGAGATGCCTTGCCGCGAGAACTTTACAATGGACCAACTTTCCTTCAATTATTTACAATGTTCATGTAAGCAACGCTGGGAGAGGATGTTTTGTTATGGCCAGAGCTGCCAACTTTGTAAGTGGAGAACCTGTGATTGTGGGCAAATCAACGTGCCAAAAAAAAGAGTTTCCTTGTGTAACGTAACTAGCAGTCATGCAAAGCGCTCCAATACCTTTGGATAGAGGCTGCGCTATAAATCTGTAAAAATAAAATAATAATATGGGGTAGAGGGTGAGGTATGCGGAATGAACACAGAGAGCACGGGTGGCAAGAAGCACCGGGCAAGCGCACCAGGAAGGAGGGCAGGCAACAGAGAGTAACAAGCATTGGCCGTGCGGCTGTGAAAGTGACGCGGCCGCATAGCCGTCAAAGTGAAAGTGATCGCGATCGTGGGCTGTAAGGGTGCCCGCGAGCGATGCACTTAATGAGCCATGACGAGAGAGGAAAGCCAGATGGAGCCTCTGCTCGTAACTGTGTGAGTAACTGCACGCTCTAGGCCACACAAAAAGCTGTGGTCGACTTTTTAAAGCCCACTCACTAAATGTCTCGCCAGAGTAGCGCATGTGCTGGCTCAGGCGAGACCTAAAAAAGCATATCAATAAAATAAAGTTGCATTTTTACAATAAAATAAACATAGGTGTGTGGCCATCTAACTTAACTTGCTGGTTAAGGACTTCTAAAGTTTTAACCAAAGTCAAGAAGGAAAAGCTCTGCTGAAATGCGGCATGAGATGTTACAGCCCGCTACCAGAAAGCTGTTTCCTGTCCAGGCGCGTGCACATCTCCTGTCCGAGATGATCTGGAGCCGACGGAGCCATACATGTGCACATCGCACATCGCCTGTCCGGGCGCGTGCACAGCTCCTGTCCCCCTTCCAAACACAAAACCGACGACAATAGATCTCGCCAAGGTGAGCAGCGCATGCGCTGCATCGCTAGGCAAGACCTAAAAAATGGAGACAAGCCCATCATGGCCAGAACCATCCCAGAGCCCCAGGGGATTACACACTCAAAAATACCCTTACTTACTGGGTTCTTATCACCAATGCATTTTAACCGCCTCTCGCCTCCTCTGCATAAAACGCCTGCACTCTACCTGCCTTTAACACGGTACATTTAAACACGGAAGTAGCGCAAAAATGCAATGCGCCTCATACAATAGAATTGAAAAACAGACTATCTGTTTTCTGCCACTCGGTACTGTTTAAATAAGCGCTGAAGCGTGTGTTTGAAAAAATAAATCACCAATCAAGGGCATCGTTTCAAAAGAAAAAATGAATAACGTGATACAAAAATGCAATCAAATTGAAAAACCAAAATAAAAATAAATGAATGGAGTGAGAGTGCAAATAGGCCACTCGAACTCCAAAGAGTAAAGAATTACATGCATACTACCAACACAGTGAGCTACCCCCATTCTCCTCCTGCCAAATGGATAAACCTTATATTAGCCTGTGTGACTCATCTCGATTAATAAACGCTTCATACCTGTGTAAGAGATGTTATTTGGCCAAGAACTGTTCATAATGTGTGTACATGCCATTCTGACTGATCAAAAAGTAGATGTGGTGATCTTAAATTAATTATTCAAATCCCAAGTATTAGAATAAACTCAGTGAGAAGCTTGAAAACCCCCGAAATACATTATTCTTTTACATGAATGGTACACTTGAATAGCAGGGTGGTCCATCAGCAAAAAATGCTAAAATATAGTCAGCATCATATAACACTAAATCAAGTTTAGCGGCACATTGGGTTGAACAAAAACACGATACCACAGTTGCGTTTCACTATACTTGAGAAAATTACAGTGACACCTTACATGGATGCACATAAACATCTGGCGCAAAGAGAAACATAATGGATACGCACTCTTAATACACTTATACCACATGGTCTGAATGACAAGATAGAAATGGTGTGTTTCTTGTAAATGATGCTGACTATATATGAGCATTATGAACAGTTCTTGGCTAAATTACATCTCTTACATATCCTTATCACCAATGTTCTCAAAACGACTATACTGCTTAAACACCTGCAGCAACCTTTCATAATATGCATGTACAGACTCATTTGGCTCTGGAGTTGTTCTATCCATTTTCACCCAATCTGTTTCTTTAGGAGGGATTTTCCCTTTCAGAAAAGTAATTACTTGGTGATATTTCTTCATCACCTCATCTGAGGGTGCTCCTGTTTTAGAATCTCTTGGATACTCCTCACTTGGCCAATCAACTGTAATCTTACACTCTGTCCATAAATCAGCAGGCACCACTATATCAAACAGACCATCCAGATCTTTTAACAGAACCTTCAAAACTTTTTACAAACCTATCAACCTGTTTATACCATTTGTTAGAATCCGGGGTCTCTGGTTGGCGCAGGTATGCACTTGCGACAAGCAGGGACCCTTTCCTCTAAGTCAGGGCAAAGGATTACTCGTGAAAAATAACCCCTGCTCACCCTCTAGGTAACGTGGCGCGAGCAGTCAGGCTAGATTCCAGAGGGCATGAGGTTAAGCATTTATGGTATCCCACAACAACCACCAACCCACCACACAGAGACACCAGACTGTATTTATAAACATAAAGCTCCTTTATGTAAACTCCTCAAGCAGGCTTTAAATACAATCTTCACTTTCACATGGGATTCCAGTTACTTGGTTGCAATGTCTTGGGGGTGCCACAGTTCTTTAAAATGCACAATTTGGGTGCAATCTGCACCTTTTGGGGGTCTGTGCACTTCGAAGCGCCTTCCGTACGCGTCATACCGGCGTTGGTACGCGTCGTACCGGCGTTGGTACGCTTCGTGCTATTCCTCACGCTTCCCGCGTGAGCAAGTGTACGGGGACTCAAGCCGTACGGGCCGTGCAGTCGGAGGTACACTTCGTACCGGGACGGACGCTCCTCCGGACGTTCCCTTCGATAGCTCACGCTTCCGGTGTGAGCAAGCTTACGGGGACGATGACGTACAGAGCCGTACGGGCCGTACAGTCGGGGGTACGCTTCGTACAGTGTTATTCGGTGCGCACAGTACCTCAGATCTTGAGGGAGAGTTCGCGGCGGCCTCGGCAGTCACAGGAGGGGCGTCCCGCGTCGCGTTGCAGTCTTCGCTTGCAGAGGACCACGGTGCTTGGGGGGGCGCCTCGGGACTTCCACAGCTCGCCTCGAGGTGGGAGGAAGGAGGGGCAGCTCGGGGGCGAGTTCAGCGGCGCAGCGCTGTCGGCATCATCCAGAAGTGGCAAACCTGAGGGTCGTCGATCCTCGCAGTGGTCTCTACGGCTCGGGGCCACAGAGGCTCGGGGCTTGGAATCCGACAGTCTTTCCTTACGGTGCGAGCTCCGGCTCGAGGGGGCAGCAGTTTACTTTGTTCAGGCCAGGCCAGGCGGGGCAGGCCGTCACGGTGCTCACAGCAGCACAGTCGGGCAGAGGTCACGTTGCTCGGCGAGATGGGGGCACACAGGTTCTCTGGGGTCAGCGTTCGTAATTCACCACCAGCAGCTTCCTTTCTTCCAGGGAGGGGTAGCGCCCACTGTTCCTGGGGCGCAGTTCAGGGGGCAAGTTCACCAGCAAGCCCTTGGAGATTGTTCACAAAGCACAAGTTGATTCAAAAGTCTTTCTTAGTCTTTTCCTCTCCTTCTTGCAGCAAGGCACCCACCACAGGCCAGTCTCTCAGGCTTAGAGACAGTACTCCTCCATGCAGCTTTCCAAGGTCCTTCTCTTCGGGCAGAGGTTCTTCTTGGCGTAAACAGGATCTGATTTCTTAGGAGCAGGGCTCCTTCTTTTATACACAGTTTCTTTTGTTCTTTGTCGCCAGGGGGCCTGTGCCTGGCTCAGTCCGGTTTTGGAGCACTTTGTTGTGGTGACTCTGCTCTTCCCTTTCAGTGCACAGGGCAGAGACATCAGCCGCTCCACAGGGGGCGGAGCCAGCATTGTGGTGGCAGAGCACAGGTCTATTCAGAGTCAAGGTGTACTCCTCCCACCCATCCTGGTGTAATCTCTCTACCCACCACCTGGCAGCCAGCCTGTCTCCTGGAATTCCCCAGCCCTGCCCCTCACTGAAACTAGGCGGCACACACACACACAAAGCAGAGGCGGACTGAAATGGCTGAGCAAGTAAATACTAACTTTCTAAAAGTAGTATTTACAAACACAGGATATTAAAATAAACTTTACTAAAAGAAGTATTTTATTATTCTGAGTTCAGGGATACTAAACTTGACTTTCTACCATGCTCTCTGAGTCCGCTGGGATTATAGAGTGTAATAATTCCAGCAGCCCATTCTGGCCTATGGAGAGCAGGTAGCCTTCAATAGTGAAAAACGAAAATGGCTGTAATTCACTATTAGGACATGCCACACACATCAGAGCATGTCCTACCTTATGCCTACAATGCACCCTGCCCTGGGGCCTACCATAGGGGTGACTAATATGCAGTTGAGGGAAGGTTTAGGGACTGGCAAGTGGGTGCACTTGCGCAGTCAGCATGACAGTCCCAGACTGCACGCAGGCTCTGCAATGGCAGACCCTAGACACATTTTACTAGGCCGCTTCTATGGGTGGCACAACCAGTGCTGCAAGCCCACCACCAGCATTGGCATTTACAAGCCCTGGCACTCCTGGTGCACTTTACTAGGGGCTGATAGTAAACCAAATAAGCGAAACATGGACACCAATCAATGTATACACTTTTCATAGGGAGCACTTGCACTGTGGCACTGGTTAGCAGTGGCACAGTGCCCTGAGCAGCTAACACTAACAAAACACATGAGGCACATCAGCAAAAAGTGGAAGTGAAACTCACGCAAAGGTGCCATGTCTAACACCATTCAACTGGTTTCTCTCTCAAACTAGGGAAGTCATTCGTAAATGACAAAATGTCCTGTCTGTTCCACGGCACATGAACATATCCACCACCAGGAACCTCTCTCATGGGGCACAATCGTTCAGCCTTCTCTGATTCTTTCAACAAGAATGCCGATGACCCTTCCTTTGCTTGCGCTTCCTCCTTCTTTCTTGTCCACCTAGTTCTCCACTTGTCAATGTCTCCCCACTTCTGCAAAATATTCATTAACTCTTTTTCCTGTAGTTTTCTTCTAGATACATTCATATTCTCCAAACCCTTATCAGTAAACTCCACTGTGTATGGTTTCTGCAATACTTTTGATCTCCCTATATCTACTCAAATTCCTCAAGCCATCTCTGTCAATTTCTCATGATACACCTTTGCATTTCTAGTTATGCTCCAACATATAAACAATAACTCTTCCTCACTGTAAAGGTTCAATCTTTCTATTCCCACATTTCCAGCTATCACCTCTTCCAGCTCCACTTTTAATTTGTAAATGTCTAAAATCTTTGGTACTGAGCTTCGTCTTTCTATTCCCTGTGCCCATCTTTCCAAATCATCTGGAGTGACCGTTGTTGAACTTCTAGTTCCTATAGGACTTATGGACCCCGTTTCTTTCTAATTTACAGGTGTGACTCTTTTAGGAGTTTCAATTACAGGCTCCCTTATAGGAAAGTCCATTAATGAAATTACTGAATCGCACTCACTAGCTTGATCATCTGTTATTACTACTTCTTTTCTGGGGTTATTCAAAGGAATGGTTACAGCTTGAGGGTTTGGGCAACTCATGTTATCTCCATATAATGAAATAACAGGACCTATAGTTACGGGTACTTTCAAAGCTTCTGCATTCAAGTTCAACTGATTTATTCTCTGTATTAATTCTTCCCTATTTTTATTCAATGCTTCTCTTTCTTTATCATGAAGTACTCTATTGACTTATGTATCATGTACAATTTGAGGAACTAAGGGTGTTCCCATTACCGGTGCACTTGGGGTGACTCTACTGGGTCCTTCTTGGTACGGGGAGGATTTTTAGTTAAAATATCCTCTATTAATTCATCATCTGATTCACCATATCCTGCCACATTCATGTGTTTCGTTTTCTCCTTACACTTGCCTCCAGACCGTTCCTCTGCCATTAACATTGGCTATGACCCCTCTGATACCATAGCTGTTCTCCATTGTTTCATCTGACCTTGGCGTGACATGCAAATATCTGGGGGAAAATGCTCAATATTTCCCACTTCGACACTTTTTTCGTTCATCTGCCTCAGTCTCCCATTCTTTCAAAGCCTCATACTGAGCTAATCTAGGTCTTGGTTCCAAATCGTTCATTCTCATCCTCAAATTCTAAAGAATTCTCCCATTAAACGTACCATTTTCAGAGAAGCTAGCACTCCATCACCCTTCGTATATTCTATCCAATTCTCCAGCCATACACAAGTGTGATATCCTCTTTCCATCATCATAAAAGAAGCAGGTGTTTTCGGTGGCAGATTAGAAATTTCCTCTCTAGGCAATACAGATTTATCTTTCTTAAATAAATTCTTAATTCTCTTCATTAGCGACATTTTTCTCTTTTCTCCATACATTCTGGATGAACGATATACAAAATTGTATTCCGTAAACCCTTGAAATCTTCTATCTGCGAGTCTCACACTGGCAGCCAAATCAGAATCCTGCATACAATTTCTCTTTCGACCAATCCTAGCGCGGCATCTAACTAATCATCCAATCTAACTCAGGCTCACGCTTGTGGTCTGACCAATCCCAGTGCTGCTTTTTGTGACGTCAATATTACTCCTCACTACAGACCCCTCCTTTACAAGGCTGCTTCTGTCACACGCCAGCTGTTTCAACCAATCCCAGCGCGGCTCTCTGTGACGTCAGTGTAACACCGGCGACTGACCCTCCTTTCACAAGGTAATACGAAAACGTATTTCTTAATACTTTTCATTAAATTCTTTGTTAACAACAACATAAAAACATTCGCTACTCTGCCTGTTCTGCTAAACAAAGGATAGATTTCCGACTTAGTCCGAAAGGCTCAGAATTGCTCCTCTTATACTGCGAGTAAAAACCACTGTTTACCCTTCATTCAAGCTCAAAAGAACCTGATACTCCTTCAGTGTTACCCTTTTTAGGAAATATACAACCAAAGTTTCACCAGCGAACCTTTTGCTTTCACTCGCAATCAACTTTTGTACAAAATAGTCCCTAATTTAACACTGTCAGCCCTGCACAGCTTCTCAGTGCTATTCCAACAGACGAGTAACCTCACTGCAGTATGGCTTCTGTCACCACCCACTATTCATTCCCCGGAAATTTTCCAGACAACATAAAACAAGACGCTAACTCTTTTTGTTAAACATAAATCAATAATCAATATTTATCACCAAACTAGTCAATAATAACCATGACTCTGCTACCAGAAAACTGGTCCAGCGGCGTACCACCATCAGATACTCAACTACCATATACTCACCTGGGCCCATAAACAAACAAAACTGAGTAAACCGCTGGAGTTAAAGTTTTTTTTTTAAATGTGTTCGTGACCACAATACCAGGTTTAATTATTCATTATCCTTAACTAACCTTTCACTGATCAAAATCTTCCTTCCTCTGGTCGATGGACCATTAGTTGAACTAATTGATGGTGATAATGACATAAATCTAACTTACCTAAATTCTGATGATATAACCACAGACTCCTTTAAGATTTTAAAGCTTTATCTAAATTTTAGAGCATGTGAACCACTTCAGAAATACAGTACAGTCACCTCCATTCATTAGGAGAGAAGATTCAATCTAATTAATCATCAATCACAATACTTCGAACGAACACTTGCAATGACTTATGCTCAGAAAAAGGAGAGGACAGAGAGAATAGATCACCTACAAATACACAAAATAATAATTACCAAGAATGGTGTGAAGACCAACCCCCAGGCCAATGGACTGGTAAGGGTCCCCCGGGATAGTTCAGGCGACAAAGACTTCGGGACAGGATTCAGGACAGGATAGCTGAGCTCTCTAATTACGACGATTGCGCTGCATCCCTCTCTGACACTCTCTTCCTCCTCGAGATTCTTCCGCGATCTTCTTATCTAACCCCAATTAAATTAGGATAGAAAGTTCTGCATTCAGCTTTTTCATCAGCATTTCACAGCGTCTCTCTCAGCATCAGCATCATCCGCTACACCGACAGCATCTCCCCTCTGCAGCATTCAGCAAATATTCATCTCTTGTGCTAACTACAGTTACCTTAATTATACCTTTCGTTCTGGATGTTCCACCCACTAAAGTTTCAATATCGTAAAAAATCGAAATCTAATTGGTCAGGCAAGGGGGAAAGATCATCACACCATGCTTACATGTCACTTTATTCGATTTGAGCATTGTTCACAAACCCATCCCCTTAATTTTCATTCATGTTTTATTTTCCCACCCGCATTCACATTTCATCTGCAACAGTTGTTTAAAATCTAACATGTAGACTCATTCATTTAGACTTTTCACTGCCGGTTCTCAGGCTCGGGCACTCTGCGACCTTGTCCTCTTCCCGACCCATATGTCATTTTTCCGGGTTGACTTTCAGTTGTCATGCGCCATTATCATGTGACACAGCTCACTTCAGCCATACACGAGTGGCCAAATGCGCACTAATAATAAAGTCAGAAAGACAAATGTTACTTTCAAAAATAAATGGTTTCACTGTATACCACCCATCTCTACTCTGATCCCCTTTACATATTAATACTTTCCCCGCATTAGCATTAGTTAAATAGCTCGATTTCGCTTCAGCTAAGCAGGTACCATGCACGCGAGTCTTCAAGACTCCATTTTAGTGCCTTCTGCTCAAGCGCAAGAATTTCCCTCCAAGCATTATCTCGACATACTGAGTAGATGCAGTTGACGCATTCGCAGTAAAGATTTCCCTGTTAAAGCGGTTTAGTAATTAGTTTGAGTTGTTAATGTTAGCAAACACATATGCAAGCTTCACTAATCCATGTGTTTATTTGGTGCGCGTTAGTTTTACACAATACGTAATTAATAACATGTTAGTGAGTTAAACGAGCGGATTGCGTCCGATCAAGTCTCTTTTCTACGAGTCCTTGCTCCATCAGGGCTATCTCAAACGGTGTCCTTACTTGGCCTAACGTTGAGTGAGGAGTCCCGGGTCTCGCATTTGGTGACAGTGGTGCGGGACTGGGACTTGTTGCCGAGTTGGCGATGCCGATGCAGCGCGCGCAATGTAAATTGTTTTATTTATTTACTTAACTCTGTTCTGCCGTATGCCGGAGTTTAATACCCTCCACTCTGCTCCTCCCCCGCCCACTCCCCCCCACCGCCCCGCAGCACTCGCTCGGCGAGCTGCCACTGGCGAGCAGTTTGCTGTATCTTTGCAAACTCTCAGGGACAGCAGCCTTGTTTCGAAAGGGCACGTATCCCTTTGCTCGTCACCAGTTGTAGCATCCTCCGCAGGGGAGCATGCAAATGAATACGCCACACATGGAGCTCTGCAAGAGGCTGATTTATCCTCCAACATACAATCACACACTGCACGCATTACATCATTCATTTTATAACCACACCTTAACACCTTCCAGCAGACTATGTAATTCCTGTGTAAGTCTGCTCAGAACCGTACGGGTCCTAGCGCATCTAATATTCAAGACACTACACTGGGTAATGTAGTTCACGTTTTAATTGGTTGCTATGGGTTAACAGTAAAGAAAGTTTGGCTTAATCCTCGCTGCCGGTCCTGACATAGAACTAACATTTTGGATTGAAAAGCTATGAAACTTTGCATTTTTCTTTTCCATGATGCACGCATGCTAATAGACCCGATTCATGTGGGAGGCTCCCGATTTTTTAAAGCCAAAAATGGCTTAATTTTAGCTGTCATCCCCCTGAACTTACCTCTCCTTTAGTAGAAGTTATTGGGGAAAATACATTCTTTCGATATATATATTTTTTAAATCTCCCACTTCCCCTCTTGGCGTGTATGATAATTAGGGGGACCAGACGTCCCGGTTTTCCCCGGATGGTCCCTGTTTTCGGAGCAGTGTCCCGGTGTCCCGACACTTTGCTCCTAATTACAGAAATGTCCCGGTTTTTGTGCAGTGCCTGGGTTAAACTGAGAAATGTCCCGGTTTTCAAATAGTGTCTTGCACTGAAACACTATTTAAAAACCGGGACATTTCTCTGCTTACTAAGCACAGGTGCTGAGATGGGTCTCTATTGGCTGTCCATTTTTTCCCTCAGGATAAAAAAACAATCTTACTGCTGCAGCAATACTACCCTTCACTGCCTTCAAAGAGACCCGTTATAGTTCTTTCACAGTCTCATCATCCCAGAACTGAAGCTTTTTCAATGTTATGTACAACGAAGCCCAAGTTTGTTGCTTATTTATCTTATGCAGCTAAGAACAACAGACAAGGTGCCAAGCAACATGGCCGACAGGACGTGAGCTCCCTCGGCTCCCGACCAGCCAGCCACTAAATCCTGCAATATCCTGTCTGCCGACGTCTACAACAGTCCCTGTTGTGCGGCTGGGACTGTCCTCGCTGCGGGGGCACCCTTGTGGGAAAGCGGGACGGAGGAAGTGCCCGGAATCAGCTGCGACGGCTCTGCGCCTGCCGACCTGCTCGGCTGAAAATCACGCAAGGCCGGGGACGAGGCCTGCACCAACCGGAGGTCTGAGTGGTGGCGTATTTCCTTCCGCTTGCCCGGCGCCTTTGATAGCTACTCAGGAGGCGCCCCTGCCGTCAGGGGCCTCCTGATATCCACTGGCCCCGGCGCTTGCTGTTGGGCCTTAAGAAGTTGGACGGGCCCCGAGGGGCCTAGCGGGACACCGAGGATCAGCCTGGGGTGCGACTGGGGAACCCGCTCACCATCGCCTACAACGGAGGCACTGGCGCCCGCGGCTGAGGTGTCCGTCGTTGCTGCAGAACCCTCCACTGGAACTGTGAGCATATGCCCTGCCTCCTCCCCGCCGGCCCTGGAGTGTGCTGCGGTCTGCGTGCGGGGCCGTGAGACGACCCCGGCCGGGGATCTATGAGGAGCGGTACCTGTAGGCGGCCACCCGGAGGTGGCGGGTGGGCGTCTTCCCCTCTTGACCTGCTGGGGAGTTCCTGAGGCCGAGGGGGCGCAATAGGCCCAGCTGGACTAGTGAGCCAGCGCTTGGGGGCACGACAGGCTGGCCTGCTTCGCCCCCTCAGTGGGGACATCCTGGACACCCTTGGTGGCGGCTGGAGGCCCTCTGGTTCTTGGAGCCCCCGGGAAGTGAACACCTACTGCCTGGCTGCGGCTCTGCAAGAAGGGGGCTGCCATGCCCCAGGAAACATACTCCTGCCACGCATGAGACGACGCCCGGCTGGGCCCTTCTCTCTGCCTGCCTCTTGTAGAGGTCGCGGGGGTGCCTGACCACCCTTGGAAACTCCCATGTGGCCTACCTGCTTGAAGACAACTATGGTTGGACTGGCTGCACGTCTGGAGAAGACCGCAGAGACGTCTCTGGGGCCTGGGCGAACTGTGGGGGGCCTCACTGGTGGACGACAGGTCGGGTTTCCTTGCCCTGTCGTGAGCAGCCCTGGGGCCACTGCTGGATGCTCGCTCAGGCCCTTCCTGGGGGAGTAGTGGACTTGGGCTCCCCGGTTTTGCTGGACGGCAACGCGCTTGACCTGGCCCCCCTTGCTCCTGGCGGCATCTGAGGAGGGACGTAAGTCCGCTTTCGTTCGCCCTGTGAGGGGACATTGTGTTTGCTGATCGTTATACTTGCGGACGCATGGCGTTCCACTGGGGCCTCCATCATGGGCAGGAACAGGCTGCCGCGTGCCTCCAACCCCAACACCATCACACAGTACACCACAGAACGCCTTGCCACGCAGCGAATCACTCGTCAGATGGGCCCAGAGGGTGAGGGTGATACCCCCAATGAGCCGCCTCGATCCGAGCTCCTGGAGGCGATACAGGGGTCACGCACCGCCTTGGAAAAACAAATTGAGACTGTCTCTATTGATGTTAATCTACTACGGGCAGATCTGCGGAAGGTGGCGGATAAGGTCTCCACAGCGGAAGGTGACATCGTCCAGCTCCAGGGGGAAGTGGCCACCCTGAGGCAGCAGGTTTCCCAGCTCACCAATACTACCGGAGCGCTGGAACGACGTGCGGAGGAGGCGGAGAGACGGGCGCGCCGCAGTAACACCAGAGTCCTGGGAATTCCGGAGCGCTCGGAGCAGGGTAATGTGGAGCGCTTCCTGGAGAACTGGATACATACTAAGCTATGCCCCACCAGTCTGTCGGAGGTCTTTGAAGGTTGAGAGGGTCCACAGGGTGCTGGTCCTTCCGTCAAGCCTGGGGGCTTCCCCCAGGGCCCTCATTGCTAAAATCCTGAACTATCGGGACAGGGACTGTATCCTCCGGTCAGCGCGAGAAGCGCCTGACCTGTTTTTCGACAACGCCATGGTCTCCATCTATCCGGATTACACCCGCCAGGTGCAGGAACAGCGGAAGTCTTTTCTTGGCATCAAGCAGAAGCTACGTGAACTCCACCTACAGTACATGCTCCTGTACCCTGCAAAACTCAAGGTGCTCACGAATGGAAAGGCCCATTTCTTCGAATCTCCAGAGGAGGCATGGGAGTGGCTGGAGATCAGAGCGGATGCCCTCCCCCCCACGCGAGCGGAGGGGATCCCGGCAAACCTGGGGTACTAGACCTTCTGGAAGCCGCAGGGACCGACGTGGGAGTCTGGCCGTCCCTGATGCTCCGGTGGAGAGACAGCAGATCACGGTGGGAGACGACGGCACCCTGCGAGTGGAGTCCTCTGACTCCGACGGCCCTCCCCCGGCGACTGTGGCGGGGACTCCCGGGGAGAGCTTGGTGCCGGAGACTCTCCTGTCCACTTCCCATGTGATTCCAGAAACAGTCATGGACCCTTCTGCGTCCGCTACGGCATCGCCTTGCAGTTGATCTTCTTTTTCTTTTTTCCACTGTTGGGGGGAGGGGGCCGGTCCTTAGAGGCCTAGCGATTCTTTCCTCACTGGGATCTGGGTGCCTTCCTTTCAGAATTTGAGCTGCTGTGGCATGCCTTTGGTGGGGTTTGCCAGTTACTCTGACCTGGGGGTTCCCCAGGTACATACTCAGGCAGTCCGAGACTTTGAATTATGCCATGAGGTGGCTGGTCTGAGCCGGGAGTTGGACTTGGGGGAAGAGGGTTCTCTTCTCCTTTTGTTGGGTAGTTCAGCCCGTTTGGGCTCATGGGTTGGCTGTGCACGTCCTAGCACCAGCACAGGAAGGGCATTTCTGCATGTTATGTTTTTGTCAGTAAATTGCTCGGGCCGCCTGGGAGACAGATCTTGCCACCCCGCTGGAGGAGAAACAATGGGCACGCATAGGCTCCCTCACATGCACAGTTTCATGCAACACCAGGTTTAAGCTGACGCACTTCAATTTTTTCACCGCACCTACCTAACCCCGGTATCCCTGAAACATATCTCTGGGGACAGGGGAGATAGATGCCCTAGATGAGCTGCTCAGAAAGCGGGCTTTTTACACTTGGCTTGGGACTGTCCATTGGTTAGGCAGTTTTGGGTGGGGGTGGTGGGTCGGATAGTTGCAGCCACAGGCCTTCAGATGGCGCCCGAACCCTTGCATTGTCTGCTTGCATTAGTCCGGAAACCCAAGAAAAAGAAACTCCCGTATAAGATCCTACAATTAATGCTGGTACTAGCCAGGCGCTGGGTGGCAATAACTTGGATGGGGCAGAAGGCCCCGGAGGTGCCCATCTGGCTTAAAGATGTCCGCGAGTGGTCCCTAGCCGAGGAAGTTCACATGCAACTCACTCGAAGGGATGAGAAGCTGCAGGATGACCTAATGGCTTGGCGGGTTATGTGTACTTCTGGGTTAGCAGAAGGGGAGCCCTCCCCACAGGATACGACTGACAGTGAGGGAAGTGGGTTGGATCTACCCATTGTGTCTGGACCCGACAGGGAGCGAGAGGGTCGGCCCCAGTAAAGTCCGCAGTGTGACAAAGTGCTGTGCCCGGTTCCTTCCTCCTGGTGCTCTGTTTGCACATTATTTTTTCTTTCCCCATGGTTACGTTCCCTCCCTGATGCTGCCTGTAGTCCTATGTGCCATTAAGATGTCATAGATTTGCCTGTATACAATGATCTGATGCCAGTTTGTGTGTTTTTTGTTTTTATAACATGTAAACTGAAAAATAAAGTTTATAAAAAAAAAAAAGAACAACAGACAAAGCGAATAGTCCTGGCTTGTTATAGGTGTAATGTTACATACATAGCTGCCAAGGTTTCAGATTTCTATGTGTGACATTTTTATACTTCCAGAGTAATTATGAGTGACATTTTAACGACTATGAGTGGCCCTTTCTTGCCAGCAAAATCAAGATATTAAAACGAGGGAAAGTTATAAATATCAGATATGACACCCATTTGAGCAACTAGAAACTCTATGTTAGCTGCTGAAAAGCGTAAGAAATAATGGTTAAACAACTTTCATTTATACTCATGTCTAAGTAAATATACTTAGAATCGTACAAATGTCAGGAAACTCCCTTGCAACATATTAAATCAAGGCTCTCTCTGCACAATAAGTCAGGAGCTGTATTTTATTTTTTTGTGGTTGTTTATTTTTTGAGGCTTGTACCTTCAGCCTTTGCTGACTTATACTGGACCCTCTGGTTCTCACTCGTAATTGATGATGCTGCGCAGAGAGCATCACTCAGTCCAGGGCCTCTCTCCAAGGTGGGACCCAGGCCAAACAAGATGTGCGAGGCCCTGCTAAGATCACTCTGGTGGCTACTGTTGTTGGATAGCCCAGCAGAGAAACAACATAAAGATTGCCAGCCTTTGTGGTGGCCCCCCTCCTTCCCTGCAAACTAAGGTCAGGAGAACATCAGGACTCGGGCCACCCTCTGACGTCACATGAGTGACCCTGTGCCTCTCTCCAAGGTGGGACCCAGCCCAAAAAACATGTGCGAGGCCCTAACAACACTCTGGTGGCTACTGTTGTTGGATGAGCCAGCAGAACAATCAACATAAAGATTGCCAGCCTTTGCGGTGCACCCTTCCTTCCCAGCAAACTGAAGTCAGGAGAACATCAGGACTCAGAGCGACTCTCTGACGTCATGTAAGTGACCCGGCCCAACAGGGAACCTATGTCAGAGAGGCCCCAACAACATAAAACACACTTCACGCGGCGCCAGTCTTGCAACCCATTTCACCGTTTTGAGTAACACCGCAGCCGCTGCAGCTGCCTGATCGCGCGTTGCCATTGGCACCTAGGCTTAAAACTTAAACTTACTTGGGCTGTAACACAGTCTGCCAAGGCTGGCCAGGCCGCAGGCACTGGCAGGCTCAGGCCGCGAGCCACTGCTTGCCCCAGCAATTCGGGCTTGCTGCTCAATCCGCGCCTCCAGGCCGTGTTGTCCCGGCTATGCAGTGAGTCATACTTTGCAATCCACAGGGAGCATGAGTGTCACCAAGTAAGGATATCACACCGTGCAATTAGCGGGTCACCCGGGTGACGGTCACTGAAAGCTCGACGTCTCTCTCAGCTAAGTCTGTGTCACACATATGATTTGTCTGTAATTCTTCATCTGTGTCTCTGGAGGCGGCTGTCATTTTAGTCCCTTTCCTATGTCTATGACAGCTGTCAAAAAGTCCTACTTTTATGTCGACAGTTACTGCAAACTGTAGTGCTGCTTCTATGTCTATGAACTGTCCCAGTTTCTTAGGTCTCGCCTAGGCAGCGCGCATGCGCTGCCTAGGAGGGCCTTTAGCCACCGGTCTTCACTTTTCAAGCACTGCACTCGTGCTTGTAGCGGCATCTACTTTGCGGGAGCGAGCAGCGGTGCGCCACAAGCACGAGTGCAGTGCTTTCCAAATCTCGCTATTTTTTGTTTCAATATGTTGGCAAGTATGCTAATGTGTAGGTAAAATAAACGTCTACATCTAGTGTGACAAAATGCTCCACTGTGACAGTTCTGCTCAGAGAAAATGAGGGGCGACACCCAATGGGGCGCTGTGAGTTGGACAGTAAGGCCATCAATTTCATGAGAACACAGAAGTGTCCCCTTAAACAAACAATGCTATCAAAATGCAGACAGTGTTTCCAGAGAACACGCGCACAGGGCCAAAACACAAAGTTCACCAGGGACCTATCTGCTCACGCTGCTCCGGAGGGGCGCCAAGTGTCCTTACCGATAAGCCCAACGGTCCGCATCAGCTGTGTATCAGCGACCGCAGCCATGGTCCAACACAGCCCGAGGCCTGCTGCTGCTCACAAAGCCTCAGTGTTTCCTGCTCCCGCCTACCCCTCTGCCACCTCCCACATGTGTGCCGCTCCGCCCCTTCCCTACCGCTCACAGCAGAGCTCATAAGACCTGGATCCGAGCTGAATGCATCGGCCGGGGCTGCCTCTCTGCCCTGCTGTGAGCTGCTGCTGAACCCGGAACAGGCACATGACCGGGTTACATGGGGCGGTGTCTACCCTTCGGCCCCGATGACACCTGCTTCTGCAAAGATGCACTTGCTTAATTGATAGGACACAGGAAATTAAGAACAGACACAAGCTACAGAATACTGGCTAAACGATACTGGTGCGTTCGACTGCCAACCGCTGTTAAATCTTGTAAATGATTACGTTGGAAGTTAACGCTAGAGTGCAAAATTCGGTGGAATTTGTAATCGCGAGTTGCATACCTTTAAAAAAAAAATCGGCATTTCTTATAATAAGATGTATGCAAACATACAAAACAAGCATTGGCATAGCCAATAGGTCTCGCCTTTGGGACCTTATAAGTATTTATATATGCAGCACAATATCCTTGGTGCAACAACATTAACTGTTGCATGGTTAAACACTTATAAGGTCACAAAGGCGAGACCTATTGGCTATGCCAATGCTGTTTTGAGAATCTGGTCACCCTAATGATGAGGTCAGCTGTTAGCCGGGGTCCTTGCCTGATTCCAACATGGCCGCTTCCGTGGCGGAAAAAGTTTTGGCACAGAGTGCGACGACGCATGCGCTTGGAAGCCAAAACGAGTGAAAGCGACGTGAGACTGCGGAGGCAGGGCTTTACAAACAGGGCCGCGGCGGCCATTGTGAAAACGGACTGTCGCGTAGGTTGTGGGGCAGCTCTGGTGCTGTATTAAAGACAAATAAAACGCTTTCCGAGGTTGTAGTAGTTAGTTTCCGAGGCTATGAGTATGAACTGCCATATTTAGCTGGAGATATTCTAATTTCTGTGTAGTTAAATCTGGACCAGACTTTTCGGCGGTTACTAGCTCAGATCCCGCCTCTGGCAGCCGTCTGAGCGCTGGCGTTAACAGCACGCTCTATCCCCGGTGGCGGCGGAGAGAGGTGCGGCTGCCGCCCGCGCTCACGGCTCAGACTCCACTCTAAGATGGCCGCCGCGGAGCTGTGCTTCCGGTCCGGGTCTGCGGGGTGTGCACGTGGGGAGAGCCAGGGGCAGAGGGGCTGGGAGTCGGAGCAGAGAGAGTACCGAGCCGTCAGGTGAGAGGCCTAGCACCGGGCGGGGACAGACACGGTGCTGTCAG
Source organism: Triturus cristatus (assembly GCF_964204655.1). NCBI lineage: Eukaryota > Metazoa > Chordata > Amphibia > Caudata > Salamandridae > Triturus > Triturus cristatus. The sequence goes on along the minus strand of NC_140585.1, from coordinate 29,262,071 downwards.
GTGAGAGGCCAAGCACCGGGCGGGGACAGGCACGGCGCTGTCAGGTTGGAGGCCAAGCTCTGGGTAGGGGGTTGGTGAGAGGCCGTCCATGGGGCAGCAGGGTGTGCTGGCAGGTGCCCCTACAAGGGGGCTCACACCTGTGACAACAGAACCAGTCTGTCTTCGCAGCCTGGGGCCTCCTGTGAGGCGGGCAGAGGCCGGACCTGCCTCTATTCCTGGGGGCGAGGCACGGGGGGCCCCAGTGTAGGTGCATCTGTGCCGTGGAGGGGGCTGGACTGCCAGGTTCATGGGTGGGGCACTGAGCTCGCCTTGATGTGGGTTACAGAGTGAGGGGGAATGAGGTACAGAGGGAGGGTGGGAGGGGGAATGGGGTGGGATGGGGAGTGAGTTACTGGTAGGGTGGGATGGGGAACAGATTTAGGGTGGAATGGGAGTGAGGTACAGAGGTAGGGTCGGGTGGGGACTGGGGTAGAGGTAGGGTGGGGTGGGCAGTGATGTACAGAGGTAGGGTGGGATGGGGACTAAGTTACAGAGATGGGATGGGGAGTGAGGTACAGAGTGTGGTTTAGACTGGGGCGCCGTGCACCTTGTACACGTGGTGTGGGGAGTCGGGCACAGAGAAGGGATACTGAATGGGGGCTGGCTGGATGCTAGTTGAAGGCTTAGAACCGGGTCTTAGATGTGGCACACTGTGAGGTATCGGCTGGACTGTAGTGTGAGGTGTAGACTGGCAGCACTGCAGGGTGGATACAGGATGGGATGTAAAGGTGAAAAGTAACCTGTGAGATGTAGGCTGGCTTCACTGTAGGGTAGAAACAGGATGAAATGTAATGGTGAAAAGTACCCTGTGAGATGTAGGCTTGCTGCACTGTAGGGTGGATACAGGATGAGATGTAAAGGTGAAAAGTAACCTGTGAGATGTAGGCTGGCTGCACTGCAGGGTGGATACAGGATGAGATGTAAAGGTGAAAAATAACCTGTGAGATGAAGGCTGGCTGCATATTAGGGTGGAAACAGGATGAAAAGTATAGGGGGAAAGTACTCTGTGAGATGTAGGCTTGCTGCACTGTAGGGTGGATACAGGATGAGGTGTAAAGGTGGGCTGCGGACTCCCAGTTATACCGTGAGTGTACTGTGAGGTATAATGGTCGCATACTGATACTGAGCCACGTATAAACCAGTCTAGAGTCTACTGTAGTGCGAGGTGTACATGTCTGGACTGGTAAGTGAGATATGAAGACGGGGTGCCGGTTGACACGTTGAGTTACTTAAGCTATGGAAATTGGGTTCTGAGTGTGAGGTATAGATGTGGGGTGCAGATATTGTAATGTGGGGTGCATACTGTGGAAGTTTGTGGGTTGAATGTCTAGGGTGGAAGGCGCAGTTCAGTACGTCAGATTAATATATTACAACAGCGGTGATGCATGCCGTTTGTTTTTAAAACTATTTTGCCTTCCTGGCTCTCTGCTTATGGTGAGTGGTGACGTCATTGGCCCAGCTCTCTGTCCTCTCAGCTCTAGGCGAGAGGTGCTAAAATGATGCAGTGTCCCCTTATGTTGGCTGCTGCTGTGTGGGGTGAAGCTTATCTGAGATAATAATAATAATAATAATATGAAATTTGTAATGCGCTCAGCTTACCCGGGGGCATCCCGGCGCAAAAGATCAGAAGGAAAGACACAGCTAATCCCTGCTAAGGAAACAAATGAGTCTTAAGAAGTTTCCTAAAAGATAGGATCTTAGGCTCTGAGCGAATCTTGAGGGGGAGAGAGTTCCAGAGGGAGGCCACTTGCACAGAGAAGCGCCTGCCCCCAGAACGAGCTCTTCTTACTCTCGCTGACTGCAAAAGGTGTTTTTGGTCCGAGCGAAGCAGACGTGGGGGTTTGTAAGGACGGGCCATATTAGCAAGGATGGGGGGGCCTTTGCCATGTAGAATTTTGTGGGCTGTACATAGCGCTTTAAATCTCACCCGCTCTTTCACGGGGAGCCAGTGAAGCGCTTTGAGGGCCGGGGCAGCAGACTGCCTCCTGGAAACATCCATAAGGACTCTCGCAGCTGCGTTTTGCACCTGTTGGAGGATTTTGAAGGTCGCTTCAGGAGCACCGAGAAACAACGCATTCCCATAATCGAGCCTCGATAGAATCAGGCCACGTATCAGTAGCTTCCTTGCTGAATCAGGAAGCAGAGGTAGCACCTTTCGGGCTGATCTCAGTAAGCCAAAGCAAACCCCTGCAGTCTTCCTGGCATGAGTCCTGAAGGACAGGTCTTCTTCCAACCATACTCCCAAGGACTTGATCTCCTTCTTGGGGGATGGTGGGTCGCCAAGAGACCGGGGCCAGCAGCTAGCAATAATGGAGGGGCTGGAGTTGCCCAGGAGCATCAGCTCGGTTTTACCTCCATTAAGCTTGAGAGCGGAGATAGACATCCAACGAAGAACATTGGCAAGGCAGTCGTGTAACACCTCAGGATGTTCCGCCAGCTGAGTGAGGCCCACCACCAGCTGAGTATCATCAGCATAGCTGATGATCTTCACCCCCGAGGGGGCGACCACTCTTTCAAGTGGAGTCATATATATATTAAATAAGGTAGGGCTCAGTGATGAGCCCTGCGGGACTCCACATTGAAGAGGGATTAGGGCAGATTGCTCTGACCCTTCCCAGACTTGGTAGAAACGGTCAGAAAGAAAAGATTCCAACCATTTCAGGGCCGTCCCTGAGACACCTACCTCTGACAGACGTTGGAGGAGCACCTGATGACTCACGGTGTCAAAGGCAGCACTCAAGTCCAAGAGGATCACTGCCACTGACCCTCCTGTATCCAGAGTGCTCCTTGCCTCCTCCACTACTGCCAGCAGGGCGGTGTCTGTTCCATGGCCGGGGCGGAAACCAGTCTGGGAGTCTCCTAGCAGGTGGTTAGACTCAAGATGGTGAGAGAGCTGACGGTTGACCAACTTTTCTGCAATTTTCGAAAAACCAGGCAGAAGTGAGATAGGCCTGAAGTTGGTCAGATTGGATGGATCAAGTCCTGGTTTTTTCAATAGGGCTTTCACCACAGCCTTTTTCCATCTCTGGGGCACTGTGCCCTGAGCGAGTGAGAGGTTCAAGAGATCAGTCAGAGGAGTGGACAAGGTGTTAGTTACGGACTTGAGGTGTTTTATGGGAACAGGGTCACTCGGGGAGCCACTCTTCATCTCCAACAGGACTTTTGTCACCTCCTCCTCCGAGAAGGGGCCTAAAGATGCTAGCTCAATCGAGTGACATGTGCGGCTAGTAACCGGTTCATGGCAATGAGGAATAGTGGGTAAGGAAAATAAGATTTTCTCTATTTTAGAACGGAAGAAACTAGCCAGTTCCTCGCATTTTTCTTTGGGGTTATCGTGCCGTACTGGAGGGACTGGGGCTTTCAGGAGTTCCTTGAATATTTTAAACGATTCTCCAGAAGAATTGCTTGCTCTCTCGATCCTGTTACTAAAGAAAAACTTTTTAGCGTCCTTCAGTGCGCTTTTATATTTCCTCAGCTCCCTTTTGTAATTGGCCCGGCTTTCTTCCGTCTGCTCTCTCCTCCAAGCACGCTCAAGCCTTTTACAAGAGGTTCTGATGCACCTAAGTTCAGGGGTATACCAGGGGGCAGAACCAGTTCTTCTCTCCCTAACAAGTCTCCTTTTATTCGGGATCAGTAGGTCCAGAGAATTAGTCAGCCATTCGCCCAAGCGCTGATCAGCAATGTTGGGGTCATCTACAGGATGAGGACAGGTTTTAGCCAGTTCTTCCGCCCAACTGTCCACCGGGAGCTTCGACCAGACTCGTTCCACAATATATTGTCTTGGTGCGGGGTCACTCCGGTTCCCCAGCGACCAGCTAAACGGAATCAGATGATGATCAGTCCAAGGGAGAGCCAGCGTCTGGAGAGCCAGTAGGTTCGCAGAATTGGCAAAAACCGCATCAAGCTGATGACCTCTAATATGAGTGGCTCCCATATTAACTAGATGTAGGTCCAATGCCCTGAGCGAACTTAAAAAATCCCTTGCTACTACGTCATTGGGGTCGTCAAAATGGAAGTTGAAATCCCCAAGAATGACAAAGTTGGACGAAGCAGCAGCCAAGGGGATAACGGCCTCCACGAAAGAATCCACAAAGTTCCCTAACGTAGCAGGAGGCCGATAAACAAGGAGACCAGAGATAGAGACAGTGGAGGAGACGCAAAGGGTAAACTGACAACTTTCAGCGTTGTTGATGCCACAGTCTACCGCTTTGCATACAAGTGTGTCTCTATAGACAATAGCCACTCCACCCCCTCTCCCATCCGGCCTATCAAGATGGAAGATGAGGTATCCTGGGGGGAGCGCGTTGATGATGTCGGGGTCGGAACCTGAAGTCAGCCACGTTTCGGTCAGGAATAAGACATCAAGACTGTGGTCCACGAGGACGGAGTGAACTTCCGTAGCATGACAAGGCAGTGATCTGCAGTTAAGCAGAGCCATAGTTAATGGGTCAGGGTCCTTACGGGTGTTATGCGGGCGACAGACACGACAATGTCTAAATGTGGAACCTTCAGTCCAATAGTGGCAACAGCTGGAGTGTCTGGCCGTGCGTAGTGCAAGGAGTGTGTCCCGCGAATACCTGTGTGACGGGGCCCGGGGGCTAGGCGTGTTAAGCAGAGTGGTCTGCCCTATGCCCGTCCGGGCCCGGACGGGCACAGACGGGCTAGTCTTTGGCGTGTCTTCGGCGTGCCGAGGAAGTGCCCGCTGCGCTCGTCCGCTGCGCTTCCGAGCAATGAGCATAGTAAAGGGGAAGAGGAGGGGGTGTGGCTAATCAAAAGGGGCGTGGCCCCGAGTCACGTGAGAGGTGACGGTGCCAGGAGGTAGACCTTCCCCCAGCAATGCGCGAAGCAAAGGCAACAGGTAAGGCAGCAGTAGCGATTAAAATCTTAACTAAACAGTGCAAGAATACAATTTTTAAAAAAAGCTAATAAGCAGACCCCCGGCTTCCGCCTCAGGGGTAGATAGCGTGTCAGCACCTGCAGAAGCTTGGCGCGGCGATTTCAAGCCTCCAGTGAGTTTTGCATTGTAGAAGACTGTGACACTGATCATGGCCCCTGAGGGTTTCATCCAGTGAATGAAGGGCACTTACCAGAGGGCGCATCTTCTATCAGACTGATGCGAGTTGTCTCTGAATGCAAGGACCCCCTGTTAGCAGCGTAATGTGGGAGTCTGCGCGCGTCTCAAGGAGCACCTTCTCTCGGGCTGATGGAAGCTGCCACTCACCAAAGGGTTTCCTGCAAACTCGTGCGGACCGCGGATGCAGTTTGTGCTAGTTCTAAGCTTCTGCATTCACTGCCTTGAAATCAAGAAAATGGGCCATTATTCAGCAACGGATAAATATGCCTACCGTGTTTAACTAAACAGTGAGAAATCTCCCACGCCCCACAAGACACTGCGGGTGTGCGACACGGACATCATACCTAATCAAGTTGCCCCACACAGTCCTGAGGAAGACCTGCAGGCCGAGGCCCTAAATTACCCTCTGAGCCCAAAGTCTGGTCGAAACGTCGACACCCACATAATTAGCTTGGATCACAAGCTCCATATCTATCGTGCCACACAAAGATACATTTTATGTATTTGTAATTGAATGTAAAGGAACCTTGATTGTCTCAATGTGGCCAGGCCAGAGAAGACTGAGAATTGTTTATCAGTCCAACATAAAAATGTTCTTAAATATCCCCTGTCACACTACTTGAAATTCTTTTTCACTGCTTCCACACCAGAGCACTTTCTCTTTTCGCACGTTCCATCGGAGCAACCTTCCTCTCCTTGTGTGAAACAGTAAACAGTCTACTGTTTACCTTAAGTTTTGGAATAAATCCTTGGTAAAATATATATTGGTTGTTGCACTTTTTAGTCTAAAGATACTGTATTTATTACTGTGAGCTAAACATTGTGCATGCTCAAAAACTGTCCTCTAACAACAAATGTAGATTTGATACATATCGTTTAAAAAGAAAAGTTCTAAGACCATTGTTATTTGTACCACTCACCAAAGGGAGCACCTTAACCAGGGTGGTAATGATCGCTGACTGGAAAGGGGGCCATCCAATGTGACTTGCGTGCTCAGGGGTCCAGCAACAGAGTCCACTGTCACAAGGATGATGTGAGCGTCAAGTCCGTGGCGTGAGACAAGCCTGTTCTAATGCAACAGCCTTTGGCCCAAAGACTCTGCCACCTGTCACAAAGATTGACTGATTAACAGGGCCGCTTGAATTATGCGGCAGGGATGGGCCATAATATGCAGCAGTGTTGAGTAAATTATGCATCACGAAAAGGCACTTTTTGTGATAGTATTCACAATTTTGTCATTTTTACACAGCAGATTATACAGTAGATGATGGGCTATGTTGTGAATACGTTAAATCTGTAATTTTGCGAAACCACTGTGCCTGTACAATCAGATAATTTTAGTGGCCCGTCTTATTGGAAACAAACCCCATGGAAGCCGTGTTGTCAGGTCGAGAGGAGCGAGTGTTTTCTGACCCCATTAAGCCCCTTTTCTTTGGTGGTCCCTGGAGTGACCAATCAATCAAATAATTTGTAAAGCGCACTACATACCCGCAAGTGTTTCAAGGTGAGGGGGGGGGTGCTGTTGCTACTGGTGGAACAGCCAGGTCTTGAGTTATCTCCTGAAGGTTAGAAGGTCTTCGGTTTGTCGTAGGATGAGGGGGATGGTGTTCCAGGTCTTGGCGGCGTGGTGGGAGAAGGATTTGCCTCCGGCTGTGGTTCTACGGATGCGTGGGACGGTAGCCAGGGAGAGGTCTGCGGATTGGAGTTACCTGTTGGGTACGTAGAAGGAGAGTCGACTGTTGAGATAGGCTGGGCCGGTCTTGTGGAGTGCCTTGTGTGCGTGGATCGGGAGCTTGAAGGAGATTCTTTTGTCGACAGGGAGCCAGTGCAGGTTCCTCAGGTGGGGGTTGATGTGGTCGCGGCGCGGGACCTCGAGGATCAGGTGTGCAGAAGCATTCTGGATTCTTTGCAGTCTGTTGATGAGCTTGGTCGGGGCTCCGGTGTAGAGGGCATTTCCGTAGTCGAGTCTGCTGCTGACTAGGGCCTGGGTGACTGTTTTCCTTGTGTCTGTCGGGATCCATCTGTAAATCTTGCGGCACATACGGATGGAGTTGAAGCAGGTGGAGGAGACAGCGTTGACTTGTTTGGTCATGGTGACCACCTCACTCCAGGTCAGTACAGACAGCTGCACATCATTGTTTTCAGGTGTGTAAATCAGATTAGCTCGATGGAAACAAAACACCCAGAATACATTGCGTTATGCAAATGCCTAGACCGTCAGTCATTTATCGCCTCAAAGGAGTGGTCACTAACCCAGCGGACCCCCATCTCTTCAGGTGTGATGGGCCCTTGTTATGTTAATGAATACTTGATGTAGCGCAACGACTCGTCCCCGAAGGGGCATCTCGGGACTGAGGCAACAGAAAACTCAGGAGCAGACGTTAGAACAGCCACGATTTGAGATGTTTGTTCAGAAGTGTCCCTTGTATTGTTCGCTTTAGAGCCAACGGTGACTCAGATTTCACAGAGAAATGCACAGTTGGATCACATTAGGATTTGTTCATTGCTTAATGATTCCCATTTGTAGAGCAGCGGCTTCCAGCTCATGAGACGTTTCTGAAGCTTTTATCTAGATATTGTGTTTCAGCGGTGCGCTGTTCACGTCCATAAATGCAGAACTTTGCGCCTTCCTTTGGCCATGCACACCCCACACTTTCAGGCCCCACCTGCGCCTCTCCAAGCTCTTCGCAGCATGCTGGGCACTGCTCTCCTTGTAACACAGCTCCTGAAGGAAATGTTTGTAAAACTATTCACACTGCTGGGGATTGGGGTTGATCAGTAGGATCCGACCCACGGTGATGGCAATGAAGGGGAGAAATACGACAGGAACTTCAATGACTAGGCAGCTCTGTGCTTGAATTAAGATGCAGGTCCTGGTATACTTAATATACAGGAGATTATTTTAGTGCCAACTATTACGTTTTCACTTGTCTTTTTTTTTCGATGTAAACAATCGAGGGTACAACCACAGTCTGATACAACTTCAATGGAGGGTCCCATAAATACACCTACCCCCAACAAGACACAAAACCCTCTGGTGTGTTGTCAACAAGTGACCCTGCTTGCTGTAAACACCGCTTTGCCTTATTGCACAGACTGTACATTAAGAGTACACAAGTCATTGTATATGGAGTTTCACAAGACTGTGGATTACAAGTCGGCATTTTGATCCCTCAGGGGGAGAATCCCTGACATCATCCTCAGGACAATAACTAAAGAACAGGACCCTTGTAAACCTCATCAGAGAGGGATTTCTGAGCTTCACGGGTGATGTGCTGCGCTTTACAAAGGTTCGATTGATTGATCGATCGAGCTGGACTTTGTGCCATCAAAGTGTGTGAATACTTCCCAATGATCTTAAGGAATTCATGAGCTGTGACAAAGGCGACGTCTAAATCGCCCGACACGAAGGGCATTGGTGGAAAATCTTTTCGAACAAGCTTCTTTTAAACTGGAAACACTAAACACACAAATACCTTTGTATGATCGATTCCCGGGGGCAGGGCCCAAATGGAGAGCCCAAGGTTATTCACGGGTACATTAAGTTGGATGGTGCTTGTGGTGAAAATGTCTAACATATTTTGTTGGAGCTGTGACTTCTTTTTTGTAGGTTTCCGCACTACTAGACTGTGTGCAGTTTATCAGATTGATGTATTCATTATTTTAATTTACTTATTTAGAGTTCAGTCACTCAAAGAGCAGGAGACTGAGAGTAGGCAGACTAAAACTGAGTTCTACACCTGGAAAATGAACAGAAAATAAATCTCGAGTTTTCTCCGAAAGAACTGATTGTGCCTCTTTTCCGCATCAAGTGGAATATTGCTCCGTATCTTAGGTCCTTGATGGCACAATGATAGTCCATCTGTGTGTGCCATACTAAACCTACGAACAGTTAATAATAGGCTTGAATTTTCTTACTTAACAAAAGCTTTTCTGAATATGACATATCCAGTCTGTAGGAGATCTAATGCACAAGCCAGAGGGTTTTAATATGACCATTTGCTCCACATGATTTGATGGGACTTTACCCCGTCGTCATTATGTCACGACCCTCTCTGAAGCACCAAGGGTGATGGGACTCCAACTCCCAGAAATGCAACAAGCAGAGAAGACCATGCAAGGCAACCGGAAGCCAGGATGGAGCGGCGAGGAGGGAGACCTGTGGAGATCAGTCCAGAAACCGCCCATGACAGAAGTGATGAGGACTTGATAATACTGGATTTAATATCCCAACGTCATTGTCGCTGTGCGGTGGGAGGATATATTTGAACGCTTGACCCCCCTATATCCGCTCTCCTGGGGCCGGGGCATCTGATTCTTTACCCTCCCTGCGTGGCCCTTTTGGCAATGAGGTGAGCGGGACTGCATGACACTTTGTGCTCCTAACCGATGTTACTTTAGGGTGACAGATAAGTACCAATTTACAATGTCTTTCCTTTTATTATAAGATCAAATTTAGCCTGCCTTAGTGGACACTGACCTAGACGCCTCTTTAGAGAATTCTCTAGAAAATCAACATGCTTTTTTGGGAAATTCAATTCCATCCGTTTATGTTTGGGAGTTACTGTTGTGGAATATGTTTGCATAGTTTTTGGTGTGTGGGAATAGTGGTGCAAGCATGCTGCGGGGAGCTGTGGGATAAAATGAGTCACAACTTGAGCGCATCCGGGTTGGTGGGGCGGAGGGAAGAGGTGACAAATTATGCCAATAACTGGGACACTTTTAAAGTTGGACTAAGGAGCAAATGCATGGAATTAATGTCAATTTTAAACAAAGGGAGAACTAAAGATCCGACTGCCCTGGAAACTGAACTTCAACAGGCAGAGCAGGCACACAAGCAACACCCGACTCTCCTGTTATAAAGAAAGGTCACTGCCCTTAGAGGCAATATCTATGCTACATGCACCAACAGGGCTGAACTCGTGCTTTTGCAACTTAAACGCATGACCTACCATCACCTTGAGACCCCCACGGGTGAGTAGTGCGCTTTATAAACCCCTGATTGATTGATTAAATGTACATCTCATAGTTCGGATGTATACAGGTAATCAAAATGAATGTTCTACCTACACTACTATATCTCTCCCAAGGACTTCCAGTTGAATTGGATCAGTGTTTTCTTCCAGTGTTAAAATCCTTGATTTTCCATTTTATTTGGCATGTTTAGTGGGCTTGCCTCCCATACAGAAATCTGTCTGCCAAAAAGTGCTGGTGGACTAGCACTGCCAGACTTTGAGCTTTACCACCAAGCGGCCCAATTGAGCGTAATAGCTGAACGGTCAGCTCGGGAGTCCGATAAACACTGGCTCCATATGGACCGAGTGGTGTCGGGCAGATGTATATGGTACCTCCTTTGGAAACCCAAGACAGACCGTCCGCCAAATGTGTAGCTCAGTCCCCAGAATAGAACTACTTTACGAGTCTGGGATGCGGTTACCAGACGGTCGGGGTGGACGACCTTTCCCTCCCCCTATACTCCGATCCACTTTAACCTAGCATTCTCCCAGCTTTACACTCTGGCTCTTTTGATGCGTTGAGGGAGGTAGGATGTCTTACGGTTTCCGACCTTTTCCATAACTGGGACATCCAAACATTTGAGAACTGTCGGAGACTTTCAACTACCAGCAACGGAACACTTCCACTACACCCAACTCTAACACTGGGTCCTCCACCCTGAGATGCAGGAAGCCGCCACTAGAGACCTTCAACTCATTGAACAATTTGCTTGAAGAGGAGTTGACTCAAAGGGGTGCATCTCCTTCCTATACTCTTACTCGCAACACTCCGTTCCCCATAGCCACGACACAAGGCTTTTTGGGAGGACATAATGGGCAACCCGCTGTGAGAGGCGCAGTGGAGAGGGCTCTGCAAAGACATATCTCGGTTCAACCACTCTATGGGAATTAGGGAGGCCCATTACAAGGTTGTCTATGATCGTTACCTTTTATCGCACCAAGTTACAGAAGATATTCCCTACTACCTCAGTTCTCTGCTGGCTGGGATACGGGCTTTTAGCCAAATCTGGTGGGACTGCCCAACGATCCGCCTGTTCCGGGCAGAAATACTTGCCCAGATTAAAGACATCCTGGGCTATCTTTTACCAGATACTTTGGGGTTTCTACTCCTGGATCTTAGGGATGACTCCTTTAAATATCAAACCGTGGGAGATTGCTCCATACTATGGCTGTGCCTTGGGGCGGCAAAGATGGCAATACCTACGCCTGGAAAAAGGAGGCCCCATCCCTAACGCAGTGGTGCGCTAGATTTTGGCAGGCCCTTACGATGGAGCTTATGGCAGATATCTTCACCGATAACTTTGAGAATTTTGAATATACCTGGGGGCCACTGGTGAGGTACCTCTCTAGGGGTCTGCCGCTGATACAATGGCACTCCACCTCTTTAAATTTTAAAGAATTGACAATTCTGGTGTCTCACCATAACATTACCATCTCTAGATCTTATTCCCACACCACACTTGCCTTGTATGCACGGACTGTTTATCCTGCGCACAGTTTGTTTGTGGGAGGAGGGGCAGGGGTAGAGGGTATAGGATAGCAGGTACGCTTAGGTTATAGTCACTGCAATGTAAAACACTTGTTTAAGAATTACGAAAGTGAGAACCCCGAGAATCGTAGCAACTGAACCTGTAAATAGCTGCCACATACCATGTGATGGAGACTACACGTGACAATGCTGTGATGTACTTTTGAAAACTAATAAAGTTTTGACAAAAAAGAAAAGAAGCAGATAAGATTTCCCAAGTACTTGACTTTAGGAACGCATTGATTTTTAAAGACCTGTTGAAACAAAGTGTACAAATATGATACTCTTAAAAATCCCCAAACATTAATTTTATTAACTTGCTGAAGTGTTTCACCTTAGTACATCAGGTTACATCAGTGCATCGAGAAGTACTTTTGTTAAAGTGATAGTTAAAAATAAAAAGGACTTATAAACATTCATGCATCCTCTCACCTTGACAACAAGGTGTTGAGCTGGTTTCGATCTTTCTTGGCTGGCCGTCGACAAACGGTCTGGGCCTCCTCTAGTTCCGCCGAGATGCCGTCACTCGGTGTCGGAGTCCCACAGGGCTCAGTGCTGAGCCCGACTCTCTTTAACATCTTTATGACCCCTCTGGCGGCACTGGCGGAATCTTTCGGGGCCCAGATCGTTTCCTATGCCGATGATACCCAGCTCCTCTTTACCTGCGGGAAAGGAGCAGATTTTGACGGAGAGAGTATCCGGGGTTGCCTTGGGGCTGTTTTTAATTGGTTCCAGCTTAACAGCCTCAAGTGCAACTCGGATAAATCGGAGGTACTCTTCTTCAGATGCAGATCGGACCCAGATTGGCAGGAATGGTGGCCTGCTAATATGTTTCCCCCTGCGGGCTCTTCCCAGCTAGCCAAGAACCTGGGGATTAAGATCGATAATGGTCTGACGCTGAGATCCCAGATTCTTGGTCTTACTGGTACCTGTTTCGGCCTCCTCCGGATGCTCCGCAAGTTTCTTCCTATGCTCCCGAGGGATCACAGGAAGATAACGGTCCAGGCTATAATCTGCTCGAGAATGGATTATTCGAATATCCTTTATCTCGGCCTGCCTGAGTATCTGTTGCAACGACTGCAGGTGGTCCAGAATTCGGCAGCACGGGCCATCTTTGGATTACCCGGCCGAGCTAGAACTTCGGGCCTCCTGCAGTCACTCCATTGGCTGCCCATCCGGAAGCGGATAGTCTTTAAGGCCTTGACCTTGGCCCATAAAGCTCTACATGCTTCAGGAGCAAAATATCTCCAAAAAAGGCTAGCTTTTTACCATCCTGCAAGGTCCCTGAGGTCGGAGTCTTTGTTTCTCGCCGTGGTCCCTCGCATAAAAAGGGCACGTATAGGAGGTCGATCTTTCAGACTGCTGGCTCCGCAGCTTTGGAATACTTTACCAGTGACACTGTGCAGTACCTCCAATCTGTTGGCGTTTAGGAAGGGCCTAAAAACCTGGCTTTTTACTCTTTAGATATCAGCCTTGATTGTTAGTTTAGGGACTCGTCATTTTTCTGCTTTTTCTTTTCCGTTATGTTGTGGTACAGGTTTGCAATAAAGTGCCGGGACACTCTTTGAGTAGCCGTGCGCTATACAAGACAAATATAACATAACATAACATAACAACAGCGCCAACGGTGAACTAAGAAGCAAGTCAGTTGTCGTGTGCACCCTCTCGGGAGCCTGTGTTGCTGTTACACAACACCACTATAGTTTATTAAATCATACCGAATAGAAGATTTTGTACAGTGCACATCCTGAACTCTCAAGGTTCTCTTGTGTGGTAAAAGAGGGAAAGTGAATTAAACCAATTGCCTAGACTCTCACAGTTTTTATGGTTTTAAATTTTGCAATTTTACATCATTTAATTCAGTAAGCAAGTTATTTTCTTTTCACACTTCACTCTCCCACGGCAATGTCAGCAAGCAGGAAAGGCTTACCTCAAGGTGTGGTAGAGAGATAGCAAACTCCCATAGAGCATAATACAGTATTGCTAATTCTAGAATTGGAAGAGGATGTGGCCTATTGACTAGAGCGGCCATCCTTGAAGCTGGGGAACCAGGTTTAGGTCTCTGCAGGGACGCTGAGCATCCTGTGATTCTGGGCAAACCATTTAATTTCCCCATGCTTATCAAAAATGAATCAGTCTGTCTGTAACGCAACAGTGCTCATGTAAAGCGCTCTGATACCTTTGGGTCGAGTTTGTGCTATGTAAAACTCCCCCCAAAAACTGCTATGGAGACTGAGGGCTTAATTTAGATGGCAAGATGGAATGAACCCCTCAAAATAACACCATGACTCGCTGACCACACCACGTACCTTTTTTGCTTCCCTTGCGCCCCATTAGACATGCCCTCCAACCCTCCTGGCCCACCAAAACCCCACCCCACGTGCTGGTATCAATAGGGCCCTCGAGCACACCACAGACCATTCTTTTCAGCCCATGGGAATGGTTTGTGAGCACCCATGCAGCAGTACATAAAGCAGGAATCATGGTTTGGATATTGTCTGGGTTCATTTGTCGAACTTTCAGCTCAACCCAGGGTAGCTGTGGCTCTGAGCGGCAAGGCCCGTCCAAAGGCACACATGCAAAGCATTTAAACAGCCCCAAAGCAGTTGAAGAAGAAGTGAACAAGACGCCAAAGCAATCTGACACCAATTTATAAAAATAGATTGTATTTTTATGTCTTTTTAGACACCGCAACATAAAAGATCCACTGGAGGGTTCTGTAGCTGTAGAATTCGCAAGGTATAGTAAATCGGATTATTTCGCGCAACCCAAACAAGCATTTGCAAATTCAACAAATTTGACACTTAGAAACTTTTTCACCAAAAGTTTGGTTTGTTGGAATGCAGTCACTTGGTCACTTTAGGTGACCAAATTCAGTAGTGAGCCAGTCAGGGGGACCAGCAAGGCCCTCCGAGACAGTTACCTCAGTTGGTGAATCAGCCCATAGTGAGCCCAGGTACTTTTATCCATAGAAGGGCTTTCCTATGAAAGTGGTCCAGATGAAAATGGTTAAAGATTCTGAAGATGCTCCAAGGATGCTGTGGATGCGATGCAGTTGATGGGGGGGGGGGGGGGGGTCTTGTTGCGACTACTCCTCGATCAACAAGGGGGTAAAGCACTCCTGTCACAGTGTCGACATCCCTCAAAGTCCTCTTGGTGCTGGCAGAAGGCCAGTCGCCGCTGAACTACTGGTTGCCCAGTGTAGTGATCACATACCAATCCTTCCTGAGTCGATAACTCATCCTCTGGGGGTCCCAGCTGCACCTCAAGAACACTCCCGGGCTCTTTGTGCGTCAGGTGATGGTCCCTGGGCCAGCTTGGTGGCGGTTTGGAGACTATGGGCTACCAACTTGCCTCTTGCAGGCTTCTGAGCTGTGTCTCTGTGAACAGAAGGCCAGCTCACTTACCCTTGGAGTCTCTTGGCTATGGCTGGGCTCTGGAGATGGTTTTTCCTCATGCAGGCACAGCCCCTTTCCTTTGGTAGCCAGCAGGTGCAATCCATGCCAGTGCAGCCTTTCCTAGCTGTTTCTACAGGGCAGCACAGCAGTTCTCCTTCAGTCCTTCTTCCAGTCCACTCAAAATCTGAGTTCAGCATGGTGGTGGTGCACTACTTCTGCTTAGAAACTGCTCTCAGGGCATGGTGCGGTTGCTAGCCAATTGGCTACTGGGAGCCATATTAAACCAGTGCCCCTGGGGCGCAACGGGCGTTTGCGCCCGCTTTGCACGTGCCCAGGGCACTTTGGTATTATAGAAGGGGCCACAGGCGCTTGTGTGGCTCCTTCTGTAATACCGATAGCGCTGGCGCACATGAATCTCCTGTGATATCTTCAGAGGGCGTTCTGTCATTTTTATGGGGTGCGTGCCCATGCAAATGAAGGAATCCCTGTGCCGCTGCGCCGTATTACAGATGCGGGGACAGAGGCAAAGAAGCTCTCAGGAGGCATACTGACAGTGCACCACCTAAAAGGTGGTGCACTGTCAGTGCGCCCCCTGATGGCAGCCCTCTGGTTGGGGTGGGGGAGGCGTCCCATGGTCTCCCCAGACATCCCCTTGCAGGCGTGTGCAGTCACTCACTCCACCCGCCTGCCAGGGGATCTCTATTCCCCCTTCAAAGTGCAGACGGGTTGCTGCCTGCACTGTGAAACCACGGAGCGGCTTCAAAGCAGCTGCTCCATTTTTCACATGAATGGCCTGCCCCCAGGGCACCGTGAGTCGTGGCTGGCCCCAAGGCACCGCATTAATCACAATCCGGCACATTTTCCTTTTATTATACTTTAATGATGATGGCTAGCCAAGCGGCGCACACTCTATACTGGTATAGTCAAAAGCAAGTCATATTTTATGTCCATGTGTTCAGTCGGTGCTCAGGAGGAGATAGAGCCACCTAATCTTCCTCAACAGGAAAATAAACTTTTCAAAATTACTCCATGCACTCAAAATCACAAATGAGTATAGTAATCTGTAAGAAAGTCCAGTGTCTTTTATTTTGACATCCATGTTTCTTTGTAATTGTTATCCGTTGTACATATCATTTCTTGTCATCAATACAGGTCTTTGCCAATACAGCTCCTTGTTAACACGTTTCATCTGTTTACATACAAGACTTAATCAGGGCATATCAATGATCACTATCATCCTTATTAATATGAAGAATTATAATCTCATTGCGATGCGTCAAGGAGCAACCATACCAGTGGGAGTACTCTACCCACCGATTCGCGGAATGGCAGATTAAGCCCTACAATACTCCTCATGTTTGAACTGGTGAAAGTTTGATACTCTGATGCGCCACAATGAGATTATAATTCTTCATATTAATAAGGATGTTAGTGATCATTGATATGCCCTGATGAGGTCTTGTTGTATGTAAACAGACGAAACGTGTTGGCAAGGAGCTGTATTGGCAAAGAGCTGTATTGATGACCAGGAATGATATGTACACCGGATAACAATTATAAAGAAACCTGGATGTCAAAATAAAAGACATTGGACTTTCTTACAGATTACTATACTCGGGTGATTTTGAGTGCTTGGAGTAATTTTGAACTTTTTCCTTAATTGTTCCGGGTGCACCTTTTATAAGGTGTGCCCAGCACAATTAAGGACAAATGCGCCACACGTAAAATACGGCCCTCTGTGCCCTCCCACCTGATGACCACTTCCTGCGAAGTGTGGCAGCTGGGCATCCTAGGATTGGCCATTATGCCCACTTAAAAAGTGACATTACCCCTCTCTCGCCATACAGAGCTCCGGAGTCCAACCCAGAGTTATGGCTACCACGGGGTCTACACGTCCCTGGAAAACTATTCAACAGCTGATATCCCCTCCCCTGTCCCAAGTGCCAGCCTGTCTGCCTAAGCAAGGGAGAAGACCCGCCCCCAAGACCCATTTGCCTTTCAAAGGCAGCTTCTCCTTTCAAGTTCGCTTTTGGGACTACACCTGTGTGACATCCTGCAGGAGGGAGGTGACTCTTCCTTCCAGAGCAGGTCCCTATTGTATCCTTTCCTGGGAGTTGTTCGCTCGTCCTCCTCAGGAGGGCAGAAAGTTGTCTCGACTACAGTACTCCGTGTGCAGTCAGTATGGGGACAGGGGACTGAAGGAAACAAAGTGGCATCTTTGCTAAAGTTGCTTAATGAAGAGTGTTACACTAATTTCAACCTGAGAATCAAGTTGGGCTTAATGTAACAATTTGTTTGATACCTTGGATGACCCACTTTGGTCGCACCATTCCTGATTTAGCTCACCCGAGGGGTTCGCTTGTAACTCTGCACTCGCCAATTGGGCGACCAAGCTTTTTCATAGTAAAAACGCCAGTTTACCAATTTTACTAGCAGACTATGTAAAATACATGTTCTGCTGATGAGATATGCTGCACCGTGCCTTAGGACTCGCTAGGCCTGCCATTGGGGTGACTTACACATATACGGGGGGAGTCTTGCTTTGCCATTGCATTAAATGGCAAAGTCTGGCCAGCAGTTAAACTACTCTTCCAAACTGCAAATGGCGGGCAGGGAGTCTCGTTTTACTCGTGTCCCACCCAGGGTGGCACAACAAGTGCTGCAATCCCTGGGGGGACCCTCTAGCGTGCATGCACATTGTACCACTTACTAGGGACTTGCAGGTAAGCTAGCTCAACCAATTGGGTAGTAGCCAATTCAACATCATTTTAGTGGTAAGGCTATAAGCACTGGTTAGCTGACTTCAGTGCACTCTGAGTAAAAAAAAAAACAGCTACACCAGTCCAAAAAAATGGTGGTGACCATACAAAGAGGCATTTCCTTACACCAATTGTTTCACTTTTATTTTACCTCATTTGTTTACTTTGTGTGCCTGGATTTGTGTGAGAATGTTTCAAACTATTGTAGCATCAGTGGGCCTCGTTACTAGTGTCCCAGTGCCAGGGTCTTCATCCCGATTCCAGGGTCTTCATCCCGGGGTGGGAAATTAACCAGGGTTAGAATCTCCTTGGAAATGAGGATTTGATGTTTAAACCACTACTCGAGAAGACTGTAGGGTTTATACTTGCCTTGTAATTCCCGCTTTTACTGGCCCATGGTAATTCCTGGAGGGTCACAGCAAAGCCTTGTGTGGCTTGGCACTCCGCTGTGCATGTGGCTTTGTCGTGTCAATCCTAGGGAGTGGTTCATGTATACTAGCTTTGGCAGTCATAGGCTGGTCGGCCGTGTGACTGAATTGCTTGGTGGGAATGTTCATTCTAGCGGACAGTCGTGGGTGGGTGTGTTTGTGTGTGTTTAGGTATCAGCCCTCAGCGGGTGGTGCAGAGGTGAGTACCTGCTCTGTGACATCTATGCCATATTGAATGTGTGAGTAGTGCTGTGTATAATGTGTCCTGTTGTGTATTAGTCCAGTCCAAGTCGAGTGCAATACATACATTAAAGGACCCTAATGTAATTGTGAGAAAGCCTGGACTCGGTCTGTAATGCTTGCATAGGGCAAGTGCAGAAGAAACGGGGTTGGTGTTGGTGGCTGCCCTCTCCCTTCTTCCTTCAGCTGTTATTTGAGGGCATGAGAAGGATTTGTCTCATGGGTTCTCTTGTGGTTTTGTGTCCTGTATGTGTTTGTACTATTGGAACCAAAAAGCATCATGTGAGAGTTAACTAATGTGATACTTCCTAGTATGTTAGTCTTGCATGATCTGCAAACGGTGTGCTCTATATTCAGTGTGCTTTAGTTCATTGGCTCCCAGGTAGCTGACGGGACATCAGCCCTCTCGTATGAGGAAATGGCATCTCTGTGAGGTATTGAGCCCCAACATTCATTCAGGCTTCACGGAGACATTTGTCGTGTAACATGTTCTGTGCATGTATAGTGAATCTGTTTACAATATTCCAGGGTGCTGTAACTTCTCTACCAAAAGTTATTTCGCAGATAAGAGAGCTATAGTTGTTTCCTGTGTAAACTGAATTCCGTGGTGAGGATGGTCTGTCCAACATGTCTCGTTGGAGCTGTGAGTCTTTTGTGGGTGTCTGAGCTGCAGTGACATGCTAGGGTTATCAGGATTGACACATGAAACTAATTGCAATACACCTAGAGCATTTTGTAGTCTTTCGATACACCTATTCTGTATGCACGCGTTGACGCACCTCACCAGCTGCTTACATTCATGGCACCGTTACATCTAGTCAGTCCCTGAACATTAGTATGTATCGTGGTATTTTGTACTCTTGTGACATCAAATTAACAGGTATGTTGTGTGCATATGTTCGGTTCCAGGGTGAGTGTCATTGTGTTTAGGAGTGAGCTACCAGCCGTGAGGCTTTGGAGCTCTGCTGCGCACCCATCAGTGCTGTTGTTGCTCTGTCTGTTGGGGGTTGTACATTTCAGAGTACCATGAATGTCATCTATGTGAGAAAACTGCTAAATTGGTGCAATGTGATTGATTCATCCAAATGTTGGCAGCTGTGGTTTGTAAGTTTGCCATAGTGCATGAATGAATTGGAATTTGTGCAGCACAGAGATACCCTAAGGCGTCTAGTCGCTGAAGGCTTTGACAGCTAATTTTGCAAAAACCAAGTCTTAATTGTGTTCCTTAACAGAGAATAGCCGCATATGTGCCTGCTGGGTAGATGTAGAAGGTTCTGGGCTTTGTGCCTAAGTAGGCGAAAGATTAGCCCTTTGCCTACTGAGCTGGCAAGCATGGAGGAATGAAGACAGCAAGAAAGAGTACCTCAGGAAAATGTATGTCTGACACAAGAGGTGCTCCTAAGATTGAGTTCACAATGAGTGATGCAGAGAGCCTTAACGTCAAATGTTTCTGTATAGGAAACCAGTAAAGCAGGTGCAAATGTTATTTTATGGAACCACAAGCAGTAATTTTTAACCAAAGCCTGTCGGCCGCATTTTTAACAATTTGTAGACTGTTGATCCCAAAGCAAGGGAAGCAGAGGTAGAGCAGGTTTGCACAATTCAGACGAGCGGGAACTAGAGCCTGTATCCCCATCTTACGGGATGGGATGGATAAGAAGGGAAGAATTTTCAAACAAACAAGTGGCAGCTATTTTGTTGATATGTGAAATAAAGGCCGTTTTGTAAAATGGGGCACCCAGTGTCCTAACTGTACGGACTTGCATTGGTACAGGGTCCAATTCGGTGGCAGCAGTTGGGAGACCGGAAAGGGTTTGATTGTCGAAGATCTGGATCTCCGTTTTCTCACCATAACATTTAAGACCATTTAAACACATCCAGTTTGCAGTTATACAGCTACAGAAGTTGGTTGGGGAGGTAGCAATGCCTTGTGATGAAGATAACTTGTGCATCATTCGTGTAACAAGTGATACAGAACCCATGGAGTCGTACCTGCTCAGCCGTCATGGCTATATATATATATATATATATATATATCTCATACAGGGTGGGGCTAAATAATGACAAATAAGAAGAAGGTATTCCCCAATGTATTTTTAGGCCCAAGAGGGGGGAAGACAAATATAAAGGATTGCTACCTCTTTACCGACCTATATTTCTTTTATTCTATGGTGAACACTCTCAAAAAATCATAATGAACAAGCTTACATCAGTGATAACCCATAAATACAATGTCTACACATAGTTATTTCTTTTTTTCATCTTCGTTTTTATTTATTTAATAGACAAAGATTTTTTTGTATCAAAAGTGATTATAAATATTTCATTTGTCTGTTATTTTTTGTTATGATTCAACAGTATGATAGAGACAAATATGTGCAATTAAACAAAAATATAAAACATATCAATAAACATTAATACAAATCACAATACTGTGACACATAGTTTTGCCCCTCGGTCGTCCGGCTCGAAGCTTCGAGCCGGACGACCAAGGGATAAGATCGCGCTGCTTTTGAAAATTCAAGAATCACCTAAAATTTAAAGACTCTCGACTTAACTGCGATATACATTACTGCCACCTCAAGTCTCCTGGAGAGTAGGACAACAAAATTCTTTCTTCTCTCCACACTATTTACGAAGATATACCTCCATTTCGAAGTACCTCACCTTGGAGATACCCCAGTAAGGCTAGTCAACGCCTTTTGACTCTGATAATCTATACTTGTTTTAGATATTACTAACAGAAGATCCAATTCTACTTCAGCACTATCTTTGAGGAAACTGATAGGAGCCTAACGGTTTGAAAATACGATCTGGTGTATCTGTAGCAGGATACAGTCCCCTCGTTTGTGCACAGGATATTTTGTTCTTCAGTGGTCCTGATGAAGGTGATTTTAATTTATCTCTCACCGAAACGTACGTAGACCAGCTTCCCCACAACTGGACAACAAACTGTATCTGGACTCACTTAGATCAAATAAGAAGAAGAAACTAAGTCTGTTGCTTTAACCTCTACAGCGAAACTCTGAGAGAAGTTTAGAACAATCCATAATAACTGACTCTTCCAGTTGTGTACTTTTATTGGTTTTTTTCTCTATATTGATTTGTTTGTGGTATGACTGTTAGTATGCAAGATTAGTATGCAAGATGTGAATGTAGAGATTTAATTTGCCTACCGAGGGGCAAAACTATGTGTCACAGTATTGTGATTTGTATTAATGTTTATTGATATATTTTATATTTTTGTTTAATTGCACATATTTGTCTCTATCATACTGTTGAATCATAACAAAAAATAATAGACAAATGAAATATTTATAATCACTTTTGATACAAAAAAATCTTTGTCTATTAAATAAATAAAAACGAAGATGAAAAAAAGAAATAACTATGTGTAGACATTGTATTTATGGGTTATTACTGATGTAAGCTTGTTCATTATGATTTTTTGAGAGTGTTCACCATAGAATAAAAGAAATATAGGTCGGTAAAGAGGGGGCTAAATAATGAACCTTCACCCACTCATTGAATGGAAAAATATTGAGACTGCAAAGGTGGGCAACTCTCTGGCTTCAGTCACTTGGAGAGCATTGATACTGTTTATGGCTAGCTTTACTGTGCTGAACTCCGCAAGTCCTGAAAGGAGCACCGAGTGAGAAACCACGTCAAATGCACAGAGAAGGCTAACCAGTTTTTGGACCAGCAAGTTACCTTGTTGATCTAGAATTCTTCTGATTTCATCAGTCCCGGGCAGCAAGGTCGTTTCAAAGCCATGCGCTGGTCAGAGGCAGGCCGGAGAGTTGTCCAGGACATTCTTGTTTGCCAGATAGGTGGATAACTAGGCATTTACTGCCTTC
Organism: Triturus cristatus; assembly: GCF_964204655.1. Taxonomy (NCBI): domain Eukaryota; kingdom Metazoa; phylum Chordata; class Amphibia; order Caudata; family Salamandridae; genus Triturus; species Triturus cristatus. The sequence goes on along the minus strand of NC_140585.1, from coordinate 29,239,733 downwards.
GCTACGATTTTGACTGGTAATGGAAGCAATGAGATGGGTGAAAAGTTGAATGGCTAGCAAGTATCACTTAAAGATTTCTTTAGCAATGGGATACTTGTAGCTTTTCCCCCAGGTGCTGGGGACAGTTGCAGCTGTAAGGGATTTATCGGAAGTAGCAGTGAGGCTAGAGATGGTCTGGCGTACTAGCAACTGAAAAATTTTAGGAGGACAAGGGTGGAAAGGAGATTTAGATTTTATTTTGTTGACCTGCTGATTAACTTGATCCTCAGTTGAGGAACATGTATTCAAAGAGGATCTAGATACTACAGAAAGCTCTTTTAAAGATGAACCATATCTGCTATTACTGGGAAAATGAGCACTTGTTAATAATGTTATAACTGAAAAATGCAGCAAGTTAATCGCAAATTAAGAAGGTGCAATTGTAGTGTCGGTCACTTTAGGATTTGTTACGTTATGTGTATTTGTAAAGTACATTATTACTCACGACTGTATCCTGGCAGTCAGTAGGTGTGTGTTACTCGCCCTGCCTATGGCAGGTTAATTGAAAAACCAGGTCTTCAGCTTCTTGCGGAATTAAAGAAGAGGAGGAGGAGACACAGAGACACTGATGTAAAGTGGGAGGCAGTTCCAGATTTCAAGAGCGATGCAAGAGAACACCCGTCCTCCTGGTCTGGTTCTGTGTATGCATCGGATGTACGTTAGGAGTCGAGCGTAGGTGTCTGGGTAGTTGCTGGAAGGCAATGAAACTTTTCAGGCAGGTGGGGCCTAAGTTGTGTAGTGCCTTGAATGTGTGTGAGGAGTCTGAATTGAGCGCGTACTGTATCGGAAGCCAGTGGTGCTCCTTTAGGTGTATTGTGGTGTGATGCGAGTTCTGCATGGGAGGTTGAGGATCAGTCTGGCTGCCAAGGTCTGAATGGTTTGAGTTGCTTGGTAATCCCAGCGTAGAGGATGTTCCCCTAGTCCAACTTACTGGTTACTTCTGCATGAGTAACAATTTTTTTGGTCTTGCGTGGGAGCCATTTGAAGATCTTCCTCAGCATCTTCAGGGAGCAGAAGCAGGATGCAGTGATGGCGTTGACTTGAGCGTTCATGTCCAGTATGCTGTCTGATTATTCCAAGGTTCCTGGCATGGGTGCTGGGTGTGGATCCTTGGTGGGTAAGGTGTTCCTGCCGAAGATCACGAATTCTGTCTTGTTGATGTTGAGCTTGAAACAGTTGTCTTTCTTCTTCTGTAGTGGGGCCTTTGGTGAAAGTGTGGTGGGGGCAGAGGGCAGATGGGGTGGAGTGGGTGGGCTTCATTGTAGCAGCGATTTTGACAGTGGTGATGGCGAGCCACAAGATGGGTGTTCGTTCTTCAGCCATGATGGGAAGTTTAGTTGCAACGGGGTCTCGGCGAGGGTCGAAATGGCTTTACACGGAGGTGATTTTGTTACAGAAGAGATTGTTGCACAGAGCTTGTGAGGGTATGATGTTGCCGGTGATGGCAGGAGCCGGCGTGAAATCTTTGATAGAAAACAGTTCCTCGCTACTGCTAGTGGATTTGTTTATGCGATCTGCAAGAGCTGTGCTGGCGGTAGCGTCTTAGGACTGATTTGAAGATGCCTTTACCTTTGATGTCTTGACCACTTCTCCATTTGCGCTTCAGTTGCTTGCAGTGGCGTTATGTCCATCTGAGTTCCTCTGTGTTGCGCTTGATGGGAGCCAGGGCGTCTGTGCATGCGGTGATGCAGCTGTTGAGGGTTGTTGATGGCTTATGTCTAGTTACTGGTATGTTCGGGCAAGTGTATGGAGCGGGCAGAATCCTACCACTTTCTGCGATGCTTTTCCAGCTGCAACAGGTGGTTCTGGTGGTGGGAGGTCTGTGATGGTGCAGAATGTGTATGCTGAAACTGACATGGGCGTGGTCTGTCCAGGTCATGGTTGCTGGCTTGTTGACTGTGATGTTGATTGAGGAGATCATCGGGTCCAATAGGTGTCTGACTGCGCCAGCTGATGGTCTCTATCAAGTTCCAACAATCAGTAATGCCTAGCCCAGCACTTATCGACATAGTTCCACGATGGTCCAGTACACGAAAGTACCAACTTTCCCTTATGCGATAGTACATTTGAAGATGCGAGTTTGTCACTGCTGAATAAAACGTCTCAAAAATAAGTGTACTCAAACATTGTTTTTGTAGAGTGAAACACTACATCTGGAGCTGAAAACTGGTTTGTGTTCTACAAAAATGCCTCCGCGTGTTCAATTATTTTTCCCTGGAATTGTGACATTCGTACTTATACTTGAGTGTAAATGCCCAGTCCTGAGGTCCAAATATATCCTTTTATATTGTGCATGAGTGTAAATGCTCAGCCCTGAGGTCAAAAAATATATTTTTATATCGTGCACGAGTGTTGATGTGCAACCCTGAGGTCCAAAAATATCCTTTTATGTCAGCGAGTGTAACCAATGGGCAATGCTTTTGTGCATTTGGGATCTCTAACTTATTGGGGCTAGCGAGCTGTATGGGACGGATTTCAGATCTCGTCTCTGGGCCTCCAGCTAATGTCTCTATTTCCTCTTCAAAGGTAACTAAGGAGAGCGCTCTGTGCAGACAGAGGGTGGACAGACAGTAGTGAAGGAGAACTCTTCCCATAGCCTACTCTTCCCATAACCTGCTCCTCCAATCACGCAGGCAGCAGTACTGACCTGCAGCCATGGGCAAGAAGGGCAAGATTGGCAAGAGCCGGAAGGACAAGTTCTATCATTTGGCCAAGGAGACTGGTGGGTAAAGCTATCCAAACTCTCTGGTGTTTGATTTCTTTTAAGGCCAATGTGCAATGGGTTGAGTGTGGTTTGTTCATCTCTTGTGGCCTCTTGTATCTTCCTGTTATCTGGATTCTTGAGTCTCGCTCCCTTTGAGTCTCACGTCACTGACCTTTTTCTGGCACTCCTCTTTGAGCCTCATTCCCTTCTCCTCTGTGCCTCTTGCTCTCTGTCCTTCGTTCCTCTGGCTCATGCAGTATTGTTTTGCATCTCTTTGACTTTTCTATAGGTCTATGCGTGTCTCTCACTTCCTTTCTCTTTTGTTCTAAATGTTCTGTAGTTTTCATTCTTAATCATTCTCCCCGTCTCACTTCTTGATTTTCTCAAATTGTTTTCTTACTCTGCTTTTCTTCTTTTTCTTTACATTCTTTCTTTGCTTCTTTCTCACTCTTCCAACCCCCTTCTCTCCCATTCTCTCTGAGACTCTTTTCTGACTTTTAGTGACTTTCCTCCATTTCCCTTTTTGTTTCTGAGTAGTACTGTCTGTTTCTTTCTGTCTTTTGTCTTGGTCTTGACAACTCTCATCCTTTGTTTCATTTTCTGTTGTCCCGCCCTCTTGTACCTCCATTATCTCTTTCGTAGTCTGTTGCTTTGCTCTTGGTCTCAGTCTTGTCTCCTTCCTTCTCCAGGGTACCGCTCTCGCTCCTCCTTTAAGCTGATACAGCTGAACCGGAAGTTCCAATTCCTTCAGAAGGCCCGTGCACTGGTGGACCTGTGCGCAGCTCCCGGGGGCTGGTGAGTACTCCTGCCAGCTTTGACGACCAGTTTCTGCATACCGTTTGAGACAAACTTCTACGTTTGAATAAAAAATAACCAATCCATTCCTATTAGAACTGTAATGAGTTTCTTTCTGTTTTTTTAGGCTGCAAGTGGCTTCTAAATTCATGCCAATGTCCAGCCTGATTATTGGTGAGTTAACAGAACAAGCGCAGTTTCAAAAGAGTCTTGTACAATGAAGACCCCAAAGTCCAGAGAGAGGCAATCTTTCAGGAGTACATGGGAGCATTGACCATACTTTGAGTTGGATAGGTCTTATGGAGCAGCTCCTGTAAGAACCACATAAAGCGAAAGAAAGGCACCCTGTGTGCAGGAAAGAAGAAACAGGATATTTAAGCCTCGATAGTGGGTGAGGGGTCCATGGAGATATTAAAGATCGAGGGAGAGGGTGATCTCTAAACTTTGTGGAGGGATCTGCAGTTGATAGTAGCTGCTTCCTGTGACCCCATGAACTCTACACCAGGGGTCTCCAACCTTTTCTGTACTGAGAACTACTAATGTTCAATGAAGCGCATTGAGAGCTACTAATGTTCAATGAAACGCATTGAGAGCTACTAATGTTCAATGAAGCGCATTGAGAGCTACTAATGTTATTAATGATGTATAATTTCATTTTTTTATTTGTTTAATAATTCAACCAAGCAAAAGATTTTCTAATTTAATAATCTGGGTTGCACACGGGGGACCTACTCGTAGGTAGCTGGAAAGCTACAGGAGCTCACGAGCCACTGGTTTCAAACCCCTGCACTACACTGACCCCCCTTGAGCCACTTGTTAAGGATGTGTGCCTTGTTCAGATAGTCTTTTTATAGCAATTTGACCGTTGGATAATTCTATTAGCCAAGCTCTTGCGTGCAGTGGTTTATGGTAAAACAGGCCTTCTTTAAGAAGTACTCCTCTGCGGTGCCTGCTTGTTCCATCCTCAGGCCAAATTATAGGCCAGAGAGTACCGTTGATGCCGTGCACAGCGCCCCCAGTAGCATCCTTAGGGGGGAAAGGCTGATAAATGAAAGTGTGTGGAAGGAGGCGCACAGTGTGGGGGTCCCCTGCAGTATCCTCCTCGGTTTAGGGGCTGACGTGTACCCCTATACAGTTCAGTATTTGTTGGGTCGGTCAGGACAGGGCAGCCCAATCCAGCTGGATCATTCTTGGAGAGAAGCCCTGAGCCAGCTGGTGGGCTGTAGGAGATGCACAGGGATTGTGCATCATGGAACAAATACTAGTAACTTTACTCTAAAAGAAGACTGAAGGAAATGTCTGCAACCAGCTAATGAGTCAGGGATGGGGGAATGTACAGGGGGGCAGGACAGCAGTAAAGTCTACAGCATCCTCTACAGAGGGGAGCCAACAGAGGCATTGAAAGTGGTACCCAGGGAGAGCCGGGCAGGGCCGGGCAGAACAAATACCAGGCAGAGTGGACGCTGCAGGGGATTGTGCAGTCAGTAGACTGGAGAGCTGACTGGTTTCTAACCACTCTTGTTTTTCCCCTCTTGCAGGAGTTGACTTGGTCACTATCAAGTCCATCCCCAATGTGGTGACGCTGCAGGAAGACATCACAACTGAGAAATGCCGACAGGTATTGGTAGTGCCCTGGCAGTGGAGGGGAGCGCATGTTGCTCACGGGCAGCAGGGATTCTAATTTTTAAGCAGTGGTCCCATGTCATGCGACACCATCTGCAGGTCATGTCTCGCTACAGAACTTAGCGCTATAAGTTCAGAGTAAAAACGAAAAAAGTGGAATTACAAGTCTCTGAATGCAAAGTGCTCCTTGCTCAAAATTATGGAGTGGCTGAAGTTGTCATGCGTCATTGCATCACTTAGCAGGACTGCCCATCCAATGTTGTGGGTGCGTCCCTCCTCAAACTCTATAACCCCCACCTCCAACGCAAATTTCACTCCGCAGCAGAGAGGAAATGGCACATTTGCTTCTCACTTGTGTTTGCCTTGGCTCCAGGATTATGGAAGGCTTGATAACCTTCAGCCCGTAGGTTTCTTTGGGCAAAGTGATCCCCAGTTAATCCCTCATTCACCTGTGTCCCAATTTGTGAACCTTGGGGTGCATTTCTTTCTCATTGTCTCTGAAAAGTGCTAGTGTTAATGTCTCACTTCCCTAGTACCTTCTGTCTTAGTGTTCTTTGAGAGAAGCTGTTTGTACTTCAGATGGGTTCCTGAGGGGGCTCCTGTTAAGGACTGAACTACAGAGGGCTTGATCTCGAAAAAGGCCTGAGATGAGGTATTTTAGGCTCCCTATTCACCTAGAACATTAAAACATACTCACTTAGGTGCAAATTGCATATCAGATTTGCTTAGCATAACTTTTTGTTAAAAATGAACAGTTTTCTCTTGAGTGTAAAACACTTTAAACCATTTGCAAAATAGCCTGCAGTCTCCAGTTACTGTAACAGATGCACTGTCCTTTCTGTTGGAGAACTTCCCCCTCATGTTTGAGACTAGGGTCCGAATCTTTTTGTCATGTTAAAGTAGCGGCTGTGATCCTTGTGGGTGCCTCACATGTCCCTGTCTTTCCAGGCGTTGCGAAAGGCTCTCCAGACTTGGAAGGCAGATGTGGTATTAAACGACGGCGCTCCCAACGTTGGCGCCAGCTGGGTGCACGATGCATATTCACAAGGTGACTTCTTGATTTACCTCTGATTGTCCTGTCCCTTTACTATTTGGGTCTACCTAGGCCCTTCTTGTTTTTTCATCTCATGCACGTTTGATCTACTAGCATTGTTTAGTTATGGTTTTAATCAGATAAGGTTGAGTTTTTTTTAAAGTCTGCATGAACAGAAAGGATTGTATATGCTTCTGTAATTTAGCTCTGGAAGCATCACGCCAGCATGTCCAACGCGGAAAGAAAAAGCAATTTTACACATTAATAATCTGGATAACTTGAATCCATTGCATTACATCACTAAAATCACACACACGTTCTGCTAATCTGATTGGTCAGTATGCCTGCAAAGTCGTCATCTGAGGGTAACAATGAATCTGACATAACTGTGTCTACTCTGGTAGCACCCGCCATCTTCGTGGTATGACTCGTTCTGGTCAGTATATCGTCTAGCGTGGCATTAAAATGACCTCGTGACCTCTTTACTGCCTGTAGTATCAATGGCTTGGATGTACTTCTATGTATAGACGTAACTTGGGGACACCTTTTGTGAGTCCCATAGACTGGGAGAGAAAGCACACAGGGAAAGAGCTAGGTTTTTGCAGAGGGTGAGGGCAGCAATAGTGAGTCTGAACTTTGCTCTCCATCTTGGGACTGGTCATGTGGTAGCTGTGCTGTGGCTGAGCTTTAACAGAATCCTGGTGAAGTGTTGTCTGCCCACGGTATCAGTAAATTAAAATACATGGAAAATAATGTGCGGAAAATGGCACATCAGACATTGGAATGGAAGAAAAAAAGGAGACTTGTGATTTTTTGTTCTCGTGTTTGTTTTTGGTTGAAATTTTTTTAGTTCATGTGGAATGAGAAAATATCCCTGTATTCAGACCATCTTGAAGATGGTGTGTGAGACGGGAGGTTCTGTCCCAGCGGTGGGTTTCTGATCTTATTCCTGTTTTCTGGTTAAGACAAATAGCCCGTCTCCATCATGTTCACAGCAGGTTCCCCCGAACACCTGGTCCTTTAAGCAGATGCGCTGCCTGTGAGCAGGGACCAGGTGCCCTGTTACAATCCATGCGCTGCCTGGGAGCAGGGACCGGGTGCCCTGTTACAAACCATGCGCTGCCTGTGAGCAGGGACCGGGTGCCCTGTTACAATCCATGCGCTGCCTGGGAGCAGGGACCAGGTGCCCTGTTACAAACCATGCGCTGCCTGTGAGCAGGGACCGGGTGCCCTGTTACAATCCATGCGTTGCCTGTGAGAAGGGACCGGGTGCCCTGTTACAAACCATGCACTGCCTGTGAGTAGGGACCAGGTGCCCTGTTACAAACTATGCGCTGCCTGTGAGCAGGGACCGGGTGCCCTGTTACAAACTATGCGCTGCCTGTGAGCAGGGACCGGGTGCCCTGTTACAAACCATGTGCTGCCTGTGAGCAGGGACCAGGTGCCCTATTACAAACCATGCACTGCCTGTGAGCAGGGACCGGGTGCCCTGTTACAATCCATGCGCTGCCTGGGAGCAGGGACCAGGTGCCCTGTTACAAACCATGCGCTGCCTGTGAGCAGGGACTGGGTGCCCTGTTACAATCCATGCGCTGCCTGGGAGCAGGGACCAGGTGCCCTGTTACAAACCATGCGCTGCCTGTGAGCAGGGACCGGGTGCCCTGTTACAATCCATGCGTTGCCTGTGAGAAGGGACCGGGTGCCCTGTTACAAACCATGCACTGCCTGTGAGTAGGGACCAGGTGCCCTGTTACAAACTATGCGCTGCCTGTGAGCAGGGACCGGGTGCCCTATTACAAACCATGCACTGCCTGTGAGCAGGGACCGGGTGCCCTGTTACAATCCATGCGCTGCCTGGGAGCAGGGACCAGGTGCCCTGTTACAAACCATGCGCTGCCTGTGAGCAGGGACTGGGTGCCCTGTTACAATCCATGCGCTGCCTGGGAGCAGGGACCAGGTGCCCTGTTACAAACCATGCGCTGCCTGTGAGCAGGGACCGGGTGCCCTGTTACAATCCATGCGTTGCCTGTGAGCAGGGACCGGGTGCCCTGTTACAATCCATGCGCTGCCTGGGAGCAGGGACCAGGTGCCCTGTTACAAACCATGCGCTGCCTGTGAGCAGGGACCGGGTGCCCTGTTACAATCCATGCGCTGCCTGGGAGCAGGGACCAGGTGCCCTGTTACAAACCATGCGCTGCCTGTGAGCAGGGACCGGGTGCCCTGTTACAATCCATGCATTGCCTGTGAGAAGGGACCGGGTGCCCTGTTACAAACCATGCACTGCCTGTGAGTAGGGACCAGGTGCCCTGTTACAAACGATGCGCTGCCTGTGAGCAGGGACCGGGTGCCCTGTTACAAACTATGCGCTGCCTGTGAGCAGGGACCGGGTGCCCTGTTACAAACCATGCGCTGCCTGTGAGCAGGGACCAGGTGCCCTATTACAAACCATGCACTGCCTGGGAGCAGGGACCGGGTGCCCTGTTACAATCCATGCGCTGCCTGGGAGCAGGGACCAGGTGCCCTGTTACAAACCATGCGCTGCCTGTGAGCAGGGACTGGGTGCCCTGTTACAATCCATGCGCTGCCTGGGAGCAGGGACCAGGTGCCCTGTTACAAACCATGCGCTGCCTGTGAGCAGGGACCGGGTGCCCTGTTACAATCCATGCGTTGCCTGTGAGAAGGGACCGGGTGCCCTGTTACAAACCATGCACTGCCTGTGAGTAGGGACCAGGTGCCCTGTTACAAACTATGCGCTGCCTGTGAGCAGGGACCGGGTGCCCTGTTACAAACTATGCGCTGCCTGTGAGCAGGGACCGGGTGCCCTGTTACAAACCATGCGCTGCCTGTGAGCAGGGACCAGGTGCCCTATTACAAACCATGCACTGCCTGTGAGCAGGGACCGGGTGCCCTGTTACAATCCATGCGCTGCCTGGGAGCAGGGACCAGGTGCCCTGTTACAAACCATGCGCTGCCTGTGAGCAGGGACTGGGTGCCCTGTTACAATCCATGCGCTGCCTGGGAGCAGGGACCAGGTGCCCTGTTACAAACCATGCGCTGCCTGTGAGCAGGGACCGGGTGCCCTGTTACAATCCATGCGTTGCCTGTGAGCAGGGACCAGGTGCCCTGTTACAAACCATGCGCTGCCTGTGAGCAGGGACCAGGTGCCCTGTTACAAACCATGCGCTGCCTGTGAGCCTGGGCACAGACTCGGTAATCCTTTTTAACTGGACACAGACTCTAGGTAATCCTTTTTACCTGGGCACAGTCTTATGGCCTGTATACCTGGGCAGGCGATCATGTAGGCATAGGTAGCTGAACACAGACTACCAGGCAGTTTTTCTTTTTTTACTCGACATAGACTACCAAGTAGTTCTATTAACTGGACACCCACATTGCTCACTAGCCTCAGTAACTGAGCACACAGACTCGCTGGCAGTCCCATGTTACTGGTCTCTGTGAGTTCTGAGTAACCCTGTATAACCTGCCCAGACTCGACAGCCTACAGATGACCTCTTATTGGATTAGTCCATCGTTGTATGGAAGGTGCCTTTTTTCCGGCTAAAAGCTTCATGGAGTGTTTTAGTGTCTACTCAGAAACTTGGTCTCAAACCCACTGAGTTGTCCAGTTTTTCCCAGAGATAGAGACATTGGGACTTTAGGGGCTGGCGTAGAGCACTTCTGGCAGAGTGTATCCTTTTGGCTGGTATATCTGTTTCATTTACAAATTGTTTAGTATCGGATAAAATCCATCCAGTGTCATCTAATTTTCACTATGCATTATCATTTTCTCTTTCCCTTGTTACAGACTTGATAATAAATGTTCTTTCTCTGGTATGTCCTCACATTAGCTGTACATGTAGTTTATTGTGTTATAGTATCAGACTGTATTTGAGTTTGCCACCTTTTCTGCCTCCAGAATAAGTCTTGAAATGCTCAATCTTGCTTTCTGGAGAGCCACGTGGCTAAAGTGTCACTTAGCAATTCTTTTGAAGTGTACCATCATTGTGGCCTCTGGACACAAGTCGTTAACAGTATCCACACTGAATACTGTCCAGTGACCACCGACTAGTCCAGGAGTCAAAGAAAAGGCTTCTTGTACTCCCTCTATTAATGCTTGCCTCTTTTAATAATCGTCATACTGCGGATCCCTTGCTCTGTGCTGACCCTGTCCGTCTGCATATGTGTACTGGCCACCCTTGCAAGTATCGCTCCGCTTTCACCCCCGCATCCGAAGCCTCACTTTGTGGTCACCTGTTGCTCCGCTCCTCCTCCTGCTGCCTCCTCTGAATTGCTTCTCTCACCTGAGTGTGCTTTCCCTCGTGCTTTCTTGAGCCTTCATCCCCTGATTGATGTGCCCTCTGCTTCAGTTTGCTGACCACCTCTGCCTCTCTGCAGCTAACCTGACCCTCATGGCCCTGCGCTGCGCCACCGAATGTCTCAATAAAGGAGGATGGTTCATTACCAAAGTCTTCCGCTCCAAGGACTACCAGCCGCTGCTCTGGATCTTCCAGCAGTTCTTCAGGAAGGTGCAGGCCACCAAGCCGCAGGCCTCCAGGAATGAGTCTGCCGAGATCTTCGTCGTCTGCCAGGGTAAGTGTTTTGAGGCATTGATCGTTGTGGGTGAGTGGACTGGTCACTGGGAGGGCAAACAGTACATTCATGGCATACGTTTTCTGACTCAGCAGACATGTCAGAGCAGAACCTGACAGTCCCTCCCTCAGGGCTCTATTCTCCAGCAACACTCAAAGCGCCGGCCAGCAGAGGTCGCTGTAAGAAAAGTTATTGATTCACAATGGGCGGGCATTTCAGCAGCACATCCTGCCCTGCCCAGAACAGGTGGCATTGTAGGAGCAGCAGGTGGCTGGCCTGTTTTAGAAGAAGTCCCAGTCCTGACCAGCAGGTGTCGCTCTTAAGGAACTGAACTGCTTCTCTCTCTCCACTACTAGTGTTTACTAATCGTCACCCCACTTGGGTAATTTCTTTTGATTTGCAGGTTATCTGGCACCTGACAAAATTGACTCCAAATTCTTTGACTCAAAATATGCTTTTAAGGAGGTGGAAATCCAGGCAAAAACTGTGAGCGACTTGCTCAGTACCAAGAAGCCAAAGGTAAGACCATTCTGTCCTGGTGTTGTGTGTCTGGAGATGTGTGCACATGGGTGGGGAGGGCCTTGGTAAAGGGATTATCTGGCAGGCAAGGCACCCCCATAATAATGCTTGGCCCCTTAAATGTAACTTGCAGCAGGCCAGCATTTGCATTCAGAACAAAGTCTTTGCTCAAGTTAACATTTTGTTGACCCCTGAGTATGTTCAACATGCAGGCAAACATTGAAGACCCACACTGTATTGACAAACGTGAAAGTATTTCATCTCAACTCTTCTTTTTATAGCGTGACTGTCATTATTTCAACTTCTCCTTCCTATAAACACTCCTCACCCCACCATTTATTTTTTAGATCACTAGATCGGTCGTCAATCGTTCTCGCCTTAGTACTGTATAGTAGACTAAAGGTGGTATAAGTAGTTTACAAGCAAACAATGACCTCATGTGCCGCACTTGACACTAAAGTTAATAGATTGACAAAGCAAACTCCACCCTGGCACTAGGAAACTGACTTGGGGCACCCGCAAAGTGGCAGTAATGTTGGGACACTGGCATGGACATTTCCACCCTTACGCAGGGACATTAGGACACCAGGATAGTGAAACTAAGATGGTGAAATTTGGGCACAGTACTAGAATGTGGCACGACATGGAGACATTAACGGGGGCTGGGGGCGGCACTCGCGTACTGACGGATGGGGGAATACTAGGACACTGATAATGCAACTGGGACTAGTACACTGACACAGATGCACCAACAGGGACATGAGGAGTTTGACACAGTGATGATGACACTGGACTGCTGACCTGGATCATGCACGTCAACTCTAGGACAATGACAGGGGCACTAACGCTGACACACAGACATTGGCACCGCTGCAGTCACAAGATGGCGCTGCCACTGGGACACAGATCCACTAGAATGCTGATGAAGGGCACTGGCGTTGATGGTAGGATGATGGCATGGGGCACTTACACTGAGAGGCATGTCATGGAGCTGTATGACACAGACCGTAAGATATGACTCCGCAGCACAACACTAGGGCAGTGAGAACTCCGGGACACTCACTCAAGGGAAATGAAAGGGGAGGATTCAACACCAGGGTACTGACATTTGGAGAGTAAAATATGTTACTGACTAGGGGCTAATGGCACAAGAACACTGACCTGGGGACACTGACCTGGAGACACTGACCTGGAGACACTGACCTGGAGACACTGACCTGGAGACACTGACCTGGAGACACTGACCTGGAGACACTGACCTGGAGACACTGACCTGGAGACACTGACCTGGAGACACTGACATGGAGACACTGACATGGAGACACTGACATGGAGACACTGACATGGAGACACTGACATGGAGACACTGACATGGAGACACTGACATGGAGACACTGACATGGAGACACTGACATGGAGACACTGACATGGAGACACTGACATGGAGACACTGACATGGAGACACTGACATGGAGACACTGACATGGAGACACTGACATGGAGACACTGACCTGGGGACACTGACCTGGGGACACTGACCTGGGGACACTGACCTGGGGACACTGACCTGGGGACACTGACCTGGGGACACTGACCTGGGGACACTGACCTGGGGACACTGACCTGGAGACACTGACCTGGAGACACTGACCTTTGGACACAGACGTGCGTCTTCTGTTGGCCCTCGTCTCAGCAGTCCGCTCCAGCCCAGTCTTGGTTGAGGGACTGGGGGTTGATAACTTGCACCACAGCAGTGATTCCCCGGGCTCGTCTTCACCGAAAGCCTCTCCTCAATCAAGCCCTGGAGTCTTTGAGGTGTTCTTCTCTGGTGGCACCGGATATTCAGAAATCCCTCAGGGGTTCTGCACTTAAGCCTTACAATGAGAACTGGGGCTCCTTTGTTAAATGGTGTTTCGCTCGTGAGATGCATCTGGTTGCTGGGGATATTTTCAAGATTCTTGAGTTCCTGAGGGATGGCCCCCGCTACTCTCCCTGCTCAAGGGGCAGCTATCCGTGCCTGCAGGGGGTTGGGAGGTTCTTTGTAGGGTATTGCTCCTTTGGTGGTTCGGTTGTTGCAGAGTTTTCGGTTCTGTCAGCCGCTGTCTCCAATGATTGTTCCTTCCTAGTACTTGCCAAATGTCCTTCACTCCAGTTGTTCCCTTTTGAACCTTTGATGGAGGTCATTTGGCATGGTGATCTGCGAAGATTGCTCTTCTGGTGGCCATTACTTCAGCCGCTGGTTGGGGGAATTGGGGGGTTTGCTGATTTCCTGTCCCTATTTACAATTTCTGCCGGATAAGGTGATTCTGACGTTGGATCCAGTCTTTGTCCCTGCTTTTTTTTTAAAGTTCCATTTGCAGCAGGTGGTTGTTCTTCCTGATTTTTCCGGGGAGATTGATGGCCGGGATCCCTTCGTTTTGGATTTTTGAAGGGCTCTTCAGGTTTACCTGCAACACGCTCAAGAGTTTCGCCTTTTCTTTGCTCTCTTTGTGTCTTTTGATGGGGTGGCTAAAGGGAAAAAGGTGTCCACTTCAACTATTAGTAGATGAGTGTGTCTGGCTGTTTGTCAGTCTTCTAAGTCTCTGGAGCTGGTTCCTCCGGCTCGGGTTCAAGGCCTTTCCCCTGGATCTCTATCCACTTCCTGGGCCATGTCTGCATAAGTTTCTATCCCCATACATTTGTAGGGCTCCTACTGGGCAGTCCCATTACACTTTTATCAAGCATTATCGGCTGGACGTCTTGCATGCTTCTATGGATAATTTTGCTGTCGGTGTTACGAAGGCTGCTCTGTGTTGAGCTTGATTTAATGCATCTTGAGTTGTTCATAAGTTTTTGCTTCTTGTGTTAAGGCTTGTGAAGTCCTAACTGTGGTAATGAGTAGGACTAGGGGATCCGATGAGGGGGTGAGGTAGTTATTTACTGGTAAGGTCGTTGTCGTCCTGTCCCCTCCCTCCCTCTATTGTGTCTGGTCTTTTTACCAGCAGGCATGGAGACTGGAGGAGGGGCTTGTATAAAAACATGTAAAACAGACTAGCGTGTTTAAAGCCTGTTGGGAGGTGGGGCCGCCTCATAGTAATGACTGGGACGAGGAGGACCTATGAGGGTAATGAAGATTACCGGTAAGTAATAACACATGTTCCAGCAGTAAAATCCCTAAATTATCATTTTTAATGTGGAAAGACAAGTAGACCCATTGGCCAGTTGCAAGCTAGCACCCCAGCCCTGCTAACCTCTGAATGGGACCACTAAGGTTGGCACTGTACATTACATCCAATTTAATGGTTAAATCAAATTTAATGTCACTGGTGGGCAAAGGCGCCACTTTATTTGTCCAAGGTTTCCAGTGCTGTTTTACTGATGTACACCTGGCTTGTCCTGCAGACAACTTTCTGCCTTCCTAGGGAGACGTGCCAGCGACTCACAGGACACAATAGGGGCCTGCATGGGAAGACGGATGTTACCTCCTTCCTGCAGGAAGCCACACGGGTCTTAGCCCAAAAGGCAAGCGTTAAAGGAGTAGCTGCCTTTTAAAGGGCAAATGGGTAACACCTGGGAGAGGGGTGCTCTATTACTTAGGCAGAAAGGCTGGCACTGGCGCCAGGAGACGAGAAGCCAATTTTCAAACTTGTGTTTCCAGGGGCATGTAGCCCCTTGGAAGCAACACCTCTGAGGGCGGGGTAGGCACCTCTAAGTGTCAAGAGAGGGGTCTCGCCTTTTTAGTAGTGGGCAGAATGGTGCATCCTGAGACAGCCAGATGCCACACTTCCCAGGAAGTGGTCATTAGGGGGAGGAAACCTGGTAGTCTGTTTGCTACCAATTGCATCCTACCCTTAGGGCATTTTCTGAAGATAAATAGGGCACCCCTGGCACTAAGATCTTGACTGACTCGGAAGAAGAACCGAAGAAAAACTGCCCTGCTGAACCGAGGGACCTGCAAAGAGACTGCACTGACTAGGACTGCACCTGATGGCTAGGGAAGGGAGGGACTGTGCCTGCGGTATCCTGCTCAAGGAGAAGTCACCCACAGAGCCCAGTCAAGCCAAGAGAACTCCAAGGGTAAGCGGACTGGCCTGTTCGCAGCACAGGGACACAACAACTAAAGAAGTCTGTTGGGCCACGTTGGTAGCCAAAATCTTCAAGCCGCTACCACAGCTGCCGTGCATCGCGAAGACCAAGCACCGATGCACAGAGTTTCACCCAAGTTTGCTGAGCTCGGGAGTGCTGTCTGAGAGTCCCTGGAACCCTCAGAAGTCGAGTTATCGGCTTAGGAAGGATTAGACTGTGACCTCGACAAAGGGCGACTGGTAGTCCAGTGACGAGTGGACTTCTGCCAGACCGGTGAGGACTTTGTGGTACGTCGACCCTGCAACAAAGACACCCTCACCATGTTCGTGGACCGAGGAATCCATGTAGGAAGACCCCCATCCACCGTGTCAGTTCCACCGCATCCTTAAAGCATCTTCAGCATCCTTCATCCCTTGCAACCGGACCACTCCATAGGAATCCATTGCTACACAGATAAAGTGCCTGTAACTGCTGGAGGAGTGCTTCCCCTGTGAATGCCGACCGCATTGACACTTATCTCAGTTTTCTTTGAAAAAGTTTGTAAGTGTCCAATGTGTTGGCTTTGCCAAGGCTTGCTCATGGTAGAGTGAAATTGCATTGATTTTATTATTGCTTATAATGTCTAGCTATCTAAATTCTTCATTGTTTTGGTGCTCTTTAAATGCTTAGCACTTGCTCCTCTGTGTGAGCCTTGCTGCTCAGTGCCACAGCTACTCAGGGCTGAGCTGAGGGTTTAAAGGCTGAAACCTACTGGACCTTAGGGGGTTAGTAAGTGTATTGCAGGGTGAGGCCACACAACCACACCACATATTACACCCCATTGCCTCACAGTTCCTAAAACCCAAGAAGAAACCTCCATGAATGGATGGCCACGGAGTGTGTGCAGCCTCTGCGAGAAGGAAGAGTGCTGTACCACCAGGTGACTCACGGACCCCTGCGCGTGATCGTTTAGAAGCATGTGTGTGTGCTGGAATATCACATTAGTTTGTGTGAGTGAGCAGTCGGTGTGTGAGAAGGATCTCTGATATGCACTCTTTCCCTCTCATGCCCTTTAGCATCCCTCCTCATTCCGTTTAGCATCCCTCCTCATTCCGTTTCTGATATTTCTCACCCCGTCTCTCTTCCTTTCACTTGCCTTCTGCCTTGTTTTAGCTATGCTCCTTTGCACCTCTGCTTTTACCCTTAATTGCGCCGCTTCTTTACTCTGACTCCATTATTCACCCTCAGTCACCTCATGTCTTTCCTTTAAATCCCTTCCTTCCCTGGGCCCTCATCCTGTCCCCTTCTTCTCTTGTGTCCTAGGCCGAGGGCTATGCAGATGGTGACCTCACCCTTTATCACCGCTTTACGCTCATGGAGTTCCTGAAGGCAGAGAATGCAGTGGACTTTCTTTCCAAGGCTAGCGAGGTGAGTCTGCCATTATGAGGCCATTCTGTGGCTGTGAGGCGAGGCTGCATCACAGAGGTGGTCTGACGCGCGAGTGTTATTGAGGTAAGTCTGCATCGACAAGGTCAGGCTGTTGAGGTGAACCCGCCACAAGATCAGGCTGTTGCCGCCAGGCTAGTAAGGTGAACCTGTCACAAGGCCAGTCTGTTGCCGCCAGGCTAGTAAGGTGAACCTGTCACAAGGCCAGTCTGTTGCCGCCAGGCTAGTAAGGTGGGCGCTTCACTTCTGTAACCTAGATCAGGGATGGGGATGAGACGCGGGGAGTGTCGGTTACCTCTATACATATACCGTGTCTCCATGTGGGTGTGCGGGCACACTGAGGCATGCTGGTTAGTATTTCATTGCCTCTAATTTTCATCCGTATCATCTATGCAGGGAATGTTTCAGTCGTGGACAAAATGGAAACCGCCTCAAACGCTGGCTTAAGTAAAAGCAGCGCTGGATCGTAGATGAGTTAGAACCGTCCCTGGGTTTGAACTGCTCCTAGAGTTTGGCTTCAAGTCTAGGTACTTGTAAGGCAGAATATTAGCTTCGGATAGCGCTTCGCAGGGCCTGCGTAAGGAAGGGGCCTGGCATGTAGATATACAAACAGAATGTGGAATAATGCAGACCTTGGTAGTGAAATATGCATTAGGCAGGCACTGCCCGCTTTGGTGTAACTAATGAGGTATTCAAAAGCCAAACACTGGATAAGACTCGACACAAAGCCACGTACCTGGCACTTAACTAAAATGCAGATACAACCGCCATAACTAATTTTAGCAGCTGGCCCAGCTTCTCTTGTAACCAGTTGTGAGTGCCACATCTTATCGGCAAGGCTGCTGCAAGTGAAACCAGAAGTAAATCACAGAAAAGCTTCAAAAAAGTAAACTAAGCAGGGTTTAAGCATGAGAGGCTAGTTGCCTGCAATAGTGAGTTAATACTACAACACAAATAAGCTATTGTCAACAAAAAACATCTCCGAATCTATTTATGCTTTTAATGTAAACACAACTATGTAACATTAAACTGTGTTCGCGCAAAAATAACCTTCAAGCTTTTATTGAATAAAAAGCTGAGCCTGTGAAAATTGTACAAAAGGCAGGAAAAGAATGTCGCAGAGCCGCCTTTTAGTAAAAAAATTGGCGGCCTTAAAGTTTTGGGAAATTCACACCATGCCCAGATTCACCGGCTGAGTTAAAACTTTACACGCCCTGTACACTAGAGGTTAGTCTTGGATTCTGTTAATGAAATGGGCTGAAGACAAAGCGGCAGGGGCTAGACT
This sequence comes from Triturus cristatus, assembly GCF_964204655.1. NCBI lineage: Eukaryota > Metazoa > Chordata > Amphibia > Caudata > Salamandridae > Triturus > Triturus cristatus. The sequence goes on along the minus strand of NC_140585.1, from coordinate 29,221,655 downwards.
GATTTGATGACTCATAACGTTCTTAATTTGCTCACAATCTGGAAGGTTTCTTGGTGTAGAAGGTAGTCAGATTGGGCTCCCAAGAAGTTTAAACTCTTCTTCTTTTGCGACAGATCACATTGGATAACCCGGAACTAGAGCGGCACTCGGCTACAACAGCAGATGTGCGAGAGTGCTGCAAAGACATTAGAGTGCTAGGTCGAAAGGAGCTCAGGTAAGATGACCCCATGGACTCCACGAGTGTGGCCGAGAGCATTATTTGGACAATATTCCTTTTGTTATTCAGCGAAGTCATACATTCTCTCGCTGCACCCCCTGCTTAACTTCATATGCACTGTTATCAAGCCTCAGCAAAGCCCAAAAGTTAAAGCATCTGTACTACATGGCTGGGTGGGGAGGTTCTTGTAAGTCACGCATTTGGGTTTGTAGTTCCACAAGTGCGTAAATGCTCCTTCTTGGAGGGAATTTCAGTTTGGGGGCATAAAGGTCCCCCAGAACCATCTGTAGACACACCTAGGGTGATGGCTTTACCCATAAACATCCCTTAATTGGTACACTCAGTGAACAGAATGTAAAACTGGAAAGGAAGGGCCGTTCGCTTACCAATCGCTACGATTCGGCTTCTAATAACCAGTTGCTAACCCGATGCCTTTAGATAATATGCTGATCTGAAAATACTGCATCTCTAATGAGCAGATGGGTGATTTTAGGGAAAGATGTAGAATTCTAAGAGCTGCAATGCCAAGATATGCTTATTAGATGAATCAGTCGGTCAAGCAGTATTTATATAGTGCGGCTAATCACCCCTGGGGGGTATCTAGTTGCAAGATGTAAGAAAATAATCAAGCATTGGCTAGGGCAGTAGGCCTGCATAGGCAAGAGCTATTGGCTCTGCCAATGTCTTTTAGTCATGCTGTAAAGGTAGTCTGGCTAAATGTTACAAATCGAGCACGATGACATGTGCTCTGTTTCTAACCTGTATCTGTGCTGAACAGCAGCATGCCGCTGTACAATATTGCTTAAACACTGTCAAATCCAGGAGCTCTCATAGGCGACACCTTTTGGCTTTGCCCGTACCTGTTTTTTCTCTTTCATTTTTTTTACATTTTTTGGGGAGTGCTAAAAAGCTTATATAGGCAATACCTGACCTATTAGCTTTACCAGTGCTTGTTTTCTTTATATTCTTTTTAATTTTGAGGGGAATTCTAAAATGTTCATATACGCACTACCCGACCTATTAGGCTTACCAGTGCTTGTTTCCTTTATTTCTATATGTTTTCAAAATATTTTTGGAAAGTGCTCAGAAGCTCCCAAGATGATGCTACCAGGCCGCTCGCTTACTATTCATTTAATTTGCAGCGAATCTCACCCTGCATGGCCACTGCTTCTAAACAAGACTTCCACATAATCAGTGTCGTTGATAATCTATCATTGTTTTATGGTTCTAACATGACAGCCACAATTGGAAACACATCACCCATTTTATATTGGTTCCTCTGTTAATCCATCTATATCATACCATTCCAAGATGGCTGCTCGCTGATGTGTGTCATTTGTAACTGCGCACACACGCTTTTCAAGTTTATGGAGTAGCATTTTGTCTTCTTATTTTAAATTTTAATTTTTCTTGTATACCCTTGTTGAGAATGCATAGGTTTTATTGTGGATGAATGCAAGAAAAGCTCATTGGAAGGCTGAATGGATGAGTGAATGTAAGGATGTGTTAGAGTGACTGAGCTATTGACTAGAACTGACCGGTAACTGAAGAGGAGCTCTGTTTTAGGCCAGGCCTATGGATATTGCCAATGCTTGTTTGTTGTGTGGTAGAAAGTGCCATCTTTCTTGCATGGTATGCCCCCACTTTTTTTTAAGGGTGGGCGTAGTGGGGCTACGTGAAGCAGCACGTAGTGTGCCCAAATCTACGCACACTACGCGCTTCGCGTAGCCCCACTACGTGCCACCCACCTCCCACCTGCCATTCTTTTAAATAATATGAGCAATGAAAAATAAAGTAAAGTAAGTCGACTTACCCGTAAGCGCGGCGTCTCCGGGGCTCCCTCTTTCAGTTTCTAATTTCTTCTGGCAAATGCGCATGCGCGGACGCCCGCGCATGCGCATTTCTCGCGAGAAATGCGCATGCGCGGGTGTCCGCGCATGCGCATTTGCCAGAAGAAATTAGAAACAGAAAGAGGGAGCCCCGGAGACGCCGCGCTTACGGGTAAGTCGACTTACTTTACTTTATTTTTCATTGCTCATATTATTTAAAAGAAGGGCGGGCGGGAGGTGGGTGGCGGGTGGCAAGCAGCTACGCTTCGCCCTCGGCGTATGCGTAGCGCTGCCCTGCTTCGCCTACTTCGGAAAGTGCGAAGCAGGCAGCGCTACGTACACTACGTGGGCGAAGCGTAGTGCTACGCCCGGGGTTACTTTTTTTGCTGAATGTACTTTGACTGAGTGTGCCCTGGACTCGGCCAATCAGGTGCCCAGGGCCTATGTTCCTTCCCTAAAACCCGAATTGGCAAACCCTGGCCACATGTCAGTCCCTGGTAAATGGTACCCTAGGTACCCAGGGCTTTGTGACCAAGGAAGGCCTCTAAGGGCTGCAGCACTTATTGTGCCACACTTAGAGGCCATGTACCCTACACAAACACACTGCCCTTGCAGGCTGAGTGTCTGGGTACAAGACAAAACAGAGTCGACATGGCACACATCCCTGTGTGTTATGCCCACAACTTACACTGCCCTGGCATACATCAGCCACCCCTCTAGCTGGGTGCCCTGTGCCAGTGGTGTGGGCACAGGAGCATGAGCCCTGTGCCCCTACAGTACCCAGGTCCATTCCTGGGCACTGTAAGTGCAGTGCTGCCATTTAAGAGTATATGGTGCTGGGAGCTCGTCAAACACGAACTCCACAGCACCATGATGGCAACACTGAAGACTGAGAAGTTTGGTATCCAACTTCTCAGCACACTAAACCTGCCAGTGTGGGATTTAATGTACAACGCACTACAGAGGGCATCTTAGAGATGCCCCCTGAACCTAACCTACAATCCATGTCTTGTCTGAGAGGCTGCCTAGGCTGCCACACAGCAGACAAGTTGCTGGACCCCTGGGTGGAGAGCCCCCGCTCTCCTGGGCCTGCAACAATGCACATCCTGGGCGATGTGCTAGGTCTCTCCCCCAGGATGGGCAGGGGAAAGCTTCAACGGCATGTCGTCTTTGTGAGCTTCTCCAGGCCACTTGCTGTACTCGGCAACTAGCCCCCACCGGTTCTGACCCCCACTCTGGCGGGAAGACTGGCCGGAAACTCGAAGTAAGGACAGGGGATGTGCCAGCCCTGCCAACCCCACCCCTCAGGTGGGGAGGTGAGGTGAAGCACATCTCCGGGCCCTCCATCTTGAAGATGGGGAGCCCTACCCAATCAGGACTAGGCCACTGCCCCCTCCCACAAGAGAGTGGCAGGATAGGGGGTGTACCCACCCCAGGATAGGGAGCCAGTGGCCCCTGCCCTTTACCTACCTGTAACGCCCCTAAATCTAGTATTTAGGGGCACCCTGAACCTTCCTTCCCCAGATTCCAGATTCTAAAACAGCAAAAAGATAAAGAAGAAAGAAGACCTGCTGTGCAGCTGCTAAGAAGAGGAAGACACCATCTGCTTTGGCCCCAGCCCTACCGGCCTGTCGACCCTCGAACCTGCTCCTGCTAAATCTCGGCACCTCCTGTGGCCAGCAACCTCACAAACCCCGGAGGACCTGGCTACCTTGTGACTCTGAGCACCTCGGACTCCCACGAGCAGTGGCTCTGCTCAAAGCAAGTATCTAACTCCTGGCACCAGCCCGGAACCGCGAACCTTGCACACTCTGCACCCGCCGAGCCTGGCCTGTGCTGGAGTGGACAAAGACCCAGAGGACGTCCCCCCGGCGACTGTGACCCCGAATCCAGCACCTAAGGGCCCACCTCAACGCTCCTGACGACGCCTGCAGCCTCAGAACCAGGGATCTCCCCTACCGTGATCAACAGAGGGTAAGATTTCCCAACACCAAAAGGCACCCCGGCGCCCTGCGGTCCCTTTGCATGACTCCTGGGTACCGACCTATCCTCCAACTACCCAACTTACCTCTCAAAGTGGTGGGCACACCTGAAGAATCTTCGTCCCCGAGCTTGCAGCCTTTGTTCGTCCTTGAGCTTTTCCATTACAATCCATTGAGCTCCCGAAGGCTCAAAAGCACCCTGCACCCAGCCTCCCGAGTGGCCCTTGCAGTGTAACTTCTACTCCTACCTACTTCCCATTTTGCCCTGAGCAAGTGACCAGGAGCCCAGCTCCCACAGCCACGTGGCCTGCTAGTCAGCAGCCACCAACAAGGGCCCCCTGCCTCCCACAGGATAACATTGGGCCTAACTCACTCTGTACCCAGCTGCCCCTGTGCCGCTGAGGGTGTAACAACTGTACTTACCTGACCCTGGGAGACCCCTGAGTCTATGCCCAGAACCTTAACTCTGCCAGTCGAGTACTTACCCAAAAGCCGATAACTCACTTTTCTTCCATAGGGTAACATTGACTGGTCTCTCTTGAAATTTCTTCTAAGTGTGGAGTTTCTAAACTTTAAAATATTCACCTAAAATCAACCGAGTAACGAAAACGGAAATACTCACATGCTATTAGGAGAGATCCCAGTGCTAGATCTTGGTGCCCAGCACTGACCCTGAAAAGTACTCCCAACCGTACTTCCCACTAACTCAATTTTCTTCCATAGGAACATTTGACTGTTTTTCTGTGAAATTTCTTCTCTGTGTCGATTTTTGCAAACTACAAATATTCTTTAAAAATCGTACCAACTGTGAAAACGTAATTACTTACCTGTTTTAGATAGATGTCCCAGTACTGAGCCTAGGAGCCCAGCACTGGATTACAAAAGTAACGAACGTACTTTACCCGTAACTTGAATTTTCTTCCATAGGAAACCATTGACAGTTTTTCGGTGAAATTTCTTCTAAGTGTCGATTTTGCAAACTTCTAAATATTCCTTAAAAATCGCCTGTGTAACTTAAACGCATTCTCTCAACTGCTTACAGGTGGTACACTAGTGCTGGATGTAGGATCCAACACTGACCTAGAAAAAGTAACCATAACCCCACTTGCCTGCTAAGTGAATTTCCTTCCATAGGATAACATTGGTGATTTCATTAGAAAAAGTTTGTGTCAACTTTTAAAATACCCAAATATTGCTTAAAGATCACAAGAGTAACTAAATTGTATTTACTCACCTGTTTCGAGGAACTGTCCCAGGACTGAATCTAGGATCCAGTCCTGGAGTTAGAAAAGTAATCAATTGCATCTAACTTGATATTCCCATTGAGCTCAATGTATTATTGTGTTTGAGATTGTGTTGCCTATTTCAACAAACCGTAACCATTGCATTCAAAAGCCTCTTGCAAAGTATTTAACTAAAGCATCTCATTCTGAGAAAGTATATTTAGATACCTGTTGTTGGTTCTAAAATAAAACAACCGTATATTTTTATATACAAACCATTGGCCTAGAGTTCAGTTCTGGAGTGTGTGAGACCATTTGCTGACTGAGTGTGTACAACAAATGCGTTACACTGTCCTCTGATACTGCCTTACTGCTCGACCAAGCTACCACTTTAGAGAGTAAAGTTATATCTAACTTTAGCCTCTGCCAAACATCTGGGGACTGTGGACTCTATACACACTGTACCTATTTGGGAACCGTATATACAGAGCCACTTTCCTACAGGGGGCCAACAACCTGTCTGCTGGGTGGCAGCCTAGGCAGCCTCTCAGGCATGACACTGGTTGTGGGTTAGTTTCAGGGGGCAACTCTAAGTTGCCCTGTCGTGCATTTTACATTAAATCCCACACTGGCATCAGTGTGGGTTTAATGTGCTGAGAAGTTTGATATCAAACTTCTCAGCCTTCAGTGTAGCCATTATGGTGCTGTGGAGTTCGTAATGACGACCTCCCAGCACCATATACTCTTAATGGCAGCACTGTACTTACAGTGCTCAGGAATGGACCTGGGTACTGTAGGGGTACAGGGCTCATGCACCTGTACCCACACCACTGGCATAGTGCACCCAGCTAGAGGGGCGACTGAGGTATGCCAGGGCAGTGTGTTTGTGGGCATGGCACACTGGGATGTGTGCCATGTCGACTCTTTGTTTTGTTCTGTACCAAGACACTCAGCTTGCAGAGGCAGTGTGTGTGTGTGTGTGTGTGTGTGTCAGGGTACAGGGCATCGAACGGTGGCACAATAAGTGCTGCAGCCCTTAGTAGCCTTCACTGGTCACAATGCCCTGGGTACATGGGGTAACATTTACCAGGGACCTACTTGTGGCCAAATCTGTCAATTGGGTTTTGTTTTGGGGAAGGAACACAGGCCCTGGGGTCCTGATTGGCAGGGCCTCAGAGCACATCATCAAAGAGCATCAGTAGTCTGGCAACAAAAAAAAGGGGGGGGGTTTACTGCAACAGAAACCCACTTTCTCACAAGGACCCCAGGTGTCCCTACGTCCCTGAGCATTGCAAGCCGTGAATCCCTTCCCCCCCCCCCCCCCCCTCCGTTGGTTCACCCTGACTGGCCTTCCAGCCAGAGCCTGCAGCCTCTTGTCGCAGTGATTGAGCTCCATAGAAACCTGTTGGGCTCCCGGCACTGTTTTGCACTCTGCACCCGGCCACCCTCGTGCCGCTGGTGGTGCACTGTTGGTGCTGTCTTGGACCTTGCCCACCATCACCAACGCCTGGAGATTGGTCTTGTAAGTAGCTGTACTGTACCTGTTTGCAGAACTTGTTCTTCCTTCCATAGAATAGCATTGCAGAACTGCGAAATTGCACTGTCCGCTTTTTAATGGAAAAGAATATATATTTCAAAATGTTCTCACCCGAGTGTTTGTTCTCTGATGCCTAAACCTGTACAAACAAACAGGCCATGTTTTATAAATTGGTGTGGATAACCTCCTAGAGTCTTGCGTGTCATTTATTGATCGTTTTCAGTATTTGCAAAAGTCCTGCACTCCTCTGTGTTAAGCTTAAGGCTGCTCGACCACCCTACCCACTAATAGACCACTTTGGGATTGCCGTAGCAAACCCTGTCCACTCCTAAGGAAACCCGTAGACTCTACAACCGCTTCCAAGCGGTCCGCCTTGCTAATTTCTCCGCTGAAAAAAAGAGGACTGACGTTTGGAGTCCCGCAGGGCTCCTCCCTTCCACTTTTTTTTAACTTGAACATTTTACCTTTGATTCTGGCCCTTCGAAAGAGGGTCGTAACTTTTAACTGTGCCGATGACCGTCAGCTCGTGTTTAATATTGACTCATCCCCATCATCAGTTGCGAGCTTTCAATCTACCATGAATTTTATTAGCAACTGGAAGAACGTCAACCAGCTTAAATTAAATCCCGACAAGACCGAGCTGATTCTTACTGGCGGCTCTGCCAATCTTTGGAATTCTCATTTCTGGCCTCCACTACTGGGGCGTCCCCCACTCCCAGCCAACTTGGTCAAAAGCCTGGGAATCGTGATCAGCAATGATCTTACTATGAAGGCCCAGATCAGCTCAGTGGTCGCCGCTTGGTGTTTCCATCTGCGGAGAATCCGGAAAATCAGAAGATTTCTGACTTCTGAAACCTTGACCCAAGTTGTCCTCGCCCTGGTAATGTCGCATATTCATTACGCAAACTCCTTGTATGCTGGCATCCATGCATACCAATTACGTCGGCTACAACTGGTGCAGAACCAAGCGGCCAGGCTTATTCATGGTCAGCCTAAGCACCATCACATGAGACCACTGTTGAAGAGCCTCCATTGGCTCCCTGTGACCCAACGCTGCCTCTTCAAGTTAGGCTCTACCACCTATAAAGCCCTCTCAGGACGCGGCCCGGCCTTTATCGCCTCAAAGATACAGCGATATGCTCCCACCTGTGATTTACATTCTTCTAATAAGAACCTGTTGACCTCCAGCTCCTTTAAATGGAAGAAACATGGGGGCCTCAGATTCTCGACCCTGGCACCTCCATTTTGGAACCCTCTCTCTTGAACTGTTTGGCCACCTCTTACATCCAGTTCAGGAAACTACTTAAAACATGGCTATTCTCCCAGGCTTACAATTAAACCCACAGTCTGGTGTTTGAAACCGTCCCAGTTCAGGGCCAGGAAACGGTTGGGTGTACGTGCGCTTAACAAGTCATTTTAACATAACATACACGGTATATCAGATTCTTGATTTATCACATAGAGCCGGCTTCCTACATTGGTGGTGGCTTCGGTGGGATACATTTGCTGTACCATTTGGTTGATAAGTGATTCCAAAGAGGAATCCAAAATAGTCTGTGGAGGAGGGCCACAATGGACCCCTATCCCTTCACAGTTCGTAAGTTTGATGCCCACTGGCCTGTAGGGTTGTCTCCACCAGATCCCCAAGTAGATTCTGTAAAGAACTTGAGGATCAAATTTGATAATAAAATGTCTTTCCATAACCAAATTGTCTTGGTGGTAGGCTTGTGTTTTTGCAATTTACGTATGGCAAAAAAAAATCTGCCTTTCCTCTCAGTTCCAGGGCTAGGATGGCAGTGATATTGGCTTTCGTTATGTCCATGTTGGACTGTGCCAATGCGCTGAATGCCGGCCTGTTGAGAAGACTTCAGACTTTGAATATGTGGCGGCGAGGCTGCCCTTGGTCTTCCCCGACAAGAGTACAATACTGTGCATCTGTGTAACTTGCATTGGCTCGCCATGGAAAAGCGGATTCTTTTCGAGTTCTCTCTGTTAATGCACAGAGCGCTACATCACTCAGGACCGGAGTAATGTGCTAGGATTGCCTACTACAGCCCTATGAGGGTATTATGCCGTCCAATAACCATCTGGCCAGGATCCCAAGACTTTGTCTGGCTAAAACTGGTAGACGTTTGTTTTATTTCATGGGCCCGGTGGGTTGGAATAATTTCCCTTTGGATTTGCGACACGTCCATGATGAAGCATTGCTTAAGAAAAGGCTCAACATTTAGCTTTTTACGCAGTAGCTGTCTTTTGCCTTCCTCTTCATGTCTCTCTATGCAGTAGTGGTTCTCTACCTTGCTTCTCTCCGACTATACTGGCTAGGGCCGGACACTAAGTAGCTGTGCACGCTAGGAATCTCTTCACATTAACATCTGAATGTTAGTGCAGCTTGCAACAAACTCCTTTCTCTTCTGCATGATGGACATCTGCACTTCAAGTAAACAGCTAACTTCCTGTACGTAACGGTAGTGCGACCCTACAAACCGTACCGGGCAGCTCCGTTTAGAGACTCTGAGCATGGAATGGCCACTATGACATACTGTGTTCTTCAGCGGGGGCTTTCATTTTCGGTTTTGCTTTAATACTTTAAATATTCAGGTAAGAAGCATTGGAAGCAGACTATGACCTGGGTGTCTGCTGTTGCAGGCTCCCGTTGGCTGTTGTAAGAGGAAGCTGAGCCACTATTCCTGGTGCTTCCAGTGTTCTTCTCTGTAGACACCCGGGTGCGTTTCATTGTTACAGACACGCATGCTTGTGCTCTTCCTCTTGCCTCGTCCCATTTCCTAGGTCTCCCTGGCACGGTGCATGGGATGGAGTTAAGGCTTATGTCCGCCACTACGTGTGGACATGCTGGAGAAACGGTCTGGAGCTCCATGGTGGCCTCCACTCTGGAGGTGAAGCCCTCACTTGTATCTAAGCTCACGGCCTGGTTAGGGGTGGTGGCATTGAGTGGTTGGGCACTTAGTGTCCCGGCTGAGGTAAAGAAACACCATTCTGGATTCTCCGGCCACAGCGCATTGTCATGGGGAAGGCAACAGCCAGTGTGCCTAGAGGTCTTTATGCCTTGCCTCTTGTCTCCAGAAAAAGTGAGGAGCAGCATCTCACAGGAGGTTGAACCTCTGGCCTCCAGGTTCTACTAATCAGGGATAGAATCCGCAGGGACCGAGCACGACTAAATGAATTTTGATAACTCCAAACAGCCCGCTGTTCCTCAGATAAGAGCCACAGCAAAGTGTTGTCACACTTGAACTTGATGTTAAGTACACTCCTAACCTTGCCTTGAGTAATTTTAATTCATCAAATTGCCAGGTATCTCTCCATGATGCCCACACTAAACCTTTACAATATGAAAACTAGGACTATTTTATTTGTCAGTGCTTGTTTGGCGACAATGCATTCTTATGCAAACAATCTTGTTTTGTAGCTATCATATTGTGAGAAAGTGGCTCTGTATATACTGTTCCTTAATAGGTACAGGGTGTACAGAGTCCACAATCCCCAGAGGCTTGGCAGAGGCTAAAGTTAGATATAACCTTACTCTCTAAAGTGGTAGCCTGGTCGAGCAGTAAGGCAGTATCAGAGGACAGTGTAAAGCATTTGTTGCACACACTCAGTCATGAAATGGTCTCACACACTCAATAACTGAACTCTAGGCCAATGGTTTATATATAAAAAATCTATGCTTGTTTTATTTTAGAACCAACAATTGGATTTAAAATATACTTTCTCAGAATGAGATGCTTTATATAAATACTTTTGCAATATGCAATTGACTTTTGTAAACAGTTACAAGTGGTTGCAATAGGCAACTCTATTTTAAACACAACAATGGTTTGAGCTTAATGGAAATTTCAAGTTATTTGCAACAGATTAATTTTAGGATTACTTTTGGAGTTCCAGGACTGGATCCTAGATTCAGTCCTGGGTCAGTACTTAGAATCAAGTGATGAAAGTTGACTTAATTACTGTGATGATTTTTAAACAATATTTAGCTATTTTAAAAGTTGACACTTACAAAATATTTCAAAGAAAACAGTCAATGATTCCCTATGGAAGAAAATTCAAGTTGCAGGTAGAGTATGTTCTCGTTACTTTTGTAATCCAGTACTGGGTACCTACACTCAGTACTGAGACCTTTATCCAAAACAGGTAAGTAATTACGTTAACAGATATTATACGATTTTTAAAGAATATTTAAAGATTGCAGAAATTGACACTTAGAAGAAATTTCACAGAAAAACAGTCAATGGTTTCCTACGGGAGAAAATTGGGTTACAGGTAAGTAAAGTTGTAAGTATTTTTCAGAGTCAGTGCTGGGCACCAAGATCCAGCACTGGGAGCTCACCTAAGAGCAGGTGAGTATTTTCGTTTTCGTTACTCGGCTGATTTTTGGTGAATATTTTAAGATTTGAAAAGTCCACACTTAGAAGAAATTTCAGGAAAAAGCCAGTCAATGTTACCCTATGAAGAAAATAGAGTTATCGGTTTAAAGGTAAGTACTCGACTGACAGAGTTAAAGTTCTGGGCATAGACTCAGGGGTCTCCTAGGGTCAGGTAGGTACAGTTGGTTCACCCTCAGCGACTCTAGGGCGGCCGGGTGCAGAGAGAGTTAGGCCCAATGTTATCCTATGAGGGATAGGGGGGCCTTCGTTGGTGGCTGCTGACTAGCAGGCCACGCGGCTGTGGGAGCTGGGCTCCTGGTTACTTACTCGGGGCAAGTGGGGAAGTAGGTAGGTGTAGAGGTTGCACTGCCAGGGCCACTCGGGCGGCTGGGTGCTTTTGAGTCTTCGGGCGCTCAATTGATTTCAATGGGAAATCTCCGGTTTAGAAAAAGACTGCAAGGATTCTTCAGGTGCCACCACCACTTCGAGAGATAAGTTGGGTAGGTGGAGGATAGGTAGGTACCCCGGGATTGGGCACAGGGGGCCACGGGGCGCCGCATGCAGGGGTGCCTTTTGGTGTCAGGAAAATCTTACCCTCTGTTGATCGCGGTAGGGGGGGGCACCTTGTTCTGAGGCTGCAGGCTTCTTCAGGAGTGTCGAGGGAGGTCCTTGGGTGCCGGACTCGGGGTCACAGTCGCCGTGGGGTCGTCCTCGTGGTCTTTGTTCACTCCGGCACTGGCCAGGCTTGGCTGGTGCAGAGGGTGCTGGGTTCGCGGTTCTGGGCTGCTGCCAGGGATTAGAGGTAGGTTTTGAGTAGAGCCTCTACTCATGGGAGTCCCAGGGGCTTAGAGCCAAAAGGTAGCCAGGTCCTCCGGGGGTTTGTGAGGTTGCTGGCCACAAGAGATGCCAGGTTGGAGCAGGAGCAGGTTCGAGGGTCGACAGGCCGGTAGGGCTGGGGCCAAAGCAGTTGGTGTCTTCCTCTTCTTAGCAGCTGCAGGGCAGGTCTCCTTTCTTCTTGCTCTTCTTTGTATTTTGGAATCTGGAATCTGGGGAAAGACGGTTCAGGGTGCCCTTTAATACTAGATTTAGGGGAGTTACAAGTAGGTGAAGGGCAGGGACCAATGGGCCCCTGTCCTGAGGTGGGTACACCCCCCTATCCTCTCCTGTGGGAGGGGGGCAGTAGCCTAGTCCTGATAGGGTGGGGCTTCCCATCTTCAAGATGGCGAGAGCCCGGAGATGTGCTTAACCTCGCCTTCCCCACCTGAGGGGTGGGGTTGGCAGGCTGGCACATCCCCTGTCCTTATTTGGGGGGAGGAGATTTAGCACCTCGCCCAGGATGTGCATTGTTGCAGGCCCAGGAGAGCAGGGGCTCTCCCACCCAGGGGTCCAGCAACCTTTCTGCTGTGTGGCAGCCAGGGTTTAATGTGCTGAGAAGTTTGATACCAAACTTCTCAGTCTTCAGTGTTGCCATTATGGTGCTGTGGAGTTCGTGTTTGACGAGCTCTCAGCACCATGTACTCTTAAATGGCAGCACTGCACTTACTGTGCTCAGGAATGGACCTGGGCACTGTAGGGGCACAGGGCTCCTGTGCCCACACCATTGGCATAAGGCACCCAGCTAGAGGGGTGGCTGATGTATGCCATGGCAGTGTAGTTTATGGGCATGGCACACAGGGATGCGTGCCATGTCGACTTTTTGTCTTGCACCCAGACACCCAGCCTGCAAAGGCAGTGTGTGTGTGTGTAAGGGTACAGGGCCCCTAAGGGTGGCACAATGAGTGCTGCAACCCTTAGAGGCCTTCCCTGGTCACAAGGCCCTGGGTACCTAGGGTACCATTTACCAGGGGCTGACATGTAGCCAGGGTTTGCCAATTGGATTTTGTGTGTTTTAGGGAAGGAACATAGGCCCTGGGCACCTGATTGGCGGAGTCCAGGGCACACTCAGTCAAAGTACATTCAGCAATTCAGCAAAAAGTGGGGGTATACCATGCAAGAAAGATGGCACTTTCTCACACATATTACACTTTTCTTTAGTTTGCATGAGTGTCCTGTAGGAAGCTGGCTCTGTATATACTAAACCAAAGTGAGGTATAGTGTGCATAGTCTAGTGGAGCCCCAAAGGTAGGCAGAGGTAAAGTTAGATAGAAAGTCACTCTCTATTTGTGGTAGCTTGGTCGAGCAGAAGGCAGTATCAGAGGACAGTGTTAAGCATTTGTTGTACCCAGTCAGTAAGCAAATGATTTCACGCACTCAAAGACTGAAATTCAAACCAATTGTTTTTGTATAAAAATATTCTTTTAGTTATTTCATTACCTAGAACCAAGCAAGCCTGGCACAGGTAAGTGATAAATACTTTGCAGTAAATATACAGGTGTAATACAGTTTGGATTTTAATTATAAATGTACTTTGATTTGATTAATGTTGTTACTATTAATGTAATGCTTTTCAGAATACAGTACATATACTTTGTATAGGATTTTTAGTAAAATTACAAGTAAGTTACTTTTGAGATTACTTTTATTACACAGTTTAGAATACCTGGATACTACACTGGGACATTTCCTGTAAACCGATAAGTAAAATCGTTTTTAAAGAATTTCTTTAGGTTTTCCAACTCCACACAAAGTTTTTCATAGAAAAACAGTCAATGCTATCCTATGGAGGAAAATAGTGATATCGGTTTAAAGGTAAGTACTTTGTTGTGGGAGTTGTTGTTCTGGGGTTAGACTCAGGGGTCCCCCAGGGTCAGTGATGCACTGTTGTTGCACCATCAGTGGCACTAGGGCAACCGGGTGCAGAGTGCTGAGGCCCAATGTTATCCAATGGGGGATAGCGGACCTCCGGTTGGTGGCTGCTGATGAGCAGGCCACTGGGTTGTGGGAGCAAAGCTCCTGGACATAAGCTCAGTGCAAATGGGTATTTAGGCCAGCACAAAAGTTGCACTCTCGGTGGCACTAGGGCGGCCGGGTGCAGAGTGCTGTTTTGGCGTCGGGTGCCCTGTAGCTTTCAATAGGGAGTCTCCGGTTTGCAAAAGCACCTCAGACTCTGGAACAAAGGTCTTCTGTGTGCGACCACCACTTGGAGAGGTAAGTTGGGATGCTAGGGGTTGGTTAGGCTCTGTCGCTTGGGCCACCCAAGGCCGAGGAGCGTCTGGTGCAGGGGTGCCTTTTAGGGTCTATTCTTCTTAACAGCTCCTGGTCGCGGTTGGGGCGACCTTCCGGTTTTAGGCTGCAGGCGTTGGCTGGAGGCTTGAGGCAGGTCAGGGGTCAACGGATCTCTGGTTAGGATCGCTGGGGAGACCTCCTCTTGGTGTTGGGCCACTCAAACTTGGGCCGTGGGCGTCGGTCGGGTGTAGAGTGGTGCAAACTCACAGATCCTTGCCGAGCTGGAGTCTGGTGTTTGAACAAATCCGGTGTTCACAGGAGACAGAGTCTTTAGGGTTGAAGGCAGGCAGGTCCTCCGTGGTTCTTGAGGTTGCTGGCTGCAGGACACACCAGAATTTTGCTGGACCAGGTTTGAGGTGGGGACAGGCCGGTAGGGCTGGGGACAAGTCAGTGGGCTTCCTCCTCTTGTTAGCTTCGGCACGGCTGTTTGGTCCTTCTTCTTTTCTTTTTGCAGGTTCTGGTCTGAGGAAGCAAGGTTCAGGGGTGCCCCTAAATACTAGATTTAGGGGTGTTACAGGTAGGTAAAAAGGTTGGGACCAATGGGTCCCTTTCCCGGGGTGGATACGCCCCCTATTATGCCACCCTCCAGTGGGAGGGGGTGTGAGAAAGTGCACACTCTATGCATGGTTACCTCCACTTTTTGCTGAATTGCTGATGTAGTTTGACTGAGTGTGCACTGGGCTCCTGGTAATCAGGTATGCAGGGCCTATGTTCTTTCCCTAAAACTGCATTGAAGCCTAAACCCAATTGGCATCTCTGGCCAAAGGTCAGCCCCTGGTAAATGGTACCACAGGTACCCAGGGCACTGTGACCAGGGAAGACCTCTAATGGCTGAAGCACTTATTGTGCCAACCTTAGAGGCCCTGTACCTGGACACTCACACACTGCCTTTGCAGGCTGCGTGTCTTGGTGCAGAACAAAGTGAAGAGTCGACATGGCACACATCCCTGTGTGCCATGCCTACAACCCACTGCTCTGGCATAGATCAGCCACCTCTCTAGCTGGGTGCACTATACCAGTGGTGAGGGTACAGGTGCATGAGCTCTGTACCCCTACAGTGTCTAAGTCCATTCTTAGACATTGTAAGTGCAGTGCTGCCATTAAGAGTATATGGTGCTGAGAGTTTGTCATTATGAACTCCACAGCACCAGAATGGCTGCACTGAAAACTGACAATTTTGGTATCCAAACTCTCTGCCCATTAAACCCACACTGATGCCAGTGTGGGATTTAATTAAAAATGCACACAGAGGGCATCTCAGAGATGCCCCCTGAAAAATGACCTACCACTAGTGTCCAGGCTGAGTGGCTGCCTTCAGCTGCCACCACCAGACATAGTCCTGGACCCCTGGGCGAGAGCTTGCTGCTCTCGGGGGTGCCTGAAACAATGCACATCCTGGGACGAGGTGCCAAGCCTCCTCCACCTGGATGGGCAATGTCCACGAAAGGGGAGCTTCAAAGGCTTGCCAGCTTTGTGAGCTTCCCCAGGCCACTTGCTGCTATCAGCAACTGGTCCCCACTGGTTCTGACCCCCACTTTGGGTCGGAGAACCGGTGGGAAAAACAAGTGAGGAAGAGAGGTGTGCCCACCTCTGCCAACTCCACCTCTCAGGTGGGGGAGGCTAGGTGAAGCACAACTCTGCCCTTGCCATCTTGCAGATGGGGGTACTCCGCCAACCAGGGACAGGCACATGCGACCTTCCCACTGGATGGTGGCCAAATAGGGGGTGTACCCACCCCAGGGAAGGGACCCATTGGTCCCTGCCTTTTACCTACCTGTAACACCCCTAAATCTAGTATTTAGAGACACCTCTGAACCTTGCTTCCTCAGATCCAGACCAGAAGAAAAGAAGGACCGAACAGCCGTGCCAAAGCTAACAAGAGGAAGACGCCCACTGACTTGGCCCCAGCCTCCACAGGCCTGTCTCCCCCTCCAACCTGCTCCTGCGAAATCCCGGAGTGTCCTGCAGCCAGCAACCTCAAAAACCCCAGAGGACCTGCCTGCCTTCACTTCCAATGACTGCTTCTTCCGTGAACACCGGATTTGTTCAACTGCAACCTCTGGCAGCAGCCGGAGACCGCGAATCTGCCCCACTCTGAACCCGCCGTCCAAGGCCCAAGCTCGAGTGGGCGAACACCACGAGGAGGTCACCCCAGCGATCCTGAACCAAGATGGGCGACCCCTGACCTGCCTCCAGCCGACGCCCGCAGTCTAAATCCAGAAGGCCCCCCTAACCGCAACCAGGAGCTAGTAAGAAGATCCAACCCCAAAAGGCAACCCTGCACCCGATGCGTCACGGCATTGTGTGCCCAAACCAACGGTGCCTAACCAACCCCTAACTTCCAAACTTACTGCTCGAAGTGGTGGTCGCACCTAGAAGTCCTTCATCTCCCTGCCTGCAGTGCTTTTGCAAATCGGAGGTTCTCCATTGAAAACAGCAGGGCGCCTGACCTCGAAACAGCACCCTGCACCCAACCGCCCTAGTGCCGCTGAGGGTGCACCTTTGGTGCTAATTTGTTTCCCCATTTGCTCCCAAAACTCAGTGGCCTGCTTGCCGGCAGCCACTAACCGGAGGCCCCCTATCCCCCATTGGATAACATTGGGCCTCAACACTCAGCACCCGGCCGCCCTAGTGCCGCTGAGGGTGTAACAAGAGTGCATCACTGACCCTAGGGGACCCGTGAGTCTAACCCCAGAACCTCAACTCCCACTACCGAATACTTACCTAAAAACCGCTAACCATATGTTCCTCCACAGGATAACATTGACAATTTTTAATGAAATTCTTTAAAACTGTACGTTTTAACAAAAAAGCTTTTACTCACCTGTTTACAGGGAATGTCCCAGTTCTACATCCAGGCATACAGCACTGAGTAAGAAAAGTAATCCAAAAGTAACTTACCTGCTATTTTACTGAAAATCCCATTGAAGTCTCTGTACCGCATTTACAAGTGATTGCATTTCTCTGAAACAATACTATAGGTCAAACCATAGTACATTTACAAATGCAATTGAACTGTTTTACACTACTACTACTATTACTACTGTAAAGAATAAATTGCGTACCTGTGCCAGGCTTGCTTGGTTCTAGAAATTAAATAACTAAAAGAATATTTGTATACAAAAACAATTGGTCTGAAGTTCAGTCTTTGAGTGTGTGATTTAATTTGCTGAGTGTGTACAACAAATGCTTAACACTGTCCTCTGATACTGCCTTACTGCTCGACCACACTACCACAAATAGAGAGTGAGGTGCTATCTAACTTTACCTCTGCCTACCTTTGGGGTTCCACTGGACTCTGTGCACACTATACCTCACTTTGGTATAGTATATACAGAGCCAGCTTCCTACACTAGACAACTATTTTTACCGGCAAGTAAACATTTTTTTTCAATATAATTCTCTCCTGTGGGGTCATAAGATGGCCCCCCTCATCCTTCTCAAATTCAAATTCAAATTCAAAGATAGCTTTATTCGGTATTTGACAAAACACCATATAAGCAAACATTACAAAAATACGGTTAAAACAGTGTTATTTACATACTAAAAGGTGCTTGAAGGGTCGAGGTAAATATGACATATTTATGTATTATATGATGTTATTAGGCACAAAATAATACTTCTACAAACCCTCAACCTTCTAATCACTTCTCATAGACCCTCTACATTTTATAATAAACGACAGAAATTTTATCATCACTCCAATAATACATTCGTCTTGAAGCAGATACAATCTGTGGAGAGCTGCTTTACAGCTTCTCAGGCCCCACAGTTTTAACAGAGGCAATAGATGTTTTTTCCTACCCCATTGATAGTACTTGCAGAACAATATGCAATGTATGTTAGACTGGGTGGCTATTCCGTCACACGGGCACTTAATCATTTTCACTGACCAATCATTCGGTGTAGGGAACGTTATTAACCTGAAAAAACAGTCTGTCCTCAGACGAGCCAACAGCATTCTATGGTAAGGGGAGATATTTGGCGCTAGATAAGGATGTAAACCATGTTTGTGCAAAATCTGGCGGTGGGCTATAATGGTAGATTTATTCCCATCTAAATAGTATCTCCTCTCCTCCAATAGGCCAAGACACGTCTCTTTTAGTGCTTTTTTGGGGATTTGGGCGCATGATATTGGGTCTGAAAAGAGTTCTGGGTTGCCGATGGAGTTCAAGAGTTTTTTAACATAAGCTAGCCAAGGTTGTTTAGCGCCATTTCCTTGCTGCAGGCAATCCTGAATTACCTCCCTATTAAAGGTTGTGTCCTCGCATGTCCAGATCTTATGCCACAACATCACTGGCGCTATCTTTATAATGTCACTAATGTGAGATCTATCCAGTTCGTTGTGGCAGATAGTAGTAGATGTGGAACGCGGAACTCCTAAGAGGTACCTCAGGAAGGCATTCTCCACCCTTTGAATTTCGGAACTATCTGCAAGTCCCCAAATCCCCGCCCCATAAACAGCTGTGGACACACATTTAGCTGTATAGATCTTAAGTAGTGTGTCTACCGGTTTCCCGCCCAGTTTTTTAGCAAATTGCTTAACCGCCCCTATTGCGCGGGCAAAAGCCAGGTTTCGGGAGGTAACCGCGGCAGGCCATGTCCCCCTATTATTAAAAATGATGCCCAAATAGGAAAAAGTTTTCGACATCGCTATCTTTGAATTATTAACAAAGGTTTTGCAGTCTGGTACTTTTTTTCTCGTTGTACATGACATCGTGAAAGTTTTCCCCACATTTATTATAAGGCCTCTAGAGCTCATGAAAGTTGCAAAGCCTGTTAGTGCCTTTTGGAGTCCCCGCTGAGTGCGGGCCATAATCACCGCATCATCAGCGTATAGCAATAACGGGACTGCGAGTCCGTTTATCTTGGGGTAATCCACCTCCAGGTCATTCATCGAGTCTGCTACCTCGTTTATATACAAATTGAATAAAAACGGTGCAAGGATGCAACCCTGGCGAACGCCCTTTGCAATTGGGAATTTTCTGGTTTGTTCCCCATTTTTGCCATATCTCACCGTAGCTCCTGCATCTCTGTAGAGTTCCTGGATAAAAGTTAGGATGTTTTTATCTATCCCCATATTAGTCAGGGTTTTCCACAGGGTTCCATGATCCAAACAATCGAAAGCCGAAGTTAAATCGACAAATGTCAGGAACAAGTTCCCTTTTTTTGATCCAATATACTTGTTTATTATAAGGGACAGGTTTAAACCCTGCTCTATGGTTCCCACCCCCGACTTAAAACCATATTGGAATTTTGAAAGTATCCCGTTAGTCTTGGACCAGGTTTGTAGTTTGGTTAGTAACACCCTGCCAGCAACCTTCATTAAATTATCTAACAGAGAAATTGGGCGATAACATTTTGGGTCTTGTCTATCTCCTTTTTTAAATATTGGAATGACTATCGCTTCCTTCCATGTTTTAGGGAAACCCAAATTGGTATAAGCATTTAGAACATTTGCCAGTAAGGGAGCCCAGAGGTCTACATTCCCTTTAAATAGGTCAATGGGTACACCGTCAGGCCCTGGAGCTTTTAGGCTTGCACTCTGGGAAATCGCTTGTTCCAGGTCTGCAGGGGTGAACATTACTTTTAGTGGGAAATTTCCCTGTGGTTGTAAAAGGATCTCCCTCCCCTCAGCCAACTCCTCTTGTGAGGTCGACATAAATAGATCTTTCTTATAAAGAGCAGTAAAATGCTTGACCCAGACATCTTCAGCTATGCCAATTTCCATGGAATCTACCTTCCTGTCTAGAAAAAAGGGGGCATTTACCTCTTTCCAGAAGGACGTATTATCCCTTAGTGCGCTTGCCTTTATCAAGGCTTCCCAAGCTGCATTTTTGAGTTCTTTCTTTCTTGTCAGGAGAGTCAGCTTATAAGCTTGTCTAGCCTCCTTGACTTGTCTGCTATCCCTGGGTATAGTCTTTAAAGCCTGTAAAAGTGTTTTATGGGCACCTGTGCAGGCTCGGTTAAACCAGCCATATGATCTCGTTTCCTCCCTTGCCTTTAATTTTTTAGTTAGCTTGGCGTTTATTTCTGCTTTAATCTCATCAAATGCCTGTATTATTTGTTCTGGGTTAATGCTTGGTTCCAGGCAGGTGTTAAATTGACTAGTTTCTTTCAGTAGGAGATCTTTCAGAAAATTCGTGGGTTCAATTTTTGCCCATTTAATGGCATAGCCATTTTTCCTGGCCAGTGCCACTGAACGGCCATGCAATATATCCGTGGTGGTTATTTTTTGCGTGCCCCGTTTCCCTAATTTAAGGGAAGTGCTAATGGGAAAATGGTCACTTATTGCTAGGCCCTCCGTTTCAAACCCACCCACCCAACCTTGGTTCCTATTTGAGACCAGGATGAAGTCTATTACGGTACCTGCCCCATGACCAAAAAAGGTTGTTTGAAACACTACGGGTGGCTGGCAAAGTTCATTTGCAAAAGCCAAATCCCATTCATGCATGAATTGATTTAGCAGATTTCCCGCTAGGGAATGTTCAAAATGTGTGGTGGGATCCCCTTGTGAGTCAAAAATGCCACATTTTTTTGTTTGGCTATAGGGACATAAATGACAATTAAAATCCCCTGCTATGATTAAGCAGTCTGCCACCTGACCGCCTTTGGTTAGCAATGAATCCAGTTCCGCTATTAGAGTTTTTACCTCTACTTTTGGCATATTATTATAAAGGTTTATCAGAAAAAAGGAGCGCCCATTTAATTTAAAAGACAATCCTAGTAGTGAACTCCCTACACCTGCTTTTGGCCCATTTGCCTCGTACATGTTCTGTTCTATATTACAGAGGTTAGAGGTAAAAATACAAAGTCCCCCCGAACCCCTGCCTCGGTTACCCTGGATCGGGGGAACATAGAAAGTACTAAAACCCTCTACTGATGTCTCATATGGGTCCCAACACTCCTGTAGGCAGACTATATCCTGCTTTTCCATGAAAGTTAAAAATAGCTGGTCACGCGCTCTTTTCGCAAGCCCAGCAATATTCCAGGAAGATATCTTAAGCATATGAAACCCCTCAGTGATGAGGCAGGGTTCTTCCTGCCTGAATTGTGAGACCATGCCCTCTTGCAAGGCTTCGATCTCATTATCGAGTTGGGTCTTGGTCCTATCTACTGTACTCAGATATGGTTTTATGTTAGTAATTTCAGTTATTATCCCAGTTCCGTTCTCAGACCATAACCTGCTGGAATTTTCTGTTAACTCCTGGCTTAGTCGGTTGCCTCCAGACGAGTCTTGCACTAGTGTAATCTCTGGCATCACGGGATTAGTATTTTCTACTAGGGAAGGGACGTCATGGATCTTATGTAAGGGGGCAGTGACTTCTAAAAGGGAAGGGGCGTCATAGATCTTATGTAGGGGAGCAGTGACTTCTAAAACCCCTGTGGTGACCTTTATTGGTCAATCGACCATATCTAGACAGTCAAATCTGTTCCTCATGGGAACCCCCTCCCAGTAGTCGAAATTTGAGTTGCCTCTACTATGGTACCAGGGGCGGGAATTCCAGCCTCTATTCCATCCATTATTATTGTTATTCCTATTTCTGTTTCTATTAGTATACCCCACCTGTGTCCAAGGCCAGTCCTGAACATCCTCCCATCCAGTTTTATTTTCATAATTCGGGATATTTAACGGGGGATAAAAATAGGAAAGGCGCTGTACATCCACCCCCCCCCTTTTTTCAAGTGCTGGCCAGGAAGAGATATAGTCAGCCATAGCAGGATCGTCACAGTTGACTATAACGCAGTCACCCTGTAAGCTTTTTTTAGTTTCCCCGATCCAAAACACTCTTCTAACTGAGTTAATTCTGTTATAATGCGATGGCTGTATAGGTCTATTTTGGCTAAGCCATTGCAGAACTTTGTTTCTCAGTGACCACTGGGACTCATCCGCTCCCTCTATTAGTTCTGAGACCCCTGTTAGGACAACAGTGAACGGGGTGGCCTCAGGTGGGAGATGGAATGGCCGTCTAGGTCTAAATCCCGTCCTCTGTTTCCCCTGTGCTTGAGAGGGCTGAGATTTCTGGAGTTTTTGTGTATTCTCCTTTAGGTTTGCTAGCTGAGTATTTAGGGCTACTAGAGCTGGGGTGGGTTGTGCGTTATCGCTAGTGGTGACGAGTTGGCCCATTCCCTCTGCAGTTTGGGGTTTAGGAATATTTTGTGGATTCTGTTTGACGTTTTTGGTAGTCAGGATGTTCCCTACTTTATCTGGTCCACAGGACTTTGGGCAAGCGGCTGGTGTTGTAGATGGTTGAATTGGTTTAGCCGATTTGGCCAATTTACTTGGTTGTTTGATCTTCCCCTCTCCCATGTCTAAGGTACTAAGTGACTTCTGCATAAATGCAGGAGTATTTAGTTTGGCGAGTTGTTTTTCAATTACCCTTAGGCTTTTCTCCAGGGGTTTCAGATGGTATTTTAACAGTTCCCCCATGCTGTTTGTGAGAAAGTCGTGTAGTGTCACACATGAGGTACAAGGTTTTTGTATGCCCCCTACTGCGCCTAATGTATCAAGGTTCTCCAGTGGCGTGATGTTCCGTGGGGGCGTATTTAGAATCACACTATTGGTTGGTGATGGTGTTTGCAACAGTACGGTGTTGTTGCTGTCTATATTCAGGTTGCTAGGAATCCCACCATTTGGTGGAACTAATAAATGCACATGTGGGTTCGCCCCCTTATTTAACCTCTTATGTATGGCGCCCTCCCTAGCCCCCGTGATGTTTAATTCTGTGGCCGTTTCATAATTATGTAGGGATTGTAAATCTGGTGTTTTTTCCAGATCCTCCCTAGAATCAGAATCGGAACCTAGTGACAACTGTGTTGCTGACAAATCCACAGTGTTTGGAACTGTGTGAACTAGTGCACTTGTTTGGTTCAGCAGGGGTATAATCGACCCCTTTTGTATAGGGGTTTGTGCTGAGGCCAGCGGGCCCATAGACGATCTTTTTCTGGCCATCTCTAATTCGTGAGACACCCGTCGATCTATCAGTTGGATAGTATTATCAATGGCTGCATTGGCCTTGTGTAGAAATAGGTCAAGTGGACCCGTTATATCGGTGGTTTTGTCTGTTTTTTTGCTTCTAGTGACTCTGGACATGATTATGATTAAGCGCTCTGCGTCACAGGGGCAATAACTTGTGGGTCGCAAGCAGAACTGGTGTCACTGTTACAACTAGAATATGAGTTCCCACTAATTTATGACCACACAGGACAGCAAGAAAACGGAGAAAAATATAGACATGAAGACACAAATGGAAATACCGTGGCCCAGTCCAGTCCTGCACAGTCTGTAACGGGCTGAAACGGGCCCGCCCTTGGCCCGGGCTTCGCCTCGCGCTTCTCCTCGCGCGCGTCCCGCGTTGCGTGAAGTATGGTTTAATTTAAAGGGGGAGTAAGAGGGCGTTACCGCCGGGGGAAGAGGCACCAGGTGATGGAAGCAAAGGCTTCTGGTCCTCGCAGTCCCCCGGTGCAGGCAGGCAACTAGAGTGGGGTCTAGCGCACGCTGGGAGCTATTGGACACTCCGTCGATCAAGGAGGAGCTCCCACCAGCAGCGCAACCTCAAAAAGTTTCTGCAGGCAAGTTTGGCGCAAATCCGCTTCCCAGGCGTCCCTCCACAGGCAGTAAATTGGATTTTGTGAGTGGCACCCGCGAAGCGGGTGTCACGAAGGATAAATAGAGAAGAGCAGGTGATGGGCGTTACCGCCGGGGGAAGAGGCACCAGGTGATGGAAGCAAAGGCTTCTGGTCCTCGCAGTCCCCCGGTGCAGGCAGGCAACTAGAGTGGGGTCTAGCGCACGCTGGGAGCTATTGGACACTCCGTCGATCAAGGAGGAGCTCCCACCAGCAGCGCAACCTCAAAAAGTTTCTGCAGGCAAGTTTGGCGCAAATCCGCTTCCCAGGCGTCCCTCCACAGGCAGTAAATTGGATTTTGTGAGTGGCACCCGCGAAGCGGGTGTCACGAAGGATAAATAGAGAAGAGCAGGTGATGGGCGTTACCGCCGGGGGAAGAGGCACCAGGTGATGGAAGCAAAGGCTTCTGGTCCTCGCAGTCCCCCGGTGCAGGCAGGCAACTAGAGTGGGGTCTAGCGCACGCTGGGAGCTATTGGACACTCCGTCGATCAAGGAGGAGCTCCCACCAGCAGCGCAACCTCAAAAAGTTTCTGCAGGCAAGTTTGGCGCAAATCCGCTTCCCAGGCGTCCCTCCACAGGCAGTAAATTGGATTTTGTGAGTGGCACCCGCGAAGCGGGTGTCACGAAGGATAAATAGAGAAGAGCAGGTGATGGGCGTTACCGCCGGGGGAAGAGGCACCAGGTGATGGAAGCAAAGGCTTCTGGTCCTCGCAGTCCCCCGGTGCAGGCAGGCAACTAGAGTGGGGTCTAGCGCACGCTGGGAGCTATTGGACACTCCGTCGATCAAGGAGGAGCTCCCACCAGCAGCGCAACCTCAAAAAGTTTCTGCAGGCAAGTTTGGCGCAAATCCACTTCCCAGGCGTCCCTCCACAGGCAGTAAATTGGATTTTGTGAGTGGCACCCGCGAAGCGGGTGTCACGAAGGATAAATAGAGAAGAGCAGGTGATGGGCGTTACCGCCGGGGGAAGAGGCACCAGGTGATGGAAGCAAAGGCTTCTGGTCCTCGCAGTCCCCCGGTGCAGGCAGGCAACTAGAGTGGGGTCTAGCGCACGCTGGGAGCTATTGGACACTCCGTCGATCAAGGAGGAGCTCCCACCAGCAGCGCAACCTCAAAAAGTTTCTGCAGGCAAGTTTGGCGCAAATCCGCTTCCCAGGCGTCCCTCCACAGGCAGTAAATTGGATTTTGTGAGTGGCACCCGCGAAGCGGGTGTCACGAAGGATAAATAGAGAAGAGCAGGTGATGGGCGTTACCGCCGGGGGAAGAGGCACCAGGTGATGGAAGCAAAGGCTTCTGGTCCTCGCAGTCCCCCGGTGCAGGCAGGCAACTAGAGTGGGGTCTAGCGCACGCTGGGAGCTATTGGACACTCCGTCGATCAAGGAGGAGCTCCCACCAGCAGCGCAACCTCAAAAAGTTTCTGCAGGCAAGTTTGGCGCAAATCCGCTTCCCAGGCGTCCCTCCACAGGCAGTAAATTGGATTTTGTGAGTGGCACCCGCGAAGCGGGTGTCACGAAGGATAAATAGAGAAGAGCAGGTGATGGGCGTTACCGCCGGGGGAAGAGGCACCAGGTGATGGAAGCAAAGGCTTCTGGTCCTCGCAGTCCCCCGGTGCAGGCAGGCAACTAGAGTGGGGTCTAGCGCACGCTGGGAGCTATTGGACACTCCGTCGATCAAGGAGGAGCTCCCACCAGCAGCGCAACCTCAAAAAGTTTCTGCAGGCAAGTTTGGCGCAAATCCGCTTCCCAGGCGTCCCTCCACAGGCAGTAAATTGGATTTTGTGAGTGGCACCTCATCCTTCTCTTCATAGAGTTATCTGTAGGTATTCTGTGAAACTCGAAAATGAGGCAGAGGCCTCCGCAATCTAGCTCTGGGGTTTGTAATGTTTGGCTAACCGGAACAGCGGGACCTACGCCAATGTATATTGACAAAATCGCAAATCCTCTCCTGCCATTGGGCGGAAGGTTATAACTTTCCGTGACTCTACTGAAGATATGCACTGCCGGACAGCTATTTTTGCTCTCCCTCTGCCACATTTGCGTCTTACCTTGAACTCCTTCTGTATCACCTGCTCTCAAGATATGTGGGTCCCACCTCCCACTCAGACCTCCTCCCCAACCCCCTTGTTTTTATTCTATGCCCCTGTCCACAATTTCTCTGCCCCTTTAATTCCTTTCTGTATTAGCAAGTTAGTCTTTTTCTGTTTTTGGTGTCTGCTGCTGTAGAAGTATGTGTAGGAGCTAAGCCTCGCTGGCTGCTGCCCTCTTCCTCAGTCTTACCTGCCATGTAATGCCCTTCGGTGATTCCTCTTGTCTTTGCCTCTTTTCATAGGTCCCTTTTGAGCTGGCGTTCCAAGCTGCGACGATACCTGGCACGAAAGCTGAAAGACCAAGCCAAAGAGTTGGACGGGGGTATCAGGTGACAGCTTGCATACATTTCTTGATAAGTTAGACTTCTGATTGTATCTGTGGATGCTGTGGGGGGGTGTAGGCGAGGGCACGTATGTAAAGTGCTACCTCTGTCAGCAGATGGGTTAATATTGCACTGACTGTAACACGATTAACCACGTTCCGTTCTTCAGCCTGAGCTCTGGTGAAGAGGAAGATGCAGATGAGGATGAGAAGGAGGGGACGCCTGTCACAGCCCCTGAGAAGGACCCGGAGCAGGAGGAAGAGGAGGAGCTTGAGAAGCGTCTGACTGAGTTAAAGGCAGAAGAGGTGGCTGAACTGAAGAGGTGAGCTTGATGTGGTCTGCCAGAGAGATGATTACTGTTCTACAGTTAACCATATTTGTCATGGCATGATCGTGCTGCAGACAACTGCCCATGGTCAGGCATCGTTTGATAGTGTTATGAGGCACCTTCTAGCCCCACAGTTCCACTCTACATTCCTAAAGAGGAAAGGCGACTTTAAGAATATTTAAGAAAATATTGGCTTACACAAGCCCTGGTCACCTCTGACCCTAAACCAATATTTGGCCTACATAAAACTAATGCCAAAGCTTGTATGCCCCCCCCCCCAGGCACAGGGAATGGCCCTGCTTGACCTGCTAGGCACCCCTGCTCATTGATTCCCAATTTTCTTTGCACAGAAGAGACACTTTGCTGTGGTGCTTGTTACACCCATTTATTATAACTTCCCTTCAAGGGAAGGTGTTGCACTTGGCACCCCTCCCTGTTTTAGTCCATGAAAAGTTTGGGCCTCTGGTATTTCCACTCTTGAATCGTACTGTGACCCTGAGCAACCATGTACATCGGCCATATTCTTGCTCCCACGAGTGGGCAGAAGGAACAGATGCATTGAAAAGGGTAGAAGGGGGCAAATGGGCACAGACTGGCACCTCCAGGTCACCCTGTTCCTTGCGGTGTCCCCCAGTCTTCTACCTTTACATGGAGCCGCTTGGCGTTCTTCTCCTAGATAACTGCATCAAGATTCGCTAATAGGACGACACACACTTGAACTTCTCCTCTGCTTCAGGCGTCCACACCTCAAACACTGCTTGTACATCACCAAGACGTGTATCTCCAGCGCCTATCTGAAGCTCAACGTAACCGAGGCAGAGTTCCTTTAATTTGCTAAGAACAACAAACAAGATACAGTGCAAACCTAGCACAATGACATGAACCTGGACAGCTTTGAGCCCCAACTTTCACTGAAAACAGTCACTTGAATTTACCCTGGTCACCAACCTCACCCTTGTGAAACACATTGCTAAAAAACAAAAAAAAACAAAGATGGCCTGGAACCAGCTCTGTCTTCTAAAGACAGTCGAGCTGTTTCTTCCAGATAATGACTTCATAAGTGTTCATGTCCTCATACTCTCACTTCGGGGTAGTGGTTACGACCACTTCAGTGTGGTTTGGAGGGTCCAGGTTTTTGTTGAGACATCAAGTCAAAAGATATCTGTGACTGTTTCAGGGAAGAATTGCTGCTGCTAAACAGTCTGAAGGATTATCAAGGCATTTACAAACAAAGTTTATCTTCCTACACTGAGGAAGATTTGCAAATAGTGAAAGTTGAAGGCTTCTGCGAATGTACCCAGGAATTGGTGTCCCATCATTCATCCGAGATCAGACTTCATGCCCCTACATAACCCCAGAGCTATAGTGAGAGCTTTCCTTCTACAATACAGTTAATGTGAGAGCTGATGAATTCCCAATTAGGGAAAGACAATAAAAATATGGACGAGCTACCAGAAGAAACCTTCTCTCCAAAAAGAACTTGGCTGCACAGCCTAAGTTTGCAAAACATCTCCTTGTACGAGCCACAAGACGTCTCCAATAGTGTACACCAAACAGATCAGACCAATATGTAGTTGTAAGACTTTCATGCACAATTACATTTGCCGAAAGCAAATCCTGCGTATCACCATAAGAGCCTCATACCAGCTGTCAAGCATGGGGGTGATGGAGTATGGTTCCAACAGCTTTGTAGCTGTTTGACAAAGACACCTCACAGACATGGAGTCCACCATGAATGCCCCTCCATACAGGCGCATTCTATAGCATCATGTGAAGCTGTCCGTCTTAACATCTGAGGTAGGTGATGCAACAGGACATTGAACCAAGCACACCAGTTGACCCAGTGACTGAATGGCTTAAAAAGAAAGAGGGTTTTGGAATGGCCAAGTCCGTCGTGACTTCATCCCCATTAGAATGCTGTGCTGGGATCTAAAAACTGCATACGTGAGTGGCCTCAATCCTCAGCAAGCCTGAGCAGTTTTAGAATTGGCGGGACAGAGTTCCTCCCATGCAGTGTGAAAGACTAAAGGACTTGGGGGTAAATGTTTACTTCCTGTTATTGCTGCTCATGGCAGTGCCACATGTTTGATTTACGAGATGAATTTTTCACACAAAGCTGCTGAATGTCAACAGATTTCTTTGTTTAATAAAAGATCTGTTATTTGTTACCTCAGATTAGGTTTTCCTAAAGCTAGCACTAGAGGAATTTTATATTTATGAATACACAAACCCATGGAATGTTGAGCTTTAAGTCATGTTGTGTCCTCAGGAAGAAGAAAAAGATCTTAAAGGAGAACCGGAAGCTGCGAGAACGTGTGGAGCTAAAGATGGATCTCCCAGGTGTCTCCATTGCAGAGGAGGGCGAGACGGGCATGTTCTCTCTGAAGTCTATTGGGAAAACCAAGGTGCGACTGAGCTGAGGTGCAATGACGCAGCTATGTGTGGGCTCCAGGAAGGAGGTACTTGGGGTGGTGAGAGGTAGTGGTGTAAGCTATGATAAGAGGTTCAGCAAACTGTTCCTCCAATAGCAGAGGCTGCTGCAAGTCACGACTGAGATGCGTTGGAAGAGCTATGTCTGGGTATCCATAAAGGAATCGAAGAAGGTGCTGGTGGTTGTTGTAGTAGTGTCAGTCCCAGTGCTCAAGTGGGGGGAGGGGGGGTCCCAGTGCTAGAAGAGTAGGAGGGGGCTTCTGATCCAGACTGAGGTACATTGGTAGAGTTCTGGATGGATTCTGTTTTGTAAATTTGAGTGGTGGAAAGGAGTGGTGGAGTTCAAGACTGACTGTGTTTGCAGAGGTATGCACAAGCCGTAGTACTAATATGCACTTGTTTCTTCTTAACATCCAGATCCTGAACGAGATGGTGCGAGGTGACATGACGTCTGCGGATCTACTCTTACAGTCTCAGGCACAAGGGGGAGATGTTTATATCTCCGATGAAGAAATAGCTGGAGTAGATGAGATTTCTCTTGCTAGTGACCTGGATGATGAGGATATGGAGGAGGTGCACGCCATCACGAAGACCCTGGTGAAGGGCAAGAAGGATGTCTCCGCGAAGAAGTAAGTGCTTGGCCTTAAGAAGAGAGGTTGTTTTGGTGCTAGGACCTCTGTGCCTAGGCGTATCTCTTAGTCAGTAACATGGTTTTCAAAGTAGGATATGCTTGTGCAGGAGTGCTACTACCGTTAGCCATTGAGACAGAACTAGAAGCAGGGTGGACGAGTCTTGAATAACTGGGAGAGTCTTTATGGGCTGTCAATGAACGACTGTCGCTTCCTCTTCGCCGTGGGAGGAGGCGAGTCTTGCCGAACCAACTCTGACGACCATTTTAGGATGTTACTCTGCAGAAATGCTACCACGATGTTGTACGTAAGGAGAGTAATAAGATGTCAGTCTAGAGGAAAGGTGCTTATTGTACTGGAGTTATATTGATTTTTATAAGCTGCATAATATAATAATTCCACCTATGGGTAGATCCTGGTGCACAATTTAAAAGCATTTTGTTTCTTAAAGAAGCTGTTGTGAAAGTTTTCTACCATTTTAGGGCTGGCCTTTGAGACTGTTTTACTGACTTTCCAAAATGTTTATACACTACATAATATACTGACAACACATCATTATTAGTAAGTTGAGCAAACGCAGTGAAGTATTTCTGCCTCAGTAAAGCAGTACGCAGAAATTAAGTTGAAAATGCAGAATATTATAGCTCCACCGTTTTTCTTAGTCTCCTGGTGATCCAACATTTAAACCGAGCAAGTGAAAAAAAAGTTTTAATGAACTATTCGAGATTATGTGGCACTAATTTGAGTGCGGAAAGGAGACACGCTCTTCTGCTTCTTTGCCTTGGAGCAGAGGGACAAAAAGTTTTGGAAAAATTGTAGCCATTGCCACCTAATGAGACCAGAGATTTAAATGAGTTTGAAATAGTTTAGCAAAACTAGATGCCCATTATTTGAACAGTCAGTACAATATTGGAATGATATCATTTTGGTCTGAGGACGCAAGGAAAAGAGGATTCTGTGGAAGATTTTGTGATCAGTCTCCGTAAGCTGGCAGCAACATGTAAATTTTGAAGTAAGTTGGAAGGGAGGATTCGAGACTAGTTTTTACTGAAGTGAAATAGTGTTAAAATTCACGAAGAACTTTAGTTGGAAGATGAACCACCTTTAGAAGAAGAACTGATGGTAGCAAAAAGGGCAGAACACATGTTAAAGTGTGTTGAAGAAATGAGTAAAGAAAGAAAATGGAGTAGTTCTGAGGAAGTTTTTCAAAGCTCACAGGACACAGGGGCGGATGTATGTGTGACGGGAAGTAGTGAAAAGAAAAGTGTAACAGGATTTAAGGCAATATGTTTTAGGTGTTAATTTGGAGGCCACAAAGCAATGATTGTTTCTGGCATTATTTCAAACATTTAATGCTTGTGGTGTTAAGGGTTATTTTAGCAAATGTTGCATTAACAAAAATGAGAAATGTGCTAAACCCAAAGTGTCTGAGGTGTGTCAAGAGGTGGTATTACAGGTGAAAAGTTCAAAGATGGTGCATCCAACCGAAATAGAAGTGATCGATGGTGCAAGAAGGTCAATAAAATTTGATTCCCCACAAATTACCATTAGCTCTAAAGATGCTTTGAAGGAAACCTTTATCGGTGGTAAAAAGATATGTAAAATTGATGTGAAACAAGGGGGGTATGGTGGTTTTGTGATTTAATAAGTCGGGATATTTTGAAGCGAATATTGAATTGGGGAACAAATCCACAACGGGACACATTTGTTTTGCATGAAGGGGATGATCTTTTGGGTTGGATACACTAAGGTAATTTAGGACTAAGTTTGTATCCAAATAAGATTCTGCAAGTTCAGATTTAAGAAGTGCCTCATATTAATAAGGAAGTTATGAATGAATTTAGCAAGCCGTTTAAAAACAGACTTCGGAAATTGCATGGTTATAAGCATAAAATCAGGTTGAAGGACTCAGCCATTCTGGTTGTGGCACAAGTAAAACATAGTCCATTAGCATGCAAGATGCAGTGACTGAAGAATATGAAAAACTTTGTGATACTGGTGTGATTGAGGAAGTGGAGGCCAGAGAGTGGTTGTCACCCATTGTAGTTTAACGCAAAGGTAATGGTGACATTAGCCTTTGTGTTGATCTCAGTGCCCAGAACAAGGAAATAGTAGTAGGTTGGATTCCTCTACCTAACATAGAGGAAATTATCTCTACTTTTGCTGATGCAAAAGTTATCACAAGCTTGTATTTGGTATCTGCTTACTATCCGGCAGATTTGGATGAGTCCTCACAAGAGCTAACAGCATTTGTGTCCCCGATGGGTGTGCTCAGATTCAAAAGAATGCTGTTGTGCTCATTTCACAATAGCTGTTTTTCTGAGAGTCATGCAAAAGATTCTGAAGGTCATATCTGGGCTCAAATGTTACCAAGATGATGTCCAAGTATTTTGGTCATCTGCTGAAGAGCACAAAAAGAGAGTATGCAAAGTTCTTGGAAGAACAGCAGAGTTTACGTTGAAGTCAGAGTGTAGGTTTGGAGTGTTTGAAGTTAATTATTTAAGTTTTGCAGCGTGAATCTTTTCTGTATTCACATGCTGTGCATTATTCTACCATCTAGTGGTTGGGTCCGGAACTGTTGTATTTTTCCCTTCTCTTTTTTAGGTCTCGCCTGGCGTGAGCAGCGCACAGCGCTGCTCTCGCCATGCGAGGGCTTTTTGTAATCAATTCAACATGTCCACGCGTACGGAGGGACAAAGATGGCGTCGGGCTGTCCACATACAGCTGCAAATGCACACGCATGTGGACAGCCCGACGCCATCTTTGTCCCTCCGTACGCGTGCACATGTAAAAAGCCCTCGCATGGCGAGAGCAGCGTTTTGCGCTGCTAACGCCGTCGGCGCATGTGGACACAGAGAGAGGGGGCTGCGCTCTCCTGTCCTGGGCGCACTCTGATCTTCTTTGTCAGGCGTAGGAAAGCTCCTGTCGTTAGAAGGTACCGGCCGCTTCCCTGTTCTTGCTCCCATGCTTTCCTTCGTTCAGTTGTTGTATTTTATTTTACATTTGTAATAGTGCCGCTCTAACCTTATTGTGGGTGTCAGTGTGCTTTGCAGTATAACCAAATAGAAATTGAGTTATGTTTACAATACAATCATTATATACATATAGAGGGTAGGGTACGTAGAAAGGGCAGTTGGCTAGTCCACCACCTGACCCCCTTCCAAGTTATATTACTTTGCCTTCGGTATTTGTCTGTTTAGATTGCAGTTACACAGTCAGTCTTGCAAACTCTGCCACAAATGAACATCATTTCCCAACCTATATCCTTACAAAAGCTAGCAGCGGATGTAAGTGTTTTGTCGACGTCTGCCCTGCGCGAGTCATGTTTGGCAGGAAACAGAATGCACTTGAGAACTTTAGACACCAGAAGCACCTGCTCTACTTCAAGTCCTTGAGAAAGGAAGTTTAAGAAGCACTGCCAATGTACCCACCTGTGCCTTTGGGGACGGGCTGTGCTAACAATCTCCCAACCACCAAATGAATAGAGAAAGGACTAGTCGGCCAACCACAAGGTGGGTATCTGCACCCTCGCACCAGTTTTTTTTAAACATCTCAAGTTAATCGCTGTTGGATGTGAAGTGCTCAACCTCTGTGGGAAAGTGGGTTTCTGTTGCAGTAACCCCCCCCTTTTTTTGCCTAATAGCTGATGCACTTTTCCTTGTTGTGCCCTGGCTCCTGCCAATCAGGTGCCCAGGACCTGTGTTCCTTCCCTAAAATACAAACTCCCAATTGGCAAACCCTGGCCACATGTCAGCCCCTAGTAAATGGTACCCTAGGTACCCAGGGCCTTGTGACCAGGGAAGGCCTCTAAGGGCTGCAGCACTCATTGTGCCACCCTTAGAGGCCCTGTACCCTTACACACACACACTGCCTTTGCAGGCTGAGTGTCTGGGTGCAGGACAAAACAAAGAGTCGACATGGCACACATCTCTGTGTGCCATGCCCATCTCCTACACTGCCAAGGCATATGTCAGCCACCCCTCTGGCTGGGTGCCTTATGCCTATGGTGTGGGCACAGGAGCAGGAGCCCTGTGCCCCTACAGTACCCAGGTCCATTCATGGGCACTGTAAGTACAGTGCTGCCATTTACAAGTACACGGTAACACTGAAGACTGGGAAGTTTGGTATCAAACTTCTCAGCACATTAAACCTACACTGATGCCAGTGTGGGATTTAATGTACTAAGCACCCCAGAGGGCATCTTAGAGATGCCCCCTTACAGCTAACCTACAATCCACGTCTGCTCTGAGGCTGCCCAGGCTGCCACACAGCAGACACGTTGCTGGACCCCTGGGTGGGAGAGCCCCTGCTCTCCCGGGCCTGCAACAATGCACATCCTGGGTGAGGTGAGAAATCTCCTCCCCCAGGATGAGCAAGGGGAAGCTTCAAAGGCATGCCGCCAGTTGCAGTTTCCCCAGGCCACTGCAACCCCCCACTCTGGCAGGAAGCTTGGCCGGAAACCCCATACAAGGACAGGGGATGTGCCAGCCTTCCCACCCCACCCCTCAGGTGGGGGAGGCGAGGTGAAGCACATCTCCGGGCTCTCGCCATCTTGAAGATGGGAGGCCCTACCCTATCAGGATTAGGCTACTGCCCCCCTCCCACAGGAGAGAGGCAGGATAGGGGGTGTACCCACCCCAGGACAAGGACCCATTGGTCCCTGGCCTTCACCTACCTGTAACGCCCCTAAATCTAGTATTTAGGGGCCCCCTGAACCTTCCTTCCCCAGATTCCAGATAGAAACCTACAAGAAGAGCAAGAAGAAAAAAGACCTGCCCTGCAGCTGCTAAAAAGAGGAAGACACCAACTGCTTTGGCCCCAGCCCTACCGGCCTGTCGACCCTCGAACCTGCTCCTGCTCCAGCGCGGCATCTCTTGTGGCCAGCAACCTCAAAAACCCCGGAGGACCTGGCTACCTTTGAACTCTGATTCCCTGGGACTCCCATGAGTAGAGGCTCTACTTGAGAAACCTATTCCTAACTCCTGGCAGCAGCCCGGAACCGCGGACCCAACACACTCTGCACCAGCCAAGCCTGGCCAGTGCCGGAGTGGACAAAGACCCTGAGGACGACCCCACGGCGACTGTGACCCCGAGTCCGGCACCCAAGGACCCCCCTCGACATCCTGGACGAAGCCTGCAGCCTCAGAACCGAGTGCCGCCCCAGCCGCGATCAACCAGAGGGTAAGATTCCCGACGTCAAAAGGCACCCCTGCACCCGGCGCCCTGCGGCCCCCTGTGCCCAATCCCGGGGTACCCACCTAACCTACAACTACCCAACTTACCCCTCGAAGTGGTGGTGGCACCGGAAACATCCTCGTCCCCGAGCCTGCAGCCTTTTTCCAAACCGGAACATTCCCATTGATATCCCTCATAGGATAACATTGGGCCTAACTCACTCTGCACCCGGCCGTCCTGAAACCGCTGAGGGTGAACCAACTGTACCTACCTGACACTGGGGGACCCCTGAGTCTATGCCCGGAATTTCAACTCTGCCAGTCGAGTACTTACCCTTAAACCGCTAACTTCATTTTCCTCATAGGGTAACATTGACTGGCTTTTTCTTCAAAAATCTTCTAAGTGTGAACTTTTCAAAACTGCAAAAATTCACCAAAAATCAGCCAAGTGACAAAAACGAATTTACTCACCTGCTCCTAGGTGAGCTCCCAGTGCTGGATCTTGGTGCCCAGCCCTGACCCTGAAAAGTGTTCACAACTATACTTACCTCTAACTCATTTTTCTCCCATAGGAAACCATTGTCTGCTTTTCTGTGAAATTTCTTCTAAGTGTCTATTTTTACAAATTTGAAATATTCTTTTAAAATCGTACCATTTCTGCAAACGAAATTACTTAACCTGTGTTTGATAAGGACCCCAGTCCTGGGTCTAGGCACCCAGTCCTGGATTACTAAAGTAACGATAAAGTACTCTACCTGCAATGTGAATTTCTTGCCATAGAGATCCATTGAATGTTTTCTTTGAAATATTTTCTAAGTGCTAACTTTTGAAATAGCTAAATATTATTTAAAAATCATTACAGTTACTAAGTCGACTTTCATCACTTGATTCTGAATACTGACCCTAGGCTGGTTCTAGGAGCCAGACCTGGAATTCCAAAAGTAATCTGAAAAACTAATTTATTACAAATAACCTGAATGTACCATTGAGCTCAATGCATTGTGATATTTAGGAAATAGGATTGTTTATTGCAACCAACTGTGACTGTTTACAAAAATTCATTGCTTAAGACAAAAAGTATTTATATGCAACCTCTCATTCTGAGAAAGTATATTTTTATCCCCTTTGTGGTTCTAAAAATAAAACAAGCATATATTTTATATATATAAATCATTGGCCTAGAGTTCAGTTATTGAGTGTGTGAAACCATTTGCTGACTGAGTGTGTACAATAAATGCTTTACACTGTCCTCTGGTACTGCCTTACTGCTCGACCAAGCTACCACTTTTGAGAGTAAGGTCATACCTAACTTTGACCTCTATCAGCCTCTGGGGGACTGGGGACTCTGTACACCCTGTACCTATTAGGGAACAGTATATACAGAGCCACTTTCTCACAACCTCTTGAAAGCAATAGCTGACTCATTTGATGTAGATGTAGCTTGCACAATTCAGATATATCAGATCACAGGTTACGTGTACATCAATCCAGAGATCTGGACTGCTCCAGGTAATCATGTGATGCTGACCAGTCCAATGATCCAACTGGCCCAGGTCAGGTGTGAGATCCTCATCGGTCCAGAGATAGTCAGTTGCAGTCTATTAGACGTGAGTAGTCCATATGCTCCATCGATCACTAGCGCCATCATTTCAGTTTTGTGTAGCTCACCCACTCCAGAGATCCGGGCTGTCCCATGTCGGATGAGAGATTCTCATTAGTCTACAGGTCTCATGCTGCACCGTGACACGCATG
Source organism: Triturus cristatus (assembly GCF_964204655.1). Classification (NCBI taxonomy): domain Eukaryota; kingdom Metazoa; phylum Chordata; class Amphibia; order Caudata; family Salamandridae; genus Triturus; species Triturus cristatus. Next base: position 29,184,970 of record NC_140585.1, on the reverse strand, counting down.
AGTATCCACCCTGTCCCGTTCTTTTACTGTGCTTGTGCTATTTAAGATTAGGCAGCAAGTCGCCTCCGAGACGTAAAAGCTTTGTGCTGAAATGTAACTTGTACATGCAATAGCAAGTAATTACAGAGGTTAAAGAAGCTGTTTTACAGCTCAAAGAAAGCAAATCCCTCTCCGCATAGCACTTGATCTACATGCTCTAGTACTGTGGTCTAGAGTCAAAGCATACCACACTAGTGCAGTCTACTGGGCTGACTTCAAAAAGTGTAAGCTGTTTCTTCTAGACTTTCAATAGATTTTCAAACTGTTACTCAACATTGTCAGCAGAGCTCTAAGCTTTCATCCCCTAAGTGTATACCCATGTTCTATAAATATATGTTCGAGGCATATGAGCTGCAGATTACACACTTTTGCATAGATCGCCATCAGGTGTTGGGCCCGGATGTTTGCAGTTTGTTTTTCCTCTTGGAAAGTCTTTGGGAGTCACGAGGTCGGTGACTCCTCCCTAGGTCCGTATTGCGCATGGGCTTCGGCTCCATCCTCAGATAGTTTTTTTCCGCCATCGGGCTCGGATGTAATACTTCATGCTCCGGTTCCGAACATTTCCAGTTCGACGATCGAAGCGGAATCCTCGCTCTTCGCGGTATTGTTCAGATCCTGATCTCCTCAATCACCTTCTCTTCGACACACCTTCGATTCCAGTCGTCGTCGACGGCCTTCGGGCCTATCCAAGCTCTGGTCCCGGCTGATGGAAAGAACTCCATTCAAGAAGTGCCCTCGATGTGGGTCCAAATTCCAGGACACCGATCTTCATGAGGTGTGCAACCTCTGCCTCTCCCCTGAACACGAGGCTCGAGACTGTCCCGCCTGCAAGTCTTTCAGATCCAAAAAGACTATTCGAGATCGAAGGGCCAGACGAAACATGGCGCACTCCTCGACCTCCGTTCCAGTCGACATCTTCGGGGACGACGTCGAAGCTCCGGGACAGTAGCATACCGAAGAGGACCTCGTCAGTGCTTCCGAAGCCGACGACTCTGATGTGGAGGACATCACCCCGGCGCAGAGGGTCGTGAGTAATATACCCCCTCCCACACCCGCGCCCACACCCAAAAAGGCTTCAGTCACGCCTTCGCCTCCGGGCCTAGGCAAGACCAAAGACACTGCTTCGAACACCTCATCTTCGGGCCCGGTGAAGAAGCCTAATAAGCCTTCCGGTGGCTCGGGCTCAAGCCAGCCTGCCAGCGGTGCCGATAAACACACTTCTGCACCGAAGAAGAGATCGGCCTCTACCTCGACACCGAGCTCCGCACCAAAGCCCTCGGTGTCGAAACCCAGCCTCTCGGTACCGACCAAACATCATAAGGCCCTCGGCACCGACACTCCCGCGCCGAATCCTGCCTCGGCGCTGACCAAAAAATCGGAGGTTCCAAAAAAGCACCGCACAGACAAGCCTAGAAAGCCATCGGCCCCGCAACCTTCGGCGCCGACCGAACAGCCATTGTCTCAAGAACTGTTTACACCGGATCCTTTGCAAGAGACACTTACCAAGGATCCCAAAACTGGACATTTGGCACTTTCTTCTAAAAAGAGACATTTGGACAAACCAGCTCCGCCTCCACCTCCAAAGAGGAAAGACTCTGCTACCTCCCCTTTCAGAGTGCCTACCCCACCTCCTCCACCCTCTCCACCTCTGCCCCCTCCGCCTTCTCCACCCCTGCCTCATTACTCTCCGACCCCGTCTCCAGACCATGATGATCAGGAGGACCCATACTACGATCCAGCAGATGTGCCACAAGACCCCACCCCTACAGGATCCCCAGACCCATGGGACGATTATAATAATCCAGACATTCCAGATGTCCCACAAGATGACCTTTATCCATCCAGGCCATCTCCACCAGAAGCCTCATTAGGTTTTCACCACCTGCTTCAAAGGGCGGCACATTATCACGGGGTAGAGCTACACACTGACCCGGTAGAGGAAGATTTCCTCCTCGACACCTTTGATACCGCACATAGGTCTACTTCTATACTACCTATGCTCAAAGGGGTAATAAAACATGCGCCAGAGGTTTTTAAAGACCCAGTCAGGGCTAGGGTCCTAAACCCACGCATAGAGAAAGTATAAAGCTGCCCCCACAGATCCTGCCTACATCAAAGGGCCAGCGCCACTGGATTCCCTAGTGGTATCCACTGCACGGAAGAGGTCAAATTCCCAGGCGTCGGGCGAAGCACCACCACCTGACAAAGAGTCAAAGCTACTGGACGCGTCAGGAAAGCGCACTGCGTCACAGGCAGCCAATATATGGCGTATCGCCAAGCGCTATTGGCCAGATACGATAGAGCGCATTATGATGAACTAGAAACCATCATGCACCATCTCCCAGAAAAATACAGAAATAGGGCCAATGAATTAATTCAAGAGGGTAAGACCATAACTAACACCTCTATACGCTGTGCCTTAGACGCAGCAGACGCAGCCTCCAGGGCCATTAACACTAGCGTCCTCCGCCGCCGCCATGCTTGGCTGAGAGTTTCAGGCTTTAAACCTGAGGTACAAGCCTCCATATTAAATCATCCATTTGATCAAGAACATTTATTCGGTCCAAAAGTAGATGAGGCCCTCGAAGATGAAGAAAGACACAGATACGGCGAAATCTATGGGAGCCCTACAATCACAGCCTCCTAGGCGCTCCTTTCGCCGCTCTTCCTTTGGGGGCACGGGCAGAGGCTACTCCTCAGATAGCGCGTCCACTTCCTACAAATCCCCTGCTCAATCCACCTTCACAAGGGGTTATCAAAGAGGCGGATATAGAGGCAATAACAATAAAGGCAGAGGCAAAACAAATACCGCCCGCTCTGCCACACCGCCTACCCAATGACTTCCCCCTGCCCCCTCCAGACCATCCCACTCCGGTCGGGGGCAGACTACAAAATTTCCTTCACGTCTTGGAGTCCATCACATCAGACAGATGGGTGACCCAAATTATTCGTTCAGGGTACTGCCTAGAATTGACATCTACCCTCCCCCCCCCCACACCCCCCCCCCCCCAACATTCCACCCAGGCAACGCCCAATGTCACAAGAACATTCCACATTACTAAAACAGGAAATAATCTCCCTCCTACAAAAAGAGGCAATAGAACAAGTCCCTACCAATCAGCAAAATTTAGGGGTCTACTCCCTATATTTTCTGATACCAAAAAGAAACTAGACGCTACGACCTATCTTAGATCTCCGGCCTCTAAACACATACATACATTCGGATCATTTTCACATGGTAACACTTCAGCAGGTACTTCCGCTCCTCTCCCAGAACGACTTTCTCACCACACTGGACTTGAAAGACGCATACTTTCACATTCCGGTACACCATGCCCACAGAAAGTACCTCAGATTTGTAGTGGACGGCCAACACTACCAGTTCAAGGTGCTCCCGTTCGGGGTCATAACAGCACCAAGGGTATTCACCAAGTGCCTAGCGGTAGTGGCGGCACACCTCAGAAGACAGCACATTCGCGTCTTCCCATATCTGGACGACTGGCTAATAAAAGCCACGTCCTACAATCAATGTGTACATCACACCGCCATTACAATCCAACTACTTCACCAGCTGGGTTTCACGGTGAACCACCAAAAGTCCCAGCTAATACCATCCCACACAAAGCAATACCTCGGTGCCACCATAGACACCTCAAAAGCCATAGCCTACCCCAATCCTGCCAGGATTGCAAGCATTCAGGCTTTGCGTCAAAGATTCATACCTCAACACTCTCTCCCAGCAAGAGTGTTTATGCAACTGATAGGGATGATGGCCTCTTGCATTTTCATAGTGCCTCATGCAAGACTCCAGATGCGTCCACTCCAAGAGTGCTTAGCGCGCCAATGGAACCAGGCCCAGGGGCAACTGACAGATCTGGTGTTGGTAGACGGTCGCACCCATCGCTCTCTGCAGTGGTGGAACACCACAAATCTTTCCAGAGGTCAACCGTTCCTGGACCCGGTTCCACAAATAATCCTAACAGACTCATCGCTCTCCGGCTGGGGAGCTCATCTATTACACCTCGCAGTGCAGGGCACATGGACGCCGCAACAAAAGTTACTCCACATCAACCATCTGGAGTTACTGGCAAACTTTCTAGCCCTAAAATCCTTTCACACTCACATTTTAGGCAAGGCAGTCCTTATTCGCACAGACAACATGACGGCCATGTACTACATTAAAAAACAAGGCGGCCCACACTTTCCACAGCTCTCTCAACTAGCACAGAGCATATGGAGATGGGCAATTCCACACAAAATCTTTCTCCTAGCCCAACATGTCCCAGGAGTCCAAAAACCATGGCAGATCTGCTCAACAGACGAGCGCAGCAGATCCACGAGTGGGAACTTCACCCGAAGGTTCTTCACCCGTTCTTTCAGATGTGGGGGCATCCACACATAGACCTCTTCGCCACCCACAAAAACAAAAAATGCCCAAGCTTCGCCGCCAGATACCCACACCCATTGTCCAAAGGCAATGCGATATGGATGAACTGGTCAGGCAAATTTGCGTACGCCTTTCCACCTCTCCCACTAATTCATTAATGGTGCGATAGCTACAACAGCACTCCCTCACACTGATTCTAGTAGCTCCAACATGGGCCAGACAACCGTGGTACACCACGCTGCTGGAGCTCTCGGTAGTGCCACACCAAAAGTTATACCTCTCACCATGCCCCCTAACCCAGAACCATGGAGAGATCAGACTCCCGGACCCAGCTCAGCTCAACCTTGCGAACTGGCTCCTGAGATCCTAGAATTCTGATACCTTGACCTTCCCCCTGACTGTATGAACGTCATCAGAGAAGCTAGGCGCCCTACCACTAGAGCCTGCTACGCCGGCAAAGTGGAAAAGATTTGTTGTTTATTGCCATAACAACACAATCAACCCTCTAGACGTATCTATACAGCACATCATATGCTACTTACTCCATCTACAAAGGTGTAACCTAGCATATACATCCTTCCGGCTACACCTCGCAGCAATTGCCGCCTACCTACAAAACAGACAGCACCAATCACTTTTGAGTGCGTGCCATTAAAGCCTTCATGGAATAATTCCCCCCAGAGTACCACCCTCACCTGTGTGGAACTTAAATATAGTTCTCACAAGGCTAATGGGACCGCCTTTCGAACCTTTGCATAAATGTGAACTGCAACTTCTCACATGGAAAACAGCTTTCCTTGTAGCCATCACTTCCCTTAGAAGGGTCAGCGAGATACAAGCACTTACCATACAAGAACCTTTTCTCCAAATGCACCCGAACAAGGTTGTCCTCCGTACTAACCCAAAATTCCTACCCAAAGTAATTTCCCCCTTTCATCTAAACCAATCGGAAGAATTACCGTTTTTTTTCTCGCAACCTCAAACTGTTGCAGAAAGGGCTCTACACACACTGGATGTTAAAAGGGCCTTACATTACTATATCCAGAGAACACAACCTTTCAGAAAGACAAAACAACTGTTTGTCTCTTTCTCTCCACTTCATAATGGCAACCCCATCTCTAAATCAGGGATAGCTAGGTGGATTGTAAAATGCATACAGATTTGCTACCACAAGGCAAAACGCACGCTATCTGTTCCCCCTAAAGCCCACTCTACACGGAAGATAGGGGCTTCTATGGCTTTTCTAGGGAACATCCCATTAGATGATATCTGCAAAGCAGCTACATGGTCAACACCGCACACTTTCACTAAACATTACTGTGTAGATGTGCAAACCAAGCAACAAGCTAGTGTGGGCCAGGCTGCACTAAAAACACTTTTTCAAACCACTGCAACAGATACCGGTGGTCGCCGCTAGGGTTGGGAACTGCTATATAGTCTATGCAAAAGTGTGTAATCTGCAGCTCATATGCCTCGAACGGAATATGCTACTTACCAGTATGCATCTGTTCTTGGCATGTAGAGCTGCAGATCTACACACGCCCACCTGCCTCCCCGGCTACCTGTATCTGTTCCAGTCTATCTTATTTAGATACAACACACATGGGTTTCTTCTCTGTTATTACTACGCTCAATCTTTCCCTGTTGGCGAAAAACAATCTGAGGATGGAGCCGAAGCCCATGCGCAATACGATCCAAAGGAGGAGTCACCGACCTCGTGACTCTCAAAGACTTTCCAAGAGGAAAAACAAACTGCAAACATCCGGGCCCAACACCAGATGGCGATCTATGCAAAAGTGTGTAGATCTGCAGCTCTACATGCCAAGAACAGATGCATACTGGTAAGTAGCATATTCCATATTTATATTTTTGAACGGCAGATTATCTGGGCAGACCCCATGCTCTGGAATGTTCCAATCTTTACCCCTGGCCCAAAGTAGGATCTCTAAGGAGAACGTTGATCTGAACTCCTACATATGGGTTAGTTGTAGCATAAAAAGGTTTTCCATCTTGTTCAAAAAACATATGTTCCTGAGAGTTCAGAATGGATTTGGTATAAGTGGAAGGAGGATAGGAGGATCGAAGCATAGAAAAGGGCAATATTTTAGAGGATTTCTATGAGGTACTGGTGTCTTCAGATTGTTTTTTGCCTCACCTGTTTGTTCTTATGATATGACACTCATTCAGATGGAAGATATGACCACATGTCTGGAATTACACACTTGTAGGAGATGTTAGTTTTTTAGGTCTCGCCTAGCGACGCAGCTCAAAGCGCTGCTCGCTATCGGCGAGATCTATTGTTGCCGACTTGAAGATGGAAGCGGGACAGGACCTGTTCACGCGCGTACCGCAACACATGAGCTGTGCATGCGTACGGCTCGCGGCGTTATTACAACTCCCGCTGGCACCATACATGTGCACATCTCCTGTCTGTGCGCGCCGCACTTACGTGAACACGTGTGGCCAGCGTATAATTAAATCTACAATCCCCAGCTGTCCTTGCATCCCCTCCAGTGTCAGCCAGCCATGCGTTGGAAGGGAGAACCAAAGGATGTCAATTGTAAACGTGTTTGTGAACGCGTATGACGGCGTTAGATTGACTTGCAGGAGAAAAAAGAAACACTCGCGTTTTTTTTCTAAAAGCTTTCATGTCAATTGCAAGCAAACCTACTCCACCCTGCAGGTTCTAGCTTGCTAGAAGCATTCTGTATAGCCGCTTTTAAAAAGCCTGTCTTTATCTCATCCCCCGCACGCTCCTGGTTGGGCCCTTACCTCAGTTGTGTGCTCTGTTGGCAGCCGGCAGCTCCATAATCTCCACATCCCACTCTCAGCCGCCCCTGCCTCACCCTTGTCTATAGCTTTTTTGGCATGGTGGTGCAGCAGTCATCCCCTGCCAAGTCCCAGTTCGTGGCTAGGCTTCTCAACCGCGTCGCATCACCATTGCCCAGCGCGCCCGGACAGCCAATGTGCACGCTCACGGCGTGTCTTCTCTGGCCATCTCGGCGCGCCCGGACAGGCAATGTGCGCGTACAGCTTGTGGTGTTTAAACACAGCGCGCGTTCACTTCCCTCCCTCGCGCACAGCAGATGGAGCGGCCCAAAGAGCAATGTCGTTTTACCTCCTTGCAGGAGCAGGTTGTGACAAGCGATGTCAACGCTTCTGCTTTGTAGCAAGGGATCGGTTCTTCCTGCAGGTATGAATGCAAGCATAACATATAGACTGGAACTTGCGATGTTGCCTTGTTTTCTCCAGCAGTGGCGTCGGCGGGAAATTTCTATCTGCACACGGCGCTATTGGAGCAAGGTGATGTGCCAGTAACCGTGGCTCTCTGCCATGGCACATTATTGGGTAGAGACAGGCGCTCAAAAATCCGCATTTACCGAGCATGGATGACTGCATGTGAGAAAGTGGCTCTGTATATACTGTTCCCAAATAGGTACATGGTGTACAGAGTCCACAGTCCCCAGAGGTTTGGCAGAGGCTAAAGTTAGATATAACTTTACTCTCTAAAGTGGTAGCTTGGTCGAGCAGTAAGGCAGTATCAGAGGACAGTGTAAAGCATTTGTTGCACACACTCAGCCAGCAAATGGTCTCACACACTCAATAACTGAACTCTAGGCCAATGGTTTATATATACAAAAATATATTTTTGTTTTATTTTAGAACCAACAATAGGTATTAAAATATACTTTCTCAGAATGAGATGCTTTATATAAATAGTTTTGCAATATGCAATTGACTTTTGTAGAAAGTTACAAGTGGTTGCAATAGGCAACACAATTTTAAACCCAATAATGCATTGAGTTCAATGGAAGTTTCAAGTTATTTGCCACAGATTACTTTTAGGATTACTTTTGGAATTCCAGGACTGGATCCTAGATTCAGTCTTGGGTCATTACTTTGAATCAAGTGATAAAAGTCGACTTAATTACTGTGATTTATAGACAATATTTTTGCTATTTTAAAAGTTGACAATTAGAAAATATTTCAAAGAAAACAGTCAATGATTCCCTATGGAAGAAAATTCAAGTTGCAGGTACAGTATGTTCTCGTTACTTTTGTAATCCAGTACTGGGTACCTAGACTCAGTACTGGGACCTTTATCCAAAACAGGTAAGTAATAACGTTTTCAGATAATATACGATTTTTAAAGAATATTTAAAGATTTTAGAAATTGACACTTAGAAGAAATTTCACAGAAAAACCGTCAATTATTTCCTATGGGAGAAAATTGGGTTACTGGTAAGTACAGCTGTAAGGATTTTTCATAGTCAGTGCTGGGCACCAAGATCCAGCACTGGGAGTTTACCTAAGAGCAGGTGAGTATTTTCGTTTTCGTTACTCGGCTGATTTTTGGTGAATATTTTAAGGTTTGAAAAGTCCGCACTTAAGAAATTTCAGGAAAAGCCAGTCAATGTTACCCTATGGAGAAATTTGAGTTATTGGTTTAAAGGTAAGTACTCGACTGGCAGAGTTAAAGTTCTGGGCATAGACTCAGGGGTCTCCTAGGGTCAGGTAGTTACAGTTGGTTCACCCTCAGCGGCACAAGGACGGCCTGGTGCAGAGAGAATTAGGCCCAATGTTATCCTATGAGAGGTAGGGGGGCCTTGGTTGGTGGCTGCTGACCAGCTGTGGGAGCTGGGCTCCTGGTCACTTACTCAGGGCAAGTGGGGAAGTAGATAGGTGTAGAGGTTGCACTGCCAGGGCCACTCGGGCGGCTGGGTGCAGGGTGCTTTTGAGCCTTCGGGCGCTCAATTGATTTCAATGGGAAATCTCCGGTTTAGAAAGACTGCAAGCTCGGGGACGAAGATTCTTCAGGTGCCACCACCACTTCGAGAGGTAAGTTGGGTAGTTGGAGGATAGGTGGGTACCCCGGGATTAGGCACGCGGGGCGCCGGGTGCAGGGATGCCTTTTGGTGTCGGGAAATCTTACCCTCTGTTAATCGCGGTTGGGGGGGCACCTGGTTCTGAGGCTGCAGGCTTCTTCAGGAGTGTCGAGGGAGGTCTTTGGGTGCCAGACTCGGGGTCACAGTCGCTGTGGGGTCGTCCTCGTGGTCTTTGTTCACTCCGGCACAGGCCAGGCTTGGCTAGTGCAGAGTGTGCTGGGTTCGCGGTTCCGGGCTGCTGCCAGGGATTAGAAGTAGGTTTTGAGTAGAGCCTCTACTCATGGGAGTCCCAGGGGTTTAGAGTCAAAAGGTAGCCAGGTCCTCCGGGGTTTGTGAGGTTGCTGGCCACAAGAGATGCCGGTTTGGAGCAGGAGCAGGCCGGTAGGGCTGAGGCCAAAGCAGTTGGTGTCTTCCTCTTCTTAGCAGCTGCAGAGCAGGTCTTCTTTCTTCTATCTCTTCTTCGGATTTTGGAATCTGGAATCTGGAGAAGGAAGGTTCAGGGTGCCCATAAATACTATATTTAGGGGCGTTACAGGTAGGTGAAGGGCAGGGACCAATGGGTCCCTGTCCTGGGATGGGTACACCCCCTATCCTGCCTCTCTCCTGTGGGAGGGGGGCAGTAGCCTAGTCCTAATAGGGTAGGGCTCCCCATCTTCAAGATGGCGAGAGCCTGGAGATGTGCTTCACCTCGCCTCCCCCACCTGAGGGGTGGGGTTGGCAGGCTGGCATGTCCCCTGTCCTTATTTGGGGTTTCCGGCCAAGCTTCCCGCCAGAGTGGGGGGTTGCAGTGGCCTGGGGAAGCTCACAGAGGCGGCATGCCTTTGAAGCTTCCCCCTGCCCATCCTGGGGGAGGAGATTTAGCACCTCGCCCAGGATGTGCATTGTTGCAGGCCCAGGAGAGCGGATGGCTCTCTACCCAGGGGTCCAGCAACATGTCTGCTGTGTGGCAGCCTAGGCAGCCTCTCAGACAGGACGTGGATTGTAGGGTAGGTTCAGGGGCAACTCTAAGTTGCCCTCTGTCATGCATCTCACATTAAATCCCACACTGGCATCAGTGTGGGTTTAATGTGCTGAGAAGTTTGATACCAAACTTCTCAGTCTTCAGTGTAGCCATCATAGTGCTGTGGAGTTCGTGTTGACGACCTCCCAGCACCATATACTCTTAACGGCAGCACTGCACTTACAGTGGCCAGGAATGGACCTGGGTACTGTAGGGGCACAGGGCTCATGCACCTGTACCCACACCACTGGCATAAGGCACCCAGCTAGAGGGGTGACTGAGATGCCAGGGCAGTGTGTTGTGGGCATGGCACACACGGATGTGTGCCATGTCGACTTTGTTTTGTTCTGCACCAAGACACTCAGCCTGCAAAGGCAGTGTGTGTGTGTGTCAGGGCACAGGGCCTCTAAGGGTGGCACAATATGTGCTGAAGCCCTTAGGGGTCTTCTCTGGTCACAGGGCCCTGGGTACCTAGGGTACCATATACCAGGGGCTGACATGTGGCCAGAGATGCCAATCGGGTTTAGGCTGTTAGGCAATTTTAGGGAAGGAACGCAGGCCCTGGGCACCTGATTGGCAGGAGCCTAGGGCACACCAAGTCGAAGAGCATCAGTAGTCTGGCAACAAAAAACTAAAAGGGGGGGCTTTACTGCAACAGAAACCCACTTTCTCACACCGGCCAGTGTATGCACTGGCCAAGTCGACATGGCAGTTTCAAACTGTGCGCAGACTCTGCAATGACAGGTCTGAGTTACCGTTTTCAGGGCTACTCACGGGGGTGGCACAACCAGTGCTGCAGGCCCCCGGGTAGCATTTGATTCACTGGCCCTGGCACACGCAGTGCACTTTACTAGGGGCTAACGGGTAAATCAAATATCCAATCATGGAAACACCAATCCATAACACAATGTTCGAGGCATATGAGCTGCAGATTATGCACTGTGCATAGATCGCCATCTGGTGTTGGGCCCGGATGTTTGCAGTTTGTTTTTCCTTTTGGAAAGTCTTTGGAAGTCACGAGGTCGGTGACTCCTCCTTTGGTTCGTATTGGGCATGGGCTTAGGCTCCATCCTCAGATTGTTTTTTTCCGCCATCGGGCTCGGATGTAATACTTCGCGCTCCGGTTCCGAACTTTTCCAGTTCAACGATCGACGCAAAATCCTCGCTCATCGAGATCCTTCAGATAATAAATCATCTTAATCACCTTCTCTTCGGCACTTCTTCGATTCCAGTCGTCGACGGCGTCCTTCGGGCCTATTCCGGCTCCGGTCTCGGCTGATGGAAACAACTCCCTTCAAGAAGTGCCTTCGATGTGGGTCCAAGTTTCCCCACACCGATCTTCATGAGGTGTGCAACCGCTGCATCTCCCCTGAGCACGAGGCCCGAGACTGTCCCGCCTGCAAGTCTTTTCGCTCTAAAAAGACTATTCGAGATCGACGGGCTAGACGCAACATGGCGCACTCCTCGACCTCCGCTCCAGTCGACATCTTCGGGGACGACGTCGAAGCTCCGGGACAGCAGAACGTCGAAGAAGAGGACGACGACCTCGTCAGTGCTTCTGAGGCCAACGACTCAGATGTGGAGGACATCACCCCGGCGCAGAGGGTCATGAGTACAATACCCCCTCCCACACCGATACCCAAAAAGGCTTCGGTCACACCTTCGCCTTCGGGCCTAGGCAAAACCAAGGATACTGCTTCTCACACCCCAGCTTCGGGCCCGGTAAAGAAGCCTGTTAAGCCTTCCGGTAGCTCGGGCTCGAGCCAGACTACCAGCGGTACCGAAAAACACCCTTCGGCACCGAAGAAAAGATCGGCCTCCACCTCCACACCTAACCCAGCACCAAAGCCTTCGGTGTCGAAACCTGCCCTTCCGGTGCCGACCAAACATCACAAGGCCCTCGGCTCCGACACTCCCGTGCCAAATCGGAGGTCCCAAAGAAGCACGGCTTAGACAAGCCTAAAAAGCCGTCGGACCCAGGGAAGCGCACTGCGTCACAAGCCGCCAATATATGGCGTATCGCCAACACGCAAGCGCTATTGGCCAGATACGACAGGGCGCATTATGATGAGTTAGAGACCATCATGCACCATCTCCCTGAAAAATACAGGAATAGGGTTAATGAGCTGATCCAAGAGGGAAAAACAATAACCAATACCTCTATACGCTGTGCCCTAGATGCAGCAGATGCAGCCTCCAGGGCCATAAACACCAGTGTCCTCCGTCGCCATGCCTGGCTCAGAGTTTCAGGTTTTAAACCTGAGGTACAAGCCTCTATATTGAATCACCCATTCGACCAAGATCATCTATTTGGCCCAAAAGTTGATGAAGCCCTCAAAGATAAAAAAAAGATACTGATACGGCGAAATCCATGGGAGCCCTACAGTCACACACTCCTAGGCGCTCTTTTCGCCGCTCTTCCTTTCGGGGCACAGGCAGGGGCCACTCCTCGGATACTGTATCCACGTCATACAAATCCCCTCCCCAATCTACCTTCACAAAGGGTTATCAAAGAGGCGGATACAGAGGCAATAATAATAAGGGCAGAGGCAAGACAAATACCGCCCGCTCTGCCACACCGCCTACCCAATGACTTTCCCCCGCTCCCTCCAGACCATTCCACTCCGGTCGGGGGCAGAATACAACATTTCCTTCACGTCTGGGAGATAATCACCTCAGACAGATGGGTGACCCACATTATTCATTCAGGATATTGACTAGAATTAACATCTACCTCCCCAAACCATCCACCCAGGCAACGCCCAATGTCTCAAGAACATGCCACGTTACTAAAACAGGAGGTAATCTCCCTCCTGCAAAAACAAGCCATAGAGCAGGTTCCCATCAATCAACAAAATTTAGGGGTCTACTCCCTGTACTTTCTGATTCCAAAGAGAGACGAGACTCTACGACCTATCCTAGATCTCAGACCTCTAAATACTTACATACATTCAGACCATTTTCACATGGTAACCCTTCAACAGGTTCTTTCACTTCTCTCCCAGAACGACTTTCTCACCACTCTGGACTTGAAAGACGCATGCTTTCACATCCCAGTACACCATGTACACCATGCTCACAGAAAGTACCTCAGATTTGTAGTGGACGGGCAACACTACCAGTTCAAGGTGCTCCCGTTCGGGGTAACAGCGCCAAGGGTATTCACCAAGTGCCTAGCAGTAGAGCCGGTACACCTCAGAAGACAGCACATTCACGTCTTCCCGTACTTGGACGACTGGCTAATAAAAGCCACGTCCTACGAACAATGTGTGCAACATACCGCCACTACAGTCCAACTACTTCACCAGCTAGGGTTCACGGTGAACCATCAAAAATCCCACCTGGTACCATCACACACAAAACAATACCTCGGTGACACCTCAAAAGCCATAGCCTATCCCAATCCTGCCAGGATTGCAAATATACAGGCTCTGCGTCAAAAATTCATATTTCAACACTCCCTCCCAGCAAGAGTGTTTATGCCACTGATAGGGATGATGGCCTCTTGCATCTTCATAGTGCCTCATGCAAGACTCCAGATGCGTCCACTCCAAGAGTGCTTCGCGCGCCAGTGGAACCAGGCCCAGGGGCAACTGACAGATCTGGCGTTGGTAGACGGTCGCACCCATCGCTCTCTGCAGTGGTGGAACACCACAAACCTTTCCAGAGGTTGACCGTTCCTGGACCCGGTTCCACAAATAATCCTGACAACAGACGCATCGCTCTCCGGCTGGGGAGCTCATCTGTTACATCTCACAGTGCAGGGCACATGGACGCCGCAACAGAAGTTACTCCACATCAACCATCTGGAGTTACGGGCAATCTTCCTAGCCCTAAAATCCTTCCAGACGCAGATTTCAGGCAAGGCAGTCCTCATTCGCACAGACAACATGACTGCCATGTACTACATTCAAAAACAGGGGCGCACTTACTCTCCACAGCTCTCTCAATTAGCACAGAGCATATGGAGATGGGCAATTCCACACAAAATCTTTCTCCTGGCCCAACACGTCCCAGGAGTCCAAAACACCGTGGCAGATCTGCTCAGCAGACAAACGCAACAGATTCACGAATGGGAACTTCACCCACAGGTTCTTCACCCGTTCTTTCAGAAGTGGGGGCATCCACACACAGACCTATTCGCCACCCAAGAAAACACAAAATGCCCAAGCTTCGCCGCCAGATATCCACACCCATTGTCCAAAGGCAATGCGATATGGATGGACTGGTCAGGCAGATTTGCATACGCTTTTCCACCTCTCCCATTAATTCCATTAGTGGTGCGAAACACTGATCCTAGTAGCTCCAACATTGGCCAGACAACCGTGGTACACCACACTGCTGGAAATCTCGGTAGTACCACACCAAAAGCTGCACCTATCACCATGCCTCCTAACCCAGAACCATGGAGAGATCAGGCACCCGGACCCAGCTCAGCTCAACCTTGTGATCTGGCTCCTGAGGTCCTAGAATTCGGATACCTTAACCTTCCCCCTGATTGCATGAATATTATCAGGGAAGCTAGACGCCCTACTACTAGGGCATGCTATGCTGCAAAGTGGAAAAGATTTGTGGTTTACTGCCACAACAACACAATCAACCCTCTAAATGTGTCCATACAGCACATCATATGTTACTTGCTCCATCTACAAAGGTGTAACCTAGCATATACATCCATTAGGTTACACCTCGCAGCAATTGCTGCTTACTTACAGAACAGGCAGCACCTATCACTTTTCAGGGTGCCTGCCATCAAGGCCTTTATGGAAGGCCTCAAAAGAGTAATTCCACCCAGAGTACCACCCTCACCTGTCTGGAACTTGAATATAGTTCTCACAAGGCTAATGGGACCCCCATTCGAACCATTACATAAATGTGAGCTACAATTTCTCACATGGAAAACAGCATTTCTAGTGGCCATCACTTCCCTTAGAAGGGTTAGTGAAATACAAGCACTCACTATACAGGAACCTTTTCTCCAAATGCATCAGAACAAGGTTGTACTCCGTACCAACCCAAAATTTCTACCCAAAGTCATTTCTCCCTTCCATCTAAACCAGTCGGTAGAATTACCAGTCTTTTTCTCACAACCTCAAACCGTTGCGGAAAGGGCTTTACACACACTGGATGTTAAAAGGGCCTTACTTTACTACATCCAAAGAACACAACCTTTCAGAAAAACCAAACAGCTATTTGTCTCTTTCTCTCCACCACATAAAGGCAACCCTATTTCTAAATCAGGGATAGCTAGGTGGATTGTAAAATGCATACAGATTTGCTACCACAAAGCAAAACGAACGCTATCTGTTCCCCCTAAAGCCCACTCTACAAGGAAGATAGGGGCTTCTATGGCTTTTCTAGGAAACATACCACTAGATGACATCTGCAAAGCAGCGACATGGTCAACACCGCACACTTTCACAAAACATTACTGTGTAGATGTGCAAACCAAGCAACAAGCTAGTGTGGGCCAGCTTGTACTAAAAACACTGTTCCAAACAACTGCAACGGATGCCGGTGGTCGCCCCTAGGGTTGGGTACTGCTATATAGTCTATGCACAGTGTATAATCTGCAGCTCATATGCCTCGAACGGAATATGCTTCTTACCAGTATGCATCTGTTCTTGGTATGTAGAGCTGCAGATCTATACACGCCCACCCGCCTCCCCGGCTACCTGTTTCCGTTCCAGTCTATCTTATTTAGATACAACACACATGGGTTTCTTTACTGTTATTACTACGCTCCATCTTTCCCTGCTCGCGAAAAACAATCTGAGGATGGAGCCGAAGCCCATGCGCAATACGAACCAAAGGAGGAGTCACCGACCTCGTAACTTCCAAAGACATTCCAAGAGGAAAAACAAACTGCAAACATCCGGGCCCAACACCAGATGGCGATCTATGCACAGTGTATAGATCTGCAGCTCTACATGCCAAGAACAGATGCATACTGGTAAGTAGCATATTCCTTACACTGAGAGCATATGCACTTAAGCACTGATTAGCAGTGGTAAAGTACCCAGAGTCCTAAAACCAACACAAACAGGTCAGGGAAAAATAGGAGGAAAAAGCAAAAAGTTTGGCGATAACCCTGCAAAAAGGGCTATTTCCAACAGAGCGACTAACCACACAGTAGATGGTTGGACTAACCATGTAGTAACCTCACAGTAGATGGTTGGACTAACCACACAGTAACCACACAGTAGCTGGTTGGACTAACCACACAGTAGATGGTTGGACTAACCACACAGTAACCACACAGTAGATGGTTGGACTAACCACACAGTAGATGGATGGACTAACCACACAGTAGATGGATGGACTAACCACACAGTAGATGGATGGACTAACCACACAGTAGATGGATGGACTAACCACACAGTAGATGGATGAACTAACCACACAGTAGATGGATGGACTAACCACAGCGTAGATGGTTGGAGAGTGCACCATATGCCAACCCCCTGCTGCAGGTAAGCAACCGTTCCTTCCATGTCCAATGTCTTACAATCCCAGCACCCTGTCAGAAACCATTTGAGGGGCCCCAAGAAGAAGGGGAACCTTGCAAGCAATTGTGGTAATGACGATGGACAGGCTGCAGGTTCCTTTGAGAGGGTTGTGGGTGCATTTTCTGTGTATGTGAGTTGTGCTGTAATTAATGTCTCATAAATAGCAGGTGTGTTAAGAAATGAGGACATGGATGATTATGTGTCATTGAGAAGGTTGTGTATATCAAAGCAGCAATGGCTGACTGCCTTCTTAGATTGGTCCTGGCAGTCACGTCCTCTTTACCTTGCTGTTACTCCTGTATACATCTCTCAAGTCCATAGAGCTGCTCCACTCTCCAGCAGGCGGACTCTGAATGCGCCGGAGTCCTGCTCTGCTTACGAGAGATCACCCCACAGTGAGTGCTAGTCTGGCTCCGCTGCCCACTCACTAGAGGTTTGGGAAGGGTGAGGAGGCAGCCAGGCAGAGGAGGGGCCTTCTTCACTTACAATCAAGGGCCCGAGGGACCGCGTCTGGTCTGTTGCTCTAGTCAAAGTGTCAGCCTCCACCCACTGCGCCTCTCTCCTGGCTTCCAACATTGGCATACATGTTATGTTATGTTATTGAAACTTTTAAAGCGCGACTGTGAGAAAGTGGCTCTGTATATACTGTTCCCTAATAGGTACAGGGTGTACAGAGTCCACAGTCCCCAGAGGCTGATAGAGGTCAAAGTTAGGTATGACCTTACTCTCAAAAGTGGTAGCTTGGTCGAGCAGTAAGGCAGTACCAGAGGACAGTGTAAAGCATTTATTGTACACACTCAGTCAGCAAATGGTTTCACACACTCAATAACTGAACTCTAGGCCAATGATTTGTATATATAAAATATATCCTTGTTTTATTTTTAGAACCACAAAGGGGGTAAAAATATACTTTCTCAGAATGAGAGGTTGAATATAAATACTTTTGTTCTAAGCAATAAATTTGTGTAAACAGTCACAGTTGGTTGCAATAAACAATCCTATTTCCTAAACATAACAATGCATTGAGCTCAATGGTAAATTCAGGTTATTTGTAATAAATTACTTTTCAGATTACTTTTGGAATTCCAGGTCTGGCTCCTAGAACCAGCCTGGGGTCAGTATTCAGAATCAAGTGATGAAAGTCGACTTAATAACTGTAATGATTTTTAAATAATATTTAGCTATTTCAAAAGTTAGCACTTAGAAAATATTTCACAGAAAACATTCAATGGATCTCTATGGCAAGAAATTCAAATTGCAGGTAGAGTACTTTATCGTTACTTTAGTAATCCAGGACTGGGTGCCTAGACCCAGGACTGGGGTCCTTATCAAAAGCAGGTAAGTAATTTCGTTTGCAGAAATGGTACGATTTTAAAAGAATATTTCAAATTTGCAACAGTAGACACTTAGAAGAAATTTCACAGAAAAGCAGACAATGGTTTCCTATGGGAGAAAAATGAGTTAGAGGTAAGTATAGTTGTGAACACTTTTCAGAGTCAGGGCTGGGCACCAAGATCCAGCACTGGGAGCTCACCTAGGAGCAGGTGAGTAAATTCGTTTTTGTCACTTGGCTGATTTTTGGTGAATTTTTGCAGTTTTGAAAAGTTCACACTTAGAAGATTTTTGAAGAAAAAGCCAGTCAATGTTACCCTATGAGGAAAATGAAGTTAGCGGTTTAAGGGTAAGTACTCGACTGGTAGTGTTGAAATTCCGGGCATGGACTCAGGGGTCCCCCAGTGTCGGGTAGGTACAGTTGGTTCACCCTCAGCGGTTTCAGGACGGCCGGGTGCAGAGAGAGTTGGGCCCAATGTTATCCTATGAGGGATAGGGGGGGGCCTTGGTTGGTGGCTGCTGTCTGGCAAGCCACGCGGCTGTGGGAGCTGGGCTCCTGGTCACTTACTCAGGGCAAGTGGGGAAGTAGGTTAGTGTAGAGAGGGCACTGCCAGGGCCACTCGGGCGGCTGGGTGCAGGGTGCTTTTGAGCCTTAGGGCGCTCAATGGAAATCAATGGGAATGTTCCGGTTTGGAAAGAGGCTGCAGGCTCGGGGACGAGGATGTTTCAGGTGCCACCACCACTTCGAGAGGTAAGTTGGGTAGTTGTAGGTTAGGTGGGTACCCCGGGATTGGGCACAGGGGGTCGCAGGGCGCCGGGTGCAGGGGTGCCTTTTGCCGTCGGGAATCTTACCCTCTGGTTGATCGCGGCTGGGGTGGCACTTGGTTCTGAGGCTGCAGGCTTCTTCCGGGATGTCGAGGGGGGTCCTTGGGTGCCGGACTCTGGGTCACAGTCGCCGTGGGGTCGTCCTCTGGGTCTTTGTCCACTCCGGCACTGGCCAGGCTTGGCTGGTGCAGAGTGTGTTGGGTCCGCGGTCCCGGGCTGGTGCCAGGGATAGCAAATAGGTTTCTTGAGTAGAGCCTCTACTCGTGGGAGTCCCAGGGGCTTAGAGCTAAAAGGTAGCCAGGTCCTCCGGGGTTGGTGAGGTTGCTGGCCACGTGGGATGCCGCGCTGGTGCAGGTTCGAGAGTCGACAGGCCGGTAGGGCTGGGGCCAAAGCAGTTGGTGTCTTCTTCTCTTTTTAGCAGCTGCAGGGCAGGTCTTTGTTCTTCTTGCTCTTCTTGTCGTTTTCTATCTGGAATCTAAGGAAGGAAGGTTCAGGGGGCCCCTAAATACTAGATTTAGGGGCGTTACAGGTAGGTGAAGGCCAGGGACCAATGGGTCCTTGTCCTGGGGTGGGTACACCCCCTATCCTGCCTCTCTCCTGTGGGAGGGGGGCAGTAGCCTAATCCTGATAGGGTAGGGCCTCCCATCTTCAAGATGGCGAGAGCCCGGAGATGTGCTTCACCTCGCCTCCCCCACCTGAGGGGTGGGGTGGGCAGGCTGGCACATCCCCTGTCCTTGTATGGGGTTTCCGGCCAAGCTTCCCGCCAGAGTGGGGGGTTGCAGTGGCCTGGGGAAACTCCAACTGGCGGCATGCCTTTGAAGCTTCCCTTTGCTCATCCTGGGGGAGGAGATTTCTCACCTCACCCAGGATGTGCATTGTTGCAGGCCCGGGAGAGCAGGGGCTCTCCCACCCAGGGGTCCAGCAACGTGTCTGCTGTGTGGCAGCCTGGGCAGCCTCAGAGCAGACGTGGATTGTAAGTTAGCTGTAAGGAGGCATCTCCTAAGATGCCCTCTGGGGTGCTTAGTACATTAAATCCTACACTGGCATCAGTGTGGGTTCAATGTGCTGAGAAGTTTGATACCAAACTTCCCAGGCTTCAGTGTTGCCAATATGGTGCTGTGGAGCTCGTGTTTGACAAGCTCTCAGCACCATGTATTCTTAAATGACAGCACTGCACTTACAGTGCCCAGGAATGGACCCGGGTACTGTAGGGGCACAGGGCTCCTGCTCCTGTGCCCACACCATAGGCGTAATGCACCCAGCTAGAGGGGTGGCTGACATATGCCTTGGCAGTGTAGGTGATGGGCATGGTACACAGTGATGTGTGCCATGTCGACTCTTTGTTTTGTCCTGCACCCAGACACTCAGCCTGCAAGGGCAGTGTGTGTGTGTAAGGGTACAGGGCCTCTGAGGGTGGCACAATGAGTGCTGCAGCCCTTGGAGGCCTTCCCTGGTCACAAGGCCCTGGGTACCTAGGGTACCATTTACTAGGGGCTGACATGTGGCTAGGGTTTGCCAATTTGGAGTTTGTGTGGTTTAAGGAAGGAACATAGGCCCTGGGCACCTGATTGGCAGGAACCCAGGGTACACTCAATCGAAGTACATTCAGCAATTTAGCAAAAAGTGGGGGCATACCATGCAAGAAAGATGGCACTTTCTCACAGCGACAAATACCCGGAGGTGTCCTGGCGCTATCTAGAAATCCTGAGGATCAAACCTAACAAAGGAGCCGTGAAGAGGGGAGTCAATCGTAGCGAAAAAGCCAGGTCTTAAGTTCCTTTCTAAAGGACAGCAGATCAGGCAAAGTTCTAAGATAGAGGGGAAGAGTGTTCCACGCCCTAATGGCTCCATAAACAAAACTTCTGCCTCCCCATCGGGCCTTCCTGATTCGATGGACTTGGGCCTGATTAGTGCTTTCAGATCGAAGGCATCTACCTGGAACATACCAATGTATGCGTTGCTTTAAAAAGTCTGGGCCTGATCCATGCAAGGCCTTGAATGCCATAGCCAGCGCCTTAAAGCGTATACGGCTTTTTATGGAGAGCCAGAGAAGGGATCTTCTTTCTGGCGTAACAGAGGAAAACCTAGAGGAACCTGAAAGCAGACGGACTGCTGCGTTTTGCAAGGTCTGTAGTCTGTTCAATATGCTTTGCTGCGCATTTAAATATAAGCCATTGCAGTAATCCAGTCTTGTGGTTACTAAGGCCCTTACCACCGTATGCCTACTCTCTTGAGGAAGCAAAGGTAGCACTTTCCTCATCATTCTGATGGCATACCAGGTTTTGGATGTTAAAACTTTAATTTGGTGCTCCATGGTGAGTTTATCATCCAATATCATGCCGAGGTTTTTGACCTGGCTGGCTGGAGTTGGAAGGGTGCCCATGGAGCTAGGCCAACAGGCTGGGGTCCAGAAGTTGGAGGAATTGCCAAACAAAATGACCTCCGTTTTGTCCGAATTTAATTTCAGACAGTTTTGGGACATCCAACTGCTCACGGCCACCATGCATTCCCGCAAACGCAGTTCCACGTCCACCTCCCCCCCTGGTGTCAGTGGTACCACAATTTGCGTGTCGTCTGCGTAGGAGGTAATGCCAAAGCCATAGGACCCTATGACGGGTGCCAGTGCACTAACATTACACATTAAAAAGGGTGGGGCTGAGTGAGGACCCCTGAGGGACCCCACACGGGGTTGAGAAAGGTTTCGATTGAAAGTCCCCCAGGGTCACGACTTGTTTCCTCTGGGCTAGAAAAGATTTGATAAGGTCCCCGGCTTTCCCAACAATCCCGCATGATTTTAAACGATTCAGGAGAATTGAGAGGTGAACCGTATCAAAGGCCGCAGACAGATCAAGTAAAATCAGAGCTGCCTTGCCGCCCTGATCAACTGCTTCCCTGATTTCTTCCGTGGCTTTAATTAGGGCGGATTCTGTACTGTGGCCTGACCTGAAACCATATTGCGTGGAATGTAGTGCTTGGGAGTCTTCCAACAAAAGACTAAGTTGTCTATTCATGAGCTTTTCAACAAGTTTAGCTGGAAGCGGAAGTCTGGCTATAGGGCGAAAGCTATTGGGGTCACTGATCGGAAGATGGGTGTGGCGGGGTGGTGGGAACAGACTCTACAACCAAACCAGTGCGTTGTAACGAGGGTTTTATTTTAGTCAACAGTGTCCTTTGACGTGTTATTCGTCGTCTCGTATTCGACGCCAGGGGGAGGCTTCTGCGATGGGGCTCCAGATTGAGTGTCTCCTGTGTAGTCCTCCCTTCGTAGCTTCGGGACTTGCTTCCGTCTTCTGGGGAAGCTCCGGGGTGTTCGGCCCAATGAAGCAATGCAAGACAAGAAGAGACCAGGTATTAGGACACCGAGCCGTTCTGTTATCAATCGGGGCCGGGAGTGAGGGAAACCAAGTGCTCTAGTGCTCGTGGTACCGCAACTAGGTGAGTTCGTGCTCAGTGAGGGGAGGGGGGGTGTAGAGCTCACTAGTACGGTGATAATTACTTTCAAGGCGGTGGCTGCGTCTTCCTTCCCACCCAGCCCGCTACTTTCCCCCGTACCTGCTCAAGCCACGCTCCTCCCGTGGGAACGTGGCGGGGCGACTCGTAGGATCGTTGGCCTCCTGGCTTGTCGCGGTCGTCTCCACTCCGCTCGGCTCTCTGGTCTTCGGTCTCTTCTCCACGTCGCTCCTCTTCCCAGCTCCTCGTCTTTCTCCACTGCAACACTCCGTCCGCCTCCGGGGAATCGCCGTCCGTCGTCTTCCGGGTTTCCTCTGTTTTTATCCCGCCCTCTGCCAAGACGTCATCAGGGGGCGTGGTTTCGTCCGTGAAGTAGGTCGTTTTAAAGGAGCCCGGTCCCGACTCCGATGTCCAGTCCTGGGATGGATAGGGATACCACGCGTCCTCTGCTGAACGGTCCAGCGGCTGCTGTAGGGGAAGAGAGGGCGGTGAATCCCACCAGTTCCAGTCTGTCGAGGCGGCGCTCTCGTCCCCGCCATACACCTCTCCCCCTGGATTCTCCCGATCGGGGAGAGGAAAGACTCGGGACAGGTAATCCGCATTCCCGTTCTCCTTCCCCTTCCTGTGTTGAACAGTGAAAGCATAAGGCTGGAGGGAGAGGAACCAGCGAAGTATTCGGGTGTTTTGACTCTTGTTTTGACACATCCACCGGAGGGGTGCGTGGTCAGTATAAAGAATGAACGGTTTGCCCTCTAGATAATATTGTAATTTGTCTATGGCCCACTTGATTGCTAGACACTCCCGTTCTATTGTTGGGTACCTGGTTTCTCTAGGGAATAGCTTACGACTGATATATAGTATTGGGTGTTCCAACCCATCACCCCCCTCCTGGGACAACACCGCCCCTATGCCTAGGTCAGACGCATCTGTGGCCAGAATAAAGGGTTTGGAGAAGTCGGGTGTTACTAAGACGGGGTGGGTGGTGACAGCCGTTTTGAGACTGCTGAATGCGTTCAGTGCCTCCTCACTGGGATTTAGAAGCTCTCGGGGCTTTACATCTTTTCGTAGGAGATTCGTGAGGGGGGCTGCTAGGTCCGCAAAATTGGGTATGAAGCGGCGATAGTAGCCTATTAAACCCAGGAACGCCCGTATTTCTTTCTTGTTCCTAGGGAAGGGGGTCCCCTCGATGGCTCGAACTTTGTTCATTTGGGGTGTGATGGTGCCTTCTCCCAACACGAAACCCAAATAGTTCACGCTGTGAAAAGCCGCTCGGGATTTTTTTGCGTTGACATGCAGACCCGCCTGTTGTAGAGCTTTGAGTATGGTCTGCAGATGTCGTAGATGTTCGGCCCAGGTGGTACTATAAATGACGATGTCATCTAGATAGGCTGAGCTAAATGTGTGATATGGCAGGAGTATGGTATTCATCAAACGCTGGAACGTGGCAGGCGCCCCATGGAGGCCAAAGGGTAGAACCGTGAACTCGAAGAGGCCTTCGTCCGTGATAAAGGCCGTCTTCTTCCTGTCTGATTCTCTGAGAGGCACCTGCCAGTACCCCTTTGTGAGGTCCAACGTGGTGATATACTTTGCTTCGCCAAGTTTTTCGATTAGCTCGTCCACTCGTGGAATAGGGTAGGCATCGAACGAGGATATGGCATTCAGCGCTCTAAAGTCCATGCAGAATCGCCTCGACCCATCCGGTTTCGGGACCATCACAATGGGGGAGGCCCAATCACTCTTTGAGGGGCGGATAACCCCAAGCATTGTCTACTTCTGCTTTTATAGCTTGTCTTCGGGCCGCAGGGATACGATACGGCCTTAACTTAACTCGTTTTCCGGGTTGTGTTTCGATGCTGTGTTCCACCAATGTCGTTTTCCCAGGGATGTCCGAGAATATATCCTGGTAGGGTAACAGCGCCTCTTCTAGGTCTTTCTTCTGCTGTTGTGTCATTTCCTCATTGATGATCAACTCGTTCAAGGTGCTTTGCTTGTTGCGGGTGGGAATAAGAAGGTTCAAAGCTTTTGGAGGGGGCCCAATCCATTTCTTTAATAAGTTTATGTGATACGATTGTACCTTGTTTGCCGTCACCTTCAGGCGGTAGGTCGTGTCGCCTATGGTATCAACCACTTCGTAAGGCCCCTTCCATTCGTGTTTCCCTTTTCCTGCGATAGGAGGAAGTAGGAGCAAGGCCCAATCCCCTTTCTTTAATGAGCGCAGCTTGGTCCCGCGGTCATAGGTTTTTCTTTGTTTTTCCTTCTGTTTCTCCAAGTTGGAGTACGCCAGGTTTCGCAGTTTGCCTAACTTGGACTTGAGGTGCTGTGTATAGTCTAATAAGGACCGTTGTTCTTGCTCTTCCTCCCTCTCCCAGGCATCCTTCGTAATTTCTAGTAAGGACCTCGGTTGTCGCCCATATAAAAGTTCGAAGGCGGAGTAACCGAGGCTACTCTGTTTCTGGGCTCGTATGACATAGAGCGCCAACGGCAATAGCCTATCCCAGTCCGAACCTTCTGTAGCGAGCATCTTCTTCAGGGTCGTTTTCAACGTTTGATTATAGCGCTCGACCAGCCCATCTGTTTGGGGGTGGTACACTGATGTGCGCAGGTGATGTATATTTAACGTTTTGCAGACTTCCCTCATTAGCCTTGATGTGAACGGGGTGCCCTGGTCCGTGAGGACCTCTTTCGGGAACCCGACTCGGGAGCATAACTCAATGAACTTCTCCGCTATATGTTCCGTTGTGGGAGTCCGCAGGGGAAAGGCTTCTATGTACCGGGTGGCGTAGTCCACAAGTACTAGCACATATACGTGACCCCTGGTAGACTTGGGTAAGGGACCTATCAGATCCATGCCGATTCTTTCAAACGGTCGGCCTATGGTGGGCATAGGCCGCAGGGGTGCAGCGGGTGGTCTCTGTACATTCTGTTTCTGGCATATCTCACAGCGCTGACAGTATTCCTGCACGTCCTTGTAGATTCCAGGCCAATAAAAATGTCTAAGGATGTTGTCGGTGGTCTTCTCTTTCCCGCTGTGTCCGGCCGTCAGGTGGGTATGTGCAAAGAACAATACTTGTTCCCTAAAGGACATCGGTACCAGCAACTGGGCATCCCCTCCCTCCTCCCCTTCCCTATACAGGAGGTCCTTTGTGATCCTAAACCGGGGATACCTTCTCGGATCCTGATCGTGGGTGGCATGCGCGCTCTCCCACGCGTTGACCAGCGTGGGATCACTGGCCTGCGCGAACCGAAAGCTGCGGTCTAATACCCACGGGTCCGGGGAGAGTAGTGCAGGTACAGAATGGGACCCGGAGGAGGGGGGAAGAGACAGGGACCTTTGGAATAAGGACAAGAATCCTGGATTATCGACACCCAGTATCATGTCTTCTGGAAGGGAATCCACCACCCCCACCCTTACCTTGTATGGTTCCATTTCTGCATGAGTCAGGGTCAGTTGGGTAAGGGGGTAGGGCCTAACATCCCCGTGAACACAACGTATGTACACTTGGGCACCCGGAACATACTGTGAGGGAAGTACCAACCTCTTGCGAACCACGGACTGTCTACAGCCTGAGTCTAACAGGGCCTGAACCTTCAAACCGTTCATCCTTACACTCACGTAGAAGGAAGACCCAAATTCGGCAGAATACAGAACGGTCCGGGGGAGGTATCCGACCTCCATTGGTTCTTCTGTGGGTTTTCTTCGTGGACAGAGTCTTGCTATGTGACCCCATTCGCCGCAATCAAAGCACTGGGGTCCCCGGGTCGGTGGTCCCTCCATTCTCATAGGCCGGGGTCGGGGAGGTTCCGGTGCTGGCTTCGCCTTCCTCTCCGCTTTTATCGTTGATGGACCTTTTGCATTTTTCTCGGTGTCCCACCCTAAAGTCTTTGGCTGGGCCCGAGCATAGTTAGCGGCCATTTCTATGGCTTGATCTAGAGTAAGTCCTGTGTGCTGTTTTAGCCACCGTTGAGTCGCATAGGGCAACGAGTCCATGAACTGTTCCATGTATATTCGGTTCATTATTTCCTCCTTCGTGCTGGAGGCCGGACGTAACCACTTGTCGGCCGCCATTTTTAACCGGAAGAACAATGTCTTTGGATTTTCCCCAGGGGAACCCCGTTCTCTCCTGAATCGAAGTCGATAGGCTTCCCCATCTAGCCCCAGGTGATCTAGGATGACCTCCTTAATGGTCGTGTATGGGGAGCTCCCTGTGGGGTTGGCGACCTGGTACGCGAACTGCGCCTCCCCTGATAAGAGGGGGGCCAGGAGGAAAGGCCATTTATCCTCAGGCCAACCCAAGGCCCTGGCGGCCCTTTCAAAGTTCATGAGGAAGACGTCTGGATCCTCTCCGGACACATACTTTTGTAATGCCATCCCTGATGGGTTTGGAAGGGTCGGGGTTCGGACCTCCACAGGATGTGAAACCGTAGCCACAGGGCCCACCTTCTGGAGACTCTCGATCTGTGCCGTTATGGTGTTTTGGAATTGTTCTCTATCAGCTTGGGCCGATGTCATCTGCCTCTGCACAGCCCATTCCAGCTTTTCTTGCCCCTTGATGAGGTGTTGGATGAGAGCGTCCATCTCGGTACTACAGACAGACTGTGATGGCGATCCCACTTCTGACACCAGTTGTGGCGGGGTGGTGGGAACAGACTCTACAACCAAACCAGTGCGTTGTAACAAGGGTTTTATTTTAGTC
The DNA here is from genome assembly GCF_964204655.1 of Triturus cristatus. Lineage (NCBI taxonomy): Eukaryota > Metazoa > Chordata > Amphibia > Caudata > Salamandridae > Triturus > Triturus cristatus. The sequence goes on along the minus strand of NC_140585.1, from coordinate 29,157,848 downwards.
AACAGTGTCCTTTGACGTGTTATTCGTCGTCTCGTATTCGACGCCAGGGGGAGGCTTCTGCGATGGGGCTCCAGATTGAGTGTCTCCTGTGTAGTCCTCCCTTCGTAGCTTCGGGACTTGCTTCCGTCTTCTGGGGAAGCTCCGGGGTGTTCGGCCCAATGAAGCAATGCAAGACAAGAAGAGACCAGGTATTAGGACACCGAGCCGTTCTGTTATCAATCGGGGCCGGGAGTGAGGGAAACCAAGTGCTCTAGTGCTCGTGGTACCGCAACTAGGCGAGTTCGTGCTTAGTGAGGGGAGGGGGGGTGTAGAGCTCACTAGTACGGTGATAATTACTTTCAAGGCGGTGGCTGCGTCTTCCTTCCCACCCAGCCCGCTACTTTCCCCCGTACCTGCTCAAGCCACGCTCCTCCCGTGGGAACGTGGCGGGGCGCCTCGTAGGATCGTTGGCCTCCTGGCTTGTCGCGGTCGTCTCCACTCCGCTCGGCTCTCTGGTCTTCGGTCTCTTCTCCACGTCGCTCCTCTTCCCAGCTCCTCGTCTTTCTCCACTGCAACACTCCGTCCGCCTCCGGGGAATCGCCGTCCGTCGTCTTCCGGGTTTCCTCTGTTTTTATCCCGCCCTCTGCCAAGACGTCATCAGGGGGCGTGGTTTCGTCCGTGAAGTAGGTCGTTTTAAAGGAGCCCGGTCCCGACTCCGATGTCCAGTCCTGGGATGGATAGGGATACCACGCGTCCTCTGCTGAACGGTCCAGCGGCTGCTGTAGGGGAAGAGAGGGCGGTGAATCCCACCAGTTCCAGTCTGTCGAGGCGGCGCTCTCGTCCCCGCCACAATGGGGTTTTTTAATTAATGGAAGAATGGATGCCAATTTCCATTGACTGGGAAACAGCCCCGTATCAAACATCAAATTGAATAGACTGGAGAGCTGCTCAGCAATCGGACCCGCAGCTAATTTAGCCACCTTAATGGGGCAAGGGTCAAAAGGTGAACCAGACTTTGCTTCCAACAGGATCTTTTCTGTGTCTAGGGAGGACACTTGCCAAAATTTGGCCAGAGTCGGGTAGGAGACATGGTTATGGCTTAAGCCCTCCCCGCTAGTGTCTGGGCTGCTGATATTCCTCTTGTTAAAAATGGCACAGATGGTTTCCACCTTAGCGGAAAAGAATTCAGCCAAGTCTTCGCACAGCTGTTGGCTAGGTTGAACTGGGCATGGCTTTGGGGCAACCAGGTTGGCCACTGTCTTAAATAGCTCCTTAGCTGAATTGCTGGAGTCTGCAATCTTAGCTGCAAAGTAGGATTGTTTTGCCTTAAAAATGGCCTGTTTATATGTCTGAAGGCTGAATTTATACGTTTTTCTGTCAGATTCATAGTAATTACTCCTCCATCTGCGTTCATGCTGTTTGCAGATGAGCTTTTGGGCTCTAATCTCCTGTGAATACCATGGAGCAGAAGGCAGTGCTCTCTTCGGCCGCAAACTTTTTATAGGGGCTACAATATCACAGGCTTCCTGCAGCCAATGTGTATAATTATGACAGGCCATGTCCACATCGCCTGGCATTTCGACCGCCGAAGAGGACAACAATTTGATCAGGGGGTCACCCTTCACCCTATTCCAGCCTCTTATTCTTATCCTGTCTTTGTATCCAGCGATTGTCTTACCTGGATTATATAATAAAATTTCAAATTGGACAGCGGAGTGATCTGACCAGGCCAAGGGAAGGAGGCTCTTGAAGTGTGTGTTACTTTGGTTCGAGAAAATCCCATCCAACGTATGTCCTCCCTGTGCGTAGGGCCCACTACCTGCTGCCTAAGATCTAGCATCAGTTCCTCCAAGGCCCTTGTGTCAGGATCCTCCGTACATTCCAAATGAAAATTACATCACTGTCATTCTCAGCATTCCTGACACCGGCTCAGATACACAGGGAATGAGAACACACAGGATACTACACCCCGCCTCAGATGCACACAGGATACTACACACCGGCTCAAATACACCGGGAATGAGGACACACAGGATACTGCACCCCGCCTCAGATACACCGAGAATGAGAACACACAGGATACTACACCCCGCCTCAGATACACACAGGATACTACACCCTGCCTCAGATGCACACAGGATACTACACCCCGCCTCAGATACACCGGGAATGAACACACACAGGATACTACACCCCGCCTCAGATGCACACAGGATACTACACCCCGCCTCAGATACACCGGGAATGAGAACACACAGAATACTACACCCCGCCTCAGATACCCACAGGATACTCCACCCCGCCTCAGATACAGGTAAAAGCCTCAGGTGCTTTTACCTGGACATTGCAGGACGCGGGAGAGTCCGGGTCAGCGGCAGTATCTCGGGGGCAGCACAAGTGAAGGCCGACATCGCCAAGAGTCACCAGTGCCCGAACTACTCGCGCCGCCGCCCCGGGACTACACTTACCGGTAGGCTAAGCGGCGGCGCGCCCCTGTGACACCAGAAGAGCGCCAGGAGGCGAATTTCAACAGCGCGGCCCCCGGCAGGAGCGGGGGTGCTTTTACCTGGACATTGCAAGACGCGGGAGAGTCCGGGTCAGCGGCAGTATCTCGGGGGCAGCACAAGTGAAGGCTGACATCGCCAAGAGTCACCAGTGCCCAAACTACTCCCGCCGCCGCCCCGGGACTATACTTACCGGTAGGCTAAGCGGCGGCGCGCCCCTGTGACACCAGAAGAGCGCCAGGAGGCGCATTAAAACAGCGCGGCCCCCGCGTCGCGGGACGCCGGGCGAAGCCTGGGCAAAGGGCGGGCCCTCTGTGGCCCTCAGAGGCCAGAGGTGGCTGGGCTGGGCCATGGACCTTGGCTCCGTCTCAACGAATTTATAAACTAAGTGAGTCTCTTATATTTTGTCACTAGAGTAAAGTGCCTGTGTTTACCTATTTTGGTTATGTGCGTTGTATTGTGGCATATAGTCAAGTTGGACCATGTCGAAGTCCAAGACCGACAAAACTGTATCTGGGCTAGGAACCATGGACAACTACCTGGTTAAAAAGGTGAACCAAATTAATAATGAGCGTAGGGCCTCATTAGGTCGAGGAGATCACCCTGTTTCACACGAAGAGGTGCCTTTCCCACCGATGGACCAGGATGTAATTGATATCCTGGAGGGGGGCAATAGGGGCACCATTACGGCTGAAGCACAGGTCCATGCTGATTTAAATGATGTCCTACCTGAAATAATTAACGAATCAGCAGAAGAAGAGGAGCTACCACCCTCCCCTAGGCCAGTGAGACTATGCAGAAAGGCACAAACTAAATGTGGGAGGAAGAATACCAAAAAAAGACCTGAAAACGGCCATTCTGTCCCGAATAGCGCTGTGACTATAACTGATCGACAGGAAGGTATGAGTGTGGTTGGCACAAATCTAAACATAAATACGGAGCAACTTGCCCTTTTAACTCATTCCATAGAAGCAAAGATAGAGGCAAAAATCATAGAGCTGATGAAACCCCTGATATCTAAAATAGATACAGTGGCACTAGAAGTCGAGAGATTGGGTGGGCTGCTAGCAACACACCTGGCCTCAGCAGCGGCAGGAAGATCTAAGGTGGTGGACAAGAGATCAGTTGCTGAGGGACAGGGAGCTGGTAGAGCAAACTTACAGCAAACCATCCAACCAACATCTGCAATTGAGCCAGCCCCACTTGAGTCTATCCCTCCAACCACTCGGAATAAAAAGGCCACAGTAGATACTGAGGGAACGCCAGCTCCCAGGTATGCAAAGAAAAACCGCTATGCTAACCTCCCTCCTGAATGCGCACCTTATGTGGTTGTTCTTACAAATGTCCCCCCCATTGTGTGTCATCCTCATCAGGCCCATGAGGAACCCCACGATTCATTAAAAAATAGAACAGTATCATGGTTGAATAAAAACTGTGGGTTTCCAGTCACATTTGCTGACCAAATATTGTCAACAAGGAGGGTGAACTGGATCGGAACATCCAGGAAATCAACAAATGGAGACTGTATTATTGTTAATTTTAAGCATCCCCAACATGTTGCCACAGTTTTATTAAGAGCGGCATCCTTAGTTTATAATGTGAATAGTATATGTGCACGCCCACTTGGTTACTTCTATACCCATCTGATTAAAGACCCACTGAATTCTGGGTCATTTCGACCATTCACTCCTATTCAGCCACCGACCCCTAACGGAGCATATTTGTACAATGTTGGTAATCAGTGTGGGAAAGGGCTCAATATTGTAACGCAGAATAGATTTGATAATCTCTCAGGTCTAGAGTCATGGGAATGACGTGAGGAATTTGTGGGACAGGAAAATGGGAGATTGGAGGAAGTGGGATGCGCAGAGACAATCCGGGCAAAAATGAGTCAGAAAAATGTAATCTCATGGAACATTGCGGGTCTGGGCACTAAAATGGAGGATTGCAATTGGATTGGGTACATTAAGCAGTACCAAATCACCTGCTTGCAGGAGACTTGGTCTATTGACTGTAACCATTTTCTCGAAGGGTACAAGGCTTATTATGTCGTTGCAATAGCAACTATTAGGGGCAGGCCCAAAGGGGGATTGGTTACATTCATCTCGGTTGCATTATCCTGTAAAGTACGTAGAGTCTCAACAAGCAATACTGGAATTATTGGTCTAGTTTTAACGGGGGGAAACTGTATGGCCGGAGTGGTTAATTTTTATAATGCTATTAATATCTGCTTAGCTCCTAGCCAGATAGAAGCATTGAATGTTTTCATCAGTAGTTCTATGAAGGACTGTGCCCATAATCTTCTGATTATGGGAGATTTTAATGTTCATCCCTGCGGAGACCCTCTCTTTAAAAGTATCACAGATTTAAATGTCCACGATCCGTGGATTTTCATTTTGAACATATAACTGAGGGGGAACACTTAAATGATATGCTTAATGATCTGGACTTAACGGCGACAATGGCATTAACTGACCCTATTATGCGTTTTGAGATACCGACCTTTAAGGGTCATGGGAGGGGAACATTCATTGATTATGTATTTTTAACATCATCAATGCAGTCCTTTGTGGGTTCCTCTGCTATTGAAGTCAGTGAGTTCAGTGATCACAACCCACTCACTGTACACTTGAGGGGCACGTGGTTAGCCAAAGAAGGAAAGAATCCCCCTTCAGGCAGGGTGAGTACGACAGACGGGAGACGTCGTTTGAGATGGTCCAAGATCACCCCAGATTTGCTGTACAAAGAGATTAAAGTCGCCTGTGCAGATGAGATTACGGTTTGTACGCAAGAAGGTGCACAGCCACACAATGTCCTTAATGCTTTCCAAAGTTTAGCGGATAAGGTTTCAAAGCTGCTGTCAACTCCAGCAAAGAAGTTGGAGATCAAGGGACCTAAATGGTTTAATCATGATTGCTCAAAAGCTGCTAGAAATTTAAGAATAGTACTGGCAGCCAAACCAAGGATAAAGGCAGAAGTTCAGCTATGTCGCAAGATATATAAAACTTCTATCGCCCGACACAAGGAATTCCTTAGGGAAGAGGCATGGAGAGAGATTCTTGATCCTTCTACTCTGCAGTGTAGCACTAGATTCTGGGCAGTGATGAGGAAACCTTTTTTGGTCCATATTCCTAAGGAGGACTGGGAAGCACACTATAAGAAATTGTACTGTTGCTTGATGGATGAGTCCCTTAGCTCTGCCTTCTCTGTTAATAGAGGTGAAGTTATTGAGGGCACTGTGGGTCTAACAGCTGGTAAAGCACCAGGGCCTGATGGGATCCCTCCGGACTTGTACAAGTCAGAGCCTAACTTTTGGGCACCCATATTAGAATCTGTTTTTCATGCTGCTGTGATAGATGGGTGCCCGCAATCATGGGGAGTCTCTACAATTGTCCCGGTTTTTAAGAAGGGGAACAAAGATAGTCCACATTGTTATAGACCCATTTCACTAATAGACTCTATGGTTAAAATTGTAGGAAGAATTCTATTGCAGCGACTCTGACTGGGCAGAGGCAAAAAACATCATGTCCATTTCTCAGTATGGATTTTGCAGAGGTCGCTCTACAATAACTCAATGCCTTAACCTCTTTTTAATATTAAGTAAGTATACCGTAGCGCAAAGGGGGCACCATCCATCTCACCTTCATGGATCTGTCCTCAGCTTTCGACTGTGTAAACAGGGGAAAGCTGTGGCAGTCCATGAGGGAGAAGGGGGTAGTCAGTGGTGTGGTTGATTTTTTTGGCTGATCTACATAACAACACCAGAGCTAATGTGAGATACTCCCAAGATCTGAGTGTAACGAATAACTTTAGTATTAGAAAGGGCGTTCTTCAGGGATGTATCTTGGCCCCCTTCCTTTTTAATTTTTAAATTAATGAGCTAGATAGCGTGTTACAGAATGTCCTGGCTGACTGTCCTAGAGTCGGTAGGCGGGGAATTCCTATACTTCTGTACGCAGATGATGCGGTTTTAATTTCGAGAACTGAGAAGGGACTTCAATCTCTCCTAGATGCTTTTAAATTGTTTGACAGATAGAGATCTTTTGGTTAACAATTCCAAATCATTTGTCATGCAAGTAGGTCAGCAACCAAAGAGGACTTTCACATTTAAAATCGATGAAGCTATAATCCCCTTAACATAAACGTTCTCTTACCTTGGGGTCCTCTTTGATACCAAACTTAATTGGGCCCCTCACCTTGCAAAAAAGAAAGGAGAACTCGTGAGGGTTAATGCTTCTATTTTTAATTTTGCTGCCAAATTGGGGGAAAACCCCATGTTCGAGGCATATGAGCTGCAGATCACACACTAAGGATAAGATCGCCATTTGGTGTTGGGCTCGGATGATTGCAGGTTGTTGTTGTCTTCGGAAGAAGTCTTTGGTCACGAGATAGGTGACTCCTCCTCTGGACAACAGTGCGCATGGGCATCCACTCCATCCTCAGATTGTTTTTTTCCGCCATTGGGCTCGGATGACTTTTTTTCCGCTCCAGCAGAAAACTTCTAGCAATCACAACAACTCTCAAAAAATTATAACTAGACGTCGAAATCCCATCGGACCGGCTCCGGACGAGGCTGATGGAAAGGACACCCTTTAAAAAATGCCCCCAATGCGGAGCAAAGTTCCCCCACAGTGATCACCACGAGGTCTATAATTTGTGCCTCTCACCAGACCACAACGAATCCAGCTGTCCAGCCTGCGCCGCATTCCGTTCGAAGAAAACTATCCGGGACCGAAGAGCTCGACGCCATATCATGGCCAAACCAGTTCCGGAACCAGAAGACATCTTTGCACAGGATGTCCCTGACGACGATTCCGAAGTCCTCCAGATCGTGTCCGAGGCCGACGATTCTGATCCGGGGCAGCCTGTGTGTACCAGCTCCCCTACCCAACCCCACCAACAAAAGACATTGGTCAAGACTCTGCCTGCTGGGCCCAGTCGCGATCCAAAATCATCTTCAGAAGCCCTGCCCCCGGGCCCGGCTCCGAAGAAAACTAAGCCTGCAGGTGGCTTGGGCTCGAGCAAACCTCATATTATTGTGCCTACAATACCTTCGGCACCGAAGCAGGCTCCGAGGCCGAAATCTCCATCAGCACCGAAACGTCACTCGGCACCGACATCTCCACCGGCACCGAAACGTTCTTCGGCACCGAGGTCTCCACCGGCACCGAAAGGTTCATCGGCACCGAAAGGTCCTTCGGCACCAAAAGGTTCTTCGGCACCGAAAACTCCATCGGACCCGAAAAGTTCTTCGGCTTCAAAAACATCCTGGGTGCCGAAAAAAGTCCAGAAAGAACCTGCCGATCTCACAAAATCCAGATCGGAACCCAAAAAGTCGGCGACAAAGCCACCTTCGGACACTGAGTAACTTTTTCGGCCAGATCCAACGCAAAAACGAATTTACATCAATCCTAAAACCGGACATGTCACAGCGGTGCCATACAAGAAAAGGAAGCTGGACACACCACCTCCTCCAGCTCCTCGGAAGAAGAAGGACTGTGCCACTTCACCCATACGTCCTTCCTCTCCTATATTACTTCCTATCCCATCCCCCCCACCCCCACCGCCTTCTCCTCTACCATCTCCTTCTCACACACCATCTCCACAGGATGATGATGATTTAGGGGGAGGGGGAGACCCGGATTTCCTTAATGATCCCACTGATCCTAATGATCCCTTTACAATCCCGGACACGGCACCCATAGATGACTGGGCTTACCCTATGCCTGACATGCCTGATCCCACTCCATACCCCTCAAAACCCTCCCCTCCTGATGACCAATTAGGGTTTGGTCAGCTTATAAACAGGGCGGCACTGTTCCATGGCGTCACCATGCACACAGACACTCCTGAGGAAGATTTTCTCCTCGACACCTTTGAGCAGTCGCAAAAACCCGTTCACATTCTACCCATGATTAAGGGAGTGATAAAGCACGCCACTGAGGTTTTTAAAGACCCTGTTAGGGCCAGGGTTCTTAACCCCCGGATCGAAAAAAAATACAGACCGGCACCACAGGATCCTGCGTACATCAAAGCGCAACTCCCCTTAGACTCTTTAGTCGTGTCAAATGCCAGAAAGCGGGCGAACTCCCAAACAACCGGAGACACACCGCCCCCAGACAAAGAGTCTAAACTCTTGGAGGCTTCTGGCAAAAGGGTTGCCGCACAAGCTGCTAACCACTGGCGTATTGCCAATACACAAGCCCTATTGGCTCGCTATGATAGGGCTCATTATGATCAACTGGAGGACCTTTTGCAACACCTGCCTGATCAATACAAATCACAGGCCAATGACCTCATCCAAGAGGGCAAACTAATATCAAATGCCTCCATCAAATGTGCATTAGATGCAGCGGACACCGCCTCTAGGGAAGTCAACACAAGCGTACTGCTCAGACGCCACGCATGCCTCCGCATTTCCGGCTTTAAGCCTGAAGTACAAACCACCATTCTTGCTCAACCCTTTAATCAGGAGCAACTATTCGGACCCGCAGTAGACACTGCATTAGAAGAAATGAAGAAAGATAATGAGACTGCCAAATCAATGGGAGCATTACAGTCTCCTCAAGCCAGAGGCTCCTTTCGTCGCTCCTTTTATAGAGGGGCTCCAAAAATGTGGGAACAGACACCTCTTCCACCTTCAAAACATCCGGTCAAACATCCCCTAACAGAGGATATTTTAGATGAGGTTACAGTGGAAATAATACCAAAGGCCGAGGGCGGGGCAACAACAACACCCGCACCTCTCCAGCCGCTAAACAGTGACTTACCACCACTCCCCCCAGACCATTCCACTCCGGTCGGGGGAAGACTCCAACAGTTCCTACCTGTCTGGAATTCCATCACAACAGATAGGTGTGTAAGACAAATTATCCAGTCTGGCTACTGCCTCAAACTCATAAACACCCCCCCAAACATACCACCCAAACACCGTCCCATGTCGTCTCACCACCTCACGCAGGAAATTCAGTCTTTGCTTCAAAAACACGCAATAGAACCAGTTCCACTCCAACATCAGGGCACAGGAGTATATTCTCTATACTTCCTCATTCCCAAAAAGGACAAGACTTTAAGACCCATACTAGACCTCAGACTACTAAACCAGTATATACAATCAGACCACTTCCACATGATCACTCTCCAGCAAGTCCTTCCATTACTTCAACAAGGCGACTTCCTTGCCACATTGGACCTCAAGGACGCATATTTTCACATCCCTATGCATCCTGCGCACAGAAAGTATCTACGATTCGTGGTAGACGGTCAGCACTATCAGTTTACAGTTCTCCCATTCGGAGTAACAACCGCACCCAGGGTATTCACCAAATGCTTAGCAGTTGTGGCAGCGCATCTCAGGAGACAACAAATCCATGTCTTCCCCTATCTGGACGATTGGCTCATAAAAGCCAATACTCTCGACAAATGCGTTCTCCACACACCACAATATTCAAACCCTACACAACTTGGGATTTACAATCTACTATCCCAAATCTCAACTACAACCCTCCCACGTACATCAGTACCTGGGAGCCACCATAGATACATCCAAGGCCATAGCTTTTCCCAGCACAGCCAGGATAGCCAACATACAAAACCTCATCAAAAAATTTCAAACCCAACACTCGCTGCCAGCAAGAGTGTTTATGCAACTCTTAGGCATGATGGCGTCATGCATCTCCATAGTACCCCATGCACGCCTTCAAATGCGTCCCCTACAGGAATGTCTAGCACAACAGTGGAACCAGGCCCACGGACAACTTACCGATCTGGTGTTGGTGGACAGCCGCTCACTTCGTTCACTGAAGTGGTGGAACACCATCAACCTGTCCAAAGGGCCGCCGTTCTTAGAGCCTCTTCCACAAATTGTGCTGACCACCGACGCATCTCTTACGGGGTGGGGAGCCCACCTCCTTCAACACACCACTCAGGGCAGGTGGACCACTCAACAAAAACAGCTCCACATCAATCACCTAGAACTTCTGGCGGTGTTCCTAGCACTCAAATCCTTCCAAGTGCATCTAAAAAATAGAACTGTCCTCATTCGCACGGACAACATGACCACAATGTATTACATACAGAAGCAGGGGGGGACACATTCTCTACAACTGTCCCAACTTGCACAACAAATCTGGAGATGGGCAATTCCCCAAAACATCTACCTACTAGCAGAACACCTCCCAGGGGTTCAGAACCAGGTGGCCGACCTCCTAAGTCGCCACACACAGCAAATACACGTCCTACTGCCATTCTTCCAAAAGTGGGGACAACCAGACATAGACCTGTTCGCCACACAAGAAAACGCAAAATGCCCAACCTTCGCCGCCAGGTTTCCACACCCACAGTCAAAGGGCAATGCAATATGGATGAACTGGTCAGGCAGATTTGCGTACGCTTTTCCGCCTCTCCCACTCATTCCATTTGTGGTACGCAAACTGAAACAACAGTCGCTAACGCTTATCCTAGTAGCTCCCACCTGGGCACGTCAGCCCTGGTTCACCACACTTCTGGAACTATCTAGTTCCACATCAAAAATTGCGTCTCTCCCCGGCTCTATTAACCCAGAACCATGGAGAAATCAGACACCCAGATCCTCAAACTCTGAACTTGGCAATCTGGCTCCTGAAGTCTTAGAGTTCGGATACCTCAACCTTCCTCCAGACTGTATGAATGTCATAAAAGAAGCCAGAAGACCTACTACTAGGGCGTGTTATGCAGCAAAATGGAAAAGATTTGCCATTTACTGCACCAACAATGACATACGTCCACTGGATGCGTCCATCCAAAACATCATTTGCTATTTACTACACTTGCAAAGATGCAATTTAGCGTATTCCTCTATACGTCTACATCTAGCAGCATTAGCAGCCTACTTGCAAAATAGGCAACACCTGTCCCTCTTTAAGGTACCAGCCATTAAAGCATTTATGGAAGGTCTTAAAAGAATTATTCCTCCAAGATTACCACCTTCACCAGTGTGGAACCTTAATATTGTTCTAACAAGGCTCATGGGTCCCCCATTTGAACCAATGCACAAATACGAACTGCAGTTCCTAACATGGAAAGTGGCTTTCCTTGTCGTAATCACATCCCTGCGAAGAGTAAGTGAAATACAAGCCTTAACTCTTGAAGAACCCTTCCTACGACTACATCGTAACAAAGTGGTTCTTAGGACAAACCCAAAATTCCTCCCTAAAGTCATCTCCCCTTTCCATCTAAACCAGTCAGTCGAACTGCCAGTCTTCCCTAATCCAGACTCAGTAGCTGAGAGGGCACTTCATACCTTAGATGTTTAAAAGAGCCTTGCTTTATTACATCGACAGAACCAAACCTTTTCGAAAAACCAAGCAACTGTTTGTTGCTTTCGCTCCACCACATAAGGGCAACCCTATTTCCAAATCGGGTATAGCCAGGTGGATAGTTAAATGTATCCAAATATGTTACCAAAAAGCTAAACGTACTCTTACAGTTCCCCCTAGGGCGCACTCCACGCGTAAAATAGGGGCTTCTATGGCATTCTTAGGGAACATCCCCTTGGAAGACATTTGCAAAGCAGCCACATGGTCTACTACACACACCTTCGCTAAGCACTACTGTGTCGATGTGCAATCCAAACAACAAGCTTCAGTAGGCCAAGCTGTCCTAAAAACTCTATTCCAAACTGCTGCAACGGATACAGGTGACCACCGCTAGGGGAGACACTGCTATATAGTCTATCCGTAGTGTCTGATCTGCAGCTTATATACCTTTAACGGAATATGCTACTTACCAGTATGCATCTGTTCTTGGCATGTAGAGCTGCAGAGCCACACACGCCCACCCGCCTCCCCGGGACCTGTATCTGTTCCAGCATTGTCTTAATTAGACACTACACATGGACATCCTTTCTCTTTACTTCTTATACACTCCATCATTTCCCATCATGGCGAAAAACAATCTGAGGATTGAGTGGATGCCCATGCGCACTGTTGTCCAGAGGAGGAGTCACCTATCTCGTGACCAAAGACTTCTTCCGAAGACAACAACAACCTGCAATCATCCGAGCCCAACACCAGATGGCGATCTTATCCTTACTGTGTGGCTCTGCAGCTCTACATGCCAAGAACAGATGCATACTGGTAAGTAGCATATTCCTTGTGCCATGTTAAAACTGTATAATGCAAAGTCAGTGGCAACTGCAATTTATGGCAGTGAAATTTGGGGGTATGTTGGTGGTGAGCAACTGCAGATTGCTGATAACTCTTTTTTGAAGCGTCTTCTATGTGTCCCTGCAGGCGCGTCTAACCTTGTCGTACATGAAGAGCTAGGGACGCAGTATTTAAGTGACATGTTCTCTACGTCCCTTGACCTGTTGGCTTAAATTATGGTTGAATCAGGATATACCACTAACGCATTTGATTGTGAGGGATTTTTTGGGTCAGGATAAGGTAACGTGTACCCCTTGGATAAAATATCTGAAATCCAACTTTGCTATGCTTGGCCGTCCAGAACTGTTTGAATACCCGAGTAAAATTGTAAAAGGGGACTTGAAGCTCATTAAACGGGCCTTCCTTATGGATAGGAGGACCCGGAGGGAAGGTGTGGAGCTCCAGAAACAAAGTGTGAGGAAATTTGCCATGCTGAAAACCTGTGAAACTATAGAACCGTACCTGACCGGCTCACTGACCTCCCATGAAAATTTTTTGCTGACGAGGTTCAGGTTAAATCTCTTCCATCATCTGTTGATCAGACCAAAAACAGACATTTTTAATAAAGCGGCAGCACCCTGCGGCTGCGACGGAAAGTCTCCGCAGGACATGCTGCATTTTATATTTTTATGTACGTTTTATGAATTCCCAGGCAAGCGCTATTTTGTAACTCTTTTAAAAAAAACTTGATTTTACACATCAGACCGGCACTAATGTACTTTCAACTCCTGCATAGTGACAGTATCCTACATATGAAGGAATTTTTAAAATTAACTGTCAAATTGAGGAACTGTCTGGACCAGTAATGATTCACTGTGTATTTTGCACTATCTATGTCCTTATCTTTAGTAATGACTCTATTTTGGGGAAGAAAGTATAGTTATTCACTTTTGGCACTTTACCTGAAATGTGTTTACTTTTTTCTTGTGACATGTATTTTAAATTGTATATGCTCTTTTATGGTTTGTAAATGAACCGAAATAAAGTATATATATATATATATATATATATATATATATATATATATATATATATATATATATATATATATATATATATATATATATATATACACCGCCTCAGATATACACAGGATACTACACCCCGCCTCAGATACACACAGGATACTACACACCGCCTCATATACACTGGGAATGAGGACACACAGGATACTACACCCGCCTCAGATACACACAGGATACTACACACCGCCTCAGATACACTGGGAATGAGGACACACAGGATACTACACCCCGCCTCAGATACACACAGGATACTACACACCACCTCAGATACACTGGGAATGAGGACACACAGGATACTACACCCCGGCTCAGATACACACAGGATACTACACCCCAGCTCAGATACACTGGGAATCAGGACACACAGGATACTACACACCGGCTCAGATGCACACAGGATACTACACCCCGCCTCAGATGCACACAGGATACTACACCCCGCCTCAGATGCACACAGGATACTATACCCCGCCTCAGATGCACACAGGATACTACACCCCGCCTCAGATGCACACCGGATTCTACACCCCGGCTCAGATACACACAGGATACTACACACTGCCTCAGATGCACACAGGATACTACACCCCGCCTCAGATGCACACAGGATACTACACCCCGCCTCAGATACACACAGGATACTACACCCCGCCTCAGATACACACAGGATACTACACCCCGCCTCAGATACACACAGGATACTACACCCCGGCTCAGATACACCGGGAATGAGAACACACAGGATACTACACCCCGCGTCAGTTACCCACAGGATATTACACCCCGCCTCAGATACACACAGGATACCACACCCCGGCTCAGATACACCCGGAATGAGGACACACAAGATACTACACCCCGCCTCAGATACACACAGGATACTACACCCTGGCTCGGATACACACAGGATACTACACCCCGCCTCAGATACACACAGGATACTACACCCCGGCTCAGATACACCAAGAATGAGGACACACAGGATACTACACCCCGGCTCAGATACACACAGCATACTACACCCCGGCTCAGATACACCGAGACTGAGGACACACAGGATACTACACCCCGGATCAGATACACACAGCATACTACACACCAGCTCAACTACACAGGGAATGAGGACACAGGCTACTACACACCAGCTCTGATATACAGGGAATGAGGACACAGGATACTACACACTAGCTCTGATTTACAGGGAATAAGGACACACAGGATACTACACCCCGGCTCAGATACACACAGGATACTACACACCAGCTCTGATATACAGGGAATGAGGACACACCGGATACTGCACATCGGCTCAGATATACAGGGAATGAGGACACACTGGTTACTATACAACGGCTCAGATACACACAGGATACTACACACCAGCTCTGATATACAGGGAATGAGGACACAGGATAGTACACTACAGCTCAACTACACAGGGAATGAGGACACAGGCTACTACACACCAGCTCTGATATACAGGGAATGAGGACACAGGATACTACACACCAGCTCTGATTTACAGGGAATAAGGACACACAGGATACTACACCCCGGCTCAGATACACACAGGATACTACACACCAGCTCTGATATACAGGGAATGAGGACACACAGGATACTGCACACCGGCTCAGATATACAGGGAATGAGGACACACTGGTTACTATACACCGGCTCAGATACACACAGGATACTACACACCAGCTCTGATATACAGGGAATGAGGACACACTAGATACTACACATCGGCTCAGCTACAAACCTTATACTACACACCGGCTCATATACACAGGATACTACAGACCAGCTCTGATATACAGGGAATGAAGACACACAGGATACTACACCCCTGGCTCAGATACACACAGGATGCTACACATCACCTCGGATACACACAGGATACTAAACACCAGCTCAGATACACACCAGAACCTACACACCGTCTCAGATACAAACCAGATACTACACACCGGCTCAGATACACACAGGATACTACACTACAGCTCAGATACACAGGGAATGAGGACACAGGATACTACACACCAGTTCAGATACACACAGAATACTAAACAGCAGCTCTGATATACAGGAAATGAGGACACACAGGATAATACACCCCGGCTCAGATACACACAGTACACTACACACCACCTCAGATACACACAGAATACTACACACCAGCTCCGATATACAGGGAATGAGGATACACAGGATACTACATCCCAGCTCAGATGCACACAGGATACTACACAACAGCTCATACACAGGGAGTGAGGACACACAGGATCCTACCACCCGGCTCAGATACACACAGGATACTACACACCAGCGCTGATATATAGGGAATGAGGACACACAGGATACTACACACCAGCTCAGATACACACAGGAACCTACACACTGGCTCAGATACAAACTGGATACTACACACCAGCTCTGATATACAGGGTATGAGGACACACAGGATACTACACACCGGCTCAGATACACACAGGATACTACACACCACCTCAGATACACACATGATACTACACACCAGCTCTGATATACAGGGAATGAGGACACACAGGCTCAGATACACACAGTATACTACACACCACCTCAGATACACACAGGATAATACACACCAGCTCTGATATACAGGGAATGAGGACACACAGGATACTACACACCGGCTCAGATACACACAGTATACTACACACCACCTCAGATACACACAGGATACTACACACCTCAGATACACACAGGAACCTACACACCGTCTCAGATACAAACCGGATACTACACACCGGCTCAGATTCACACAGGATACTACACACCAGCTCTGATATACAAGGAATGAGGACACACTGGATACTACACCCCGGCTCAGATACAAACCTTATACTACACACCACCTCAGATACACACAGGATACTACACACCTCAGATACACACAGGAACCTACACACCGTCTCAGATACAAACCGGATACTACACACCGGCTCAGATTCACACAGGATACTACACACCAGCTCTGATATACAAGGAATGAGGACACACTGGATACTACACCCCGGCTCAGATACAAACCTTATACTACCCACCAGCTCATATACACAGGATACTACAGACCAGCTCTTCTATACAAGGAATGAGGACACACAGGATACTACAGCCCCGGCTCAGATACACACACAATGCTACACACCACCTCAGATACACACAGGAACCTACACACCATCTCAGATACAAACCGGATACTACACACCGGCTCAGATACACACATGATACTACACAACAGCTCAGATACACAGGGAATGAGGACACAGGATACTACACACTAGTTCAGATACACAGGTAATGAGCACCCACAAAATATTACACACCGGTTCAGATACACACCATCTACACAACAGCTCGGATATACAAGGAATGAGGACATAGAATGTTACACCCACTCAGATACACAGGGAATGAGGACACAGGATACTACACACCAGCTCAGATACACAGGGAACGAGGATGCAGGATACTACACATCCCTTTGATTCCTGCTTGTTGTTTGTTACAGAGTGAGTTTTGCCACCGAGGAGGCGCCCGAGGATGAGACCAACCCTCTTCTGGTCCCCTTGGAGGAGAAGTCTGTGAGGGAGGAGCGCGAGGCCAGTCTCTGGTTTGGAAAGGTACTCTGTCTCCTGCAGGTCTTTGCCAACCCTACCTTTGTCCTGTACATGTCGTCCTTGCACACACTTTGATCTCCTCTAGTCCAACCCTCCCCCACTTCTGCAGTTAATATTTGTGTCTTAATTTTACTTCATAGGCTGATTTTATTTTTTGTTCTAATTTTTTTGCCTGTGTTTTTAACTCCCATTTTCTAATTCCCAGTATTATCCATTTTTATTCCTTATTTTTCTACTGTCATTCCCTTTATTCCTTATTTTGTCCCTGGTTTTAATAGTTGTTGACTTTGCTCTATGCTTTCTGTTTTCAGGATATTTTTGCCGGCATCGAGGCCGATGGTGATGCGGAGCTGGAAGTGAAGCAAGCGAAGGCCTTGTATGAGAAGAGAGGAGGGGTTGTGTCCGGTGAGAAGTCTAGCTTTAGGCCGTGTAACTGAGGAGGGGTGGCAAGGTTATAAGAAGTCAATGGGCTAGTGGGTGGGGTCTAGAAAGCCACAAGTTGGGGGGGGGGGGGGTCATAGTCGGAGGTCCAGTGGTAAGGACCAAGGGTGTCATACCGTCAGCTCTATGGGGGGGGGAACAGAGGCTGAACGTCCCAGTGAGTGAAGTGGCAGAAAGTTAGTGGTAAGATGTTAGTGGCTGTCTGAAGGCCAGGTATGTGGTGGCACTAGGCCAGGAGCTGGATGGGGGAGGCGTGAGGCAAACATTGATCTTTGAGGTTTCAAGTAATGGACAAGAAGACTTCAAGAAAAAGTTGAGTGAAGAAATCTGGGTGTGAAACAGTATTTCTTACTTTGAGGACTGTCCTGTTTTCTAGGCTTGGAGCTGCCAGAGAAGAAAATTGCTGTGAAAAAGAAATCTGATCCCGTGGAGGAAATAAAAGGAAAGGAAGAGGAGAAGGTTGTAAGCCCTGGGAACAAAAGTCCGCTTGGGCAGGTGCAGGCCAGCAGCACCGAAGCAGCAGCCACTGCCAC
This sequence comes from Triturus cristatus, assembly GCF_964204655.1. NCBI lineage: Eukaryota > Metazoa > Chordata > Amphibia > Caudata > Salamandridae > Triturus > Triturus cristatus. Next base: position 29,139,517 of record NC_140585.1, on the reverse strand, counting down.
CTCCGACGAGAGCAGCAGTGAAGATGAAAAGTAAATATTATCATTTCATATTCAAAATCCTAGCCAAGCACTTCTTATGGTGACAGCCTCTGGACAGGGATTGGAGTGTAGCAGAAGTGACAGCCCTGGGCTGGTTTAGCCAAGTACAGCTTACAGTGACAGCAGCTGGACACGGCTGGGAGTTCAGCTTAGAAGAAAGCCCTGTTGGTGACTTTGACTGGGGAGTGCTGTAAAGAGTGGAGTATGTTGGTGACAGCTGCTGGCTGGAGCCACAGAGTGCTCTGAAGAGAGGAGTATGTTAGTGACAGCTGCTGGCTGGAGCACGGAGTGCTGTAAGGAGTGGAGTATGTTAGTGACAGCTGCTGGCTGGAGCCACAGAGTGCTGTAAGGAGTGAAGTGTGTCAGTGACAGCTGCTGGCTGCAGCACGGAGCGCTGTGAAGAGTGGAGTATGTTAGTGACAGCTGCTGGCTGGAGCCACAGAGTGCTGTAAGGAGTGGAGTGTGTCAGTGACAGCTGCTGGCTGGAGCACGGAGCGCTGTGAAGAGTGGAGTATGTTAGTGACAGCTGGTGGCTGGAGCACCGAGTGCTGTGAAGAGTGGAGTTTTGTCGCAGACTTCACGGTTATCTGTCACCCCTTCTTTAGATGGTTTGGATGTGATGATGGACGCTTCGCTGAACCTAGGTACCCTCGAGCAGAGGAGGTCTGGTGCTTTAGAAATGTCCGCTTTGAGGTGACCATTCCTTACATACTGAACACTTATGGTTGTCCCTAGGATGGGTCCTTGGGCTTTTGAGTGAATTGTCTCCCTGACTCTTTACTTATACACAGCGTGTCTTCTCCGGATTATGGATGTTTAGAGAGATGGGCTGTTAACGAAGCATTTACCACACACCGTATTTTGCTCCAGTGTTGCTCTTACACTGACACCTGCTGGCCGGGGCAGACGATGCTGCTGAGAGCCCAGTACTGCTCTTACACGGACACCTGCTGGCCGGGGCAGGCGATGCTGCTGAGAGCCCAGTACTGCTCTTACACGGACACCTGCTGGCCGGGGCAGGCGATGCTGCTGAGAGCCCAGTACTGCTCTTACACTGACACCTGCTGGCCGGGGCAGGCGATGCTGCTGAGAGCCCAGTACTGCTCTTACACTGACACCTGCTGGCCAGGGCAGGCGATGCTGCTGAGAGCCCAGTACTGCTCTTACACTGACACCTGCTGGCCGGGGGAGGCGATGCTGCTGAGAGCCCAGTGCTGCTCTTACACTGACACCTGCTGGCCGGGGCAGGCGATGCTGCTGAGAGCCCAGTGCTGCTCTTACACTGACACCTGCTGGCCAGGGCAGGTGATGCTGCTGAGAGCCCAGTGCTGCTCTTACACTGACACCTGCCGGCCGGATACAGTGAAGGTACTGGAAAGGCAGTAACTGTTTGTTACAGGAGAGATGGCATAGCCTTCATCTTCCTTCTCCGTGATGACAGGCGGATATAGGGAGGGCCTTCCTAGAGATTTATACACGTCAAGTATGTTTTTTTTTTTATTAGAGAGATTCAAAAATTAAAAAAGAAGATTAAAAAGAAGCGACCCCAGGATGAAGAGGAGGAGACTGAAGGCTTTGAGGTTGTTCCTATCGAAAGATCAAGTGAGTATTTCTCGGACTCCTGCGATTACCTCCTGTCTGAGCTGCTCCATCAGCCCCTCTTTACCCGCAGTGTTCTTGAGTCCTTTTATCGTTCCCCTTGATGCTTCTTTTCTTTCGCTTCTGTGTGCTCTGCCTTGGGATGCCTTTTTCCTCTTACTCTGGTGTGCTCAGTGTTTTTCATGCCTTGATTTCTGGTTTCTCACCCTTCTATTTACTCACGTACGTTGGTTCAGCCCAGGGCTTCCCCTTCTGTGTATTTGTACTCTCTCCTGGTGTCTATTTCTCTCCCTTGTCCTCTAATGCAGCCCTGAGTTTGCCGTATCTTTCCTTGTGCATCCTCACATTCACCGTGTTTGTACCTTTTGGTCTTTTGTTTTTCTCCTGCTCTCTGTTTATCAGCCCAGTCTCTTGTCACTTTTTTTGCTGTTGCTTAGTGAACCTCTGCATGTCCTATTACTGGTGCGCTGTCTTTCTCTGTTCTCTCTCTCTGGTCTCTTTCTTTCTCTCTTCTCTCTCTCTGGTCTCGCTCTCTCTCTCTGGTCTCGCTCTCTCTCTCTGTTCTCGCTCTCTCTCTCTGTTCTCTTTCTCTCGCCCTCCCTCCCTTTCTGTCTCTCCCTCCCTCCCTCCTCCTCCCCTCTCTCTCTACCCCCTCTCTGTCTCTGTTCAGTACTTGGCACCTTTAAGACGGTAGCCTCCGAGGGTGTGACTGGCTTTTTATTCTTTAACACTGGCTTTGCGTATGTTTCTTCTCTAACTCCTCCAGTTAAACGAGCCCGAATACTGGACCCCGAAGGCCTTGCTCTGGGAACAGCCATCGCAACTTCCAAAAAGAAAAAGAGAGACCTGGTCGATGGCTCCTTCAACAGGTACTGGCTGCTGATCAGGGATTGCAGAGGAGGCGTCTTTTACAGGGGATGAGGTCTCCTCGCCAGTTGGATGAGGGGTCTTTATACTTAAACCCACCAGTCACCACCTCTCCAGCCCCACGGATCACCCGAGCTAGTCAGACAGCACAGGACATGAAGGGCGAGTACAGGATTAGTAGTTGCTCCTTAAAGAATGGCCAGAGCCACTGCTTCATATACAGAGCGCTTGTAAGAAACGAAGGGAGCTGGTTCAGTCTCGTCTGCTTGTTTATGAAAAGTAATATTGGAAACAGTATGAACTTGCCTGCAGATTTCAAGCACAAATGAATACGGAGTAACTTAAAAAGCAAAGTAAAGTGATATATGGCTATAGAAAAATAAGAATTAAACGATTGACGCCAATACAAAGAGCGGCTGTTGTGCATTGAGCTGCTGCAGCAGTGAGGTGCCTAGGGCAGTGTTGCAACATCTGTTGAGGTAGCGGGCAGTCATTGAGAGCAGCTGGTGAGTGGCTTGGCAGGAGAAGGATTCTGTGCCAAAACATACTCTACTGCAAGCCACAGGTAGCTGAAAACTTTACAAGGGTCAACAGATGGACCGAGTGTCGTGCAAGGTATCCCAGTGATGCATTTAACTCCGGAGTTAAACGGAGTCTTCTGTGGTGGACTGTAGTTTTGAACTCTGTGTAGGATCACACATCTTACTGGAGTAGTGCTGGATTCATGGGTGGGTTCTATCAGACACCCGTCTTAAACAGGGGTTATCGAAAGATCAGGTTGCTATTGCCGAATATCCCTTAAAGGTGATTTATGGAAATAATTAGCAAATACTTCAGGTATTCTTGACATGTGACTAAATGAATCTCCTCAGAACAGGCATGATTGTGCAGAGGTTTTATTGCAGGACTTCTCTGTGTAGAAAAATGCAGTCCTCTCCAATACCAAAACAGGCTTCCAGACTGTACCAGAGCGGTAACTGAAGACACAATATTAAGTCATTTTATTGTTCATAAATCAGATTAAATCGACTACTTGTTTCTGCGCACAGAGGGTTTAGGACCTAGAAATGAGGGTCTCACCAAAGGTATTTCCATCTACCTGATTGTATATATTTGTGATTTAATATTTAGTACATAGTGTGTGTACCCAGTGGCGTAACTAAACTTATGTGCCCCCCCCACCCCCCCGCGAGGTAATCGAGAGACCCCCACCTCCGGACTCCACCAGGAGCTCTCAGGCCAGGGACCGCGGGGACCTATGTTGTGCCACTGAATGTAGTTTTCCTTTTTAGGATAAGAAGCACGGCCTGGGCAGTGCTTTGAGTGGTGGTGTGCATCGGCGAGCTGGTGTTACTACCCCACACCGCCACCGCAGAGTATGCTTTGGGGTGCGCTGCTTCGCTACCCTGAGAGAGTCCAGCGCTACAATGGGGTGCTTGGTTCCCAGTGACAAGACAATTGTGGACTTATTACTTGTGAGTCCAATTTGTTAAATCTAGCCTTTCTTCAACAAAGCTGTTTCTTTAGTAAAAAGTGGAACCTTGGCACACACCGCTCCTGCCCTCACCTCATCTTCGCAGGTGCCTACTGGCTTCTTGCACTGCAAGGAAACCTGGCGCACCTGCGCATTGCTCGCTTGGGCTGATGGATGCGTTTTCTTGGTTGTTGTAGTTCCCTCTTGTGCCACAGGTCAGGCTTCTTAAAGATGGAGTCTTTTGCTAAAGCAGACCCTCACAGGTATGGTTTATTCTGCTTGGACGCTCTGCACCTGATTCCCACTTGCCTTGCTTGTGCCTTCAAGAATCGCTTGCTCAACGTCTGACAACTTCAAACTGGGCCCTGTCGGGAGAGGCGTTTCCATGTGGGCTGCTCCGTATTCTTTCATTTGTCTTGTTCCCATTCGCTCCGAGTGCTCAGTGTGTTGAAGCCTCACTGGAGTGTGTTTTGCTGGACTAGTAGTGTCCAGTGACGGTTTAGGAGAGCTAGGTAAAAGAGTTCCATTTACATCATTTGCTTGTCAGTATAACTTGTGTGGACATCCTGGAAATCTCTCCTCCTCGGATCTGCTTTGGATGCCCATGGGCTCTATGCCTGCGCTGCCTCCTCCTGTAGCCATTACCATGGGGCATGGGACCCAGCACCGTTTACCTATAGTAACTATTCTGCTTCTAGTCGCTAGTCTTTGCTCCGCTGTATACCCACGTGCTTCCCCCCCGTCTGTGTTTATAAGACTGTAGCTTTTGTTATGAATGCAGAGTGAAGTTCTTTTAAGCAGGGGCTGGTGTACAAGAGCACAGGCTGGGGCCGGCCTGGGCAGTGCTGCTGGGAGTGTGGAAAGAGAGAATAGTGGTCAGCAGAGGTGGCACTAGGAGTTTTGCAGCGTGAATCTTTCTGGATTCACTATGCTGTGCATTATTCCGCGATCTTGTGGTTGGGTCCGGATTCGTAGTCTTTTCTTTGTTTTTTTTGTTTTTTTTTTTGTAGCCCAGGTGGGCGTCGACGTCCACCATTTGGTGCACCTCCCGTGACGTCGTCGTGCTTCCTGCGGAAGTCCCACCTTTGGGGCGCCATCTTCAGATTCTTTTTTCCGCCGTTGGGTCTGGATCGTCATCGGGAAGCTCCAGAAATTCACTCGGAGGAAGAAGGAAGAAAAGCGAGTTTCATCGATAGAATCAAGAGAAGACATCAGGAATAGAACAGATTTCATCAGGAGCGCGAAGAAAGAGGACCAGCGAACCTTTTTTCTTCGACAGCCTTGGAGAATGCACGCTCAGAGACCCTGAGCGAAATGGACAAGACGCCATTCAAGTTCTGCCCAAACTGCCACCACAAGTTCGCGCAGAAAGACCAGCATCCGGTCTGCAACCTCTGCCTACCGGTGGATCACCAGAGTTTCGACTGCAACGCCTGCTCAGCCTTCGCGCCGAAGACACTCAGGGTGAGAGAGAGACAGAGAAGAGCCAACGCCAACATGGATGGCAAAGGGAAACCCCCGACACTCTACGAGCTGGGCCTCGACACGGACGACGAGGACAACGTCGCCAAGACAGCCGAAAACTTCACGGTCGTAGAGACCGACAAGAAAAAAGAAGACGAGGTAAGAGAATCGTCGAGCGCAAATCAAAAAACACCTCGAAAACACGAGGGTGACTCGAGAAAAACTGAGTCAAGGTCCACGAAGGGAGCCCCGGCGCCGAAAACTTCGACGTCCAAAGGGGGAACTTCGGACAAAAGGCCCAGCGGATCCTTACAAAAGGACTCCCTGGTGCAGAAAGACGCCGAAAGGCAAGGGTCGTCGAAATCATCCCATGAAACGGGCCGATCGACGCAGAAGGAACGTTCGACGTCGACGCAAGTTTCATCGAAAAGACCCGCGGTCGACGCCGAAAGCATCTCCGAAATGGAGAAAAAGAAGAGGCGGCTCGAGGCCGAAATGGAGAACATCCTTCAAAGGAAGGAGTTCGACGCCAAGATGAAGGAATTCAAGATTCCAACGGTTTCATCGGCGGACGTCGTCGAGGTCGAAGACGAGTTCGACGCCGAAGGGCTGACAAGGGATCTCGAGGAAGAAGAGGAGCCCTATTATGAGGAAGAAGCCGAGGAAGAAGACCAACAGTCGTTCTTCGAATCGGCGGCATCTACCAGCAACGACGTCGAATGGCACGATCTCGACACCGAAAACCCGGAGGAGGCCGTGGACACGTACCCCTCTAGGCCTTCGCCACCCGACGACATCGGGGTGTACAATATGGTGGTGAAGAGCGCAGCAATGGCCTTCGGCGTCAAACTCGACGAGGAGAGGCCGAAAGCCGATTTTCTCGTCGAAACACTGCTCCCCATCCAGACTAGGAGTCAGTTCCTCCCCATGCTACAAAGCGTGATGAACCAGGGGAGAGAAGCCTTCAAGGAGCCTGCCACCTGCCGGTCGATCACGCCCAGGACAGAGAAGAAATATAAGCACTCCTCCCTGGACCCACCTTACATCAAGGGTAGCGTCACCGCAGACTCCATCATAGCCTCCACGGCCAGGAGAAGGGCCAACGTTCCAGCAACTTCGGGCCCACCTCCGGATAAAGAGAGCAGGAGGATCGACCTCACAGGCAGAAAGGTCGAGAGGAACGCCGCAATGCACTGGCGCATGGCGAATTCGAATGCACTCCTCAACAGACACCAATACCAGCACTGGGATGAGATGGGGGAGCTAGTAAAGCACCTCCCCGAAGAATACCGCCAGAGAGCCTCTCACCTGGTGGATGAAGCCAAGAACATCGCCAACTCCTGTATAAAGACGGCGTTGGATGGGGCAGAGACTTCAGCAAGACTCATGGCCATAGGGGTCACAGAGAGGAGGCATGCATGGCTAAGAATCTCGGGATTCAAACCGGAAGTGCAGAACAACATCCTTGGCACCCCCTTCAACGGAGAGACACTGTTCGGAGCAACGGTGGACGAAAAGCTCACCCAGCTCAAGAAGGAAAACGAGACAGCGAGGTCCATGGGGGCCCTACAGCTGAGGGGAATGAGACGAGGAAATCCCTCGAGGAGACCCTACGGTAGGGGTGGAAGCCAACAGGGGACGTCGCACCAGGCGTTCCAACAAGGTCAGCAGGGCGAAGGTCACGGACAAAGTCAGCAGAAGCAAAGCTGGCAATATCAACCTCGGGGCCAGTCCTTTCGCGGGAGAGGGAACGGACGTGGCCAAAGGAGGAGAGGGGGCGATCAGCCCTCCTCGAAGTGACTCAGCACGCAAGAAGACGCCTACCCTCGTAAGGTCCCCAAGGGTGAGGCGCAAAAAAGTGTCATCAGGGGGAAGAGAAGATTCAAGAGCCTACGAGCATACGTCACCAGTAGGCGGAAGGCTGAGGTTCTACCTTCAGGAGTGGCGGCGTATAACCACAGACAAGTGGATACGGAACATTGTGCAGTACGGATACTGCGTAGACTTGGAGAAAAGACCTCCAAACAGGAAGCCGAAGGGAAGACAGAGATCGGCCCAAGAACTGGCAATACTCAGAGAAGAAACGCGGAAACTCCTACAAAAGGGAGCCATAGAGACAGTGCCGTTCAGGGAACGCAACAAAGGGGTCTACTCAAACTACTTCGTGGTTCCGAAGGTAGACGGAGACCTCAGACCCATACTGGACCTCCGTTACCTAAACAAGTTCATCAGAACGCAAAGGTTCAAAATGACTTCACTGCAGGAGGTACTGCCACAGATAAGAGAAGGGGACTTCATGGTCACCGTGGACCTCAAGGATGCCTACCTTCACATCCCAATAAACAGAAGGCACAAGGGCCTTCTAAGATTCAACATCGAACAGGAACACTACCAGTTCACAACCCTGGCCTTCGGATTAAAATCAGCGCCAAGGGTCTTTACAAAATGCCTGTCGGCGGTAGCGGCACACCTACGAAAGCAGGGAATACACGTATACCCCTACTTGGACGACTGGCTGGTCAAGGCAAACTCACGCGAGAAGTGCGAGAGGCACGCAAAACGCGTAACAGACACCCTCACAAATCTGGGATTTTCCATCCACTGGGGAAAATCATCGCTGGAACCGGAACAGGTAAAGATTTTCCTGGGGGCAAAGATCAACTCCCTCAACAGTACAGTAGTGCCCAGCGACAGGAGGACAGATGCTCTACTGAAGGAGACGCAGCTCTACCAGAAGGGGCGAGTTCTGACAGTGAGGGCGGTGAGCAAGATGATGGGGATGATGGCGTCCTGTATCCAGCTGGTGCCGAATGTACGCCTGCACATGAGACCATTCCAGGAATGGCTGCAACAGCAATGGTCACAAGCAAACGGAAGTTGGGAGGATCTAGTGGTTGTTACGCACGCAGTGCAGGAGGAGATAACTTGGTGGAACAGAGACAACATAACAACGGGGAGAAGCCTGACACCACCAAGCCCAACAATGACCATTACCACGGACGCATCGCAGAAGGGATGGGGAGCGCACATGGACAACCTCAGAGTGAGAGGTCTGTGGGCTCCAGCAGACGCGGTCCGCCACATCAACTACCTCGAGTTGAAAACGATACTGTTAGCCCTGAAGGCATTCCAGAGACACCTGTTCGGCCAGAGGGTGTTAGTACAGACAGACAACACCACGGCGATGTTCTACATCAACAAACAAGGGGGGACACAGTCGTTTCCCCTCTCATCCCTAGCTCAGGAGATTTGGAGATGGGCCATACCTCTCAAGATAGATCTACTGGCAATTCACCTACCAGGGAAGGACAATGTGGAGGCAGACTGGCTGAGCAGACAGACCTCAGCATCGCACGAGTGGGAGCTCAATGGCCAGGAAACGGAGAAAATCTTCCAGAGATGGGGGACTCCCACAATAGACCTATTTGCAACACGCCACAATGCAAAATGCCAAAGCTTCGCGTCCAGGCAACCAGATCAGCAATCCAAGGGAAATGCCCTATGGATAAGCTGGTGGAGGACATTTGCCTACGCCTTTCCACCGATACCCCTGTTGCACAGAGTGCTCGACAAGTGCAGAACCAGCAACATGACTCTGATCCTGGTGGCTCCACAGTGGGCGAGGCAGACATGGTTCTCACAGATTCAAGAAATGGCGCAAGGCAATCCGTACAGGTTCGAGAGGAGAAAAGACCTGCTCTCAATGCAAAACGGGGAGGTCCTGCACCCAGAGCCAGAGACACTCAACCTAGCAGCATGGCTCCTGAAGACCTAGAGTTCGCACACCTAAGGTTACCTCAGAGCACTATGCGAGTGCTACGGGAGGCAAGGAAACCTACTACAAGAAAGTGCTACAGCGCAAAGTGGAAGAGATTCACGGTGTGGTGCAGGAAAAAGGGCCTGCAAAACAGAATGACAAGAGACTCAACTGTGCTGAGGTACCTCACACACCTTCTAAAGAGTAACCTCTGCTCGAGCTCCCTAAGGGTACACCTAGCAGCGATCGTTGCCTACACCAGAGGTGAGAAGGGTGGAAGTTTCTTCACCTCGCAGGTGGTGAAGAGATTCATGGAGGGAGCCAAAAGAATGGCACCCCCGAAAAGGTTGCCGCCGCCGGCATGGAATTTAAACGTGGTTCTGACGGAGCTCATGAAGGCGCCGTTTGAACCCATTCACAAGGCCACTCTACAAATGTTGACGATGAAAACTGCCTTTCTAGTGGCCATAACCTCACTACGCAGGGTGAGCGAGCTTCAAGCACTAACGCTACAGGAGCCCTACATTCAAATTCACAAAGACAGGGTAGTCCTGAGGACGGACCCACACTTCATGCCCAAGGTAGTGTCGGCGTTCCACATGAATCAGAGTATCCAGATACCGAGTTTCTTCCAAAACCCGACTACAAACGCAGAAAAGGCCCTGCACACCCTCGATGCCAGAAGAGCGGTGATGCACTACATTGAAAGAACCAAGGAACTCAGGAAGTCGAAGCAGCTGTTTGTGTCCTTTGCTACTAGCTTCATGGGTAGACCAGTGACCAAGGGCACCATCGCTAGGTGGATTGCCCTCACTATTCAATTCTGTCACAAACAGGCTGGACAGGAGCTAACGGAGGGGCCCCAAGCTCACTCCACAAGGAAGAAGGGGGCCACAGTTGCCTTCCTGGCAAACACGCCCATCCAAGACATTTGTCTTGCAGCAACTTGGGCATCTGTGCACACGTTCACAAAGCACTACTGCGTGGACATTCAAATGAATAAGGAAGCACAGGTCGGACAGAAGGTGCTACAACACATTTTCAACGACCAGCGATCATCTTCCACCCAGCCACCACAAAAATAGGAAAACCGCTACAAAGTCTATGCACAGCATAGTGAATCCAGAAAGATTCACGCTGCAAAACGAAAAGTTTCTTACCTGTCGGTGTAGTTTTGCAGCTTGAAGATCTTTCTGGATTCACTAGCGAGCCCACCCACCTCCGCCAGGAAGATGAGGCTGGAGGAAGAGGGGGTGAAATGGATAGGATCAAAGAAGTGGAAACGTACAGAAATATGGACAAAAGGATTAATCAATCGCCTAGGGTTAAAAAAAAAAAAAAAAAAACAGGGAAAAAAGAACCCGAAGATGGCGCCCCAAAGGTGGGACTTCCGCAGGAAGCACGACGACGTCACGGGAGGTGCACCAAATGGTGGACGTCGACGCCCACCTGGGCTACAAAAAAAAAAAAAAAAAAACACAAATAAAAGACTACGAATCCGGACCCAACCACAAGATCGCGGAATAATGCACAGCATAGTGAATCCAGAAAGATCTTCAAGCTGCAAAACTACACCGACAGGTAAGAAACTTTTCGTTCAGTAGTCACTATGGCTTCCTGCTTGGTGCAGCAGGTGTCTCAGAGCTTCATTCAGCGCCACCTCCAGATTTACCCAACATGTCATTACCTTTTCTAGTTTCTGGGTCATTTCAAATGTTTGCAAACCTGCATGTGTGGTTTACTTTTTGGCATATCTTTTCCTATTTCTCCCACCTCGTCCAACATCCTGCTAGGTATACCTTCAATGACGAGGAGGATGAGCTGCCGGACTGGTTCGCTACAGAGGAGAAGAAGCACCGGGTGAAGCAGGTGCCCGTGGACCGGAAGCTGGCCGACGAGTACCGCCAGCGATGGAAGGAGCTCAATGCTCGGCCTATTAAGAAGGTGGCAGAGGCCAAAGCACGGAAGAAGAGAAGGGTACATCTTTCAACCTTTGGGGGCATTGGCATTCATGTGCCATGGCACGGGATGGCCAAGAGTGCGAGAATGGAATGGGGCAGGGAGTGTGGTGTTTGGCAGGGAGCTTTTCAGTAACCATATTGGCACACTCTAGTTTTGGGTTTAGTTTACCACAGTGTCCTAGTCTCCAACAATGTTTCTTCTTCCAGATGTTGAAGAAACAGGAACAGGCAAGGAAGAAAGCAGAGGCGGTCGTGAACATCATTGATATCTCCGAGAAGGAAAAGGCCGCACAGCTGCGCAGGTGAGACCAAAGCAGCGTTTGCAACCCATGCTTGTCAACACAAACGCATTGGATGAATTTGTGTGCCACAAACCCTTCGAAGTGCATCAATTGCAACTCTTCCTGTTTGGAACAGGATTTCTGTTCGTAGTGTGTGTGGCTTGATGCGCATGCTCTGCATGCTCACGCCATGGAGTGTAGGTCTCTGACATTTGCAACTTGTTTGTTTGACGAAGTTAGTCTCAAGACTTATTGTGGTGACATCTCGTAGCTCACGATGCAACAGGACACAGGTTCCACCTGAGACTTTGCTTTTGTCACCCGGTTCAGACTTTTCGAGTACGAAGCTAGCATTGGACAACCTTTGAGGGAATGCAGGTCAGAGCTTCGTAGAAGGACTCAAAGTGCTATGGAACGTACACAATTTCTGGTTTGTCCTAGGTGCAACACAAATACTCGTGTTTGGAACATGATGGTGACCGCAACCTTTCTGTCTTCCCCCAACCATAACACCTTTTGCAACTTCTGTCTCATCTTTCAGTGCTAAAAGATACACATGCTGAAGAGTGGGACTTTGGACGGCACATATCCTAAACATGTTTGGGGAACAAATCCTCTCCACAATTAGGAACAAGAAGAGGGCCCTTTAGGCCTTCCGACCGTGCTGCAATGAATAAGGAAATCAAGCCTCCAGCTCAAACCTTCTGGCCCGCATACCAAGACCCCACATATGGTTCCAGATGTAGCATCAGTGCTAAAGGGCTTGGTAACAATGCCTCGATTCCACAACCATGCAGAGGCAGGGCACTGCTCCCAAGAGAGTACGACATTGAGCCCTGTGGCGAGCAGGACATCGAGCCCTGTGGTGAGACTAGAGAGGCAGCGGCCTTCATGTCTGGCTCAGCCACAGTGTTCTAATCGACCCCTGAGACCAGCCTTTGATGTCTAGCAAACCTATGACCAAGGGCATTGAGCCACACCTTCCTTTGACTCTGCCTCCACCCTGAGGCATTAAGCATTCTCCTTCGGAGCTGAGGTAATGGTAAGGGCCATGCTGAATGTGCTCTCAGTAGACGTTAAAAGCCCCCCAGTACTTCTGCAGTTGCCATAGGTTCCTGACCCTAAACTGAGGACTCTGTTCATATAACCCTGACACTGGCAAATAATACTCACCAAGCAGCCTACAGGAGGGGCATCTACATACGCGTTCACAAATCTGAGACCTACACAGCCCCCCAAACAATTGTAGGGATAAAGGCAAAAGCCCATCTCCTCTTATCCTGCTAAACCTATCATTTGACGAGAAGAATCTCTTTGGCCCTCTGGTCGACGAGATGTTAGGAAAAATTTAAAAACAGATCCCATAGGTGCCCTCCAGACCGCCACCCTAAAAGCTGCTTTTTGGAGAACAGCAGTCTAGCTGCTGAGCCACCCAGTCAGGCCCAACCCAACAAACGTCAACAGCAGTCCCTTCAGGACTCCCGCATAGGCTGGGATTGCACCTGAGGCGGATACATCAACATCAGCTGGGCTCCCCGATCAGATGACACTTGTCGGGGCAGACTGAGGGATTTCTTCCCACGTTGGGAGGAGATCACCTCCCATCACAGGGCGCTCGCGGTAGTAAGGCGGGGTTACTGCATCAAGTTCTGTACCACAACCCCCCCAACATCCCATCCCACGTCAGCTGATATCTGCTCCGGGTTTTTAGTACTAGTAGTTGCTGCACTCCTTGCGAATGGCGTCTGTGAGCTAATGAGGTGTATTAAATGGTGTGGTTGTGTGACCTCACCGTGTAGTACTTACCAATCCCTTTTAGAACCAGTAGGTTTCATTTGTGAACCCCTTAACTCGACCGTGGGTAGCTGTGGCTCCGAGCAGGCCAGTTTACTCAAAGGAGGAAGTATACAGCCAGCATTTAAACAGCACCAAAACAATTGTAAAAGAAATACAGGAAACACAAGAAATCTGACAGTTTATAAAAATAGATTGAAATACAGACTTTACAAGGTACAGTAAATATGCACTTTTTACTTAACCTTGAGTAAGCATTGGCATATACAACAAATTGGACATTAAAATACTTTTTCAAGAAAAACTTGGGTAGGTATCAATACGGAAAACTTCGTTATTTTGGGTGACCAACTCGGGCAGGGAGTCGGTCAAGGAGAGCAGCAAGGTCCTCAAACAGTTACCTCAAGAAAACCAGCAACCTTCAGTCAGTTCCAGGCGTCTTATCTTCTGCTATAGACCCCTATATAAGTGGTCCTGATGCAAAGGATACAACATGTTGAAGATGTTTAAAGATGTTGTGGATGCGATGCTGTTAGGCGAGCATTCCAGCGGCAACTGCTCAATCCACGGGCTTGCTGAGGCTGTCTTGGCCCCAGGGGTCGACGTCCCTCGAAGTTCTCTTGAGCCAGGCACAAGTCCAGTTACCTCTTGGTTAGCACTTGCCTGGTATTCGTCACAGTGGGCATTCCTTGGGCAATACCTTGTCTTCTGGGGGACCAAGCTGCACTCCAGTGACTGTCTCGATCCCATCAGACTTGGGGCAACATTTGAAATTCGGGCCCTGCTTCCTGGTGCTTCAGGGTGGTGAGGAGCAGTGATTCCAAGAGCTGGGGCCCTTCCCCTTTGCTAGCCACCAGGTTCAGCAGGTATAGCTTTTCTTAGTGCAGCCTCTGTTCACCGGGTCCTTGGTGCAGCAGGGCAGTCCTTCGGTCCTCTTCTCCAGTCCAAGATCTGAGCTCTGGGTGCCAGGGTTGCCATTTTTATTCCCAGAAAATGCCCTCCGGTTAGGACGTGGTCAGTAACCAAATGGCTATAAGGTACCCTTTCTCCTCATTATCGTGTGACATCTGGTTATCCCAGAATTCTCCTATCTGCCCACTTTTAATATGGCAGAGTCCCCCCTCTTGGTGTGCAAAGCTCGCTTGCCCAACCCGGAGCTGTGGCTACCAAGAGGGCTACACGCCCCTGAAAATGGCTTTAAAACTGGTTTGCCCTCTCTGTCTCCAGTGCCAGCCTGTCTGCCCGCCTAAACAATAAAGCAACCCTTTCCCAGGTGTTTGCCATTCACCATTTAAAGGCAGCTTCTCCTTTGAAGCTGGACTTTTGGCCCAATGCCTGTGTGTCTTCCGACAGAGTTTCCCTTCGCAGGCTTCTATTGTGTTCTTTTGCAGCGTGAATCTTTCTGGATTCACTATGCTGTGCATTATTCCGCGATCTTGTGGTTGGGTCCGGATTCGTAGTCTTTTCTTTTTTTTTTTTTTTTTTGTAGCCCAGGTGGGCGTCGACGACCACCATTTGGTGCACCTCCCGTGACGTCGTCGTGCTTCCTGCGGAAGTCCCACCTTTGGGGCGCCATCTTCAGATTCTTTTTTCCGCCGTTGGGTCTGGATCGTCATCGGGAAGCTCCAGAATTACACTCGAAGGAAGAAGAAAGAAAAGCGAGTTTCGTTGATAAATACTAGAGGATATCACAGGAAAGGAAGAGATTACATCAGGAGCGCGAAGAAAGGAGGTTCAGCGCCCTTTTTCTTCGACGACCTTGGAGAATGCGCACTCAGAGGCCCTGAGCGCAATGGACAAGACGCCATTCAAGTTCTGCCCAAACTGCCACCACAAGTTCGCGCAGAAGGACCAGCATCCGGTCTGCAACCTCTGCCTACCGGTCGAACACCAGAGTAAGGACTGCAACGCCTGCTCAGCCTTCGCGCCGAAGACGCTCAGGGTGAGAGATCGGCAGAGAAGAGCCAACGCCAGCATGAATGGCAAGGGTAAGGCCCCGTCGCTCTACGATCTGGGCCTCTCCACGGACGACGAGGACAACGTCGCCGAGACAGCCGAAAACTTCACGGTCGTAGAGACCGACAAGAAAAAAGAAGACGAGGTAAGAGAATCGTCGAGCGCAAAACAGAAAGTACCTCGAAAACACGAGGGTGACTCGAGAAAATCAGAGTCTAAGCCCACGAAGGGAGCCCCGGCGCCGAAAACTTCGACGACCAAAGGGGGAACCATGGACAAGAGGCCGAGCGGATCCTTAGAAAAGGACTCCCTGGTGCCGAAAGACGCCGAAAAGCAAGGGTCGTCGAAGACAACCCAGGAAACGGGCCGATCGATGCTGAAAGAACGGTCGACGTCGACACAAGTTTCATCGAAAAGACCCGCGGTCGACGCCGAAAGCATCTCCGAGATGGAGAAAAAGAAGAGGCGGCTCGAGGCCGAAATGGAGAACATCCTTCAAAGGAAGAAGGAGTTCGACGCCAAGATGAAGGAATTCAAGATTCCAACGGTTTCATCGGCGGACGTCGTCGAGGACGAATTCGACACCGAAGGACTAACAAGGGATCTCGAAGAGGAAGAAGAGCCCTATTATGATGGTGAAGCCGAGGAAGAAGACCAACAGTCGTTCTACGACTCGGCGCCATCTACCAGCCACGACATCGAATGGCAGGATCTTGACACCGAAAACCCGGAGGAGCCCGTGGACACGTACCCTTCGAGGCCTTCGCCACCCGACGACATCGGGGTGTACAATATGGTGGTCAGGAGCGCAGCAACAGCCTTCGGCGTCAAACTCGACGAGGAGAAGCCGAAAGCCGATTTTCTCCTCGAGACCCTGCTCCCCATCCAGACAAGGAGCCAGTTCCTCCCCATGCTACAAAGTGTGATGAATCAGGGGAGAGAAGCCTTCAAGGAACCAGCGACCTGCCGGTCGATCACGCCCAGGACAGAGAAGAAATATAAGCTCTCCTCCCTGGACCCCCCTTACATCAAGGGTAGCGTGACCGCCGACTCCATCATAGCTTCCACGGCCAGGAGAAGGGCCAACGTACCAGCAGCTTCGGGCCCACCACCTGATAAGGAGAGCAGGAGGATAGACCTCACAGGAAGAAAGGTCGAGAGGAACGCCGCAATGCACTGGCGCATGGCGAATTCCAATGCACTCCTCAATAGACACCAGTACCAGCACTGGGACGAGATGGGGGAGCTAGTAAAGCACCTCCCCGAAGAATACCGCCAGAGAACCTCACATCTGATAGACGAAGGCAAGAACATCGCCAACTCGTGTATAAAGACGGCGTTGGACGGGGCAGAGACTTCAGCAAGATTCATGGCCATAGGGGTCACCGAGAGAAGGCATGCATGGCTAAGAATCTCGGGATTCAAACCGGAGGTGCAGAACAACATCCTTGGCACCCCCTTCAACGGAGAGACACTGTTCGGAGCAACAGTGGACGAGAAGCTCACCCAGCTGAAAAAAGAAAACGAAACGGCGAGGTCCATGGGGGCCCTACAGCCGAGGGGAATGAGGCGAGGCAATCCCTCGAGGAGACCCTACGGTAGGGGAGGAAGCCAGCAGGGGCCGTCGCACCAGACGTTCCAGCAGGGTCAGCAGGGTGAAAGTCACGGACAAGGTCAGCAGAAGCAAAACTGGCAGTACCAACCTCGGGGCCAGTCCTTTCGCGGGAGAGGGAACGGACGTGGCCAAAGGAGGAGAGGGGGCGAACAGCCCTCATCAAAGTGACTAAGCACGCAAGAGGACGCCTACCCTCGTCATGCCCCCAAGGGTGAGGCGCAAAAAAGTAACATCAGGGGGAAAAGAATATCCAAAAGCCTACGAGCATACAACACCAGTAGGCGGAAGACTGAGGTTCTACCTTCAGGAGTGGCGGCGTATAACCACAGACAAGTGGATACGGAACATCATTCAGTATGGATACTGCGTAGAGTTGGAGAAAAGACCTCAAAACAGGAAACCAAAGGGAAGACAGAGATCGGCCCAAGAACTGGCACTACTCAGAGAAGAAACACGGTAACTTCTAGAAAAGAGAGCCATAGAGGCAGTGCCGTTCAGAGAACGCAATAAAGGGGTCTACTCAAACTACTTCGTGGTCCCGAAAGTAGACGGAAACCTCAGACCCATCCTGGACCTGCGTTACCTAAACAAGTTCATCAGAACGCAGAAGTTCAAAATGACTTCGCTGCAGGAGGTACTGCCCCAAATAAGAGACGGAGACTTCATGGTCACCGTGGACCTCAAGGATGCCTACCTTCACATCCCAATAAACAGAAGACACTAGGGCCTTCTAAGATTCAACATCGAACAGGAACACTACCAGTTCACAACCCTGGCCTTCGGATTAAAATCGGCACCAAGGGTCTTTACAAAATGCCTGTCGGCGGTAGCGGCCCACCTACGAAGACAGGGAATCCATGTCTACCCCTACTTAGACGACTGGCTGGTCAAGGCAAACTCACGCGAGAAGTGCGAGAGGCACGCAAAACGCGTCACAGACACCCTCACGAATCTGGGGTTCTCGATCCACTGGGGCAAGTCATCGCTGGAACCGGAACAGGTGAAGATTTTCCTGGGGGCGAAAATCAACTCCCTCAACAGTACAGTAGTGCCCAGCGACAGGAGGACAGATGCACTACTGAGGGAGACGCGGCTCTACCAGAAGGGGCGAGCTCTGACAGTGAGGGCTGTGAGCAAGATGATGGGGATGATGGCGTCGTGTATCCAGCTGGTGCCGAATGTACGCCTGCACATGAGACCATTCCAGGAATGGCTACAACAGCAATGGTCACAAGCAAACGGAAGTTGGGAGGATCTCGTGGTTGTTACGCACGCAGTGCAGGAGGAGATAACTTGGTGGAACAGAAACAACATGACAGCAGGGAGAAGCCTGACACCACCAATCCCAACAGTGACCATTACCACGGACGCATCGCAAAAGGGATGGGGGGGCGCACATGGACAACCTCAGAGTGAGGGGTCTGTGGGCTCCAGCAGATGCGGTTCGCCATATCAACTACCTCGAGTTGAAAACAATCCTGCTAGCCCTGAAGGCATTCCAGAGGCACCTGTACAACCAGAGGGTGTTGGTTCAAACAGACAACACCACGGCAATGTTCTACATCAACAAACAAGGGGGGACACAGTCGTTCCCTCTCTCCTCTCTAGCTCAGGAGATTTGGAGATGGGCCATACCTCTCAGGATAGATCTACTGGCAATTCACCTACCGGGGAAGGACAATGTGGAGGCAGACTGGCTAAGCAGGCAGACCTCGGCATCGCACGAGTGGGAGCTCAATGGCCAGGAAACGGAAAAACTCTTCCGGAGATGGGGAACTCCCACAATAGACCTATTTGCAACACGCCACAATGCAAAATGCCAAAGCTTCGCGTTCAGGCAACCAGATCAGCAATCCCAGGGAAATGCCCTATGGATAAGCTGGTCGAGGACATTTGCCTACGCCTTTCCACCGATACCCCTGTTGCACAGAGTGCTCGACAAGTGCAGAACCAGCAACATGACTCTGATCCTAGTGGCTCCGCAGTGGGCGAGGCAGACATGGTTCTCACTAATTCAAGAAATGGCACAAGGCAATCCATACAGGTTCGAGAGGAGGAAGGACCTGCTCTCAATGCAAAACGGAGAGGTCCTGCACCCAGAGCCAGAGACCCTCAACCTGGCGGCATGGCTCCTGAAGACCTAGAGTTCGCACACCTAAGATTGCCTCCGAGCACTATGCGAGTGCTACGGGAGGCAAGGAAACAAACTACACGAAAATGCTACAGCGCAAAATGGAAGAGATTCACTGTGTGGTGCAGGAAAAAGGGCCTGCAAAACAGAATGACAAGAGACTCAACAGTACTGAGGTACCTCACACACCTTCTAAAGAGTAACCTCTGCTCGAGCTCCCTAAGGGTACACCTAGCGGCAATCGTGGCCTACACCAGAGGTGAAAAGGGTGGAAGTTTCTTCACCTCGCAGGTGGTGAAGAGATTCATGGAAGGAGCCAAAAGGATGGCCCCCCCGAAAAGGTTGCCGCCGCCGGCATGGAATCTGAACGTGGTGCTGACGGAGCTCATGAAGGCACCGTTTGAACCCATTCACAAGGCCACACTGCAGATGTTGACGATGAAAACGGCCTTTCTGGTGGCCATAACCTCACTACGCAGGGTGAGCGAGCTTCAAGCACTAACACTACAGGAACCCTACATTCAGATTCACAAGGACAGAATAGTCCTGAGAACAGACCCACACTTCATGCCCAAGGTGGTGTCGGCGTTCCACATGAATCAGAGTATTCAGATACCAAGTTGATTCCAAAACCCGACTTCAAACGCAGAAAAGGCCCTGCACACCCTCGACGTAAGAAGAGCGGTGATGCACTACATTGAGAGAACCAAGGAACTCAGGAAGTCGAAGCAGCTGTTTGTGTCCTTTGCTACTAGCTTCATGGGTAGGCCAGTGACTAAGGGCACCATCGCTAGGTGGATTGCCCTCACTATTCAATTCTGCCACAAACAGGCTGGACAGGAGCTAGCGCAGGGGCCTCAGGCTCACTCCACAAGGAAGAAGGGGGCCACCGTGGCCTTCCTGGCGAACACGCCCATCCAGGACATATGCCTCGCGGCAACTTGGGCATCTGTGCACACGTTCACGAAACACTACTGCGTGGACATTCAGATGAACAAGGAAGCACAGGTTGGACAGAAGGTGCTTCAACACATTTTCAACGACCAACGCTCATCTACCACCCAGCCGCCACAAAATTAGGAAAACCGCTACAAAGTCTATGCACAGCATAGTGAATCCAGAAAGATTCACGCTGCAAAACTAATAGTTTCTTACCTGTCGGTGTAGTTTTGCAGCTTGAAGATCTTTCTGGATTCACTAGCGAACCCACCCACCTCCGCCAGGAAGATGAGGCTGGAGGAAGAGGGGGTGAAATGGAAAAGATCAGAAGGAATGAAAAATTACAGAAAATGGACAAGAAGAATTAATCAATCGCCTAGGGTAAAAAAAAAAAAAAAAAAAGGGGAAAAAAGAACCCGAAGATGGCGCCCCAAAGGTGGGACTTCCGCAGGAAGCACGACGACGTCACGGGAGGTGCACCAAATGGTGGTCGTCGACTCCCACCTGGGCTACAAAAAAAAAAAACAAAGAAAAGACTACGAATCCGGACCCAACCACAAGATCGCGGAATAATGCACAGCATAGTGAATCCAGAAAGATCTTCAAGCTGCAAAACTACACCGACAGGTAAGAAACTATTCGTTTCCTGGGAGCCCTTTGCATGTCTCCCAAGAAGGGCAGAAAGTTGTCTCCGGGAAAGACACCATGTGCAGCCATGAAGGGACAGAGGATACTTTGGGCAACGAGTGTCAACTTTGCAAAAGTTGCACCCTGCAACAGGTTAAATTAATTCTGACTTGAGTATCCGGTCGAGCTTAATGTAACGAGTTGTTTGATAGTTTGGAGTATCAACTTTGGTTGCACCATTCAGGAGTAGGTGCCTATGAGGGGTCGGCCTGCTAAGCCTGCACGTGCCTATGGAGCGACCAAGTCCTTCCACCGTAAAAATGACTGTTTCACATTTTTATTATCGGAACAGGAAAAATACATGTTCTGCTCTGAAAATATGTTGCACCTTGCCGTAGGACTCGCTAGGTCTACCATAGGCATAACCTGTACATATTACTGAGGGAGGTTTGGGCTTTGCAAAATTGGTCTAGCAGTTTGTAGGAAGCTGGCTGTTTATGTGATATACCAATAACTGGTTATATCGTGTAAAGAGTCCAGAGGTTCCCCAGAAGTGTACAGGGCTCAATTTAAGCCTAAAGTGCTCTATTTGTGGTAGTGTGGGCGAGCAGCCTTGGGCTTTACACAGAGGAGTGCAAGACATTTTTTGTAGAACATTGACCAATAATGGACACAAGACTCAACAAGCATTGGCATAGCCAATAGGTCTCATCTTTGGGACCGTATAAGTTTAGCCATGCAGCTGGTTATCTCCTATTAGCATGCCCACACACGACTTTTTCGAAAAATCGTACACTTTTTATTTAAAGTCGATATGAAATGAGCCAAGATGCGTTGGAGATGAATGGGCAGCATGGCTGGAGTATGGGGTGCCAAGGCGGGACGTGGCAGGTGTAATGGTGACGAGCACACACGTGTGACTATTGACCTTGGCAGCATTATTATGATATATTAAGAGGGTGGCTGTATAAAAGGGGGCCATGCTGTATTAATGCTGTTGCAACGTGAAAACAGGTTTGTTTGCTGGTGCATGGAGAGGACTAGGGCTAGGTAGAGACAACATTAGTAGAATGTCAAGAATGCCTGCAGTGCACCTATTAACCGGATAGCATGCATACCACGACTTTATAAAAAATGTGATTCTATGGCATTGTCCAGAGGGGGTACATAGAATCACACAAGTCTTGAAGTAACCGTCTCAATCTATAAAGCAACCCATTAAACCATACCTCAGGGGGTTAATGCACCGACTGCAGGAAAATATTCACACCATTGCGATGGAGATTCCAGTCCCTGCAGTCTTTCAACCAAAAGAGTAAATGAATTGAGTAACATTAAATTGAGGATCTTTAACACCTGGTGTTCCAGCGCTTAGACACTAGAGCAGGGTAAAGGAACTATAATAAAGACAGTCTCCAGATGCTGTATTTTGTCTTGTGTCCACCAGTCCTTATAGACTGGCTGTTTAGTGCCCCTGGAGACTGGCCACACGGAGGTCTGCCTGGCTCGCGCCCCCTAGCCTCGCACTGGTATTCATTCTACATATTGAATGGAATGTTATTATCAGCCTATCGGCGCAGCTGGTTGGAACTGAAAAATGTGCTTCACTTCGCCTCCAGCACCCGAGAGGGGGAGTTGCTGAAGGGGGGCACACCACCTCTTCTCACTTAGTTTTCCCGCTGGTTCTCCTGCTAAAAGTGGGGGGTTTGAACCGCTGGCTGCAAACTGCTAGCAGCAGAGGCTGGGGTGGCATTACAAAGGCGGCAAGGCCTTTGAAGCTTCCTCCTTGAGCTCTGTGCCTGCCTGGGGAAGGAGGTGGGCTTTGTTAATGGCCTCAGAGAGCAAGCGCTCTCATCCCAGGGGTCCAGAAACATGTCTGGTGGTGGAAGACTACCTAAAACCAATTATAAAACACTCCAGTATTGGTATGTTTTCAGTGGTCATCTCTGAGGTTCCCACTGGGTACACATTTTAATAAATCCAACACAGGCTCAGTGTGGGTTTATTAAGAGAAGGAGTTTGGTACTAAACACATCTGAAAGAGGCCATTAGTTATAGATTCCTTATCTTAGAATTTCCCCCAGGCGTCAGACTGGATCCAGAGAACTTTTCTGTAGCAGTACCCCTGCACGTTGGTAGGTGGCTTTGGTCTACTCTGTGTCCGGCGTCTTGGTCGCCAGGATGACGTTGTGGTGTCTACTTAGACGCCGCCCCTGCACGCTGACGTCAGTTTTCTTTTTCCGCGCCAGCCAGCGTAGATCCGTAGAGAGCTTGCCCCTTAGTCATTTTTTGACTAAACTCTTTTTGACTTTTGTCTACTTTTGTCGACCCCTTTTTTGAGTCTTCGACTCCTGGTAGCACGAGGGATGTCCCATCGTCGGACCGGCTTCAAGCCTTGTGACTCCTGTCACAAGTTAATGTCCCTCACGGATCTGTACCTCGTGTGCTTGGAGCGTGACCACGACCCGAAGTCGTGCTCTGACTGCCGGACCATGAATCCAAAGTCTTTCTGGGAGTGGTCCCGAAAGCTGTTGGAGGCGCGGCAGTCCACGCTGCGTCGTTCGAGGTCCCAGTTGAGATGAAGGGCTTGGGACCGGTCGCATAGCCACCACCTCTCATCATCGAAGTCTTCGCACTCCGCGGGTAAGTTGAAGCACAAGAAGGAGGCAAAGAAGCATCGTCACTTTTCGCCTTCTCCCTGTCCGTTTGCCAACGCGACGCAGGACCCAGGGGACCCAGGGGACCATCACTTTCTAGCTCTGTCTTCAGAGCCCGCATCTGGGACGGCTCTGTGCTTCCCTCCCTTTCCAGAAGCCGTAGCTTTTCCTGCCCAGCTTCGACCTTTTTACGAAGCGCTTCATAGCATTTTTGGGCAGCCCGACTCCGGACTCAGCTGGGGGCCCTGGTCCTTCGATGCCGGCGGCTCCAGCCCCGATACTGGAGGGCCCCCGAGGATCCAGGACTGGATCCGGATCGATGCCGGTCAACCTCACAGTACCTTCCCCGGCTCCGATTCCAGTGACAACACCCGCGACCCTGGTTGTGACCCCAACCGGCATCGACCCCAGCCTCACCCAGAGTTCGACACACTGTTCGTTCCTTGCGTTCCCTACTGCCCTGAATGGCAGCCAGAGGAGGGAGCCGGACTAACGAGAGGAACTGGGTGATGCCAGTGGTTTGGATACCTCCCCAGACCTTGGCATGCTCTCCCCCCGTGGCTATGGAGGAGGGAGCTTCGTACGCAATGGTGTTTTCGTAGGGGGGCGGAGGCCTTGGCCGTGGAGCTTCCTACTGTGGCAATCGGGACTAACCTCCTGACAGAGGTACTTCAGCCGTCAGGGGCCTCTTCGGAGTCCCTGCTGCCTTTTAATGAAGCCCTCACCGACGTCCTTCTGGGCACCAGCACAGGGGCCCCTGTGGACAGGATGATTGCCTGATGCCACCGCCCGGTCCAGGCGACCCACTTGTCCTCTTCCAACACCCTACCCCCGAGAGCTTGGTGGTTCAAACCTAGTCTTCTAAGGGCGCATTCCCTACTGCTCCCAGATAGATAATCCAAAAAGCTGGCCCACCTTGGGAAGATGTTTTCTTTCGCCAGCTTAGCACTGCGGTCGGTGAAGACCGCATGCTTCTTGGGCCGTTATACCCATACAGTGTGGGATTCGGTTGCGCAAGTGCTGCCACAGTGTCTGGAGGAGGCCTGGGCCGTTCTCACCCGCGCAGTGGCAGAGGGTCGAGACGCAGCCAAGTTCACCATTCGGTGTGGCCTGGATACCGCCGACTCTCTGGGCAGAACTGTTTCCACGTCAGTAGCTTTGAGCTGCTACGTCTGGTTGAGGACGTCTGGCTTCTCTTGGGATATCCAATCCACCCTTCTGGACATGCCCATTTAAGGCCTTCACCTGTTCGGTGACAAAGCGGACTCAGCGCTTGAGCACTTCAAGGATTCTATGGCAATGGCCAGATTCTTGGGCCTTGCGGCAACCTCTCGCTCCACGTAGTCTGCCTTTCGCAGCTACTGAAGGGGTGCCCCACCACGTTCCACCCAATTTGGCCACAGGGCAGCTACCCTGCCTCTGCGTGGCCGTGGAACCCAGCAACGCGGGTCTGTGGGCCAGCGGGCGGGCCAGTCCACCCATGGCCCCTCTGTAGCAGCCTCCAAACCCTCCTAGTCCGACCTTTCAGGGCCACCAAAGGCCAGTGGGCGGCAGGATTCACCATCCGCTCCCCCACTGGCAAAACATCACATCGGACAGGTGGGTTTTGCAGATTGTCCGACGGTGCTGCTCCCTCCCCTTCGAGGCTACTCCTCCCTGTGAGAAAGTGGCTCTGTATATACTGTTCCCTAATAGGTACAGGGTGTACAGAGTCCACAGTCCCCCAGAGGCTGATAGAGGTCAAAGTTAGGTATGACCTTACTCTCAAAAGTGGTAGCTTGGTCGAGCAGTAAGGCAGTACCAGAGGACAGTGTAAAGCATTTATTGTACACACTCAGTCAGCAAATGGTTTCACGCACTCAATAACTGAACTCTAGGCCAATGGTTTATATATATAAAATATATGCTTGTTTTATTTTTAGAACCACAAAGGGGGTAAAAATATACTTTCTCAGAATGAGAGGTTGGATATAAATACTTTTGTCTTAAGCAATAAATTTGTGTAAACAGTCACAGTTGGTTGCAATAAACAATCCTATTTCCTAAACATAACAATGCATTGAGCTCAATGGTAAATTCAGGTTATTTGTAATAAATTACTTTTCAGATTACTTTTGGAATTCCAGGTCTTGCTCCTAGAACCAGCCTTGGGTCAGTATTCAGAATCAAGTGATGAAAGTCGACTTAATAACTGTAATGATTTTTAAATAATATTTAGCTATTTCAAAAGTTAGCACTTAGAAAATATTTCAAAGAAAACATTCAATGGATCTCTATGGCAAGAAATTCAAATTGCAGGTAGAGTACTTTATCGTTACTTTAGTAATCCAGGACTGGGTGCCTAGACCCAGGACTGGGGTCCTTATCAAAAGCAGGTAAGTAATTTCGTTTGCAGAAATGGTACGATTTTAAAAGAATATTTCAAATTTGCAAAAATAGACACTTAGAAGAAATTTCACAGAAAAGCAGACAATGGTTTCCTATGGGAGAAAAATGAGTTAGAGGTAAGTATAGTTGTGAACACTTTTCAGAGTCAGGGCTGGGCACCAAGATCCAGCACTGGGAGCTCACCTAGGAGCAGGTGAGTAAATTCGTTTTTGTCACTTGGCTGATTTTTGGTGAATTTTTGCAGTTTTGAAAAGTTAACACTTAGAAGATTTTTGAAGAAAAAGCCAGTCAATGTTACCCTATGAGGAAAATGAAGTTAGCGGTTTAAGGGTAAGTACTCGACTGGCAGAGTTGAAATTCCGGGCATGGACTCAGGGGTCCCCCAGTGTCAGGTAGGTACAGTTGGTTCACCCTCAGCGGTTTCAGGACGGCCGGGTGCAGAGAGAGTTAGGCCCAATGTTATCCTATGAGGGATAGGGGGGCCTTGGTTGGTGGCTGCTGTCTGGCAAGCCACGCGGCTGTGGGAGCTGGGCTCCTGGTCACTTACTCAGGGCAAGTGGGGAAGTAGGTTAGTGTAGAGAGGGCACTGCCAGGGCCACTTGGGCGGCTGGGTGCAGGGTGCTTTTGAGCCTTCGGGCGCTCAATGGAAATCAATGGGAATGTTCCGGTTTGGAAAAAGTCTGCAGGCTCGGGGACGAGGATGTTTCAGGTGCCACCACCACTTCGAGAGGTAAGTTGGGTAGTTGTAGGTTAGGTGGGTACCCCGGGATTGGGCACAGGGGGCCGCAGGGCGCCGGGTGCAGGGGTGCCTTTTGACGTCGGGAATCTTACCCTCTGGTTGATCGCGGTTGGGGTGGCACTTGGTTCTGAGGCTGCAGGCTTCCTCCGGGATGTCGAGGGGGGTCCTTGGGTGCCGGACTCGGGGTCACAGTCGCCGTGGGGTCGTCCTCAGGGTCTTTGTCCACTCCGGCACTGGCCAGGCTTGGCTGGTGCAGAGTGTGTTGGGTCTGCGGTTCCGGGCTGCTGCCAGGGGTTAAAAATAGGTTTCTTGAGTAGAGCCTCTACTCATGGGAGTCCCAGGGGCTTAGAGCCAAAAGGTAGCCAGGTCCTCCGGGGTTGGTGAGGTTGCTGGCCACGAGAGATGCCGCGCTGGTGCAGGTTCGAGAGTCGACAGGCCGGTAGGGCTGGGGCCTAAGCAGTTGGTGTCGTCTTCTCTTTTTAGCAGCTGCAGGGCAGGTCTTTGTTCTTCTTGCTCTTCTTGTAATTTTCTATCTGGAATCTAAGGGAGGAAGGTTCAGGGTGCCCCTAAATACTAAATTTAGGGGCGTTACAGGTAGGTGAAGGCCAGGGACCAATGGGTCCCTGTCCTGGGGTGGGTACACCCCCTATCCTGCCTCTCTCCTGTGGGGGGGGGGGGGGGGGGGCAGTAGCCTAATCCTGATAGGGTAGGGCCTCCCATCTTCAAGATGGCGAGAGCCCGGAGATGTGTTTCACCTCGCCTCCCCCACCTGAGGGGTGGGGTGGGCAGGCTGGCACATCTCCTGTCCTTGTATGGGGTTTCTGGCCAAGCTTCCCGCCAGAGTGGGGGGTTGCAGTGGCCTGGGGAAACTCCAAATGGCGGTATGCCTTTGAAGCTTCCCTTTGCTCATCCTGGGGGAGGAGATTTCTCACCTCACCCAGCATGTGCATTGTTGCAGGCCCGGGAGAGCAGGGGCTCTCCCACCCAGGGGTCCAGCAACGTGTCTGCTGTGTGGCAGCCTGGGCAGCCTCAGAGCAGACGTGGATTGTAAGTTAGCTGTAAGGGGGCATCTCTAAGATGCCCTCTGGGGTGCTTAGTACATTAAATCCTACACTGGCATCAGTGTGGGTTCAATGTGCTGAGAAGTTTGATACCAAACTTCCCAGGCTTCAGTGTTGCCAATATGGTGCTGTGGAGCTCGTGTTTGACAAGCTCTCAGCACCATGTACTCTTAAATGACAGCACTGCACTTACAGTGCCCAGGAATGGACCCGGGTACTGTAGGGGCACAGGGCTCCTGCTCCTGTGCCCACACCATAGGCGTAATGCACCCAGCTAGAGGGGTGGCTGACATATGCCTTGGCAGTGTAGGTGATGGGCATGGTACACAGTGATGTGTGCCATGTCGACTCTTTGTTTTGTCCTGCACCCAAACACTCAGCCTGCAAGGGCAGTGTGTGTGTAAGGGTACAGGGCCTCTAAGGGTGGCACAATGAGTGCTGCAGCCCTTAGAGGCCTTCCCTGGCCACAAGGCCCTGGGTGCCTAGGGTACCATTTACTAGGGGCTGACATGTGACTAGGGTTTGCCAATTTGGAGTTTGTGTGGTTTAAGGAAGGAACATAGGCCCTGGGCACCTGATTGGCAGGAACCCAGGGTACACTCAATCGAAGTACATTCAGCAATTTAGCAAAAAGTGGGGGCATACCATGCAAGAAAGATGGCACTTTCTCACACTCCCTCCCTCCATGCCACCAGCACTCCTTTGCATGTCGGAGGATCACTTGGCCCTTCTCCAACAGGAAGTTGCAGCTCTCTTGGCCAAGGGAGCTATCAAAAGGGTCGCTGTGCCAGAAGTAGTTCGTGGTTTTACTCCCACTGCTGTCTGGTACCCAAGAAGGATAAAGGCCTGCGTCCTATCTTGGACCTCAGGCCCTCAACCAGTTCTTCCGGAACGAGAAGTTCAAAATGCTCACATTGGCTCAGGTCCTGTCTGCTCTCGTTCCCGGAGAATGGATGGTAGCGTTGGACTTGCAGGACGCCTATTTCCACATCCCCGTCCTGCCAGCCCACAGGCGTTACCTATGGTTCACGGTAGGCCACTAGCATTTTCAATTTACCGTGCACCCCTTTAGCCTTACCAGTGCCCCTCGGGTGTTAACGAAAGTGATGGTGGTGGTCGCAGCTCATATGCAGAGATCAGGGGTTCCAGTCTTCCCCTATATCGACGACTGGCTGAAGGCAAGCTCACCCCAGGCTGTCATCTCCCACCTCCAGACTACTGCAGACATCCTGCACTCACTGAGGTTCACTGTCAACGTACCAAAGTCACACATTATTCCTTCTCAGGATCTCCTTTTTTATCGGAGCAGTTCTGGGTACAGCTCAGTTTCGAGCAGTGAGCCTGGGATATTTGGGCTATGATAGCCTCTATCCCGGCTTTCGTTCAGATTAACTCTGCGGCTGCTGGGCCTCATGGCCTCCTGCATCCTGCTGGTGGATCATGCCAGGTGGCGTATGCGGGCTCTGCAGTGGGACCTGAAGCTCCAGTGGGCGCAGCATAAGGGTAATCTTTCCGTTGTCGTCCAGATCTCGGAGGGGACTGCACGTCAATTGCAGTGGTGGCTCACAAACCAGGATTGGGTCAGCTGCAGGTCCCTTTGCCTTCCCCAACCAGAGTTTACAGGAGTGACTGGTGCGTCACTCCTGGGATGCGGCGGCCACCTAGGAGAGGCACAGATCAGGGGTCTCTGGTTACCGGCAGAGTCCGGTTGCCACATCAACCTTTTGGAGCTTCTGGTGATCTGTCTTGCACCGAAGGCATTCCTTCCTTCTGTTAAAGGAAGAGTAGTGCAGGTGTTCACAGACAACCCCACTGCCATGTGGTACTGCAACAAACAGTACGGGTGGGGTCGTGGACCCTATGTCAAGAGGCTCCTCGCCTTTTGGACATGGCTGGAACATTAGGGCATGTCCCTGGTGGTTCAAAACCTGCCAGGTTCCCTGAACGCCAGGGCGGACGAACTCAGCTGCCGGTGCATGATGGATCACGAATGGCGTCTTCACTCGGAGGTGGTGCAAGATCTCTTTCGACAGTGGGGAGAGCCTTGGTTTGATCTGTTCGCCACCGAAGAGAAAGCGCAGTGTCAGGAGTTCTGCACGTGGAGTTTCCCAGGCGGCACTCGCTCGGTGATGCGTTTCGTCACAACTGGAATTGCGGCCTCCTGTACGCCTTTCGCCTGTACCACTTCTGCCCAGAGTGCTGAAGAAGCTGAAGCGCTACCTGGACTAAGTCATTCTTGTGGCTCCGGACTGGGCACGAAGAGTTTGGTTCCCTGAGCTTCTGAACATGGCTGTCGATCCTCCGATCAGACTGGCCCTTCAGGAGGATCTTCTGTTGCAGCAGCAGGGGGCGGTCCTCTACCTGAACCTGTCCAGCCTCCACCTCCTTGAGTGGAGATTGAGCGGCAACAGGTCACAGACTTCGGGAGGAAGCTTGAAAGATGTCCTGTCATCTTGGCAGCCAGGCATCCCTCCACTAAAACGGTATATGCCTGTAGATGGAACACATTTGTGGCATGGTGCACAGCAAAGGATGTGGATCCCCTTTTTGCCCCTCTTGCAGAGGTTCTCCTCTTCATGATCTCTTTGGCCCGGCAGGGCTCTGCTCTGGGCACTCTTAAAGGCTGTCTTTCGGCCATCTCTGCCTTTGTGCGCCTTCCTGATCAGCCTTTTCTTTTCAAGTCTCCGATTGTAAATGGATTTCTGAAGGGCATTAGTCAACTCTTTTCTCCTTCTCCTTTTGTATTGCCACAGTGGAACTTGACTCTTGTTCTCTCCTTATGCGTGCTCCCTTCGAGCCACTACATAATTGTCCTCATCATCATCATCTTACCTTGAAGACCGCCTTCCTGCTTGCCATCACATCTGCTTGCAGGGTGAGTGAGCTTCAGGCTCTTTCCTCCAAGCCTCCTTTTCTTGCAGTTCATCCGGACAAAGTGTTCCTTCGCACTAGGCCCTCTTTTCTGACCAAAGTGGTTACCTCTTTTCACATAGGTCAGACCATCACATTGCCCACCTTCTTCCTGCCTCCGCACCCTTCCAAAGAGGAGGAGATACTCCACCTCCTGGACCCAAAACGTGCCCTGTCCTTCTACCTTGACTGCACTACAGATTTTCGGGTGGATGATCAACTCTTCGTGGGTTATGTGGGCGCGCCAAGAAAGGTCGGGCAGTGCACAAGCATACCATCTCTCGATGGGTTGCCCTACGCATCTGCTATTCTTTGGCTATGACTGCGTGCCCACTCCACCAGGGCGACGGCAACCTCTACTACTTTGGGACGTGGAGTTCCACTGATTGACGGCTGTCAGGCAGCCATGTGAGCATCCCTGCACACGTTCACAAAACATTACTGCCTGGACAGCCAAGTCCGGAAAGACCGCTTTTTTGGCTGTTCTGTTCTCCAGGACTTTGTGGTGTGAACTTAATTCGCAGACCCACCTCTGGGGTTGGCATTGCTGGGGTATCTATTCTAAGGTAAGCAATCTATAACTAATGGCCTCTTTCAGATGAACAAGTTACTTTCTTTCGGTAACGATGTATCTGTAGGAGAAATACATTAGTTGGATTCCTTACCGCCCTGCCCATCCTCCCTGTTCTGCCAACTGACTTCTAGGGATGGTGTGGAAAGTCGTGTCAAACTGACGGCAGCGCGCAGGGGCGGCATCCTAGTAGACACCGCAACGTCATCCCAGCAACCACGACGCAGACGGACGTGGAGTGGACTGAAGCCACCTACCGAACCGCAGGGGTACGGCTACAGAAAAATTCTCCTGATCCAGTCTGATGTCTGGGGGTAATTCTAAGGTAAGGAATCTATAACTAATGTACGTCTCCTACAGATCTATTGTTACCGAATGTAAGTAACTTGTTCTTATGAGTTCAGTGAAGCCATCATGGTGCTGTGGAACTCGAGTTGTCGAGTTTCCAGCCCATGTATTCTCTATGGCTTCCCTGGCACTTAGAATATTAGGAATGGACTAAATATTGTAGGGTCATATCTGCTCATGAAGATATGCCCACACCAGAGATATAGTGCACCCTGCCATAGGGCTTGTAAGGCCTGCTAGAGAGGTCATTTAACTATACTTCAGGCAGTGCTGCGTGGCATGGCACACAGGTAGTGTGCCATGTCGACTGTTGTTTTTTGTCTGCACTAAAGCATGCAGACTGCAGTGGTAGTTTGCATGGCCTTGGTGAGGGGTCACTGGGGGACCCTCTTTAGTCCCAATGCCCTAGGTCCTCGGGGTACCATTTACTAGGGACTTAAGGGGACAATTGTGGGTTTCGTTTTAGGGAAGGAGCACTGGCGGCCTGGTTGGCAGCGACCCTGTGCACTTTCAGTCGAACCCACCACATGTTCCAGGTAAAGAGTGGGGGGTAACCATGTCAAACAGGTGCTTTCTCACGCAGTATAAAACTGCTTTTCCCGTCTGTAGTGGATGACTGGGAGCCACATTTGATCCTCGTCACAGCCAGTGCTGTAATCCCAGGGGGGGGGGGAAAGGGGGGGGGACGACTCTCTAGCTTAAATGTCCTGAATACCATGTACCTAGGGACTCACAAGTAAGTCCACTTATGCCAATTGTTTATAAGCCAATTCAATATACACACTTTCAAGGCACGGGCACGGAGTTCTGGTTATCAGGCCACCATGCACTTGGAGTCGAAAAAAACAGCTGTATCAGTCCAAATCTTTGAGGGTGACCCTACAGAAAGAGGCATTTCCTTACAGTGCCATAGAGTTGGTGCCTCCACATTGAGGCAAGTATGTCCCTTACTTTTTGATTCCAAAAAAGCAGATTCTCTATGGCTGATTTTTGACCTCATGCCACTCAGCCTTCACATTCTGTCAGAGCACTTCCATATGACCTCCCTGCAGGACGTCATCCGGCTGCTCCGACAAGAGGACCGCAGAGCAGTTCTAGACCAAAATGACACCTATTTCCGTTAACCCATCCACCCCGCCGAGCACTAGTCCCTCTGCTTTGTGAACAACACTACCAGTTCGAGGTTCTATCTTTCGGAATCACTAGAGCCAGCAGGGTGTTTACAAAGTGTCTAGCTGTGGTGATCACTCGTCTTTGCAGAAATGCCATTCATATTGTTCCATATATACATAGATGGCTAATCGCGAGCAGCAGCAGGCACCAGTGGCAAGCACTCTCTGGTGTGCCTGCTCCACAAGTCGAGAGCAGCAGCAGGCACCAGTGGCAAGCGCTCTCTGGTGTGCCTGCTCCACAAGTCGAGAGCAGCACCAGTGGCAAGCACTCTCTGGTGTGCCTGCTCCACAAGTCGAGAGCAGCAGCAGGCACCAGTGGCAAGCGCTCTCTGGTGTGCCTGCTCCACAAGTCTAGAGCAGCAGCAGGCACCAGTGGCAAGCGCTCTCTGGTGTGCCTGCTCCACAAGTCGAGAGCAGCAGCAGGCACCAGTGGCAAGCACTCTCTGGCGTGCCTGCTCCACAAGTCGAGAGCAGCAGCAGGCACCAGTGGCAAGCACTCTCTGATGTGCCTGCTGCACCAGTGGCAAGCACTCTCTGGTGTGCCTGCTCCAAAAGTCGAGAGCAGCAGCAGGCACCAGTGGCAAGCACTCTCTGATGTGCCTGCTCCACAAGTCGAGAGCAGCAGCAGGCACCAGTGGCAAGCTCTCTCTGGCGTGCCTGCTCCACAAGTCGAGAGCAGCAGCAGGCACCAGTGGCAAGCACTCTCTGGTGTGCCTGCTCCACAAGTCGAGAGCAGCAGCAGGCACCAGTGGCAAGCACTCTCTGGTGTGCCTGCTCCACAAGTCGAGAGCAGCAGCAGGCACCAGTGGCAAGCACTCTCTGGTGTGCCTGCTCCACAAGTCGAGAGCAGCAGCAGGCACCAGTGGCAAGCACTCTCTGGTGTGCCTGCTCCACAAGTCGAGAGCAGCACCAGTGGCAAGCACTCTCTGGTGTGCCTGCTCCACAAGTCGAGAGCAGCACCAGTGGCAAGCACTCTCTGGTGTGCCTGCTCCACAAGTCGAGAGCAGCAACAGGCACCAGTGGCAAGCGCTCTCTGGTGTGCCTGCTCCACAAGTCGAGAGCAGCAGCAGGCACCAGTGGCAAGCGCTCTCTGGTGTGCCTGCTCCACAAGTCGAGAGCAGCAGCAGGCACCAGTGGCAAGCGCTCTCTGGTGTGCCTGCTCCACAAGTCGAGAGCAGCAGCAGGCACCAGTGGCAAGCACTCTCTGGTGTGCCTGCTCCACAAGTCGAGAGCAGCAGCAGGCACCAATCGCAAGCACTCTGGTGTGCCTGCTCCACAAGTCGAGAGCAGCACCAGTGGCAAGCACTCTCTGGTGTGCCTGCTCCACAAGTCGAGAGCAGCAGCAGGCACCAGTGGCAAGCACTCTCTGGTGTGCCTGCTCCACAAGTCGAGAGCAGCAGCAGGCACCAGTGGCAAGCACAATCTGGTGTGCCTGCTCCACACGTCAAGATCAGCAGCAGCAGGCACCAATGGCAAGCACTCTCTGGTGTGCCTGCTCAACACGTCGAGAGCAGCAGCAGGCACCAGTGGCAAGCACACTGTGATGTGCCAGCTCCACAAGCAGAAGCAGGTGGGCACCCACTCTCCACAGCTCTCTGCACTCGCTCGGGTGATCTGGCATTGCACAGTCTCCAACAAGAGCCACCTCTTGGCACAGCACTTTCCAAAGATAGACAATTATGTTGCAGAGTTACTGAGCAGGACGCGTCTACAAGTCCACGAATGGGACTTCATATGCACGTCCAGCATAGGTGGTACTTTCAGTGGAGCACCCCGACCATCTACCTGTTCGCTGCCCCTGCAAACGCAAAATGCCCAAACTTCACTTCCAGGTAGCACACCCACACTGCATGGGCTATGGATGAATTGGGCAGGGATATTTGCCTAAGAAATTCCTCCTCTCACTCCCATACATGCTGAGGAAGGTAAGACTAGTGTCCATGACTCATCCTAGTGGCCCTAACATTGGGCCCTGCTACTCCATACGTGTGAAAATGTCAATCGGCCCTTTTAAGCACCTCTCAGGAAATTTCAGCAAAGCTAGATTTTCGCACTCAACATCCAGGTCAAACCAGATCCCCAGATCCCAAGCAGCTCAACTTCAAGATAAATTGTGATTTGGCTCTTGAAGTCCCTAGAGTGGTTGTTTCATCTTCCCTGAGTGAGTTGCATAAACCCATCTTGCGTGCATGTTACAAACCTAAGTGGAAGAAGTAAACGCCTTTAGGATCTCTGTACAACACATTATTTGCTGCCTTTTACCCAAAGAAGCTCTCACAATTCAGGAACCTTCCATCCTGGTCCTTGGAACCAATCCAGAATTTCTGTCCAATGTAGTATCCCCTTCCAACATCCGTCCGACCATTGAGCTGCTCTTGTTCCTTCCGCAACCAGACTCTGCAGCGAAGAAGCCCTCACACGCTCTTAAGAGTGCTCAGGTCTTAGATTGACAAGACCAAGCCCTTTTACAAAACGTTTTTTTTGTTTTTTTGTTGCCATTGCTAAACCATCCAAGGGCAGCCATCTTGTAATTAGACATTGGCAGATGGATTGTTAAGTGCACCCATCACGCAAAAGAATCCTGTGCACTCGCCATGCTCCTGAGAGTGTAAAGGGTGCCCCCATGGCAGTGTCCTACTAGCCGACATCTGCAAAGCTGCAGCCTGGTCAACAGCACGCATATTCACTAAACATGGTTGTGTGGCTATTCTAGCGTGTTAGCAAGCGATGGTTGGCGGACGGGATTATAAACTGTGTTTCAAACATTTGCGTCATCTGCCCGCTAGCCACCACTCGTGGGGGGAACTGCAGAGCACGTGTATCAACAGCCACCCGTGCGCAGAACAGAAAGTCCTACCCTTTATGCATCTTTTTGTAGTGTGTAGTGCTGTAAATTCACATGTTCCTACCCTCTTCATTGGCAGCGGCCAGCGTTCACACGTCTAATCACCTTTCTGTTACTTCACAATCTATAATGTGCAGTGCGCACACTTCACTTACGCTACTCACTCATTGAGAGGAAAGCCATCTGAAGTGGAGGCTGTGTACTTGTGCGTTGTGGAGTAAGGGAGGAGTCTACAACACTAAACGCTGTGAGCAGATGCTTCCAGAGTGAGTAACATTTTCCTTTCTACTGTAAAATCTGCTCGGTTTGGTAGAGTAGGGTGTTGTGTGTTTGTGAGTGGTTTTTCACTTTTTTTTACTGATTGGGGGTGTCTGTATGTATGTGTGTCTGTATGTATGTGTGTCTGTATGTATGTGTGTCTGTCTGTATGTGTGTCTGTATGTGTCTGTATGTGTGTCTGTCTGTATGTGTGTCTGTCTGTATGTGTGTCTGTCTGTATGTGTGTGTGTGGGTCTGTGTGGGTCTGTGTGGGTCTGTGTGTGGGTCTGTGTGGTCTGTGTAATGTGTGTGTGTGGGTCTGTATGTGGTCTGTGTGTGTGTGTGGGTCTGTATGTGGTCTGTGTGTGTGTGTGGGTCTGTATGTGGTCTGTGTGTGTGGGTCTGTATGTGGTCTGTGTCTGTGGGTCTGTATGTGGTCTGTGTGTGTGGGTCTGTATGTGGTCTGTGTGTGTGGGTCTGTATGTGGTCTGTGTGTGTGGGTCTGTATGTGGTCTGTGTCTGTGGGTCTGTATGTGGTCTGTGTGTGGGTCTCTGTGGTCTCTGTGTGTGGGTCTCTGTGGTCTGTGTGTGTGTGGGTCTCCGTGGTCTGTGTGTGTGGGTCTCCGTGGTCTCTGTGTGTGGGTCTCCGTGGTCTCTGTGTGTGTGCGTGTCTGCCTGCCCCTGCCTGCTGAGACTGTGTCGGAGTTATTTAGCTTTTCGTCTAGGTTCCACAGGTGAGGTGGGTGTTTGTGCGGGAGCCCTCTCTCTCCCTCCCTCTCTCTCTCTCTCTCTCTCTCTCTCTCTCTCTCTCTCTGTCTCTCTGTCTCTCTGTCTCTCCGTCTCTCTCTGTCTCTGTCTCTCTCTGTCTCTGTCTCTCTCTCTGTCTCTCTTTCTGTCTCTGTCTCTCTTTCTGTCTCTCTTTCTGTCTCTGTCTCTTTCTGTCTCTGTCTCTCTCTCTGTCTCTCTCTCTGTCTCTCTCTCTGTCTCTCTCTCTGTCTCTCTCTCTGTCTCTCTCTCTGTCTCTCTCTCTGTCTCTCTCTCTGTCTCTCTCTCTCTGTCTCTCTCTCTCTGTCTCTCTCTCTCTGTCTCTCTCTCTCTGTCTCTCTCTCTCTGTCTCTCTCTCTCTCTCTGTCTCTCTCTCTCTCTGTCTCTCTCTCTCTCTGTCTCTCTCTCTCTCTGTCTCTCTCTCTCTCTGTCTCTCTCTCTCTCTGTCTCTCTCTCTCTCTGTCTCTCTCTCTGTCTCTCTCTCTGTCTCTCTCTCTGTCTCTCTCTCTGTCTCTCTCTCTGTCTCTCTCTCTGTCCGTCTCTCTCTGTCCGTCTCTCTCTCTCTCTCTCTCTGTCTCTCTGTCTCACTCTCTCTCTGTCTCACTCTCTCTCTGTCTCACTCTCTCTCTGTCTCTTTCTGTCTCTGTGTCTCTCTCTCTGTCTCTCTCACCCCCCTCTCTCTCTCCCCCACTCTCTCTCTCTCTGTCTCTCTCTTCTCTCTCCCCCCCCCTCTCTCTCTCCCCCACTCTCTCTCTCTCTCTCTCTCTCTCTCTCCCCCCCTCTCTCTCTCTCTCTCTCTCTCTCTCTCGTGCATGGCCTCACTGAAGATGTGCTCGTCTTTAGGGAGAAGGCTTTGCCGGAGCTGGATTCTCGTCTCTAGTCCAACCCTTTTGGGGTTGAAGTCGCCCCCTCGCTCGCAGCCTGCACACTATTCTGCACACTTAGTTGTCAGGAATTTTCACAATGTCAACAATGTCCTTGTGCATGCGGGTGGAATTTTTGTTTTGCTGCAGTGGAATGTCAACTTGTTCTGTAGAGAGACTGTTGTCTCTCACATGTATGTGAGGACGTCTGTTCGCTGTGTCGTCCCGCGCCTTCTCACGACAGCCTGGGGACGTTCGAGACGTCCTGCATCGGAAAGTCTGGCAGGGGCTATTGACGGAGATTTGATTCAGGGCAGAATTAGACAGTAAGGGGCCGGTGAACTCTTTTCTACTATTTCCCAGCATTGTGCTCACACGGCTGTTTCTCGCCCCCATATGTATTCGCCCCCCGAGTCCTCCTCGTGTCTCACAGTGGCAGCTGCGGCGTTAGCGCACTGTTCGCTTTGCTAATCTCTAGATTTCGGTTTCTTCCTTTGCCTTGTAAATAGTCTCTTCTGGCAGCAGGTCTTTTCCCTCTCTGCTCCCAGGATCTGGAGCCCTTCCCCATATCCACTACGAATACCTCAGTCTAGGAAAGGGTTAAAAAAGCTCCTCTCCAGAGAACAGTTCAACAGCACGCATTAGCCGTCCACAAGCCGCCTATCGCTCGTCTTTATCCCGGACTAGACTCTGCACAGCGCTCTGCTGCCTTCTGGCTCGGCTCGCACTGTTGAAATACCACATGCACACTTTCTCGTACCCCGCACTGGACACGGCGCAGGCCCCGTGTGGTCTCATGCACGTTACGCGGAGGCAGCGCCTGAGGATGCCACAGACTGGTGCCGCCGCCCCCTGAACCCTGGGCCGCGGCAGACACTGCTCCGAACTCTTGTGGTGTCACATGGATTCTCGCACGATTCCCGGAAAGACCAGGCCTCAGAGGCCTAACCTGGCCGCTACCCTCGGGCGGGACGGGTACGGGAGGCCTGGCCGCTACCCTCGGGCGGGACGGGTACGGGAGGCCTGGCCGCTACCCTCGGGCGGGACGGGTACGAGAGGCCTGGCCGCTACCCTCGGGCAGGACGGGTTCGAGAGGCCTGGCCGCTACCCTCGGGCGGGACGGGTACGAGAGGCCTGGCCGCTACCCTCGGGCGGGACGGGTACGAGAGGCCTGGCCGCTACCCTCGGGCGGGACGGGTTCGAGAGGCCTGGCCGCTACCCTCGGGCGGGACGGGTTCGAGAGGCCTGGCCGCTACCCTCGGGCGGGACGGGTTCGAGAGGCCTGGCCGCTACCCTCGGGCGGGACGGGTGCGAGAGGCCTGGCCGCTACCCTCGGGCGGGACGGGTACGGGAGGCCTGGCTACCCTCGGGCGGGACGGGTACGGGAGGCCTGGCCGCTACCCTCGGGCGGGACGGGTACGGGAGGCCTGGCCGCTACCCTCGGGCGGGACGGGTACGAGAGGCCTGGCCGCTACCCTCGGGCGGGACGGGTATGAGGGGCCTGGCCGCTACCCTTGGGCGGGACGGGTACGGGAGGCCTGGCTACCCTCGGACGGGTACGGGAGGTCTGGCCGCTACCCTCGGGCAGGTACGGGAGGCCTGGCCGCTACCCTCGGGCGGGACGGGTACGGGAGGCCTGGCCGCTACCCTCGGGCGGGACGAGTATGAGGGGCCTGGCCGCTACCCTCGGGCGGGACGGGAGGCCTGGCTACCCTCGGGCGGGACGGGTACGGGAGGCCTGGCCGCTACCCTCGGGCGGGACGGGTACGGGAGGCCTGGCCGCTACCCTCGAGCGGGACTTGTACGGGAGGCCTGGCCGCTACCCCTGGGCGGGACGGGTACGGGAGGCCTGGCCACTACCCTCGGGCGGGACGGGTACGAGAGGCCTGGCCGCTACCCTCGGGCGGGACGGGTTCGAGAGGCCTGGCTGCTACCCTCGGGCGGGGCGGGTATGAGGGGCCTGGCCGCTACCCTCGGACGGGTACGGGAGGCCTGGCTACCCTCGGGCGGGACGGGTACGGGAGGCCTGGCCGCTACCCTCGGGCGGGACGGGTACGGGAGGCCTGGCCGCTACCCTCGGGCGGGACGGGTACGGGAGGCCTGGCCGCTACCCTCGGACGGGTACGGTACGGGAGGCCTGGCCGCTACCCTCGGACGGGTACGGGAGGCCTGGCCGCTTCCCTCGGGCGGGACGGGTACGGGGGGCCTGGCCGCTACCCTCGGGCGGGACGGGTACGGGAGGCCTGGCTACCCTCGGGCGGGACGGGTACGGGAGGCCTGGACGCTACCCTCGGGCGGGACGGGTACGGGAGGCCTGGCCGCTACCCTCGGGCGGGACGGGTACGGGAGGCCTGGCCGCTACCCTCGGGCGGGACGGGTACGAGAGGCCTGGCCGCTACCCTCGGGCGGGACGGGTTCGAGAGGCCTGGCCGCTACCCTCGGGCGGGACGGGTATGAGGGGCCTGGCCGCTACCCTCGGGCGGGACGGGTACGGGAGGCCTGGCTACCCTCGGGCGGGACGGGAGGCCTGGCCGCTACCCTCGGGCGGGACGGGTACGGGAGGCCTGGCCGCTACCCTCGGGCGGGACGGGTATGAGGGGCCTGGCCGCTACCCTCGGGCGGGACTGGTACGGGAGGCCTGGCTACCCTCGGGCGGGACGGGTACGGGAGGCCTGGCCGCTACCCTCGGGCAGGACGGGTACGGGAGGCCTGGCCGCTACCCTCGGGCGGGACGTGTACGGGAGGCCTGGCCGCTACCCTCGGGCGGGACGTGTACGGGAGGCCTGGCCGCTACCCTCGGGCGGGACGGGTACGGGAGGCCTGGCCGCTACCCTCGGACGGGTACGGGAGGCCTGGCCGCTACCCTCGGGCGGGACGGGAATGAGGGGCCTGGCCGCTACCCTCGGTGGGGACGGGTACGGGAGGCCTGGCTACCCTCGGGCGGGACGGGTACGGGAGGCCTGGCCGCTACCCTCGGACGGGTACGGGAGGCCTGGCCGCTACCCTCGGGCGGGACGTGTACGGGAGGCCTGGCCGCTACCCTCGGGCGGGACGGGTACGAGAGGCCTGGCTGCTACCCTCGGGCGGGACGGGTACGAGAGGCCTGGCTGCTACCCTCGGGCGGGACGGGTTCGAGAGGCCTGGCCGCTACCCTCGGGCGGGACGGGTACGAGGGGCCTGGCCGCTACTCTCTGGCGGGACGGGTACGGGAGGCCTGGTCGCTACCCTCGGGCGGGACGGGTACGGGAGGCCTGGCCGCTACCCTCGGGCGGGACGGGTACGAGAGGCCTGGCTGCTACCCTCGGGCGGGACGGGTACGAGAGGCCTGGCTGCTACCCTCGGGCGGGACGGGTATGAGGGGCCTGGCCGCTACCCTCGGGCGGGACGGGTATGAGGGGCCTGGCCGCTACTCTCGGGCGGGACGGGTACGGGAGGCCTGGCCGCTACCCTCGGGCGGGACGGGTACGGGAGGCCTGGCCGCTACCCTCGGGCGGGACGGGTATGAGGGGCCTGGCTACCCTCGGGCGGGACAGGTATGGGAGGTCTGGCCACTACCCTCGGGCGGGACGGGTACGGGAGGCCTGGCTACCCTCGGGCGGGACGGGTACGGGAGGCCTGGCCGCTACCCTCGGGCGGGACGTGTACGGGAGGCCTGGCCGCTACCCTCGGGCGGGACGTGTACGGGAGGCCTGGCCGCTACCCTCGGGCGGGACGTGTACGGGAGGCCTGGCCGCTACCCTCGGGCGGGACGGGTACGGGAGGCCTGGCCGCTACCCTCGGGCGGCCTGGCCGCTACCCTCGGGCGGGACGTGTACGGGAGGCCTGGCCGCTACCCTCGGGCGGGACGGGTACGGGAGGCCTGGCCGCTACCCTCGGACGGGTACGGGAGGCCTGGCCGCTACCCTCGGGCGGGACGGGTATGAGGGGCCTGGCCGCTACCCTCGGTGGGGACGGGTACGGGAGGCCTGGCTACCCTCGGGCGGGACGGGTACGGGAGGCCTGGCTACCCTCGGGTGAGACGGGTACGGGAGGCCTGGCCGCTACCCTCGGGCGGGACGGGTACGGGAGGCCTGGCCGCTACCCTCGGGCGGGACGTGTACGGGAGGCCTGGCCGCTACCCTCGGGCGGGACGGGTACGAGAGGCCTGGCTGCTACCCTCGGGCGGGACGGGTACGAGAGGCCTGGCTGCTACCCTCGGGCGGGACGGGTTTGAGAGGCCTGGCCGCTACCCTCGGGCGGGACGGGTATGAGGGGCCTGGCCGCTACTCTTGGGCGGGACGGGTACGGGAGGCCTGGCCGCTACCCTCGGGCGGGACGGGTACGGGAGGCCTGGCCGCTACCCTCGGGCGGGACGGGTACGAGAGGCCTGGCTGCTACCCTCGGGCGGGACGGGTACGAGAGGCCTGGCTGCTACCCTCGGGCGGGACGGGTTCGAGAGGCCTGGCCGCTACCCTCGGGCGGGACGGGTATGAGGGGCCTGGCCGCTACTCTCGGGCGGGACGGGTACGGGAGGCCTGGCCGCTACCCTCGGGCGGGACGGGTACGGGAGGCCTGGCCGCTACCCTCGGGCGGGACGGGTATGAGGGGCCTGGCTACCCTCGGGCGGGACGGGTACGGGAGGTCTGGCCACTACCCTCGGGCGGGACGGGTACGGGAGGCCTGGCTACCCTCGGGCGGGACGGGTACGGGAGGCCTGGCTGCTACCCTCGGGCGGGACGGGTACGAGAGGCCTGGCTGCTACCCTCGGGCGGGAAGGGTTCGAGAGGCCTGGCCGCTACCCTCGGGCGGGACGGGTATGAGGGGCCTGGCCGCTACTCTCGGGCGGGACGGGTACGGGAGGCCTGGCCGCTACCCTCGGGCGGGACGGGTACGGGAGGCCTGGCCGCTACCCTCGGGCGGGACGGGTACGAGGGGCCTGGCTACCCTCGGGCGGGACGGGTACGGGAGGTCTGGCCACTACCCTCGGGCGGGACGGGTACGGGAGGCCTGGCTACCCTCGGGCGGGACGGGTACGGGAGGCCTGGCCGCTACCCTCGGGCGGGACGGGTACGGGAGGCCTGGCCGCTACCCTCGGGCGGGACGGGTATGAGGGGCCTGGCTGCTACCCTCGGGCGGGACGGGTACGAGAGGCCTGGCTGCTACCCTCGGGCGGGACGGGTTCGAGAGGCCTGGCCGCTACCCTCGGGCGGGACGGGTACGAGAGGCCTGGCCGCTACCCTCGGGCGGGACGGGTTCGAGAGGCCTGGCCGCTACCCTCGGGCGGGACGGGTATGAGGGGCCTGGCCGCTACTCTCGGACGGGTACGGGAGGCCTGGCCGCTACCCTCGGGCGGGACGGGTACGGGAGGCCTGGCCGCTACCCTCGGGCGGGACGGGTATGAGGGGCCTGGCTACCCTCGGGCGGGACGGGTACGGGAGGTCTGGCCACTACCCTCGGGCGGGACGGGTACGGGAGGCCTGGCTACCCTCGGGCGGGACGGGTACGGGAGGCCTGGCTGCTACCCTCGGGCGGGACGGGTACGAGAGGCCTGGCTGCTACCCTCGGGCGGGACGGGTTCGAGAGGCCTGGCCGCTA
The DNA here is from genome assembly GCF_964204655.1 of Triturus cristatus. Taxonomy (NCBI): domain Eukaryota; kingdom Metazoa; phylum Chordata; class Amphibia; order Caudata; family Salamandridae; genus Triturus; species Triturus cristatus. Next base: position 29,096,862 of record NC_140585.1, on the reverse strand, counting down.
CCCTCGGGCGGGACGGGTATGAGGGGCCTGGCCGCTACTCTCGGGCGGGACGGGTACGGGAGGCCTGGCCGCTAACCTCGGGCGGGACGGGTACGGGAGGCCTGGCCGCTACCCTCGGGCGGGACGGGTATGAGGGGCCTGGCTACCCTCGGGCGGGACGGGTACGGGAGGTCTGGCCACTACCCTCGGGCGGGGACGGGTACGGGAGGCCTGGCTACCCTCGGGCGGGACGGGTACGGGAGGCCTGGCCGCTACCCTCGGGCGGGACGGGTACGGGAGGCCTGGCCGCTACCCTCGGGCGGGACGGGTATGAGGGGCCTGGCCGCTACCCTCGGGCGGGACGGGTACGGGAGGCCTGGCTACCCTCGGGCGGGACGGGTACGGGAGGCCTGGCTACCCTCGGGCGGGACGGGTACGGGAGGTCTGCCCTCTACCCTCGGGCAGGACGGGTACGGGAGGCCTGGCCGCTACCCTCGGGCGGGACGGGTACGGGAGGCCTGGCCGCTACCCTCGGGCGGGACGGGTATGAGGGGCCTGGCTGCTACCCTCGGGCGGGACGGGTACGAGAGGCCTGGCTGCTACCCTCGGGCGGGACGGGTTCGAGAGGCCTGGCCGCTACCCTCGGGCGGGACGGGTACGAGAGGCCTGGCCGCTACCCTCGGGCGGGACGGGTTCGAGAGGCCTGGCCGCTACCCTCGGGCGGGACTATGAGCAGCCCCGCCTGCAATGCCAGCTCCTGTGTCGACCCTTCCTTAGTTTCTGGTGCCGGACGCTGTTGCATCACAGTTCCTGCATGCCCTAGGGACCATATGAAGGGGTGCAGCTGCACCCCTCTTGCGCCTCTGCACCCTCATGGGCACTGCTCCTGGCTCGGTTTGGATTGCCACTGACCAGTTTGTCATCTCCTTCCTTTGGCCCCTGCGTTCTCCTTGAAGGCACATCACCAGTACTGGCTGCAGCTTCTACCAGTTGTACCGTCACTAGCACCGGAGCCACCCCCAACACCACTCCCTTCACAGGAGCAGCCTCCAAACACAGAGACCGCACTGATGAGGTCCAGGAGAGAGGCCCAAAGACTGGCTGTGGATGCCAGGTCCAATGGTTAATACCAACCTGGGCCCACTCCATGCCAACAGTGCTTGCAAGCTAGAGAGGGCATTTTTATGTTCAGATTTGGACCACATCAAAATGCCTCAAGTTATATCTCAAGGCGGCTACGACAGCAGCGAGGTGGCCACCATGCCGCACACTCGGACACCCAGACTACCTGTTAATTCATAATCCCAGTGGCCTTGTTAGAGCCATGGAATGACCCTCTGGGCCAGAAGTAACTTCCTGAAGTAACTTCCTTACATGCTTTACTGAAGAAGGCAGCAGGAGTTCTAGAGCAAGCGCTTCTACAGTGGAGTCGGGGCCGCGCGTCCTTCGGGAAACACTGCAGACTGCTTTGGTGGTGTTGGAACTGCTGCTTCACTTCAGAGGGGCCCTGCCCCACCCCGACAAGGAGACCCAGGGCCAATTACCGCCTGCCCCAGCCATGAGAAGGGTAATTATCCTGGGAACCGGCACGGTTGTGCTAGGCACAGGGGGCCTGCAATATCCTCGACAGGGAGTCTATGGGGGAAAAGGCGTTTATAGCAGGAAGTTTGACTCCGAAAGGCACGTGTCTGCCTGCAGAATGCACCCCTGCTTTGTATAAAACATGATGGTACCCAGACTAGCAAACCACCTGAAGAAGCACTGGGTCAGGCATGGACACAGGAGGCTTCGCTTAGATCTACTGGCTTCGATGGAGTCGTGCAGGTGAGCCCAATGAGCACCTGCCGTTTGATGGTTCTCGCCTCTTTGGGGATAAAGACTCTGCCCGGAGAGGGTCATGGCAGACACAGCACCTGCCCTATCCTTGGCACCGGTGTCTCCAGCTGAAGATTTCTATGGACAATATTGGACATTTCTGGACTTCTCACCGGGGTTTCGTTTTCGCCTCCACAGTTCACTTTAGCCCCTCCCGCAACTGAACCAATTTCTAAGGCATGATAAGGGCAGAGGCAGACCTGCCCAGCAGCCCTCCTCTTCCTGCTTTTTCACCAGCAGCCCTCCTCTTCCTGCTCCTGCCCAGCAGCCCTCCTCTTCCTGCTCCTGCCCAGCAGCCCTCCTCTTCCTCCTCCTGCCCAGCAGCCCTCCTCTTCCTGCTCCTGCCCAGCAGCCCTCCTCTTCCTGCTCCTGCCCAGCAGCCCTCCTCTTCCTCCTCCTGCCCAGCAGCCCTCCTCTTCCTGCTCCTGCCCAGCAGCCCTCCTCTTCCTCCTCCTGCCCAGCAGCCCTCCTCTTCCTGCTCCTGCCCAGCAGCCCTCCTCTTCCTGCTCCTGCCCAGCAGCCCTCCTCTTCCTCCTCCTGCCCAGCAGCCCTCCTCTTCCTCCTCCTGCCCAGCAGCCCTCCTCTTCCTCCTCCTGCCCAGCAGCCCTCCTCTTCCTGCTCCTGCCCAGCAGCCCTCCTCTTCCTGCTCCTGCCCGGCAGCCCTCCTCTTCCTGCTCCTGCCCGGCAGCCCTCCTCTTCCTGCTCCTGCCCGGCAGCCCTCCTCTTCCTGCTCCTGCCCGGCAGCCCTCCTCTTCCTCCTCCTGCCCGGCAGCCCTCCTCTTCCTCCTCCTGCCCGGCAGCCCTCCTCTTCCTCCTCCTCCTGCCCGGCAGCCCTCCTCTTCCTCCTCCTCCTGCCCGGCAGCCCTCCTCTTCCTCCTCCTCCTGCCCGGCAGCCCTCCTCTTCCTCCTCCTCCTGCCCGGCAGCCCTCCTCTTCCTCCTCCTGCCCTGCAGCCCTCCTCTTCCTGCTCCTGCCCTGCAGCCCTCCTCTTCCTGCCCTGCAGCCCTCCTCTTCCTCCTCCTGCCCTGCAGCCCTCCTCTTCCTCCACCTGCCCTGCTTCACCTTGGAGGCCTCATTAGTTACTCTTCACTGGAACTCAGTCGATTGGAGGGAGGATATCTGCCTTTCTACAAGTCTGGAGGCCATAACAACGGACCAGTCAGTTTTACAAAATATAGAAAGGGGAAATGGCCCCTCGCTAAAATCCCTCCCCGCCATCCCTTGATTGGAACATCACTCTCTCACTTTGCAACAGGATTTGCAAACCTTTTTTTTTTTTAATTAGGAGTGGAGTTAATCTCAAAGCAGGAAATCATGCAGGGGTGCTACTAACGGTGGTCTGCGTCTGATCCTAGAACTCTGGGTCTTGAACTTTTACCTTCCCAAGGAAATGTTCAAGATGCGGTCCCTGGCTCGGGCGCTTTTGGTGCTGGGAGCAGAAGACTGGATGATGTCCCGCGAGCAGGACGTGTTTTTTTCACATACTGACCGTGCAGTAGCACAAGCGGGACCTGCAATAAGTTGTTGGTTCCCCACTATCAGTGTGCGGTCCCCCTGTTCTGTCTGATATTGGCACCTCCGGTCTTCACAAAGGTGATGGTAGAGGTTGTGGCACATCTGCAAAGGTTATAGACCGCTCTGTTCCCATACCACTAGACATGGCTGGTCGAGGTGGGCTCGCCGCAGCTAGCGTTGCACCTAAAGGCCACCCCATCCCTGCATTTGACTTAAACGTTTCCATCAACCTGTCGGATGCACCTAGAGCCCGCTCTTCCTCCTCTTCAAAAGAACAGTACCGAACACCACATCTTTGCGCTACCTTTACATCCTGACCAGAGGATCCAGGATTTCAGGATATTATTCTAATGTTTTAGGGGGAAATTAGAGTTCCAGTTCAATTTTTTTACTTTTTATTTTATAAAGTTTTATATAGCGCGAACTAGACCCCAGAGGGTATCAGAGCGCTTTACATTTAGGATCGCTGCGTTACAGGTTACATCATTTACAAGAGCGCGGCAGGGTACAGTAAACAAAACAATGTTGCGAGAATTTGTAGGAGGGAGACGAGGAGGAACTGTGTCCGATGTCCGGCTGGGTAGGTGACGGTCAAGGGGAAAACCAGGGCCAATCTCCTCTTTAGCTGTCTAGCAGCTCCACCGGGCATCAGCCAGGTTGCACAGGTCTCAGTGTTCAGGAAAAAAAGTATTGATTTGATATAATTTGAAAAGTTTTATATTGCGCAGGCTAGACCCGAAGGTATCAGAGCGCTTTACCAGAATATTTTTGCGTTAAAGTTACATCAGTTACAATAGCATATTACGGTACAGTAAACGAAAACAATGTTACAAGAATTCCTAGGAGGGAGAGGAGGAAGGAGCCAAATCGGGAGACGAGGAGGAACTGTGCCCAATGGGTAGGTGACGGTCGAGGGGGAAACCAGGGCCAGTCTCCTCTCTAGCTGTCTGGCAGCTCCACCGGGCATCAGCATGCTGGCTAGTGCAGCGAGCGACTGGCAGGAGGCGCCCTCCTGGCGTGCACAGACTGTGCATCATCTCTTTGAGCTCCTTTGGCTGCCACTGGAAGTGGGTGATGCTATGTTATCACCCCTCCTGGAAATTCGTTTGCGCTGAATGATGGAAGCGCCTCATTGCCTGGTATGTCGATGAAAGCATAGAGCCCTTGAAAGCGCACCAGTCCGTGTTACATCTTTGTCTATCCTAGCAAGGGTCTACGCTGGGCACAATTAAAGGTTTCATTGCGACCCGTCCAGCATTCATTCGTGTTCCTGATCCACCTTGCTTGTTTCAGTCTCTGATAGTTTTACGACTTTAAAGGGCTCACATACACGTTTCCCACGGCACCATTTGTTGCACCCGAATGAGGTCCAAATCTGGTTTCGACTTTTGTTTGTTGGAGTCCTGTTTAAACACAGCTCTCAGTCGCTGTGTTTTGGAGGCCAGCACTACAGTGCGCCATGTCGGCCAACTGCAGGAGCGTTGTCAAGGTACTCTTCATCTATTTTTACCCAGAAATTATTTTCCAGAGGGTTGGCATGTATGCACATGCTTTGTTGACGTGGCATTGTTTTCAGTCTGGTTCACGCATGATCATCTCGAATGCTGAAGTAGGTATAGCTGGGATGGGGCTGCTGCCCGTCTCACACCTCCCTCGGAGCTCCCATGTTTCATTCATTCATGCCCGAGTAGCTGAACCAGTTCAATGCATTTCTTTTTAGTTTCAAGGATATGCAGTCCTGGTCAGCCTATTACTTAAAATCCGGACCACAAGTCCCAGAATGCATTGTACTAATTTGTGAACCTGGTGCTCTTGAGATTCCTGCTCCCTGTATGTAGGGGGTGATAATCCTCTCTGGTTGTAGGGCTATCACGTTCATGCCTACAGACCCGATAAATGGGGGCGGGGGAGGCACTCCTGATATTTTTTTTTAAGCACATGCATAAAATTGCATCAGTTTCCATGGAAGTCGAAGGGGGAAATAATAAATTCCCCTATTTTTTTGTATTCTCCCTGTTTGCAGCTTCAAACTGTTGGTATGTTTACTATTAGGTGGCGCCATGCCTCTTGTGTACCGTGGTTAGAGTTCTGGGTTTTTGTTTGACAGTTAACTGCTGTTAGGGTGTGCTTGTTCAGTTTCATTGCTACACAACAAAATCATCACTCCCCGAATGCATTTATTTCCTAAGTGCAAGTCCAGGACTCATAGAGTAAGTCTGTGCTCATGGGGTAAGTCTGTGCTCATGGGGTAAGTCTGTGCTCATGGAGTAAGTCTGTGCTCATGGAGTAAGTCTGTGCTCATGGAGTAAGTCTGTGCTCATGGAGTAAGTCTGTGCTCATGGGGTAAGTCTGTGCTCATGGGGTAAGTCTGTGCTCATGGGGTAAGTCTGTGCTCATGGGGTAAGTCTGTGCTCATAAAGTAGTCTGTTAGTCTTGGAACAGAGCCACAAGAACCTCCGATATGTATCATCCTTGTTGGACATAGTCATTGAGTTGCGGCACGAGTTTTCAGGTTGGAGTGAACTTTGAGTCCACGTCACCATTTTTTGGCACATCTCACACAAACCTCATTCTACTACTATGATCTCCAAAATAACACTATCTAGATGCTTCCCTCCTCTATCCATTCTTTATCCTATTAAATCCAACTAACAGACTCCCATGCCCACTGCTCACACTAAGAACTTGTATTTTCCTCTACTAATCCTTTGGGTCCGTAGTAGCGTGCTACTCGCCGAACTGCGCTTCAACGCCTCGTATGGGGTAGTGAGCGCTATATAAATACAATTACAATAAAGCAGCTTTCATACCCAAGTATTATTCCCGCTCCTTATGGGGCAGTCTGTTATTCTACCCACCTTTTACCCTTCTCATCCTACGAAGGAGTTGAAATTAAATCAGCTTGGCTCCGGTAGGGCGGTCGGTAACTACATTAACCAGATGAGAGTTGAGATCTGGACAGCCTCGCCCTCCTTGCTGGCTACATACCCAACAAAGCCGGCTGGCAGCAGAGGGCCATGTCAGGTGACATCGTCCCCTGTATTAAAGTTTTTTTTTTAAGAAGGCTCTTGAACGCATGTGTGCTCATCCTAGAGCAAACCTTCAGCATTTTCACTAGCCGGGGGTGTTCCATGGTGCAGTGATGTGAGAAAGTGGGTTTCTGTTGCAGTAACCCCCCCCTTTTTTTGCCTAATAGCTGATGCACTTTTCCTTGTTGTGCCCTGGGCTCCTGCCAATCAGGTGCCCAGGGCCTATGTTCCTTCCTTAAAACACACAAACTCCCAATTGGCAAACCCTGGCCACATGTCAGCCCCTGGTAAATGGTACCCTAGGTACCCAGGGCCTTGTGACCAGGGAAGGCCTCTAAGGGCTGCAGCACTCATTGTGCCACCCTTAGAGGCCCTGTACCCTTACACACACACACTGCCTTTGCAGGCTGAGTGTCTGGGTGCAGGACAAAACAAAGAGTCGACATGGCACACATCTCTGTGTGCCATGCCCATTACCTATACTGCCAAGGCATATGTCAGCCACCCCTCTGGCTGGGTGCCTTATGCCTATGGTGTGGGCACAGGAGCAGGAGCCCTGTGCCCCTACAGTACCCAGGTCCATTCCTGGGCACTGTAAGTACAGTGCTGCCTTTTACAAGTACATGGTGCTGAGAGCTCGTCAAACACGAACTCCACAGCACCATAATGGCAACACTGAAGACTGGGAAGTTTGGTATCAAACTTCTCAGCACATTAAACCCACACTGATGCCAGGGTGGGATTTAATGTACTAAGCACCCCAGAGGGCATCTTAGAGATGCCCCCTTACAGCTAACCTACAATCCACGTCTGCTCTGAGGCTGCCCAGGCTGCCACACAGCAGACACGTTGCTGGACCCCTGGGTGGGAGAGCCCCTGCTCTCCCGGGCCTGCAACAATGCACATCCTGGGTGAGGTGAGAAATCTCCTCCCCCAGGATGAGCAAAGGGAAGCTTCAAAGGCATGCCGCCAGTTGGAGTTTCCCCAGGCCACTGCAACCCCCCACTCTGACAGGAAGCTTGGCCGGAAACCCCATACAAGGACAGGGGATGTGCCAGCCTGCCCACCCCACCCCTCAGGTGGGGGAGGCGAGGTGAAGCACATCTCCGGGCTCTCGCCATCTTGAAGATGGGAGGCCCTACCCTATCAGGATTAGGCTACTGCCCTCCTCCCACAGGAGAGAGGCAGGATAGGGGGTGCACCCACCCCAGGACAAGGACCCATTGGTCCCTGGCCTTCACCTACCTGTAACGCCCCTAAATCTAGTATTTAGGGCCCCCCTGAACCTTCCTTCCCCAGATTCCAGATAGAAACCTACAAGAAGAGCAAGAAGAAAAAAGACCTGCCCTGCAGCTGCTAAAAAGAGGAAGACACCAACTGCTTTGGCCCCAGCCCTACCGGCCTGTCGACCCTCGAACCTGCTCCTGCTCCAGCGCGGCATCTCTTGTGGCCAGCAACCTCAAAAACCCCGGAGGACCTGGCTACCTTTGAACTCTGATTCCCTGGGACTCCCATGAGTAGAGGCTCTACTCGAGAAACCTATTCCTAAACTCCTGGCAGCAGCCCGGAACCGCGGACCCAACACACTCTGCACCAGCCAAGCCTGGCCAGTGCCGGAGTGGACAAAGACCCTGAGGACGACCCCACGGCGACTGAGACCCCGAGTCCGGCACCCAAGGACCCCCCTCGACATCCTGGACGAAGCCTGCAGCCTCAGAACCGAGTGCCACCCCAGCCGCGATCAACCAGAGGGTAAGATTCCCGACGTCAAAAGGCACCCCTGCACCCGGCGCCCTGCGGCCCCCTGTGCCCAATCCCGGGGTACCCACCTAACCTACTACTACCCAACTTACCCCTCGAAGTGGTGGTGGCACCGGAAACATCCTCGTCCCCGAGCCTGCAGCCTTTTTCCAAACCGGAACATTCCCATTGATTTCCATTGAGCGCCCGAAGGCTCAAAAGCACCCTGCACCCAGCCGCCCGAGTGGCCCTGGCAGTGCACTCTCTACACTAACTTACTTCCCCACTTGCCCTGAGTAAGTGACCAGGAGCCCAGCTCCCACAGACGCGTGGCTTGCCAGACAGCAGCCACCAACTAAGGCCCCCCTATCCCTCATAGGATAACATTGGGCCTAACTCACTCTGCACCCGGCCGTCCTGAAACCGCTGAGGGTGAACCAACTGTACCTACCTGACACTGGGGGACCCCTGAGTCTATGCCCGGAATTTCAACTCTGCCAGTCGAGTACTTACCCTTAAACCGCTAACTTCATTTTCCTCATAGGGTAACATTGACTGGCTTTTTCTTCAAAAATCTTCTAAGTGTTAACTTTTCAAAACTGCAAAAATTCACCAAAAATCAGCCAAGTGACAAAAACGAATTTACTCACCTGCTCCTAGGTGAGCTCCCAGTGCTGGATCTTGGTGCCCAGCCCTGACTCTGAAAAGTGTTCACAACTATACTTACCTCTAACTCATTTTTCTCCCATAGGAAACCATTGTCTGCTTTTCTGTGAAATTTCTTCTAAGTGTCTATTTTTGCAAATTTGAAATATTCTTTTAAAATCGTACCATTTCTGCAAACGAAATTACTTACCTGTTTTTGATAAGGACCCCAGTCCTGGGTCTAGGCACCCAGTCCTGGATTACTAAAGTAACGATAAAGTACTCTACCTGCAATGTGAATTTCTTGCCATAGAGATCCATTGAATGTTTTCTTTGAAATATTTTCTAAGTGCTAACTTTTGAAATAGCTAAATATTATTTAAAAATCATTACAGTTAAGTCGACTTTCATCACTTGATTCTGAATACTGACCCAAGGCTGGTTCTAGGAGCCAGACCTGGAATTCCAAAAGTAATCTGAAAAGTAATTTATTACAAATAACCTGAATGTACCATTGAGCTCAATGCATTGTGATGTTTAGGAAATAGGATTGTTTATTGCAACCAACTGTGACTGTTTACAAAAACTCATTGCTTAAGATAAAAAGTATTTATATGCAACCTCTCATTCTGAGAAAGTATATTTTTATCCCCTTTGTGGTTCTAAAAATAAAACAAGCATATATTTTATATATACAAATCATTGGCCTAGAGTTCAGTTATTGAGTGTGTGAAAACATTTGCTGACTGAGTGTGTACAATAAATGCTTTACACTGTCCTCTGGTACTGCCTTACTGCTCGACCAAGCTACCACTTTTGAGAGTAAGGTCATACCTAACTTTGACCTCTATCAGCCTCTGGGGGACTGTGGACTCTGTACACCCTGTACCTATTAGGGAACAGTATATACAGAGCCACTTTCTCACATTGGTGGATCAGCGGTGGGATACAAACTTGCATTTGTTGGACTACTTGGTTACCATCTGATCACACGACAGAACTCTTAAAAGTTGCCTTTAGAAATTCTGATTGGTTTTTCCAAAATTACTAAAAGTCTTGCTAGGGCCTTGCTTAAGTCCCCTTAGAATTTTAGAAAAATAAAAGTCACTATAGTCAGGGTAGAGGGTTAGAACTGTCAGGTTAGAATGTCTCAAACAAACCCAGCTATTAGTGATAATAATAACATGGACCTGGTGGAGGAGCTCGACCTCACACCTTACTTACACTTGTCTTTCAAGGAATTGAGGTCCTTATGTAAACTCAAGAATTTACAAATGGGTCAGCATCCAACCAAACAATTGCTCCAGGAGCTCCTGGCTGAGTATGCTAAAGACCACCCATCTGAACATGGTGATGGCCAGTCAGATGAGGAAAGGGAAACAGGGGAGGTGGACAACAACCTCCCCATACTATTTCCTAGGGAGGAGATGGCACCCATACCCTCCAACTCAAGAATTAGCATCTGGGCACCTAGAGACCACACAGGTGGCTCTGGCCCCAGAGACAACACAGGGGGACCCCCCAGTGAAGAGGACAGCCTTGTGAGGCTGGCCAAAAGATTAGATCTAGAGTCCAGGCTCCTGGCTCTAGAAAAGGAAAGGAGAGAGATGGGTTTAGCACCCATCAATGGTGGCAGCAATACTAAAAACAAGGATAGGGAGGAAACTTCTGACCCTAAAATCCCCAAAGGGATTGTCCCTAAATTTGAGGAAGGTGATGATATCACCAAATGGTTCACAGCCTTTGAGAGGGCTTGTGATATCAGGAAGGTAAAGAAACCTCTCTGGGGGGCACTCCTGTGGGAACTGTTCTCTGGTAACTGCAGGGACAGGCTTCTGACTCTCTCTGGGCCAGAAGCAGGATCCTATGACCTCATGAAGAACGCTCTGATTGAGGGATTTGGATTCACCACTGAGGAGTATAGAATTAGATTCAGGGGGGCTCACAAAACCCAGACCCAGTCCTGGATTGATTTTGTAGATTTCTCAGTGAAGACACTGGATGGTTGGTTAGCTGGACATGGTGTGCAGGATTTTACTGGATTGTACAATTTATTCATGAAGGAACATATTTTGAGTAACTGCACAAATGAAAAGTTGCATCAGCATTTGGTAGACCTAGGTCTAAAATCCCCCCAAGAATTGGGAAAAAAGGCAGACCACTGGGTCAAGACTAGGGTGACTAGGACGTCCACTGGGAGGGACCAGAACCAAGGGGTCCCAAAGCCTCCCCAGAAGAAAGAGAGTGAACCCCTTGTGGATAAAAGAAAGGAGTCCCAGGTAGCCCCCCAAAAACCTGACCAGGAGGGTGGGCCCAAAGACACCTCACAAACTAAGCCAGGGTACCAAGGTAAGAATTGGGATCCCAACAGAATATGGTGTTTCAACTGTCAAAAGGATGGACACCACACCCAGGACTCTAGCTGTCCTAAAAATAAGGTTCCTTGTACAGCTCCAGGGGTGACTAGTGTAGCCCCAGGGGTTGCCAGTGTAGCTTGGGAGGGAGGGTCCTCAGATGAGGAAGTCCTCCTAGCTTTCAACTGGGGAATGGGCCCAAGAAGCAAGCTGGAGATCCCAGAAGGAAGTAGACACTTCCACCACCTACTGGTGAATGGAATCCCAGCCACTGCCCTGAGAGATACCTGTGCCAGTCACACTGTGGTACATGACAGGTTGGTATTCCCACACCAATATGTCCCAGGGGAAACAAGAAGGGTAAGAACTGTCCCAGGGGGAGTCACTGTTAGGCCTGTGGCTATAGTGCCCCTAGCCACAGCTGGGTCCCTTAGATGGAGAAAAGTGATAGTCAGTAAAAACCTCCCCCTTGATTGTCTCTTGGGGAATGATCACTTAGATGTGGAACTGAGCCAAAGAGAGGTGCTGGCCCAATGCCAGGCCTCGCCCAAAGAACCTGTGGGGGCTCAACCTGCAGTCAGTGCAGCTGAGTCCCAAAAGAGTGAGAAGAAACAGGGTAGGAAAGGTGGGCAACCGTTAGCCACAGTTCCAGAGAGCCAGGGAGATTCTATCCCAGTAAGGGAAGACTCCCACAATGGCACTGGTAAAGCCCCCCCTAGCCAACAACAAGACCTGACTAGTCAGGCAACTGTCCAGCCTGAATTAGTGGCTCCTCAGGTGGCAGAACAAAGGGTGGAGAAGGGGTGTTCCCTACCCAGAGTAGGGATCCCCTATCCTCAAACAGACCAACAGCCAGGACCCAAAGAGAACTATAAAATAGCTCCCTCACTTGCCAGTCATGAGCTAAAGGTGTGGTTCTGGGCACTGACAGCTGTCAGCAGCCTCTGCTGGGTGTTAGCCTTCATGGCAGCCCTATCCTTGGCATGGTGGCCTAACCCCCTGCCAAATAGCAAGTCAGGCCCCCTGACCTTATTGGTCATGGTGGGGTTGCTCAAGCTGTGGGTAGCCTCTGTGGGTAAGCTGGGCCTACCCCTGGCTAAGTTAGAAACTACCGAGGTATACACCTCTAAACCCAAAATAGAAAGATGGGACCAGGACAGTAAAAGACAAGGAGAGGAGCCTTGGGAGTTAGGTCCTGAAACTAATAAGACAGGCCAGCTCCTCAAAGGGACTGACCTAGGCAGAAGGATGTAAGGCAGAGTAGGCCCTGCAACTTTCAAACCACTTCCCCAACTCTTCCTCGCCTGAAAGACTAGGTAGACTCTCCCAGCTTTGGCAGAAGTCTCCTGGCCTTTGGGCTGGGGGGGGCTTGTGTGAGAAAGTGGGTTTCTGTTGCAGTAACCCCCCCCTTTTTTTGCCTAATAGCTGATGCACTTTTCCTTGTTGTGCCCTGGGCTCCTGCCAATCAGGTGCCCAGGGCCTATGTTCCTTCCTTAAAACACACAAACTCCCAATTGGCAAACCCTGGCCACATGTCAGCCCCTGGTAAATGGTACCCTAGGTACCCAGGGCCTTGTGACCAGGGAAGGCCTCTAAGGGCTGCAGCACTCATTGTGCCACCCTTAGAGGCCCTGTACCCTTACACACACACACTGCCTTTGCAGGCTGAGTGTCTGGGTGCAGGACAAAACAAAGAGTCGACATGGCACACATCTCTGTGTGCCATGCCCATTACCTATACTGCCAAGGCATATGTCAGCCACCCCTCTGGCTGGGTGCCTTATGCCTATGGTGTGGGCACAGGAGCAGGAGCCCTGTGCCCCTACAGTACCCAGGTCCATTCCTGGGCACTGTAAGTACAGTGCTGCCTTTTACAAGTACATGGTGCTGAGAGCTCGTCAAACACGAACTCCACAGCACCATAATGGCAACACTGAAGACTGGGAAGTTTGGTATCAAACTTCTCAGCACATTAAACCCACACTGATGCCAGGGTGGGATTTAATGTACTAAGCACCCCAAAGGGCATCTTAGAGATGCCCCCTTACAGCTAACCTACAATCCACGTCTGCTCTGAGGCTGCCCAGGCTGCCACACAGCAGACACGTTGCTGGACCCCTGGGTGGGAGAGCCCCTGCTCTCCCGGGCCTGCAACAATGCACATCCTGGGTGAGGTGAGAAATCTCCTCCCCCAGGATGAGCAAAGGGAAGCTTCAAAGGCATGCCGCCAGTTGGAGTTTCCCCAGGCCACTGCAACCCCCCACTCTGACAGGAAGCTTGGCCGGAAACCCCATACAAGGACAGGGGATGTGCCAGCCTGCCCACCCCACCCCTCAGGTGGGGGAGGCGAGGTGAAGCACATCTCCGGGCTCTCGCCATCTTGAAGATGGGAGGCCCTACCCTATCAGGATTAGGCTACTGCCCTCCTCCCACAGGAGAGAGGCAGGATAGGGGGTGTACCCACCCCAGGACAAGGACCCATTGGTCCCTGGCCTTCACCTACCTGTAACGCCCCTAAATCTAGTATTTAGGGGCCCCCTGAACCTTCCTTCCCCAGATTCCAGATAGAAACCTACAAGAAGAGCAAGAAGAAAAAAGACCTGCCCTGCAGCTGCTAAAAAGAGGAAGACACCAACTGCTTTGGCCCCAGCCCTACCGGCCTGTCGACCCTCGAACCTGCTCCTGCTCCAGCGTGGCATCTCTTGTGGCCAGCAACCTCAAAAACCCCGGAGGACCTGGCTACCTTTGAACTCTGATTCCCTGGGACTCCCATGAGTAGAGGCTCTACTCGAGAAACCTATTCCTAAACTCCTGGCAGCAGCCTGGAACCGCGGACCCAACACACTCTGCACCAGCCAAGCCTGGCCAGTGCCGGAGTGGACAAAGACCCTGAGGACGACCCCACGGCGACTGAGACCCCGAGTCCGGCACCCAAGGACCCCCCTCGACATCCTGGACGAAGCCTGCAGCCTCAGAACCGAGTGCCACCCCAGCCGCGATCAACCAGAGGGTAAGATTCCCGACGTCAAAAGGCACCCCTGCACCCGGCGCCCTGCGGCCCCCTGTGCCCAATCCCGGGGTACCCACCTAACCTACTACTACCCAACTTACCCCTCGAAGTGGTGGTGGCACCGGAAACATCCTCGTCCCCGAGCCTGCAGCCTTTTTCCAAACCGGAACATTCCCATTGATTTCCATTGAGCGCCCGAAGGCTCAAAAGCACCCTGCACCCAGCCGCCCGAGTGGCCCTGGCAGTGCACTCTCTACACTAACTTACTTCCCCACTTGCCCTGAGTAAGTGACCAGGAGCCCAGCTCCCACAGACGCGTGGCTTGCCAGACAGCAGCCACCAACTAAGGCCCCCCTATCCCTCATAGGATAACATTGGGCCTAACTCACTCTGCACCCGGCCGTCCTGAAACCGCTGAGGGTGAACCAACTGTACCTACCTGACACTGGGGGACCCCTGAGTCTATGCCCGGAATTTCAACTCTGCCAGTCGAGTACTTACCCTTAAACCGCTAACTTCATTTTCCTCATAGGGTAACATTGACTGGCTTTTTCTTCAAAAATCTTCTAAGTGTGAACTTTTCAAAACTGTAAAAATTCACCAAAAATCAGCCAAGTGACAAAAACGAATTTACTCACCTGCTCCTAGGTGAGCTCCCAGTGCTGGATCTTGGTGCCCAGCCCTGACTCTGAAAAGTGTTCACAACTATACTTACCTCTAACTCATTTTTCTCCCATAGGAAACCATTGTCTGCTTTTCTGTGAAATTTCTTCTAAGTGTCTATTTTTGCAAATTTGAAATATTCTTTTAAAATCGTACCATTTCTGCAAACGAAATTACTTACCTGTTTTTGATAAGGACCCCAGTCCTGGGTCTAGGCACCCAGTCCTGGATTACTAAAGTAACGATAAAGTACTCTACCTGCAATGTGAATTTCTTGCCATAGAGATCCATTGAATGTTTTCTTTGAAATATTTTCTAAGTGCTAACTTTTGAAATAGCTAAATATTATTTAAAAATCATTACAGTTAAGTCGACTTTCATCACTTGATTCTGAATACTGACCCAAGGCTGGTTCTAGGAGCCAGACCTGGAATTCCAAAAGTAATCTGAAAAGTAATTTATTACAAATAACCTGAATGTACCATTGAGCTCAATGCATTGTGATGTTTAGGAAATAGGATTGTTTATTGCAACCAACTGTGACTGTTTACAAAAACTCATTGCTTAAGATAAAAAGTATTTATATGCAACCTCTCATTCTGAGAAAGTATATTTTTATCCCCTTTGTGGTTCTAAAAATAAAACAAGCATATATTTTATATATACAAATCATTGGCCTAGAGTTCAGTTATTGAGTGTGTGAAAACATTTGCTGACTGAGTGTGTACAATAAATGCTTTACACTGTCCTCTGGTACTGCCTTACTGCTCGACCAAGCTACCACTTTTGAGAGTAAGGTCATACCTAACTTTGACCTCTATCAGCCTCTGGGGGACTGTGGACTCTGTACACCCTGTACCTATTAGGGAACAGTATATACAGAGCCACTTTCTCACAAGTGACCTGCACTATCCAGGGGTATTCCGTGGCAGAGGTTTGTGGTGCAGTGACTTACACTATTCAAGGGTGCTCTGGTGCGAAAAGAATGGGTCATATGGTTCTGAGAATTAATAATGTTCCAACTTGGCTGTGTTGCATCTCACATCCATGTCAATATGATGCTGACCTCCTTTTCGTCTATAAGGGCTCAGGGAAAAATGGACGAGGAACTGGTGTTGGGGCGCTGGGTGGTGCTATGTGACTGCAATGATGTCACTCCTGCGTTGTCTGGTGCTGAGATGGAGCCAGTGCCACCTACTGGCGCAGGAGAGCTATTGCAAAGTTTTTGGATCCACCATGGGTCCTGGGCATGTGCAGAAGTGGAGGAATCTGCAGGTAGAGGATCCTCCAGAAGGATCTTCTCCACCAAACTGATGGTACAAGTTTGTATGACTTTGGTTTTGCTTTTTGCTCAGATAAGAGGCCAGGATCTTTGACCACACAATGTTCAAGCTTGCCGTCTAGAAAGAAACTTGTATTGCTTACCTGGTCATGCTGTTCTGTGCTCAACCTCCAGAGGCAGATTTGAGTTTACACGTTGGTCCTTATTGCAAATCAGTGGAGAAATAAACGCCACCTGAGCCCTCCGATTGGTGGACCAGGGATTTAGACTTGTGCTTCCCCCTCGGTCTTCATCTAAACATGGCTGAGTTCATGCTTTAGTGTTACTTATAAAAAAAAAAAATCTGTGTCTGGGAACCGGAGGTCACACGTCCTCAGGGCATCAATGCTTCTACGGCACGGTCTTCTTATCAGAAAAAATGGCTCTGGTTTTTAAGCATTATAGACCACCTTCTGCAGGGGATGTACCAAGTGGGCACACGGATACCAAACCTGCTGACGCTTCTAAAAGGCTCCGCCTCACAGACTGTCAAGACGCATAGTTTCACATTTCTCCCCCCACACTGGAGATTCATCTGTCTTGTAATGTGGAACGTTTATTGTTACCAATGCAATCTTTTGTCCTTCCTTAGAGGCGTCCTTGAGATCAGGCAACACCAACACGTCCAATGTCCATCCTTGGTAACGAGGCCATTGCGTACTGCTGGTTGGTCAGTGATGCAGCCGCTGGTAGATTATTTCTAGTTGTGATTACCTGAGGGGTGATAGGCGAACAGGTACTGGGGGGAGCACAGCCTTGGCATATATAAACACATGACTTTGAAGAACATCTTTGGGCTTGGAAGTCTCCAGCCCTGTTGTTTACTCAGAATGCATAGCCCAGGCTTTGGGAAGTGCTAGTTCTTAAATGAAAGAAGAAAACAAATCTTCTCCCAGTTAATGTCCCTGATGACAAGCATGCTTCCGAACCCAAGAGCAGAAACACAATGTGAAGATGTCCTCTACCGTGTGATGCGTAATAGGATTTGAGTCAGTGTTGTCATAATTCTTACTGACTCCATCTGTGGTCAAAGACCAAAACGAATTTAAACATGTAAACCTGATGTTTTGCCACCCAGCCAGGAACTGTTTGGGTGATGCACGGTGTCTCAACCACGAATGGCCACAATCTGCACACGCATTGTTACAGGCGAGTAACATTTTCCTTATTATGGTTAGTAACTTTTTCAGAAGTCCTTCAACTCAAAATGTGCTCATTTGTGTCAGTGTTCCCCAACATTACATTTGGTAGGCCCCCATTTTGACAAAGGATAGTCTGTCCAAAGAGCTGCTTAAGAGAATGTGCTGCGTTTGAGTAGAATTCGAACCTGCCTGTAATCTTTGGCTACGTCTCATCTTTTCTCTGTTCCCTCCTGTAGCATCTACAAGAAGGCCGGTCTTGGGAAGGAGAAGCGGGAAGTCACCTACCTTGTGGCCAAAAAGGGTGTAGGCCCAAAGGTACGACGCCCATCTGGTGTTAAGGGTCACTTTAAGGTTGTGGATGGTCGGATGAAGAAAGACATGAGAGCCCAGAAGAGGACCAGCCAAGGGAAGAAGGGTGGACAAGGAAAGAAGAGCGGTCATGGGAAGAAACCGAAGCACAAAAGGACATGAGACCAGCTGGAGACACTTAAAGAAAGGAGTTTGTGAATTCAGTGATGGGTATTTTCTGCCTTCTGATAGGTCTGCCTGTATATACGCGGATGTATCAGTAAAGTGAAAGACTTGGCTCTTGAAGTCACTTGCTGTTTTTCAGAGGGTCATTTCCTGCAACTTGAGGCAGTGTCCTTGCCTGATAATGAGACATTATTCCTTTGTTGGAAGTGACTTCCTTTTCAATGGAAAGGCATCTTTTGGGAGAAGCCCATCTTCCTATTAATGTAAATTTCTCCCTGTGTTGGAGAATGTGTCCTGCTTTGTTTGAAGAGCTAAAGACAGTCTGTGTTGCAGGACATTTCCTATTTGATGAGCTATTGGTGTTCGTTTCCGAGCATCACTTTCCTTTCGTTAAATCTCACCATCTTCCTCATACCAAGGGGCATCCTTCCATGTTGGAGCTCATTTGCTCTAGGATGTTCACATCTCATTTTTTAGGGATCTTCTTCTGTGTGAGGGAATGTCTTCCTCCATAGCTTGCCACTTGTTTGATGTGATGGTTCACTTTGCGAAAGGTCACTTCATGTTTGTCTGAATGCATGTTTATTTGCAGGAGGGGCTCCCTACGTCCCTGTTCTTCCCATTGTTAATACCATAACTTGTTTTATTGATGCTCTAATCCGGCTGCCAATTATTCAATATTTTTGTATTGTAAATTTATGGTGCTATTCAGATTAAATGAACACAGGATTTACCTTCAGTGGTGACCCAGGAAAGACTATCCTTGCATGTAAAGCATTTGTTTACGCAAATGTCACATTTTGCTGGTATGTGTGCAGGATGGGTGGGGAGGGGAGTCCTGGTTCGCTCTCATTCCGAGATAGAGGCAGAGATGGGTGAGATTACTCAAAGAGGGAGAGAGGGTTCAAAGATACTTGAGAATTTGAAGGGCAGTAAAGCTTTCGAGGTGTGGGCTCTGTGGAGATGATGTGCGGGTTTTTGGAGATGATGTGCGGCTCTGTGGAGATGATGTGCGGCTCTGTGGAGATGATGTGCGGCTCTGTGGAGATGATGTGCGGCTCTGTGGAGATGGTGTGCGGCTCTGTGGAGATGGTGTGCGGCTTATGTGCGGCTCTGTGGAGATGATGTGCGGCTCTGTGGAGATGATGTGCGGCTTATGTGCGGCTCTGTGGAGATGATGTGCGGCTCTGTGGAGATGATGTGCGGCTCTGTGGAGATGGTGTGCGGCTCTGTGGAGATGGTATGCGGCTCTGTGGAGATGGTATGCGGCTCTGTGGAGATGGTATGCGGCTCTGTGGAGATGGTATGCGGCTCTGTGGAGATGGTATGCGGCTCTGTGGAGATGGTGTGCGGCTCTGTGGAGATGGTGTGCGGCTCTGTGGAGATGGTGTGCGGCTCTGTGGAGATGGTGTGCGGCTCTGTGGAGATGGTGTGCGGCTCTGTGGAGATGGTGTGCGGCTCTGTGGAGATGTGTGGGTTTGTGGTATGATTTAGTTTGAAGAGGAGTGCAGAGAGCAAAGGGAAGCTGAGGATAGGGTCATGCTGCAGCTGGTGATGAGTGAGATCAAAGGAAAGACGATTTTGCAGCGTGAATCTTTCTGGATTCACTATGCTGTGCATTATTCCGCGGTCTGGTGGTTGGGTCCGGAATCGTAGTTTTTCTTCAGTTTTTTTGTAGCCCAGGTGGGCGTCGACGTCCCACCATTTGGTGTACCTCTCGTGACGTCGGCACGCTTCCTGCGGAAGCTCCCACCTTGGGGCACCATCTTCAGATTCTTTTTTCCGCCGTTGGGTCTGGATCGTCACCGTGAAGCTCCAGAGTTTTTTGGGAAGAAAGGAAGAAAAAGCATGAGCTTCATCGAGAAAAAGTTGAGGAAGACTACAGAGAACAAGATCGACAAGCCGGGACGACGACGAAGAAGGAGGAGAACCTCGAGATCTTCGACGTCCAACGGAGAATGCGCACTCAGGGACCCTGAGCGCAGGAATGGACAAGACACCCTTTAAATTCTGCCGTAACTGCCACCATAAATACGCGCAGAAGGACCAACACCCGGTCTGCAATCTTTGCCTGCAGGTCGACCACGAGAGCAAAGACTGCAACGCCTGTTCCGTCTTCACACCGAAGACACTCCGGGTTAGAGAGAGACAGAGGAGAGCCAATTACAACATGCAGGGCAAGGGACAGACCCCGTCGCTGCACGAACTGGGCCTCTCCACCGATGAGGAAGACCATGTCGCTGAGGGACCAGACGACTTCACGGTCGCAGAGACCGATAAGAAAACGTCTGATAAGGTAGGAGAGACGTCGAACACTAAACCCTCGACAGGGCCCCGAAAGCCCGAGTCAGACTCTTGAAAATCAGAGTCGAAGTCCTCGAAAGGAGCACCGGCACCGAAAATTTCGACGACCGCAGCTGCACCCAAGGACGAACGGCCAGGCGGATCCTTCGAAAAGGACTCCCAGGTGGCGAAGACCGGCAAAAAGCCAAGGTCGTCGAAGCAAGGCCAAGAACTGGGGCGCTCGGCTTCGAAAGAGGTCGCGTCGACGCCGGCTCCGGCGAAAGACCCGCGCTCGACGCCAAACAGGCCACAGAGTTGGAAAGAAAGAAAGAAGAGGAGGTTCGAGGCAGAAATGGAGAGCATCCTACAAAGAAAGAAGGAGTTTGACGATAAAATGACAAGATACACGATTCCAACGAAACCACCGTCGGTCACCGCAGACGTCGAGGAACAGGAGGAGTTCAACGTAACTCCCAGAGAAGAAGAAAAGGACCTATACTATGAGGGAGAAGATGATGATGACCAACAAACAAACTACGGCTCGGCGCCGTCGACAACACAGGACCTGGAGTGGCAGGACCTCGACGCCGAAAACCCGGAAGAGCTGGAAACTTACCCTTCGAGGCCTTTGCCGCCCGATGACATTGGGGCCTACAATATGGTCATCAAAAGCGCAGCAGCAGCTTTTGGGGTCCAGCTGGAGGAAGAAAAGCCTAAAGCAGACTTTCTACTGGAAACGCTGCTCCCCATTCAAACGAGGAGCCAGTTCCTCCCCATGCTCCAAAGTATCATGGACCAGGGGAAGGAGGCGTTCAGGGACCCAGCAACATGCAGGTCCATCACACCTAGGACGGAGAAGAAGTATAAACACTCCTCCTAGGACCCTTCCCACATCAAGGGATCCGTCACAGCGGACTCCATCATTGCGTCAACTGCCAGGAAAAGGGCCAATGTCCCGGCAACCTCTGGCCCACCACCAGACAAGGAAAGCGGGAGGATGGACCTGACTGGGAGGAAGATTGAAAGTAACGCGGCAATGCACTGGTGCATGGCGAACTCCAATGCCCTACTAAACAGACACCAATACCAACATTGGGACGAAATGGGGCAGCTAATCAAGCACCTCCCCGAACAATACCAGCAAAGAGCCTCGCACCTGGTGGAGGAAGGGAAGAATATCGCAAATTCTTGCCTTAAAACAGCCTTAGATGGAGCTGACACATCAAGCAGGTTGATGGCAATAGGGATAACGGAAAGAAGGCAGGCCTGGCTCAGGATCTCAGGCTTCAAGCCAGAAGTCCAGAACAACATCCTGAACACCCCTTTCAACGGGGATATGCTGTTCGGAGCCCCGGTGGATGAAAAACTCACCCAACTCAAGAAAGATAACGAAACAGCAAGGTCCATGGGGGCCCTGCAATTCAGAGGGATGAGAAGAACTACTCCGACACGGAAACCATACAGAAGGGGCGGAATCCAGCCGGGAACGTCACACCAGACATTCCAGCAGGGCCACTAGGGCGACAATCACGGCCAGCAGGGGCAGCAGAAACAAACTTGGCAGTACCAGCCTCTGGCCAGTCCTTTCGCAGTAGGGGGAACGGACGAGGGCAAAGACGAAGAGGGGGAGAACAACCCGCCTCAAAGTGAATCCGCCCGGCGAAGCGTGCTCACCCACAAGATCCCTCCGAGGGTAGAGCACAAAACATTCAACAAGAGAGGGTTACACAGACCAAACGCCAACGAACATGCAACACCAGTAGGCGGCAGGCTGAGACGTTTCTTCCAGGAGTGGAGAAAGGTAACGGACAAATGGATACTCAACATCATACAGTTTGGATACTGCATAGAGTTGGAAAGGAAACCAGCAAACAGAAAACCAAAGAGAAGGGAACACTCAGGACAGGAGCTAGTGCAACTCCGAGAGGAAGCACAAGAACTACTCCAAAAGGAGGCCATAGAACCAGTACCATTCAAAGAAAGGAACAAGGGAGTGTACTCAAACTACTTCCTGGTACCAAAGGTGGACGAAACACTAAGACCCATCCTGGATCTACGGTTCTTAAACAAGTACGCAAGGACACAAAAATGAAAAATTACGTCCCTACAAGAGGTACTCCCTCAGATGAGAGACGTAGACTTCATGTCCACCGTGGACCTCAAAGATGCCTACCTGCACATCCCAATGAACAGTCAGCGCAAACATCTGTTATTTTCAATCAACAAAGAACACTACCAGTTCACAACCATGGCATTCGGACTAAAGTCCGCACCAAGGGTTTTCACAAAATGCCTTGCGGCAGTAGCGGCGTACCTGCGGAGGGAAGGGATTCATGTATACCCTTATCTCAAAAGCAAGTTCACGCGAAACATTCGAGGAATACGCACAGCGGGTCACAAGGACGCTAACGAAGCTGGGATTCTCCATACACTGGGGGAAATCCTCAATGGAACCGGAACAGATGAAGATCTTCCTGGGGGCACAGATCAACACCATACAGAGAACGGTGATGCCCAGCGACAAGAGAACACTGGCCCTGCTGAGGGAGACGCGCCTCTACCAGAAGGGGCAAGCTCTGACAGTGAGAACAGCGAGCAAGATCATGGGGATGATGGCGTCATGCATTCACCTAGTCCCCAATGTACGCCTACACATGAGACCATTCCAGGAATGGCTACAACAACAATGGTCACAAGCAACCGGAAGTTGGGAGGATCTAGTGGTTGTTACGCACGCAGTGCAAGAAGAGATAGCGTGGTGGAACAAGGAGAACATAACCATAGGGAAGCCCCTAACACCACCAAGCCCAACAGTGACCATCACCACAGACGCATCCCAGATAGGATGGGGAGCACATATGAACAAGCTCAGAGTGAGGGGTCTGTGGACTCCAGCAGATGCGGTCAGACACATCAACTACCTGGAATTGAAGACCATATTCCTAGCCCTGAAGGCCTTCCAGAAAAAACTGTACAACCAGAAGGTGTTGATACAAACAGACAACACGACCGATGTTCTACATCAACAAGCAGGGAGGAACCCAATCATTCCCTCTATCCAACCTGGCACAGGAGATTTGGAGATGGGCCATCCCACTCAAAATAGACCTGCTGGCCATACACCTACCAGGGAAGGACAATGTGGAAGCAGACTGGCTCAGCAGGCAGACTTCAGCATCCCACGAGTGGGAGCTCAATGGACAGGAAACGCCAAGGCTATTCAGAAGGTGGGGTACACCGACAATAGACCTGTTTGCAACACACCTGAATGCAAAATGCCAAAACTTCGCATCCAGGCAACCAGAGAAACAATCCCAGGGGAATGCCGTATGGATAAGCTGGTCAAAAACATTTGCCTACGCTTTTCCCCCAATACCACTGATACCCAGGGTACTCAAGTGCAGGACCAGCAACATAACACTGATCCTAGTAGTACCACAGTGGGCGAGACAGACCTGGTACTCACAAATAATGGAAATGGCACAGAGGCCACCCCACAAGTTCACCAAAAGGAAAGACTTACTCTCCACGCAAAACGGAGAAGTTCTACATCCAGAGCCAGAGAGCCTCAGCCTAGCGGCATGGCTCCTGAAGACATAGAGTTCGCACACCTTAAGCTAACACAAACCACCATGCGAGTGCTCTGGGAGGCAAGGAGACCAACGACACGAAAATGCTATAGGGAAAAATGGAAGAGGTTCACACAATGGTGCAGCAAAAAGAAACTGCAGAACAAGTTGACAAAGGAATCAACGGTGCTGAGATACCTCACACACCTACTAAAGGCTAAACTATGTTCATCCTCGCTAAGGGTTTACCTAGCAGCGTTTGTAGCTTACACACGAGGTGAGACGGGGAAAAGTTTCTTTACATCACGAGTAGTACAGAGATTTCTGGAAGGGGTGAAAAGGATAGCGCCACCAAAGAGGATGCCGCCGCCGGCATGGAACCTCAACATAGTCCTGACGGAACTTATGAAGGCACCTTTTGAGCCCATCTACAAGGCCTCACTACAAATGCTGACAATGAAGACAGCCTTTCTTGTGGCATTAACCTAGCAAGCGAGCTGCAGGCACTAACACTGCAAGAACCTTACATCCAAATACACAAGGACAGGGTCATAATGAGAACAGACCCACACTTCATGCCGAAGGTGGTGTCTGCATTCCATATGAACCAGACAATACAAATACCGAGCTTCTTTCAGAACCCAGCCACAAGCGCAGAAAGGGCACTGCACGGCAGACGCAAGAAGGGTGGTGATGCACTACATCGAGAGAACCAAGGAGCACAGGAAAACAAAGCAGTTTTTTGTGTCCTTCGCAACCAGCTTCCTGGGTAGACCAGTAACAAAATGCACCATCGCTCGATGGATCGCACTGACAATACAATTCTGCCACAAACAGGCAGGGCAAGAACTATCGGAAGGGGCACGGGCCCACTCCACAAGGAAGAAAGGAGCAACAATTGCTTTTCTGGCTAATACACCCATTCAAGACATGCCTGGCGACAACATGGGCTTCAGTGCACACGTTCACTAAGCACTACTGCGTGGATATACAAATGAACAAGTAAGCACAAGTAGGACAAAAGGTGCTTCAACATATATTCAACGACCAACGCTCATCTTCCACCCAGCCGCCACAGAGATAACAAACCGCTACAAAGTCTATGCATGACATAGTGAATCCAGAAAGATTCACGCTGCAAAATGAATAGTTTCTTACCTGTCGGTGTAGTTTTGCAGCTTGAAGATCTTTCTGGATTCGCTAGCAAACCCACCACCTCCGCCAGAAAGATGAGGCAGGAGAAGAAGGTGGAAAGACAGGGAATAGAAAACAAACAGACTTAAGAGCAGTGTGGAAAAGGATATAATTAAGGAGAAAATAATAAGATTGCCTAGGATTCAAAAAGAAAAAAGAATCCGAAGATGGCGCCCCAATGTGGGAGCTTCCGCAGGAAGCGTGCCGACGTCACGAGAAGTACACCAAATGGTGGGAAGTCGACGCCCACCTGGGCTACAAAAAAAAAGGACGAAAGACTACGATTCCGGACCCAACCACCAGACCGCGGAATAATGCACAGCATAGTGAATCCAGAAAGATCTTCAAGCTGCAAAACTACACTGACCGGTAAGAAACTATTCGAAATGAAGGATGGGGAGCCATGAAACTTTAGAGATGGGATAATCAGGTGAGATGGTCAGTGTGATATGAAACTGTTAAAGACCAAAATAAATATAGTTTGAGAAATCATAGGACGTGCACGAGATGTGTAGAATCTAGATGGAAAGACTGAATTACTGAGAGTGGCAGGAGAGCACTTGAGTGAGGGTCCTGGAGATTGAATAAGGGTCAGAGGAGAAAGAGGCGGAGCCTGGCCCAGGAAGAGAGCGACAAGGGTGAAGGATAGTGAACGTGGACGAAGGGAGACTTGGGGTCATAGGGAGAGACAGAACAATGATCCGGGAGAAAGACTAGAGCACTCCTGAGGGACGGTAACATGCGACTGATGAGGACATTAGACCAACTAAAGTGCCAAAAGTGTCCAAATGACAGCCTTGGAGGGATACAGAGTGAGGACTAAAGGCAGACCGAGTATAGAGCAGAGGCTTTATAGCAGATGGAGAGGGAGCTTGATGCAGAAGGAGACCTTTACGGAAAAGAGAAAGTCCCGAAGGGCACACATCGAAAACAAGTGGGATCAGGGATGTCTGGGTAAAGAAAAGGATGGAAGCAAGACCAGGGGAGACGTGGGAAACATTATAAAACACCTTTAAGTAGAACAGTGAATGCGACGGATGGGTTTTGGAGATGAACTGCAGAGACCAGCTCATCCTCAGAGGACCACAATGCTTCTGGAAATCCTCTTGAGGTCAACTTGCTCAAGAACACCCTCTGAACACTCAAAACAGAACCTCACCTATGCAGTTATCAAAAGGACACATTTACAGACTGCTTCTAGGCACTCCCATGCTAGAGCTGCACAGTTCTACAGTCAGTGACCGGTTCGGACGAGGGAAGAGCAGTACCTTGTCGCAGAAGGAGATGAATCGGTCTGCAGCACTCTTCAAGACCCTTCCAAGTTGTGAAAAACTGTACGAATATTTGTGTATGCAGTTAGGTGTCTGCGGAGTGTGTTGTGTTCTGAATGTTGGCTGGTTGGTCTTTAAGTCCACGCATGACTGAGTCAGGTTGTACTGTACCAGCGGATGGGAGGAAGATGGGGTGCCTGTAAATCAACAGGCTTTGCACCACCTGCTGAGGTCAGTGGTACCACAGACACTTGTGTCATGTCAGGATGGACTTGCCATACACGTCTGTCATTTCTCCTGAACCTCTTGTTCTTCCTGCAGGCTGGCATTGCTTCAGCTTATGTATTATACTTGGGGTACAGGGTGATGGTTATTGGGCGTACATCAAAGTTGATGTGGATCGATTGAGATAAACAGTGCAAGCTGTTAAATGTTACCAGTTCAGGGGGGCTAGCCATCAGACTACATGTGTGCAGATCCACCCGCACGTTCAAGGCGTGGGATGTGCCTTCACAGTGTGGCTAAACTTACTGAAGGTCGGTGAGGTTTTTTTTTTAGGCATTTGGTTTGAAGGATTTTAATAGTGAAGTGTTTTGTGCACAAGCTGTACTTGTGAGTCATAATGTGAGGACTCCCCACCCTCCCGTCTCATACACCGGGACGTAGATTTAAATGTTGGTTGTTTTTACTGGACTGTGTTGAAATGGACGTCCTGGGCCATCTGCCCTGCTTTCTGAAAGACACTTATAGGCAAGTGCCCCTTTTTGACAACGCCGCCCCATTTTTTACCTGCTATCTGATGACATTTTGTCAGGAGTACCCTAGATTCCTGCTACCCCCAGGTCCCCAGTAACGTATCTCTTTCCCTAAACTGTACAATTGTTCCCCCAATTGGCAATACCTTTAGCACCCCCCCCCCCCCCCCCCTGTAATTCCTAGTAAATGGCACCCTTGGAACCTAGAGCAAGGAGGCTAAAGAGGGTGCCTGTGGGCTACAGCATGTATTGTCACCCTAAGGGACTTTTGACCTAAACTTTTGCAGACTACCATTGCAGGCTGCATATCTTGGTGCAGATAAAAGTAAAAACACGACACTACACATATCCCTGTGTGCCATGCCTGCAGACATTGCAAGCAATATATGTTAGCTACGCCTACAGCGGGCCTTACTGCCCTAAGGCAGGGGGCACTATACTACATATGTTGACCTAGCTGCATGACTAAATATGCATCTGTGATGTCTAAGTCAATTCTTAGAAATCACCTGATCTGAAACCTGACTGATGGGGTTCAAGGAGTTGATATTTCTCAATGTGGTTGCAGAGCTGCGAATGGACGCATTTTTCAAGCAATGTAGCTAGAGTCATACTGCTGGTTATGGGTCGGAAGTTGTTTGGATCTGAAAGGTCCGCATTGGGCTTCTTTGGAATGGGAGTAACTTGTCCAACCTTTAGGCAGTCCGGAATCTTTTCCTGTAAGAGGGATTCATGAATGATCCTGGACACAAGAGGGAGAATGGCTGAGTTTAAATCTTTATAGAGCTTAGCGGGTAAAGGGTCACCAAAATGGTTGGAGGGTTTAAGGGATGCCATGTTGTGTAGGAGCTCCCTGTAATCTGGGAGGAGAAAAGAGTTCCACGAGGCGTTGTTTTTGAGAGAGTAGCCCAAAGGCGAGGATATTGTCGAGGATTCTGCCAGCTCCACTGAACCTGCAGGAAGTTTCTTGGGTAACAGATTTAGGGTGACGTGTACTAGCTCCAACTCTATTTTCCTTGTTTTTTCAGAGAAGTGAGCTGTGAAATCATCACCACTAGGAAGCGGGGATACAGGAGTAGAGATCTGGTTAGATTGTTCCTTAATGATTTCAAAGAGTTTTTTGGGCCTATTTTTTAATCCATCCGATTGAGTTCTGAAGTGGTCTGTTTTCACCTGGCGGATGTGTTTGTTGTAGGAGCTTCTCACTTTTCTAAGTTGAGTGAGATTTGTGGTGGAGAGCGTGTTTCTCCAGTCTCTCGGATAGTCTACTTATCTTTGCTTACTCTTTCTCTGGTGGACACTGTCTAATCCATCCTCCACTTTCTGTGAGCCGGGGTCCTTTCTGCATCTAAAAAGGTCCCAAGTCTAGAGATCTGCGTACTGGTCACAGCTAATCTGCTGATTGGCTCTGTCTGGGGTCGCTGATAGCTTAGAAAGAAGTGAACATCGGCACTTTGATAGACTCTGTCTGGGGGCACCGATAGCCTAGAAAGCAGTGAACATCGGTGCTTTGATACTCTGTCTGGGGGCGCAGGTAGCCTAGAAAGAAGTAAACAATGGAGCTCTGATAGGCTCTGTCTGGGGGCGCCGATCCCCTAGGAAGCAGTGACCGCCAGCGCTCGGATAGGCTCTGTCTGGGGGTGCCGATCGCCTAGAAAGGAGTGAACATCGGCGCTCTTGAGTGATGCTTATATGTGGCTCCGAATGCCATTTCCAAAGTGGAATGGTGTCTGCCTGGAGCAGCACGATGCCACCTACCCAAGCAGGGCTACTGATAAACACCTGGGGAATATTCAAAACCGAGGAATTTGTGGTTAGAGTATCTGCCAGAAAGAGAGTTTCCAAAGGTATAAAGTTTTCTCTTCATTACTGGAACCGTTGACTTCAGTACTGGAGCACGGGTACCTCTTTCATGACAGCAGTAACTCGTTGAGCTATGGTTTGCAATGTCAAGATGGAATTTTTTTGAACTGTGAGATTTTAAACTATTTTTGGGACCTGACTGTGTCAGCCCATGTGGTGGTGTTTTCAAGACTTTTTGTTTACTCACAGGGGGCTTAGAGCTTGCCCAATGGTTGGCTTCCTGATCACTCTAATTTCCATGATTCTCCTTGGTCAACACTTGCCCGCTTCACTTTCTTCGTGTTTGTCCCTCCCCTAGAGCATGGCCGAAGTACTGTTTCTTTACCGTGTGTGTTCTTCCAGTAGTGCTTTCCGCGGTCCTCTTTGTCTGTACTTGCAGGTGCCCTTCTAGTGCTGTTGCTTTTCTATCGCTCCTGCCTCCCTATTCTTTGCTTGCTGTTGTCCCTCCTGCATCCCCTTTGTTACTAGCTCTGTCCCTCCTCCTCCCCTCTACCGCTTCATTGCTTGCCTCTGTCCTTCCCATATCATCCCGCTTTGTTGCTTTCCCCCATACATCCCACTTTTTCTTTTCCCCTCATCCATTCTGTATTGTTGCCTGCCCTGGTCCTTCCTGCTCCCCTCCCACCCCCGCTTTGATGCCTGCCCTGGTCCCGCCTGCTCCTCCCCACTCCTGCTTTGTTGTCTGCCCTTGTCCCACCTGCTCCTCCCTGTAGGAAGGTGGAATCTGACTGCATGGCTACCCCCACTTTTTGCCTGGTGTTTTGCTGGTTTTCGACTTAGACTGGGGTCCTGGTTAGCAGGGTCCAGTCAAACTATCTAATTTCTCCCTAAATTGGTTGTTCATTTACTTTAGGCACACTCCAGATTGGATTCTGGGGTACGCTTATAAGTCCCTAGTATATGGTATACTATATACCCAGGGCATAGGTACCCCAAAGGCCTCTCAGAGGCTGCAGCATGTATTAATCCACCCCTGGGAGACCATGCAAAATGACACAACAGGTCTGCTACAGCAGCCTGTGTAAGGTGGTGCATGCACCCCTTACTTAGATATAAGTTCACTATATCTCTCCATATCACTGCACATATAAACCTATCAGTCACCCCTATGGCAGGCCTTATCAATCCTGAAGGCAGGATGCTGGGTTCTATGCGAGAGGGTGCCCATGCATGAGCAGAGCCCCTCTGCAGCCTTCGGAACCTCTATTCCGGGGTTGTTTGAGATGCAGCCATACCACATATACTTAAGAACATTATAACCTTGCGGTAAATGCTAACTTTAAAACAGCTGCATAGAAACATGTCGTTTTTGGTGTCAAACACCTTGGAATCATACCTCCACACCAGTAACTGATGTGGGAGGTATGATTCCACCCTACTAGAGGGAGAAATATGACAGCACCGGTACACCCGGTACCAGCTTTGTAAACCCTGGCATCACGAAATGGATGCTGCTACCCACAGACATGAGTCTGCTCTCCTGCTGCTGGGCTAAACTCCGGCAGGGGACGGCTGGAAAATAGGTTTCCTGTCATAGGGAGGTGTCACCACCTCCCAGATGGGCGCTTTAGTGTACTGGGGCTGGGTGGGTGCACTCAGAGTGCTTTGATGTCTGCACTGGGGGCACATTTGGTGTCCCTGTGCATAGTCCTGCTCAAACCGGCTGCAGGGGCTACCAGCCCCTGCTCTGGCACGAAATTGGACAAAGGATATGGGTGTAGCCACCCCTCTGTCCTGACCCTCCCATAGGTGGGTCCCCAGAGTTTGTCCCACCCCTTTCTTGGGTATAAAGTAGGAACTCCTGGCTACAGGAGTTTAGATTTACTTGGAGGAACCTCTGCTACAGAAACCAAGTACTTCAACTATCTACACTTCGCTGGATGACCGAAGAATCTCCCTTGGAGTAAAGGAGTTACTCCCCTGCAGGGCAGGCACCTAAAACGCATCTGACCGGTTTGCATCTACGCAGCTCCTGACGGACTCCAAAGATTTTGCAACACAGGAGGTGGGTTCCTAAGCTTCCACGAGGCCAACCAGTGCTCTCAGCAAACCTGAGATCCTCAGCCCTCATGGGGTCGTGCAACCCGAACCCCTAGACACCGTGCACATTTGCAGCAGCATGTGCCTTTTGGCAATCCCTGAGGCTGTGCTTTGGGCTACTTGTAGTCCAGACACCGAGCAGTGATTCCACCGAAGATTACTGGCCTACACTCCACGAGTGTTCCGTGGGCTGGTATTTAGTGATTCCTCTCGAGGTCCCTTCGCGATCCCTGGTCCGTCGACCTGTGGGTCCCTGAGAAGGGAACTTTAAGTGGGATTACCTGGTTGCTCCAGACGTGCCCTGACTCTCCATCGCTTGGGGAGTCCACATGACCTTGCTGGTTCACACCGAAGCATCTTTACTCTGACCGCGTGGGTTGCAGTTGCCAAGGCTTGTTGGTCTCCAATCTGGACACTGACCCCCCAGCACTCAACATCCTTCGTGGGACAGCTCGCCTGCGGACTCTGGTCATCGTCGATGTCTCCTGATCCCCGTGGCTGCAGAGTCAAGCTTCACCTCATCGCACCTGAAACACCCGACATCGGTGGACATTTGTCTATCGTGCCCCTGGTCACTGGCAAGTGACCCCCTGCTTTCAGGTTTGTCTCCTCTTCGATACAGGCTTGGATCACCCCGGACACGTCTCATCTTCCCAGCAGCAGCACTTTGCAGCATCTCGCCATTGAAAACAATGAAGATTCCCGACACCATTTGACACCTATGCACACGGTTTCCCTGGGTTAGGTAACACGAGTACTCGGGAGCTCACATGGGTGCTGGCCTTAGAATCGTCTAAGTTTGAAAGGGATTTCTCAAATTCCTCACTTAAGTGTCCTTAATCTTTAAAATTCCAACCGCGACTTTCCCATAGGATTGTACGGAGCTCGCGGCTGTGTTCACACTGCACGCGTCCCCCGTGGGTCCCTTGTCACTACCTTGGGTGGTTCCTTGGGGTCGGAGCGATTCTATGTGCTCCAGGCACTGTCTAGTCAAGTCGTGGTTCTTGTATCACTTTCTTAATATATGGTTTGGTCTCCCACTGGGACCCACTGTGTATTGTGCTATTTACTGTCGTTTTAGTGTTTTAATATTGTGTGCCTTGCTCTCTAATCTTGTAAAGAGGTTAGTAGAGAGTGTTTAGTAATAAATACATATATCCTCCCCACCCCCACTTTGTTGCCTGTCCAAGTTCCTTCTGTCTTCCTCCCGCTTTATTGCTTGCCTGTACCCTCTTGCTTGCCTGTACCTCCATTCCCTGGCCCCTCTTGCTTGCCTGTACCTCCATTCCCCGGCCCCTCTTGCTTGCCTGTACCTCCATTCCCCCGGCCCCTCTTGCTTGCCTGTACCTCCATTCCCCGGCCCCTCTTGCTTGCCTGTACCTCCATTCCCCCGGCCCCTCTTGCTTGCCTGTACCTCCATTCCCCCGGCCCCTCTTGCTTGCCTGTACCTCCATTCCCCCGGCCCCTCTTGCTTGCCTGTACCTCCATTCCCCGGCCCCTCTTGCTTGCCTGTACCTCCATTCCCCCGGCCCGTCTTGCTTGCCTGTACCTCCATTCCCCCGGCCCCTCTTGCTTGCCTGTACCTCCATTCCCCCGGCCCCTCTTGCTTGCCTGCACCTCCATTCCCCCGGCCCCTCTTGCTTGCCTGTACCTCCATTCCCCCGGCCCCTCTTGCTTGCCTGTACCTCCATTCCCCGGCCCCTCTTGCTTGCCTGTACCTCCATTCCCCGGCCCCTCTTGCTTGCCTGTACCTCCATTCCCCCGGCCCCTCTTGCTTGCCTGTACTTCCATTCCCCCGGCCCCTCTTGCTTGCCTGTACCTCCATTCCCCCGGCCCCTCTTGCTTGCCTGTACCTCCATTCCCCGGCCCCTCTTGCTTGCCTGTACCTCCATTCCCCCGGCCTCTCTTGCTTGCACCTCCATTCCCCGGCCCCTCTTGCTTTTCCCCTCTGGTCAGGAAAAAAAGCTCTGCTGCAGCAATTGCTCCTGCGTCATATCGGTTTTGTTTTTCTAACTGTCATGCTTGCTGCATCACAGTCGCATAACGTGGGTAAAAGTCATCGACAAAACCAGTAGTTTTCACAGCCGAGACCTGTTGGCTTTGCCAGTGCTTGCTTGCTTGGTGGTGAAACCTCCTTCGCTGTACCAGCCCTCTGGAGTTGTCCAAGATGCCGCCCCCCCCCCCTTCCCTTCGCTGTACCAGCCCTCCCTTTGCAAACCTGCAATGTTACTAGGATGTGCAATCAAAATGAAACATCATGTAATGAAAAATGCTAGTGAGGGGCTTCTGATATCAACAATAACATCTGGAGACCAATGAAGAACCAAGCGCACGCCATGTCAATTAAAATGTGGTGAGTAAAAATGCCTGTGGGGGGAGGTTGACAAGACTACAGCTGACGCCCCTGCCAGGCAGAGGGGCTCATTGGTCAGGAGAGCTGTCACTCCGAGCAAGAGCCAATGAAGGCAGTGGGCTGACCCCCTGCTGCGCGTGGATGGGATGGGGAATGACTTTAGACCCAAAGCCCCTCTACGCAGGTCCAGGTGTATGGACAGTTCAGATTTCTTTTATATGAAGTTGGTCAGACTGCTAAAGCTGCCGCTTCTAGGAAAGACTTTCTTGGTTTCGTGTACCTTTGGGTGGAGATAAGCTTTGAATGTACCTCCTTTCAGGACAGCCAGACGGTACCAGAGATTTTGGTCCCAACATTTCTGCAAATCAATAAATGACCATGTACAGTTTCAGTCAACACTTAACACTGGTGTCCAACTTGTCTCCTGATCGATTTACTTTCACGAGGTAAATCAAAAGCGCAGTGAGATTATTTGCCCAGGGTCACACAGTTGAGTCAGGTTATCAATCAGGATCGCAATTCAGGTTTCTTCTATCCCATCGAAATGAAACATGAATGTAACTTATTTCTGTAGCGCCGTGCACCGGGATCAATGCATTTTACATGAAATTGTGAAATTTTTGAAAGGTTCAATTCCGTGTGAAGCTGCACTTCTGCTCTTGCCACACATCCCACGTTTGGGAAACTTATACCAGAAAAGTTTTTGTTCCCATAACCCCTGAATTCCACCCTTCTGATTTGAGATGGTGCTAGACATGTTCTCTGTGTGTGAGAAGCTTGCACTGCTGCTGTCCCGTGTGTACTGTTCTGTCTGTGAGAGAAGCTTGCACTGTTGCCGCCTTCACTGTACCTCTCCTGTCTGTGGGCGAAGTGTGACCTAATGCTACACATGTAATACCTGTCTTAAATGTCAGGAAATCCTGTACTGTCTGTGAAGGAATCTAGCACTGCTGTCGTCTGAAGCTTGCACTGCTGCTGCCTGGGCTGCACCATTCCTCTATGTGATTGACGCTTGCACTGCTGCTGCCGCCTATGCTTCTCCTGTCCTGTATGTGAGAGACGCTTGCACTGCTGCTGCCTGGGCTGCGCCTTTCCTGTATGTGAGAGAGACTTGCACTGCTGCTGCCTGGGATGCACCTGTCTTGTATGTGAGAGACACTTGCACTACTGCTGCCTGAAGTGCACCTGTCCTGTATGTGAGAGAGACTTGCACTGCTGCTGCCTGGGATGCACCTGTCCTGTATGTGAGAGACGCTTGCACTACTGCTGCCTGAAGTGCACCTTTCCTGTATGTGAGAGACGCTTGCACTGCTGCTGCCTGGGATGCACCTGTCCTGTATGTGAGAGACGCTTGCACTGCTGCTGCCTGGGATGCACCTGTCTTGTATGTGAGAGACGCTTGCACTACTGCTGCCTGAAGTGCACCTTTCCTGTATGTGAGAGACGCTTGCACTGCTGCTGCCTGGGATGCACCTGTCCTGTATGTGAGAGACGCTTGCACTGCTGCTGCCTGGGATGCACCTGTCCTGTATGTGAGAGATGCTTGCACTGCTGCTGCCTGGGATGCACCTGTCCTGTATGTGAGAGACGCTTGCACTGCTGCTGCCTGGGATGCACCTGTCCTGTATGTGAGAGACACTTGCACTGTTGCTGCCTGGGCTGCACCTTTCCTGTATGTGAGAGACGCTTGCACTGCTGCTGCCTGGGATGCACCTGTCCTGTATGTGAGAGACGCTTGCACTGCTGCTGCCTGGGATGCACCTGTCTTGTATGTGAGAGACACTTGCACTGTTGCTGCCTGGGCTGCACCTTTCCTGTATGTGAGAGACGCTTGCACTGCTGCTGCCTGGGATGCACCTGTCCTGTATGTGAGAGACGCTTGCACTGCTGCTGCCTGGGATGCACCTGTCTTGTATGTGAGAGACGCTTGCACTACTGCTGCCTGAAGTGCACCTTTCCTGTATGTGAGAGACGCTTGCACTGCTGCTGCCTGGGATGCACCTGTCCTGTATGTGAGAGACGCTTGCACTGCTGCTGCCTGGGATGCACCTGTCCTGTATGTGAGAGATGCTTGCACTGCTGCTGCCTGGGATGCACCTGTCCTGTATGTGAGAGACGCTTGCACTGCTGCTGCCTGGGATGCACCTGTCCTGTATGTGAGAGACGCTTGCACTGCTGCTGCCTGGGATGCACCTGTCCTGTATGTGAGAGACGCTTGCACTGCTGCTGCCTGGGATGCACCTGTCCTGTATGTGAGAGACGCTTGCACTGCTGCTGCCTGGGATGCACCTGTCCTGTATGTGAGAGACGCTTGCACTGCTGCTGCACCTGTCCTGTATGTGAGAGACACTTGTACTGCTGCTTCCTGGGATGCACCTGTCCTGTATGTGAGAGACGCTTGCACTACTGCTGCCTGAAGTGCACCTTTCCTGTATGTGAGAGACGCTTGCACTACTGCTGCCTGAAGTGCACCTTTCCTGTATGTGAGAGACGCTTGCATTGCTGCTGCCTGGGATGCACCTGTCCTGTATGTGAGAGACGCTTGCACTGCTGCTGCCTGGGATGCACCTGTCTTGTATGTGAGAGATGCTTGTACTACTGCTGCCTGAAGTGCACCTGTCCTGTATGTGAGAGACACTTGCACTGCTGCTGCCTGGGCTGCACCATTCCTCTATGTGATTGACGCTTGCACTGCTGCTGCCGCCTATGCTTCTCCTGTCCTGTATGTGAGAGACGCTTGCACTGCTGCTGCCTGGGCTGCACCTTTCCTGTATGTGAGAGAGACTTGCACTGCTGCTGCCTGGGATGCACCGGTCTTGTATGTGAGAGACACTTGCACTGCTGCTGCCTGGGATGCACCGGTCTTGTATGTGAGAGACACTTGCACTACTGCTGCCTGAAGTGCACCTTTCCTGTATGTGAGAGACGCTTGCACTGCTGCTGCCTGGGATGCACCGGTCTTGTATGTGAGAGACACTTGCACTACTGCTGCCTGAAGTGCACCTTTCCTGTATGTGAGAGACGCTTGCACTGCTGCTGCCTGGGATGCACCTGTCCTGTATGTGAGAGACGCTTGCACTGCTGCTGCCTGGGATGCACCTGTCTTGTATGTGAGAGACGCTTGCACTACTGCTGCCTGAAGTGCACCTTTCCTGTATGTGAGAGACGCTTGCACTGCTGCTGCCTGGGATGCACCTGTCCTGTATGTGAGAGACGCTTGCACTGCTGCTGCCTGGGATGCACCTGTCCTGTATGTGAGAGATGCTTGCACTGCTGCTGCCTGGGATGCACCTGTCCTGTATGTGAGAGACGCTTGCACTGCTGCTGCCTGGGATGCACCTGTCCTGTATGTGAGAGACACTTGCACTGTTGCTGCCTGGGCTGCACCTTTCCTGTATGTGAGAGACGCTTGCACTGCTGCTGCCTGGGATGCACCTGTCCTGTATGTGAGAGACGCTTGCACTGCTGCTGCCTGGGATGCACCTGTCTTGTATGTGAGAGACGCTTGCACTACTGCTGCCTGAAGTGCACCTTTCCTGTATGTGAGAGACGCTTGCACTGCTGCTGCCTGGGATGCACCTG
The DNA here is from genome assembly GCF_964204655.1 of Triturus cristatus. Classification (NCBI taxonomy): domain Eukaryota; kingdom Metazoa; phylum Chordata; class Amphibia; order Caudata; family Salamandridae; genus Triturus; species Triturus cristatus. Next base: position 29,060,206 of record NC_140585.1, on the reverse strand, counting down.
TCCTGTATGTGAGAGACGCTTGCACTGCTGCTGCCTGGGATGCACCTGTCCTGTATGTGAGAGATGCTTGCACTGCTGCTGCCTGGGATGCACCTGTCCTGTATGTGAGAGACGCTTGCACTGCTGCTGCCTGGGATGCACCTGTCCTGTATGTGAGAGACGCTTGCACTGCTGCTGCCTGGGATGCACCTGTCCTGTATGTGAGAGACGCTTGCACTGCTGCTGCCTGGGATGCACCTGTCCTGAATGTGAGAGACGCTTGCACTGCTGCTGCCTGGGATGCACCTGTCCTGTATGTGAGAGACGCTTGCACTGCTGCTGCCTGGGCTGCACCTGTCCTGTATGTGAGAGACACTTGTACTGCTGCTTCCTGGGATGCACCTGTCCTGTATGTGAGAGACGCTTGCACTGCTGCTGCCTGGGATGCACCTGTCCTGTATGTGAGAGACGCTTGCACTGCTGCTGCCTGGGATGCACCTGTCTTGTATGTAAGAGACGCTTGCACTACTGCTGCCTGAAGTGCACCTTTCCTGTATGTGAGAGACGCTTGCATTGCTGCTGCCTGGGATGCACCTGTCCTGTATGTGAGAGACGCTTGCACTGCTGCTGCCTGGGATGCACCTGTCCTGTATGTGAGAGACACTTGAACTGCTGATGCCTGGGATGCACCGGTCTTGTATGTGAGAGATGCTTGCACTACTGCTGCCTGAAGTGCACCTGTCCTGTATGTGAGAGACGCTTGCACTGCTGCTGCCTGGGCTGCACCTGTCCTGTATGTGAGAGACGCTTGCACTGCTGCTGCCTGGGATGCACCTGTCCTGTATGTGAGAGACACTTGCACTGCTGCTGCCTGGGCTGCCCCTGTCCTGTATGTGAGAGACGTTTGCACTGCTGCTGCCTGGGATGCACCTGTCCTGTATTTGAGAGACACTTGCACTGCTGCTGCCTGGGATGCACCTGTCCTGTATGTGAGAGACGCTTGCACTGCTGCTGCCTGGGATGCACCTGTCCTGTATGTGAGAGATGCTTGCACTGCTGCTGCCTGGGATGCACCTGTCCTGTATGTGAGAGACGCTTGCACTGCTGCTGCCTGGGATGCACCTGTCCTGTATGTGAGAGACGCTTGCACTGCTGCTGCCTGGGATGCACCTGTCCTGTATGTGAGAGACGCTTGCACTGCTGCTGCCTGGGATGCACCTGTCCTGTATGTGAGAGACGCTTGCACTGCTGCTGCCTGGGATGCACCTGTCCTGTATGTGAGAGACGCTTGCACTGCTGCTGCCTGGGCTGCACCTGTCCTGTATGTGAGAGACACTTGTACTGCTGCTTCCTGGGATGCACCTGTCCTGTATGTGAGAGACGCTTGCACTGCTGCTGCCTGGGATGCACCTGTCCTGTATGTGAGAGACGCTTGCACTGCTGCTGCCTGGGATGCACCTGTCTTGTATGTGAGAGACGCTTGCACTACTGCTGCCTGAAGTGCACCTTTCCTGTATGTGAGAGACGCTTGCATTGCTGCTGCCTGGGATGCACCTGTCCTGTATGTGAGAGACGCTTGCACTGCTGCTGCCTGGGATGCACCTGTCCTGTATGTGAGAGACACTTGAACTGCTGATGCCTGGGATGCACCGGTCTTGTATGTGAGAGATGCTTGCACTACTGCTGCCTGAAGTGCACCTGTCCTGTATGTGAGAGACGCTTGCACTGCTGCTGCCTGGGCTGCACCTGTCCTGTATGTGAGAGACGCTTGCACTGCTGCTGCCTGGGATGCACCTGTCCTGTATGTGAGAGACACTTGCACTGCTGCTGCCTGGGCTGCCCCTGTCCTGTATGTGAGAGACGTTTGCACTGCTGCTGCCTGGGATGCACCTGTCCTGTATTTGAGAGACACTTGCACTGCTGCTGCCTGGGCTGCACCTTTCCTGTATGTGAGAGACGCTTGCACTGCTGCTGCCTGGGCTGCACCTTTCCTGTATGTGAGAGACGCTTGCACTGCTGCTGCCTGGGCTGCACCTGTCTTGTATGTGAGAGATGCTTGCACTACTGCTGCCTGAAGTGCACCTGTCCTGTATGTGAGAGAGACTTGCACTGCTGCTGCCTGGGCTGCACTTGTCCTGTATGTGAGAGACACTTGCACTGCTGCTGCCTGGGCTGCACCTTTCCTGTATGTGAGAGACGCTTGCACTGCTGCTGCCTGGGCTGCACCTTTCCTGTATGTGAGAGACGCTTGCACTGCTGCTGCCTGGGCTGCACCTTTCCTGTATGTGAGACGCTTGCACTGCTGCTGCCTGGGCTGCACCTGTCTTGTATGTGAGAGATGCTTGCACTACTGCTGCCTGAAGTGCACCTGTCCTGTATGTGTGAGAGACTTGCACTGCTGCTGCCTGGGCTGCACTTGTCTTGTATGTGAGAGATGCTTGCACTACTGCTGCCTGAAGTGCACCTGTCTTGTATGTGAGAGATGCTTGCACTACTGCTGCCTGAAGTGCACCTGTCCTGTATGTGTGAGAGACTTGCACTGCTGCTGCCTGGGCTGCACTTGTCTTGTATGTGAGAGATGCTTGCACTACTGCTGCCTGAAGTGCACCTGTCCTGTATGTGAGAGAGACTTGCAGCGCTGCTGCCTGGGCTGCACTTGTCCTGTATGTGAGAGACGCTTGCACTGCTGCTGCCTGGGCTGCACCTGTCCTGTATGTGAGAGACACTTGCACTGCTTCTGCCTGGGATGCACCTGTCCTGTATCTGAGAGACGCTTGCACTGCTGCTGCCTGGGATGCATCTGTCTTGTATGTGAGAGACACTTGCACTACTGCTGCCTGAAGTGCACCTTTCCTGTATGTGAGAGACGCTTGCACTGCTGCTGCCTGGGATGCACCTGTCCTGTATGTGAGAGACGCTTGCACTGCTGATGCCTGGGATGCACCTGTCTTGTATGTGAGCGATGCTTGCACTACTGCTGCCTGAAGTGTACCTCTCCTGTATGTGAGAGACGCTTGCACTGCTGCTGCCTGGGATGCACCTGTCCTGTATGTGAGAGACGCTTGCACTGCTGCTGCCTGGGATGCACCTGTCCTATATGTGAGAGACGCTTGCACTGCTGCTGCCTGGGCTGCACCTGTCTTGTATGTGAGCGATGCTTGCACTACTGCTGCCTGAAGTGCACCTGTCCTGTATGTGAGAGACACTTGCACTGCTGCTGCCTGGGCTGCTCTTGTCCTGTATGTGAGAGACACTTGCACTGCTGCTGCCTGGGATGCACCTGTCTTGTATGCGAGAGACGCTTGCACTGCTGCTGCCTGGGATGCACCTGTCTTGTATGTGAGAGACGCTTGCACTACTGCTGCCTGAAGTGCACCTTTCCTGTATGTGAGAGACGCTTGCACTGCTGCTGCCTGGGCTGCACCTGTCTTGTATGTGAGAGATGCTTGCACTACTACTGCCTGAAGTGCACCTGTCCTGTATGTGTGAGAGACTTGCACTGCTGCTGCCTGGGCTGCACCTGTCTTGTATGTGAAAGATGCTTGCACTGCTGCTGCCTGGGCTGCACCTTTCCTGTATGTGAGAGACGCTTGCACTGCTGCTGCCTGGGCTGCACCTGTCCTGTATGTGAGACACTTGCACTGCTGCTGCCTGGGATGCACCTGTCCTGTATGTGAGAGATGCTTGCACTGCTGCTGCCTGGGATGCACCTGTCTTGTATGTGAGAGACACTTGCACTACTGCTGCCTGAAGTGCACATGTCCTGTATGTGAGAGAGACTTGCACTGCTGCTGCCTGGGATGCACCTGTCCTGTATGTGAGAGACGCTTGCACTACTGCTGCCTGAAGTGCACCTTTCCTGTATGTGAGAGACGCTTGCACTGCTGCTGCCTGGGATGCACCTGCCCTGTATGTGAGAGACGCTTGCACTGCTGCTGCCTGGGATGCACCTGTCCTGTTTGTGAGAGACGCTTGCACTGCTGCTGCCTGGGCTGCACCTGTCCTGTATGTGAGACACTTGCACTGCTGCTGCCTGGGATGCACCTGTCCTGTATGTGAGAGATGCTTGCACTGCTGCTGCCTGGGATGCACCTGTCCTGTATGTGAGAGACGCTTGCACTGCTGCTGCCTGGGATGCACCTGTCTTGTATGTGAGAGACGCTTGCACTACTGCTGCCTGAAGTGCACCTTTCCTGTATGTGAGAGACGCTTGCACTGCTGCTGCCTGGGATGCACCTGCCCTGTATGTGAGAGACGCTTGCACTGCTGCTGCCTGGGATGCACCTGTCTTGTATGTGAGAGATGCTTGCACTACTGCTGCCTGAAGTGCACCTGTCCTGTATGTGAGAGACACTTGCACTGCTGTTGCCTGGGCTGCACCTGTCCTGTATGTGAGTGACACTTGCACTGCTGCTGCCTGGGCTGCACATATCCTGTATGTGAGATGCTTGCGCTGCTGCTGCCTGGGCTGCACCTTTCCTGTACGTGAGAGACGCTTGCACTGCTGCTGCCTGGGCTGCACCTTTCCTGTATGTGAGAGACGCTTGCACTGCTGCTGCTTGGGCTGCACCTGTCCTGTACGTGAGTGGTGCTTGCCCCAATGCTGCATGTGCAACACCTGTTACCTCCTACGATCTGGCTGTACCTGTTCTCTGTGAGAGAAGCTTGCATGGCTGCCATCCGGATTGCACTGTCCTGTCCTTTGAGTGAAGCATGCACTGCTGCTGCCTGTGCTGCACCTGTCCTGTACATGAGTGGTGCTTGCCCCAATGCTGCACGTGCACCACCTGTTACCTCCTACCATCTGGCTGTACCGGTTCTCTGGGAGAGAAGCTTGCATTGCTGCCTTTCGGGTTGCACTGTCCTGTTGGGGGTGAAGCTCGGGCTGTACCTTTTCTCCGTGTAAGCGAAGTTTGCACTACTGCTGTCTGGGCTGCATCTGTTCTATCTGTGAGGGCAGCTTGCACTGCTGCTGACTGGGATGACACATTGTTGTATGTGAGAGATGCTTGCACTGCTGCTGACTGGACTGCGCCTGTCCTGTATGTGAGTGAAGCTTACACTGCTGCCTATGCTGCACTGTTCCTGTATGTTATAGAAGCTTGCACTGCTGCTGCCTGGGCTGCACAGGTATTGAGTGAAGCTTGCACTGATTTAGTCTGGGCTGCACCTGTCCTATATGTGAGTGAAGCTTGCATTGCTGCCATCTCGGCAGTACCTGTCCTGTCTGTGAGGGAAGCTCGCACTGCTGCCATCTGGGCTATGCCTGTCCTGTATGTGGGAGATGCGTACACAGCTGCCTGAAATGCATCTGTCCAGTATGTGAGAGACGATTGCACTGCTGCCGCTTGTGCTTTACATGTCCTGTATGTGAGTGAAGCTTGCCCCGATGTTGCACATGCAATTCCTGTTACCTCCTGCCATTTGGAGAGAAGCTTGCATTGCAGTTCTTGTTTAAAGACGCATTTGTTTATATCTTTGCTTTCATTCGTTTATTTTTCTAAATTTCCGTATATTGATTTCACAGAACTGAAATATTTGATGGCTTTACTTGCACATTAATAGTTTTTCATTCATTTAAAAACAATCTACATTTCTCGCCGCAGTTGTTTTGTTATCCGGTTTTGTGCGTGCTTCTTCTGACACCTAGTGTTCATTGCAGGAACTTCACGTTCTTGTCCTTGTTATCTCTAGACGCCCTGACGAAAGCTTGCAAGGTCGCATTGCCGTGGACTTCGGGGTTTTTCATTTCATAATATAAAATACTCCTCCAAAATAACAAATTAGCGCGATCTTTCACTACCCCCAAGAGTGGAGGACCCCCAGAGTGGAGGTGGACTCGTCACAATCCCCCAGAGTGGAGGTAGACTCGTCACTACTGTAATGTTGTGGGACACAGTGGAACAGTCCACGTCTCCCATGGTGTTAGGGGGTGGTCCTGTTTGACCACCACCCCCCGTGATAGTGCAAGAATAGGTTTGGCTCGGCGTATGCCGAGACCACGTGTGCAAGTTAATAAAAAAGCCCACGGCTCTGGGCGTGGTTCAGTTCAGAGCTGGCCACTAAGTAAAATACGTCTCCCAGCACCGTTATTACACTAGGCCTAGACCCTAGGCCACGACTCTACATTGGCGACGAGGTGGTGCCAGCTTGCTGCTGTCCTGCCTCTCACCCACCGTGCTGTCCTCCGGTGTCTCCGGAAGACCGTGCCTGCCGCGCTGCCCCTTCCTGTGGCACGGCTGTCTCCGGGAGTCTGCTCCTGCCACGCGGCCCCTGCCGTGTGTCTAAGTCGATCTGTGCGACTCCACCGGTGGCGGATCTGCTGGAGTGCTGCTCGGCTGTCAATGTTCCGAACAGGGCACGAAGCCAGGAAGAGTGATCGCGCACACGTGCAGCCCTGCAATTCAGCCTGCGTGTGACAGAGGCGCTCTATGCAGAAACAGGCGCGTGTGGAATCCTGAGGCTGTCTGCATCGAAGGCACCGGTAAGCTACACAGCGCCACCCTGCTGCCCCCTCTGGCCGTCCTGCAGCACTGCACTGGCCCTAGAATTCATTAAACACATCGTGTGGCCCTGCCCTATTGAAGGCTCCCAGCTACTAACTCTGCATGCTCAAGAGGTCTGCTGCCCCTCCTGGTGCCTCCACTCGCCTCCTCCTGCCCCTGAGGCTATCGTTTGAGCCAGCCACGCTCTACCTGCAGCGAGGGAGTCATGGCCACCAGCTGCACACGCTCCTCTCTCTCACTCGTGATTGAGCCCCAGTCTCCTATCCTGTTCTGCCAGTGCTGGCCTGCACCCCCACCACCCTACTACGCATCTCAGCGCACTGCGACGCCCTGCAGGTGGAAGTATCTGCGCCCTGCTGCATTGGCTAAACGCGCATCCTTCGCCTCCCTGCCACCGTACTCCGCCTGGCCAGCATGACCTCCATCCCACCGTTGGAACCCTTCACCATCACCGGGCCACCGCCCTCCCAGACTGTGCGGTGGAAGGTGTGGGTGGAGCGTTTGGAGACGTTCTTTGATGCTGCGGACATACCTGCCCCACGACAAAGACCCATGCTCCTCCACCTTGACGGTGCGGACATCCACAAAATTGCGAAGACTGTCCGTGAAGCTGGACCCCCGTGGAACTATGCCACGATGAGCGACGCCATCACGGCTCATTTTGAGCCATACGCCAATCCTGATTACGAGCGTTTCCTCCTCCGCCAGGCAAAACAGCTCCCTGATGAATCTGTTGATGTATTCTACGCCCGCCTCAAGGAGTTAGCCAGCACGTGCACCCTGCCTGATGAGGATGATGAGATCCGGGCACAATTCATTCAAGGCTGCGCCTCCTCTAAGCTATGCGAGCGCATCCTAGAGCAACACAACATGCTGATGAGGAACATCCTGACCCTGGGACGCTGCAAGGAACTATCCAAAGCCAGAGCGGTCCATATGGAGCTCAAAGCTACAGCAGCCATCAAAGAGGAGCGAGTCTGTGCCGTCTGTACTGAGACCCGTGAGCCTCGACAAAGACCCAGAAGACCCTTGACCCAAAGCTCCAGACAGAGCTCTAAAGTGTGGTGATGTGACTGATACATAAGAACATCATGATGTCATGTAGAATGTTTGATGGTTCTGCTCGAGGGTTCTCTAGAGAGCAGTTGGGGTCTGTGTAAGAGCTGTGCTGGCTGGGATGGCTCTCTGTACTTCTTAATAAATACTTCACTTCAAAAGTGTTCAGGAGCTCTCGCCTCGTCTTTACAGTGGCGACAGAGGACGGGATGAAGTTCGGCTCTGTGGATGTTGTGGAGGCCCACTCCCACATGACGGCACCTGTCCAGCCCAAGGAAAAACCTGCAGTGCGTGTGGAAAGATAAACCATTTTTCCAAGGTCTGCCGCTCGAAGCCTCAGCGGCAACCACAAGGCCCACCTCGACAGGTACGTGCGCTTGAGCCTCTCCCAGATGACTCCTTGAGTGGCGACGTGGACGAAGATGAGGCCACAACAGTGCATGTGGTACACATGCTACACGCTCTCTCCGCCTCCCCGCAGGCAGCGCCTATGTGCACTATCAACGTGCAGGATCATCCGGTGGCAGCGCTCATTGACACAGGAGCAACGATCAACCTCATGGCTGCCAGTGTCTACAGGCTGTTACCCAACCTGCCGGCCCTGCGCAACAAAAACGTCCAGGTGTACGCTTTCGGGACCCGCACCCCGCTCAGAATATGTGGCATGTTGCAAGCCAATCTCTCTCACGACCACGTCCATCAACCGTCCAAGATCTACGTCTCCCAAGAAGGGTCTGGATTTTTACTCCGCTGCCGTACCGCACAAGACCTCCGCCTCATCCACTTTGCCTTCACTGTGCTGGCTCACGATCTGGAACGCCTGCTGACAGAGTTTGCATCTCTCTTCGAAGGGATTGGATGCCTCAAAGGCCCAGCAGTCCGACTGCACATAGACCAGTCTGTGGCCCCGATTGCCCTCAGGCACAGGAGGATCGCCTTCCATCTACACCCAAAGGTCGAGACAGAACTTCGTCTTTTGGAAGCGGCCGTAATTATCGAATGGGTGCTCCCCCATCGTGGTCGCGAAGAAGCCGAAACAGCCTGACGCGGTCCGCATCTGTATTGACATGCGGATCCCGAACCTCGCCATCAAACGAGAGCGCCACCTGACGCCCACAGTTGACGACATTATAGGCAAACTCGCGGGGTTCAAGTGGTTCTCGAAAATGGAACTCCGTTCAGGGCACCATCAGGTCCCTCTCCACCCAGACTCTCACCCAATTACCACCTTTTCCACCCATGCCGGTCTCTGGCACTACAAATGCCTCAACTTTGGAATCTCCTGCGCGGCCGAAGTATTCCAAAATATCATCAAGACCGTCCTGCAAGGACTGGAGGCGGTGCTCAACGTGAGCGATGATATCTTGGTGCACGCCCCCTCCCTGGGAGAACATCTCATCCACCTAAATGCCATGTTCACGCGCCTTCGAGACTGTGGGTTGACCCTACACAAGGAGAAGTGTGAGTTCCTGCCCCGAGACATCAGTTTTTTTTGGATATCGATTCTCGGACAAGGGCATTGGGCCAGAACCAGACAAAGTGAAGGATGTCCAGGTGGCACCAGCCTCCACGTCTGTGTCAGGAGTCTGCAGCTTCTTGGGTATGGTCACATACTGTGGCCGTTTCATTAGGAACCTATTGGATCTGACTGGCCCTCTGTGAGATCTCACCTGGACCACCACCCACTGGACCTGGGGTCCGGAGCAAGAACAAGCGTTCCAGAAAACGAAGGCTGCCCTGTCCGCGGACACCACGCTCGTCTATTTTGATCCACGCCATGACTCCCAGCTAGTGGTCGACACCAGCCCCACAGACCTCGGTGCTGTCCTAGCGCAACGTTAAGACTGGCGAGTGGGCACCAGTGGCCTATGAGAGCCGGACCCTCACACCTACTGAGCAGCGGTATTCACAAATTGAGAAGGAGGCCATCGCTATCCTATGGGGATGCCGCCATTTTCACATATACTTGTACGGCCATCCTTTCACAGTCAACATGGACCACAAACCATTGATTCCGCTATTCCAGGGCTCCTCGTCTCGCCCTCCCCCACGAATTCAGAAATGGATCCTGCAGCTGCAAGAGTTCCAGCTCACGGTGGAATACAGACCTGGCACCCGGAATCCGGCTGACTTTTTGTCACGGCACGCCCGGCCAGCCACCCCTCTGGAAGCTGCTGAGGCTGCAGCCACGGAAGACTACGTGCGGATGGTAGTAGAATGGTCCCGGCCTCTCCCGATATCGCTGCAAGATGTCATAGCTGCCACACTGGACGATGAACCGCAGCGGCCCAAGCAACATTGAAGTCACTGCACCAAGTCCGTCATGAACTGTCTGTATCGGCCGACGGCTGCCTACTGTGAGGCCCACGCCTTGTCCTACCAGAGAACCTCACCAGACAAGCGGCCCTTCTCGCCCATGGCGCACACCAGGGAATTGTCAAATCGCAGTAAAGTCTGGTTCCTGGACCAGCAAATAGTCATTGGTACAACACTGCCCAGTGTGCCTCGCCACGAGCCTACCAAGCAAACCTGCGCCAGTTATCACTGAAGCAGCTCCGAGCTCCCCATGGGATAGAGTGAGTGCTTACTTCGGCAGTCTACCAGGAGGAAAGCACATGCTAGTGGTGGTTGATGACTTCTCGAGGTATCCCGAAGTTGAATTTGTTGCCTCTACATCCGCGGCGGAAGTCATCCCTAAACTGGAGAAGCTAATAGCCACCCATGGGCTCTTCGGTAAAGTCCGCACTAACAATGGACCGCCATTCACCAGCACGGAGATGGCAGACTATTTGGCCTCCCACAAAGTAAAACACCGCAAAATCACACCGAGGGGCCCCAAGCCAATGGCGAAGTAGAACGGCTAATGCGGACACTGAACAAAACGATCCAAATCATCCTGGCCGATGGACTGAACCTTGAACGAGCAGTGTATCAGTTCCTCAGGGAGTACCGGCTCACCCCCCACTGCACCACCGGCATCTCCCCAAGTCGACTGTGTTTCGGCGGGACTGTCACTGACACCATCCCCCACCATCCGGTGTGGGCCGAAACGGCCAACCCACCGAATCAGACTACAGGCGAGAGAAGAACAACAAAGCAGCGTCCCGGAAGAGACACGCTAGAGAAAGCCCCATTGCAGTGGGTGACCAGGTGCTCGTGCAAGACCAGCACCCCGGAGGAAAATTCCATCTGCCTTTTGAGCTTCAACCTTGGACTGTCACCGCTGTAAAAGGCACCATGGTGACTGCCCAGAGAGGGCCAGAGACAGTTACCCGCAATGTGTCTTTTTTCAAAAGAGTCCCACCTAGTGACGAGAGCAACTTCCCAGGGTCCGATTGGTGCAACGGGGCGCCCCGTTATGGATCCTCAACTCCTGACAGCGACACGGCCGGACCTGATCGACCAGCCACCATGGGCACCTCCACCAATCCGAAATCCGTGTCGATCCAAGTCCAGGATTCTGATGGTGACCGGAGCCCAGCCCCCGGCAGCAACCCTGTTGAACAGTCACCAGCCCCGCAGCTGTGGAACATTCAGAACAGATGTCACCTCCGGCCCTGTCCGAAGCCATCCCAGAAGTACAAAGACTATGTAACCAGCGGCTAGTCGGCGACTGTGGGTCGGGTCACAGCCAGAGTAAACGGCTGCAAAGAGTGTCCAAGTAAGACTGTTCCATTTTTGTATTTCGCCCAAGAGGTGGTGTATGGGACTGAAAGTTTCTCTTGGTAGAGTTTGTGTTCATGCTTCAGGTTTATGTTCATTTAAATTTGTCTCTCCTTGTAAAGGAGGAATGTAATGTTGTGGGAGACAGTGGAACAGTCCACATCTCCCATGGTGTTAGGGGGTGGTCCTGTTAGACCACCACCCCCCTGTGATAGTGCAAGAATAGGTTTGGCTCGGCGTATGTCCAGACCACGTGTGCAAGTTAATAAAAAGCCCAGGGCTCTGGGCGTGGCTCAGTTCAGAGCTGGCCACTAAGTAAAATACGTCTCCCAGCACCGTTATTACACTAGGCTTAGACCCTAGGCCGCCACTCTACAACTACCCCCAGAGTGGAGGTGGACTCGGCACTACCCCCCAGAGTGGAGGTGGACTCTTCACTACCCCCCAGAGTGGAGGTGGACTCGTCACTACCCCCCAGAGTGGAGGTGGACTCATCACTACCCCCCAGAGTGGCGGTGGACTCGTCACTACCCCCCAGAGTGGAGTTGGACTCATCACTACCCCCCAGAGTGGCGGTGGACTCGTCACTACCCCCCAGAGTGGAGGTTGGACTCGTCACTACCCCTAAGAGTGGAGGTGGACTTGCCACTACCCCCAAGAGTGGAGGTGGACTCGTCACTACCCCCAAGAGTGGAGGTGGACTCGTCACTACCCCCAAGAGTGGAGGTGGACTCGTCACTACCCCCAAGAGTGGAGGTGGACTCGCCACTACCCCCAAGAGTGGAGGTGGACTCGCCACTACCCCCAAGAGTGGAGGTGGACTCGCCACTACCCCCAAGAGTGGAGGTGGACTCGTCACTACTCCTAAGAGTGGAGGTGGACCCGTCACTACCCCCCAGAATGGAGGTGGACCCGTCACTACCCCCCAGAATGGAGGTGGACTCGTCACTACCCCCCAGAATGGAGGTGGACTCGTCACTACCCCCCAGAATGGAGGTGGACTCGTCACTACCCCCCAGAATGGAGGTGGACTCATCACTACCCCCCAGAATGGAGGTGGAGTCGTCACTACCCCCAAGAGTGGATGTGGACTCGTCACTACCCCAAGAGTGGAGGTAGACTCGTCGCTACTGTTGCAGGGATTCTGCTCATGCACAGAACTATACGCAGGAAACCAGGACCTCAGTGAATTATGGTGTACCTAAAACTCACCTCAGTACCCAGAACCCCTATCCGACCAGCATCAGTGTCCCATTCGTTATCCGTATTCTCTCGGAGGTCCCAATGTATAGACAACCCAGAACAAGCGACTTCGAGTACTCTCAGGAATGGTGGGAATCAGAAATACCTGTTAGTTATTATTCTCATATCAGTCCACAACAAGAGTAATCAGAGACACGGTAAAGTTTAAAAGGTTTATATTATAAACTACGTGTCCTAAGAAGCAGTACTTTGGCTAACATAAGCAGACAAATGAATATAATTAAAGCCATCAGCATTGTTAAATACCGTAGAAAATGAAGGGAGAAATCATATTACAAATGAAAGTGGAATACAGCCACCTTCCCTTCGCTAGTAGGCTAGTATTATTATACTAATAGAAGGTCTCTAGCCTTGAATGGGGAACCCCATACCATAAAGATCAGCTTAGGTGAATCACATCACAGGATCAGCTTTGCTCTGCGCCTGGAAATGTTCTTCTCCAGAATGTGTTTCTAACGCATGCAAACAGTAATATTAAAGTCTCTCGACACCCAGGTATTTGCAGCTGTGTGCATATTATGGCTAGAGAGTGGGCCAATCAACCTGAACTCAAAAACCTAGATTGTCTGGCGGCTCAGAGTGTTTTGAACACAATGTTCAGACCAAGGTCGCAGTGCACGTCTAGGGATGTGAACAACAGACAGTTCTCATGTGAAGAAAAGGCAAGCAAGCAGTTTTCAAATAATAACATGTCTCTGCAGTGTCATGTGCAAAAGCAGCAAAAGTGGCAAGATGGCTTTTCTAACATCTAACGCGCTTATGCTAACATAGCAATGTATGTATCTAAATCCCTGCCTTCACTACACCCCCCCTTGATCGGACCACAAACAAATAGGGATACAAAAAGGAACGCAGAGTTCAAGTTCGACAGAGCGGAACCAAGTGCATGTATTGGAAATCCAAATAAAGAGGAGTGAAAGTTCGAAAAAAAACGTTAAAAAAAACAAAATAAAGGGAAAAAAGAAAATGGTAAGTCAATACATCATGCAAAGGCTCAACGAGCCCAGATGTTGGAACACACAAAAAGTGTGTGGTCAGTGCAAGGGAAGCTGGACGCTATCCAAGTTATTCCATCAATGTGTAAGCACAGTACGTAGCGACAGCTTCCAAGAGTAAGTCATTGGAACGAGTTGCAAAAGTGTCCTCCATCCAGTCTAATAAGGTAAACGAACATACATGTTCTTCGACCACTGGAGCCTCTAGCCCATTTAGAGGACAACTGGCGTGTTCAAGATAACTTCTTGCCAAGAAGTCATACGCTGCCGTTCCGATGTCCCAATTCCCTAGGACTCCATGTGCCGCTCCACAGGCTATAATCCTAACACCAGAACAGTCCAACTCATGAGCCACTAATGGACTCATCAGTCGATCATAATCCGGGGCAGGAGACACCGAGTTCGACAAGCACAAATCCAGAGGATTTCATGGCTTCTTTGTACGCCTTAGAGGCGAACGCAGGGCCCTTATCAGAATGAAAGGTACCACATGCAAAAATTCCCTTATGACAGTACGAGCATCAGCACTCCTTTGTGGCCATACCCAAAGAAAACCTGTGCACGAATCCACTGCAACTAAGATATACTTATACGCAGTATCAGAGGAGAAAGGACCGCAGTGATCTAGATAAACACACCCCAGTGGTTTATTAGGATAGGATAGGATAGCCATTTGTTAAGCGCAAACGAATGCCGAAGCGTCTTGGCGCTGGTGAGTAGAGAGAAACAGCCCCATCTTAACACCGGGTCACATCAAAAAGCCGTGTTTTTAACAGTTTTCTGAAAATTTGATGACTGTCTGTTAGTTTCAGAGGGCCAGGAAGCTTATTCCAGAGACTGGCGACATGAAACGAAAAGGCCCTGCCGCCCCATCTGGCTTTCCTGACACGGTTTACCTTAAGAAGGCATCGAGTAGAGGACCTAAGAGCCCGACACGGGGAGTAGGGAGTAAAAAGCTTCTGAACCTCCTTCGCTCCCCCCCCAAACACAGCCTTGTGTACTAGGCATAGAGCCTTAAAATCTATGCGCTGCTGGACTGGAAGCCAGTGCAGTGCCTTGATTCCTTCAGCGATAGACTGATCTCTGGGGACGTCTAGCAAGAGTCTGGCTGCCGCATTCTGCAGAACCTGCAATCTCCTCATCAGGGTCTGGTTTATTCCTAATAGTAGTGCATTACAGTAGTCCATTCTGGACAGCACTAGAGCCACCACTACATTCCTGCGCAGATCAGGTTTGATAAAAGGGAAGAACTTCTGCAACGTCCTGATTAAATAGGAGCAGGAAGAGGCAAGAGTACTGACATGCGCAGAAAAGTTGAGCTGATTGTCAAACACCACACCCAAGTTCCTAACCTTAGGCACGGGACAGGGGCATTCGCCAGCCTCTGCCGGCCACCAAGAGTTATTCCACACGTGTCCCCGACCAAACTCTATTATCTCCGTTTTCTCCGTATTAATTTTTAGAGAATTTTCTCGCATCCATCTTATGATTTCTGACATGCAGCTATGGAACTTAATAGCCGTGTCATTTGCTTCTTCACCAGCGGACACCATGAGCTGGGAATCATCAGCATAGCAGATGATAGTGAAGCCATGCGCCCTAAGATATGTACAACTGAGTTTGTGGTGGGCGCGCAGCAGTTGAAGGTTTAATTTGCTGGCAAATGTCACAATCAAGAACATAAGTGCGAGCCTGTTTATATAAGCCGCGCCACCAGTAACGTTGTTGTAACAGAGTAACAGTTGCTGCAACGCCGGCATGGGCAAAGGCCATACCCTCGTGAGCCGCTGTTATCAAGGATGGTCTGCAGTCCGCGTTGGGAATCAATCTGTCACCAACATCGTTAATTCTCACTAATGGGACGTTATCAGGACTCAAGTGATAATGGTAACGAGAAGGGAAACCTCTCGGGTAATTACTTCCCTTCTCTGTAGCAGCAATAGCTGCCAAAATGTCATCATCGATCTTACTTTTGGATCTTGTAACTGCTGCTACTAGATATGTCGCCCCTGCTGTTTTCGCTGCCTCGTCAGCCAAGCTGTTGCCGACAGCGTGGACACCAACTCGCTGGTGCCCAAGAGTGTGAATTACATTCACGAGAGGCAGATGTTCTTTAAGTTCTGCCACTCGAACCCAAAGCATTTTATGCTTAATTGTGCTACCTTTGGAATCACGATATTCATTTTGAGACCAAAAGAATAGATTGTCATTAAAAGACTGAACACAGTAAAATGAGTCACTCACTATAAGAGTAGTAATCCGAGGATCAGCAAACTCCAGTGCAAGTACCAGAGCACGGAGCTCTGCCAACTGTGCGGTACAATCACCCAATGACTGCGTATGCACGACATCAGATTTGAATTCTCCATTCTCGAAAGTACCCGCTACAATTGCGCAGGCTGCTGAATAGGCATGCTTCGATCCCGTCGCCAGTTGCGCTGAACCGTCAGTATAAATGACACAATGGTAATCTTCGAGCGGGCGCAAAGACAGAGGAGCCGGATGAACGAATTCATATTGCAAATACTCCTGAGTCTGCAATGAGGCATCAAAGATATAGGTGACATCTGGCGATGTCAGAGAAGTGGCCCATTGTATCCAACGTGGATGCATAGCTTTTGAATTGGGTACACTGGCTTTCGTCACTCCCTCTAGGGCAGGATACGGTGTGACCACCAACATGCGTTTTTCTTGCAACAGCGCCCGTTCTTTAAGAATCGCCATCTGCACTGCAGTCAAAACTTTTTCGACTGAGGAAAAGCGCAATTCAGCCGAAGTGTACAAGTGTGATTTGTAGGCAATGGGGACTGTGTCGCCCTCATTGAACGTTAAGTACATGAAACCCACTGCGCCTGGCACAATTCTTATTACCAGGTTTGTGTGGTTATCGCGTGTCAGTAAGTATTTCGAAGCAAGAAGATCAGCCTGCAAACATTGCAAAATAGCTGAATGCTCTGGCAGCTAGCTCGATTTGGAAAAAGTAGGTTGTACCAAGGCATATAGTGGCTTGATACGCTGGGCATAATCCGGAATGTATGTACGACCGAAATTCAGAAAGCCCAGCAAAGACTGTAATTTTTTCAATGTTGTAGGAGCATGCAGACATGCACACTTCTCCAGAAAGTGAGGAGCTAATCCTCGACCCTCATTGTTGAGCTCGTAGCCCAAAAATAACACTGTATACTCTGCAATGTGAGACTTCGCAAAGTTGAATTTGTAACTGAAGTCCGCAAACATAACAATAATGCGATCAACACGACACAGATGCGGCCACAACTCGTCGTCTGTGAGATAGATATCCTCAACATACGAGTACGCATCAGGGTCAATGCTCTCTAACAGAGAGACTACATGTGCGGCAAAGACGCCAGGGCTGTTTTTATAGCCTATGGCCAATCATTTAAATTGTTTTTGCTTGCCGCCAGAAGTAAACGCTGTCCACTGACTACTAATAGAGGACAGGTTATGGCTGTAAAAGCCATTGGATATGTCAAGTGTGGTCTTAAACCTTTTTCTCACGAGACTATCAACGAGGGCAGAACTGTGGGTATTCTGTACTGCGCACGTCCGGCAATGAGAGTTCAAATGCCAGTAATCCAAAACTAGGCTTCGTTGCAGTGAATAAAGGATTATTCATTGGTGACACACGTTTCAATAACTCCCTGATATTCCAATTGCTGAAGGATTTCCGCAACGTAAGATCTAGCTTCGCGGCGCATGGGATATTGGGGTTGTGGTTGAGGCATAGACCGCAAGGGAATCTCATGGCTGGGAGACCATTTATCCCAGCCCACCTGAGTACGATACAAAGCCGGCGCAAGCACCTGAGCCCACTCTTCGGCAAACCTTTCAGCGTGCTCCTTTGGCACTGTGTGCGCAAAGGACGGGAGGATTACCTCCTCCCATCTAGGAGCATCTAAAATGAAAGCCGGGGTCCAGTCCGCCTCTGCCAAAAGAATGTCATAGGAAGAGGTCAGATTATCCCAAAAAAGTCCCTTGTATTGTACATTGTATGTCACCTTCAATTAAGAGAACTATGTCATTTAGTCTGTCAGGGGGAGCTACTCTTGTGTCAGCAGTTTCTACAGTAATGAACGTGTCAGTTGCTGTCGCCTCCAGAAATGGACGCAGTGCTTGCCGCACTACTGTAACCTCCGCTGCGCTGTCGAGCAGCGTTAGTGCCCATGTCAGGTTCCGAAGCTGCGTCCGCACTATCTGTGGCATACCTCGCTGTTAATGCAGCAACTTTCTTCTTCTGAAATGGGAGACGTTGACGTGCAAACTCATCCTGCTTGCCTTTACCGTCAGTCTGACGGGGTTGCTCACGTCCTTGTTGGGCACCCCGACCTTTGCCATGTTCTCCGCCACCGGACTGTGAGGCCGATGTTTCCTGTGAAGAATGAGGAAAACGTTGTTCAGTAACCTGAAATCTATCAGGTGACCTAATACTAGTGCGATCGCGCAAATCGGATGTGCGTTCACCAGTCGCCTGTACGGGAGAGGCAGGACGAGACCCCTGTTTCTGTTGCTGCTTCCCCTGTTTCTTTGTTCGCCAATTTTGGTAAGGAAAAGTTGGACGATTGTCTTTGACAGACGAACTCACCTTAGTCTGCTGTATTAAGTCAGGAATGACTATAGTCGGTTTAATCCCTAAGCTACTGCGGCCGATAGTTCTATAAGCTTCCGCAATAATTTTAGGCAACTCTTTGAGCTTGTCGAGCTCATCGACGAGGGCTAATCTATTAGCCACTTGGAATTGCACCGCATCTCCCTTGAGATTACCAAGGACGAGAGAGGCAACTACGTCGAACACACGACAAGCCGCATTCCCAACTCTACAGCCACCTCCGGACCGTGGTTATCTTGAACACGTTTAATGACGGAGGGATGCACGGCCATAGACGGGGTGCCAAAGCACTTCGAGTAGACTGCAGTAAAGACATTACCCCAGTTGTCACAATCGGACACCTCTGGGACTAAGTCCTTCTGCAAACTAATGGTGAGGATCCTGTGTTTCTCCACAGGGGTAGAATGCGAAAATACCGCTTCCAGTTGGTCAAATTTCTCAGCAAGCCAATAAGGTAAATCATCCTTATTCTGG
This sequence comes from Triturus cristatus, assembly GCF_964204655.1. Lineage (NCBI taxonomy): Eukaryota > Metazoa > Chordata > Amphibia > Caudata > Salamandridae > Triturus > Triturus cristatus. The sequence continues at coordinate 29,041,643 of NC_140585.1, read as the reverse complement.
GGGCGCTTGCCCATTACCGAATTAACCATGACGGGACTAATAACCGCGGCTTGGCCCGCTGGTTGTCCCGCAACAGCAGGTGCCCCTACCTGCACGTTGCGTGAAACGTATTGCACTAAAGCCCTATATACTGTAATAAGGGCTGTATGGAGTACACGCAACTCATCCACCGCAACAACCAGATAGCGGGGATGAGGCGTAAATCCAGCCAGCACCGGGCATGTGGCCCCTGGAATTGACAAAGGACCCATTCTAGCCGGTGTAACAGCATGGGGAAGGGCGCCATTAAACCAAATGCGTTGCTGCCAGGCTGAAAGAGGAATCTCCTGCGTCCTATACGGCGTATAATTTGCTGGGACCCGTATGTGAGTATAGGAGTGAAACGTATTATCATCCGCATTCACTGCCGGCAGTGTCACCCAAGAGTAAAACAACTCGTAGGAGTAAGACGCATCGGCACTCACCACAAAAATAACGACCATGCCATCGTCCGGTACCCCATATTGCGTCAAATGACGCCGCAGAGGCGTACGGCTATGCGCTGCAATATCGACCGCCATAAGGACACAGAGAAGAACAACAATGGATTTTACAGTAGCACAAGGGTTCCGAAATATTAAAACCTTTTTAATTAACTAGCTTTTGGGAACCTATTGTACAAATAGGTAGGTCAAAACCGTCAGGTGTCGTGGACTAATATAGGCACTACTAAGGCGTTTCAAATCAAAAGACCAAACGTTAGGTGCGCCATGTTGCAGGGATTCTGCTCATGCACAGAACTATGCGCAGGAAGCCAGGACCTCAGTGAATTGTGGTGTACCAAAAACTCACCTCAGTACCCAGAACCCCTATCCGACCAGCATCAGTGTCCCATTCGTTATCCGCATTCTCTCGGAGGTCCCAATGTATAGACAACCCAGAACAAGCGACTTCGAGTACTCTCAGGAATGGTGGGAATCAGAAATACCTGTTCGTTATTATTCTCATATCAGTCCACAACAAGAGTAATCAGAGACACGGTAAAGTTTAAAAGGTTTATTTTATAAACTACGTGTCCTAAGATGCAGTACCTTAGCTAACATAAGCAGACAAATGATTATAATTAAAACCATCAGCATTGTTACAATACCATAGAAAATGAAGGGAGAAATCCTATTACAAATGACAGTGAAATACAGCCACCTTCCCTTCGCTAGTAGGCTAGCATTATTATACTAATAGAAGGTCTCTAGGCTTGAATGGGGAACCCCATACCGTAAAGATCAGCTTAGGTGAATCTCATCACAGGATCAGCTTTGCTCTGCGCCTGGAAATATTCTTCTCCAGAATGTGTTTCTAACGCATGCAAACAGTAATATTAAAGGCTCTCGACACCCAGGTATTTGCAGCTGTGTGCATATTATGGCTAGAGAGTGGGCCAATCAACCTGAACTCAAAAACATGCATTGTCTGGCGGCTCAGAGTGTTTTGCACACAATGTTCAGACCAAGGTCGCAGTGCACGTCTAGGGATGTGAACAACAGACAGTTCTCATGTGAAGAAAAGACAAGCAAGCAGTTTTCAAATAATAACATGTCTCTGCAGTGTCGTGTGCAAAAGCAGCAAAAGTGGCAAGATGGCTTTTCTAACATCTAACACGCTTATGCTAACATAGCAATGTATGTATCTAAATCCCTGCCTTAACTACACTACCCCCAAGAGTGGAGGTGGACTCCTCACTACCCCCAAGAGTGGAGGTGGACTCTTCACTACCCCCAGAGTGGAGGACCCCCAGAGTGAAGGTGGACTCGTCACTACCCCCAAGAGTGGAGGTGGACTCGTCACTACCCCCAAGAGTGGAGGTGGACTCGTCACTACCCCCAAGAGTGGAGGTGGACTCGTCACTACCCCCAAGAGTGGAGGTGGACTCGTCACTACCCCCAAGAGTGGAGGTGGACTCTTCACTAACCCCGGAGTGGAGAACCCCCAGAGTGGAGGTGGACTCGTCTCTACCCCCAAGAGTGGAGGTGGACTCGTCACTACCCCCAAGAGAGGAGGTGGGCTCGTCACTATCCCCAAGAGTGGAGGTGGACTCGTCACTACCCCCAGAGTGGAGGACCCCCAGAGTGGAGGTGGACTCGTCACTACCCCCAAGAGTGGAGATAGACTCGTCACTACCCCCAGAGTGGAGGTTAACCAGTCACTACCTCCAAGAGTGGAGGTGGACTCGTCACTACCACAAGAGTCGAGGTGAACTCCTCACTAGCCTCTGAGAGCGGAGGTGGACTCGTCACTACCCCCAAGAGTGGAGGTGGACTTGTCACTACCCCCAAGAGTGGAGGTAGACTCTTCACACTACCCCCAAGAGTGGAGGTGGACTCGTCACTAGCCTCTGAGAGCGAGTTGGACTCGTCACTGACCCCAAGAGTGGAGGTGGACTCGTCACTAGCCTCTGAGAGCGGAGGTGGACTTGTCACTACCCCCAAGAGTGGAGGTGGACTCCTCACTAGCCTCTGAGAGCGGAGGTGGACTCGTCACTACCCCCAAGAGTGGAGGTGGACTCGTCACTAGCCTCTGAGAGCGGAGTTGGACTCGTCACTAACCTCAAGAGTGGAGGTGGACTCGTCACTAGCCTCTGAGAGCGGAGGTGGACTCGTCACTACCCTCTGAGCGTGGAGGTGGACTTGTCACTACCCCCAAGAGTGGAGGTAGACTTGTCACTACCCCCAAGAGTGGAGGTGGACCCGTCACTACCCCCAAGAGTGGAGGTGGACCCGTCACTACCCCCAAGAGTGGAGGTGGACTCATCACTACCCCCCAAGAGTGGAGGTGGACTTGTCACTACCCCCCAAGAGTGGAGGTGGACTTGTCACTACCCCCCAAGAGTGGAGGTAGACTCGTCACTACCCCCAAGAGTGGAGGTGGACTCGTCACTACCCCAAGAGTCGAGGTGAACTCCTCACTAGCCTCTGAGAGCGGAGGTGGACTCGTCACTACCCCAAGAGTGGAGGTGGACTTGTCACTACCCTCAGAGTGGAGGACTCCCAGAGTGGAGGTGGACTCGTCACTACCCCCAAGAGTGGAGGTAGACTCTTCACACTACCCCCAAGAGTGGAGGTGGACTCCTCAATAGCCTCTGTGAGCGGAGGTGGACTCGTCACTACCCCCAAGAGTGGAGGTGGACTCGTCACTAGCCTCTGAGAGCGGAGTTGGACTCGTCACTAACCTCAAGAGTGGAGGTGGACTCGTCACTAGCCTCTGAGAGCGGAGGTGGACTCGTCACTACCCTCTGAGCGTGGAGGTGGACTTGTCACTACCCCCAAGAGTGGAGGTAGACTTGTCACTACCCCCAAGAGTGGAGGTGGACTCGTCACTACCCCCAAGAGTGGAGGTGGACCCGTCACTACCCCCAAGAGTGCAAGTGGACTCATCACTACCCCCCAAGAGTGGAGGTGGACTTGTCACTACCCCCCAAGAGTGGAGGTGGACTTGTCACTACCCCCCAAGAGTGGAGGTAGACTCGTCACTACCCCCAAGAGTGCAGGTGGACTCATCACTACCCCCAAGAGTGGAGGTAGACTCATCACTATCCCCAAGAGTGGAGGTAGACCCGTCACTACCCCAAGAGTGGTGGTGGACTCATCACTATCCCCAAGAGTGGAGGTGGACTTGTCACTACCCTCAGAGTGGAGGACTCCCTGAGTGGAGGTGGACTCGTCACTACCCCCAAGAGTGGAGGTAGACTCTTCACACTACCCCCAAGAGTGGAGGTGGACTCCTCAATAGCCTCTGTGAGCGGAGGTGGACTCGTCACTATTCCCAAGAGTGGAGGTGGACTCGTCACTAGCCTCTGAGAGCGGAGTTGGACTCTTCACTAACCCCAAGAGTGGAGGTGGACTCCTCACTAGCCTCTGAGAGCAGAGGTGGACTTGTCACTACCCCCAAGAGTGGAGGTGGACTCCTCACTAGCCTCTGAGAGTGGAGGTGGACTCGTCACTAACCTCAAGAGTGGAGGTGGACTCGTCACTAGCCTCTGAGAGCGGAGGTGGACTCGTCACTACCCCCAGAGTGGAGGTGGATTCTTCACTACCCCCAAGAGTGGAGGTGGACCTGTCACTACCCCCCAAGAGTGGAGGTGGACTTTTCACTACCCCCCAAGAGTGGAGGTAGACTCGTCACTACCCCCAGAGTGGAGGTGGACCCGTCACTACCCCCAAGAGTGGAGGTGGACTCTTCACTAACCCCGGAGTGGAGAACCCCCAGAGTGGAGGTGGACTCGTCTCTACCCCCAAGAGTGGAGGTGGACTCGTCACTACCCCCAAGAGAGGAGGTGGGCTCATCACTATCCCCAAGAGTGGAGGTGGACTCGTCACTACCCCCAGAGTGGAGGACCCCCAGAGTGGAGGTGGACTCGTCACTACCTCCAAGAGTGGAGGTAGACTCGTCACTACCCCCAGAGTGGAGGTTAACCAGTCACTACCTCCAAGAGTGGGGGTGGACTCGCCACTACCACAAGAGTCGAGGTGAACTCCTCACTAGCCTCTGAGAGCGGAGGTGGACTCGTCACTACCCCCAAGAGTGGAGGTGGACTTGTCACTACCCTCAGAGTGGAGGACTCCCAGAGTGGAGGTGGACTCGTCACTACCCCCAAGAGTGGAGGTAGACTCTTCACACTACCCCCAAGAGTGGAGGTGGACTCGTCACTAGCCTCTGAGAGCGGAGTTGGACTCGTCACTAACCTCAAGAGTGGAGGTGGACTCGTCACTAGCCTCTGAGAGCGGAGGTGGACTCGTCACTACCCTCTGAGCGTGGAGGTGGACTCGTCACTACCCCCAAGAGTGGAGGTAGACTTGTCACTACCCCCAGAGTGGAGGTGGACTTGTCACTACCCCCAAGAGTGGAGGTGGACCCGTCACGACCCCCAAGAGTGCAAGTGGACTCATCACTACCCCCGAAGAGTGGAGGTGGACTTGTCACTACCCCCCAAGAGTGGAGGTGGACTTGTCACTACCCCCCAAGAGTGGAGGTAGACTCGTCACTACCCCCAAGAGTGCAGGTGGACTCATCACTACCCCCAAGAGTGGAGGTAGACTCATCACTACCCCGAAGAGTGGAGGTAGACCCGTCACTACCCCAAGAGTGGAGGTGGACTCATCACTATCCCCAAGAGTGGAGGTGGACTCGTCACTACCCCCAGAGTGGAGGATCCCCAGAGTGGAGGTAGACTCGACACTACCCCCAGAGTGGAGGTTAACCAGTCACTACCCCCAAGAGTGGAGGTGGACTCGTCACTACCCCAAGAGTCGAGGTGAACTCCTCACTAGCCTCTGAGAGCGGAGGTGGACTCGTCACTACCCCCAAGACTGGAGGTGGACTTGTCACTACCCTCAGAGTGGAGGACTCCCAGAGTGGAGGTGGACTCGTCACTACCCCTAAGAGTGGAGGTAGACTCTTCACACTACCCCCAAGGGTGGAGGTGGACTCGTCACTATTCCCAAGAGTGGAGGTGGACTCCTCACTAGCCTCTGAGAGCGGAGTTGGACTCTTCACTAACCCCAAGAGTGGAGGTGGACTCGTCACTACCCCTAAGAGTGGAGGTAGACTCTTCACACTACCCCCAAGGGTGGAGGTGGACTCGTCACTATTCCCAAGAGTGGAGGTGGACTCCTCACTAGCCTCTGAGAGCGGAGGTGGACTCGTCACTACCCCCAAGAGTGGAGGTGAACTCGTCACTAGCCTCTGAGAGCGGAGTTGGACTCATCACTAACCTCAAGAGTGGAGGTGGACTCGTCACTACCCTCTGAGCATGGAGGTGGACTCGTCACTACCCCCAGAGTGGAGGTGGATTCTTCACTACCCCCAAGAGTGGAGGTGGACCTGTCACTACCCCCAAGAGTGCAAGTGGACTCATCACTACCCCCCAAGAGTGGAGGTGGACTTGTCACTACCCCCCAAGAGTGGAGGTAGACTCGTCACTACCCCCAGAGTGGAGGTGGACCAGTCACTACCCCCAAGAGTGCAGGTGGACTCATCACTACCCCCAAGAGTGGAGGTAGACCCGTCACTACCCCCAGAGTGGAGGTGGACCCATCACTACCCCTGAGAGTGGAGGTGGACCCGTCACTACCCCTGAGAGTGGAGGTGGACCCGTCACTACCCCCTGAGAGTGGAGGTGGACTAGTCACTACCGCCTGAGAGTAGAGGTGGACTTGTCACTACCCCCAAGAGTGGAGGTGGACTCGTCACTAGCCTCTGAGAGCGGAGGTGGACTCGTCACTACCCCCAAGAGTGGAGGTGGACTCATCACTACCCCCAAGAGTGGAGGTGGACTCTTCACTAACCCCGGAGTGGAGAACCCCCAGAGTGGAGGTGGACTTGTCTCTACCCCCAAGAGTGGAGGTGGACTTGTCACTACCCCCAAGAGAGGAGGTGGGCTCGTCACTATCCCCAAGAGTGGAGGTGGACTCGTCACTACCCCCAGAGTGGAGGACCCCCAGAGTGGAGGTGGACTCGTCACTACCCCCAAGAGTGGAGGTAGACTCGTCACTACCCCCAGAGTGGAGGTTAACCAGTCACTACCTCCAAGAGTGGAGGTGGACTCGTCACTACCACAAGAGTCGAGGTGAACTCCTCACTAGCCTCTGAGAGCGGAGGTGGACTCGTCACTACCCCCAAGAGTGGAGGTGGACTCGTCACTACCCCCAGAGTGGAGGATCCCCAGAGTGGAGGTAGACTCGTCACTACCCCCAGAGTGGAGGTTAACCAGTCACTACCCCCAAGAGTGGAGGTGGACTCGTCACTACCCCAAGAGTCGAGGTGAACTCCTCACTAGCCTCTGAGAGTGGAGGTGGACCCGTCACTACCCCTGAGAGTGGAGGTGGACCCGTCACTACCCCTGAGAGTGGAGGTGGACCCGTCACTACCCCTGAGAGTGGAGGTTGACCCGTCACTACCCCTGAGAGTGGAGGTGGACCCGTCACTACCCCCTGAGAGTGGAGGTGGACTAGTCACTACCGCCTGAGAGTAGAGGTGGACTTGTCACTACCCCCAAGAGTGGAGGTGGACTCGTCACTAGCCTCTGAGAGCGGAGGTGGACTCGTCACTAACCCCGGAGTGGAGAACCCCCAGAGTGGAGGTGGACTCGTCTCTACCCCCAAGAGTGGAGGTGGACTTGTCACTACCCCCAAGAGAGGAGGTGGGCTCGTCACTATCCCCAAGAGTGGAGGTGGACTCGTCACTACCCCCAGAGTGGAGGACCCCCAGAGTGGAGGTGGACTCGTCACTACCCCCAAGAGTGGAGGTAGACTCGTCACTACCCCCAGAGTGGAGGTTAACCAGTCACTACCTCCAAGAGTGGAGGTGGACTCGTCACTACCCCCAGAGTGGAGGATCCCCAGAGTGGAGGTTAACCAGTCACTACCCCCAGAGTGGAGGTTAACCAGTCACTACCCCCAAGAGTGGAGGTGGACTCGTCACTACCCCCAAGAGTGGAGGTGGACTCGTCACTACCCCCAGAGTGGAGGATCCCCAGAGTGGAGGTAGACTCGTCACTACCCCCAGAGTGGAGGTTAACCAGTCACTACCCCCAAGAGTGGAGGTGGACTCGTCACTACCCCAAGAGTCGAGGTGAACTCCTCACTAGCCTCTGAGAGCGGAGGTGGACTCGTCACTACCCCAAGAGTGGAGGTGGACTTGTCACTACCCTCAGAGTGGAGGACTCCCAGAGTGGAGGTGGACTCGTCACTACCCCCAAGAGTGGAGGTAGACTCTTCAAACTACCCCCAAGAGTGGAGGTGGACTCGTCACTAGCCTCTGAGAGCGAGTTGGACACATCACTGACCCCAAGAGTGGAGGTGGACTCGTCACTAGCCTCTGAGAGCGGAGGTGGACTTGTCACTACCCCCAAGAGTGGAGGTGGACTCCTCACTAGCCTCTGAGAGCGGAGGTGGACTCGTCACTACCCCCAAGAGTGGAGGTGGACTCGTCACTAGCCTCTGAGAGCGGAGTTGGACTCGTCACTAACCTCAAGAGTGGAGGTGGACTCGTCACTACCCTCTGAGCGTGGAGGTGGACTCGTCACTACCCTCTGAGCGTGGAGGTGGACTCGTCACTACCCTCTGAGCGTGGAGGTGGACTTGTCACTACCCCCAAGAGTGGAGGTAGACTTGTCACTACCCCCAGAGTGGAGGTGGACTCGTCACTACCCCCAAGAGTGGAGGTGGACCCGTCACTACCCCCAAGAGTGCAAGTGGACTCATCACTACCCCCCAAGAGTGGAGGTGGACTTGTCACTACCCCCCAAGAGTGGAGGTGGACTTGTCACTACCCCCCAAGAGTGGAGGTAGACTCGTCACTACCCCCAAGAGTGCATGTGGACTCATCACTACCCCCAAGAGTGGAGGTAGACTCATCACTACCCCCAAGAGTGGAGGTAGACCCGTCACTACCCCAAGAGTGGAGGTGGACTCATCACTATCCCCAAGAGTGGAGGTGGACTCGTCACTACCCCCAGAGTGGAGGATCCCCAGAGTGGAGGTAGACTCGTCACTACCCCCAGAGTGGAGGTTAACCAGTCACTACCCCCAAGAGTGGAGGTGGACTCGTCACTACCCCAAGAGTCGAGGTGAACTCCTCACTAGCCTCTGAGAGCGGAGGTGGACTCGTCACTACCCCAAGAGTGGAGGTGGACTTGTCACTACCCTCAGAGTGGAGGACTCCCAGAGTGGAGGTGGACTCGTCACTACCCCCAAGAGTGGAGGTAGACTCTTCACACTACCCCCAAGAGTGGAGGTGGACTCCTCACTAGCCTCTGAGAGCGGAGGTGGACTCGTCACTATCCCCAAGAGTGGAGGTGGACTCGTCACTAGCCTCTGAGAGCGGAGTTGGACTCTTCACTATCCCCAAGAGTGGAGGTGGACTCGTCACTAGCCTCTGAGAGCAGAGGTGGACTTGTCACTACCCCCAAGAGTGGAGGTGGACTCCTCACTAGCCTCTGAGAGCGGATGTGGACTCGTCACTACCCCCAAGAGTGGAGGTGGACTCGTCACTAGCCTCTGAGAGCGGAGGTGGACTAGTCACTACCCTCTGAGCGTGGAGGTGGACTTGTCACTACCCCCAAGAGTGGAGGTAGACTTGTCACTACCCCCAAGAGTGGAGGTGGACTCGTCACTAGCCTCTGAGAGCGGAGTTGGACTCGTCACTAACCTCAAGTGTGGAGGTGGACTCGTCACTAGCCTCTGAGAGCGGAGGTGGACTCGTCACTACCCCCAAGAGTGGAGGTGGACTCGTCACTAGCCTCTGAGAGCGGAGGTGGACTCGTCACTACCCTCTGAGCGTGGAGGTGGACTTGTCACTACCCCCAAGAGTGGAGGTAGACTTGTCACTACCCCCAAGAGTGGAGGTGGACTCGTCACTACCCCAAGAGTCGAGGTGAACTCCTCACTAGCCTCTGAGAGCGGAGGTGGACTCGTCACTACCCCCAAGAGTGGAGGTGGACTTGTCACTACCCTCAGAGTGGAGGACTCCCAGAGTGGAGGTGGACTCGTCACTACCCCCAAGAGTGGAGGTAGACTCTTCACACTACCCCCAAGGGTGGAGGTGGACTCGTCACTATTCCCAAGAGTGGAGGTGGACTCCTCACTAGCCTCTGAGAGCGGAGTTGGACTCTTCACTAACCCCAAGAGTGGAGGTGGACTCGTCACTAGCCTCTGAGAGCAGAGGTGGACTTGTCACTACCCCCAAGAGTGGAGGTGGACTCCTCACTAGCCTCTGAGAGCGGAGGTGGACTCGTCACTACCCCCAAGAGTGGAGGTGGACTCGTCACTAGCCTCTGAGAGCGGAGTTGGACTCGTCACTAACCTCAAGAGTGGAGGTGGACTCGTCACTACCCTCTGAGCATGGAGGTGGACTCGTCACTACCCCCAGAGTGAAGGTGGATTCTTCACTACCCCCAAGAGTGGAGGTGGACCTGTCACTACCCCTAAGAGTGCAAGTGGACTCATCACTACCCCCCAAGAGTGGAGGTGGACTTGTCACTACCCCCCAAGAGTGGAGGTAGACTCGTCAATACCCCCAGAGTGGAGGTGGACCAGTCACTACCCCCAAGAGTGCAGGTGGACTCATCACTACCCCGAAGAGTGGAGGTAGACCCGTCACTACCCCCAGAGTGGAGGTGGACCCGTCACTACCCCTGAGAGTGGAGGTGGACCCGTCACTACACCCTGAGAGTGGAGGTGGACTAGTCACTACCCCCTGAGAGTAGAGGTGGACTTGTCACTACCCCCAAGAGTGGAGGTGGACTCGTCACTACCCTCTGAGAGCGGAGGTGGACTCGTCACTACCCCCAAGAGTGGAGGTGGACTCATCACTACCCCCAAGAGTGGAGGTGGACTCTTCACTAACCCCGGAGTGGAGAACCCCCAGAGTGGAGGTGGACTCGTCTCTACCCCCAAGAGTGGAGGTGGACTTGTCACTACCCCCAAGAGAGGAGGTGGGCTTGTCACTATCCCCAAGAGTGGAGGTGGACTCGTCACTACCCCCAGAGTGGAGGACCCCCAGAGTGGAGGTGGACTCGTCACTACCCCCAAGAGTGGAGGTAGACTCGTCACTACCCCCAGAGTGGAGGTTAACCAGTCACTACCTCCAAGAGTGGAGGTGGACTCGTCACTACCACAAGAGTCGAGGTGAACTCCTCACTAGCCTCTGAGAGCGGAGGTGGACTCGTCACTACCCCCAAGAGTGGAGGTGGACTTGTCACTAGCCTCTGAGAGCGAGTTGGACACATCACTGACCCCAAGAGTGGAGGTGGACTCGTCACTAGCCTCTGAGAGCGGAGGTGGACTTGTCACTACCCCCAAGAGTGGAGGTGGACTCCTCACTAGCCTCTGAGAGCGGAGGTGGACTCGTCACTACCCCCAAGAGTGGAGGTGGACTCGTCACTAGCCTCTGAGAGCGAGTTGGACACATCACTGACCCCAAGAGTGGAGGTGGACTCGTCACTAGCCTCTGAGAGCGGAGGTGGACTTGTCACTACCCCCAAGAGTGGAGGTGGACTCCTCACTAGCCTCTGAGAGCGGAGGTGGACTCGTCACTACCCCCAAGAGTGGAGGTGGACTCGTCACTAGCCTCTGAGAGCGGAGGTGGACTCGTCACTACCCTTTGAGCGTGGAGGTGGACTTGTCACTACCCCCAGAGTGGAGGATCCCCAGAGTGGAGGTAGACTCGTCACTACCCCCAGAGTGGAGGTTAACCAGTCACTACCCCCAAGAGTGGAGGTGGACTCGTCACTACCCCAAGAGTCGAGGTGAACTCCTCACTAGCCTCTGAGAGCGGAGGTGGACTCGTCACTACCCCAAGAGTGGAGGTGGACTTGTCACTACCCTCAGAGTGGAGGACTCCCAGAGTGGAGGTGGACTCGTCACTACCCCCAAGAGTGGAGGTAGACTCTTCACACTACCCCCAAGAGTGGAGGTGGACTCCTCACTAGCCTCTGAGAGCGGAGGTGGACTCGTCACTATCCCCAAGAGTGGAGGTGGACTCGTCACTAGCCTCTGAGAGCGGAGTTGGACTCTTCACTAACCCCAAGAGTGGAGGTGGACTCGTCACTAGCCTCTGAGAGCAGAGGTGGACTTGTCACTACCCCCAAGAGTGCAGGTGGACCAGTCACTACCCCCAAGAGTGCAGGTGGACTCATCACTACCCCCAAGCGTGGAGGTAGACCCGTCACTACCCCCAGAGTGGAGGTGGACCCGTCACTACCCCTGAGAGTGGAGGTGGACCCGTCACTACCCCTGAGAGTGGAGGTGGACCCGTCACTACCCCCTGTGAGTGGAGGTGGACTAGTCACTATCCCCTGAGAGTAGAGGTGGACTTGTCACTACCCCCAAGAGTGGAGGTGGACTCGTCACTAGCCTCTGAGAGCGGAGGTGGACTCGTCACTACCCCCAAGAGTGGAGGTGGACTCATCACTACCCCCAGAGTGGAGGTGGACTCTTCACTAACCCCGGAGTGGAGAACCCCCAGAGTGGAGGTGGACTCGTCTCTACCCCCAAGAGTGGAGGTGGACTTGTCACTACCCCCAAGAGAGGAGGTGGGCTCGTCACTATCCCCAAGAGTGGAGGTGGACTCGTCACTACCCCCAGAGTGGAGGACCCCCAGAGTGGAGGTGGACTTGTCACTACCACAAGAGTCGAGGTGAACTCCTCACTAGCCTCTGAGAGCGGAGGTGGACTCGTCACTACCCCCAAGAGTGGAGGTGGACTTGTCACTACCCTCAGAGTGGAGGACTCCCAGAGTGGAGGTGGACTCGTCACTACCCCCAAGAGTGGAGGTGGACTCGTCACTACCCCCAAGAGTGGAGGTAGACTCTTCACACTACCCCCAAGAGTGGAGGTGGACTCGTCACTAGCCTCTGAGAGCGAGTTGGACACATCACTGACCCCAAGAGTGGAGGTGGACTCGTCACTAGCCTCTGAGAGCGGAGGTGGACTTGTCACTACCCCCAAGAGTGGAGGTGGACTCCTCACTAGCCTCTGAGAGCGGAGGTGGACTCGTCACTACCCCCAAGAGTGGAGGTGGACTCGTCACTACCCCCGAGAGTGGAGTTGGACTCGTCACTAACCTCAAGAGTGGAGGTGGACTCGTCACTAGCCTCTGAGAGCGGAGGTGGACTCGTCACTACCCTCTGAGCGTGGAGGTGGACTTGTCACTACCCCCAAGAGTGGAGGTAGACTTGTCACTACCCCCAGAGTGGAGGTGGACTCGTCACTACCCCCAAGAGTGGAGGTGGACCCGTCACTACCCCCAAGAGTGCAAGTGGACTTGTCACTACCCCCCAAGAGTGGAGGTGGACTTGTCACTACCCCCCAAGAGTGGAGGTGGACTTGTCACTACCCCCCAAGAGTGGAGGTGGACTTGTCACTACCCCCCAAGAGTGGAGGTGGACTCGTCACTACCCCCAAGAGTGGAGGTAGACCTGTCACTACCCCAAGAGTGGAGGTGGACTCATCACTATCCCCAAGAGTGGAGGTGGACTCATCACTACCCCCAGAGTGGAGGATCCCCAGAGTGGAGGTAGACTCGTCACTACCCCCAGAGTGGAGGTTAACCAGTCACTACCCCCAAGAGTGGAGGTGGACTCGTCACTACCCCAAGAGTCGAGGTGAACTCCTCACTAGCCTCTGAGAGCGGAGGTGGACTCGTCACTACCCCAAGAGTGGAGGTGGACTTGTCACTACCCTCAGAGTGGAGGACTCCCAGAGTGGAGGTGGACTCGTCACTACCCCCAAGAGTGGAGGTAGACTCTTCACACTACCCCCAAGAGTGGAGGTGGACTCCTCACTAGCCTCTGAGAGTGGAGGTGGACTCGTCACTAGCCCCAAGAGTGGAGGTGGACTCGTCACTAGCCTCTCAGAGCGGAGTTGGACTCTTCACTAACCCCAAGAGTGGAGGTGGACTCGTCACTAGCCTCTGAGAGCAGAGGTGGACTTGTCACTACCCCCAAGAGTGGAGGTGGACTCCTCACTAGCCTCTGAGAGTGGAGGTGGACTCGTCACTACCCCCAAGAGTGGAGGTGGACTCGTCACTAGCCTCTGAGAGCGGAGGTGGACTCGTCACTACCCTCTGAGCGTGGAGGTGGACTTGTCACTACCCCCAAGAGTGGAGGTAGACTTGTCACTACCCCCAAGAGTGGAGGTGGACTCGTCACTAGCCTCTGAGAGCGGAGTTGGACTCGTCACTAACCTCAAGAGTGGAGGTGGACTCGTCACTAGCCTCTGAGAGCGGAGGTGGACTCGTCACTACCCTCTGAGCATGGAGGTGGACTCGTCACTACCCCCAGAGTGGAGGTGGATTCTTCACTACCCCCAAGAGTGGAGGTGGACCTGTCACTACCCCCAAGAGTGCAAGTGGACTCATCACTACCCCCCAAGAGTGGAGGTGGACTTGTCACTACCCCCCAAGAGTGGAGGTAGACTCGTCACTACCCCCAGAGTGGAGGTGGACCTGTCACTACCCCCAAGAGTGCAGGTGGACTCATCACTACCCCCAAGAGTGGAGGTAGACCCGTCACTACCCCCAGAGTGGAGGTGGACCCGTCACTACCCCTGAGAGTGGAGGTGGACCCGTCACTACCCCCTGAGAGTGGAGGTGGACTAGTCACTACCCCCTGAGAGTGGAGGTGGACTAGTCACTACCCCCAAGAGTGGAGGTGGACTTGTCACTACCCCCAAGAGTGGAGGTGGACTCGTCACTAGCCTCTGAGAGCGGAGGTGGACTCGTCACTACCCCCAAGAGTGGAGGTGGATTCGTCACTAGCCTCTGAGAGTGGAGGTGGACTCATCACTACCCTCTGAGCATGGAGGTGGACTTGTCACTACCCCCAAGAGTGGAGGTGGACTCGTCACTACCCCCAAGAGTGGAGGTGGACTTGTCACTACCCCCAAGAGTGGAGGTGGACTCGTCACTACCCCCAAGAGTGGAGATAGAATCGCCACTACCCCCAAGAGTGGAGATAGACTCGTCACTACCCCCAAGAGTGGATGTAGACTCGTCACTAGCCTCTGAGAGCGGAGTTGGACTCGTCACTAACCTCAAGAGTGGAGGTGGACTCGTCACTAGCCTCTGAGAGCGGAGGTGGACTCGTCACTACCCTCTGAGCATGGAGGTGGACTCGTCACTACCCCCATAGTGGAGGTGGATTCTTCACTACCCCCAAGAGTGGAGGTGGACCTGTCACTACCCCCAAGAGTGCAAGTGGACTCATCACTACCCCCCAAGAGTGGAGGTGGACTTGTCACTACCCCCCAAGAGTGGAGGTGGACTTGTCACTACCCCCCAAGAGTGGAGGTAGACTCGTCACTACCCCCAGAGGGGAGGTGGACCTGTCACTACCCCCAAGAGTGCAGGTGGACTCATCACTACCCCCAAGAGTGGAGGTAGACCCGTCACTACCCCTGAGAGTGGAGGTGGACCCGTCACTACCCCTGAGAGTGGAGGTGGACCCGTCACTACCCCCTGAGAGTGGAGGTGGACTAGTCACTACCCCCAAGAGTGGAGGTGGACTCGTCACTAGCCTCTGAGAGCGGAGGTGGACTCGTCACTACCCCCAAGAGTGGAGGTGGATTCATCACTAGCCTCTGAGAGTGGAGGTGGACTCATCACTACCCTCTGAGCATGGAGGTGGACTCGTCACTACCCCCAAGAGTGGAGGTGGACTCGTCACTACCCCCAAGAGTGGAGGTGGACTCGTCACTACCCCCAAGAGTGGAGGTGGACTCGTCACTACCCCCAAGAGTGGAGATAGAATCGCCACTACCCCCAAGAGTGGAGATAGACTCGTCACTACCCCCAAGAGTGGAGGTAGACTCGTCACTACCCTCTGAGGATGGAGGTGGACTCGTCACTACCTTCTGAGCGTGGCGGTGGACTCGTCACTACCCTCTGAGCGTGGAGGTGGACTCGTCACTACCCTCTGAGCATGGAAGAGGATGCGTTACTACCCTCAGAGTGGAGGTGCACACGTCACTACCCTCTGAGCGGAGGTGCAGTCGTCACTACCCTAAGAGCGTGGAGGTGGACTCGTCACTACCCCCAAGAGTGGAGGTGGACTTGTCACTACCCTCAGAGTGGAGGTTGACTCGTCACTACCCTCAGAGTGGAGGTTGACTCGTCACTAACCTCAGAGTGGAGGTGGACTCGTCACTACCCTCTGAGCGTGGAGGAGGACGCATCACCACCCTCGGAGCGCAGAGGTTTACTCATCACTACCCTCTGAGCGTAAAGGTGGGCTTTTCTGTATCCTCTGAGAGTGGAGGTGGGCTCATTATTACCCTCTAAGTGTGGAGGTGGACTCGTCACTACCCTCTGAGCAGAGGTGCAATCGTCACTACCCTAAGAGCGTGGAGGTGGACTCGTCACTACCCTCTGAGCATGGAGGTGGATGGGTCACTACCCTCAGAGTGGAGGTGGACTCAGCTGTACTGTTGCAAAGTCATCCTGTGCCTTTGGCACCCACCAACGTTTTGCTGAATGGAACTGGTTGTAACTGACTCTGACTGACCCTGGGCTCTGCCTAACCTGGCCCAGGGCAGTGCAATGCTGAAAGACACACATTTAGAATACAGTGAAAACATCTACATACACTAGGGTACACTATAGTATGGGGGTACACCTGTGATTGGTATGACCTACCTCCTAGGGCCTTAGTGCATATTAGGGCAGGGGGATTGAAACTACCCATCAGCCCCTAGTATAAATAGGGCATGGCAGTTTGGAGGCCAGCAGCTGTTTTGCCCTTGCATGTGTGCACTACTGAACCTTGAGGTAAATTTTAAAAGTAACCCTGGGTGGTAGGACTGCTTTTAAAAAGTAAATTGTGCTCAAACTCAACTTTGGGGTTTGGGGCACTTAAAAATGGATAACCTCTAACGTTTCTGGCCTATTAGGTACCCCCCAGGGTCTACCCTAGGTGTCCCAGGGGTGGGGGGCAGGTATTTATATGGTACACCCTTCTAAAATGAGTTTAATATGCCCTGGGACAAGTGTAATTTTACATTTCACTCCCCGCATTGTGATTAAGTGCTGCCCAAATTCGACTTTGATGCTAGGAACCCTACAGAGGGGGAATCTGCAATATTTCTACAGATTCAGAACCCCTAAAGTCTCCCCTAGTTCTCCCCTGGGGTGGGGGTCTTGTAGATATAGGCAAAGTACTTATAACATATGTTTTTCTAAGTCCTGGTGCTAGAAAAATGGCCCAGACCATTTTTACCATTGCAAATCCCCTGCCACATAGGTTAACATAGCAGGAAGTTATTCATTAATAACTCTTGATAGGAGAGGGCTAGAAGTGCCATTCAAAATCAAGAATATGATATGGTTGAATTTCTCCTAAAGTGTACATATAAGAATTTATAAGACTTTCTTGTTTGTAAGTCCAGATTCAGCCTGCCAGTGGTCTGTCCTGATTGGTCAGTGTTAAGTGGATTAGCCAGGATGCCTAGAAGAGGTGATAAAGAGCCCCTGGGGTTAAGCAGCTCTGCTGGGAGGGCAGTGTGCTACTACACAGGAATGCCAGAGCAGGGGAAGGAGTCGTAAACCATGGTCTTCACCGAGAAGAGGAGGCCTTAGTATCATTTACAACTCTAAACGTTTCACCTTAGCCAGAGCTAGGCATATAGAAGGAATGCACAAATGCAAGAGGGAGTGTTTATAGAAAGTAAGCCATCCTAGGGGTGTGTTTAGCCAGCTCATACCTCCCTGCTGGAAAATCAGCCATTATGAATTTGGAGGATTTGGCGCACTCTGGGACAAAATAATGCCACACTCTACGGGATGTGGTCATATTTTTGGGGAGTTGGCCTGCTCCCATTGGTCAGCAGTGACCTCCTGCTTGACTAAGAGAACTGGTAATAAGTATCTGAGAGGGGCAGAGCCCTCCAGATCTGCTGCTTGAAACTTAAGAAAGCAAGACGTTGCCATGCTGAGAGTTTTGAAGTGCAATTTTTAAGGCCTGCACTCTGAAGACTGCACCATCTGAAACTGCAGCCCTGTGGACTACCTTGCTGTAAAAGAACTAAAGAGTGGACTCCCTGCAAGCTACAGGTTAACAGAGCTCACCTGGATATCCCCAAAAAATTCCCAGCCTGGAGAACCGGTGGATTTGTAAGGGTTTTGTTCAAGTGGATTGTGGAATTGAAGTTTCACACTTTCATGGACCCTCCTGAAGATTCCAGAACCTTGGATTGTGTGTTGGATACTTTGGGACCCGCAAGCAGAACTTCAGGAAGGAGTTCTAACTGGACCCGCCTGCTGGAGAAGGCTACACATTTGGTGAGATTCTCCAGAACAATTTCTATAGGTGTCCCTGTCAGAGAAAACAAAATGACTAAAAGGGGCACTGTTGGTTTCTAAGCACTAGAAAGTGACTAATCTTTAAAAAAATCATATCTCTGTTTCCCTTCAGTGGATTCTTATAGTTTTGGTGTCATTTAAAAGATACAAATATTACCTATTTTTTTTTTTAAATGGGTGTTGGGATTTTATTTTGTGTTGTGTCTTAATTATTTACTGAATTGGTGTTTTTAAATGCTTTACATACCTGTATTTAAAGTTAAGCCTGTCTGCTCGCAGCCACATTACCAAGGGTTGAGCATAGTGGAGGAGTGTGGCTCAATGGTTAGAGCGGCAGACTCTGAAGCAGAGTTCTGGCCAGGGACCAGGGTTCGATTCCCGCCTCGGCGGGGCTCGGGCTCAATTTCCTCGGACCTGTCTATTCTCGCCTCGGTGTCTATTCTAATCACGGGCCCCACGCTGCAACTCTGGGCAATAGCTTGCTTAGCCTCCACACCGGCCCCAACAGCGCTAAGGATGCCTGGCTTCACCCTGGGGGTGCCCAGGAGTGGACACTTCACAGGGAAAGCCAGGAGGGGTTCCACAGCGGTATGAGTATCAGCGCCAGGAAACCGCAAAGGCGACACCGCAAGGTGGCCATCTGCTGACAGTGCGCTCTATAAGTATCTTGACATTTACATTTACATTTACATAGGAATAATTTTCTAAGACCTATTCTGAACCCTATACCGTGTTAGTGGCCTTATTGCCAGTGGCAGACCCTACCAATAACCCACTTTCCAACACGTACCCTTTGAGAGTGGAGGTGGACTTGTCCCTACCCTCAAAGTGGAGGTTGGCTCGTCACTTCCCTCTGAGAGAGCGGGTGGACTCGTCGGTCCACTAGGAAGCAGGGATACAGGAGTAGGGTTCTGGTTAGTAGACTGGTTAGATTGTTCCTGAATGATTTCAAAGAGTTTTTTGGGCCTATTTTTGACTCCATCTGATTGAGTTCAGAAGTGGTCTGTTTTTGCCAGGCGGATGTGTTTGTTGTAGGAGCTTCTCACTTTTCTAAGTTGAGTGAGATTTGTGGTGGAGAGCGTGTGTCTCCAGAGTCTCTCGAATAGTCTACTTATCTTTGCTAACTCTTTTTCTGGTGGACACTGTCTAATTCATCCTCCACTTTCTGTGAGCTGGGCTCCTTTCTGCGTCTAAAAAGGGCCCAAGTATAGAGATCTGCATACTGGTCACAGCTAATCTGCTGATGGGCTCTGTCTGGGGGCGTTGATAGCCTAGAAAGAAGTGAACATTGGCGCTTTGATAGACTCTGTCTGCGGGCGCCGATAGCCTAGAAAGCAGTGAACATCGCTGCTCTGTTAGTCTCTGTCTGGGGCGCCGATAGCCTAAAAAGAAGTAAACATCGGCAATCTGATAGGCTCTGTCTGGGGGCGCCGATAGCCTAGAAAGCAGTGAACATCGGTGCTCTGATAGGCTCTGTCTGGGGGTGTCGATCGCCTAGAAAGGAGTGAACATCGGCGCTCTTGAGTGATGCTTATATGTGGCTCCGAGTGCCATTTCCAAAGTGGAATGGTGTGAGAAGTTGGCCTGATATATGCTGTCCACTAATTAAAGTGGGCGCCTTGTACCAGTCCAAACAACCCTTATTGATGATTAGGTTAAAGACAACCTTTATAGAAAGCTGTCCTAGTGGTAGCTGTGGAGAGCAGCCTTCAGGCTAAGTCTCGAAGGAATGTAAAGCAGCTTATTTTACCAGATCAGACCCTCCTGAATGACCAAATGAAAGTAGAACCACACAAGAGTTATATAAAATATATGTATTTATTACTAAACATTCTCTACTAACCTCTTTATGAGATTAGAGCACAAAGCACACAATACTTTATCAATAGAACGACAGTAAATAGCACAATACACAGCGGGCTCCAGGGGAGACCGAACCATATACTAAAATGATGGTATAACAACAACGACTTCACTTGACACAGTGCCTACAGCACATAGAATCTCTGGGACCCCAAGGAACCACCCAAAGGAATGACACAGGGAACCCACGTAGGACGGGTGCAGTGTAAGAACACAGACGCGAGCTCCGTACAACTCTATGGGGAAGTCGAGGTTGGAAAATTACAGTTTAAGGACACTTCGGAGAGGACTTCTAGCAAACCCTTTGGAACATGGAAGATTCTAAGGACAGCACCCTTGTGAGTAACGAGGTACCCGTGTTACCTATCCCAGAGGAGCCGGGTGCATAGGGTTCAAGTGGTGTCTGAAACCCTCGTCGTTTTCAATGGCGTGATGCGAAGAAGTGCTGCTGCCGGGAAGATGAAAAGTGTTCGGTGGAATCCAAGCCTGGATGCAAGGTGAGAAGAACCTGAAAGCAGAGGGGACAGAGTCTGGGTCACTTCAGGGTGACCAGGGGCTCGGTAGACGAATGCCCACCGATGTCGGGTGCTTCAGGGGCGAAGATAGGATGCATGACTCTGCAGCCACGGGGACCAGGAGACGCCGATGATGACCAAAGTCTGGAGGTGAGCTGTCCCACAAAGGATGTCGAGTGCTGGTGGGGTCAGTGTCCCAATTAAACACCAACAAGCCTTGGCAACGGCAACCCACTCAGGCAGAGGAAACCAGTTACAGTGAGGACCAGTAAGGGCCTGGGGACTCTTCAAGCAATGGAGAGTCAGGCCACGTCTGGAGTAACCAGGGAAGCCCAAGGAAATTCAAGGTGACCCTCGCAGGGACCCACAGGCCAACGGACCAGGGATCGTGAAGGGACCTTGAGCTGAATCACAAAGTACAGGCCCACAGAGCTCTCGTGGAGGGGAGGACGGAAATCTTCGGTGGAAATACTGCTCGGGGTCACGACTATACGTAGTCCAAAGCACAGCCTCAGGGATCGCCAAAAAGCATATGCTGCTGCAAAAGTACACGGTTGCTGGGGTTTGAGTTGCACGGTCCCCACGAGGGATACTGGTCACAGGATTGCTGAGAGGTCAGATTGACGTCGGGGATGCTCAGGAACCCACCTCCTGTGTTGCAGAAATCTTTGGAGTCCTCAGCAGCTCAGGAGATGCAAACTGGTCAGATGCGTTAAGGTGCCTGCTGCTGCAGGGGATTAACTCCTTTACTCCAAGGGAGATTTGTCTGTCGTCCAGCGAAGTGTAGACCATCGAAGTACGTAGTTTCTGCTTTTAGAGTTTAGTTCAAGTAAAATCTAAAGTCCGGTAGTCAGGGTTTCTACTTTATACCCAAGGAAGGGGTTGGACAAACTCTGGGGACCCACCTTGTTGGACAGGCCACATGAAGGGCTTGCTCCCTCCCCGCATGACAGGGCCCGAGCCCCGGCCCTCTAGGTGTTACCCACAGCAGCAACCCGCACCCCGGCTCAAGACGGGACTCCTGCCCCCGGACATCTCTGTATCATGGGGCCGAACCACTACCGGCCCCCTCGCCCGGCCCGGCCTCCATCTTGGACACTGCACCACGAGGCCGCGTGGCCTCAGCTTGACCCTAACCCCGGGCCTGGCCAGGCCCCGACATCCCGGCACCTCCATCCACCCAGGAGGTGAACGGACCACTTGGCAGGTCAATGGGAGAAAGAAGTGTCGATGGCTCTCCCCCGCCAGGTGCCGATCGCCCCCCAGCTCCCCCGGGCGCTGGCTCCACCCCCCTGCTGGGTGTCTGGACTCCCTCATCCCGGACCTCCCGCCCTCCAAGTACGAGGGTCCGGACATCAAAGGGCGACAGACCTATAACTGGGGCAGCTCCAGAGCAGGAAGGCAGTTGTATCCTGGAGTCGAGAGACACCGAGAAGAACTCATCCTTGACGGACTACCGGCGCTGCCGTAGCCCTGCCTTGTGAACTATCGTCCTGCCTGCTGGCGCTGCCGCGGCCTTCTGTAACCTCCATCCTCGTCGGGACCTGCTGGCGCTGCCGCGGACCGTTGTGACTACCACCTTCGTTGGGACCTGCTGGCGCTGCCGCGGCCCGTTGGAACTACCACCTTCGTTGGGACCTGCTGGCGCTGCCGCGGCCCGTTGGAACTACCATCTTCACCGGGACCTGCTGGCGCTGCCGCGGCCCGTCCAAGCCCGAACACCGAGCTCGAGGATTGTGAGCTATCCATCATCGCATCTACCAGATTGGTAACCAGACTGTCCCGCTACCCTCTTTCCCAAACCAAGAGACTAGAATCGAGGGGACCCCTGAGTCCAGACCTCCTTGTACCATTCCATCGTACCTTAAGAAATCGCTTATAAAGAACGTTAAATCCTATCCTTGTGTGGTGTACATCTGTGGGGGGGAAGTTACTCGTCTGTACGATCGCTGGAGACGGCTCTCCCCGGAGACCTCTCCCCTTGTCCTCGGCCGACCCTCCCGGTCCGTCTAACATTGGTGGCCAGCGGCGCGATCCGAATCAACGCGTAATCGTACAGAGAGTAGCTCACCCCACGACAAAACCACAATGTCAACCAAAGAGAGCGGATCCACCGAGAAATTCCAGATGGAGAAATTGGAAGAGTACAGCCATCGTGAGTTGAAACAATTCTGCATGGAACTAGGCATTGCTACCACCGGCCTGAGTACCAAAGACGATTTCAAGCACGCCATTGAGTCGTGGGCAGAAACCGGGGTCGCCAGATCCCCAGACCGAAACAGTGCAGCAGCAGAGAGGAACGCCACGGCTCACGAGGAGCGAGGAACGGGCCTCTCGCAGGAAGAGATCCAAGAAAGAGAAAAAAACAGACTGCATGAGTTAGAAATGGCACGGCTCAAAATGGACGGTGAACTAAAATTAGCCGAGCAAAAACTGAACCTAGAACATCTGCGGCTCCGAGAAGAACGGGAAGAAAAACAGAGGCAGAGAGAACTCGAAGAAAAGAGATTAGCATACGAACACGAGCGCAAACTGGCAGAAATAGACCTACGAAAGCAGAACAAAGAACCGGAGGTGCCCGAGCGACCGCGCACCCCGGGAGCGACAGAAAAGAAAGTCCACATCCCCAAGGATGTCGTTCGAGAGTATGTCCGAGAGGACGACATACAACAGTGGTTCAAGGCCTACGAGATCGCCATGACCTCCCACCGAATCGATTGAAGTGACTGGGGAGCCGGCCTATGGGGGAGGTTCGTCAACGAAGGCCGCGATGCCCTGCTACAGCTCCCAGACCATCAGATGTCATCCTATGACCACATGAAGGCTGCCCTCCTCACCCGATATGGGCTCACACCCGAAATGTACCGCCAGAGGTTTCGGGACTGCACCCGGATCCCGGGTACAACTTGGGTGGAATATGTCAACTATTTCAGCCGAGCCTTCGAGGGTTGGATCAAGGGGAGCCACGTAACAACCTACGAACAACTTTTTAATCTCATGGTGTGGGAGCACCTCTCTAACAACTGCTTCGTCGAGCTCAGGCAGCACCTCCTCGACAGTAAATTGACTGACCCACGGCAACTCGCCGCCGAAGCTGACCGGTGGGAAAGCACCCGAGTGGGCCGGAGAGGGCCACCCGAGCAGAACCGGAACAACCAAGGTCAGCACCGTCCCCGAGGAGGAGGAGGAGGCCAGGGGCGAGGGAGAGACACCGTCCCGGCCGCTCCCGCTGCCAGCACCCCGCCCCCGGCCAGCCGGGGCAACCCCCCGATGCGCCCGGGGTTCCGAGCCAATGTCACGTGTCACCGATGCCAGCGAGTCGGCCACTACGCCAATGACCCGAACTGTCCACAGAACCAAACCCCAAAACCCCGCCAGGTAGCTGCCGCCGCCCTGGGGGGAGAACAAATCTCCGAAGAACAAGAAGAATACGAGCAGGCACAACAAGAGTGGGAACCGGCCGCCATGGTTCTAGCGTGCCTAGGGGGGAAAGACATGGTCCCGCGGGCCCCCCTACCCGCCAACACCAGAAAATATAGCCAGTGGGTGAACATTAATGGGCGCCGGGCCGAAGCACTACGTGACACAGGGGCCAGTGTGACGGCCGTCCGCTGTCACCTGGTAAAACCAGAGCAGATCCTGCCGAACATTCTCTGCCCCGTACGTTCAGCCGACAATTCAGAGAGTCTATGTCGAATGGCCTGCGTCCCCTTCGAATGGGGAGGGGTCTCCGGCATGTTGAAGGTGACGGTCCGAGATGATGCCCCCGTGGACTGTCTCCTGGGGAATGATCTCGAGAGTTCCCCGTGGGCCGCCGTCGAAAGAAGAGAGCACCTGGGGATGTTGGGCCTCCCGGACTGGGCGTGCGTAACCACCCGGTCCATGGCCGCCCGTGCCATCCCCCGACCAGAAGAACCAGAATGGCCTGCACCTCCTCCCCCGATCGCTCCAGTAGAGGACACCGACTATGCCGACCCCCCAGAGCAAACCCCCGAAGGGGTCGCCCAGCCCCAGGACCTTCCCGACCTGGCTCAGTGGCGTCAAGAAGGGGGGCCCACCCAGGAACAGTTCCGTCAAGAGCAGAAGACCTGTCCCTCCCTCGAGGGACTCCGCCAGCAAGCCATCGCCCAGAGCGCCGGGGACACCACCGGAGCCCATTGGATCTATTGGGATAACGACCTGTTATACAGTGAACAGAGAATCGCGGAGTTAGGGGCCAGTCGAGTGCTGGTGGTGCCCCTCCGTTTCAGAGACTTCCTGTTAAATTTGGCCCACGATGTCCCTCTGGCTGGACACCTGGGCCAGGACAAAACCTACAGTCGCCTGGTGACCCACTTTTTCTGGCCGAAGATGAGAAACGACGTCCTCAACCACTGCCGGTCCTGCCCCACGTGCCAGGCCAGCGGGAAGAGCGGCCGCAAACTCAAAGCCCCTCTGCAACCCTTCCCAGTTGTCACCACCCCGTTCGAGAGGGTGGGAATAGACATTGTGGGGCCCCTGGACCCCCGCACAGCACAAGGACATCGGTTCATCCAGGTACTGGTGTGTGGTAAATAAAAATTCCTTTACCGGGACTGAATTTGATACAGAAACATTATAAAATAGCTCAGTAAAATGAGAGGCAGAATCCGTGATATTAGAGTTTCGGAATGGGCTTTATTCCAATAATCGATTATAATCGGATGCTTCAAGTTCCATCACCACGGGGGTTCAGGAAGTGAAGTACATACTTTATTGACAAAAAGTAACTTTTATAGTACATACATTATAATGAAGTGAATACAGTAGGCGTAACAATTGATAAGGACATTGACGTTTGGTCTGCGTAACCGAAAATGGGTGTAATAATGAGTAAAAAGGAACATGATTGGTTATGATGTAATACATAGGTGGATCTATAAGATAATACTTGGCATTGATGCGCGCGCAGCAGTATGACGTGTAATTGACGTGTAACTAGGGGGTGACGGGGACTTGACATTTAGCTCTACATGTGGAGACAAGAAGTCTGGGGGGTCAAGTCAACCTAATCCCAAATCATATCTAACATCCTATGTTTAAAGAACTATGTTATCCATAAAAGAAGGACTCTCGGACAGAATCTATTCTATACTGACTGTGCGTGCGTGTACAAGCGTCTAAGTGTCTACACTGAATGCGAGGGGGTAGGAATATTCCATGGTAACAGGGCTATGAATTACTTGCATGAGGACAGAGAAGATGGGCCTTTTTGCTTGGTAACTGGAGGAATGTTTATTTAAACTACTAGGCAGGAATGCATCGGCTGAGGGGGAAGCAGATAATTCGAAGGTGAAATACAGTTCTTGGCAGAGAATAGGCTGATGTCAGGCTTCGTGAGCCGCGCAGAGAATGAGACAAAGTTCA
Organism: Triturus cristatus; assembly: GCF_964204655.1. Classification (NCBI taxonomy): domain Eukaryota; kingdom Metazoa; phylum Chordata; class Amphibia; order Caudata; family Salamandridae; genus Triturus; species Triturus cristatus. The sequence continues at coordinate 29,016,051 of NC_140585.1, read as the reverse complement.
TGGTCACAGATGCAGGCTCGGACTGGAGCTTTCAGAGGCAGAAGGCAAGAGGAGTTTTGATGACAGAATCAGGGCCTACTTGCCTGGACTGTAAAGTGGCATAAGTGAACCATATAAAGCCGATGGCTTTTCATACTTAGGAATGGAATATCCGGCCTATTCATGGCGGATCTGACAGAGGACATGTTGACGGTGGACGCACATGCGTTTGCGTCTTTATAACTGGAACTGGAGGGAACACACAGGTACTTGTGACATGCACATAGAACTGTTGGGGTCCAAGATAGGGGACATAACTGACCAGAAAAATCCATATTTCCACATTCCCTCCTTGTCCCCTACTTGCCCTTCAAGAGATATCAATCTTCATCAATCCATTGATCTGTTCATATAGCATCATTTGTTCTTCTTTCTTCTTCCGGGATCTTGAATGAAAATCTTGATGTGGAATGCACGATGTGGCACACAGACCACAAATCGCTGGTCCACATTGTAGACATAGACAGCAACTGAATAGTATGAGAAGGCCAATACCTAGGAAGGATAAAACTCTCCATCCCCAGGCTGATACCGCATTCCAAAACCAACTGGACCAAGTCCAAGTGCCTGGGTTCTGGTGTATCTGGCTTACAATCTTATGAAGGCGAGTGATGGCTTTATATACAGATGGCGAATTTTCTGGTATGAATACGCAGCAGCTTGATCCGATGACCCTACAAGCTCCGCCCCTATCAGCCAGGATGACGTCAAGGACAAGACGATTTTGGAGCACAACAATCCGCATAGCAGACTGCTCTTCCGTTAAATTGCCTAAGGCGGAAATAGTCTCATTCACTACTGCTTCAAGGGTTCTAGTTAATCTACGTATCAGCTTACTATTAGTAACAGTACCTATATAGGGAAAGATGCCTTTATTAAAATCTACATACTTGTCCCATGCCGTCTCAGTGTAATCGACAATGGGGAGATCTCTCCGTTCTCTGTTGTGTACTAAATGAATATTTCTGTAATAATCAGGAGGAGCTAGGAAAACAGGTGGCAAAAGGAATGCAATGTAGCAGGTACCATCCCAATCTAGAGGTAGACGCATATATGCAGTCTGACCACATATAAAGTAGGAGTGGCGAGAAGCTCTGAATGAAGATTTTCCTTGATCACTGAATTCTACTATAGTAGTGCATTTACTATGGCCCATATGTATGGAACCAACCTTTCTTACACACAATTCACCTTTTGCTGGGAATACTGACATGGTGGGTAAGACTAGCTCAACTTCGGATACGACATTTAGAATCATGAGATTAGGTGTAAAATTACCTAATCCATACACTTCATTTTCTAGATCAGTTCCTGTTCTTTTGGGGCGACCCTCCTTGTCAGGGTAGCAGACTTTGAGTAAAACTAGGTTCAGGTTTCCCCATATCCAATGATCTTGGTAAACTGCTGTGTCTGAGTCTATGGAATTGATTAAACTGAACCATGCTCCACAGGAGCCATTATGTGTAAATGGATGTGGAAAGAAAGGCAGGACTCCTTCATAATTCTGATAGGGAGGGAGTCGGCCACACACCCAACAATTGGTGGCATTACTAGTCTGATGGGAATGATGTAACATACTAATGAAAGTGTTATTGCGCAGCGCAAGTCTATAAGACAATTCATGCGGAGGTAAGTCACTAAAAGAATGTTCAGCAGCAACATTATAAACATGTCTAGAAATAGGGTAATATATGTGCAACAACATACTTGTAATAATTATTAAAAGACTCAATAAAAACAAAATTAATAATGTCACTATGCAGTGGCTACGCAGTGATTTACAATACGCCTGTCGTTTCAACATTTTTCGGGTATTTTCTCTACTCAGGTCCAAGGGATACATGTCAGAGACAATTCAACCGCTTCACCTTGGAGAGGACTTAAACAATCAAACCGTCTGACGTCCTAGGCCTTAACTTAACTTTGTAAAGTTCGCTTTCAGTTTTTTCCACCAAAGGAAGTTTTGAATCAGTCTGTGAGGGAGTGCAGGGCACAATGTCTATATCCGAGGATAGTCCATGAAATTTCTTGATGTGGCTTGAATGAATCCAGCCCTTGCGGCCCTCGATCTTCACGGCTGTTCTTGTGGTCAACAGGACCAACTTGGGTGCTTTCCACCTGGGCTCCAGCTGAGTCTTTCGGTCGAAATTCCTCACAAAGACAAGATTACCCGGAACAACGTCATGGGGTTTCACCTCAGTGTTGTCGGGAAAAGCTGCAGCTACCTGTGAACGAGAAGATTGTAGTGCAGACATCAAGGAAGCCAAGTAATCTGTCAGCATATTACAGTCAATATCAGTTATTTTGCGTGGTATAGGCGTCCCCCACATATTCGGTGGTCTACCGAAGATCACCTCATACGGGGATAGCCCTGTTCGTGAATGTGCTACCATTCTCATGTAAAAGAGTGCAACTGGTAACGCTACTACCCAGTCGACACCTTTCTCTCTGCATATTTTAGACATTCTAATTTTCAGTATCTGGTTATGTCTTTCTACGAGACCTGCTGCCTCGGGGTGTCGGACACAGTGGAATTTCCACTGATAACCTAACAGAAGTGAAACGTGTTTCATTAATTCGGATGAGAACGGCTGGCCGTTATCTGAGTAAACAGCACGTGGTAAACCGTATCGTGGGAAGAATTCTCGAACCAACTGTTTGGCAGTAGTCGGGGCAGTGTAATCTGAAACCGGGTATGCCTCCGTCCAACGGGACAGAGCGCAAACAACTACGAGAACATATTTGAATCCTCTGCATCGTTCCATCTGGATATAATCCATCTGGAGTACTTCAAAAGGATGATTAGGAGTATGAAATCCACCCTGTTCTACGGGAACGCTTTTTCCTGGGTTGAACTGACAACAGATCATACAGGTACGGACCTTTTGTTTTGCTGCTGCTCGTAAATGTTTATTGAACCAAATGTGTTGAATGCTGTCTAGCATAGCTTTTTCTCCTAAATGTGCTGGACTATGTATAGTGTTAATTATGACTTGGACCATTGAATCAGGAAGGAACCATACAGACCTTTCCTTCATCATCCATCCTTGGTCCGTTTGGATCCCTCCTAATTCAGTCCATTTCTTTATTTCGTCTGGTGTAGCATGTGTCTGTATGTCAATTACGTCAAGAGTAGGATCTTTAACTGTCATACAATGTGTCGGTGTCGGGACTATTGTCTTTGTCATATCGGGGGTTTGAGTTTGAGCAGTCAGTTTAGCTGTTCTGTCGGCTAGATCATTGCCTTGGGAAATGATATCAGTAACCTTTGTATGGGCCTTACATTTCATAATTGATATTTTAGTGGGTAGATGTATTGCATCTAATAATGCATGAATGAGGGGTCCGTGCTGAATGTGGGCACCGTGGGAAGTTAAATAACCTCTCTCTCGCCACAGCACGCCGAAGTCATGTACAACTCCGAATGCATAACGCGAGTCAGTGTATATGTTGACTTTTTTATTTATGGCTTGAATACAGGCTTGTGTCAGAGCGATAAGTTCTGCGGCTTGAGCTGACAAAGTATTTATACGATTAGTTTCAATGACTTCAGTATCTGTTGTGACTGCGTAGGCGGCTACTAACTCTCCTGTACTTGTTCTCATGCATGAACCATCTACATACAAGGTCAGGTCTGGATCTGACAATGGGACATCGGTTAAGTCTTGTCTGGGTTTTGTTGTTATTGTAATAACTTCAATACAGTCATGGGCTAGTGGGTCTGTTCTGACTACTGGTAAAAGTGTGGCAGGATTCAATGTGTTACAGCGTCTGATTTCTATATGTGGCTGAAACAATGTAAGTTCATACCCTGTAAGTCGTACTATGGTCAAGTGTTGTGTTTGTGTTCTATTTACAAGAACCTCTACTGCGTGTGGTACTTGAACTGTCAATGGATGTCCTAACACTATGGCATCGCTTTGTCTGATTGCCAAAGCTGTCGCTGCCACTGACTTCAGACAGGCAGGCAAAGCCTGAGCTACGGGATCTAATGTACTAGAAAAATAAGCACATGGTTTGTGTGCTCCTGCTTGTTCCTGTGTGAGTACTGACAAGGCAGTACCTTCGCGTTCTGTAACAAAGAGTGTAAACTGTTTTCTGTAACATGGTGTTGCTAAAACAGGTGCTTGACATAAAGTTTTCTTTAGGCTTTCAAAAGCTTGTGTATGTTCTTGAGTCCAAGGGAGAACAGTCGATGTGGCTGCCTCCTGGGTTGTCAACTGAATGAGTGGTTTTGCTAGAAATGCATATTGCGGGATCCACTGTCTACAGTATGAAGTGAGGCCTATGAAAGCCCGCACCTCCTTTTGTGTCTTGGGTATTGGCATGTTAGCTATCAACTGAATGCGGTCTGGTGTAAGCTGCCTTCCCTCCTTGGACAGCGAGTGTCGAATTTCGAAAAGAGCGGCATATTGAGAACTGACCTTATACTTGATTTTGACCTGATACTTGAATTTGAACAGACTTAATACAATAAACACGATAATGAACAGTCATTCATACCACGATATACAGAACATACTTAAACACTTTAAACATTTAACATTAAACCTTTAACTGAAACAACAATGATGATCGTCTGCATAACTAATCACCAAGCTTAATTCTCGACAATAACTAGACAATAACTAGATACTTCGGAATACTTCGGAATACTTGATATACTGCTAAACAGTACAGATACACTGCTAAAACAGTGCAGACCGGATTTGTGTACCCAAACCCGTCTTGACCGGCACAACCTATGTGCACGTCAGAAATGCCTCCCCAGCAATGGTACTCACCGGGTAGCTTCGGAAACGGAAGGCCTCAGTAACTTGAACTTGAACCGGACCGGACTCGACTCGACTCGACTCGTCGGACACTGGGCTTGACTTCGGACTGGTGGGTCTCTGTATACCTCGGATCTTGCTCTCTCAGCTAGGCTCTGGTCGGGATACTTTGCACTTCTCACCGCCTCGTCTGGGTGTTGATCGCAGTCTCAGTCGCCCCCGCTTGACCGGAGGGAGATACAGGAAATCCTGCTGGTACGCGTTATTGTCCGTCCAGCTGTGGCAGGAGACCGGGCCTGCAACGCACCGCCGGCGCGTGAGATGAGAAAGTGTCCCTGTTCGGGCGCCATCATGTGGTAAATAAAAATTCCTTTACCGGGACTGAATTTGATACAGAAACATTATAAAATAGCTCAGTAAAATGAGAGGCAGAATCCGTGATATTAGAGTTTCGGAATGGGCTTTATTCCAATAATCGATTATAATCGGATGCTTCAAGTTCCATCACCACGGGGGTTCAGGAAGTGAAGTACATACTTTATTGACAAAAAGTAACTTTTATAGTACATACATTATAATGAAGTGAATACAGTAGGCGTAACAATTGATAAGGACATTGACGTTTGGTCTGCGTAACCGAAAATGGGTGTAATAATGAGTAAAAAGGAACATGATTGGTTATGATGTAATACATAGGTGGATCTATAAGATAATACTTGGCATTGATGCGCGCGCAGCAGTATGACGTGTAATTGACGTGTAACTAGGGGGTGACGGGGACTTGACATTTAGCTCTACATGTGGAGACAAGAAGTCTGGGGGGTCAAGTCAACCTAATCCCAAATCATATCTAACATCCTATGTTTAAAGAACTATGTTATCCATAAAAGAAGGACTCTCGGACAGAATCTATTCTATACTGACTGTGCGTGCGTGTACAAGCGTCTAAGTGTCTACACTGAATGCGAGGGGGTAGGAATATTCCATGGTAACAGGGCTATGAATTACTTGCATGAGGACAGAGAAGATGGGCCTTTTTGCTTGGTAACTGGAGGAATGTTTATTTAAACTACTAGGCAGGAATGCATCGGCTGAGGGGGAAGCAGATAATTCGAAGGTGAAATACAGTTCTTGGCAGAGAATAGGCTGATGTCAGGCTTCGTGAGCCGCGCAGAGAATGAGACAAAGTTCATGGTCACAGATGCAGGCTCGGACTGGAGCTTTCAGAGGCAGAAGGCAAGAGGAGTTTTGATGACAGAATCAGGGCCTACTTGCCTGGACTGTAAAGTGGCATAAGTGAACCATATAAAGCCGATGGCTTTTCATACTTAGGAATGGAATATCCGGCCTATTCATGGCGGATCTGACAGAGGACATGTTGACGGTGGACGCACATGCGTTTGCGTCTTTATAACTGGAACTGGAGGGAACACACAGGTACTTGTGACATGCACATAGAACTGTTGGGGTCCAAGATAGGGGACATAACTGACCAGAAAAATCCATATTTCCACAGGTGGACCACGCCACCCGCTACCCCGAGGCTGTGCCCCTGCGAACTGTGACAGCCCCGGTGGTCGGCCCGGCCTTAATGGGGATCTTCTCCCGGGTGGGCTTCCCCCGAGAAGTCGTCAGCGACAGAGGCACAAACTTTATTTCAAAATATATGAAGTCCCTCTGGCAACAGTGCGGGGTCACCTACCGATTCACGACCCCTATCACCCTCAAGGAAACGGACTGGTTGAGCGATTCAACCGCACGCTCAAGGGAATGATTGGGGGATTGGAAGAGCCCCTCCGTCGCCAGTGGGATGTACTACTTCCGTGCCTCCTCTTCGCCTATCGAGAGGTTCCCCAGAAGTCCCTCGGTTTTAGCCCTTTCGAACTCTTGTACGGGCACCCTGTGCGAGGGCCCCTCAGCCTAGTCAAAGAAGGTTGGGAGATGGCCCCCCTAAAGACACCTCCAGACGTCTTCAAGTACCTCCTGACACTACGCAATCAGACCCGGCGATTCAGGGAAATGGCAAAAGCGAATCTTGAGGCCAGTCAGGAGGACATGAAAAAATGGTACGATCGAAATTCCTCCTCCGTTGAGTTCGAACCTGGTCAACAAGTGTGGGTGATGTCCCCCACCGAACCATGTGCCTTGCAGGACAAGTGGACGGGGCCCTTCAAAGTGGTCGAACGCAAGAGCCCCGTCACCTATCTCATCGATATGGAATCTTCCCGGAACCCCCTCCGGGTCCTCCACACCAACAGACTCAAACCCCACTTTGTGCGCTCGGAACTCAGCCTCCTGATGGCTACAGACAGTGGAGCAGAAGAAGACTCCGAGCCTCTCCCTGATCTCCTGAAGACTCAGGAGAAAGATGGTTCCGTAGACGGGGTCCGGCTCTCCGATCCCCTCACCCCAGAGCAGCGCCAAGGCTGCCGGGACCTCCTGCTGCAGTTTGCTACCTTGTTTTCCCTCACCCCAGGGGTCACCCCCTGGTGCTTGCACGACGTGGACACTGGGGACAGTCCCCCTATCAGACACCGGGCATACCGCGTACCAGATCGGGTGCGGGCCTGCATCCAAGAGGAAGTATCCAAGATGCTCACGCTCGGGGTCATCGAGCCCTCGGACAGCCCCTGGGCCAGCCCGGTCGTGCTGGTCCCCAAAGCTGCTGCCCCCGGCACCACTCCTGAACTCCGATTCTGCGTCGACTATCGGGGCTTGAATGCTGTCACCAGGACCGACGCTCATCCCATCCCCCGAGCGGATGAATTGATCGACCGCATGGGGGCTGCCCGCTACCTCAGCATCTTCGACCTGACAGCGGGCTACTGGCAGATCGGTCTCACACCCCGGGCCCAAGAACGGTCCGCCTTTTCTACCCCCGATGGCCACTACCACTTCAAAGTCATGCCCTTCGGCATGAAGAATGCCCCCGCTACTTTTCAGCGACTAGTGAACCAGGTCTTGGTGGGGCTCGAGGGGTTCAGCGCCGCCTACCTGGATGATATCGCTGTGTACAGCCGCCACTGGTCCGACCACCTCCACCACCTCCGAGAGGTCCTGCAGGCCCTCCAGCGGGCCGGCCTCACAATCAAGGCCGGCAAGTGCCAAATTGGTCAGGGGTCCGTGACCTACCTCGGACACCAGGTGGGAAGCGGTCTGGTGGCCCCTCTGCAACTCAAAATCGCTGCCATCCAGTCCTGGCAGCCCCCAGTCACGCAGACCGAGGTCCGAGCCTTCTTGGGGCTCACCGGCTACTACCGGCGGTTCGTGAGGGACTATGGCAGCATTGTGGGGCCCCTCACGGGACTCACATCCAAGAACCACCCGAAGAAGATTAACTGGACCCCAGACTGTCAAGCGGCCTTCGAAAAGCTGAAAGCCGCCCTGTGCACTGCCCCTGTGCTCCAGGCCCCCGATTACAGCCGGGAATTCATTGTGCAAACGGATGCCTCCGACCATGGCATCGGGGCGGTCCTCTCCCAGCTGAACTCCGAGGGACTTGACCAGCCGGTGGCCTTCATCAGCAGACGCCTCCTGGCCCGAGAACAGCGCTGGAGCACAATCGAGAGGGAGGCCTTCGCAGTGGTGTGGGCCCTCAAAAAGCTCCGGCCCTATCTCTTCGGTACCCACTTCCGGGTGCAAACAGATCATCGACCCCTGCAGTGGCTAATGCAGATGCGGGGGGAAAACCCCAAACTATTGCGTTGGTCCATCTCCCTGCAGGGGATGGACTTCACTGTGGAACATCGACCGGGCCAAGACCACGCCAACGCGGATGGCCTGTCACGCTTTTTCCGCCTCGACGAAGAGAGTCCCCAAGAGGATGGGTGACTCTCCCCGCCTTCAGCTGGGGGGGACGCATGTTGGACAGGCCACATGAAGGGCTTGCTCCCTCCCCGCATGACAGGGCCCGAGCCCCGGCCCTCCAGGTGTTACCCACAGCAGCAACCCGCACCCCGGCTCAAGACGGGACTCCTGCCCCCGGACATCTCTGTATCATGGGGCCGAACCACTACCGGCCCCCTCGCCCGGCCCGGCCTCCATCTTGGACACTGCACCACGAGGCCGCGTGGCCTCAGCTCGACCCTAACCCCGGGCCTGGCCAGGCCCCGACATCCCGGCACCACCATCCACCCAGGAGGTGAACGGACCACTTGGCAGGTCAATGGGAGAAAGAAGTGTCGATGGCTCTCCCCCGCCAGGTGCCGATCGCCCCCCAGCTCCCCCGGGCGCTGGCTCCACCCCCCTGCTGGGTGTCTGGACTCCCTCATCCCGGACCTCCCGCCCTCCAAGTGCGAGGGTCCGGACATCAAAGGGCGCCAGACCTATAACTGGGGCAGCTCCAGAGCAGGAAGGCAGTTGTATCCTGGAGTCGAGAGACACCGAGAAGAACTCATCCTTGACGGACTACCGGCGCTGCCGTAGCCCTGCCTTGTGAACTATCGTCCTGCCTGCTGGCGCTGCCGCGGCCTTCTGTAACCTCCATCCTCGTCGGGACCTGCTGGCGCTGCCGCGGACCGTTGTGACTACCACCTTCGTTGGGACCTGCTGGCGCTGCCGCGGCCCGTTGGAACTACCACCTTCATTGGGACCTGCTGGCGCTGCCGCGGCCCGTTGGAACTACCATCTTCACCGGGACCTGCTGGCGCTGCCGCGGCCCGTCCAAGCCCGAACACCGAGCTCGAGGATTGTGAGCTATCCATCATCGCATCTACCAGATTGGTAACCAGACTGTCCCGCTACCCTCTTTCCCAAACCAAGAGACTAGAATCGAGGGGACCCCTGAGTCCAGACCTCCTTGTACCATTCCATCGTACCTTAAGAAATCGCTTATAAAGAACGTTAAATCCTATCCTTGTGTGGTGTACATCTGTGGGGGGGAAGTTACTCGTCTGTACGATCGCTGGAGACGGCTCTCCCCAGAGACCTCTCCCCTTGTCCTCGGCCGACCCTCCCGGTCCGTCTAACACACCTCTGAGAGGGTCAGGTCAGAGAGGTGGCTACACCCATGTCCTTTGTCCAGTTTTGCGCCAGAGCAGGAGCAAATGGCTCTTGCAACCGGTTTGAGCTGGACTAAGCACAGGGACAGCAAATGTGCCCCCAGTGCAGACGTTCTGGCACTCTCAGAGTGCACCCACACAGCCCCAATACACTAAAGCCTGTCTGGGAGGTGGTCACACCTCCCTGTGACAGGAAACCTATTGTCAGGCCTTCCTCTGCTTCAGCTTGACTCAGCAACAGGAGGGCAGACTCGCGTCTGTGGCTGGCAGCATCCGTTTTGTGATGCCCAGGTCGAGAAAGCTGGTTCCGGGTGTACCGGTGTTTCACATAAGTCCCTCTATAAGGGTGGAATCATACCTCCCCCACCAGTTACTGGCAGGGAGGTATGATTCCAAGGTGTTTGACACGAAACATGACCTGTTTCTAAGCAGCAGTTTTTAAGTTAGCATTTACCGAGAGGTTATAATGCACTTAAATATGTGTGATTGGCTGCATCACAAACAACCCCGGAAAATAGGCTCCAAAGGCTGCAGAGGGGCTCTGCTCATGCAGGGGCACCCTCTCACATAAAACCCAGCACCCTGCCTTCAGGATTGATAAGGCCTGCCATATGGGTGACTGATAGGTTTATATGTGCAGTGATTTAGAATAGATATAGGTAACCTATATCTAAGTAAGGGGTGCGTGCACCACCTTACACAGGCTGCAGTAGCAGACCTGGGGTGCAATTTTGAATGGACTCTCAGGGGTGGCATAATACATGCTTCAGCCCCTGGGAGGCCTCTGGGGTACCTGTGCCCTGGGTACATGATGTACCATATACTAGGGACTTATTAGGGTACCCCAGTATCAAATTTGGAGTGTACCTAGAGTACATGTAATCAATTTAGAGTAGGAAGCAGATAGACTGGGGTACTGAATAGCAGGATCCCAGTCAGTCTAAGTCGAAAACAGTGATACATCAGCAAAAAGTGGGAGTACATATAAGAAGCAGATCCTACTCTCCTACACAACCCCTCCAAACGTAAGGACATTAAACTAACCTTGACCAGGGGGGGGCGTGGCTAGCCGCCTAAGATGGCGGTCGGACCTTGGTAGAGCTCCGGACCCTTGGGGGGGGGGGGTGGAGGGGGAGGATTTACTCCTCCTGCACCGTCATCCTCGGCCACTACCTGACCGGGGACATTGATATCGAGATGCCGGAGTCCCCAGCATAGCGGAGTGCATTGAATTATTCTTGGGACAGCGATACGCCGGAGTTCTGGACCAGGGCCAGCTCGTCGCTGAGATCGGGCGGAGGCCGGGACATGCCGTGAGGCATGGGCCCGCGCGTGCCGTGGACGGCCCTGTGCTCTGCTGTGCAAGGCCTGCTTCAAGCCCGCAGACATCGAGATCCCCTCGGCCTTCGTGGCGACAAACTCCCTGGACTGCCCGCGCCACCGAGGGGCAGGCACTCTGTGAGGGGACCCCCCACATGGTGGCTGTGGGCGATCGCGCGGCCTGGTGGTGGCGCCGCTCCAGGGGCACCCAACGAGAGGAAGGTTGACGGCACGCTCAGGAGACCCATCGAGGGACGGTGCGCTGAGTGGTAGCGCTGCATTATCCCATGCTGACCTATACACCTCGCTGCTGTGTCCAGCAGTCGGCCGGAGTGCACGGCTGGATATTTCCTTTAGAACTCGAGGACCGGGTGGCTTGGACAATGTAAACACAGGCTGAAGGCCCCGGGGGCATGGCAATGAACTTCTACGGATTCGGCCTGGCGAGTGCAGTGGGCTTCCCCCCTACAGTGGAGAGCGCCATCACTCCAGAAGCCCTATACTTTATAGCGCTGACCCTCACGGAGCTGCAGCAGCGTAGTGCATGTTTCCCGGGGAGGGGCCTACACCACTAACATTGGGGCACCTCCCTGACCGGAAAAGCAGAGAAGGGTCCTGCTGAGCCGCGCAGTGCTGTACATGTGCAGGAAAGGACACGGACAGCCGAAATCAACCGGCGCTATCACCAAACAACCTTTGCTGCGCCACTAGCCGTCGATGCCGGACCCTCAGATCTGTATTGACCTACTTAACGCGGCATCATACAATCCAACCCTGATGGCAGTCAACCCCGTTGGATGTGGTGGAGGAGGGGTTACCCTGTTGACTCTACCGTGAAAGGTGGAACCCCCCCTCCAGCTACTAGTCCTCCCTTCCAGACCGCAGGGTTTCAACGACAACGCATATCCAACGTCTACTGAGGAGAAGACGGGACTTACTCCTACAATTGCCCAGAACTTAGCCGACAGCCCTCCAGCTCACCCGCTGGACGGGACTGTACTGCGCTTAGCTGAGAACCCACGTCATGGTTAGAGTCCAGGCGAAGATGCTGGAGGGCCAAGGAACAGGCCACCCCCCTCCAACATGACAGAACTCTCCAGCCGTCCTTCCTCCCCTAGGGCAATGTCTTCTGAGCCTACAGAGGGACCACCCGACAAGCTGGACCTAATTCTTAAGGAGATCCGAGACTCTAGGACGGCACTTGAATTACAGATTGGAACGCTCACCACAGGCCTTACGCTACTCGGGGCAGACCATGGTAAACTGGCAGACACGGTCAAAGACCACGGACAATCCCTCACAGACCTGACCCCCCGAGTTACGACAAACTCGTCCACCTTACAACAGCTACAACAACAAATGACAAGCCTCTTGGATCGGCGGGAAGATGCGGAGGGCAGGAACAGGCGCAACCAAATACACCTCATTAGCCTGCTGGAAATCGGTGAAGGGGTTAAGGTGGCATAATTCATGGAAGCATGGTTCAGGGACCATGTGGCGCCTGAGGGACTTTCTCCATGCTTTTGCGTTGAATTGGCTCACAGAATACCAACTGGACCGCCCAGGCCTGGTGCACCGCCTCGCCCTCTGATAGTAAAGATCCTAAATTATAGGGATTGCGACGTCCTACTGCAGAAAGCGAGAGAAAAAGCACTAATACAATTTAAACACCACCGTATATCGTTGTTCCCCGACTATACCATCATGTTACAGAGGCAGAGATCGTCCTACCAAGTGGTAAAGAAGAAACTTCAGAAAGCGCAACTCAAATACGCACTTCCATATCCTGCCCGACTGAAAGTTATCTACGACAAAAAAACTCACTTCATCGAGAGTCCAGCAGATGCTGAGGAATGACTGGAAGTTATGTTCATCGGCTCGAGCCAGCTCAGCCACTCAGACCTCTCTACGCAGGGCTCAGACAAACTCCCTAAACTGGGCTCCCGTCGATCCCAGAACTCCAACAAGAGCAAAGGTGGCGCCGGTCCGTCGCGCGAACAACAGCGTCGTGACCAGGAAGGGGCCCTTGCGGTTGCCGGGGCATTCCGTGAAGACTGAAACAAAATCCCCACGGACTCGGAGGACAGCACTCTGAATTCAGACTCTGAACACAGTATAACTCTCTTCCCCACGATTACACCCCGGGCAGCGGACGACATAATTGATAACTGAACACTGACGACGCATCTGCAATGATCCCGGAAATATAATTTGGTATTTGCCTCTATGGACAACATGGGCTCCACATCCCGGAGCCCGTCATATCCTTTTTAGGTCTCGGCTCGAAGACTGCGCTTGCGCCGTCTCGATCCGAGATTTAATGACTTGGAGAAGAGGGGCTTGACCCGCCCCTCTTCTCCCCTGTTCTCCTTTGGCTGGCCTCTTGAATGCTGGCCAGCCATTGGAGAAGAGGTCCGTCATTCCGATTAGGCCCCGTCCTTTTCGGATTCGGGGGCGTGTTTTTTTCAAGAAGTCTAATTATCTCCTCCAGCCAATGGCAAGAGGAGAGTAAAGGAAAACACGCCCCCGAATTCGAAACCGCCACTGCGTTTCTCCGAGGCATTTCTGCTCTGCCTCGGAGAAAGGCAGTGGTGTGTTTGTTAGCAGGATGTCTCCTTTCCTATGTGATTTTTTTTGGGGGGGCTTGGTGTGTGCACGATTGTGGCTCCGTGTTTGTGCACGTAGACCATGCTGCCTCCCACTTGTTTTGGGGGGCTTGGTGTGTGCACGATTGTGGCTCCGTGTTTGTGCACGTAGACCATGCTGCCTCCCACTTGCTGACTTGCGTGCTGCCTGGTTTGCCCAGTTGCTGCCTGCGTCCGCGTTTTTAGCAGGATGTTACATTTGCTGTGTGCATGCCTCCTCAGCAGCTGTGTGAAAGTTTTTGGTGGGCTTGGTGACGTGTGCACGATTGTGGCTCCGTGTTTATGCACGTAAGAACAGGCTGGCTCCCAGTTGCTGCCTGGCGTGCGGCCTGCTTTGCCCAGTTGCTGCCTGCTTTGCTTCGTGATTCGCCTACACGTCTATTTGCAAGTGACGTGTCTGAAACAGAAGTGCTTGTTCCTCCTCTGCAAAGCGAACAGCGTCGAAGCTTGTGGTTTTAAGACCCAGAGGCTAAGTCGGGGGTTGGTGCTTGCTGGCACGCGGGGCTCTCCTGTCAGCGCGAGGAACGCTCAGCTGATTGCCTTGCGTACAATCCGTCGCAGACTCTGGAGAGCTCACGTCTAGTATTTATCCGTTTTAGATTACACTAAAAGGATTTCAAGATTCCTGAATAGTGCATGAAAACCTCCTCTTGGAAACCCCTGCCATGTTCTCTAATCGTGCTTGTGAAACCTTGAGCGGAATATTTCGGTGTCTCACCAAATGATCCCTTTGAATTTCCGTTCGTGCATCGGACGAGGTGTTCGCAGCTGCCGGCCACTAGGTACCAGCAAGCCTCCAGCCTGAATCGGGTTACAATTCATATTCTTTGCATGTATATTCTGAGCAGTTTTGTTCTGTTCGCTGGGGCGCATCTTATGCGTTCCCCCTTGTTTCAGTGCACGCAGAGCTTGGCATTCACCTCATCTCCCCTCCTCTCACTTCCTGACTCCCTCCGTCTAGCAGACTCCCGATGCGATAACTCGCTTGGACTTGGCTCTAGGCAGCCACCTGAAGACTCAGCTAACCAGATAGCTCCGGATAGCAAGTCTAAACGATATTTCGAAGAGTTGGGAGAGGGCTCCTGCCCTCCTCACATCATCCGAACTTGCTAATAACTTTGAGTCGTCCTTAAGTTTGGGCAAAGCTCTTCACAGGTCACCAATATAAAATATTTGATTCTAGGCAGTATTTCTGAAGTCTGTCCTGTCACATTTAGCATCACTGCCCAGTTTTGAACAGCTTTCTAAAAAAACATTTCTAAAAAAAAAACGTCTACTTGTACTAATGCAATAGGTATCGCATATGCAAAAAAAAACCTAATGCCAATAGAAATGACAATGCCATTTATTTAGGGATACAAAAATCATAAAAAAATAATGAGCAATACCAATAGCCTATCATACGATGCTGACGTCATAATTTAATGTGTGGCTGGCTGCACAGATGGGATTTGAAATAAATAAATGGTTGTCTGACGTCTAGATCATGTAGTTTAAAACGTGTAAGGTAGTTCTCTCGGTTCCCTAGTTTCGGCTTAAATTAATGGCCCTAAAGCGCTACATGCAGCGAGGACGTGGTTCCTTCGAGGCGCATGGCTCTTAAAAGGTTTTTGGGCCCTGGTTTAGTTTTCAGGGCTCCCCCTCTGAGGGCTAAGTACACTTTAAGGGGCTGGGAGAGGGCTTCCCTGGGGGGGCACATTATCGCCCCCAGGGCGAGGCATGCTGGAGCGTGCACCGTCGGTGCCAGTCTCCGCCTCGGCGCCCTGCAGCGCTACCTGCGGCCGGCCGGGGTCTGGTGCCGGCGGCTCCCCGGGGGTGCCTTCACAGCTGCTCCCTAAGTGGTTAATTGGCTGGGAATGGGCGGCTGCGCCCTGCTCCCGCCACAGGGCCGGATGTTTGCCCTACGCCTTACCTGCTCTGTTTATTTGCAGCCAGAAAGCTAATCCATGGGGTTCATCTGGACAGCGGTGTTTGAAGTCCGTACAAGGAAGTCGCTGCTATATTTTCATTTTTTAAATATTTTAGCAATTGTACTATTTTTACCCCAGCCTTGTGAGTTATGTGTAGATTACTTTTACCTGGTTGTAGAAGGCAGTGAGTTGGTTGTGAGGGTTTGTAATGTGACACCCTCCGCTGCGAACACGAGGGTTGTTTTTGTTAGCTCGAAGCCCTGCTGTGAAGTAGGTGTTCGTGGAGTTAAGGTCCCATGAATTAGTTGACACCTCTGCAAAGTACTCTTTTTGCCTACATAGTAGGGGCAGGTGAAACCAGTTGGTTACAGTAGTACGTTTAAACCTTATATTACAGTGCAGGAATGATATGTTTTAAGTTTTTCCCACTAAAAAAGGGTGCATGCCCAGGTTTTGAGCAGTGACCATCAGCTAACAAGCATTTACAATGCAACGGTCTCGGCATTGTTAAAGTTAGAGCTATTGGCATTGCTCATGACAATGCCGTTTCTTTAAATGTTTTAAAAACAAAAAACATAAACAAAAATAATGTCATGAGCAATGCCAATAGCTCTAACTTTACCAATGCCGAGACCATTGCATTGTAAATGCTTGTTTCATAATTGTACATACAAAAATTATCACTCTGCTATAGCCTGTATATTAATATAGGGGCCCGAATCGTTTGCTACAGTGATGTGGATTGGTTACTTCTGTCTTGATGCAAACTGAGCTATGTGTTTGCGGGGACTCCAGACATCTCTTACAAATGATTGGTTAAGACGGGAATACTGTCCTTGGCACGTTTAATTATAACACCCCCCCCAGTCAGGGTTCCATAGAGCCGCCAAGTTGTGGACCTTACTGTGACCATGACTAAGACTAGGGGTGGCCGCCTCCCTACTAGCGTATGCACTGTTATCTGTTATGTACTTCTTGTGCACTATTGTTGGGCCCAGCGTAGTTCGGACGCTGAGCCAAGTTTCGTTAATGTTTCGGGGAAAGGCGACTCCTGGTCGAGTTTAGGCTACTGGCTCCACTTGAGTTGGAGCGTCACACTACACATGGTGCCATGCCCAGGACAGTTACCACTCTAGGGTCTTACAACCTGATCACATCGAACGTACGTGGGTTGGGGGCGATTCAGAAACGGCATCGCATACATGCATATCTCCTCAGGCGTAAGACACATGTAGCGTTTCTCCAAGAATCCCATTTAACCGACTCTGAAACACAAAAAACGTGCACAAAATGGAGGGGACAGATCTACTCTACAAACTATTCGGCTTTTGCCAGAGGGGCGACCATCTGGATACGCCACGGGGTCCCATTTCTTGAGTTGGAACGCCGGGTTGATGACCAAGGATAGATAAATCCTATTGAAAGACACGCTAGATAGTTTCCTGATGGTCCTCGGCAGCGTTTATGCTCCTGACTTTGATCAGGACTGCTTCCTGCATCAATTGGAAGCAGCATTAGTAGACTGGGATGGTATCCCCTGGGAACTAAGAGGAGATTGGAACGCTGTATTGGACACTGCTCTGGACACTTCACATCCCCCCCTACATGGTACGAACGCTATCAAATTGGCCGACTTGTTCACTACATGGGATGATGGATGGGCGCTCTCTGACGCATGGAGATGCTTCCACCCTACTCACAAAGAATATTCATTTTATTCTACAGTGCATAGTCTCAATACCAGAATTGATAGGTTCCTCTGCTCTAGATCCAATATCACTCAGGTCTGCCAGTCCACATATCTAGCTAAAACATTCTCCGACCATAACCCCCTAGAGCTTACACTTAACTGGGGTAATGTGCCCACCCCAGTGCCCACCTGGAAGTTACATCCACAATTACTAGAAGATGCTCCATTTCGCTCAGCCCTTTCCAACACTATAACTAACTATTTAGCCAAAAATTGGAACACATCCTCCTCTAATTTAATCGAATGGGATGCCCTGAAAGTGGTGGTACGGGGGCTGTCGATAGGACAGTTGGTGGGGGCTAGACAGGATACATACCAATATTTACGGAGCATCGAACAACAGATGGACACACTTGAACAAGAGGCGGTGACAGACCCTGAAAAAAAAGAGGCATTGCAGTCTGCCCGTATAGACCATGCTGAAACACTAGAGACACTGCGGACAATAGATCATAGAGCATTCTTACAACAGAAGCACACGGAAGCGGACAGGTCCGGTGCGCTGCTCGCCCGCATAGTTAGGGATAGACCAGATCCACCGATCATAACCAGAATTCGTACACCTGCCGGGCATATAGTCCATACACAACGAGAAATAAACACAGCCTTTCATGATCACCTTGGTACACTTTACGCACCACCTACTCCTGTGGAGGGCTCCTCTATAGCAGAGTTTCTACAGGATCTTCCCTTTGTGGTAATCTCCGAAGACATACGAAAGGACATAGATGGCCCCATCACTAAACAAGAAATTCGAGCTGCCATTAAGGGCCTGAATCGTAACAAAGCACTAGGGATTGATGGGCTACCAGTTGAGTTCTACCATGCATACTCAGAGACCACGGTTCCCACACTAGAATCAGTATACAAAGTTGTGTTTGAGACTGGTCATCTACCACATTCCACCATGCAAGCACTGGTCACATCGATACCCAAACCAGGACGTGATGGCTTAGAGCTGTCTAATTATAGACCACTTTCCCTGCTAACGACTGAATATAACATTTTAAGTAAGGCCCTTGCTAATCGTATACAGCCATATCTTAATACACTCATACACAGTGACCAGTGCGGGTCCCTACCGAACCATAGCACATCACTTAGTACCAGACGGTTAAACTACGTCATGAAGGCCACTCCACATGTTTACCAGTCTGCGGGATGCATAGCACTAGACCTTCGGCAGGCCTTTGATTCCCTTTCCTGGGATTTTAGGTTTGCGACTTTGCAACGTTTTGGGTTCCCGGACACATATCTCAAATGGGTTCGCTTATTATACACATCCCCCACAGCCAGAGCACGCACAGGTCGTTACATCTCCGATCAATACACTATCCATAGGGGCACAAGGCAGGGATACCCGCTATCCTCCCTGTTGTTTGTTCTTGCGCTGGAGCCCCTTTCTATAGCACTTAGAGGATCGACAGATCAGCTCGGCATCCCCATTGATGACGTGGACCACCTAATTTCCATTTATGCAGATGACATACTCTTGTATTTACGGGATCTGACAGCTGACAATACCCCTCTTCCCGACCTTGTTGCCAATTTTGAACGTCTTTCGGGTCTGGCTATAAACCCGGGAAAATCTACAGCCTACTTCTTTCAGGAAACACCATACCCAAATAACCTGCAGTTTGGTGACTACGCCCTACCGGTAGCCCCCACCACCTTTAAATATTTAGGCAATCAAGTCTACAGAACGCAAGCGGACCAAATGGAGGGCAACATAGTGCGGGCTATAACGGCCCTTCGTGCCAGTGTGGTCTTCTGGTCCTCTCTGCCGTTATCGGTGATGGGGAGAGTCGCCATCTCGAAGATGGTGATGCTGCCTCGCCTATTATAATATTTCGTAAACTTACCTGTTCTTCCACAGTCCATTTTTAACACACTGAATACTATACTGTTGAACTTCATCTGGGGCACAGGCCTCAGACGACTGAGTTTGCGGAAGCTCCAACTGGAGACCCGAAGTGGCTGCCTGGGAGTTCCCGACTTCAGGGCCTACTATTACGCCAGTCAGCTCCAGTGGCTATCGTACTGGACTGCGGGGAGAAATTTGCAGGAGATTGGGTATACACCACGTAAGTTAGACCGGGGCGAGTTGCACTCACTACTATTGCCTAAAGCCAAGATTCCTGTAGATAGCCCCCCCTACTGAAGACTGCCCTACAATGCTGGAGGAAGGCATTATCGTATACCTCCCCAGCGACCCCTTACGCAATGAACATCCCCCTCCTGGGCATTCCCACACCGCCACAAGGCAGACTCACGAAGGCCAGGATACAGGACTGGACAGATGCGGGGGTGGAGGACAGTGGAGCGTTCTTTGGGGACGGTACCATACTCGATGATGACTCTTTTCTGCAGGCCAAAGGCGCCCCACCATGCTTATACTTATTACACGCTACAGTGTCACATTATATTAGGAACGCCTGGGCCCCACAGCGGAGTGAACCCCCACAACATAACCTGGTACACCTCTTATACTACATGGGAAATGGGGGGCACCTGGTCCGTTGGTTATACACGGGTATCCGGACACATGCAGCAATCGCACTCAGGTCCCTTAGAGCGCAATGGTCCGAGGACTCTCATATTGAAATTACAGATAAGGCCTGGAAATGCATGCTGGAACACCCCAAAAAAGTATCGTGTAACGCGAAACTGAAGTTCATCCAGACGATGGTCCTTCATAGAGCATACCTTACCCCTAAGAGGATTCATCGCATGTTCCCAGAATCCTCCCATTGCTGCCCCCGCTGTAAAGGAGATGAGGCGGACTTCCTTCATATGCTATGGTCCTGTCCCTGCCTTCGAGACTACTGGGTGGGAATCCGCCACTCTCTGAGCAAAGTCACACAAATCCCGGTCCCGGACGACACTCTGAACTGCCTCATAGGCCTCCGCAGACGCACAAAGGCGCACAAGGTGCGATTAAAGTTTTTAGACTTGGCCCTCATATTAGCAGTAAGAGCCCTCACCAGGAGTTGGAAGTCCCCCAGATGTCCCATGGTATCCACGTGGCAGGCTGACATGCTTCAGTGGGGGAAGGCAGAGGGTGCATCTCTTCGCGGAGAGGAAGAGAGAGGACTGAGAAAGCCCCCCATCTCGATGGACTGGGAGGTTATGCTGCTTGAATTAGAATCACTTGACTTATTACCCCCTCAGGATGCTCCAACCCCATAACACACAATGGCACCCTGCGACTCCTCAGCTGTAGGTTCCGAGACCCAAACCCATGCATTATAACTTGAGGACACTGCAGTCCATCGAGTGATACACCACTAGCATCCTATTTTGATTAATGTGAAAGCTGAAGTAAGACTGACCAGGAGTCGGGGTTGGGAGGGCTAGGGAGGGAGGGGACACGGTTGAACAGGTTCTTCTTGTTAATTGACAATGTAAAGGCTTTATACTGTCAATCTCTGTGCCGGGACTACAATGTTTTAGTACCAACAATGTCATTGGAGATCATTGTCCTTCGTTTCTATTCATTGCATAGAGTGAAATATACAGAATTTGCATGTAACATATATGCTGTAACTATTACAATTACAAAAGACTGACTCTGTAGGATACTCATTGCATTGTATGGAATGTCAAAGTCATCAATAAAGTGTGTTAAAAAAAACTAACCTTGTCCAGTAGAGTCTTCATGTTCTAAGTGGAAATATCTGGGGAGTCCATCTGCGTTGGCATGGTTACTCCCAGGTCTATATTCCACTGGATAGTCCATTCCCTGTAGGGAAATGGACCACCTCAAAAGTTTGGGGTTTTCACCCTTCATCTGTTTTAGCCATAAGAGGTGCTTATGGTCTGTCTGAACAATCAATCAATCAATCATTTGTAAAGCGCACTACATACCCGCGAGGGTCTCAAGGCGCTGGGGGGGGGGGCGCTACTGATCGAACCGCCAGGTCTTGAGTGTTCTCCTGAAGGTCAGCAGGTCTTGGGTCTGTCGTAGGCTCAGTGGGAGGGTGTTCCCTGTTTTGGCGGCGAGGTGGGAGAAGGATCTCCCGCCGGTGGTAGTTCTTCGGATGCGCGGAACGGTGGCTAGTGAGAGGTCGGCAGAGCGTAGCTGGCGGTTGGGGATGTAGAAGGAGAGACGACTGTTGAGGTAGGCAGGGCCGGTCTTGTGGAGTGCCTTGTGTGCGTGGATGAGGAGCTTGAAGGATATCCTCTTGTTGACGGGGAGCCAGTGCAGGTTTCTAAGATGGGGGGTGATGTGACTGTGGCGTGGTACGTCGAGGATCTGTCGTGCCGAGGCGTTTTGGATGCGTTGCAGTCGTTTGATGAGCTTGGTCTGGGCTCCCGCGTAGAGGGCGTTTCATTAGTCGAGTCTGCTGCTGACAAAGGCCTGGGTGACTGTCTTTCTTGTATCTGTTGGGATCCATTTGTAGATCTTGCGGAGCATGCGGAGGGTGTTGAAGCAGGAAGATGAAGTGAGTGCCAAACAAGTATGGCCTCAGCATCTTCAAGGCCCAAACCACAGCAAAGGCTTCCCTCTCAATAGCTGACCAACGTTTCTCTCTGCTAATAAAAGCCACTGGCTGATCCTGACCCTCTTCATTCAGTTGTGATAACACAGCCCCTACCACCAACTCAGATGCATCAGTTTGAACAATGAATTGTTTGGAATAGTCAGGACTTTGCAGAATGGGAGCAGTGCACATTGCCTGCTTCAAGTCATCAAATGCCTTTTGACAGCTAACCGTCGACCGAACTTTCTTATGCATTCTTTTGGAAGTTAAGTCATTCAAAGGGGTCCCTATGGATCCATTTCCTTTGACAAACCTCCTGTAATACCCAGTCAGGCCCACAAAAGCTCTTACCTGAGTCTGGGTGGTTGGAGCAACACAGTCCATGATGGTCTGGATTTTGCTCTGCAATGGTTGAACCTGACCTCCACCCACAAGGTGGCCTAGGTATAAAACCTGACTCTGCCCTATCTGGCATTTGGTGGCCTTGATAGTGAGGCCTGCTTTCTGCAAGGCCTCCAAAACATTTCTCAGGTGGACCAGGTGATCCTCCCAGGTGGAGCTAAAGACAGCAATATCATCTAGATAAGCTGCACTAAAGGCTTCCAGACCTGTGAGAACTGTATTCACCAACCTTTGGAAAGTGGCAGGTGCATTCTTCAAGCCAAAGGGCATCACCACAAATTGGTAGTGCCCACTGGGGGCTGAAAATGCTATTTTTGGCTTTGTATCCTCAGCTAATCTGATTTGCCAGTAGCCAGCTGTCAGGTCAAATGTGCTCAGAAACTTGGCTGAGGCCAAAGTGTCTATTAGCTCATCTACCGTTGGGATGGGATGGGCATCAGTCCTAGTGACTGCGTTGAGACCCCTGTACTCAACACAGAACCTCATCTCTCTCTTACCACCCTGGGTGTGAGGTTTTGGTACCAAGACTACTGGACTAGCCCAAGGGCTATCTGAAGGCTCAATCACTCCCAGTTCCAACATTTTCTGGACTTCAGTCCTGATACAGTCCCTGACATGGTCAGGTTGCCTGTAAATCTTATTTTTAACAGACAGACTGTCACCTGTGTCCACTTCATGAATGGACCAGCTAGTCTGACTTGGTGTCAGTGAAAACATATGTCTGTACTGATTGAGGACTTTCCTGCAATCAGTTTGCTGCTGGACAGTGAGGCTGCCTGCCAAGGCTATACCATCAACTGACCCATCATCAGGGTACTGAGAAAACAGGCCTGGGAGTGGATCACTCTCTTCCTCCTGACCCTCATCAGTAGCCATGAACAAGCCCATGTCTTGCCTGTCAACATATGGTTTGAGCCTGTTCACATGGAGCACGCAATGGGGGTTCCTGGGAGTTCCAAGGTCCACCAGGTAGGTAACCTCTCCCTTCTGCTCAATGATTGTATGAGGGCTACTCCACCTGTCTTGGAGGGTTGCTGGGGCCACAGGCTCCAACACCCATACTTTCTGTCCTGGCTGATAAACAGTCAACACAGCCTTTTGGTCATGCCAGGCCTTTTGCAATTCCTGGCTAGCCTCAAGGTTTTTGGATGCCTTCTTCATGTACTCAGCCATCTGGGAGCGGAGTGGAGACCAAATACATACTCCACAATATCCTGTTTAGGGGATTTGAGAGGTAACTCCCATCCCTCCTTCACTAGACGTAAAGGACCCCCAACTGGATGTCCAAACAGAAGTTCAAAAGGGCTGTAACCAACCCTCTTCTGAGGAACCTCTCTGTAGGCAAAGAGAAGGCAGGGCAAAAGGATGTCCCATCTACGCATGAGCTTTTCAGGTTGACCTTTAATCATGCCCTTGAGGGTTTTGTTGAATCTTTCAACCAACCCATTGCATTGTGGGTGATAAGTGGTGGTAAATTTGAAATTTACTCTACACTTCTTCGATATAGCAGTCAAGTAACCAGACATAAAGTTTGCATATCTGTCTGATACTACCTCCTTAGGAAAACCCACTCTGGAAAATATGCTCAATAGGGCTCTAGCCACAACAGGAGCTATGGTAGCCCTAAGTGGAATTGCTTGTGGATACCTAGTGGTATGGTCCACCACCACTAGTATGAATCTGTGCCCAGTTGCAGTTTGAGGATCCATGGGACCAACAATGTCAATCCCCACCCTCTCAAAGGGAACCCCCACCACAGGTAGCAGTGTCAGGAGGGGGCTTTGTAGTACCATCTGCCTTACCACTGGCTTGACAAGTTATACAGGAGCCATGAAACTCATTTGTGTCCTCTGACATGTGAGGCCAATGAAAGTGAGCAACAAGTCTGTCCCAGGTCTTGTTTTGGCCTTGGTGTCCTGCTAATGGGATATAATATGCCAGTGTCAATAGGAAGCCCCTAAACTTCAGAGGTATAACCAACCTCCTGGTGGCACCAGGTTTGGGGTCTCTACCCTCTGAGTATAAGAGTCCATCATTCCAGTAGATCCTATGGGACCCACTGGCACTCTCAGCAGCAGCTTGCTGTCTGAGGGGTTCAAGAGAGGGGCAGGTCAGCTGCTGCTTGCTCAGATCTGCGCTGGAAGGGTCCCCTGTCCCTAATAACTCAACCTTATCAGGTTCAAGTTTCTCTGAGACAGTTCCTTCTTCTGGACTAAGATCGTCTCCCTCAAGAGACTGATCTGCATACTGAGGCAGGGGGGAAGACAGGGCCTTACCCCTACTGCTCCTTCTCTTGAAAGGCACCTAGTCCATTATTCCAGGATTCAAGGCCTGTTCAGTGGAAGACATTTTTGCCTGTGACCTAGTCATGGCAACCAAATCTGCAGGGATGCCCAGCATTTCTGCATGAGTCCTGAGTTCCACTTCAGCCCAAGCTGAAGTTTCCAAATCATTGCCCAAGAAGCATTCAACAGGGAGGTCTGCACTTAACACAACCTTCTTAGGGCCAGTTACCCCTCCCCAGGTTAAATTCACAATTGCCAAGGAATGGTCTGTCCTGACATTGCTTGCATTGTTCACTTGGTACATCTCACCAAGTATGATTTGTTCAGGGGCCACAAGATTTGTTGTCACCATTGTGATATTTGCACATGTGTCCCTGAATTCCAAGGCCTCCTTTCCATTGATCAAACTCTGCTGTCTGTATTTGCCCAGATTACTGGGACTGACAAATAAGGAGGTAATATCCATGCCCCATCACAGACTAACACAGCCTGAGTTGGAACTCTGACTGGGCCAGAGTCCATCTCAGATACCAGGGTTAACCCTACTACACTCTTGTTCTGTGTACCACCACTTTGAGCTGAACAAGGGGGAACAGTTGCCTTCGGGGCAGTGGTGGCTGGAGTAGATTCCTTGGACTTTGGAGAATCAGCATCCTTTGTCCAATGGGTCTTCTCTTTATAGATATGACACCAAGGTTTCTGTTTGCCTTTACCCTTGTTGGATTGTGCCCCCCCTCCCCCCCCCCCCCCCGCGATGAAGACTTTTGGGGCCATGGAAAGACTTCTGGTCTTTACCTTTCTCCCCCCTCCTTATCTGAGGTTTTAGAAAATCTTTCTTCTTAGAGTCACCACCTTGGTTCTGAGTTTTCTGCTTCACCCTGGTTCTGACCCATTTGTCTGCCTTCTTTTCCAATTCTTGGGGAGAGGTCAGATCAGAGTCCACCAGGTACTGATGCAACAACTGATTTTGACAATTAAGGATCTGCTCCCTCATAATTAAATTGTACAATCCTTTAAAATCACACACTTTACTGCCAAGTAACCAGCCTTCCAGAGCACAATCTACAAAGTCAACCCAGTCCTGAGTCTGTGCCTTCTGGGTGTCTCTGAACTTAATCCTGTATTGCTCAGTGGTTAAGCCAAACCCATCAATGAAAGCACTCTACAGGACTGTGTAATTATCAGCATCCTCTTCTCTTACGCTGAGGGGTGTATCGCTACCTTTTTCTGCAAAGGAGAGCCACAAGATAGCTGCCCACTGCTCCTGAGGGACCTTCTGTACTTTACAGGCCCTCTCTAGTGCAGTCATCCATTTGTGGATGTCATCCCCACTCTGGTAGGGAGGGACTATCTTGTTCAGGTTCCTATGATCATGAGTATACTCTCTAGTTCTAGGGACACTGTTGCTGCCATCAGGGGGCTCTAGCCCCCACCTTCTAGAAGCTCTCTGGAGCTCTAGGGATTCCCTGTCTAAGGCCAATTGCTCCCTATTGAGCCTGAGTTTTATTTTCTCATACTCTAGTAATTGGCACTTCTTATCAAAAGAGGAGTCTCTTTTGTGAGACGCAGAGGTCCTTACAAAAGTACCTGAATGATTAGACTCCACAGAGGGAGATCTTGATCTTCTAGGCAAACTTTGTACTCTCCCTGTTGGGAGTAAAGAAAGAGCCACTGGGCCTTCTCCTCCACCTAAAGGAAGAGTTGGATTTTCCAGGTTGGAATAATTTTGATCCTCCTGGCCAGGGTTAGAGTCCAGATCAAAGAAGTGTTCACTTCCTGCTCTGTCCTCTCCTCCTGTCCCACCCACTGTTTCTACTTCATCAGACCCTGGGGTCTTTCTGAGGTCATCTAAGAGCAACATCTCCATGAGACGTTTGGTGCTTGCACTTCTCCCTGTCCTCAGCTTCCTAGATGTACACATATTTCTCAATTTCTGAAATGAGAGATGGTCATATCTAGTTGGCAGAGAGCCACTGGGTTCTCCTTTAGAAGACATAGTGTTATGTGGTGTAGGCACCTACCTAACCTAGTGGGAACTAAACTCTCTTGAGTTGGAGAAAGGGTGTGCTAGACTGTTGACTTCGGGGCCTTAACACAGGCCCCCATATCCCCCGCAGTGCGGGGGGGCCCACAAGCTCCAGGGGCCCCCCCTCAGCACTGCACTTCAGCCGGAGAGCTCTTGATAGAGCCCGGAGGGGACCCCTCCATGTACCTTGCAGGGGGGCCCCCTCAATTATCGTTCCACCACTGCTTGACTTACCCAACTCCAAGTTCAGTAGAACTTACTTATTCTAATCTTGATGTATTATATGTACCTAATACCTTTAGTGGTTTTCATTTAATCACTCAATGAGATTTATCTGGTAAAACAATAGCAAGCTTGAATCCCAACCGCTGCACACCAATGTGAGAAGTTGGCCTGGTATATGCTGTCCACTAATTAAAGTGGGCACCTTGTACCAGTTCAAACAACCCTTATTGATGATTAGGTTAAAGACAACCTTTATTGAAAGCTATCCTAGTGGTAGCTATAGAGAGCAGCCTTCAGGCTAAGTCTTGAAGGAATGTAAAGCAGCTTGTTTTACCAGATCAGAATCTCCTGAATGACCAAATGAAAGGAGACCCACACAAGTGTTATATAAAATATATGTATTTATTACTAAACACTCTACTAACCTCTTTATGAGATTAGAGCACAAGGCACACAATACTTATCAATAGAACGACAGAAAAGAGCACAATACACAGAGGGCTCCAGGGGGGAGACCGAACCATATACAAAAAAAAATGGTATAACAACAACAACTTCACTAGACACAATGCCTAGAGCACGTAGAATCGCTGGGACCCCAGGAACCACCCAAAGGAGTGACAGGGAACCCACGGAGGACGGGTGAAGTGTGAGAGCACAGACATGTGCTCCGTACAACTCTATGGGAAAGTCGCAGTTGGAAAATTACAGTTTAAGGACACTTCGGAGAGGACTTCAAGCAAACCCTTTCGAACATAGAAGGTTCTAAGGCCAGCACCCTTGTGAGTACTGAGGTATCCGTGTTACCTATCCCAGAGGAGCCGGGTGCATAGGGGTCAAGTGGTGTCAGAAACCCTCGTCGTTTTCAATGGCGTGACGCGAAGAAATGCTGCTGCCGGGAAGATGAAAAGTGTCCGGTGGAATCCAAGCCTGGATCCGAGGTGAGAAGAACCTGAAAGCAGAGGGGAAGAGTCTGGGTCACTTCAGGGTGACCATGGGCTCAGTAGACGAATGCCCACCAATATTGGGTGCTTCAGGTGTGGAGATAGGATGCTTGACTCTGCAGCCACGGGGACCAGGAGATGTCAACGGTGACCAAAGTCCGGAGATGAGCTGTCCCACAAAGGATGTTGAGTGCTGAGGGGTCAGTGTCCGGATTGAACACCAACAAGCCTTGGTAAATGCGACCC
The DNA here is from genome assembly GCF_964204655.1 of Triturus cristatus. Taxonomy (NCBI): domain Eukaryota; kingdom Metazoa; phylum Chordata; class Amphibia; order Caudata; family Salamandridae; genus Triturus; species Triturus cristatus. The sequence continues at coordinate 28,988,003 of NC_140585.1, read as the reverse complement.
ACACTGGCAGAGGAAACAAGTTACAGTGAGGACCAGCAAAGTCCTGGGTACTCTCCAAGCAATGGAGAGTCAGGGCACGTCTGGAGCAACCGGGGAAGCCCATGGGAAATCAAAGGTACCGTCACAGGGACCCACAGTCAAACGGACCAGGGATCGCGAAGGGACCTCGAGCTGAATCACGAAATATTAGCCCACGTAACACTCGTGGAGTGTAGGCCGGAAATCTTCAGGGGAAATACTGCTCGGGGTCAGGAATACACGTAGCCCAAAGCACAGCCTCAGGGATCTCCAAAAAGCATATGCTACTGCAAAAGTAAACGGTGCACAGGGGTTCGGGTTGCACGGTCCGCACGAGGTATACTGGTCTCAGGATTGGTGAGAGGTCAGATCAACCTCTGGGATGCTTGGGAACCTACCTCTTGTGTTGCAGAAACCGGAGTCCTCAGGAGCTCGGGAGATGCAAACCGGTCAGATGCGTTAAGGTGCCTGCTGCTGCAGGGGAGTAACTCCTTTACTCCAAGGGAGATTCTTCTGTCGACCAGCGAAGTGTAGATCATCAAAGTACGTGGTTTCTGCTCACAGAGTTTAGTCCAGGTAAAATCTAAAGTCCTGTAGTCAGGGTTCCTACTTTATACCCAAGAAAGGGGTTGGACAAACTCTGGGGACCCACCTATGGGAGGGTCAGGAGAGAGGGGTGGCTACAACCATGTCCTTTGTCCAGTTTCACACCAGAGCAGGAGAAAATGGCTCCTGCAACCGGTTTGAGCTGGACTATGCACAGGGACACCAAATGTGCCCCCAGTGCAGACTTTCTGGCACTCTGAGTGCACCCCCTCAGCCCCAATACACTAAAGGCTGTCTGGGAGGTGAGCACACCTCCCTGTGACAGGAAACCTATTGTCAGGCCTTCCGCTGCTCGAGTTTGGCTCAGGAGCAAGAGGGCAGACTCGTGTCTCTGGCTGACAGCATCCATTTTGTGATGCCCAGGTCAAGAAAGCTGGCACCGGGTGTACCGGTGTTTCACATAAGTCCCTCTAGAAGTGTGGAATAATACTTGGCAGGGAGGTATGATTCCAAGGTGCTTGACACCAAACAAAACATGTTTCTAAGCAGTCGTTTTAAAGTTAGCATTTACCACGAGGTTATAATGCACTTAAATAGATATGGTTGGCTGCCTCACAGACAACCCCGGAAAATAGGTTCCGAAGGCTGCAGAGGGGCTCTGCTCATGCATGGGCACCCTCTCACATAAAACCCAGCACCTTGCCTTCAAGATTGATAAGGCCTGCCATAGGAGTGACTGATAGGTTTATATATGCAGTGATTTAGAATAGATATAGGTAACCTATATCTAAGTAAGGGGTGCATGCACCACCTTACACAAGCTGCAGTAGCAGACATGTGGTGCCATTTTGAATGGTCTCTCAGGGGTTGCACAGTACATGCTGCAGCTTCTGGGAGGCCTCTGGGGTACCTATGCCCTGGGTACATAGTGTACCATATAGTAGGGACTGATAAGGGTACCCCAGTATCCAATCTGGAGTGTACCTAAAGTACATGCAATCAATTTAGAGGAGAAAGCAAATAGGCTGGGGTCCTGAATAGCAGGATCCCAGTCCGTGTAAGTCGAAAACAGTGATACATCAGCAAAAAAGTGGGGGTAACCATAAGTAGCAGATCCTACTCTCCTACACAGAGGACAGACCAAGAAGTGAACTCTTCTTTGATCTGGCCTCTAACCCTGGCCAGGAGGATCAAAATTATTCCAACCTGGAAAATCCATCTCTTCCTTCAGGTGGGGGAGAAGGCCCCAGTGGCCCTCTCTTTACTCCACCAGGAAGAGTACAAAGTTTGTCTAGAAGGTCAAGATCTCCCTCTGAGGAGTCTAATCATTCTGGTACTTCTGTAGGGACCTCTGCTTCTCATAGAAGAGAATCCTCTTATGATAAGAAGTGTCAGTTACTTGAGTATGAGAGAAACAGACTCAGAATCAAGAGGGAAAAATTGGCCTTAGACAGGGAATCCCTAGAGCTCCAGAGAGCTTCAGAAGGTGGGGGCTAGAGCACCATGGTGTCGGCAACAGTGTCCCTAGAGGTAGAGAGTATACTCATGATCATAGGAACCTGAACAAGATAATCCCTCCCTACCAGAGTAGGGATGGCATCCACAAATGGATGACTGCACTAGAGAGTGCCTGTAAAGTACAGAGGGTCCCTCAAGAGCAGCGGGCAGCTATCCTGTGGCTCTCCTTTGCTGACAAAGGTAGAGACAAGCTCCTCACTGTAAGAGAAGAGGATGCTGATAATTACACGGCCTTGAAGGGTGCTCTCATAGATGGGTTTGGCTTAACCACTGAACAATACAGGATTAAGTTCAGAAACACCCAGAAGGCACAGACTCAGGACTGGGTTGACTTTGTAGATTGTGCTACTAAGGCTCTGGAAGGCTGGTTACTTGGCAGTAAATTGTGTGATTTTAAAGGATTGTACAATTTAATTATGAGGGAGCAGATCTTTAATAATTGTCAAAATCAGTTGTTGCATCGGTACCTGGTGGACTCTGATCTGACCTCTCCCCAAGAATTGGGCCAGAAGGCAGACAAATGGGTGTTCTGCTTGGGTTTTCGGATCAGATAGAACCCGCTCATCAGAGCCTCACTAACCCAGACAGAACGTTACCCCCTCCCTAGGGCCTATTTACAATAGTGCAACCACATATATCTACCACCTAAGGACAGGGAATTCCTACTATACATACCAAGACCTCTTATAATCGGCGGCCTCGCGATCCCATACGGATCCAGACCTCTCTGCACATACGACAGTATCACAAGTGGCGGCCTCGCGATCCCACACGAATCCAGACCTCTCTACCCAGACGGCAGTCTCAGCACAATCGGCGGCCTCGCGATCCCATACGGATCCAGACCTCTCTGCCCATACGACAGTATCACAAGTGGCGGCCTCGCGATCCCATACGAATCCAGACCTCTCTACCCAGACGGCAGTCTCAGCACAAGTGGCGGCCTCGCGATCCCATACGGATCCAGACCTCTCTACCCAGACGGCAGTCTCAGCACAATCGGCGGCCTCGCGATCCCATACGGATCCAGACCTCTCTGCCCATACGACAGTATCACAAGTGGCGGCCTCGCGATCCCCTACGAATCCAGACCTCTCTACCCAGACGGCAGTCTCAGCACAATCGGCGGCCTCGCGATCCCATACGGATCCAGACCTCTCTGCCCATACGACAGTATCACAAGTGACGGCCTCGCGATCCCCTACGAATCCAGACCTCTCTACCCAGACGGCAGTCTCAGCACAAGTGGCGGCCTCGCGATCCCCTACGAATCCAGACCTCTCTACCCAGACGGCAGTCTCAGCACAAGTGGCGGCCTCGCGATCCCCTACGAATCCAGACCTCTCTACCCAGACGGCAGTCTCAGCACAAGTGGCGGCCTCGCGATCCCCTACGAATCCAGACCTCTCTACCCAGACGGCAGTCTCAGCACAAGTGGCGGCCTCGCGATCCCCTACGAATCCAGACCTCTCTACCCAGACGGCAGTCTCAGCACAAATGGCGGCCTCGCGATCCCCTACGAATCCAGACCTCTCTGCCCATACGACAGTATCACAAGTGGCGGCCTCGCGATCCTATACGAATCCAGACCTCTCTACCTAGACGGCAGTCTCATACGACAGTTCATCCTATGATCACCATAACATACAAAAAGGGAGTCAGTCTCACTATTCATCAGATCACACAAGGATTACCGGTTCGAGCATAGCCTGTTCTCAGGTTCGAGGGGCTCCTCTTTCCCTTATTCAGTTACCACTTACCTGATCAGGGTTAACATCTGTTCATGTAGCCGCAGCTGACTAGAAGAATAGGCTACCCTCTCATACAAGAACACGCAGCACATGTTGGTTCACTACAAACTGGGTACTTTATTACTCATTACATACGCAATCACATAACATTACAATATAACACATAACCTGCAAAGAAAAGTGAAAGATTAAGTTGTACACTCTAATAAGAAAGGGTCGACATCACCTTAGTAGTATGTAGCCTGCACTCAGTGGTCATCTAGGTTCCCTTCTCGTCTGTGCCTCGGCTCGCCTGGAATCACCCTTCTCCGAGTCACTGGGACCTCTTCCTTATCGGCTACTCTCTCCTCTCTGGCTATTCTGCTAGGAGAGCATCTGTCTCTCGGTTCTTCTCCGCCTTCAAGATGGCGTCTGTCTTCCCTGGAATAAGTAGTAGCTTTACTGCTAACGGCTAGATGCCGCCTACGGACTGAACATGTAACTGCCTCAGACTTTCACTAATATAGAGGTGCGTTTTCTCATGGAAAATTCCGGCCTGTAACCTGCCGCCCACCAAATTCTTGTACCTCCCCGTACCAAGGACACGTTCCCAGCCGGCCGGCCTGATGTAGTGTCATCGGCATGAAGAAAAATACAATCCTTCGATAAGGGCCGGCCTGAACCGGTTCTCTCCAAGCGAATAACACCTCATAACTAAAACATTACATTTGACCTAGAAGCATCCCAAGCTGCCGGAGCAGAAAGAAAGATGGAATCTCTCCCGTTTGAGGCCTACCAGGCCTGAATTCAGCACAGCTCCATGAAATACCCTCACTACAGGACAGGTTATCCCTAATACTAACGAATCTATCCCCTAGGCTATGTGTGCAAGCCCTGATCTATGGGGAAGAGCACAGGATCATGTCGAAGTGCCTAGTAAATAGGCTCCATTCACTACTCTAACCCTTAGACTTGAATGGTAAGAGACTGAAGTCACATTTAATCATCTTTTCCTCACAAGAAGGCCGGGAAAATCGAGCAGAACACTTCACCCTTGACTTCAGTCTATTATACATTCATTAAACAGAACTAATATCTGTGGAAGAATAATATGAAACAAGACTAACTGATCTATGTCTAGTACCAGGTGTGCAGAATTGAAGTAGTGAAGGAATACACTGAATAAAGCAACAGATAGAAATCAAAATGCCGATAGTAATCAGAATACCTCCTAATATCTGACGTAACATATGCAAATCAGGTAACCAATTAAAGAGCCAGTCAAACCAGCCCTGGTCAATGTGTTTTCTAACTTCTTCTGTCAAGTCATGTAGTTTATCAATGTGAGCTTGAATGGATTTTGTATGATCCGACAAGTTAAAACAACAAAGACCCTCAAAATCAGAACAATCGTGTCCATGTTTAAGCAAAAGATAATCAATGGCCGCTCGATTTTGCAAGATAGCCCTACGTTCACCCTGGGCGTCTAATAGCATGTCAGACAGGACTGTAGAAGTATGATTGATGGATTTTACCATCCAGCAGGCCATTTTCCCAATAGATTTGGCATTATAAACTGCCAAAGCAGGAACACCAACAATTGAAATAGCCAGGCTAAGGTATTCAGACTTGGAATATAAATGCAAAGATGAGTCACAATCCTCCTGTAACCTCACTGTATCTCGAATCACACGAGAGTTGGCATTCGGATGTGATGAGAACATTAACAAGCTCAGTCTAGTAATGGCACACGGGCCTCCAGAAATATTTGCGGGAATATATGGCCAGGAAGTATTACCACATGAGAAAAGCCATCCGGCAGGTAGTAACATCGTGCGATAATGACTGGGGGTAACTACCAAACTCTTGCAAGTCATGTTATTCCGAACAGAAGTACATGTTTTCAGTGTCCTTTGAAGGCACAAAGTTCGTTCATGAGCGGTGAATGAAGTGGCACCTTTCAATCTTAAACGCATACCTTCAGAAATCGCACTAGGATCACAAGTAAGGAAAAAACACAAATCACCTTGTGTGATATTATAGGTAACTATTTGGGACTGGATGGGGGGTATCGGGTCTGACAGTACAGTACACAAGGGGCAATACTCATGGGCAGGAAAATCGCCCAGAAGAACATTGGGGTGAGCACTCGATATATTAAAAATATGAGTCAAAGTCTCCAATGAAGCAGGGACAGCAACTAAACAAGTCGCTAGAATGTCCGTCACCGATCTCATCGGTGTCAAGCAGAAATGAGGGGCTTTAGTTACTTGTTTGGCTAATGTAATCCAAAAGTTCGACGACGAATCCCACGCAGCGAAGGAACGCGACACTCGGGTTCTCAACTCAGCCCGGGTTGATGGGATCCCTCCTCTCTCGTCGTACCAGCCCAAAAGGAGTCCAACGCCGATACATCCTGCAGCAACAGTCCAAAGAATTATCTGAAAGAGAATCACATACAAGCATTATTCATTCTCGCAAGTAACATTTGTCAGCCGGGACTGCTTCCCAGCTATCTTTCCCTGGTCTCATAACTAAAATGGTGTTGTCTTGACCGGTTGCAATGACTTCTGCTTGCTCAGGGGGATTCTTAGGCGACTGCACCCAAACTCTGGCCCCAGGATTATCTGTGGAGCCAAAACCTTTCTGGCCTCGTACAGTTAGCAACGTTGGGGCAGTGCCTTTTGTGATCTCACCACTGAAAACAGGCATTATTAGCAATTGAGCCACTCGGTCAGTTTGATGTATCAGTAAGTCAACCTCACTGCTATTCAGCAGGAGCACCTTAATCTCTCCCTGATAATCACTATCAATGATTCCTCCAAGCACCTGAATGCCTTTTACAGCCAGCCCCGATCTAGGGGCGATTAATCCGAAATTTCCAGTTGGTATATGAACACCAACACCAGTTTCAATGATGACTCGATCCTTACTTTTTATAACGGTGTCATCCATGGCATGCAAGTCTAAACCTGCCGACCCTGGGGTCGCTCTACATGGAGCCAAAGCTCCGGGAGTAATCTCCCAGTACATCACAGTCTCTTTGATTTCATTGGGCTTAGCATCAACATTCGGAGGAAACAAACGCATAAGTGGGGATTCAGCATTTAGAAAAGGACGGTTATTCAAAATCAATAGCGCTTGAGGCAAAAAGTCTCGCCAATTCTTATACTTGTCATCTGTGGATTTACGTAACTGGTTTTTCAGCAGTCCATTCAACCTCTCCACAAGACCCGAGGCCTGTGGATAATATGGTATATGAAACACCCATTCAATATTGTTTTCCACACAGAATTCCTGTACCAATCTTCCACGAAAATGGGATGCATTATCAGATTGAATTTGGAATGGCACACCATAATACATCATAATCAATTCCAATGTTTTAATAGTATTCAATTGGGTAGCTTGCTTACAGGGAAAGGCCACCAACAGGCCACTGTATGTATCAACAATAGTGCAAACATATTGACAATTCCTACTCATAGGAAGTGGACCGATGTAATCAATCTGCCAAATTTGAGCGGGTAATTTCCCGCGATGTAAATGACCTTTAACAATTTGGGGCACTTTGCGCTGCCTGATATGCTGACAAATAGGACAATGTAGAATAACATTTTTAATTAAATCTAGGGGAATATAAATTCCTCGATCAGCAGCCCACCTGCTAGTGGCTTTCTCTCCAAAGTGTCCTGCTTTCTGGTGGGCCCATTTCGCCAATCCCGCAAGATCAGAATCTTGCCTGTCCACCACTGCCTCAGCAATTTTAGATTTCTCATCTGCAATGTTATGAAAGAATTTGTCAAGAGAGTCTATCGGGGTATGAGCATCCACATGGAAGATTGTAACAGTACTCTGTGGGAGCATTTCCCAAATCTCCTGCCATAATTCTTTTCCCCACAGTTCTTTTGAATGGATTTTCCAACTATGGGAATGCCAAGTCGGTAACCAAACTGCCAGTCCATTGGCAGTAGACCAAGAATCGGTGAAAATATGACATGTGCCAGGTAACTCTTGTTTCAGAACTTGATAAACAGCATAGAGTTCAGCAAATTGACTGCTCTTACCCTCACCAGTTGTACTCAGCAATTTTTGTGTGATCGGATTATAGGACACCGCCTTCCAATGCCGTTTCGTCCCTATGAACCTTGCTGAACCATCCGTAAACCAGACATGGTTTCTGTCCTCTGCGGACAAATCATCAAAAGGTCTACCCCACGGAACAGGAGACTCCTGTACTAAAGGTACGGAACATTCACTCTCAGTCTCAGTCGATGGCGCCCGTGCCACCTGCTCATGCAAAGATGCAACTCCTTTTTGTCCCACACGTGCCCTGTCTTGTATATACCATTTCCATTTAATCACACTCGCCTCTTGAGCGTGTCCAATTCGGTGAGTTTTCGGCGAACTCATAACCCACTGCATGATAGGAATTTCAGGTCGCAAAACTATATCATGTCCCAAAGTCAATTGCTCGGTATCCACCAGAGCCCAATAACATGCAAGTAACTGTTTCTCAAAAGGTGTATAACGCTCACCAGCATCAGGTAACTTTTTGGTCCAGAAACCTAACGGTACTCTACTCTTGCCTTGTTTCTGCCACAAACTCCAATTCGCATAAAGGCCTTGTACAGACACATTCAAATCCACATCACCATCACATACAGGCCATAAATCCAGAGCATGCTGAATTGCTTCTTTTGCCAGACTGAACGCATCTTGCTGTGGTTTATCCCATTCAAATGCATTCTTTTTACGAGTGACACGGTACAAAGGGGCCAATATTTGACTCAAATGAGGAATATGCTGGCGCCAAAAACCAAACAAACCAATGAAGCTTTGGGCTTCTTTCCTGTTCCTCGGAACTGCAAAATCAAGAATTTTCTGTTTAACCTGAGGGATCACTTCTCGGTGCCCCTCATGCCAATTAATACCCAAAAATTTCACAGCCTGGGACGGACCTTGTAATTTATCCGGGTTGATTTCCCAACCTTTCTCACGCAGGCACTCAATAACTCTGTCCAATTGGGTCTGAACTTCCTCTTGTGTTTCACCTTGGATCAAAATATCATCAATATAGTGACATATCTGAATTCGCGGATGAACCGGTACCTCAGCCAAATGCTCTGCCACCAGCCGGTGACATATCGTAGGACTATGCACATAGCCCTGGGGAAGACTTCTAAACGTCATCTGACGCCCGTTCCACGTAAAACTGAATTGTTCCTGACACTCAGGGGCAATCGGAATCTAAAAGAAAGCATTAGCAATATCAATGGACGTATACCATGTACCTGGATGTTTTTGGATTCTTTCAATTAGGGTAATAACATCCGGTACTGCAACAGTCAAAGGGGGTGTGTGTCTATTCAATTCTCGATAATCAACAGTCATGCGCCAAGAATTATCACTCTTACGTACAGGCCAAACAGGATTATTCCAAGCAGAAGTACCTGGGGTTATAACTCCTGCATCCACCAACTCCTGAATAGTGGTACTAATCTCTTCATGACCACCTGGAATACGATACTGCTTCTGGCGAACCACTTTTGTCGCCTGGGGAACTTTTATGGGGGGCATTCTTAAACGACCAACCCGTACAGGCCTGGACGATATATAATGTTTAGTTCCAAATTGGTAACATCCATCATCTAAGTGCAAAGTCATTCCTTTCAAAATATCAATTCCAATTATGAATTCTAAGAGTGGTACCACTAATACAGAGTATTCTTTTCTAGGAATCCTACCTATTCTCATTTCAAGTAAAGTTTGAACTGCGGGAGTTTCCTTTCCACCTAATCCGGTAATTGTAAAAGGCTGACCTTTAAACTTCTTTGATTTTCCATGAATAAGAGTGGCCTCCGCTCCTGTATCTACCAATGCTCGGGCCCTTTGGACATTACGATGTCTCCAATAAATATCAATATCTACATAGGGTCTATTATCTCTGTGAGCCCATCTGTGTACTGGAGCTTGACCTATTTCCTAGTCATCTTTACTGCGTTCTGTGTACCAGGATAAATCAGGATAAAGACTCTCACGTTTCCCAGGTATCGATACCTCCTGTTCATATCCATCTCCATTACGAAATGGATTCCTGTTCTCTGCATTGTACTGCGGGTTTCGATCGGCCAATATGTGTCGATCCTCTCTCCTTCTCAACTCAGGGGACTGATCCCTATCATCTCTACGTCTGCTGTTAACATAATCATCTCTCCCCCTCTCTCTTTCCCCCTCTCTCTCCCTGTCTCTCTCACGACGGGGGGACAAATCACGTACATAACGTCGATCATCACGACGAGCAGAGCGCCCACGGCGGTCGTCATCACCGCTACCGTCAGAAAAACCACGATCACACTCAGTTGTCCAAACACGCCGGGCACCCTCCTTTCGATCCAAGCCACGTTTGCGAAACATTTCCCACAAACGAGAAGTAGTCTCACCATCAATGTCCTCCTTCCGCACACCATCGTTCATAAGACCAAAAAACATATCACGTCTAGTAAGTTTATTGTCACCAGGAGTACGAGTGTCAGGCCGGGACTGCCGTTCAGGTTTAAACCACTCACCCAACTCACCGAGTTGGCGTACCGATTCCAGCACCACAGATAACATGTTACCAGTCTGATTAATCAATAAAGTCATCATGACCTGCTTATAAGCAACAGGGGAAGAACGAATAATACGATTCCGCACAGAAGATGTCAAGAAACCATCAAGCAACCTGTCAGCAGTATTCAGAAAAATTGCTGTTTTCATCACCTCCTCTTTGAGACGTTGCGCAGCATCGCGCAAAGTATACCACGGTTTGTCATTCACAGGCCAGTCAGACTCAGTAGGATATTTTTGATTACAACCCTCAGTCGCCAATTGAAGCAAAGAAATTTGACCACCAACATTAAAGTTACGAAAATGATCCTGTACAGTAGAATCCGAACTCAAGGAACAAAACTTCAAACAATCGCCAGTATCCAACATAATGTCAGCAGCGCCCAGTTCATAAAGGCGCACCATCCATGTGAGTAAGGTCTCACCAGCTCGCTGCCGAAATCGCTGCAAAATATCACTAATTTCTTGTTGAGTAAAATCCTCCAAAGAGTCTAAAGCAATACCATTCGGAGCACCGGGAGCCTGCTGCAACTTCCGCCGAAAAACTGGATGCACCGAGACCGCGGGACGAGCATCACAAGGAGCTCGACCAGCACACGTAGAGGAACAATCAGTGTAAGAAGCATCGACCCCGCTCGAAGGACGAGTGCAATCACGGGGTGCACCATCAGAGGCGCAAGAAGCAGACTTACAATCACGGCCGGAGCGAGAGGACTCGCGCTTGGCAGACTCCTCACCCGAGGAAGGAGAATCACTCGAGTTCCAGATATTACCATCCCATTCATCAGGATTCCAATCCAGTCCGGCTTTCGCCACGACCAGACGCACCTTTCGCTTCGAAACCCGACCACGCCGATTTTTGTATTTATAACGAGCAATTCGCACAGCCGCCCTCTCGGCAATAGTTTGGTACGTCTCAAGTTTGTCAGCAAGCAACATATTTTGACACCGCAACAAAGTATGAGCATTCTGAATCTCAACAAAGTTCGCTTCCACATCCTTATGCGATTTCTGCAACTTCAACAACCTCTCATGCAGAATCCTGTACGCAGACAGAACAATCCAACCTCTGCGCCCCAAAACGGGAAGCTCATCACCCTTAGATACCGGCGCCTTCTGTAAACAAGTAATCACATTAGCCGGCTCCGCCAGCTCCAAAAAAGAATTCCAATTCTCACTCAAACCAGTAGAATCAGCCCACTCACGGGCTAAGGCTTCATAAGGCGTTGAATCCCAGCCGGGAATATCAACGGGCAACTTAAAAGTAGATTTCGACTTTCTAGAAAACATCTCGGAAAAGAAAGAAAAAGAGAAAAAGAGAAAGAAGAAAGAAGAAAAAGAAAAAAAAACTACACTCACAAATATAAAGAAATAATATACAAGCGAAACCACGCACGCGCCGAAAGCAAACACGATACAACCACAACGCACACAGGTTTCGTAAACGGTTCGTGACGCCAAATGTTCTGCTTGGGTTTTCGGATCAGATAGAACCCGCTCATCAGAGCCTCACTAACCCAGACAGAACGTTACCCCCTCCCTAGGGCCTATTTACAATAGTGCAACCACATATATCTACCACCTAAGGACAGGGAATTCCTACTATACATACCAAGACCTCTTATAATCGGCGGCCTCGCGATCCCATACGGATCCAGACCTCTCTGCCCATACGACAGTATCACAAGTGGCGGCCTCGCGATCCCACACGAATCCAGACCTCTCTACCCAGACGGCAGTCTCAGCACAATCGGCGGCCTCGCGATCCCATACGGATCCAGACCTCTCTGCCAATACGACAGTATCACAAGTGGCGGCCTCGCGATCCCATACGAATCCAGACCTCTCTACCCAGACGGCAGTCTCAGCACAAGTGGCGGCCTCGCGATCCCATACGGATCCAGACCTCTCTACCCAGACGGCAGTCTCAGCACAATCGGCGGCCTCGCGATCCCATACGGATCCAGACCTCTCTGCCCATACGACAGTATCACAAGTGGCGGCCTCGCGATCCCCTACAAATCCAGACCTCTCTACCCAGACGGCAGTCTCAGCACAATCGGCGGCCTCGCGATCCCATACGGATCCAGACCTCTCTGCCCATTCGACAGTATCACAAGTGACGGCCTCGCGATCCCCTACGAATCCAGACCTCTCTACCCAGACGGCAGTCTCAGCACAAGTGGCGGCCTCGCGATCCCCTACGAATCCAGACCTCTCTACCCAGACGGCAGTCTCAGCACAAGTGGCGGCCTCGCGATCCCCTACGAATCCAGACCTCTCTACCCAGACGGCAGTCTCAGCACAAGTGGCGGCCTCGCGATCCCCTACGAATCCAGACCTCTCTACCCAGACGGCAGTCTCAGCACAAGTGGCGGCCTCGCGATCCCCTACGAATCCAGACCTCTCTACCCAGACGGCAGTCTCAGCACAAATGGCGGCCTCGCGATCCTCTACGAATCCAGACCTCTCTGCCCATACGACAGTATCACAAGTGGCAGCCTCGCGATCCTATACGAATCCAGACCTCTCTACCTAGACGGCAGTCTCATACGACAGTTCATCCTATGATCACCATAACATACAAAAAGGGAATCAGTCTCACTATTCATCAGATCACACAAGGATTACCGGTTCGAGCATAGCCTGTTCTCAGGTTCGAGGGGCTCCTCTTTCCCTTATTCAGTTACCACTTACCTGATCAGGGTTAACATCTGTTCATGTAGCCGCAGCTGACTAGAAGAATAGGCTACCCTCTCATACAAGAACACGCAGCACATGTTGGTTCACTACAAACTGGGTACTTTATTACTCATTACATACGCAATCACATAACATTACAATATAACACATAACCTGCAAAGAAAAGTGAAAGATTAAGTTGTACACTCTAATAAGAAAGGGTCGACATCACCTTAGTAGTATGTAGCCTGCACTCAGTGGTCATCTAGGTTCCCTTCTCGTCTGTGCCTCGGCTCGCCTGGAATCACCCTTCTCCGAGTCACTGGGACCTCTTCCTTATCGGCTACTCTCTCCTCTCTGGCTATTCTGCTAGGAGAGCATCTGTCTCTCGGTTCTTCTCCGCCTTCAAGATGGCGTCTGTCTTCCCTGGAATAAGTAGTAGCTTTACTGCTAACGGCTAGATGCCGCCTACGGACTGAACATGTAACTGCCTCAGACTTTCACTAATATAGAGGTGCGTTTTCTCATGGAAAATTCCGGCCTGTAACCTGCCGCCCACCAAATTCTTGTACCTCCCCGTACCAAGGACACGTTCCCAGCCGGCCGGCCTGATGTAGTGTCTTCGGCATGAAGAAAAATACAATCCTTCGATAAGGGCCAGCCTGAACCGGTTCTCTCCAAGCGAATAACACCTCATAACTAAAACATTACATTTGACCTAGAAGCATCCCAAGCTGCCGGAGCAGAAAGAAAGATGGAGTCTCTCCCGTTTGAGGCCTACCAGGCCTGAATTCAGCACAGCTCCATGAAATACCCTCACTACAGGACAGGTTATCCCTAATACTAACGAATCTATCCCCTAGGCTATGTGTGCAAGCCCTGATCTATGGGGAAGAGCACAGGATCATGTCGAAGTGCCTAGTAAATAGGCTCCATTCACTACTCTAACCCTTAGACTTGAATGGTAAGAGACTGAAGTCACATTTAATCATCTTTTCCTCACAAGAAGGCCGGGAAAATCGAGCAGAACAATGGGTCAGAACCAGGGTGAGGCAGAAGGTTCAGAACCAAGGTGGTGACTCAAGAAGCAAGATTCTAAAACCTCATATAAGGGTGGGGAGAAGGGTAAAGACCAGAAGTCTTCTCAATGGCTTCAAAAGTCTTAATCTGCGGGGGAGTCACAATCCAACAAGGGTAAAGGCAAAAAGAAACCTTGGTGCTATATTTGTAAGGATAAGACCCATTGGACAGAGGATGCTGATTGTCCAAAGGCCAAGGAATCTACTCCAGCCACCACTGCCCCTAAGGCAACTGTTCCCCCTTGTTCAGCTCAAAGTGGTGGTACACAGAACAAGAGTGTAGTAGGGTTAACCCTGGGATCTGAGATGGACTCTGGCCTAGTCAGGATTCCAACTCGGGCTGTGTTAGTCTTTGATGGGGGCATGGATATTAATAATAAAAATACTGAAGCTTATCAACCGCGACAGCTACCCCAAACAGGGGTGTCCCGGCGCTGAAGCAGCAGGTAGTTGCGTCCAGAGAGAGCTCCAGTGTTTACAGCCCATATTAATCTGCCCTAAAGAGCCACATCTTCAAGGCCTTTCTAAAACAGGTTTCTGAATTGCCCTGCCGCAGGCACCCTGGCAGGGCATTCCACAAAGAAGCCGTTCTGACTGTGAGTGCTCTGCCACCCAGGTGGGATTTCGCAAAGCGTGGGGTGCGCAACAAGTTAAGAGAATTGGATCTCCACGCACGATTTTGTTGGTAGGGGCACAGTCTTTCCTTCAGATAGCCCGGGCAGTTTCCATTAAGGGCCCGGTAGGCCAGCGTCATGGCTTTAAATGTAATTCTTTTCTCCACTGGGAGCCAGTGGAGCTCCTGTAGATGCGGAGAGACGTGGAGTCGAAACGGTATGCATCTGACCAGTGTCGCAGCCGCATTCTGAATCATCTGAAGGCGACAGATGGCGTATTTGCGGAGGCCAAGATATAAGCCATTCGTGTAGTTTAACCTAGATATAACTGTGATATGAACTACTGATTTACGGCAATCTTCTGGTAAGAAATGTAGAACTCTCCAGAGATTTTTTAGTTTACTAAAGCAAGTTGCAGAAACCTGCTGTATTTGGGCTGAAAAAGAGAGGTCTGCCTCCCATCTCACCCCTAGATTACGAATACGTGTAGCAGGGGATGGTGTTAGACCCATTTCTGGGGGCCACCATAGATCTGAATCTGGCACTGAGCCCTTGCCAAAGAACAGAACCTCTGTCTTCCAAGCATTAAGTTTTAATTTGTTCATCCATAGTGCAATGTCTCGCAGACAGCTTTTGAAGTTCTTGAAGGCGTCTACCGTCTGCTCCTTAAACGGAAAAACCAACTGGGTGTCGTCAGCGTAAGAAATCGCTTTCACTCCCCAGTTGGCAATCAAAGGGAACAATGGGGCTAGGTAGAGGTTAAAAAGTAGAGGGCTCAAGGCTGAGCCCTGGGGGACACCACACCAGAGCCGTTTTGGTTTAGATTCAAATGGCTGATGGGCAACTCTCTGAGTACGACCGCTCAGATAAGATGTCAACCAAGTCAGCACTTTCCCTCCAAAGCCCATACCTTGTAGTCTCTGGACCAATATGGTGTGGTCAACAGTGTCGAATGACGCAGACAGATCCAGGAGCACCAGCAGTGCTGATGCCCCTAAATCTAGCGACCATCTCACTGACTCTGCCACCTCAAGGAGAGCGGTCTCTGTGCTAAACCCCGCCCGAAAGCCCAATTGTGAATCGTGCAGGGCGCCATTCTGCTCAATAAACTTGGTTAGTTGGCACTGAAAGAGCTTCTCCAACATTTTTCCTGGGGCGGGGATCAGAGAGATAGGTCTAAGGTTGCTAAGGTCTCCTGGGTCACCGTTTGGTTTCTTTCTCAGAGGGAGAAGTGTCGCATGTTTCCATTTATTAGGTCTTGTGCCTAGTGATGCAGTGCGCAGCAATGCTCGCGCAGCAAGAGTCCTTTTGTACCGGGTTCCAAAACGGAGCCTGGAATCGCACACGCTCGAGCGTGTGCTTTTCCTTTTGTGGCACGCTATTGGGCTTTGCGTGCGTGTTTTTTTCCAAGACAGCACGCAATAGGCCAAAGGCGGGCGCATTGCTCTGCCCATTGCCTATTGGTGTCTGTTATGCGCACCGCCAGGCATGTGGTTTCAATTATTGTGGCTAGACGCGGGCGCGATAATTGACACCACATGTTTCGCAGTGGCGCGCGCGCACCACTCGCGGGCTTCTTTGCTTGCGATTGCTTTCACTTTTGTGATCGAGCATGCCCTCTGCCTCGGCAGAGAAGAGTAAATGTGTGAAACCATAAATCACAGATAAGATTAGGGTAACAGTGGGTTAACACACTAAGAAAATTAAAACAGGAAGTGTTTATCCAGGAGGACAGCTGACAATTTACACATTATACTGCAACCTCAAAACACACACAAATGCAACAACTACTACGTGAGAGAGAACTCTTAATTAGAGGTTCAATTTCTGAAGGGGGGTTCCAAGAGGAATCACAACATTTATTCACTCCAAACTTTAAAAACTGACTGTCTGCTGTGCACGGTGCTCCCAGTGGCGCAGTGTGTGAGTGCCGCCTCCTCCTCCGCCGCTGCGCTTCCTGACCCTCCCTCTTCTCTCTCCCCTCACGGGCTCCCTCCCTCGCAGGCTTCCTCTTCCCCTCACACGCTTCCTCTGCGCTCTCCTCTTACTGGCGCTCGTTCCCCTTCACCCACTTCCTCTGTCCGCACAAACACACCCTCGTGACTCGCGCTCCTTGCAGGATTCGGGTGCCCCCCTGCCCTCCCCCCCCCAGGGATCCTCTATTCTCTCCAGTCTTATGTTTCCCTGCTTCAAAGTCCCCGACACCCCTGACACTAATTCATTGGTTCCACCAGACTGCCCCGCAGTAACATCTCCCCTCATAAACTTCATGTGGTCGGTCCCCCCTTGCAGTTCTTCCAGGTGCCTTGCAAACCCTCACACCCACCCTCCACCCCCCATTCTCCCTCACAGGCATCCTCACGCCCCTGGGGTTCCCATGTTCACCCTCAACACCTTCCTTGGCCTCGTGTCTCCCATTGCTCACTTTCACATCTCATTTCCTCCCCTCACAAAGTTTTCTCTTTATCCTCCCTTATACATTTCGTCTTTTAACTCCTTTTACTCACTGAACTTATTTCCTCTCTCTTTGCAGACTTCCTTTTCCTTCTGTTTCTCCATGGGCTGTGCTCCCTCAGCTACACATACACACCCTATTGATCATTCTCCCCTGACTCACATTTCATTTGCTTTGTCGTCTTACGTTTACCTCTTGTTTTTTTCCTCCCTCACGGGCTTTCTGTGTTAGTCTCTTTTAACCTCACACATTTCCTTTCACGCTTCATCTGGCTTCCCTCCTGACTTGTGCAATTGGTGGGGGTAAGTAGAAACACATAGAAAGTATATTCTCTTGTGCCTGGCAACACAGCTGGCTACGGGTACTCACCTTAATTAATCCTAGGGCACTGGCACACCCTGCGGTGTACGCGTGAGCTTTTCTTTCACAGTTCGAGCACAATTTAAGAACGCACTCGCGTTATTGGCGCAGTGGCTGAGCCGGTGCAAGCTTGTTTGCGCTTTTCACTGACTTTCTGTCTGCCCTAGTATTACAGGCTAAGTGCGGGGTGTCATTCCTTGGTGCCGGTGAGGGAAGTTGATGCCCATTCTGCACGCTATCAAATAGGGTGCCTCGTTGCAAACAGGATCACGTTTGGTAGCTGATCCGGGGACCTTCGAAAGGGCCTGATCCGTGGCCTATTGCGTATGGCCACGTGGTAGCAGCGCTTGGCCTACAGCCCACTGCCCGCTGCCTGCTCCCTGTGAGGAAATCCGTCTGCTTTGCACGCCTGTTCGTGAAGACCGAGAGGGTTGGGTCCGGCGTTAGTCGAGACCTTTCAGTTTCAGCTGTCGGCATTGGAAGTGACCGTGCTTTTAGTTATGTTTTAAAAACCAAAACATAAATAAAATGAGTTGCGATTTACAATGCCAATAGCTCAAACTCGTTTTCGGAAAGCAACGTGCTTTGCAAGCGTGAAACTCAAAGAACCAGCCCCAAAGGGATGCTGCTACACGCACGCGTTTGCAGGTCCAAATGTCAACAGTGTCATTCATTGAGAATCGGCAGTAAAAAGGTAAGAGATGCCCTGCTGGCCATCATCAAGTCCTACAAATTCACAGAATGCACCTTGAGCCTCAATGTTACTGGGGAAACGTTCTGTGAGTGCCTGTCGCGGTCCATTTACAGTGGACTGTAGGGACGCAGCTGGCCCAGCGCAAAAGTTTAAACGGGTCACGTTGCAGACGCTGTGCAAGGGACCGCTGTAGTGTCACACAGCCTAGAAATTGAGGGAAAGGGTGTAGCTTAACGGTTAGGGCGGCCGACTTTGAAGCTGGGGAATCAAGTTCAAGTCTGGCTGGAGGCTCAATCATCCTGTGATGTGAGCAAATCACTTAATATCCCTGTGCCTAAAAATGAATGTCTCTGTCTGTAATGCAACAGGTGTCCATGTTAAGCGCTCTGATACCTTTGGGTCAAGTTCGTGCTATATATAACTGTAAAAAAAGAATAATATATATATATCTCTCTCTCTTGGCAATGCCAATAGCTCAAACTTTAATAACGCAAGACCTATTGCATTGCAATTGCTTGTCTGGAAAGATGCCTGTGTCCAGAGAAGTGATCCATATATGAAGTAGCCCACCCACCAGGGAACGGGATAGCATACTCCACAATTTGGGAGGGCAAGGATCATCTGGGGCGTCTGAGCGGCATTTTTGAATTTCTGCTAACGCATCTTGAGGTGAAATCGGTGTAAAATTAGTGAGCAGAGATCCCTCCACCGCACCTGCAGAAATATCAACTTTCTCAGTTGCCTTAGAAGATGAGAAGGAGTCATAAACCTTTAAAATTTTATTATCAAAATAACTAGCAATTTTTTCACACAAAGCTAGGGACGGTATTACTGCCGTCTCTATCGCCTTGGATTTAAAAAAGGATTGAACTACTTTAAAAACCTCTCTACTAGAGTGGTCTGCATTATGGATACGTGAAACAATATAATCCCGCTGGCTGCTTTTAAAGCCTTATGAAAGTCTTTTTGTGCTTTTTTGTAAATTCCCTCGGCTACAGTGCAATAGCACAGCCTCCACTGCGTTCCAATCTTTTGCACCTGCTTTTTTCTTCTTTGAGGGCATTAGAAAACCAGGGAGCAGAAGGGGACAATCTAATAGATTTCACTACTCTGACCGGCGCGACAGAGTCCACAGCAGAGGCGATCCATTGATGTATGGCGGCTGCATCGGGGTCAGAGGATAGGCGAGGATAATTGTCCTGCAGAATAGGGCTTAATGAAAGTTCAGTCAAAATTGTTCCAATTTCTTTTTTTGAAAGATTGTGTACCCTTAACTTGACCCGGTTTGGACAGAGTAAACGAAAAAGGGATCAGATATTGATCTGACCAAACCAAAGGATAAGGAGTCTCCATATTGACGGCAGTAATATTAGCGAACACTAAATCCAAGGTGTGCCCCGCTAAATGCGTCGGGGAAGACACCTGTTGTATGAGATTGGCACCTGCTAAGGACGAGACCAGCTGCGTTGCTTGAGCACAATTCGGGTCGTCCACATGCAAATTAAAATCTCCCAGGGCCATAAAATTGGAATACACTACTGATTTTTGAGCGATGAAATTGTACATAGTCTGAGACGCAGTCGCTGCACAATCTGGTGGTCTATAGATAAGAATGCCGGTGAGGGCGGAAGAGGGGTTGATTTGTATACAGAAATTAAGACCTTCAATGCCCTGTACCTGGAGAGGGGCAGAGGACACTAGTTCCCACGAATCTTTAAAAATATTAGCCATCCCACCTCCCCTTTTCTCGCCTTCTAGATTGGTGTAGCACATTTTGAAACCTGGTGAGATAGCTAGAGCGATTGTTGTCACCGCATCCGAGTTTAGCCAGGTTTCAGTTAAGAACATGTCCCAAAAAGCATCTGATACTATTGACCAGATATCCTCCGCATGTTTGGGCAATGATCTACAATTGACGAGGTATGCATTGATTTTTTCGTTGCACTCGTTCGCCAAGCCTCGAGGAGGTACCTTTTCAATACTGCCAGCCTTGATCTGATTCAGGATCTGACCACATAAGCAGCAGTTATGCGGCAGTGGGGACTTAGCCTCCTTATTTGTCAGTCCCAGTAATCTGGGCAAATAGAGACAGCAGCCCTTAATCAATAGTATGGAGGCCATGGCATTCAGGGACACAGGTGCAAGAATCACAGCGGTGACAAAAGATCTTGTGGCCCCTGAAGAAACCATACTTGGTGAGATGTACCAAGTGACCAATGCAAGCAATGTCAGGACAGACCATTCCATGGCAGTTGTGAATTTCACCTGGGGTGGGGTAACTGGCCCTAAGAAGGTTGTGTAAGTGCAGACCTCCCTGTTGAATGCTTCTTGGGCAATGATTTGGAAACTTCAGCTTGGGCTGAAGTGGAACTCAGGACACATGCAGAAATGTTGGGCATCCCTGCAGATGTGTTTGCCATGACTAGGTCATAGGCAAAGATGTCTTCCACTGAACAGGCCCTGGATCCTGGAATAATGGACCAGGTGCCTTCCAAGAGAAGGAGCAGTAGGGGTAAGGCAGTGTCTTCCCCTCTGCTTCCGAATACAGATCAGTCTCTTGAGGGAGATGATCTTAGTCCTGAAGAAGGAACTGTCTCAGAGAAACTTGAATCTGATAAGGTTGAGTTCTTGGGGACAGGGGGCCATCCAGGGCAGATCTGAGTCAGGAGCAACTGAGCTGCCCCTCTCTTGAACCCCTCAGACAGCAAGCGGCTGCTGGGAGTGCCAGTGGGTCCCATAGGATCTACTGGGATGATGGACTGTTATACTCGGAGGGTAGAGATCCCAAACCTGGTACCACCAGGAGGTTGGTTATACCTCTGAAGTTTAGGGGCTTCCGATTGACACTGGCACATGATATCCCATTAGCCGGAAACTTAGGCCAAAATAAGACCTGGGACAGACTTGTTCCTCACTTTCATTGGCCTCATATGTCAGAGGACACAAAGGAGTTTTGTCGCTCCTGTATCGCTTGCCAAGCCAGTGGTAAGGCAGGTGGTACTACAAAGGCCCCCATGATACCACTACCTGTGGTAGGGGTTCCCTTTGAGAGGGTTGGGATTGGCATTGCTATTCCCTTGGATCCACAAACTGCATCTGGGCACAGATTCATACTAGTGGTGGTGGACCATGCCACTAGGTATCCAAAAGCAATTCCTGGGAATATTTTCCAGAGTCGGTTTTCCTAAGGACGCAGTATCAGACAGAGATGCAAACTTTATGTCTGGTTACTTGAGAGCTATGTGGAAGGAGTGTGGAGTAAATTACAAATGTATCACCCCTTATCACCCACAATGTAATGGGTTGGTTGAGAGATTCAACAAAACCCTCAAGGGCATGATTAAAGGTCTCCCTGAAAAGCTCAGGCGTAGATGGGACATCCTTTTGCCCTGCCTTCTCTTTGCCTACAGAGAGGTTCCTCAGAAGGGGGTTGGTTACAGCCCTTTTGAACTTCTGTTTGGACATCCAGTTAGGGGTCCTTTATGTCTAGCGAAGGAGGGATGTGAGTTACCTCTCAAACCCCCTAAACAGGATATTGTGGACTATGTACTTGGTCTCCGCTCCAGGATGGCTGAGTACATGAAGAAGGCCTCCAAAAATCTTGAGGCTAGCTAGGAATTGCAAAAGGCCTGGCATGATCAAAAGGCTGTGTTGACTGTTTATCAGCCAGGACAGAAAGTATGGGTGTTGGAGCCTCTGGCCCCAGCAGCACTCCAAGACAAGTGAAGTGCCCTCATACAATCATTGAGCAGAGGGAGAGGTTACCTACCTGGTGGACCTTGGAACTCCCAGGAACCCGCATTGCATGCTCCATGTGAACAGGCTCAAACCCTATGTGGACAGGGCAGACATGGGCTTGCTCATGGGTACTGATGAGGGACAGGAGGAAGAGAGTGATTCACTCCCTGACCTGCTCTCACAGAACCCTGATGGTGGTTCAGTTGATGGTGTAGCCTTGGCAGGCAGCCTAACTGTCCAGCAGCAAGCTGATTGCAGAAAAGTTCTTAATCAGTTTAGACATATGTTCTCATTGACTCCAAGTCAGACTAGCTGGTCCATTCATGAAGTGGACACAGGTGACAGTCTGTCTGTTAAAAATAAGATTTACAGGCAACCGGACCATGTCAGGGACTGTATCAGGACTGAAGTCCAGAAAATGTTGGGCCTTGGAGTAATTGAGCCCTCGGATAACACTTGGGCTAGTCCAGTAGTCTTGGTACCAAAACCTCACACCCAGGGTGGTAAGAGAGAGATGAGGTTCTGTGTTGACTACAGGGGACTCAATGCAGTCACTAGGACTGATGCCCATCCAATCCCAAGGGTAGATGGGGTGGACTGTTCCCATGAGGCACAGGGTCAGACTGATTTGCATATGGCCATGTCTGAACTGGGGTGGCAGAGTGGGCTAAAGAATGGTGATGGATCAAACCCAGATCTGTTGACTGGGTGTGAGTGTTTGATTGGCTCTGATGCTCCGTCCATCACCACCCCCTTTTGTACCGCTTTGTTCGCCATAAGTTGGCAGGGTATGCTCAGACGTGAGTCCCTTGCTCACTTTGCCACTGGATTCAAGCAAGCCTGGCTGAAGACGGCTGAAATGCCAGAAACCGGTCCTAGGAAGCTTGTTTCCGGTCCAGGGAAGGCATAGCTTGGCAGTTCGGGCTGGACTGTTCCCATGAGGCACAGGGTCAGACTGATTTGCATATGGCCATGTCTGAACTGGGGTGGCAGAGTGGGCTAAAGAATGGTGATGGATCAAACCCAGATCTGTTGAATGGGTGTGAGTGTTTGATTGGCTCTGATGCTCCGTCCATCACCACCCCCTTTTTTACCGCTTTGTTCGCCATAAGTTGGCAGGGTATGCTCAGACGTGAGTCCCTTGCTCACTTTGCCACTGGATTCAAGCAAGCCTGGCTGAAGACGGCTGAAATGCCAGAAGCCGGTCCTAGGAAGCTTGTTTCCAGTCCAGGGAAGGCATGGCTTGGCAGTTCGGGCTGGACTGTTCCCATGAGGCACAGGGTCAGACTGATTTGCATATGGCCATGTCTGAACTGGGGTGGCAGAGTGGGCTAAAGAATGGTGATGGATCAAACCCAGATCTGTTGACTGGGTGTGAGTGTTTGATTGGCTCTGATGCTCCGTCCATCACCACCCCCTTTTGTACCGCTTTGTTCGCCATGAGTTGGCAGGGTATGCTCAGACGTGAGTCCCTTGCTCACTTTGCCACTGGATTCAAGCAAGCCTGGCTGAAGACGGCTGAAATGCCAGAAACCGGTCCTAGGAAGCTTGTTTCCGGTCCAGGGAAGGCATGGCTTGGCAGTTCGGGCTGGACTGTTCCCATGAGGCACAGGGTCAGACTGATTTGCATATGGCCATGTCTGAACTGGGGTGGCAGAGTGGGCTAAAGAATGGTGATGGATCAAACCCAGATCTGTTGACTGGGTGTGAGTGTTTGATTGGCTCTGATGCTCCGTCCATCACCACCCCCTTTTGTACCGCTTTGTTCGCCATAAGTTGGCAGGGTATGCTCAGACGTGAGTCCCTTGCTCACTTTGCCACTGGATTCAAGCAAGCCTGGCTGAAGACGGCTGAAATGCCAGAAGCCGGTCCTAGGAAGCTTGTTTCCGGTCCAGGGAAGGCATGGCTTGGCAGTTCGGGCTGGACTGTTCCCATGAGGCACAGGGTCAGACTGATTTGCATATGGCCATGTCTGAACTGGGGTGGCAGAGTGGGCTAAAGAATGGTGATGGATCAAACCCAGATCTGTTGACTGGGTGTGAGTGTTTGATTGGCTCTGATGCTCCGTCCATCACCACCCCCTTTTGTACCGCTTTGTTCGCCATAAGTTGGCAGGGTATGTTCAGACGTGAGTCCCTTGCTCACTTTGCCACTGGATTCAAGCAAGCCTGGCTGAAGACGGCTGAAATGCCAGAAACCGGTCCTAGGAAGCTTGTTTCCGGTCTAGGGAAGGCATGGCTTGGCAGTTCGGGCTGGACTGTTCCCATGAGGCACAGGGTCAGACTGATTTGCATATGGCCATGTCTGAACTGGGGTGGCAGAGTGGGCTAAAGAATGGTGATGGATCAAACCCAGATCTGTTGACTGGGTGTGAGTGTTTGATTGGCTCTGATGCTCCGTCCATCACCACCCCCTTTTGTACCGCTTTGTTCGCCATAAGTTGGCAGGGTATGCTCAGACGTGAGTCCCTTGCTCACTTTGCCACTGGATTCAAGCAAGCCTGGCTGAAGACGGCTGAAATGCCAGAAACCGGTCCTAGGAAGCTTGTTTCCGGTCCAGGGAAGGCATGGCTTGGCAGTTCGGGCTGGACTGTTCCCATGAGGCACAGGGTCAGACTGATTTGCATATGGCCATGTCTGAACTGGGGTGGCAGAGTGGGCTAAAGAATGGTGATGGATCAAACCCAGATCTGTTGACTGGGTGTGAGTGTTTGATTGGCTCTGATGCTCCGTCCATCACCACCCCCTTTTGTACCGCTTTGTTCGCCATAAGTTGGCAGGGTATGCTCAGACGTGAGTCCCTTGCTCACTTTGCCACTGGATTCAAGCAAGCCTGGCTGAAGACGGCTGAATTGCCAGAAACCGGTCCTAGGAAGCTTGTTTCCGGTCCAGGGAAGGCATGGCTTGGCAGTTCGGGCTGGACTGTTCCCATGAGGCACAGGGTCAGACTGATTTGCATATGGCCATGTCTGAACTGGAATGGCAGAGTGGGCTAAAGAATGGTGATGGATCAAACCCAGATCTGTTGACTGGGTGTGAGTGTTTGATTGGCTCTGATGCTCCGTCCATCACCACCCCCTTTTGTACCGCTTTGATCCAATCCCAAGGGCAGATAAGCTTATAGATACTTTGGCCTCAGCAAAGTGTCTGAGCACATTTGACCTGACAGCTGGGTACTGGCAAATCAGATTAGTTGAGGATAAAAAGCCAAAGACACCATTCTCAACCCCCAGTGGGCACTACCAATTTGTGGCGATGCCCTTTGGCTTGAAGAATGCTCCTGCCAATTTTCAAAGGTTGGTGAACAAAGTCCTTACAGGCCTGGAAGCCTATAGTGCAGCATATCTAGATGATATTGCTGTCTTTATCTCCACCTGGGAGGATCACCTGGTCCACCTGAGGAATGTTTTGGAGGCCCTGCAATAAGCCAGCCTCACTATCAAGGCCACCAAATGCCAGATAGGGCATAGTCATGTTTTAAACCTAGGCCACCTTGTGGTGGAGGTCAGCTTCAACCATTGCAGAGCAAAATCCAGACCATCATGGACTGGGTTGCTCCAACTACCCAGACTCGGGTCAGAGCTTTCTTGGGCCTGACCGGGTACTACAGGAGGTTTGTCAAAGGATATGGATCCATAGTGACCCCTTGGAATGACTTAACTTCCAAAAGAATGCCTAAGAAAGTTCAGTGGAGAGTTAGCTGTCAAAAGGCATTTGATGACCTGAAGCAGGCCATGTGCACTGCTCCTATTCTGCAAAGTCCTGACTATTCCAAACAATTCATTGTTCAAACTGATGCAACTGAGTTGGGGGTAGGGGCTGTGTTATCGCAACAGAATGAAGAGGATCAGCCAGTAGATTTTATTAGCAGAAGGCTTACCCCGAGAGAGAAATGTTGGTCAGCTATTGAGAGGGAAGCCTTTGCTGTGGTTTGGGCCTTGAAAAAGCTGAGGCCATACTTGTTTGGCACTCACTTAATTGTTCAGACGGACCATAAGCCCCTCTTATGGCTAAAACCGATGAAGGGTGAAAACCCCAAACTTTTGAGGAGGTCCATTTCCCTACAGGGGATGGATTATACAGTGGAACATAGACCTGGGAGTAACCATGCAAATGCAGATGGATTCTCAAGATATTTCCACTTAGAACATGAAGACTCAACTGTTCAAGGTTAGTTTAATGTCCTTCAACTGGGGGGGGGGGGGGTTGTGTAGGAGAGTAGGAACTGCCTCTTATGGTTACCCCCACTTTTTGCAGATGTGTCACAGTTTTTGACTTAGACTGACTAGGATCCTGCTCATCAGGACCCCAGTCTATCTGCTTTCTCCTCTAAATTGATTGCATGTACTTTAGGTACACTCCAGATTGGTTTCTGGGTACCTTTATGAGTCTCTAGTATATGGTACACCATGTACCCAGGGCATAGGTACCCCAGAGGCCTCCCAGGGACTGAAACATATATTGTGCCACCCCTTAGAGGCCATTCAAAATGACACCACAGGACTGCTGCTGCAGCCTGAGTAAGGTGGTGCATGCACCCCTTACAGAGATATAGGTTCACTATATCTCACCTATCACTGCACATATAAACCTATCAGTCACCCCTATGGCAGACCTTATCAATCCTGAAGGCAGGGTGGTGGGTTTTGTGTGAAAGGGTGCCCATGCATGAGCAGAGCCCCTCTGCAGTCTATGGAACCTATTTTTTGGGGTTGTCTGTGATGCAGCCAACCATATATATTTAAGTGCATTATAACCTTGCAGTAAATGCTATCTGTTAGAACTGGGGGTCTCTAGTTGGCAGAGGTAGGTACCTTTGACCAAACAGGGACCCTTGCTTCTAGTCAGGGTAAGGGGGTACACTCCTAAAATAAGCCCTGCTCACACCCTTGGTATCTTGGCACGAGCAGATAGGCTTATCTCAGAGGCAGTGTGTAAAGCATTTGTGAACACGTACAGTAACCCAGTGACAACACTACAGATGGACACCACACAAGTTGTAGTATGAGAATACGTATTTTTATATAGACTTAACACAATACCACAAACAACAAAAATCCACAATACTGTACTTTAAAAATGGTAGAAATAGCTTAGTTCTCTTAAGATGTAAAAATGCAACATTTTGCGTTCAATGTACCTTAGGATGCGTAAAGCTATATAACGAAAGTGTTACATGGAAGGTGATGCGTTA
Organism: Triturus cristatus; assembly: GCF_964204655.1. Classification (NCBI taxonomy): domain Eukaryota; kingdom Metazoa; phylum Chordata; class Amphibia; order Caudata; family Salamandridae; genus Triturus; species Triturus cristatus. Next base: position 28,960,767 of record NC_140585.1, on the reverse strand, counting down.
GTTCCTTACACGCAAGAACGGTGATGCGTCGGGTCCCTACTGATGCGTAGGGGATGCGTCGGTTCTTCTCTGCAAGGGGAGGTGATGCGTCGGTTTCTTACTGCGCCGTAATGCGATGAAGATCCGGTGCGATGAAAAAAGATGGCGTCTTCTTCTGGATGCGACACGATGCGTGCACGCCCGATGGCCGTGCGGCGACTCAATGATTCTTCTGACCTGCGACAGGCCCTGCGACCCGCTTCCCGGTGATGCGGCGGCGTCTGATGCAACATCAATCCTCTTCTCCGGCGATGCGAGGCGCTTCGGCAACGATGCGACAACTGTAGCGGCGACAACTGTAGCGGCGACACGCTTTCCTAGCGATGCGACAACAGTGGCTGTGGCTGCAACACGCTTCTCCGATGATGCGGCGGCATCTGGTGCTACGTCGATCCTCTTCTCCGGCGATGCGAGGCTCTTTCACAATGGGAAGTGACAGCGGCAGTTCGGCGACTTGCTTCTTCTTCGTGTGTCACGTTTCCAGCTCCTTGCGGCACGCAGTCCCTAAGAAAGCCCAACACAACTGCAAGCACTTCCAAAGAACTCTTGGGGAGCTGGTGGGTGAAGTCTGTTGTCCCTGAGACTTCAGCAGGAGGCAAGCTCTTTCTCAAGCCCTTGGAGATCCTTCACAAATTGATGAAAGTACACACAAAGTTCCTCTCTCCTTTCTTTGGCAGTCAGGCAACCACTGCAGGCCAATCCCTCCAGCTTAGGGATAGTCTCTCCTCAGTCTCTCTGGTTCCTCTCCTCAGCAAAGGTTTCTTCTTGTTTCCTAAAGTGATCTAAAGTTGTTGGGTTCGTGTCCCAATATTTATACTCAGTTTCTCTTTGTTCTCTGAAGGCAGAGAGGCCTTTGCCTAGTCCAAACCAGTTCTGGTCAGTCCTGGAGCACTCTGTTTACATGACTCCTTCTTTCCTTTCACAGTACAGGCCAGGGACATCTGACGTATCACAGGAGGTGGAGCCAGCATTGTGGAGGGAAGGCACAGCTCTATTCAGGTCCCAGGTGCAACTCCTCCCACCCATCTGCATGCAGATCTCTCTATTCAGCCCTGTGCTGACTCACCCTGTCTCCTAGAATTCCCCAGCCCCTGTCACTCAAACTCCAGACAAGGAATACACAACCTAGCAGAGGCAGGCTTGGATGGTTAGACAAGAAAATACCTACTTTCTAAAAGTGGTATTTTCAAACACAGAGGGCCCGATTCACAGAACTAACTTAAGACAAAATCCTAAACTTACTACCATTTTGGTATTCACAGAAGGCACTTACTCATTTTGGTATTCACAGAAGACACTTACTCATTTTGGTATTCACAGAAGTTAGGAGTCCTAACTTTAGGACTCCTAAATGCCTTCTGTGAATACCGAAAGTCTTAAAATTAGGATTTTTCACAGTTTAGTAGTAGTATAGTTAGGACTCCTAAATGCCTTCTGTGAAAACCGAAAGTCTTAAAATTTGGATTTTTCTCAATTTACTAGTAGTAAAGTTAGGACTCCTAACTTTAGGACTCCTAAATGCCTTCTGTGAATACCGAAAGCCTTAAAATGAGGATTTTTCTCAGTTTAGTAGTAGTATAGTTAGGACTCCTATCTTTAGGACTCCTAAACGCCTTCTCTGAATACCGAAAGTCTTAAAATTAGGATTTTTCTCAATTTAGTAGTAGTAAACTTAGGACTCCTAACTTTAGGATTCCTAAATGCCTTCTGTGAATACCGAAAGCCTTAAAATTAGGAGTTTTCTGAGTTTAGTAGTAGTAAAGTTAGAAGTCCTAACTTTAGGACTCCTAAACTGAGAAAAATCCTAATTTTAAGACTTTCGGTATTCACAGAAGGCATTTAGGAGTCCTAAAGTTAGGACTCCTAACTTCTGTGAATACCGAAGTGAGTAAGTGTCTTCTGTGAATACCAAAATGAGTAAGTGCCTTCTGTGAATACGAAAATGGTAGTAAGTTTAGGATTTTGTCTTAAGTTAGTTCTGTGAATCGGGCCCAGAATGTTAAACCCAACTTCACTAAAAGATGCATTTTATCATTCTGAGTGCAGGCATTCTAAACTCGAATTTCTACCTAGTTCCCTGAGTCAGTTAGGATTATAAGATGTAATAATCAAACTGCCCATTCTGGCCTATGGGGAACAAGTAGCCTTGCAATAGTGAAAAACGAAAATGGCTGTAATTCCCTATTAGGACATGCCACACACACAAGGGCATGTCCCACCTTATACTTACAATGCACCCTGCCCTCGGGCCTACCATAGGGGTGTCTGATATGAAGAAAAGGGAAGGTTTAGGGTCTGGCAAGTGGGTGCTCTTGCCCAGTCAACATGGCAGTACCAGACTGCACACATGCTCTACAATGGCAGACCTGAGACACCCATTTTTTGAGGCTGCTTCTGTGGGTGGCACAACCAGTGCTGCAAGCCCACCAGCAGCATTTGGTTTACAAGCCCTGGGCACACTCAGTGCACTGTACTAGGGTCTGACAAGTAAACCAAACCAGCCAATCATCGAATCACTAATCCATACGTCAATTTACCATAGGGAGGACTTGCACTGTGGCACTGGACAGCAGTGTCACAGTGCCCAAAGCATCTATAACCAGCAAAAACACATGAGGCAACAGCAAAAAAAATGGAAAGGAGATCCACGCCAAGGTGCCAGGTCTAACACTAACTTTAAAACAGCTGCTTAGAAACATGTCGTGTTTGGTGTCAAACACCTTGGAATCATACCTCCCCCGCCTGTAACTGGCGGGGAGGTATGTTTCCACCCTCCTAGAGGGACTTATGTGAAACACCGGTGCACCCGGTACCAGCTTTCTCGACATGGGCATCACAAAATGGATGCTACCAGCCACAGACACGAGTCTGCCCTCCTGCTGCTGAGCCAAGCTTGAGCAGAGGAAGACCTGACAATAGGTTTCCTGTCACAGGGAGGTGTGACCACCTCCCAGACAGGCTTTAGTGTATTGAGGCTGGATGGGTGCACTCAGAGTGCCAGAAAGTCTGCACTGGGGGCACATTTAGTGTCCCTGTGCATAGTCCAGCTCAAACCAGTTTCAGGAGCCATTTGCTCCTGCTCTGGCGTGAAACTGGACAAAGGACATGGGGGTAGCCACCCTCTGTACTGCCCCTCCCCTAGGAGGGTCCCCAGAGTCAGTCCAACCCCTTCCCTGGGTATAAAGTGGGAATCCTGATTACAGGACTTTGGATCTTATCTGGACTAAACTCTGCAAGTAGAAACCAAGTACTTCGACCGTCTACACTTCGCTGGACGACAGAAGAATCTCCCTTGGAGTAAAGGAGTTACTCCCCTGCAGCAGCAGGCACCTAGGTGCATCTGACCTGTTTGCATCTCCCGAGCACCTGAGGACTCCAAAGATTTCTGCAACACAGGAGGTGGGTTTTCAAGCATCCCTGAGGGTGATCTGCTCTCGCAGCAATCCTGAGACCAGTATCCCTCGTGGGGACCTTACAACCTCAACCCCTGTGCACCGTGTACTTTTGCAGCAGCATATGCTCTTTGGCAATCCCTGAGGCTGTGCTTTGGAATACGTGTAGTCCCGATCCCAAGCAGTATTTCCACTGAAGATCTCCGGCCTCCCCTTCACAAGTGCTCCAGACGTGCCCTGACACCCCATAGCTTGGAGAGTCTCTTGGACTTTGCTGGTCCTCACCGTAACCTGTTTCCTCTGCCTGCGTGGGTTGCCTTTGCCAAAGCTTGTTGGTGTTTAATTCGGACATTGAACCCTCAGTACTCGACATTCTTTGTGGGACAGCTCACCTACCGACTTTGGTCATCGTCGACGTCTCCTGGTCACCGTGGCTGCAGAGTCAAGCATCCTATCTTCACACCTGAAGCACCCGACATCGGTGGGCATTCGTCTATCGAGCCCCTGGTCACCCTGAAGTGACCCAGACTCTGTCCCCTCTGCTTTCAGGTTCGTCTCACCTCGGATCCAGGCTTGGATTCCACCGGACACTTTTCATCTTCCCGGCAGCAGAACTTCTTCGCATCACGCCATTGAAAACAACGAGGATTTCCGAAACCACTTGACCCCTATGCACTCGGCTCCTCTGGGATAGGTAACACGGGTACCTCGGTACTCACAAGGGTGCTGGCCTTAAAACCTTCTTTCTTCTAAAGGGTTTGCTTGAAGTCCTCTCTGAAGTGTTCTTAAACTGTAATTTTCCAACCTCTACTTTCCCATAGAGTTGTACGGAGCTTGCGTCTGTGTTCGCACACTGCACCCGTCCCCCATGGGTCCCCTGTGTCACTCCTTTGGGTGGTTCATTGGGGAGCTGTGAGAAAGTGGGTTTCTGTTGCAGTAACCCCCCCCCCTTTTTGCCTAATAGCTGATGCACTTTTCCTTGTTGTGCCCTGGGCTCCTGCCAATCAGGTGCCCAGGGCCTGTGTTCCTTCCCTAAAATACAAACTCCCAATTGGCAAACCCTTGCCACATGTCAGCCCCTAGTAAATGGTACCCTAGGTACCCAGGGCCTTGTGACCAGGGAAGGCCTCTAAGGGCTGCAGCACTCATTGTGCCACCCTTAGAGGCCCTGTACCCTTACACACACACACTGCCTTTGCAGGCTGAGTGTCTGGGCGCAGGGCAAAACAAAGAGTCGACATGGCACACATCTCTGTGTGCCATGCCCATCACCTACACTGCCAAGGCATATGTCAGCCACCCCTCTGGCTGGGTGCCTTATGCCTATGGTGTGGGCACAGGAGCAGGAGCCCTGTGCCCCTACAGTACCCAGGTCCATTCCTGGGCACTGTAAGTACAGTGCTGCCATTTACAAGTACATGGTGCTGAGAGCTCGTCAAACACGAGCTCCACAGCACCATAATGGCAACACTGAAGACTGGGAAGTTTGGTATCAAACTTCTCAGCACATTAAACCCACACTGATGCCAGTGTGGGATTTAATGTACTAAGCACCCCAGAGGGCATCTTAGAGATGCCCCCTTACAGCTAACCTACAATCCACGTCTGCTCTGAGGCTGCCCAGGCTGCCACACCGCAGACACGTTGCTGGACCCCTGGGTGGGAGAGCCCCTGCTCTCCCGGGCCTGCAACAATGCACGTCCTGGGTGAGGTGATAAATCTCCTCCCCCAGGATGAGACAAGGGAAGCTTCAAAGGCATGCCGCCTCTTGGAGATTCCCCAGGCCTCTGCAACCCCCCACTCTGGAGGGAAGCTTGGCCGGAAACCCCATACAAGGACAGGGAATGTGCCAGCCTGCCCACCCCACCCCTCAGGTGGGGGAGGCGAGGTGAAGCACATCTCCGGGCTATCGCCATCTTGAAGATGGGGGGCCCTACCCTATCAGGATTAGGCTACTGCCCCCCTCCCACAGGAGAGAGGCAGGATAGGGGGTGTACCCACCCCAGGACAAGGACCCATTGGTCCCTGGCCTTCACCTACCTGTAACGCCCCTAAATCTAGTACTTAGGGGCACCCTGAACCTTCCTTCGAGAGATCCCAGATTTGAAACTACAAGAAGAGCAAGAAGAACAAAGACCTTCCCTGCAGCTGCTAAAAAGAGGAAGACACCAACTGCTTTGGCCCCAGCCCTACCGGCCTGTCGACCCTCGAACCTGCTCCTGCTCCAGCGCGGCATCTCTTGTGGCCAGCAACCTCAAAAACCCCGGAGGACCTGGCTACCTTTGAACTCTGATTCCCTGGGACTCCCATGAGTAGAGGCTCTACTCAGAAACCTATCTCTAACCCCTGGCAGCAGCCCGGAACCGCGAACCCAGCACACTCTGCACCAGCCAAGCCTGGCCAGTGCCGGAGTGAACAAAGACCCTGAGGACGACCCCAGGGCGACTGTGACCCCGAGTCCGGCACCCAAGGACCCCCCTCGACATTCCTGAAGAAGCCTTCAGCCTCAGAACCAGGTGCCCCCCCCAACCGCGATCAACAGAGGGTAAGATTTCCCGACACCAAAAGGCACCCCTGCACGCGGCGCCCTGCGGCCCCCTGTGCCCCCCTGTGCCCAATCCCGGGGTACCCACCTAACCTACAACTACCCAACTTACCTCTCGAAGTGGTGGTGGCACCTGAAGCATCCTCGTCCCCGAGCTTGCAGCCTTTTTCCTAACCGGAACATTCCCATTGATTTCCATTGAGCGCCCGAAGGCTCAAAAGCACCCTGCACCCAGCCGCCCGAGTGGCCCTGGCAGTGCACTCTCTACACTAACCTACTGCCCCACTTGCCCTGAGTAAGTGACCAGGAGCCCAGCTCCCACAGCCGCGTGGCTTGCCAGACAGCAGCCACCAACCAAGGCCTCCCTATCCCTCATAGGATAACATTGGGCCTAACTCTCTCTGCACCCGGCCGTCCTGAAACCGCTGAGGGTGAACCAACTGTACCTACCTGACACTGGGGGACCCCTGAGTCTATGCCCGGAATTTCAACTCTGCCAGTCGAGTACTTACCCTTAAACCGCTAACTTCATTTTCCTCATAGGGTAACATTGACTGGCTTTTTCTTCAGAAATCTTCTAAGTGTGAACTTTTCAAAACTGCAAATATTCACCAAAAATCAGCCAAGTGACAAAAACGAATTTACTCACCTGCTCCTAGGTGAGCTCCCAGTGCTGGATCTTGGTGCCCAGCCATGACTCTGAAAAGTGTCCACAACTATACTTACCTCTAACTCATTTTTCTCCCATAGGAAACCATTGTCTGCTTTTCTGTGAAATTTCTTCTAAGTGTCTACTTTTGCAAATTTGAAATATTCTTTTAAAATCGTACCATTTCTGCAAACGAAATTACTTACCTGTTTTTGATAAGGACCCCAGTCCTGGGTCTAGGTGCCCAGTCCTGGATTACTAAAGTAACGATAAAGTACTCTACCTGCAATTTGAATTTCTTGCCATAGAGATCCATTGAATGTTTTCCTTGAAATATTTTCTAAGTGCTAACTTTTGAAATAGCTAAATATTATTTAAAAATCATTACAGTTATTAAGTCGACTTTCATCACTTGATTCTGAATACTGACCCAGTGCTGGATCTAGGAGCCAGACCTGGAATTCCAAAAGTAATCTGAAAAGTAATTTATTACAAATAACCTGAATTTACCATTGAGCTCAATGCATTGTTATGTTTAGGAAATAGGATTGTTTATTGCAACCAACTGTGACTGTTTATAACAATTTATTGCTCAAGACACAAGTATTTGTATTCAACCTCTCATTCTGAGAAAGTATATTTTTATCCCCTTTGTGGTTCTAAAAATAAAACAAGCATATATTTTATGTATATAAACCATTGGCCTAGAGTTCAGTTATTGAGTGTGTGAAACCATTTGCTGACTGAGTGTGTACAATAAATGCTTTACACTGTCCTCTGGTACTGCCTTACTGCTCGACCAAGCTACCACTTTTGAGAGTAAGGTCATACCTAACTTTGACCTCTATCAGCCTCTGGGGGACTGTGGACTCTGTACACCCTGTACCTATTAGGGAACAGTATATACAGAGCCACTTTCTCACATTGGTGGCAGCGGTGGGATACAAACTTGCATTTGTTGGACTACTTGGTTACCATCTGATCACACGACAGAACTCTTAAAAATTGCCTTTAGAATTCTGATTGGTTTTTCCAAAATTACTAAAAGTCTTGCTAGGGCCTTGCTTAAGTCCCATTAGAATTTTAGAAAAATAAAAGTCACTATAGTCAGGGTAGAGGGTTAGAACTGTCAGGTTAGAATGTCTCAAACAAACCCAGCTATTAGTGATAATAATAACATGGACCTGGTGGAGGAGCTCGACCTCACACCTCACTTACACTTGTCTTTCAAGGAATTGAAGTCCTTATGTAAACTCAAAAATTTACAAATGGGTCTGCATCCAACCAAACAAGGGCTCCAGGAGCTCCTGGCTGAGTATGCTAAAGACCACCCATCTGAACATGGTGATGACCAGTCAGATGAGGAAAGGGAAACAGGGGAGGTGGACAACAGCCTCCCCATACTATTCCCTAGGGAGGAGATGGCACCCATACCCTCCCACTCAAGAATTAGCATCTGGGCACCTAGAGACTACACAGGTGGCTCTGGTCCCAGAGACAACACTGGGGGACCCCCCAGTGAAGAGGACAGCCTTGTGAGGCTGGCCAAAAGATTAGATCTAGAGTCCAGGCTCCTGGCTCTAGAAAAGGAAAGGAGAGAGATGGGTTTAGCACCCATCAATGGTGGCAGCAATAATAAAAATAAGGATAGGGAGGAAACTTCTGACCTTAAAATCCCCAAAGGGATTGTCCCTAAATTTGAGGAAGGTGATGATATCACCAAATGGTTCACAGCCTTTGAGAGGGCTTGTGATATCAGAAAAGTAAAGAAACCTCTCTGGGGGGCACTCCTGTGGGAACTGTTCTCTGGTAACTGCAGGGACAGGCTTCTGACCCTCTCTGGGCCAGAAGCAGGATCCTATGACCTCATGAAGGAAGCTCTGATTGAGGGATTTGGATTCACCACTGAGGAGTATAGAATTAGATTCAGGGGGGCTCACAAAACCCAGACCCAGTCCTGGATTGATTTTGTAGATTTCTCAGTGAAGACACTGGATGGTTGGTTAGCTGGACATGGTGTGCAGGATTTTACTGGATTGTACAATTTATTCATGAAGGAACATATTTTGAGTAACTGCACAAATGAAAAGTTGCATCAGCATTTGGTAGACCTAGGTCTAAAATCCCCCCAAGAATTGGGAAAAAAGGCAGACCACTGGGTCAAGACTAGGGTGACTAGGACGTCCACTGGGAGGGACCAAAACCAAGGGGTCCCAAAGCCTCCCCAGAAGAAAGAGAGTGAACCCCTTGTGGATAAAAGAAAGGAGTCCCAGGTAGCCCCCCAAAAACCTGACCAGGAGGGTGAGCCCAAAGACACCTCACAAACTAAACCAGGGTACCAAGGTAAGAATTGGGATCCCAACAGAATATGGTGTTTCAACTGTCAGAAGGCTGGACACCACACCCAGGACTCTAGCTGTCCTAAAAATAAGGTTCCTAGTACAGCTCCAGGGGTGACTAGTGTAGCCCCAGGGGTTGCCAGTGTAGCTTGGGAGGGAGGGTCCTCAGATGAGGAAGTCCTCCTAGCTTTCAACTGGGGAATGGGCTCAAGAAGCAAGCTGGAGATCCCAGGAGGAAGTAGACACTTCCACCACCTACTGGTGAATGGAATCCCAGCCACTGCCCTGAGAGATACCTGTGCCAGTCACACTGTGGTACATGACAGGTTGGTTTTCCCACACCAATATGTCCCAGGGGAAACAAGAAGGGTAAGAACTGTCCCAGGGGGAGTCACTGTTAGACCTGTGGCTATAGTGCCCCTAGCCACAGCTGGGTCCCTTAGATGGAGAAAAGTGATAGTCAGTAAAAACCTCCCCCTTGATTGTCTCTTGGGGAATGATCACTTAGATGTGGAACTGAGACAAAGAGAGGTGTTGGCCCAATGCCAGGCCTCGCCCAAAGAACCTGTGGGGGCTCAACCTGCAGTCAGTGCAGCTGAGTCCCAAAAGAGTGAGAAGAAACAGGGTAGGAAAGGTGGGCAACTGTTAGCCACAGTTCCAGAGAGCCAGGGAGATTCTATCCCAGTAAGGGAAAACTCCCACAATGGCACTGGTAAAGCCCCCCCCTAGCCAACAACAAGACCTGACTAGTCAGGCAACTGTCCAGCCTGAATTAGTGGCTCCTCAGGTGGCAGAACAAAGGGTGGAGAAGGGGTGTTCCCTACCAAGAGTAGGGACCCCCTATCCTCAAACAGACCGACAGCCAGGACCCAAAGAGAATTATAAAATAGCTCCCTCACTTGCCAGTCAGGAGCTAAAGGTGGGGTTCTGGGCACTGACAGCTGTCAGCAGCCTCTGCTGGGTGTTAGCCTTCATGGCAGCCCTAACCTTGGCATGGTGGCCTAATTCCCTGCCAAATAGCAAGTCAGGCCCCCTGACCTTATTGGTCATGGTGGGGTTGCTCAAGCTGTGGGTAGCCTCTGTGGGTAAGCTGGGCCTAGCCCTGGCTAAGTTAGAAACTACCGAGGTATACACCTCTAAACCCAAAATAGAAAGATGGGACAAGGACAGTAAAAGACAAGGAGAGGAGCCTTGGGAGTTAGGTCCTGAAACTAATAAGACAGGCCTGCTCCCCAAAGGGACTGACCTAGGCAGAAGGATGTAAGGCAGAGTAGGCCTTGCAACTTTCAAACCACTTCCCCAACTCTTCCTCGCCTGAAAGACTAGGTAGACTCTCCCAGCTTTGGCAGAAGTCTCCTGGCCTTTGGGCTGGGGGGGGCTTGTGTGAGAAAGTGGGTTTCTGTTGCAGTAACCCCCCCCCCCCTTTTTGCCTAATAGCTGATGCACTTTTCCTTGTTGTGCCCTGGGCTCCTGCCAATCAGGTGCCCAGGGCCAGTGTTCCTTCCCTAAAATACAAACTCCCAATTGGCAAACCCTGGCCACATGTCAGCCCCTAGTAAATGGTACCCTAGATACCCAGGACCTTGTGACCAGGGAAGGCCTCTAAGGGCTGCAGCACTCATTGTGCCACCCTTAGAGGCCCTGTACCCTTACACACACACACTGCCTTTGCAGGCTGAGTGTCTGGGCGCAGGGCAAAACAAAGAGTCGACATGGCACACATCTCTGTGTGCCATGCCCATCACCTACACTGCCAAGGCATATGTCAGCCACCCCTCTGGCTGGGTGCCTTATGCCTATGGTGTGGGCACAGGAGCAGGAGCCCTGTGCCCCTACAGTACCCAGGTCCATTCCTGGGCACTGTAAGTACAGTGCTGCCATTTACAAGTACATGGCGCTGAGAGCTCGTCAAACACGAGCTCCACAGCACCATAATGGCAACACTGAAGACTGGGAAGTTTGGTATCAAACTTCTCAGCACATTAAACCCACACTGATGCCAGTGTGGGATTTAATGTACTAAGCACCCCAGAGGGCATCTTAGAGATGCCCCCTTACAGCTAACCTACAATCCACGTCTGCTCTGAGGCTGCCCAGGCTGCCACACCGCAGACACGTTGCTGGACCCCTGGGTGGGAGAGCCCCTGCTCTCCCGGGCCTGCAACAATGCACGTCCTGGGTGAGGTGATAAATCTCCTCCCCCAGGATGAGACAAGGGAAGCTTCAAAGGCATGCCGCCTCTTGGAGATTCCCCAGGCCTCTGCAACCCCCCACTCTGGAGGGAAGCTTGGCCGGAAACCCCATACAAGGACAGGGAATGTGCCAGCCTGCCCACCCCACCCCTCAGGTGGGGGAGGCGAGGTGAAGCACATCTCCGGGCTATCGCCATCTTGAAGATGGGGGGCCCTACCCTATCAGGATTAGGCTACTGCCCCCCTCCCACAGGAGAGAGGCAGGATAGGGGGTGTACCCACCCCAGGACAAGGACCCATTGGTCCCTGGCCTTCACCTACCTGTAACGCCCCTAAATCTAGTATTTAGGGGCACCCTGAACCTTCCTTCGAGAGATCCCAGATTTGAAACTACAAGAAGAGCAAGAAGAACAAAGACCTTCCCTGCAGCTGCTAAAAAGAGGAAGACACCAACTGCTTTGGCCCCAGCCCTACCGGCCTGTCGACCCTCGAACCTGCTCCTGCTCCAGCGCGGCATCTCTTGTGGCCAGCAACCTCAAAAACCCCGGAGGACCTGGCTACCTTTGAACTCTGATTCCCTGGGACTCCCATGAGTAGAGGCTCTACTCAGAAACCTATCTCTAACCCCTGGCAGCAGCCCGGAACCGCGAACCCAGCACACTCTGCACCAGCCAAGCCTGGCCAGTGCCGGAGTGAACAAAGACCCTGAGGACGACCCCAGGGCGACTGTGACCCCGAGTCCGGCACCCAAGGACCCCCCTCGACATTCCTGAAGAAGCCTTCAGCCTCAGAACCAGGTGCCCCCCCCAACCGCGATCAACAGAGGGTAAGATTTCCCGACACCAAAAGGCACCCCTGCACGCGGCGCCCTGCGGCCCCCTGTGCCCAATCCCGGGGTACCCACCTAACCTACAACTACCCAACTTACCTCTCGAAGTGGTGGTGGCACCTGAAGCATCCTCGTCCCCGAGCTTGCAGCCTTTTTCCTAACCGGAACATTCCCATTGATTTCCATTGAGCGCCCGAAGGCTCAAAAGCACCCTGCACCCAGCCGCCCGAGTGGCCCTGGCAGTGCACTCTCTACACTAACCTACTGCCCCACTTGCCCTGAGTAAGTGACCAGGAGCCCAGCTCCCACAGCCGCGTGGCTTGCCAGACAGCAGCCACCAACCAAGGCCCCCCTATCCCTCATAGGATAACATTGGGCCTAACTCTCTCTGCACCCGGCCGTCCTGAAACCGCTGAGGGTGAACCAACTGTACCTACCTGACACTGGGGGACCCCTGAGTCTATGCCCGGAATTTCAACTCTGCCAGTCGAGTACTTACCCTTAAACCGCTAACTTCATTTTCCTCATAGGGTAACATTGACTGGCTTTTTCTTCAGAAATCTTCTAAGTGTGAACTTTTCAAAACTGCAAATATTCACCAAAAATCAGCCAAGTGACAAAAACGAATTTACTCACCTGCTCCTAGGTGAGCTCCCAGTGCTGGATCTTGGTGCCCAGCCATGACTCTGAAAAGTGTCCACAACTATACTTACCTCTAACTCATTTTTCTCCCATAGGAAACCATTGTCTGCTTTTCTGTGAAATTTCTTCTAAGTGTCTACTTTTGCAAATTTGAAATATTCTTTTAAAATCGTACCATTTCTGCAAACGAAATTACTTACCTGTTTTTGATAAGGACCCCAGTCCTGGGTCTAGGTGCCCAGTCCTGGATTACTAAAGTAACGATAAAGTACTCTACCTGCAATTTGAATTATTTGCCATAGAGATCCATTGAATGTTTTCCTTGAAATATTTTCTAAGTGCTAACTTTTGAAATAGCTAAATATTATTTAAAAATTGTTGGACAGGCCACACGAAGGGCTGGCTCCCTCCCCACATGACAGGGCCCCAGCCCAGGCCCACCAGGCGTGACCCACGAGAATCACCCGCACCCCGTCTCCCGACGGAATTCCTGCCCTCGGACCTCCATGTATCACGGACCCAAGCCACCACCGGCTCCCCCGGCCGGGTCAAGCCGCCATCTTGGGCCCTGCGCCACGAGGCCGCGTGGCCTCCATCCGACCCTAACCCTGGGCCTGGCCGGCCCCGACATCCCGGCACCACCATCCACCCAGGAGGTGAGCGGACCACTTGGCAGGTCAATGGGAGAACGAAGCTCCAAGGACTCTCCCCCGCCAGGTGCCGATCGCCCCCAGCTCCCCCAGGCGCTGGCTCCACCCCCTGCTGGGTGTCTGGACACCTTCATCCCGGACCCTCCGACCTCCAAGTGCGAGGGTCCGGACATCAAAGGGCGCCTGCCCTATAACTGGGGCAGCTCCGGAGCAGGGAGGCAGTTGTATCCTGGAGTCGAGAGACACCGAGAGAACTCAGCCTTGACGGACTACTGGCGCTGCCGTAGCCCTACCTTGCGAACTATCGTCCTGCCTGCTGGCGCTGCCGCGGCCTTCTGCAACATCCATCCTCGTCGGGACCTGCTGGCGCTGCCGCGGACCGTTGTAACGACCACCTTCACCGGGACCTGCTGGCGCTGCCGCGGACCGTACCTCGACCATCTTCACCGGGACCTGCTGGCGCTGCCGCGGACCGTGTATCGACCATCTCCACCGGGACCTGCTGGCGCTGCCGCGGCCCGTACCAGCTAAACCACCAAGCTCGAGGATTGTGAGCTAATCACCATATCATCCGAACTACCAGACTGGTAAACAGACTGTCCCGCTACCCCTTTTCCTATCTTGAGAGACTTAATCGAGGGGACCCCTGAGTCCAGACCTCCTTGTACCATTTCATCGTACCTTAAGAAGTGCATATAAAGAACGCTAAATCTTATCCTTGTGTGGTATCTGTCTGTGGGGGGGAAGTTATTTGTCTGTACGATCGCTGGAGACGGCTCTCCCCGGAGACCTCTCCCCTTGTCCTCGGCCGACCCTCCCGGTCCGTCTAACATTGGTGGCCAGCGGCGCGATCCGAATCAACGCGTAATCGTACAGAGAGTAGCTCACCCCACGACAAAACCACGATGTCAGCCAAAGATAGCGGTTCCACTGAAAAGTTCCAAATGGATAAGTTGGAAGAATATATCCACCGCGAACTTAAACAATTCTGCATGGAACTAGGCATTGCTACCACCGGCCTGAGTACCAAAGATGATTTGAAGCACGCCCTTGAGTCGTGGACAGAAACTGGGATCGCCGGACCCTCCGACCAAAACAGTGTTGCACCAGAGGGGAACGCCACGGCTCCCGAGGAGCGGGGAACGGGCCTCTCGCAGGAGGAGATCCAGGAAAGAGAAAGAACCAGACTACACGAATTGGAAATGGCACGACTCAAGATGGACGGTGAACTCAAGTTAGCCGAGCAGAAAATAAATCTAGAGCATCTGCGGCTCCGAGAAGAGCGAGAAGAAAAGCAAAGACAGAGAGAGCTTGAGGAAAAAAGAATAACACTCGAACACGAGCGCAAATTGGCGGAAATAGAACTTCGGAAACAGAATAAAGAACCGGGGATGCCTGAGCGACCGCACACCCCGGGGGCAACCGAGAAAAAAGTCCACATCCCCAAGGATGTTGTCCGAGAGTATGTTCGAGAAGACGACATACAACAGTGGTTCAAAGCCTACGAGATCGCCATGACCTCCCACCGGATCGACCGGAGTGATTGGGGAGCCGGACTATGGGGGAGGTTCGTCAACGAAGGCCGCGATGCCCTGCTGCAGCTCCCAGATCACCAAATGTCGTCCTACGACCACATGAAGGCTGCCCTCCTCACCCGCTACGGCCTCACACCCGAGATGTACCGCCAGAGGTTCAGAGATTGCACCCGGATCCCGGGTACAACTTGGGTGGAGTACGTCAACTATTTCAGCCGAGCCTTCGAGGGTTGGATCAAGGGGAGCCAGGTAACAACCTACGAACAACTCTTTAACCTTATGGTATGGGAACACCTGTCGAACAACTGTTTCGTCGAGCTCAGGCAGCACCTCCTCGACAGTAAACTGACTGACCCCCGGCAGCTCGCCGCTGAGGCTGATCGATGGGAAAGCACCCGAGTGGGCCGGAGAGGACCACACGAGCAAAACCGAAGCAACCAAGGCCAGCACCGTCCCCGGGGAGGAGGAGGAGGCCAGGGGCGAGGGAGAGACAGCCCCCCGGCAACAACCGTGACCAGCACCCCGCCCCCGACCGGCCGGGGCAACCCCCCGATGCGTCCTGGGTTCCGAGCCAACGTCACGTGCCACCGATGCCAGCGAGTCGGCCACTACGCCAATGACCCGAGCTGCCCGCAGAACCAAACGCCCAAGCCCCGCCAGGTGGCTGCCGCCGCCCTGGGGGAAGAACGACTATCAGAGGAACAGGAAGAGTATGAGCCGGCCCAGCAAGAGTGGGAACCGGCCGCCATGGTTCTAGCGTGTCTAGGGGGAAAAGACATGGTCCCGCGGGCTCCCCTACCCGCCAACACCAGAAAATACGGTCAGTGGGTGACCATTAATGGGCATCGGGCCGAGGCCTTACGTGACACAGGCGCCAGTGTGACGGCCGTCCGCTGTCACCTGGTGAAGCCCGAGCAGATCCTGCCGAACATTCTCTGCCCCGTCCGCTCAGCCGACAACTCCGAAAGTCTG
This sequence comes from Triturus cristatus, assembly GCF_964204655.1. Lineage (NCBI taxonomy): Eukaryota > Metazoa > Chordata > Amphibia > Caudata > Salamandridae > Triturus > Triturus cristatus. The sequence goes on along the minus strand of NC_140585.1, from coordinate 28,944,983 downwards.
TTTCAAATGGCCTGCGTCCCCTTCGAATGGGGAGGGGTCTCCGGCCTGTTGAAGGTGACGGTCCGGGATGATGCCCCCGTGGACTGCCTCCTGGGGAATGACCTTGAGAGTTCCCCGTGGGCCACCGTCGAGAGAAGAGAGCACCTGGGGATGCTGGGCCTCCCGGACTGGGCCTGCGTAACCACCCGGTCCATGGCCGCCCGTGCCGTCCCCCGATCCGAAGAACCGGAATGGCCAGCACCTCCGCCCCCGGTCGCCCCAGTAGAAGACAACGACGAGGCCAACCCCCCGGAACCAACGATCGAAGGGGACACGCAACCCCAGGACTTACCCGGCCTGGCTCAATGGCGTCAAGAAGGGGGGCCCACCCAGGAACAGTTCCGCCAGGAGCAAAAGACCTGCCCCTCCCTCGAGGGACTCCGCCAACAAGCCAGCGCCCAGAGCCCAGGGGACTCCACCGGAACTCACTGGGTCTACTGGGATAACGACCTGCTATACAGCGAACAAAGAATCGCGGAGCTAGGGGCCGGTCGAGTACTAGTGGTACCTCTCCGCTTCAGAGACTTTCTGCTCAACCTGGCCCACGATGTACCCCTGGCTGGACACCTGGGCCAGGACAAAACTTACAGTCGCCTAGTAACCCACTTTTTCTGGCCGAAGATGAGGAACGACGTCCTGAACCACTGCCGGTCCTGCCCCACGTGCCAAGCCAGCGGGAAGAGTGGCCGTAAGCTGAAAGCCCCGCTACAACCCTTCCCAGTGGTCACTACCCCGTTCGAGAGGGTAGGGATAGACATTGTGGGGCCCCTGGACCCCCGCACGGCGCAAGGACACAGGTTCATCCTAGTACTGGTGGACTACGCCACCCGCTACCCCGAGGCGGTGCCCCTACGAACTGTGACCGCTCCGGTGTTTGGCCGGGCCCTAATGGGGATCTTCTCCCGGGTGGGCTTCCCCCGAGAAGTCGTCAGCGACCGAGGGACGAACTTCATCTCCAAATACATGAAGTCCCTCTGGCAACAGTGCGGGGTCACCTACAGATTCACGACCCCCTATCACCCCCAAGGGAATGGACTAGTGGAGCGATTCAACCGCACTCTCAAGGGGATGATTGGGGGATTGGAAGAGCCCCTCCGTCGCCAGTGGGATGTACTACTCCCGTGCCTCCTCTTCGCCTACCGGGAAGTTCCCCAGAAATCCCTCGGTTTTAGCCCTTTCGAACTCCTGTACGGGCACCCTGTGCGAGGGCCCCTCAGCCTAGTCAAAGAAGGTTGGGAGATGGCCCCCCTAAAGACCCCTCCAGACGTCTTCAAGTACCTCCTGGCCCTACGCAACCAGACTCGGCGCTTCAGGGAGATGGCCAAGGCGAACCTCGAGGCCAGCCAGGAAGACATGAAGAGGTGGTATGATCACAATGCCTCCTCCGTCGAGTTCGAACCTGGTCAACAAGTGTGGGTGATGTCCCCCACCGAACCATGTGCCTTGCAAGATAAGTGGACGGGGCCCTTCAAAGTGGTCGAGCGCAAAAGCCCCGTCACTTACCTCATCGACATGGGGACCCCCCGGAACCCCCTTCGGGTCCTCCACACCAACAGACTCAAACCACACTTTGTGCGCTCAGAACTTAGCCTCCTGATGGCTACGGACAGTGGGGCAGAGGAAGACTCCGAACCCCTCCCGGATCTACTGAAGGCTCAGGAGAATGACGGTTCCGTGGACGGGGTCCGGCTCTCCGATGCCCTCACCCCAGAGCAACGCCAGGGCCGCCGGGACCTCCTGCTGCGGTTCGCTACACTGTTCTCCCTCACCCCCGGGGTCACCCCTTGGTGCTTGCACGACGTGGACACCGGGGACAGTCCCCCTATCCGACACCGGGCCTATCGCGTACCAGATCGGGTACGGGCTTGCATACAAGAAGAAGTAGCCAGAATGCTCACGATCGGGGTCATCGAGCCCTCGGACAGTCCCTGGGCCAGCCCGGTTGTATTGGTACCCAAAGCCGCTGCCCCCGGCACCACACCTGAACTGAGATTCTGCGTCGACTACCGGGGCTTGAACGCTGTCACCCGGACCGACGCTCATCCTATCCCCCGGGTGGACGAACTGATCGACCGGCTGGGGGCCGCCCGCTACCTCAGTATCTTCGACCTAACAGCGGGCTACTGGCAGATCGGCCTCACACCCCGGGCTCAGGAACGATCTGCCTTCTCTACCCCCGATGGCCACTACCACTTCAAGGTCATGCCCTTCGGCATGAAGAACGCCCCCGCCACGTTTCAACGTCTTGTGAACCAGGTCTTGGCGGGGCTCGAAGAGTTCAGCGCGGCCTACCTGGACGATATCGCTGTATACAGCCGCCACTGGTCCGACCACCTCCTCCACCTCCAAGAGGTCCTACAGGCCCTCCAGCGGGCCGGCCTCACGATTAAGGCCGGCAAATGCCAAATTGGTCAAGGGTCCGTGACCTACCTTGGGCACCAGGTGGGAAGCGGGCTGGTGGCCCCGCTGCAACTTAAAATTGCTGCCATCCAGTCCTGGCAGCCCCCCGTCACCCAGACCGAGGTCCGAGCCTTCTTGGGGCTCACCGGCTACTACCGGCGGTTCGTGAGGGACTACGGCAGCATTGTGGGGCCCCTCACGGGTCTCACGTCCAAAAACCAACCGAAGCGGATTAACTGGACCCCCGATTGTCAAGCGGCCTTCGAAAAGCTGAAGGCCGCCCTGTGCCCCGCCCCTGTACTCCAGGCCCCCGATTACAGTCGGGAATTCGTGGTACAGACAGACGCCTCCGACCACGGCATCGGGGCGGTTCTTTCCCAAGTGAACCCCGAAGGTCATGACCAGCCGGTGGCCTTCATCAGCCGACGTCTCCTGGCCCGAGAACAACGCTGGAGCACAATCGAGAGGGAGGCCTTCGCAGTGGTGTGGGCCCTCAAAAAGCTCCGGCCCTATCTCTTCGGTACCCACTTCCGGGTACAAACCGACCATCGACCCCTGCAGTGGCTGATGCAGATGCGGGGGGAGAACCCAAAACTATTGCGCTGGTCCATCTCCCTGCAGGGAATGGACTTCACCGTGGAGCACCGACCGGGCCAAGACCACGCCAACGCGGATGGCCTGTCACGCTTTTTCCGCCTCGACGAGGAGAGTCCCCAAGGAGATGGGTGACTCTCCCCGCCTTCAGCTGGGGGGGACGCATGTTGGACAGGCCACACGAAGGGCTGGCTCCCTCCCCACATGACAGGGCCCCAGCCCAGGCCCACCAGGCGTGACCCACGAGAATCACCCGCACCCCGTCTCCCGACGGAATTCCTGCCCTCGGACCTCCATGTATCACGGACCCAAGCCACCACCGGCTCCCCCGGCCGGGTCAAGCCGCCATCTTGGGCCCTGCGCCACGAGGCCGCGTGGCCTCCATCCGACCCTAACCCTGGGCCTGGCCGGCCCCGACATCCCGGCACCACCATCCACCCAGGAGGTGAGCGGACCACTTGGCAGGTCAATGGGAGAACGAAGCGCCAAGGACTCTCCCCCGCCAGGTGCCGATCGCCCCCAGCTCCCCCAGGCGCTGGCTCCACCCCCTGCTGGGTGTCTGGACACCTTCATCCCGGACCCTCCGACCTCCAAGTGCGAGGGTCCGGACATCAAAGGGCGCCTGCCCTATAACTGGGGCAGCTCCGGAGCAGGGAGGCAGTTGTATCCTGGAGTCGAGAGACACCGAGAGAACTCAGCCTTGACGGACTACTGGCGCTGCCGTAGCCCTACCTTGCGAACTATCGTCCTGCCTGCTGGCGCTGCCGCGGCCTTCTGCAACATCCATCCTCGTCGGGACCTGCTGGCGCTGCCGCGGACCGTTGTAACGACCACCTTCACCGGGACCTGCTGGCGCTGCCGCGGACCGTACCTCGACCATCTTCACCGGGACCTGCTGGCGCTGCCGCGGACCGTGTATCGACCATCTCCACCGGGACCTGCTGGCGCTGCCGCGGCCCGTACCAGCTAAACCACCAAGCTCGAGGATTGTGAGCTAATCACCATATCATCCGAACTACCAGACTGGTAAACAGACTGTCCCGCTACCCCTTTTCCTATCTTGAGAGACTTAATCGAGGGGACCCCTGAGTCCAGACCTCCTTGTACCATTTCATCGTACCTTAAGAAGTGCATATAAAGAACGCTAAATCTTATCCTTGTGTGGTATCTGTCTGTGGGGGGGAAGTTATTTGTCTGTACGATCGCTGGAGACGGCTCTCCCCGGAGACCTCTCCCCTTGTCCTCGGCCGACCCTCCCGGTCCGTCTAACAAAAATCATTACAGTTATTAAGTCGGCTTTCATCACTTGATTCTGAATACTGACCCAGTGCTGGATCTAGGAGCCAGACCTGGAATTCCAAAAGTAATCTGAAAAGTAATTTATTACAAATAACCTGAATTTACCATTGAGCTCAATGCATTGTTATGTTTAGGAAATAGGATTGTTTATTGCAACCAACTGTGACTGTTTATAACAATTTATTGCTCAATACACAAGTATTTGTATTCAACCTCTCATTCTGAGAAAGTATATTTTTATCCCCTTTGTGGTTCTAAAAATAAAACAAGCATATATTTTATATATATAAACCATTGGCCTAGAGTTCAGTTATTGAGTGTGTGAAACCATTTGCTGACTGAGTGTGTACAATAAATGCTTTACACTGTCCTCTGGTACTGCCTTACTGCTCGACCAAGCTACCACTTTTGAGAGTAAGGTCATACCTAACTTTGACCTCTATCAGCCTCTGGGGGACTGTGGACTCTGTACACCCTGTACCTATTAGGGAACAGTATATACAGAGCCACTTTCTCACAGGAGCCCAGCAATTCTACGTGTTCTAAGCATGGTATGGTTCCGTCTCCCCCTGGATCCCGCTGTATATTGTACTATTTACTGTCGTTCTATTGATTAAGTATTGTGTGCTTTATGTTCTAATCTCGTATAGAGGTTAGTAGAGAGTGTTTAGTTATAAATACATACTTTTTATGTAACACTTGTGTGGTTCTCCTTACATTTGGTCACTCAGGAGGTTCTGCTCTGGTAAAACAAGCTGCCTTACATTCCTCCGAGACTTAGCCTGAAGGCTGCTCTCTATAGCTACCACTAGGATAGCTTTCAATAAAGGTTGTCTTTAAACCTATCATCAATAAGGGTTTTTTGGACTGGTGCAAGGTGCCCACTATAACTAGTGGACAGCATATACCAGGCCAACTTCTCAGCCCCCACCCAAAGAGTGGAGGTGGACCGTTCCCTAGCCCCCAAGAGTTGAGGTTAACTTGTCACTACCCTCTGAGTGTGGGGGTAGACTTGTCACTTCCCTTTGAGCGTGGAGGTGGACTCATCACTACCCTGGATAGCAGAGGTGGCTCGTCACTACCCCCGAAGAGTGGAGGTGGACTCGTCACTACCCTCTGATTGTGGAGGTGTACTTGTCACTACCCTCTGAGCGGGGAGACGGACTTGTCACTTCCCTCAGAGTAGAGGTTGACTCACGACTACCCTCTAAAAGTGGAGGTGGACTCGTCACTACCCCCTGAGCAGGGGTGGACTCGTCACTACCCCCAGAGCGGAGGTGGACTCGTCACTACCCCCTGAGCGGAGATGGAATTGTCACTACCCTCTGAGCAGAGGTGGACTCGTCATTACCCCCTGAGCGGAGGTGAGCGGAGGTGTACTCGTCACTATCCCCTGAGCGGAGGTGAGTGGAGGTGGACTAGTCACTACCCCTTGAGTGGAAGTGAACTAGTCACTACCCCCTGAGCGGAGGTGAGCGGAGGTGTACTCGTCACTACCCCCTGAGCAGGGGTGGACTCGTCACTACCCCCAGAGCGGAGGTGGACTCGTCACTACCCCCTGAGCAGGGGTGGACTCGTCACTACCCCCTGAGCAGGGGTGGACTCTTCACTACCCCCAGAGCGGAGGTGGACTCGTCACTACCCTCTGAGCGGAGATGGACTCGTCACTAGCCCCTGAGCGGAGGTGGACTCGTCACTACCCTCTGAGCAGAGGTGGACTCGTCATTACCCCCTGAGCGGAGGTGGACTCGTCACTACCCTCTGAGTGTGGAGGCGGACTCGTCACTACCCTCTGAGCGGGGAGACGGACTTGTCACTTCCCTCAGAGTAGAGGTGGACTCGTCACTACCCCCTGAGCAGGGGTGGACTCGTCACTACCCCCTGAGTGGAGGTGGACTCGTCACTACCCTCTGAGCAGAGGTGGACTCGTCACTACCCCCTGAGCGGAGGTGAGCGGAGGTGTACTCGTCACTACCCCCTGAGCGGAGGTGAGCGGAGGTGTACTCGTCACTACCCCCTGGGCGGAGGTGAGAGGAGGTGGACTAGTCACTACCCCTTCCTGTGCTAAGTGCCCCAGGGGTCGTCCACATACCCCCTGTTTGTTTACCAACAAAAAAGGCCTGACTCTCTGGCTTCTGTGGGCTCGGTGTACTCCTTTTCCGTATTCACAAAGGTAAACTTAGACCAAAAGTCGTACTTTAGTAGTAACTCACCATTGTGAATACCGAAAAGTAGTAAAGTTCCACAAAGATGTAAGTTTACCCTTGCGACTCGGGCCTGACTTTTTCTTTTCTCTTTTATTGCCTCTTCTGCGCTGCACCTTCCCAGTTCTCTTAGTTCCTCTTGCTCGCTGTCACTTTTCCCGGTGTGTGTGTCTGTCTCTCCTCCTCTGCCCCCGCTGCTTCCCCTCCCCAGCCCACCTTGCTCCCCCTCTCATCCAGCTTTACTTTCATTGCTGCCCTCCCCGGTAGGTCCCGGGCAGCCTCTCTCCTCCCCTCTCTCGTGCTCATCCTGCGCTCTCCCGCCCCACCCCCCTCCGCCCCCTCAGGCTCTGTCTCTCCACCCCCCTCCGCCCTCGATAAGCCTCTCCACACAGGCCTGGTCTCCATTTCTGACTCAATCTCTCCTCCCTTGACCTCGTCTCCCCCCAGTGGCCCCCTGTTAATGCCCCCCCCCTTCCTGTGAGGGGACATTAATCACGGCTGTCAGTGCTTTAATATCTGCACACCCCCCTCGTCGATGCTGATATGAGGAGGTGTGAGCAGCGGGCACCCGGGGCTGGCACACCCTGGCAGCTGCAAGATGGATGAGGGGGCCTGGGGAGGGGGCAGAGAGGTTCAGGGGCATTGGGACTGAGTGCCGGGGGTTGGGGGGCAGCCCTCCCCGCTGGCACCTGCTGCACACGTCTCTCCTCCTCCCCACCTGCTGCACCCACCCCTCCAGTCTCCCCCACTGTATATTCCAGTGTTGTCCTCTCTCCCTCCAGGCCCCTTCGCCCCCTCATCTGTTTGTTTCTCTTCCTCCCAGCCCTCTGTCTCCCTTCCCGTGTAGGTTTCTATTTTCTCCCTCGCTGTCCCTTTCTTTCCTTCACCTTCACCTGTCTCTTGTCTCTCCTACATAGATTTCCATTATTCCCCATACTTCCCTTTTTCATTTAATTCCCCTAACTCTCTCCTCTTTATTTCTCCCTTCACTCTCACACTCTCACACTCTTGTCTCCCTCTCTTCTCTTCTCTCTCTCCCTCTCCTCTCCTGTAGGTTCCTGCTTCCCCTTCACATCTCTTAGTTGCCCCTCTTGCTCCTGCCTCCCTCCCCTCCTCTCTCTTCTGTACGTGTCTCTTCCTATTGGGTGCCTCCATCAGTAGAAGGGCTTCCAGGCACATGGACCAATGTGTCCATACACTGCTCTTCTTCTTTTTCGAGCTCTGTGTTTTCTTGACACCCTCGATTCTCTCTGGATCCTTGTTTTGTCCTCTTCCCTCCTCGCTGCCTCTTTAGATTTCTCGTCTTCATGTTTTCTGCTCACTCTCCTCTCTCCTTACTTTTTCTTTATTTCTCATTCCCATTTCCTCACAGCGTTCTGCTGCCAGCCTCCCCCTCCTGCACAGAGAGCACAGTGTGTGCATCACTGGTAAGAGAGCACCGAGTGTGCATCACTGGTAAGAGAACACCGAGTGCGCATCACTTGTAAGAGAGCACCGAGTGTGCATCACTGGTAAGAGAACACCGAGTGTTCATCACTTGTAAGAGAGCACCGAGTGTGCATCACTTGTAAGAGAGCACTGGGTGTGCAAAACTTGTAAGAGAGCACTGAGTGTGCATCACTGGTAAGAGAGCACCGAGTGTGCATCACTTGTAAGAGAGAACCGAGTGTGCATCACTGGTAAGAGAGCACTGAGTGTGCATCACTGGTAAGAGAGCACCGAGTGTGCATCACTTGTAAGAGAGCACCGAGTGTGCATCACTTGTAAGAGAGCACCGAGTGTGCATCACTGGTAAGAGAGCACCGAGTGTGCATCACATGTAAGAGAGCATGAGTGTATCACTTGTAAGAGAGCATCGAGTGTGCATCACTTGTAAGAGCACCGAGTGCGCATCACTTGTAAGAGAGCACCGAGTGTGCATCACTTGTAAGAGAGCACTGGCTGTGCATCACTTGTAAGAGAGCACCGAGTGTGCATCACTGGTAAGAGAGCACCGAGTGTGCATCACTTGTAAGAGAGCATCGAGTGTGCATCACTGGTAAGAGAGCACCGAGTGTGCATCACTTGTAAGAGAGCATGAGTGTATCACTTGTAAGAGAGCATCGAGTGTGCATCACTTGTAAGAGAGCACCGAGTGCGCATCACTTGTAAGAGAGCACCGAGTGTGCATCACTTGTAAGAGAGCACTGGCTGTACATCACTTGTAAGAGAGCACTGGCTGTGCATCACTTGTAAGAGAGCATCGAGTGTGCATCATTTGTAAGAGAGCACCGAGTGCGCATCACTTGTAAGAGAGCACCGAGTGCACATCACTTGTAAGAGAGCACCGAGTGTGCATCACTTGTAAGAGAGCACCGAGTGTGCATCACTTGTAAGAGAGCACTGAGTGTGCATCACTAGTAAGAGAGCACTGGCTGTGCATCACTTGTAAGAGAGCATCGAGTGTGCATCATTTGTAAGAGAGCATCGAGTGTGCATCACTGGTAAGAGAGCACCGAGTGTGCATCACTTGTAAGAGAGCACCGAGTGCGCATCACTTGTAAGAGAACACCGAGTGTGCATCACTTGTAAGAGAGCATCGAGTGTGCATCACTTGTAAGAGAGCACCGACTGTGCATCACTTGTAAGAGAGCACCGAGTGTTCATCACTTGTAAGAGAGCACCGAGTGTGCATCACTTGTAAGAGAGCACCGAGTGTGCATCACTTGTAAGAGAGCACTGAGTGTGCATCACTTGTAAGAGAGCCTCGAGTGTGAATCACTGGTAAGAGAGCACCGAGTGAGCATCACTTGTAAGAGAGCACCGAGTGTGCATCACTGGTAAGAGAGCACCGAGTGTGCATCACTTGTAAGAGAGCACTGGCTGTGCATCACTTGTAAGAGAGCACTGAGTGTGCATCACTGGTAACAGAGCACCGAGTGTGCATCACTTGTAAGAGAGCACCAAGTGTGCATCACTGGTAAGAGAGCACTGAGTGTGCATCACTGGTAAGAGAGCACCAAGTGTGCATCACTGGTAAGAGAGCACCGAGTGTGCATCACATGTAAGAGAGCACCGAGTGTGCATCACATGTAAGAGAGCATGAGTGTATCACTTGTAAGAGAGCACCGAGTGTGCATCACTGGTAAGAGAGCACCGAGTGTGCATCACATGTAAGAGAGCATGAGTGTATCACTTGTAAGAGAGCATCGAGTGTGCATCACTTGTAAGAGCACCGAGTGCGCATCACTTGTAAGAGAGCACCGAGTGTGCATCACTTGTAAGAGAGCACTGGCTGTGCATCACTTGTAAGAGAGCACCGAGTGTGCATCACTGGTAAGAGAGCACCGAGTGTGCATCACTTGTAAGAGAGCATCAAGTGTGCATCACTGGTAAGAGAGCACCGAGTGTGCATCACTTGTAAGAGAGCATGAGTGTATCACTTGTAAGAGAGCATCGAGTGTGCATCACTTGTAAGAGAGCATCAAGTGTGCATCACTGGTAAGAGAGCACCGAGTGTGCATCACTTGTAAGAGAGCATGAGTGTATCACTTGTAAGAGAGCATCGAGTGTGCATCACTTGTAAGAGAGCACCGAGTGCGCATCACTTGTAAGAGAGCACCGAGTGTGCATCACTTGTAAGAGAGCACTGGCTGTGCATCACTTGTAAGAGAGCACTGGCTGTGCATCACTTGTAAGAGAGCATCGAGTGTGCATCATTTGTAAGAGAGCACCGAGTGCGCATCACTTGTAAGAGAGCACCGAGTGCGCATCACTTGTAAGAGAGCACCGAGTGTGCATCACTTGTAAGAGAGCACCGAGTGTGCATCACTTGTAAGAGAGCACTGAGTGTGCATCACTAGTAAGAGAGCACTGGCTGTGCATCACTTGTAAGAGAGCATCGAGTGTGCATCATTTGTAAGAGAGCATCGAGTGTGCATCACTGGTAAGAGCACCGAGTGTGCATCACTTGTAAGAGAGCACCGAGTGCGCATCACTTGTAAGAGAACACCGAGTGTGCATCACTTGTAAGAGAGCATCGAGTGTGCATAACTTGTAAGAGAGCACCGACTGTGCATCACTTGTAAGAGAGCACCGAGTGTTCATCACTTGTAAGAGAGCACCGAGTGTGCATCACTTGTAAGATAGCACCGAGTGTGCATCACTTGTAAGAGAGCACTGAGTGTGCATCACTTGTAAGAGAGCCTCGAGTGTGAATCACTGGTAAGAGAGCACCGAGTGAGCATCACTTGTAAGAGAGCACCGAGTGTGCATCACTGGTAAGAGAGCACCGAGTGTGCATCACTTGTAAGAGAGCACTGGCTGTGCATCACTTGTAAGAGAGCACTGAGTGTGCATCACTGGTAACAGAGCACCGAGTGTGCATCACTTGTAAGAGAGCACCAAGTGTGCATCACTGGTAAGAGAGCACTGAGTGTGCATCACTGGTAAGAGAGCACCAAGTGTGCATCACTGGTAAGAGAGCACCGAGTGTGCATCACTCGTAAGAGAGCATCGAGTGTGCATCACTTGTAAGAGAGCACCGAGTGCGCATCACTTGTAAGAGAGCACCGAGTGTGCATCACTTGTAAGAGAGCCTCGAGTGTGCATCACTGGTAAGAGAGCACCGAGTGTGCATCACTTGTAAGAGAGCATCGAGTGTGCATCACTGGTAAGAGAGCACCGAGTGTGCATCACTTGTAAGAGAGCACTGGCTGTGCATCACTTGTAAGAGAGCACTGAGTGTGCATCACTGGTAAGAGAGCACCGAGTGTGCATCACTTGTAAGAGAGCACCGAGTGTGCATCACTGGTAAGAGAGCACTAAGTGTGCATCACTGGTAAGAGAGCACCGAGTGTGCATCACTGATAAGAGAGCACCGAGTGTGCATCACTGGTAAGAGAGCACCGAGTGTGCATCACTTGTAAGAGAGCATCGAGTGTGCATCACTTGTAAGAGAACACCGAGTGTGCATCACTTGTAAGAGAGCACCGAGTGTGCATCACTTGTAAGAGAGCACCGAGTGTGCATCACTGGTAAGAGAGCACCGAGTGTGCATCACTTGTAAGAGAACACCGAGTGTGCATCACTGGTAAGAGAGCACCGAGTGTGCATCACTTGTAAGAGAGCATGAGTGTATCACTTGTATGAGAGCATCGAGTGTGCATCACTTGTAAGAGAGCACCGAGTGCGCATCACTTGTAAGAGAGCACCGAGTGTGCATCACTTGTAAGAGAGCACTGGCTGTGCATCACTTGTAAGAGAGCACTGAGTGTGCATCACTGGTAAGAGAGCACTGAGTGTGCATCACTGGTAAGAGAGCACCGAGTGTGCATCACTTGTAAGAGAGCACCGAGTGTGCATCACTTGTAAGAGAGCACCGAGTGTGCATCACTGGTAAGAGCACCGAGTGCGCATCACTTGTAAGAGAGCACCGAGTGTGCATCACTTGTAAGAGAGCACTGGCTGTGCATCACTTGTAAGAGAGCACCGAGTGTGCATCACTGGTAAGAGAACACCGAGTGTGCATCACTTGTAAGAGAGCACCGAGTGTGCATCACTGGTAAGAGAGCACCGAGTGTGCATCACTTGTAAGAGAGCATGAGTGTATCACTTGTAAGAGAGCATCGAGGGTGCATCACTTGTAAGAAAGCACCAAGTGCGCATCACTTGTAAGAGAGCACCGAGTGTGCATCACTTGTAAGAGAGCACTGGCTGTGCATCACTTGTAAGAGAGCACTGGCTGTGCATAACTTGTAAGAGAGCATCGAGTGTGCATCATTTGTAAGAGAGCACCGAGTGTGCATCACTTGTAAGAGAGCACCGAGTGTGCATCACATGTAAGAGAGCACCGAGTGTGCATCACTTGTAAGAGAGCACTGAGTGTGCATCACTTGTAAGAGAGCACTGGCTGTGCATTACTTGTAAGAGAGCATTGAGTGTGCATCACTTGTAAGAGAGCACCGAGTGCGCATCACTTGTAAGAGAGCACCGAGTGTGCATCACTTGTAAGAGAGCACCGAGTGTGCATCACTTGTAAGAGAGCACTGGTTGTGCATCACTTGTAAGAGAGCATCGAGTGTGCATCGTTTGTAAGAGAGCACCGAGTGCGCATCACTTGTAAGAGAGCACCGGGTGTGCATCACTTGTAAGAGAGCACCGAGTGTGCATCACTTGTAAGAGAGCACTGGCTGTGCATCACTTGTAAGAGAGCATCGAGTGTGCATCATTTGTAAGAGAGCATCGAGTGTGCATCACTGGTAAGAGAGCACCGAGTGCGCATCACTTATAAGAGAGCACCGAGTGCGCATCACTTGTAAGAGAACACCGAGTGTGCATCACTTGTAAGAGAGCATTGAGTGTGCATCACTTGTAAGAGAGCACCGACTGTGCATCACTTGTAAGAGAGCACCAAGTGTTCATCACTTGTAAGAGAGCACCGAGTGTCCATCACTTGTAAGAGAGCACCGAGTGTGCATCACTTGTAAGAGAGCACCGAGTGTGCATCACTTGTAAGAGAGCACCGAGTGTGCATCACTTGTAAGAGAGCCTCGAGTGTGCATCACTGGTAAGAGAGCACCGAGTGTGCATCACTTGTAAGAGAGCATTGAGTGTGCATCACTGGTAAGAGAGCACCGAGTGTGCATCACTTGTAAGAGAGCACCGAGTGTGCATCACTTGTAAGAGAGCATCGAGTGTGCATCACTTGTAAAAGAACATCGAGTGTGCATCACTTGTAAGAGAGCACCGAGTGTGCATCACTTGTAAGAGAGCACCGAGTGTGCATCACTGGTAAGAGAGCACCGAGTGCGCATCACTTGTAAGAGAGCACCGAGTGTGCATCACTTGTAAGAGAGCCTCGAGTGTGCATCACTGGTAAGAGAGCACCGAGGGTGCATCACTTGTAAGAGAGCATCAAGTGTGCATCACTGGTAAGAGAGCACCGAGTGTGCATCACTTGTAAGAGAGCACTGGCTGTGCATCACTTGTAAGAGAGCACTGAGTGTGCATCACTGGTAAGAGAGCACCGAGTGTGCATCACTTGTAAGAGAGCACCGAGTGTGCATCACTTGTAAGAGAGCACCGAGTGTGCATCACTGGTAAGAGAGCACCGAGTGTGCATCACTTGTAAGAGAGCACCGAGTGTGCATCACTGGTAAGAGAGCACCGAGTGTGCATCACTTGTAAGAGAGCATGAGTGTATCACTTGTAAGAGAGCATCGAGTGTGCATCACTTGTAAGAGAGCACCGAGTGCGCATCACTTGTAAGAGAACACCGAGTGTGCATCACTTGTAAGAGAGCATCGAGTGTGCATCACTTGTAAGAGAGCACCGACTGTGCATCACTTGTAAGAGAGCACCGAGTGTGCATCACTTGTAAGAGAGCACTGAGTGTGCATCACTTGTAAGAGAGCACCGAGTGTGCATCACTTGTAAGAGAGCCTCAAGTGTGCATCACTGGTAAGAGAGCATCGAGTGTGCATCACTGGTAAGAGAGCACCGAGTGTGCATCACTTGGAAGAGAGTACCGAGTGTGCATCACTTGTAAAAGAGCACTGGCTGTGCATCACTTGTAAGAGAGCACCGAGTGCACATCACTTATAAGAGAGCACCGAGTGTGCATCACTTGTAAGAGAGCACCGAGTGTCCATCACTTGTAGGACAGCACTGAGTGTGCATTACTTGTAAGAGAGCACCGACTTTTCATCACGTGTAAGAGAGCACCGAGTGTGCATCACGTGTAAGAGAGCACAGACTGTGCATCACTTGTAAGAGAGCACCGAGTGTGCATCACTGGTAAGAGCGCACCGAGTGTGCATCACTTATAAAAGAGCATGAGTGTATCACTTGTAAGAGAGCCCCAAGTGCGCATCACTTGTAAGAGAGCACCGAGTGCACATCACTTATAAGAGAGCACCGAGTGGGCATCACTTGTAAGAGAGCACCGAGTGTGCATCACTGGTAAGAGAGCACCGAATGGGCATCACTTGTAAGAGAGCACCGAGTGTGCATCACTTTTAAGAGAGCACCGAGTGGGCATCACTTGTAAGAGAGCACCGAGTGTGCATCACTGGTAAGAGAGCACCAAATGTGCATCACTGGTAAGAGAGCACCGACTGTACATCACTTGTAAGAGAGCACCGACTGTGCATCACTTGTAAGAGAGCACCGAGTGTACATCACTGGTAAGAGAGCACCGTTTGTGCATCACTGGTAAGAGAGCACCGACTGTGCATCACTTGTAAGAGAGCACCGACTGTGCATCACTTGTAAGAGAGCACCGAGTGTGCATCACTTGTAAGAGAGCACCGAGTGTGCATCAGTTGTAAGAGAGCACTGGCTGTGCATCACTTGTAAGAGAGCACCGAGAGTGCATCACTTGTAAGAGTGCAGCGAGTGTGCATCACTTGTAAGAGAGCACTGTGTGCATCGCTTGTAGGACAGCACCGAGTGCGCATCATTTGTAAGAGAGCACCAAGTGTGCATCACTTGTAAGAGAGCACTGAGTGTGCATCACTTGTAAGAGAGCACCGAGTGTGCATCACTGGTAAGAGAGCACCGAGTGCGTATCACTTGTAAGAGAGCACCGAGTGTGCATCACTTGTAAGAGAGCCTCGAGTGTGCATCACTGGTAAGAGAGCACCGAGTGTGCATCACTTGTAAGAGAGCATCGAGTGTGCATCACTGGTAAGAGAGCACCGAGTGTGCATCACTTGTAAGAGAGCACTGGCTGTGCATCACTTGTAAGAGAGCACTGAGTGTGCATCACTGGTAAGAGAGCACCGAGTGTGCATCACTTGTAAGAGAGCACCGAGTGTGCATCACTTGTAAGAGAGCACCAAGTGTGCATCACTGGTAAGCGAGCACCGAGTGTGCATCACTTGTAAGAGAGCACCGAGTGTGCATCACCGGTAAGAGAGCACCGAGTGTGCATCACTTGTAAGAGAGCATGAGTGTATCACTTGTAAGAGAGCATCGAGTGTGCATCACTTGTAAGAGAGCACTGGCTGTGCATCACTTGTAAGAGAGCACTGACTGTGCATAACTTGTAAGAGAGCATCGAGTGTGCATCATTTGTAAGAGAGCATGAGTGTATCACTTGTAAGAGAGCATCGAGTGTGCATCACTTGTAAGAGAGCACCGAGTGTGCATCACTGGTAAGAGAGCACCGAGTGCGTATCACTTGTAAGAGAGCACCGAGTGTGCATCACTTGTAAGAGAGCCTCGAGTGTGCATCACTGGTAAGAGAGCACCGAGTGTGCATCACTTGTAAGAGAGCATCGAGTGTGCATCACTGGTAAGAGAGCACCGAGTGTGCATCACTTGTAAGAGAGCACTGGCTGTGCATCACTTGTAAGAGAGCACTGAGTGTGCATCACTGGTAAGAGAGCACCGAGTGTGCATCACTTGTAAGAGAGCACCGAGTGTGCATCACTTGTAAGAGAGCACCGAGTGTGCATCACTGGTAAGCGAGCACCGAGTGTGCATCACTTGTAAGAGAGCACCGAGTGTGCATCACCGGTAAGAGAGCACCGAGTGTGCATCACTTGTAAGAGAGCATGAGTGTATCACTTGTAAGAGAGCATCGAGTGTGCATCACTTGTAAGAGAGCACTGGCTGTGCATCACTTGTAAGAGAGCACTGGCTGTGCATAACTTGTAAGAGAGCATCGAGTGTGCATCATTTGTAAGAGAGCACCGAGTGCGCATCACTTGTAAGAGAGCACCGAGTGTGCATCACATGTAAGAGAGCACCGAGTGTGCATCACTTGTAAGAGAGCACTGAGTGTGCATCACTTGTAAGAGAGCACTGGCTGTGCATTACTTGTAAGAGAGCATCGAGTGTGCATCACTTGTAAGAGAGCACCGAGTGCGCATCACTTGTAAGAGAGCACCGAGTGTGCATCACTTGTAAGAGAGCACCGAGTGTGCATCACTTGTAAGAGAGCACTGGTTGTGCATCACTTGTAAGAGAGCATCGAGTGTGCATCATTTGTAAGAGAGCACCGAGTGCGCATCACTTGTAAGAGAGCACCGGGTGTGCATCACTTGTAAGAGAGCACCGAGTGTGCATCACTTGTAAGAGAGCACTGGCTGTGCATCACTTGTAAGAGAGCATCGAGTGTGCATCATTTGTAAGAGAGCATCGAGTGTGCATCACCGGTAAGAGAGCACCGAGTACGCATCACTTATAAGAGAGCACCGAGTGCGCATCACTTGTAAGAGAACACCGAGTGTGCATCACTTGTAAGAGAGCATTGAGTGTGCATCACTTGTAAGAGAGCACCGACTGTGCATCACTTGTAAGAGAGCACCGAGTGTTCATCACTTGTAAGAGAGCACCGAGTGTCCATCACTTGTAAGAGAGCACTGTGTGCATGACAGCACAGAGTGTGCATCACTTGTAAGAGAGCACCAAGTGTGCATCACTTGTAAGAGAGCACTGAGTGTGCATCACTTGTAAGAGAGCATCGGCTGTGCATCACTTGTAAGAGAGCACCGAGTGTGCATCACTTGTAAGAGTGCAGCGAGTGTGCATCACTTGTAAGAGAGCACTGGCTGTGCATCACTTGTAAGAGAGCACCGAGTGTGCATCACTTGTAAGAGAGCACCAAGTGTGCATCACTTGTAAGAGAACACCGAGTGTGCATCACTTGTAAGAGAGCATTGAGTGTGCATCACTTGTAAGAGAGCACCGACTGTGCATCACTTGTAAGAGAGCACCAAGTGTTCATCACTTGTAAGAGAGCACCGAGTGTCCATCACTTGTAAGAGAGCACCGAGTGTGCATCACTTGTAAGAGAGCACCGAGTGTGCATCACTTGTAAGAGAGCACCGAGTGTGCATCACTTGTAAGAGAGCCTCGAGTGTGCATCACTGGTAAGAGAGCACCGAGTGTGCATCACTTGTAAGAGAGCATTGAGTGTGCATCACTGGTAAGAGAGCACCGAGTGTGCATCACTTGTAAGAGAGCACCGAGTGTGCATCACTTGTAAGAGAGCATCGAGTGTGCATCACTTGTAAAAGAACATCGAGTGTGCATCACTTGTAAGAGAGCACCGAGTGTGCATCACTTGTAAGAGAGCACCGAGTGTGCATCACTGGTAAGAGAGCACCGAGTGCGCATCACTTGTAAGAGAGCACCGAGTGTGCATCACTTGTAAGAGAGCCTCGAGTGTGCATCACTGGTAAGAGAGCACCGAGTGTGCATCACTTGTAAGAGAGCATCAAGTGTGCATCACTGGTAAGAGAGCACCGAGTGTGCATCACTTGTAAGAGAGCACTGGCTGTGCATCACTTGTAAGAGAGCACTGAGTGTGCATCACTGGTAAGAGAGCACCGAGTGTGCATCACTTGTAAGAGAGCACCGAGTGTGCATCACTTGTAAGAGAGCACCGAGTGTGCATCACTGGTAAGAGAGCACCGAGTGTGCATCACTTGTAAGAGAGCATCGAGTGTGCATCACTGGTAAGAGAGCACCGAGTGTGCATCACTTGTAAGAGAGCATGAGTGTATCACTTGTAAGAGAGCATCGAGTGTGCATCACTTGTAAGAGAGCACCGAGTGCGCATCACTTGTAAGAGAACACCGAGTGTGCATCACTTGTAAGAGAGCATCGAGTGTGCATCACTTGTAAGAGAGCACCGACTGTGCATCACTTGTAAGAGAGCACCGAGTGTGCATCACTTGTAAGAGAGCACTGAGTGTGCATCACTTGTAAGAGAGCACCGAGTGTGCATCACTTGTAAGAGAGCCTCAAGTGTGCATCACTGGTAAGAGAGCATCGAGTGTGCATCACTGGTAAGAGAGCACCGAGTGTGCATCACTTGGAAGAGAGTACCGAGTGTGCATCACTTGTAAAAGAGCACTGGCTGTGCATCACTTGTAAGAGAGCACCGAGTGCACATCACTTATAAGAGAGCACCGAGTGTGCATCACTTGTAAGAGAGCACCGAGTGTCCATCACTTGTAGGACAGCACTGAGTGTGCATTACTTGTAAGAGAGCACCGACTTTTCATCACTTGTAAGAGAGCACCGAGTGTGCATCACGTGTAAGAGAGCACAGACTGTGCATCACTTGTAAGAGAGCACCGAGTGTGCATCACTGGTAAGAGCGCACCGAGTGTGCATCACTTGTAAAAGAGCATGAGTGTATCACTTGTAAGAGAGCCCCAAGTGCGCATCACTTGTAAGAGAGCACCGAGTGCACATCACTTATAAGAGAGCACCGAGTGGGCATCACTTGTAAGAGAGCACCGAGTGTGCATCACTGGTAAGAGAGCACCGAATGGGCATCACTTGTAAGAGAGCACCGAGTGTGCATCACTTTTAAGAGAGCACCGAGTGGGCATCACTTGTAAGAGAGCACCGAGTGTGCATCACTGGTAAGAGAGCACCAAATGTGCATCACTGGTAAGAGAGCACCGACTGTACATCACTTGTAAGAGAGCACCGACTGTGCATCACTTGTAAGAGAGCACCGAGTGTACATCACTGGTAAGAGAGCACCGTTTGTGCATCACTGGTAAGAGAGCACCGACTGTGCATCACTTGTAAGAGAGCACCGACTGTGCATCACTTGTAAGAGAGCACCGAGTGTGCATCACTTGTAAGAGAGCACCGAGTGTGCATCAGTTGTAAGAGAGCACTGGCTGTGCATCACTTGTAAGAGAGCACCGAGAGTGCATCACTTGTAAGAGTGCAGCGAGTGTGCATCACTTGTAAGAGAGCACTGTGTGCATCGCTTGTAGGACAGCACCGAGTGCGCATCATTTGTAAGAGAGCACCAAGTGTGCATCACTTGTAAGAGAGCACTGAGTGTGCATCACTTGTAAGAGAGCACCGAGTGTGCATCACTGGTAAGAGAGCACCGAGTGCGTATCACTTGTAAGAGAGCACCGAGTGTGCATCACTTGTAAGAGAGCCTCGAGTGTGCATCACTGGTAAGAGAGCACCGAGTGTGCATCACTTGTAAGAGAGCATCGAGTGTGCATCACTGGTAAGAGAGCACCGAGTGTGCATCACTTGTAAGAGAGCACTGGCTGTGCATCACTTGTAAGAGAGCACTGAGTGTGCATCACTGGTAAGAGAGCACCGAGTGTGCATCACTTGTAAGAGAGCACCGAGTGTGCATCACTTGTAAGAGAGCACCGAGTGTGCATCACTGGTAAGCGAGCACCGAGTGTGCATCACTTGTAAGAGAGCACCGAGTGTGCATCACCGGTAAGAGAGCACCGAGTGTGCATCACTTGTAAGAGAGCATGAGTGTATCACTTGTAAGAGAGCATCGAGTGTGCATCACTTGTAAGAGAGCACTGGCTGTGCATCACTTGTAAGAGAGCACTGGCTGTGCATAACTTGTAAGAGAGCATCGAGTGTGCATCATTTGTAAGAGAGCACCGAGTGCGCATCACTTGTAAGAGAGCACCGAGTGTGCATCACATGTAAGAGAGCACCGAGTGTGCATCACTTGTAAGAGAGCACTGAGTGTGCATCACTTGTAAGAGAGCACTGGCTGTGCATTACTTGTAAGAGAGCATCGAGTGTGCATCACTTGTAAGAGAGCACCGAGTGCGCATCACTTGTAAGAGAGCACCGAGTGTGCATCACTTGTAAGAGAGCACCGAGTGTGCATCACTTGTAAGAGAGCACTGGTTGTGCATCACTTGTAAGAGAGCATCGAGTGTGCATCATTTGTAAGAGAGCACCGAGTGCGCATCACTTGTAAGAGAGCACCGGGTGTGCATCACTTGTAAGAGAGCACCGAGTGTGCATCACTTGTAAGAGAGCACTGGCTGTGCATCACTTGTAAGAGAGCATCGAGTGTGCATCATTTGTAAGAGAGCATCGAGTGTGCATCACCGGTAAGAGAGCACCGAGTGCGCATCACTTATAAGAGAGCACCGAGTGCGCATCACTTGTAAGAGAACACCGAGTGTGCATCACTTGTAAGAGAGCATTGAGTGTGCATCACTTGTAAGAGAGCACCGACTGTGCATCACTTGTAAGAGAGCACCGAGTGTTCATCACTTGTAAGAGAGCACCGAGTGTCCATCACTTGTAAGAGAGCACTGTGTGCATGACAGCACAGAGTGTGCATCACTTGTAAGAGAGCACCAAGTGTGCATCACTTGTAAGAGAGCACTGAGTGTGCATCACTTGTAAGAGAGCATCGGCTGTGCATCACTTGTAAGAGAGCACCGAGTGTGCATCACTTGTAAGAGTGCAGCGAGTGTGCATCACTTGTAAGAGAGCACTGGCTGTGCATCACTTGTAAGAGAGCACCGAGTGTGCATCACTTGGAAGAGAGCACCAAGTGTGCATCACTTGTAAGAGAGCACTGAGTGTGCATCAATTGTAAGAGAGCACTGGCTGTGCATCACTTGTAAGAGAGCACCGAGTGTGCATCACTTGTAAGAGAGCACCGAGTGTGCATCACTTGTAAGAGAGCACTGGCTGTGCATCACTTGTAAGAGAGCACCGAGTCTGCATCACTTGTAAGAGAGCACCGAGTGTGCATCACTTGTAAGAGAGCTGTGAGACCGGCCTCGTGGCGTGGGCCCTCCCGACCAGCAGGTTACTCTGCCACCACGCCGAACCTAGCTGATACAGCCTTCCGGCCACCGTGGGCCAACATCCCGCGGGCCGACCAGATCCCCAACACGCATGCCCGGCCGAGGGAGAGCGAAACCCCCCCAAACCAGACCGAGAGGCGCCGACCCTGTCACACCTCTGGTCTCTCCCCCGAGGGAGGTTTCGATCGACCACCAGGCCCCCGGGGAGCAGGCGCCTCGACCGCTGGGTGTCTGGAGTCCCTCCCGGACCCCCCTGAACAGATCAAAGGGCCGAGCGACAGGAAACCCCGACACACCGCCCCCCAGGCACCAGACCCCTCTCCGCGAGGACTCCGGACTTCAAAGAGGAGGGGGAGTATAACAAGGGGTGCTGAAGGGACGAGAGAAAAGAAGACTTGGACTGACGAGAGCCTGCTGACCTGGTCGCGGCTCGATCGCTCCCCGAACCGAAGAACGCTACCCGAACTCTGAACCATCTGAGCCCTGCTGACGCTGTCGCGGCTCCCCGAACTCTGAACCATCTGAGCCCTGCTGACGCTGTCGCGGCTCCCCGAACTCTGAACCATCTGAGCCCTGCTGACGCTGTCGGGGCTCCCCGAACTCTGAACCATCTGAGCCCTGCTGACGCTGTCGCGGCTCACCGAACTCTGAACCATCTGAGCCCTGCTGACGCCGTCGCGGCTCCCCGAACTACGAACCTCCGGTGCCTGCTGAGTGACTCGCGGCCCGCTCCTCCAAGAGAATCGGCAGAGATTGCCGAGAGAAGCAACATCCCCTCAGCTCGAGGATTGAGAGCTGTGCGCTGGATACCTCGCAGAGACACTGATTCAAAGACTGTCCCGCTACCCCTTTTTCCCTCATCACGAGATCGCTGCCGCTTGTGGCATTAATTCTGCACCTGCCTGCCGGATCATAAAGATCCCTGACAACTACCGATAAAAGCATATTGTCTTACAACGAATTACTGTGTGGTGTCCCTCTATCCGAAGAGAGAGTAAGCGCAGCGTGTGCGACCCTAGGTACGAGACCCTTCCAGGAATGGCCTCCCCGCTCTTGCTCGGACTAACTCTGGGTAAGGTGAGCCTCCGGGTGGTCGGGAACGCATTCCGTAGCCTCCCCGAGGAACGCCTTCCAACATTTGGTGGCAGGCGACGGGATCCGAGCCAACACCTAGAGACCGTGCAGTAGACGGCTTACGCACTACCAAGAAGAAATGGAAGGAGAAACTTCCCTAGGTGCCGCAGGCACCAACCCGAGCACGACATTCCAAAAGGACCAGTTAGAATCTTATACGCACCGAGAACTGAAACAATTTTGCAAAGACTTTGGAATCGCTACCAACGGACTAAGCACGAAAGAGGACTTCCAGGGGGCATTAAAAACCTGGGTCTCGGCAGGAACTCCCCGGACACAAACAGAAGGAGAGCCTCCCAACGAACCACGAAGCACCCCGGGGAGGAACGGCGCCCCCGAGGGGGGCCTATCCCCAGAGGAACTAGCGGACCGAGAAAGAGGTCGCAACCACGAACTAGAACTAGCAAAATTAAAAATCGAAGGAGAGCTAAAACTGGCTGAAAAAAAACTGGCGGTGGAACAGTTACGCCTACAAGGAGAACTCGAGGAAAAGAAACGACAAAGAGAACACGAAGAAAGAAAACTCCAACTAGAGCACGAACGTAGCCTAAAAGAAATCGAGCTCAAGGCTAAGAATGCGGAGGCCAGACCCTCGGAAACCCAACCCCTCTCCTCCACTGTGGAACCAAAGGTCCACATCCCCAAAGATGTGGTGAAAGAATACTATAAGAACGACGACATTCAGCAATGGTTCAAAGCCTACGAAGTCGCCATGACCTCCCACCGAGTCCCGCAGAAAGACTGGGGGGCTGGGCTGTGGGGCCGGTTCCTGAGCGAGGGGAGAGATACCCTGCTGGACCTGCCCTCCACGGTGATGAACTCCTACAGTCACATGAAAGAGGCCCTAGTAGCCAGATATGGGCTCACCCCTGAAATGTACCGGCAACGGTTTAGAGACTGCAAGAAGATACCCGGTACCACCTGGGTGGAGTACGTGAACTTTTACAGCCGGGCCTTGGACGGATGGATCAAGGGCAGCAAGGTCTCCACCTTTGAGGAGCTGTTCGACCTAATCGCATGGGAACACTTGTCCGCTAATTGCTTTGTAGAGCTGCGCCAGCACCTCCTGGACAGCAAACTCACAGACCCTCGAAAACTGCCCGTCGAGGATGACCGGTGGGTAAACACCCGGGCCTCCCGGGGCCCCGTGGGAGACTACAGTCGCCACAGTCAGGGACCCCCCCGCCAGAGGGGCGGAGGGAATCAAGGCCGGCCAAGGGAACTCCCGGGGGGATCCCCGCTCAGCCCCCCCAGAGGACAACCTCCGCCCTTTCCAGCTCCACCTCCGACCAGCACCGGGCCACCAGGGAGACCGGGGCCCCGAGTGAGGATCACCTGTTTCCGCTGCCAACAGACCGGACACTATGCCAGCGACCCTCAATGTCCCATGTACCAGCAAACCGCCACAACAACCCCGCCGGCTCGACAAATTTGCCTCCGTAGCCCTGGGGGAAGAGATGGAAGACTCCGAAGAATGGGAACCAGCCGCCATGGCCTTGGTCTCCCTAGGGGACCGGGAGATGGTCCCCGGAACGTCCCTGCCCGCCAACACGAAGAAGTACCGACAGCAGGTAACGGTCAACGGTCACCGCGTCGAGGGCCTCCGGGACACGGGGGCGAGTGTCACGGCGGTTCATTGTCACCTGGTCTCCGAAGATCAGATCCTGCCTGGCGCCTTTTATCCCGTCATATCATCAGACAATTCCGAGAGCCTCTGCCGGATGGCCCTAGTCCCCTTCGAATGGGGGGGAGTCACCGGCAAGTTAAAAGTGGCGGTCCGAACCTCCCAGCCCGTGGACTGCCTCCTGGGCAACGACCTTGAGAACTCCCCGTGGGGACAAGTGGAACGAAGAGCTCATCTCGAGATGATGGGCCTACCCGAATGGGTATGCGCCACCACGCGCTCGATGACTCTCAGAGTGCCTTCCTCTGAGGGGGGAGAAGCCCTGCCGCTAAGCTCCGCCACCATCCCCGAGGTCCAGAATACGCCACCAGGGGCCAACGACCCCCTTCTGGACGAAACGACCGCTCCCGACGAAGGGTCCGTGCCTTCCGACCCCGAATCCCTGTCCGAACTCGGGGACTTGCCAGAACTGGCCCAGTGGCACTGCGAAGGGGGCCCCTCCCGTGAAGAATTCTGCCAAGAACAATCCACCTGCCCGTCCCTCATTGGACCCCGACAACAGGCCGAGGCTCAAGCAGCAGGCGACCGGACTGGCACCCACTGGGTATACTGGGAAAACGGCCTCCTGTACAGCGAACAGAAGTCGGCCGAGTTGGGATCGCCCGAGTACTAGTGGTACCCCTGCGCTTCCGAGGTCTCCTCCTGTGCCTGGCCCATGATGTACCCCTGGCCGGACACTTAGGCCAAGATAAGACCTACCAACGACTCGTCACCCACTTCTATTGGCCCAAGATGTGAGCAAATGTGAAGGCCCACTGCAAGTCCTGCCCCACGTGCCAGGCCAGCGGAAAGAGTGGGGGCAAGCGCAAGGCTCCGCTACAACCCTTCCCAGTCGTCAGTACCCCCTTTGAGCGGGTAGGAATCGACATCGTGGGACCACTGGACCCCAAGACCGCCCAGGGCCACCGGTTCATCCTCGTCCTGGTGGATCATGCCACCCGTTACCCCGAAGCCATCCCTCTCCGCACCGTGACGGCCCCCGTGGTAGGCCGGGCCTTGATGGGGATCTTCTCCCGCGTGGGGTTGCCCCGCGAAGTCGTGAGTGACCGGGGTACGAACTTTATCTCCCGATATATGAGGTCCCTCTGGCAGCAGTGCGGCGTATCGTACAAGTTCACCACCCCGTACCACCCCCAAGGAAACGGCCTAGTCGAGCGCTTTAACAAAACACTGAAAGGAATGATCATGGGCCTCGAGGAACCCCTACTCCGGAGGTGGGACGTCCTCCTCCCATGCCTCCTGTTCGCCTACCGGGAGGTTCCACAAAAATCCCTGGGATTCAGCCCATTCAAACTACTATATGGACACCCAGTCCGGGGACCCCTGAGCCTGGTTAAGGAGGGTTGGGAAACAACCCCCCGGGGGACCCCTCCGGATGTGTTCCGATACATCTTGGCGCTCCGCAACCAGACCCGGAAATTCCGAGAACTCGCAGAAGCGAACCTCGAGGCTAGCCAGGAAGAGATGAAGCGCTGGTATGACCAGAATGCTACGCTGGTCGAGTTTCAGCCGGGCCAACAAGTCTGGGTCATGGCCCCGGTGAAACCCTGCACCCTCCAAGATAAATGGACCGGACCCTTCAAGGTGGTCGAGCGGAAGAGCCAAGTCACCTATCTCGTTGATGTGCAGTCCCCGCGGAACCCCCTCCGGGTTCTCCACGTGAACCGCCTCAAACCCCACTTTGTACGGACAGAATTGAGTTTACTCCTGGCCACCGACGATGGGGCCGAAGAAGACACCGAGCCCCTTCCAGACCCCCTGGGGGCGAAAGAGACCGATGGGTCCGTGGAGGGTGTGAGACTATCAACCACCCTCACAGCCCAAAAGTCTGACGACTGCCGCCAGCTACTAAGGCAGTTCGCGGACCTCTTCTCCCTAACCCCTGGGGTCACCAACTGGTGTGTCCACGACGTGAACACCGGCGACAGCCCGCCAGTGAGACACCGGGCCTACCGGGTCCCTGATCGGGTCCGAACCTGCATCCAGACCGAGGTGGCGAAGATGCTGGACCTCGGGGTGATCGAACCCTCCGACAGCCCCTGGGCCAGCCCGGTAGTCTTGGTTCCGAAAGCGGCTACCCCGGGTGTCGCCCCCGAGCTGAGGTTTTGCGTGGACTACCGAGAACTCAATGCGGTCACCCGAGCGGACGCTCACCCTATCCCCCGTGCCGACGAGCTCATTGACCGCCTCGGGGCCGCTCGCTACCTCAGCACCTTCGACCTGACTAGTGGATACTGGCAGATTGCCCTCACCGAGGGGGCCAAGGAGCGCTCCGCCTTCGCCACCCCGGATGGGCACTACCGCTTTAGGGTGATGCCGTTTGGAATGAAGAATGCCCCGGCCACCTTCCAGCGGCTGGTGAACAGGGTCCTGTCTGGACTAGAGGGGTTCAGCGCAGCATACCTCGACGATATAGCGGTATTCAGCTCCCAATGGACCGAGCACCTCCAGCACCTCCGACAAGTCCTGCTGGCTCTGCGCCAGGCCGGCCTAACCATCAAAGCCAGCAAATGTCAAATTGGACAAGGCTTTGTGATCTATCTGGGGCACCAGGTGGGAAGTGGGCAGGTCGCCCCCCTCCAGCCGAAGATCGAGGCCATCCTGTCCTGGGAACCCCCAACGACCCAAACGGAAGTCCGGGCCTTCCTGGGCCTTACCGGTTACTACCGGAGGTTTATTAAGAACTATGGCAGCATCGCAGGCCCCCTCACAGAGCTAACCTCCAAAAAGCACCCGAAGAAAATACAATGGACTCCCCCGTGCCAAAAAGCGTTCGACGCCTTGAAAGCCGCTATATGTACTGCTCCGGTACTCAAAGCCCCCGACTACTCTCAGGAGTTTGTGGTCCAGACGGACGCCTCGGAACACGGCATCGGGGCAGTCCTCTCACAGTTCAACGACAAAGGCATAGATCAACCCGTAGCCTCCATCAGCCGAAGGTTGCTACCTCGAGAACAGCGGTGGAGCACCATTGAAAGAGAGACCTTCGCAGTAGTCTGGGCCCTCAAAAAGCTACGGCCCTACTTGTTCGGAACCCACTTCCGGGTTCAAACGGATCATCGACACTTGCGGTGGCTGATGCAAATGAGAGGAGAAAACCCCAAGCTGCTACGATGGTCAATCTCCCTCCAGGGGATGGACTTCACTGTGGAGCATCGCCCCGGGACTGACCACGCCAACGCGGACGGCCTGTCCCGATTCTTCCGCTTAAGCGAGGAGAACCCCCAAGTGGATGGGTAGTTATCCCCGCCTTTCAGCTGGGGGGCACGTGTGAGACCGGCCTCGTGGCATGGGCCCTCCCGACCAGCAAGCCACCCTGCAACCGCACCTGATCCCCGATGTCACAGACTTCCGGCCACCATGGCCCAACATCCCGATGGTCGGCCGGGCCCCAGCAACACCCAAGACCTCACCACGCATGCCCGGCCGAGGGAGAGAGAAACCCCCAAGCCAGACCAGGAGGCGCCGTCCCTGTCACACCTCTGGTCTCCTCCCCAAGGAGGGTTTCGATCGGCCACCAGGCCCCCGGTGAGCGGGCGCCTCGCCTGCTGGGCGTCTGGAGTGTAGGAGAGTAGGGTCTGCAATCCTATGATCACCCAGATTTTTTGCTTTTGCTTCATTGGTTTACGACTTTCTCCGGCTGTGGGCCTGCCAATCAGACCCACAGCCTAGCTGTTCTCTCTCGAAATTAACACACCTGTACGTTAGGTGCATCCACTAATTGGAACTGGGCCGCCTTGTCAGTCCCTGTCTCAGCATACCACAGGTATCCAGGGCATCGGTGTACCCAGGGCCTACCAGGGGCTGAAGCATGTATTATGCCACCCCTGGAATGGCCGCCCAAATCTGACACAACTGGCTGCACGACAGCTGGGGCCACGTGGTGTAATCACCCGTTGCTGTAGGTGTAGTATTCCTACACCTAAACCCTAAAATGGACACATGGATTCCTATCAGTCACTCCTATAGCAGGCCTTATCAATCCTGAAGGCAGAGTGCAGGGGATCATGTGGGACGGTGCTCTGGCGCGAGCTGAGCCCGTCGACGGCTTGCGGAACCAAGTCCTAATAGCCGTTCCATGGTGACGCGGGCCAACTACTTTTAATGCAATTGCTAACTTTGGCCTCACCTCACCTATACATGTCGAGTAAGGTGTCATACGAATGGGAATACGAACCCCTCGCCAGTCCTGGTGACGGGGTTAGCATTCCCCCCTTTTAGAGGGACACGACATGGAAGTAACCTTGAACCCCGGTTAAAGTTGACTCAAGCCTCAGCATCACAAAATGGATGCTGCCACCAGACACAAGTCTGACCTCCTGCTGCTGGGGGAACTTCCAGCAAGGGGAGCTTGGACAAAGGGTTTCCTGTCGAGGGCGGTGTTAGCACCGTCCCAGACAGGGTTTGTGTATCCCAGGTAGGCAGGGCTGAAAGGAAGGTGATTGCAAGTGGCACCCCGGTGCTCACTGTGCATAGCCCGGCTCAAACCAGTTTCGGGGGCACACCAGCCCCTGAGCTGGCGCGAAGCCGGACAAAGGTTAGGGGTGTAACCACCCCCCTCCTGGCTCCACCCATAGGTAGAACCTAGTCACGGGCCAGCCCCTTTTCTTAGGATAAAGGTAGGAGCGAGTCCCCTTCCCAAATTGGATAATCAGATAATCGGATAACTCCGAATCACGAACCACTTTCCACGAAAGGAACTCTTGACTATTTCTGAAGACTCTCCCTTGTGGCTAAGGAGTAGCCACCCTGCACCAGCAGGCACCACCTAAGCGCTTGCGGTTTGCTGTAAGTCTCTCCTACGGATCAAGACTGCCCAGCTCGACGAGACCCGAGTACCCTGCCATCTCTGACCTTTTACCTACCTCATCAGCCCAGCTGAGAGACGTAGGTGTGACGAGACCTGCGGGACCGGCTATCTTCAGAACCTGCACGACGCTTATCTAGCACGCCCACCGAGGGACCCTCGAGTGAGTGCACCTAGGGTTTGAGAAGCCCTAACCCTGAGCAGCTCCAGCATCGAAGTCTGCCTCCCCAGCATCCCCGAGATCTGCGTGGGGGCCCTTCCGCTCCTTGTTGTTCACCGCGTTGTTCGACCACTTGCCGACCGGCTTGTGGCCCTCTTCACGACGCACCACGATTGTTTCATCACTAGTCTGGTTGCTCCAGACTGGCTCTTGCTCCCCCTCAACAGAGGAGTACCACGGACCCTCCTGGTCCACTCCCGACGCCATCTTGACTCCCCCGCTTGGGTTGCCACTGCCAAGATCCGCTGCCCCTGCCTGGGCCCAGCATCATCGACAGCAGACACCTTCGTGGGACAGCTCGCCCTCCCTTCTGGTCGCCGCCGCGCCTCCTGGCCCGAGGAACAGCCGAGTCCGACGTCACCCACTCACCTGGTTGAGGTGACTTCAGCCGGTACCCTCCTGGTACCCACACGATCGCTGGCTAGCGGTTGAGAACTGAGTCCCCTCTGCTTTCAGGTTTCCTTCATCACCGATCCAGGCTTGGATCGCTCTGAACATCGTCACTGGTCGCCTGCCAGCAACTTCTTCTTTCAGGCTCCTGAGACTACACGAGGACTCCCGACATCTTGCCGAACTTCACGCAGCCGCAGCCTCCGGGCTAGGTAACTCGAGCATCTCGGTGCTCCATCGCAGGTTCGCTCTACAAGTGTCCAGTTCCTTTTTTTCGTCTAGTCCCACTGATCGGATCACTCCGGAATCAGTACCTCCAGACTCTAACCATTCGCATTTCACTGTTAGTGTAGATGGTTTCTCGTGCCCCTCGGGCATTTGTGTAAATTGTGCAACTGAAGTATTTTCCTAAGAGTTTTGTAGTGTGCTTAGCTCCCTGACTCATAAAGAGCCAGGGTAGTCTTGTTATAAATAAATATCCTTTTATTTTTATAACAACTTGTGTGGTGTCCTTTCACTTGGTGTTCAAGGGGTATATGTGATGGTAAACAGCTGGCTTAACACGCCCTCTAGAGTTTAGCCTAAAGACTGCTCGTATCCACGCTACTAGGATAGCTGGTCTAAAAGGTTGACTTACAACCAATCATCAATAAGGGTCGTTTGGAATGATACACAGTGATCACTAGAATAGTGAGCACTACATATCAGGCCAACTTCTCACATTGGTGAGCAGCGGTTGGGATTTGAGCTTGCTGTTATTTTACCACACACGTATCCTAAGAATATCGCAGTGAAAGATCACATAAGTACCCAGGTACATATAACTTAACTTAGAATACTCCGAGTTCTACTGAACCGGCTGTTGTAGTGTAACAGGGCTTAGCACACCCTGACTACAACTCTTAGCAAGGGATCAGTAGGTAAACCCATAGTGTAGGTAGGTGCAACACTTACACCTCACTAGAAAAGCATGTCGATCCACGGAGAGTCTTCGCAGACTCCCTTAGTGGTCAGTGACCCTCCACAGGTCGTGTCACGATATGCAACTCTTAGCTTCAAGGAGATGCGACAACTGTGTGCCTCCAGGAAGCTAAAGCAGGGTTCTAACCCTACCATCGCAATTCTGATAGGTCTCTTAGAGGCGTACGATGCTAGGAGGTCCTCTAACACAGGTCCCCCCAGTGCAGATGGGAACATGCCGCCCTTAGAGGGAACCCTCGGTGACCCAGACCTCGACCTCCGCACAGAGGACGAGGACGAGTTGTCGGGAGACGAGGCAGACAAAGGTCCAGTGGTAGTCGGCAGGCTTACAAGGACCAACTTAAGCAGGCATGAGAATGGAGCTGGGGGAGCCCCGGGCCCACGCTCAAGCAGGCTTAACCTTGGGAACGGACGAGCTAGGTCTCTCGCCAGAGCCTCTGGCAGATCGGTTCATACACATGTCTCTCAGGCATCTTCTCAGAGAGGAATGACTTCCCCTCAGAGGAGGGAGCATGAAGCGAAGATGCGGGAGGTCAATCTGAGGATCGAGCGGGAAGAACTTGCCCTCGCCAAAGAAAGACTTGCCTTGGCCCGAGAGCAGAAATTAAGTGGGTTAGATCCCGCTGGTGGCAGCATTCTCAATAGAGAGAAAGACAGGGGTATAGACACTAGACACCTGAGTAAAATAGTGCCCCCCTTTAAACAAGGGGACGACATCCACAAGTGGATAACTGCCTTGGAGAGGGCCTGCACTGTCCAGTGCGTCCCCCCAAGTCAGTGGGCAGCTATACTGTGGCTTTCCTTTGAAGGTAAAGGAAGGGACAAGCTCCTCACTACAAGAGCTGAGGATGCTAACAACTACCAAGTCCTGAAGAACACACTGATTGATGGGTTCGGCTTAACCACGGAACAGTACCGGGTGCTGTTCCGGGACACCCAGAAAATTCAGTCTCAGGATTGGGCTGACTTTGTCGATTGTGCCACTAAGGCTTTGGAAGGCTGGTTGCTGGGTAGCAAGGTTACTGATTACACAGGATTGTACAATCTTATCATGCGAGAACAGATTTTAAATAACTGTCAGAACCAATTGTTGCATCAGCACCTTGTCGACTCGGATCTGACCTCTCCCCAAGAATTGGGAAAGAAGGTGGACAGATGGGTCAGAACAAGGGTCAAGCAGAACCAGAATCAGAACCAGGGTGGTCAGAAGAAAGCAGACCAAAAGGGTAACAAGAACGAACAAAATGACCAGAAGTCTTCGACAGGTCCCCAACAAACCAAAGAGGGTGGGGGTCAGGCTTCACAGAAGAAGAAGACTCAAGAAGGCCAGTCAAAAAGGTGGTGCCAATACTGTAAGAGTAAGACTCACTGGTTTAGTGAGTGCACCAAGAAAGGAGGGCAAACTCCTGCCACTGCAGCCCCTAAGGCACCTGCGCCCCCTAGTACAGTCAGCAGTGGTAGTGCGCCTCCCAAGGCATTAGTTGGGTTAACCTTGGGAACCGAGGGGAGTGACGACTTAGTCGGCACGCTCACTCAGGCCGTCCTTGTCTGTACAGGGGATATGGATATGTCCCCTGATGCCAGTCCCAATACTTTGGGCAAATACAGGCAGACACCTTTGATAAATGGAAGAGTGGCTCAGGCCTACAGGGACACGTGTGCCAGTGTCACCATGGTGACGCCTAACTTCGTGGACCCTGGACAGATCATGCTAGGTACCAGTTACCTAGTGACCAATGCCAGCAACGTCACTACCAATCACAGTATGGCAGTTGTTGATTTCTCCTGGGGGGGGGTAAGTGGCCCGAAAAAGGTTGTGGTTAGTTCAGACCTCCCCGTAGAATGTCTGTTGGGCAATGATTTGGAAACGTCACAATGGTCAGAAGTGGAGCAGAGGACTCACATGGAAATGTTAGGTTTGCCAGCACATGTCCTTGCTGTGACCAGGTCACAGGCCAAAAGGTGCCCCACTGAACAGGTGCTGGATCCTGGAAGAACGGACCAGACACCTTCCAAGAAAAGGAGCAGTAAGGGTAAGGCTTCGCCTTCCCCCTTGCCC
Source organism: Triturus cristatus (assembly GCF_964204655.1). Lineage (NCBI taxonomy): Eukaryota > Metazoa > Chordata > Amphibia > Caudata > Salamandridae > Triturus > Triturus cristatus. The sequence goes on along the minus strand of NC_140585.1, from coordinate 28,912,617 downwards.
CAGGTCGTGGATCAAGTCTCCGAGGAGGCTGACCTTAAAGAACTGAGGGAAACTGAGCCGCAAGAGCTTGAACCTGGTCAGGTTGAGTTTCTGGGCTCAGGGGGACCCTCCAGGGAAGACCTGGGGAAGGCACAGTTAGACTGCCCCTCACTTGAACCCCTCAGACAGCAGGCCGCTGCTGAGGCTGCAGGGAACGCCACAGGTACCCACAGAGTGTACTGGGACGATGGACTCCTGTACTCTGAGGCAAGAGACCCCAAACCTGGTGCGACCAGGAGGCTGGTCATCCCCTTGTCTCTGAGAGGTTTCCTTCTCACCTTGGCCCACGAGATTCCCCTTGCAGGTCACTTAGGCCAGAATAAGACTTGGGACAGAATTGTTCCACACTTTCACTGGCCCCACATGTCCGAAGATACGAAGGAGTTTTGCCGCTCCTGTGTCACTTGCCAAGCCAGTGGTAAGTCAGGTGGCACGACAAAGGCCCCCCTCATACCACTACCAGTGGTGGGGGTACCCTTTGAACGAGTGGGGATCGACATTGTCGGACCAATGGAACCCCAGACAGCATCAGGGCACAAGTTTATACTGGTGGTGGTGGACCACGCCACCAGGTATCCTGAAGCTATTCCCCTTAGGACCACTACGGCACCTGTGGTGGCACGGGCCCTACTTGGAGTGTTCTCCAGAGTGGGCTTCCCTAAGGAGGTCGTCTCAGACAGAGGTGCAAACTTAATGTCGGGATATCTGACTGCTATGTGGAAGGAATGTGGTGTCAACTACAAGTTCACCACACCCTATCACCCACAATGCAATGGGCTTGTTGAGAGATTCAACAGGACCCTAAAAGGGATGATTCACGGACTACCTGCAAAGCTTCGGCGGAGATGGGATGTCCTGATACCCTGCCTCTTGTTCGCCTACAGAGAGGTCCCGCAGAAGGGGGTTGGCTACAGCCCTTTCGAGCTTCTGTTCGGACATCCTGTAAGGGGACCCCTTTGTTTGGTAAAGGAAGGATGGGAGAGACCTCTCAGAAAGCCGGCATCAAACATTGTGGACTATGTGCTCGGTCTCCGCTCGCGGATGGCGGAGTACATGGAAAAGGCGTCTAAAAACCTGGAGGCGAGCCAAGAATTACAGAAAGCTTGGCACGACCAAAAGGCTGTCCTGACTGTGTACCAGCCTGGACAGAAGGTGTGGGTGCTGGAGCCAGTGGCCCCAGCAGCACTCAAAGACAAATGGTCTGGGCCCCACACGATCATTGAGCAAAAGGGAGAGGTCACCTACTTGGTAGACCTGGGAACTCCCCGGAGCCCCCACAGGGTGCTCCATGTAAACAGGCTCAAGGCATATGTCGACAGGGAGGGCATGGGCTTGCTCATGGCCACAGATGAGGGACAGGAGGAGGAGAGTGACCCTCTCCCAGACCTGCTCTCTCAGAACCCTGACGATGGATCAGTAGATGGTGTTGTCGTTTGTGGCAGCCTCTCTGGACATCAACAAGAGGATTGTAAACAGGTTCTTCAATCCTTTCGACATATGTTCTCTCTGACACCCAGTCAGACCAAGTGGTGTACCCACGAGGTCGACACTGGGGACAGTCTGCCCGTAAAGAGTAAAATCTATCTGCAACCTGATCATGTCAGAGACTGCATCAAGACAGAGGTGCAGAAAATGTTGGAGCTGGGAGTCATTGAACCCTCGGACAGCCCCTGGGCTAGTCCCGTAGTGCTCGTGCCGAAACCTCACACCCAGGGCGGTAAGAAAGAGATGAGGTTTTGCGTGGACTACAGAGGTCTCAATGCGGTCACTAAGACCGACGCCCACCCGATACCAAGAGCAGACGAACTTATCGACCGGTTGGCCTCGGCCAACTACTTAAGTACGTTTGACCTGACAGCTGGGTATTGGCAAATCAGGTTAGCTGAGGAGGCCAAGCCCAAAACAGCATTTTCTACCCCGGGTGGGCATTATCAGTTCGTGGTAATGCCCTTTGGTTTGAAAAATGCACCTGCCACCTTCCAAAGGCTGGTGAATCGAGTTCTCACTGGGTTGGACGACTTCTGTGCGGCGTATCTGGACGATATCGCTGTCTTTAGCTCCACCTGGGAGGATCACCTGGTCCACCTGAGGAAAGTGTTAGAGGCCCTGCAGAAGGCAGGCCTCACTATCAAGGCCACCAAGTGCCAGATAGGGCAGACACAGGTTGTATACCTGGGCCACCTTGTAGGTGGAGGCCAGGTTCAACCATTGGAGAGCAAAATACAGGCCATCCAGGACTGGGCTCCTCCAACCACCCAGACTCAGGTTCGAGCTTTCTTGGGCCTGACTGGTTATTACCGGAAATTTGTCAGAAATTATGGATCCATTGTGACCCCGCTAAACGACCTGACAAGTAAAAAGATGCCAAAAAAAGTTCAGTGGACAGCAAGCTGTCAGAAGGCATTCGATGACCTAAAGCAGGCCATGTGCACAGCACCTATCCTAAAGAGTCCAGACTACTCCAAACCATTCATTGTCCAAACAGACGCTTCGGAGCTGGGTGTGGGAGCTGTTCTATCGCAACTGAATTTTGATGGTCATGACCAGCCCATAGCTTTTATTAGCAGGAGGCTGACCCCCAGAGAGAAGAATTGGTCAGCTATTGAGAGGGAGGCCTTTGCTGTGGTTTGGGCCCTGAAGAAGTTGAGGCCATACTTGTTTGGCACTCACTTCAAGATTCAGACCGACCATAAGCCCCTCTTGTGGCTAAATCAAATGAAGGGTGAAAACCCCAAACTACTTAGGTGGTCCATTTCCCTACAGGGGATGGACTTCACAGTGGAGCATAGACCTGGCACTGATCATGGCAATGCAGATGGGCTCTCCAGGTATTTCCACTTAGAGCAAGAAGACTCACCTGGTCAAGGTTAGCTTATTGTCCCGAAGTTTGGGGGGGGGTCATGTAGGAGAGTAGGGTCTGCAATCCTATGATCACCCAGATTTTTTGCTTTTGCTTCATTGGTTTACGACTTTCTCCGGCTGTGGGCCTGCCAATCAGACCCACAGCCTAGCTGTTCTCTCTCGAAATTAACACACCTGTACGTTAGGTGCATCCACTAATTGGAACTGGGCCGCCTTGTCAGTCCCTGTCTCAGCATACCACAGGTATCCAGGGCATCGGTGTACCCAGGGCCTACCAGGGGCTGAAGCATGTATTATGCCACCCCTGGAATGGCCGCCCAAATCTGACACAACTGGCTGCACGACAGCTGGGGCCACGTGGTGTAATCACCCGTTGCTGTAGGTGTAGTATTCCTACACCTAAACCCTAAAATGGACACATGGATTCCTATCAGTCACTCCTATAGCAGGCCTTATCAATCCTGAAGGCAGAGTGCAGGGGATCATGTGGGACGGTGCTCTGGCGCGAGCTGAGCCCGTCGACGGCTTGCGGAACCAAGTCCTAATAGCCGTTCCATGGTGACGCGGGCCAACTACTTTTAATGCAATTGCTAACTTTGGCCTCACCTCACCTATACATGTCGAGTAAGGTGTCATACGAATGGGAATACGAACCCCTCGCCAGTCCTGGTGACGGGGTTAGCATTCCCCCCTTTTAGAGGGACACGACATGGAAGTAACCTTGAACCCCGGTTAAAGTTGACTCAAGCCTCAGCATCACAAAATGGATGCTGCCACCAGACACAAGTCTGACCTCCTGCTGCTGGGGGACCTTCCAGCAAGGGGAGCTTGGACAAAGGGTTTCCTGTCGAGGGCGGTGTTAGCACCGTCCCAGACAGGGTTTGTGTATCCCAGGTAGGCAGGGCTGAAAGGAAGGTGATTGCAAGTGGCACCCCGGTGCTCACTGTGCATAGCCCGGCTCAAACCAGTTTCAGGGGCACACCAGCCCCTGAGCTGGCGCGAAGCCGGACAAAGGTTAGGGGTGTAACCACCCCCCTCCTGGCTCCACCCATAGGTAGAACCTAGTCACGGGCCAGCCCCTTTTCTTAGGATAAAGGTAGGAGCGAGTCCCCTTCCCAAATTGGATAATCAGATAATCGGATAACTCCGAATCACGAACCACTTTCCACGAAAGGAACTCTTGACTATTTCTGAAGACTCTCCCTTGTGGCTAAGGAGTAGCCACCCTGCACCAGCAGGCACCACCTAAGCGCTTGCGGTTTGCTGTAAGTCTCTCCTACGGATCAAGACTGCCCAGCTCGACGAGACCCGAGTACCCTGCCATCTCTGACCTTTTACCTACCTCATCAGCCCAGCTGAGAGACGTAGGTGTGACGAGACCTGCGGGACCGGCTATCTTCAGAACCTGCACGACGCTTATCTAGCACGCCCACCGAGGGACCCTCGAGTGAGTGCACCTAGGGTTTGAGAAGCCCTTACCCTGAGCAGCTCCAGCATCGAAGTCTGCCTCCCCAGCATCCCCGAGATCTGCGTGGGGGCCCTTCCGCTCCTTGTTGTTCACCGCGTTGTTCGACCACTTGCCGACCGGCTTGTGGCCCTCTTCACGACGCACCATGATTGTTTCATCACTAGTCTGGTTGCTCCAGACTGGCTCTTGCTCCCCCTCAACAGAGGAGTACCACGGACCCTCCTGGTCCACTCCCGACGCCATCTTGACTCCCCCGCTTGGGTTGCCACTGCCAAGATCCGCTGCCCCTGCCTGGGCCCAGCATCATCGACAGCAGACACCTTCGTGGGACAGCTCGCCCTCCCTTCTGGTCGCCGCCGCGCCTCCTGGCCCGAGGAACAGCCGAGTCCGACGTCACCCACTCACCTGGTCGAGGTGACTTCAGCCGGTACCCTCCTGGTACCCACACGATCGCTGGCTAGCGGTTGAGAACTGAGTCCCCTCTGCTTTCAGGTTTCCTTCATCACCGATCCAGGCTTGGATCGCTCTGAACATCGTCACTGGTCGCCTGCCAGCAACTTCTTCTTTCAGGCTCCTGAGACTACACGAGGACTCCCGACATCTTGCCGAACTTCACGCAGCCGCAGCCTCCGGGCTAGGTAACTCGAGCATCTCGGTGCTCCATCGCAGGTTCGCTCTACAAGTGTCCAGTTCCTTTTTTCGTCTAGTCCCACTGATCGGATCACTCCGGAATCAGTACCTCCAGACTCTAACCATTCGCATTTCACTGTTAGTGTAGATGGTTTCTCGTGCCCCTCGGGCATTTGTGTAAATTGTGCAACTGAAGTATTTTCCTAAGAGTTTTGTAGTGTGCTTAGCTCCCTGACTCATAAAGAGCCAGGGTAGTCTTGTTATAAATAAATATCCTTTTATTTTTATAACAACTTGTGTGGTGTCCTTTCACTTGGTGTTCAAGGGGTATATGTGATGGTAAACAGCTGGCTTAACACGCCCTCTAGAGTTTAGCCTAAAGACTGCTCGTATCCACGCTACTAGGATAGCTGGTCTAAAAGGTTGACTTACAACCAATCATCAATAAGGGTCGTTTGGAATGATACACAGTGATCACTAGAATAGTGAGCACTACATATCAGGCCAACTTCTCACATGGAGTCCCTCCCAGACCCACCTGAACAGATCAAAGGGACGAGCGACAGGAAATCCCGATACACCGCCCCCAGGCACGAATACCCCTCTCAGCGTGGGCTCCGGACTTCAAAGAGGAGGGGGAGTATAACAAGGGGTGCTGAAGGGATGGGAGGCAGAGAAGACCGGAACCACGAGAGCCTGCTGACCTGGTCGCGGCTCGATCACTCCCCGAACCGAAGTACGCTACCCGAACTCTGAACCATCTGAGCCCTGCTGACGCTGTCGCGGCTCCCCGAACTCTGAACCATCTGAGCCCTGCTGACGCTGTCGCAGCTCCCCGAACTCTGAACCATCTGAGCCCTGCTGACGCTGTCGCGGCTCCCCGAACTCTGAACCATCTGAGCCCTGCTGACGCTGTCGTGGCTCCCCGACTCCAAAACCACCTGTGCCTGCTGAGTGACTCGCGGCACTCTCCTCCAGGAGAATCGGCAGAGATTGCCGAGAGAAACAACATCCCCCAGCTCGAGGATTGAGAGCTGTGCGAAGGATACTCTGCAGAGACACTGAACTCAAAGACTGTCCCGCTACCCCCATACCCCCATCACGAGATCGCCACCGCTTGTGGCACTGATTCAATACCTGCATTTCGGATCATAAAGATCCCTTAAAACTAACGATAAATGTTAGACGGACCGGGAGGGTCGGCCGAGGACAGGGGGAGAGGTCTCCGGGGAGAGCCGTCTCCAGCGATCGTACAGACAAATAACTTCCCCCCCCCCCCAGACAGATACCACACAAGGAGATGAGTTAGCGTTCTTTATAAGCACTTCTTAAGGTACGATGAAAAGGTACAAGGAGGTCTGGACTCAGGGGTCCCCTCGATTCAAGTCTCTCAAGATGGGAAAAGGGGGTAGCGGGACAGTCTGGTTACCAGTCTGGTAGTTGAGATGGTATGGTGGGTAGCTCACAATCCTCGAGCTTGGTGGTCTAGCTGGTACGGGCCGCGGCAGCGCCAGCAGGTCCCGGTGAAGATGGTCGATACACGGTCCGCGGCAGCGCCAGCAGGTCCCAGTGAAGATGGTCGATGTACGGTCCGCGGCAGCGCCAGCAGGTCCCGGTGAAGATGGTCGTTACAACGGGCCGCGGCAGTGCCAGCAGGTCCCGACGAGGATGGATGTTGCAGAAGGCCGCGGCAGCGCCAGCAGGCAGGACGATGGTTCACAAGATAGGGCTACGGCAGCGCCAGTAGTCCGTCAAGGCTGAGTTCTCTCGGTGTCTCTCGACTCCAGGATACAACTGCCTTCCTGCTCCGGAGCTGCTCCAGTTATAGGGCACGCGCCCTTTGATGTCCGGACCCTCGCACTTGGAGGTCGGAGGGTCCGGGATGAAGGTGTCCAGACACTCAGCGGGGGGTGGAGCCGGTGCCTGGGGGAGCTGGAGGCGATCGTCACCTGGCGGGGGAGAGTCCTTGGCGCTTCGTTCTCCCATTGACCTGCCAAGTGGTCCGCTCACCTCCTGGGTGGATGGTGGTGCCGGGATGTCGGGGCCGGCCAGGCCCAGGGTTAGGGTCGGGGGGAGGCCACACGGCCTCGTGGCGCAGGGCCCAAGATGGCGGCTTGACCCGGCCGAGGGAGCCGGTGGTGGCTTGGGCCCGTGATGCATGGAGGTCCGAGGGCAGGAGTTCCGTCGGGAGACGGGGTGCGGGTGATTCTCGTGGGTCACGCCTGGCGGGCCGGGGCTTGGGCCCTGTCATGCGGGGAGGGAGCAAGCCCTTCGTGTGGCCTGTCCAACATGCGTCCCCCCCAGCTGAAGGCGGGGAGAGTCACCCATCTTCTTGGGGACTCTCCTCGTCGAGGCGGAAGAAGCGTGACAGGCCATCTGCGTTGGCGTGGTCTTGGCCCGGTCGGTGCTCCACGGTGAAGTCCATTCCCTGCAGGGAGATGGACCAGCGCAATAGTTTTGGGTTCTCCCCCCGCATCTGCATCAGCCACTGCAGGGGTCTATGGTCGGTTTGTACCCGGAAGTGGGTACCGAAGAGATAGGGCCGGAGCTTTTTGAGGGCCCACACCACTGCGAAGGCCTCCCTCTCGATTGTGCTCCAGCGCTGTTCTCGGGCCAGGAGGCGTCGGCTGATGAAGGCCACCGGCTGGTCATGACCCTCGGGGTTCACCTGGGAAAGAACCGCTCCGATGCCGTGGTCGGAGGCGTCTGTCTGTACCACGAATTCCCGACTGTAATCGGGGGCCTGGAGCACAGGGGCGGTGCACAGGGCGGCCTTCAGCTTTTCGAAGGCCGCTTGACAATCGGGGGTCCAGTTAATCCGCTTCGGTTGGTTCTTGGACGTGAGACCCGTGAGGGGCCCCACAATGCTGCCGTAGTCCCTCACGAACCGCCGGTAGTAGCCGGTGAGCCCCAAGAAGGCTCGGACTTCGGTCTGGGTGACGGGGGGCTGCCAGGACTGGATGGCAGCAATTTTAAGTTGCAGGGGGGCCACCAGCCCGCTTCCCACCTGGTGCCCCAGGTAGGTCACGGACCCTTGACCAATTTGGCATTTGCCGGCCTTAATCGTGAGGCCGGCCCGCTGGAGGGCCTGTAGGACCTCCTGGAGGTGGCGGAGGTGGTCGGACCAGTGGCGGCTGTATACAGCGATATCGTCCAGGTAGGCAGCGCTGAACTCTTCGAGCCCCGCCAATACCTGGTTCACAAGACGTTGAAATGTAGCGGGGGCGTTCTTCATGCCGAAGGGCATGACCTTGAAGTGGTAGTGGCCATCGGGGGTAGAGAAGGCGGACCGTTCTTGAGCCCGGGGTGTGAGACCGATCTGCCAGTAGCCCGCTGTTAGGTCGAAGATATTGAGGTAGCGGGCGGCCCCCAGCCGGTCGATCAATTCATCCGCCCGGGGGATAGGATGAGCGTCGGTTCGGGTGACAGCGTTCAAGCCCCGGTAGTCGACGCACAATCTCAGTTCAGGTGTGGTGCCGGGGGCAGCGGCTTTGGGGACCAATACAACTGGGCTGGCCCAGGGACTGTCCGAGGGCTCGATGACCCCGATCGTGAGCATTTTGGCCACTTCCTCTTGTATGCAGGCCCGTACCCGATCTGGTACGCGGTAGGCCCGGTGTCGGATAGGGGGACTGTCCCCGGTGTCCACGTCGTGCAAGCACCAAGGGGTGACCCCGGGAGTGAGGGAGAACAGTGAAGCGAACCGCAGCAGGAGGTCCCGGCAACCCTGGCGTTGCTCTGGGGTGAGGGCATTGGAGAGCCGGACCCCGTCCACGGAACCGTCGTTCTCCTGAGTCGTCAGGAGATCCGGGAGGGGTTCGGAGTCCTCCTCTGCCCCACTGTCCGTAGCCATCAGGAGGCTGAGTTCTGAGCGCACAAAGTGTGGTTTGAGTCTGTTGGTGTGGAGGACCCGAAGGGGGTTCCGGGGGGTCCCCATGTCGATGAGGTAAGTGACGGGGCTTTTGCGCTCGACCACCTTGAAGGGCCCCGTCCATTTATCTTGCAAGGCACATGGTTCGGTGGGGGACATCACCCACACTTGTTGACCAGGTTCGAACTCGACGGAGGAGGCATTGTGATCATACCATCTCTTCATGTCTTCCTGGCTGGCCTCGAGGTTCGCCTTGGCCATCTCCCTGAAGCGCCGGGTCTGATTGCGTAGGGCCAGGAGGTACTTGAAGACGTCTGGGGGGGTCTTTAGGGGGGCCATCTCCCAACCTTCTTTGACTAGGCTGAGGGGCCCTCGCACAGGGTGCCCGTACAGGAGTTCGAAAGGGCTAAAACCGAGGGACTTCTGGGGAACTTCTCGGTAGGCGAAGAGGAGGCACGGGAGTAGTACATCCCACTGGCGACGGAGGGGCTCTTCCAATCCCCCAATCATCCCCTTGAGAGTGCGGTTGAATCGCTCCACTAGTCCGTTCCCTTGGGGGTGATAGGGGGTCGTGAATCGGTAGGTGACCCCGCACTGTTGCCAGAGGGACTTCATGTATTTTGAGATGAAGTTCGTGCCTCGGTCGCTGACGACTTCTCGGGGGAAGCCCACCCGGGAGAAGATCCCCATTAGGGCCCGGCCAACCACCGGAGCTGTTACAGTTCGTAGAGGCACCGCCTCGGGGTAGCGGGTGGCGTGATCCACCAGTACCAGGATGAACCTATGTCCTTGTGCCGTGCGGGGGTCCAGGGGCCCCACAATGTCTATTCCTACCCTCTCGAACGGGGTGGTGACCACTGGGAAGGGTTGTAGAGGGGCTTTCAGCTTACGGCCACTCTTCCCGCTGGCCTGGCACGTGGGGCAGGACCGGCAGTGATTCAGGACGTCGTTCCGCATCTTCGGCCAGAAAAAGTGGGTCACTAGGCGACTGTAAGTTTTGTCTTGGCCCAGGTGTCCAGCCAGGGGGACATCGTGGGCCAGGTTGAGCAGGAAGTCTCTGAAGCGGAGAGGTACCACCAGTACTCGACCGGCCCCTAGCTCTGCGATTCTCTGTTCGCTGTATAGCAGGTCGTTCTCCCAGTAGACCCAGTGAGTTCCGGTGGAGTCCCCTGCGCTCTGGGCGCTGGCTTGTTGGCGGAGTCCCTCGAGGGAGGGGCAGGTCTTTTGCTCCTGGCGGAACTGTTCTTGGGTGGGCCCCCCTTCTTGACGCCACTGAGCCAGGCCGGGGAAGTCCTGGGGTTGCGCGTCCCCTTCGGTCGTTGGTTCCGGGGGGTTGGCCTCGTCGTTGTCTTCTACTGGGGCGACCGGGGGCGGAGGTGCTGGCCATTCCGGTTCTTCTGGTCGGGGGACGGCACGGGCGGCCATGGACCGGGTGGTTACGCAGGCCCAGTCCGGGAGGCCCAGCATCCCCAGGTGCTCTCTTCTCTCGACGGTGGCCCACGGGGAACTCTCAAGGTCATTCCCCAGGAGGCAGTCCACGGGGGCATCATCCCGGACCGTCACTTTCAATAGGCCGGAGACCCCTCCCCATTCGAAGGGGACGCAGGCCATTTGACACAGACTTTCGGAATTGTCGGCTGAGCGGACGGGGCAGAGAATGTTCGGCAGGATCTGCTCGGGTTTCACCAGGTGACAGCGGACGGCCGTCACACTGGCGCCTGTGTCACGTAAGGCCTCGGCCCGATGCCCATTAATGGTCACCCACTGACCGTATTTCCTGGTGTTGGCGGGTAGGGGAGGCCGCGGGACTATGTCTCTTCCCCCTAGGCACGCTAGAACCATGGCGGCCGGTTCCCACTCTTGCTGGGCCGGCTCATACTCTTCCTGTTCCTCTGATAGTCGTTCTTCCCCCAGGGCGGCGGCAGCTACCTGGCGGGGCTTGGGCGTCTGGTTTTGCGGGCAGCTCGGGTCATTGGCGTAATGGCCGACCCGCTGGCATCGGTGGCACGTGACATTGGCTCGGAACCCTGGACGCATCGGGGGGTTTCCCCGGCCGGCCGGGGGCGGGGTGCTGGCCACGGGTGTTGCCGGGAGGGTGTCTCTCCCTCGCCCCTGTCCTCCTCCTCCTCCCCGAGGACGGTGCTGGCCTTGGTTGCTTCGGTTCTGCTCGTGTGGTCCTCTCCGGCCCACTCGGGTGCTTTCCCATCGGTCAGCTTCAGCGGCGAGCTGCCGGGGGTCAGTCAATTTACTGTCGAGGAGGTGCTGCCTGAGCTCGACGAAACAGTTGTTCGACAGGTGTTCCCATACCATAAGGTTAAAGAGTTGTTCGTAGGTCGTTACATGGCTCCCCTTGATCCAACCCTCGAAGGCTCGGCTGAAATAGTTTACGTACTCCACCCAAGTTGTACCCGGGATCCGGGTGCAATCTCTGAACCTCTGGCGGTACATCTCGGGTGTGAGGCCGTAGCGGGTGAGGAGGGCAGCCTTCATGTGGTCGTAGGACGACATTTGGTGATCTGGGAGCTGCAACAGGGCATCGCGACCTTCGTTGACGAACCTCCCCCATAGTCCGGCTCCCCAATCACTCCGGTCGATCCGGTGGGAGGTCATGGCGATCTCGTAGGCTTTGAACCACTGCTGTATGTCGTCTTCTCGGACATACTCTCGGACAACATCCTTGGGGATGTGGACTTTTTTCTCGGTTGCCCCTGGGGTGTGCGGTCGCTCAGGCACCCCCGGTTCTTTATTCTGTTTCCGAAGTTCTATTTCCGCCAGTTTGCGCTCGTGTTCGAGTGTTATTCTTTTTTCCTCAAGCTCTCTCTGTCTCTGTTTTTCTTCTCGTTCCTCTCGGAGCCGCAGATGCTCTAGATTTAGTTTCTGCTCGGCTAACTTTAGTTCACCGTCCATCTTGAGTCGTGCCATTTCCAACTCGTGTAATCTGGTCCTTTCTCTTTCCTGGATCTCCTCCTGCGAGAGGCCCGTTCCCCGCTCCTCGGGAGCCGTGGCGTTCCCCTCTGGTGCGACACTGTTTTGGACGGAGGATCCGGCGATCCCAGTTTCTGCCCACGACTCAAGGGCGCGCTTCAAATCATCTTTGGTACTCAGGCCGGTGGTAGCAATGCCTAGTTCCATGCAGAATTGTTTAAGTTCGCGGTGGCTATATTCTTCCAACTTATCCATTTGGAACTTTTCAGTGGAACCGCTATCTTTGGTTGACATCGTGGTTTTGTCGTGGGGTGAGCTACTCTCTGTACGATTACGCGTTGATTCGGATCGCGCCGCTGGCCACCAATGTTAGACGGACCGGGAGGGTCGGCCGAGGACAGGGGGAGAGGTCTCCGGGGAGAGCCGTCTCCAGCGATCGTACAGACAAATAACTTCCCCCCCCCACAGACAGATACCACACAAGGAGATGAGTTAGCGTTCTTTATAAGCACTTCTTAAGGTACGATGAAAAGGTACAAGGAGGTCTGGACTCAGGGGTCCCCTCGATTCAAGTCTCTCAAGATGGGAAAAGGGGGTAGCGGGACAGTCTGGTTACCAGTCTGGTAGTTGAGATGGTATGGTGGGTAGCTCACAATCCTCGAGCTTGGTGGTCTAGCTGGTACGGGCCGCGGCAGCGCCAGCAGGTCCCGGTGAAGATGGTCGATACACGGTCCGCGGCAGCGCCAGCAGGTCCCAGTGAAGATGGTCGATGTACAGTCCGCGGCAGCGCCAGCAGGTCCCGGTGAAGATGGTCGTTACAACGGGCCGCGGCAGTGCCAGCAGGTCCCGACGAGGATGGATGTTGCAGAAGGCCGCGGCAGCGCCAGCAGGCAGGACGATGGTTCACAAGATAGGGCTACGGCAGCGCCAGTAGTCCGTCAAGGCTGAGTTCTCTCGGTGTCTCTCGACTCCAGGATACAACTGCCTTCCTGCTCCGGAGCTGCTCCAGTTATAGGGCACGCGCCCTTTGATGTCCGGACCCTCGCACTTGGAGGTCGGAGGGTCCGGGATGAAGGTGTCCAGACACTCAGCGGGGGGTGGAGCCGGTGCCTGGGGGAGCTGGAGGCGATCGTCACCTGGCGGGGGAGAGTCCTTGGCGCTTCGTTCTCCCATTGACCTGCCAAGTGGTCCGCTCACCTCCTGGGTGGATGGTGGTGCCGGGATGTCGGGGCCGGCCCGGCCCAGGGTTAGGGTCGGGGGGAGGCCACGCGGCCTCGTGGCGCAGGGCCCAAGATGGCGGCTTGACCCGGCCGAGGGAGCCGGTGGTGGCTTGGGCCCGTGATGCATGGAGGTCCGAGGGCAGGAGTTCCGTCGGGAGACGGGGTGCGGGTGATTCTCGTGGGTCACGCCTGGCGGGCCGGGGCTTGGGCCCTGTCATGCGGGGAGGGAGCAAGCCCTTCGTGTGGCCTGTCCAACAATAAAGAATACTGTCTTACGAAGAACTACTGTGTGGTGTCCCTCTGTCAGTGAGTGCAAGCTCAGCGCGTGCGATCCTAGGTAAGAGACCCTTCCAGGAAGGGCCTCCCCGCCCTTGCTCGGCCTAACTCTGGGAGAGGTGGGTCAAAGGGTGGTCAGGAACATATTCCGAAGCCCCCCGGAGAACACCTTTCCAACACATACACCTTCCTTGTGTTGCTTGACCCCCTTGCACTCCTCTCTTTCCATGGCATTGCTGCCCCCTCCCTCCTCTCATACACCTCCTTGTGTTGCTTGACCCCCCTGCACTCCTCGCTTTCCATGGCATTGCTGCCCCCCCCTCCTCTCATACACCTTCCTTGAGTTGCTTGACCCCCTTGCACTCCTCTCTTTCCATGGCATTGCTGCCCCCTCCCTCCTCTCATACACCTCCTTGTGTTGCTTGACCCCCTTGCACTCCTCTCTTTCCATGGCATTGCTGCCCCCTACCTCCTCTCATACACCTTCCTTGTGTTGCTTGACCCCCTTGCACTCCTCTCTTTCCATGGCATTGTTGCCCCCTCCCTCCTCTCATACACCTTCCTTGTGTTGCTTGACCCCCTTGCACTCCTCTCTTTCCATGGCATTGCTGCCCTCCCTCCTCTCATACACCTCCTGGTGTTGCTTGACCCCCTTGCACTCCTCTCTTTCCATGGCATTGCTGCCCCCTCCCTCCTCTCATACACCTTCCTGGTGTTGCTTGACCCCCTTGCACTCCTCTCTTTCCATGGCATTGCTGCCCCCTCCCTCCTCTCATACACCTTCCTTGTGTTGCTTGACCCCCTTGCACTCCTCTCTTTCCATGGTGTTGGACAGGCCACACGAAGGGCTTGCTCCCTCCCCGCATGACAGGGCCCAAGCCCCGGCCCCCCAGGCGCGACCCACGAGAATCACCCGCACCCCGTCTCCCGACGGAACTCCTGCCCTCGGACCCCCATGTATCACGGGCCCAAGCCACCACCGGCTCCCTCGGCCGGGTCAAGCCGCCATCTTGGGCCCTGCGCCACGAGGCCGCGTGGCCTCCCCCCGACCCTAACCCTGGGCCTGGCCGGCCCCGACATCCCGGCACCACCATCCACCCAGGAGGTGAGCGGACCACTTGGCAGGTCAATGGGAGAACGAAGCGCCAAGGACTCTCCCCCGCCAGGTGACGATCGCCTCCAGCTCCCCCAGGCACCGGCTCCACCCCCCGCTGAGTGTCTGGACACCTTCATCCCAGACCCTCCGACCTCCAAGTGCGAGGGTCCGGACATCAAAGGGCGCGTGCCCTATAACTGGAGCAGCTCCGGAGCAGGAAGGCAGTTGTATCCTGGAGTCGAGAGACACCGAGAGAACTCAGCCTTGACGGACTACTGGCGCTGCCGTAGCCCTATCTTGTGAACTATCGACCTGCCTGCTGGCGCTGCCACGGCCTTCTGCAACATCCATCCTCGTCGGGACCTGCTGGCGCTGCCGCGGCCCGTTGTAACGACCATCTTCACCGGGACCTGCTGGCGCTGCCGCGGACCGTACATCGACCATCTTCACCGGGACCTGCTGGCGCTGCCGCGGACCGTGTATCGACCATCTTCACTGGGACCTGCTGGCGCTGCCGCGGCCCGTACCAGCTAGACCACCAAGCTCGAGGATTGTGAGCTACCCACCATACCACCTCAACTACCAGACTGGTAACCAGACTATCCCGCTACCCCCTTTTCCCATCTTGAGAGACTTGAACCGAGGGGACCCCTGAGTCCAGACCTCCTTGTACCTTTTCATCGTACCTTAAGAAGTGCTTATAAAGAACGCTAACTCATCTCCTGGTGTGGTATCTGTCTGTGGGGGGGAAGTTATTGGTCTGTACGATCGCTGGAGACGGCTCTCCCCGGAGACCTCTCCCCTTGTCCTCGGCCGACCCTCCCGGTCCGTCTAACATTGGTGGCCAGCGGCGCGATCCGAATCAACGCGTAATCGTACAGAGAGTAGCTCACCCCACGACAAAACCACGATGTCAGCCAAAGATAGCGGTTCCAATGAAAAGTTCCAAATGGATAAGTTGGAAGAATATAGCCACCGCGAACTTAAACAATTTTGCATGGAACTAGGCATTGCTACCACCGGCCTGAGTACCAAAGATGATTTGAAGCGCGCCCTTGAGTCGTGGGCAGAAACTGGGATCACCGGATCCTCCGACCAAAACAGTGTCGCACCAGAGGGGAACGCCACGGCTCCCGAAGAGCGGGGAACGGGCTTCTCGCAGGAGGAGATCCAGGAAAGAGAAAGGACCAGATTACACGAGTTGGAAATGGCACGACTCAAGATGGACGGTGAACTAAAGTTAGCCGAGCAGAAACTAAATCTAGAGCATCTGCGGCTCCGAGAGGAGCGAGAAGAAAAACAGAGACAGAGAGAGCTTGAGGAAAAAAGAATAACACTCGAACACGAGCGCAAACTGGCGGAAATAAAACTTCGGAAACAGAATAAAGAACCGGGGGTGCCTGAGCGACCGCACACCCCAGGGGCAACCGAGAAAAAAGTCCACATCCCCAAGGATGTGGTCCGAGAGTATGTCCGAGAAGACGACATACAGCAGTGGTTCAAAGCCTCCGAGATCGCCATGACCTCCCACCGGATCGACCGGAGTGATTGGGGAGCTGGACTATGGGGGAGGTTCGTCAACGAAGGTCGCGATGCCCTGTTGCAGCTCCCAGATCACCAAATGTCGTCCTACGACCACATGAAGGCTGCCCTCCTCACCCGCTACGGCCTCACACCCGAGATGTACCGCCAGAGGTTCAGAGATTGCACCCGGATCCCGGGTACAACTTGGGTGGAGTACGTAAACTATTTCAGCCGAGCCTTCGAGGGTTGGATCAAGGGGAGCCATGTAACGACCTACGAACAACTCTTTAACCTTATGGTATGGGAACACCTGTCGAACAACTGCTTCGTCGAGCTCAGGCAGCACCTCCTCGACAGTAAATTGACCGACCCCCGGCAGCTCGCCGCTGAAGCTGACCGATGGGAGAGCACCCGAGTGGGCCGGAGAGGACCGCACGAGCAGAACCGAAGCAACCAAGGCCAGCACCGTCCTCGGGGAGGAGGAGGAGGCCAGGGGCGAGGGAGAGACACCCTCCCGGCAACACCCGTGGCCAGCACCCCGCCCCCGGCCGGCCGGGGAAACCCCCCGATGCGTCCAGGGTTCCGAGCCAATGTCACGTGCCACCGATGCCAGCGAGTCGGCCATTACGCCAATGACCCGAGCTGCCCGCAGAACCAAACACCCAAGCCCCGCCAGGTAGCTGCCGCCGCCCTGGGGGGAGAACGACTATCAGAGGAACAGGAAGAGTATGAGCCGGCCCAGCAAGAGTGGGAACCGGCCGCCATGGTTCTAGCGTGCCTAGGGGGAAAAGACATAGTCCCGCGGGCTCCCCTACCCGCCAACACCAGGAAATACGGTCAGTGGGTGACCATTAATGGGCATCGGGCCGAGGCCTTACGTGACACAGGCGCCAGTGTGACGGCCGTCCGCTGTCACCTGGTGAAACCCGAGCAGATCCTGCCGAACATTCTCTGCCCCGTCCGCTCAGCCGACAATTCCGAAAGTCTGTGTCAAATGGCCTGCGTCCCCTTCGAATGGGGAGGGGTCTCCGGCCTGTTGAAAGTGACAGTCCGGGATGATGCCCCCGTGGACTGCCTCCTGGGGAATGACCTTGAGAGTTCCCCGTGGGCCACCGTCGAGAGAAGAGAGCACCTGGGGATGCTGGGCCTCCCGGACTGGGCCTGCGTAACCACCCGGTCCATGGCCGCCCGTGCCGTTCCCCGACCAGAAGAACCGGAATGGCCAGCACCTCCGCCCCCGGTCGCCCCAGTAGAAGACAACGACGAGGCCAACCCCCCGGAGCCAACGACCGAAGGGGACGCGCAACCCCAGGACGTCCCCGGCCTGGCTCAGTGGCGTCAAGAAGGGGGGCCCACCCAAGAACAGTTCCGCCAGGAGCAAAAGACCTGCCCCTCCCTCGAGGGACTCCGCCAACAAGCCAGCGCCCAGAGCGCAGGGGACTCCACCGGAACTCACTGGGTCTACTGGGAGAACGACCTGCTATACAGCGAACAGAGAATCGCAGAGCTAGGGGCCGGTCGAGTACTGGTGGTACCTCTCCGCTTCAGAGACTTCCTGCTCAACCTGGCCCACGATGTCCCCCTGGCTGGACACCTGGGCCAAGACAAAACTTACAGTCGCCTAGTGACCCACTTTTTCTGGCCGAAGATGCGGAACGACGTCCTGAACCACTGCCGGTCCTGCCCCACGTGCCAGGCCAGCGGGAAGAGTGGCCGTAAGCTGAAGGCCCCTCTACAACCCTTCCCGGTGGTCACCACCCCGTTCGAGAGGGTAGGAATAGACATTGTGGGGCCCCTGGACCCCCGCACGGCACAAGGACATAGGTTCATCCTGGTACTGGTGGATCACGCCACCCGCTACCCCGAGGCGGTGCCTCTACGAACTGTAACAGCTCCGGTGGTTGGCCGGGCCCTAATGGGGATCTTCTCCCGGGTGGGCTTCCCCCGAGAAGTCGTCAGCGACCGAGGCACGAACTTCATCTCCAAATACATGAAGTCCCTCTGGCAACAGTGCGGGGTCACCTACCGATTCACGACCCCCTATCACCCCCAAGGGAACGGACTAGTGGAGCGATTCAACCGCACTCTCAAGGGGATGATTGGGGGATTGGAAGAGCCCCTCCGTCGCCAGTGGGATGTACTACTCCCGTGCCTCCTCTTCGCCTACCGAGAAGTTCCCCAGAAGTCCCTCGGTTTTAGCCCTTTCGAACTCCTGTACGGGCACCCTGTGCGAGGGCCCCTCAGCCTAGTCAAAGAAGGTTGGGAGATGGCCCCCCTAAAGACCCCTCCAGACGTCTTCAAGTACCTCCTGGCCCTACGCAATCAGACCCGGCGCTTCAGGGAGATGGCCAAGGCGAACCTCGAGGCCAGCCAGGAAGACATGAAGAGATGGTATGATCACAATGCCTCCTCCGTCGAGTTCGAACCTGGACAACAAGTGTGGGTGATGTCCCCCACCGAACCATGTGCCTTGCAAGATAAGTGGACGGGGCCCTTCAAGGTGGTCGAGCGCAAAAGCCCCGTCACTTACCTCATCGACATGGGGACCCCCCGGAACCCCCTTCGGGTCCTCCACGCCAACAGACTCAAACCACACTTTGTGCGCTCAGAACTCAGCCTCCTGATGGCTACAGACAGTGGAGCAGAGGAGGACTCCGAACCCCTCCCGGATCTCCTGAAGACTCAGGAGAACGACGGTTCCGTGGACGGGGTCCGGCTCTCCGATGCCCTCACCCCAGAGCAACGCCAGGGCTGCCGGGACCTCCTGCTGCGGTTCGCTTCACTGTTCTCCCTCACTCCCGGGGTCACCCCTTGGTGCTTGCACGACGTGGACACCGGGGACAGTCCCCCTATCCGACACCGGGCCTACCGCGTACCAGATCGGGTACGGGCCTGCATACAAGAGGAAGTGGCCAAAATGCTCACGATCGGGGTCATCGAGCCCTCGGACAGTCCCTGGGCCAGCCCGGTTGTATTGGTCCCCAAAGCCGCCGCCCCCGGCACCACACCTGAACTGAGATTCTGCGTCGACTACCGGGGCTTGAACGCTGTCACCCGAACCGACGCTCATCCTATCCCCAGAGCGGATGAATTGATCGACCGGCTGGGGGCCGCCCGCTACCTCAGTATCTTCGACCTAACAGCGGGCTACTGGCAGATCGGTCTCACACCCCGGGCTCAAGAACGATCCGCCTTCTCTACCCCCGATGGCCACTACCACTTCAAGGTCATGCCCTTTGGCATGAAGAACGCCCCCGCTACATTTCAACGTCTTGTGAACCAGGTCTTGGCGGGGCTCGAAGAGTTCAGCGCTGCCTACCTGGACGATATCGCTGTATACAGCCGCCACTGGTCCGACCACCTCCTCCACCTCCAGGAGGTCCTACAGGCCCTCCAGCGGGCCGGTGTTAGAAAGGATAGACGGACCGGGAGGGTCGGCCGGGGTCAGGAGAAGAGGTCTCCGGGGAGAGCCGTCTCCAGCGATCGTACAGACAAGTAACTTCCCCCCCCCCCACAGACAGATACCACACACGGATAAGGTTCAGTGTTCTTTATAAGCACTTCTTAAGGTACGGTTGAATGGTACAAGGAGGTCTGGACTCCGGGGTCCCCTCGATTCAAGTCTCTCAAAGCAGGGTAAGGGGTAGCGGGACAGTCTGTCTACCAGTCGGGTAGTTTGGATGAGATGATGAGTAGCTCACAATCCTCGAGCTTAGGTGGTACGGGCCGCGGCAGCGCCAGCAGGTCCCGCAAAGATGGTCGATGTACGGTCCGCGGCAGCGCCAGCAGGTCCCGGTGAGGATGGTCGTTACAACGGGCCGCGGCAGCGCCAGCAGGTCCCGGAAAGATGGTTGATGTACGGTCCGCGGCAGCGCCAGCAGGTCCCGGTGAGGATGGTCGTTAAGACGGCCCGCGGCAGCGCCAGCAGGTCCCGACGAGGATGGATGTTTGTAGAAGGCCGCGGCAGCGCCAGCAGGCAGGACGATGGTTCACAAGAGCGGGCTACGGCAGCGCCAGTAGTCCGTCAAGGCTGAGTTCTCTCGGTGTCTCTCGACTCCAGGATACAACTGCCTTCCTGCTCCGGAGTTGCCCCAGTTATAGGGCAGGCGCCCTTTGATGTCCGGACCCTCGCACTTGGAGGTCGGAGGGCCCGGGATGAAGGTGTCCAGACACCCAGCAGGGGGTGGAGCCAGCGCCTGGGGGAGCTGGAGGCGATCGGCACCTGGCGGGGGAAGAGCTTTTGACACTTCGTCCTCCCATTGACCTGCCAAGTGGTCCGCTCACCTCCCGGGTGGATGGTGGTGCCGGGATGTCGGGGCCGGCCAGGCCCGGGGTTAGGGTCGGGGCGAGGCCACGCGGCCTCGTGGTGCAGGGCCCAAGATGGCGGCTTGAACCGGCCGGGGGAGCCGGTGGGGCTGGGCCCCGTGATGAGTAGAGGTCCGAGGGCAGAAGATCCGTCGGGAGACGGGGTACAGGTGCTTTTCGTGGATTATGCCTGGTGGGCCGGAGCTCGGGCCCCGTCGTGCGGGGAGGGAGTAAGCCCTTCGTGTGGCCTGTCCAACAGCCGGCCTCACGATTAAGGCCGGCAAATGCCAAATTGGTCAAGGGTCCGTGACCTACCTGGGGCACCAGGTGGGGAGCGGGCTGGTGGCCCCGCTGCAACTTAAGATTGCTGCCATCCAGTCCTGGCAGCCCCCCGTCACCCAGACCGAAGTCCGAGCCTTCTTGGGGCTCACCGGCTACTACCGGCGGTTCGTGAGGGACTACGGCAGCATTGTGGGGCCCCTCACGGGTCTCACGTCCAAGAACCAACCGAAGCGGATTAACTGGACCCCCGATTGTCAAGCGGCCTTCGAAAGGCTGAAGGCCGCCCTGTGCACCGCCCCTGTGCTCCAGGCCCTCGATTACAGTCGGGAATTCGTAGTACAGACAGACGCCTCCGACCACGGCATCGGAGCGGTTCTTTCCCAAGTGAACCCCGAGGGTCATGACCAGCCGGTGGCCTTCATCAGCCGACGTCTCCTGGCCCGAGAACAGCGCTGGAGCACCATCGAGAGGGAGGCCTTCGCAGTGGTGTGGGCCCTCAAAAAGCTCCGGCCCTATCTCTTCGGTACCCACTTCCGGGTACAAACCGACCATAGACCCCTGCAGTGGCTGATGCAGATGCGGGGGGAAAACCCAAAACTATTGCGCTGGTCCATCTCCCTGCAGGGAATGGACTTCACCGTGGAGCACCGACCGGGCCAAGACCACGCCAACGCAGATGGCCTGTCCCGCTTCTTCCGCCTCGACGAGGAGAGTGTCAAGACACCATGTCGTCTCTTACCTTACGGAGTTTTCACGACGTAGTAATTTCGCAGGGACGCAAGAGACCAACCTCCCAAATATCTAATTAATACCTGTATACTTTAATTCTCTACTAGATATGGGTTAGAAACCTAGGAGGAGGGCCGCATACTGGACGTGATGCGGAGCTTCTCGGTTGACGACCTGGTAAACAATAAATGTACAGATTTACTAAATTATCTAGCCCTTTTTAGTGTCTTCCTATTGTTTCTTAATTACATGGTTTATTCAGACAGTGCTTCTGCCTACCTGCGTACAACTCTTGTGAAGCCTACGTCCCAGTATATTCTTGAGTCGCGTGAAGAGGGTAGATTCGGCGAGATGAGTGGAGGAAAGCTGTGTTCCTGATGGGTCTTTATGTTGAGCGCCAATATTCTATGTTCTATGGTTAAAAATAAACAACATCATGATTATGCCATCCTTTCCTTGTCGATTTTACCACACCACAAAATAGCTCACTTTCTCTGGGTACTCACTTTACCCCTCGCGCTGACGCCGAATGTTAAATACTCCTTAGATTCTTCTCTCAAATCAAATGTTGACCTGTACTTTAAAAATATACTATGTACATACGTAGATTTCCTATTTCACTCACGCACTAACAATAATTAACATTTCTTTCTATTATCACAGTGTTAAATGAAAATAACTAAATAGTCCATGCTCTTTGTCTTGACTGTAAAAGTTCCTGTAACCTTCCTTGTGGAAAGCTTTCCAAAAATTGTTCTGTCTTTATCTTTAAAAGAACATTTCTTTCGTTGGGCGCCTTTTAAATAACAAAGTACTTATCTCCTCATCTTTGTCTTTTCTCTCTAGGGCCTGCCGTCGAGGAGAAGAGATCCTTCAGCTCCGGAGATCTGTGAAGACGTTCCGCTTCCAAAATCAGGTAAGGCTTTGTCAGGAAACGGAGGATTTCTAACGCGGTCCGATGCGCTAGACGGGAAGAAGGCAAAGCGCCTTCCAGAACACTGGGTGCGGTTTAAATAGGAAAACCGCACCCGGTGTTTTCACGTGCTTCTCACGTAGCCAGCAAACGTGTACTTGGAGGCAATGCGCGAACCACTCCCAGCGCTTACACGTGCCTCTCATGCCCCTAGCTACTGCATCTTTTCTAGGAACGGGCTCACTTATACAAAACATAACGGTAGCACCAAATCCTTATGTATGAAGGCAAAAATCTTAACAGACGTTACAATTGGCAAAACACATGATAGTACAATACATATTAGATCTTACAATAAATACAATACAGTTTCAAGGACACAGTCATATCACAAGGTTGTGCTGGTGCACGGGTCAGGGGTGGGTTTTTCCTAGGGGAAACATGTGTGAGGGAATACAAACGGATCAGTGGTCATGAGTATCGTGACAGTGAGTCCCCAAGGAGATGGGTGACTCTCCCCGCCTTCAGCTGGGGGGGACGCATGTTGGACAGGCCACACGAAGGGCTTGCTCCCTCCCCGCATGACAGGGCCCAAGCCCCGGCCCCCCAGGCGCGACCCACGAGAATCACCCGCACCCCGTCTCCCGACGGAACTCCTGCCCTCGGACCCCCATGTATCACGGGCCCAAGCCACCACCGGCTCCCTCGGCCGGGTCAAGCCGCCATCTTGGGCCCTGCGCCACGAGGCCGCGTGGCCTCCCCCCGACCCTAACCCTGGGCCTGGCCGGCCCCGACATCCCGGCACCACCATCCACCCAGGAGGTGAGCGGACCACTTGGCAGGTCAATGGGAGAACGAAGCGCCAAGGACTCTCCCCCGCCAGGTGACGATCGCCTCCAGCTCCCCCAGGCACCGGCTCCACCCCCTGCTGGGTGTCTGGACACCTTCATCCCGGACCCCCCGACCTCCAAGTGCGAGGGTCCGGACATCAAAGGGCGCGTGCCCTATAACTGGAGCAGCTCCGGAGCAGGAAGGCAGTTGTATCCTGGAGTCGAGAGACACCGAGAGAACTCAGCCTTGACGGACTACTGGCGCTGCCGTAGCCCTATCTTGTGAACTATCGACCTGCCTGCTGGCGCTGCCGTGGCCTTCTGCAACATCCATCCTCGTCGGGACCTGCTGGCGCTGCCGCGGCCCGTTGTAACGACCATCTTCACCGGGACCTGCTGGCGCTGCCGCGGACCGTACATCGACCATCTTCACCGGGACCTGCTGGCGCTGCCGCGGACCGTGTATCGACCATCTTCACTGGGACCTGCTGGCGCTGCCGCGGCCCGTACTAGCTAGACCACCAAGCTCGAGGATTGTGAGCTACCCACCATACCACCTCAACTACCAGACTGGTAACCAGACTATCCCGCTACCCCCTTTTCCCATCTTGAGAG
Source organism: Triturus cristatus (assembly GCF_964204655.1). Classification (NCBI taxonomy): domain Eukaryota; kingdom Metazoa; phylum Chordata; class Amphibia; order Caudata; family Salamandridae; genus Triturus; species Triturus cristatus. Next base: position 28,889,032 of record NC_140585.1, on the reverse strand, counting down.
ACTTGAACCGAGGGGACCCCTGAGTCCAGACCTCCTTGTACCTTTTCATCGTACCTTAAGAAGTGCTTATAAAGAACGCTAACTCATCTCCTGGTGTGGTATCTGTCTGTGGGGGGGAAGTTATTGGTCTGTGCGATCGCTGGAGACGGCTCTCCCCGGAGACCTCTCCCCTTGTCCTCGGCCGACCCTCCCGGTCCGTCTAACACATGGCATTGCTGCCCCCTCCCTCCTCTCATACACCTCCTTGTGTTGCTTGAACCCCGTGCACTCCTCGCTTTCCAGACGTGGGACCCGTGCTCACTACGCCACTGGAGTCAAGCTATCCTGGCTGATGACGGCTGATAGCCAGAAACCGGTCCTAGGATGCTTGATTCCGGTCCAGGGAAGACATGGCTTGGCAGTTCGGGCTGGACTGTTCCCATGAGGCACAGGGTCAAGACTGATTTGCATATGGCCATGTCTGAACTGGGGTGGTGTAGTGGGCAAAAGAACGATGGATTTAACCCAGATCTCTTGACTGGGGGAGAATGTATGCATTGTCAGCATTCCGTCCATCATTTGTTTCTTGTAACGCTTTTCTCCTCGCTTTCCATGGCATTGCTGCCCCCCCCTCCTCTCATACACCTTCCTTGAGTTGCTTGACCCCCTTGCACTCCTCCCTTTCCATGGCATTGCTGCCCCCTCCCTCCTCTCATACACCTTCCTTGTGTTGCTTGACCCCCTTGCACTCCTCTCCTTCCATGGCATTGCTGCCCCTCCCTCCTCTCATACACCACCCTCATGTTGCTTGACCCCCTTGCACTCCTCTCTTTCCATGGCATTGCTGCCCCCTCCCTCCTCTCATACACCTTCCTTGTGTTGCTTGACCCCCTTGTACTCCTCTCTTTCCATGGCATTGCTGCCCCCTACCTCCTCTCATACATCTCCTTGTGTTGCTTGACCCCCTTGCACTCCTCTCTTTCCATGGCATTGCTGCCCCCTCCCTCCTCTCATACACCTTCCTTGTGTTGCTTGACCCCCTTGCACTCCTCTCTTTCCATGGCATTGCTGCCCCCTCCCTCCTCTCATACACCTTCCTTGTGTTGCTTGACCCCTTGCACTCCTCTCTTTCCATGGCATTTCTGCCCCCTCCCTCCTCTTATACACCTCCTTGTGTTGCTTGACCCCCTTGCACTCCTCTCTTTCCATGCCATTGCTGCCCCCCTCCTCTCATACACCTTCCTTGTGTTGCTTGACCCCCTTGCATTCCTCTCTTTCCATGGCATTTCTGCCCCCTCCCTCCTCTCATAGACCACTCTCATGTTGCTTGACCCCCTTGCACTCCTCTCTTTCCATGGCATTGCTGCCCCCTCCCTCCTCTCATACACCTTCTTTGTGTTGCTTGACCCACTTGCACTCCTCTCTTTCCATGGCATTGCTGTCCCCTCCCTCCTCTCATACACCTTCCTTGTGTTGCTTGACCCCCTTGCACTCCTCTCTTTCCATGGCATTGCTGCCCCCTCCCTCCTCTCATACACCTCCTTGTGTTGCTTGACCCCCTTGCACTCGTCTCTTTCCATGACATTGCTGCCCCCCCTCCTCTCATACACCTTCCTTGTGTTGCTTGACCCACTTGCACTCCTCTCTTTCCATGGCATTGCTGCCCCCTCCCTCCTCTCATACACCACCTTGTGTTGCTTGACCCCCTTGCACTCCTCTCTTTCCATGGCATTGCTGCCCCTCCCTCCTCTCATACACCTCCTTGTGTTGCTTGACCTCCTTGCACTCCTCTCTTTCCATGGCATTGCTGCCCCCCCCTCCTCTCATACACCTTCCTTGTGTTGCTTGACCCCCTTGCATTCCTCTCTTTCCATGGCATTGCTGCCCCCTCCCTCCTCTCATACACCTTCCTGGTGTTGCTTGACCCCCTTGCACTCGTCTCTTTCCATGACATTGCTGCCCCCCTCCTCTCATACACCTTCCTTGTGTTGCTTGACCCCCTTGCACTCCTCTCTTTCCATGGCATTGCTGCCCCCTCCCTCCTCTCATACACCTCCTTGTGTTGCTTGAACCCCTTGCACTCCTCTCTTTCCATGGCATTGCTGCCCCCTCCCTCCTCTCATACACCTCCTTGTGTTGCTTGACCCCCTTGCACTCCTCTCTTTCCATGGCATTGCTGCCCCCTCCCTCCTCTCATACACCTTCCTTGTGTTGCTTGACCCCCTTGCACTCCTCTCTTTCCATGGCATTGCTGCCCCCTCCCTCCTCTCATACACCTCCTTGTGTTGCTTGAACCCCTTGCACTCCTCTCTTTCCATGGCATTGCTGCCCCCTCCCTCCTCTCATACACCACCCTTGTGTTGCTTGACCCCCTTGCACTCCTCTCTTACCATGGCATTGCTGCCCCTCCCTCCTCTCATACACCTTCCTTGTGTTGCTTGACCCCCTTGCACTCCTCTCTTTCCATGGCATTGCTGCCCCCTCCCTCCTCTCATACACCTCCTTGTGTTGCTTGACCCCCTTGCACTCCTCTCTTTCCATGGCATTGCTGCCCCCTCCCTCCTCTCATACACCTTCCTTGTGTTGCTTGACCCCCTTGCACTCCTCTCTTTCCATGGCATTGCTGCCCTCCCTCCTCTCATACACCTCATTGTGTTGCTTGACCCCCTTGCACTCCTCTCTTTCCATGGCATTGCTGCCCCCTCCCTCCTCTCATACACCTTCCTTGTGTTGCTTGACCCCCTTGCACTCCTCTCTTTCCATGGCATTGCTGCCCCCTCCCTCCTCTCATACATCTTGTTAGACCTGGGATTTCTGGTTGGCTAAGGCTTGCGCCAAAGCCAGGCAGAAACCACCACTCTAGTCAGGGCAAGGAAGTTACACGCCAAAGATAACCCCTGCTCACCCCCTTGGTAGCTTGGCACGAGCAGTCAGGCTTATCTCTGAGGCAATGTGTAAAGCGTTTGCGCGCGCACCCAGCAACAACACCCAAGGCCCACCCCAAAGGAAACTCCACACAAGGTATTCTATAAAAATAACCTTTGTATTATACACAACACATTAGATAAAAATACACACTTTACAATGTGCCAACAGGCACGGGCAGAATTTACAAGGGATTATGTACAAGACAGGGCCACCTGGACCACTGTCAGGAATTAGCACTTTTTAGATATTTAGCACACAAAATATATAAAATCACTGTAGCACAAAAATAATATGTATAGCACACAACCAGTACTTACTGGTATCGGGGAAGTACCACCTACGTAACCCTAACTACTTTAGGAGACTGTCACGCAGGGAACTAGAACCTCACTAGCACCACCTGTACTAGGAGAAAGCAACAACCACCTACGTATCGCAACACCTGTAGGGGTAATAGAACGTTACACATGATGCATCACATTCAGAGGTGTATGGAAGGAAAAACACATGATGCCTAAAAACATTCAGAGGTGTAAAAGCAATGGCACATGACGCATCAAAACACATTCAGAGGTGCAAGTAAGGAACACACATGATGCATAACACATTCAGAGGTGTAAAAGCAATGGCACATGACGCATCAAAACACATTCAGAGGTGCAAGTAAGGAACACACATGATGCATAACACATTCAGAGGTGTAAAAGCAATGGCACATGATGCATCAACACACATTCAGAGGTGCAAGGAAGGAACACAATTGCGCAAAACTCCTATGCCACTACCTGTGGCAGTCCCTGGGCCAACTGGCCTGGAAGGGGCTAGGACGCCCTGCGTTCAACAAAGTCAGGCTGCGCCAGCTGCGCAGACCAAAACAAGAATGGTCCCCCACCTAAACGTGGCAGCTGCCCACTAAGTGCTGGGCAGCTGGAAAACGAACTTCAGGCACTCTGCGTGCCTCTGGAGCCCTCTCTGGGCTCTGTTCAGTAACAATGTGCCCTCTAGAGCCTTCGTGGCTCAGCCCAACGTTGGAGCCTCACGGGCTCAAGGAGAAACAATGCCCCACACGTTGGAGTCCCTCTGGACTCTGCGCCACTCGAAATGCCCCCTAGAGCCTCACGGGGCTCTAAACCAATAGTGGCACCGTCGTTGGAGCCTTACTGGGCTCGAGAAGCAACACTCCGCACGTTGGAGCGTCTAGCGCTCTAGCTACTTATGCCCCTTCTGGAGCCTCACGGGGCTCGACACACTGCCCCCGCACCCCCTCAGCACAGGCGCGGAGTCCCCCCAGCCCTTGGTACTCACCGGGCTGCTCTAGGGACTCCCGCGTCGGCTTTTCTCTCTCCGCTCTGGGGGGAAGGCTCCGAGGCTTCTCTTCAACGCGGAGGGGCAGGCACCGACAATGTGCCTCGTGCCCCCTCCGTACCAGGTCCTGCCGCACTTCTCTCTCGGGTCCAGCGCGGGGTAGGTTCCCGCCTGGATCTTCGCTGCACAGGAGCGCGGGGTAGGCTCCCGTCCGCTTCCTGATTTCAAGTCGAGGCTTCCGTCCCGCGGCACGCCCCCAGGCTTGCCTGACTTCCGGTCACGAACCGGGCTGCAGCGGTGATCTCGGTGATTAGAGGGGTGGGCTCCCTCCGTAAATGCAATCCTCGGCGGGGTAGGCACCCGCCACAATCATAAGCAAAATAAGCGGGGTGGGCACCCGCAAGCTGAATCAAAGCGCTTCACAGCGCTACAAGGTGAGCCAGCGCTCGCAGCGCTACCAGGGATCCTAAAAGCGCTCCCAGGCTCTGAGAGACAGCCAGTCCAGGAAAACAGCGCGCCCAGCGCTATAAAGTCCAGAAAGTGCTCCCAGGCGCTACAAGCAGTGTTCAGCAACAAAAAAGGTCCTTCAGAGAGCAGGGGGCAAAGGCTGGGCCCAGAGCCAGCTCACAGGGCCCTCCAGCAGGGAGGCAGTCCCCAGTGGCGGTCTCTCCTGGCGCCCAGCAGCAGCAGGCCCCCCCTCAAGTGGATCCTGGAAGAGAACAACATGTAAGGGGGCACAGCCCCTTTTTATACAGTACAAGGCTTTGTCTAAGGTGCAGGGGAGGGGCGAACCAGTTCCAACAGGTTTCTGAGCACTTTGTTTTGCTCAGCCCCTCTCCCTATTCACTGGCAGGGCTAGGGTCATTAGACGCACCACAGGGGCCGGCGCCAGCATTGTGTGGGGGAAGCCCTGTCCTATTCAGGACCCAGGTACACTCCTCCACAGCCATCAACATGCTAACTCCCCATTCACCACTGGGTGACTCCTCCTGACTCTGGGGAATTCCCTAGTCCGTCACCTGACCTCACCAGCCAATCGCCAGACAAGCCACACATTTCAGACTGCACACTGAAGTGCCCACTTCTAGAAGTGGCACTTCCACACCAGGTACATGCACGCCGCACACATCAACGCGCAGCATTCACTCCCACGAGTCCGCACATACCAAACACGGGCCTGCACACCCCACGCATCAGGAACTACCGGGACACATACATTCCCCCATGCACTCCTATGGGAGGGCAGGCCAACCTCACAACACGCACGCACTTTACCCTGAGACACAGCGGTAAAGTGCGCAGAAACCAAAATCTATTACACCAAGTCACAATATTAAGCAAAAAGTCTCGGGGTGAACCTGCCAGAAGGGCCAAGTCCAACACATCTTCCTTGTGTTGCTTCACCTCCCTCATCCTTCCCTTCTCCTTTATTTGCCAAACCCCCACTCAAACACAGTTCCCTCTGCCCTCTCCTGCCATCCCATCCCCGATAAAGAACATTCATCAAAGGCAAATAGCTCTCCCAGATGCAACTTTGGCTTTGTTTAATTTTTTAGACACACTGTACAGCAACGTGGGCTGCTGTGCAACATGACTTAAAGAAACAAGCATTGGCATAGCCAATAGGTCTCGCCTTTGGGACCTTATAAGTGTTTAGCCATGCAACAGTTGATGTTGTTGCACCAAGGATATTGTGCTGCATAACCAAACACTTATAAGGTCCCAAAGGCGAGACCTATTGGCTATGCCAATGCTTGTATTTTTTAGTACTTGATTGAAGTACCGTTTGGATATAATGTTGTGAATTGATTGTGTATTCGGGGTCACTGCCCTCTAGAATAGCCTGCTTAGGAGCCGGGGGGCTGATGTCTTTGTGACAACCCACGTTCACGCTTCCCATTCATTGCCCCATTTGGGAGGGTTGGTCGAATCTGCGCTCATGCCCTGGTGAACCCCAGATGTGCTTCCTTACTAAGGACTCACCTGAACAGGTTGGATTGGTGTGGCAGGTCTGTTCTCTAATGAACCAAGAGAGACATGCATGCGTGGGCTGTCAGCACTCTCTCGACCAAGATAAACATCACAGTGACCACCTGTGGCCTCCCTTCTGCTTCTAGATGGAACTGTCAGAGAGACACTACCCTGAGCTGTCTACACTGTGTGCGGCACACTGAACATCACCGTGGAACCCTGTGGCCTGCCCTCTGCCCCTAGGTGGACCGGTTAAAGGGACACTATCCTGGGCTGTCTACACTGTGAGCGGCACACTGAACCTCACCGTGGCTACCTGTGGCCTCCCCTCTGCCCCTAGGTGGAGCTGTCAGAGAGACACTCTCTTGGGCTATCTACACTGTGTGCGGCACACTGAACCTCACCGTGGCCACCTGTGGCCTCCCCTCTGCCCCTAGGTGGAACTGGCAAAGAGACACTACCCTGAGCTGTCTACACTGTGTGCGGCACACTGAACCTCACCGTGGCCACCTGTGGCCTCCCTTCTGCCCCTAGGTGGAACTGTCAGAGAGACACTACCCTGAGCTGTCTACACTGTGTGCGGCACACTGAACCTCACTGTGGCCACCTGTGGCCTCCCCTCTGCCCCTAGGTGGAGCTGTCAGAGAGACACTACCCTGGGCTGTCTACACTGTGTGCGGCACACTGAACATCACCGTGGCCACCTGTGGCCTCCCCTCTGCCCTTAGGTGGAGCTGTCAGAGAGACACTACCGTGGGCTGTCTAGACTGTGCTTACACTGAACCTCACCGTGGCTACCTGTGGCCTCCCCTCTGCCCCTAGGTGGAGCTGTCAGAGAGACACTCTCTTGGGCTATCTACACTGTGTGCGGCACACTGAACCTCACTGTGGCCACCTGTGGCCTCCCCTCTGCCCCTAGGTGGAGCTGTCAGAGAGACACTACCCTGGGCTGTCTACACTGTGTGCGGCACACTGAACCTCACCGTGTCCACCTGTTGCCTCCCCTCTGCCCCTAGGTGGAACAGTCAGAGAGACACTACCGTGGGCTGTCTAGACTGTGCGTACACTGAACCACACCGTGGCTACCTGTGGCTTCCCCTCTGCCCCTAGGTGGAGCTGTCAGAGAGACACTACCCTGGGCAGTCTCCACTGTGTGCGGCACACTGAACATCACCGTGGCCACCTGTGGCTTCCCTTCTGCCTCAAGGTGGAGCTGTCGGAGAGACACTCTCTTGGGCTGTCTACACTGTGTGCGGCACACTGAACCTCACCGAGGCCACCTGTGGCCTCCCCTCTGCCCCTAGGTGGAGCTGTCAGAGAGACAGTCTCTTGGGCTGTCTATACTGTGTGCGGCACACTGAACCTCACCGTGGCCACCTGAGGCCTCCCCTCTGCCCCTAGGGGGAGCTGTCAGAGAGACACTACCCTGAGCTGTCTACACTGTGTGCGGCACACTGAACCTCACCGTGGTCACCTGTGGCCTCCCCTCTGCCCCTAGGTGGAGCTGTCAGAGAGACACTACCCTGAGCAGTCTACACTGTGTGTGGCACACAGAACCTCACCGTGGCCACCTGTGGCCTCCCCTCTGCCCCTAGGTGGAGCTGTCAGAGAGACACTACCCTGAGCTGTCTACACTGTGTGCGGCACACTGAACCTCACCGTGGCCACCTGTGGCCTCCCCTCTGCCCCTAGGTGGAGCTGTCAGAGAGACACTACCCTAAGCAGTCTACACTGTGTGCGGCACACTGAACCTCACTGTGGCCACCTGTAGCCTCCCCTCTGCCCCTAGGTGGAGCTGTCACAGACACACTATCTTGGACTATCTACACTGTGTGCGGCACACTAAACCTCACTGTGGCCACCTGTGGCCCCCGCTCTGCCCCTAGGTGGAGCTGTCACCGAGACACTCTTTTGGGCTGTCTACATTGTGTGCGGCACACTGAACATCGTCATGGCCTACCCCCTCCATTCGTTGGTGGAGCTGCCTGGCCGCTGTACTCGTTCCGTGTGTAGGGTGAGCTGTACCTGTTTCATGTGTGGGTAAAGCTGTACCTGTTCCGTGTGTGAGGAAAGCTGTACCTGTTTCATGTGTGGGGGAAGCTGTACCTGTTTCATGTGTGTGGGAAGCTGCACCTGTTTCGTGTGTGGGGTAAGCTGTACCTGTTCCGTGTGTGAGGGAAGCTGTACCTGTTTCTTGTGTAGGGGAAGCTGTACCTGTTCTGTGTGTGGGGGAAGCTGTACCTGTTTCATGTGTGAGGGAAGCTGTACCTGTTCCGTGTGTGGGGAAGCTGTACCTGTTCCTTGTGTAGGGGAAGCTGTACCTGTTCTGTGTGTGGGTAGAGCTGTACCTGTTCCATGTGTGGGGGAAGGTGTACCTGTTCCATGTGTGGGTAAAGCTGTACCTGTTCCATGTGTGAGGAAAGCTGTACCTGTTCTGTGTGTGGGGGAAGCTGTACCTGTTCCATGTGTCGGGGAAGCTGTACCTGTGTGTTGCGGAAGCTGAACCTGTTCTGTGTGTGGGGAAGCTGTACCTGTTCGGTGTGTGGGGGAAGGTGTACCTGTTCCGTGTGTCAGGGAAGCTGTACCTGTGTGTGGCGGAAGCTGAACCTGTTCTGTGTGTGGGGGAAGCTGTACCTGTTCCATGTGTCAGAAAACTGTACCTGTGTGTGGTGGAAGCTGAACCTGTTCTGTGTGTGGGGAAGCTGTACCTGTTCTGTGTGTGGGGGAAGGTGTGCATGTTACGTGTGTCAGGGAAGCTGTACCCATTCCGTGTGTCAGGGAAGCTGTACCCATTCCGTGTGTCAGGGAAGCTGTACCCTTTCCGTGTGTCAGGGAAGAGGTACCTGTTCTGTGTGTGAGGGAACTGTGTAGGAAGCTGGCTCTGTATATACTATGCCAAAGTGAGATATAGTGTTCACAGAGTCCAGTGGAACCCCAGAGGTAGGCAGAGGTAAAGTTAGATAGCACCTTACTCTCTATTTGTGGTAGTGTGGTCGAGCAGTAAGGCAGTTTCAGAGGACAGTGTTAAGCATTTGTTATACACACTCTGTCAGCAAATGATTTCACACACTCAAAGACTGAACTTCAGACCGATTGGTTTTGTATGAAAATATTCTTTTAGTTATTTTATTTTAAAGAACCAAGCAAGCCTGGCACGGGTAAGCAATAAATACTTTACGGTAGTAATGCAGTTTGTAAACAGTTTGAATTGTAATTGTATATGCATTTTGTTTTGACTTGCAGTATGGTTTCAGAGAAATGCAATACTTTGTAAATACAGTACATAGACTTGAATGGGCTTTTCAGTAAAATACCAGGTAAGTTACTTTTCAGATTACTTTTCTTACACAGAGTAGTATACCTGGATACTACTAGTCGAGGTTCTGGGGGTACACTCAGGGGTCCCCCAGGGTCAGGGATGTACTCTTGTTACACTGTCAGCGGCACTAGGGTGGCCGGGTGCAGAGTGCTGAGACCCGATGGTATCCAATCGGGGATAGGGGGGCCTCCGGTTGGTGGCTGCTGGCAAGCAGGCCACTTGGTCGTGGGAGCAAACCTCCTGGACTTTAGCTCAAGGCAAATAGGGAAACAAAGTAGCACCAAAGGTGCACCCTCAGTGGCACTGGGGCGGCCGGGTGCAGGGTGCTGTTTCGACATTGGGCGCACTGTTGTTTGCCAAGGGGAACCTCCGGTTTGCAAAGACACTGCAGGCTTGGGGACCAAGGTCTTCTGGGTGCGACCACCACTTCGAGAGTTAAGTTGGGAAGTTATGGGTTGGTTAGGCACTGTCGGTTTTGCCACCCAAGGCCATTGGGCCTCGGGTGCAGGGGTACCTTTTAGGGTCAGATTGTCTTACTAGCTCCTGGTCACAGTTGAGGGGACCTTCTGGATTTATGTTGCAGGCGTCGGCTGGAGGTTTGAGGCAGGTCAGGGGTCACCGGATCTCGGGTCAGGATCGCAGGGGAGACCTCATCTTGGTGTTTGCCCACTCGAGCTCGGGCCGTGGAGGGCAGGTGCAGAGTGGTGCGGATTTGCGGTGTCCGGCCGGAGCCAGAGGTTGCTGATGAACAAATCCGGTGTTCATGGGAGACACAGTCTTTGTGGTTGAAGGCAGGCAGGTCCTTCAGGGTTTTCGAGGTTGCTAGCTGCAGAACATACCGGGATTGCACAGGAGCAGGATCGAGGTGGAGACAGGCCGGTAGGGCAGGGGCCAAGTCAGTGGGCGTCTTCCTCTTGTTAGCTTCGGCACAGCAGTTCGGTCCTTCTTCTTCCTTTCTTGTTGCAGGTTCCGGTCTGAGGAAGCAAGGTTCAGGGTTGCCTCTAAATACTAGATTTAGGGACGTTACAGGTAGGTAAAACATTGGGACCAATGGGTCCATTCCCTGGGGTGGGTACACCCCCTATTATGCTACCTTCCAGTGGGAGGGGGCATATGCCTTGCCCTGGTTGGCTGTGTCCCCTTATCTGCAAGATGGCGGGGACTGAGAGTTGTGCTTCATCTCGCCTCCCCAACCTGAGGGGTGGAGTTGGCAGAGGTGGGCACACCTCTCTCCCTCACTTGTTTATCCCGCCGGTTCTCCTGCCCAAAGTGGGGGTCAGAACCGGTGCGGACCAGTTGCTGAGAGCAGCAAACGGCCTAGGGAAGCTCAAAAAGGCGGCAAGCCTTTGAAGCTTCCCCGTCGTGAACCCTGTCCATCCTGGGGGAGGAGGCTTGGCACCTTGTCTCAGGATGTGCATTGTTTCAGGCCCCAGAGAGCAGGCGGCTCTCGACCCAGGGGTCCAGAAACATGTCTGGTGGTGGCAGCTGAAAGCAGCCACTCAGCCTGGACACCAGAGGGGGGTTAGTTTTCAGGGGACTTCTCTAAGATGCCCTCTGTGTGCATTTTTCATTAAATCCCACACTGGCATCAGTGTGGGTTTAATGTGCTCATACGTTTGATACCAAACTTCCCAGTTTTCAGTGTAGCCATTTTGGTGCTATGGAGTTCGTAATGACAAACTCCCAGCCCCATATACTCTTTATGGCAACACCGCACTTACAATGTCTTAGAATTGACTTTGACACTGTAGGGGTACAGGGCTCATGCACCTGTACCCTCACCACTGGCATAGGGCAACCTGCTAGAGGGGTGACTGATGTATGCCAGGGCAGTGGTTTGTGGGCATGGAGCACAGAGATGTGTGCCATGTCGACTCTTCACTGTGTTCTGCACCAAGAGACGCAGCCTGCAAAGGCAGTGTGTGAGTGTCAGGGTACAGGAACTCTAAGGGTGGCACAATAATTGCCACACCCCATAGAGGCCTTCTCTGGTCACAGTGACCTGGGTACCTGTGGTACCATTAACCAGGGGCTGACCTGTGGCCAGTGATGCCAATTGGGTTTAGGCTTCAATGCGGTTTTAGGGAAATAAAATAGGCCCTGGGTACCTGATTAGCAGGAGTCCAGGGCACACTCAGTCAAAGTACCTCAGCAATTCAGCAAAAAGTGGGGGCTACCATGCAGAAAGAGGGCACTTTCTCACAAATTGTACTTCTTCCGTGTGCCAGGGAAGCTGTACCTGTTCAGTGTCTCAGGAAAGCTGTACCTGTTCCGTGTCTCAGGGAAGCTGTACCTTGTTCCGTGTGCCAGGGAAGCTGTACCTGTTCCGTGTCTCAGGTAAGCTGTACCTGTTCCATTTCTCAGGGAAGCTGTACCTGTTCAGTGTCTCAGGGAAGCTGTACCTGTTCCGTGTCTCAGGGAAGCTGTACCTGTTCCGTGTGTCAGGGAAGCTGTACCTGTTCCATGTGTGTGTGGGAAGCTGTACCAGTTCCGTGTGTGGGTAAAGCTGTACCTGTTCCATGTGTGGGGGGGAAGCTGTACCTGTTCCATGTGTGGGGGGAAGCTGTACCTGTTCCGTGTGTGGGGGAAGCTGTGCCTGTTCCGTGTGTCAGGGAAGCTGTACCTGTTCCGTGTGTGGGTAAAGCTGTACCTGTTCCATGTGTGGGGAAGCTGTACCTGTTGTGTGTGTGGGGGAAGCTGTACCTGTTCCGTGTGTCAGGGAAGCTGTACCTGTTCCGTTTGTTGGGGAAGCTGTACCTGTTCCGTGTGTGAGGGAAGCTGTACCTGTTCCATGTGTGAGGGAAGCTGTACCTGTTCCGTGTCTCAGGGAAGTTGTACATGTTCCGTGTGTCAGGAATGCTGTACCTGTTCCGTGTGTGGGGGAAGCTGTACCTGTTCCTTGTGTGGGGGGAAGCTGTACCTGTACTCTGGTGGGGGAAGCTGTGCCTGTTCCGTGTGTGGGTAAAGCTGTACCTGTTCCATGTGTGGGGAAGCTGTACCTCTTGTGTGTGTGGGGGAAGCTGTACCTGTTCCGTGTGTCAGGGAAGCTGTACCTGTTCTATGTGTTGGGGACGCTGTACCTGTTCTGTGTGTGAGGGAAGCTCTACCTGTTCCATGTGTTAGGAAAAGCTTTACCTGTTCCGTGTGTCAGGGAAGCTGTACCTGTTCTGGTTCTCAGGGAAGCAGTACCTGTTTCGTGTGTAGGGGAAGCTGTACCTGTTCCGGGTCTCAGGGAAGTTGTACCTGTTCCGTGTGTCAGGAATGCTGTACCTGTCCCGTGTGTGAGGGAAGCTGTACCTGGTCCGTGTGTGGGAGAAGTTGTACCTACTCCTTGTGTGGTGGAAGCTCTACCTGTTCCGTGTGTGGGGGAAGCTGTACCTGTTCCGTTTGTGAGGGAAGCTGTACCTGTTCTTTGTGTGTAGGGGAAGCTGTACCTGTTCTGTGCGTGGGGGAAGCTGTACCTGTTCCATGTGTGGGGGAAGCTGTACTTGTTCCGTCTGTGGGGGAAGCTGTAGCTGTTCCATGTGTCAGGGAAGCTGTACCCATTCTGTGTGTGGAGGAAGCTTTACCTGTTCAGTGTGTGAGGGAAGCTGTACCCATTCCGTGTGTCAGGAAAGCTGTACCTGTTCTGTGTGTGAGGGAAGCTGTACCTGTTCTGTGTGTGGGGGAAGCTGTACCTGTTCCATGTGTGTGGGGTAAGCTGTACCTGTTCTGTGTGTGGAGGAAGCTTACCTGTTCCATGTTTGGGGATGCTGTACCTGTTCTGTGTGTGGGGTAGCTGTACCCGTTCCATGTGTCAGGGAAGCTGTACTTGTTGTGTGTGTGGGGGAAGCTGTACCTGTTCCATGAGTGGGGGAAGCTGTACCCATTCCGTGTGTCAGGGAAACTGTACCTGCTCCCTGTGTGGGGGAAGCTGTACCTGTTCCATGTGTCAGGTAAGCTGTACCGGTTCTGTGTGTGGGGGAAGCTGTACCTGTTCCATGTGTGATGGCAGCTGTACCTGTTCCGTGTGTGAGGGAAGCTGTGCCTATTCCCTGTGTCAGGGACGCTGTACCTGTTCTGTGTGTGGGGGAAGCTGTACCTGTTCCATGTGTGGGGACGCTGTACCTGTTCCGTGTGTGAGGGCAGCTGTACCTGTTTCGTGTGTTAGGGAAGCTGTACCTGTTCCCTGTGTCAGGGAAGCTGCCTGTTCCGTGTGTGGGGATGCTGCATTTGTTCTGTGAGTGGGGGTAGGTGCATCTGTTCTGTGTGTGGGGGAAGCTGTGCCTGTTCCGTGTGTCAGGGAAACTATACCTGTTCCGTGTGTCAGGGAAGCTATACCCATTCCGTGTGTCTGGGAAGCTGTACTTGTTCTGTGTGTCGGGGAAGCTGTACCCATTCTGGGTGTCCGGGAACCTGTACCTGTTCCGTGTGTCAGGGAAGCTATACCCTTTCGTGTGTCAGGGAAGCTGTTCCCATTCCGTGTGTCTGGGAAGCTGTACTTGTTCCGTGTGTCAGGGAAGCTGTACCCGTTCCGTGTGTCAGGGAAGCTGTACCTGTTCCGTGTGTCAGGGAAGCTGTATCTGTTTTCTGTGTGGGGGAAGCTGTATCTTTTTATTTATTTGCAGTTTTATATAGCGCAAACAAGACCCTTATGGGTGACAGAGCTTGTTACAATTATAACGAAAAGTAGTTATCATGCAGACGAAAAGTGATCTACATAAAAATACATACATAAAATAAAAATTGGTATATAAACATAAGCAAGTGGAAGAGAGAGAGAGACAGGATCCCATAATCGTTCGTAAAAGCTGACATGGGCCGAGTCCGATGGGAACCAGATAGAACATCAGACAGGCAGGTCGCGATTGAGGGGAGGGAGGCGCGGCCTCAGTGAGGGAGAAGCTATTGGCTAGCAGCAGTTTTACCTCTATCGTGACGATGGAAGTGGAAGGGTTGCACCTGGTCTCCGGAGGATGGAAGTTCCAGATTGTAGGAGCAATTGTGGAAAAGGATCGATAGTAGGTTTTCTTTTTGTTAGATTTATGTGGCTTAAGCAGAAGGAACTAGTACTTCTAGAAGGTCTGTTTCCTCCAGATGGGGTACGTTTCTGGGACAGGTGAGAGGGGGTGTTGTGCTGCAGCGCTTTGCGGGTCATACAGGCAGCTTTGCGATGGATCCTTGCCTCGGAGGCTATCCATTTCAGGGGTTGATGGTCAAGGTGCTGTGATTTGTTTTTTGAGCCAGTGATGCACTACTGTAGTCTAGTTTAGATATTCCAAGAGCTTGGACCTCTGTCTTGAGCTCTGCACTGGGAGCCAAAGGTTTTAGTTTCCTGAGAGCGTGGAGTCGATGGTTGCCTCCTCTGGTGGCGGCACTGATGTGCTTCTGCATGGGTTGGCCATTGTCCAGGATTATCCCCACTGATTAAGCTCAGTCACTGATGTGTGGGTGCAGCTTAAGGCAGTAAAGTGTGGGCGCCAATCGGTGATCCTAGGGGAGATGCTGGGTGGAGATATCGCCAGGAATTCTTTTTTAAGGGAGTTCAGTTTGAGGTGGTTGCGAGTCCGCCCGCTAGTGTGGAGTTTTAGTCGAGGGTTGTTAAGGATTCTGTTGTCCTCGGAAGAGGTGATTTTCATTTAGAGGTAAGTACCGTGATTTCGGTCAAGGGCTCCATGTATAGGTTGAAAAGTGTCGGGCAGAGAGTGGAGCCTTGAGGGACGCCTCGCATGGCTAGTGGCCGATTGGAAAGAATGTGGTGAATTAGAACCCGCTGAGATCTGTTGTGAAGGAATGAGGGGAACTGTTTTAACACTGTGCCGGAGAGACCCATCCTAAGTTCTGATATGTTTAGGAGTGAATCATGACCGTGTCAGACGCCGCTGACAGGTCCAGTAGCATCAGTAAGCAAGATTCGGTCTGGTCGAGAGAGCGGAGGGCATCAACAATGGGGACCAGGGTGGTTTCAGTGCTATGGCCCGGTCTGAAAGCCGATTGACACTTGTTGAGGAGTTGAAATTGCTCGATGTGATTGCGAAGTTGTAGGTGCACACATTTTTCTATTAGTTTAGCCAAAGTTGGGATGTTGGAGATGGGGCGGTAGTTGTTAGGGACAGACTGGTCGGAGTTGTTTTTCTTTAGGATAGGAGTACCCTGACCCCTTTTTAGGCAGTCGGTCACGAAGCCTTGGGTAAGTGAGGCGTTGATTTTCCTTGCCCATAAGGGCAATAGAAGGTGAATGGACTCATTGACCAGTTTGGAGTGTAGGGGATCACGGAAGTGATTGGAATATTTCTGAGAGGTTTGGAGTTTTGATATGTGCTTTTCATCAAAGGTTTTAAAGCTGGGCCAGGCTGCATTATTGTTAGATTTGTGGGGAGAGGATGTCGGGCATTCTTCCGGAACAAGGGCGAGGGGCGTGGGGGAGGTCAGCGAGGTACGACTTTCAAGACGTGTTGCATCCCCGGGGTGCTTAGCAGAGGTTTCTCAGCAAAGAACCAGGAAAGAGTTTCGCAATTGGGTCGTTTTTAGGGCAGAAGATGGCGCGCTGCTGCCTCTGGTGGTTTGGTTTTTGATTCGTTTGAAGAGTATTTTGTGGATGATTTGTTGCAGAGTCGAGTTGATTTCGAAAGGATGTCGCTTCGGAGCTTCTAATGTGTCCGTTGTAGGCGCTCTGTCTTTGTGGTAGACGTTTAAGGTCAGTCATAGAGGGGGTGAGTCTCCAGGCTCTTTCAGCAAGTCTGAGGCATCGGCGTTCCTCGTGGAGGTTGCAGTTGAACCAAGGGTTGGATCTTTCGTCCAGGATTCTCTTTAGTTGTTTGGGGACAAAGGTATCCACGATGTTTGTCATGGAGTTGATTGAGTGATCAGTCAGGCCATGAGTGTCATGCGTGTTGGCGGGGGAGCAGGTTGTGTTTAAGAATAGCTGACAATGTGAATGGGTCGATGTTGAAGGTGTCTCTGACCCATTGTTTGGGCTTTCGTAAGCTGGCCCCAAGAACTAACTGCTGTACCTGTTTCGTGTGTGGGGGAAGCTGTACCTGTTCCGTGTGTGAGGGAAGCTGTACCTATTATGTGTGTGAGGGAAGCTATACCTGTGCCGTGTGTGGGGGAAGCTGTACCTGTTCCGTGTGTGAGGGAAGCTGTACCTATTATGTGTGTGAGGGAAGCTATACCTGTGCCGTGTGTGGGGGAAGCTGTACCTGTTCCATGTGTATGGGAAGCTATACCTGTTTCGCGTGTGGGGGAAGCTTACACTGCTGGTGTCTGTGCTGCACCAGTCCTCCTGTGGGTTTGGTGTGTCTGCTCTGTGCATATCACAGAGCGTTGCACTGCTGTAGTCTGTGCTCATGTGTGTGCTGTGAGGGAAGCCTGCACTGCTGCTGTACGTGTGTGTTGCAGCACAGCCTCATACAGTGTCTACATGCTGTGCATGTGTGTGACACAAGCCTTTGAGGCACTGGGGCCCCCCTCATGTCAGGTGGCCCACATTGTACTCAGGGCCTGTGAGTATCTGTAAATTATGGGAGTGTCAGGGGTTCCTCGAAACGTTCTGTGGTGGGGGGAGGGGGGTCCCCTCATTACTTTGTGTTCTGCCACTCATTCAGTAGGTGTGAGGAAAGCTTGTGCTGCTGTTACCTGTGCTGTGCCTGATTAATGTGCATGAAGGAAGTTCCGGGACACATATTTACGTAACTGCCCTTACAGGCCTATTGGGCGCCAAGGTGAATAGCGCCTTGGCATGCTATCTATAGTGAGCTACATAAATACTGTCAACTGAGCCTGAGCTCTCGTCTCTGTTCTTCCTTTCGTCAGTGAAGCTTGTGCTGTGGCTGCCTGTGTTGTATCTGCCCTATGTGAGGGACAGAAGCTTGACTGATGTTCCCTAATCTCTTCCTGTTCGGTGTGTGATGGAAGCTTGCACCTCTGATATCTGAAAAGTTGCCCTGCTGCTGTTCATGGTGTGTTTGTGTGTGTGTGTGTTTAGCTTTCTCTGCTGATGACGCTCTGCAGCTCTCCAGTGTGTGAGGGTGAAGCGTAATCTTTAGTGAGGAAAAGGTCACCGGACATGTGAAGGTGCTCCCAGTGGACCGGACCGATCACCATTTGGTCAAATTCTCGACATTTATCCCTAGTAGAAGAGCCCCCGCCACCAGGGAAGTTAGGAGCCTCCTGAGTAGGGATTGGAAGGGGCTCCTGGGAAAGGCGGCGTGCTCCCCAGTGTTTACTACTAAAGAGGATTTTGATGCAGCCAGGTCAGCGGAGGAGAATGATGGGGATTTCTGCAATCAAATTACTACAGCAGTGTTGGACAGGCCACACGAAGGGCTTGCTCCCTCCCCGCATGACAGGGCCTAAGCCCCGGCCCGCCAGGCGTGACCCAGACGAATCACCCGCACTCCGTCTCCCGACGGAACTCCTGCCCCCGGACCTCCATGTATCACGGGACCGAGCCACCACCGGCTTAACCGGCCGGATCAAGCCGCCATCTTGGGCCCTGCGCCACGAGGCCGCGTGGCCTCCACCCGACCCTGGGACTGGCCGGCCCCGGCATCCCGGCACCACCATCCACCCAGGAGGTGAGCGGACCACTTGGCAGGTCAATGGGAGAACGAAGCGTCAAGGGCTCTCCCCCGCCAGGTGCCGATCGCCTCCAGCTCCCCCAGGCGCTGGCTCCACCCCCTGCTGGGTGTCTGGACACCTTCATCCCGGACCCTCCGACCTCCAAGTGCGAGGGTCCGGACATCAAAGGGCGCCAGACCTATAACTAGGGCAGCTCCGGAGCAGGACGGCAGTTGTATCCTGGAGTCGAGAGACACCGAGAGAACTCAGCCTTGACGGACTACTGGCGCTGCCGTAGCCCTATCTTGTGAACTATCGTCCTGCCTGCTGGCGCTGCCGCGGCCTTCTGCAACATCCATCCTCGTCGGGACCTGCTGGCGCTGCCGCGGCCCGTTGTAACGACCATCCTCACCGGGACCTGCTGGCGCTGCCGCGGACCGTGCATCGACCATCTCTCCGGGACCTGCTGGCGCTGCCGCGGACCGTGTATCAACCATCTCCACCGGGACCTGCTGGTGCTGCCGCGGCCCGTCCCAGCTAGAACACCGAGCTCGAGGATTGTGAGCTATCCACCGTACCACTTCAACTACCAGACTGGTAACCAGACTGTCCCGCTACCCCCTTTCCCCATCTTGAGAGACTTGAATCGAGGGGACCCCTGAGTCCAGACCTCCTTGTACCTTCCATCGTACCGTAAGAAATTGCCTATAAAGAACGCTAAATCTTCTCCTTGTGTGGTGTCTGTCTGTGGTGGGGGGAAGTTATTTATCTGTACGATCGCTGGAGACGGCTCTCCCCGGAGACCTCTCCCCTTGTCCTCGGCCGACCCTCCCGGTCCGTCTAACATTGGTGGCCAGCGGCGCGATCCGAATCAACGCGTAATCGTACAGAGAGTAGCTCACCCCACGACAAAACCACGATGTCAGCCAAAGATAGCGGTTCCACTGAAAAGTTCCAAATGGATAAGTTGGAAGAATATAGCCACCGCAAACTTAAACAATTCTGCATGGAACTAGGCATTGCTACCACCGGCCTGAGTACCAAAGACGATTTAAAGCGCGCCCTTGAGTCGTGGGCGGAAACTGGGGTCACCGGATCCCCCGACCAAAACAGTGTCGCACCAGAGGGGAACGCCACGGCTCCCGAGGAGCGGGGAACGGGCCTCTCGCAGGAGGAGATCCAAGAAAGAGAAAGAACCAGATTACATGAGTTGGAAATGGCACGACTCAAGATGGACGGTGAACTAAAGTTAGCCGAGCAGAAACTAAATCTAGAACATCTGCGGCTCCGAGAAGAGCGAGAAGAAAAACAGAGACAGAGAGAGCTCGAGGAAAAAAGAATAACACTCGAACACGAGCGCAAACTGGCGGAAATAGAACTCCGGAAACAGAATAAAGAACCGGGGGTGCCTGAGCGACCGCACACCCCGGGAGCAACCGAGAGAAAAGTCCACATCCCCAAGGATGTTGTCCGAGAATATGTCCGAGAGGACGACATACAACAGTGGTTCAAAGCCTACGAGATCGCCATGACCTCCCACCGGATCGACCGGAGTGATTGGGGAGCCGGACTATGGGGGAGGTTCGTCAACGAAGGCCGCGATGCCCTATTGCAGCTCCCAGATCACCAGATGTCGTCCTACGACCACATGAAGGCTGCCCTCCTCACCCGCTACGGCCTCACGCCCGAGATGTACCGCCAGAGGTTCAGAGACTGCACCCGGATCCCGGGTACAACTTGGGTGGAGTACGTCAACTATTTCAGCCGAGCCTTCGAGGGTTGGATCAAGGGGAGCCATGTAACGACCTACGAGCAACTCTTTAACCTTATGGTATGGGAGCACCTGTCGAACAACTGTTTCGTCGAGCTCAGGCAGCACCTCCTCGACAGTAAATTGACTGACCCCCGGCAACTCGCCGCCGAAGCTGACCGATGGGAAAGCACCCGAGTGGGCCGGAGAGGACCGCACGAGCAAAACCGAAACAACCAAGGCCAGCACCGTCCCCGGGGAGGAGGAGGAGGCCAGGGGCGAGGGAGAGACACCATCCCGGCAACACCCGTGGCCAGCACCCCGCCCCCGGCCGGGCGGGGCAACCCCCCGATGCGCCCGGGGTTTCGAGCCAACGTCACGTGCCACCGATGCCAGCGAGTCGGCCACTACGCCAATGACCCGAGCTGCCCGCAGAACCAAACACCAAAGCCCCGCCAGGTAGCGGCCGCCGCCCTGGGGGAAGAACGACTATCAGAGGAACAGGAAGAATATGAGCCGGCCCAGCAAGAGTGGGAACCGGCCGCCATGGTTCTAGCATGCCTAGGGGGAAAGGACATGGTTCCGCGGGCCCCCCTACCCGCCAACACCCGGAAATATGGCCAATGGGTGACCATTAATGGACGTCGGGCCGAGGCCTTACGTGACACAGGCGCCAGTGTGACGGCCGTCCGCTGTCACCTGGTGAAGCCCGAGCAGATCCTGCCGAACATTCTCTGCCCCGTCCGCTCAGCCGACAATTCCGAGAGTCTGTGTCAAATGGCCTGCGTCCCCTTCGAATGGGGAGGGGTCTCCGGCCTGTTGAAGGTGACGGTCCGGGATGATGCACCCGTGGACTGCCTCCTGGGGAATGACCTTGAGAGTTCCCCGTGGGCCACCGTCGAAAGAAGAGAGCACCTGGGGATGCTGGGCCTCCCGGACTGGGCCTGCGTAACCACCCGGTCCATGGCCGCCCGTGCCGTCCCCCGATCAGAAGATCCAGAATGGCCAGCACCTCCGCCCCCGGTCGCCCCAGTAGAGGACCACGACGAGACCAACCCCCCAGAACCAACGGCCGAAGGGGTCGCGCAACCCAAGGACCTTCCCGGCCTGGCTCAGTGGCGTCAAGAAGGGGGGCCCACCCAAGAGCAGTTCCGCCAGGAGCAAAAGACCTGCCCCTCCCTCGAGGGGCTCCGCCAGCAAGCCAGCGCCCAGAGCACAGGGGACTCCACCGGAACTCATTGGGTCTATTGGGATAACGACCTGCTATACAGCGAACAAAGAATCGCAGAACTAGGGGCCAGTCGAGTGCTGGTGGTGCCTCTCCGCTTCAGAGACTTCCTACTAACTCTGGCCCACGATGTCCCCCTGGCTGGACACCTGGGCCAGGACAAAACCTACAGTCGCCTAGTGACTCACTTTTTCTGGCCGAAGATGCGGAACGACGTCCTTAACCACTGCCGGTCCTGCCCCACGTGCCAAGCCAGTGGGAAGAGCGGCCGTAAGCTGAAAGCCCCTCTGCAACCCTTCCCAGTGGTCACCACCCCGTTCGAGAGGGTAGGAATAGACATTGTGGGGCCCCTGGACCCCCGCACGGCACAAGGACATAGGTTCATCCTGGTACTGGTGGACCACGCCACCCGCTACCCCGAGGCGGTGCCCCTACGAACTGTAACAGCCCCGTTGGTTGGCCGGGCCCTAATGGGGATCTTCTCCCGAGTGGGCTTCCCCCGAGAAGTCGTCAGCGACCGAGGCACGAACTTTATCTCGAAATATATGAAGTCCCTCTGGCAACAGTGCGGGGTCACCTACCGATTCACGACCCCCTATCACCCCCAAGGGAACGGACTAGTGGAGCGATTCAACCGCACCCTCAAGGGGATGATTGGGGGATTGGAAGAGCCCCTCCGTCGCCAGTGGGATGTACTACTCCCGTGCCTCCTCTTCGCCTATCGAGAAGTTCCCCAGAAGTCCCTCGGCTTTAGCCCTTTCGAACTCCTGTACGGGCACCCTGTGCGAGGGCCCCTCAGCCTAGTCAAAGAAGGTTGGGAGATGGCCCCCCTAAAGACCCCTCCAGACGTCTTCAAGTACCTCCTGGCCCTCCGCAATCAGACCCGACGCTTCAGGGAGATGGCAAAAGCGAACCTCGAGGCCAGTCAGGAGGACATGAAAAAATGGTACGATCACAATGCCTCCTCCGTCGAGTTCGAACCTGGTCAACAAGTGTGGGTGATGTCCCCCACCGAACCATGTGCCTTGCAAGATAAGTGGACGGGGCCCTTCAAAGTGGTCGAGCGCAAAAGCCCCGTCACTTACCTCATCGACATGGGGACCCCCGGAACCCCCTTCGGGTCCTCCACACCAACAGACTCAAACCACACTTTGTGCGCTCAGAACTCAGCCTCCTGATGGCTACGGACAGTGGGGCGGAGGAAGACTCCGAACCCCTCCCGGATCTCCTGAAGACTCAGGAGAACGACGGTTCCATGGACGGGGTCCGGCTCTCCGATGCCCTCACCCCAGAGCAACGCCAGGGCTGCCGGGACCTCCTACTGCGGTTCGCTACACTGTTCTCCCTCACCCCCGGGATCACCCCTTGGTGCTTGCACGACGTGGACACCGGGGACAGTCCCCCTGTCCGACACCGGGCCTACCGCGTGCCAGATCGGGTACGGGCCTGCATCCAAGAGGAAGTGGCCAAAATGCTCACGATCGGGGTCATCGAGCCCTCGGACAGCCCCTGGGCCAGCCCAGTTGTACTGGTCCCCAAAGCCGCTGCCCCCGGCACCACGCCTGAACTGAGATTCTGCGTCGACTACCGGGGCTTGAACGCTGTCACCCGGACCGACGCTCATCCTATCCCCCGAGCAGATGAATTGATCGACCGGCTGGGGGCCGCCCGCTATCTCAGCATCTTCGACCTAACAGCGGGCTACTGGCAGATCGGTCTCACACCCCGGGCTCAGGAACGGTCTGCCTTCTCTACCCCCGATGGCCACTACCACTTCAAGGTCATGCCCTTCGGCATGAAGAATGCCCCCGCTACTTTTCAACGTCTAGTGAACCAGGTCTTGGCGGGGCTCGAGGAGTTCAGCGCTGCCTACCTGGACGATATCGCGGTGTACAGCCGCCACTGGTCCGACCACCTCCTCCACCTCCAAGAGGTCCTGCAGGCCCTCCAGCGGGCCGGCCTCACGATTAAGGCTGGCAAATGCCAAATTGGTCAAGGGTCCGTGACCTACCTCGGGCACCAGGTGGGAAGCGGGCTGGTGGCCCCGCTGCAACCTAAAATTGCTGCCATCCAGTCCTGGCAGCCCCCCGTCACCCAGACCGAGGTCCGAGCCTTCTTGGGACTCACCGGCTACTACCGGCGGTTCGTGAGGGACTACGGCAGCATTGTGGGGCCCCTCACGGGTCTCACGTCCAAAAACCAGCCGAAGCGGATTAACTGGACCACCGACTGTCAAGCGGCCTTCGAAAAGCTGAAGGCCGCCCTGTGCCCCGCCCCTGTGCTCCAGGCCCCCGATTACAGTCGGGAATTCATTGTACAGACAGACGCCTCCGACCACGGCATCGGAGCGGTTCTTTCCCAACTGAACCCCGAGGGCCATGACCAGCCGGTGGCCTTCATCAGCAGACGTCTCCTGGCCCGAGAACAGCGCTGGAGCACAATCGAGAGGGAGGCCTTCGCAGTGGTGTGGGCCCTCAAAAAGCTCCGGCCCTATCTCTTCGGTACCCACTTCCGGGTACAAACCGACCATCGACCCCTGCAGTGGCTGATGCAGATGCGGGGGGAGAACCCAAAACTATTGCGCTGGTCCATCTCCCTGCAGGGAATGGACTTCACCGTGGAACACCGACCGGGCCAAGACCACGCCAACGCAGATGGGCTGTCACGCTTCTTCCGCCTCGACGAGGAGAGTCCCCAGGAAGATGGGTGACTCTCCCCGCCTTCAGCTGGGGGGGACGCATGTTGGACAGGCCACACGAAGGGCTTGCTCCCTCCCCGCATGACAGGGCCTAAGCCCCGGCCCGCCAGGCGTGACCCACACGAATCACCCGCACTCCGTCTCCCGACGGAACTCCTGCCCCCGGACCTCCATGTATCACGGGACCGAGCCACCACCGGCTCCCCCGGCCGGATCAAGCCGCCATCTTGGGCCCTGCGCCACGAGGCCGCGTGGCCTCCACCCGACCCTAACCCTGGGCCTGGCCGGCCCCGGCATCCCGGCACCACCATCCACCCAGGAGGTGAGCGGACCACTTGGCAGGTCAATGGGAGAACGAAGCGTCAAGGGCTCTCCCCCGCCAGGTGCCGATCGCCTCCAGCTCCCCCAGGCGCTGGCTCCACCCCCTGCTGGGTGTCTGGACACCTTCATCCCGGACCCTCCGACCTCCAAGTGCGAGGGTCCGGACATCAAAGGGCGCCAGACCTATAACTAGGGCAGCTCCGGAGCAGGACGGCAGTTGTATCCTGGAGTCGAGAGACACCGAGAGAACTCAGCCTTGACGGACTACTGGCGCTGCCGTAGCCCTATCTTGTGAACTATCGTCCTGCCTGCTGGTGCTGCCGCGGCCTTCTGCAACATCCATCCTCGTCGGGACCTGCTGGCGCTGCCGCTGCCCGTTGTAACGACCATCCTCACCGGGACCTGCTGGCGCTGCCGCGGACCGTGCATCGACCATCTCTCCGGGACCTGCTGGCGCTGCCGCGGACCGCGTATCAACCATCTCCACCGGGACCTGCTGGCGCTGCTGCGGCCCGTCCCAGCTAGAACACCGAGCTCGAGGATTGTGAGCTATCCACCGTACCACTTCAACTACCAGACTGGTAACCAGACTGTCCCGCTACCCCCTTTCCCCATCTTGAGAGACTTGAATCGAGGGGACCCCTGAGTCCAGACCTCCTTGTACCTTCCATCGTACCGTAAGAAATTGCCTATAAAGAACGCTAAATCTTCTCCTTGTGTGGTGTCTGTCTGTGGGGGGGGGGAAGTTATTTATCTGTACGATCGCTGGAGACGGCTCTCCCCGGAGACCTCTCCCCTTGTCCTCGGCCGACCCTCCCGGTCCGTCTAACAAGCAGTCAATCAAATTGCCCCTCTGACTGACCGTAAGAAAATTGTAGACCTTCTGCCAGGTGGTTTAATGATAAATGAAGTGCAAACAGGCAGAAAGAAAATGGAGAAAGTTTTATGCAGATGAGGACAAGATCGCACGGAAAATGGCCCTATCTATGTATAAAAAGGAAATCTTCTCCACCAAAGCAGAATATTTCGCTGAGACCGTTATGAATTCATCAAATAAATCTAAAAGTATTTTTAAAATAGTTGATGATATCATCAATCCGAGTTGTTCTCAGAACAAGACTCGGCCAACTCAAGATCTTTGCGATAGTTTAGCAATCTTTTTCGAAGAGAAAATGAGCACTATCATTAACGGTCTCAAAACAAATCCGTCAGTGGGGGAAGAAGATCCAACCGGTGAAGCTGTAGCCTCGTCCAATGCTGCAGGAAGGGTATCTTATGTACGGAGACAGACTGATGAAGGGACTGCCGCTCTGAGTCTCCTGGATCACTTTGAGCTTCCTCTGGAGGAGGCATTTGGCTGCATTGCCTTGGGTGTCTCTCCCGGCTCCCCACTGGACCCCCATCCACATAACATCTGGAAGGAATTTGCGTCAGAACTTTTTCCTAGACTCCAGATGATTTGTAATCCATCACTATCCAGAGGACTTGTACCAACTGGCTGGAAACAGGTGGTGGTTACACCACTCCTGAAGAAGGCCACTCTTGACCCCACCAGTCCGAGTAGTAATCGGCCCATTTCTCTCTTACCCTACCCAGTGAAGATCCTCGAACGACTGGTCAGCAAATCTCTGTCACAGTTCCTAGAACTTAATAATAAGTTGGCGAATGTACAATTTGGCTTCTGCCCGGAACGTGGAACAGAGACTGCTCTGGTGACCGCGATGGACGATCTTCGTCTATTGGCAGACAGGGGACAATCAGCGATACTTATTCTGCTTGACCTGTCTGCTGCTTTCGACACGGTTAATCATGGCATCTTGCTGACCCGTCTGGGGGAGGTGGGAATAGTGGGCACTGCCCTGGACTGGTTTCGAGCTTATCTTACTGGCAGGTGCCAGGTAGTGGCTCTTCCCCCGTTTCATTCTGCCTTTTACAACATCCGGCATGGTGTTCTTCAAGGGTCTGCCATCAGCCCAAATTTGTTCAACATTTATTTGAGCCCACTGATCAACATAATTCAGGCTCATAATGTAAAACTGGTGAACTATGCTGATGACACCCAGATTATCTTGTCCTTGGATGGTACCCAATCTAACGCCTTGGAGGACTTTCAAGCGTGTATTCATGATATTGCGCAGTGGCTTCGTAATAACTCTCTACAATTTAATTTGGATAAAACAAAAATTCTTCCCTGTAGAGTTGGGAAGGTTCCTCTGCCTCTCCCTCACAATTTGCGGCCCTTTGCAACTTCCACTCCCTTAGTCCCGACCAAGTTGGCGCGTAATTTAGGAGTTATGTTCTGAGACAATTTGTCACCGGAGACACAAGTGAATAAAACAGTGGGGTGCTGTTTTGGTCTGATCAGAGCACTAAGAAAGACCTCCCGTTGCTTCCAAACTCGGCAAGAGCCTCAATAGTACAAGGCGTTATTTTAAGCAGACTTGATTATTGTAACGCCCTACTGTTGGAATCTCCTAAGTATCTGAGTCAGCGATTGCAACGTGTCCAAAATATGGCAGCCAAGTTAGTTCTGTCCAGACCACGTGACTCCTCCGCTTCATTGTGTTTAGCCGAGCTACCCTGGCTCCCAGTGGTGCAAAGAATACATGTTAAGTCCCTATGTATAGTGTTTAGGGCCTTGCACGGATTTGGCCCCAGGCCCTCACAGAAGAAATTGGGTTGGTGCACTCCCACTGGGAGCCTCCGCTCCTCTTCTGCTTGTCTGGCGAAGGTCTCAAAGTTCAACAAGGTTAGAATGGGAGGGAGGGCTTTAGCATTGCTGCTGCTAAGCCATGGAATGATCTACCACTTGAAATTAGACAATGTCACACTCTGTCTTTGTTTAGGAAAAGGATCAAAACGTGGCTGTTCCCCAGAAACTGATCCTTTGTTTTTGAATGCTGTCTACTTGAGTTCTACCCCGTAGTTTCTTTTACGTTTGCTTACGCCACGTTCTACAGCGCCAGGGTACCCGTAGGGTGTTTGTTGCGCTTTATAAATGTTATATACAATACAATACAAGCCTGCCCTGCTGCTGTCCATGCTGTTTCTACATGTGTGATGGATGCTTGCTCTTGTTATACTTCTTGAGCGCATCTCGGGGAAGCTTCTATCGCTTACACCTGGGCTTTACTAGTTTTGTGTGTGAGTGAAGCTTGCCCTGCTCCTGGCAGTCTTGGCTGTTGTACTTGTGCTCAATGTCTTAGTGAAGCTTAAATACTGCACATACAGTTCCTGCTCTGTATGCCGGAGTGCAGCTTGCACTGATGCTGCTGGTTCTGGATCTGTTCCCTGTGTGATGGACACTTGTAAAACATACAGTGTATCTTGTGGAAGCTTGCCCTGCTGCTGTCTGTGCTTTACTAGCTCTGTGCTTGCACTAGTGCTGCCTGTTCTGAATTTGTCTTCGTTTAAGGAGAGCTTGCTCTTGTAACACCTGTTCTCTTTGTCTTAGGGAAGCTTGTTCTGCTGCTGCACATGCAGTACGTAAGAGTGAAGCTTGTCCTGCCGCTGCACATGCAGTATGTGAGAGTGAAGCTTGCACTGCAGCTGCGCATGCAGTATGTGAGGTAAGCTTGTCCTGTTGCTGCACATGCAGTATGTGAGTGAAGCTTGTACTAATGCTGCACATGCAGTATGTGAGTGAGGCTTGCACTGCTGCTGCACATGCAGTATGTGAGAGTGAAGCTTGTCCTCTTGCTGCACATGCAGTAAGTGAGAAAAGCTTGCACTGCTGCTGCACATGCAGTATGTAAGGGAAGCTTGTCCTGCCGCTGCACATGCAGTATGATACTGAAGCTTGTACTAATGCTGCACATACAGTATGTGAGAGAAGCTTGTCCTGCTGCCGAACATGCAGTATGCGAGAGTGAAGCTTGTCCTGCTGCTACACATGCAGTATGTGAGAGATACGCTGGCACTGCTGCTGCACATGCAGTATGTGAGAGAAGCTTGTCCTGCTGCCGAACATGCAGTATGCGAGAGCGAAGCTTGTCCTGCTGCTACACTTGCAGTACGTGAGAGATACGCTGGCACTGCTGCTGCACATGCAGTATGCAAGAGTGAAGCTTCTCCTGCTGCTGCACATGCAGTATGTGAGAGGGAAGCTTGTTCTTCAGTTGCGCATGCAGTATGTGAGAGTCCAGTTTGTACTGCTGTTTCACATGCAGTATGTGAGAGTGAAGGTTGCGCTGCAGCTGCACATGCAGCATGAGAGAGTGGAGCTTGCACTACTGTGCCTGTGCTGAATTTGTCCCGTGTAAGGAAAGCTTGCTCTTGTAATCCCTGTTCTTTCTTGTATTATGGAAGCTTGTTTTTCCACTGCACACGCAGCATATGAGAGTGAAGCTTGTCCTGCTGCTGCACATTCAGTATGTAAGAGGGAAGCTTGTTTCCACTGTACATGCAGCATATGAGAGTGAAGCTTGTCCTGCTACTGCACATGTAGTATGTAAGAGTGAAGCGTGTCCTGCTGCTGCACATGCAGTATGTAAGACTGAAGCTTGTCCTGCTGCTGCACATGCAGTATGTGAGAGTAAAGCTTTTCCTGCTGCTGCACATGCAGTATGTGAGAGTGAAGCTAGCACTGCTGCACATGCAGTATGTGAGAGTGAAGCTTGTACTGCAGCAGCGCTTGCAGTATGTGAGAGTGAAGCTTGTCCTGCTGCTGCACATGCAGTATGTGAGAGAGATGCTGTCACCGCTGATGCACATGCAGTATGTGAGAGTGAAGCTTGCACTGCTGCTGCACATGCAGTATGTGAGAGTGAAGCTTGTTTCCACTGCACATGCAGTGCCTGTTCTGTGTGAGAGTAAAGCTTGCACTGCTGCTGCACATGCAGTATGTGAGAGTGAAGCTTGCACTGCTGCTGCACATGCAGTATGTGAGAGTGAAGCCTGTTTCCACTGCACATGCAGTGCCTGTTCTGTGTGAGAGTGAAGCTTGCGCTGCTGCTGCACATGATGTACTTTTCCTGAATATGCTGCGGTGCTGCTCAAACGACGCTTCTGTACACCATTCCCTTTTAGCCCTGTCTGAGGCGGCAGGGAGCGCCTCGCCGCCGATGACAGGACTTCTCGGCACCTGGCCATGTGCTCGGGCTCCCAGGTGACCGCAGCCGCAGATTTCATTTCCAAAAATCAATGACCGCCTCCGGGGCTGGGTGGGAGGGGTGGAGGCAGGAGTGAGCCCCAGACAGCACCCTGCGGTGTGCGATACAGGACTGAGCACTTCTACAGCACACATCACATACACCACAGACAGCACTCTGCAGTGTGCTATACAGGACTGAGCACTTCTACAGCACACACAGCACACATCATATACACCACAGACAGCACTCTGCAGTGTGCTATACAGGACTGAGCACTTCTACAGCATACACCGCACACAGAACACATCACATACACCACAGACAGCACCCTGCAGTATGCGATACAAGACCGAGCACTTCTACAGCATACACCACACACAGCACACATCACACACAGCACACATCACATACACCACAGACAGCACCCTGCTGTGTGCGATACAAGACCGAGCACTTCTACAGCAAACACCACACACAGCACACATCACACACAGCACACATCACATACACCACAGACAGCACCCTGCAGTGTGCGATACAAGACCGAGCACTTCTACAGCATACACCACACACAGCGCACATCACATACACCACAGACAGCACACTGCAGTGTGCGATACAAGACCGAGCACTTCTACAGCACACATCACACACAGCACACATCACATACACCACAGACAGCACCCTGCAGTGTGCTATACAGGACTGAGCACTTCTACAGCATACACTACACACAGCACACATCACATACACCACAGACAGCACCCTGCAGTGTGCGATACAAGACCGAGCACTTCTACAGCACACACCAGACACAGCACACATCACACACAGCACACATCACATACACCACAGACAGCACCCTGCAGTGTGCGATACAAGACTGAGCACTTCTACAGCACACACCACACACATCACATACACCACAGACAGCACCCTGCAGTGTGCGATACAGGACTGAGCACTTCTACAGCATACACCACACACAGCACACATCACATACACCACTGACAGCACCCTGCAGTGTGCTATACAGGACTGAGCACTTCTACACCACACACCACACACATCACATACACCACAGACAACACCCTGCAGTGTGCTATACAGGACTGAGCACTTCTACAGCATACACTACACACAACACACATCACATACACCACAGACAGCACCCTGCAGTGTGTGATACAAGACTGAGCACTTCTACAGCACACACCACATACATCACATACACCACAGACAGCACCCTGCAGTGTGCGATACAGGACTGAGCACTTCTACAGCATACACCACACACAGCACACATCACATACACCACAAACAGCACCCTGCAGCGTGCGATACAAGACTGAGCACTTCTACAGCACACACACAGCACACATCACATACACCACAGACAGCACCCTGCAGTGTGTGATACAAGGCCTAGCACTTCTACAGCGCACACAACACACATCACATACACCACAGACAGCACCCTGCAGTGTGCAATACAGGACTGAGCACTTCTACAGCACACATCACACACTGCACACATCACACATAGCACACATCACACCCAGCACACATCACATACACCACAGACAGCACCCTGCAGTGTGCGATACAAGACTGAGCACTTCTACTGCGCACACAACACACATCACATACACCACAGACAGCATCCTGCAGTGTGCGATACAGGACTGAGCACTTCTACAACACACACACAGCACACACAGCACCCACAGCACACATCCCACACAGCACACATCACATCCACCACAGACAGTAGCACCCTGCAGTGTGCTATACAGGACTGAGCACTTCTACAGCACACACCACACACAGCACACATCACATACACCACAGACAGCACCCTGCAGTGTGCGATACAAGACCGGGCACTTCTACAGCATACACTAGACACAGCACACATCACACACAGCACACATCACATACACCACAGACAGCACCCTGCAGTGTGCTATACAGGACTGAGCATTTCTACAGCATACACCACACACAGAACACATCACATACACCACACACAGCACCCTGCAGTGTGCGATACAAGACCGAGCACTTCTACAGCATACACCACACACAACACACATCACATACACCACAGACAGCACCCTGCAGTGTGCGATACAAGACCGAGCACTTCTACAGCACACACCATACACAGCACACATCACACACAGCACACATCACATACACCACAGACAGCACCCTGCAGTGTGCTATACAGGACTGAGCACTTCTACAGCATACACTACACACAGCACACATCACACACAGCACACATCACATACACCACAGACAGCACCCTGCAGTGTGTGATACAAGACCGAGCACTTCTACAGCACACACCAGACACAGCACACATCACACACAGCACACATCACATACACCACAGACAGCACCCTGCAGTGTACGATACAAGACTGAGCACTTCTACAGCACACACCACACAAATCACATACACCACAGACAGCATCCTGCAGTGTGTGATACAGGACTGAGCACTTCTACAGCATACACCACACACAGCACCCTGCAGTGTGCTATACAGGACTGAGCACTTCTACACCACACACCACACACATCACATACACCACAGACAACACCCTGCAGTGTGCTATACAGGACTGAGCACTTCTACAGCATACACTACACACAGCACACATCACATACACCACAGACAGCACCCTGCAGAGTGTGATACAAGACTGAGCACTTCTACAGCACACACCACATACATCACATACAACACAGACAGCACCCTGCAGTGTGCGATACAGGACTGAGCACTTCTACAGCATACACCACACACAGCACACATCACATACACCACAAACAGCACCCTGCAGCGTGCGATACAAAACTGAGCACTTCTACAGCACACACACAGCACACATCACATACACCACAGACAGCACCCTGCAGTGTGTGATACAAGGCCTAGCACTTCTACAGCGCACACAACACACATCACATACACCACAGACAGCACCCTGCAGTGTGCGATACAGGACTGAGCACTTCTACAGCACACATCACACACTGCACACATCACACATAGCACACATCACACCCAGCACACATCACATACACCACAGACAGCACCCTGCAGTGTGCGATACAAGACTGAGCACTTCTACTGCGCACACAACACACATCACATACACCACAGACAGCACCCTGCAGTGTGTGATACAGGACTGAGCACTTCTACAACACACACACTGCACACACAGCACCCACAGCACACATCCCACACAGCACACATCACATCCACCACAGACAGCAGCACCCTGCAGTGTGCTATACAGGACTGAGCACTTCTACAGCACACACCACACACAGCACACATCACATACACCACAGACAGCACCCTGCAGTGTGCGATACAAGACCGGGCACTTCTACAGCATACACTAGACACAGCACACATCACACACAGCACACATCACATACAACACAGACAGCACCCTGCAGTGTGCTATACAGGACTGAGCACTTCTACAGCATACACCACACACAGAACACATCACATACACCACACACAGCACCCTGCAGTGTGCGATACAAGACCGAGCACTTCTACAGCATACACCACACACAACACACATCACATACACCACAGACAGCACCCTGCAGTGTGCGATACAAGACCGAGCACTTCTACAGCACACACCATACACAGCACACATCACACACAGCACACATCACATACACCACAGACAGCACCCTGCAGTGTGCTATACAGGACTGAGCACTTCTACAGCATACACTACACACAGCACACATCACACACAGCACACATCACATACACCACAGACAGCACCCTGCAGTGTGCGATACAAGACCGAGCACTTCTACAGCACACACCAGACACAGCACACATCACACACAGCACACATCACATACACCACAGACAGCACCCTGCAGTGTGCGATACAAGACTGAGCACTTCTACTGCGCACACAACACACATCACATACACCACAGACAGCACCCTGCAGTGTGCGATACAGGACTGAGCACTTCTACAACACACACCACACACAGCACACATCACATACACCACTGACAGCACCCTGCAGTGTGCTATACAGGACTGAGCACTTCTACACCACACACCACACACAGCACACATCACATACACCACAGACAACACCCTGCAGTGTGCTATACAGGACTGAGCACTTCTACAGCATACACTACACACAGCACACAGCACACATCACATACACCACAGACAGCACCCTGCAGAGTGTGATACAAGACTGAGCACTTCTACAGCACACACCACACACATCACATACACCACAGACAGCACCCTGCAGTGTGCGATACAGGACTGAGCACTTCTACAGCATACACCACACACAGCACACATCACATACACCACAAACAGCACCCTGCAGCGTGCGATACAAGACTGAGCACTTCTACAGCACACACACAGCACACATCACATACACCACAGACAGCACCCTGCAGTGTGTGATACAAGGCCTAGCACTTCTACAGCGCACAGAACACACATCACATACACCACAGACAGCACCCTGCAGTGTGTGATACAGGACTGAGCACTTATACAGCACACATCACACACTGCACACATCACACATAGCACACATCACACCCAGCACACATCACATACACCACAGACAGCACCCTGCAGTGTGCGATACAAGACTGAGCACTTCTACTGCACACACAACACACATCACATACACCACAGACAGCACCCTGCAGTGTGCGATACAGGACTGAGCACTTCTACAACACACACACAGCACACACAGCACCCACAGCACACATCCCACACAGCACACATCACATCCACCACAGACAGCAGCACCCTGCAGTGTGCTATACAGGACTGAGCACTTCTACAGCACACACCACACACAGCACACATCACATACACCACAGACAGCACCCTGCAGTGTACGATACAAGACCGAGCACTTCTACAGCATACACCAGACACAGCACAAATCACACACAGCACACATCACATACACCACAGACAGCACCCTGCAGTGTGCTATACAGGACTGAGCACTTCTACAGCATACACTACACACAACACACATCACATACACCACAGACAGCACCCTGCAGTGTGTGATACAAGACTGAGCACTTCTACAGCACACACCACATACATCACATACACCACAGACAGCACCCTGCAGTGTGCGATACAGGACTGAGCACTTCTACAGCATACACCACACACAGCACACATCACATACACCACAAACAGCACCCTGCAGCGTGCGATACAAGACTGAGCACTTCTACAGCACACACACAGCACACATCACATACACCACAGACAGCACCCTGCAGTGTGTGATACAAGGCCTAGCACTTCTACAGCGCACACAACACACATCACATACACCACAGACAGCACCCTGCAGTGTGCGATACAGGACTGAGCACTTCTACAGCACACATCACACCCAGCACACATCACATACACCACAGACAGCACCCTGCAGTGTGCGATACAAGACTGAGCACTTCTACTGCGCACACAACACACATCACATACACCACAGACAGCACCCTGCAGTGTGCGATACAGGACTGAGCACTTCTACAACACACACACAGCACACACAGCACCCACAGCACACATCCCACAGAGCACACATCACATCCACCACAGACAGCAGCACCCTGCAGTGTGCTATACAGGACTGAGCACTTCTACAGCACACACCACACACAGCACACATCACATACACCACAGACAGCACCCTGCAGTGTGCGATACAAGACCGGGCACTTCTACAGCATACACTAGACACAGCACACATCACACACAGCACACATCACATACACCACAGACAGCACCCTGCAGTGTGCTATACAGGACTGAGCACTTCTACAGCATACACCACACACAGAACACATCACATACACCACACACAGCACCCTGCAGTGTGCGATACAAGACCGAGCACTTCTACAGCATACACCACACACAGCACACATCACATACACCACAGACAGCACCCTGCAGTGTGCGATAAAAGACCGAGCACTTCTACAGCACACACCATACACAGCACACATCACACACAGCACACATCACATACACCACAGACAGCACCCTGCAGTGTGCTATACAGGACTGAGCACTTCTACAGCATACACTACACACAGCACACATCACACACAGCACACATCACATACACCACAGACAGCACCCTGCAGTGTGCGATACAAGACCGAGCACTTCTACAGCACACACCAGACACAGCACACATCACACACAGCACACATCACATACACCACAGGCAGCACCATGCAGTGTACGATACAAGACTGAGCACTTCTACAGCACACACCACACACATCACATACACCACAGACAGCATCCTGCAGTGTGCGATACAGGACTGAGCACTTCTACAGCATACACCACACACAGCACACATCACATACACCACTGACAGCACCCTGCAGTGTGCTATACAGGACTGAGCACTTCTACACCACACACCACACACAGCACACATCACATACACCACAGACAACACCCTGCAGTGTGCTATACAGGACTGAGCACTTCTACAGCATACACTACACACAGCACACATCACATACACCACAGACAGCACCCTGCAGTGTGTGATACAAGACTGAGCACTTCCACAGTACACACCACACACATCACATACACCACAGACAGCACCCTGCAGTGTGCGATACAGGACTGAGCACTTCTACAGCATACACCACACACAGCACACATCACATACACCACAAACAGCACCCTGCAGCGTGCGATACAAGACTGAGCACTTTTACAGCACACACACAGCACACATCACATACACCACAGACAGCACCCTGCAGTGTGTGATACAAGGCCTAGCACTTCTACAGCGCACACAACACACATCACATACACCACAGACAGCACCCTGCAGTGTGCGATACAGGACTGAGCACTTCTACAGCACACATCACACACTGCACACATCACACATAGCACACATCACACCCAGCACACATCACATACACCACAGACAGCACCCTGCAGTGTGCGATACAAGACTGAGCACTTCTACTGCACACACAACACACATCACATACACCACAGACAGCACCCTGCAGTGTGCGATACAGGACTGAGCACTTCTACAACACACACACAGCACACACAGCACACACAGCACCCACAGCACACATCCCACACAGCACACATCACATCCACCACAGACAGCAGCACCCTGCAGTGTGCTATACAGGACTGAGCACTTCTACAGCACACACCACACACAGCACACATCACATACACCACAGACAGCACCCTGCAGTGTGCGATACAAGACCGAGCACTTCTACAGCATACACCAGACACAGCACAAATCACACACAGCACACATCACATACACCACAGACAGCACCCTGCAGTGTGCTATACAGGACTGAGCACTTCTACAGCATACACCACACACAGAACACATCACATACACCACAGACAGCACCCTGCAGTGTGCGATACAAGACCGAGCACTTCTACAGCATACACCACACACAGCACACATCACATACACCACAGACATCACCCTGCAGTGTGCTATACAGGACTGAGCATTTCTACAGCATACACCACAGACAGCACACATCACATACACCACAGACAGCACCCTGCAGTGTGCGATACAAGACTGAGCACTTCTACAGCACACACCACACACATCACATACACCACAGACAGCACCCTGCAGTATGCGATACAGGACTGAGCACTTCTACAGCATACACCACACACAGCACACATCACATACACCACAAACAGCACCCTGCAGTGTTCGATACAAGACTGAGCACTTCTACAGCACACACACAGCACACATCACATACACCACAGACAGCACCCTGCAGTGTGCGATACAGGACTGAGCACTTCTACAGTGCACACAACACACATCATATACACCACAGACAGCACCCTGCAGTGTGCGATACAGGACTGAGCACTTCTACAGCACACATCGCACACAGCACACATCACATACACCACAGATAGCACCCTGCAGTGTGCGGTACAAGACCGAGCACTTCTACAGCATACATCACACACTGCACACATCACACACAGCACACATCACACCCAGCACACATCACATACACCACAGACAGCACCCTGCAGTGTGCGATACAAGACTGAGCACTTCTACAGCGCACACAACACACATCACATACACCACAGACAGCACCCTGCAGTGTATGATACAGGACTGAGCACTTCTACAGCACACACACAGCACACATCCCACACAGCACACATCACATCCACCACAGACAGCAGCACCCTGCAGTATGCTATACAGGACTGAGCACTTCTACAGCACACACCACACACAGCACACATCACATACACCACAGACAGCACCCTGCAGTGTGCTATACAGGACTGAACACTTCTACAGCATACACCACACACAGCACTCATCACACCCAGCACACATCACATACACTACAGACAGCACCCTGCAGTGTGCGATACAAGACTGAGCACTTCTACAGCACACACAGCACACATCACATACACTACAGACAGCACCCTGTAGTGTGCGTTACAGGACTGAGCACTTCTACAGCACACAGCACACATCACATACACCACACACAGCACCCTGCAGTGTGCTATACAGGACTGAGCATTTCTACAGCATACACCACACACAGCACTCATCACACCCAGCACACATCACACCCAGCACACATCACATACACCACAAACAGCACCCTGCATTGTGCGATACAAGACTGAGCACTTCTACAGCCCTCACCACACACAGAACACACCACATACAGCACCCACCACACACAGCACACATCACACACTGCACACATAACACACAGTACACATCACATACACCACAGGCAGCACCCAGCAGTGTGCTTTACATGACTGAGCACTTCTACAGCACACATCACACACTGCACACATCACATACACCACAGGCAGCACCCTGCAGTGTGCTATACAGGACTGAGCACTTCTACAGCACACACCACATACAGCACCCACCACAAACAGCACCCTGCAGTGTGTGATACAAGACTGAGCACTTCTACAGCCCCCACCACACACAGAACACACCACATACAGCACCCACCACACACAGCACACATCACACACTGCACACATCACACACAGCACACATCACATACACCACAGACAGCACCCTGCAGTGTGCGATACAAGACTGAGCACTTCTACAGCACATACCACACACAGCACACATCACATACACCACAGACAGCACCCTGCAGTGTACGATACAAGACCTAGCACTTCTACAGCACACATCACACACTGCACCCATTACACATCACATACACCACAGTGTCACGTGGTTTTAGGCCAC
Source organism: Triturus cristatus (assembly GCF_964204655.1). Taxonomy (NCBI): domain Eukaryota; kingdom Metazoa; phylum Chordata; class Amphibia; order Caudata; family Salamandridae; genus Triturus; species Triturus cristatus. The sequence continues at coordinate 28,850,495 of NC_140585.1, read as the reverse complement.
TCCCTATTTACAGTGCTAAGTTAGCTCAATCACGTTAGCTGTTAGACAGCCATCTTGCTGCTTTTGCTGCCTTTGCACCCGACACTGTTGTTACATGTTATTCATTTGAGAAATGCAGACTCGCTCTTGTCTCAAGTGAATGTTATTTATACATCGTTAACAGTTGCTAGTGCCCTTGGTCTGTACATCGAGTAAAGAACTGTTCTAGGACACTAGACGGTGCCGGCTGATTGTGTTCAGGGTGATCGTACCACTGTTTAGTCATAACATGCATGCAGCTGCAAATACCAGAAAGTCGTAGGCTTTAATCTTACAGCGCAGCAGGTTTTTAAACACATTCGATAGAAGAGCTGAAGCAGAGAACACTGAGCTGATCCTGTGATGTGATACACCTGAGCTGATCTATACGGTATGGGGTCCCCTATGCAAGCCTATGAGACCTTCTAATAGTCTAATAATATTTTATTAGTTGCTAGAGAAAGGAGGGTGGTTGTTTTCCACTGTCATTATTAATATGATCGCTCCTTTCATTTTCTATGGAATTGTAACAATGCTAATGGTAATGATCTTAACCATTTGTCTGCTTATGTTAGCCAAAGTACTGTATAACAGGACTCGAGGTTTATGAATAAATTCTTTAAACTTTACTGTGTCTTAGTTATTCTGTTGTGGACTGATATATATGTGCAATCGGGTATTTCGGGTTCCCACCATTCCTGAGAATAACTAAGGGCCATATGTAGAAAGCAAAATTGCGATCGCAAACGCCGAAATTCGCCGAATTTCGGCGTTTGCGATCGCAATTTTGCTAAGTGGGATGTAGGAAGGCAAATCTGCATGCAAAATATGGAATCGCAAAATTTGCGATTCCTTATTTTGCAAATGCATTTAAGGAATCCCAAATAGCGATTCCTTAAATGCAATGTAGAAAGCACCCAAGTTGTGCTATTTTGGCTTAAGGAATCGCAAATTACCACCAACTTCAGGTTGATGGTAATTTAGGATTTCTTTCAATAATGCAGTTTTTTGCAATTATTCAAAGTGCCATGTGGCGCACATACATGCCCTTAGGGCATGTATGTGCGCCACATCTGCACCCATGCTCATTACAGGGGTGCAAAAGGGTGTCATATTGACACCCTTGCACCCTTGAAATTGCATTCTCAATTTAAGATTCTCTAATTGAGAATCGCTAATTGAGAATGTCTTCCTATTCATTCCTATGGGTCTTTTAGCCCATAGGAATGAATGGCAAGGTATTCCTTATTTGCGATTCTCAATTAGAGAATCGCAAATAAGGAATAGGTGGGATTCGCAAACAAAATTGCTAATCCTACCTACATAGCGTTTTGCTATTCTCTAATTGCGATTCCCTAAAAATTGCAATTAGAGAATCGCAAAACACAGCCTACCTACATATGGCCCTAAGTCGCATGTTCTGGGTTGTCTATACATTGGGACCGCCGAGCTAAATCTCGGATAACGAATGGGACACTAAGCTAGTCGGATAAGGGGTTCTTGGTTCTGAAGGGAGTTTCTGGTACACCACAATTCTCTAAGGTTCTGGTTTCCTGCGCATAGTTCTGTGCATACGCAGAATCCCTACAACATGGCGCCCAACGTTTGGTCTTAATATCTGAGATGCCTTAGTAGTGCTTTTATTAGTCCACAACGCCCTCACTCTGGTTTCCGGATAACGGGAGTGACGGTTTAACCTACCTAGGTTTTAGGCTACAGGTTCTTTCAAGCTTGATAATAAAAAAGGTTACACTAATCTAAGCCCAAGTGCTACTGAAGATCTCGTTGTATCTTCTTTTTAATCCTAATGGCGGTAGAAATTCCCGCTCATAGTAGGGTGTCTCTGCGTGCTCATTTGAGGACGTACGGGGTGCCTGATGACGGGATGGCAGTGGTGTTTGTCGTAAGTGCAAGTGCCACTTACCCTTATGAGTTGTTTTACTCTTGGGTTACCTTTGAGGCGGTGGAAGATGTCGATAAAACGTTTCACAAATACACTGCTACGCAGGTGCCTCTTCATTATACCCCATATATGGCTTTAGAAATTCCTATTTCTACCTGGCAACACACTGTTTGGTTTAATGGCGCCCTCCCCCACACGGTCACCCCGGCGAGACTGGGTCCTTTGTCAATTGAAGGAGCTACTTGGCCGGTACTGGCCGGACATACACCTCATCCACGCTACCTGACGGTAGGTGTGGATAGCTTACGTATACTACACACAACCCTGATTCCGGTCCATAGGGCTTTAGTGCAGTATGTGTCGCGCACTGTACAGGTGGGGGCACCTACAGTTGCGGGACACGGGGCTGATCACCATCATGCGGTGGTGATCAGTCCTGTAATGGTAAATGCGGTTGTTGGCAAGCGCCCCCAGAATAAGGATCAGTTTCCTTATTGGCTTGCAGAAAAATTCGATCAACTAGAAGCCGTGTTTCCTAACACTAGTCCTGTGGAAAAGCACAGGATACTCACTATAACTTTGCCGAAAGAACTAGTCCCAGACATTGTCGATTGTGACAATTGGGGCAAGGTCTTTGCCGCGACCTATTCAAAGTGCTTCGGCACTACGTCTATGTCGGTACTACCTTCCGTTATCAAAAAAGTCCAGGAGGATCATGGTGCGGAAGCAGCTATTGAGTTGGGAATGCGGCTTATCGACAGCTTCGATGTGGTATGTTCCATGATTATGGGAAATCTCAAAGGAGATGCCATGCAGTTTCAAGTGGGAAACATGATGGAACTAATTGCAGAAGAAGATAAGCCGAGGGAGTTTGCAAAAGTTATTGCAAAAGCCTATAGGATGGTTGGACGTAGTGCACTGGGCGTGAAACCCACCATCAAAATTCCTGATGTAGTACAGCACACTAAAGTGAGTTCGTCTACAAAAGACGATAAACCCAACTTTCCAAAACAAAATTGGCGAGCAAAGAAACAAGATAAACAGCAACAGAAACAGGATACTCGTCCTGCCTCTCCTGTTCAGGCGTATGTTGAACGCACTTATGATTTGCGTGATCGTTCTCGTATTAAGTCACCTGATAGATTTCAGGTTCCTGACCAGCGCTCTCCTCGTTCTTCACAGGAATCAACGGCTTCACACTTTGGTGGCGGAGACCGTGGGAGAGGCCGGGGTGCTCAAGGTCGAGACCAGCCCCGACAGGCGGACGGAAAAGGCAAGCAAGAAGATTCTGCACGTCCACGTCCTCCGTTTCAGAAAAAGAAAGTTGCTGCAATCTCAGCGAAGTATGCCTCAGATGGTACGGACACAGCTTCTGAACATGAAATGGGCGCTGACGCTGCTAGACAGCGCGGCGGAAGTTACAGTAGTGCGGGGAGCACTGCGTCCATTTCTGGAGGCGACAGCAACTAAAATCTATGTGACAGTAGAAACTGCTGATACTCGCGTAGCCCCCCCTGAGAGATTATTTGAAGTAGTCCTCATTATTGAGGGTGACATACAACGAAAAATTAACGCGGTATTTTGGGATAATCTGACGACCACCTATGATATACTATTGGCGGAGAAAGATTGGCCCCCGGCTTTCGTTCTAAACGCTCCAAGGGGGGAAGAAGTCATTCTTCCTTCTTTTGGACACGTAGTGCCCAAGGAGGAGTCTGGGAAGTTAGCCGAGGAGTGGGCACGGGTGCTAGCACCTGCGTTGTATCGTAATCAGGTGGGGTGGGATAAATGTTCTGCCCTCCACGAAATTCCATTGCGGTCCGACCCCCAGCCACAACCTCAATACCCTATGCGTCGGGAAGCTAGGTCTCACGTCGTGTCTATCCTTGAACAATTGGAATATCAGGGAGTAATTGAAACGTGTGTGTCACCCATGAATAATCCTTTATTCACTGTAACGAAGCCTGACGGATCGTACCGCCTAGTTTTGGATTACCGGCACTTAAACTCGCACTGCCGGAATTGTGCGGTGCAAAATACACATAGTTCGGCTCTCGTAGATAGTCTTGTGAGAAAAAGGTTCAAAACCACACTCGACTTGTCCAATGGCTTTTATTGCCATAACATATCCCCTCATAGTTATGAGTGGACCGCCTTTACTTCGGGTGGTAAACAAAAAGTGTTCAAAAGGCTTCCTATGGGCTATAAAAATAGTCCTGGGGTATTTGCTGCCCGTGTGGTCTCTCTCTTAGAGATGGTAGACCCGGAGGCATACTCGTACGTTGATGACATATACTTAACGGACGACGAGTTGCTTCCACACCTTGCTCGCGTGGACAACATAATTACTATGTTTGCGGACTTTGGTTACAAGTTTAACTTTAAGAAGTCCCACATTGCCGAGTACACAGTATTATTCTTGGGGTACGAACTCAACAATGAGGGCCGCGGCTTGGCTCCGCAGTTCCTTGAGAAATGCGCACGCCTTCGTATCCCTGCAACATTGAAACAACTACAATCATTGCTGGGCTTTCTGAATTTCGGTCGTACCTACATTCCTGAATATGCCCAGCGTATCAAGACACTATATGCCTTGGTACAACCAACTTTTACCAAATCTTGCTGGCTGCCAGAGCATTCAGCTGCATTGCACTCTTTGCAGTCTGACCTTCTTACTGCGAAATATTTACAAACTCGTGATAACCACACAAACCTGGTCATAAGAATTGTACCGGGTGTGGAGGGGTTCACGTACTTAACATACAATGAGGGCGACACAGTCCCCATTGCTTACAAATCTCATTTATATACTTCGGCTGAAATGCGTTTCTCCACTGTCGAAAAGGTTTTGACAGCAGTTCAGATGGCAATCCTGAAAGAACGAGCGCTATCACAGGGGAAACGCATGATGGTGGTGACACCATTCCCTGCCCTAGAGGCAGTCACTAAAGCCAGTGTGCCGAATTCTAAAGCTTTGCATCCAAGGTGGATACAATGGGCGACCTCCTTAGCCTCGCCTGACGTCGAATACATCTTTGACGCAGGGCTACAGACTCAGGAGAGTTTGGAGTATGAATTAGTTCATCCGGCTCCACTTACATTGCGCCCGTTGGAGGAGTTCCATTGTGTCATATACACTGATGGGTCCACGCAGCCCGCAACTGGATCAAGGCACGCTTATTCAGCGGCTTGCGCAATTGTTGTTGGTACTTTCGTGAATGGAGAATTCATACAGGATGCGGTGCATACGCAGACTTTGGGAGATTGTACCGCACAATTGGCGGAGCTTCGTGCTCTGGTGCTTGCACTGGAGTTTGCTGATTATAGAGTCACAACTCTTATAGTGAGTGATTCTTACTATTGTGTTCAGTCTTACAACGACAATCTGATGTTTTGGATCGCGAATGGATTTCGTGATTCAAAAGGTAGCACAGTGAAGCATAAAACGCTTTGGGCTAGGGTGGCTGAACTAAAAGGCAGTCGGCCCCTTGTGAATGTTATTCACACTCTTGGTCACCAACGAGTTGGCGTCCATGCTGTCGGTAACAGTTTGGCTGACGAGGCAGCTAAAACAGCAGTGGCAACATACTTAGTAGCAGCAGTTACAAGATCCAAAAGTAAGATCGATGATGACATCTTGGCAGCCATTGCTGCTTCAGAGACTGGGACAGACTTCCCTAGAGGTTTCCCTTCTCGATACCATTATCACTTAAGTCCTAATAACGTCCCGTTAGTGAGGATAAATGATGTTGGGGATAGAGTTATTCCCAATGCAGACTGCAGGCCTGCTTTGGTGCAAGCTGCGCACGAGGGTGTTGCGTCTGCGCACGCCGGAGTGTCCGCGACTGTGTCACTGTTGCAGCAGCGTTATTGGTGGTACGGTTTGTACAAACATACGCGGACTTATGTCCTCAATTGTGGTATTTGCCAACAAATAAAGCCGTCTTCTGTGGCGCGTCCACCACAAACGCAGCTGCATATATCTAATCAACCACTAGCGTGTGTTTATTTAGATCACTGCGGTCCTTTTTCCTCTGACACTGCGTACAAGTATATCTTGGTTGCAGTGGATTCGTGCACACGTTTTCTTTGGGTGTGGCCACACAGGAGTGCTGACGCCCGGACTGTCATCAAAGCATTGCGTGTCTTTATAGGGAGTTTTGCATGTGGAACCCTTCACTCTGGCGTTCGCCTCCAAGGCGTACAAAGAAGCTATGAGAAGTTTGGGAGTCCAAGTCAAATTTTCGTCTCCATACCGGCCTGAGGGCAATAGTGTTGTGGAACGAATGAACCGTGACCTAAAGCAATCATTGACAGCCAGGGTGTTAGGTACTGGCAAAAACTGGCTAGCTCATTTGTATGACGTCCAACGTGCACTTAATAATCTCCCTAGAAGGTCTCTGGGTGGGAGGACCCCGTACATGATGCTCTTCGGGGTTCGAATGTTTGTCCCAGACCTTGAGGGTCTAGACATGGCGGCGGCGGCCGCGCCTTTTGACTTAGATGACCACTGTACTGTCTTACAGAATCTTCAAGAAGCAAGAGACACTCTAGCAAAAGAGCACATATCCTCTGCGTCCGAAGCTGGACTTCAGATTCCGGTAGTCGGCTGGCTACCCAGAGTTGGTGATCTGGTCCGTGAGAAGGTAGAGAAGAAGAAAGAGTTTGGCCCCTCTTATCGTGCACCAGTGCCGGTGCTTGGAGTTGAGGGTACACGTACAGTTGTTTTACCTCCCCTTCCTGGTCACAGAGACAACAGGTACATTTCAGTTGACAATGTCAAGCTACACAGGGTGGCCGATACTCCATGGTCTGACACCTTCAGTTTCTTGCCCTTCAATGATGCGCAGTTCTGTTGTGGTGCCACCATCTGACATCGTGCCTGAGGTTGCCATTGAAATGCAAGTACTTTCTGATTCTGCTGTATCGCCTGCGGATGGTGATTTGCCAGATGATGCTGAGTATTCTTATCCTGCTGATGTTCCATTGCCCCTTTTGCATTCATCGGAAATTCCCCAGTCTAATTCTTCCTTTGGAACTGAATCATTGACTTCCACTGCCCCTTCCAAATTTTCAAAATGTTTTGCCTGGTTCAAGAGACAATTTTTGGTTCCCCCCTGGATTTACATTTTTGTTCATGTCCATTGGCTTTGTGGTGGTGTTTTTTAGGCTTATAAATGGACACTACCTGAATGAAGGTTCTACAATTAGATTAATTAATGGAACTTTGGCCCCACATTCATCGTCGCACATCATGAAGAGGGACCAGACTTTTGTGAACATCACCGCCTGGCTTGTCCGTGATGGAATAGCGTGGGATGCAGTTAAATTTCAAATTCATGGGCCCACGGAAGTGATTAATGTGCCATCTGTATATCGTGTTTCTATGGGTGATGTGGTAAAACAGAACATTCGATCTGATGATTGGGATGTACAAACTATAGAGACACTGTTTTCTGATTTGAAATACTATGCCGCATTTGATGCTGAGGATTTGTATTTGAATACTGAAAACTATGCAGAGCAGTTTTGTTATCAACATTATGGTACTCATTTTCTTCATAGGGCTAACACATTTCGTAGTTTAGTCAACTTTACTCAGTGGGAACATTGCCCTGCCCCGATTATTGGTAGTTCAAAGACTTTGGTCAACAAATTTTCATATTTTTCAGATTTCAGTGTGTCCAATAATGCATCCTTTTATTTTAAAATTCAGGACGAACCTCTTTCGAAGGTGCGTTTGACACACACTAAATTGTTGTTTTCTAAGTCCTTTATGGACGATTTGGCAATTGGAGGGTATGATGTTTGGAAAGATACTATTGATCTCAAATCGGTTTGGGGCACTAAGTCTTGGCAAGTACAAGGAACAGAAGCTTTACATCGTGCCTGCCTCATCCCAAACCACATGTTATTTTTAAATTCCACAATTTTTCAGACAACCTGTTTTGGATTGGCTATTTCTAAAAAATTAACTTCTCCCTCGATCCCGGATCTGAGTGCTTATCCTGGTTGGGAGAATCACACAGATCTGTCCCTTGCTATGTTGCAGTCTTTTCTTTCGAATTCCACCTTCAATATTAGTGCATTTGACCCTAAAGGTTGGTTGGTATGGCAGAGAAGTTCGGATACCTGTCAAGGCAGATTTTTGGGGTTGGTTTCGGGATACATACAGGATAGAGTAGACCCTCGTTTTGTGTCCTCACACACTGTCACTACCTACTCGGTAGGTAAATTGTGCCAGACATGGCTGCAACATTCCACATTGGATTCTGTAAAAATTCACTTGTCCCGTTTACATGACAAAATAGATTTGAATGATTTTGTTAAAGGTCCCGCATTGGGAAGATCCAAAAGGTGGGTGTATGCTGTTTACAACGAGGTTTGGAAGTTGTCGCAGATTGAGGCTGCTTCCAGGCTCCGTGCTATTGACCAGGCCAATATGGAAAAAGTATTGGCAGTAATAGATAATAGTATTAACACCTTATCTTCGAGAATATATACATTAGATAACATTGTTTCATCTGTTGTGGATATTGTCCAGGAGGATGTGTCTGTGTTATATCATGGTCAAAATCAATTACGATCGATTATGCAATTTGCTTGGACTTTGCAGACGTTAAAGGCGGGGAAAGTACCTTGGGATTACATGAATATTTCTTCTTTATTCCGCCCATTTAATCTGACAGCAAAGCAACAATTCATGTCCATGAAAGATGCTACGTATTCAATACTACATATAGAAAAATTAGAGCCTTTGCCTTTTTCAGTGGCTGAGTCTGATTATGCAGTGTGGCTCATCCATGGGATGGTCACTCTCCCGATTTCTATGTATAGGTTTAGTTCGTGCATGAAACATTACGCCTTGGGCAGATATGAAAAACTTGGTTCTGCCTTCTTGCATGAAGTCTGGTCTCTTCCATTTACATATCGATGTGAGAGAGAAGGCAAGGAAGTTTATTTGAAGGGTGAGGAGTGTACGTCTGCTCCTGATCATTCCGTAGTATGTAGACATATCCAATTACATGGATCGTGTAATATGAATGCCCCTAATTTAGCTTGCGTGTTGAAGGGCATTCCTGTGCCAGTTATAATGCCATCATTTACGCTGCTTGCAAATGGTAGTTATTTGCTTTTAAATAGTGAGGCTTGCTGTGGGATGTTAGCTGGAATTCCCTATATTGTTTCAGTTTCACGGAGGGTAATTTGCTGTAATAACGTGCTTTTCCCACCCCCGCAAGGCCGGCTTGATATATCCATCTGGCCGACGATTCCAACCTTGAAAGCAGAGTTCAATAGGATGAGCAGAATAAGGGCTCTTTTGTCTCAAAAGGACGTTGCGTTGACTTCGTCCCGAGAAACATTTCTCCTTCAAGTGGCGAACACTCGCACAGAAGTTCAAGCTCTTTTGAATACTGACCTCCCCCTACATTTTGGCACATTAATACACACTATCTTCAATGCTTCTTCCACGACTGGTCTGGTCCATTTTTTTAAAATTGTAGGCTCTGGCCTTGTGACGTCTTTCCAGTCTATCTTTGGTATAATACCAGCTATTTTTCATTCTATTTTTTCTGGTGTTTTTGGAGGGTTTCCTCTGATTCTCGCTTTAATTGCTGGCATACTCCTGTTGGTCTGCGCTCTACGCTATGGATGCACGACTTGCGCTACTCGACCACGGATTCAGCCTGTTCCATCTGCGTAGCCGGATGTGGGAATCCTATGGGACTTTACCACTGGCTACCTTGAGTGTCGCTTATGGATTATCCTTCCGGTTCCCGTTTTTCACTTGTGTACAGCCTGTTTTTCACTGTCTCGAATGTCCGTTCCAATGGGCTCCTGATATGTGTTTGTCAAACTTGGTGTCACCTGACCTGGATTTTGATCGACTAATGTATCCCTTAGTGGTTCATGAGTTTGACTGTTCTGGAGTCGGGTTTATGGCCTTGGGTGCGGCGCAGGGAGTCCTTGGTTTATGGGATATCAAGAAGGCAGCAGTTGACTTCCTGGCACGAAGTTACATCAAGATGCCTGCTTCTTGTCCACGTGGAGTGCTTGATACCTATTTCCCTGTGGAACACGTGTGTTCTTTTTCGTTGCTGAATTGGATGACAGACAATTTTGCGGATGACTCCAATGATTTTCTACTGGAAGCTGCGGCTGCATATGCTGCTTATACTTTCCTAGACTAACATTTGTGCTCACAATGTCTGGTGGCGAGTCAGGTGGAGTTGCATTTTTTTCTTCACAAACGATCGTTGGCTTCTATGGACGATGGCTTGTGTTTTTATATATTTTTTCTTTTTCGAATTTTTTTTTTTCTCTCATTTTCTGAAAATCACATTTCGAGCTCTTTAGTCTGCATCGATGACTTTGAACTCTGCGTTCTATTAAAAAATACGCCCCTGGTAGTCCCGTGGTTCGATCAAAGGGGGATGTCACGTGGTTTTAGGCCACTCCCTATTTACAGTGCTAAGTTAGCTCAATCACGTTAGCTGTTAGACAGCCATCTTGCTGCTTTTGCTGTCTTTGCACCCGACACTGTTGTTACATGTTATTCATTTGAGAAATGCAGACTCGCTCTTGTCTCAAGTGAATGTTATTTATACATCGTTAACAGTTTCTAGTGCCCTTGGTCTGTACATCGAGTAAAGAACTGTTCTAGGACACTAGACGGTGCCGGCTGATTGTGTTCAGGGTGATCGTACCACTGTTTAGTCATAAAATGCACGCAGCTGCAAATACCAGAAAGTCGTAGGCTTTAATCTTACAGCGCAGCAGGTTTTTAAACACATTCGATAGAAGAGCTGAAGCAGAGAACACTGAGCTGATCCTGTGATGTGATACACCTGAGCTGATCTATACGGTATGGGGTCCCCTATGCAAGCCTATGAGACCTTCTAATAGTCTAATAATATTTTATTAGTTGCTAGAGAAAGGAGGGTGGTTGTTTTCCACTGTCATTATTAATATGATCGCTCCTTTCATTTTCTATGGAATTGTAACAATGCTAATGGTAATGATCTTAACCATTTGTCTGCTTATGTTAGCCAAAGTACTGTATAACAGGACTCGAGGTTTATGAATAAATTCTTTAAACTTTACTGTGTCTTAGTTATTCTGTTGTGGACTGATATATATGTGCAAACGGGTATTTCGGGTTCCCACCATTCCTGAGAATAACTAAGTCGCATGTTCTGGGTTGTCTATACATTGGGACCGCCGAGCTAAATCTCGGATAACGAATGGGACACTAAGCTAGTCGGATAAGGGGTTCTTGGTTCTGAGGGGAGTTTCTGGTACACCACAATTCTCTAAGGTTCTGGTTTCCTGCGCATAGTTCTGTGCATACGCAGAATCCCTACAACAACAGACAGCACCCTGTAGTGTGCTATACAGGACTGAGCACTTCTACAGCACACACCACATGCAGCACACATCACATACACCACAGACAGCACCCTGCAGTGTGCGATACAAGACTGAGCACTTCTACAGCATACACCACACACAGAACACAGCACATACAGCACCCATCACACACAGCACACATCACATACACCACAGACAGCACCCTGCAGTGTGCGATACAAGACCTAGCACTTCTACAGCACACACCAGACACAGCACACATCACACACAGCACACATCACATACACCACAGACAGCACCCTGCAGTGTGCGATACAAGACCTAGCACTTCTACAGCATACACCACACACGGCACACATCACACACAGCACACATCACATACACCACAGACAGCACCCTGCAGTGTGTGATACAAGACTGAGCACTTCTACAGCACATACCACACACAGCACACATTACATACACCACAGACAGCACCCTGCAGTGTGCGATACAAGACCTAGCACTTCTACAGCATACACCATACACAGCACACATCACACGCAGCACACATCACATACACCACAGACAGCACCCTGCAGTGTGCGATACAAGACTGAGCACTTCTACAGCCCCCACCTTACACTGAACACACCACTTACAGCACCCACCACACACAGCACACATCACACATCCCACACAGCACACATCACATACACCACAGACAGCAGCACCCTGTGTGCTATACAGGACTGAGCACTTCTACAGCACACACCACACACACACCACACATCACATACACCACAGACAGCACCCTGCAGTGTGCGATACAAGACTGAGCACTTCTACAGCATACAACACACACAGCACACACCACATACATCACCCACCACACACAGCACAGATCACACACTGCACACATCACACACAGCACACATCACATACACCACAGACAGCACCCAGCAGTGTGCTATACAGGACTGAACAATTCTACAGCACACATCACACACTGCACACATCACACATCACACACATCACATACACGACAGACAGCACCCTGCAGTGTGCTATACAGGACTGAGCACTTCTAAAGCACGCACACAGCACACACCACATACAGCACCCACCACAGACAGCACCCTGCAGTGTGCGATACAAGTCTTAGCACTTCTACAGCACACATCACACACTGCACACATCGCACACAGCACACATCACATACACCACAGACAGCACCCTGCAGTGTGCTATACAGGACTGAACACATCTACAGCACACACACAGCACACACCACCCACAGCACCCACCAGACAGCACCCTTCAGTGTGCTTTACAAGACAGCACTTCTACAGCATACACCACACACATCACACACAGCACACACATACCCACACACACGACACAGACAGCCCACACCATAGATAGCATTCTGCAGTGTGTTATACAATACTGAGCACCTCTACAGCACACACCACACACACCACACACAACACACAGCACACATCACACACACCACAGATAGCCCCCAGCAGTGTTATGCAATGCTGAGCACTTCTACAGCACACAGCACATAGCACACATCATATACACCACAGACAGCACCCAGCAGTGTGCGATACAAGACTGAGCACTTCTGCAACACACACACAGCACACAGCACACACCACATACAGCACCCACCACAGACAGCACCCTGCAATGTGCTATACAAGACTGAGCGCTTCTACAGCACACACCACACGCAGCACACGTCACATACACCACAGACAGCACCCTGCGGTGGGGCCATGGAGATGTTGAAAAGCATGGGGCTCAGAGAGGAGACCGGAGGCACTCCACAGCTGATGTCTGTGGTTTCCGAGAGAAACTGCGGTAGTCTGACTCTGTGTTTTCGCCGGTGAGGAAGGAGCGAATCCATTCCAGGACTTTGTTGCAGATGTCATAGAGTCTTGTGCAGTGTGCGGTGAGAGACAGTATCGTAGGCAGGTCTAGTAGGATGAGGTCTGCAGTTTCGCCTCTGTCAAGGAGGGTGCAGACGTCTTCTGTGGCGGCAAGGAGGACTGACTGGGTGCTGTGGTTGCTTCAGACGCCGGATTGGGCGAGATCCAGAATGTGGTTTGCTTTGAGGAGCTTGGAAAGTTGGGCATTGATGGCCTTCTCGATGACCTTGGCTGGGAAGGGGAGAAGAGAGATAGGTCTGAAATCTTGAGGTCCGTCAGGTCGGCAGAGGGTTTCTTTAGCTGTGTGTTTCCAGTCTTCCGGGAAGGTGGTGTAGTTGATGGAGCTGTTGATGGAGCGGCAGAGTTTGGGGGTGATGATGGTGTCTGTTGAAGATGTGGTGCGGGCAGGGGTCCGAGGCTGCACCGGAGTGGATTCCCTTCATGACCTTGAGGGTGTCGTCAGTGGTGAGGGTAGTCTCACAAGTGTTAGTTTCCTTTGTGAATAGCCCCGTAAGGTGCCAGAGCAGTAGTGCCGAGTCCACAGAAGTATTTAATTGGGTGGCAGGAAGATAATCACACTAGTGAATCTGATTATAGTGTAGCTTGAATATGAATTTACCTTGAAAAAACAAACACAAGAGGCGTTAGCAAAACAGGAACAGTTGGTTTAATCAAACACTACGGCCGGGAACACAGTTTCAGAGTTGGGTGTGAGGACTGTCTCAAAGTACAATAGTTTTGAACATATTTTTATACATTTCTCAAAGCATCATAAAACAATTTATGGATTTTGTTTTGGGAGTGGAATGTGGGTCTAGTCATGAAGGCATAAACTCCTCCCTCCTGATGACAAAGGCAGGTGGGTTTCAGCCTTGCGTGGATACAATGCGGGCCAGTGGGTGAAGTGTCCATATTTCTTGCATGAGGAGCGCATGATCACTGTTTGCAATGTGTGTACTGTGTTCTGATTGGCCGAGTGATTCTAACTTCATGTGGCACCTAACTTTATGGTGTTTTGGAAACACGCGCCCCTCCGGACATGTGCTTTTTAATGGGGGTGATCTCCCAGGACCATTGTGGTGTTGCTGCCTCTTTGGGGGACCAATCTGGGTTTTTCCAGTTCATGCATTTGTCATGCTGGTTACGTGCCACCCCACCTGTGACCTGTCAATCAGTAGTCTCAGGCCTCGGGCGCAGGGCCTGACTGACCCCGTATTGCTTACTCACGGTTGATGGAGGGGTCACAGCGGGAGATTTTGACAACGGTGCTTTGATGTAGTGTTTGTACATACATGTGTCATTTCACACACCAACAGTAACAATAGCACACATGACAACATTTTTCAAAAACTCCAATCAGTGGCTGAACAGGAGGCTGAAGAGAGGGGTCTGATAGTATGTATCAGTTGGGGAATGGACAGAAACGTGACAACCCAACAATATTTACACCAGACCCGCCAGGCAGGTGGTCTGTCTGTGGCTGTGGTGTAGAGTAAATTCAGAGACAGACATGGGAGGGAAGTGGGAGGTCAGGGATGCGAGGAGCCAGCCTTGTTTTCAGTATGTGGCCCCTGTATGAATAACCATCACTCACCTCATGTCTCTCCTAACTCTCCTGGCTTCACTTTGGTCTGTTTAGTTCAACACTTGGCCGTCTCTCGCTATCTACTGCTTATGCAGCCTGTCCTTCTAGACTGAGATTTGAGTTTCAGGTCCCGCAGTTGCCTAAGATCCCGGGATATATTAAATGGTGCATAAGACACAGAGATTGATTGTGATTGTCTGACAGAAGAATTGAGGAGTTGTCGTGAGACGCCATTGGCAGTTCCACCTAAGACAGGGAACTTTGTGTGAATGGGACGTATGGGAATCGTTTAGTAAGCCTTGTGTACAGGTGTGCTATACTGATTCAGGTGATCAGTGCAGGTCGAGGGTCCCTGTGTGAATGTTCTTTGGATGATTGAATTCTATTGATCTTTTAGATGGCGGACAATTATGGAGTTTAAGACGATTGTGTGAGTGAATGCCTACGGAGAAATTGAGAAGGAGAGTGAGCCGCTGCAAAGAGCGAAGGTGATGTCAGAGTGTACTGCGATAGGCTCATGTACTGTTCTCGAGTAAAGGAGGCGGGTTCCAGGAGCAGGGATTGGCCATTTCTGGAACCCCTATTTGCTCAAGAGATTTTCAGTTTTTTACTTAAATAGAAGGGTGAGTAGGAGTGCAGCGCTCTGTGGGTAATGCTGGTGGTTTTAAATTGGGCACCGCGAGACAAGTGAAAACAAGATGGCCGCGCCCGCGAGCAACCGCATGGGTAAGTTGGCGAGCCGCGACCACGCAGAACATACCGCGAACGGGCGGGGAAAAAACTTCCGCATCTTCGCGATATTTCCGCGTGTTTGCGGAGATTTTTAACATTTGCAAATTCCGCCCACCCCTAGTCTAGATGAGCTTTGGGAATGCCTGAAAGAAGGGCAATTCTATAATCTAGTCTGGATAGGATGTGGGTCTGCACCACTGTTTTGAGGTCTTGTTCCGGGATCAGTTGTCTGACGCCCCAACGCTGCCTGAGTTGTTGTTGTGCACTTTTGGCCATGGCTGTGATGTGGCTGTGGAGATTTAGATGATTGTCGAGGGTGATACCAAGGGATCTGGCACTCTGTACAATGGCCGGACAGCCATCCAGAGCAGGAAAGTTGGCCATCAATTCTTCTACTGGACTTTTGCCTTCGGAGGTGAGAGCAAAATAAATTCTATTTTAGTTGGGTTGAGTTTTAGATGATCGTTAGACATCCAATTTTGAATTTTTCTGAGCGTGATTGAAAGGAGGGCAAGGTCTTCAGGGGAGGAGATTCTCATGTATATTTGAGTGTCGTCAGTGTAGAGAATCCCACATATTCTAGGTACCGGTTAAAGAGGGTTGGGGAGAAGATCGAGCCTTGAGGGACCTCTTGATTAACATTGACTGGTCTCAAGAACGAGCTTCCCATTTTCACCATTTTGGAAGGGGTTGGTTAGGTAAGAGGAGAACCAATTGAGGATTGTTCATCGACAACCCATGTATTGTTCAAGAGTGTGAAGGAGGTCCAGATGGTTGACAGTGTCAAATACAGCAGATAAATTCAGGAGGACTAGGAGGCAGGAGTTCCCAGAGTCCAGGATTCTAAGGGAGTCATTGACTATTCGTAAGATCACAGTTTCTGTACTGTGGCCCTGGAGGAAACCTGGTTGGAGAGAGTCTAGGAGGTTGTTTGTTCGATTGTGTGAAGTGAGCTGGGAAGCAACGCAATGTTCAACGACCTTGCCTAAATATGGAAGTGTGGAGACTGGGCGGTAGTTGGTCATGTTCTCTGGGTCAAGAGGTTGTTTTTAAAGACAAGAGAGACTTGATCCACTTTTAGTCATTCTGGAAATAGTCTGTGTTGAAGAGAGGATTTGCCCATGTTGGTCCATAGGAGAATTAGGTGTGTGGCAAAAGATTTGCTGATAGAGCCTGGAATGGCGTCCTGAAGGTGTTTCGAGGGATTCACTTTGGAGATTGTTTGCTGTACATCTCGTTCGGAAAATGGGGCAGAAAGAGGACCACGAATGAAGCATTGCGCAGTAGAATCTCAGTTTCTGGAAGTTCGCTGGTGTGTAGTGAATTATGTATGTCTGTGACTTTTCTATCAAAGAAATCCACAAAGTTTTTGAAGTGGGCCACTGATGGCTTGAGAGCTGAAGTGGTGGAGGGGTTTGTAGTTTGTGCGAGAACCTTGTACAGCCGCTTTGGTCTGTTCTTTGCAGAATTCATTAGTGCTCTGAAGTGAGAGGATTTGGCTCAGAGGATTCGTCCTTTGTACTTTTTATACGCTATGCGAAGCTCAATCATACTCAGGTATGTTTCTGATAAGCTTTCTTTCTTTGTAAAGTTCTCTTGTAAAGTTCTTTTGACAGCCAAGGATTGGAGGGTTTTTGTCTGGATAAGTTGCACTTCAGGGATGCACATTTGTCGATAAGGGATTCCATGCAGGTATTGTATTTGTCAGTGGCCTCAATAATATGAGGGTGGGGTGTAATCGATATTAGGGTAGGGAGGGTCAAGGTGGCCATGGCTACATTGTCACGGCTGGATGTCTCTCTGAACCATATTTTCTCTTTATTGGGTTGCCCAGCAGTTTTGGCTCAAAAGCCAGAGAAGGAGAATGGGATCTGCATGTGGTCAGACCAGTCAACTGGAATGGGGGTCTTACGACTGTAGATTGGGGGATTCATAGTTTATCAGGTCAAGGATGGTGCCTTTGTGGTGTGCGGGTTTAAGGCAGTGTTGCTTGAGATCATTATCTTTGAAAAAGCAGGTAAAAGTGTCCAGCAGGTTGTTACCCTCGATTCCCCGGTGAATGTTGAAGTCTCCAAGGAAGATAGTGTTGTCCAACTGAAAAGGAGTCGTTTGGAGGATCCTGCATCTGAGAGAGTTTCTGTGAATGAGGGCGAGACCTCCGCCTAGTCTATCTTCCATGTCTCTACGTAAGATGGAGTTATTAGGAGGTAGTAGAAGGTCTAGAGTGTGGTTAGATGAGTTGTTGAGCCACGTTTATAGTCCAGGATCTAGGCCAGTATCAAAAGACAGTGTTTGTCTGCAGACCGACAATTGTGTAGCGTGCAGTTCAGGGAGACTGACTTTCTGGCGACGCTGTTCAGGGAGGGAGGTTCGGCTTTGAATCGAGTTAAGAGGAGGTGAACGTACACGGGGAGGGTGTGTGTTAGTTTGACTATGGTCTGAAGTAATGTTGAAGATCGGATGGCCCACTACATGAATAGAGGGTGGGGGTGGTACTTGAAGCTTCGTAACTCTCTAGGAGAGGATAGTTCTGAGGTGTCTATGGGAGATTGTGTTCGTTTAGCTCTGGGTAGACGACAGTCTCTCGGTATGTAGGAGGGTATGGGGTAGAGGGGTCGATGGGGGGTGAACAAAGGAGCAGCAATGGGAGGCTAAAGAGACACTTAGATGGGAAAGCGCCAATGAGAGGCTGCCAATAATTGATTCCATGCAGGTATTGTATTTGTCAGTGGCCTCATTAATATCAAGGTGGGGTGTAATTGAAGTTAGAGTAGGAAGGACCATGGTGGCCATTGCTTCTGTGACAAGGTTGGATGTGTGTCTGAAACATATTTTCTCTTTCTTGGGCTGCCTGGACGTTTTGGTATAAGAGGCGGAGAGGGAGAATGGGATCTGCATGTGGTCAGACCAGTCGACTGGAATGGGGGTCACATGACTGTAACATAACATAACATAACACGTGTATTTGTAAAGCGCACGTTCACCACTACGGGTATCTTGGCGCTGAATAACAGATGTTTATTGTTACCCAACTCAATGGTACTCATTTTATCGACCTCAGATGGATGAAAGGCTGAGTGGACCCGCCGGGATTTGAACCTGTGACCATGAGGTCGAACACAGGCTCCTGCAGCAGACGCATTAGTCCACTGAGCCACCAGACCCGGCACTGTCTGGAGATTATCAGGTACAGGATGGCACCTTTGTGGTGTGTGGGTTTAAGGCAGTGTTGTTGAAGATCATTGTTTTTTAGAAAGGCTGCAAAGGTGTCCACCAGGCTGTTACCCTTGATTCCCTAGTGGATGTTGAAGTCTCCAAAGAAGACTGTGTTGTCTGAGCTGATCAGTTGAGAGGTGAAGAGATTCATGCATTCCTCAATGAAGGAGTTGTTTTGACCGGTGGATGGTAGATCACATTTAGTCTGAGGCTTGAGGTAGTGGATGTGGACAGTTCCACCGACATGCATTCCTCGATGAAGGTGTTGTTATGACCCGGTGGGTGGTAAATCACATTCAGTCTGATGTTGGAGGTACTGGATGAGGACAGTTCCACCGACATGCATTCCTCGTTGAAGGTGTTGTTATGACCCGGTGGGTGGTAAACCACATTCAGTCTAAGGCTGGAGGTAGTGGATGTTGACAGTTCCACTGACATGCATTCCTCGATGAAGGTGCTGTTATGACCCGTTGAATGGTAAATCACATTCAGTCTGAGGCTGGAGGTAGTGGATGTGGAGAGTTCTACCGACACGCATTCCTCGCTAAAGGAGCTGTTATGATCCGGTGGATGGTAGATCACATTCAGTCTGATGTTGGAGGTAGTGGATGTGACATTTGCACAACATGCGTTCGAAAGACTGAAACTGAGTCCTTTGGAGGCGCCTGCATCTCAGTGAGTTTCTGTGAATGAGTGCGAGACTTCCGCCTAGTCTGTCTTCCCGGTCTCTACGTAAGATGGAGTAATTGGGAGGAAGTAGAAGGTCTAGAGGGTGGTTAGATGAGTCGCTGAACCATGTTTCAGAGATGATCAGGATACCAAGATTATGAGCCCGGACCGAGACCGATGTCTCTAGACAGTGTTTCACTGCAGACCGACAATTGTGTATCGCGTAGTTCAGGGAGAAGCTGTTGAGTTTGGGCTTTGAATCGAGTTAAGAGGAGGAGAACGTACACGGGGATGGTGTGTGTTAGTTTGACTGCGGTCTGAGATAATAGCAGAGATCGGGTGGCCCACTGCAGGAATGGAGGGTGGAACGTGAAGCTGCGTAACTCTCTAGGGGAGGATAGTTCTGAGATGTCTATGGGAGACTGTGTCCGTTTGTGTCTGGGTAGACGGCTGTCTCTCGGTATGTAGGTGGGTAGGTGGCCAAGGGTCAGTGAGAGCGGAGGAAGGAGCAGCAACGGGAGGACAGAGAGATGCTTTAATGGGAAAGAGCCAATGAGACGATGTAGATTCTTCGAGAGAGGTGCAAGACCGAAAAGAGGAGCTTGTTGAGCAGAGGCCAGTTATGTTCATCAGTTACAATTGGGGGAGATGTGGGTTGTTGGTATCTGCTGTTAGGGGAAGTTAGGGCAGTGGACGATGAAGAAGGGGAGGGGGGCATGTGGGTCAACTATGGAGCAGAGAAGATGTTGGGGAGGGCGACCGGAGGGGGAGATACTGTTGTATGGGAGCTTGTAGAAGGGCGGTGCAGAGATGGTCTGTGGAGGGTTCACGGTCTGGTGATGGCTGTGAGCAATGGGCTGAGGGGGGATATCGGACTGCAGGTGAGCCCAGGTAGAGAGGGGTTGTCTGGGTGGACAATAAGGGGTGAGGGGTGTTAGGGATGAATGGAGAGGGGGAGTTTGGAGGATCTTCAGAGGGCTTGAGGGTGAGATAAATGAGGTCGACTGTGGCCAGGATTGTGTCTTCGGCTTGGTTCATGATTTACATTGTTGTAGAAGGAGATAGAAAGTTTGCCCTAGAGGCCAAAGGGAGGAAAGCAATTGAGTTTGTGACCAAAAGGCATGTTAGAGAGAGAGGCGGATGGGAGAAAATTGTGTAGGGACCTGCTCCATAGGTGTTTTCTGTGAAGAGGAGGAGGTTGGTTTTGAGGGAGACTTTGCGTCGACAATGGTATTGATCTGCCAAGAGAGTTTGCAGGTGTTCTCTCAGGGTCCTATGTTTCGGGTTTTCTTTGCGTGTTTGGAAAGATTTGGGGGGTATTTGATCTTGAAACATTGGTACCGGACTTGGACAGGTGCATGGTGGGGAGCTGCAGCCGACGGGTGTCTACGTCATGTTAGAGGGTGGTACGAGATGCAAGGTAAAAGATACGGTTTAAATAACCATTGCTAGGATAACAATCGGGGTGTGCAATTGTCCACAGCCTTGTAAGACGCATTATGTTCTTAGAAGTAGATTGACACAATTGCGATGTCATCTGTAAGTTGATCAGATGGGATTGTACAGATATTTGGAAGTTGGCCAGGCTGGTTATGTTGGGTCGGAAGGACTGGCCATTAAAGGAGAAACATGTCAGGATGGTCCCTGTAATTTATAACTCTCCAGAGGATGAGATCAAATCCAATTCAACATGGCCACTGTTTAGTGGAGGTATGAAGTTCCCTTTCTAGTGTGGTGAATTTCAGAAGGGGAGTAACTGGCAAACAGAAGGTTCAGAAGGAAGCCATCTGATTGCGACATAAATCACGTCATCCATGGTGAAGAGGGAATCATTCAAGTGGCACAGAGCACAATCCGTGGTAAAGAGTGGCATAGATCTAACGATCGTGACACAGATCTATTGGCCTTGGTGATTGCAAGTAGTGGTAATTGTGGTTTTTCTGATTGCGGTGAGCTGCGGACGCCATTTTGAGATCAGGCACAGCGCTTATGTCCGCTTGCCATCAGCGTGCGTGAATTAGCTGATAGTGGTTGCAATAAAGTGCTAGTATGTTAAGAATGGTACCTGTTTCTGATAGAGAATGTGTCCAGAGTCTGCAGTCACCTACACGCTCAAACTACTGTGGGTTATGGACTTTGTGAGGGTTCCGATTGATCTTGAAGGCTACCATTTTGAGTCATCAGGCGCTGCGGCAATGAGTCAATAATTATTCACCCTTGGAAGTTTGGAAACTTTGGGGCATCTCATCAAGGCGATGCGATAAAATTATCGAACGAAAAGCGGCGATAATTTTATTGCCATATCAGCATGGACACGCTAACGCGTGAATCCATGCCTTAGCGCCTGTTTCCTGAATGCCCAGCTTTGCATCTCAAATGAGATGCCAAGTGGGCGTTCCTTCCCAAAATAACTGGAGAAATGTCGCTAACCGACATTTCTCCAATTATCAATGGGCACGCTAACAAGCATAGCGATAAGAAAAGTAGCGCTAACCGCAGTTATCGCTCCTTTCCTTATGCCTGCTTTTAGTTTGACTTAGCCATGATATCCAATGGAAGGTGGATATCATGGCTGAGTCTGCCCTGCCCTATCAACAAGCTATCGCCAAATGTTGTGCGATTATCGCTGGATTTCCAGCGATAATCGCACATTTGGCAGCTTGCGCCTTGAATTTTATTGCTGCTGAGATAAGCGTTGCTGATAGCACGCTATCTCAGCTATAAAATTCAGCGTTAGCCGGCAATAATTATCCTTGCGCTAAGAGCGCTGAGCGATAATTATCGCCGGCCCTTGCTGATATGCCCCTATGCCTCTTGTCACAGAGAGATTAATTTCCAGATCTATATGACTACGTGGAGAAGATTACAAATTTGTCACTAAGGGAAGGGTTTCCTGACTTAATTTGGCGATGTAGAATTGGCTGTCCTAATTTGGTGGCTGCATTGCATGACCCCCGGGCAGACGGCTCATGGGGCCCCTAATGTTAAGTTGTAGGTGGGGGGCCAGTATCGTCTGATTTGCTGTAGCTGCTCTCGGTAGTGTCTGCTACTGCAACTGGTGAGGGCACCAGTAAGGGGGACTCCCGCTCACTTGGAGTCAACTGAGGCCCTGGTCTGGGCAGTGCGCTCCTGGCCCCACCTCAGGCACTCCAAGATCGCTCCATGTATGTCGCGGGGGGTCCCTAACTCACCTCGGGCCAAAATGGCAGCTGGTGTGCAGGAAATCCTGTGATCAAGGGCGCGATATCCGGCCACATATGCTGATACGGGGAGACGTCATGTCCGGTCAGGTGTGTCTGTGGGCTAATGGCTCGACCCAGGGGCGCACTCTCACACTGACTCCTGAACACATGTTCATGTTGATTCTTCAGTTCTCTCCAGGTTCTAAACATGCCGTCTGTGTAAGACGCGCAGTCTGTCAGGTTAGGCGACAGGTCAGCATTGTTGATGAAAAATCCCTCTTCGAAGCACTACATGTAGATATTTGTGCATGAGGAGGCCACACTGGGCCCATTAGCTGCCATGAGACATACAGACAGTAAGGGCCTTCCTTGTACAGAGTTTGGCATGCAGGGTACTCCATGGTAGCCAGAAGCACTGGTCATGTGGTGCACCGGATGCCGCTGTAGTGTTGCAGGAAGGAAACACATTGATTGATCTGGTGGGCCTTGCACCCCACACTACACTGATGACGATGGGCCCGTACCTCCCACGTGTGCCCCCTCCCTCTCACCGGGCCACCGGCTGAAGACCGCCGTGTTACCTAGAACGGCGTTGTCCTGACTGACTGACATCACCGCTGCTTGCGGCCGGCTGCCTCACCCCTGCTTGCCATGTTGTCAACCAAGCACGGTGGCCCAAGCATGTGCAAGGCAGACTTGATCACAGCAGGCTTCTCAGCCTGGCTCCAATGGCCCAGTGAGCCTCGTGGACTCTGCCTCCTGCTACAGGGCTGGTGGGCCCCAAAGAAGTTACTGGCAGCACCACCCTGGATTTTTCTGCTGCGGTGAAGGCCTTCTGTGGTCTCCTGTGCCCATGTGTTCCCCTTAGGTGTGAGTAGCTGTGACAAGTTGGCCTGATATATGCTGTCCACTAGTTCCAGTGGGCACCTTGTATCAGTCCAAACAACCCCTTATGGTGAATTGGTTAAGGACAACCTTTATTGAAAGCTATCCTAGTGGTAGCTATGGAGAGCAGCCTTCAGGCTAAGTCTTGAAGGAATGTAAAGCAGCGTGTTTTACCAGTCTATTATCTCCTGAATGATCAAATGAAAGGACAACCACACCAAGTATATATTTAAAATATATGTATTTAAGATAAAACACACCCCTCTAGTCTCTTTATGAGACTGGAGTTTGAAGTATTTAATTTACAAGTTAGCAATTATCAGTAATAGCACAAATACACGTTTGGGCCCTAGGGGCGTACCAAACCATATACCAATAAAGTGGTATAAGAACCACGACTTAACTAGACACAAGGCCTAGAGCCTGTAGAATCGCTGGGACACCAAAGAACCACCCAAGGTAGTGACACAGGGGACTCACGGGGGCCATGTGCAGTGTGTAAACACAACCGTGGGTTCCCGTTAGCTTCTATGGGCAATGTCACGGTTGGAAATTTAAAGATTAGGGACACTTAGAATTGAGTTAGGAGCAAACCCTTTTGGACTTAAGAGGTTCTAGGGCTAGCACCCACGGGAGCACCGGAGTACTCGTGTTACCTCACCCAGGGAAGCCGGGTGCATAGGTGTATTTTGGTGTCAGGTCGCGTCGTCGATTTCAATGGCAGCTGGCGAAGAAGTGCTGCTGCCGTGAAGAGGAGAAGTGTCCGAAGAGATCCAAGCCTGGATCTCGCATGGGAGGAACCTGAAAGCAGAGGGGACAGAGTCTGGGTCAATTGCCAGTGACCGAGGGCAGGATGGACCAATGCCCACAGATGTCAGGTGCTTCAGGTGAGTTGATGGGTGTCTTGACTCTTCAGACACAAGGTCCAGGAGGTGTCGCAAAGTCAATGAGCTGGATTCTAGCTGTGCCACGAAGTTTATCGAGTGCTGCGGTGTCTGCGACCAGATTGGAGCCAACAAGCCTTGACAACGGCAAGTCTTGTGGAAAGAGAAGAAGAACGTTGGTGCAGACCAGCAAGGTCTGAGGGACTCACCCAGTGAAGGTAAGTCAGGGCACATCTGGAGCAACGAGGCAAGCCCAAGCAGAAGAGGAGTTGCCTTCGTTGGGACCCACTAGCTAACGGGCTAGCGACCGCGAAGGAGCCTCGAGCGGTAGCACTGGATCCCAGCCCACGGGTCACTTGTGGAGTGGAGGCCAGAGAGCTTCCGTGCAGTCAGTGCTCAAGACAGGGGCTACTCGGAGCCCAAAGCAGAACTTCAAGGATAAACAGGAAGTCAATGTACCAGCAATAGTACGCGGTGCCCAGGGGTCACGGTTCCTCGTCACCCACGATAGCCACGGGCCTCAGCTTTGCTGTGGACTTAGGGTAGCCTCGGGGAAGTCAGGAAATCCACCTCTGGTGATGCAGCAACTTCGGCGTCCAACGGGAGCTTCAGAATTGCAGACCGGACAGTTGCTTCTTTGGTGCCTGCCAAGCAGGGGAGTCACTCCTTGACCCCAAGGGAGATTTCTTCTGTCTTCTGGTCGAGATAGAAAGTCGAAGGTCCAGGATATATATTGCAGAGTTTTCTCCAGGGTAATCTAAAGTCTCAAGGACTGGGTTCCCATACTTATACTAAGTTTGGGGGTTGGACATACTCTAGGGACCCACCTGTGGGAGGGTTTGGAAAGAGGGGTGGTTACACCCATTTCCTTTGTTCAGTTTCACAACAGAGCAGGGGCAGGTAGCCCCTGCAACCGGTTTGAACTGGACTATGCACAGGGACACCAAGTGTGCCCCCAGTGCAGGACTTCAAAGCACCAGAGAGTGCTCCCGCCCAGCCCCAATACACATCTGCCTGTCTGGGATAGGAAACCTATTGTCCAGGCCTCCCCTGCCGGAGTTTCGGTCAGCAGCAGGAGGCCAGACCCGTGTCTGTGGCAGAGGAATCCAGGTTTTGTATGTGTGTGTAATAGTAGTGATATAGTTAGCCTATACCACTGAAAGGGTTGCAAGAACACCCTTACCCAGGCTGCTGTAGCAGTCCTGTGTTGCCATTTTGGAGTGCTTCCCAGGGGTGGCATAATACATGCTTCAGCCCCTGGTAGGCCTCTGAGGTACCTATGCCCTAGGTACATAGTATACCATATACTAGGGGCTGATAAGGCACTCCAGAATCCAATTAGAAATGTACCTAATGTACATGGAAACCATTTTAGAGAGGAAGCAGCTAGGCTGTGGTCCTAATTAGCAGGGCCACAGCCAGACTAAGGTCGAAAAACAGTGAAACACCAGCAAAAAGTGGGGGTACCCATGTGAAGAAGATCCTACTCTCCTACACAACCCCTCCCCCCCCAAACACAGGGACATTAAACTAACCTTTAC
Organism: Triturus cristatus; assembly: GCF_964204655.1. Taxonomy (NCBI): domain Eukaryota; kingdom Metazoa; phylum Chordata; class Amphibia; order Caudata; family Salamandridae; genus Triturus; species Triturus cristatus. The sequence continues at coordinate 28,824,589 of NC_140585.1, read as the reverse complement.
CAGTTGAGTCTTCATGTTCTAAGTGGAAATACCTAGAGAGTCCATCTGCATTGGCATGTTGGGTCCCAGGTCTATGTTCCACTGTAAAGTCCATCCCCTGTAGGGAAATGACCACCTAAGCAGTTTGGGGTTTTCACCCTTCATTTGTATTAGCCATAAGAGGGGCTTATGGTCAGTCTGAACTATGAAGTGAGTGCCAAACAAGTATGGCCTCAGCTTCTTCAGGGCCCACACCACAGCAAAGGCCTCCCTCTCAATGGCTGACCAACGTTTCTCTCTAGGGGTCAACCTTCTGCTTATGAAAGCTACTGGCTGATCCTGACCTTCATCATTCAATTGTGACAGTACAGCCCCTACCCCCAACTCAGATGCATCTGTTTGGATAATGAACTTCTTGGAGTAGTCAGGACTCTGCAGAATGGGAGCAGTGCACATGGCCTGCTTCAGGTCATCAAATGCCTTTTTTTGACAGCTAACTGTCCACTGAGCCACGTGCTTTGCCTGAATCCTCCAACCTTCCTCATCCTCGTGTGTTCTGAGGCCTGCCAACCTGCCTCGCTCCAGCAGGTGGCTCCGCGCTCTCCTTCTGGCTGCCCACCATGGGGTCTCTTGGACTTCACCACTAGCACCTGTGGCCCATCTTCTTTGTGGTACTTGTCTTCACCAGTCCCATGGCATCCATGCAATCACGGCGCCCTTTGAACCATATGCCAACCTTGACTATGAGAACTTCCTACTGCGCCAAACCTGGCGGAAGCCAGACAAATTGGTGGATGCCTTCTACAGCCAGCTAAGAGAGCTTTCCAGCACTTGCACTGTGCCAGATAAAGATGACGAAGTGTGCTCCCAGTTCATCCAAGGGTGCGCGTCCTCCAAGCTTCGCAAAAGGATCCTCCAAGAGTCTAACATGTTGATGAGAGACATTCTGATGCTAGGCCTCTCCAAGGAACTTTACAAGGCTTGCCCAGCCCACATGGACCCCAATGCATCGCCTACCATCATGGAGGAGCCTGTCTACGTTGCCCAAAAAATGGTACAGAATCAGGAACCTGGGTCCACCAAGCCATCATAAGGCCCGACAAAGCCAGAGATGCAAACCCACATGTGAGGCCAGTGTGGTGGCTCGTCCCCTCACGTGGGTGCCTGCCCCACCAGCGGCAAGACCTGCTGTGCATGTGGCAAGCTAAACCCCTTCTCCAAAGTGTGCCGCTCATCTCATGGACGTCAACCCAGAGCACCAACGAAGGCAGTCGGCACAGTAGAACCACTCCTGGACACCCTATCTGACAGTGAGATGGATGAGGACGACGCAACGGTGGTCCAAGTTGTAGCAACAATCGACCCTCTGAAGGCCATTCGCCAGGCAGTCCCCCTATGCCAGGTGGCAGTGCAAGATCACACCTTCTCTGCCCTCATTGACACTGGCGCTTCCATCAACCTGATGGCAGAGGATATCTATTTCAGTTTCCCCAATCCACCGGCGCTTCAAGGTGCAGGTATATGCATAAGGTGACCGCTCACCACTGAGGCTCCACTGCATATTCGACGCCGATCTCTTCCATGACACCACCCAGAAAAGAGCAAAGGTGTATGTATCACAAGAAGGACCTGGGTTGCTCCTCAGCTGCCGCACAGTCCAAGACCTGAACCCAATACAGTTCGCCTTCAGTGTGCATGCCCATGAAATTGACTGCCTTTTGCAAGAGTTTGTACCTTTATTTGAGGGGATCGGTTGCCAAAAGGGGCCAGCCATTCAGCTACACATTGACGGGTCCATCACGTCAGTGGCACTTAGCATCGGATGATTGCTCTCCATCTCTGCCCCAAAGTTGAAGCCACACCAAAGATCCTAGAAAAAGCAGGCATCATTAAGCCCACGCCATGAGTCTCCCCGGTCGTGGTGACAAAAAAAAAAAAGCTCCGATGCAGTCTGCATTTGTCTGGACATGATGTTCTCAACCAGGAAATAAAGCGTGAACGTCACTTACACCATCCATAAACGACATCATTGGGGAGCTGTCAGGATCCAAGTGGTTCTTTAAAATGGACCTGCAGTCAGGATACCACCAGATTCCACTGCACCCGGACTCCCACTTCATCACCACATTCAGTAATGTCCTACAAGCGCTGCACAGAGTGTTGAATGTAAGCAACAACATTCTTGTGCATGCACTCACACTCGGTGAACATCTGACCCGCCTCCATGCTGCCTTCACACGACTCAACGAACATGGCCTTACGAGTCACTGCAAAAAGTGTGACTTTTTGCCGAAGGACATCAGCTTCTTCGGATATCGCTTTTCTGATAAAGGCTTTGGCCCTGACTCTGACAAGGTGTAGGACATACAAGATGGCCCTGTTACCTCCTTGGTATCCGGAGTTCGTAGCTTCCTGGGGATGGTGACGTACTGTGGACGTTTTTATGCAGAATCTGGCAGACATCACTGGCCCGCTTCTATAGCTCACTAAATCATCTAGTCCTTGGGCGTGGGGACCCAAACAAGAAACAGACTTTAGACATACCAAAGCTGTGCTGTTGGCAGACACCACACTTGTCTACTTCAACCCACTGAAGGACTCTCAGCTTGTGGTGTCCCCAGGCCCACTGGACTGGGGGCTGTGTTGGCCCAACAACACGAATGTGAAGAATGGGCCCGGTAGCTTACGCCAGCTGTACGCTCACGTTCATGGAACAACTATATTTCCTAACTGAGCACGAAACAATTGCCGTGTTGTGGTGCTGCTGACATTTCTATATCTATCTGTGCAGCCATCCTTTCACCATCATCACAGATCACAAGCCACTGAATCCTCTCTTCCACAGATCATCATCCAAGGCCCCCCAGAGCATAGAAAAGTGGATTCTGCATCTTCAGGAGTTCAAATTCACCACTGAATATCGACCATGTATCCAGAACCCGGCTTATTATCTCTCCCGGGCATGCTCAACTAGCCACTCCTCCCAAGACAGTCGAAACCTTGTCGACTGAACAATACGTCCGAGTCATCGAGGACCACTCTAGATCCCTCCCAATGTCTTAAAAGGAGGTGATAGAAGCCGCTCAGCTAGACGACTGTTTACAGATTGCCATCAAGGCTGCCACAACTGGGGATTGGAACCCGCTTCAGAGACCCGCTCCCTTCCACACCGAAGAGGCCAGATCAGACCTGAAGCACTACATAATGTCAGCACGATACATAATGTCCGCACGAATTCTCCGTCATCAGTGACGGCTGTCTATCACAAAGTCCACGGCTGGTGCTGCCAGTGAGTCTTACACAGAAAGCCGCCATCCTTGTACATAGGGCGAATCAAGGCATTGTGAAGTCCAAGAACAGACTCCGGAGCAAGGTCTGGTTCCCAGGACTCGACCAGACGGTGGAGGCGCTTGTGTGTAATTGTCCCGTCTGCCTTTCTACCAGTCAACAGGCCAACCCTTGCCAGTTATCACAGAAGAAGGTCCCAGTGCCCCATGGCAAAGAGTCAGTACTGACTTCAGAGGACTCCCCAACGAAGCCCACATGCTTGTGGTGGTAGACGACTATTCCCACTATCTGGAGGTTGAAATCGTAACAACCATGTTCATCTTAGATGTGATTCCCGAAGCTGGAGAAGCTCATGACCACCCAGAGCCGCTTTGGAGAGATTTGCACAGACAATGGGCCCGCATTCAATGGCGCGGAGTTGGCTAAGTACTTGCGCAGCAGGAACACCAAGCACCTCCGCATAATCCCTAGCTGCCCCAAAGCCAATGGGGAGGTGGAGCGCTGGATGAGAACTTTCACAAAGATTGACCCAGATTGCGGTGGCTGAAGCTGACAACGTTGAGTGTGCCTTGTGGCAATTCCTGCGGGAGTACCAACTCACACCCCACTCCACAACCAGAATCTCTCCAAGCAAATTCTGTTTTGGAAGGACAATAGCTGACACCATGCAACATCACCCGAGTGGGAAAAAAATCCAAAATCCTCCAAACCTGTTCGACTCAAGGAGGGCCAGAAACAACGAGTATGCCTCACGGAGGCGGCGAGCTAAAAGAAGCCACATCAAGGTAGAAGACCACGTGTTGGTCAAGAGCCAGCATCCTGGCAGGAAGTTCAGGCTGCCGTTGGAGCTCTGCCCATGGACCATCACAGAAGTCAAAGGCACAAGAATAACTGCCCGGAGGGGCACTGAATAGAAAGCACCATGCACTAATCCAGACAACACGTATGGTAGTTTTAGTGGTCATAGACAACCATAGAAAGCTCTCTAAGTGGTAGCAGCCTTCAGGCTTAGTCCAGAAGGAGTGTTAAGCAGCTTGTTTTACCAGCTCAAATCATGTAGTGTGGGTTAAAACCACACAGTCTATATATAAAAATATGTCTATTTATTACACAACACTCATTAACACATTGGTATATCTCCTACCCGGAGATATAAACACAAATACACACAATACTTCAATTGCAAACAGGTAAGTAAGTACAATACACAATGGTCTCCAGGAGGAGACCAAACCATATACCAGAAAAGTGGAATGCGATCTGCGATTAAAGTATGGACTTAGACCAGGAGACTCAGAAGAGCTGGGGACCCAAGGAACCACCCAAGGGTAGTACCCAGGAATCCCACGGAGGCTGTATGAAGAGTGGAAACACAGCCACATACTCAATAGAAGTAAACAGAAAAGTCCTGGTTGCAGTTGTGAAGAAGATGGACCCTTCCCAATGGACCCTGAAGAAACCCCATGGGAAACAGAAGGTTGGATAGTCACTCCACCCCTGGATACCCCCTGAATCAGGATACCTACACCAGGGAAGCCGGATGCATAGGTGGGAAGTGACATTGGAAACCGCCGTCGAACCCAATGGAGGACTTCAGTAAAGATTCTGCTGCAGAAGACTGTGCAAGAGTCCGTGAAATCCAAGCGTGGATTCTTGAAGTGAAGCACCTGCAAGCAGAGGAGACAGAGTCTATGTCACTCGGAGGTGACCAGGAAGCACACAAGAGCAGTGCCCACCAGTGACGGACGGTTCAAAGGAGTTGACGGTGACCTTGTCGCTGCAGCTGTGAGGACCAGGTGATGCTGAGGAAGACCAGGAGCTGTGCACAAGTTTTCCTACGTTGGAAGACGAGAAGCAGGGGGTCGGTGTCCGGCGGGAACACCAACAAGCCTTGGCAGCTCCAACACGCATGGAAAGCGAAGAAGGAGCAACGTTGGGACCAGCAAAGTCGAAGGAACTCACCACATGCAGGAGAGTCAGAGCAGGCCCCAAGCAAGTGGAGGAGCCCACTGGAGCCTAAGAAGACCCTTGTTAGAAATGGGGGTCTCTAGTTGCCAATGGCTGGCCACTGTCCAAGTAGGGACCCTTCTTCCCAAGTCAGAGTAAGCAGCCTACACCCTTTGACAACACCTGCTCAACCCTGTGGTAACGTAGCACGAGCAGCTAGGCTTATCTCAGAGGCAGTGTGTGAAGCATTTATGACCATACACAGTAATATAATGAGGAACACTACAAATGGACACCACTCGAGTAGTTATGAAAAATAGGTATTTTTATATAGACTTAATCACAAGACCAATAACAGTAAAAGATCCACAATACTATAAAAATATAATTACTTTAGAAATGCTGCAAGGAAAAATAGTTCAGGATGCACAAAATGATGTCTAGTTCAAGGCAGGGGTCTCTGCGACCCTTTTACTCACAAAGTATCTGGTTCCTGGAGCAAGGCAACAAAAATGTCGCTAAGGAGTTGTAGCGAGAAATTTCCTCACGCTAACCAGCGATGCGTTGAATCCTTACCGCAAGGGAGGATGATGCGCTGGGTTGCGGGCAGGACAAAGCGACAAGCTTCCTCACGCTAGGCCGGTGATGCGATAAAATCCTTGCCGCGAAGGGAGGATGATGCACCGAGCCTGTTGCGTGTGCGATTCTGCTGCGTAGAAGAAAATGGCGCTCCGCGAGGGAGCGGCGATCTGGATACGATGCGGGGAAAATGGCGAATGCTCGGCATCCGCGCTGCGATGACCTTGATGCGATGATTTGGGGTTAGCGAGCGCTTTGGGGCCCGCTAACAAACAATGCGACAATCCTCGGATAGCGGGCGTTTTCAGGCCCGCAGACAGGTGCTGCGACGATCTTCGAATAGCGGGCGTTTTCAGGCCCGCAGAAAGGTGCTGCGACGATCTTCGGGGTTAGCGAGCACTCGGCGACAGCGGAGCGGCGATTTTCCTCACGCTCACCAGCTGCAGCGGGTCGCTAACGGGGGTTAGCGTCGATTTTCAGCGCTCTCTTCTTAACAGTAAACTAGAGGCCCTGGAAGTCACAGGAGCCTCACCTGCCGATAGAAATCCTCGCTGGGAGGAAACAGGAGGCTGATGGTGGAGTCTGATGTGCCTGAGACTCCAGCAGGAGGCTAGCTCTCTTCTAGCCCTTGGATAGTTGCTGTAGCTAAAATAAAAGTTCAATCCAAGTTTCTTTCCTCTTCTCTTGAGTCCCGTAGTAACAACTGCAGGCCAGTCCCAGAAACAGCACACAAGCACAAGGACAGTCCTTCTCCTGCAGATTCCTGTAGTCACACGGACAGAGGTTCTTCTTGTTGTTGTCCAGGAGCAATACAATTTGTAGGGGTTGGGGCACAAATATTTATACCCCCAAAGTCTTTGTTCTTAGGGGTTCCAAGTCTCTGAACCCAGCCAGAACCAGTTCTGCCCAGCCCTGGAGCACTTTGTTTACCAGGCTGCATCCTTCCTTTCAGAAAGAGGGGGTCTGCCTCAGACGCACAGTGGGAGGTGGAGCCAGCATTCACCTTGCCAGGCACAGCCCTATTCAAGTGCAGGAGCTACCCCTCCCCTCACACCAAGGCAGGACGCTCTATTCAACCCAGGTCTGACTCAGCCTGCCCTGTCCCTCCAAAACCAGACAGCCAATACACATAAGAGCAGAGCAACTGGAAGGCTTAGGCAAGAAAGTACCTATACTCTAAAAGTGGTAGTTTCAAACACAGAATATAAAAATAACCTTCACTAAAAGATGTATTTTAATATTCTGAGCTCAGGCATACTAAATTCGTTTTTCTACCATGTTCTGTGGGTCAGTTAGGACTATAGAATGTAATAGCCCAGACCTCCCATTCTGGCCTGTGGAGAACAGGTAGCCTTACAGTAGTGAAAAACGAAATGGGGTGTAATTCACTACTAGGACATGCTACACACATCAGGGCATGTCCTACCTTACACATACCATGCACCCTATCATAAAGGGGGCTTACAGGATGCCAAGGGAAGGTTTAGGGACTGGGAAGTGGGTGCACTTCACAGCCAAGATATCAGTTCTGGACTGCACGCAGACACTGCAGTGGCAGGTCTGAGACACACTTTACAAGCCGCTTCTGTGGGTGGCACAAACCAGTGCTGCAGGCCCACCAGCAGCATTCGGTTTACCAGCCCTGGGCACACACGGGCCGCGCTACTAGGGACTAACAGGTAAACCAAATAAGCCAATCATGGATGTACCAATTCACATAGTCATATTTACAAAGGGAGAGCATATGCACTTTAGCACTGATCAGCAGTGGTAAAGTGCCCAGAGTCATAAAGCCAACAAAAACAGGTTAGGAAAAATCCAGGAAGGAGGCAAAAAGCTTAGGGATGACCCTGCAAAAAGGGCCATTTCCAACAAGCCTCATGGGGACCCACAGGCCGAAGACACAGGAGTCGCAAGAGGATCTCGAGCAGCTCACCAAAGATGAAGGCCCACAGTGCAGAGGATGCGGTGAGGACCCTGAGCTTGGCAAGAGGAGAGACTGGAGCTTCTTGTTGCCTGAAGATTTCTGCAGTGCAGAGATGACAAGCCTTGGCAATGACAAGTCAACGTGGTGCACAGGGGTTCAGTCCCAGTGGTTCCGATGAGGGATACTGGCCTAAAACTTGCAGAGGGGACATGTCAGGCTTCGAGGGAGTTGCAGAATCACCACTTGTGTCGCTGAGCCTTTCGAAGTCCATGGGACGTCAGGAGCAGCAGACCAGTCAGCTTTGTTGTGGTGCCTGCAGATGCAGGGGAGTGACTCCTTCGCTCCAAGGGAGATTACTTTGGGTGTCCCTAATGCCCACAGGTCTGTTGAAGAACCTGAAAGAAGCACAGACACAGATGATGAAGACTTGCAGAACAGCAAGACCAGGAGCAGCAGGAATCTTCTGAGATGCAGTCTCGGTTCCGGGTGAAGTCTAGCGAAGTCCAAATGTCCAGACAGCCGAAGAGTGGTGTGGTTTCAGGCTTGAATCTTGTCCCACAATGAATCTGAGGACCCACACACAGGTTAGCCCTTTTACACCTTAGGAAACAGGTTAGGACGACTCAGGGGCCCCTCCCAGAGGAGGGGCTGGACAGAGGGGAGGATGCTCCTATGTCATTTGTCCAGTTTTGCGTCAGAACCAGGGCTCCTTGAACTGGCTCAAACCGGAGTATGGAAGGAGGGCACCAAATGTGCCCTTCAAAGAAGTCTGGTAGTGCTGGCAAGCGCCTCCACTCCAGCCCAATACACGAAGTCCTGTCTGGTCACACCTCCCTTTGACAGAAGCTATTGTTACCTTTACCTGCTTGGGCTCAGCTCAGCAGCCGGAGGGAAGAATCATGTCTGCAGTCGGCAGCAGCATTAGCTTTCTGGCAGACTCTGGAAGGCTGTTACCGGGAGTACTGGAGGCTTCCCGGAGGAGCCCCCCAGGGCATGGAATCATACCTCTAACACCGGCAAATGTGTGGGGGTATGATTCCAACATGTTTCATACCAAGCATGCCCAGGTTCGGCACAGCCACTATATAGTTAGCCATCGTGTAATGATGGATGGCCACTATATGTATCAAAATGGCTGACCGCACTTGCAAAGCCTGGAGAATAGACTCTTGGATGTGTAAGGGTGTCCTGTTCATGCAGGGGAATCATAACACCCATAACCCGGCACCCTGCTTTCAGGATTGAAAGGCCTGACTTAGGGGTGACATATAGGTTTTAAGTGCAGTGACCTCAGAAATGAGAAAACATATATCTGTCGTAAGTGGTGCTAGCGCCAGCGTACACAGGCTGCAATGGCAGGCCTGTAGTCACAGTTTCAGTGGTCTCTCATGGGTGGCATAATACATGTTGCAGCCAAGAAAGACCCCTGGTGTATGTATGCCCTGGGTACCTCAGTACCATACACTAGGGACTTATAGGGGTACGCCAGTAGCCAATTGTGGAGGTACAAAAGTACTCACCATGTCAAATAGAGGGAGGAAGCTCAGAGGCTGGGGTCCTGATTAGCAGGATCCCAGTCAGACTAGTCAGAAAACAGTGAAACATCAGCAAAAAGTGGGGTGACCATGAAAGCAGATCCTACCTTCCTACACTGACCCTATGGGATACCCCTGAACGGATGGACACCCCAATAGTGAGGGTAATCGTAGTCCAGATCAAGGAGAAGATGCACATTCAGAGGAACGGTTCCCTGCATCCCCCCTGCTCCATCACTCTTTATTCATAGACCGTTGATGTGTGGATTTCATTTCACTCGACTGTTTCGTAATTTGACAACTTGTTATTTTTAGGGAAATACCCTTGGATGGGTTAAAAAGATGATCAAGGTAAACCTTTTTTGAGGCATGCTTGTGTAATTTAAGTGACTTACTCTTCATTATTGTCTAAAATCCGTTGCTTTCAAATCACGGGTATTTGGCCTGAAGTGAGTGTCATGCAGTAAATGCTTCACCGCGTTGCTTTGTTTTGGTCTCTTTCTTTTTGCTCATTTCTCTTTAGTTTGATGTGAGGGCATGCTCTCTTTCTCACAAGTTACACTTCTTGGGGGCATATTATCAAGGACAGCGTTAAAAATTATCGCCGGTTCAGCGGCAGAAAACTGCCGCTAAGGTGGCGATAACGGGCTTGATAATATGCCCTGGAGAATTCCAATAGAAGCCCATGTTCTGGTGTGAACATGGGCTTAGCGGCAGTTTTCTGCCACTAAACCGCCGATAATTTTAACGCCGTCCTTGATAATATGCCCCTTGGTTATTCCAAATAACCTTTGGCCTTCTCACCATCTTGGACTATAAGCACCAGCATGTAGGACCTATTGGAGATATTAACGTTGTCCCCTTCTAACAACATCAGCAGTGTGCACTGTTTCAGAATGATAAATTGGACAGATTTGCACTAAGTTCAAGTTTCTTCTATTTTCATAGACTTAGCCCCTGACGAAGGGCACGGCCCACAATGCATTGGGCATATTATTTGAAGGGCAGATGAGTTTGAATCTATATAAATCATAGATGACGATGGACACTTCTAAGTGCAAGTGAATTTAATGGAGGAAAGAAAAGAAAGACATTTCTTGGAATAGCTTGAAATATGTTTTGACATGTTTTTGACATTTTGAATTTTGAGTGCGTATGGGAGGCGCTCCCCACTGTTGGGCACATCGCATCTCCTGTGCAAGGGCCAAGGTGGTACAGCACCTGGCAGGATCTTTACACTCAGCCCATGTTGCCCAGCGGATCATGCAGGGGCGTAACACAGGCCCCTGCAGCCCCCGCAGTGCGGGGGTGGGGGGGGACCCTAGCTCCAGTGCACTTCGGCCAGAGAGCTCCTGATTGAGTCCGGTGGGGGCCCCTCCAAGTACCTTGCAGGGGGGCCCCCTCAAGTTTCCTTAGGCCACTGGGATCATGGACAGTGGCTGCACTCGGAGGTGGCACGGGGCGCCTCCAGCAATGGGGGGGACCCTGGCTCAATGTTTCACCACCACAGAGACAACGCAGTGCTGAAGCTTGTGTTTGGTGGAGTTTCCAAGACAGTTCTCGCTCGGAGACCCTTTTCGCTTGGATTGGAGCGCGGTTCTTCAGAATGCCTTCCTGCCTCTGTCTCCTCTGTCCAGAGTTTGAAGGGGATGCCAGTGCCACAGGACTCAAGCCATACCACACTGAGCAGCACAGGACTCAAGCTGTACCTCACCGAGGACGACAGGACTCAAGCTGTACCTCACCGAGGACCACAGGACTCGAGCTGTACCTCACCGAGGACCACAGGACTCAAGCTGTACCTCACCAAGGACCACAGGACTCAAGCTGTACCTCACCGAGGACCACAGGGGACCACAGGACTCAAGCTGTACCTCATTGAGGACCACAGGACTCAAGCTGTACCTCACCGAGGACCACAGGACTCAAGCTGTACCTCACCGAGGACCACAGGACTCAAGCTGTACCTCACCAAGGACCACAGGACTCAAGCTATACCTCACTGAGGACCACATGACTCGAGCTGTACCTCACCAAGGACCACAGGACTCAAGCTGTACCTCACTGAGGACCACAGGACTCAAGCTGCACCTCACTGAGGACCACAGGACTCGAGCTGTACCTCACGAGGACCACAGGACTCGAGCTATACCTCACCGAGGACCACAGGACTCAAGCTATACTTCACCGAGGACCACAGGACTCAAGCCATACCTCACCGAGGACCACAGGACTCAAGTTGTACCTCACAGAGGGCCACAAGGGAACCACAGGACTCAAGCTGTACCTCACCGAGGACCACAAGGGGACCCCAGGACTCAAGCTGTACCTCACGAGGACCACAGGACTCAAGCCATACCTCGCCGAGGACCACATGAATCAAGCTGTGCCTCACCGAGGACCACATGACTCGAGCTGTACCTCACCAAGGACCACAGGACTCAAGCTGTACCTCACTGAGGAGCACAGGACTCAAGCTATACCTTACTGAGGACCACAGGACTCAAGCTATACCTCACCAAGGACCACAGGACTCGAGCTATACCTCACCGAGGACCACAGGACTCAAGCTATACTTCACCGAGGACCACAGGACTCAAGCCATAACTCACCTAGGACCACAGGACTCAAGTTGTACCTTACAGAGGGCCACAAGGGGACCACAGGACTCGAGCTGTATCTCACGAGGACCACAGGACTTAAGCCGTACCTCACTGAGGACCACAGGACTCAAGCTATACCTCATCGAGGACCACAGGACTCAAGCTGTACCTCACTGAGGACCACAGGACTCAATCCATGCCTCACTGAGGAGCACAGGACTCAAGCTATACCTCACCGAGGACCACAGGACTCAAGCTATACCTCACTGGGGACCACAGGACTCAAGCTGTATCTCACCGAGGACCACAGGACTCAAGCCATACCTCACTGGGGACCACAGGACTCAAGCTGTACCTCACCGAGAACCACAGGTCTCAAGCCGTACCTCACTGAGGAGCACAGGACTCAAGCCATACCTCACCGAGGACCAGAGGACTCAAGCTATACCTCATCGAGGACCACAGGACTCAAGCTTAACCTCACCAAGAACCACAGGTCTCAAGCCGTACCTCACTGAGGAGCACAGGACTCAAGCCATGCCTCACTGAGGAGCACAGGACTCAAGCTATACCTCACCGAGGACCAAAGGACTCAAGCCATACCTCACTGAGGAGCACAGGACTCAAGCTGTACCTCACCGGGGACCACAGGACTCAAGCTGTACCTCACCGAGGACCACAAGGTGACCACAGGACTCAAGCTGTACCTCACGAGGACCACAGGATTCAAGCCGTACCTCAATGAGGACCATTGGACTCAAGCTATACCTCACAGAGGAGCACAGGACTCAAGCTGTACCTCACGAGGACCACAGGACTCAAGCCGTACCTCACTGAGGACCACAGGACTCAAGCCGTACCTCACTGAGGACCATTGGACTCAAGCTATACCTCACAGAGGAGCACAGGACTCAAGCTGTACCTCACCGAGCACCACAGGACTCAAACCATACCTCACTGTCGAGACCTAGGTAGGTCCAAACCGATCTGTGAGTGATATTCGGCAGCGGAAGGTGTCATCTCACTCTAGTCATGGCTATGAGTGATATCTGATGGTACAAAACATCCATATCACGCTAGTGATAAAAGCGTAAGCCCCCCCCTCACCCCCACCGGATTCCGTGAGGATAGTGCAAGGTGAAATCTGGCTCTCCCCTAGATGTCATGCCTGCAAAAATCTCGGCCTCCCTTGCCACCCTGCTTTCGGACTCTGTCAGCTTCCTATTAAACTCCTCCTTGGAAGAAGGTTTTGTACCTCCTATCTTGAAAGCGGCCCAGGTCATTCCGCTGCGGAAAAACAACAAAGCCCCCATGGAAGACCTTTCCAACCGACGCCCTATCTCCCTCCTCCCCTACCTGAGCAAGGTCCTTGAAAAACATGTGAATAAACACCTTTCTGACCATATCGAATTGACCGGCTACCTGGATTCGTCTCAATCCGGCTTCCGCGCCAATTATAGTACGGAAACCGCTTTGCTGGCCGTCACTGATAACATCAGGCTCGCGCTAGATCGAGGCCAACCCACCCTCCTGGTGCTTTTAGATCTCTCCGCCGCATTCGATACGGTCGACCAGCAGACCTTGCTCAGGAGATTGAGGGAGGTCGGATTGGGGGGAACGGCGCTGAAATGGGTAACCAGCTTCTTATCCAACCGCACTCAAACTCTCAATCTGGGCCCGTTTCGGTCCACCACTGAAGAATTGACCAAGGGCGTGCCACAGGGCTCCTGTTCGAGCCCTACTCTGTTCAATATCTACGCGGCCCCCTTGGCCTCACTACTGAGAAAACATGGGTTCATCCCTTTAGGATGAACCCAACTCATTTTTCCCTTTGACAAATCTTCTCAGACAGCCCAAGCATCCTCCTCCTCTGGCATGCTGGCCATGTCGCAGTGGATGAGCAGCAACTCTTTACAGCTGAATGGCAGCAAAACGGAAATTATTCTATTCGGAGAAGCTCCCCTGCTGTGGCCGCCTACTTGGTGGCCCAATGAATTGGGCACTGCCCCCGCCCCTAAAATCACAGCAAAAAACTTAGGAGTGCGTCTCGACCAGGCCCTGACAATGAAAGATCATGTCTCCCACACAGTTGGTGCATGTTTTCATGCGCTGGGCCTCCCCTACCTACCGGACTCCTTTCGTAAGACTCTCATACAGCCCCTGGTATTGAGCAAATTGGACTACTGCAACGCCCTTCTGGTCGCCGCCAATGAGGCCGCCCTAAACCGCTTGTAAGTGGCACAAAACATCGCAGCCCGCTTAGTTGCCAACGCACCCTACAGGTCAGCCTCACTCCCACTGTTACAACAACTCCACTGGCTACCTGTGCGGAAACGAGTGAAGTTCAAGCTTTGCTGCCTGACGCATAAGGCACTGTGGGGCCCCGGTCCCCCTTACCTGGCGGAGAGGCTCCATCAATATATCTCCAGTAGAGACCTGAGATCTCGTTCTAAATCCCTGCTCTTAATCCCCAGGGTAAAAAGAACACGTACAGGAGGCAAAGCCTTCTCCTATCAGGCGCCCTTAATATGGAACCAACTCCCTCTACCCCTAAAACAATGCCCGGATTACCTTAAATTCAGAAAGATTGTGAAAACTACTCTCTTTTTGGAATAACACCTTACCGCCCCCTTTCGCATCTCCGCAAGCACCGAGAGACCCCCCTGGGGGTGATTCATGCGCTATATAAGCCATTAAACATAACATAACATAACAAGCTATGGGGGCGTTTGGAGACCATCTCAGTAAGAAGAGCCCGGAGGTCAGCATCCTTCAGAAAGTTACAGAAGGGGGTGTTTTAATCCTTATAATAGCTGGTCGCAATAGCATTCTCCCCAACGCAGTGCTGAAGCTTGTGTTTGGTGGAGTTTCCAAGACAGTTCTCGCTCGGAGACCCTTTTCGCTTGGATTGGAGCGCGGTTCTTCAGAATGCCTTCCTGCCTCTGTCTCCTCTGTCCAGAGTTTGAAGGGGATGCCAGTGCCACAGGACTCAAGCCATACCACACTGAGCAGCACAGGACTCAAGCTGTACCTCACCGAGGACGACAGGACTCAAGCTGTACCTCACCGAGGACCACAGGACTCGAGCTGTACCTCACCGAGGACCACAGGACTCAAGCTGTACCTCACCAAGGACCACAGGACTCAAGCTGTACCTCACCGAGGACCACAGGGGACCACAGGACTCAAGCTGTACCTCATTGAGGACCACAGGACTCAAGCTGTACCTCACCGAGGACCACAGGACTCAAGCTGTACCTCACCGAGGACCACAGGACTCAAGCTGTACCTCACCAAGGACCACAGGACTCAAGCTATACCTCACTGAGGACCACATGACTCGAGCTGTACCTCACCAAGGACCACAGGACTCAAGCTGTACCTCACTGAGGACCACAGGACTCAAGCTGCACCTCACTGAGGACCACAGGACTCGAGCTGTACCTCACGAGGACCACAGGACTCGAGCTATACCTCACCGAGGACCACAGGACTCAAGCTATACTTCACCGAGGACCACAGGACTCAAGCCATACCTCACCGAGGACCACAGGACTCAAGTTGTACCTCACAGAGGGCCACAAGGGAACCACAGGACTCAAGCTGTACCTCACCGAGGACCACAAGGGGACCCCAGGACTCAAGCTGTACCTCACGAGGACCACAGGACTCAAGCCATACCTCGCCGAGGACCACATGAATCAAGCTGTGCCTCACCGAGGACCACATGACTCGAGCTGTACCTCACCAAGGACCACAGGACTCAAGCTGTACCTCACTGAGGAGCACAGGACTCAAGCTATACCTTACTGAGGACCACAGGACTCAAGCTATACCTCACCAAGGACCACAGGACTCGAGCTATACCTCACCGAGGACCACAGGACTCAAGCTATACTTCACCGAGGACCACAGGACTCAAGCCATAACTCACCTAGGACCACAGGACTCAAGTTGTACCTTACAGAGGGCCACAAGGGGACCACAGGACTCGAGCTGTATCTCACGAGGACCACAGGACTTAAGCCGTACCTCACTGAGGACCACAGGACTCAAGCTATACCTCATCGAGGACCACAGGACTCAAGCTGTACCTCACTGAGGACCACAGGACTCAATCCATGCCTCACTGAGGAGCACAGGACTCAAGCTATACCTCACCGAGGACCACAGGACTCAAGCTATACCTCACTGGGGACCACAGGACTCAAGCTGTATCTCACCGAGGACCACAGGACTCAAGCCATACCTCACTGGGGACCACAGGACTCAAGCTGTACCTCACCGAGAACCACAGGTCTCAAGCCGTACCTCACTGAGGAGCACAGGACTCAAGCCATACCTCACCGAGGACCAGAGGACTCAAGCTATACCTCATCGAGGACCACAGGACTCAAGCTTAACCTCACCAAGAACCACAGGTCTCAAGCCGTACCTCACTGAGGAGCACAGGACTCAAGCCATGCCTCACTGAGGAGCACAGGACTCAAGCTATACCTCACCGAGGACCAAAGGACTCAAGCCATACCTCACTGAGGAGCACAGGACTCAAGCTGTACCTCACCGGGGACCACAGGACTCAAGCTGTACCTCACCGAGGACCACAAGGTGACCACAGGACTCAAGCTGTACCTCACGAGGACCACAGGATTCAAGCCGTACCTCAATGAGGACCATTGGACTCAAGCTATACCTCACAGAGGAGCACAGGACTCAAGCTGTACCTCACGAGGACCACAGGACTCAAGCCGTACCTCACTGAGGACCACAGGACTCAAGCCGTACCTCACTGAGGACCATTGGACTCAAGCTATACCTCACAGAGGAGCACAGGACTCAAGCTGTACCTCACCGAGCACCACAGGACTCAAACCATACCTCACTGTCGAGACCTAGGTAGGTCCAAACCGATCTGTGAGTGATATTCGGCAGCGGAAGGTGTCATCTCACTCTAGTCATGGCTATGAGTGATATCTGATGGTACAAAACATCCAAATCACGCTAGTGATAAAAGCGTAAGCCCCCCCCTCACCCCCACCGGATTCCGTGAGGATAGTGCAAGGTGAAATCTGGCTCTCCCCTAGATGTCATGCCTGCAAAAATCTCGGCCTCCCTTGCCACCCTGCTTTCGGACTCTGTCAGCTTCCTATTAAACTCCTCCTTGGAAGAAGGTTTTGTACCTCCTATCTTGAAAGCGGCCCAGGTCATTCCGCTGCGGAAAAACAACAAAGCCCCCATGGAAGACCTTTCCAACCGACGCCCTATCTCCCTCCTCCCCTACCTGAGCAAGGTCCTTGAAAAACATGTGAATTAACACCTTTCTGACCATATCGAATTGACCGGCTACCTGGATTCGTCTCAATCCGGCTTCCGCGCCAATTATAGTACGGAAACCGCTTCGGTGGCCGTCACTGATAACATCAGGCTCGCGCTAGATCAAGGCCAACCCACCCTCCTGGTGCTTTTAGATCTCTCCGCCGCATTCGATACGGTCGACCAGCAGACCTTGCTCAGGAGATTGAGGGAGGTCGGATTGGGGGGAACGGCGCTGAAATGGGTAACCAGCTTCTTATCCAACCGCACTCAAACTCTCAATCTGGGCCCGTTTCGGTCCACCACTGAAGAATTGACCAAGGGCGTGCCACAGGGCTCCTGTTCGAGCCCTACTCTGTTCAATATCTACGCGGCCCCCTTGGCCTCACTACTGAGAAAACATGGGTTCATCCCTTTAGGATGAACCCAACTCATTTTTCCCTTTGACAAATCTTCTCAGACAGCCCAAGCATCCTCCTCCTCTGGCATGCTGGCCATGTCGCAGTGGATGAGCAGCAACTCTTTACAGCTGAATGGCAGCAAAACGGAAATTATTCTATTCGGAGAAGCTCCCCTGCTGTGGCCGCCTACTTGGTGGCCCAATGAATTGGGCACTGCCCCCGCCCCTAAAATCACAGCAAAAAACTTAGGAGTGCGTCTCGACCAGGCCCTGACAATGAAAGATCATGTCTCCCACACAGTTGGTGCATGTTTTCACGCGCTGGGCCTCCCCTACCTACCGGACTCCTTTCGTAAGACTCTCATACAGCCCCTGGTATTGAGCAAATTGGACTACTGCAACGCCCTTCTGGTCGCCGCCAATGAGGCCGCCCTAAACCGCTTGTAAGTGGCACAAAACATCGCAGCCCGCTTAGTTGCCAACGCACCCTACAGGTCAGCCTCACTCCCACTGTTACAACAACTCCACTGGCTACCTGTGCGGAAACGAGTGAAGTTCAAGCTTTGCTGCCTGACGCATAAGGCACTGTGGGGCCCCGGTCCCCCTTACCTGGCGGAGAGGCTCCATCAATATATCTCCAGTAGAGACCTGAGATCTCGTTCTAAATCCCTGCTCTTAATCCCCAGGGTAAAAAGAACACGTACAGGAGGCAAAGCCTTCTCCTATCAGGCGCCCTTAATATGGAACCAACTCCCTCTACCCCTAAAACAATGCCCGGATTACCTTAAATTCAGAAAGATTGTGAAAACTACTCTCTTTTTGGAATAACACCTTACCGCCCCCTTTCGCATCTCCGCAAGCACCGAGAGACCCCCCTGGGGGTGATTCATGCGCTATATAAGCCATTAAACATAACATAACATAACAAGCTATGGGGGCGTTTGGAGACCATCTCAGTAAGAAGAGCCCGGAGGTTAGCATCCTTCAGAAAGTTACAGAAGGGGGTGTTTTAATCCTTATAATAGCTGGTCGCAATAGCATTCTCCCCAACGCAGTGCTGAAGCTTGTGTTTGGTGGAGTTTCCAAGACAGTTCTCGCTCGGAGACCCTTTTCGCTTGGATTGGAGCGCGGTTCTTCAGAATGCCTTCCTGCCTCTGTCTCCTCTGTCCAGAGTTTGAAGGGGATGCCAGTGCCACAGGACTCAAGCCATACCACACTGAGCAGCACAGGACTCAAGCTGTACCTCACCGAGGACGACAGGACTCAAGCTGTACCTCACCGAGGACCACAGGACTCGAGCTGTACCTCACCGAGGACCACAGGACTCAAGCTGTACCTCACCAAGGACCACAGGACTCAAGCTGTACCTCACCGAGGACCACAGGGGACCACAGGACTCAAGCTGTACCTCATTGAGGACCACAGGACTCAAGCTGTACCTCACCGAGGACCACAGGACTCAAGCTGTACCTCACCGAGGACCACAGGACTCAAGCTGTACCTCACCAAGGACCACAGGACTCAAGCTATACCTCACTGAGGACCACATGACTCGAGCTGTACCTCACCAAGGACCACAGGACTCAAGCTGTACCTCACTGAGGACCACAGGACTCAAGCTGCACCTCACTGAGGACCACAGGACTCGAGCTGTACCTCACGAGGACCACAGGACTCGAGCTATACCTCACCGAGGACCACAGGACTCAAGCTATACTTCACCGAGGACCACAGGACTCAAGCCATACCTCACCGAGGACCACAGGACTCAAGTTGTACCTCACAGAGGGCCACAAGGGAACCACAGGACTCAAGCTGTACCTCACCGAGGACCACAAGGGGACCCCAGGACTCAAGCTGTACCTCACGAGGACCACAGGACTCAAGCCATACCTCGCCGAGGACCACATGAATCAAGCTGTGCCTCACCGAGGACCACATGACTCGAGCTGTACCTCACCAAGGACCACAGGACTCAAGCTGTACCTCACTGAGGAGCACAGGACTCAAGCTATACCTTACTGAGGACCACAGGACTCAAGCTATACCTCACCAAGGACCACAGGACTCGAGCTATACCTCACCGAGGACCACAGGACTCAAGCTATACTTCACCGAGGACCACAGGACTCAAGCCATAACTCACCTAGGACCACAGGACTCAAGTTGTACCTTACAGAGGGCCACAAGGGGACCACAGGACTCGAGCTGTATCTCACGAGGACCACAGGACTTAAGCCGTACCTCACTGAGGACCACAGGACTCAAGCTATACCTCATCGAGGACCACAGGACTCAAGCTGTACCTCACTGAGGACCACAGGACTCAATCCATGCCTCACTGAGGAGCACAGGACTCAAGCTATACCTCACCGAGGACCACAGGACTCAAGCTATACCTCACTGGGGACCACAGGACTCAAGCTGTATCTCACCGAGGACCACAGGACTCAAGCCATACCTCACTGGGGACCACAGGACTCAAGCTGTACCTCACCGAGAACCACAGGTCTCAAGCCGTACCTCACTGAGGAGCACAGGACTCAAGCCATACCTCACCGAGGACCAGAGGACTCAAGCTATACCTCATCGAGGACCACAGGACTCAAGCTTAACCTCACCAAGAACCACAGGTCTCAAGCCGTACCTCACTGAGGAGCACAGGACTCAAGCCATGCCTCACTGAGGAGCACAGGACTCAAGCTATACCTCACCGAGGACCAAAGGACTCAAGCCATACCTCACTGAGGAGCACAGGACTCAAGCTGTACCTCACCGGGGACCACAGGACTCAAGCTGTACCTCACCGAGGACCACAAGGTGACCACAGGACTCAAGCTGTACCTCACGAGGACCACAGGATTCAAGCCGTACCTCAATGAGGACCATTGGACTCAAGCTATACCTCACAGAGGAGCACAGGACTCAAGCTGTACCTCACGAGGACCACAGGACTCAAGCCGTACCTCACTGAGGACCACAGGACTCAAGCCGTACCTCACTGAGGACCATTGGACTCAAGCTATACCTCACAGAGGAGCACAGGACTCAAGCTGTACCTCACCGAGCACCACAGGACTCAAACCATACCTCACTGTCGAGACCTAGGTAGGTCCAAACCGATCTGTGAGTGATATTCGGCAGCGGAAGGTGTCATCTCACTCTAGTCATGGCTATGAGTGATATCTGATGGTACAAAACATCCAAATCACGCTAGTGATAAAAGCGTAAGCCCCCCCCTCACCCCCACCGGATTCCGTGAGGATAGTGCAAGGTGAAATCTGGCTCTCCCCTAGATGTCATGCCTGCAAAAATCTCGGCCTCCCTTGCCACCCTGCTTTCGGACTCTGTCAGCTTCCTATTAAACTCCTCCTTGGAAGAAGGTTTTGTACCTCCTATCTTGAAAGCGGCCCAGGTCATTCCGCTGCGGAAAAACAACAAAGCCCCCATGGAAGACCTTTCCAACCGACGCCCTATCTCCCTCCTCCCCTACCTGAGCAAGGTCCTTGAAAAACATGTGAATTAACACCTTTCTGACCATATCGAATTGACCGGCTACCTGGATTCGTCTCAATCCGGCTTCCGCGCCAATTATAGTACGGAAACCGCTTCGGTGGCCGTCACTGATAACATCAGGCTCGCGCTAGATCAAGGCCAACCCACCCTCCTGGTGCTTTTAGATCTCTCCGCCGCATTCGATACGGTCGACCAGCAGACCTTGCTCAGGAGATTGAGGGAGGTCGGATTGGGGGGAACGGCGCTGAAATGGGTAACCAGCTTCTTATCCAACCGCACTCAAACTCTCAATCTGGGCCCGTTTCGGTCCACCACTGAAGAATTGACCAAGGGCGTGCCACAGGGCTCCTGTTCGAGCCCTACTCTGTTCAATATCTACGCGGCCCCCTTGGCCTCACTACTGAGAAAACATGGGTTCATCCCTTTAGGATGAACCCAACTCATTTTTCCCTTTGACAAATCTTCTCAGACAGCCCAAGCATCCTCCTCCTCTGGCATGCTGGCCATGTCGCAGTGGATGAGCAGCAACTCTTTACAGCTGAATGGCAGCAAAACGGAAATTATTCTATTCGGAGAAGCTCCCCTGCTGTGGCCGCCTACTTGGTGGCCCAATGAATTGGGCACTGCCCCCGCCCCTAAAATCACAGCAAAAAACTTAGGAGTGCGTCTCGACCAGGCCCTGACAATGAAAGATCATGTCTCCCACACAGTTGGTGCATGTTTTCACGCGCTGGGCCTCCCCTACCTACCGGACTCCTTTCGTAAGACTCTCATACAGCCCCTGGTATTGAGCAAATTGGACTACTGCAACGCCCTTCTGGTCGCCGCCAATGAGGCCGCCCTAAACCGCTTGTAAGTGGCACAAAACATCGCAGCCCGCTTAGTTGCCAACGCACCCTACAGGTCAGCCTCACTCCCACTGTTACAACAACTCCACTGGCTACCTGTGCGGAAACGAGTGAAGTTCAAGCTTTGCTGCCTGACGCATAAGGCACTGTGGGGCCCCGGTCCCCCTTACCTGGCGGAGAGGCTCCATCAATATATCTCCAGTAGAGACCTGAGATCTCGTTCTAAATCCCTGCTCTTAATCCCCAGGGTAAAAAGAACACGTACAGGAGGCAAAGCCTTCTCCTATCAGGCGCCCTTAATATGGAACCAACTCCCTCTACCCCTAAAACAATGCCCGGATTACCTTAAATTCAGAAAGATTGTGAAAACTACTCTCTTTTTGGAATAACACCTTACCGCCCCCTTTCGCATCTCCGCAAGCACCGAGAGACCCCCCTGGGGGTGATTCATGCGCTATATAAGCCATTAAACATAACATAACATAACAAGCTATGGGGGCGTTTGGAGACCATCTCAGTAAGAAGAGCCCGGAGGTCAGCATCCTTCAGAAAGTTACAGAAGGGGGTGTTTTAATCCGTATAATAGCTGGTCGCAATAGCAGTCTCCCCAGAGTACCCTATGGCATTCTTGGCCTCTTGCTGCTTTCAATGGAAGAAGGCTTTGGTTGCAGAGATGTAGGAAGGGCTGGGGCCAGGTTTACAGAAAACAAACCACGCAGCTTGTGGTCTGTGAGAAACAAAGGGGTGTAGTTTGGGCTGTGTGGTGAGGCGCACACAGAGCACCCTCTCATGGAGTGTAATGCAACAGTGGGATTCTACACACACTACACGTCACTTTCTTATTACAGGCGAGCAGCGGTATCGTAATCAGACTGCACATTAAAATGACAGCCAGGCTTCCAGAGACGGTCGCGGGCTTCAGAGCATTATATAAGGGAACCGGCGCTGTGAGTGACACCAGCTCATACCTGCCTTGAGTTGAGAGGATGCAGGGGAGGCATGTCCAGGCTTTGGGAGATGTTCACTCCAGCGCTTCTCATAATTATCATTACATTTAGTAGTATTAACCCTTGCTCTTGATAGCGCTTAGAAACGGAAGCATAATGCTCGTAAACGCATTGAAAAACAAGCTACGTCTCATAGCTTCTATCTTCTACCGGTAGTTGAACTCCTGAGGGTTTGAACCTCTGTTAGATTTTTTGTTCCAAACATCCGTCCCATCGAGATGAAAACAGGCCGCGCTTCCGACAGCGGCTCCGCTTTTCATCTGATCTGTGATTTGCAATATGTATTCTGGGGTTCTTGGGTGGGGGGGGAGCAGTATTGGATCTCAATATCCAGCCGTCCATTAACCGCCCCCCCTTCCTTCGCTGACCCCCTCCCCGGGGACAAACTCATCTTCAAATCCAGACAGAAGCGCGAGTGAGCCGAGGGGTGAACGGCAGTCCTCGCCCGACGAGCGGGAGGGAGGCTGAGGTAGAGGAGAGGGGAGGTAGGGTCAAAGAGACAGGGTGGGGTGGGGACGAAGAGACAGAGTGAGGTAGGGGCGAAGAGGCGGGGTGAGGTAGTGGTGAATAGAGAGTGTGAGGTAGGGGTGAAGTGACCGGGTGAGGTTTGGTGGAGAGAGAAGGTGAGGCAGAGGAGAAGAAACATAGCGAGTAGGGGAAAATTGATAGGATGAGGCCAGGGCGAAGAGACAAGGTGAGGCAGTGCTAAAGAGATAAGGTGAAATAGGGGTGAAGTGGCAAGGTGAGATAGTGACGAAGAGACGGGGTGAAATAAGAAACTAAAGGAACACAGAGATATGAAAAAGGGTTAAAGGGAACACGTCACGAGAAAAAACCCAAAACTAAGGAGAAGAAAGGGATAGAAAAGAAGACAGAAAAAAAGAGGACGAAAAAACAGAAAGAACAGGATAAGTGACTTGAAGACAGAAGAAACCGGAGCAGAGACCCCCAAAGAGGAGGGGACAAGATAAAAGAGCTCAGGGGGTGTCCCGCTGCCGTGGGGGTGGGGAGGGGTCTTGTGCATGGTGAGGTGGGACCTCTTGAAGGTTGCACCTCGCCTGCAGAGAAGGCGCCTCCAGGCGCACGAGCTGAGTTTTACCCTGAGCCCCAAGAAGAAGTTTGGGCTCCACGAGGCGCTATCTTCCCTGATCTTTCTAGAGATCTGGCATGGAAGGGAAGGCGCTACACATCCTGGTGTGCGCCAAGAAGTCTTGAGGCAGACGAGCCACCGTCAAGCTGAAGGTGGGTAATGAGGCGCATCTCCCGAGGAAGACGAGGCGCTTTCTGCTCTGCACCATGTCGTGAAGACAAGGGACTATCTGCCATGTGCTGCAACGCCTTGAGGGATTGCAAGGCGCTATCTCTCCTGCTCTTTGTCGTAAAACCTTGAGGAACACGAGGCACCATCTTTCCTGCTCTCTGTGCAAACCGGGCGGAAGACGAGGCGCTATCTGCCGTGCTGTCTGTCGCCAAGCCCCGAAGTTGTCCAGGCGCTGTCCTTGCTGTCAGTCTGTGAGAACCTCTCCTGTGGGGAAGGCGCCATCCATCCTGGTGGGGTTCAGGGGTCACTGGGTGCACATGGCGCCGACAGCGCTGCTCCTCGCTGAGAACTCTTGAGGCGGACGAGGCGCTATACGTCCTGCTCCCACTGAGAGGCCGCGAGGTGGACACCTTGGAGATAAGCACCCCTCTGAGGCGGTGCAGCACGGGAGAGACCTGCCGCCCCGGAAGAAGGCTTGGAGAGTGTCAGCTGGGAAGATGTCAGGTGAGAAGTAATGCCCCCCTGCCTTCCTGCAACGAGCCTGCTTTATTGTCACTGCCCCTATGCCTCCATGGAGCCCCCCTTGACTGGTTATTATGGTCACCCGATTGCTTTTTCAGTGAGGACCCCTGGGTTCCTTTAGGAGATCCTATAGCTTTCTGTAGGGACCCTCTGACCATCTGTAAGCCCCTATGCCTTCCAACAGGGAGTCCTATGCCTTCCTACAACCACAAATACCTCCTGTAAGGCTCCCTTACCTTCCGGTGAAGCCCCTTACCTTCCTATAATGAGCCCAATACCTCCTGTAAGGCTCCCTTACCTTCCGGTGAAGCCCCTTACCTTCCTATAATGAGCCCAATACCTCCTGTAAGGCTCCCTTACCTTCCGGTGAAGCCCCTTACCTTCCTATAATGACCGCAATACCTCCTGTAAGGCTCCCTTACCTTCCAGTGAAGACCCCTTACCTTCCTATAGTGACTTTCAATACCTCCTGTAAGGCTCCCTTGCCTTCCGGTGATGACCCCTTACCCTCCTATAGTGACTCCTAATTCCCTCTGTAAGACGCCCTTACCTTCCTATAATTGCTCCCAATACCTCCTGTAAGGCTCTCTTACCTTCCGGTAATGACCCCTTATCTTCCTATAGTGACTCCCAATACCTCCTGTAAGGCGCCCTTACCTTTCGGTAATGACCCCTTACCTTCCTATAGTGACTCACAATACTTTGTGTAAGACTCCCTTACCTTCCTATAATTGCTCCCAATACCTCCTGTAAGGCTCTCTTACCTTCCGGTAATGACCCCTTATCTTCTTATAGTGACTCCTTATACCTCCCTGTAAGACGCCCTTACCTTCCGGTGATGACCGCTTAACTTCCTATAATGACTCCCAATACTTCCTTGTAAGGCGCCCTTACCTTCCGGTAATGACCCCCTACCTTCCTATAATGACTCCCAATACCTCCTGTTAGACGCCCTTACCTTCGTAAAATGACTCTCAATACCTCCTATAAGGCTCCCTTACCTTCCAGTAATCACCCCTTACCTTACTATAATGACTCCCAATACCTGATGTAAGACACCCTTACCTTCTGGTAATGACCCCTTACCTTCCTATAGTGACTCCCAATACCTCTATGTAAGATCCCCTTACCTACCGGTGATGACACCTTATCTTCCTATAGTGACTCCCAATACCTCCTGTAAGGCGCCCTTACCTTTCGGTAATGACCCCTTACCTTCCTATAGTGACTCACAATACTTCGTGTAAGACTCCCTTACCTTCCTATAATTGCTCCCAATACCTCCTGTAAGGCTCTCTTACCTTCCGGTGATGACTCCTTACCTTCCTATAGTGACTCCCAATACCTCCTGTAAGGTTCCATTGCCTTCCGGTGAAGACCCCTTACCTTCCTATAGTGACTCCTAATTCCTCCTGTAAGACGCCCTTACCTTCCTATAATTGCTCCCAATACCTCCTGTAAGGCTCTCTTACCTTCCGGTAATGACCCCTTATCTTCCTATAGTGACTCCTTATACCTCCCTGTAAGATGCCCTTACCTTCCGGTGATGACCGCTTAACTTCATATAAGGACTCCCAATACTTCCTTGTAAGCCGCCCTTACCTTCCGGTAATGATCCCCTACCTTCCTATAATGACTCCCAATACCTCCTGTTAGACGCCCTTACCTTAGTAAAATGACTCCCAATACCTCCTATAAGGCTCCCTTACCTTCCAGTAATCACCCCTTACCTTACTATAATAGACTCCCAATACCTGATGTAAGACACCCTAACCTTCCGGTAATGACCCCTTACCTTCCTATAGTGACTCCCAATACCTCCTGTAAGGCTCCCTTACCTTCCGGTGATGACCCCTTACCTTCCTATAGTGACTCCCAATACCTCCTGTAAGGCTCCCTTACCTTCCGGTAATGACCCCTTACCTTGATATTGTGACTCCCAATACCACCTGTAAGGCTCCCTTACCTTCCGGTGATGACCCCTTACTTTCTTATAATGATCTCACACCTTCCTTTAAGGCTCCCTTACCTTCTGATAATGACCCCCTACCTTCCTATGGTATTATGATGTCCTGTAAGACCACTCGCCTTTCTCTAATGACCCCCTCCGCCTTCCTATAAGGACCTCATGCCTTCATGTTCCAACCTTACGCTGTTTGTAAATTGACCCATACATTTCTCTAAGAGCTCCCGCCATCTTGTTAGGACCCTCAACTTTCAGTAAGGACCCCCACGTATTTCTGACCCAAGAGACTCTATCAGTGTCTCGATCCCTGGCGCTGTGGCCCCAGTGGATTTCCGGAAGGACCCCATGGGTTCTGTGATGCCCTAATCTCTTCTTCCCCTTTGATATGAGAGGCATGCAGGGGGGTGTGGGGCAGGGGGGTCTCACTCAGTACTGCATGCTTTCAAAAAGAGTGCACAAGTGGGTCTTAATTTGGGGTCCGCAAACCTCTTGGGATCCACCATGTGTACTTTTGGCGTCCACGACTGTTTGAAAAACCTAATATAAGTATTGTATTGTAATTGCATTTATATAGCGCTTACGACCTCTGACGAGGCGTCAAAGCACTTTTTTGGCTAATAGCACGCTACTCCGGAACCCAAAAAGGATTAGTGGTGAATTAGTATAGTGAAAAATAAAATGTATTTGAGCGGTGGATAGGTTAGTCTGTTATTTGGATTGAGAAGGACAGCGGAGGGATAGAAGAGGGAAAAGGTTTGCATTTATACAGCGCTTGTTACCCCTGATGAGGTGTTGATAAATTTTTCGGCAAGTAGCGCGATACTCCGGAACCAGAAAAGGATTAGTGGTGAATTAGTATAGTGAAATATGAAAGTAATTTGAGTGGTGGATACGTTAGTCTGTTATTTGGCTTGTAAAAGGATAGTGGAGGGATAGAAGAGGGAGGGGTGTGCATTTATATAACGCTTGCTACCCCTGATGAGGTGTTGTAACACTTTTCAGCGAGTAGCACGCTACTCTGGGACCCATAAAGGACTAGTGGTGAATTAGTACAGTGAAATATGAAAGTGATTTGATTTGAGAGGTTGACATGTTAGACTGTTATTTGGATTGTAAAGGGATAGTGGAGGGATAGAAGAAGGAAGGGTCTAGAAAGGTTTTTTTTTTAGTTATCAGTAGGAGGGGTTTTGGGATGAGTAAAAAGAGTGTGTGTAGGCAGAAGAGTCAGATGGATGGATTTAGAAAGGCTTGTTTTGGGGGATCAGAATAGTAAAAGGAGTATGAGATGATGCAAGGAGGGTAGAGTGGGAAAGAGTCTAGAAAGTGTTATTTTAGGATCATAGCAGTGGTTTGGGGTTTGGGATGGATGAGGGAGTGGAGGTAGAGGATAGATTGATAGAGGTACAGGGAGAGAACTAGGGTTGTGCGTTTGAAAGCGTAGCAGAATGAGAACTGAGATGAGTCAGAGTTGAGGTAAAGGATATATTGAGAGCGGTGTAGGGTGAGTAATAGGGCAATGCATTGGATATGCTGATTTAGAAGCAAAGTAATAAATGCAAAGATACATAAGTACATGGAAGGTATACATAAGTACACAGAAGGTAATATATGTAGGTTAAAGATGCATTTAATAAACCCAAACTTTCAAGTGTTGCTGTACTTTAAATTCGTTTATTTGTTTATTTTTATTGTAATTCAATAGTGAAGCAATTGTAGATAAGTAGTTATGATAAAAGATGCACTTATTCATGCAGTCACTTATATACATTTTAAACATAGAATAATGTAACTAAAAGTAATATTTACATTTGTTAAGCAGAAGTAACTAATATCTACATAAGAAAGCAAAATGTAAAACTGAACAGTTTAAACCTCTCTCTGCTAATGTGGAGGAATTTGAAACAGGAGTCTAAAAATGAAGTTGGTGTCCTAAGCTTGTTTTGTGGGGGCAGCACAAGTTGGAGGTCTCTGGCCCCAGTTGAGGCACCGGTGTGTGCTCAACAAAAGAGAACTTGCACTAGGCGCAATAAAGACAACGCAAAATCCTCCAGTCTAGCATGTTGCTTCGTCTTTTAGAAATAAAATCTGATTTTGAGAAGCTCCAACCTTCTCATTAAAATGTAGGTTTTTGTATATTTTTTGTTTCTGAATTAAATAAAGTATTTACTAATTTGGGTGTTTGTTCCAAGTACACGGGTTTCAGCATTTTTGTATAATGCACATTGCTTTGTACGGGTCCCCAGATTCCAGTAGTGATTCTGTTGGGGTCCGCAGAAGTCTGAAGTTATAACCAAGGTGGTGGTGGGGGGAGGGGGAGGGGGGGTGCCTATCACTCATCCTTTCCAGGTGCCCCTGTATGGGAGTTATGAGATTGGGTGCCTATCACTAATTCTTGCCAGGTACCCCCACCCCCGGTGTGTAAGTGATGAGATGGGGTGCCTGTCACTCATCCTTGCCAGGTGCCCCTCCCCCATGTGGGAGTGATCACATGGGGTGCCCATCACTCATCCTTGCCAGGTGACCCCCCGGTGTGTTAGTGATCAGATGGGGTGCCCATCACTCATCCTTGTCAGCTGCCCCGTGTGGGAGTGATGTGATGGGGTGCCTGTCACTCATCCTTGCCAGGTGCCCCCCCTATGTGGGTGTGATGAGATGGGGTGCCCATCATTCATCCTTGCTAAATGACCCCCCTGGTGTGGGAGTAATAAGATGGGGTGCCTATTACTCATCCTTGCCAGGTACCCCCACCCCCGGTGTGTACGTGATGAGATGGGGTGCCTATCACTCAGCCTTGCCAGGTGCCCCCCCCCGGGGTAGGAGTGATCATGTGGGGTGCCTATCACTCATCCTTGCCAGGTGTCCCCACTCCCGGTGTGTAAGTGATGAGATGGGGTGCCCATCACTCATCCTTGCCAAAGGACCTCCCTGGCGTGGGAGTGATGAGATGGGGTGCCTGTCACTCATCCTTGCCAAAGGACCTCCCTGGCGTGGGAGTGATGAGATGGGGTGCCTGTCACTCATCCTTGTCAAATGACCCCACTGGTGTGGGAGTGATGAGATGGGGGTGCCTATCACTCATTCTTGCCAAATGACCCCACTGGTGTGGGAGTGATGAGATGGGGGTGCCTATCACTCATCCTTGCCAAATGACCCCACTGGTGTGGGAGTGATCATATGGGGTGCCTATCACTCATCCTTGCCAGGAGCCCACCCGGGGAGGGAGGGATCAGATGGGGTGCCTGTCACTTATCGTTGCCAGTTGACCCCCCCCCCCCATGTGGGAGTAATGAGAACAGGTGCCTGTCACTGATCCCAGCCAGTTTCCCCTCTCAGTGTGTGAATGATCAGATGGCGTGCCTGTCACCTACCTCACCTAGTGAACCCCTCTGTGAGTGAGGGAATGGTGTGCCGTCACACACCCTCGCCAGGTGAGCTCAAAGGGAGCAATGGGAATGAGAGCACCAGTGATGGGGCACCACAGGCCGCTCTCACTAGCACTGCTAAGTGTCCACTTTCACTACTGGCTGCGTTAAAGGCGAGATTCTCAGTAGCTGCACTACAAGCAGCACTCACTAGCGTCCACTCACTACTGCTGCACAAGAGGCAGGTTTCTCTAGTGGCTGCACTACAGGCAGCACTCACTAGCGTCCACTCACTACTGCTGCACAAGAGGCAGGTTTCTCTAGTGGCTGCACTACAGGCAGCACTCACTAGCGTCCACTCACTACTGCTGCACAAGAGGCAGGTTTCGCTGGTAGCTATACTACAGGAAGCAGCCACTAGTTTCCACTCACCATTGCTGCACAAGAGGCAGGTTTCTCTAGTGGCTGCACTACAGGCAGCACTCACTAGCGTCCACTCACTACTGCTGCACAAGAGGCAGGTTTCTCTAGTGGCTGCACTACAGGCAGCACTCACTAGCGTCCACTCACTACTGCTGCACAAGAGGCAGGTTTCTCTAGTGGCTGCACTACAGGCAGCACTCACTAGTGTTCACTCACTACTGCTGCACAAGAGGCAGGTTTCGCTGGTAGCTATACTACAGGAAGCAGCCACTAGTTTCCACTCACCATTGCTGCACAAGAGGCAGGTTTCTCTAGTGGCTGCACTACAGGCAGCACTCACTAGCGTCCACTCACTACTGCTGCACAAGAGGCAGGTTTCTCTAGTGGCTGCACTACAGGCAGCACTCACTAGTGTCCACTTACTACTGCTGCACAAGAGGCAGGTTTCGCTGGCAGCTATACTACAGGAACCAGCCACTAGTGTCCACTCACTACTGCTGCACAAGAGGCAGGTTTCTCGAGTGGCTGCACTACAAGCAGCACTTACTAGCGTCCACTCAATACTGTTGCTCAAGAGGCAGGTTTCTCTAGTGGCTGCACTACAGGCAGCTCTCACTAGTTTCCACTCACTACTGCTGCACAAGAGGCAGGTTTCGCTGGTAGCTATACTACAGGAAGCAGCCACTAGTGTGCACTCACTACTGCTGCACAAGAGGCAGGTTTCTCTAGTGGCTGCACTACAAGCAGCACTCACTAGCGTCCACTCAATACTGCTGCACAAGAGGCAGGTTTCACCAGTGGCTGCTCTACAGGCAGCACTCACTAGCGTCCACTCACTACTGCTGCACAAGAGGCAGGTTTCGCTGGTAGCTATACTACAGGAAGCAGCCACTAGTGTCCACTCACTACTGATGCACACGAGGCAGGTTTCTCTAGTGGCTGCACTACAGGCAGCACTCACTGGCGTCCAGTCACTACTGCTGCAGAAGAGGCATGTTTCTCTAGTGGCTCCACTACAGGCAGCACTCACTAGCGTCCACTCACTACTGCTGCACAAGAGGCAGGTTTCTCTAGTGGCTGCACTACAGGCAGCACTTACTAGCGTCCACTCACTACTGCTGCACAAGAGGCAGGTTTCTCTAGTGACTGCACTACAGGCAGCACTCACTAGCATCCACTCACTACTGCTGCACAAGAGGCAGGTTTCGCTGGTAGCTATACTACAGGAAGCAGCCACTAGTGTCCACTCACTACTGCTGCACAAGAGACAGGTTTCTCTAGTGGCTGCACTACAGGCAGCACTCACTAGTGTCCACTCACTACTGCTGCACAAGAGGCAGGTTTATCTAGTGGCTGCACTACAGGCAGCACTCACTAGCGTCCACGCACTACTGCTGCACAAGAGACAAGTTTCTCTAGTGGCTGCACTACAGGCAGCACTCACTAGCGTCCACTCACTACTGCTGCACAAGAGGCAGGTTTATCTAGTGGCTGCACTACAGGCAGCACTCACTAGCGTCCACTCACTACTGCTGCACAAGAGACAAGTTTCTCTAGTGGCTGCACTACAGGCAGCACTCACTAGCGTCCACTCACTACTGCTGCACAAGAGGCAGGTTTCGCTGGTAGCTATACTACAGGAAGCAGCCACTAGTGTCCACTCACTACTGCTGCGCTCTAGCCAGGTTTCTCTAGTAGTTGTACCACAGGCAGCACTCTCCTCTCACACTACTGGCTGCGTTAAAGGCAGGTTTCTCTGGTAGCTAGTCTGAAGGCAGCACTCACTAGTTTATACTTTCACTACTAGCTGCATGAACCATACGCCTTAGATGTGGACAAGATTTCTGGGGCTATGCACCAGGCAATCTGGCCTCCAGTCACAAGTCTTAGGTCCACGCTCACACCATGCTACCAGTTTGGATTTAGTTGCCAAGGTGGGCACTTGGGAGGGCACCTGTGGGATGCCCATGTTTTACGGCTGTCGATTGGGGAATGCACAGATGTGCTCCCCCTGGTGTCTACTGGAGCCAAACACCGCAGACCCTGAGACTCTTGGAGCATAGAAAAGTCCATATTCTATAAGTGCCATTTCTGAGCAAGTTATGAAAAAATCCTCTTTACCAATGAGAATCCATTGATGTGAAACACCATGAGGCTGCCCCACTGCAGTCCACCATTGCAGTACGAAGTATTGTCAACCTCGTCCCCATATAGGTATGCCTCACTACCTGGGCGCACGGGTGCGATTGCACACCCTCACCTGCGATGGCTGGAGGGACACATACCACTGCAGGTATGCCTCACTACCTGGGCGCACGGGTGCTATTGCACACCCTCACCTGCGATGGCAGGAGGGACACATACCACTGCAGGTATGCCTCACTACCTGGGCACACGTGTGCGATTGCACACCCTCACCTGCGATGGCGGGAGGGACATGTACTACTGCAGGTATGCCTCACTACCTGGGCGCACGCGCGCTATTGCACACCCTCACCTGTGATGGCAGGAGGGACACGTACCACTGCAGGTATGCCTCACTACCTGGGCGCACGTGCGCGATTGCACACTCTCACCTGCGATGGCAGGAGGGACACATACCACTGCAGGTATGTCTCACTACCTGGGCGCACGGGTGCGATTGCACACCCTCACCTGCGATGGCAGGAGGGACACATACCACTGCAGGTATGCCTCACTACCTGGGCGCACGGGTGCTATTGCACACCCTCACCTGCGATGGCAGGAGGGACACATACCACTGCAGGTATGCCTCACTACCTGGGCACACGTGTGCGATTGCACACCCTCACCTGCGATGGCGGGAGGGACACGTACTACTGCAGGTATGCCTCACTACCTGGGCGCACGCGCGCTATTGCACACCCTCACCTGCGATGGCGGGAGGGACACGTACCACTGCAGGTATGCCTCACTACCTGGGCGCACGCGCGCTATTGCACACCCTCACCTGCGATGGCAGGAGGGACACGTACCACTGCAGGTATGCCTCACTACCTGGGCGCACGCGCGCGATTGCACACCCTCACCTGCGATGGCAGGATGGACACATACCACTGCAGGTATGCCTCACTACCTGGGCGCACGTGCGCTATTGCACACCCTCACCTGTGATGGCAGGAGGGACACATACCACTGCAGGTATGCCTCACTACCTGGGCGCACGCGCGCGATTGCACACCCTCACCTGCGATGGCAGGAGGGACACGTACCACTGCAGGTATGCCTCACTACCTGGGCGCACGCGCGCTATTGCACACCCTCACCTGCGATGGCAGGAGGGACACGTACCACTGCAGGTATGCCTCACTAACTGGGCGCACGCGCGTGATTGCACACCCTCACCTGCGATGGCAGGAGGGACACATACCACTGCAGGTATGCCTCACTACCTGGGCGCACGCGTGCTATTGCACACCCTCACCTGCGATGGCAGGAGGGACACATACCACTGCAGGTATGCCTCACTACCTGGGCGCACGCGCGCTATTGCACACCCTCACCTGCGATGGCAGGAGGGACACATACCACTGCAGGTATGCCTCACTAACTGGGCGCACGTGCGCTATTGCACACCCTCACCTGCGATGGCAGGAGGGACACATACCACTGCAGGTATGCCTCACTACCTGGGCGCACGCGCGCTATTGCACACCCTCACCTGCGATGGCAGGAGGGACACGTACCACTGCAGGTATGCCTCACTAACTGGGCGCACGTGCGCTATTGCACACCCTCACCTGCGATGGCAGGAGGGACACGTACCACTGCAGGTATGCCTCACTACCTGGGCGCACGTGCGCGATTGCACACCCTCACCTGCGATGGCAGGAGGGACACGTACCACTGCAGGTATGCCTCACTACCTGGGCGCACGCGCGCTATTGCACACCCTCACCTGCGATGGCAGGAGGGACACGTACCACTGCAGGTATGCCTCACTACCTGGGCGCACGCGCGCTATTGCACACCCTCACCTGCGATGGCAGGAGGGACACGTACCACTGCAGGTATGCCTCACTACCTGGGCGCACGCGCGCTATTGCACACCCTCACCTGCGATGGCAGGAGGGACACGTACCACTGCAGGTATGCCTCACTACCTGGGCGCACGCACGCTATTGCACACCCTCACCTGCGATGGCAGGAGGGACACGTACCACTGCAGGTATGCCTCACTACCTGGGCGCACGCGCGCTATTGCACACCCTCACCTGCGATGGCAGAAGGGACACGTACCACTGCAGGTATGCCTCACTACCTGGGCGCACGCGCTCTATTGCACATCCTCACCTGTGATGGCAGGAGGGACACGTACCACTGCAGGTATGCCTCACTACCTGGGCGCACGTGCGCGATTGCACACCCTCACCTGCGATGGCAGGAGGGACACATACCACTCCAGGTATGCCTCACTACCTGGGTGCATGTGCGCTATTGCACACACTCACCTGCGATGGCAGGAGGGACACATAGTTCCCAGCACCAGTGGTACCAG
The DNA here is from genome assembly GCF_964204655.1 of Triturus cristatus. NCBI lineage: Eukaryota > Metazoa > Chordata > Amphibia > Caudata > Salamandridae > Triturus > Triturus cristatus. Next base: position 28,789,594 of record NC_140585.1, on the reverse strand, counting down.
TGGCCCGCCGAGTCTGCACAACAGACTGGACACGGGTTTAACTATTATGTGTGTCTGTGCACACGCACTAACTTGCGGTGGCAGGACGCACATGCGATCATGGGCAACACAGGTTCTGGTGTGCACTCACAGAGGCCTGCACTGGCAAGCTGTTCCTGAATTTACTCATGATCGATGCCAGTGTGCACCCACCAGTCTGCAATGATAGATCGGCCTGTGTTTCAGAACATGGAATCAGCGCCATTTCCCACCACGGAGAGGAAGGGTGCGTGCACTTTCACACTGTAATTGTGGTGGGAAAGTTCCGAAATGCCTGAGGCCACATAAGAGAATCAGCAAAATCCAGGTGGAAATAGCAGAAAAGTTCAGGGAACCACTACCTGGCGAGTATCAGGTCCAGCTGTCCACAAATGAATACAAAGGTCCTGTCAGAGGGAGACACACAGAGGAAGAGAGTGAGAAAGAGAGGAAAGAAACACACTGGAGGAGAAAGTTAGGGAGGAGGTAATGAGTTATGGGAAGGGGGACACGGAGAGTCGAGAGAGGGAAAGTGGGATTCCTATGTATGTGCGCCATTCATAGCCCCGGCGTGTTTCCTCTTAGGGGAGCCCACAGCAGCCAGTATGGAAGCATGTGGGGTGACTGCTGAATGTATGATCATAATATGGCTGTTAATACAATAGCGCCTTATGCCATCTTAGAGTCCTCTCACAGCAATGAGGGGCAGGGGCATATCGGAGACCCCCGCATCCCCTGCCGTGCGAAGGACCCCTCAGGGTTCTTTGTTTTGGAGGGGGGCCCCTCACCTCCCTAAGCCATGCCATTGCATGCCCTGCAGTATGCGTGCAAAGGCATGGGCAAAGAAATAGATAAAAGCTTCCTGAGCAGGCCACCTGAAGCATAGGGGGGCCCCAACCCTTTAAGGGGACCCCATAGAGCCCAAGACCAATGAATATCTGTGCACTCTGGGAGATGATGGGGCCACTCATCACATTTTGCAGGAGGCCCTACCATTTTGCCGCCGACCGCAGGGCGGTGGGAGTCGGACTGTTACAAACGGTATGTTCGCCCCTGAAATAGTGGCCAACCCCCCGCCCCCCCTTTTTTTGGGTGTGCCATGATTTGTAGTGGTTTTGTTATTAAGTGGATAATCTACTGTTGATTAAATAACCATGAGTGTGAACCATGTCTCTTGTTTTACTAGGGCGACTGGTGTGGGTGATCGGGCATTCATGTATCGCCAGGGCAGCCCGATGGGCGTTGCACCGAAATTGGATGCAGCTCTTTCCACAGACACATGTTGAGTGGATGGGTTTCCCCGGCATGAGATGGTTTGAGCTCCGGAACAAGTTGGAGCAGAAGCTGGTCTCGCAGGGCTCCACCCTCCCCCACACTTTGGTGATTCACCTTGGGGGGAATGATCTCATCACCCTAGGAAGGAGGCTGTTGCTGCTAGCCATGAAAAGGGACCTGGGGGAGATATGCAAGCGCTTAGGGCAGTGCGAAGTCATCTGGTCAGAGATTATCCCACGCAGAACTTGGCGGGGGGCCAAATCAGTGGAGGCAATGGAGCATTCTAGGAGACGTATTAACGGGGCAATGCGGAAGTTCACGGAGCAAAGAGGCTTAGGTTTCATACGCCATGAGATGATCAAGGGGAGCGTGAAGGGATATTTCGATATAGATGGGGTGCACCTGTCCCAGGTGGGCATGGATCTATTTCTCCTAGACTTAAGTGAGGCGTTAGAGATGAGAGGTTGCAGGTGACGGTGAGCCACCTCCAGGGCTGTGGCGGAGTTACAGGGTGATCTGGAAGCAGGCCGGTACCAAGGGTACCTCTGCGCGGCACCATAGGGGGTGCCTGAGCCAAAACCGAGGAGCATCAGGGGAGGGTCCCGGAAGCCGTGTCAGCGCCCCACTAGTCCTGCGGGCGGTTGTGGGCCTGAACAACCAGGGGGTTTGCTATGCGACGCTCCGCCCCGAGAGGGGGGGCGTGAGTAAAAGTTACCAACGGCACGTGATCCTAGAAAAGAATCACCTGGATGGCAGCAAAGGCGGGGTTCGCTCCAGCGCTGCCCGGCTCATCAGGCGGGCAGGCGGCCTAGTTGGTTGCCTGCCCTTGGATCGCCCGTAAGATAACCCACCCATTACATATTGTAATATGTAATAAACCTGCAGCAAATTTGACCCAACTCAGCAGTCTGTGTGTGTGTTATTTGGGTATGCATTTTGGGGGATGGAGGACAGAGGGGTGCCCCTGGCGGTACTATGCTGCCGACTGCGGCCCCCTGCAGGGGGCCACTACAGCGGTCGGCACCCTAGTGCCGCCGGGGCACCGGTCACCCCTCCCCACCCCCTCCCATGGGCACGCCAGCCGGTGTTCCCCTTCTCCTCGTGCTTGCCCGGAGGTGACGCACAAGCGCGTCACTTCCTGGCCCCTGTGGGGAAGGGGAGGCTATTTAGCCTTCCCCCACTCTCCTGGCGACCTCTTTGATCGACCAGGACGCACCATAGGGGGTGCCTGAGCCAAAACCGAGGAACCTCAGGGGAGGGTCCCAGAAGCCGTGTCGGCGCCCCACTAGTCCTGCGGGCGGTTGTGGGCCTGAACAACCGGGGGGTTTGCTATGCGACGCTCCGCCCCGAGAGGGGGGGAGTGAGTAAAAGTTACCAACGGCACGTGATCCTAGAAAAGAATCACCTGGATGGCAGCAAAGGCGGGGTTCGCTCCAGCACTGCCCGGCTCATCAGGCGGGCAGGCGGCCCAGTTGGTTGCCTGCCCTTGGATCGCCCGTAAGATAACCCACCCATTACATATTGTAATATGTAATAAACCTGCAGCAAATTTTACCCAACTCAGCAGTCTGTGTGTGTGTTATTTGGGTATGCATTTTGGGGGAGGGGGGACAGAGGGGTGCCCCTGGCGGTACTTTGTGTTATACCACTAATGAGGGGGGCAGGACTGACCGTGGTGACCCAGACAGAGGACAGTTAGTGCTTAACTTGTAATAAACGTTTTTATAACTGTGCAGGACCGCCAGGCTTTTCAGGATCCTTTTGCTGGTGCTGAAGAATGCCAGGGTGGCCGAATACTAAGGCTACCAGGTCCTGACGCCGCGTCATGACTCCTTCTCCACCACCCTCCACACTTTGTCTCAGTCTTGCGGGTTTTTCATCCCTGCGTTCTACCTTTGCCACTGTTTCTATCGATTTATCTTGCTCCTTCTTTCTCCCTCTTCTACCTCTCTCTCTTCCCCTGGGACAAAGTCAAAGTGGTAGAGCTGGGATCAGACCAAGACACTAAAGGGCATATTTACAAGCCACTATCGCCACAAGAACATCACTTTTAGTGACGTTCCTGTGGTGATACGGGCCTCGTCTTATTTGCAAGGAGGAGTTAAGCCACTTAACGTGGATTAACGCTGCTTTGTGAATAAAGCCTCATATCCCGATATACTTAGCGTGAAAGGGACGTGCAATTGGTGTTGTGCTGGGTGTTCCACCACAACACCCACTGATTCTGACGCGGCCCCATATTTACAAGGGCGGCGTTACTATGGGGACGCGCCAACATTAAGACCAGGACAAACCAGGTCTTAACATGGCGCAGCGAGGAGGAATGCTTTATTTCTCCGTATTTTTGCTGTTTCTATGTGAGCTGCATTGAGAAGCACACATAGAAACAGCAGAACACCATGAATGATTGTTTATGTGCAGAAGTTGCCCTTTCTGCACATAAACAATCATTAAATAATGAGGATTTGCAACCTCTATGTGTGCTGCACCATTTGTGATTGTTTATGTGCAGGAAGAGACTCTTTCCTGCACATAAATATTCATTCCCCCAACGCAGGCCCGTGCTGGGCAGCTTAATTTAGCGCCAGTATTAGCTGAAACCCAGGGGTGCACCCTATCTTCGTAAATACAGTGCATGCCTGCATTTTCAGAATGGCGGAGGGTGGCATTAGCAAATCTTACTTAATGCCACGCTCTGTCTTTCTGTTGTACATATGCCCCTAAGAGGGTTACGTACATTCTCAAATCACACAGAGATTCACTTGCCGAGCTGGGGGTCAGACCCAGATATTAAGGGGCATATTTATAAGGGAATGGCAGAACATGGCGTTAAGCACAAAATACTAATGCCACGCTCCGCCATTCTGAAAACAGGGATGAGCATATTTACAAAGGTACGGCACATCCCTGCGTTTTCCGTAGCGCTGGCACTAAATTCAGCTGCTGAGTGCCAATGCAGGCACCGTTGCACCATAGTACAAGGGTGCCTGCGTTGAAGAAATTATTGTTTATGTCCCTTCCTGTAGATAAACAATCATTCATGGCGTCAGATAAACAATCATTCATGGCGTTTTGCTGTTTCTTTGTGTGCTGTACAATGCAGCACACATAAAAACAGCAAAAACGAGGAGAAATAAAGCATTTCTACTCATTGCTCCCTGTTAAGACCAGGTTTTTGCTGGCCTTAATTTTGGCGGTGCCCCAAATTTATGCCACCCTGGTAAATACGGGCCAGCATCAAAATCAATGGGTGTTGTGGCGAAATGCAACACCCTGCAACACCCATTGCCCACCCCTTTCACACTAAGTATAGCATGAAAAAGGCCCTATTTACAAGGCGGCGTTAAACACGTATCACCAACGGGAACGTCATTACATTCTGGCGATAGAGGCTTGTAAATTAGCTCCTAGGAAGGGGTATGTACATATCTGATATCACACAGAATCACTTATGGAGCTGGGGGTCATACCAAGGTACTAAGAGGGGTACCCACATATCATGCAGATCTTCACTGGCAGAGCTGGGGTCGGCCCAAGTTTCTAAGAGGGGAACCCGCATATCTCATATCATGCAGATCTTCACTGGCGGAGCTGGGGCCAGACCAAGGTACTTAGAGGGGTGCCCGCAGACCTCATATCACGCAGATCTTCACTGGCAGAGCTGAGGTCAGACCAAGGTACTAAGAGGGGTACCCACATATCTCATATCACGCAGAGCTTCACTCGTGGAGCTAGCTGGGGTCAGACCTAGGTACTAAGAGGGGTACCCACATATCTCATATTACGCAGAATCACTTGTGGAGCTGGGGGTCATACCAAGGTACTAAGAGGGGTACCCACATATCATGCAGATCTTCACTGGCAGAGCTGGGGTCGGACCAAGTTTCTAAGAGGGGAACCCGCATATCTCATATCATGCAGATCTTCACTGGCGGAGCTGGGGCCAGACCAAGGTACTTAGAGGGGTGCCCGCAGACCTCATATCACGCAGATCTTCACTGGCAGAGCTGAGGTCAGACCAAGGTACTAAGAGGGGTACCCACATATCTCATATCACGCAGAGCTTCACTCGTGGAGCTAGCTGGGGTCAGACCTAGGTACTAAGAGGGGTACCCACATATCTCATATTACGCAGAATCACTTGTGGAGCTGGGGGTCATACCAAGGTACTAAGAGGGGTACCCACAGATCTCATATCACGCCAATCTTCACTGGCGGAGCTGGGGTCAGACTAAGGTACTAAGAGGGGTACCCGCATATCTCATATCCCGCAGATCTTCACTGGCGGAGCTGGGGTCAGACCAAGGTACTAAGAGGGGTACCCACAGATCTCAAATCACGCAGATCTTCACTGGCGGAGCTGGGGTCTGACCAAGGTTCTAAGAGGGGTACCCACAGATCTCATATCACGCAGAACTTCACTGGCGGAGCTGGGGTCAGACCAAGGTACTTAGAGGGGTACCCACAGATCTCATATCACGCAGATCTTCACTGGCGAAGACCTGCATGATGCACAATAGCATCAACTAGTAGAATATCTACTGGTTATTGATTTCGAAAATCTAGGTGAGTGCAATAGGCCTCATGATTGTTGTGCATGGAATAAATGCTTACCATAAGGCAGGAACCTTAAAGTAAGGAATAGAACATTACAGCCCGGACGAAGGCCCCAGACCCGATAGGGCTAGCACCGAGGGCCGAAACATGTTGGCAATATAAAGAGGGTATAGTTGAAAAAATTGTTTTCAAAAGAACCCCCCTACACGATTTTAACTATACCACAGGTACCCTAAGAATAAAGTATCTAAGTTGGGTATACCTGTGGGTACTTTTAATATATCAAGTATCTGGTTCCCTGCTTAACCAGCTGTTATCTTATATAAGAACTCCCAAAACATCTTTGGTTGAGTCCGCCCAGATAGTACCACCTTCTCTGGGTGTGGGAAAAACGACTATGATGAAGCATGTCACTATTAGTGAGTGAGGCGTCTTCTCCAATATCTTGGATATTCCACCATACTAAGTGATAAAAACAATATATGATAAGTCCAGGGGTCTCCTGATATGATATCCGGTTTCCTAGTATAACTGTATACCCACAGGGGATAACAATTAAACAACAGTTGCCTGTAGTGAAAATAAAGTCTTCTGGGAGATTGGAACTGTGCTGCTTTTTCTCTCACTCTCCGTTTTGTGAAAAGAAGCTGGGGTCAAACCAAGGTTCTAAGAGGGGTACCCCCAGATCTCATATCACGCAGATCTTTAGTGCCGAAGCTGGGGTCAGACCAAGGTTCTAAGAGGGGTACCCCCGGATCTCATATCATGCAGATCTTCACTGGCGGAGCTGATGTCAGACCAAGGTTCTAAGAGGGGTACCCCCAGATCTCATATCACGCAGATCTTTACTGCCGAAGCTGGGGTCAGACCAAGGTTCTAAGAGGGGTACCCCCGGATCTCATGTCACGCAGACCTTCACTGGTGGAGCTGGGGTCAGACCAAGGTTCTAAAAGGTGTACCCAAATATCTCATATCACGCAGATCTTCACTGGCGGAGCTAGGGTCAGACCAAGGTACTAAGAGGGGTACCCCATATCTCATATCACGCAGATCTTCACTGGCGGAGCTGGTGTCAGACCAAGGTTCTAAGAGGGGTACCCACAGATCTCATATCACGCAGACCTTCACTGGCGAAGCTGGCGTCTGACCAAGGTACTAAGAGGGGTACTCTTAGATCTCATATCCCATAGATCATCACAGGTGGAGTTGGGCTTAGACGAAGATACTAAGAGGAGTACCCTCATACCTCATATCACGCAGATCTTCACTGGCGGATCTGGGGTCAGACCAAGGTACTAAGAGGGGTACCCGCAGTTCTCATATCACGCAGATCTTCACTGGCGGAGCTGGGGTCAGATCAAGGTTCTAAGAGGGGTACCCACAGATCTCATATCACGCAGATCTTCACTGGCGGAGCTGGCGTCAGACCAAGGTACTAAGAGGGGTACCCTTAGATCTCATTTCCCATAGATCTTCACAAGTGGAGTTGGGCTTAGACGAAGGTACTAAGAGGAGTACCCCCATACCTCATATCACGCAGATCTTCACTGGTGGATCTGGGGTCAGACCAAGGTACTAAGAGGGGTACCCGCAGTTCTCATATCACGCAGATCTTCACTGGCGGATCTGGGGTCAGACCAAGGTACTAAGAGGGGTACCCGCAGTTCTCATATCACGCAGATCTTCACTGGCGGAGCTGGGGGTCAGACCAAGTTTCTAGGAGGGGTACCCACAGATCTCATGTCAGGCAGATCGTCACTGGCGGGGTGGGGTCAGACCAAGGTACTAAGAGGGGTACCCCCATATCTCATATCACGCAGATCTTCACTGGCGGAGCTGGGGTCAAACTAAGGTACTAAGAGGGGTACCCACATATCTCATATCACGTAGATCTTCACTGGCGGAGCTGGGGTCAGACTAAGGTACTATGAGGGGTACGAAGATATCTCTTATCACGCAGATCTTCACTGGTGGACATGAGGTCCGACCTAGGTATTAAGAGGGTTACCCACAGATCTCATATCACGCCAATCTTCACTGGCGGAGCTGGGGTCCGATCTTGGTACTAAGAGGGGTACCTCCATATCTCATATCACACAGATCTTCACTGGCGGAGCTGGGGTCAGACCATGGTACTCAGAGGGGTACCCACATATCTCATATCAGGCAGAACTTCACTGGGGGATCTGTGGTCAGACCAGGGTACTAAGAGGGGTAGCCACAGATCTCATATCACGCAGATCTTCACTGGCGGAGCTGGGGTGATACCAAGGTACTAAGAGGGGTACCCACATATCACGCAGATCTTCACTGGTGGAGCTGGGGTCAGACCAAGGTACTAAGAGGGGTACCCACACATCTCATATCACGCAGATTGTCACTGGTGGAGCTGGGGTCAGATCAAGGTAGTAAGAGGGGTACCCATACATCTCATATCACGCAGATCTTCACTGGCGGAGCTGGGCTCAGACCAAGGTACTAAGAGGGATATCCGCAGATATCATATCACGCAGATCTTTACTGCCGGAGCTGGGGGCAGAACAAGGTTCTAAGAGGGGTATCCCCATATCTCATATCACCCAGCTCTTCACTGGCGGAGCTGGGGTCAGACCAAGGTTCTAAGAAGAGTACACCCAGATCTCATGTCACGCAGATCTTTACTGGCGGAGCTGGGGTCAGACCAAGGTTCTAAGAGGGGTACCCCCAGATCGCATATCACGCAGATCTTCACTGGTGGAGCTGGGGTCAGACCAAGGTTCTAAAAGGGGCACCCAAATATCTCATATCATGCAGATCTTCACTGGTGGAGCTGGGGTCAGACCAAGGTACTAAGAGGGGTAACCCATATCTCATATCAAACAGATCTTCACTGGCGGAGCTGGGGTCAGACCAAGATTCTAAGAGGGGGACCCGCAGAACTCATATCACGCAGATCTTCACTGGCAGAGCTGGGGTCAGACCAAGGTACTAAGAGGGGTACTCCCGTACCTCATATCACGCAGAATTTCACTGGCGGAGCAGGGGTCAGACCAAGTTACATGTCTTAGATCACATAGAGAGTCATTAGTACACTGAAGACGAGACTGATGCATAGCAAAGTAAGGTGAATGAACTTCTCAGAGGTATCATTCAGTGAGTGGTCACACCGGCTCACATTGAGGCAGTGTGATGTGATTCGTATGAGGTCCCACAGGGAGTCAATGGCAGAACTGGGCTTAGACTGAGTCTCATAGAAGTCATTTGACTGTCAGTGGAAGTGACTGGATTTGATCCCAAGACCCTGTGATGTTTGTAGGTCCCTGTGATGTTTTAGGACCCTGTGATGTTTTCAGGACCCTGTGATGTTTTAGGACCCTGTGATGTTTGTAGGACCCTGTGTTGTTTGTAGGACCCTTTGATGTTTGTAGGGCCCTGTGATGTTTGCAGGACCCTGTGATGTTTGTAGGACTGTGTGATGTTTTTACGGCCCTGTGATGTTTGTTGGACCCTGTGATGTTTGTAGGACCGTGTGATGTTTGCAGGACCCTTTGATGTTTGCCCTTGCCCAAGGTTCATGCTCCATTACCCCTTTCCTCTGTCTCCACAGTCTTCACAGCCACCAGCCTAAGCATCCTGACCTCGGCCGAGACCTACTCAGTGCCCACTGGTCCCGACTGGTGTGGTGTTGTGAGCTCCACCTGCCCTCCACAGGCCTGTGGCAGATACTGCTCATCAGGCGTGAACAGCGAAGAGCACTGCAGTGAAGCCCGACAAAGACCCAAGGGCCCCCCGAAGAACCCCCGGGTTCAAGGGGTCAGTGTGGAGCTGGAGATGCAAGCCCTCTGGGAGGAATTTGACCGACTGGGCACTGAGATGATCGTGACAAAGGCTGGGAGGTAAGAAGGACCTGAGAGGGTAAGAGGGCCCTGAGGGGTTAAGAGGGCCCTTAGGGAAGGAAGAGGGCCAGAGGGAGGTAAGAGGGCCCTGAGGAAGGTACGAGGGCCCTTTGGGTGTAAGAGTGCCCTAAAGGGAGGTATGAGGGCCCTTGGGGAGGTAGGAGGGCCTTGAAAGAGGTTAGAAGGCCTTTAAGGACGGAAGAGGGCCCTTGGTGGGTGCAATGCCTGCTGAAGAGAAACCTTAGTGGATCTAGAACCTCCACAGACACAGCTCATTGAGACGTGTGCCTGCTCCAAAAATCTCTGTGTGGCCTGTAGATCACCGTTCGTGGAAAGGTCCCTAATACAATTACACTGTATCCCTTATACAGTGCTTGAAATGGGCAGGACATACTTAGGCCTCACTACGGACAGCGTGAGTGGTCTGTTGCAGATCTAGGGGTTATTCATCACAGTGTTGTGCCGCCGTTGCACCATGCTAGGGGGGCAAGTGCGACACTTCGCTAAAGTCAGATTAATCAAGCCACGCAAGGCCACCGTACGTGACTGCGTAGCTTGATATATCTGGATTAAGGCAACACAGTGCAAACCGCTACCTTGTGTTGTTACACTGTCCTGGGAAGGCGTTCCGTGGGTAGAGTCAACACAGTGCAAACCGCTGCCTTGTGTTACTCTGTCCAGGAAGGCGTTCCGTGGGTGGAGCCAACACAGTGCAAACCGCTGCCTTGTGTTACTCTGTCCAGGAAGGCGTTCCGTGGGTGGAGCCAACACAGTGCAAACCGCTGCCTTGTGTTACTCTGTCCATGAAGGCGTTCCGTGGGTGGAGCCAACACAGTGCAAACTGCTGCCTTGTGTTACTCGGTCCAGGGAGGCGTTCTGTGGGTGGAGCTAACACAGTGCAAACCGCTGCCTTGTGTTACTCTGTCCTGGGAAGGCGTTCCGTGGGTGGAGCGTGGGTGTTACCATGCATCCACCCATGGAATTTGGTGCATTTCCAGGTTCACTATTAGTGGTAGACCTGGGAATGTTTCGAAATGCACGCAGTGAGAAGAATTATCTTCATTTCTCCTCATTTTTTCCACATTCAATCCTAAATTACTAGCTTTTACTGAGTCATTGATTACCAGGAGAGTATTGTTCTTGTCCGGAAATAGGCAGGTAGATATTGACACTCAAGTGTCTGGTATTAGCTGAGAAAGTAAGGGTGACACCTACCAGAAAATGCAGGAATACATGTAGAGCCATTGAAAGGACTAACACACACAACACAGCAGCAGCATGTCTACTTAGAGCATCAATGTTGAGCAAAAGAGGAGCGATGTTTGATAGGGAATATGCAAATTTAAGCTGAAGCCACACCTCCTCAGTGATCTGGCTTGCTGAAGACAAGCACACAGTCAAGCCACACCTCCTCAGTGATCTGGCTTGCTGAAGACAAGCACACAGTCACATTTTTGACATTATTTCTTTCTACTTCAACAAAGGTAATTCAAGGGCGTCTGCTGCAGTCACACCTGTCAGACCTTCAGTGACTGTAGAATGTACACAGACTGGTTACTGGCAGGACATGTGTCTGGCTACCGTGACCTCCAGTGACATTCTAAGGTACTGCAGCCTGGTTACTGGCAGGACATATACGTCTGGCTACCGGGACCTTCTAGTGGCAGCCCAAGGTACTGCAGCCTGGTTACTGGACCGGGACCTCCAGTGACAGCCTAAGGTACTGCAGCTTGGTTACTGGCAGGACATATGTCTGGCTACCAGGACCTCTAGTGGCAGCCCAAGGTACTGCAGCCTGGTTACTGGACCGGGACCTCCAGTGACAGCCTAAGGGACTGCAGCTTGGTTACTGGCAGGACATGTGTCTGGCTACCGTGACCTCCAGTGACATTCTAAGGTACTGCAGCCTGGTTACTGGCAGGACATATACGTCTGGCTACCGGGACCTTCTAGTGGCAGCCCAAGGTACTGCAGCCTGGTTACTGGACCGGGACCTCCAGTGACAGCCTAAGGTACTGCAGCCTGGTTACTGGCAGGACATATACGTCTGGCTACCAGGACCTCTAGTGGCAGCCCAAGGTACTGCAGCCTGGTTACTGGACCGGGACCTCCAGTGACAGCCCAAGGTACTGCAGCCTGGTTACTGGCAGGACATATGTCTGGGTACTGGTTCCATCTAGTGAAAGCCTAAGGTACTGCAGCCTGGTTACTGGCAGGACATATGTCTGGCTACCCGGACCTCTAGTGACAGCCCAAGGTACTGCAACCTGGTTACTGCCAGGACATATGTCTGGGTACTGGTACCTCTAGTGACAGCCAAGGTACTGCATCACCATAAAAGTAAGGACAATGTATTACTCTAGGACCTATAGTATCAACCTACGGTACTGCAGCCTGCGAGAGAAAGTATTTGTTTCTCTTACTGGGGACCTCTAGTGAGAGAAAGCATCTGTTTCTCTTTCCGGGGACCCCTAGTGATGACCCAGAGTACAGCAGCCTGTGAGAGCAAGTATTTGTATCTGTCACCAGGGCCCTCTTGCGACGACCTAGGGTAGTGCAGTGTGGAAAAGAAAGTGTGTTTTTCTCTGATCAGGCTCCCCTGGCGACAAGCTGGGGTACCGCAGCCTGCGAAAGAAAGTATCTGTTTCTCTTACCAGGGACCTCTAGTGACCACTTAGGGTACTGCAGCATGGGAGGGAAATCATCTGTTTCGCTTACCGAGAACCCCTAGTGACAACCCAGGGTACTGTAGCCTATGAGAGAAAGTATTTGTTTCTTTCACCGGGGACCTCTTGTGACGAGCAAGGGCACTGCAGCCTGCGAGAGAAAGTATCTGTTTTACTTGCTGTGGACCCCTAGTGACCACCTAGGGTACTGCAGCCTTCAAGAGAAAGCATCTGTTTCTCCTGCTGGGGACCTCTAGGAACCTCCCTGAATCCTGCAGCCTGCGAGAGACAGTATTTGTTTCTCTTACTGGCGACCTCTAGTGACATCCCAGAGACCTGCAACCTGTGAGAGAAAGCATCTGTTTCTCTTACCGGGGACCCCTAGTGATGACCCAGAGTACAGCAGCCTGCGAGAGCAAGTATTTGTATCTGTCACCGGGGCCCTCTTTTGATGACCCAGGGTACTGCAGTGTGGGAGAAAAAATATTTGTTTCTCTTATCAGGCTCCCCTGGTCGACAAGCTGGGGTACCACAGCCTTTGAAAGAAAGTATCTGGTTCTCTTACCGGGGACCTCTAGTGACAGTCTAACATACTGCAGCCTGCAAGAGAAAATATCTGTTTCTCTTGCCGGGGACCCCCTAGTGACCACCCAGGGAACTGCAGCCTGCGGGAGAAAGTATCTGTTTCTCTTGCCAGGGACCCCTAGTGACCACCCAGGGTACTGCAGCCTGCGAGAGAAAGCCTCTGTTTCTCCTACCAAGGACCCCTAGTGACGACCTAGGGTACTGCAGCCTGCAAGTGAAAGTATCTGTTTCTCCTAACAGAGACCTCTAGCGACAAGCTGGGGTACTGTAGCCTGCGAGAAATAATATCTATTGCTCTATTGCCCTATATCTAGACTCTCCTTGGGTGCCAAACTGGCTGAAAAAGTGAGGAATGAACAACTCTTGCAATACATCGAGGAAACTGCCCTTCTGGAGGACACACAGCATGGGTTTAGAAAATATTGGGACACATAATCTGCTCTGATAATTGCGACGGACGACGTCCGAGAAAAACTTGACAATGGAGGAACAGCGGCCCTGATCCCGCTGTATCTCTCCGCAGCATTTGATAAGGTCAGCCATGAGATTCTAGTTGGTCGTATGCGTTTAGGGATAAATGTTCTGACACGAGAACTTCTCCAATCATTTTTGGTAAATAGACAACAAAACATGTCACTGGACAATTTTCCATCTAGTTCGTTCTCCCTACCCTGCGGAGTTCCACAGAGCCCAACGCTTCTTAATCTTTATGTTACTCCATTCGCCACCCTCATTAGAAATCCTGGTTTCTCCCTGGCATCATATGCTGATGATACCCAAATTGTGGTGTAACTAACAAATGCTGATGAGAAGTCAAGCCCTGCCTTCAGGATGTGCATGAGCAATGTCAGCAACTGGATGTGTAAAAACTGTCTGAAATTGAATGCTACAAAAACGGAGGTTATGATCTTCGGCAATAACCTCTCTTTTTGCACAACGGATTGGTGGCCTTCCGACTTGGGCCCCCTTCCTGAATCCACTAATAAAGTGAAGAATCTCAGCTTTCTCTTAGATATTGAGATGAAGCTCAAAGAGCAGGTGAACAGAATTACTTCTGCTTCTTTCTGCTCCCTGAGAATGGTAAGGAAGATCGAAAAATACTTACCCCCGGAGCTCCTAAAAGCGTTGATTATTTCTCTGGTACTCTCGAGGATTGACTACTGCAACAGTCTATATCACGGGTACTCATAGTACGGCCCACGGGCCGCCAGCGGCCCGGCAAGCCTTCCTTGGTGGCCCGCGGACCTTGCAGACATCCTACTGTTGATGGTGACCTCAGCTAGGCCTACCAGTGCAAGGGGTTCGCCCTTCTCTGCACAGAGTCCTCAGACCAATAGGAAGAAGTTGGCACAGAAACTGGAATAGAAAATACAAAGTTTAATAAACCTCATGAGGTGGAACTACATTCACACAGCACCCTTCGGTGTTGAGTGAAGTAGCACACCAAACAGAAGAAGCATGGTCCTTTTATACCCACACAGGGGCTGAAAAAGGCGGTACAAGTACACATGAGAAGAGTTATGCACATAGATGGTCATACAGAAACTGCACAGTCAACAAGTAGGAGGAGTAATAAATTGCTGACATCAGTTAGAACAGCCTGACAGTTCTATACTAGGAACAGGTGCACTCTACTAGCTAAGCACATCTGCGCATGTGCAAGACTCTGGGAGAGGGAAACAGAAAATGTCCAGCACATAGCTAACTAAAATGGCTGCCAAGTACAAAATGGCTTTCAGCTCATGCTAAGACATCAATGCAATCTTCAACAGATGGTCCTTTTAGCATGAACTAAAGACATTCCCATAATCCAGTAGGAAATATGCATATTAATTTTTTTCATAAATTTATCAATATCCTAATTCATTGCTTGGTGGGCATTTCTCATTCTAAATATTGTTAAGCTGGTATGTATAAGGTATAAGCAGGAGTACAAAGGGAACAGAGCATTGGGTCATACAGATAGCAGGCGAGAGTAATTACTATTATCAGAAACAGAACTATTAGCTTTCTAGTCCTAAGCAAATCCTAGAACCATCCAGTAAAAACATTTTCAAGGCTCCTATGCATTTCAGTGACCATCAATTTCAACTTTAAAATAGCCAACAGCACATATCTAATAAAAACATTTTCACTAGACTTTTCCAGTGTTTCCTTTATGAGGGCTAGAATATCAATCAAGAAAAGGGTAAAGTAACATTTGTCAACTGCTCAGAGGAACTTTTCTCTCGTAGAATAAACATTATTCCTAATACAATTATGAAAACAGTCAGACATATTATTACAAAAATGATCCTGGATCCAGAGGACCAGGAGGACCACACAGGACCATGAGAATTAGCACGAATCAATCAATCAATCAATCATAGCATTTGTATAGCGTGCTACTCACCCGGAAGGGTCTCAAGGCGCTGGTGGAGAGGGGTCCGTTACTGCTCGAAGAGCCAGGTCTTGAGTTGCTTCCTGAAGGAGAGATGGCCCTGGGTCAGCCGAAGGTGGATGGGGAGGGAGTTCCAAGTCTTGGCTGCCAGGTAGGAGAAGAATCTTCCTCCGGCGGTGGCTCTGCGGATGCGTGGTACGGCGGCGAGGGCGAGGCTGGTCTATCGTAGCTGGCGGGTGGGCGTGTAGAAGATCAGGCGGTTGTTGAGGTACATGTGGCCCAGGTCGTGGAGAGCATTGTGTGCGCGGGTGAGGAGCCTGAACGTGATCCTCTTGCTGACGGGGAGCCAGTGCAGGTCTCTCAGGTGGCCGGAGATGTGGCTGTGTCGGGGGATGTCCAGGACGAGTCGTGCGGAGGCGTTCTGGATGCGTTGGAGTCTTTTCTGAAGTTTGGCTGTGGTGCCGGCGTAGAGGGTGTTCCCGTAGTCCAGTCGGCTGGTGACAAGTGCCTGGGTGACCATCTTCCTGGTTTCGGTGGGGATCCATCGGAAGATCTTTCGGAGCATGCGCAGGGTGTTGAAGCATGATGATGAGAAGGCGTTGACTTGTCTGGTCATCGAGAGGGAGGAGTCCAGGATGAAGCCCAGGTTGGGTGCGTGGTCCGTTGGCTTGGGAGTGGTGCCCAGGGCAGGGGGCCACCAGGAGTCATCCTAGGTGGAGGGCGATGATCCCAGGATGTCTGAGTTCAGTTTCAGGCGGCTGTTCTTCATCCATTCATCCATTCGGCGACGTCTTTCATCCCTTCCTGGAGGCTGGTTCTGGCGGTGGCGGGGTCGTTGGTGAGGGAGAGGATCAGCTGGGTGTCGTCGGCGTAGGAGATGATGTTGAGGTTGTGTTGGCGTGCGATGGCTGCGAGGGAGCTCATGTAGATGTTGAAGAGGGTTGGGCTGAGTGATGATCCTTGTGGTATGCCGCAGCTGACTTCGGTGGCGTCGGATCTGAACGGGGGGAGGCGGACTCTCTGAGTTCTTCCGGCGAGGAACGAGATGATCCACTTCAGTGCCTTCTCTTGGATCCCGATGTTGCTGAGGCGCTGTACTAGGGTGCGGTGGCAGACAGTGTCGAATGCTGCAGAGAGGTCCAGGAGGATGAGGGCCGCTATTTCTCCGTTGTCGAGCAGGGATCTGATGTCATGGCTGCGATCAGTGCGGTCTCGGTGCTGTGGTTTGCTCGAAAACCGGACTGCGAGGGGTCGAGGGATCCGTTCGTCTCGAGGAAGGCGGCGAGGTGTCTGTTGACGGTCTTCTCGATGACTTTGGCAGGAAAAGGGAGGAGCGAGATGGGGCGGAAGTTCTTGAGGTCGGTGGGGTCCGCTGTTGGTTTCTTCAGGAGGGCGCTGAGCTCGGCGTGCTTCCAGCTCTCCGGAAAGGTGGCGGTGTGGAAGGAGGTGTTGATGATGTCCCGGAGTTGGGGTGCGATGATGGAGTCGGCCTTGTTGAAGACGTGGTGGGGGCAGGGGTCGGTTGGAGATCCGGAGTGGATGGTGTTCATCGTGCGGGTGGTGTCTTCGGTGCTGAGGGTGGTGGTGGGGGGCGTTGGTTCGGTGGTTAGGTGCGTGGTTGGTGCGCCGAAGCTGTTGTGTATGTCGGCGATCTTGCGGTGGAAGAACGAGGCAAGTGAGTCGCAGAGGTCTTGTGAAGGAGTGATGTCGTTGTTTCCGGCGCTGGGGTTGGAGAGCTCTTTGACGATGCTGAAGAGTTCCTTGCTGTTGTGGGCGTTGTTGTCCAGTCTTTCTTTGAATGCTGTCTTCTTGGTGGTGCGGATCAGCTGGTGGTGCTTGCGGGCGGCGTGCTTGAGGGCGGTCATGTTGTCTGTGGTCTGGTCGTGGCGCCAGGCTTTCTCGAGGGTGCGGCAGTTCTTCTTGGAGTCCTTGAGTTCGTCGGTGTACCAGGGGGCTTTCTTGCTGCCGGGTCTGCTGGGAGGGTTCTTCAGTGGTGCGAGGTCGTCGGAACAGGCGGTCAGCCACTGTGTGAGGTTGCTGGCTGCTTCGTTGGGGTCCGTTGTGCGGGCGGGAGGGTTCTGGCTGAGGGAGGTGGTGAGCTGCTCAGTGGTGATCTTGCTCCAGCTCCGGCGAGGAACCTGTTGCGGGTGGTGGTGGGTCGTGGTTCTTCTGAAGCTGAAGTGGACGCAGCTGTGGTCAGTCCAATGAAGTCCGGTGGAGTGGCTGAAGGAGATGTGCTTGCTGGATGAGAAGACGGGGTCAAGCGTGTGGCCGGCGTAGTGGGTGGGGGTGTTCACCAGTTGCTCGGGTCCGAGGTTGGAGAGGTTGTCCAGCAGGGTGGTGGTGTTGCAGTCCTTGTTGTTCTCCAGGTGGAAATTGAGGTCCCCTAGGAGGATGTAGTCAGCGGAGGGGAGGGCGTGCGGGCTGATGAAGTCTGCGATGTCTTAGCTGAATTGTGTGCGTGGTCCCGGGGGTCTGTAGATGAGGGTGCCTCTGAGGGTCGTCTTGGGGTCGGTGTGTATCTGGAAGTGGAGGTGTTCGGCGGCGGTGAAGGTGTCGTCGGAGTTGGTCGTGATGCGGATGGTGTTCTTGTGTACGATGGCGATGCCTCCTCCGGTCTGGTTGACGCGGTCCCTCCGGGTGATCTTGTATCCGTCCGGGATGGCTGTGGCAATGTCGGGCGCTGAGGAGGCGTTCATCCAGGTTTCTGTGAGGAAGGCGACGTCTGGCGATGTTGTTTTGAGGAGGTTCCAGAGTTTGACGGTGTGTCTGTGGACGGAGCGGGTGTTGAGCAGGATGCACTTGAGGTGGTTGTTGCTGGAGTTCGGCTTGGTGGGTGCGGTGCAGGTCCGGAGGCAGGTGAACTTGCAGGTTTGGCAGGTGAAGGGTCCGTGGGAGCGTTTCGGGGTGGCTCGGTAGCAGGCGGGGTTCCGTCCGGTGTTGAGTGCGTTGAGGGTGGCGGCGTCGTAAGTCCGTTGTGTGGGCTGGCATCTTCGGGGGCCAGGGGTCCTGGCGCTGGGCGCTGGGCGCGGACGGGCGTAGACGGGCTTGCCTTTGGCGCGCCTGCGGCGCACAATCGGCGCGCCCGCTGCGCGTACGAAGAGCTGCAAAGGGCTGCTCCTCCTCAAAAATGGGACGACCAATGGGGTACATTTTCAACAAAAAAGAAAAAGAAGTCCTTGGGATATTAAAGCCGCTGTACAACCAACCAGAGGGGAGTCTTCTCCCTGTGTCCGTTTGAGCCTCACAGGCAGGCTCTTGTTGTTCCCACGGTGGAGCTGCACAACTCGCAACTCAGGAAGCACGGCCCAGTTTCAAGGGAAAAGTTTCTTCTTTCAGGATAGGGCAATCACCCACCAGGACAAATGCTCTCAGCGATCCTGTCCAGTGTCTCAGGCAGTGCACCAGTTTTCTTCATTTCAATCTAACAGGCACCAGAGACACAGCACCTGTACCCTGAATTCAAGTCCTTCCCTAACTCCTGTATTGCTCTGCTGGCACACTACTCTTTCGTTGGGGCCATAGATTGCATTCAGTGTGCCCAGGTATCTCTTGACCAACAAATGGGAAAACTTTACAGCCATTTTGGGACCAGGATTCAGAGGCCTGATGCTAGGATCTCTGAAGCAACCCTTGTTTCAAAGGGGGTTACCTCAAGTAAAAACCTTCTCGCCTTCCTGGTCGGTCTGTGACTCTCGGCTGGGCATCAAAAACTTGATCCACGATTTCTCCTTTCTGATTTGTGACCCCGTCTTTCGCCCAAGACAGTGGCAGGGGTACACACTTCACATCCCAGTGCTTCCGGCCTTCTACCTTCACTGAGGTCCTGGTTGCCAGCAATGCCTGTGCTGGTTACCTTCACTTTGACTTCAAGCTGGACTGGTGCTGACTCTCCAAGCTGAATCTGATGTCCGCGCCCCTCTGGAAATGGTTGTAAGGCAGCAAATATCTATTGGTGGACAGAACAAAAGGTCTTTAGACAAGGCACAGAAATAATCTATCAACAGAGAGGATAGTCTCAGAATACTTCCTAGTCTAGGGACGCCCCATACATTAGCAAGGCACCCAAGAACCACTTTCATCTATATGAGAGTAAAAGAAACAACAGCCTGGACCTATTCGCAAGTATAAAAGGAACTCTTTGGTGAACTGACAAGAGTAATACGTCACCCAATCCCAAGCAGCCATTCTGTGTTCATTTACTAAATTCTGAGGAAAAGAAAAAAACAATACAGACATACTCCAAATCCTTACATCTGTATATTCCTATCTTAATCATCTAAAGACCCTCAAGAAAAAAGGAAATGTTCTACACTTTTACTCATAGACTTTGCATTACTTGTACAGGACTGCAGACACTTCTAAAATGATTTCTCTTAATAAAAGCACCTACATTGTATGCTTAGGACCATGCTCTCATGTTATAGGAGCAACAGGAAAATCTAACACTGCTAATTTAACAAGGATTCCTATTACATAAAGAACTAAAAACTTCAACATAATGGGTACATGTTCTCCAGTGGAACATCTTGTGACAAAAAGACTCATATAAAACAATATTTTCCTCAAAAATGTTTGCTAAGGATCACATGGGCATCTTCTCTGCATTCTATTTTTCACAATCCAAACTATGCAACATCAGCTCTAGTAAGGACTGTCAGTTTATTTACACAGACTAGCTAATCAAACTAGCAATGCCCTTGCAAAACTGTATGTAGCATGAGAATAACAAACAATAGTAGTGTTATCACCTGAGAATTTTAGAACAAAAACTACCCACAGCTGGTTCCCCTTAAAGATCAAATAAGGAAACCACAATCTAGACTACTCATCCTTTCATAATTTCATCAGACAGGATGGGCAGTAACATAGCAAATTTATTTATTCATTTTATTAATGCTAATAATGTTTAAAACAGTATCACTGAATAGCCAATTAAATGTCTCATGGCTATTTCACAGACAGTTTAGACAGGCTCAAAAGAAATTAGGAAAAAGAGAGAGAAAACATACATTTGCCTACCCTTAATTTGTAGATGAGCTAGCCTCCTCCCCCCATTTTTGACAGTAGGAAACCTGTAACAGGTTTCATTCTGTCAACACTATCAACCCCAATTTGTAGCAACTGGGCAGAAACAAACTCTGAGGAGCTAAATAGCACATTGAGCTAGCTAAAGAACATATTCCTTTAGTAAATGTACAAATGTGACACGAGGGCACATGAATTCAAACTAAATCCCATTGCTTCCTTAATTCAGCCCTGAAAGCATTAGTGCTATACATATGACAGAGCCATTGTCTTAATAAAAGCTGACATATACCATTATTATTCAATCTGTTCATATGAGTGAACAAAAACTTGCTTTAGCAAAAAAAAACAAGCAAAACCTCTTTCTGTCCCTGCTCTGCCATTTCGTCTTTCAAATGTCGAAATGTCAAAGCAAATGTTGTGCTGAGCCCTGCTTCTAAATGTAGAACTTCGACCTTTAACCTATTCGCAGCTGCTCCATCTTGAGTACAAGGTTTTCATGCAGTTTTACTTTGACCAATTCAAAGTGACCCTGGAGACTGAAAACTCAACAGCAAAACCCACTCCATTCCTGTCTACCCGCAATTCAGAGGTAAGCTTAATAACTTCTGCCAGATTTTTTGTACATATTTATATTTGTAAGCAGTGTGCCGAGAGCTTGTCTAGCAGTATAGATGTCAGCTATTCATTCTATGCTTACATATGTGCCTTTACTGTAGCCTGAGGTAGTTTAAAAGCTGCTCTGATTGGAATAACCTCATTTAAATAGTGAATTTTACTCAATTTCGACTTTGATGTTTGGGGCACTTAAAAATGAATATCCTACAATGTTTTTGCATAATAGTCATCCCCAGAATGTCCCCTACATATCCCAGAGATGTGGCATTAGAAATGTATAATGTATACCCTTATAAAAATGAGTTTTGTACGCCTGGGTAAAGTGACATTTCACATGTAAGTGACCCCCTATTGCTGTATAGCACGGCTTAAATTCAATTTGGATGCTAGGAGGTCACAGCATCGTTAATAGGCATTATAAATATTAAAAAACGAATTTAATGCATCCATTTTAAATAACATTTTTTATATAATGATGAGTCCACATATGAAAAGCAAGCTGCATCCCTTGCCTATCATATTTAAATGCATTCATTCCTAGCCCTAAGAACAGAAACCGAACTCGAAAGTCTGCGCCACTTTTAAATGAAGGACAGTCATTATTATTTAACATCAAAAACCACTCTTATCCTTATTTAAAAAGGCATTAAGAAAATAAATCCCTACTGTCAATCTGTCCTCTGTTTATCAAAGATAATGAAACTATATTTCTAACTTTTAAAACAGCAGTCTGAAATGCAGGATTTTACACCGTGTTTGACTTCAGCTGTTCTCTGTGGCCGGATTCAGAAATACCCATGTGCTGACACAGCTGCTTGACACGTAAAGGCGTCGAATTCACACGCCTTTCAAGTCAGCCTTTCCAGCTAGCACAAATCTGTCGTTCTGTAATGTATTCAGGTCTGCAACAACCAACTAACTCAGATAATGTGAATGCCTGTTAATACCTAATAGAGAAGGATAAATGCTGTGACATTTTGTATCTTAATTTATCTATTGCAAAACACACAATTTCGTTTTTTTGAAGCTTTTTTTATTCCTATTAAATGTGGATTCTAATTTTATCTTTAACATTGTGGCAATTTGCACACATGTATAGTGTCTTACTCTGTTAATTTAATGATATCGTGCAGCTATTTAGCATATATTATGTAATTCATTGCTGGATTCTTTTAAAATGTATTTTATTTTAATGATATTTGGCATAACAGAATGATGACAAAAAAAAAACATTGAGATCATTCCAGACATTTTCAAAACGGTGTCATATACTCAGAACACATAATACAGGGCACTTACGGCTAGCCATTCTTGCACCAAGAGCGCAATCGCTACTTACTCACACAAGTACCACTAATGACAAACCACAGACATTTAAACACACATTTAACCCACAGATCAACACTTAGGACAGAAACAAAAGACAGCCCACAGACTGTACTTAAACCAAACCATTTGTAAATACTAGTTGTAAGTCATATTCACTAGATTTGGCTGGCAGAACACCAGAAAAAACGCTCTGCATATCACCACTTATGAATGTTACTAAGTGCACAGACCAGGATCCTTTCTATGTACATATTTAGTTCCTCGGGGTACTAGTCACCAAAGAAGAAATACTTTTTTATACCTAAACCTAGTTAAGTATCCCCTCTAGGGGAGCCGGCTAATTATATACAAGTTTAAAATGGTACATCCAAGAAAGCAACACATTCATAAATTCACCTGGGGGAAAACAAAAAGGCCATCACACATTTGCTTACAATTAACTGCTTTGTTCTTCAGCTCTAATGCTTTCACATAAATGTTCTTTCGCTGTTCTTTTTCAATCAAGGCTTGCTCATGCTTCATTCGTTCACGCACTTCTTTCTCCCACATTCGTACACAATCAAACATCTCTTGCCTAGTATTTCGCTTAAACATACATTGTTCCACGTACTCAATCTTTCGTAAATCAAATGACCCATACATAGGCCAACGCAACTCAGGATCCTTACGAGTGTATTTATTCCATAATGCACTGTACATTATAGAAGAAAGACCATACTTAATATACATATCCCTATTAGGCGTCCCCTCCGGGGTGCCGGTTATGCTTCATCTAGTCTCAAATTGGTACCACTACAAAAGCAACACATCCTATGAAGTGTGCTAAAAACAGGCATGCCAAAAATAGTGCAGAATATGCAGTGTTATAATCAAAGTAGCACTTAAGGTACCTTTAGTACGATGTGCCGTTCAAATCAATTCAAATAGCGAAAATTCTCCTCATTACCTGCCTATATAGATTGCAATCCATATATAAATCTCATAACAAACCAAGTTGGCCAACACCAATTCCAAAATCCAAAAGCCACAGTAAGCGTTACTAAACTACCTTACCAATCCCAGGCATCAAAACCAACAGCAAGCGCCACAGAAGGACACTTACCAATCACTTGGTGTCCAGGTTCCAACTGCCAAGTTCTAAAATCGACCAAATGGTCACTGCACGGCGAATCAACAGAAGAGATCTCAGTTGAGGACCGGCACCACCTGGATGGTCAGATCAGAAAGAAAGGAAAAACGCAGTGGTTGCCAAGACTCGGGTCTCATCGGGCAGCGATCGCGTCCAGAGCGAGATTCCAATCCTTCGTCGCGACCAATCCTTTGGGCATCCGAGTCACCGATGAGCCCCAGTAGTTGGGTGCCAATTTGTTGATGGTGACCTCAGCTAGGCCTACCAGTGCAAGGGGTTCACCCTTCTCTGCACAGAGTTCTCAGACCAATAGGAAGAAGTTGGCACAGAAACTGGAATAGAAAATACAAAGTTTAATAAACCTCATGAGGTGGAACTACATTCACACAGCACCCTTCGGTGTTGAGTGACGTAGCACACTGAACAGAAGAAGCATGGTCCTTTTATACCCACACAGGGGCTGAAAGAGGCGGTACAAGTACACATGAGAAGAGTTATGCACATAGATGGTCATACAGAAACTGCACAGTCAACAAGTAGGAGGAGTAATAAGTTGCTGACATCAGTTAGAACAGCCTGACAGTTCTATACTAGGAACAGGTGCACTCTACTAGCTAAGCACATCGGCGCATGTGCAAGACTCTGGGAGAGGGAAACAGCAAATGTCCAGCACATAGCTAACTAAAATGGCTGCCAAGTACAAAATGGCTTTCAGCTCATGCTAAGAGATTAATGCAATCTTCAACACTACCTGTGTGTGTTTTTTTTTTTTAATTAATAGTGTTAGCAAATACTGCCGGTTGCAGCAGCCGGGCCTCTGAGACTCTGCTCTGTGGGGGCCGGGGGATTCCAGTGATTGTCAAAGTGGAGATGCAGGGGCGCTAAGAGGTGAAAAACAACAAAGCTTTATTAACATGTAAATGGTCTTTTAAAGACCTGTGAAGTACTCGGGTGTGGCTGTGTGTGTGCACTGGGAAGCTGTCTCAGCCCAGGCTGGGGGCTGACACACACGGGGTGAGGCGACAGAGGGTGACAGATGGCGACAGAGGGCGACAGAGGGAGGCAGCGAGCGCGAGGGAGGCAGCGAGCGCGAGGGAGACACAGAGCGCGAGGGAGACACAGAGCGCGAGGGAGAGGGAGAGGGAGACAGGGGGGAGAGGGAGACAGGAGGGGGAGACAGGGAGGGAGATGGAGACAGGGAGGGAGGGGGAGACAGGGAGGGAGAGGGCGGGAGAGGGGGGAGAGAGAGGGAGTGAGAGAGAGAGGGAGAGAGTGGGAGGGAAGGCGAGGGAGGAAGGGAGAGAGAGGGAGGGAGGGAGGGGGAAACAGGGAGGGAGGGGGATACAGGGAGGGGAGAGAGAGGGAGGGAGAGAGAGGGAAGGAGAGGGAGAGAGACGGAGAGAGAGAGAGGGAAGGAGAGAGAGGGAGGGAGAGAGAGGGAAGGAGAGGGAGGGAGAAGGAGGGAGAGGGAGAGGAAGGGAGAGGGAGGGAAAGGGAGAGGGAGGTAGAGGGAGGGAGAGGGAGGGAGAGGGAGGGAGAGGGAGGGAGAGGGAGACTGTGAGGGAGAGGGGGAGAGGGAGAGAGACTGAGGGAAACTGTGAGGGAGAGGGGGAGAGGGAGAGAGGGTGAGGGAGACTGTGAGGGAGAGAGGGTGAGGGAGACTGTGAGGGAGAGAGGGTGAGGGAGACTATGAGGGAGAGAGGGTGAGGGAGACGGGGAGGGAGGGAGAGGGAGACGGGGAGGGAGGGAGAGGGAGAGAGACGGGGAGGGAGGGAGAGGGAGGGAGACGGGGAGGGAGAGGGAGACAGGAAGGGAGAGGGAGACAGAGGAAGGGGGACGGAGGGAGGGAGAGGGAGACAGGGAGGGAGAGGGAGGGAGAGGGAGACAGGGAGGGAGGGAGAGGGAGATGGAGGGAGAGAGAGAGGGAGAGAGCGAGAGAGAGAGAGGGAGAGAGGTAGAGAGAGAGAGGGAGAGAGAGAGAGAGAGTGGGGGGAGGAGAGAGAGAGAGAGAGAGAGAGAGTCAGGGGAGAGAGAGAGAGAGACAGGGAGGGAGACAGAGACAGAGACAGAGATGTGTGTATGCCGAGTCTGGTGGCTCAGTGGACGAAGGCGTCCTCTGCAGGGACCTGTGTTCAACCTCATGGTCACAATTTTTTTTTGTTTTAGCCCCGCCCCTCCCCCTCTGACCCCACCCCCACCGGTGCGGCCCTCGGCCACACACCACACTGTAAATTTGGCCCCCGAGAGAAAGTTTGTGAGTACCCATGGTCTATATCTTAATCTTGCAGTAGGTCCCATGAAGAGGCTCCAAACTCTGCAAAATGCAGCTGCACGCTTTCTTTAAAAAAATACCAGAATACGAATCAGGTAAGGAAGCCATCAGGAAACTTCACTGGCTTCCAGTCAGAAAACGGTGTAAGTTCAAAGCCCTCTGTCTGGCCTACAAATCATTGTACGGATCGGAGCAGATTGCTTCGAGGATAAGCTCACATGGTATACCCCAGGAAGGACTCTCCGCTCAGGCTCTTCCAAGAATCTGATTGTCCCCCGTTATCGGAGGATCATATGGGGTGGAAGGAGCTTCTTTAGGGCTCGTGCTGGCTCTGGAACAGTTTACCACTACCACTAAAATCTGCCCCCTCCCTACTTATCTTCAGAAAGTCTCTAAAGACCTGGCTTTTCTCACAAGACTAAGTGGTAGTCGATCTCTTGCAAGCAAACTATGCTCTCAAATTACTTCTGCACCTTTCCCTCGTCCAATAGCACCAAGACGCCCTCGGGCATGAGTCACGCTTTATAAATTGCGTTCCCATTCACATTTTTACCAGGGACCTCTAGTGCCCACCTAGGGTACTGCAGGCTGTGAGAGAAAGCATAAGTTTCTCTTAGCAGGGACCTCTAGTGACTACCTAGAGTACTGCAGCCTGCGAGAGAAAGTATTTGTTTCTCTTACTGGGGACCTCTAGTGACCACCTAGAGCACTGCAGCCTGTGAGAGAAAGTATTTGTTTCACTTACCGGGGACCTCTAGTGACCACCCAGGGCACTGCAGCCCATGAGAGAAAGCATCTGTTTCTCTTACCGGGGACCTCTAGTGACCACCCAGGAAACTGTAGCCAGCGAGAGAAAGTATCTGTCTCTTTCACCGGGGACCTCTAGTGACCACCCAGGATACTGCAGCCTGCGAGAGAAAGCATCTGTTTCTATTGCCGTGGACCCCTAGTTGACGAACAGGGGTACTGCAGCCTGTGAGAGAAAGTATATGTTTCTCTTACCGGGGACCTTTCGTGACCACCCAGGGTACTGCAGCCTGCGAGAGAAAGTATCTGATTCTCTTACCAGGGACCCCTAGTGACCACCTAGGGTACTGCAGCCGGTGTGAGAAAGTATTTGTTTCTTTCATCGGGGACCTCTAGTAATTAGCTAGGGTACTGCAGCCTGCGAGAGAAGGTATATGTTTCTCTTACCAGGATCCTCTAGTGACCACCCAGAGTACTGCAGCCTGTGAGAGAAGGTATATGTTTCTCTTACCAGGATCCTCTAGTGACCACCCAGAGTACTGCAGCCTGTGAGAGAAAGCCTCTGTTTCTCTTGCTTCAGACCCCTAGTGACCACCCAGGGTACTGCAGCCTGCGAGAGAGAGCATCTGTTTCTCTTACCAGGGACCTCTAGTGACAACCTAGTATACTGCAGCCTGCAAGAGAAAGTATCTGTTTCTCTTACCGGGGAATTTTAGTGACTATGGTCCTTTCAGAGGTGGTTGGACCGCTGCGGTCTCGTCAGAATCAGTCGGTCTGATGGCTGAATTGCGATGCATGCATTGTGTACTCCGACCGACTGCTGACAGCCTTTCCTTGACCACCGAGAAAAAACAGCAGCCGTAGGGCAGGTCAGGAATATCCGACCTCTGTCGATTACTATATGGATGTCTGATGACCTGATCATGGCGGTCTGACTGACTGCCTATACTTGTCACAAATGAAAGTTTTGCGGTGCATATTATCCAATTCCACTTCTCCCCAGCAGTCTCCTCTTTGGATCCCCTTCTCCAGGTTCCCCTACCCCTGAGCAGCTGTAAGCTGATGTCTAGGACCCTGTGGAGCCGGAATCCAGGTATGTCCTTCTGCGGCATGTATCCTCATTGACTGGACTGTGCACATTCCCCCACACTCCAGCAATGGGATACATGGAGCACAAGGCCTACCCCCACATATGTGTGTACAATTTACATGTTTTCTGTGATTTTGTGCGCACTTGCAGTGACATATTTGGGGATATGTGCACCGCGGCAGATGAGACCTCTGCTGTAGCAGTGGTTGCATCGTAATACGGCAGTCGAACTTTCCGGCTTCGGTAGTCGAAATCGGATAGCGGCCGCAATGGTTGGACGGTTGGTCCGACCAGCATCGTAATGACCCCCATGGCCATTTGTCTCACTCTTCTACCTTTTACTGTTGTTTGATGTGATTGCACAGTGGGCCACTGCGCTCGCTGCGGTGATCACTATGTAACCCGCATGTTTCATGATCCACCACAACCCCTGCTGTTTACGGGTCCGGAGGCAGTTCAGATTCTGCTCTGTGCTGATATAATGCTAATAGTGTTACATTAGCAAAGGCGAACCCTCCACTCCAATTATGTATGAATATTCCTAATGTTTTTATGTAAACAGTTTACACTGTACGTGCAGTCCTCTTTTGTTTCCTAAGATCAGCAATAATAAGACTCTAATAATAATAGTTACATCAATATTTATAATAATAGTAGCATTACAACACAGATAAAAATTCTGACTATAGAACAATATCTTATTGATAATTATAAAAACAATAATAACAACACAGCTAACAATATATACTAATAGAAATACTAATACTAGTAATAGTAATGATAGAATA
The DNA here is from genome assembly GCF_964204655.1 of Triturus cristatus. NCBI lineage: Eukaryota > Metazoa > Chordata > Amphibia > Caudata > Salamandridae > Triturus > Triturus cristatus. The sequence continues at coordinate 28,761,237 of NC_140585.1, read as the reverse complement.
ATATTAACAATAATAATATAAATGGTAGTAGAAGCAATACTATTACTAATACTACTAATGGAAGTAGTAGTGGTAGTTGTAATAATTGTGATATCAATAATAGTAGTAGTAATAGTTACAGTAATGATGATATCATTCATAATAGCAGTAGTAATACGAATAAGAATAGTAGTAATAATAAAAGTAGTAGTGATAATAATAATAATACCAATAGTAGCAGTAGTACTTTTAGAAGTTGCAATAACATTAATAATAATAATGAGGGGAGGAGCCTAGCGCGCAACCAAGATGGCCGCGTAGGTGCGAGGCTCCCGAGGACCTCCGCGACCTCCTGAATTAATCCTGGCGATATCCTGTCCTTGTTGAGGGGACTGTGTCGGGGAACCCGAGCTGAGGCGCCACCCGTTTTTTGGGCTCGAATCGGACCCCGAACACCGGTGGGAGCATCGATCGAAGGTTGCGGCCTTCTCCTCGCCGGCCCCCCGGACTGGAGTAGTGGGGCGATCCGGGGACAAAGTGAATAACAGCGGCGAACGGGGCTGGGCGACTCGCGTACCCCGCACTTTCGCTTTCGCTTTTGCGCCCTCCTTGCTCTCAAGCGGGGTTGGGCGGCGGAGCGGGGTGCGGTGGTGTGGCCTTGTCTAGGAGCCCGGCTGCCCCGCCGGCGGTGGGTTGACCCGCGGTTCGGTGGTCGCCCCCGCCCCCCCCCTGGCACCCGTGACTTGGTATAGCGGCCCGCTCGGGGAGCCTGGCACGACGGTGGAAGAGGCAGCATGTCCACCAAACAAGATGGCGACCGGGCGAAGGTGAAGACGACTCGCCGTGGCACGGCGCACCAGGCTAACAGTATGGACCGCTACACGCTCCAGAAGGGTTCTCCGGAGACATCGCGTGCATCCCCGGTGGGCCCGACGGAGGCATCTGCTCATCCGGTGGATCTGACCCTCCGGGACATCATGGGCGCCATCGCAGAGATGAAGGCCTCGGTGGACCAGCGTTTCGATACCTTAGCGCAGAAAATAGACTCGGTCCTGGTGGATGTGAGCCTTGTGAGGGCAGACTTGTCCAAAACAAACGACCGAGTCGACTCCCTGGCCCACACCACAACGAGCCTCACGACAGACGTGGTGGCCCTCCAGAAGGAGGTGCGCCGGCTTGGACAGGCGAGCGCCCTGATGGACCGGCGACTGGAGGATTCCGAGGGTCGGGCCCGGAGGAATAATGTCCGTATTGTGGGGGTGCCGGAGGGACGAGAGGCGGAGGCGGCGGATCTTTTCGTGGAAGAGTTGATCCTGACCCATCTCCAGCCCCGGGGGCTGAGTAAGCTTTTTGCGGTGGAGCGTGCTCACCGGGTCCCCGGGGGCAGACCTAAGACTGGTGCCCCGCCGCGGCCTCTCATTGCCCGGCTTTTTAATTTCCGGGACAGAGATGCTATCCTCCAGACCTCCGGGCAACAGGGACCGGTCAAGCTTGACAACATGGAGGTACATTTCTACCCAGACTTTACTCCGGCGGTCCAGAAGCAGCGACAGAGCTTTCTTGGTGTTAAACGTCGCCTAAGGGACCTGAACCTCAAGTACTCAATGCTCTTTCCAGCTAAGCTGAGGGTAGAGGTGGATGGTCGCACACATTTCTTCGACCGGCCCGAGGCGGCTGGGGACTGGCTGGACACTCTGCCTGGGGATCGGGGCCGGGGGGGCGGGGGGGGCGCGGCTGGCGAGGAGGGCCCGCCGGATCAGAATTGAGGGGTGACTGAATAGGCCTTGCTCTGGACGTTGTTCCTTCACCATTCATTGATTGCGTATGTTCCCCTCCTATGGAGGTCGTGCGGGGTCTGTTGGGGGCTTCCCTCCTCCTCTGGGGGACTAGTTAGTATTTAGTTATGGGGCGACAGGCACACTGCACTTTGGGGGGGCTGTCTGGGCTCATGCAGGGGTGCAGGGAGGGGGGAGTTCTGTTGGGACCGGGGGGTGGGGGGGGTGTGTTGTTTGTTAGCACCGCAAGGCAAACCCGCTACTGTGTTGTTGTTTTTAGAATGCTCGATGGGGGACGACCGATTGTTTCGACGTATGATGGGGGGTAGGGATTTGACTGTGTTGTCATGGAATGTTAACGGCCTGGGGGATAGGATTAAGCGTGGTGTGGTCCTGCAGTACTTAAAACGTATTTCACCAGATGTTGTCTTCCTGCAGGAGACGCACCTTATAGGTAACTCCTTTCATGCAATTAATCGGCGGGGATATCGTTTGGCGGCCCATTCCGGCTTCACCTCGGGCTCGCGGGGGGTGGGTATTATGATTAAGAACTCACTCCCGTTGGAGATTGATGAGGTGCGCCATGATGAGAGGGGACGCTACACGGTTCTGGTGGGAAGAATGGAGGGTAGAGTGTTTATCTTTATATCAGTGTACGTCCCGCCTGGGTTACAAGCCACCACATTTGCGGACCTGGGGCGCCTCCTTCTGGACCTTCCGAGTGGCCTGCTGGTGGTTGGAGGGGACTTTAATGCGGTAGCCTCTGGGTCTATGGATCGCCATCCCCCTAGGGACCTCCCCCGGGCACAGGCGTGGCTGCCCGGCCTTTTGGACACGCTGGGCCTGGTGGATTGCTGGCGATTAAAGCATCCCGCATTGCGACAGTACACCTTCCACTCGGGTGCCCATGGTAGCCTCTCGCGGCTTGATTACCTCCTTGTCCCGGCGGCCCATGCAGGGAGGGTGGGAGAGGTGCGCCATCTGGCGCGGGGTATCTCAGACCACTCCCCATTGTTGTTGCATTTCGATGTCTTCCCGAGGGGGGATGGCAGGGTGGCCCCAATCAATGCATGGTATTTGCGCGACCCCACCATTCGTGCCGATTTGCTTAAAGCCTTACAGCGATATTTCGACGAGAATGTGGGGTCGGTCCCCTCGGCCATCTCCCTGTGGGAGGCTTTCAAGGTAGTTCTTAGAGGGGAGGCCCTCTCCTTTATCTCCCATGCCCGGCGGCGCGAGCGGGAGGAGGTGACCCGGGTAGAGGCCGAGATTGCAGAACTGGAGGGTGACCTGGGGAGCGGGGTAACAGACGCCAAGTTGCATGTCCTACACCTAAAGCAGGCGGCCTATCGCGCCCTCGTCACGGAGGCGGCCAGGGGCCTCAGTAGAGAGCAGCAGGGGCGATTGTATGATGTGGGTGATAAGGCTGGCAAATTGATTGCGTGGTTGGATAAGAGGGAGAGAGCGAGCCGCGTGGTGCCTTTGATTGAGAGTGTGGATGGTGCATGTGTCACTGAGCCGGAAGCCATTGTCTCCTGCTTCGCGGATTATTTCCGCGAAGTTTACTCCCCGGTTTCCCCCTGCTCGGAGGAAGATTCCCATGCCCTGCTTCGGGACATCGCACTGCCCTCCCTTACGGTGGAGGACAGGGATTCGCTGGACGCCCCTCCCACCTCGGACGAAATTGCCTTGGCTATTCGCTCGGTTGCATCCGGCAAGGCCATGGGCCCCAATGGTATTCCCATCGAGCTATACAAGCTACGCCCGGATGTGTTGGCGCCCCACTTGCGCGCGATGTTCCTGGCGGCCCACTCGCAGGGTTCCCTCCCGCCGGACCAGCGTCTGGCCACAATTGTGGTGATCCACAAGGAGGGGAAGCCCCGTGAACGGGTCACATCCTATAGGCCGATTTCGCTCTTGAACGCGGAGCCCAAAATCCTCGCCAAGGTGTTGGCCAACCGGTTGATTGGCGTGGTGGGCGATTTGGTCCACCAAGACCAATCTGGCTTTATACCGCACCGCAACACGGCGCTCAATCTGCGGCGCTTACACGGGGTGCTCGCGCGTGTCCCATTTGTGCGGGAGCCGGCCATCTTGGCGTCCTTGGACGCCACCATGGCGTTTGATACGCTTGAATGGCCATACATCTGGGCGATGCTGGCGAAATTTGGGTTTGGCCCGGGTTTCATTAGCTGGGTCAAATTGCTATACTCGGGCCCATTGGCGCAGGTGGTAGTGAATGGGCGAGTCTCGGCCCCATTCGCGCTGGGGCGGGGCACGCGACAGGGCTGCCCCCTGTCGCCTCTCCTGTTCGCCCTGGCCCTGGAGCCCCTGGCGGAGTGGCTGCGGTGGCACCCTTCTATTCGTGGTCTCCGCTGGACCCCCGAGCATGAGGACCGTGTGTCCCTCTATGCTGACGATATCCTTCTGTATCTCGCCTCCCCGCGGGAATCACTGATCGTCCTGGTTGATGTTTTGCGCTCCTTCGGTCGCAACTCAGGCCTGGTCATCAACTGGGCGAAATCCTGTGTCTATGTGCTTTCCGGGGAGGCTCCGGTCCTACCACGGGACTGTCCGATCCAGATTGCCTCCCAAGGTTTTCGGTACCTGGGTATCTATATCACTCTTGACCCGGAGGCCCGCTATGAGCGGAATTTGCTACCCCCCCTCCGGCGCTTGAAGGAGGACGTGGTGCGCTGGCGGCGTCTGCCGCTCTCGCCGCTCGGCCGCGCGGCCTTGTTTAAAATGATGTCCCTGCCGCGCTTCCTCTACGCCCTCCAGAATACTATGGACTTGGTCCCGGCACGCTATTTCCGTGAGGTGGAGGGCCTCCAGCGGCGCCTGTTCTGGGACGGGAGGCCGCGCATTGCTCTGGCTAAATTGACGCTCCCGTGGTACGATGGGGGGGTCGCCCTCCCGGACATTAAACGGTATTACTGGGCCTCCCAACTAGCTGCAATTAATCATGGCCTTTACGGGCCCGCCTTGAACCCGGCATTTGAGATGGATAAGATGCTCCTGCCCGGTGGCGATTACAATCGAGCGCTCTACGCTGGCGCGCCCGACTCCCGTTTGACGGGACCGACGCGTGTCATGGTGCGTGCCTGGCACGCGGCTAATGCAGCTATGGGGTGGAAGGACCGTTTGACCCGGGCGTCACCGCTGTATGCGTCTGAGAGGTTGGGCTCCCTGTGGACGTCGAAGGGCTTCGAGAAGTGGGACACGATCGGAATCAGCACGGTGGGAGATCTCTGGACGAGGGGGGGATTCAAAACTTTTGAGACGCTGCAGGCGGAGTTTCAGCTGCAGGGCAGTGAGTACTTTCGGTACCTGCAAGTGCGCCATGCGCTGGGCTCCGTCTTCCCGGATGTCGCATCCATTCCGGAGTCTTCCCCCCTGGAGGACAGAGTGCTGGATGGCCATGTCCCGGACAACACGATCTCCCTCATATACAAAAAACTGATCAACGATAGATCGTGCCTGCTGACTAGTCTCCGCGAGGCTTGGGTTGCCGACGGGCTGGAGCTGGACGACGAGGATTGGATTTCCGCGGTGGCCTCTCCGAAAGAGGTGGCCATCCCGGCTCGCCTTCGCTTCGTCCAGCTCAAGATCCTTCACCGGGTTTACGTGACGGGGCCAAGGCTTCTGCGTATGGGTTTTGCTGGGGACGGAATGTGTAAGCGTGGCTGTGGTGCGTTGGCGACTTTCATGCATATACTGTGGGAGTGCCCGAAGGTGGAGCGATTCTGGCGTGGTGTGCATGAGGTCCTGCGTGTGGTTACGCGTGTCGCGCTGCTGCCTGAAGTGAGGAGATGCTTGCTGAATGTTTGGGAACCGAATGACTATTCGGTCCCGCAGACGCGGTGGGTGACTCTGGGATACATGATAGCCAAGCGTGACATTGCTCAATTGTGGGGATCCCAGAGGCCCCCTGCGGTGTCGGCCTGGGAAGAGCATATGGATTGGTGTATGTTTCGTGAAAAGGTGGTGTATGTGGCGAGGGGTAAGCCTGGGGCGTGGGTGAAACTCTGGGGCCCCTGGAACGCCTACCGCGGGGGTATTTGTGAGCCACCACTGCTACCGGCTGCCTCGCCTGCTCCGTCTCCCTAGATGGCCCCCCTCCCTCGGCCGCGGGCGCGTGGTCCCCCAGTCCCTGATCTATTCCCATTCCCCTCTCCAGAGTTCTGCTGCTGGTTTGGATCCCCCACTTATGGAACATGTGCTGTCGCTTTGGATCGCGGGTTGCCTTGCGGGTGCGGTTTTTTGGTGTTGTTTTGTTCCAAGAAAAGAGAACCGTACTGTGGGCATGGAGCTGTGTGGCCTGCACCATTGATTACTCCTGTTTTACTACTCTGCACTGCCGAGAGACTTTTACTGTATGTATGCAATATGCTTTTGTCATTCTAGCGGCCGGCCGGGTGGTTGTAGGCCCCTACCTGTAACTTTTACAAACTGCAATAAACGGTTTCAAAAAAAAAAAAAAAAAAAAAAAAAAAAATAATAATAATGAACTCAATTGTAGTAATGAAAATACCACTAATAACAAAATAATATATCACTGACTATGGGGAAACGCAGAGCGGGTGGGATACAGCGGCGGCGCGACCACCAGCCTCTATTGGAAGTATGATCCTACGAGCCATTGGGGTCGTGGCTGGCCTGACCGTGTGCAGACTGTCCCTTGATTATGAGGTGTCACACCCACAAAATGTAGGTGTCATCTATAGACCCAATACAAGCCCTTTGGGCAACGCAGCTGCGAGTGAGCACCTAGCGCCACTTGAACCCGGGAATGCCACCAGTATTACCTTAGCCAACACTGTTCCTGATTTGCTTGAACAAGATGATTCCCACACGCTACATCCATTCTAACCAGCTGCTGCCGTAAAGCACAAAAAACAGTCGGCCAGAAACGTGGTAACTAAAAGGAAGCACCTCTGTGGAGGAAAGAGGCACCAGGAATTCATACAATAGGGACAGGAAGTGAAGGGCGGTGGAAGGAAAAGGCACCGGGTATTCATAAGATAGAGACAGGAAGTGAAGGGTGGTGGAAGAAAGAGGCACCGGTTAGTCATAAGATACAGACAGGAAGTGAAGGGCGGCGGAAGAAAGAGGCACTGGGTATTCATAAGATAGAGACAGGAGGTGAAGGGCGGCGGAAGAAAGAGGCACAGGGCATTCATAAGATAGAGACAGGAAGTGAAGGGCGGTGGAAGAAAGAGGCACTGGGTATTCGTACGATAGAGACAGGACGTGAAGGGAGGCGGAAGAAAGAGGCACCGGGTATTGATAAGATAGAGACAAGAAGTGAAGGGCAGAGGAAGAAAGAGGCACCGGGTATTCATAAGATAGAGACAGGAAGTGAAGGACGGTGGAAGAAAGAGGCACCGGGTATTCATAAGATAGAGACAGGAAGTGAAGAGCAGTGGAAGAAAGAGGCCCCGGGTATTCTTGTGATGGATAGAGACAGGAAGTGAAGGATGGTGGAAGAAAGAGGCACCACCAGGTATTCATATGATAGAGAGAGGAAATGAAGGGAGGTGGAAGAAAGAGGCACCGGGTATTTATAAGATGGAGATGGGAAGTGAAGGGCAGAGGAAGAAAGAGGCACGAGGTATTCATGAGATAGAGACTGGAAGTGAAGGGCAGAGGGAGAAAGAGGCACCGGGTATTCATAAGATACAGACAGGAAGTGAAGGGGGCGGAAGACAGAGGCACCGGGGACTCATATGAAAGAAACAGGAAGTGAAGGGTGGTGGGAAAAAGAGGCCCCCGGGTATTCATAAGATAGAGACAGGAAGTGCAGGGCGGTGGAACAAAGAGGCACCGGGTATTCATAAGATAGAGACAGGAAATGAAGGGCGGTGGAAGAAAGAGGCACCGGGTATTCATAAGATAGAGACAGGAAGTGAAGGGGGTAGAATAAAGAAGCACCGGGTGTTCATAAGATAGAGAGAGGAAGTGAAGGGCGGTGGAAGAAAGAGGCACCGGGTATTCATAAGATAGAGACAGGAAGTGAATGGCGGTGGAAGAAAGAGGCACTGGGTATTCATAAGATGGAGATGGGAAGTGAAGGGCGTTGGAAGAAAGAGGCACCGGGTATTCATGAGATAGAGACAGGAAGTGAAGGGCGGAGGGAGAAAGAGGCACCGGGTATTCATGAGATAGGAAGTGAAGGGCGGTGAAAGAAAGAGGCACCGGGTATTCATGTTATGTTAGTGGTGATTTCTAACACGCACAGCTACTCGGATGAGTGTCCCGGCGCGAGCCCAGAAAGAACGAGAACAGTGAACAGAGATAAGGCAGGAAGGAAACAAGCTTAATTGAATAGAAAAGTTTTGAGTTTTTTCCTGAACTGAGTAGGGTTTTGAAGGCTACAGAGCTCCAGGGAAAGAGAGTTCCAAGACTTAGCTGCCAGATAGGACAGAGAGCTGCCACCCTTTCTTTTCAGACGGATTCTGGGTATGGAGGCCAAGCACATGTTCGTTGAGCGTAAGAGTCTGCCCGGAACAAAAAACAAGAATCGTTTCCTCAGATACGCCGGGCCGTACTCGTAGAGTGCTGCATGGGCCATAACTAAAGCCTTGAACATGACCCTAGCTTTGATCGGCAGCCAATGCAAGTTACGTAGATGTTGCCTCACGCTAATGTGTTTGGGTAAGTCCAGCAGCAGCCGCCTAGCGGCATTCTGCACAACCTGCAATTTATCCATTAGGTAGCCCGAGAGACCCACATACAATGCATTAGCATAATCAAGACTGGAGGTGACTAAGGCCCGGACTACTGTTTCTTTGGCGGGGAGAGGCAACGGGGCAAACATTTTCTAAGAAGCTTCAGAATGCCCAAACATGTACCTGTCAATTTACTGATCTGATTACCAAAGCTGAGTTTTTTGTCAAACCAGATCCCAAGGTTTTTCACTTTAAAGACCCGAAGGGGATGGACAAGGGGCATCAGCAGGCCAGCAGTCATGCCAAACCAATGGAGGTAATTCCCCAAAGAAAAGTATCTCTGTTTTATCTTCGTTGCATTTCAACTGGGCAGAAGTAAACCAGTTGAACACAGCAGACAAGCAGGTACTGACGTGGAAAGTAGCAGACTCGTGCTTTTTCCAGGTGAATAACAGCTGAGTATCATCAGCATAAGCCACTACTTTAGCGCCAAAATCCTCAGCTAGCTGGATTAGAGGGGTCATGGTCATATACAGGTTAAATAACAAAGGGCTCAGTATGGATCCCTGAGGGACCCCTGTTTGCACAGCTTGGATAGTAGATGCAAAAGGGGGATCCAAACTTGCTGGGTTCTACCGTCGAGGAAGGACTTTAACCATTCCCATGCGGCACCAGCGATACCTAGCCTCTTTAATCGAGCCAGGAGAAGAACGTGGGGAACAGTATCGAAGGCGACAGATAGGTCCAATAGGACCAGAACTGCCCTGCCCCCAGCATCTAACGTCTCCCGGATGGCCTCCGTAATTTCCAGCAAGGCAGACTCAGTGCTATATGAAGCACAGAATCCATATTGGGCTGGCTGCAGCAAACCCTGCTGTTCAATGTAGGAGGTCAGCTGTTTGTTAACCAGTTTCTCACATAGTTTGGCCATGCCCGGAAGTAGAGAGATAGGACGATAGCTGGATGGAATGTGGGGATCCAGAGTCTGCTTTTTTATGAGAGGAACCAGCATGGCCTTCTTCCAGGTGGGAGGAACCGAGGCCGACCTCAAAGATGCATTAATCAGCTGGTTCACCAGAGGATTGATGACTACAGCTGCTCGGGCCATGAGTTTGGCGGGACATGGATCGAGAGGGGAACCAGATTTTAAAGAGGTCAAGGTAGCAAGGGACTCAGCAAGGGGTATGACGGAGAAAGAGGAAAAAACTGTTTCGGTGTCAGAAGCGAAATTAAAATCCGCGAGCACCTGCGTGGTCTGGGCTACTGGTGTGTTAAAGAGCAATTGGAGTGATCTGACTTTATTCATAAAAAAGTCAGAAAGCTCTTCGCACCAGGCAAGGGAGGGTGTGTGGGCATTGTTCATGGCTTTTGGAGAGACATAATTTTTAACAATATTAAACAATTCCTTGGCATTATTGCCCGACATGGCGATACGATCGGCGTAAAAACAATGTTTCGCTGCAACGATCGCCGCGTAGTAGGATTTTTGGGCTTTTTTCAATTTAGTCTTGTCAGCTATGCTGTAGTTCTGTCTCCATTTTCTTTCCAGACTTTTACACTGCTGTTTCTGAGATTTAAGCAAAGGCGTAAACCATGGTTTGGACAGAGGCGTATTAAGGTGTCGAGGTGTGACTTGTGGTGAAAGATCACAGACCACCTTCTTAATCCAATTATTAAACTGTCCCAGAGCCGAGTCCAGATCCTCAGGGAGATGTGGCAGAGAGTCGGCCAGCGCAATGCACAGAGCAGTCGGATCGATTTTGTGGGGCGCACTACGTGTAGCAGCACAGCGCAGCCTAGACGAGGAGGGACACTTGGCAATATTCCAGGAAAAGGAAATTAAATGGTGATCTGACCAGGTAACAGGCTGCGGAGGGTTCACCAGCAGTGGCAAACTGGAGCAGACTACGTCAAGCGTCAAGCGTATGGCCTCCACTATGAGTCGGAGAGGAAATAAATTGTTTAAGTTCGGTCGAATGCAGCAAGGCTAAGAAATCACGCGTGTCATTCCCATCCAAGTTATCCATGTGGATATTACAGTCCCCGAGGAGCAGTGAGAGTAACGCAAAGCTCTGGGTATGATCCAAGTATCCAGCAACTTTGGGAAGGGGCCTGTAGGGCCAGGAGGATGATACAGCACAATCCCATCCAAGCAGTAGTGGGGGGAAATTTTTATGCAAAAATCCAAAGCTTCAACATCAGGAGAATCCGTAAGTTCAGTGAAAAGACACTCCCATTCCTCTTTCACCACCACTGCCACACCCCCCTCACCCGTTTTTCCGATCCGCACGGGCAATTTTAAAGCCGATGGGGATGGCCATTTCAATGACTGGACAAGAGGAAGGAGTAAGCCAAGTTTCAGTCAAGAAGGGTATGTCAAGAGACGTATCAGTGAGTAGTTCAAAAATGTCCTGGCAATGTTTAGACATAGAGCGGGCATTTATCAGTGCATCCTTAATTGTGACCGGCACCTTTCCTGCCCTGAGCTGATCAACATAGGAAATGGGGGACTGGGAAAAAGCAAGCTCACACTTAACATAAGAGTAGGAGTTGTTTAAGGCAGCGTCCCATCTCACACAATTTCTCCAATTCAGGGGGGTAAGGGCCAGCAGTTCCTTACTGTTATACTGAATAGTTCTAGCGCAGGTTTGGATAGCGTCACCGGCATAGTGGCTCGCGCTGGCTGCCTCCGGGATGCTGACGGGCGCAGACGGGCGCAGACGGGCTCAGACGGGCGCAAACAGCGCGCATTATAAACCTCCGTCCTTCTCAACCACTAGAGCACGCACTCGTCAAAATGGCGGCTCTAAGTGGCACAACCCGAAAGTGAGGGCTGAAGGTAGCGCGAGGTAAAAACACCGAAAATCAGCACAGTAACACCCAGCAAAGTAAATTCCCCACACAGATTTTAAAAGTACAGTAAAAATTGAGTCGCTGTTTTAAAAGTAAGGAAGTTAGAGAAAAATGCGGCCAAGCTATGCGGTACGCAAATTCAAGTGCTCAGGGCACCAGTCGCGCGCACAGCGAGCATTATAAACCTCCGCCCTTCTCAACCACTAGAGCACGCACTCGTCAAAATGACAGCTCTAAGTGGCACAACCCGGAAGTGAGGGCCGAAGGTAGAGCGAGGTAAAAACACAGAAAATTAGCACAGTAAAACCCAGCAAAGTAAATTCCCCACACAAGATTCATAAGATGGAGATGGGAAGTGAAGGGCGTTGGAAGACAGAGGCACTGGGTATTCATGAGTTAGAGACAGGAAGTGAAGGGCGGAGGGAGAAAGAGGCATCAGGTATTCATGAGATAGAGACAGGAAGTGAAGAGCGGAGGGAGAAAGAGGCACCGGGTATTCATAAGATAGAGACAGGAAGTGAAGGGTGGTGGAAGAAAGAGGCACCGGGTATTCATCTGCTAGAGACATGAAGTGAAGGGCGGAGGGAGAAAGAGGCACCGGGTATTCATAAGATAGAGACAGGAAGTGAAGGGCGGAGGGAGAAAGAGGCACCGGGTATTAATGAGGTAGTGACAGGAAGTGAAGGGTGGTGGAAGAAAGAGGCACCGGGTATTCATGAGGTAGTGACAGGAAGTGAAGGGTGATGGAAGAAAGAGGCACCGGGTGTAGGAGAGTAGGATCTGCTTCTTATGGTTACCCCCACTTTTTGCTGATGTATCACTGTTTTCGACTGCTATCCAGGACCCCAGTCAAGCTGCTTTCTCCTCTAAATTGATTGCATGTACTTGAGGTACACTCCAGATTGGATTCTGGAGTACCCTTATAAGTCCCTAGTATATGGTATACTATGTACCCAGGGCATAGGTACCCCAGAGGCCTCTCAGGAGCTGCAGCATGTATTATTCCACACCTGAGGGACCATTCAAACTGACACCACAGGTCTGCTACTGCAGCCTGTGTATGGTGGTGCATGCACCCCTTACTTAGATATAGGTTCACTACATCTATTCTAAATCACTGCACATATAAACCTAGCAGTCACCCCTATGGCAGGCCTTATCAACCTGAAGGCAGGGTGCTGGGTTTCATGTGAGAGGGTGCACCTACATGAGCAGAGCCCCTCTGCAGCCTTCGGAACCTTTATTCCGGGCTTGATTGTGATGCAGCCAACATATATATTTAAGTGCATTATAACCTCGCGGTGAATGCTAACTTTAAAACGACTGCTTAGAAACATGTCGTGTTTGGTATCAAACACCTTGGAATCATACCTCCACATCAGTAACTGGTGTGGGAGGTATGATTCCTCCCTTGTAGAACCACTTCTGTGGGTCACTGGGCTACCCAGTACCAGCTTTCTTGATCTGGCCATCACAAAATGGATGCTGCCAGCCACAGACATGAGCCTGCCCTCCTGCTGCTGAGCCAAGCTCGAGCAGGGGAAGGCTTGACAATCGATTTCCTGTCACAGGTAGGTGTGACCACCTCCCAGACAGGATTTAGTGTATTGGGGCTGGGTGGGTGCACTCTGAGAGTGCTTTGAAGTCTGCACTGGGGGCACATTTGGTGTCCCTTTGCATAGTCCAATTCAAACCGGTTGCAGGAGCCATTTGCTCCTGCTCTGGCGCGAAACTGAACAAAGGACATGGGTGTAGCCACCTCTCCGTCCTGACCCTCCCATAGGGGGTCCCCAGAGTTTGTCCCACCCCTTCCTTGGGTATAAATTAGGAACCCTGACTACAGGACTTTAGATTTTTCCTGAACTAAATTCTGCTACAGAAACTAAGGGGCATATCTACAAGGCGGCGATAAAAAAATTTCGGCCGAAAAGCAGCGATAATTTTATTGCTATATCAGCAAGGTCACGCTATCGCGTGAATCCTTGCCTTAGCGCCTGTTTACTGAACGCCCAGCTTTGCATCTCTAATGAGATGCAAAGTGGGCGTTCCTTCCCGAAATAACTGGAGAAATGTCGCTAACCGATATTTCTCCAATTATCAAGGGAATCGCTAACAAGCATAGCGATAAGAAAAGTAGCGTTAGCCATGGTTATCGCTACTTTCCTTACACCTGCTTTAGTTCTGACTTAGCGATGTAATCCAATGGGAGGTGGATTACATGGCTAAGACCACCCTGCCCTATCAGCAAGGTATCGCTGGTTACAGTGCAATTATCGCTGGATTTCCACCAATAATCACACTGTTTTCCAGCTAACGCTTGCATTACTATCGCTTTGGAGATAAGCGTTGCTGATAGCATGCTATCTCCACGATAGAAAGCAGCGATAGCCGGTGATAATTATCCTAGCGCTAAGTGCGATTAGCGATAATTATCGCCTGCCCTTGCTGATATGCCCCTAAGTACTTCGACGATCTACACTATGCTGGATGAAATAAGTTACTCCCCTGCAGCAGCAGGCACCTAAACGCATCTGACCGATTTGCATCTCCCGAGCTCCTGAGGACTCTCAAGATTTCTACAACACAGGTGGTGGGTTCCCGAGGTCTCTGAGGTCGATCTGCTCTCTCAGCAATTCTGATACCAGTATCCCTCGTGGGGACCGTGCAACCTGAACACCTGTGCACCGTGTACTTTTGCAGCAGCATATGCTTTTTGGCGATCTCTAAGGCTGTGCTTTAGGCTACTTGTAGTCCTGACCCCGAGCAGTATTTCTACTGAAGATTTCCGGCCTAAACTCCACAAGTGTTCCGTGGGCTGGTATTTTGTGATTCAGCTCGAGGTCCCTTCGCGATCCCTTGGACGTTGGCCTGTGTGTCCCTGTGAAGGTAACTTTGACTTTCCTTGGGTTTTCTTGGTGCTCCAGACATACCCTGACTCTCCATTTGCTTGGAGAGTCCCCAGGACCTTGCTCGTCCTCACCGAAGCTTATTTACTCTGCCCGCATGGGTTGCAGTTTCCAAGGCTTGTTGGTGTTCCATCCGGACACTGGCACCCAGCACTCGACATCCTTCGTGGGACAGCTCGTCTCCGGAGTTTGGTTGTCGTCGACGTCTCCTGATCCCCGTGGCTGCAGAGTCAAGCATCGCATCATCTCACCTGAAGCACCTGACATCGATGGGCATTCGTCTATAGTGACCCTGGTCACCCTGAAGTGACCCAGACTCTGTCCCCTCTGCTTTCAGGTTCTTCTCATCTTGGATCCAGGCTTGGATCCCACTGGACACTTTTCATCTCCCCAGCAGCAGCACTTTTTCGCATCAAGCTATTGAAAACGACGAAGGTTTCCGACATCACTTGACCCCTATGCACCTGGCTCCTCTGGGATAGGTAACATGGGTATCTCAGTACTCTCAAGGGTGCTGGTCTTAGAACCTTCTATGTTTGAAAGGGTTCACTTAAATTCCTCTCCGAAGTGTCCTTAATCTTTAAAATTTCAACCGCGACTTTCCCATAGCATTGTACGGAGCTCATGCCTGTGTTCACACACTGCAGCCGTCCTCTTTGGGTCCCCTGTGTCACTACTTTGGGTGGTTCCTTGGGGTCCCAATGATTTTACGTGCTCTAGGCGCTGTGTCTAGTTAAGTCGTGGTTGTTATACCACTTTTTTAGTATATGGTTTGGTCTTCCCCTGGAGCCCACCGTGTACTGTGCTATTTACTGTCGTTCTAGTGATTTAATATTGTGTGCTTTGTGCTCTAATCTCTTAAAGAGGTTAGTAGAGAGTGTTTAGTAATAAATACATATATTTTTTATATCTCTTGTGTGGTTCTCCTTTCATTTGGTCATTCAGGAGGTTCTGATCTGGTAAAACAAGCTGCTTTACATTTCTTCGAGACTTAGCCTGAAGGCTGCTCTCCATAGCTACCACTAGGATAGCTTTCAATAAAGGTTGTCTTTTACCTAATCATCATTAAGGGTTGTTTGGACTGTTACAAGGTGCCCACTTTAATTAGTGGACAGCATATACCAGACCAACATCTCACATTGGTGTGCATCGGTTGGGATTCAAGCTTGCTATTGTTTTACCAGATAAATCTCATTGAGTGATTAACTGAAAACCACTAACGGTATTAGGTACATATAAATCAAGACTCGAATAAGTAAGTTCTACTGAACTTGGAGTTGGGTAGTCAAGGGTCTAGCACACCCCTTTCTTCAACTCAAGAGTGTTTAGTTCCCACTAGGTTAGGTAGGTGCCTACACCACATAACACTAGTATGTCTTCTAGGCCAGAAGCCAGTGGCTCTATCTGCCAACTAAGTATGACCATATCTCATTTCAGGAATTGAGAGATAAGTGTGCATCTAGAAAGCTGAGGAGAGGGAGAAATGCAAGCACTCAACGCCTCATAGAGGCATTGCTTTTAGATGACCTCAGAAAGACCCCAGGGTCTGATGAGGCTGGCAAGTTGGGTGGGACAGCAGATGAGGACAAACTAGGAAGTGAACACTTCTATAAGATGGACTCAACTGCTGACCAGGAGGATCAAGATGATTATAACTTGGAAACGCCAACTCTTCTTCAGGTGAGAGAGAAGGCCCCAGTGGCCCTCTCTTTACTCTACCAGGGAGAGTACAAAGTTTGCCCAGAAGATCAAGATCTCCTTCTCAGGAATCTGATCATTCTGGTACTTCTGTAGGGACCTCTGCTGCTCATAAAAGGGACTCCTCTTATGAGAAGAAGTGTCAGTTACTTGAGTATGAGAGGCCCGAACTCAGAATCAAGAGGGAACAATTGGCCTTAGACAGGGAATCCCTAGAGCTCCAGAGAGCTTCCAGAAGGTTGGGGCTAGAGCCCCATGGTGGCAGCAACAGTGTCCCTAGAGGTAGAGAACATACTCATGACCATAGGAACCTGAAAGAGATAGTATCTGCCTGTCAGAGGGGGGATGACATCCACAAATGAATAACTGCACTAGAGAGGGCCTGTAAAGTACAGAGGGTCCCTCAAGAGCAGTGGGAAGCAATCTTGTGGCTCTCATTTTCAGACAAAGGTAGAGACAAGCTCCTCACTGTAAGAGAAGAGGATGCTGATAATTAAAAGTCCTGAAGAGTGCACTGATTGATGTGTTTGGCTTAACCACTGAACAATACAGGATTAAGTTCAGAGACACCCAAAAGGCACAGACTCAGGACTTGGTTGACTTTGTAGATTGTGCTACTAAGGCTCTAGAAGGCTGGTTACTTGGCAGTAAAGTGTGTGATTTTTAAGGATTGTACAATTTTATTATGAGGGAGCAGATCCTTAATAATTGTCAAAATCAGTTGTTGCATCAGTACCTGGTGGACTCTGATCTGACCTCTCTGCAAGAATTGGGTCAGACGGCAGACAAATTGGTCAGAACCAGGGTGAGGCAGAATGTTCAGAACCAAGGTGGTGACTCTAAGAAGCAGGATTCTAAAACCTCAGATAAGGGTGGGGAGAAGGATAAAGACCAGAAGTCTTCTCAAGGGCCCCACAAATCTTCATCTGGTGGGGAGTCACAATCTAACAAGAATAAAGGCAAGAAGAAACCACGGAGTCCAAGGACTCAACTCCAACCACCACTGCCCCTAAGGCAACTGTCCCCCCTAGTTCAGCTTAAAGTGGTGGTACACAACATAAGGGTGTAGTAGGGTTAACCCTGGTATCTGAGATGGACTGGCCTAGTCAGAGTTCCAACTCAGGCTGTGTTGGTCTGTGATGGAGGCATGGGTCTGGCCTCCTTATTTGTCATTCCCAGTAATCTGGGCAGATACAGACAGCAGCCTTTGATCAATGGAAAGGAGGCCTTGGCATTCAGGGACACAGGTGCAAGTGCCACAATAATGACAAGAGGTCTTGTGGCCCCTGAGCAAATCATACTTGGTGAGATGTACCAAGTGACCAATGCAAGCAATGTCTGGACAGACCATTTCTTGGCAGTTGTTAATTTCACCTGGGGAGGGGTAACTGGCCCTAAGAAGATTGTGGTAAGTGCAGACCTCCCCGTTGAATGCTTATTGGGCAATGATTTGTAAACTTCAGCATGGGCTGAGGTGGAACTCAGGACACATGCAGAAATGTTGGGCATCCGTGCAGATGTGTTTGCTATTACTAGGTCACAGGCAAAAATGTCTTCCACTGAACAGGCCCTGGATCCTGGAATAATGGACCAGGCGCCTTCCAAGAGAAGGAGCAGAAGGGGTAAGGCAGAGCCTTCCCCCCTGACTCAGAAGGAGGATCAATCTCTTAAGGGAGATGATCACAGTCCTGAAGAAGGAACTGTCCCAGAGGAGCTTGAACCTGATCAGGTTGAGTTCTTGGGGACAGGGGGGCCTTCCAGGTCTGATCTGAGCCAGGAGCAGAAAACCTGCCCCTTTCTTGAACCCCTCAGACAGCAAGCTGCTCCTGAGGCTGCTGGGAGTTCCAGTGGGTCCCATGGGATCTACTGGGATGATGGACTCCTTTACTCAGAGATTAGAGACCCCAAGCCTGGTGCTACCAGGAGGTTGGTTATACCTCTGAAGTTTAGGGGCTTCCCATTGACACTGGCACATGACATCCCATTAGCAGGACACCTATGCCAAAACAAGACTTGGGACAGGCTTGTCCCCCACTTTCATTGGCCACACATGTCAGAGGACACAAAGGAGTTTTGTCGCTCCTGTATCACCTGTCAAGCCAGTGTTAAGGCAGGTGGTACTACAAAGGGTTGAGATTTACATTATTGGTCCCATGGATCCTCAAACTGCATCTGGGTACAGATTTATACTGGTGGTGGTGGACCATGCCACTAGGTATCCAGAGGCAATTCCCCTTAGGATCACTACAGCTCCTGTTTTGGCTAGAGGCCTCCTGGGAATCTTTTCCAGGGTGGGTTTTCCTAACGAGGTACTATCAGACAGACAGGCAAACTTAATGTCTAGTTACTTGACTGCTATGTGGAAGGAGTGTGGGGTAAATTACAAATGTTCCACCCCTTATCACCCACAATGCAATGGGTTAGTTGAAAGGTTTAACAAAACCCTCAAGGGCATGATTAAAGGTCTCCCTGAGAAACTCATGCGTACTTGGGACATACTTTTGCCCTGCCTTCTCTTTGCCTACAGAGAGGTTCCTCAGAAGGCGGTTGGTTACAAACCTTTTGAAATCATGTTTGGACATCCAGTTAGAGGTTCTTTATGTCTAGTGAAGGAGGGATGGGAGTTACCTCTCAAACCCCCTAAACAGGATGGGCCCGATTCACAGAACTAACTTAAGACAAAATCCTAAACTTACTACCATTTTGGTATTCACAGAAGGCACTTACTCATTTTGGTATTCACAGAAGGCACTTACTCATTTCGGTATTCACAGAAGTTAGTAGTCCTAAGTTTAGGACTCCTAAATGCCTTCTGTGAATACCGAAAGTCTTAAAATTAGGATTTTTCGCAGTTTAGTAGTAGTATAGTTAGGACTCCTAAGTTTAGGACTCCTAAATGCCTTCTGTGAATACCGAAAGTCTTAAAATTAGGATTTTTCTCAATTTAGTAGTCCTAAGTTTAGATTTAGGACTACTAAATTGAGAAAAATCCTAATTTTAAGAATTTCGGTATTCACAGAAGGCATTTAGGAGTCCTAATATTAGGAGTCCTAACTATACTACTACTAAACTGCGAAAAATCCTAATTTTACGACTTTCGGTAGTCACAGAAGGCATTTAGGAGTCCTAAAGTTAGGAGTCCTAAACTTAGGACTACTAAATTGAGAAAAATCCTAATTTTAAGAATTTCGGTATTCACAGAAGGCATATAGGAGTCCTAAAGTTAGGAGTCCTAACTATACTACTACTAAACTGCGAAAAATCCTAATTTTAAGACTTTCGGTAGTCACAGAAGGCATTTAGGAGTCCTAAAGTTAGGAGTCCTAAATTTAGGACTACTAAATTGAGAAAAATCCTAATTTTAAGAATTTCGGTATTCACAGAAGGCATATAGGAGTCCTAAAGTTAGGAGTCCTAACTATACTACTACTAAACTGCGAAAAATCCTAATTTTAAGACTTTCGGTAGTCACAGAAGGCATTTAGGAGTCCTAAAGTTAGGAGTCCTAAACTTAGGACTACTAAATTGAGAAAAATCCTAATTTTAAGAATTTCGGTATTTACAGAAGGCATTTAGGAGTCCTAAAGTTAGGAGTCCTAACTATACTACTACTAAACTGCGAAAAATCCTAATTTTAAGACTTTCGGTATTCACAGAAGGCATTTAGGAGTCCTAAACTTAGGACTACTAACTTCTGTGAATACCGAAATGAGTAAGTGCCTTCTGTGAATACCAAAATGAGTAAGTGCCTTCTGTGAATACCAAAATGGTAGTAAGTTTAGGATTTTGTCTTAAGTTAGTTCTGTGAATCGGGCCCGATATGTGGACTATGTACTTGGTCTCCGCTCCCGGATGACGGAGTTCATGAAGATGGCAACCAAAAACCTTGAGGCTAGCCAGGAATTGCAAAAGGCCTGGCATGACCAAAAGGCTGTGCTGACTGTTTACCAACCAGGACAAAAAGTATGGGTGTTGGAGCCTCTGGCCCCAGCAGCCCTTCAGGACAAGTAGAGTGGACCTCATACAATTGTTGAGCAAAAGGTAGAGTTTACCTACCTGGTGGACCTTGGAATTTCCAGGAGCCCCCATAGGGTGCTCCATGTGAACGGGCTCAAGCCATATGTTGACAGGGTAGACATGGGCTTGCTCATGGCTACTGATGAGGGACAGGAGAAAGAGAGTGATCCACTCCCTGACCTGCTCTCACAGAACCCTGATGATGGTTCAGTTGATGGTGTAGCCTTGGCAGGCAGCCTCACTGACCAGCAGCAAACTGATTACAGCTAAGTTCTCAATCAGTTTAGACATATGTTCTCACTGACTCCAAGTCAGTACCTGGTGCACTCATGAAGTGGACACAGGTGACAGTCTGCCTGTTAAAAATAGGATTTACAGGCAACCTGACCATGTCAAGGACTGCATCAGGACTGAAGTCCAGAAAATGTTGGATTTGGGAGTAATTGAACCCTCAGATAGCCCTTGGGCTAGTTCAGTAGTCTTGGTACCAAAACCTCACACCCAGAATGGTAAGAGAGAGATGAGGTTCTGTGTTGACTACAGGCGTCTCAATGCAGTCACTAGGACTGATGCCCATCCAATATCCAGGGCAGATGATCTTATAGATACTTTGGCCTCAGCCAAGTTTCTGAGCACATTTGACCTGACAGGTGGCTACTGGCAAATCAGATTAGCTGAGGATGCAAAGCCAAAAACAGCATTCTCAAACCCTAGTGGGCACTACCAATTTGTGGTGATGCCCTTTGGTTTGAAGAATGCACCTGCCACTTTTCAAAGGTTGGTGAATAAAGTCCTTACAGGCCTGGAAGCCTAGAGAGCTTATCTAGATGATATTGCTGTCTTTAGCTCAACCTGGAATGATCACCTCGTCCACCTGAGAAATGTTTTGGAGGCCCTGCAAAAAGCAGGCTTCACTATCAAGGCCACCAAGTGCCAGATAGGGCAGAGTCAGGTTGTATACCTAGGCCACCTTGTGGTTGGAGGTCAAGTTCAACCATTGCAGAGCAAAATCCAGACCATCATGGACTGGGTTGCTCCAACCACCCAGACTTAGGTCAGAGCTTTCTTGGGCCTGATTGGATACTATAGGAGGTTTGTCAAAGGGTATGGGTCCATAATGACTACTTTGAATGACTTAACTTCCAAAAGAATGCCTAAAAAAGTTCATTAGACAGTTAGCTGTCAAAAGGCATTTGATGACCTGAAGCAAGCCATGTGCACTGCTCCCATTCTGCAAAGTCCTGACTATTCCAAACAATTCATTGTCCAAACTTATGCATCTGAGTTGGGGGTAGGGGCTGTGTTATCACAACTGAATGATGAGGGTCAGGATCAGCCAGTAGCTTTTATTACCAGAAGGCTGACCCCGAAAGAGTAATGTTGGTTAGCTATTGTGAGGGAAGCCTTCGCTGTGGTTTGGGCGCTGAAGAAGCTGAGGCCATACTTGTTTGGCACGCACTTCATTGTTCAGACAGACCATAAGCTCCTCTTATGGCTAAAGCAGATGAAGGGTGAAAACTCCAAACTTTTGAGGTGGTCCATTTCCCTACAGGGGATGGACTATACAGTGGAACATAGACCTGGGAGTAACCATGCCAATGCAGATGGACTCTCCAGGTATTTCCACTCAGAACATGAAGACTCAACTGGTCAAGGTCAGTTTAATGTCCTTACGTTTGGGGGGAGGGGGTTGTGTAGGAGAGTAGGGTCTGCTTCTTATGGTTACCCCCACTTTTTGCTGATGTATCACTGTTTTCGGCTTAGACTGACTGGGATCCTTCTATCCAGGACCCCAGTCAAGCTGCTTTCTCCTCTAAATTGATTGCATGTACTTAAGGTACACTCCAGATTGGATTCTGGGGTACCCTTTTAAGTCCCTAGTATATGGTATACCATGTACCCAGGGCATAGGTACTCCAGAGGCCTCTTAGGGGCTGCAGCATGTATAATGCAACCCCTGAGAGACCATTCAAACTGACACCACAAGTCTGCTACTGCAGCCTGTGTAAGGTGGTGCATGCACCCCTTACTTAGATATAGGTTCACTACATCTATTCTAAATCACTGCACATATAAACCTATCAGTCACCCCTATGGCAGGCCTTATCAATCCTGAAGGCAGGGTGCTGGGTTTCATGTGAGAGGGTGCACCTGCATGAGCAGAGCCCCTCTGCAGCCTTCGGAATCTTTATTCCGGGGTTGATTGTGATGCAGCAAACCATATAAATTTAGGTGCATTATAACCTCGCGGTAAATGCTAACTTTAAAACGACTGCTTAGAAACATGTCGTGTTTGGTGTCAAACACCTTGGAATCATACCTCCACACCAGTAACTGGTGTGGGAGGTATGATTCCTCCCTTGTAGAACCACCACTGTGGGTCACAGAGCTACCTCGTACCAGCTTTCTAGACCTGGGCATCACAAAATGGATGCTGCCAGCCACAGACACAAGTCTGCCCTCCTGCTGCTGAGCCAAGCTCGAGCAGGGGAAGGCTTGACAATAGGTTTCCTGTCACAGGGAGGTGTGACCACCTCCCAGACAGGATTTAGTGTATTGGGGCTGGGTGGGTGCACTCTGAGAGTGCTTTGAAGTTTGCACTCGGGGCACATTTGGTGTACCTGTGCACAGTCCAGTTCAAACCGGTTGCAGGAGCCATATGCTCCTGGTCTGGCGCAAAACTGGACAATGGACATGGGTGTAGCCACCCCTCTGTCCTGACCCTGCCATAGGTGTGCCACCAGAGTTTGTTCCACCCCTTTCTTGGGTATAAAGTAGGAACCCTGACTACAGGACTTTAGATTTTACCTGGACTAAACTTTGCCATAGAAACCAAGTACTTCGACGATCTACACTATGCTGGATGACTGAAAAATCTCCCTTGGAGTAAAGGAGTTACTCCCATGCAGCATCAGGCACCTAAACGCATCTGACCGGTTTGCATCTATTGAGCTCCTGAGGACTCCTAAGATTTCTGCAACACAGGAGGTGGGTTCCCGAGGTCTCTAAGGTCGATCTGCTCTCTCAGCAATTCTGAGACCAGTATCCCTCGTGTGGACCGTGCAACCCAAACCCCTGTGCACCGCGTACTTTTGCAGCAGCATATGCCTTTCGGTGATCCCTGAGGCTGTGCTTTGGGCTACTTGTAGTCCTGATCCCGAGCAGTATTTCCACCGAAGATTTCCGGCCTACACTCCACGAGTGTTTCGTCAATGAATGAATCAATCAAACATTTGTATAGTGCACTAATCACCCGTGAAGGTCTCAAGGTGCTGAGAGGGGGAGGGGGTGCAGCTACTGCTTGAATAGCCAGGTCTTGAGGAGTCTCCTGAATGTCAGCAGGTCCTGTGTCTGTCGCAGCTGTGTGGGAAGGCGGTGTTCCATGTCTTGGCGGCGAGGTAGGAGAAGGATCTGCCTCCGGTGGAGGTCTTGCGGATGCGTGGGACGGTGGTGATGGCAAGGTTGTCGGAGCAAAGCAGGCGGTTTGAGGCGTAGAAGGTGAGACGCTTGTTGAGGTATGCTGGTCCGGCGTTGTGTAGTGCTTTATGGGCGTGGGTGAGGAGCTTGAAGGTGATCCTCTTGTTGACTGGGAGCCAGTGTAGTTCTTTCTGGTGGGCCGTGATGTGGGCGTCGCGGGGTATGTCGAGGATGAGGCCTGTGGAGGCGTTCTGTATGCGTTGAAACCTCTTCTGGAGTTTGACCATGGTCCCTGCGTAGAGGGCGCTGCCGTAGTCCAGTCTGCTACTGACTATGGGCTGATATTTCGTGATTCAGATCAAGGTCCCTTCGTGATCCCTGGTACGTTGGCCTGTGGGTCCCTGTGAAGGTAACTTTGACTTTCCGTAGGCTTTCCTGGTTGCTCCACACGTGCCCTGACTCACCATAGCTTGGAGAGTCCCCAGGACCTTGCTGGTCCTCACCGAAGCTTATTTGCCCGTGTGGGTTGCAGTTGCCAAGGCTTGTTGGTGGACCCCCCAGCACTCGACATCCTTTGTGGGACAGCTCACTTCCGGACTATGGTTGTCCCCGTGGCTGCAGAGTCAAGCATCGCATCACCTCACCTGAAGCACCCAACATCGGTGGGCATTTGTCTATCGTGCCCCTGATCATCCTGAAGTGACCCAGACTCTGTCCCCTCTGCTTTCAGGTTCTTCTCATCTTGGATCCAGGCTTGGATCCCACAAGACACTTTTCATCTTCCCGGCAGCAGCACTTTTTCGGATCACGCCGTTGCCGGTGCCTCTTTCTTCCAACGCCCTTCAATTCCTGTCTCTATCTCATGAATACCTGGTGCCTCTTTTTTCCACCGCCCTTCACTTCCTGTCTCTATCTCATGAATACCCGGTGCCTCTTTCTTCCAACGCCCTTCACTTCCCATCTCCAGTGAAACAGGAAGTGAAAGGCGTTGGAAGAAAGACACAGCACCAGGTATTAATAAGATAGAGACAGGAAGTGAAGAGGGGTGGAAGAAAGAGGCACCGGGTATTCATAAGATAGAGACAGGAAGTGAAGGACGGTGGAAGGAAGAGGCACCGGATATTCATAAGATAGAGACAGGAAGTGAAGAGGGGTGGAAGAAAGAGCCACCGGGTATTCATAAGATAGAGACAGGAAGTGAAGGACGGTAGAAGGAAGAGGCAATGGGTATTCATAAGATAGAGACAGGAAGTGAAGAGGGGTGGAGGGAAGAGGCACCGGGTATTCATAAGATAGAGATAGGAAGTGAAGAGGGGTGGAAAAAAGAGCCACCGGGTATTCATAAGATAGAGACAGGAAGTGAAGGACGGTGGAAGGAAGAGGCATTGGGTATTCATAAGATAGAGACAGGAAGTGAAGGATGGTGGAAGGAAGAGGCACTGGGTATTCATAAGATAGAGACAGGAAGTGAAGGACGGTGGAAGAAAGAGGCACCGGGTATTCATAAGATAGAGACAGGAAGTGAAGAGGGGTGGAAGAAAGAGGCACCAGGTATACATAAGATAGAGACAGGAAGTGAAGAGGGGTGGAAGAAAGAGGCACCGGGTATTCATAAGATAGAGACAGGAAGTGAAGGACGGTAGAAGGAAGAGGCACTGGGTATTCATAAGATAGAGACAGGAAGTGAAGAGGGGTGGAAGGAAGAGGCACCGGGTATTCATAAGATAGAGATAGGAAGTGAAGAGGGGTGGCGAAAGAGCCACCGGGTATTCATAAGATAGAGACAGGAAGTGAAGGACGGTGGAAGGAAGAGGCATTGGGTATTCATAAGATAGAGACAGGAAGTGAAGGATGGTGGAAGGAAGAGGCACTGGGTATTCATAAGATAGAGACAGGAAGTGAAGGACGGTGGAAGAAAGAGGCACCGGGTATTCATAAGATAGAGACAGGAAGTGAAGAGGGGTGGAAGAAAGAGGCACCAGGTATACATAAGATAGAGACAGGAAGTGAAGGACAGTGGAAGAAAGAGGCACCGGGTATTCATCTGCTAGAGACAGGAAGTGAAAGGCGTTGGAAGAAAGACACAGCACCAGGTATTCATGTGATAGAGACAGGAAGTGAAGGACGGTGGAAGGAAGAGGCATAAGGTCAGGGCCGGCTTTAGTGCTGGTGGCGCCCTGTGCGACAATGTTTGTTGGGGCCCCTCCAATGACCACCTCCACCACGGGTTCTCTCACTAGCACCCTTTAACAGTGACCACATCTCCATAACCACACTCTCTCAGATGCATTGAATTAGTTATATAGCGCCACTCATACCAGTGTAGGGTGTCCGAGCACTTTGCATCACACGCACATTACACAGAGACAATCAAACATACGTGTGTAAATCAGTGTATTGGAAATGTTACATAAGCCAAAGGACTAAAAGTGTAGGAGTCACATGTCATCCATACTGGTAGGCAGTATAGTTTAAGAGTGCTTGGTGCGGAGAAGCACCAACGCAGAGTCGAAAAAGAAACAGCATAGTTGGGAGTTTTCTTTAAAAATAAGAATTGATTTCTAGCCAAATTAACCCTTTTTGCAACATTAATCAATGTTCTAATAATGTATACTTTGCA
Source organism: Triturus cristatus (assembly GCF_964204655.1). Taxonomy (NCBI): domain Eukaryota; kingdom Metazoa; phylum Chordata; class Amphibia; order Caudata; family Salamandridae; genus Triturus; species Triturus cristatus. Next base: position 28,735,301 of record NC_140585.1, on the reverse strand, counting down.
GTGTGTATGCAGTTCTAGGATGAAAGTTAATAGCTCACTATTATATATTAGGACTTTAAGTTATAAATTGCAAGAAACAAAAGGATGCCTCTTTTGAAAGCAGTAACCTGCTGATCTGTTTACATCATACATACTCTGTTATCTACTTGGTACACTTTCTTTGCAGCAGGCACATTAACCCTCTGCACTAACTTCACCTAAGTCAAAACCTCAACGCAACTATACAAAACACTGAACTCTCTCCAGGAAGATAATTAATCACAGGAGTTATTGTGACATTTATGTGAGGCCTGATAATTGCCGGGGGAAAGAAACGCTGCAGCAGGTGCTTCAAAAGCATAATAAACTTTCAAACACGGCGCCCCCAAAAAACCAGCACCCGGTGCGGTGGCACCGGTCGCACCGCCCTAAAGCCGGCCCTGCATAAGGTATTCATAAGATAGAGACAGGAAGTGAAGGGCAGTGGAAGAAAGAGCCACCGAGTATTCATAAGATAGAAATGGGAAGTGAAGGACGGTGGCAGTGGTGTAGAAAGAGGAGTGCGGTGGGTGCGGTTCTCCCCGGGTGTCATCTCTGAAGGGGGGTGACAACATGGCAAAAATATGTGTTTTAAAGACATATTTTTGCCATTTTGTCAAGCCGGGGTGGGGTGGTGGTGGTGGTGGTGGTGGTGGTGGCGCGGGTGACAAGAAATTTTCCGCATCGAGTACCACCTGATCTTGCTACGCCACTGAGGCATGGGGTTGAATCCAGACTAGGCGGCCTTGGTATTCGCAAACCCAGCATTTGCCAACAGCAGTGGTTGGGTCCTAAGAAAAGCTGGGGCTGAAGCGCTCATTTTGTATGTTATTGTGACGCTCTCCTGCCACCTTGTGGTGAGATATGGAGATTACCGTCCAGTGGTTTATAGCCCAGTGTTGCACTAAGGCTCTTGAACTGTGGGGGTGGGAAAGAGCGGGAAGTGCAGTGCCCAGTTCACATCATTTACCCCCCTCTTACCCTGCCACTCAAGAAAGCTCCTAATTCAGGGGCTTATCCTCCCCAGACTGGACTACGGCAACAGCCTCTATCTGGGCGCCAAAACAGTCATCTCTAAGCTTCAGGTAGTCCAGAATTCGGCAGCAAGACTTCTCACAGGCACTAAAAATCGGTGCTCGGCTAAGCCTTCCTTAAGATCACTCCATTGACTCCCGATTCAGGAGAGAGTTAAATTTAAAGCCCTGTGCATCACGCATAAAATCTTTCAGGGTAAGGGTCCCCCCATCTTAAGAAACCTGATCAAACCATACAAAGCCAATAGAAATCTATGCTCCGACAAACTTCACCTGGCCGACACCCCAAGAATCAAGAAAACTCGGACAGGGGGCCGCCTCTTTTCCTACAACGCCTCCAGGCTTTGGAACTCCCTGCCTCTCGCCATCCGCAGGGAAACCAACCTCCTTACATTCCGCAAACATCTGAACACCTGGCTTTTCCCGTAATTCCACCTGCTCTCTAGCCAACCCCCCAGCGCTGGGATGCCTCCGGGTAGCCATGCGCTATACAAATACCATTTCATTTCATTTCAATTCATTCATTCATTTCATTTCATTTCATTCATTTCATTCATTCATTCATTCATTTCATTCCATTCATTTCATGTCAGTCCTAGTGTGAGAATGGTTCACACCCTAGTGATGGAGCCAGATCTCTGTGGCCTCTCGTCACTGTGTTTGTTCCTTTGCAGGGGTGAGGGCACTTGTCTGAAAGTATAGCCCGATCCTAAGGCTTGCTGTGGATGAAGGCTACCCATGCTAGGACCCTCAGAGCATTATAACCCGAGTCCGAGGCCTGATCTGATCACAATCAGCTGTCCTGCAGCTCAGTTATGATAGTTGCATCTATCTATCCATTCATTCACGCACTCATTCATTCATCTATTCATTCTTTCTCTCATTCACTCAAAGGGATCCAACCTTGGGTTTAACATGACAGTGTTTGACATGAACAATACTGTCATCATTTCAGGAAAGCTTGAAGAGTTAGACCCTGAGCTGTGAGAATGAATTGTTGTTTACTTATGGAACTTATTAATGTTAGTAGTGCAACAATGCTGTATTACCAACAAGCATCGGCAAAGGCAACAACATGTCGGATGCCAACCTTTTCACTTTTTCAATTTAGGGGAGAACACATCTGAATATTAGCAAAAATAGGGTACAGAAAAAGGTGAGGAATCAGGTGTGATCCCACAAAAAGGGCAGATATCCCCCACCTGGCTGTAACTTCAAGCTGCCTCATGGACACTTTTACAGCTGTATTTTCTTTGCTACGCCCTGTGCCGCTTCATCCTCCTATGCCCACCACCCGCCACATTCATATGCCCTCCTTGCTGCAGGGTCCCCTCTTTCCTCTTGACCTGTCCCATGCCTCTGCCCCCCACCATGACCCTCCCCCCTCGCTCTCCTCTGCCCCTGAGCTCTCCAAGGACCTCTGGGTCAGGGTTGCCTCCACCCCCCACCATGATCCCTCCCCCCCTGCTCTCTACTACCCTTGACTTCTCTGTGGACCTCAGTGACCTCAGGGTCAGGGTTGCCTCTGACCCCCACCACGATCCCTCCCCCCTTGCTCGCCACTGCCACTGACCTCTCCATGGACCTTAGGGTCAGGGTTGCCTCTGCCCCCCACCATGACCCCCCTTGCTCTCCACTACATCATACCTCTCCACGGACCTCAGTGACCTCAGGGATGCTTGGATACTCCAGGTAATGACCTCTGGGATCCTGTCTCCACAGGAGGATGTTCCCCACCTTCCAGGTGAAGATTTTTGGGATGGACCCGACGGCGGAGTATGCACTTCTCATGGACTTCGTGCCGTTGGACGACAAGCGATACAGGTACAGGCAGCGCTTGAAATGGAAGTCTAGAAGTGCAGGTACTCCTTCACGCAGAGCCCCTGCTTGCTGCTGAGTGCCACTACTATCTCATCAGCAGTGGTTGAAGTGGGGGGAAAAAAGTAGGGAAAGTGTGGGCAGAGAATCAGAGGGTGGGAATAACCTGAGGATTGGGTCAGTGGGCGGGGTCAGAGGTGTGGCTAGAAAGAGCAAAGCATCCCACTTCTTAGTATTTGTTTGACATTTCACTGACCAGTTACAGCTTATTACGTTATTTAATTCACCAATGGATACATGTTTATTTAAGGGTTAATATGAGTTATTGACATTAAATGCATTCATAAAGTGGGATACATTTCCAATCGCGGAATGTACAAAATACGCTTAAAAGTGAAAGCGCAAGTAATTTATAGGTCTCACCTAGCGTTGCAGCGCGAATGCGCTGCTATCGCTTTGCGAGGCATGCAGTTTACACTATGGTGTGGAAGCTATGTGGAAGCTCCGCCCACTCTCCGGCCCATCTTCTTCATTGGGTTAGGTTCTAAAGGCTGCCTTCCGATTGGTTTTAGGCTTGTTAGTCCCTCCCCATAACAGCCATGTCAGTCATTTGTGCCCTTCCATGGCTACTGGCCCCTTCACAGTACAGACTACTTTCTTCTTCTTAGGTCTCGCCTAGCGTTGCAGCACAAATGCGCTGCGACCGCTTTGTGAGGCATGCAGTATACACTATAGTGTGGGAGCTTTGTGGAAGCTCCGCCCACTCTCCAGCCCATCTTCTTCATTGGCTTAGGTTCTAAATGCTGCCTTCAGATTGGTTTTAAGCTTGTTAGTCCCTCCCCATAACAGCCATGTCACTCATTTGTGTCCTTCCGTGGCTACTGGCCCCTTCACAGCACAGACTACTTTCTTACTGTGCCCTCCCTCCTGCAGTCCGATGCCTTCTCGCCGCGGCCCGCCCCTCGTGCCTCGTCGCCTGCGTGCATTGCTATTTTTAATGCAATAGGTCTCGCGTAAAGTCCTATTGCATTGCCGATGCTTGTTGGTATTACTCTAATCTGTTTCACGCAGTGCTTTAGGCTCACAACATTATATAACCTACCCTGTAGATGAGACAATATCCGCGGTTCAGCAATTAGACGAAAGAAAATGTATGCTCTCCGGCTTTCCCTTACTCGCTGCGCCAATGTCAGTGTCGACATAGCCCATAAGAGGGCAGCAGAGCTCCAAACAAAATTACTTTGCAGCAATTTATTTTCAAGACAATAAAACTGTCCATCTCAGAACCATCATTTCAATGTACGCTGCAGAATATGAAAATTCTCTATTTCCATACATGTGGGCTAAGTAAAATTCAGCAATCCAACACACTTAAGAACTGATTTCAGACATTTTCAATTGTGTGCCCCAGGGAGTATTGTCCTCTTGTTCCGATCACGATATTGCTTCAAGAGGAAAGATTTATCCATTCGTTAAAAAGAGCGGCTTAAGTTTTTTTTACACTGAAAAATAAACATCCAGGATTTAATTTAAAAAAATCTGAGATTTAAGTACTCGAACATTCCTTGCTGAGTACAAACGTGTCCCCTACCTCTCCTGGCCCGACGAGTCTCCTGTATGTGACAATCTCTTGGGGCTCCCGGACATTTCCCAGGTCACAGCGCGGGCAAGAAAATGTACTCTGCAGTAGGAAGAGCGGATCTGCTGCAGGGTGAACTGTGTGCAGTTTTTTCTAGAACCCATGGCATAGCAAATATGTTGTGAGTATGTTTTAAAAATGACTTATAAGGTTTCTCTTTGCTACAGAGTACATGCAGTTCTCTTAGTTTATTGACTCGTTCAAGTAAATGAATTGTGTAGCTGTGGTGTGCCAGACCCCTCGACTGCTCACTTCACTGGTTTTACATTTTGAAATAATACAGTCTGTTGTGACCGCTGTGTGTATCTCCCAGCCTCTCCTGAGGCTTGCCCAGCACCATGCTGCCATGACACTGCTAACTGTGCCAGCCGGAGTACGCGAGTCAGCTGACTCCAATTAATGTACGCTATAGGCCCGAGGCAGCTGGGCTCTGTGTTAGGGCCTCTCACACCCTGTTAGGTGGTTCTGCAGTATAAAAACAAGCCCTTGCTCCTTTTAGGGTTAATTCTTAGCGGAGCCATGTTACCTGCTTTCTAGCTGTCCGCTTTTTTTCCCCTAGTGGTTACATCTGAGGCTAATATTAGTAGTTACTTCACAAGTCTTACTTTCCTGCTTACAGCATTCGCTTATGAATAAGGTGTCCCCTTCAGTGACAGCTCTACCGACTTAGTTCACCCCACTCCAAGTGAAAAACCTTTTCCCATCACATAGATGTTTTGCATGGCCTCGTCTTGGACAACAAACACCACCTGGTAATAGTGATTTGTTTTATTCTTGTTTTACCATGCTCCCTTTCTTTTCTTTTTGTCTAATTGGCATTGCTTCTGCCTTTTTATTCTTATTAGTCAATACATTATGCCAACCAAAATTCACAAGTTTATTATATGATCAGCATTGTGCAAGAGAAGAAATAAAATAGCAATAGAATAAAACACATACTTCCTATCACTTTTATGAAATATTTAAGTAAACAAGACTCGGTGTCAAGAACAGAAGCATGGGCATGGTCTTTAATGCTATGTCATGTGAAGTGATGCTCGCCCTCTTTCATATCTGCCAAGGTTTCAGATTGCTATGTATGATATTTTGATAATTTTGTTGTAATTATGACTCAGCCACCTCAAGAATTTGCAGCAGTTTTAAGATCTTAGAGTTTCTCGTTGCTCAAATGGGTCAGATTTCTGATATTTATGTTTCCCTCATCTTTTATTGGTTGATTTTGCTGGCGAGAATAATGTCACTCATCAACTTTCTAATGGCACTCATAATTACACAGAAGTTATGAAAATGTCACACATAGCAATTTTAAACCTTGGCAGCTATGCTCTCGGGTAATTTCCGCGTTTCGTGCCTCGTGCTTCAGCTGTTCGGTGTTTCTCCCACTGGGACGCCGGAGCAGTAAACCCCGAGCCCTGCAGCGCACAAGGAACTTCACTTCCATTACAGTCCATTAGAGGAGCAAGTTGGTCAGAGCACCAGCCCGAAGCACTTCCACACGCGGGGTGCTGGAGCCTGCGAGTGGAATGTGAATAGGAAAGCACTGAGCCACAGTGGGATGAGTGCTGTGTGCATCGTCGAAGGAAAAGTATTTTTCAGATGCGTCAGTGCTTAATTTGTCAAATAATGAGAACCGGTGCCCAAAGCTCTGCTCGGAAGCCCTATTAAATAAATGTCGGTGGGCCGAATACCAGAGCTCTCTAGAATTGAAACCACCGCAGTCCTCTCTAATCCAGTAACTGACACCCTTGGCTCATTTATTCGTCTTGCTGGTTCCTGCTGTCTCCCTTTGTGACGGTACTTAAGTCTTTCTCATCCTCCTTCTTTTCCCTTTGTGTGTTTAGGTCGAGCATTCGAGACCTCTTGTATATACTTTAGTATATACTTATTATATATTTATATGTGTATGTACTATGTGGGCTCTGGAGATCAGCCCTAGGACTTGTCTGCTTCTGCTTAAGGACTTTTTTTTTCTTCTGTTCAACTGCCTCTACCAGCAGAGGTCAGTAAAATACCAGAATCACTTTAGCATGCTCTAGATTCCAGTCCATAGAAATTGTCTTCCACGAGCACCCGTAGACACATTTTTTTTTTCCAAATCTTGTATTTTCAGTGATATGACTGTGAGAAGTTGGCCTGATATATGCTGTCCACTAGTTAATAGTGGGCACCTTGCACCAGTCCAAACAACCCCTTATTGATGATAGGTTAAAGACAACCTTTATTGAAAGCTATCCTAGTGGTAGCTATGGAGAGAAGCCTTCAGGCTAAGTCTTGAAGGAATGTAAAGCAGCTTGTTTTACCAGACTATAATCTCTTGAATGGCTAAATGAAAGGAAACCACACTAGGTATATATATAAAATATATGTATGTATTACTAAACACACCCTACTAGTCTCTTTATGAGGCTAGAGGTCAAAACACATAAGTTACACTTCAAATATTACAGGTAAGTAGCACAAATACACGTTAGGCCCTAGGGGCGAGCCAAACCATATACTAAAATAGTGGTATAAGAACCACGACTTAACTAAACACAAGGCCTAGAGCCTGTAGAATTGCTGGGACCCCAAGGAACCACCTGAGGTAGTGACACAGGGGACCCACAGGGGCAGTGTGCAGTGTTCAGTGAACACAGCCGCGAGCTCCCGTTAGCTTCTATGGGGAAAGTCGCGGTTAGATGTTTAAAGATTAGGGACACTTAGAGATGGACTAGGACCAAACCCTTTTGGACTTAGACAGTTCTAGGGTCAACACACACAGGAGCACTGGAGTAATTGAGTTACCTCACCCAGAGAAGTCGGGTGCATAGGTGTCAAATGGTGTCGGGTTGCATTGTCGTTTTCATTGGAAGCTGGCGAAGAAGTGCTGCTGCCGGGAAGATGTGAAGTGTCCGAAGAGATCCAAGCCTGGATCAAAGATGTGAAGAACCTGAAAGCAGAGGGAACAGAGTCTGGGTCACTTGCCAGTGACCAGGGGCATGATGGATGAATGCCCATTGATGTTGTGTGTTTCAGGTGAAGAAGGTGAAGCTTGACTCTTCAGCCACGAGGACCAGGAGGCGTCGAGGACAACCAGGAGCTTGATTCGAGCTGTCCCACAAAGGATGTTGAGCGCTGCAGCATTGGTGCCCGGATTAGACACAATCAAGCTTTGGCAACAGCAACCCACGCAGAAAGGAGAAAGATGCTTCGGTGCGGACCAGCAAGGTCCGAGGGACTTCCCCAGCAAGGAGGAGTGAGGGCAAGTCTGGAGCAACTAGAGAAGCCCAAAGGAAGTCAGAGTTACCTTCACAGGGACCCACCAGTTGACGGACCAGGGATCGTGAAGGGACCTCGAGAGGAATCACAAAACAGCGGCCCACGGATCACCCGGGGTGAGTAGGCCGACAATCTTCGGGGGATTCTCTGGTAGGGGCCTAGGCTACAAGTAACCCAATGCACAGCCTCAGAAGATGTCGAGAAGCTGATGCACTTGCAAATGTGCACTGTGTCCAAGGGTTCTGGTTCCATGGTACCTAAGAGGGCTAGGGGTCTCAGCTTTGCTGGGGACCTGGTTCGGCCGTTTGGAAGTCTGTAAAACCACCTCTGGTGTTGCAAAGTCTTCGAGGTCCTGCGGGAGCTTCGGAGATGCAGACCGGACAGATGTGTCTTTGGTGCCTGCCAAGCAGGGGAGTAACTCCTTTACTCCAAGGGAGATTCTTCAGTCATCTGGCGTTGAACAGATCGTCGAAGTTCCAGGATTCAGTTTCAGTGTTTCGTCCAGGGATATCTAAAGTCCTGTTGCCAGGGGTTCCTACTTTATACCCAAGGAAGGGGTTGGACTAACTCAGGGGACCCACCTATGGGAGGGTTTGGAAAGAGGGGTGGCTACACCCATTTCTTTTGTCCAGTTTCGCGCCAGAGCAGGGGCTGGTAGCAGGGGGGGAATTTTTCTGAGATATGAGGGAAGGGAATTCCATTCCTTGATGGTGTTAGAAGTAAAACTCCCCCCCATCCCCCAGTTCATCTTTTTAATCCTGACTGGTGGCATCAGATGTGCATTAGCGAACACCGAGTTCTACTTGGAGAATACCATCTGAAAAGGTCCTCTAGAGATTTTTTGCTTTATCTACCGGGGTAGGGAGGGGACCAAGATTATCTGGCCACCAAGCTGGGGACCAAGGTGAAAAGAGGTTTCTGAACATAATCACCTCAGTTTTGCTTGAGTTTAATTTCAAGCAAAGAGTGCTTATCCAGTGACTTAGGGTGAGCATACAATCATGGAGTTTTAATGAGTGGTTAATGTCCTTATCCACTGTCGAGATCACCAGCTGGGTGTCGTCGGCATAAGAAGTAGGAATCAAATTAAAACTTCTTATCAGTGGTGCTAAATCCGCTACATAAATATTAAAGAGTGTGGGGCTCAACGATGAGCCCTGCGGAACACCATATGGACGGATGAAAAGTACCGACTTAAATTTTCCCAAATTAACTGATTGGGTCCTCTCTGACAAGAACGATGTCAACAGGGAGAGGGCTTTACCTCCAATCCCAGAAGAGTATGGACTCCCGTATCAAATGCAGCGCATAGGTCAAGCAGCAGCCAAGGCTGCTGACCCACCGCTGTCTAACGAGGAGTGGATTTCTTCTGTGGTCTTAATCAGAGCTGACTCTGTGCTCTGGTTAGCTCTAAAGCCAAACTGGCTGTGATCTAAAATCTGATTATTTGCAATAAAAGTGGAGAGTTCCGCATTCATGGTTTTCTCGATTATCTTGGCCGGAAGTGGGAGTCTCGCAACGGGCCGGTAGTTGGCTGCATCAGTTGCATCCAAATAGTTTTTTTTAGAAGAGGCAGGATACAAGCATTGCTTCCACACAGTGGGAAAGGATCCCTGATCTATCATCTGATTGAATATCTTGGATAGGTGTGGTCCAATAAAATGGCAAATATTTTGTAGAATCTTAGGAGGGCAAGGATCCTCTGGAGAGCCTGACTTGGCCATGGAGATGAATTTAGTGATTTGCATAGGAGTAGTCAATGAGAAGTTAAAAGGAGATACATTTTCGCAGATTTCTTGTTCAAATTTTTTACCACTTGATGTAGACTGAGTGAACTGATCATAGATTGGGTCTACCTTTGTTCTAACGGCGAGAGCTAACGCATCACAGAATTCTTCATTAAAATTAACAGAATCATCTTTTTTGATTGTGGTCAGATTTTTCACAGTTCGAAGTAATTCTTTACTGGAATCACTAGCTTTTTCTATCTTTGCTGTATAATAAAGAGTTTTCTCCCCGATCAATTTTTTAAAAAAATCTGAGAGCATGGATTTATATCTATTTTTTTCTAGCGGTTCATAATTTTTACGCCAAATCCTTTCTTGTCAAATGGCTCCTGCAACTGGTTTGAGCTGGACCATGTATGAGGACACCAAACGTGCCCCCAGTGCAGACTTTCTGGGACTCTCAGAGTGCACCCACTTAGCCCCAATACACTAAAGCCTGTCTGGGAAGTGGTCACAGAACATCGCAGAAATTTCCGGAAATTACTATAGTCCTCGTGGGTTTACAGTTAGACAACAGTTGCTTATCGTGAAAAAAAGTGGTCACACCTCCCTGTGAAGGAAACCTATTGTCAGGTCTTCCTCTGCTCGAGCTCGGCGCAGCAGCAGGAGGGCAGACTCGTGTCTGTGGCTGGCAGCATCCATTTTGTGATGCCCAGGTTCGAGAAAACAGGTACCAGGTACACAGGCGATCCACATAGGTCTCTCTAGGAGAGTGGAATCATACCTCTCCCGCCAGTTACTGACGGGGAGGTATGATTCCAAGGTGTTTGACGCCAAACACGACATGTTTCTAAGCAGCCGTTTTAAAGTTAGCATTTACTGCGAGGTTATAATGCATTTTAAATATATATGGTTGGCTGCATCACAGACAACCCCTGAGAATAGATTTTGAAGACTGCAGAGGGACTCTGCTCATGCTGGGGCACCCTCTCACACAAAACCCAGCACCCTGCCTCTATGTGTGTAGTGATTTAGAATAGATATAGGGAACCTATTTCTAAGTAAGGGGTCCATGCACCACCTTACACAGGCTGCAGTAGCAGACCTGTGGTGTCAGTTTGAATGGTCTCTCAGGGGTGGCACAATACATGCTTCAGCCCCTGGGAGGCCTCTGGGGTACCTCTGCCCTGGTTACATGGTGTACCATTTACTAGGGACTTATAAGGGTACCCTAGAATCCAATCTGGAGTGTACCTAAAGTACATGCAATCAATTTACAGGAGAAAGCAGATAGACTCGGGTCCTGAATAGCAGGATCCCAGTCAGTCTAAATTGTAAACAGTGATACATCAGCAAAAAGTGGGGGTAACCATAAGAGGCAGATCCTACTCTCCTACAGGAAGGGGCTGTGTCTGCGGTTCAGTCGAAGCGCCAGGTCTCCTTGCACGGTGATGCTGTATAAAGAGGTGCTGGTTCATCATTAATTAATCAAACTGGAAGTGAACGATTACCTCCTGTGTTTATGTAAAGCGCTCTGATACCCACCGGTCAGGCTAGCGCTATATACATTTTTTTAAAATAAAATAAACAATGTGCATTGAGCGGAAATCCCACAGAAGCACACAAATGTGCTTCTAGGCACATTACAATAGGCCCTGCCTTTTGCCCCAGAGGCAGTAATCAGGAGGCGTGGGGAGGGGCAGGCAGGTGAGAGTTCAGCTTGTCCAGGTCTTGGAGCAATCATTACTTGACTTGTTGGTCAGTTCTTAGTCTCTGTAGCCCCTGTGAAAGTAACCCGCATACTCTGACCAATGCTGGCACTCCTGGGGCAGTACCCAAGTGGTGTGGGGTCAATTTGGTGACTCCTAGGACTGTAACTAAGAGGTCTGGGGTCAATCCTAGGACTTCAGGGACAGTACCCAAGAGGTCTGACGTCAATCCTAGGACTCCTGGGACAGTAACCAGGAGGTCTGGAGTCAATCTAGGACTCCTGGGACAGTAACCAGGAGGTCTGGGGTCAAGAGGTCGGAGGTCAATTCTAGGACTCCTGGGACAGTAACCAGGAGGTCTGGAGTCAATCTAGGACTCCTGGGACAGTAACCAGGAGGTCTGGAGTCAATCTAGGACTCCTGGGACAGTAACCAGGAGGTCTGGGGTCAAGAGGTCGGAGGTCAATTCTAGGACTCCTGGGACAGTACCCAGGAGGTCTGGGGTCAAATCAGGGACTCCTGGGACAGTAATGAGGAGGTCTTTGGTCAATCCTAGGACTCAGGGGACAGTACTTAAGATGTCTGAGGTCCATTCTAGGACTCCTGGGACAGTACCCAAGAGGTCTGAGGTCAACTCTAGGGCTCCTGGGACAGTAACCAGGAGGTCTGGGGTCAAATCGGGGACTTCTGGGACAGTACCCAAGAGGTCTGATGTCAATTCTAGGACTCCTGGGACAGTAACCAGGAGGTCTGCGGTCAAATCGGGGACTCCTGGGACAGTAACAAGGAGGTCTGAGGTCAATTCTAGGATTCCTGGGACAGTACCCAAGAGGTCTGGGGTCAAATCGGGGACTCCTGGGACAGTAACAAGGAGGTCTGAGGTGAATTCTAGGACTCCTGGGACAGTAACGAGGAGGTCTTTGGTCAATCCTAGGACTCTGGGGACAGTACCCAAGAGGTCTGAGGTCAATTCTGGGACTCCTGGGACAGTACCTGGGAAGTCTAAGGTCGATCCTAGGACTCCTGGGACAGTACCCGGGAAGTCTAAGGTCGATCCTAGGACTCCTGGGACAGTACCTGGGAAGTCTAAGGTCGATACTAGGACTCCTGGGACAGTAACTAAGAGGTCTGGCAGCAATTCTAGGACAAGACCCATGGGGGGTGGGGATAGTAAATTTCACTGCATCTAATAGACTAATTAAGGGGATCTGGGGTTGTTTTTAAGGTGCACAAATATTTGCTAGGACAGTAATTACTGGACCGGGGGACATTCTGAGAATATGGGGGCAGTACACAGTGGAATTTCAGTCAATTGGGGGCTTTTCGACCACTAACCAGGGAGCTTACGGCTCCCCTGGCTGTACCTAAGGGAGGGAGACCAATTCCAACATACCTGGAACAGCCCCTTATTGTAAGCCCATCATTCAAGAAACAAGGAGAGATGGAGTCAATCCTACAATGCCTGGGACAGGAAGTAAGGTGTCTGTGTGCATTCTACAACCCTCTATAGAGTAATGAGTGAGCTTGGGGTCACTTGTAGGACTCCTGGGACAGTAACCAGGTGTTCTGGGGCTAATTCTAAGACTCCTGGGACAGTAACCTAGTCTACTGGTGCTTATGCTATGACTTCTGGGACAGTAACCAGGTGTCTAGGACTATTCCAAGACTTATGAGACAGTAACCTGGTGAACACGTGGCTAATTCTAAATCTCCTGGGAGAGTAACCAGGTGTGCTGGTTGTCGCGTCGCGTCTCAGCAATCACCACCACGCAGCCAGGTCAGTTTCTATTATTTATTGCATGCATATGTATCTGCAGCCAGCATGCTGCACGTCCTGCCTCGTCCCCCGCTTCCTGTGTATCCTGCCCCTCACCCCTTGACCGGAACTGGTGTCCGGTGACCTCTCCTGCCCTCTGCCCTCCTCGGGGTCCTAGTGCCTCATTTCTCAGGACACTACATCTCCCCCCTTTGTCACAAAGGCATTACGACAGTAGCATTCGTTGGTAGTAAAATGGGACAGTCTCTTTTGTAGTCAGTTGCAGGATGTGAACTGTCGACTGATGTGACCCGTGAGATGCTGCCTAGAGCGGCATTTCACATTTCCTCTATTAGTCTCTTCGGACTCACAATGTCTCTTCTTGGCCTCTCCACCTGTCCTTGGCCCTCCTTTGGCCTTGTTGCTTCTGCGACACCTGCTCCATTGCATTCCTTCGTTGTTGTTATCCCTTCGGTGCCTGTCACGTGTTCTTCCTCTTTTTCTTCTATCAAGCCTTTGAAGTGTGAGCTGTTCCTTGTGATTCGCCTGCTGTCTGATTCTGCTGTTATCATTGTTCCTTTCACTTGTGTTATCGTCAATGGGTCGTGGGCGAATGCACTGTCCGACTTCCGTTGTTGTCTCTGTCGTACAATGACAGTGTCTCCTTCATGGAGGTGTGATTTGGTGGCATGTCGTCTTCCATCAGCATATTCCTTCATTCTCTTCTTGGCTGCCTCATCTTTTGCTGCCACGCCTTCGTGCCCCGGCGCGGCCAGTCCTTCTATCTGCGGCAGCCTTGTTCTGCTTGTCCTCCCTAGTACTAGCTCCGCCGGGCATTTCCCTGTAGATCCATGAGGCGTGTTTCTGTAATCCCTCAGCATTTGGCATAGTGCTTGTCCTAGGGAAATCTGCGACAGTTTCGCCCTCTGAACTGCCTTCTTGATGTTTCCCATAAATCTTTCGACCATGCCGTTTGCTTGCGGCCATAGTGGTGTTACCTTTCTGTGCTGTATTCCGAGGTAAGCCATGAACCTTCGGAACTCCTCTCCTGAGAACGGAGGGCCATTATCCGTTTTCAACGTCTCCGGGGAGCCCCATGCTGCGAATATGTCGTCCAGAACAGGTAGCGTTGCGGCTGCTGACGTTGAGGAGACTGATCGCACAATCGGGAATCTGGAGTATTCATCTATTATGACCAGTAGGTAAGTTCCCGCGTCTAGAGGTCCAAAGAAATCAGCGGCCATTGTTGTCCATACTGCTCTTGGTAGTTCCGACATTTGCAGTGGTTCTTGTCTTGCAGGCGGACCCGTCGTTTGACAGAGGTGACAGGCCGCTATCGTATCTTCGACTAGACGATCTAACCCCGGGAACCAAACCTTTTCTCTCAGCAGTTTTTTTGTCGCCACAATGCCCCTGTGTGACTCGTGTGCAATGCTGACCACTTGGCGTCGTAGTGAACGTGGAATGACTATCCTGGTGCCCCTCATTACGATTCCGCTGTTTGTCTCCGAGAGTTCCCCACTTATTTTCTGTAGAGCCAGCATCTCCTCCTTTTGTACTCCCTTCCATGTGCAGTTGTTGTTTATATGTCTCCATCTTTGCTGTCTCGTCGTTTCTCGGGCCGCTCGCAGTGTGTCATCTTTTTCCGTTTCTCTCTCTATCTCTGTTAGAGTTACTGGTGCCGGCGTGCTTTGCTTTAGCACGAAGTTTAAGTATTCTTCGGCCATTGAGGCCTTTTTTTCTGCATGTGGCAGCGGATGCCGTGACATGTAGTCGGCTGGATTATGCTCTTTCCCAGGTTTGTGGACAATTTTGAAGTCGTAGTCCATTAGTCTGATGCCCCAGCGCTCAATGCGGGGCGGCATCTTTGCTGCTGGGTTGCCGTAAATTGTTACTAGTGCTTGGTGGTCCGTGATGATGGTGAACGGCTTTCCGTACACAAACATGTGGTAATGCTCGCATGCCCATACCACCGCCAAGCTTTCTTTCTCCGGCTGGGAGTACGCCTTCTCAATGTCTGTCAAGCTTTTGCTGGCATATGAGACAATCTTCCTTGGTGACTCCTTTCCCGGCAGGTGTTGTGCTAATATTGCACCCAACCCCACTGGGCTGGCGTCAACCGTCAGCTCGGTGCAGAGCCGAGGGTCGAAGTATGCGAGGTGCTCCGCCGTCATCACAGCCTTCCTGATCTCTTCGAACGACTCATTGCACTCTTGAGACCAGACAAATTTCTGGCCCTGTTTTGTTAGCTCTCTCAGCGGCGTGCTCACTGTGGCAAAGTCTTGTATGTATCGGGCACAGTAGCTTGCCAGGCCTAGGAATGACCTTATTTCTGCCACATCTGACGGTGGCTTTGTCTTCTTTAGCGTTTCCACTTTGCTGGGATCAGGCCTCATCCCTTTTTCCGAGAATATGTGTCCGAAGAAAATCAGTTCTGTTCTCCCTAGCTCGCACTTCTCTCCATTTAGTGTTAGTCCAGCCTGCTTTAGATGTTTGCACACTTGCCTTAAGGCGCTGTCATGTTCTCCGTCTGATTTCCCAAACACTAGGATGTCGTCACTGTAATTGAAACTGTTGTGTACTGGTCGTATCACCTGTCTTATTGTCTCCTGAAATATTTCGGCCGCTGACGAGATACCAAAACTGAGCCGTTTGTATCTGAATAGTCCTAGGTGCGTGGAAAATGTTGTTATGTACCTCGACTGTGGGTCCAGCTCTAGTTGGTGATACCCTTTGTATAGATCTAGCTTTGAGAATCGGCACGCCCCTGTCAGCCTGCTGATCATGTCGTTCAGATGAGGTCCTGGATGACGTTCCCTCGATATTGCAGTGTTCGGTAGTCTCATGTCCACACAGATCCTTATTTTGGACGTATTTTTCTTCGGGACTGCCACAATCGGTGATACCCACGGTGTTGGCCCGTCTGCAGGCTCAATTATGTCTTGCTGCAGTAAGTTATTTATTTCTTCCTCCACTTGCTGTTGTAGGTGGATCGGCACTCTCCTGTGATGCTGTGCCACTGGTCTCACCGCTTCATTTATGTGTAGGGTGACCTGTTTGTCTTTTAGCTTCCCCAGTCCCTGCAGTATTTCTTGATATTCTTGCAGTATGTTTTCTTTTTCTGTCATGTGGTACGTCATCGCCAACAGCCCCATGACTTGTGCCGTGACGTTACTCAGCAGGCAGGGCGCTGGGATGTCCCCTTTCAGCACATGTATTTCTTCCTGACGCGTCACGTCCTGATATGTTAGCGTCTCAGTGAACTTGCCCATGTTTTCTACTGGTGTCTTTGATCCCCACGTGAACACATCTACTGTTGATGGCGATAGCGTTGGCCTTGTTCTCATTTTCATGTACTCGGACATGCACATTATGTTGCATGTGGCACCACTGTCTAGCACAAACGTTGTTCTGTGGCGCCCGACGTCGATGTCTACTGTGGCCGTCTTTTTTATTTGCTGTTTCTCCACCAGCTGGATGTGTTCCTGCTGTCTTCCTTCTTTGGGTGTGTCGGACATGAGGTATAGCCGTGCTTCTCTCCCAGCCGTCGTCTGTTCATCCGACTCTTCCGACGAGCCTCTCTCTGCTGTCTCCATATGTCTGGCGTGTCTGGTGCCTGTTGTCCCTTGTCTTGCTGTTCGTCCCCTCTCGTTCCTAAATTGCCTGCTCATGCAGGTGCTTGCGAAGTGATTGTCCCTATTGCATTTTCTGCATTTCTGGCCCATTGCTGGGCAGGTGCCAACGTGTGGGAAGTCAAAGCCGCATCTGTAGCATGGGACCGCTTGTTTCCTGTGATGTTGTTGCTCCCTGTTGTCGTTCTTTTTGAAATGTTCCGTCATCCGATGTGCCATCGCTTCTCCCTTTTCTTTTCCAATTTGTATTTGTTTGGCATGCTGCGTGGCCCGTGCTTCTGTGCGGCCATCGTCAGTATTTTCTCAAGTGTTGTTGGTTCTTTTAGGATGCGTGCTCTGAACTCTACTGATAAACACCCTACGATGAGGCGCGTTCGTATTGCTTCTTCGTTGTCAAATTTATCGAATTCGCAGTATGTCACCAACTTCCGCAACCTTGTCGCGAAGTCATCCATGCTTTCTTCTGGTTGCTGGCATGCTGTGTGGAACGTGTACCTTTCAAAATCGATGTTGCGTTGGGGGTCGAACTTCTCTGTGAGGCACGCTTTCGCGCCTTTGTAATCCGCCGTCTTTTCACTTGGTAGTGTCATCATTAAGTCTTCTATTTCGTCTCCGGCAAGGTTGACCAGCAGATCTAATTGTTTGCTCTCTGCGACGTCCGTCGCGCGCATGTATCGTTCAAATTGTCGTAGCCATCTCTCCCATCTGAGACCTGCTTGCGGTTCCGACATGTTGAATGGCAGCGGCCTGCGGAACACAGCTTGTGTGCCCCTTGTTTCTTCGTCACCCATATTCTTCCTTTCTTTGTTTTATTTATGTACTTCTTGCCTTCTTTCTCCTTCCTTCTTGTTCCTCTGGTGCTATTTCCTTTCTTTGGCACCTTTTTCTTGTCGTTTTCTCCTTATTTGGACCTTTTTCGTCTATTTTCCTTTTTTTTTGCCTGACTCTAAAATGGCCTCCCGGCCTTCCTGTGCTCCTATTGGCCCAAATTGCCTGACTCCAAGATGGCCGCCGCACTCTCGCGCGATTTCGCGCTGTTCGGGACTTTGCCTGACCTTTTAAAATGGCCGCCGTCTATCTTGGGCGCTGATTGGCTCAATTCGCCTGACTTTAAGATGGCCGCCTCCTCTCGCGAGAGTTCGTTGAAGCTCACGCACGGGAGGGATCTTAATCTTTCCTTCAGTTTCACTATCGCGCTGCTCTTACTTCTGTTAGCAGCGCCGGGGTGGGCTCCCGCAACGATGTTTTCTTCTGCTGGCGCTTCGGACCAGGGTGGGCTCCTGGCTCCGAATTTTGTTCCGCGACCGGGTGGGCTCCGACAGTCGCCGCGACGCGTGGATTTCGATCCCGCCTCGTCGCCAGTTGTCGTGTCGCGTCTCAGCAATCACTACCACGCAGCCAGGTCAGTTTCTATTATTTATTGCATGCATATGTATCTGCAGCCAGCATGCTGCACGTCCTGCCTCGTCCCCCGCTTCCTGTGTATCCTGCCCCTCACCCCTTGACCGGAACTGGTGTCCGGTGACCTCTCCTGCCCTCTGCCCTCCTCGGGGTCCTAGTGCCTCATTTCTCAGGACACTACACTGGTGCTGATTCTAGATCTCCTGGGAGAGTAACCAGGTGTGCTGGTGCTGATTCTAAGACTCTTGGGACCGTATCTAGGTGTACTGGTGCTGATTCTAATATGTCTGGGACAGAACCCTGGTGTACTGGCGCTCATTCTAAAGTACCTGGGACAGCTGTAATTAGCCTGGGGTCCCCTCTACTACTCCTGGGACAGTACCCTGGTGTACTGCCACTGGTTCTAAGACTGCTGGGACAGTATGCATTGGCCTGGAGTCATTTCTAGGACTTCTGGGACAGTACCCTGGTGTACTGCAGCTGGTTCTAAGATTTCTGGGACAGTACCCTGGTGTACTGCAGCTGGTTCTAAGATTTCTGGGACAGTACCCTGGTGTACTGGCGCTCATTCTAAAGTGCCTGGGACAGCTGTAATTAGCCTGGGGTCCCCTCTACTACTCCTGGGACAGTACCCTGGTGTACTGCCACTGGTTCTAAGACTGCTGGGACAGTATGCATTGGCCTGGAGTCATTTCAAGGACTTCTGGGACAGTACCCTGGTGTACTGCAGCTGGTTCTAAGATTTCTGGGACAGTACCCTGGTGTACTGGCGCTCCTTCTAAAGTGCCTGGGACAGCTGTAATTAGCCTGGGGTCCCCTCTACTACTCCTGGGACAGTACCCTGGTGTACTGCCACTGGTTCTAAGACTGCTGGGACAGTATGCATTGGCCTGGGGTCATTTTTAGGACTCCTGGGACAGTACCCTGGTGTACTGTCGCTGGTTCTAAGACTCCTGGGACTGTCGTTACTGGTCTTGGGCGAGTTCTGTGACTCACGGGGCCGGAAGCAGCGGGTCAGGTTCAATTTTGGGACTCCTGGGACAGTGGCCCTCACCTCGGACACTGCTTGTACACTAACCATCGCACGTGATAATATGGTGCTGACCCTTGTCTCCTGCCCTTGTTTTTCCTGCAGGTACGCCTTCCATACCTCGTCATGGCTGGTGGCTGGGAAGGCGGACCCTGCCACTCCGGGCAGAGTGCACTTCCACCCAGACTCCCCTGCCAAGGGCGGCCAGTGGATGCGGCAGATCGTGTCCTTCGACAAACTGAAGCTTACTAACAACTTGCTGGATGACAACGGGCATGTGAGTACCACCCGTGGGCGCTGCGACGCGGGTTTCAAGGTGGACTTGGGAGTATAGCGTAAGACGTGCCAGGAAGTAGCGCTTTACGAAACCCTGTAAATAAATAAACACTCTGCTATGTAAGAGAGTGGAGGTGACAACATAGTGCTTTACAATACTGTAAATACATTTTTTAAATGTCCTATTTCAGAGAACAATGGTGATGTGTGGGCTACCTTTAGCGATGGTGGCACCTGGTACGACAGTCTTTTTTGGCGCCCCCTGCCCTCTTCCATGAATTCCCTTACTACCACTCTCCAACAGTGCCCCTCATCTCTCTGCAGCCTCTCTCACGTAGATTCCATCTTTAGGTTTCGCCTGCACAGCGCTTGCACTGTGCTTGTGAAATCTAATGTGTTTAATAGAAATCTTAAAAGGGGCTTACTTTTCATTGGTTTGTGTGCTGAATTTTGTCTTACAGACAAGAACGTCTTTCAACTTATTTTCTGTACAATTCAGGATAAATTCAGCAATACCATTCTTTTAAGTCTTTGAATGAAATTGAATCAATTCCTAGCAATATTTATGCGTCCATAATTATTGCAATGGTATCTTACGTGGCTCGGTATCTACAATGGGGAAAATGAAATGTGCAATTTCTCCATTACCAGGGCAAACATCTTTTATAAAGACCCTGCTTATAGTTACACTACGCCCACCCCTTGGGGTCCTGAGTATGAAACAAATAATGTGGATGATCCTCCTTATCCCACAGTTCTCCTGGCACCAAAGTCGTTTATGGGAGGGACTTTACCTACTTGGGGGAAGTGAAATGTGCAATTTCTCTATCCCCAGGGTATACTAAACATCTTTTAGAAGGGCCCTCCTTCCTTATAAGTACATGACCCTCCATCCCTCGGGACACCTAAGGGAGACCTTGTGAGCACCTAATATGTAAAAATAAAATAGATGATCCCTTTTTAGGTGCCCCTACCACCAAAGTCGAGTTTGGGTAAAATTTACATTTAAAGACAGTGCTGCAGAGCAGGACTGAATTTAACAGGACCTCGCTGTCCTCAGCAGTGCACACATGCAAGTGCAACAAAGCTGCTGGCCTCTGAACTTCCATGCCCTATTAAATACTGGGGCCTGATTGGTAGTTTTAATCCTCCTTGCTGGGGACTTATAGGGTAGGTTATGCCAATTATAGGTGTACCCTAACACATAGTGTACCCAAATGCATGTGTGTGTTTTTGTATTTTAACATAGCAGTGATCTGGACTAGCAGAGCACAGGACACAGTTCCAGTCATCAAGGAATAGGGGGAGCACAGGGCACACAGGATGATTTTGCTACAGGTGCTGACTAAAAGCCCTGTCTTTCCCTGCACTTCCTTTTCTTGCTTCGAAGCATGTGGACCAAACAGCTAACACTGTCCTGATCCATATATAAAACTGAAAAAAAACTGAATGGTGAAACACTGAAAAAAAGATTATTCACACAGAATCAACACACGGATTGAAACACACAGAGACTGCACACCTACATACAATACGTTAAAGGCCGGATGAGACAACCATGAGATGCACAAGAAATAAAAAAGGTGTGATGCACATTGCAACCAGAGGAGGAAGACATACCCACATTGGGCCTAGGAACTTGTAATCCACAAAAGGCGATTTACAGGTCTCTAACACAACATGAATACATTTGCTAAAGTTTTGTGTCGGGCTGTGTTCCTTTTATGGCCCAGCCCGATGCAAAATCCTTTAAGGCATATACTATGCAATGCAAAGCCAATTTACATGGCTTTGCGTGGTTTGGCAAACAAAAGTAATGCAAGGCAGTGCAAAGAGCTGTCTTGCGCTATTTTGATACAGGGAGGTGTTACATTGGTGGAGTATGGACGTTTCAACGCATCCACTGATGGGTTCTGGCGGATTACCAGAGTTACAAAAACTTTTAAAACTGGGAATCCATCAAAATTCTCCGCCTTTCTGAAGTAGGCGTAAAAAGGAGAACTATCTTTATTTCTCCTTGTTACTTCTTCTTTCTGTTGTGTAACTTCAATGCACACCAGAAGGAGCTTTAAAGTTCAAAACCATATACAAAGACACACTTACAGAAACACAAAAATACTCAACTTATTCCACACAGGCGCCACAATGGGAGCCATTAAGCTGAAGGCTAACTTTTTTTGCATAACTCATAGAAACAATAGGAGTGCGCGAAGCGATACACCTGTAACCTGTACACCTGAAAATAAACACCGGTGGCACACACGGAGAGCAAGTTACGGGTCCTTGAAACACATGAGGATTACAACTACAACTCTCAGAGAATGCACTGAATACCAGTGTAAACTGCACTTTCTATACACAAAGGAACTGTGTAACACATATGAAGTGTACACCTGCAGTACACACAGATACCACACAAGGGTGTGACACCCAGAGGTGAACTATACCCATAATCCACAGGGAACAAGAACCACTGGGTAACTGGGTCACCTGCAGTACACACACAGACCGCCCGAGGCCGTGACACCCAGAGGTGAAATACACCTGTAATCCACAGAGAACAAGAACCGTAGGGTTACTGGGTCACCTGCAGTTCACACACAGACCACACAAGGACATGACACCCAGAGTCAAAATACATCTGTAAACCACAGAGAACAAGAACCACAGGGTAACTGGGCCACCAGCAGTACACACACAGATCACCCGAGTGCGTGACACCCAGAGGTGAAATACACCTGTAATCCACAGAAAACAAGAACCCCAGGGTAACTGGGTCACCTGCAGTACACACACAGAAACCACACAAGAGCGTGACACCCAGGGGTGAAATACACCTGTAATCCACAGAGAAAAAGAACCGCAGGGTTACTGGGTCACCTGTAGTACACATACAGACCACCCGAGGGCGTGACACCCAGAGGTGAAATACGCCTGGAATCCACAGAGAACAAGAACCGCAGGTTTACTGAGTCACCTGCAGTACACACACAGACCACAAGACGGCATGGCGCCCGGAGGCAAACAACATCCGCAGTCCACAAAGAACAAGAACCGCAGGGTTGCTCGGCCTCCTGCAGCATCCACACAGACCACACGAGGGTGTGACACCCAGAGGTGGACTACACCCATAATCCACAGGGAACAAGAACCACAGGGCTACTGGGTCACCTGCAGTACACACACAGACCACCCCAGGGCGTGACACCCAGAGGCATATAACACCTGTAACCCACAGAGAACAAGAACCACAGGGTAACTGGGTCACCTGCAGTACACACAAAGACCACCCGAGACCGTGAGACCCAGAGGCAAAATACACCTGTAATCCACAGAGAACAAGAACTACAGGGTAACTGGGTCACCTGCAGTACACACACAGACCACTCGAGGCCGTGACACCCAGAGGTGAAGTACACCTGTAATCCACAGAGAACAAGAACCACAGGGCTACCGGGTCACCCGTAGTACACACACAAACCACACAAGAGCGTGACACCCAGAGGTGAAATACACCTGTAATCCACAGAGAACAAGAACTGCAGGGTTACTGGGTCACCTGCTACACACACAGACCACCCGAGGGCGTGACACCCAGAGGTGAAATACACCTGTAATCCACAGAGAACAAGAACCGCAGGGTTACTGGGCCACCTGCAGTACACACACAGACCACAAGTCGGCATGGCGCACGGAGGCGAACAACATCCGCAGTCCATAAAGAACAAGAACCGCAGGGTTGCACGGCCTCCTGCAGCATCCACACAGACCACATGAGGGTGTGACACCCAGAAGTGGACTACACCCATAATCCACAGGGAACAAGAACCCAGGGCTACAGGGTCACCTGCAGTACACACACAGAAACCACACAAGAGCATGACACTCAGAGGCAAAATACACCTGTAATCCACAGAGAACCAGAACCACAGGGCTACCGGGTCACCCGTAGTACACACACAAACCACACAAGAGCGTGACACCCAGAGGTGAAATACACCTGTAATCCACGGAGAACAAGAACTGCAGGGTTACTGGGTCACCTGCTACACACACAGACCACCCGAGGGCGTGACACCCAGAGGTGAAATACACCTGTAATCCACAGAGAACAAGAACCGCAGGTTTACTGGGTCACCTGCAGTACACACACAGACCACAAGACGGCATGGCGCACGGAGGCGAACAACATCCGCAGTCCATAAAGAACAAGAACCGCAGGGTTGCACGGCCTCCTGCAGCATCCACACAGACCACATGAGGGTGTGACACCCAGAAGTGGACTACACCCATAATCCACAGGGAACAAGAACCCAGGGCTACAGGGTCACCTGCAGGACACACACAGACCACCCAAGGGCATGACACACAGAGGCAAAATACACCTGTAACCCATAGAGAACAAGAACCACAGAGTAACCGGATCACCTGCAGTACACACACAGATCACTCGAGAGCGTGACACCCAGAGGTGAAATACACCTGTAATCCACAGAGAAGAAGAACCACAGGGTTACTGGGTCACCTGCAGTACACACACAGACCACACGAGGGCGTGACACCCAGAGGTGAAATACACCTGTAATCCACAGTAACAAAGACCGCAGGATTACTGGGTCACCTGCGGTACACACACTTACCACACGTGGGCGTGACACCCAGGGGTGAACTACACCTGTAGTCCATAGAGAACGATCTTGTTTTCGAATCACAGGGTTAATGGGACACCTGCTTCTGTACACACCAAACTCACCTGTGGAAGCCCCAGCTCATGCTCTGTGACCTGTGCATCTCTTTCGGATGGTACTGGCCTGGATGTAGTACTGGAGCAAGCCCTGTCTGCCTCCATCTCACAATACTTTGTATCTCCCCTCCCAGATCATCCTGAACTCCATGCACCGGTACCAGCCCCGCTTCCACGTGGTGTTTGTGGACCCCAGGAAGGACAGTGAGAGGTACGCCGAGCAGAACTTCAAAACCTTTGTCTTCGAGGAGACCCGCTTCACCGCCGTGACAGCCTACCAGAACCACAGGGTAAGGAGAGAACCTCAGGGTAAGAAGAGAACCATGTTGGTAAGGAGAGAACCACAGGGTAAGGAGAGCATCACAGAGTAAGAAGAGAACCACAGGGTAAAGAGAGAGCCACAAGTTAAGAAAAGATCCACATTGTAGGCAGAGAACCACATGGTGGTAATAGAACCACAGGGTAGGATGAAGACCGCTGGGTAAGGAGATAACTGCAGGGTATGAAGAGAACCACAGGGCACAAAAAGAACTGCAGGGTTAGGAGAGAACCACAGGTTAAGTAGAGAACCACAGGTTAAGAAGAGAGCCACATAGTTAGAAGAGAATGCAGGGTAAGAAAAGTACCGCAGGGTAAGAAGAGAACCGCAGGGTAAAAATAGAACTGCAGGATAAGTAGAGACATGTATTGTAAGAAGAAGATCACAGGGTAAGAAGCGACCTGCAGGGTAAAAAGAGAACTACAGAATAGGAAGAGAACCTCGGGGTTAGAAGACGCTAATCAAGGTGAACTTCCATGGGCGTCGAATCACCAAAATGCCAGGGGCCCATTGAACGCCCCTGCATCACCCATGTAAAGCGTATGCACCTATGATATCACATACCCCTTGACCTCAGTGACACCACAGGAAGTGAGATCATATGACCCTTAATCCAGTCTCGTTTCCAGTAGGGCATGTCACATGACTCTAAGATCACACTTACACTCTCTTACACCCCTTACACTCACTCTGACTGACACTCAGGCCCAGGTTTACTAACAATAAGCACTGTGTTTGCGACACTTCTGTGACGCAAACTCGGTGCCAAGTGTTAAGGTGGGGTTTACTATCCAACGCAAATCCTGATTTGCATTGGATGGTATCCCAAAGTAAAGCACAATTGCGCTATACGCTGCTTTATGTTATTTTGTATCAAGTGCCCGCTCCATGGGTGGTGCAGTGGCGGTGCGTGGGCGCTCCATGGGTGGTGCATGCGCGTTCCATGGGCGTTCCATGGGTGGTGCATTGGCGTTCCAAGGGCAGTGGGTGGGCGTTCCATAGCTGGTGCATCGTCGTTCCATGGGTGGTGCATGGGCATTCTATGGGTGGTGCATGGGCATTCCATGGGTGGTGCATGGGCGTTCCATGGGTGGTAGATGGTTTCTCCATGGGTGGTGCATGGGTGTTCCATGGGTGGTGCAGCTGCGGTGTGTGGGCACTCCATGTGTGGTGCATAGACTTTACATGGGTGATGCAGGGGTGTTCCATGGGCGGTGTATGGGTGTTCCATGGGTGGTGTGTGGGTGTTCCATGGGTGGTGCGTGGGCATTTCATGGGTGGTGCATGAGCATTACATGGGTGGTGTATGGGCGTTCCTTGGGCAGTGCATGGGCATTCCAAGGGCAATGCATGGGCATTCCATGGGTGGTTCATGGGAGTTCCATGGGTGGTGCATGGGTGTTCCATGGGTGGTGCAGCTGTAGTGTGTGGGCACTCCATGTGTGGTGCATAGACTTTACATGGGTGATGCAGGGGTGTTCCATAGGCAGTAAAGGAGCGTTCCATGGGCAGTGCATGGTCGTTCCATGGGTGGCGCAGCTGCAGTGTGTGGGCAGTCCATGGGTGATGCATAGGCTTTACATGGGTGATGCAGGGGTGTTCCATAGGCAGTAAAGGAGCGTTCCATGGGCAGTGCATGGTCGTTCCATGGGTGGCGCAGCTGCAGTGTGTGGGCAGTCCATGGGTGATGCATAGGCTTTACATGGGTGATGCAGGGGTGTTCCATAGGCAGTAAAGGAGCGTTCCATGGGCAGTGCATGGTCGTTCCATGGGTGGCGCAGCTGCAGTGTGTGGGCAGTCCATGGGTGATGCATAGGCTTTACATGGGTGATGCAGGGGTGTTCCATGGGCGGTGTATTGGTGTTCCATGGGTGGAGTGTGGGTGTTCCATGGGTGGTGGGTGGGCATTCCATGGGTGGTGCATGGACGTTCCTTCAGCAGTGCATGGGCATTCCAAAGGCGGTGCATGGGCATTCCATTGGTGGTTCATGGGCGTTCCATTGGTGGTGCATGGGTATTCAATGGGTGTTCCATGGGTGGTGCATAGGTGTTCTATGGGCGTTCCATGAATGGTGCATGGGCGTTCCATTGGTGGTGCATGAGCTTTCCATCGGTGGTGCATGGGCATTCCATCAGTGGTACATTGGCATTCCATGGGTGGTGCATGGGTGTTCCATGGATGGTGCATGGGCCTTCCATCTATGGTGCATGGGCGTTCCATCGGTAGTGCATGGGCATTCCATGGGTGGTGCATGGGTGTTCTATGAGTGTTCCATGGATGGTGCATGGGCATTCCATGGGTGATGCATGGGTGGTGCATGGGCTTTCCATGGGTGGTGCATGGGTGTTCCATGTGTGGTGTGTGAGCGTTCCATGGGTGGTGCATGGGCGTTCCATGGGTGGTGCATGGCCATTCGATGTGTGGTGCATGCATGTTCCATGGGTGGTGCATGGGCGATGCATGGTTGTTCCATGGGTGGTACATGGGTTTTCCATGGGCGGTGCATGGGTGTTCCATGGGCGGTGCCTGGGTGCTCCAGGGATGGTGCATGGGTGTTCCATGGGTTGGTCATGGATGCTCTAATGTAACCACCCATAGGTTTCGATGTAAATCCCGGTCTCAAAACATTGGTAGAGAAGAATTTGCGCTAAAATCTGACGACTCCTCGAGGCAGGCATAACAACGAGAAATGTTTTCAT
Organism: Triturus cristatus; assembly: GCF_964204655.1. Classification (NCBI taxonomy): domain Eukaryota; kingdom Metazoa; phylum Chordata; class Amphibia; order Caudata; family Salamandridae; genus Triturus; species Triturus cristatus. Next base: position 28,708,240 of record NC_140585.1, on the reverse strand, counting down.
TTCTCCTTGTTTTTCCTACGTTTTGCATATATGCTGCATTTTACAGCACACTACATAGTGGAAAAAGCCTTAAGGATAGCTTTTGTATTGGAAAGAGCCCCTTCCTGTCCAAACCTATGCTTCAGATACCGCACACCTCCTTGCACTATGACGCAAGGGTGTGAGCGTTGGCACGTGGCTGCCAAAAGTGCACAGAGAGAGAAACAGTGCACTGTATCTTAGGGATATGGTGCATTTTGTTCTCTCCCTTTAAGACAATGCAGCGCAGCATCTTTGGTGCAGCGCAGCATCTTCGGTGCAGCGTTGCCTTGCGTCAAAGAACAGTAATTTGGATTCTCAATATCACACAATCCAATGACTCTTACTCATTTTCACCCACACACAAACACACATGCTCACACATACACACACTCTTATTTCACATAAACACAGTTTCATCTGAAAGCATGCACACAACATATATCTAAAACACCTTTACTTACCACAACTGCCACCGAATGTCCCGTTCCAGATGAGTGTGCTCCACTTTTGGACATTAATTGTGAATAACACAATGTTATTCACTATTAGTATTGAGAATAACGTGCTGAAACTTAGGAATGCTGGGCTGCCCCTGTGTTCTTGGCACTGATTTTGCCACTTCTGAGGCCAGGGATCGCAAAGGCAGCGCCATGGGTCACAAGGAGCGAGCCAGGGGTCGCAGCTGTGACCCTTGATGTCCTCTAAATGATGTCCATGTGAACTTCATAGGTTGGAGTCAGTCAAACATGAGTTTGAATTCTCAAAACTTGGTTCTGCACTCATACTTTATGCACAGTAGGATTTTCTTGTAACTAAATGTACCATGTGGATGTTTGGCCTTCCAGTGCACATTCTACAGCTGACAGCTATGCGAGTTTGTGTACAGATTTGTGGGAATTCACAAATTCCTCTCTGACCACTTTCAAACCCTGAAAAGGATGCCCATTGACTCCTGACAAGGGGAGGAATGGATCCATTTAATCAGAGGAGCATAGATCACTTGTGGTGAGACTAGATTCTCCAAGATAAATCTTTGTTCCTAGTGCAGAAAAAAAAGAAGAAAACAAGTGATCGAGCAAATCAACTCTTGCTTGTCAGATTTAGCGTGGGCGGATGAGAAAGTGGCATCCGACAAGTGTTCCGGAGTGCGGTTGTGACCATGTAGATGTCACAAGTTCACAGGTCCTGCGAGTTGTAAGTCTAAGTCCCAGGCCCACAGTTGTCCTCTCCCGGCTGTAAGAGTTTGGTGTTTAAACAGAATATCGGAAACAGACATATTGTGGGATCAAATATTGTGTCAGGAATCTCGAGGACACAAATATTGTGACGGTACTTTCTATCGATTACTGACGTTTTACCATATACAACTCCACATATATGTACTATGACAATATATATCCTCAAGGTATGTAGATGTGAAGTTGAGAATGGTAAGTCTATACTCACCTATTTGCACTCATCTCCTCGATATCTTTGTCCTTGAGATTTTTGACACGCCATTCTGTCCAAACGATAGTGCAGGAGTCTCACGTGAGCTCGCATCATCCATGGACGAAGACACACGTTCACTTCCCTGCTCCGGAGAGTGACTGCAGCTGCTGCTGGTTCACCCACCCCCTGCTCAGGGCTCTTGATGCACTGGCGGCCCTTGTTGCATTGAGTACATTCTGACCGCTCCATGACCCGGGCGTCCACGTAAAATGATTCAAAGTGAATAACTAAACCGGACATCACCCGAAACCTGACTGTACTGCATAGCCCTGTACAACAAATCTAACCCTAGGCCGCCTGTTATCCCTACACTCTAATCCTAAGCTCACCATGCATTCTAACCCTACTGCTAACCTAAACATGAACCCTAAGCTTGAAGCTATCTCTATACTCCACATTGTTCGGTAAGCCTCCCCCCTACCAGTGCTCCTTGCAAGCTTAGGTCTTTAGTGGCCCTGATGGGCCATGAGATCCAACTACTTGATCCATGAGAGGTCACTAGTGACCCTCCTCTTTGGCCTTGAACCACAAGAGGCCACTAGTGACCCCCTCTTTGTCCTTGAACAATAAGAGCTCACAAATTACCCCCTCTTTGTCCTTGAACTATGGGAGGTCACTAGTGACCCCCCCCTTGAACCATGAGAGGTCACTAGTGACCCCCCTTGTCCTTGAACCATGAGAGGCCTCTAGTTACCCCCTCTTTGTCCTTGAACCATGAGAGCTTACAAGTGAACTGTTCGAGGTCACTAATCACCTCCTCATTGTCCTTTTTCCCACTTGAGGTCTCCATGGACCCCCTCTTTGTCCTTAAACCGTGAGATGTCACTAATCAACCTATCATTGTCTTTGACCCATGAGAGGTGTCTATGGACCCCCTCTTTGTCCTTAAATCGTGAGATGTCACTAATCACCCCCTCTTTGTCATTGACCCATGAGTTGTCACTAGTGACCCCCTCTTTGTCCTTGAACTGTGAGAGGCCACTAGCAACCTCCTCTTTGTCCTGGAGCCATGAGATGTCACTCGTAACCCCTCTTCATTCTTGAACAATGAGTGGTTGCAAATCACTCTTTCTTTGTCATTGACCCAAGAGAGGTCACTACTGGCCACTTCTTTATCCTTGACCCACAAGAGTTTACTAGTGACTCCTCTATGTCCTTGAACCGAGAGGTGACTAATCACCCCTTCTCTGTCCTTGAACCACAAGAGGTCACTAGTGATCCCCTCTTTGTCTTTGAACCATGAGAGGTCACTAGTGACCCTCTTCATCCTTGAACCGTGAGAGGTCACTAATCACCCCTTCTCTGTCCTTGAACCATGAGAGATTACTAGTGACCCCCACTTCATCCTTGAACTGTTGGAGGTCACTAATCACCCCTTCTCTGTCCTTGAACCATGAGAGATCACTAGTAACCCCCACTTTATCCTTGAACTGTTGGAAGTCATTAACCCCCTCCTCATTGTCCTTTACCCACTAGAGGTCTCCATGGACCCCCTCTTTGTCCTTAAACTGTGAGATGTCACTAATCAACCTATCATTGTCCTTGACCCATGAGAGGTGTCTATGGACCCCCTATTTGTCCTTGACACATGAGAGATCACCAGTGACCCCTCATCATCCTTGAACCGTGAGAGGTCACTAATCCCCCCTTTGTCCTTGAACTATGAAAAGTCACTAGTGACCCCCTTTTTGTCCATGACCCATGAGGGGTTACTAGTGACCCCCTCTTATTCATTGAATCGTGAGAGGTCACTAATCCCCCCTCTTTGTAATTGAACCACGAGAAGCCACAAGTGACCCCCTCTTTGTCCTTCAACCATGAGAGGTCACTAATCACCCCCTCTTTGTCTTTGACCCATGAGTGGTCACTAGCGACCCCCTCTTTGTCCTTGAACTGTGAGAGGCCACTAGCAATCTCCTCTTTGTCCTGTAACCATGAGATGTCACTAGTAACCCCTCTTCATTCTTGAACAATGAGTGGTTGCGTTCTTTGTCATTGACCCAAGAGAGGTCACTAATGGCCACTTCTTTGTCCTTGACCCACAAGAGTTTACTAGTGACCCCTCTATGTCCTTGAAGCGAGAGGTCACTAATCACCCCTTTTCTGTCCTTTAACCACAAGAGGTCACTAGTGATACCCTCTTTGTCTTTGAACCACGAGAAGTCACTAGTGACCCCTCTTCATTCTTGAACCATGAGAGGTCACTAATCATGCCCTCTTGATCCTTGAACTGTGAGAGGCCATTAGTGACCCCCTCTTCATCCTTGACTCACGAGAGGTCACTAGTTATCCCGTCTTGATCCTTGAATTATGAGAGGTCACTAGTGACCCCCTCTTTGTCCGGGACCCATGAGTGGTTACTAGTGACCCCCTCTTATTCCTTGAACCGTGGGAGGTCACTAATTTTCCCCTCTTTGTCATTGAACAATGAGAGGCCACAAGTGACCCCCTCTTGGTCCTCTAACCATGAGAGGTCACTAATCACCCCCTCTTTATCCATGACCCATGAGTGGTCACTAGCAACCCCTCTTCATTCTTTAACCATGAGAGATTGCTAATCACGCCGTCTTTGTCCTTGGATTGTGAGAGGTCACTAATCACCCACTTTTTGTTATTGACACAAGAGAGGTCACTAGCAACCTCCTCTTTGTCCTGGAACCATGAGATGTCACTAGTGACCCCTCTTCATTCTTGAACAATGAGTGGTTGCTAATCACCCCCTTTTTGTCATTGACCCAAGAGAGGTCACTAGTGGCCCCTTCTATGTCCTTGAACCATGAGAGGTCACTAGTGACCCCATCTTCATCCTTGAACCTTGAGAGGTCACTAGTGACCCCCTCTTCATCCTTGAACCTTGAGAGATCACTAGTAACCCCCTCTTTCTCCTTGAACTCTGAGAGGCCACAAGCGACACCTTCTTTGTCCTTGAACCATGAGAAGTCACTCGTGACCCCCTCTTTGTCCTTGAGCAGCAGATAAGTACCCTTTCCCTTCATGTCCCGCATCGCATTCTAAACCTCCCAGGACGCTGACTGTTGGCTGTTGCTCCATCGCCCCAGGAGGGGTGTACTGCGAGGGGTACTACCGAGGAGAGAGAACGCCTAACGGGACTCTGACTTCCAGCAGCCCGTGCGGCGCAACACCTGTGCCTCCCCCCGCCCACCTGCTGCAGTGAAGGATTTAACGACTCGCGGAACCCGCTGGCGCGGGTCCCGCATCGCATTCTAAACCTCCCAGGACGCTGACTGTTGGCTGTTGCTCCATCGCCCCAGGAGGGGTGTACTGCGAGGGGTACTACCGAGGAGAGAGAACGCCTAACGGGACTCTGACTTCCAGCAGCCCGTGCGGCGCAACACCTGTGCCTCCCCCCGCCCACCTGCTGCAGCGAAGGATTTAACGACTCGCGGAACCCGCTGGCGCGGGTCCCGCATCGCATTCTAAACCTCCCAGGACGCTGACTGTTGGCTGTTGCTCCATCGCCCCAGGAGGGGTGTACTGCGAGGGGTACTACCGAGGAGAGAGAACGCCTAACGGGACTCTGACTTCCAGCAGCCCGTGCGGCGCAACACCTGTGCCTCCCCCCGCCCACTCGCCTTATTAAAGTAGTGACGGCAACCGCTACGCGGAACGCGAGCGGGACGCGCCGGACGAAGCCCGGACAAAGGGCGGACCGTCTGAGGCCGTCAGAGGCAGAAGGAGGCTGGGCTGGGCCACGTCCTTTGCTTCTGCTAGACCTGTGAGTACATATTCCGGTTTCGTACCCACTAAACTATGTCTACCCGTTCTGGTAAACTGTTAAGGAATGAAGGCGTAAGGGGGCAAAATGCAGCAAGCCCCATTATTGGAACTATGGACCGCTTCATTACCAGGGTGGCGGCGGTGATTGATAAGGAGATTGCATTGTCTGAGCGGCGTTTATCTGAGGTCTACCTTCCTTCGAGACGTTCATCCCTGGGGGGCGATGCTCAATCATCACTTATAATTGCCAGCACCCAGTTCCAGGGCGATACTGCGTCTAGTGTTTTTGGTACTTCCTCAAACCCACCCCAGTTGGTTGACATTGAACAAAATATAGGCAGGCTAGAAAGTTTGGCTGCTCTATTTCCAATAGTCACCATGGAGCCTGATGGTCTTGGTAAACTGATTGCATCATCTTCCATCAATGTCCCAAGTGAAGCCACTAGTGTTGTGGAACCTTTATTTTCGCCCACTTCGCACTTGGGATTACCAGAAGGGGAGATAGTTAGGTCCCCCAATAATTCCCAAACAACCATCATTAGACAGGAGAATAGGCCCTTAAGCAAAAAGGTTCGTAAACGTAAAAGGGGCTGCCCAGTTAGACAGGCCGCGCTTTATCAAAACTCAAGAAAGCCTTTTGGTGTGGGTATGAGAACCATAAGGGCCAAAGCTATAGTGAATAAACTGGCCATACCTGAGGATGTTGTTAACTCTCCTGAGGAGCCACATTCTGGCCCAAATAGTGCGAAACTTTTAGAGTTTACGGACTTAGCGACGGTAGAAAATATTCTTGATAAGGTCTATAGACTCTTGAATCCGTTGCTAACTCAAGTTAAAGGCCTTGGGGATAGGATTGACAAACTCGAGCAATCAACCCTTGACGGCTTTCACTCACTTAAAGTAGCAGTTAAACAAACAAGTAGAGTGACCGAAGCTAAGAACCTGGTTGCAAGCGGGATCGTGCCCTCATCTCAGCAAGCTTCTAAGCATCCACTATGTTGTGAGAAGGGAGCTTCTAATAGCCCATCTAACCTAGCTTCCACAGCTACTCCAAGTCCCATAGCAGGACTTCAGCAAAAGGGTCCTCAAACCCAGATAGAGCCCGATAAAAATAAGCCTAAGTCTCCCCGACAGAAGCAGCCACAGGTAGCGAGTGGCATAATGGAAATTCCGAAAAAACAAGGGGCATGTGCCAACTCTAGCAGGTTAGCCTTAGAGAAATCCCCTAGGTCTGTCCCCCATCCTACCACTAGATCAACCCTTTCACTTGCCTTTAGTAAACAAGTACGACAAATTCCCCCAGTAAACCTTCCACCAGACTGTCAACCCTTTGCGGCAGTCATGGTTAATGTGCCTCCCTTAAAGGACGGCCAGGTGGAAAATCATCAATCACTTAAGAATAAGTGTATCCACTGGCTAAAGGCAAATAAGCCAATCCCGCCAGGTGTGGATGGTATCATACTGAGTGTCCGTAGAGTGGACTGGGTTGGACATGGGGAAAAAACACAGGAGGGGGACTGTATAATTGTAAACTTCCAAGATCCAAGAGTGGTACCATCGATTTGTACCCCTGTTCCTAATATGGGGGTCCCGGGGGTTAAAGTGGTAGACCTTTCCTTCTTTTACCCCAGGCATATCATTGACTCTACCGGTCGAAGCTTAAGTCCCCCTGTTCTTGACCAGAATAGGAATGGGGTTCCAGGGGACACCAGGGAGAAACATTTGTGGTCAGCGGGACCCATCTGACTGGAAGCTGGGCAGAGAGTAGATTCAGTGGAAATATTATCACTTAGTAAAAGTAATCCTGCAAGTGGGATAGGTGAGCTTATACCCACCTTGCATGACCCTTGCTGTTCTCACGTTTTCCCGAGGAGCTCTACAGGCGGGGACATTCCGGTGCCATGGAGCACTCCGGCTGTGACGGACCTTGCTTTTAAGGTTTTCAGCTGGAATGTCGCGGGGATTGCAGGAAAGCTGCCCCTGCCTGACTTTACTACACAGGTTGACGAGCACTCTCTGTGCCTCTTTCAAGAGACATGGAGTTGTGTGCCGGTCCACAGGGTGGGTTTTTCCTCCTTTTTCTCCCCTGCGCATGTCTCATCTTCAGGGAGGGGGCGCCCAGCCGGCGGCCTCCTTATCTGGGCTGCGGCATCTCTTGATTGCAGAATTATGGATTTCCCCACAGGTTCTCCTGACATTCAAAACATAACCTTAATAGACCAAAGAGGGAGAGTTGTTTTAAACGTTTATAACGTTTATGCCCGGGGAACCGTGGGCGGGAGAAAGTCTCCTGTAATATCTTTACTCGAGACTTTGTTAAACAACACCCCATATAAGTCTCGTACATTGGTTGCAGGTGATATGAACTGTACGTTCGAGCCTTTGGGTTCGGACGTCTCCCTCGACCAAGAGGAGGAGGACACTAGGTGGGGGATCCCGGCTCTGGAAATCCCACCGATCAAGAGGTGGTCAGAAGTGGCGCTTCAGTTATACTCCCTGAGCCTTGAATTCAATCTAAGGGCTGCTAATGGGAGGACAGCCTCGGATAGGCTGGGCGCACACACGTATAATAGGCCCGGACATACCTCTAGGTTAGATTATCTTTTAGTAGACGTGTGTCTTTGGCCATATGTAAAGGATATGCAGGTGGTCCCCTCGGCTGATAGCGACCATAACCTGCTTTCTTTAAGTATGGCTCAGTGGTGACGTCACTCAAGTAAGGATTCTATAAACCAGTTAGCAGTACCACCTGAGGTATCGGAAGTCTCCCCTTGTGGTAGGCGAATTAAATGGGCCAAACTGGTTTTATCAGAGGGGAAGGTAGAAGAAATAAAATCTCTCCTAAACCATACTGTATTAAACCTTGGAACATCCTCGGAAGGTGTGGGCAGAGTGAGTGGGCTCTTTGTCTCCCTGACAGATGCCTTGACTAATGTCTTTACTCTTCACCACAATAAATTGGGTAATAAACTCTCTAAAAAACCCCCCGACGGTTGGTATTCCCAACCATGTAGGGTTCTAAAGGCTAAGTTAGTTGAGGCGATCAAAGCTAAGTCCTGTCTTGAGATACAGGAAGCAAGGAGGGCCTACAATAACTCTCTTAAACTAGCCAGGAGGGAGTGGGAAGATAAATATTGGGATGACCTGCTCCAGGCCAGCAAAAGTAGAGATCCAAGGGCATTTTGGAAACTTTTAAGTGCACGGAAAAACCCCGATGCACTTATGAGACCCTGTAACATCTCGCCACAAAGCTGGGTAAAGCACTTTGGGTCTTTATACCTCCCTCCAGATGGGGATTGTAATGCGGGGATGGCTCTTACGCATATAATTGAACCGCATGCCTACGATCTCTTTACCCCGCTAGAACTTGAGGGGGTTATAGGGTGGGTAGCCCCACGCAAGGCTGCGGGTCCTGATGGCCTCCCGGGAGACCTTATGAGGGCATACCCAGCGGAATGGGCACGGGTCATAGCAGCGCTACTTAATGACATCATGATGGGTGGGGCAGTACCTGAATCCTGGAAAGGGACGGTGGTGGTCCCAATTTATAAAAAAGGGTGCAGGGAAGCTCCAGGTAATTACCGACCCATAAGTCTGATCGACTCCACCCAAAAGATAGCAGGTAAAGCTATCCTTGGAAGGATTCTCCATTGGGTGGAGGAGAATAAAATTCTTTCAGACTTTCAGGCAGGTTTTCGGGTTGGTATGGGGACAATTGAGCAGGTGTTTAGGCTGGTATTATTGGGGTGGAAGGTGGTGGAACTGGGCAAGGGCAGCCTTTATCTGGCTTTTATAGACCTGAAGACTGCCTTTGACCTAGTCCCCCGAGAGGATCTTTGGAGGGTACTCCTCGAGCTGGGCTTACCCCCTTACATCTTGTCACTTCTTATCAGCCTTCACGCCCATACCTTTGCCCAGGTCCGTTGGGGTAAAAACGGTGAACTTACTGAGAAGATTCCAGTCTCTAGGGGCGTAAGGCAGGGCTGCGTCTTGGCACCAACCCTATTTTCACTTTATGTGAATGGGGTGGTAAAATATCTTCAGCAAGAACCAGCCGACGCCCCCTGCCTCGGTGGAGTCCGGATCCCCACCCTGTTATTTGCGGACGATACGCTCCTGATTTCGAAGACCCCTCAAGGTCTCCAGAAATTATTAACGCGATTTCAGGAGTTTTGTGATGCAAGAGGATTAACAATAAATGTGGATAAAACAAAATATCTAGTCCTAAATCCTCCTAAGAAACTGGGCCGCCCTCCGACTTTAAATTTGATCCCCCTAGAGAAAGTAGCTGAATTCGACTACCTTGGCATCCGGATTACGGATAGGATGTCCTGGGCAAGTCATATTGATAAAATGGTCCTCAGTCACAGGAGAGTGGGAGGTGCCCTTATGAGGGAGTTCAGGGCCTCTCCAAGAAGATCACTCACCCCAGTAGTTGATATTTACAAGGCTAAAGTAGTGTCATCAGCCTTGTATGGGGCAGAATTGTGGGGCCACTGTTGTTTGAAAGACCTAGAGACAGCGGAGAGTAAGTTATTGAAATCCCTTATCTCCGTCCCCCTGAGTACTCCATCCGTACCTGTCCGGTTGGACATGGGCTGCAAAAATATTAAAGACCAGGCCCAGCTTCGCCCGCTTTTGTTATGGACAAGAATCTGGAGGGGTGAAGAATTGAAATCTTATGCTGTTGCCTTGGGCGAAATTATGAGTTTGGGGGGCTGGGCTAAAATAAAGTGGCTTAGAGATACCAAAAAGCTTTTGGAGAATGTCGGTCTAGGAGGCTGCTGGTCATCACGTTCAGCCCCTACAAAAGAAGTTGTCAAGGCGCATTATTGGAACTGGTGTGCGGAGCGGTTAAATACAACCTCTAATCACTGCAAGTCGACTGTCGCCTTTTTGCAAATTAAAGACACTGTGGCTTTTGAACCCTACCTGGACTTGATAACTCTCCCTTATGACCGAGCCCTTTACTTCAAATTTAGAGTTGGATGCCTCCCCCTAGGTGCATTGGTATCGAGTTGGTCACCTGTGCCCCGCATTTCTCCCAACTGTGCGTGTTGCCCTAGCAAGGTTGAGACTATTGCACATGTCTTATTTGTTTGCCCGGACTATGCAAGGCCCAGGGGTGTCTGGTTGAAACCCCTCTGTCGCAATATGGGCACACGTAGTCACCTTGAAGCCCTGCGTATTTTAACTACGGACACTTCCCCCCTTTTTGTGTGTGGAATTGCGAAATTTTTAAAGTGGTCCTGGCTTATTCGCTGCAAGAGATTGTCAGTAGCTGTTTAATTCTTTTTTTAGATAATTTATTATGGGAAATTTATGCCCTTTTTATATTCTTATGCATTTCATACTGGCTTCTTGTAACTGTGATTTTCATGTGTCTATTGTATTTTTTACGTGCTTACAAGATATCTTGCATATCGAATAAAAGCTTTTTGACTGACTGACTGACTTGAACCATAGGAAGTCACTTGTGACCCCCTCTTTTTCCTGCAACCATGAGATGTCACTAGTGACCCCTCTTCATTCGTGAACAGTAAGACGTCACTAATCACCCCCACTTTGTCCTTGAACCAAGAGGTCACTAATCACACCGTCTCTGTCCTTGAATCGTGAGAAATCACTAGTGACCCCCTCATTGTCTTTGAACCATTAGAGTTCACTAGTCACACCTTTTTTGTCCTTGAACCATGAGAGGCCACTATTGACCCCCTCTTTGCCATTAAACCATGAGATGTTTCTAATTACCCCTTCTTTATCCTTGACCCATGAGAGGTCACTAGTGACCCCCCCCCCCCTTGTTCTTGAACCATGAGAGGCCACTAGTGACCCCCTCTTTGCTATTGAACCATGAGAGGTTTCTAATTACCCCCTCTTTATCCTTGAACTATGTGAGGTCACTATTGACTCCCTCTTTGTCTTTGAACCATGAGGGTCACTAATCAGCCCTCCTTTGTCCTTGAACTGTAGGAGATCACTAGTGACCCCCTCTTTGTCCTTGATCCATGAGAGGTCACTAGTGGCCAACTCTTGGTCCTTGACCCTTGAGTGAGCCCCTCTTTATCCTTGAACCATATGAGGCCACTACTGAACCCCTCTTTGTCATTTAACCATGAGAGGTCGCTAATCACACCCGCTTTGTCCTTGAACCATGAGACGTCACTAGTGACCCCCTCCTTGTCATTGAACACTGAGAAGCCAATAGTGACCCCTCTTTGTCCTTAAAACAAGAGAGGTCACTAATCACCCCTTCTCTGTCCTTGAACCACGAGAGGTCACTGGTGATCCCCTCTTTGTCTTTGAACCATGAGAAGTCACTAGTGACCCCCTCGTCATTCTTGACTCACGAGAGGTCACTAGTAACCCCTCTTAATCTTTGAACTGTTAGAGGTCACTAGTGACCCCTCTTCATCTTTGATCCACAAGAGGTCACTAATGATCCCCTCTTTGTCTTTGAACTGTGAAAGGTTACTAATCACCCCCTCCTTGTCTTTGAACCATGAGAGGTCACTAGTGATCCCCTCTTAGTCCTTGTACTGTGAGAGGTCACTAGTGATTCCCTCTTAGTCCTTGAGCTATGAGAGGTCGCTAATCAGCCGCTCTTCGTTCTTGGAATGTGAGAGGTCATAATCACCCTCTCTTTGTCCTTGTATCGCAAGAGGCCACTAGTGACCCCACTCTTTGTACTTGAATTATAAGAGTTCGCTAATCACCCCTTCATTGTCCTTGGCCCATGAGAGGTCACTAGTGACCCCCGCTCACATGCTTGAACTGTTGGAGGTCATTAATCACCTCCTAATTGTCCTTTACCCACTAGAGGTCTCCATGGACCCCCTCTTTATCCTTAAACCGTGAGATGTCACTAATCAACCTATCATTGTCTTTGACCCCTGAGAGGTGTCTATGGACCCCCTTTTTGTCCTTAAACCGTGAGATGTCACTAATTACCCCATCATTGTACTTGACCCTTGAGTGGTCACTAGTGACCCCCTCTGTGTCCTTGACAAATGAGAGATCACCAGTGACCCCCACGTCATCCATGAACCGTGAGAAGTCACTAATCCTCCCCTCTTTGTCTTTGAACTATGAGAGGTCACTAGTGAACCCCTCTTTGTCCTTGCAAGGTCACTAATACAGCCTCTTTGTCTGGGACCCATGAGAGGTCACTAGTGACCCCCTCTTCATCATTGAACCATGAGAGGTCTCTAATCACCCTCTCTTTGCCCTTGAACTATGAGAGGTCACTAGTGAACCCCTTTTTGTCCTTGACACATGAGAGATCACCAGTGAACCCCCATGTCATCCTTGAATCGTGAGAGGTCACTAATCCTCCTCTCTTTGTCCTTTAACTATGAGAGGTCACTAGTGAACCCCTTTTTGTCCTTGCAAGGTCACTAATACAGCCTCTTTGTCTGTGACCCATGAGAGGTCACTAGTGACCCCCTATTCATCCTTGAACCATGAGAGGTCTCTAATCACCCCCTCTTTGCCCTTGAACCAAGGAAGGTTACTAGTGATTTCCTCTTTTTCTTTGTATCGCGAGAGGTCACAGTTGACCCCCTCATCATCCTTGAGTCATGAAAGGTCACTAGGGATCCCCTCTTCATCCTTGACCCATGAGGTCACTAGTGACCCCATCTTCATCCTTGACCCAAGAGAGGTCACTAGTGATCCGCTCTTCATCCTTGACCCATGAGAGGTCACTAGTGACCCCATCTTCATCCTTGACCCATGAAAGGTCACTAGTGATCCGCTCTTCATCCTTGACCCATGATATGTCACTAGTGACCCCCTCTTCATCCTTGAATCATGAGAGGTCACTAGTGAGCCCCTCTTCATCCTTGACCCATGAGAGGTCACTAGTGACCCCCTCTTCATCCTTGAACCATGAGAGGTCACTAGTGACCCCCTCTTCATCCTTGACCCATGAGAGGTCACTAGTGATCCGCTCTTCATCCTTGACCCATGATATGTCACTAGTGACCCCCTCTTCATCCTTGAACCATGAGCGGTCACTAGTGACCCCATCTTCATCCTTGAACCATGAGAGGTCACTAGTGATCCCCTCTTCATCCTTGAACCATGAGAGGTCACTAGTGACCCCCTCCTAATCCTTGACCCATGAGAGGTCACTAGTGATCCCCTCTTCATCCTTGAATCATGAGAGGTCACTAGTGGCCCCCTCTTCATCCTTGACCCATGAGAGGACACTAGTGGCCCCCTCTTCATCCTTGACCCATGAGAGGTCACTAGTGATCCCATCTTCATCCTTGACCCATGAGAGGTCACTAATGATCCCCTCTTCATCCTTGACCCATGAGGGGTCACTGGTGATCCCTTCTTCATCCTTGGAAGATGGGAGGTCACTAGTGATCCCCTCTTCATCCTTGACCCATGAGAGGTCACTAGTCATCCCCTCTTCATCCTTGACCCATGAGAGGTCACTAGTGATCCCTTCTTCATCGTTGGAACATGAGAGGTCACTAGTGACCCCCTCTTCATCCTTGACCCATGAGAGGTCACTAGTGATCCCCTCTTCATCCTTGAAGCATGAGAGGTCACTCGTGACCCCCTCTTCATCCTTGACCCATGAGAGGTCACTCGTGACCCTCTCTTCATCCTTGACCCATGAGAGGTCACTAGTGACCCCCTCTTCATCCTTGAACCATGAGAGGTCACTAGTGACCCCCTCTTCATCCTTGACCCATGAGAGGTCACTAGTGATCCGCTCTTCATCCTTGACCCATGATATGTCACTAGTGACCCCCTCTTCATCCTTGAACCATGAGCGGTCACTAGTGACCCCATCTTCATCCTTGAACCATGAGAGGTCACTAGTGATCCCCTCTTCATCCTTGAACCATGAGAGGTCACTAGTGACCCCCTCCTAATCCTTGACCCATGAGAGGTCACTAGTGATCCCCTCTTCATCCTTGAATCATGAGAGGTCACTAGTGGCCCCCTCTTCATCCTTGACCCATGAGAGGACACTAGTGGCCCCCTCTTCATCCTTGACCCATGAGAGGTCACTAGTGATCCCATCTTCATCCTTGACCCATGAGAGGTCACTAGTGCTCCCTTCTTCATCCTTGGAACATGGGAGGTCACTAGTGATCCCCTCTTCATCCTTGACCCATGAGAGGTCACTAGTGATTCCCTCTTCAACCTTGACCCATGAGAGGTCACTAGTGATCCCTTCTTCATCGTTGGAACATGAGAGGTCACTAGTGACCCCCTCTTCATCCTAGACCCATGAGAGGTTACTAGTGATCCCCTCTTCATCCTTGAACCATGAGAGGTCACTAGTGACCCCCTCTTCATCCTTGAACCACGAGAGGTCAATAGTGACTCCCTCTTCATCCTTGACCCATGAGAGTTCACTCGTGACCCCCTCTTCATCCTTGCCCCATGAGAGGTCACTAGTGACCCCCTCTTCATCCTTGACCCATGGGAGGCCCTCTTTGTTCTTGAGCGGTGATGTTGAAGCTGTGTTTGTTAGTCTTTGTGTTCTCCTGATGGTCTCAGGGCTTCTAACCGTACCCCTGCCTTCATCTTGCAGATCACTCAGCTGAAGATTGCCAGTAACCCCTTTGCCAAAGGTTTCAGGGAGTGTGACCCCGAGGAGTGGTGAGTATGGTGACAGCTGTGATCCTCCTGCTCTCTCTTGTCTTCTGTCTCTCTTATCTCTCCTCCGTCTACGCCTTCTCTCGTGTTATCACCCCTGTCGGTCTCACGCTGGTTCCATGGCTCTCGTCCGTGTGCTTTCCTACCCATAACCTTGTTGGTCCTTTCACAGTCCAGCACTCTCTTCTATGTTTTGTTTCCCACTTCCCTCTTTTTGTTTCCCTATATCCCTCACTCTCTTCTGGCTGTTTTTCCTTTCCCGAACTGTCTTTGTCTCTCTCAGAAGCCATTCATCTATTCTCTGTTTTCATCATTTGCATCTTTTTTGTCAGTTCCCCTCTCAATCCTTCACACCTTTCTTTTTGTTTTTTCCCTCTCTCCTCTCCATGCCTTCTCTCAGTCTACCTATTTCTTCTTTAACTCTTGCCTCTCTCCCCTCTCAACCATCACTCCATTCTATCTTTTTGTCACTTCCCTCTTTACTGTCTGTGCATCGCCATCTTTTAAGTCTCCTTTTACTCTATCCTATGTCTCTCCTAAAAGCCATAAATCTCTTATGTATTTGTATTGTTTCTTTCCTAATCCATCACTATCCTGAGTGTAATTTGTGTGTCCTTCCTCCCTCTCTCTGACTTGACTCAATCGCTCTCTTCTGTCTATTTCTCCTTTTCAGTTCCGCTTCTCTGTGAGCCATTTCAATCTATTTTTTTCTAATTCTAGTATTATTTTATCTGACTTCTCATCACTCACAATTGCCCCTTTCTCTTCCTGCCCTTAGCACACACACATACATTCTGTGACCCTTCCTTTCATTTCTTCTCCTTCACTGTCATCTATTTGCTCATTTCATTCTGTCCTTGGTGATGTATCATCTGTCAGTCATTCTTGTTTTTCAAATCACTGTATCCAAATTTGCTCAGACAGTGTGTGCATTCTATATGTTAGATCTCACAGTCAGCACTTGATTACATTCCCATCTTCTCTCCAACTGATATATAACCCACTCCTGATTCTAGGTCCACACCCCTTCCATGGGAGCCAATCACTTTTGGCACCAACAACATCTTTTATTCAATAATTGTCCCGCATCCGATGACAAAGAACCACATTAAATTGCCCCCTTGACTTAAATCTGAAATGTTGTGAGATTTTCCTAAAGTTTGATCAGTGGTTCTCTCTCTCCGATGCTCCCCTGTCCTTTTATGTCATGACTGTCAGCAGCCCGGTGTCCCTTCCCTTCCATCACCTTCCATAAACCTGGATCTTTACCACACAGGGGGGCAGATTTACAAGAAAATATCAGCGCGCGGAGCTGCGCCAAATTTGGCAGCGCCACGCTCCGACATTTTCAAAATGCAGGGAAGCGTTGTATTCACAAGAGTACGGCGCACCCCTGGGTTTTTCCTAACACTAAATTTAGCTGTGTAGTGCCATCGCAGACACCCTTGCATAGTGTCTCCGTTGCAGGGAACGATTGTTCATGTGCAGGAAGGTCTCCTTTCCTGCACATAAACAATCACTAATGGCGATTTGTAACTTCTATGAGTGCTGCAGAATGTGGCACAAATAGAAGTCTCAAATCGTCATTATTTAATGGTTGTTTATGTGCAGGAAGGGGCACCTTCTGCAACATACAGGAAGGGACACCTTCCTGCACAAAAACAATCATTCCCTGCAATAAATGCAGCACACAAAGAAAAAGCAAAAACGAGGAGAAATAAAAGTATTTCTCCTCGTTGCGCCGTTCTGATGCCTGCTCTTGCATGGCGTTAGTTTTTGCCGCTGCCTCAGATTTACACCTCCTTTAAAATCTGGGGTAGCATCAAAAACAATGGGTGTTGTGGTGGAACGCCCACAGCAACACCCATTGCATGCCCCTTTCACGCTAAGTGATGCGTGTAAAGGGGCCTTATTTACAAGGCGGCGGTCAGCCACAAAGAGTGGCTTAATGCTACTTTGTAAACATGGAGAAGGGAATATCGCTACCAGAATGTTGCTAAAAGTGAGGTCTGGTGGCACTATGCCCTTGTAAATATGCCCCAGCGTAAGTTCCTCCAGACGATCCTGGAAAAACCCTTCATAGTACTGGTCTATTTCTGCCGTAACACTTTCGCACTCTAAAAACCTTTCATGTGTTATGATTGTCCCTCTCTATGAAGTGAGTCACTCCTGTGAGAAGTTTCCTCCACTTACAGCACCATCCTTCAACTTCATTCCTGGTTTGGGGCTGTCTATTCTCAGCATGTAAAAAGAGAGAACTTCTTTACCAGGTTTCATGGCTTTATAGAATTTTCAGAAGTCACCAACTCTTTGTGTAACTTTATGTTGCACTTTACCACTGGCCCTTTTGCTGACTGCTCACCGTCCTAGTGTTACACCCTGGAACACCTCTTGGAAATGACCATCTTTTGAGCCCGATTCACAAAGGTAAACTGAGACGAAAGTCTAACTTTACGACTTTCGGTTTTCATAAAGGGCATTTACAAGCAGTAAAGCTAGACTTTTGTCTCAGTTTAACTTAGGTTTTGGTCTCAGTTAGACTTAAGTCCAAAACTTAAGTTAAACTGAGACAAAAGTCTAACTCTACCAGTGGTAAAATGCCCGTGCTCCCTCATTAAACATGATCAAATTGGAATACCCCTGATTGGCATGTTTAACTTACCTCTAAGTTCCTAGAATATGGTCCCACAGTATACCCAGGGCCTGTAAAGTAAATGTCACAAGTGGACTGCAGCACTCATTGCGCCACCCTCTATAGTGGCAACGTAAACATGACTGAACGCCAACCACACCAGTAGCCTGGCTGTGCAGGTTTAAACTAGCAAGTCGACCTGTCAAAATAACCCCTGTACACAGACCTAAATCCTCCTTTTAAATATTAATAGGTCACCCCTAAGATGGCGTCACATGTCCATAAGCCAGGGTTTATGGCGTTTAAAAGTAGGTCATATTAAGATTTAATGTTAAACATGTCCTTACAGCGAACGAAAGCCTTCAGAGCTTTGTTTCCACTGTAGCATGGCTAACGGTCCCATGGGAAATCACGGGGATGCTATATTAAATTTGATATTGCCTATCTCCATTTAGGAAACGACTATCAGAGTTCATATTTGGACTTAAAATATGCATTACAAGCTCAATTTATTCGTAAAATCAGATTTGTTATTTATATTTTTGAACAGGTACCTCTAGAAATGTTGCAGGTAGAAAATGGCCCTTTCTGAAGGGTCACCCCAAGCTTTTTTACTTGCGCCTCCTCTTTTTCTGATCTAGCTTATGATGGCTTTAGGACTCTGAGCACATTATGACTGCTAACCAGTGCTTAAGTGCATGTGCTCTCTCCACTAAACATGGTTTCATTTACTTATCCACAATTGGTATATTTAATTTATCTGTAAGTCCCTAATAGAGTGCACCACCTGTGCCCAGGGCCTGTAAATTAAATGCCTGCAGCACTGATTGTGCCACCCACTCAAGTAGCCCCTTTAAGCATGCCTCAGGCCTGCCACTGCAGATCATGTGCGTGCAGGTTTACTGGCATGTCAACTTGGCATTTAAAACCTTGATCCAAGCCTTACACTCCTTTTTTATTACACATAAGTCACCCCTAAGGTAGGCCCTAGGTACCCACAGGGCAGGTTGCCGTGTGAGTAAAAGGTAGGACATGTACCTTTATGTTTTGCATGTTCTGGTGGTGAAAAACACCTAAATAAATTTTTCACTGCCGTTAGGCCTACTCCTCTCATAGGTTAACATTAGGAATTCCTTATTACACTTTTAAGCTGAAATTCCTAATTGAGAAGGAGTGCCTCGGTGATGTTTTATATCATTGGAATACTAATGATAAATCCTCTTTACTGGTAAAGTTGGACTTACCATTACTATTTTAGAAATGTCACTCTTAGAAAGTTGCAAAAAGAACAATTGATGGAAGGAATGCCGAACTATGTCAAACACTCACCGTCAGTACAGAGATTAGGCCTAAAGCCATAATTTTTTGGCTCGCCACGCAACCCCAGTTTGGACCTAAGCATATGCAAATCAGTCTTGACCCTGCTCCCCATGGGAACCGTCCGCCCCAAACTGCCAATCCAGGTCCTCCCTGGACCTGAAACAAGCATTCTAGGACAAGTTTCGAGGTATCACCCATCATCAGCCAGGATAGCTTGAATACAGTGGCATGGCAAGCACAGAACCGAGGTCTGGGCTTCCCTGTCCCACTTGTGGTGACAAATGCAAAAAGAACAATTGATGAACTGAAAGCTAAGCAATGCCAAACACTCACCCCAGTACAGAGATCTCTTTCTAAATCCATCTTTTTTTAGCTCACCATGCCACCACCACAGTTTGGACCTAGCCACATGCTAATCAGTCCTGACTCTGCTCCCGATGGGAACAGTCCAGCCCAAGCTGGCAAGCCAGGTCCTCCCTGGACCTGAAACAAGCATCCTAGAACTGGTTTTGGGATATCTCCCCATATCAGCCAGGATAGCTTGAATCCAATAGCATGGCCAGCCTTTAAGGTGACAAATACAAAAAGAACAATTGATAAATGGAATGCTGAACAATGTTAAACACTCACGCCCCCCAGTACTTTTAGAAATTTGGCATTTCTCTGCTCTTAAAGCTCCATCTACCTGCAGCCTGGGGAGGGTGGCAGCTTGCCTTTGTGCATTCCCTTTAGACAGCCACACACAAAGGACGGTTAGGTGTGTCAGAGTGCCCATCTGAATCCTAATGGCTCATCCTAGGCAGGATGGGAAGGAGGAGCTGACAATAACACCTGAATAAGCAGTGTCCGGTCCCACACAAAGGGTTGATTACCCTCTGTAGATAGTCTGGAGCCAGTACACAATAATAAAGGGCCCTCGTGGACTTCAAAGACCCTCTTTGAAGTCACCCCAACTTCAAAGGCACTAAAGAGTATGAGTACTGGGTCTTTGACGCCACCAAATCAGACACTTCTGGACCTTTAAAGACACTCTGTGAGGAAGAGGTACTGCTGTGCTGATACGAGGACTGTCACTCAGCTGGACGACTGCTCTGGAAGAACGGCTTTTCTGCTGTGCTGCCCTGCTGCCTGCTACTTAATTCCCCTGCTAAGGAAGAACTGGACTCTGCTTGAACCTAGAGTGATCTTCAGTGCTTGTTGCCTAGCCTCCTGTTTCTGAAACTCAGGGATATCAAAGTCTCACCACCTGCTCCTGTGCCTGGTCCACTGGAAGTGCTTGCACCAGTTGAACTGATGCATCTCCTGTCTGTGTGTAGGCAAACTGATGCATCGTCGTTGTTGTGGGAGCATAATTGGCGCATCGCACTCGGAACCGGGGCATCACCTTAAAGAACTGAGGCATTGGATCCAGCTCATCACTGCTGCTGCAGTGTGGGAAGATCGATGCATACTCTTGACTGCGTGCAGAAACACGGGGCAACATCTACAGAACCAACACCTCTAGGCTCACAGCATCGTCTTTGGAACCAGCACATTGACAACAGTGCATGAAGAAAATTGACGCATCACCTCAACTGCAGGATCGACCCCGATGCATCGCTCGCTGCACCCTGCATCTTGTTGTTGCGACTAGGATCAAGGTACTTTCTTCAGCAGGCCTTGCGTAGCTCCTGTGTCCGGCCTGCACTCCATTGTGGTCGGCCTGAACTCTTGACTTTTACCTGGTCCATCGCAACCAGATAACCCCCATAGGGGGTTATTGCTTCTAAGTGCTATTTTTACATTTAATCTTTAAAAATTCTTATCCTGACTTCCACTCATTGGATTTTTGTTGTTTGTTCTTGTTCTATTTTTAAAAATCATATCTATTTTTCTCACCTGCTGTGGAGTTTTTTGTGTGTTGTGTTTTCATGGTGTTACTGTGTGTACTGTACAGATTGCCTCGCAAGTTAAACCTGCCTTCTCTGTGGCAAGCTACCAGAGGGTGAGCACAGGTTAATTTGTGGTATATATCTGACTTACCCTGACTAGGATTGTGGTTCCTGCTTGAACAGGGTGCATACCTCTGCCAACCAGAAACCCAATTTCTAACAGTTACCTGTTGCCTGCCTGATGGCGCAGGAAGCCCATTTTCATGAGCTACCAACTATCATCCAGGAGCGGAATAGCTCCCTGAGGGGGTGTGAACTTTTTGTTCAGAGCTGATACAAAGTCCTTGAGTGTGGGAAGCTGCTCTGTTTCTTTGGTAGGATAACCACCTGAGCTGAGCCCATGAACTTAATTAACTTTAAAGGGGGCTTCTCTGCCACAGGTAGACGTAGCTAACACCTGGGCCTTTCACCTTCCATTGGTCCCCAAGCCAATTATGCACCAGGCCCAGTGGGGGAGGAGCTGCCCCCAGAATGGGTTTTGAGTGACCACAGGGGAGAGATTTCTTATTTCCCTGGCTATGCCTCTAGAGTGGGCACAGGAACTCTGCACAGTGAGAGAAATGTTCCGGCATGTACGTGTTGGGCAGATACAGTAAAACACAAAGGAAGTGCTGCAAAAGTGGGTAGGGTCACCCCTGTCAACTAGTATCCCATTGTTTATGGAGTGGCCAGGAGTATCCCATGTCCACAGGTTGGCACTGGGCATACATGTGGCATCCACATTTCCCTCCTCGGATCACTTCTAGACCTGTTGGAGAAGCAAAAAGGATTAGACCTGCTGAGTGTGACCTGAGAAGAACTGGACCTGCTCTCCCTCATGTACCCAGATCAAAGAAGTGGACTCTGAGGGTCATAAGACTGACCTCCTGTTTGGGCTACAGGGACACAACAAGCTTCAAGAGGCCCTTTTCTGCAGTGAATCTTGAACACCAAGTGCTGTCCCCAAAGTCCTGAACCATTGACTGGTGTGAAAGCTTTCTCCCCTAAAGTTTCCTGAAATCTGGGGCTTAAAAGCTTTTTGACAACTTTTTGCCCTGAGAACCGGTTTGGGACTGGGACTAACCCACCAAACTGGTCTGCTCAGGGTGCATCAGTGTTGGTATTGAGTTTGCTGCAGCTCCTGCTATGTTCTTCTCCCTAGCAGCAAATCCAATTTAGCTGGACTGCCATTGACCAATGATATCCGAGGATGTCGAGCACTTTTCAATCCAAGCTTGAGAAAACTTTATAAGTCAGAACATAGAAAGTTTCACTGGAGCATGATGTGGCCTTATCTGACCTGCATTGAGGGCTGTTTGGGGCAAAACTAAACTTTTCCCATGAGGAGCTTTCTACCCTTAGTCGACCACTTTGCTGAGACCTCGGACTTCAGCTACCTGTTGTCAACTAGCCCACCTTCGGCCACAGCCTGCTGCCTTGCTCTGCCGAAGACCTTTTCCTCCGGAAAATTTCTAAGTGTAAAGGGTAACTCTTTGACCTGGGCAAACGAACCTGTGTTTTGTATTGGACCCCCACTCCATCACAGTTAGTC
This sequence comes from Triturus cristatus, assembly GCF_964204655.1. Taxonomy (NCBI): domain Eukaryota; kingdom Metazoa; phylum Chordata; class Amphibia; order Caudata; family Salamandridae; genus Triturus; species Triturus cristatus. The sequence continues at coordinate 28,685,949 of NC_140585.1, read as the reverse complement.
TTAAACCTTACCTTTATTAGTGTTTGAGTACTGCATGAATAATGTACACTCTATGTTAAACCTGCCTGCTCTTTGGCAGATCTATCAGGTGGTTGAGCTCAAGCGAATTCAGTGACTTTTGTAGATCACCCTAAAATGGATTGTGGGTTGTCATTGAGGTGGGGCCTCACCACCTTCAACTAATGACCCAATTGCTTACAACATCTAAATACATGACTTCAATTCTCTCCATCCCTCTGCGTTAGTCATTTTATGAAGTGATTTTCTTCTCGAACCTTATAATATCCTCAACTTCAGGCATCCTTCTTTTCTGATGTGGGTTCTTCATTGACATTCAACATATATCAAATGATGCACTGACTTTTCTCCTCTGGTTTTTCTTTATCTACAGGTTATCCTGATAGATCATCTACAGTGGTATTTTACATTTCAGGCATACAATATGGCTTGGTTGAATTCTTATACGTAGGATGTTTGCATCTCACATTTTTTATTCCATTCTTAGGTCAACATTATTGCAACAGACATCATACCTTAGGTCTAAAATCTGCGATGGATCAACAGCATGTGAATGTCACCTTTTGAATCACTAAATTCAATCATTCTTCCAATTTACTTTCCTTGGGACTGAATTAAATAATGTTTTCAGTCTCTTTTATTTCCTAGTGTTAACTACACTCAAATCATTGAAAAGGGGAACACCAGCTAAAAACTACTTGTTCCGACACCTGGGCCTCATGTATTATGAGTGCCTTGTTAAATTGTGGCTCCTGCACAAACACCTGTTTCTGCAGGAGTTGCAGTTACAAGTGGTGTGATAACGTTAACACTTTGTTTTTCCCCATGTTAAATGTCAGCAAGTAAAACCCAGCAAAATGTAGCAGAGAGGGGAGGCATGTAAGGGAGACATGTAAAAAACTGATTTTGGTGATTAGAAAAATCTGAATATTATCCCCAAAATGTAGGGACATACTCATAATTGGAGTTACTTATCATACCTAACACCAGAGTATCATATTTTATCAGGAGCTATACAGAGCACCACATCCTCCAGGGAATAAGGACGTTTTAAGGATTTTGGAGGCCCTAGGCCAAATATATTTTGGGGGCCCCTGATCGAAACAGCTTTGATTACATGATCCAGTTTCAGGTCTTTCATGCCTTTTTGAGTCACATTCTAAATGTGTGTGTGCATCTGATTTTCAGGGAAACTGATCTGTGTTTTCAGTATTGTAACACAGCAGTAGCTCACAGATATTACTGCAAATAATGTCTGTCCCACAAATATTACTGCAAATAATCTCTGTCCCACCCTCCCATTTCTTATATGTGAGGTCCTGTATTGATCTAAAAGAAACATTGTTTCATATGGATGTTGCATGGAACACAAACACGTTTTGTCTGCAAAATGTCTATAATAAACTCTCACACATTAAAAATAAATGATAGAAAAATGCTATTTATAAAAATATTTTCAAAAAGTATTAAAAGTCATCAGGGAAAGACTCTCTGTAGAACATAGCTTTCTCTATCAGGGGATCCCCTGAAAGGCTGAGGCCCTGGGCCAGAGCACAACTTGCCCATGCCTTAAAACGTCTCTGCCAGGGATCTCGTATTGGAGCCCATAATCTTTGATATTTGTGTGATTGGTGAAATGCAGGTTTATAGTTTTGCTTTACAAAAGGCTAGAGTTGACATGATCTTTGGCTGCATTATCCATTTTGAAATATGATGAATAATCCATCTAGCACTTTTTGTGTGGAAGTGAGGTTTCTTTTTCCTTTAGCTTTGGAAATAATTTTTCCTTTAGAACTTTATCTAAGGGGTTTTCAAGCTTCATTGTATTCCTTCTTCAGCATACAGATATCTTGTCTGGCACTTATTCATCTTTTCTAAATATGTCATGAAGGACATGCTGGAAGACTGTTGCCATTGATGTTATTCTATTTCATCAGATGTTCTGATAACTTTAGTATAGGAAATATATCCAGGCCATTTAATTGATGTTTTGTTACATATTACTACCCACTCATATATTTGCATTGAGGACTTTTAGATCCACGCACATTCATAAGACACCATTTGAGTTCTTTGTTAAGAGTTTTGGAGACAACTGTTGTGACAAGTCAGTAAGTCTAATAATGTGGGTTTCTGAGGCTGATAAGGTAGCATAATTACACCATTATAGCACAGCACAGCATTGTACACTTTCCCATAAAATTACTTCATTCCACATGGTAATTAAAGTTGTTTCTTACTGTATATTCAATCTCAAATGGTTGGTTACTTTGATTTGTTTTGCTATCCTCCATTTTATGTGTAGAAACTGTGGAGAATGTTGAACCTTTTAGTACTCATGCAAGATATTTCTCTGCTCCTGATCCCTTCTAGGCCTGGGAACAATCAGACTTTACTTGGATCCTTGTCCAGGAGCAGAACCCCCTCTGCTCTGGCATCACACCTGAAGCGGGATGAGGTGACAAAAGGTATGCATGTTTTATCGAGAATGACTCTCCAGTGAAGGAGTTGGTGGTTCATTTAACAAGTGGATTCATTTTATCAATCATGCAGAGATTTCTTTCAATGTGGCAGTTCAGTCCTCATCCAGTTAAATTATGGACTCTCCACAGATTTAGCATCCCTAGGATTTGATCCAGAGGCTCATTCTCTATACTGTAACTGGATCTACATTTATTTTGCGGGAATAACATGCTGATGCACAAGTAGGAATGAGAGATGGAAACTGGCTATATCCTGATTAATTAGTAGGTCCTTTCTGAAACATTACTTCTCGGGATGAGCGATATGCATTGACTCTCTATAGACATATCATTAATCAGTGTTAAGAGAGAAGCTTGGTCTGCATGCAGTTCACTAGACTTTTAGGAAGAACTGCACATGGGTTGAGAGAGGAGTTATATCCATTAGCCAGTTCATTATTTGCACTCTCTCTCAGGTATCATTTCTAGCTATGGGGGAGATGTCAGGATTGGTGCCCGCTCTTGTATGACATCTAAAGATGGGGATATAGGTGAGTATAGCACTCAGTGTGAGGTGGAGATCCCATTATATTCCCCATCAGTCTTTGGCCTCTCAGTGTGTGGATTTAACCCAGTTGGATTGCCCGATGAACATCAGGCCTCCAGATACCAGGAAGGCCACTCTTCAGTCCCATTGGTCCATGCCCTTTCAATCTGAGGAGAGGGATGCATATTTATGACAGGGATGTGCTGAGGACCACGATTTATGCATTTGAGACTTATATTTTCCAGATTGTAACTCTTTGATTCCCTGCCTCTAAATATGAGTTTCTAAGCCAAACTATAACCCTATTGAGACCTTAATTTCTGAATGTGAGTGGGATACCAGACCTTGCACCCATTAAGTCTGAGTCTTATAGAAGTGGGAGCTGGTGGTAAAACATAGAATATCCTGCTACAGACAATTTGTACCAAACATTACAAATGTGTGGTGGGGAACAGCATAGAAAAAAAGACAACTAAACTATCAGAAGATGGCTGCCAAATTATAGGTAGACAGGAGGAGCATGAACGTACAAACACGCAGAGAATGGCAGGGGAAGGGGACAGTCAAGCTTCCCAGGGCATATAGAAGTTAGGCAAGAAGGCTGTGGTGTAGTGAAGTCTGACTAGAAGATATTCTCTGCCAGCGTTAGCACAGGTAAGTGTGGCAATGGAGGAACATGAGAGGAGAGCCAAGATGAAGGGCACTGACTATTAACACAGTTCAAAACGATCTTTTAGATAGAGGGGCAAGTGACAGAGGCAGTGGGAAACAGTTGAGCACTGAGCAGGATTTCCCAGTGCCCAATTCTTGCAGATGAGCAGATAGGCCAGTCTCTTTTTCTAATGAATATTTGACTTACAGATGTGTGGAAGTGGAACAGACTTACAGCTCAGAGATTTCTCATGAGACTTGCTTGGTTTGCACACAAGCCCAGTGGTATCCTCTCCACAATCCCCTTTGGACATCTTGATAAATTTAGCTGTGAACGCTGATGACGCCAGTCTGTTGTGCCTCCTCCTGTTCCAACTGCTTTCTTTCTCTTTCTTCTCAGAGCTCACCAAAAATCAGCGGCTTGCTCCCGAGCCAGGATCTACCACACGACTGTGTCACCTGCCGCTCATGCATGGCACACTAATGCCCGGGCCATCTGGAGGGACCCAGGACCTTGCAGGTGCCGATGCTCTGCCTGCACTACCCAACGCCCTCCAACCTCCATACAAGCACCTATCCTACCACGGCGTTTACTTCGGAGCCAAGGGCAGGGCTATGCCTTATCCTGTTACTGCTGTGAGGGCATCTGGCTTCCACACCACTAGTGGCTTTGACTATGGACCCCAGTAACAACGCTCACTCAAAGCATTTGTGGTTCGTGTGTTTGTGTGGACCTGATGGGAAATTAACAAATAATTTTTTTAAGTGTCAGCTAAAGAGGAATCCAGGGTCAACCGCAAGGGTTTCATGATATGCCTGGGGCTAGGAGCTCACCGCCCGTGGGGAGGAAGGGTCAGATAACTCTAGTACAGTGGCCCCTGCTGGCTGAGGCTGGGATGACACTGATTAAACAAAGCTGATGGGGAGGTGGAGTGAAGTAGTGTGTTTACAGTGACACCCATTGGCCAGATTGCGTTTGAAGCCCTGAGGGAGGAACCTGTTGGCTGCAGTAGGAGGTGCTGTTGAAAAAAACTCAACCTGTGAAAGCATGAGGACCTTTCATGCTATCCCCAGTTCTGGAGATGCCTCTGACGTGAAAAAGCCTTGGGAGGGATAGCCACATACTGCTCTTACAGTGACCCCAGCTGGCCAAGGCTGGTAATGCATCTGAAATGATATCATCTAGGGAGAACCACATGCTGCTGTTACAGAGATGCTTGCTGGTCTCTGTAGGGGATGTGTTGCTGGTTGAGGCTCGGGGTGCAACCAATATGTGGCAAGACAGCCGAGTATTGCTGTTACAGTGACATCTGGTGACAAGAGATGGATGTGCTACTCAATTGACACAACCCTTGGGAGGAACAGCTAAGTCCCTCTCTAATAGGGATCTCTGCTGGGTGAGTCTAATGAATGTTAGTGAATTAACACACCCTTAGAAAGGGGCGGCCTAGTGCTCCTCTCACAGCGCCCATTGCTGTCATGATCTCGGAATACTATTGAAGTTAGTAAGGCCTTACGGATGCAGAGGTCTTTTCATGTCTCCTACGGACATGCGTGTGTCTGCTGTACCTTCCTAAACCTCTTACAATCTATTCGTCTGTTTCCTTATGGGCATATTTTAAACATTTTCATCAAAATGTTGTAAAACTGTTTACTCTTTAAATGTGCTTTATGTGAGTTGTACTAATGGAGTGTAAAACGTTCTAAAAATATATCAGTACAAGAACAAGTATTTTAAACAATAAATAAACATATTTATTAATCTTACCTTTTCCCATTTCTGATTCAGCAATTATCGGAGAAAGTGCAAACAAGTTGTATAATGAGAGGGAGGTTGCCCCCCCCGCACCCTGTGGCATGGAGGCCCAATGGGAACACCAGCAGGCAAACAGCCTCTCCAGTGTCATCTCTCTTCCTCTCTACCTGTTTCTCTCTCTCTCTCTTGAGCACCGAGGTACTCTTATGAAGCCCTCTCTCCTTCACAGTATCTGCCTCCCTTCAGACCATCACAAGTTTGTTTTAGCCAACACATTCTGGGTATCTTCAAGATCCGAAATTCTGCCATACCTTAAGTTACTTTAACCAGCAAACAGAAATCTCCATTTTACCAGACCTTGCTCTTTCAAAAGCAAAACCTGCCAAATTCAATTTACATTGACGCAAACCATCTTTTTCAAACTGCACTTGTCTCCTCCACAATCGCGTTCTGTCACTAGAAAAGCTGACACAATTACAAAATGCGCTTGGTGATTTTGATAAGAAGGCCCACCGACAATGTTATATTTTAGCCCTATAGCCCGCCATAGTGGGCTATACCGGCTATTAAAGGCCCGCTCCTGCGTTAAAGGCCTGAGCCGAAGGCGAGGGACTTTAACAACTGACCGGTACTTTAATAGCCGGCATAGTGTTGTATATGAATACCAGGTATTGTGTGGGACATGGAGCAAGGGGATATAGTCTGTTCTTTCTTTCCCTTTATCCCCGACGTCATCATCCAATCAGGGGGGAGAGTGGAGAGTGATGTCACGAGGGGGAGTGTACGCCCGTAGTTCGTGTGAGCTGTCGGCGCGAGTGCTGGCTACTCGTGGGCCCTTTGGGATTTATATTTGCAATAAAAGTTATCCCACACAATCCGACTATGGCACTTCCTTTTGCCACAACAAATGGCGACGAGGGTCTAGATTGTCCGTGGGCCCACGAGCGGATTGCGACGCCCAGTGATGGCGCGAGGGTATCGTTGCATCAAGCGGCGTGAGTGGAAGGCGCGCCTGAAGCGAGCCGCGGCTGCCGCACACTGCCATACCTGCACCTGTGAGCGGGAGCCTGATCCCCGGTCCCCGACCCGTCTTTGCCGTTTCCTGCGGCGCTGCATTCAGATACAGCCTTCCGGCCGTGTGAGGCCCCTACAGCCAGCCACGTGCGCATCCTGAGTACGGCGCCCCTGGCGTTCTGAAAGTGATATCGCTGATTGCACCGGAGCATTTCCCATAAGAGCTCCGTTCCGCCTATGACTCCACCCTGGTTGCCCCGACGTTGCAGCATCTGATTCCACCGCCTCGAGGCCCGTGAGGCCGGTTTGCCTAGGCGGGGCTGCGCTTGTGGAGCACGTGGAGGTCCAGGTATGCCCTCCCCTGTTTGATGTCTCACCTGTTGGTGCTGGGATCCTGAGAGTTGACTTCTGCTGCAGGTGTGGGGAGCCCTGTCCTGTCACGAGGGGTGGCTGTCCCGCCTGGATTGCTGCGCGTCTGGAGTGGTGCGCGAATTGGTCTGCGGATCGCCGGTGCCCCTGCGGTGTGGGTGCGTGCGCTTCTTGCCATGGCACAAAGCAACAACATCTGCGTTCCGCCCCTCTTCCTCGAAGTCCCCGGCAAGCCGTGTATGAAGTGGAAGAGCTGGCTGTGGGGGTTCGAGAACTATATTATTTCCATTGATGGCAAGAGGTATGATGCGGAGCGCAAGAAAGCTCTGCTGTTCGGACTGCTGGGGAAGGCTGGTCAGGAGGTTTTCGACAGCTTACCGGTGTACGTGAATCCACCGGGGGTCTTCGGTCCTTTTAATGAGTACCAGGAGGCAGTGAAAAGGCTTGAGCTGCAGTTCTCTGAAGAAAGTAACATTATGGTGGGGCGCCACAAGTTCGCTTTGCGAAAGCAGGAAGAGGGGGAGACTATTGAAGAATATGTAGCGTGTTTGCGCGTCCTGGCGCAAGACTGCGAATTTGCGGATATGACTGATACGTACATCAGAGACCAAGTGGTGTTTTACTGCCATTCTAAAAAGGTGCAGGAGAGGTTGTTGGCGTGTAGGAACCCCACGCTCAAAGACGTGGTGTCCATTGCGAAGGCCATCGAGAGATCTTTGGTGTCTACAAAGGAACTTGCAAGTACTAGCCATGCTTTGAATGTGTTTTATTTACAGGACAGGAAAAAGACTGAGCACAAGCCGCTTGACAGGGCGGTGAATGATAGAGTGGGGAGCAGGAAACCACTCGCTTGCTTTAGATGCGGTGCGCAGGATCACCTGGCGGACAGCAAGTCATGTCCCGCGCTCAGTAAAAAGTGTACCAAATGTAAAAAAGTGGGTCACTATGCTGCTGTGTGTAAAACAAGGAAATCTGGGGGCAGTGTGAGAGTCAGTTCCGTGAGTGATGGCGACTCAGACGCATGTACGGACATTGTGCTATCTATTGATATGGCGGATGGCCATGTGAAGGGGCCCACAGGCTCAGTTATGATTGGGAATGTGGAGTTGCCGTTTACTGCCGATTCAGGTTCCCCTATTACATTGATATCCGATACTACATTTGATGTGAAATGGCGCGACGTACTGTTGACTGAAACGGATGTGAATCCGAAGGCGTTCGGAGAGCAGGATATTGAGATGAAAGGCTATTTCCGCGACACCCTCACCTTCAAAGGGAGGACGATCGCTACGAAAATCTATGTGGCTGAGAAAGGAAGAAGGTTAGTGGGGTGGAAGGATCTGGCGAAATTGGGTGTGATACTAGTCCCAGGCGCAGCGGATCCCATAGTCTTGCGTGATGATTGGGTGAACTATATTCAGCCTGAGGGTGAGCGGGGTGGTCTATCAGGTGTCATAGATAAATTCAGCGCAGTCTTCAAGAATGAAGTAGGATGCGTGAGAGGTTTTGTGCACGACATACAGTTGAAGGAAGGGGCCATACCAGTTAAACACAAGGTTAGGACAGTGCCCCTCTCAGTCAGGGTTGAGCTGAAAGCTGTACTAGACAAACTCAAAACGGAAGGGGTAATAGAAGAAGCTGGTGCTTCAGAATGGGTGTCCGCAATTGTCGTATCCAAAAAGAAGAAATCAGGAGACATCCGGCTATGTCTGGACCTACGGTCCCTCAATAAGAATATCCTGGTAAACTGCCACCCACTGCCCAATATCCAAGACATCCTAGCGTCCACATCTGGTTCTAGATACTTTACTCTGATCGACTTGAATCGACTTGAAATCAGCTTACCATCAGGTGTGCCTGACCGAAGATTCTAAAAAAACTAACCACCTTCATCACCCCGTTTGGAGCGTATAGGTACGTCCGTCTGCCTTTCGGGCTTGCCTCGGCCTCAGGGGTTTTTCAGAGACTGATGGACCTGCTGTTCTGCGACATGGCTGGGGTAGAGGCGTTCCAAGACGATATCTTGATCCACACGCATGACGAAAGTGAACACATGGTACTGCTGAGCAAGGTATTGGAAGTTCTAGGTGAAAAGGGTATGACGGTTTCCAAAGACAAGTGATACAAGAGGTGACGACAGTGTTCTGGAGTGGCAAGAGAATGAGGAGGCTTACAGGAGTATGTATGATGAGGAGGGTGATGCAAGCATCTCCATCACAGAAGGTACAGGAAGTGGCGAGGGTGCCGGGAGTGAGGATGTGGTGAAAGAGACCGGTGATGTCAGTGTGCGGAACGGAGTTAGCCCCAAAAGGGGCCAGGCTAGCAAGCAGGATGCTCATGGCTCGAGTCAAGGTAAAAACGCTGCCAGTCATGTAGGGTGTCCACGATCTAATGTATCCGGTAGACCAGGAAGGCAAATAAGAGCACCTAAGCGCTACGAAGGGTTTGTGATGGGATGAAACTGTGTATTATTTGTTGTTGTTAAGGAAGGGAGATGTTGTATATGAATACGAGGTATTGTGTGGGACCTGGAGCAAGGGGATATAGTCTGTTCTCACAAATAAAACAAAGGCCTCTCGAAGCTCGAGGGGATTTAAATCCCCTCGACCTCCGAGAGGCCTTAAACAGAAGGGATCCTCAAAATATCGATTTTAGTATTTAAAATGACAATTTCAGTTTTGTCAGTAGTGAGCTTTAAAAAGTTGCTACCCATCCAATCCCCAATAAACTGCATAATACATTTGATTTTTCTCTGGTATTCAAAGGAGTCATCTGATCTAAACAAAAACCAGGAGTCGTTTGGGAAATTGTATATTTTAAGGTCCATCTTGTTTAAAAGTTGAATAAGACGTTTAATGCAGTGGTCGAAGTGGGTGGGATCGCGGGGGCATGACGTTCCCATACTTCTTTATTTTAAGGAAAACCTTCAGTGAAAAGATAACCGTCCCGGGACGGTTAATTCTGAAATCTGAAAAGCTTCAGCTGCAGCGTAAGGCTGGGAGTCTGCTGTGAAACAGAGGGAGGGGCAGACAGCTAAACAAGCCTTCCTTCCAGGGTGCTGCTGCATAAAAGAAGTGTAAATATGCACAACTGCTCAGAAGCCGGCATTTGCTGTGATTATTGGAATCCAAGGTAAATGACTGGGTTTGGTTTGGCAAAAAACAATTTCATCCAAGCCAGGGCGTGGCCTTGAAGCTTATTGGCCGTCACAAGACCCACCAATAAATTATGGTCGACTGTGTCAAAGGCCGCTGAGAGGTCAATTAGAACTAGTACGGCGGTCAAGGTATCATCGTCATCCTTGCGCGCATCTTCCACTACAGAAAGAATGACTGATTCACTGACATGAGCAGGATGAAACCTGGCCTGGCACCGATTCAAAAGCTGAGAGTTCTTCCGGTGAGAGCACAGAGTCTGAGCCACATGTGCTTCTAATAATTTGGCAGGATAAGGTAACAAGGAAATAGGGCAGTAGTTTTTCAGGAGTAATGGATCCTCTCCCTGTTTTTTCTTTTTAGGGGAATTAGAACTGCCTGTTAAAGGCATAGGTCCAATTCATTGAGTCTATGAGGAATAGACAACAGACAGATGCCTGCCTCAAAACAAGGCCTATCGGCTATTAAACCAGGCCTCCATGCGAAGCGGGCCCTTTTCAAAGATGGCTGCTTCCTGGCCATATAGCTTCATCTCGGGCCCTTTTCAAAGATGGCTGCTTCCTGGCCATATAGCTTCATCTCGGACCCTTTTTAAAGATGGCTGCTTCCTGGCCATATAGCTTCCTCTCGGACCCTTTTTAAAGATGGCTGCTTCCTGGCCATATAGCTTCATCTCGGACCCTTTTTAAAGATGGCTGCTTTCTGGCCATATAGCTTCATCTCGGGCGCTTTTCAAAGATGGCTGGTTTCTGGCCACATAGCTTCATCTCGCACACGCCGCGCTTCCTGATAAAGAAATAATAAAGCAAATGGCCTATGAGCCTGAAGCACAAATCCTCGCAATCAACATGCGCTTCCTTTCACAGGACGCAACCATAAAACGTCCATTTAACAAATCCTAAAGTGCCTCAGAAAAAAACACTTTACCCAGATCCAAGGTAACACCTCCGAACAATAAATTGGAAAAATCATGCATATTCTTTAAAAATAATGAAATCCATACCATAAACCTTAAGGTGTTAACCGATTTAATTTATGTTTATCTCCATTACTAAGACACAGCCTAACACTAACTCAAACGTTCATACCTTAAATATCCTTAAATTGGGCTGTTTCTGTAAACATACAATCTCTATAAATTCTTACACTTAAACTTGACGTGAGAAAAAAATTATACTTATCTGCTCAGAAGCAGCAAACAAAAGAGGAAGGAGTTGGAATATTGGGGGGTGCTGTGGCCTGGAAGTTCTGTTCTTCACTATGTGTCATGCAGTGTTGTGATTTTGGAACTATTGCTGCTTAGAGGTAGTAAATAAAAGGTCACGCATAACGCCAGCCTCCTGTTTTTCCATAAATTCTATAGCGTATGTCTATGCGTTAGGGTCCCTGGCCTCAATGTTCGACTTTGAGAACTTAATACATGATCACGAGTTAAGAGATCAAATTCTCATGAAAACTGAAAGCGAAAAAAGTTTAATCGCTGCATCTGATCTGACACCGACATAGGCCATCAACCCTTGAAAAAGGATCGAACAATTGAAGAAGTATGTGGACGAAATAAGGAGTCACTCTTCTCCATTGTCCGCCAAAGTATATATGGCCAGTAAGAAAGGGAAGAATAAAAAAATTAAAAATAGGTGAGAATGAGATAAAAAAAACGAATGGCTTGCAGTAGATGCTCCGCATTATCTTTCTAGGGAATGCCGAGAACTATCCAGCATGGAACAAGTCCTGCAATAGTTGTAGAAAGAAAGGTCTCCCTGGTAGGGTGTGCGGGGGGAGTAGAGTTGATTTGACTGTGGAAGGTGACGAGGCCGGTACCACAGCACTCAATCCCAATATGGCCCTCTGCGTTGTTTTAGCTAAGGATTGTAAAGGTTCATCCAGGAGTACTGTAGACATTGATGAGAAATCATGGTGATGGTGAACTTCTGCACATAGTTCAGGATTGTAAGTAAAACATGATGAACACATTGTGGGGGATTATAGGTTGTTTCCTGCTGACTTATGAATACAGACAATGTATATATGTGGGTATTTCCATTGAAATATGAATTTCAAGGGACAAAGGACATGGGTGAAAGTAATCCTTGCATATAAAGGGATCCCGTCCTTGCAGGCCTTCCCAGAAGGGGGCGGGTTTAAATTGGACCAAACCTAAGCTCACCCGCTGTGCATGTTGTTAATACTGACGACCATTGTGGTGCTAAAACATGTCTGCTAGACACTCCTTATCAACGTTATAATGAAAAATTCAAGGAAAGATTTGATTGTGTTTGTTTTCGAGAAGATCTCTGAAGATCTAAACATGTACCCATCCTATTGTAGTGGAAGATAAGGCAGTGCCTGCAAGGCACCATTTCAGGCATGTACCATCAGAGCGAAACTGAAGGACACCGCAGCAGACTATTCTCAAAAGGGTATTATTGAGCCGGGTGAGTCCTCTCCATGGGTAGCCCCTGAATTTAGATGAGTTTTGATGACCCAAGTCTGTGTAGAGGCCTTCACAGTCTCAAGGAAGCCATCTGGATAGATGGTCACCCATTCCCTAATCCTATGAAATGCTCGCTACACCTGCCATCGGGTAGGGTTGGATGACCAGTCTAAACATCTAACTGCACTTGTCAACCCCTGAAGAAATGTAACCAAGATCAACATGATGTTGTGTTAAGGTTGAGAACTTGGGTCTTGAGATGCCAGATTCGCACATCAAGGCTAGACCGAACCTTGTAGTAGCCATTTTTTTTACATGCCTTGACCTCTACCTATGCATGTACATGTATGGTATTTCTATAGCTCACACCTTGCCGAAAGGCAGGGAACACTGTATATGGTCAAAGAGAAGCATAAAGTCAACGAGTAACAGGAGAAGAAGCTGTGTTGTGGACGGTTAATGCATTTGATGTAGTGTTCTTTAAAAATGTGTCTTCAACTCTTTCCTAAATTGGAGCAGAGTGGGGGCGGTCCTGATGGATACGGGGTGTTGTACCATAAACGGGGTACACAGATGGAGAGTTCCATCAGGATGGGGGTAACGTGATGACATTTCTTCAGGCCCGGGATGAGACATGCTGCAGCATGTAGGATGCCCCTAATGAGTGCCAGTGTGGTGTCTGGGAAGCCATGGAGTAGGGCATTTCCACCATCCAGATGAGAGAGTGCAAGGGCTTGACAGCAGGTTTGAAGCCACTTTCTGGAAGAAATGGTTTGAGTTTCTTTAGGAGCGGGAGCTGGCCCTGAGCCGTCTTTGGTTTCTTGGCAAGGTGTTCCTTATGTTTGAGGTGGGTGTCTAGGGTGAATCCAAGTGAGTTAACACTTAGGGAAAGTTTGGGTTCGAAGCCGTCAAGGTTCATGTCATTGAACCAGGTTTGTACTCTGTCTTGTTTATCGTTCTTGGCAAATAAAAGGAATTCTTTCTTGGTTGGGTTGAACTTCAGGTATGCGCTGGACATGCAGGTCTGGATAATGTCCAAGCGGTGTCTGAGGCGCTGGATGTCTGAATTGGAGGGTAATTGTGAGAAGGTGGCCTGATATATGCTGTTCGCTAGTTCTAGTGGGCACCTTGTATCAGTCCAAACAACCCCTTATGGTGATAGGTGAAAGACAACCTTTATTGAAAGCTATCCTAGTGGTAGCTATGGAGAGCAGCCTTCAGGCTAAGTCTCAGAGGAATGTAAAGCAGCTTGTTTTACCAGTCTATAATCTCTTGAATGATCAAATGAAAGGACAACCACACCAGGTATATATTTAAAATATATGTATTTAGGTTAACACACACCCCTCTAGTCTCTTTATGAGACTGGAGTTCAAAGTACTTAAGTTACAAGATAGCAATCATCAGTAATAGCACAAATACACGTTTGGGCCCTAGGGGCGTACTAAACCATATACTAAAAAAGTGGTATAAGAACAATGACTGAACTAGACACAAGGCCTAGAGCCTGTAGAATCGCTGGGACCCCAGGGAACCACCCATGGTAGTGACACAGGGGATCCATGGGGACTGTATGCAGTGTGTAAACACAACCGCGGGTTCCCGTTGTCTTCTAAGGGCAATGTCGCTGTTGGAAATTTAAAGATTAGGGACACTTCTAATAGAGTGAGGACCAAACCCTTTTGGATTTAGGAAGTTCTAGGGCTAGCACCCACGTGAGCACCAGAGTACTCGAGTTACCTCACCCAGGGAAGCCGGGTGCATAGGCGTCTTTTGGTGTCGGGTCGCGTCGTCGATTCCAATAGAAGCCTGCAAAGAACGACTGCTGCCGTGAAGAGAAGTGTCCGGAGAGATCCAAGCCTGGATCTAGGATGTAAGGAACCTGAAAGCAGAGGGGACAGAGTCTGGGTCACTTGCCAGTGACCGAGGGCAGGGCGGACCAATGCCCACAGATGTTGGGTGCTTCAGGTGAGTTGATGGGTGTCTTGACTCTTCAGCCACGAGGTCCAGGAGGCATTGACGAAGTCCACAAGCCGGATTCGAGCTGTCCCACAAAGTCTGTTGAGTGCTGCGGTGTCGGCGACCAGAATGGACCCAACAAGCCTTGGCAACGGCAAGTCACTAGAATTTAGAGAAAGGACTGCGGTGCACACCAGCAAGGTCTGAGGGACACACCCAGCAAGGGTAAGTCAGGGCACATCTGGAGCAACCAGGTAAGCCCAAACAGAAAAGGAGTTGCCTTTGTGGGGACCTGCTAGCCAACAGGCTAGTGATCGCGAAGGAGCCTCAAGCAGTCGCACTTGAAGATGGCCCACGGGTCAATCGGGGAGTGGAGGCCAACTATCATCAGTGCAGGAGGTGCTCAAGGCTGGGGCTACTCGGAGCCCAAAGCACAACTTCAAGGACGTCCGGGAAGATAGTGTTGCTGCAAAAGTTCACGGTGTCCAGGGGTCACAGTTCCATGCCACCCACGATAGCCATGGGTCTCAACTTTGCTGTGGACTCAGGGTAGCCTCAGGGAAGTCTGGAAATCCACCTCTGGTGATGCAAAGACTTCGGTTTCCGGCAGGAGCCTCAGCAATGCAGACCAGTCAGTTGCTTCTTTGGTGCCTGCCAAGCAGGGGAGTCACTCCTTGACCCCAAGGGAGATCTCTTCCGTCTTCTAGTCGTGATAGAAAGTCAAAGGTCCAGGATATATGTTGCAGAGTTTCGTCCAGGTTAATCTAAAGTCCTAGGGACTGGATTCCTATACTTATACTAAGTTTAGGGGATGGATTAACTCTAAGGCCCCACCTATGGGTGGGCTTGGAAAGAGGGGTGGTTACACCCATTTCCTTTGTCCGGTTTCGCGCCAGAGCAGGGGCAGGTAGCCCCTGCAACCGGTTTGAACTGGACTATGCACAGGGACACCAAGTGTGCCCCCAGTGCAGGACTTCAAAGCACCAGAGAGTGCTCCCGCCCAACCCCTATACACATCTGCCTGTCTGGGGAGGTGGTCACACCTCCCTACGACAGGAAATCTATTGTCCAGGCCTCCCCTGCAGGAGTTTCGGTCAGCAGCAGGAGGCCAGACCCGTGTCTGTGTCAGAGGCATCCATTTTGTGATGCCAGGGTTCAGGAAAGTCCTACTGGGTTTAGCCAGTGTGAACATGTCTCTCCCTCTAGAAGGGTGGAATGCTACCCCTGCCGCCAGAACTGGTGGGGGGGGTGGGGGGGGGGGTAGTATTCCAAAGCGTTTGACACCAAACACGAAATTTTTTGATACAGCCATTCCAAAGTTAGCATTTCAGCGAAGTTATAATGCACTTAAGAGTATAGGGTATGGCTGGATCACAGAACAGCCATAAGGAAGTATTTCCGAAAGCTGCAGAGGGGCTCAGCTCATGCTTGGGCACCCTCTCACATAAAACCAAGCACTCTGCCTTCAGGATTGTCAAGGCCTACCATTGGAGTGGCTTATAGGTTTATATGTGTCTGTATATATGTGTGGATATAGGTAGCCTATACCCCAAAGGGGTGCAAGCACACCCTTACCCAGGCTGCAGTAGCAGACCTGTGGTGCCATTTTGGAATGCTTCCCAGGGGTGGCATAATACATGCTGCAGCCCCTGGTAGGCCTCTGAGGTACCTATGCCATAGAGAAACCATTTTAGAGAGAAAGCAGCTAGGCTGTGGTCCTGATTTGCAGGGCCACAGCCAGACTAAGGTAAAAAAACAATGAAACACCAGCAAAAAGTGTGGATACCCATGTGAAGCAGATCCTACTCTCCTACAATAATTTCAAGTAGAGTTTGTGTCAGCGGCCTCTTGGTGAATCTTGATACTGTTCTCTGTCAGTCGAGCACCAAGAAGCTTTTTGTGTAGGGTGAATATGGCTGGGACCGAATGGAATACTGAGGGAGGCCATACATGACAGGGAGATGAAGGAACAACTTGCGTCAGTCCTCATCTCAAAGAATGATATCTGAAGTTTGTCCAGGGATAGACCAGTCGGGCAGAACCTCTGTGAAGGCTCCTAAAAAGAAAGGGAAGTTAAATGAGGGATCGCACAGAATGAAGCATTTGAATTCTTTAAAGAAGAGCTGGTGCGTGCCCCCTGTTGAAATCATCTGTGGTGGGAAAGGAACGTTTAGTGGCAGTAACTGTGGTATTGAAGCCATGTAATAGAGCAACGTAAGTGAATGGTGTGGCTTATGGATCAAGGGCTCGGCGGAGTGGGACGTGACTATTCAGTCATCAAGAAAGAGCCACTGGCATGGACCTGGGTGATGGAACACCACAGGTTTCCGGGGGAGCCACGGTCATTCCAAGGTGTTACCACAAACCCCGGGTGAACACTACTGTCACCAGTGGGGGGGGGGGGGTGGGGACTTGCACAAGGTTGGTGAGACTCCTTGCTAGCCTTCAGGCTCGTCAACTCACAATGGAGTATGTTTCTGGTAAGGATGACGCGCACACAGACTGAGTGTCACATCTACCTCTGGAAGGAGCTTCCAGGCTGAAGCCTGACTGAGGATGTGAAGCGGCTTACACTGTAAATGAATCAAGGGGCGGTTTTTGAGTTTTTAGGAGGTGAGACTACCCTGACTGAGGAGGAGTGGTCAGAAGTGTTGGAGGTGGATGACTCTATCAGAAAACGTATTGACTTGACTGATTACAAGTGTGGTTGACCTTGTGAGGACAACCTAGAGGAGAGTTTGAGAGCATTCTTTAAAATTTGTGGCGATGAGGTAGCTCTCGAGGATGCTATGATAATTAGAGGTGACAAAATGGTGCCTCCTTTTAATCTGAGGAAGGAAGTTATTTATCAGAGTCTTTCACAATCTCTTGGAAAGTAGAGCACCAAGAGGGGAGCTTGTGAATGTCTTGGGTGAGGGAGATCACTGGATGGAGCTGTGATTTATGAAGGAAGTCTGAGAGGTCAGCTAAGACCCGTCTGGTGGAAGCTACACCTGTGGTCTTAGAGGAAGCTTGGATTCAACATTACAAGGTCATCTACTCTCTTACCAAGAAAAGAAACATTTGTGTTACATTTGATTGGTTATTACTCCAAGTGGCCAACATACGAATAGTAGATGGGGTGCCTTCCGAGGTTGTCATTGACATTTTAAAAGACATGTTTTTGCAGGGAGAGCTCATCGGAGCATTTGGTCATGGGTAACAGCCACCAAGTTGTGAGCTTCAGCGTTAAGAAGTATTTGGAGCGGTGTGGCGTATCATCCTGAGGCTAGTGGGCAGGTGGATCGTTTGAACACAGTGGTAAAGAGAGGGAACAATTCAGCTAACTGTTAAAGCTGCAAATTACTAGAAGAAAGTCCTTCAGGCAAGCTTCCTTTCATATTCCACTGCTGCCATGATAATCTTTCCTGTCCAGCTTCTGAGGCCATGGTGTGCAAGTTTGGTTCATGTTTAGTTTCTTGGCAGCCAAAGTAATGTAGTATTAGGAGAGGGAGGTCTTCCTATGAGGAAATCAGAATCAAGATGAATGAGTATAAGGTCAGATCGAGTAACTGCATGAATCCAAAGAGAAGAGGCAGGTCCTAGTTGGAAATGGTTGTGGGTCAGTTTGTGTGATGTGGGTTGTTTGTTGGATCCTTTGCCTGGACCCTGTGGAGATTGTGGGGGGTTCGAACAACGCCAGGGAGTCAGTGTGTGAAATCTAGGGAGGGTATCTTTGTGTGAAGGTCTTGAGAGAGCGAGTCAGGGGGGTTCAGCAGTTTCCTGACAAGGGAGGGTATGCCTTCCTTGATGTTGCAGCTGGTGGCGATGAAGGAGTAGAAGTCGTAACTCAGTGCAAGTCTGCACTGGTGCTGATGTGGGGGAAGTTCTTCTGTTCCAGTGAAGGTGAGGAATGAGTCGAAGAGTGGGAGGGGCTGCGGAAGCTCTTTTAGATGCAGGCGGACAGCAGCCTCCCACGGCAGGAGGGTGTAAGGAGTCTTAAGAAGTTCGAAGGTTGTGCCTTCTAGTTCTCTTCTCTAACTGTTATTAGATAGAAGATGTGTTTGACTTGCATCAGATGTTTATGTACTATCTAATGTAAGTTATAATTATTCATAAAGCGCACATCTGCCGAAAGGTATCCCGGCGCAGACTTCTCCTGAGGCCAGACAGAGTTAAAAAATGAAAGAGGCTGATGGGGGCCTAATTATTAAAAAGCCAGGTTTTTAATGTTTTCCTGAGCATAAGTGGTGAAGGTATGTCCCTGATCTGGGGGGGAGGGAAAGGAATCCCGGAGCTTAGCAGTGGCCACCACACAGCTTCTGTCACCCCAGTTAGTTCTAAATGTCCTAGGGACTAACAGCAAGTTTGTGTCTCTGCAGACAGCCTCTCTACTTCCATCTCAACCGTGTGACTCCTGGAAGCAGACACCCGTTTCTTTCTCAAAGGCCGCAGTACACACAGCATCTGACAGCTGTGCTTGTGATGAGCAGGATGTGATGGGGTCCATGCCAGTGAGCTTGCCTTGCAGGCTGTGACAGCTGTGCTTGTGATGAGCAGGATGTGATGGGGTCCATGCCAGTGAGCCTGCCTTGCAGGCTGTGACAGCTGTGCTTGTGATGAGCAGGATGTGATGGGGCTCATGCCAGTGAGCCTGCCTTGCAGGCTGTGACAGCTGTGCTTGTGATGAGCAGGATGCGATGGGGTCCATGCCAGTGAGCTTGCCTTGCAGGCTGTGACAGCTGTGCTTGTGATGAGCAGGATGTGATGGGGTCCATGCCAGTGAGCCTGCCTTGCAGGCTGTGACAGCTGTCCTTGTGATGAGCAGGATGTGATGGGGCTCATGCCAGTGAGCCTGCCTTGCAGGCTGTGACAGCTGTGCTTGTGATGAGCAGGATGTGATGGGGTCCATGCCAGTGAGCTTGCCTTGTAGGCTGTGACAGCTGTGCTTGTGATGAGCAGGATGTGATGGGGTCCATGCCAGTGAGCCTGCCTTGCAGGCTGTGACAGCTGTGCTTGTGATGAGCAGGATGTGATGGGGTCCATGCCAGTGAGCCTGCCTTACAGGCTGTGACAGCTGTGCTTGTGATGAGCAGGATGCGATGGGGTCCATGCCAGTGAGCCTGCCTTGCAGGCTGTGACAGCTGTGCTTGTGATGAGCAGGATGCGATGGGGTCCATGCCAGTGAGCCTGCCTTGCAGGCTGTGACAGCTGTGCTTGTGATGAGCAGGATGCGATGGGGTCCATGCCAGTGAGCCTGCCTTGCAGGCTGTGACAGCTGTGCTTGTGATGAGCAGGATGCGATGGGGTCCATGCCAGTGAGCCTGCCTTGCAGGCTGTGACAGCTGTGCTTGTGATGAGCAGGATGCGATGGGGTCCATGCCAGTGAGCCTGCCTTGCAGGCTGTGACAGCTGTGCTTGTGATGAGCAGGATGCGATGGGGTCCATGCCAGTGAGCCTGCCTTGCAGGCTGTGACAGCTGTGCTTGTGATGAGCAGGATGCGATGGGGTCCATGCCAGTGAGCCTGCCTTGCAGGCTGTGACAGCTGTGCTTGTGATGAGCAGGATGCGATGGGGTCCATGCCAGTGAGCCTGCCTTGCAGGCTGTGACAGCTGTGCTTGTGATGAGCAGGATGCGATGGGGTCCATGCCAGTGAGCCTGCCTTGCAGGCTGTGACAGCTGTGCTTGTGATGAGCAGGATGCGATGGGGTCCATGCCAGTGAGCCTGCCTTGCAGGCTGTGACAGCCGTGCTTGTGATGAGCAGGATGCGATGGGGTCCATGCCAGTGAGCCTGCCTTGCAGGCTGTGACAGCCGTGCTTGTGATGAGCAGGATGCGATGGGGTCCATGCCAGTGAGCCTGCCTTGCAGGCTGTGACAGCCGTGCTTGTGATGAGCAGGATGCGATGGGGTCCATGCCAGTGAGCCTGCCTTGCAGGCTGTGACAGCTGTGCTTGTGATGAGCAGGATGCGATGGGGTCCATGCCAGTGAGCCTGCCTTGCAGGCTGTGACAGCTGTGCTTGTGATGAGCAGGATGCGATGGGGTCCATGCCAGTGAGCCTGCCTTGCAGGCTGTGACAGCTGTGCTTGTGATGAGCAGGATGCGATGGGGTCCATGCCAGTGAGCCTGCCTTGCAGGCTGTGACAGCTGTGCTTGTGATGAGCAGGATGCGATGGGGTCCATGCCAGTGAGCCTGCCTTGCAGGCTGTGACAGCTGTGCTTGTGATGAGCAGGATGCGATGGGGTCCATGCCAGTGAGCCTGCCTTGCAGGCTGTGACAGCTGTGCTTGTGATGAGCAGGATGCGATGGGGTCCATGCCAGTGAGCCTGCCTTGCAGGCTGTGACAGCTGTGCTTGTGATGAGCAGGATGCGATGGGGTCCATGCCAGTGAGCCTGCCTTGCAGGCTGTGACAGCTGTGCTTGTGATGAGCAGGATGCGATGGGGTCCATGCCAGTGAGCCTGCCTTGCAGGCTGTGACAGCTGTGCTTGTGATGAGCAGGATGCGATGGGGTCCATGCCAGTGAGCCTGCCTTGCAGGCTGTGACAGCCGTGCTTGTGATGAGCAGGATGCGATGGGGTCCATGCCAGTGAGCCTGCCTTGCAGGCTGTGACAGCCGTGCTTGTGATGAGCAGGATGCGATGGGGTCCATGCCAGTGAGCCTGCCTTGCAGGCTGTGACATCTGTGCTTGTGAGGAGCAGGATGCGATGGGGTCCATGCCAGTGAGCCTGCCTTGCAGGCTGTGACAGCTGTGCTTGTGATGAGCAGGATGCGATGGGGTCCATGCCAGTGAGCCTGCCTTGCAGGCTGTGACAGCTGTGCTTGTGATGAGCAGGATGCGATGGGGTCCATGCCAGTGAGCCTGCCTTGCAGGCTGTGACAGCTGTGCTTGTGATGAGCAGGATGCGATGGGGTCCATGCCAGTGAGCCTGCCTTGCAGGCTGTGACAGCTGTGCTTGTGATGAGCAGGATGCGATGGGGTCCATGCCAGTGAGCCTGCATTGCAGGCTGTGACAGCTGTGCTTGTGAAGAGCAGGATGCGATGGGGTCCATGCCAGTGAGCCTGCCTTGCAGGCTGTGACAGCCGTGCTTGTGATGAGCAGGATGCGATGGGGTCCATGCCAGTGAGCCTGCCTTGCAGGCTGTGACATCTGTGCTTGTGAGGAGCAGGATGCGATGGGGTCCATGCCAGTGAGCCTGCCTTGCAGGCTGTGACAGCTGTGCTTGTGATGAGCAGGATGCGATGGGGTCCATGCCAGTGAGCCTGCCTTGCAGGCTGTGACAGCTGTGCTTGTGATGAGCAGGATGCGATGGGGTCCATGCCAGTGAGCCTGCCTTGCAGGCTGTGACAGCTGTGCTTGTGATGAGCAGGATGCGATGGGGTCCATGCCAGTGAGCCTGCCTTGCAGGCTGTGACAGCTGTCCTTGTGATGAGCAGGATGCGATGGGGCTCATGCCAGTGAGCCTGCCTTGCAGGCTGTGACAGCTGTGCTTGTGATGAGCAGGATGTGATGGGGTCCATGCCAGTGAGCTTGCCTTGTAGGCTGTGACAGCTGTGCTTGTGATGAGCAGGATGTGATGGGGTCCATGCCAGTGAGCCTGCCTTGCAGGCTGTGACAGCTGTGCTTGTGATGAGCAGGATGTGATGGGGTCCATGCCAGTGAGCCTGCCTTACAGGCTGTGACAGCTGTGCTTGTGATGAGCAGGATGTGATGGGGTCCATGCCAGTGAGCCTGCCTAGCAGGCTGTGACAGCTGTGCTTGTGATGAGCAGGATGCGATGGGGTCCATGCCAGTGAGCCTGCCTTGCAGGCTGTGACAGCTGTGCTTGTGATGAGCAGGATGCGATGGGGTCCATGCCAGTGAGCCTGCCTTGCAGGCTGTGACAGCTGTGCTTGTGATGAGCAGGATGCGATGGGGTCCATGCCAGTGAGCCTGCCTTGCAGGCTGTGACAGCTGTGCTTGTGATGAGCAGGATGCGATGGGGTCCATGCCAGTGAGCCTGCCTTGCAGGCTGTGACAGCTGTGCTTGTGATGAGCAGGATGCGATGGGGTCCATGCCAGTGAGCCTGCCTTGCAGGCGGTGACAGCTGTGCTTGTGATGAGCAGGATGCGATGGGGTCCATGCCAGTGAGCCTGCCTTGCAGGCGGTGACAGCTGTGCTTGTGATGAGCAGGATGCGATGGGGTCCATGCCAGTGAGCCTGCCTTGCAGGCTGTGACAGCTGTGCTTGTGATGAGCAGGATGCGATGGGGTCCATGCCAGTGAGCCTGCCTTGCAGGCTGTGACAGCTGTGCTTGTGATGAGCAGGATGCGATGGGGTCCATGCCAGTGAGCCTGCCTTGCAGGCTGTGACAGCTGTGCTTGTGATGAGCAGGATGCGATGGGGTCCATGCCAGTGAGCCTGCCTTGCAGGCTGTGACAGCTGTGCTTGTGATGAGCAGGATGCGATGGGGTCCATGCCAGTGAGCCTGCCTTGCAGGCTGTGACAGCCGTGCTTGTGATGAGCAGGATGCGATGGGGTCCATGCCAGTGAGCCTGCCTTGCAGGCTGTGACAGCCGTGCTTGTGATGAGCAGGATGCGATGGGGTCCATGCCAGTGAGCCTGCCTTGCAGGCTGTGACATCTGTGCTTGTGAGGAGCAGGATGCGATGGGGTCCATGCCAGTGAGCCTGCCTTGCAGGCTGTGACAGCTGTGCTTGTGATGAGCAGGATGCGATGGGGTCCATGCCAGTGAGCCTGCCTTGCAGGCTGTGACAGCTGTGCTTGTGATGAGCAGGATGCGATGGGGTCCATGCCAGTGAGCCTGCCTTGCAGGCTGTGACAGCTGTGCTTGTGATGAGCAGGATGCGATGGGGTCCATGCCAGTGAGCCTGCCTTGCAGGCTGTGACAGCTGTGCTTGTGATGAGCAGGATGCGATGGGGTCCATGCCAGTGAGCCTGCATTGCAGGCTGTGACAGCTGTGCTTGTGAAGAGCAGGATGCGATGGGGTCCATGCCAGTGAGCCTGCCTTGCAGGCTGTGACAGCTGTGCTTGTGATGAGCAGGATGCGATGGGGTCCATGCCAGTGAGCCTGCCTTGCAGGCTGTGACAGCTGTGCTTGTGATGAGCAGGATGCGATGGGGTCCATGCCAGTGAGCCTGCCTTGCAGGCTGTGACAGCTGTGCTTGTGATGAGCAGGATGCGATGGGGTCCATGCCAGTGAGCCTGCCTTGCAGGCTGTGACAGCTGTGCTTGTGATGAGCAGGATGCGATGGGGTCCATGCCAGTGAGCCTGCCTTGCAGGCTGTGACAGCCGTGCTTGTGATGAGCAGGATGCGATGGGGTCCATGCCAGTGAGCCTGCCTTGCAGGCTGTGACAGCCGTGCTTGTGATGAGCAGGATGCGATGGGGTCCATGCCAGTGAGCCTGCCTTGCAGGCTGTGACAGCCGTGCTTGTGATGAGCAGGATGCGATGGGGTCCATGCCAGTGAGCCTGCCTTGCAGGCTGTGACAGCCGTGCTTGTGATGAGCAGGATGCGATGGGGTCCATGCCAGTGAGCCTGTCTTGCAGGCTGTGACAGCTGTGCTTGTGATGAGCAGGATGCGATGGGGTCCATGCCAGTGAGCCTGCCTTGCAGGCTGTGACAGCCGTGCTTGTGATGAGCAGGATGCGATGGGGTCCATGCCAGTGAGCCTGCCTTGCAGGCTGTGACAGCCGTGCTTGTGATGAGCAGGATGGGATGGGGTCCATGCCAGTGAGCCTGCCTTGCAGGCTGTGACAGCCGTGCTTGTGATGAGCAGGATGCGATGGGGTCCATGCCAGTGAGCCTGCCTTGCAGGCTGTGACAGCTGTGCTTGTGATGAGCAGGATGCGATGGGGTCCATGCCAGTGAGCCTGCCTTGCAGTCTTCTACTGGTGAACACGAATATAAACCCAATCGCCAGCCAGGAGCAGGAGAGGCAGGACTCGTCAGACACTCCAGTAAGCTTGCTCGTTATGTTATGTTAAGTGGATTTGTAAAGAGCAGCTAATCACCCACGAGGGTATACAGGCCCTCTAGCTGGCATGCCCTCATGGGACCAAGGTGTGTGCTCTCCGGCCCCTCAGAGTTCCTCCAAGAGCCGGGTCTTCAGTTTCTTATGGAATTCAAGAAGCTCTGATGTGTTTGGGAGGACGTTTCAGCTCTTGGGTGCAATGTAGGAGAAAGCTCGGCCTCCTGCTCCGCTTTCGTGGATGTATGGGGTGTGGGTGCGTGAGAGTGTGGCTGAGTGCAGGTGTCTGGTGGGCTGGTTGAAGTGCAGGCAGTTGTTGTGGTAAGCAGGCCCGATGTTTTGTCGTCCTCTCTATACACGCGTGAGGAGTTGGAATTGGCAGCGTTTGTGGATGGGGAACCAGTGCAGCTCTCTGAGGTGTGCTGAGATATGTTTGAGGTGAGGGAGGCCGAGGATCTCGAGCTGCGGTGGCCCGTATGATCTCGAGCTGCGGTGGCCCGTATGATCTCGAGCTGCGGTGGCCCGTATGATCTCGAGCTGCGGTGGCCCGTATGATCTCGAGCTGCGGTGGCCCGTATGATCTCCAGCTGCGGTGGCTCGTATGATCTCGAGCTGCGGTGGCCCGTATGATCTCGAGCTGCGGTGGCCCGTATGATCTCGAGCTGCGGTGGCCCGTATGATCTCCAGCTGCGGTGGCTCGTATGATCTCGAGCTGCGGTGGCCCGTATGATCTCGAGCTGCGGTGGCCCGTATGATCTCGAGCTGCGGTGGTCCGTATTATCTTGAGCTGCGGTGGTCCGTATGATCTTGAGCTGCGATGGTCCGTATGATCTTGAGCTGCAGTGGCCCGTATGATCTCGAGCTGCGATGGTCCGTATGGTCTGGAGACAAAGTAGGAGATAGTTGGAGATCCCAACGTACAGTGCTCGTGATGAGGGCTGCTGTGACGTTCCGTCTCGTGTTTTGGGGTAGATATTTTAAAATGCCGCGGAGCATGCGAAGGATGAGGAAGTAGGTGGAGACGACTGCATTGACCTGCACTGCCATTTTGAGCGTGTTGTCCACCACAGAAGAAAAACTGTGAAGACATTGAATGCACTTTCTGCAGTATTGTAAGACTGCAACATTATTTAACTCAAGTCCAACCTGGCAGTGGAAATTGGGTGAGCATCATGGGTCAGCGCATAATCATTTTATACAGGCTTAATTTCGTCTTCTGAGATAGAATCACTTAGAGGAACCATAATATTAATGGTAGCCCAGCATCCGCTGTCTACAGTACCCAGCCATTCCCATAAAGGTACACATCTGGGAGGCACTTACAGGACAGGACAACTTATGGACCGCTTCTTTGGTACAAGGAGAGGCGGCGCTTGCCAGCAGGGCGAAGACCGATTACAACGATGACAGCACATCGCAGGTGCATTACAACGCACATTTTACATTGCGGAAACAGTTACATCCAATGTTTCCACAACGCATGCGATTACATCGCGCATGCTGTAACATCGCGGATTTTCACAACGCGTCACCACAATTTAACAATTAATTTAACGCTTAATCGCGGAATTTCACAACGCTTTTATTTGCACAACCATGCTGCTGGACGGATTGATTTTATGCTTGCTCTATGTTTCCACATCCACAACGCAATTAATTTAACGCATTTTTTGCACAAACGTAACGCTGGATGGACTATGACGCACAGAACTATGACGTACACTATGATATCATGACATTATTGGATTACATTAATGGATGTATGATATTAATGTTAATGTAACATTTTTTGCTCTAACATCGCGGATTTTCATATGTGCTGGACTTGCACATACTAAGTACGACGTCATGACATCATGCTATTATATTAATGGATGTTAACACCGATTACATTTCTTGGGGTATTAATGTTAACATGCTGCTGGACGGATTAATTTAACGCTTGCTCTATGTTTCCACATCCATAGCGCAATTAATTTTACGCTTTTTTTGCACAAACGTAACGCTGGATGGACTATGACGCACATTTTCATTTCTTTTTCGTTACAACTTGACAGTACATAACAAAGAGTTTCATACAATAAAGCATTAATGTGATAGAGACTGCCTGTGCAACTGGTCTAATCTAGACCCATAGCCTTCACACCACTGAGATGTAGCTTATGCAACATATTCCTTCCTATTTTCAGAGTCCCCGGAATCCACGCCTCATGCGTCACTTGTAGTAACGTGTGGTTGGTAATGGGTAAATACAGGGAGTATATTATATTGAGAACTACCTTTCTCCATAATGGATCCCATGCTCTGACCATGCCTGCAGCTGTGGCTACATTTTGTGTGTGGGTAGAAACCAGTGTGCCAATCAGGGATTGAAGTTTGGATGGGGATAAACTATCTGTTTCAACCGCAGTGTGTGGCAGGAGCGGCACAGGTCGGTGCCAGTATGTGATAAAAAAGGGACTTTGTGCATAAGTAGTACAGATTTGGTCTTGCGCTTCAAACCCACCCAGATAGAAAGGTCTGGTTAGCGTGTCCCATCCAACACAGGGTTATTTGCCAATACATGTTACCTGATCAACTACATTTTAAGCGTACCAAAGAATGATCCGGAGAGAAGCAAGGGTTTATTCACGAAGCGGTATAGTAGCTTGTGGAGAGCCACCAACTGTATTAGCTCATTTATTGTGTTGCGTACATTAACATTTAGTGGTATGGCATTGCGTAATTAGGATTCTTTCAAGTTTTTATTTACATGTGGGCAAAAACAAAATTTACATTATTAAATGTTTTTATTTACATGAAGCTTACACTTTTTACTAGAAAATTATTCATCACTGTATTGCATTATAGCATTTTTTATTTACATGAAGGTTACACATTTGACAATAAAAATAATCGTCAACGTATCACATTGCATTAATATTGACAAACTTCTATTACAATGAAGTGTTGTTCAACCGTTTGGTACTTTCTTTATTATACTTAAGAACATCAGTTACACGCTGCTGGCAGCCGCTTCATAAGGTAAGATGACAGTGTTACATTATGTATGTTACAAGAAAACTACTACAATACTTACACATAGGAATTCAGTATGTGGGCCAGGCTACAAAGGCAGTCTGAAGCCACAGACGCATTAAAGAGCTGTAATGCTGCCAATAGTCTCGCCGACATTTCCTTAGTTCTATGTGAAACACATGGGTTAAGGCTACCTGTCGAAGATTGAGACATGCGCATTTCTTGAAAACTTTGCTCCTTAACCAAAACTTCAAAAAAAATGTACAAATTAGGGTGCAGTTTGCCAATTGAGTGGTTGAAGGAGTTGTGCCATCCCTCGATGGCATTATTTGTCTTTGCTACTCCCTCTAAGCAGGTCGAGTAGCAGTTGCACCAGTCCACAAGAAAACGTGGCTTCCTCCTGCGACCTGACCTGCTTAGATGGCCAATCCATGTGTCTTCAAAATAATTGAGGATAGGTGCCAGTTTCTCCTCATTTGACGTAAAGTAATCAGACTGTAATAGAGTTGTTGTACTCGTCTACACTTTCAGGAGGAACAAAGCAAAGTGCAGTTGATTTTTTTAAGTCAAACTGCAGTTTGCTGTCAGACACATATTCTGCAATTAGAGATGTTTTTGGGATTTTGCGCCAACAGGCCTGAGAAAAGTGGAAAAAACAACCTTGAAGTTTTGTCTCACAGTACAATTTTGTTACAGTATTCATCATTGGCAATTCAAAGTCCAATATAACTTTACGAGGACTTTTGACAAAAGGTTTGGATTTTACAACTGACAAAAACTCACTATACGTGGACGATTGTTTGTCTGGGTGCAAACTGTACACCAAAGGGACAACTGTGTTGTTACTGTACCCATGAATGGTATATATTTGCGTGAAAGGGTGGGGCTTGCTTTTAAAGGTACCATCCATCATCCACCCCTCACTGTTCTCCAACCTAACAAGGTTTCTGGGGGTGCTAAAGATTAAAATGCGCTTTAGGTCGTTTGCGTTGTCAACTAATAGGAAAGGTTCATTACAAGCAGTGACAGACAGTTGCAGAGGAATACATATATCGGAAAATGTTTGAGGGGTAACTCTTTTTGGGTTGCATGCCTGTTTTTTACGTTGTATAATTCTACGCAAATTAGGGATACTAGGCATACTCGTTGCAACATGCTCAGGGATATGATGGGCTACCTCCCTTAAAATTGCACTGCACAGTTCAGTAGAGTTGACTGCAATTTCTTTCATTTCATTAACAGATTCTCGCACTTGAATCGCTGTTGCAGAGCCAGAGTGGCTTTGGTCTGTGCTTTTTAAAACAGAGTCACCCAGTGTTGCTCCAGCGTGGAGTACAAAATCCCTCCCTCTGTCACAGACCAAAGATCTCACAAACATACACTATCCATACATTCGCTGGTGGGGCCCATAACACCAACATTCACTCACCATCAATCTGTGTTTCTTGGGAGGCGATTATCTTCCAAACGCTGATATGAAAGGAATTACCTTTTTACCCTAATGAGCAACAAATCTACGCAACCATCTGATACTCATTAGGCCCTGAACTTCACCTTTAGTATTCCTCTCATCAATCGGGATGGATCAGTTAGTTGCAGGTTTAGGTTGATTTCCAATTCTCTAATTTACCTTTTCATTAATAAATTTTCAATGAATAAACAACCCAACTCATTCTGTAGTTATTCAATTCAATCTTTATCTAATTAATGCAAATTGAATTAATTCATTTAATCAAGTCGCCAATCATATTTTCCTATTCTGGCTAATCGTCGTCCTCTAAGTCAAATCTGGTAGTCTCGCAAATCTATGCTCATCAAATTTTAGTAATTTCAGTTCATCAGGAGTTTGGGCATTAATTCAGTCCATCAAAGATTCGGGCAAACAGCTGTCCTGCAGTGTCACCGTCCTCTCTGTCAGCATAACGTCAGGAAATCGAGAAAAGCCAAAAACGAACCTGCGCCAACCTCTCTATTCTACCATAATTTATAATAAAAATCATTGACAAATTGTAACAAATATGGGTCTTCAGCTCCTCTGATTGGACAATCGAGAATCGTCTGACAGGGTTCACACAAAATATTGTCTCTTAGATCATCAGTCTTGCTTGTTCCGGTTTTTAAAACTGTTTTATTGTTCGTTCTGAAAAGCTGGCTTGCTTCCCAGGACGACCTTGGTGGGTACAGTCTGGTTAGGGTCATGACGAGGCCACTGTAGCTGGCGTTAGCGCAGTCGCACTTCACCCAAACCTCATGTAGCGTCAACGGTCGGGTTAGATACCAGAGGTAGCCATTTTGTGGTAGGCCCAAATGGTCAACTTAAGCAAAAGAGACACAAAACGTAATTAATACATAGAAATGACTAAATAAATGTTATTCCCTCACTAATACCCATATGTGTGTGTATTTATCTAGCAATAAGCAACACTCAAGCGGTTTATACTTACAAAATAAAGCACAAATCACAAATACATCACAAAAGCAACATATATCATGCAATATTCTAATTGTCTATCATTAGTATGCATACATAATTTAATTTACGATTTAATAAAATCATGCAAAGCAATCCCACGTGTATTTCAGTCATTAATAAGGTTGATTAATAACTTCCACTTCAATCCATTAGTTCGCTTATAATTAATTAATTAATCTAATTAATATAAACATGCAAAATGGGGAGGGTATACAAAATTTTTGCATTACCCGCTCCAGCAATCCCCCCTTTGGTGATTTTATCACCACACCACCTAAAAATTTTGTTCTATCTTTTACGGAATCTTTTAAAATGTTTTCTTGCTCTGAATCTTAATTCAGTTTCACCTACGTCTTCTCTTTTTGCTGATTCATACATTCTCTCCTTCCACTCTTCCAATTCGTTCTCTTCAATTTCGCTTTCTTGTTTCTTATCTTTTCTTCTTAGTTTTTCACTTTTTACTCTTTTCTTGTTTTTATAATTTTTACAGCAAATACAACCTAATCTTATCACTAATATTATGCAAATTACACATGTTAATGGAAACAATATTTTGCCTATAAACGTACTACCAAGATTTACTAAGAAATTTTTAATAGCAGCTATTTTCTTTCCAATCTTTTCCCAAACACCTTCAACCTCCAGTGGTACAATTTCATCATGCAATTCAGTAATATTCCTAATATAAATTTTCAGATCTTTGCTTTCGTCAGGAATGTAAGTACAACAATGTTGAACTTTCAGCATTCCACAGACTCCACCCTCTTTTGCAAATAATATATCAAGGGCAAGTCGATTTTGCATTACCATAGCACGCATGGCAACCATTTCAGTGTCTACCAATAAAAATCCTCCAGCGGTGCTTGTTGACAAGCGATCCACTACTGTTGAAAGTCTTCTAATTTTGTTTGCATTCAGAGATATTCCACCTGCTGGTATCAATGCTCCAAAAATGTCACCTACAATTTCTGCCCAAGATTCTCTCTTACTCCACACTAAATGATTACTTAAACTATGTACACCATCTTCTCCTCTATCCATATGAAAATTTTTCGGAAAAACCAGGCCTACATAACATGTGCCATACCAATGGTCTGGCAAACGATAATATGCCCTGTTCCCACAAATAAAATATAATCCAGGAAAGACTGGATCTTTTCCGCCTTTAAATCCCCATCCACCCATGATTCGGTATGTATCATGGCACTCACTATTACCTAGAACATAATTATCATACACAGTTTGATTCCTTCGAATGCCAAATTTCCCTTTCTGAGGCTAATCTAAAGCCATAGTTGGACTAGCTTCTCCTTTCAAGTGTTTTTCTCTTTCTACATCCCAGACTGTTTTCTCCACTTTCCCTTCTGCTGCCTTTCTTTGCATTTTCAGTCTCCTTTCTTCAACCATATCTAAGAATGTCCTTTCCTCTTTCTTCAAACTGCACGTCAAATTGTTTCTAAAAATATATTCTAATGTTAATTCTTTAGTTTCTAAGAAAAATTCACCTAATACCTTAGCTGGTTTTACCTTGTTTAGTTTATTAAAAGAAGGAACTTGCGCAAAAATGTTATCTACATCTGAAAAATAATATTCTAATTTCCCTGTCTGATAAAATAAACTAGCTATTACACTACATGTTATTCCATACGTTGCTGGAAGTTGATGATAAGTCACTCCTTCTGAAACAGAGGCAGGTAACTGCATGCATACGTAGCAATCCCTTACGTACATTGTCTTTACATATTCATACAATAATTTTGAAAACACATTATTAGAAAAATCTGTTATTGACCTGTCTTTATGTAAGTAATTGTTTTTGTTTTTTTTTTTGTTTTTTTTTGAAACCGTTTATTACATGTTAAAAAGGTTACAGGTATGGGCCTACAACCATCCGGCCGGCCGCTAGAGTGGCAGAAGCATATGACATACCTACAGTAAGAGTCTCTTGGCGGTGCAGATCGGTAAATCAGGAGATATCAATAGCGCAGGCCACAGAACCCCAAGCCCACAATACGGTTTCCTTTTTTTCAAAACAGAACAACACAAAAAAACCACACCCGCAAGGCAATCCGCAATCCAAAGTGACGGCACGTGCTCCTTAAGTGGGGGATCCCAACCAGCAGCCAAACTCTGAAGAGGGGGATGGGAATAGATCAGGGACAGGGGAACCACATGCCCGCGGCTGGGGGAGGGGGTCGGCTAGGGGGACGGAGCTGGTGAGGCGGCCGGTGGCAGTGGCGGCTCACAAATACCCCCGCGGTAGGCGTTCCAGGGGATGTAAGTAATTGTTATCTATTCTAGTTGGAACTACCTTTGGAATCTTCCCTATATTAGTTTTGTTCTCACTATGTCCCTCTAATGTATCTATAGTGACCTTAAAAGAAATAACAAGAGCAAGGATGCTCCATAAAAGCATTAATAATCCTGTACAACAACAACACATTTTACACCATCTTTTCATGAATGTACATCTACCTTTGCTACTATATATGTTAGCCATCTTTGTTAAATGGATCGTGTCTTTTGACTTAGCCTCTTTCACTTCACAACTAGTTTTCTAACCTAAGGCTCTAACACCTATTTGGTTCTACCAGTATCTATCTTTTGACTTAATTTCTTGTTTTCTTCATCAACAGCTTTCTTGATTTATTCAGTTTGGCATCTCATCATTCTTCACTTTCCTCTCGTCATCCAAATACAGAATTTCCTGAACTTCCGTTTCTTCTTCTCCAATGTCGGATAAGAGAACTCTCAGGATTTCCGATTCTTCTTCTTCTTCAACCACTTTCAGTACAGCCTCCTCTGGATTTCCTTGACTATCTGCCTCTTCTCCCTTTTCAGGCAGAGCCACGTACGTCCATTCCGGTGACTTATACTTCTGGTTAGGTTTCCTTGTTCTTTTACTCTCTTTATTCTCAGTTATTTCGTCTTCTTTAGATTTTTCTTGACTTGTTACTTCATTCACCTGTTCAGCGCTCGGTGAATTCACTCGTGTCAGTCGATATCTCAATTTCCTTATTTTATTGGGCCAAATGTCATTCTTTGCAACTCTTTTTACTTTACTTCCTTTGTCGTTCTTTTCAATCCTCCAAGCTCTCTTTCTTAGAACTCGACCTTCAGGTATTTCATTTTCACTCTCTTCAGACTCTGTCTCAACTTGCTTTGTCTTTTCAACAATTTCTTCTTCCAACACTTGTTTTGTTTTTCCTACTTCTGTCCCTCCTCGGATCTCCGACACGCAATCTTCCTGCTGACTACTTGTCCCTTCACCTAACCGGATGTTGCAGTTCCCTACACCTCCTCGGGGGTCTTCCGCAGAAATCTGTCCCTCTCTCTCTGTACCTGTCCCTTGTTCACTTAAATTTGCTACTTCCGGTGGAATTTCTCTCAGTCTCTCATCTGGTACTTTCTTTTCATGAATTTCTTTTATTGTTTCTTCAGTATTTTTCCCTCTTTTCTTTCTGTGTTCTTTTCTAGAACCCTGCGTTTCTTGTTCGTTTCCAGAATCGCTGGATTCAGAAATCTGCAATCTTCTTCTCAGAGAGCTACTTCTGGGGACTAAAGCTAGACTTGGTTCTGTTTCCACCCTTTCAGAGTTTTCTCGTGTCTTCGACTCTTCGTCATCTGACTCAGTACTTGATTCTGATTCATCAAAATTTTCTTTTCCTGTGCTGTCCACTGGATTTGGAAGTCTCAATGTGTGACTTGCATGGATCCAGTTTTTCAGTCCAGCACACTTCACAGCTGTTGTCGTGGTCAGAATGACTTGTCTTGGTTTTCCCCACCTTGGAACCAAACAATTTCTTCTTCTGTGGACTTTTATCCTTACCCAGTCTCCTGGGCTCAGATCGTGGGCTGGCTTCTTTTCAAGTGTGGTGGCATCCGCTCCAACCTGATGAAACACAGAATGAACTGCGTCAGCCAGGCCTTTACAGTATTCCAACACCATGTCATCAGTTATAGTCATCAGCTTGTTGACTGGTAGAAACACGTGTCTCATTGCTCGTCCCATGATTATTTCATGAGGATTTAATCCTGTAGTTCTGTCTGGAATTGATCTGATAGTCATGAGTACTAGAGGCAAGACATCAGGCCATTTCATACCTGTGGCTAAAAACATTTTCCCTATTCTATTTTTGATAGTACCATTCATCTGTTCAACCGCACCAGAAGCCTCTGGTCGGTAGGTACAATGTTGTTTTTGTTCTACATTCAATGCTTCACAAATTAATGCTACAATCTCATTATGGAAATGTCCTCCTCGGTCTGATTCACTGGGAACCCGAACCTAGGGATGAACTCTCTCAGCAGTAGCTTGGCTACTGTCATCCCATCATTTCTCCTTGTTGGGAGTGCTTCCACCCACCTAGAGAATAGGCAGACCACAACCAAAACATACCTCAGCCTGTTACAGGGAGGCATCCCAATGAAATCCACTTGCATTCTGGTAAAAGGCCCTCCTTCTTGACCTATTGCTCCTAGACTCACTACTGTCTTTCTTCCAGGATTGTATTGCTGACATATTAAGCATCTTTGACAAAGACTTTCTGCTACAAGTCTGAATTTTGCATTGTACCAGGTCTGCTTAAATGACCTGATCATGGCATCTCTCCCTTTGTGTCCCTGGCCATGATACATCCGTGCCATGGTAGACATCATGCTATCAGGCATAACTGGTCTTCCATCTCGATAGACCCACACATGATCCTTTTCCCTTGGGGCACATCCTGCTTTTACCCACTGTTTAATTTCTTCATCTCCTGCCTCTTCTTGCAACTGTCTTACCTCTTTCCAAGTTCCTACAATGTTAGTAAACATCAAT
The DNA here is from genome assembly GCF_964204655.1 of Triturus cristatus. Classification (NCBI taxonomy): domain Eukaryota; kingdom Metazoa; phylum Chordata; class Amphibia; order Caudata; family Salamandridae; genus Triturus; species Triturus cristatus. Next base: position 28,651,314 of record NC_140585.1, on the reverse strand, counting down.
GAGCAAGAAGACATTTCTCTTTCCTTAGCCCGATTGACCGAATTCTGATTACGTGCACAATACTGTGCCATGTCATTTGCATATCGATTTCCTGTGGCGATATAATCACCACCTTGACTATGAGCAGCACATTTTACAACAGCCAATTGTCTAGGCAGCTGTATCGCCTCAAGCAATTTTCCAACCACTTCTGCATTCTTAATAGGAGTTCCACTCGAGGTCAGGAAACCTCTTTGTAGCCATAGTTGGCCAAAGTCGTGGACCACTCCAAAGCCATACTGGCTGTCAGTTATCACAGTCACTCTCACACTTTTCCCAATTTTGCATGCTCTAGTCAAAGCCACAAGCTCTGCTACTTGGGCCGATTTTTCTCCTTTCAGATAGAATGCTTCTATTACTGCTGCGACTGTGCATACCGCATATGCTGCACTCAGCACTCCTTCATCTGTTCTCAAACATGACCCATCAACGAACATCACAAAATCCCTTTCTGGCAAAGGTACATCTTTTATATCTGGTTGTGGCTTTGTACAAAAATCAAGTACATCCAGACAATCATGATCAACTTCATCTCTTACTTCCACAATCTCAGCGTCAGGCAACAAGGTTGAAGGATTCACATTCAAACATCTCGCAAGACTCACATTAGTTGCACCTAATATGACCTTTTCATACTTAGTCAGCCGACTGTGTGTCATATACTGAGTACGACTCCTTGTTAACAGGATCGCTACATCATGAGGTGCAAACACTTTCAATGGATATCCCATCACAATTCCTTCACTCTGCTCTAAACTTCGGCATGTTGCAGCCACCGCTTTCAAACATCCAGGTAAAGCTACAGCTACTGGATCATGCATTGATGAAAAATATGCAATTGGTCTCCTCAATTTTCCATGCTTCTGTATTAACACAGAAAGTGCACATCCATTTCTCTCACTGCAATACAACTCAAATTCTTTCTCATAGTCAGGCATGCCTAATGCAGGTGCTTCACACAAACCATCTCTCAATTTTCTAAATGCTGCCAATTCCTCCTTGTTCAACTCAATGGGATCTTTCACATCACTTCTCGTCAGTCGTACTAAAGGTTTTGCAATCAAAGAGAAGTTGCTGATCCACTGACGACAGTATCCAACCATTCCCAAAAACATTCTCACCTCTCTTTGAGTCATGGGAGCTCTCATTCCTTTTATAATTCTGATTCTGTATATTGTTATTTTCCTTTGTCCTTTCTCAATGTCATGCCCTAAGTACTGTACTTCCTTTTTTCAAAACTGTAATTTTGATGGTGACACCTTAAGTCCTCCATCTGCCAAATGATTTAGCAAGGCTATCGTGTCTACCTCACAGGCTTCATGTGTTTTTGACGCCACCAAAAGGTCGTCAATGTATTGAACCAACACTGAATTCTCGGGCATTTCTAGACTCTCCAAAGACTTCTTCAATAACTGATTAAATATTGAGGGGTTTTCTGTATACCCCTGTGGGATTCGGCACCATGCCAAAATATGCTCACCAAAATGAAATGCAAAAATTTGCTGACTGTCGTGGTGCAATAGGATGGAAAAGAAAGCATGACACAGATCAATTACTGTATACCATTCTGCATCACGGGGAATCTGATATAAAATCACTGATGGATTTGGTACAATGGGGCAACATGATACCACAATTTTATTCACCTTTCTCAGATCTTGCACTATCCTGAATTTCCCATTAGGCTTTTTCAGTCCCATTATAGGTGAATTACATGGACTACTCATTATTTCTCTCAAAATTCCTTGCCTGATCATTTTCTCTATTAAAGAAGGCTTCCAGCAGGACCCAGAGAGCGAGATAGCTGGACATCCCTGAGGACGGGTTTGCTCCCAGCTGGCGGGATGGCCACGCCGTTGGACCGACGGCAGTGAACTGGAGTTGCAGTTCGTGAATGGCGTGCATCGCTACTTCCCCGACATAGCCTTGCCAGCTCCTGGCAGCTGCCCCCATCACGCAAGGCAGCAAACAAGAGCGAGAGAACTGAACTACTAAAGTAACCACGCAGGCTTATCGCCCGTGAGGTGGGATGCTGCTGAGCCGTTTCAGTGCGAGGAGAGGCTCGGGACCGGCGCGTTGTTAAAATTGGGATAGAGACACAGGTTTTGGCACCTCCCCCACCCCGCAAGTGAACAACCATGAGCAGAGGCTATCCCACGATCAGAATAGCTAACGTGGGCATCACATCACTCAAGGACACATCGGGACCTGTTACTCAGGTTTAGTCATTCTGCACATAACTTATGCTTCATTTATAAGCGGGGCTTGGATCATTGGGCCCACTATGCACACGCTCGCCACATTGAAACATCTCTCGCCGGGGCATAATACGAGGAGAACAGAGAGGTATTCTTGACTGTGGGGGCACATGGGTGTTCCATGGACTGACGGGCGAAAGCTGGAAACCCATTTTAGAAGCAAAATTCTCTGTGAAGTACTCCAGTGCCTCTACTAACCACTCAAAATCGCCGCAATAGCTCCAAACAGCGTCAAAGGACTAACTTCTCATGGTTTAAATATATAAGAAAGAAACATAGGACTTCCCCATAGGATTCACTACTTGGAAAATAAAGAAAGGACCAATCTCCACTATATTGGTAGACATAAAAAAAGGACCACACCATAGGAGGACTCAATGGATAGTGAAAAAGGACTACATCGCAAGGATAGATCCAGACAGTAAACAGGGTGGCCATCTTGGACTGGCACATTCTAAATGGATGGACTCCCAAAGAACACTGACAACATCCTCATCTCCTAATCCAACAATTACAAAGGTGAGGGTTCTGCACGTTAGACCTAGCGTTAACCCCTCCCCAAGGTGCAAAACAGCGCATGTACCCCACCAGGATCCTCCCTCTCTTACAAGCTTAATCCAGCATTATGGAACGCACAGGCAGCCACACCTATTCCATTAAATACCCCCCTAACCTCACAAAAAAGCAGCTAAAGGAGTTAAACATAACATCCTAAAAACGCACCCGGAAACCCCAATCTCAGATCCCTACTTCTCAAGTAACCAGGGGCATATTACTAATGACATCATCTTGTATACTAAAAGAAGAGCTCAATGGAGAAAAGCCTTTCTCGCTCTATGCACGGTCACCTCCACGAAGAAAACAGCGCATGGACTCACGCTAGCTATCATCCCCTCCCCATTCTACAAAGCAGCAGCTACAATCACTATCTATCATAATGGGATCATCCTGCCTGCCTACATAGCAGCAGCTACAATCACTATCCATCATAATGGGATTATCCTGCCTGCCTACATAGCAGCAGCTACAATCACTATCCATCATAATGGGATCATCCTGTCTGACTACACTCCCTGCTTATAAGAATTTTACTGTAAGTGGCTTGTGGACATAGTCTCCTCCCAATATTAGGCCCAAGTGGTTAGGACCAAGATGGTCGCCATGGAGGAGCTCGACTGAGGAGCTCCGGGACTCCGGGACTTCGGATTCACCGTTTGGTGAAAATATTACAATCCTCCCCCCACCATCAATTCATATCCATGGGTCAATAGTCTCATTTCTCACAATGGTTCTGATTCCGGATCCCTCTGGTTCCAACGCTTCCATCATCAACTACCCACCCAACCTATCGAAAAATGCGGCCAAGAAATATAAGCATCACTTTCTCAGGGCCTGGCCCGAAATTCTAATCTCTTATGTCTATTTCTCCACTATCAACGGTACCAAAGTCAATGCCCTTATTTTCTACACCAGGAAAAGAGCTTGCTGGCGAAATGTCTTCTACTCTATGCTCCGAATAACAAGCTCTAAGAAAACACCTCATGGTATCAAGCTCACAACTGCCCCTTCATCCTCACTCAACGCTAATACCACCATCACCCTCTATAACAATGGTATCATCCTATTCCAAGCGTCAAATGTCAATCTACTTAAGATAACCAACATCTTACCGTTACTCAAAAACGCGGCTTCCTCGAATCCCAATGTCTCCCAGACTCACCCTCACATCTCTCAGGACCCGGCGAGTTCACTCCCCGCTACGTTAGGAAGCTCATCTCCCCTTCTCCATCTAATTCACGCCTCACCACCTGTGCACCACAGAGGGGTCCCATCCCAGGTTGCTGCGCCCCAAATATCGAGTCCCGACGCACTTCTAGCCAGTCCGAGCCTACCTGTCCCCCAACTAGAGATTACCCATGATATTCATCTTGCCTTGCCTCCAATTATTGAGTCATCTTCCCCCAGCCCTCCCCCGGCATCTCTTATGAGGCTAGAATCCAAGCAAATGCCTTCCACCGAGCATGATCGGTCATCGTCAAGCAATCTGTTGTGTCCTTGTCCTAACCCTCAGCCTAACGATCACTCCCCCCTCACTAAGACACCTACCTCACTTTCAATAGCTCCTGGATCTCAGTCTGACTCATATGACCATCCTCCTCCTCAGGATCCCCCGCCCACCACCTTGGACCTTATAGGTAGTTACCGAGACCTCCCCTTTCTGATAGACTCCCTTTCACACACTCCTCCTCTCGCTCAACACACAGACTTGGCGCAACACCTAGATGAGATTTATCTTCAGTTGCACCTTCTAACGTCTGAGCTACATGGCCTGAAAGCCCTCTCAAATGACCTTTTTCCCATGCTAAGATCTTTCCTCACTGCTGCTACCCTGTCTAATGCTCCATCTTGTGATAGATATTCATTGGTCAAGCCTGTACCTTCCTCCATCATGAAATCCATTCCCCTACCTAATGACACCTCCCGCCCTAGAAGATATGAGACCTACCTTGCGTCCTCAGATCTACAGGACCTGCTCAACTCTTACCCTAACTGGTCCAATCCCAACATGAGCCCGCCGAGACAAATACAATCCATCCTTTCTAACCCAAATAGAGGACCGCCTATCAATACCAGAGGCAGCAATAAGATCAACCTCACTCACGTAAATATCACCCAGACTCCTCCCTCCACAAAGACACTACGAATTAAATGTGTACTTCTAAATTGCAGATCAGCCAGTAAACACGCCACTGATATCTTCGATCTCATACAACACTTGGACTTAGATATTATCTTCCTCACTGAAACTTGGTTAAATCCCGCTTCCGATTCTCGACATCCTAGTATCTCCCACGCATAATATTATTAGGCTAGACAGAGCTGGGAAACTGGGCGGGGGCTTAGCCTGTATTCATAGAAACACACTCTCGATCTCTCCCGTTGAGTCCTCTGCACCCTCCTTCTGTGAATGTCTCTGTCTCAACATCTCAAGTAAGAACCTACCGGTCTGCAAACTTCACACTTTCTACCACCCCCCAGGAGACAATCTCACCTTCATTGAGGAATTATTTGAAATCATTTCTAGCAATGGTGACTCAGCCGTGTCCCAAATCTTCCTTGGTGACTTTAATCTGCACTGGGCTAACTCCATAGACCCGGCAGTTTCAAGCCTCAAAACCTTTCTAAGTGATCAGGATCTGACCCAGCATTGTGACCAACCAACCCATAATAAAGGAAACATTCTTTACCTCATTATTTCGAACAGGCAGACCGTCACCTTGGATTCTATTACCCCATGTGACTGGTCAGACCACCACTGCATCCTTTTTTTTATCAACAAGGAGGTACAGTTGTGGAAGGCCCAACCAACGAAATCAAAGATATGGAAAAGGGACCTCAGACTAGTAAATCCTGTTGAGCTAGCCGCCCACTGTACATCTGCCCTCTCCTCTCAAGCGGACCTGACTGAGGTGCAGTTACTCACTGACTCCTACAATGCAACCATCTCCAACATCATGAATGACATTGCTCCACTTAAACATAAAAATGCCTCAACAAAAATATCCAAACCGTGGTATAATGAAAACCTAAACACGGATCGTCGCAACCTTAGGGCAGTTGAACGCTCCTGGAGATCAAATCCCTCCTCGCACCAACTTAAACTCCTAAGAGATGCTAGGAGCCGTTACTACAAACAAATCAGGAACGCCAAGTCTAACTATTTCAGACACCAATTAGATCAAGCAGCTAACCGCCCCAAGAAACTTTTCGAATTGGTCAAACAGCAATCAATAGTAGGTCCAAACCTATCGGAATCTGGAAGCAGTCCACCCTCATGTGACGATCTTGCTTCTTTCTTCATTGAGAAATCTAAACTCATATCATCTGACCTCGCTGCTAAGAACGCTGAACTCCTCTCCTGCAGGGCAGCATCTCCACCTGTCCTCTTTGAAAAGCTCTACCCTACCCCCTGATCCCTAAGAACAATGCGGCCTGGGACACCTTTACCCTGCTCAGTGAACAAGACATCAAAAAGATTCTCTGGAATATCAACCCATCCAACCACTTCAGTGACCCGTTACCCCCATCCATCTTCAAGGAAATCAAGAATGCACTCATCCCCACCTGGACAAGGATAGTAAATGCGTCTCTGTCACAAGGCACAATCCCTGATTGCTTAAAAGCAGCTCAAGTATCCCCTATACTGAAAAAACCTAATGCTGATAGGACAGACCTCAATAATTTCCGACCTATCTCCAACATACCCACCCTTGTGAAACTCCTTGAAAAATGCATTCAGGCCCAACTCTGTGCTCACATTGAGAACTACCAGCTCTTGGACCAACATCAATCCGGCTTTCGGACAGGGCACAGCACTGAATCGGCCCTCATTCATGTTATGGATGACATTCTTTTTTTTTTATTTCAAATCTTTTTTATTGATAAAGAAATAGAGAAATGACAAAGACATACAATAAATGACAATAAATGACAATAAATGACATGTGCAATCCCCGAACAAACAGACCCATAGGACCTGAGAACTGGCAAATCTATAGAGGAGTCGCCCTCAACACAGACATATATGAAGTCATATTCCTCATACACATAGTAATGAGATCCGTAAGTCAGGACTATAATTCTGACCCTCACGTCCGAGTAACATGGACGAACTTGTAGCAAATGAAGTGAAATTAAATTAAATGAAACTAAGATATGTCATGAAACCAAGTTCAGCCCCCAAACTCCGATTGCGCTATGGTGAGTGAGCTCCATGACTGCCAATGCTTTATTTCATGTGTGTTACCTTCCCGAATCCGCCACGCCCCTTACTCTATAGCCTAGCAGCCATAATTCCACCTCTTCCTTTCAGGGCGGGTCAAATGAGAACGAAGATCTGTCCAGAGACTTCCAGAGCCTCCTATGGGGAGCGCGCCACGGGGAGGAGTGTAGAGCTGGGTTGACGGCTCCTCTCAGAAACGAGAGCCATTCCTGCCAAACCCTGAAAGAGACCTCAGAGGCGCTCTTCCATTTACACAGCACCACCTTGCAAGCTAGAGTAAGCAAAATATCTAACAATTGACGATCATTGTCATTATGAAGCTCCTGGTCCAGCACCCCCAATAGAACATAGACAAATTCCCTTTTAGACTTGACCTTGAAAATATGATCTATGCAATCAAACACTTTCCCCCAGAATAGTCCCAGCGCAGAGCAACCAAAGAGCATATGAGCTAAGTCTCCCACCGCTGAATCACAGTTCCAACATAGGGGGCTATCCCTCAGATGGAGTCTATGGAGTGTTTCTGGCATCCAGTATGTCCTATTAATGAGCATATATTTGGTTTGGGCTAGAATCGGGGAGATCTTATTCGTTAGGGCAGCAGCATGTATCAAATCCCAGTCAAATACTAAACCGGTAGAGTTAGGCTCAGATTCCCACTTGGATTCATTTTTCTTGTACGCCTTCCTTGGGGCAGGGAGAGGCAACTTATACATTTTAGAGACAAAGTGACCCGACTTCATAAGTCGTGGAACATGGGTCTTAAGCCAAGGGTCGCTCGAGTTGAGGGAGCGCGTAGACAGAATGACCTTGAGTTTCAAAAAGTCATAGAAATCCATTGGTGACAGATTGTGGCTGGCCTGGAGCGAGGAGAACGGCAATGGATGCCCCCCCTCAAATAAGTCTTTCACCAGGTTAATGCCTTTCTTAGACCAACCCCTCCACTGCAGAGGTTTCCCTTCCAGCTTAAGCGATGGATTATACCATAAAGATGCCATAGTAGACTTCCTCCACAGCAAACCAACTTTATGAGCTTGATCTAGTCTCAGAAGTGCTCTTCTAGTGTTTAGTAGGATGTATTTGGAGTGGGGGAGATGGGATAGATCCATTGAGAGTAATGCTGTGAGAGGGGCATTACCAATCAAAGATTTTTCAATCGCAATCCACAGCGGAGTGTTGTCCGCGTCCTCATTCAACCACTGTGCCCCTTGTTTACATAGAAAGGCCGTCTGATAGTTCCTGAAGCTAGGGAGACCCAAGCCGCCTTTTCCTTTTGATAGCTGTAGCTTCTTCATAGATATCCTGGGTTTCTTCCCCTGCCACAAGAACCAACCAAATAGCCCATCCACCTTTGTCAAGAAGGCCTCCGAGAATGTTATTGGTAACATACTCGCCAGATAATTTACCAATGGGGTCACCATCATTTTTAAGGTTTCCGCTCTGCCCCACCATGAAAGGAATTTCGGGGACCATCCCTCTAGTAATTTAGATATTTTCTTCAGAGTCAAGCTTTCGTTAACCCCCAAAGTTGTGATTAGATCTTTATCAAATTCCAGCCCCAAATATTTAAAGCAGCCTGGCTGCCACGTCAAGCCAGAGTCCCCCATAATCTCTCTATTACCCAAATTATTCAACAATTTAACCTCTGTTTTATCTTTATTCAACTTGTATCCCGACACCCTGGAGAAATCGTCAATGGCAGACATGAGGGCCGGTATAGCCTCTTCCGCTCTCTCTGATACTATTAGGACATCATCCGCATATGCTGTCAACTTAATTATACAATCTTCAAATGGGATTCCAGCAATACCATCATTATTTCTCAAGTGATAGAGAAATGGCTCAATGGCCAGTAAAAACAGTGAGGGCGAGAGAGGACATCCCTGTCTGGTGCCTTGGTGCAATTGAAACGCGGAGGAAAATGAGCCGCCAGCTCTAACTCTCGCAGAGGGACAAGAATATAGAGACATCACCATCTTTATAAAAGAGTGACCCAGGTTGAACTTATTTAGAGCTGCATTCAAATAGTTCCAGTCGACTCTGTCAAATGCCTTTTCGGCGTCAAGTGTGATTGCAACAGTAGGGGTAGATAGCAGTTTTGCTCTTTCGAGTACATGCGCCAGTATTCTGGTATTATCACTGGACAGGCTATGCTTTAAAAAACCCGCCTGTGAAACATGTATCAGTTTGGGCAGGACCTTTTGAAGCCGGTTAGCCAGAATCATGGCTAGAAGCTTACAGTCAAGATTAATGAGTGAGATAGGCCTATAATTCTTTGGTAACGTTGGATCTTTCCCTTCTTTTGGCAGCAGCGCAATAATGGCTTCCGACAACGTACCTTTCACCTCCCCTACAGTACTGATTTCTTGGAATAAGTGTAAGAGTGGTTGCGATAAAAGTGAGGAAAAGCCCTTATAGAATCTAGCAGTGAACCCGTCCGGTCCGGGTGCCTTACCGCATTTTAATGACTTAATGATCATCTCGACTTCCTGGAGTGTGATGGGACAGTTGAGGTCATCACGATCCATAGCGGAGAGAGAGGGAAGATTGCAGTCATCCAAATAACCCTCAATTTTGGAGTCGACTACCTCTGTATTCTTGGCATAAAGTTGCTCATAAAATTGTTTGAATACCTCCGCTATCTTGACCGGGTCCGAGTGTGCTGTTCCCCCCTGATCTTTGATGGAATTTATCGTATTCTTCTGTATTTTAAATTTGAGGTATGCAGCGAGGCTCTTCCCTGCCTTGTTGGATGCACAGAGTTTGAATTGTTTCCTCTTAGTTACCCAAATCCCCGCTCTTTCACTTACTATTTTGTTATATTCATACTTCTTATTTGCTAGTTTATTCATTGTTTCTTCCTTCCTATCAGACAAGTGTTTCTTCTCTAGCGCGGTAATTTCTCTTTCTAAAGTCTCCAGCGCTTTATTGTGGTTCTTGTTTATGGCAGATTTTATTTTAATAACGACCCCTCTTATCGTACTCTTTAGCGCCTCCCAACGAATCAAATCAGTAGTGTCTCCCCTACCGTTATGCTCTAAGTACTCCCTAATCGCGGTCTCGATCCCTACCCTATGTTGTTCTTTTTCAAGGACCTCCTCATTAAACCTCCAGATTGATTGTTGAGTAGAAGATTTGACGTTGGAGATGGATAGGGAAATACATGAGTGATCGGATAAAACCCTTGGTTCTATAGATGTTCCTTCCATTCTGGGAATGCCATTCTTTGTAATAAATAATTAGTCGATCCTGGAGAATGAATCATGTGGAGGAGAATAAAAGGTATAGTCCCTCCCATCAGGGTTCTGCAACCTCCTTGTGTCTACCAAATGGAATCGAGTACACAGATTAGTGAAGGCCTTATGAGATCTATTGCTACGAAAGGAGCATCTGGAATCCCTGTCCAATACTGGATCAAATGGTAGATTAAAGTCTCCTGCTAGGATGTGTATGGCCGAATCAGGGATAGTCTCTAGTTGCTTGGACAGATCAGACCAAAAGGTTAGGTCGCATGTATTAGGGGCATAGACATTCGTCACATAGAATTCAGTGTCATCTTTAGTCAGCTTGGTCGTAACCCACCGCCCTTTGGAGTCCGAGTCGGAGGAGAGCAAATCTACGTTAGATTTTTTTGCAATCAATGTCAGGACCCCATTTTTCTTTCCTATCGCCTCTGACCCTGCGACCTCAACAAAGAATTTATTCCTGAGAGTATGAAATTGTGAGGCCTCAAGTTTAGATTCCTGCAACAATACAATATCACCTTTTTGCCTCCGTAAATACTCCAGGACCTTCTGACGCTTAACCGGCTGATTGAGACCCTTTACGTTGAGAGAGAGTATTTTCAAGTTATTCACTCTTGTTACACCTACAGGAGTGTCAATTGTGGATAATGACATAGTCAATCAATAGCTAACATGGTGAATTGTTAATAGACTACACTTAAATGTATTTACTTGGACCTCCCTCATTCTCTCCCAGAACACCCCAACTCTCACAGCACTGGCATGAAGGTAAAAGTACAATCGGCATAGGCATTGACAGGAGAATGATGTTAGACCTGGTGTGCATTGGAACTTGACATAAACACTATCAGGATCGTGACAGTACAATTGGCATAGGCAGTGGCAGCGGAAAGAGTGTGGGCCTGGTATGCATTGGAACATGGCATAAACACTAGCAGGGTTGCGACAGCGCAATCGGCATAGGCATTGGCAGTGGAATGATGTTGGACCTGGTATGCATTGGAACATGACATAAACAACGACATAAAGGAAAATTAACACAGAGAGCAAACACGTACCCCACCCTATCTCCCTCTCCCCTCCTCCCACCTCCCCTTCTCCCTCCCAATCACCCTCCCCCACCCCTCCACCCCGAGATAAGCTAGTAGGCATGGTGACACGGAAAAAACAGCGTCCCTCCCATGGCCTCAATTCGTATTCGTGTTGGCAATTCGGGAATTAACCCAACATATAAAACAGCACAAACTTGTGCGCCAATTAGGCAACAGAACCTGTCCAGGTAACAGCTAACTTATACAGATAGAGCTGCCCTGGGTCACCTCCAGTGGGGTTATCAACATTAATTACCCATCCTCACTGACCTTAACCTGCTTTAACAAAAGGCACAGCCGAGTAGGCCTCCCCTCTATCCATCTTTCCTCAAACAATTCAATACCATACGATGCAAGATCCCCTTACATGCTTGCATTAGATGTATACATTAAATGCACCTCCCTACTTCTTTGACTGGTTGGGAACCGCTATTGCAGACCAATAAACGATTAGTAGTTAGTAACGATTCATGGCTAGTAATCAACACTCGAACAAGGCACAAGCCACCCAAGAGCACAGAAGATAAGACTTGCGTCCCCCTCCACTCCATGAACAGAGCCCAACATTGCAGCAATACAGCAGTACATCAGGGCCCAACATTGTATGACCTCAAATGACACAACGGCATAATAATCTGCTACGGAATCAAAGAATCCTGCTTAGAGGGGGAAGTAGAGGCCACCGATGAAGTATCCATGTGTAGCTCCTCACCTCCTTCCAAACATTGCCTGAGTTTTAACGGATCTGTGAAGACCTGCGGAGAACCCTTGATAAAGACACGGAACTTTGCCGGACCCACAAAACCAAATTGGTGGCCCAGCGACTTCAACTGTGGTCGCAAAGCAAGAAAGGCTTTCCTCGTGTCGACAGTTTCTTTACTGTAATCCTGTGATATGTACACTTTACTAGATTTCCAGAGAACATGGTTATTTTTGCGCACAAATGATAGTATTTGTTCCACATGTTGGTAATGCAATGGTTTACATACAATAGGTCGCGGTCCCTTCTGTCCCGGCATGATCCTGCCCGGAACCCTATGAGCTCTATCAAATTCCAGTGGGTGATGAAAGTTAAGATTGGTTGCCTGCGAAAACCATGCCTCCAGAAATGGGACACAGGACCCGAATGTCTCTTCTGACCCCTCCGGTATCTCAAAGATGCGTAGGTTCCCCCTCTGATTTCTGTCCTCCAATTACGACAACTTCCTTGACATCTGCTCTGTGGAAATATGTAGGTGTTTCAGGGAGCTACAGGTTTTGGTCTCTGAATCCTCGAGGCGACTGATTCTCGATTCCGACTCCGTCAATCTGGCATTAGAGTCTCGGATGTCTTTACGGATGGCTACAATTTCTTCTTTTGTAGACTTTGCAATCTCTCTCACCTCCTCTAGTTTATTTAATATTATGTCCATCGTGTAGGTCACATCCTTTTTACCTTTGACAGGTGAGATCGGATTAGGTGGTTCAGCTTTAAGTCTTTTCAGGTTCTTTGTTTCTTTGTCCCCCATCCTGTGATCGCTCGTAGAAGCTGCTAATCTCAATTACAAAGCCCGAAGATATTCACCTCAGCAAGGATCCTTCTATTTGGTTTCTCTCCCGGAGGCGGTGTGGTTAGGGATCCAAAACCGTAGAGCATACATCAGCGCCCACCTGAGGCCAGCACAACGCGCAGGTGGAGCGGCAAATCCGAGACACCCACGCCTCCTCTCAGTTTTCTGCTTTCAAGTACTGCTCGGATCCCCTGCGCTGCAAACGCGGACATTAGCTGCACAGCCGGTGCACGTGTAATCAGGGAGCCCCCTGCAGTATCAGCATTACGTTGTGCAGCACTTCTTGCCTCCAATAGTGCTCATTATGCCTTCATGCATAACGCCCAACATCCAGCCGCTGAGTACAGTGTCTCCAGAGAAGCCTACTATCCTCCGCCAGCGCCGCCATCTCGTGAAGGAGCAGTCCCACGTAGCAGTCTAAATCTTATTTATACTCCTATACGCCATTTGCAGCATTACTTCACCCATCGTGTACCACATAGGCAGTCCCGCGTTGACCTCCTCCTTAACACAGCCTTCCTCGCAGTCCCACGAACGCACAGGAGCCCCGGAGACCCTTTGCAGCCGCCATTTTATGTCTTCCTTACATCGGTGAATCCCGGCCAGCCCAGTACATTGGTTGTGAAAGTTACATGCCACAAAGCGTTTCCCCTTTATATGCTCCAACGATGATCCCGCACTGACCTTTTCCTCAATTAAGCCTCGTTTAAGCCGGCTCGCGCTCCGATGAACAAAACCGGGACCTCATAGACTCCCGTCGCCGCCATCTTGCATATCGGCGTTACCCAGCATATCGGGGATGCACCACCTTATTTAGTCCTTCAAGGGTCCCACTCACATTTGTTGTTGCGTCGGCGCAGTCCCTCCGACCCTCCAAGAAGACCCTCTGAGAAGGCAGCGGCAGCGGCAGCGTCAGCAGCCGCCCGGTGGCCTGCAGGGTCCTACGGTCGCATGTCTCGCTCGGGATCGGTCTCCAGGGCACTCGGCAAAAATTCACTGTCAGGGCCGCCTAGGCGTCTCAAAATCGACCCAGAGGCAGGCATTGACCTCCGGTCGCCAGATCAGTCATTTTCAGCAGTCATGGCTTGACTTTGACCTCCCAAATTGCTTCGTACTTCACAACCACGGGAGGAGCAGTGCGCTAAGCCGCCATCTTCCCCGGCGTCCAAACCACGCCCCCTCGTTATGGATGACATTCCAAAGATTCTCGATCAAAATGAATCCTGCCTCCTGATCCTCCTTGACCTTTCCTCTGCCTTTGATACGGTCAATCATGACAACCTCTTAGCCATTCTGCAAAACAGGATGGGTTTTGGTGATCAGGTGCTACAGTGGTTCTCGTCCTTCCTCCATCACAGATCGCAAAGAGTCAAGGCAAATCACTCTCTCTCCAAGCCTTCGCCCGTTCTCATGGGAGTCCCCCAAGGATCTGCTTTATCTCCTATCCTCTTCAACCTTTTCTTGGAACCATTAGCTAACGCACTTAATTCCATGGATACTCATTTCCACATGTATGCCGACGACACGCAACTCTACCTGAAAATCTCATCCCCGGAAAACCTCATATCACTCAACACCATCCTAACATATACTCAAAACTGGTTAAATGAGAACCCTCTCCTGCTCAACACCTCAAAAACAGAATTCCTGCTCGTCTCCCCTCAGAATTACACCCCCAATCTTGATCTCTGGCTGAGCCACCTCACTGCTTTCAACTGCACTCCGCTCATCGTAAACTCAGCCAAATCTCTAGGAGTCACCATGTACAAGAACCTGAATATGAAAAATCATATCAGCAACACATGTACGGGAGCAAACCACTTGATTAGGACACTCAGAAACATCAAACCTTTCCTTCCACTTAAGGATTTCAAGCAGGTGGTTCAAGCGCTGGTCCTACTGAGGCTAGATTACGGCAGTGCTACCCTCTGTGGCCTGCCCCAAATACACCCTAGCTCCGCTAAGGGCTTCACTGAATGCTGCTGCGAGATTGGTTACAGGCTCCAAACGCAATGAGCGCATATCGCCAGTCCTAAAAACTCTAAATTGGCTCCCCTTTGAAGCACGAATCCAGCTAAAAATTGCCACGATGACGCACGAAGCTATCCACTTCAAGACGCCCAGGTATCTGGCGCAAAAACTTGAGCTATCTTGTGGTGTAAGAGCCTCTAGAAGCGCTACTACCTTACTCTTGAAACCACCTATCCTGAACAAAAAGAGAATATCTATCAGAGCCTTCTCTGGCGCAGCTCCTAAGATATGGAACTCTCTTCCTCCAGAAATACGCAGAATCACCAGAACAACGGTGTTCAAACTGGAAGTCAAAAGATTCCTGAAGAATAAACTCCCTCAGTAATTGGGCTACCCCCCTGGCCCGTTGACATTGTTCCTACTTCCATTGTTTCAACATTTATCACTATACTTTTTTTTTTTTTTGACATATTGTGTGCCTCTGTCGTTACACTGTACTTTGTTTAACATAACTTCCATGTGAATTTTCGTGCACTTTATGGTTCATTTGTGTTTTTAACTTGTGGTTGTTTTCAGTTCTAGTTTGATTGTAAAGCGCTCTGATATCCCTTGGGATCTTGTTCGCGCTATATAAAACTTTATAAATAAATAAATAAATTACAGGAGTTACTCCTTCAATTATTTCAGGTGTCAATTTGTATTGCGGAACATTTGGATACGTTACTCCTTCCTTTACTGTTATTTTGATTGGATCTACATTTCTCATTAGCCCTACATCTTCTCCAGTGAAATCCCAAACTTCCGCTTTTACAGATTGTCTCAATTCTTTAGGTAATTCATCAGGGTTGAATACAGCATATGTTTCAGTAACTTCATTTTCTCTGTTAGCTATGGTCATCTTATACAGTACATCACTATCCGGTGTTTCAAAAGCTATTCCATCCGGAGTACAGAATATAGTGCAATTCATTTTGCACAACAGGTCCCTACCTAATAAATTCACATGACTGGTGTCACACACCACAAAGCGGTGCATTTCTGAAAATGTCCCTATGCTAACTTTCACTGGTTCTGTAAGATACGTTTTAATCTGTCTGTTGAATACACCAACTATTTGGATCGTTTCATCCGAGAGAGGAAGATTCTTAATATCAGCTGACCTAACAGTTGATCGAGTAGCACCAGTATCCACTAGGAAAGTAATATTTTCATCATTAACCTTCCCATCCACAAATGGTCCTGTCTGGTCTACTTCTAGAGTTGCTCCAAGTACGCACTCTCCTTCCTCCCTTCGGCACCGTCAATAACGTTCTTCTGAGTCACTTTCATCGCGTTGCAGCCAATACTGCGAGACAGCGCTGGCGTGTGGCAGCTTATTTACCTGTTCTTCATTGTAGAATCCCGATTCACTACTATACTTCTGTGAGTTTCTGCTCTGTGGAAAGGGCAGTTTGGGCACCTGATTCTGTGGGGTAACAACCTGCTGCTGTTGCTGCAGTTGACCACTCACCTCATTCTGCACCTGTGGATTTAATGACGGATTTTCATTATTAGTAATCGGGGGAAATTTACACTCGGATTTCCAATGCCCTATCCTGCCGCAATTATGACACGGAAATTTCTTTTTAGCTTCCTCAATATTCCCTTTATTTTTCCCAGGATTATATTTCGGCTTTGACCCTGCTTGTTCCACCAATTGTGGTTCTTGTCTCTCTGCTACTTTTACCTGTGCCCACATTGCCTTCTCTTTTAGTTTCCGCTGTTTTGCTTCAGTTTCATCACTGAAATATTTAGCATGTCTCAATACTTCGTCTATGTTCTGGTTTTGCCAATCTACTGTATGCTGTTTAATCATTTCACCAATTTCTGGACGTAAACCATATACAAATCTGTATACAAAATGACTCAAATCCTTTTCACTCAAATTCTCATCTCCGCTAAACTGCTTAAAAGCTTGTATTAGCCTCTCGTAATATGCATGTACTGACTCTTTACTTTCTTGGTGTGTTTGTTCAATTTTTACCCAATCTGTCTCTTTAGGGGGCACTTTGTTTTTTCAAAAATACCATAACCTGTTCATATTTCTTCATTACCTCGGGGTCTGGAGCTCCTGTTTTAGGATACCTAGGATATTCCTGGGTTGGCCAATTAATCATAGGCTTGCACTCTGTCCATAAATCTGCTGGTACAATTATGTCAAATAGACTATTCAAATCAATCCATAGTACTTTAGACAATTTTACAAATCTTTCTACCTGCCTGTACCACTCGACGGGCTTTTCACGCAGTCGAGGGAAATCATTCGTAAAAGACAAAATATCCTGTCTCGTCCATGGGACATGTACATATCCTCCTCCTGGAATCTCTCTCATAGGGCATTATGCCACTACCTTTTCCTTTTCTCATTACAGGAAATGCTGAAAATGTCTTATCTGAGGCATCATCACGTTTTCTATACCACCTGCTTCTCCATTTATCCAAATCTCCCCATTTTCTCAATAAAATGATTATGTCCTTAATCTGACCTATTCGTCCTGTGGTGTTTATGTTTTCAATATCCTTTTCAGTGAAATCTACTCGATATGGTTTCTGTAAGGCTTTTACCTTTTCAATATCAATGCCCATCTCATTTGCCACTTCTTCTAACCTTTCATGTAAGTTTTTCGCTCTCCAGGTCACACTTTTGCACAAAAATAATAATTCTTCATCCTGATAGGTTTTCAATTTTTCTGTTGGGATAGTCCCTACTATTAATTCTTCCAATACCATTCGTAACTTGGCCACATCAATTGATTGGGATTCTTTGTCTTTCCTCTGTAAGCGTCTTAACCATTCACTTATCTCCTCTGTCGATCGTCCTCCTGGTTTTTCTACATTTCCTTGTCCAAAATCTTTTTGTGTTTCTGACACTGTCTCTATCATTGTCATACGTCTCTCTGCGCAATTCTGACCTACAAACGGGTTATTTGAAAAATTCGGTTCAATTATACTCATAGTCTGTCTCCACGGATTCTCATTCTGACTTACTCTTGGTTGTTCTACCGGTTTATTACTTCTGTAACGGACTGTCAAACAATGCTCACTGCCCTTCTGTTTGTCAAAAATAGGCCTTACTGGACCTATCATTACTGGAGAAGCTTAGTCAATTCTCTTATTTTCTCAGTTCATTCTAGGGTCGTTTTTGCTAATGCTACAGAATTTTCTCCATCTGTTCTTTCTTCAGACCTCTTTTCTACTTCTGTAGTAGCATTGTTTTTGCCCAAAATTTGGGATTCTGGTTCCGATTTTATGATTCGTACTATTTCTCTCATTGGGGCACTTGGGGTTAATATTTCTGGTTCTGGTCGATACGGTGGTGGATTCTTATAGAACATATCATCAAGAACATCATCCTCGGACTCATTCACTCCATACCCTCTCGACTACACATTATGCCTCTTTTCTACGCACTTTCGTCCTTCATTCTCTCCTGCAGTTCTTACAGGGAACAAACCCTCAGTCATACTCGCATCCCGCCATCTTCTCATTCGATCATTATGCATTTCACGTCCGTATGGTCTTCCAAACAGGTACCTATATCCTCTACCATTTCTTTGTCTCTCTCGTTCATGCATTTCATCTTCCCATTCTGTCAAAGCCTCAAACTGTGTCGGTCTAGGTCTTGGTTCTAAATTCATAATTTTCTCTCTCAAATTTCTCAAAACAGCCAAATTAAATGAACCATGTTCTGGAAAAGCTAATACTCCGTCCTCTTTCGTGTATCTCACCCAATTGTCTAACCAAATACAAGTATGATACCCATATTTCGTAATCATAAAGGATGCAGGGGTTTTCGGTGGAGGAAGTAACTGTCCTTCCCTAGTTTTGACCGGTTTGTCCTTCTTACACCACTTCTTGATTCTTCCTAACCATGTTTTTTTCTCTTTTTCTGGTGGATCGTAATACATTTTCTTGCCTTTCGCGTATCACTAGTCTCTCTTTACAACTGTACCGCTAGTCTATCCAATCCCAGCCCGACTTCACACTAACGCACCAATTCAGAGCGTCTACGTCACTTTTACAATCATCAAATCCCAGCGCGACTCACACTAATCCGGGACGTTTCACAGTTCTGACCGACTGTCCTGCTGCTGCTTCTGTCTACCCCTCCTTTACAAATCTGCTCAGTAAGTTTTTGTTTCAATTTCTACATTCCTTTTAGTAACAACATAGAAACATCTCCATTGTCCGCTTCACTAACCAAAGAACAGCAAAAGACCTTTCTCACAAGAATTCCGTCTTTCCCGAGAGCAGCGCTTACCTCTGCCCTACTACAGAATCGTTACTTCCGTTGATAAAGTAGCACATCCCTCTACTTCACCCTTCTAACAAGCATTAGCTAATTGTTTCTCTAGTATTTAAGACACATAGTTGGAGACCCAATGCTCCTGAGAAATAAACCCAGAGTTTCGCAATTAACCCGAATGACTTTGCATTCACGCACGTTCACACAAGAAAATGTAGTACATTCACACAGAACCCTGTCTTTCCCGAGAACAGCAAACAGTCTGTCCTACTACAGAATTATGACATACGTTAACAAAGCAGCGCTTACCTCTCCTTTGTCCTTCTAACAAGCCCAGAGAGTACCTATTACCTCTCCAGTGATAAGCGTTATCGGAATGCCAGTTGGATCCCTGGTACCTAAGACCAGAACTTCACAGGTAACCTTCGCTATCATTCACTCTTTTCGCACACAGAAAATGTCTCTAATGGCAACACACGACGATGCTACCGAATCGAACCCAGACAATGCGTCGTGCAACTTCACTTGTTACACGTTTTTCCTGTGTACCTACAGGGCAACGACAATTCCGTCATTCCCGAGAGCAGCGCTTACCTCTGCTCTACTACGGAACCGTTACAAACTTCCGACTTCCTACATCCCAGAAGCCGTGCTAACGACATAGAACTCAACGCCACTCAACATAGAGTGTTAGTACATAAATCAATACCAATCAATAACCAATAATCAATAAGCAATCTACAGGCAATAATCACCAAACCAAACAATAACAACCATCCTCTGCTACCAGAAAAACTGCTCCAGCGTGGAGTACAAAATCCCTCCCTCCGTCACAGACCAAAGATCTCACAAACATACACTATCCATACATTTGCTGGTGGGGCCTATAACACCAACATTCACTCACCATCAATCTGTGTTTCTTGGGAGGCGATTATCTTCCAAAGGCTGACATGAAAGGAATTACCTTTTTACCCTAATGAGCAATAAATCTACGCAACCTTCTGATACTCATTAGGCCCTGAACTTCACCTTTAGTATTCCTCTCATCAATCGGGATGGATCAGTTAGTTGCAGGTTTAGGTTGATTTCCAATTCTCTAATTTACCTTTTCATTAATACATTTTCAATGAATAAACAACCCAACTTATTCTGTAGTTATTCAATTCAATCTTTATCTAATTAATGCAAATTGAATTCATTCATTTAATCAAGTCGCCAATTATATTTACCTATTCTGGCTAATCGTCGTCCTCTATGTCAAATCTGGTAGTCTCGCAAATCTATGCCCATCAAATTTTAGTAATTTTAGTTCATCAGGAGTTTGGGCATTAATTCAGTCCATCAAAGATTCGGGCAAACAGCTGTCCTGCAGTGTCACCGTCCTCTTCGTCAGCATAACGTCAGGAAATCGAGAAAAGCCAAAAACGAACCCGCGCCAACCTCTCTATTCTACCATAATTTATAGTAAAAATCATTGAAAAATTGTAACAAATATGGGTCTTCAGCTCCTCTGATTGGACAATCGAGAATCGTCTGACAGGGTTCACACAAAATAATGTCTCTTAGATCATCAGTCTTGCATGTTCCGGTTTTTAAAGGCGTCTTATTGTTCTTTCTGAAAAGCTGGCTTGCTTCCCAGGACGACCTTGGTGGGTACAGTCTGGTTAGGGTCATGACGAGGCCACTGTAGCTGGCGTTAGCACAGTCGCACTTCACCCAAACCTCATGTAGCGTTGACGGTTGGGTTAGATACCAGAGGCAGCCATTTTGTGGTAGGCCCAAATGGTCAACTTAAGCAAAAGAAACACAAAACGTAATTAATACATAGAAATGACTAAATAAATGTTATTCCCTCACTAATACCCATATGTGTGTGTATTTATCTAGCAATAAGCAACACTCAAGCGGTTTATACTTACAAAATAAAGCACAAATCACAAATACATCACAAAAGCAACATATATCATGCAATATTCTAATTGTCTATCATTAGTATGCGTACATAATTTAATTTACGATTTAATAAAATCATGGAAAGCAATCCCACGTGTATTTCAGTCATTAATAAGGTTGATTAGTAACTTCCACTTCAATCCATTAGTTCGCTTATAATTAATTAATTAATTAATTAATCTAATTAATATAAACATGCAAAATGGGGAGGGTATACAGCATTTTTGCATTACCCGCTCCAGCATTAACAGATTCTCTCACTTGAATCGCTGTTTCAGAGCCAGAGTGGCTTTGGTCTGTGCTTCTTAAAACAGAGTCACCCAGAGTAACCGCTCGGCCTCGGCAATGAGTGGAGTGGTATTGCACACACCTCCGATGGCACCGAGGTTCAGAATTGCGCTCTTTGCAATACACGTAACCACTATGTTCTAGTAGGCAGTGTCCTCTGCTGGAGGTGATGTATTTCGCCATCTTTGATCCAGACATTAGCTGGGGGGAAAAGGAAAAAACAAAATATAGTACATTAAATACACATATAAGTTGACAGATGCAGGTTGCAATAAAAGAAGAAAAAATAAAAGCAAATGTCAAATGTTGATATTACAGTTGTTAATATATAAATAGGAACAATGTAATTTATACCTTGCTGTTTGTATGCAGCTCTTAGATGACAGCTAATAGCTCACTGTTCTATGTTAGGATTTTAACTTATAAACTGCAAGTAACAAAAGGATCTCTCTGACAAAAACTGTAGGCCACTGACCAGGGGCGGCTGGTGTTAATGGGCAAAATGGGCGTCGCCCTGCCCCTACCACTCTGAGGGGAGAGGCAAAAAGAGAATTTAGAAAATCATCACGCAGTTGAAAATAAAATACTACTTGCTGCTCTCTTATTTTTTATGGGCAGCTGTGATTAACTTTGCAGATGTCCTTCTCCTGCTGTGCATGTGCCTGCTGGGCGAGTTATTCTTCGACCTGTGGGCACAAGCTACAGCTGTGACATCAGGGCAGAGGGCGTGCTGATTTTCAATGCCCTGAATAAGGTTGGAATTCGGGCGCTTTCACAATGGCCCTGGGAGGAGTCCACAGAACTCCATTCATTTCAATGGCAGGGGGCGGGGCAGGCCGAGCAGGAGAACGAGGTAATGGGTGTTAACAATTTAAACTCATCACGAGTAGGGGGCGGGCTGTAGGAGGGGTGCAGCTGGATTCTCCCTTCATTCCTCCTGCGTCGTGTGCTTTCACTTTTGGAAACGTTACTTATCTAGCTGAGCCTGAGGCCTTTCTCTGTGGACACCTCTCTCATCTTGTTCGACACACAGGCCCAAAAGAATACAGGTTGGCACCTATGTTTTCTTTAAGCTGCTATTACATGAGTCCCCTGGCTACATTAGAGAGTTCAGCTATTTTTAGCTACGTAGATATGGCGCCAAGTGCCCAAGACTCGAACAGCGCGTAGTGTTTTTTATCCTCTCTCAAAGTTTTCCGTCTCCTGCCTTCCTAGTGAGCAAGGGATCCGGAATCAGGTTGATGGGTTTGTGATCAGCTGAGGTTGAACTTGTTTGTCGGGGTGTGTCACTGCCGAGTGGAGCTTCAATATGGAGGATGCACGTGTCTGTGAGCCAGGGTTGTATCGTGAAAGTAAGACTCCAGAAAAGGGGTGACACGTGGAGTGATAGAAAAAAGCAGCACATCCTTTATGGTAACGTTGGAATAATTAATTCCATGTTTCTTTTGCCACGTAGGTACAATTTCAGTTTCATTTAGGAAAGTTCCTTTCAGGCTACTTTATCTGTTTCACTTGAACCTCGTTTCACCTCGTGCACAGGCCCCAACCCCCCCCCCCCCGTTGTGTGTGTCAACCCGGGATGAGACAGCTTCCCGGGCACACACAGCCACATTCGAGTACTTCACAGGTCTTTAAAAGACTGTTTACGTATTAACAAGACTATGATGTTTTTCACCCCTTCTTAGAGCCCCTGCAGCTCGAATCTGCCTTTAGCTTGAAGAATCGGCCCCCACCCCGGAATTTGGCTCTAGTTGCGCCTCTGGCGGTAGATGTACATTTGACTGCACTGCAGCTGGCCTAAACGCACTAATTGATACTACGTCTGCTAATGCCACATATTTTCCACACAATTAATTGCCCAACATGCATCATACACATTTTAAAATTAAATTTGTTTTTAATTCACGGTCTGGACACCCACGTGCTCGCTGTCTCACTCTACTGCAGGTGCTTCACAACAGACGAGAACTTCACCCTGCTCCATTCCCCCTCCCTCTCCTTTTCCCCACACACACGTCCAGGTTAGGCTGAGGACGCATTTGGGTGGCACATGCTTTGTGGGAAGAGAGTAGACAAAAACCTCCGTTTGCTAGTCTGTAGTGCTGCACAGTCGACCTCTCTGCATATTAATTATAGCGCTGCGCATTAATGAGCACTGAGTGCAGCTTATTACAAAAGATATCGCGCAAAAGATTATGACCGGCCTGTCATTCGTGCCTGCCTTTTATCTACATGTTTTGGGTGTGAATCTTTTCTCGGTTTACCTCGTTGCTTGCTGGACATTAAGTCCAAGCGTTACTACATTCCTTTGGAAAATGAAACTGGAAGAACTGCAAACCCCAGAAAGGCCCTCCCTGGGAATCATAACACTTTCCTGTGCACAGGCATACTCTATCAGTGCCTCGAAGTAAGGGCAGTACGATCAGCGGTTCCTAAGTGAGTGGAGCCGAGGGACACGGCAGGAGGCGTAGGATGGGCGCAGAGGAGCTAGGCTTCAAGCTTCCCTAGACCCTGCTGGTAAGGAGGATTCCTAGGAGGGAGAGGAGCGCAGGCAGGGAAGGCCAGACAGCAAAAGGCAATCCAGAGGTTGAACAATAGGCAGCCCTCTGTGTCTCCAGTGTACACCTTAGTGTCACTCTGTAACCCCTATCCATTCTGTGTGCACTTGCACTGGCTGTGTAGTCCGTGGACCTCTTTTGTACACCAAGCAGGCCCAGGCCTCCCCGGTATTTTCTACAGAACCCCCAGGAAGGCTATGAGCCCCATGTAAACACCTTAACCTTCAATACTTGGTTTATTGGCATCCAATAACCTTTTTAAATGTCAGGCTGTATGTAACATCCCCCCCTTCTCTGTGCACACTGCTCCCCTATATAAACCCCAAGCCATCGATAATCTCTGTGCCTCCTTTGTACACTGTGACTTGCAAACCCCGAGCCTCCTGTACTGTACACAGTTACACGGTGACTGGCCTCCTCAGTAAGCAGTAGCTGGATCTCCGGGGTCCCACGATACCCTTCCATTTCTGGTGATTACAGCAGTTTTAAGATCTTCTTAGAATTTCTTTTTTGCTCAAATGGGTGTAATTTCTGATATTTATATGTTTCCCTTATCTCCATTGCTTGATTTTGCTCCCGAGAAAGTGTCACTCATAGTCGTTAAATGTCACTCATAATTTCACTGAAATTATGAAATTGTCACACATAGCAATCTGAAACCTTGGCAGCTATGCACAGCCTGTGTTTTTCTGTTTCGGCAGTGCACATCATATGCCTGTGTCTTGTTGTAGTGTTCATCCCATGTCTGTCTCTGCAGAGCACATCGAGCCCCTTTCTGTAGCGTGGCAGCCGGTACCTGTCTCTTGTGACTTGTATTATAAGAAGGGGCTTAAAAATCCCAGGCTGCAAAGTGATGATATGAAATCAAACTGAGAGGGGGAATCACAGTTAGGGCCTCTGTGGACCCCAGGGGTACACAGACACTGAACATGGCAAAGATCCACCCCAGGGCAGCACAATCTGCAGATCAGCACTGAGGCAGCTGAAATAGCTTTCAAATAACAGTGTGGGTTCGGAAATATGGCAATTGAAAGTAAAAGCAGGTTCTAATTTTAAAAAAAGTGAAATTCAAACGCAGAGCAGATGCATTAGGTACATGTTTTATTGTGAGCTGACAGCAGATATTGTGACCCCTCTCCCACAGGCGTGTTTTTAAACCAAGTCACATTTTAGCTATATTTCAGTAAAAACTTAAAAACTTAAAAAAAATGCTTACAAATAAAAGCAGAGCTAAAAATGTTTTTTTCCAATTGTATTAGTTTGTGGCTGAACATTTGGAAAAACAGAATTATTCTGTGGTTTCCTGTTATGATTTACATCTCAAGCAATAAAGCTAGATAGAGATTCAAATTTAATGCAGATGCCCCTGTGGCTCTGAAAAAAAAAGCCGTCAGCCTGGGCATTCAACAAAGGAATCACTTGTCCAAGGTGAGACATCAGGGTGAAGCAGGAGGCGGTTTGATAAGCAGCATGAAAGTAATAGCAGCATTTCTAAAATAACGTTCACCAACCTAATCATGTTCTCAAATGTGTGTATCCGCAGTAAAGTAAAATGCAGAGATAAATCTTCACAGAGCAGGAAACATGCAGCATTCTTAAAAAAATAAAATTAAAAAAAAGACATTCAAGTCCCGGTATTCCATTTGTGGCATTATTCAGGAGGATGCGCTGCATGTTAAAATATTATTTGTATGTTTTACAATATCAATGAGTAATTACAAGTCTATTTCCTTAAGTAGAAGATACAAAAAAATCAAAAATAACAGTTAAAAGCGGCATTGGAACACAGAAAATGCACACTTTGTAAAATGGTAACACTAGATAATTCCTGAGCGACGTATCTCCCTCACCTCTATAGCTCATAAAAATTGGCAATTTCTTAAATGATAAATAATTCAATCGTATTGCTTTATTAACCTTCCTGCTTCCTCAAATTTGCTTGAAAATGCACCATTTGCCCACTCTTTTTTCAAAATGTTGTCCCCCCAAACCCTCCGTAGATTGTAGGGGCTCGCTTGCTACGCTCGCTCGCCACAGTGCAGTACAACATTCATTTTACGCCTTACCACTTTCAAATGTCACCAGCCGCCCCTGCCACTGACCTATTTACATTATGTGCACTTTGTGATCTGCATTTCAAATGGACTAAGCTAAACAACCAGAACTACTGGGGATTGTTGTTCCCTCTGGAATATGTACATTTTCAAAGTCTCTGGCACTGTAAGGGCAGAAATGTTGCATTTCACGCTACAAGATATTCTTTCAAAGGTCCATTATAAAAGCGTGAGCATGTAAAAGAGACGTGACTCTGCTGCCACCAAGTGGCAGATACTATAAAATCAGTCTGCCGTGTTTTTGGCTACAGCCGATGGCTGGGACATAGGGAGAATAAAGGTAAAGCCAGAAGAGACCACAGGATGCCTGCTTCACAGATCTGCATTTTTGAAACAACTGGAAGGCTCTGTACGCAAACTTGTACACAAAAATTGTTATCCGTGCACACTGCAGATTCCAATGGCCAAACCTGTTACCCAGGACCGAAAATACACAGGTAATCCGACGGAAAACCCTGCTCATCGGGTTTAGGAATTAATTTCTAACTGCAAATATCACTCCGTAGCAGCTTAGTGCCTCTCCCTCGATGTCACTCACTCCCTCGCAGCAGGATCTGAGTAAGTCTCTTTCACCCTGGTCCAAGCACTGCTAGTAAGCGTGTGATAGCGTGGGAGGGGCACCGGTGAGTGTGTGGCAGTGTGGGAGAGACACAGGATCCTGCTCCTGTTACTCGTGTGTGAGTGACAGCATGGCACAGGCACCCCCCTGGTCCCGGCGTGGGGGTTGAGTGGCACTTCTCCACCACTCTCTGCCTAAAGTATTGTCTGGTGGGCAGGCAAGCGGTGTTTGCCTGACGCTTGCAACAGGTTTTTCTGCACCATCAGGTGCCAGCTATCCCCAGCAGCAGCAGGCTCTGATGCCCCCCCCCCTCCCCACTCTGGAACGGAAGTCCCTTTCGCCGCTGGCTCCTCCACATGTGACTTACTCCGATGCCCCCCCGTCCCCACTGTGGCACGGAAGTCCCTTTCGCCGCTGGCTCCTCCACATGTGAGTTAGTCCGAAGCCCACCCCCTCCCCCCCCGTCCCCACTGTGGCACGGAAGTCCCTTTCGCCGCTGGCTCCTCCACATGTGACTTACTCCGTTGCCCCCCCCGTCCCCACTGTGGCACGGAAGTCCCTTTCGCCGCTGGCTCCTCCACATGTGAGTTAGTCCGAAGCCCACCCCCTCCCCCCCCCGTCCCCACTGTGGCACGGAAGTCCCTTTCGCCGCTGGCTCCTCCACATGTGAGTTAGTCCGAAGCCCACCCCCTCCCCCCCCCGTCCCCACTGTGGCACGGAAGTCCCTTTCGCCGCTGGCTCCTCCACATGTGACTTACTCCGATGCACCCCCCCGTCCCCACTGTGGCACGGAAGTCCCTTTCGCCGCTGGCTCCTCCACATGTGAGTTACTCCGATGCCCCCCGTCCCCACTGTGGCACGGAAGTCCCTTTCGCCGCTGGCTCCTCCACATGTGAGTTAGTCCGAAGCCCCCCCCCCCCTCCCCCCCCCGTCCCCACTGTGGCACGGAAGTCCCTTTCGCCGCTGGCTCCTCCACATGTGAGTTAGTCCGAAGCCCACCCCCTCCCCCCCCCGTCCCCACTGTGGCACGGAACTCCCTTTCGCCGCTGGCTCCTCCACATGTGAGTTAGTCCGAAGCCCACCCCCTCCCCCCCCCGTCCCCACTGTGGCACGGAAGTCCCTTTCGCCGCTGGCTCCTCCACATGTGAGTTAGTCCGAAGCCCACCCCCTCCCCCCCCCGTCCCCACTGTGGCACGGAAGTCCCTTTCGCCGCTGGCTCCTCCACATGTGACTTACTCCGTTGCCCCCCCCCCGTCCCCACTGTGGCACGGAAGTCCCTTTCGCCGCTGGCTCCTCCACATGTGACTTACTCCGATGCACCCCCCCGTCCCCACTGTGGCACGGAAGTCCCTTTCGCCGCTGGCTCCTCCACATGTGAGTTACTCCGATGCCCCCCCGTCCCCACTGTGGCACGGAAGTCCCTTTCGCCGCTGGCTCCTCCACATGTGACTTACTCCGATGCCCCCCCCGTCCCCACTGTGGCATGGAAGTCACTTTCGCCGCTGGCTCCTCCACATGTGAGTTAATCCGAAGCCCCCCGCCCCCCCGTCCCCACTGTGGCACGGAAGTCCTTTTCGCCGCTGGCTCCTCCACATGTGAGTTAGTCCGATGCCCCCCCCCGTCCCCACTGTGGCACGGAAGTGCCTTTTGCCGCTGGCTCCTCCACATGTGACTTACTCCGATGCCCCCCCGTCCCCACTGTGGCATGGAAGTCCCTTTCGCCGCTGGCTCCTCCACATGTGAGTTAGTCCGAAGCCCCCCCCCTGTCCCCACTGTGGCACGGAAGTCCCTTTCGTCGCTGGCTCCTCCACATGTGACTTACTCCGATGCCCCCCCCCCTTCCCCACTGTGGCACGGAAGTCCCTTTCGCTGCTGGCTCCTCCACATGTGAGTTAGTCCGAAGCCCCCCCCCGTCCCCACTGTGGCACGGAAGTCCCTTTAGCCGCTGGCTCCTCCACATGTGAGTTAGTCCGATGCCCCCCGTCCCCACTGTGGCACGGAAGTCCCTTTTGCCGCTGGCTCCTCCACATGTGAGTTACTCCGATGCCCCCCCCCGTCCCCACTGTGGCACGGAAGTCCCTTTCGCCGCTGGCTCCTCCACATGTGAGTTAGTCTGAAGCACCCCCCCCCCGTCCCCACTGTGGCACGGAAGTCCCTTTCGCCGCTGGCTCCTCCACATGTGACTTACTCCGATGCCCCCCCCGTCCCCACTGTGGCACGGAAGTCCCTTTCGCCGCTAGCTCCTCCACATGTGACTTACTCCGATGCCCCCCCCGTCCCCACTGTGGCACGGAAGTCCCTTTCGCCGCTGGCTCCTCCACATGTGAGTTAGTCCAAAGCCCCCCCCCCCCGTCCCCACTGTGGCACGGAAGTCCCTTTCGCCACTGGCTCCTCCACATGTGAGTTACTCCGATGCCCCCCCCCGTCCCCACTGTGGCACGGAAGTCCCTTTCACCGCTGGCTCCTCCACATGTGAGTTAGTCCGAAGCCCCTCCCCCCCGTCCCCACTGTGGCACGGAAGTCCCTTTCGCCGCTGGCTCCTCCACATGTGACTTACTCCGATGCCCCCCCTGTCCCCACTGTGGCACGGAAGTCCCTTTCGCCGCTGGCTCCTCCACATGTGAGTTAGTCCGAAGCTACCCCCCCCCCCATCCCCACTGTGGCACGGAAGTCCCTTTCGCCGCTGGCTCCTCCACATGTGAGTTAGTCCGATGCCCCCCCGTCCCCACTGTGGCACGGAAGTCCCTTTCGCCGCTGGCTCCTCCACATGTGAGTTACTCCGATGCCCCCCCCCGTCCCCACTGTGGCACGGAATTCCCTTACGCCACTGGCTCCTCCACATGTGAGTTAGTCCGAAGACCCCCCCCCCGTCCCCACTGTGGCACGGAAGTCCCTTTCGCCGCTGGCTCCTCCACATGTGACTTACTCTGATGCCTCCCCCGTCCCCACTGTGGCACGGAAGTCCCTTTCGCCGCTGGCTCCTCCACATGTGAGTTAGTCCGAAGCCCCCCCCCGTCCCCACTGTGGCACGGAAGTCCCTTTCGCCGTTGGCTCCTCCACATGTGAGTTACTCCGATCCCCCCCCCCCGTCCCCACTGTGGCACGGAAGTCCCTTTCGCCGCTGGCTCCTCCACATGTGAGTTAGTCCGAAGGCCCCCCCCGGTCCCCACTGTGGCACGGCAGTCCCTTTCGCCGCTGGCTCCTCCACATGTGACTTACTCCAATGCCCCCCCGTCCCCACTGTGGCACGGAAGTCCCTTTCGCTGCCGGCTCTTCCACATGTGACTTACTCCGATGCTCCCCCCCCCCCCGTCCCCACTGTGGCACGGAAGTCCCTTTCACCGCTGGCTCCTCCACATGTGACTCACTCCGATGCCCCCCCGTCCCCACTGTGGCACGGAAGTCCCTTTCGCCGCTGGCTCCTCCACATGTGACTTACTCCGATGGCATGTGATGAGAGTTTAGTCATTTAAATAGTTGATGCCATGATAGGCATGACGGCATTAAACTTAACTCACTTAAGAATGTATTTCGTTTGGGTTACATCCCTTGCATTGGAAAGACTTACCAATACGGAGGAAAATGTCAGGGGAACACGTACGGTGAACTTCGCAATCGATGAAATTTACTGATTTTCTGAAAGGCACGTCCTGGAGGAGAGAAAAGTAAAATGAGTCTATGTGCAATCGCCTACAATCAACGATTGCAAAGAGCGGGTTAAACGCTCAGCCATGCCTGGGTTCAACTTACCATTGCCACTTGACGTCCGATCTTGTGAGGGCTCGTAGGGGTTCTGCTCGCGTGGCTAACCCTGGGATGAATCTCCTACAGTATGTTGCCATACCTAGAAAACTGCGCACTTCCGTTGGTGTTGTCGGTGCGGGTGCGTCTTTAATGGATTGTGACTTCCTTGGGTCTACCTGAATACCCTCTTGGTTGAACACGTATCCGAAGAACTCTAGGAAAGGCTGGAAAAACTGGCACTTGTCCTTGTGTAAGGTCGCCCCGTGTTCTTTGAGGCATGTCAGCATGTTGCGCAGGTGTTTATAGTGATCCGCGGCTGTCGCTGAGTGGATCAGAATATCGTCACTAACGTTTAACACTCCGGGTAGACCCGACAGCATCCCCCGTATTGTGTTTTGGAATACTTCCGTCGATGACGATATTCCGAAATTGAGTCTTTTATACCTTCGTAGTCCCAGGTGAGTACTGAAAGTGGTGATGTGTCGGCTTTCCTTAGATAGTGGGAGCTGGTGGTATCCTGCGTTTAAGTCAATTTTTGAGAACCACTTTGATCCGTTCA
Organism: Triturus cristatus; assembly: GCF_964204655.1. Taxonomy (NCBI): domain Eukaryota; kingdom Metazoa; phylum Chordata; class Amphibia; order Caudata; family Salamandridae; genus Triturus; species Triturus cristatus. Next base: position 28,620,314 of record NC_140585.1, on the reverse strand, counting down.
CATCTGCGATAATATCATCCATTGTTGGCGTGATGTGACGTTCCCTTCGTATGGCTTTGTTTGGTAACCTCATGTCGATACAGAGTCTTATTGCTCCTGGCTGCTTGGGTTTCTCTGCGATGACCATTGGGGACACCCAAGGCGTTGGCCCCAACACTTTTTCGATGACGCCTTGCCTTTCCAGGGTCTCTAGCTCTTTTTCTACCAACGGCCGCAGGTGGAATGGGACCCTCCTGTGTCGCAAGGCGACTGGGAACACTGTTTTGTCAATGTTTAGTTTGACCGGGTCGCATCAGATGCGCCCGAGTCCCTGGAACAGCTCAGGGAACTGGTCGAGTAGCTCCTCTACTTGGTGGGTCTGGATTCTCCTTGCGAAGGAAATCAGGCCTAAGTCTTCTGCGGTGTGGCTACTTAGTAGTGTATCTGCTTCCCTATCAATGACGTGGATTGTTGTCGTTACTTATAGGTCATCTGCTTTGACAGGTACTGTAATCTTCCCTTTCAACGGAAGAGGGGTGTCCGCTCCATATGCAAAGATTCTCGTTTTGGATGGTCTTACTGGAGGGCAGGGCCTCAGGCGTCTGTATTGTTGAAGGCCCATCACGTTAACTGTGGCTCCCGTGTCGATGACTGCTTTCACTTCTGTTCCTGCCACGTGGACCACACACGACAGTTGCGGCCTGCGGCGTATCTTCAGTTCCCGCGCAAACGAGATTAGGTATGCTTCTCCTTCGTCGTCGTCTGATGAGTGTTCACTCACCTCCTGGTATCTCCTCCCTTTCCTCTTCGTGTCTTCTGGTGGCATCACCTCTGCTACCGCCAGTTGTCGTACTGCTCTTATTGAGGGCTTTCGGTTTCGGAATTCGCGGCCTCTGGTGCGTCTTTGGCATACGGAGGCGAAGTGGTTGGGTATTCCACAGTTTGTGCACGTTTTCTCTTGCGCGGGGCAGTCCTTTGCAGCATGTGGTTCATGCCCACAGTACCCGCACCTTTGCTTGGTTCCTTCCGGCTGTGAGTTCCTATAGGTGTCTCCTCTTGTCTTGACTCGGATGGCGTCAGCCCGTTCTGTCTTGATAGTTTATGACCGCCCTTGGGGTTTGATGAGCGCTTGGTCCATCTCATTTGCACTGGCTGCCAACAGGTCATGTGACCTTGCCAGCACTAGCATGTCTTCGAGTGCAATCTTCGGTTGGCGCAGGATAAGCCCTCTCAACGTCTTGTCTCGACACCCTTGTATTAGTTGTGCGCGGATTTCCATTGGCTGGTCATCTTCTGTGCATGTGCTGGCGAGTTCACGAAGCCGGGCATAAAATACGTCCATCGACTCTCCCTCTCTCTGCCGGGCTTGGCGCAATTTGAATCGTTCGAAATCAGGGTACAGCTGCGGATCAAAATGAGCATTGAGGGCGGCCACCGCCGCATTGTAATCGACGGCTGCTCCTGAGTTAGGCAAGTGCTTGAACAGTTTAAAGATTTAGTCTCCTGCGTAATGCAAGAGCAGGGACCTTTTTATTGAGTAGTCTGTCTCCCTGGTGGCGATAAAATAGTTGTTGAGCCGTTCTATCCAGATTTTCCATCGGGGAGAGGCTGTCGACGGGGTCTTCTAGTTCACTGAACGGGGGTAGGACCCCTGATGCCGCGTGTTTAAATGGAACATGAGCCGGTGCTGCTGCTTGGCCTGGTGCGGCCCTGGGCCTGGTGCGGCCCCTGGGCCTGGTGCTGCCCCTTGGTCGTTGTCACCCATCGTGCTTATTGCTGGTTGCCGCCTTGTTTTTGTGGTGCAGGTGGTTTATCCCTCCTGTGCTTCCTTGTTGTGTCAGTGATGGTGACTTAGCGTGAGTATGTAGGCCTCTTGTCCTGCAAGTCTGTGTTGTTGTGGGCCTGTTGATGGTGGTAGTAGATTTATTATTTATCCCCTTTTTTTTTTCTTCCTCCTGGCCTTCACTGGGGCTCCCTTTCTTTATTGGTGTGTTTCCCCAGGGATTGGTTCTAGCTCTGTGCCTGCTTGCAGCTCTCTTCCATTTTAACCTGGCTGCCTCCGTGGGGTGAGCGCGTGAGACTGCACTCACCGTGTGCCTTTGTTTGCTCAGACCAATGCCGTGTGGTCGGGGCACCCTGCTAGGGCACGTGCACGTGCGCGCCGATCTCTGGCGCTTCAAATGCCTTCTTCTCACGCTCCGGTGCGCGGCGAACTCTCAGTTGTTGGTATGCGGGTCTCCGCTGATCCCACCCTTCGTCGCCAGTGTAAAGTGCCCGCCTTGGGGCACCGGGGAATTAATACACTGCGTGGCGAGGTGCCGGAGCACAGAATCAGCCCACGCTTGCACTCAGGTTGGAGACCACGCCCCCGAGCCGGCGGCTCCTTTTATTCGTACCCCGCAGGCCACACATGGCCCGCGGATGCTTTGGGGCGGTATCGCCGAACAACTAGACCGTGAGATGTTACACTTGCCAATTAGAAACAACACATTGGCGTTGCAACGATGTGCGCTGTGAAATTTTCCGCTGTAGCCGTGATTACGATGTAATATACGCGTGGTAAAAGCACGGGATGGAATGGTGCGCGATGTATGAACATACATCGGCCAGCAGAGATTTCATGATCTCTATATCTACTCTGGGAGGAGGCCATGGCCAGCCTTGGAAGATGTCAGAGGTGTTCTAGCTTGGCTTGGTGCTTGTCTCACACATCCCCAGTTGTACGGTGCAGCGATCCAATTTTCCTGAGTGACACACCCATGGATCTGGGAAGAGAATGACCCTCATCGTCGGCATCACTTACATTGGGAGAAGAGGATGCCTTCTAGAGAGATGTTCTGCAGTCTTTCTCAAACTTTCAAGGGTAATAGTGGGTGTTCGGTCTCATCAGTATCTACGTCCCACGTCTGAACAGTTGGACACGCTGGACCAATCCACAGTAGTGGAATCAGCCTCCAAAAGGGGGACTGTACTGCTAGCCAATCACATTGTATCACTCGCTTGCATTACCTCCTTGTGCTCCAGTCTTGGTGGCCCTGCAGGCATCACCAGCTGCACCTCAGCCCCATCGGCCGGCGTGGGCAGCCCGACAAACATTCCCTCTGTGTTGTGTCCTCAGTCTCTTTCTGCTTCTCTTGTAGTTCAGTGATCTGGGAAATGGATATGGAGGAGGCTGAGCAGCCTCAAGACTGATTTGCATATGGTGGGTCCAAACTGATGAGGCATGGTCGGAAAGGAACGAGGGTTGAATGCTCCCCCGAGCAAAGGCCTATTGTTAGATTTATTGCAAGCTTCCTCCCATCACCTCTTGTGTGTTTGATTATATGGTGCGGGCCATCTTTCTTATTTTTATAATCCTTCAGTTTCTTCTGTCAATTAGCTGCTCTTTCGATATCGAAGGTACCATGTTCAGGGGAGGACTTCCTGTGCCCTCATTAGTGAGGCCCACCCACTCTTGCATTTGTCATATGGTTGGTACTTAGCAGTGCTTAATTTGTGCCGGTGCTTTCCGGAGCTGAGCACCAGCACCTATTTCTCAGAGCCGGGTCTATTGAATTTTTCTCCTATGCACAGCCAGCACTGTGCACAGGCCATTAAAACGCCCCAACCTCGGAGCGAGGCGTGTGCAGCCACACGTTCAGATTTGGTGCATGCTGTTAGTGTGCTTGCTTTGGCGCATGCCCGTGCCTGGTCTTCAGGGTGGGGGAAGGGCGGGTGTGTTGTGTCATGCCCAGTATAAACTGCACGCATGATGAACTGGGAGCATAATTTCAGCGGCGCCAGCCAATGGTCTGCGCTTTCCAGTGTAGCTGAAGCTGCAAGGTTAGGTGAGTTGTGCGTGTGTTATTTTACACACAACTGTTATCCTACAGGTAACAGAGGGACAGAATAGTACTTGGCCATGGGACACCATCGATAAATTCCTGCACGGCGGCACCTGCAGCAAACTGCCCAGTAACTACCTGCCTCAGTAGCACAGACAAGGCCTTGCAGTAACAAAATACGGAAAGGAGCCGAGGGCAGTCCGAAAGTGACCACTTTTCTTCCTGACAGCCAGTGTATTAGTACCTGGATAGGATTATACACTATTGATGACATTTCAATAAGCATTAGAGTGAAACCTGGTTTACTCCTTAGTATGAGGAGGAGCCCCTCTAGTGGGGCTAGTATGGCCAGTAGCCCCTCTAGTGGGGCTGGCTACATTTAGCTGGCCCGCCCCAGAGCCGTTTCTGGTGCTTCATTCACACAGGTGAAACAAGGAAAGAGGCTGCAGGCCTCGCAGAGAATCCAGCTTTGCGTCTGTAGTTCATTCGATTAAAGGGGAAAGGAAATGGAAAACCTGATAGGGTCACCTTTAGTTATGTTTCTTCTAACTGATCTCTTGGAGTGAGGGTGAAATGTATCGCGCACTCACACTCAAAGATTTCCTTGCGACCAACTGAGATTCAATAAACACCTCAGGGGGCAGGGGGGCTTGTTAAAGGGTCAGTAGGGCTAGATCAGAGAATCTTTCTTTTACAAGCTCATCTGTATGTGCAGGGGGTGTGTGACACATGTATGTTACTAGGGCTCTGTGCAGAAGTGGCCTGTGCACGAGAGCGATGAGTCTCCACCCCTCCAATTTACATATCACAACATCTCTGTGTCTGCCTTACAATGATGCACGGGGCTGCCCATTCGGTGTCTGCCTTACAATGATGCAGGCGGCTACCCATTCGGTGTCTGCCTCGCAGTGATGCAGGCAGCTGCCTGTTTGGTGTCTGCCTCAGAGTGATGCAGGCAGCTGCCTGTTCGGTGTCTGCCTCACAGTGATGCAGGCGGCTGCCGGATCGATGTCTGCCTCACAGTGATGCATGCGCTGCCTGTTTGGTGTTTGCCTCGCAGTGGTGCAGCCAGCAACGCCCGTTTGGTGTCTGTCTCGTAGTGATGCAGGCGGCTGCATGTTCGGTGTCTGCCTCACAGTGATGCAGGTGGCAGCGGCCGTTCGGTCTCTGCCTCGCAGTGATGCAGGCGGCAGCGCCCGTTCGGTATCTGCCTCACAGTGATGCAGGCGGCTGCCCGTTTGGCGTATGCTTTATATTGATGCAGCTGGCTGCCCGTTCGGTGTCTGCCTCGCAGTGATGCAGGCGGCTGCCCGTTCGGTGTCTGCCTCGCAGTGATGCAGGTGGCTGCCTGTTCGGTGTCTGCCTCTCAGTGATGCTGTTGTGGACAGATTTAGATTCCGTATATAGGTTTCCTGATTTATGCCCTTATATAGGTACAATTCACATTGCCCTTATTTGGACATAGAAATCCGGCCCTTATTTAGACATTGTCCATACAAACCAAATACAGGCATGGCCACCTACATCCGTCCATCCACGTCACAACGAATTCTTGGAAAACCAGACCCTTAAGCCTTTAGGAATTTCTCTCAGCTTGAATATTGATTTCTCCAAGAACTCATTAAGTATGCATGAACATCTATTCCTTAGGGGTTCACTCATGACTTTCCTCTGCCCAACTTTTACGTCAATACTGGCATTCTAGACACCTTCAAGGTAAAAATATACCAGCACTTGCTCTGGCAAATTGCGGTTTCTGGAGGATTCGATCCAACCCAGACTACGCGGTTCGCCACGGGAAGTTCAGAAGGAAATCGAGTTCCAGCCTGATGCACTGACCTGACGCTGCCATCCTCCTCGCAGAGAATCCAGCTCCAGTGCTCTCTGACTTCCCTTGTGGGGGGTTAGACTATCGAGTCCAGAAAAGAGATTCCAACCCCTCTCATTCTAAGGTATGGAGCTGACTAGAACTTAGAGAAACTTTTGGCAACTCTTGGCTAAACTAAAATAGAGCTAGCTATACTTTAAAAATGGCACCTACTTCAAACCTCGTACTGCACTTAGGTTAGGTACACTGGGGTAGAACAATTTAGAAGCATCAGATGAGTATCACATTTTAGCTTATGTTATTTATGTATGTATTTTGATTAATATATGTCATAGCTACAAACCATGCTATTGCAGTATTATTTTATCTTACTGCTAACCTCGTACATATTATACTTCGCAGTCTGTCTTACGATTGTAGCAATTCATATCTCTTGCATGAGAAATAAGACTGTTCAAGAAACTCATTTATTGAAACGCCCATCTCTCTATTTCTGTGTAACTCTGTAGAAACGAAGCATGCACGAGTGACTGAGTGAAACTGTTATCTATTGTTCCCACGGTTCTGAGATTGTTCCGATTCTAAAAGGAAACAAAGTTGTCATGTTTATGCGGTTGTCAGAAACGAATCTCTTCTTGTATATTCGAGACGTTTCTAGTGACCTCTGAGTTAGCTGGCACACACAAGTAATTAAGTTTAGTATACTCGATAGAGACATACTGACCTTAGTCCTTTGTCAAATCTATAGTGAATGTTATTCCAATGCGCAGAGCCTATCAGGGATATAGGAACTACACTACATGGCACCCAACGGTTTGGTAAGGCACTATTTTAACGCTAGATACTGAAGTAACTCAGTCGTGCTTTTCTCAGAGACCCTCTACTCACAAAACTCCATAAGACGTCTGGAGTGGGTAGGGATAGTATCCGCCATAGCTGAGTAGGACGAAAGTCCTATATATTAGCTGTTTGGTTTTGTTCAACGTTGAAGGATACAGTGTTCCAAAATATTGTGTACCTTTTCTTTGTTTCCTTGAAACTTGCTCTGCAATTTTTCATTAAACAATGTCCGACACCGGAGATGTTGCAGTCGACAACGGTATAGCTGCGGTTGACCTTACAGGTCTTAATGAAGACGAGGTGGGTGTTATACACATCCCACCAAATTTAAGGAGAGCCATCACTCTAAAACTTATAAAACATGGGTTGACACCAAGAAGTGGTGGAGCAGTTTTTGTGATAGAGACACATGAATCTCACCAGGCAGAGGTATTCTATTCATGGATAGTATTCCCAGAATCAAATCCAGTAACACATGTGTTTCACTTCTACAAAGAAGATGAGCCAACTGAGGAATATATTCCTTTCGAGGATATTGAAATTCCACTCACATACCAGGAGCATGAGCTCTGGTTTAAAGGCGACCTAAAACATTACAATCACATTACCAGGCTTGGTCCACTGGGTAGACCAGGAGCAACATGGCCGATTTTAGCCGGCTACACACCCGACCCTGACATTGGACGAGGAATTACTTAATAACATACAAAAGCTAATAGAAATATACAGTTAAACCACAACTGTCTGAAAGTCCTGATAAGGTCTTTCCTAAAAACACTCCTACCTCTTCTAAAAAGAAATGGGAAAATAGAAAACAGAATTCCAAAGAGAAGCGTTCTCATTGCCGAGGCCGGTCTCCTCCACAGAAGGAGCCCTCTGAAAGGAGGTACAACCTCAGGAATAGGGATAATTTGAGAAAACCTGACAGGTATCAAGATACTGATACACGTCCCTTTCGTACCTTTCAGATATCGTCACGGACATCCGAAAGAAGAGGACGGTCAGAAAACAAGGAAGAACGCGTGAAGTCCAGAGACGATCAACATGTTCAGAAAAATAAAGGAAAACCTCAATTCACCAAGAAAAGGTAGCAGGTCTGAAGATCAGACATGCCGAGAATACTGAGAACCCAACTCAGGAACGGAGAATGGGCACAGACCATGCTGGACAGTGCAGCAGAAGTTGCAATAGCTCTCCAGAACCTGAAGGGACTTCTGGAGACAGTGGACTTGAATGAAGACACACAAGTTGAGACTGTAGACACCAGGGTTAGTTCTCCACATAGGTTATATGAAATAACACTCCGGATGGAGGGAGACATACCAAGAAAGGTGAAAGCACTCTTTTGGGAGCATCTTTCAAGGGGTTATGATATACTACTAGCAGAACAGGACTGGCGACCAGAATTTGTCAGGGAGTGCCCACATGGCGAGGACATCATTATGCCTGCCTTCTCCAACCATGTTCCAGTTAATTTAAAATATACATTAGCCAGGAAATGGGCAGTATCCCAAGCCCCAACACTGTATAAAAATCATGTAGGATGGGATGAGGACTCACCTCACCATAAAATCCAGTTAAAAAATCAACCAACTGCACAAAGGCAGTACCCAGTTAAGCAAGAAGCTAAAAAACAGGTCAGGGAGATTTTAGATCAACTTGAATACCAGGGGGTGATTGAAAAAATGCACCTCATCAATGAACAATTCTTTGTTTCCTGTCTCCAAACCAGACAATACATATCGTCTAGTTTTGGATTACAGACACTTAAATTCTTGTTGCAAAACATTTGCAGTGCAAAATGCACATAGTACAGCATTAATGAATAACATTGTGCGTAAAAAATATAAAACCAAATTAGATATTTCTAACGGTTTCTTTTGTCAAAACATAGCACCTGAAAGTAGGTATTTGACAGCTTTCTCAATAATGTGGACCCAGCGTCAATTTTGTCGACTGGCCCAGGGATTCAAAAACAGCCCGGTGTTATTCTCAGCAAGGGTAACAGAGTTACTACAAACTTATGATGACGAGGCATTGTCATATGTCAATGAAATATATCTGACAGATGATGACCTGGATAGGCACTTGAACAGGGTGAACACCATAATATTGGGCTTCGCCTCAGAGGGTTATAAATTCAACTTTAAAAAATCAAGAATTGCCCACCTCAACGTCCTTTTCCAAGGATATGAACTATCAAGTGAAGGCAAAAGCCTGGCAGCCAACTTTTTAGAAAAGTGTGCGCTGCTCCAACAGCCAAAAACGCTGAAAAATTTACAGTCAATTCTAGGTTTCTTGAATTTTGGAAGAACTTACATTTTAAATTACACAGAAAGCGTTAAATCTCTCTACGAATTAATCAAACCTGATTTTAAAATCACACATTGGACACAAAAACACACAGAAATTTTGCGTTCACGCCAAACAGACATGTTAGTAACTAAACACTTGCAAACACGCGTAAATTTACGCAACTTAGTGATCCGAATAATTCCGGGTCAATGCGGATTCACCTTCTTAACTTTTAACAAAGGTAAAAAAGAACCAATTGCATACAAATCACATTTGTATACACAAGCGGAAATGAAATTTGCTTCTACAGAAAAAATTCTGACAGCAGTTCAAACCGCTGTAGCAAAAGAAAGAGCCCTAGCACTGGGGAAACGCATTATGGTTGTGACTCCTGTACCAGCCCTAGAGGCAGTTACAAAGGCTAGCATTCCAAATGCAAAAGCTTTACATTCGAGATGGACAATGGGTTAATTCTCTTGCTGCAACTGAGGTTGAATATGTTTTTGATTCATATTTAAAAACGCAAGCATTCCTGCAATATGAACACGAATGTCCTCTGCTTACTGAAATTCTCCCTCTTGACCAGTACGAATTTATAATTTATACTGACGGATCTGCACAGCCCGCTATGGGGAGTAAACAAGCTTACAGTGCAGCATGCGCGATTGTTAAAGGTCGTATGCGCGATGGCAAATTCAGACCAATGGTCAAAAAAACACAATCTCTAGGAGATTGTATAGCTCAGCGAGCTGAACTTCAAGCATTCAAGATGCCACTTGAAAACACGGATCGCGAATTCCCCACACCCATAGTGTGCGATTCTTTTTACTATGTTCAATCTTACGATGAATATTTAGAGAATTGGCTTCAAAATGGTTTCAAAGATGCGAAAGGTGGCACAATCAAGCACAAACTGCTTTGGGAACAAGTAGTTCAGTTGCGAAACGGACTACAGAACACTCACGTGATACACACGCTAAGTCACCAACGTGATGGCGTTCACGTTGAAGGGAATTCATTGGCTGATGAAGCCGCGAAAGGGGCTCTGCAAACGGCTTCTGTAGCTGCAATCACTCGTTCAAAATGAAAATAGACAGTGAAATAATGCTGGCTGTCAATTCATCAAGCAAAGGCAGCGGTGCGGCATTACCTAAAAAGTTTCCACTCAAATACTCATATATAATTAATGCGAATGGCGTTCCGTTTGCTCGACTCCCTGGAGTGGGGGATAAGGTAATACCAAACATGGAACATAGACTAGGGCTAATCCTAGCAGCACATGAAGGGCTCGCCTCTGCCCATGCAGGTGTTTCAGCCACAGTGGCTTTATTAAAACAAAGGTACTGGTGGCCCGGCATTAGGAAACAGACTAGAAATTATGTTTTGGACTGTGAGATATGCCAGAAGATGAAAGTCTCTACTGTGAAACGTCCTGCGCAGACGCCCCTGTTAATATCAGATAAACCATTAGCTTGTGTTTACCTGGACCACTGCGGTCCCTTACAAAGGGATGAGAACTATAAATATATCATGGTCGCAGTGGATTCATGCTCTAGGTTCCTAAGGATGTGGTCTCAGCGCTCGGCTGACGCTCGAACTGTTATAAAAGATTTGCGAGTCTTTATCGGCACATACGCAATTGGCACACTACATTCTGACCAGAGTCCTGCGTTTAGCTCTAGGGCTTACAAAGAAGCCATGGCCAGTCTGGGCGTAGCATTGCGGTATTCTTCTCACTTCCATCCTGAGGGAAATTCTGTTGTGGAAAGAAAAAACCGGGACATAAAGCAGTCTATAACAGCTAGGGTATTAGGTTTGGGTGATGGGTGGGTCAAACATTTATATGGGGACCAGCGCGAAATAAATAGCTTGCCAAGAAGTTCTCTAGGGGGTGTCACTCCATATGAGGTCCTGTTTAGAATGTTGGTTCCGGACTTAGATGTGAAAGGCACAGTGGTGGAAAACAAACAATTTGATATCAAAGATCGTTTGGCGGTTTTACAGGACTTAAATGAACTAAGAACGCAACAAAGCAACGTGGTCCTGAAGCCAACCACCACTGAGAAAAATCCGGCCATCCCAGCAAGGCCTGTCTGGATCCCAAAGCTTGGGGATCTAGTCAGAAAAAACATCGCGGATAAGAGGGAATTTGGGCCTTCATAGAGACAACAAGTACCTGTCCTAGCAATCCACGGATTAACAGTACTTTTGCCGCCCCTTGCTGGTAAAAAAGAGAAACGATTTGTGTCCATCGAACTGATCAAACCACACTACGTGGCCGATACTGAATAGTAGGCCAAGTGGACTCCGCCAATGTAGCAGACTCACTCCTCTAGCTACAATCCAAGAGGTTCAAACTGAGAGACTCATCACCTTTGAAGATTCAACAGTAAGAAATAGAGGACTAAGCAACAATGCTCTGGACCTTGTACCTCTTGAGACCCAAATAACAGTTCGTCCAGATACACCTGTTTACAACGAAGTAACAAGTGATCAACTGGTTCCAGCCATTTCATCAAATACGGATGCAATTCCAACCGTTGACAGAACTGCTTCTGGCTATTTCATGAACTTTGATACGTTTTCTGAGGATCCCAGCGAGCCTGAAACAACGCCAGTACAAAGAACTTTCAAAAAACAAGCAACAGACTTTTTTCATCTACTGAAAAAGACTTATCTGGTTTCACCAAGAATTGAACTATGGATTGTTTTGGGAATATTCTTCTTTCTACTTTGGTTAGCTCTGGTATTAACTCTGGGTATGCTGATAAGTGGAAGATATATTCAAATGGACACAGCAAGTAAAAGAGTGAACTTACTTCTCCAGCCACACAAATCATCCCATCGTGAAGCAAGAGACTTGTCAGCAGTGAACATCACAGCGATTCCTATACCTGATGGTATAGTTTGGGACAAAACCGAATATGACATTTTTGGCCCGTCGGAGCTTTTGAAGATTCCACATTTATTTATTTGAATGACTTTATTACCTCTAGTACCTTTTCTGATGATTGGGACATCGAGACTGTTAATAACATGATGTCTGATCTAGAGATGTCTGCAGTATTGACAAATCATGAATATTTAGAGGGTTCATCAGACTATGAACAAATGTATTGTTATAACCACTATCGTCATCATTTCTTGCATAAAACTGCACCACCTAGAAATGTATTTATGTATAACCAATGGGAACATTGTCCTACACCTCCAAAGGGTAGCTCGAAAACATTTGCAATTAAATTAGGCCTGGGCAAAGCACTACGCTACGCTCGCGAAGTTTGCGAAGTTCGCGCTACTTCGCACTACGCGAATTGCACGTAGCACAGTGCGAACACGCGTAGCGTAGTCTTGCGTAGTGCTGCGGTCATTTTTTGCTTGCTCGCGGTCCTCAACGTCAAGTTGGCGATCGCGAGCAAGCAAAATGACATCCCGGCGAGACTTTTTCCTTGTTCGCGATCAGCAACATCAAGTTGGCGATCGCGAACAAGGAAAATAAACCTCCCGGCGAGATTCCCAACGCGAGGAGGTCAGGTTTCTCATTGCGAGGGGTCGCGCATGCTCGCGACCGCTCGCGATGAGAAACTACCAGTTCGCGTTGAGAAAGCTGCCGCTCGAGTAAAAATCTCCTCGAGCAGCAGAAAACTACAGCTCGCACTGTGCAAGATGCCATTTTCAATGATTGCACAGTGCCGGTTGCTTGTCCACACTGTGCAATCATTGAAAACAACATCTTGCACAGTGCGAACATGTTACTACGCAGTTCGCGAAGTGCTACGCGAAGCTCGCGTAGTGCGAACTGCACTTTGCGTAGCTTCGCGAAGTGCTACTTCGCGAACTACGCCCACCCTTAAATTAAATTTCCATATTTTTCAGGGTTTAATATCTCGAATGCAGAGACATTTTACTTTAAGAATGTCAACAAGACAGGAATGAGAAATATGTTAATGAATACCAAACAGATTTATTCTACAGCCTTTATTACCCAACTGTCTAGACAGGGTTACGACTTTTGGAAAGACAACATTGAGATGAAAACTGTCTGAGGTACTAAAGAGTGGCAAGTACAGGGAATAGAAGCTTTATTTAGAGCCTGTATCATCCCTGAGCAAATTATGTTTTTGAGCGACACTGTCCAACAAACATCATGCCTTGGAATAGCCAAGATAAAAGACATGAACACTCTGTCTATACCTGCACCTACAAGTGAAAGCACTACACAGGGGGAGGCTGACGTACATACTATTTTGAATAATAACAGATCAGATCCTGAATGTTAAAAATGGTTGCTCTGGCCCTTAGACACAAACAACTGTCAAGATAGATTCCTGAACAAAACACAAGGTTTTACCTTTCATAGGCCAGACCCACGTTATGTCCAAAGACAGCATCCGGGGGTAGTAACAACTTACAGTGTAGGGAAACTTTGCCTTGATTGGCTACAGAAAGCTACACTAGAGGATGTAAAACAACACTTAACTTTACTTCAAGAAGGCGCAGAACTTAGGGAATTCTGGCTAGGATCAAGAAAACCACGTCAAAAACGATTCATATATGCCGGTATCTACGGTGCTTATAATGAAGCATGGAAGGTCACCCAAGCAGAGACAGCAGAACGAATACGAGAAATTGATTGTATTAATTTAGAGAAATCTCTCTCTGTAGTAGACAATGGGTTAACGACTCTGTCGTCCAGGATATATTCTTTGGACAGCATTGTTTCCTCTGTCATAGACATCATGGAACAAGACTTGGTCATGTTGCAACATGGTCAGTCACAGCTACGTTCTATCATGCTATTAGGCTGGACGCTTCAAAACCTGCGTTCTGGCTATGTGCTTTGGCGTTTAATCAATACTACGTCACTGTTTGCTGAATTCAATCTCACTGATAGACAGATCAAACTGGCACAAAGGGGAGCAGACTATACGGTGCTGAGCATTGAAAAACTACCATTCACAGTGGCAGAAAAACCAGCTACTGAGTGGATCATACATGATAAGATCACTCTGCCTGTTACGACTTTCCATTTTCAGTATTGCCTAAAAAATATACCAGCAGGCAAATATGAAAGTTTGGGTAAAGAATACATCAAGACATCCTGGGATTTACCTTACACACACAGATGTTGGAGTGGGGGACGTGAAGTGTTTCTGAGCGGTGAAAACTGTGAACACGCACTAAGTGTTTCTCTCCTTTGTCAGGGTATTAACTTACACAGGGCCTGTGATGGTTCCACTACTAACTTATCCTGCCACCTGCAAGGTTCACCGGCAGCAGTGATTAATCCAATCTTTGGTCAACTTTCATATGGGAGTTACATTATGTTGAATGATCACAGCTGCTGTGGCATGCTGCCAGGTATCCCATATCTAGTAACGGTTACATCCAGGGTCACTTGCTGTATGCAAGTCTTGTTTCCCCAAATAGACCTAGTCAGGGAGTCACCTTTATATCTCTTCTATACGAGTTGATGCTCTAAGCAGAATGAAAGCCATTCTTTTACAAAAAACTGTGCCTTTGACCTCTGCCAAAGAAACCTATGATCTCCAAGTCGCAAGGACTTCTGCGGAGATACATACCCTTTTGTATACAAACTGCCCTGTGCATTTCTCAGAAATGTTAGGTCGTATCTTAAACATGTCTGATACGAGTGGTATTGTACATGTATTTAAGAACGTGTGTGCAGGACTGTTAGCACCTTTTCAAGCAGTCCTCGGAATGTTTCCAAACTTCGTGCACTCTGTGTTTGGCAGACTGCCGCTCCTTTTCGCACTCGTTGCAGGGATACTATTTTTGCTCCTACTGCTACAATATGGCAAGCCAAATCACCAGCGACACCCAGTTCACCATGGAAAGAACTCTATTGGAGATGAAGTGTCGTGAGCGCATCGTCCAAATTCTGGGTTTACCTCGTCTACGAGAATTAAACACCACTTGGTTTCTGTCATTCAGACCAATCTGGCAAGATTGCATCTTATCTGTTCTACGCTGCCTGCTATGCGGTGAAGAATGCGTGCTGGACATTTGTCTGACACTCCCATCAATCATGCCTACGGATATCGATACTCTGCTGGACCCGATAATGGCCCATGCTGTGTGTTGTCCCCAGCGGCTACCGATCCTGATGGCGGCATTCATTGAGATCTCACAGACGCACAACGCTACTGCTGAGGTACGAGAGGAAACTCCAGGCGCACAGGTAACATCCAATCCGGACATTGCTGATGCTTCCCATGCTGAAGGCGATAGTTCGCATCTATGTGCTGTTGATCTTCTACACAAGGTATTCCAACTCTCATCCACAACGGTAGACGACTTGTTGTCTACAGGATTAGAAAATGTTATGTTTTCTCCATCCCCACACACTGACTTTTGATTCAAGCACACAGTGTTCCGAAGAGACTCTGAATTTGGCCTTTATTCTTTTTCAAATGTGATACTGACTTTGGAACTTTTTCTATGATTATATATATTTTTTTCACTCTTCCCGTCCTAAAAATTGTATCTTTCATTTTTTGGCACAGTAATCTGCTTATAGTAAAACTATTCATAGAGAACAGGATTCTTTGATAAACACTTCCAGGGACAGTATGCCACCTTGTCATGAATAACAAATTGACTTGTGTAACCTGATTCGGACCCTTTTTTCTTTTGTATTTACGAGCCATTTCATCACATGTATATATTTTTGTTCATTCATTTAGCATTCCAATGTGATCCTATGCTTAGAATGGAACATTGCCTTTAATATGTACAACAGTTTATGCATAGCAATGGTTTTGTAATGTATTTTTAGGGACATATGCTTTAGATATGTTTTTAGCTTGTTTTAGCAAACCTATGCGATACTCTGTTTTAAGATATGTTTAGAACGATTAGGATTTAGTAACGTCGTTCATACGAAACTGGAGTGGGTGTTGTGTGCAGATTTAGATTCCGTATATAGGTTTCCCGATTTATGCCCTTATATAGGTACAATTCACATTGCCCTTATTTGGACATAGAAATCCGGCCCTTATTTAGACATTGTCCGTACAAACCAAATACAGGCATGGCCACCTACATCCGTCCATCCACGTCACAACGAATTCTTGGAAAATCAGACCCTTAAGCCTTTAGGAATTTCCCTCAGCTTGAATATTGATTTCTCCAAGAACTCATTAAGTATGCATGAACATCTATTCCTTAGGGGTTCATTCATGACGTTCCTCTGCCCAACTTTAACGTCAATACTGGTATTCCTAGACACCTTCAAGGTATAAATATACCAGCACTTGCTCTGGAAAATTGCGGTTCCTGGAGGATTCTATCCAACCCAGACTATGCAGTTCGCCACAGGAAGCTCGGAAGGAGATCGAGTTCCAGCCTGATGCACTGACCTGACGCTGCCATCCTCCTCGCAGAGAATCCAGCTCCAGTGCTCTCTGACTTCACTTGCGGGGGGTTAGACTATCGAGTCCAGAAAAGAGATTCCAACCCCTCTCATTCTAAGGTATGGAGCTGACTAGAACTTAGAGAAACGTTTGGCTACTCTTGGCTAAACTAAAATAGAGCTAGCTATACTTTAAAAATGGCACCTACTTCAAACCTCGTACTGCACTTAGGTTAGGTACACTGGGGTAGAACAATTTAGAAGCATCAGATGATTATCACATTTTAGCTTATGTTATTTATGTATGTATTTTGATTAATATATGTCATAGCTACAAACCATGCTATTGCATTATTATTTTATCTTACTGCTAACCTCGTACATATTATACTTCGCAGTCTGTCTTACGATTGTAGCAATTCATATCTCTTGCATGAGAAATAAGACTGTTCAATAAACTCATTTATTGAAACGCCCATCTCTCTATTTCTGTGTAACTCTGTAGAAACGAAGCATGCACGAGTGACTGAGTGAAACTGTTATCTATTGTTTCCACGATTCTGAGACTGTTCCGATTCTAAAAGGAAACAAAGTTGTCATGTTTATGCGGTTGTCAGAAACGAATCCCTTCTTGTATATTCGAGACGTTTCTAGTGACCTCTGAGTTAGCTGGCACACACAAGTAATTAAGTTTAGTATACTCGATAGAGACATACTGACCTCAGTCCTATGTCAAATCTATAGTGTATAATATTCCAATGCGCAGAGCCTATCAGGGATATAGGAACTACACTACAATGCAGGTGGCAGCGTCCGTTCGGTGTCTGCCTTACAGTGATGCAGGCGGCAGTGCCCATTTGGAGTCTTCCCCGTTGTGATGCAGGCGGCTGCCTGTTCTTTGTCTGCCTCGCAGTGATGCAGGCGGCTGCCTGTTTGGTGTCTGCCTCACAGTGATGCAGGCGGCAGCGCCCGTTAGGTGTCTGCCTTGCAGTGATGCAGGCAGCAGTGCCTGTTTGGAGTCTTCCCTGTAGTGATGCAGGCGGCTGCCGTTCAGTGTCTGCCCCGCAGTGATGCAGGCGGCAGTGCCCGTTTGGTGTCTGCCTTATATTGATGCAGGTGGCTGCCCGTTCAGTGTCTGCCTTATATTGATGCAGGTGGCTGCCCATCCGGTGTCTGCCTTATATTGATGCAGGGCTGCCCGTTCGGTGTCTGTCTTATATTGATGCAGGTGGCTGCCTTTCCGGTGATTGCCTCACAGTGATGCAGGCGGCTGCCCGTTTGGTGCCTGCCCCGCAGTGATGCAGGCGGCAGCGCCCGTTCGGTGTCTGCCTCACAGTGATGGAGGCGGCTGCCCGATCAGTGTCTGCCCCGCAGTGATGCAGGTGGCAGCACTCGTTAGGTGTCTGCCTCGCAGCGATGCAGGCGACTGCCCGTTCGGTGTCTGCCTCTTATTGATGCAAGTGGCTGCCCGTTTAGTGTCTGCCTTACAATGATGCAGGCGACTGCATCTTCGGTGTCTGCCTCGTAGTGATGCAGGCGGCAGCGCCCGCTCGGTGTCTGCCTTACAATGATGGAGGCGGCTACCCGTTCGGTGTCTGCCTTGCAGTGATGCAGGAGGCGGCCCATTCGGTGTCAGCCTTGCAGTGTTGCAGGCGGCAGCGCCCGTTCCGTGTCTGCCCCGTAGTGATGCAGGTGGCTGCCTGTTTTGTGTCTGCCTCACAGTGATGCAGGCGGCAGTGCCCGTTGGTGTCTGCCTCACAGTGATGCAGGCGGTTGCACGTTCGGTGTCTGCCTTACATGGATGCAGGTGGCTGCCCGTCCGGTGTCTGCCTCACAGTGATGCAGGCGACTGCCCGTTCGGTGTCTGCCCCGCAGTGATGCATGCAGCAGCACACGTTCGGTGTCTGCCTCACAATGATGCAGGAGGCTTCACACTTGGTGTCTGCCTTACATTGATGCAGGAGTCTGCCCGTTCGGTGTCTGCCTTATAATGATTCAGGTGGCTGCCCGTTCGGTGTTTGCCTTATATTGATGCAAGTGGCTGCCTGTCCGGTGTCTGCCTCACAGTGATGCAGGCGGCTGTCTGTTCGATGTCTGCCCTGCAGTGATGCAGGTGGCAGCACCCGTTCGGTGTCTGCCTTGCAGTGATGCAGGAGGCTGCCCGTTTGGTGTGTGCCTTGCAGTGATGCAGGCGGCTGTCTGTTTGGTGTCTGCCTCACAGTGATGCAGGCGGCTGCCCGTTCGGCGTCTGCCTCGTAGTGATGCAGGCAGTAGCGCTCGTTCGGTGTCTGCCTCGCAGTGATGCAGGAGGCTGCCCTTTCGGTGTCTGTCTTACAGTGACGCAGGCGGCTGCCGGTTTGGTGTCTGCCTTTCAGTGATGGAGGCGGCTACCCGTTTGGTGTCTGCCTTATGTTGATGCAGGTGGCTGCCCATTCGGTGTCTGCCTTATATTGATGCAGGCAGCTGCCCATTCAGTGTCTGCCTTAAATTGATGAAGGTGGCTGCCTGTCTGGTGTCTGCCTCACAGTGATGCAGGCAGCTGCCCGTTCTGTGTCTGCCCTGTAGTGATGCAGGCGGCTGCCGTTCAGTGTCTGCCCCGCAGTGATGCAGGCGGCAGTGCCCGTTTGGTGTCTGCCTTATATTGATGCAGGTGGCTGCCCGTTCAGTGTCTGCCTTATATTGATGCAGGTGGCTGCCCATCCGGTGTATGCCTTATATTGATGCAGGGCTGCCCGTTCGGTGTCTGTCTTATATTGATGCAGGTGGCTGCCTTTCCGGTGATTGCCTCACAGTGATGCAGGCGGCTGCCCGTTTGGTGCCTTCCCCGCAGTGATGCAGGCGGCAGCGCCCGTTCCGTGTCTGCCCCGTAGTGATGCAGGTGGCTGCCTGTTCGGTGTCTGCCTCACAGTGATGCAGGCGGCTACCCGTTTGGTGTCTGCCTTATGTTGATGCAGGTGGCTGCCCATTCGGTGTCTGCCTTATATTGATGCAGGCAGCTGCCCATTCAGTGTCTGCCTTATATTGATGAAGGTGGCTGCCTGTCTGGTGTCTGCCTCACAGTGATGCAGGCAGCTGCCCGTTCTGTGTCTGCCCTGTAGTGATGCAGGCGGCTGCCGTTCAGTGTCTGCCCCGCAGT
The DNA here is from genome assembly GCF_964204655.1 of Triturus cristatus. NCBI lineage: Eukaryota > Metazoa > Chordata > Amphibia > Caudata > Salamandridae > Triturus > Triturus cristatus. Next base: position 28,601,037 of record NC_140585.1, on the reverse strand, counting down.
GATGCAGGCGGCAGTACCCTTTTGGTGTCTGCCTTATATTGATGCAGGTGGCTGCCCGTTCAGTGTCTGCCTTATATTGATGCAGGTGGCTGCCCATCCGGTGTATGCCTTATATTGATGCAGGGCTGCCCGTTCGGTGTCTGTCTTATATTGATGCAGGTGGCTGCCTTTCCGGTGATTGCCTCACAGTGATGCAGGCGGCTGCCCGTTTGGTGCCTGCCCCGCAGTGATGCAGGCGGTAGCGCCCGTTCGGTGTCTGCCTCACAGTGATGGAGGCGGCTGCCCGATCAGTGTCTGCCCCGCAGTGATGCAGGTGGCAGCACCCGTTAGGTGTCTGCCTCGCAGCGATGCAGGCGACTGCCCGTTCGGTGTCTGCCTCTTATTGATGCAAGTGGCTGCCCGTTTGGTGTCTGCCTTACAATGATGCAGGCGACTGCATCTTCGGTGTCTGCCTCGTAGTGATGCAGGCGGCAGCGCCCGCTCGGTGTCTGCCTTACAATGATGGAGGCGGCTACCCGTTCGGTGTCTGCCTTGCAGTGATGCAGGAGGCGGCCCATTCGGTGTCAGCCTTGCAGTGTTGCAGGCGGCAGCGCCCGTTCCGTGTCTGCCCCGTAGTGATGCAGGTGGCTGCCTGTTCGGTGTCTGCCTCACAGTGATGCAGGCGGCTACCCGGTTGGTGTCTGCCTTATGTTGATGCAGGTGGCTGCCCATTCGGTGTCTGCCTTATATTGATGCAGGCAGCTGCCCATTCAGTATCTGCCTTATATTGATGAAGGTGGCTGCCTGTCTGGTGTCTGCCTCACAGTGATGCAGGCAGCTGCCCGTTCTGTGTCTGCCCTGTAGTGATGCAGGCGGCTGCCGTTCAGTGTCTGCCCCGCAGTGATGCAGGCGGCAGTACCCGTTTGGTGTCTGCCTTATATTGATGCAGGTGGCTGCCCGTTCAGTGTCTGCCTTATATTGATGCAGGTGGCTGCCCATCCGGTGTATGCCTTATATTGATGCAGGGCTGCCCGTTCGGTGTCTGTCTTATATTGATGCAGGTGGCTGCCTTTCCGGTGATTGCCTAACAGTGATGCAGGCGGCTGCCCGTTTGGTGCCTGCCCCGCAGTGATGCAGGCGGCAGCGCCCGTTCGGTGTCTGCCTCACAGTGATGGAGGCGGCTGCCCGATCAGTGTCTGCCCCGCAGTGATGCAGGTGGCAGCACCCGTTAGGTGTCTGCCTCGCAGCGATGCAGGCGACTGCCCGTTCGGTGTCTGCCTCTTATTGATGCAAGTGGCTGCCCGTTTGGTGTCTGCCTTACAATGATGCAGGCGACTGCATCTTCGGTGTCTGCCTCACAGTGATGCAGGCGGCAGTGCCCGTTGGTGTCTGCCTCACAGTGATGCAGGCGGTTGCCCGTTCGGTGTCTGCCTTACATGGATGCAGGTGGCTGCCCGTCCGGTGTCTGCCTCACAGTGATGCAGGCGACTGGCCGTTCGGTGTCTGCCCCGCAGTGATGCATGCAGCAGCACATGTTCGGTGTCTGCCTCACAATGATGCAGGAGGCTTCACACTTGGTGTCTGCCTTACATTGATGCAGGAGTCTGCCCGTTCGGTGTCTGCCTTATACTGATTCAGGTGGCTGCCCGTTCGGTGTTTGCCTTATATTGATGCAAGTGGCTGCCTGTCCGGTGTCTGCCTCACAGTGATGCAGGCGGCTGTCTGTTCGGTGTCTGCCCTGCAGTGATGCAGGTGGCAGCACCCGTTCGGTGTCTGCCTCGCAGTGATGCAGGAGGCTGCCCGTTTGGTGTGTGCCTTGCAGTGATGCAGGCGGCTATCTTTTTGGTGTCTGCCTCACAGTGAAGCAAGCGGCTGCCCGTTCGGCGTCTGCCTCGTAGTGATGCAGGCAGTAGCGCTCGTTCGGTGTCTGCCTCGCAGTGATGCAGGAGGCTGACCTTTCGGTGTCTGCCTTACAGTGACGCAGGCGGCTGCCGGTTCGGTGTCTGCCTTTCAGTGATGGAGGCGGCTACCCGTTTGGTGTCTGCCTTATGTTGATGCAGGTGGCTGCCCATTCGGTGTCTGCCTTATATTGATGCAGGCAGCTGCCCATTCAGTGTCTGCCTTATATTGATGAAGGTGGCTGCCTGTCTGGTGTCTGCCTCACAGTGATGCAGCCAGCTGCCCGTTCTGTGTCTGCTCTGCAGTGATGCAGGCGGCAGCGCCCATTCGGTGTCTGACTCGCAGTGATGCAGGCAGGTGCCTGTTCAGTGTCTGCCTCGCAGTGATGCAGGCGGCAGCGCCTGGTCGGTGTCTGCCTTGCAGTGATGCAGGCAGCAGTGCCCGTTTGAAGTCTTCCCCGTAGTGATGCAGGCGGCTGGCTGTTTGGTGTCTGCCTTGCAGTGATGCAGGCGGCTGCCTTTTTGGTGTCTGCCTCACAGTGATGCAGGCAGCTACCCCTTCGGTGTCAGCCTCGCAGTGATGCGGGTGCCTGCCCGTTCGGTGTCTGCCTCACAGTGATGCAGGCGGCTGCCCGTTCGGTGTCTGCCCCGCAGTTATGCAGGCGGCAGCGTCTGTTCGGTGTCTGCCTCGCACTGATGCAGGCAGCTGCCCGGTCGTGGTCTGCCTTATGTTGATGCAGGCGGCTGCCAGTTCGGTGTCTGCCTTATATTGATGCAGGCGGCTGCCCGTTCGGTGTCTGCCTTATATTGATGCAGGTGGCTGCCCATCCTGTGTCTGCCTCACAGTGATGCAGGCGGCTGCCCGTTCGGTGTCTGCCCCACAGTGATGCAGGCAGCAGCGCTTGTTCGGTGTCTGCTTCGCAGTGATGGAGGCGGCTGCCTGTTTGGTGTCTGCCTCACAGCGATGCAGGCGGCTGCCCAATCAGTGTCTGTCTCGCAGTGATGCAGGCAGCAACGCCGTTCTGTGTCTGCCTTACAATGATGCAGGAGGCTGCCCGTTTGGTTTCTGCCCCACAGTGATGCAGGCGGCTGCCCATTCAGTGTCTGGCTCGAAGTGATACAGGCAGCAGCGCCTGTTCTGTGTCTGCCTTACAATAATGCAGGAAGCTGCCTGTTCGGTGTCTGCCTCGCAGTGATGCAGGCGGCTGCCCGTTCAGTGTCTGCCTCGCAGTGATGCAGGCAGCAGCGCCCGTTCGTGTCTGCGTCGCAGTGATGCAGGAGGCTGCCTGTTTGGTGTCTGCCTTACAGTGATACAGGCGGCTGCCGGTTCAGTGTCTGCCTCACAGTGATGGAGGCGGCTACGTGTTCGGTGTTTGCCTTATATTGATACAGGTGGCTGCACGTTTGGTGTTTGCCTTATATTGATGCAGGTGGCTGCCCGTTCGGTGTCTGCCTTATATTGATGCAGGTGGCTGCTCGTTCGGTGTCTGCCCCATAGTGATGCAGGAGGCTGCACGTTTGGTGTCTGCCTTACATTGATGTAGGCGGCTGCCCGTTCGGTGTCTGCCTTATATTGATGCAGGCGGCTGCCTGTTTGGTGTCTGCCTCACAGTGATGCAGGCGGCAGCGCCCCTTCGGTGTCTGCCTCACAGTGATGCAGACGGCAGCGTCCGTTCGGTGTCTGCCTTACATTGATACAGGCGGCTGCCCGTTCGGTGTCTGCCTTATATTGATGCAGGTGGCTGCCCGTTCGGTGTCTGCCTTATATTGATGCAGGTGGCTGCCCGTTCGGTGTCTGCCTTATATTGATGCAGGTGGCTGCTCGTTCGGTGTCTGCCCCATAGTGATGCAGGAGGCTGCACGTTTGGTGTCTGCCTTACATTGATGTAGGCGGCTGCCCGTTCGGTGTCTGCCTTATATTGATGCAGGCAGCTGCCCGTTCTGTGTCTGCCTTGCAGTGATGCAGGTGGCAGCACCCGTTCGGTGTCTGCCTCGCAGTGATGCAGGAGGCTGCCCGTTTGGTGTGTGCCTTGCAGTGATGCAGGCGGCTGTCTTTTTGGTGTCTGCCTCACAGTGAAGCAGGCGGCTGCCCGTTCGGCGTCTGCCTCGTAGTGATGCAGGCAGTAGCGCTCGTTCGGTGTCTGCCTCGCAGTGATGCAGGAGGCTGACCTTTCGGTGTCTGCCTTACAGTGACGCAGGCGGCTGCCGGTTCGGTGTCTGCCTTTCAGTGATGGAGGCGGCTACCCGTTTGGTGTCTGCCTTAGGTTGATGCAGGTGGCTGCCCATTCGGTGTCTGCCTTATATTGATGCAGGCAGCTGCCCATTCAGTGTCTGCCTTATATTGATGAAGGTGGCTGCCTGTCTGGTGTCTGCCTCACAGTGATGCAGCCAGCTGCCCGTTCTGTGTCTGCCCTGTAGTGATGCAGGCGGCTGCCGTTCAGTGTCTGCCCCGCAGTGATGCAGGCAGTAGCGCTCGTTCGGTGTCTGCCTCGCAGTGATGCAGGCAGCTGCCCGTTCTGTGTCTGCTCTGCAGTGATGCAGGCGGCAGCGCCCATTCGGTGTCTGACTCGCAGTGATGCAGGCAGCTGCCTGTTCAGTGTCTGCCTCGCAGTGATGCAGGCGGCAGCGCCTGTTCGGTGTCTGCCTTGCAGTGATGCAGGCAGCAGTGCCCGTTTGAAGTCTTCCCCGTAGTGATGCAGGCGGCTGGCTGTTTGGTGTCTGCCTTGCAGTGATGCAGGCGGCTGCCTTTTTGGTGTCTGCCTCACAGTGATGCAGGCAGCTACCCCTTCGGTGTCAGCCTCGCAGTGATGCGGGTGCCTGCCCGTTCGGTGTCTGCCTCACAGTGATGCAGGCGGCTGCCCGTTCGGTGTCTGCCCCGCAGTTATGCAGGCGGCAGCGTCTGTTCGGTGTCTGCCTCGCACTGATGCAGGCAGCTGCCCGGTCGGAGTCTGCCTTATGTTGATGCAGGCGGCTGCCAGTTCGGTGTCTGCCTTATATTGATGCAGGCGGCTGCCCGTTCGGTGTCTGCCTTATATTGATGCAGGTGGCTGCCCATCCTGTGTCTGCCTCACAGTGATGCAGGCGGCTGCCCGTTCGGTGTCTGCCCCACAGTGATGCAGGCAGCAGCGCTTGTTCGGTGTCTGCTTCGCAGTGATGGAGGCGGCTGCCTGTTTGGTGTCTGCCTCACAGCGATGCAGGCGGCTGCCCAATCAGTGTCTGTCTCGCAGTGATGCAGGCAGCAACGCCGTTCTGTGTCTGCCTTACAATGATGCAGGAGGCTGCCCGTTTGGTTTCTGCCCCACAGTGATGCAGGCGGCTGCCCATTCAGTGTCTGGCTCGAAGTGATACAGGCAGCAGCGCCTGTTCTGTGTCTGCCTTACAATAATGCAGGAAGCTGCCTGTTCGGTGTCTGCCTCGCAGTGATGCAGGCGGCTGCCCGTTCAGTGTCTGCCTCGCAGTGATGCAGGCAGCAGCGCCCGTTCGTGTCTGCGTCGCAGTGATGCAGGAGGCTGCCTGTTTGGTGTCTGCCTTACAGTGATACAGGCGGCTGCCGGTTCAGTGTCTGCCTCACAGTGATGGAGGCGGCTACGTGTTCGGTGTTTGCTTTATATTGATACAGGTGGCTGCACGTTTGGTGTTTGCCTTATATTGATGCAGGTGGCTGCCCGTTCGGTGTCTGCCTTATATTGATGCAGGTGGCTGCTCGTTCGGTGTCTGCCCCATAGTGATGCAGGAGGCTGCATGTTTGGTGTCTGCCTCACAGTGATGCAGGCGGCAGCGCCCCTTCGGTGTCTGCCTCACAGTGATGCAGACGGCAGCGTCCGTTCGGTGTCTGCCTTACATTGATACAGGCGGCTGCCCGTTCGGTGTCTGCCTTATATTGATGCAGGTGGCTGCCCGTTCGGTGTCTGCCTTATATTGATGCAGGTGGCTGCCCGTTCGGTGTCTGCCTTATATTGATGCAGGTGGCTGCTCGTTCGGTGTCTGCCCCATAGTGATGCAGGAGGCTGCATGTTTGGTGTCTGCCTTACATTGATGTAGGCGGCTGCCCGTTCGGTGTCTGCCTTATATTGATGCAGGCAGCTGCCCGTTCTGTGTCTGCCTTGCAGTGATGCAGGCGGCAGCGCCCCTTCGGTGTCTGCCTCACAGTGATGCAGACGGCAGCGTCCGTTCGGTGTCTGCCTTACATTGATACAGGCGGCTGCCCGTTCGGTGTCTGCCTTATATTGATGCAGGTGGCTGCTCGTTCGGTGTCTGCCCCATAGTGATGCAGGAGGCTGCACGTTTGGTGTCTGCCTTACATTGATGTAGGCGGCCGCCCGTTCGGTGTCTGCCTTATATTGATGGCGCAGGCGGCTGCCTGTTTGGTGTCTGCCTCACAGTGATGCTGGCAGATGCCCCTTCGGTGTCTGCCTCGCAGTGATGCAGGTGGCAGCGCCAGCTCGGTGTCTGCCTTACAATGATGGACAATCGTGGCTGTAACGCAGGCGCGTGGTGCCAGGGTGCCTGCGTTGGCGCAGGGCTGCGCTCAGTGCGCCAGCACAGGGGGAGGGAAGGAATGACCCGTATCTTAGTGGACCTCACTCCCGGTCTCTCCCTGTCACGCAGCGCAGTGCGGTGTCTTGCTCTGTTGAGGGACTTATTAGTAAATCTGCGCCAATATGTTTCAAGCTAATGTTTGGGGGATCGCTCCAGTGGAGTTTGGGAGACATGATGGAGGTCGTGGTTCCTTCCACCAGGGGGCGTCGCCTGCCGCCCTTGTTCTTTCATGAAAGGTTTGATATCACCACTGTTTACGGCCTGAGACGTGAGATGTACAGAACTATGGATGTGATGAACAAAAATAAGCAAGAGGCAAAACATTCATAAATCACAATCAACATTCAATTAAAGTCTCGTCGAGTGACGCAGGTTCCTCATCTGACCAATGAGAGGAGACTTGGATTGGGGTCGTTGTGTGCTTTACAGACAAAGCACCTATTGTCTGTGGGGGGAGGCGCTCGCTGTTCTGCCGTGTTTCATATCAGGCCACTGAAGATTCCTGAAGAGAAAGGGTTTACTGTGTGTGCTACAGAATCTTCGGGGCGTTTCTGGGACTCAGTGAACTGATCTATTCATGTTGATGAATGAGTTGCGTCTCCCTTGTTTTTGGGACACCCTTTGGAGCCTGTGGGTCTGACCCACGGAGGTGGAACAAGTATATGAACGAATGAGAACTCATGGGGTGGTGGAGTCCAAATATGGACGAAGTGTAACTATCGATGCGTTCCCCTCGCCCCTTCCATGTAGAGTCGAAGACACAGCACATGAGTCAGAATCTACTCCGAAGGGACAGACGGGAGGAGGGAAGGAAGAGAGACCCCCTGAATCCTCCTACGTGAGTTCAGGCCGCTCTCATTACACCCTGAAGTTCATTGAGGGAGTTTACGCCCTACCACTTTTAAAGATCACTAGCCACCACTGGTCCTGTGTGTGTTGAGAGACTAAGGCTGGGGCAGGGGGTCCATTTCAGATGGCGCCTGGTTTAGACCGGCAGACAGCGTCCCCCCTGGATGGAGGGTGGAGAACCAGACAAGGAAGTGAAGGGGTGGATACAACACTACCCTTAGAAACTCCATGTAGACTTTCTCAACAAGGGGCCACTCATTGGTTCTTCCTGGGCACTGCCTTTGGTGGGTGGTAGGGACAAGAGGTGGGGCTGCAGTTTCTGTTATCCATAGTGGGGAAGCTTCCAGCACAGCCTGCCCTTTTGTTTTTCTCTGATTTTTGCTTCCGACTGCTTCTGACTGTCAGTTTCAGAGATCCCACCCATCACTGTGACGCGTGGGTGCTCCTGCTTGGACCCAGCATCTGTTTTAAGAGCATCATCTTGGACAAAGACTGATGCGAAGGACCAGCCACACATATCATGTTCCCGCGGTGAGGATAAGTGGGTGGCTCCTCTGGTCAATCCATCTTCCCTGAGTTCGCGGTCTCCCTTACCACAGCATTCCAGGGTCCAGGTGTGTGTCCAGCTGAGAAAGAAGAGCTTCCGCCAGAGGTGCGGTCTCTGCATCAACATCTGCCCAACACTGATGGGGAGGCTGCCTTCCATGCTCAGACAATTTACAAACTAATGGTAGAGGGACCCATCTTCATCCAACTTTGAAGGCTGTGAGGGAGCCTGAGGCAGGCAAAGTTCTGCTTCTTCCAAAATTGAGTCTCCTCCCCTAATGAAGAAGAAATGCCTTCTGTCCAAGTTCCCTGCGTTCTGCTGGCTCCTGGTGCAGGCACTCACTGCCGGGGTCAGCAAACGGTGTGTTCTGAGTAGACACAGTCAAATACCTCTATCTCAGTTTAATTTGCTTCTGAAAAGTGTTTATTGCAAACTTCAAATAGTCGAAGTCACAGAAACTACTGACAAGAGGCGCCCCACACAATAACCATGGAGAACACCCTTGCAATGCCCAAATATGGAGTCACGGTCTTCATATCTCATCACAGGGGGCAGCTGGAGAAGTTCTCATCCCTCTTCTGAGGCCCTTTTCAGAGGCAATCTAGACCTGGACAAGACGCCATCGCTCAGGTTGGTCATCAATACATCCTTAAGAGCTTCACGTATAACATCAACACCGACGGAGGGGTCAAGAATATAAGCGACAACATTCAACACAAGAGCGGCAGATAAGATAAGCTGCCAACATGAAGCCAAGAGCCACTGGGCGCTGAGGAATCACCGTCCTTTCGTGCTGCTTGTTGGATAGTTATGACCTAAAGAGTCGCGGCTTCACCAGCACCTTGTTGACTCCCTCAATCGATCAGCACATGCCATGGGTTTCTATCACGTGCCCGTTGACGTCCTCCTGGGTAATGAACAGACCTTCACTCAACCCATCAATAAATAGAGTATTATGGCAATTGGAGACAGTGGTGAGATGCCATCATCAGTCACAATTGCAGTACATTAAAGTATTGGTGTAAGGATTCGTGCACGCGCTCATGACCAGGGGCGGGAGGAGGTCTTCTCCTGGTTGCCGGGCACCACTCTTAAGGGTTCAATTCCTTTAATATTGACTCTGTGCTCAGTTACCCAGAAGAAGTCGTGCTTGGTCTGGGCGCCATCTTGGATTGGGAAACCCTTACTGGAGTAATGTCTGAAGGCCACCATCTTGGCACAGGCATGACGCCGTGGCTGAGGTGTGATGTAGAACTCACCCAACACAATTGCAATTCACATTTCTTTTTCATGAACTTTCAAAATAGTTTCTTCTGTTTTTTCATCTTGATATCACTGGTCCTGACAATATGTAGGAATGTATATATGAAGGTGTTTTCCTATAGCACTAACCAAAGCCAAAAGGCAGCGGAGAGTCGCATATGGTCAAACACAAGCATAAAGTCAAGTATTAAGAAGAGAGGAGGCTGAGTTGTGGATGGTTAATGTATTGTGATGTGTATTCTTAAAGAGGTGCGTCCTCAGCTCTTTCCTGAATTGTAACTGCGTTGGGGCTGGGACAGTCCTGATTGATTCAGGGATGTAGTTCCAGATCCTATCCTAGATAGAAAATACCTGTTGTCTTGTTTTTTCTTTCTTTCCCCTTGTTACCCTGCAGTCTGATGGCGTCCTGGCTGCAAGTGCACGGAGAACCACCAGAGATGGGGAGCTGTTATGCAAGATAGGCACAGGTGCTGGTTGTGATAGCTTTCTAAATGATTCCATCTGTTTTGAAGATGGTGCTGGATGGGACGTGCTGCGGCGTGTAGGGTATCCCTAAGGGGTGCCAGGGTGAGACTGGTAGACCATGGCGTTGGGCATTACAACATCCAGAGTCCAAAAGCTTGAACAGCAGCTCTAAAGATGCTTCCTGGAAGAATTGGTCTGACTTTCTTTCGAACAAAGAGCTGGTACCTGGCTGTATTTGTATTTTTGGCAATGTTTGGGTGAGGTTGGTGTCCAGGGTGAATCCAAGTGACTCGGCATTCGGTGAAAGTTGGGGTTTGATGCCATAAAGGTTCATTGAGCCTGGTTTCACTGCATCTTGTTCGATATTTTGCTTTCTCCTCCGAGGACACAGGTTGACAGGCACAGTATTAGATTCCTAAAGCTTTAAACAGTTCTTAGACTACCAATGACAGAAAATGTGCCCCTTTCTCACCCAGTCTTAAGCAGGATTCTGAACCTAGAGACAAAGGGCCTGCTTCACAGTTTGGTGGACGGGTCACTCCAGCACAAATGTGACGGCTATCTTGTCCGTCGCATTAAAAGTGCGTTATAACCAATGGCACTTGTAGCACAGCGGCGGGATATCAGTCATGTTTGTGTCGGAGTATCCCTGGCGTCGAACTGTAAATCCGGTCCTATGTCGCCGATCAGTCTTTTGGCCGAACAGCTCAAGCCCCGGGTTCGTTCCACCCATGTATAAAAAATACAATCTAGAACCAAAGCATAGAAATAAGAGCAGCATGAGGCGATCTGGACATTCACTAAGAGACTCAAGGGAGTCGGACGGGCAGCTTGGGTCGTGTTTGTACCCTAATCAACACTGGAAGGCCGAGAGGTCCGTTGAAGACAATGGAGTAGCTCTGGGCTTACAATGACTGGCATAAGCTCCAAAATTCCAATGTGTGTCTTCATGTTTCTCCCTTTTTAATCTAATCTAGAACATTCTACCCTTAGTGGGTGGAGTGTTCTAATAGCCTTGTACCCCCCTTCTGCATTGGGCTATACCTGTTGTTAAAGGGCAACTCCCTCACTATAACTCTGGTTCAGGGCCTTTAATAATCGGTATAGCCCTCGGCTGAAGGCTATATGGCTGTATTATAAGCGCGACAGACAGTGCATGAGTAACAATACTGCTGGACAATGACTGACGTGTAACACTATCATACACATGGCCTAGATTGGGTAACCATATTCCAGGAGCACCCAGTTTACAATTCCTTTAAAGCTGTAAGGTATCTATATAGCTGAGGCACCAACTCCATGTCTATACCTTCTTCTCACCGTCTGAAGGCGGCTCTTGGAAGGCTGCAAGATCCTGTAGGGTGGGCTTCATGGGTTCAGCATTCTTTGTAGTCACAAACGACTCCCTTGAGAGCTGGTGAGTCTCGGCGAATGGGTTACTCCATCACAACGGTGACGGAGATCCTGTCCACCGAAATATAACTCTCATTAGATCCAATGGGAATTATAGTATATTTCTGCGGATGGGATATCCGTCACCGCTGTGATGAAGTAACCCGTTCGCCGAGACCTAAACCAGGCCCTAGTCCCTGTAGACTTCGTAGTCTATTTCAGAAGCGCATCTCACTCAAGTATTGCTCAGTACGTTGCAGGGTGGGTGCAGTCCAACTGGCTTGCTGCCTCTGGCTGGCACATTGCCATAGTCCTAAGTGCCGGGGATCTAGAAAGCACATTTCCGGGCTGTGTTCTAGAATACCTTAGGTAGAGTGTTTTTACGCCATGGACGAATTCTCTGCTTGAAAGTGATTTGTGAATGGTCTGGCCTGCTTGGCTGCAGAAGACACTAGGGGGCATATATTGGATGGCAGGGACTCCCGAGCAAGGGTGTTGATTGGCTCCTTTTATGATGAGTAGCTTGAAAGAGCAGAGATTGGGTTATGAATTATCATGAACAGAATTGGCAGTGAGATGTGGCCAAGACCACCTTTAGGAGGAAGTGGATGTCCAGAGTTTTGGTCAAGTGTTCAGGAAAAGAGTGATTGCCTCAGTTTCAGATGCAGTCCAAGGGGCTTATTTACAAGTCTCTTGCGCCTCCAGTACGTTATTATTAATATGGGAAATAGTGACATAAGGGTGGCACAAGGGGCTTGAAAATAAGGCCAGAGGGGGCAGATTAAAAAAAAAATCCAAGCATCGCAGCGCAGCACCCAAAGAGGCTGTGCTGCGTTGCATGACAGGGAGGGAGACGGAGAGCGCCATATATTCAGAGATATGGCTCTCTCCTCCCCTCTTCCTAGCGCTTGCGCTGATTTCAGCTGCTGAGCGCCATGCGCACACCTTAGCGCCATAGTTCTAAGGTGTGTGCAGCGTGAGTGTCACATAGGTTTGTACAGGGTACCCGTCTTATACAAAGTACCATGCCTGGAAAAGTTTAAAAGCTTTTGCCACTTTGTATGTGTGCTGCGCAGTGCAGCGCACATGCAAAGTTGGAGAAGAAAGGCGAAACAAGACGTTTTTCCTGTTAGCGCCTCATTTGAAGTGGCATTAACTTTTGGTGGACAACCTTGTCTGCATTTCTTTGTAGATAGGATTTTGCGTCAAAAGGCGTGGGTGGATGCGTGGGAACGCCCATGTACCACCCATGTAAAGCCCTCTTGGCGCTAAGGAACGCAAACCAGTGCTTCACGCTACTTTTAGGGTGCTTTACAGCGCAAAACTTGTAAATTCCCCCCAAAACATTTTGTGCTGGTTAGCGTCACTTTTGTGACACCAACCCAGTGCACCATGTTTGAAAATCTAGCGCTACGTTTCTATATTTTAAGATGATTTGGAAGAACTCTTAGGTAAGACGTGAGATTGCACTCCTTTGGTGCTGGCTGTTTTGTATTTCCTGCATTTTTTTCTCTTTTGCAGTTTTCTCCACTTTTTGTCAAGGGTTCCGATTTTCCTTATTGTAGATTTTTGTCCGCTTTGAGCCTTCCAGTTTTCTGTCCGCTTTGAGCCTTCCAGCCACCTGGAATGGTTGCTGATGTTGTGAAGCTGTAGGGATCACCCCTCTGCCAAAAGCCGTGGCGAGCCACCGATGGGCTCAGTTGATGGCAGTGTTTAATTTGAGCCGGTGGCTTCCGGTGCTTGGCACCGACACTTAAATGTCATCACTGGCACATATGACAGTCTGCATAGTCTGACGTGCACACTTGTAGGTGTGTGATGGTTAGTAGTTGTGTTGGTACTGGAATTGGCGCCTTTGGTAGGGTCAACGGGTGATGCAAAGGGGGCAGTGGCCCTGGTACATGTTTTGTATAAAGATTAAGCACTGGCTGATGAGCCTCAGCGGGAGAAGCTGTCACGTGGTCAAGAGCTCAGTTCAGAACCTCTTCCAGGGTTTGTTACAGGACATGAACTTAAGTCCTGTTGGAGTGGCAGGCAGTGCTGGGGGTTGTCCCAGGACAGTTTATCTGCTGACAGACATGGATGTCACCTCCCCAGGTCAGGCACGAGCTCTGACAGTCTCTACCCCAGCTGAGAGAGCGCTTCCGTGAGTGACAGCGCTTTGAAACCACAGCTCAGTCTCTCATTACCGAGGGTCCGCCCTGAATTTGAAGAGGGTCAGGAATCCCCTCCGAGCGTAACATGCACACCGTTGCGCCATAGTGCGAGGGTGAGTGCATGAGTCTAGCATAGGTTTTGTACTGTGAGGGTTTCCTTCCAGCACAAAATACTGCGCCTGGACAACGTTGTAAACGTTTCCTACTTTGCAAGTGTGCTGTGCAGTGCAGAACACAATCAAGAGAAAACATTTCTAGTTTTAGCGCCTGCAATCAAGCAGCGTTCATTTTTGATGCAAGACCCTGTCTCAAACGTGTGGTAGATCGGGTGTTGCGTCAAAAAGCATGAGCGGTTGCATAGGAACGCCCATGTACCACCCATAATGCAAAGTAACGCAAAGCAGCGCTTCGTGCTACTTTACATAACGTTTAGGCAATTTCCAGCACAAAATTTGTTTTGCGCTGAAAAGTCAATAAAAGACGATTTTGTGCTAGTTTGCATCACTTGTCTGACTCAAACATAGCGCCAAATGTTGGAAAATCTGTTCCCTTTGTGTAATACAGCCCAGGGTAGGGCGATCAATTGTGATATGTGACATGGAGCACAAGAGGGGATCGGTGAAGGCTGCGGTGTGCACCTGACAATCGCCACAGTGGCGTGCGCTTGTTGCATCCTGGTTCCAGCACTGAAACCACTTTGCAACATCTATACTTCCCACTGCTACAGTGCAGGTTATGCACACACTAACGTATATCACACATGTATGAACTCGAAGTTCATGCAATCAGGAACCCTCTTTAATATATGTAACAAACCACAACTCATGTTACTGCAACTACACACCTAGGTGGCGCTGCAACACCTGCATCTAAATCCAAGAAACATTCCGCTTTCTAGGCAGGAAGCCTCGAAATATAGAAGGACTTATTTATCGAGCAGGTGCGTCGCCCTTGGGCCACGCAACAGGGTGCAAAGTCGACACAACTACTATGTCAGGTTTGTTAAGCCACACAGGCCACTGGTATCTGGAGCAGAGCTGCTCAAATCGCTATGTTGCGTTACTCTGCCCCAGGGAGGCGTTCCATGGGTGGATTCGAGGGTGTTCCCACGCATCCACTCATGGGTTTTGCTGCCTTCCCAAATTTACCATTCCTGGTAGACCTAGGAATGCATCAAAATGCTGCGCCTTCCCAGGTGAGGTATAATGAGGAGAAATATCTTTATTTCTCCTCGTTTTTTCCTCTTTCTATGTGTGCAAAAGAGGAAAATGCCTTAGGGAAATGTTTCTGTGCAGGAAGGGGGCCCTTCCTGCACCAGAGCAATCCAGCATGAAACACAGACACCCTTGAGCCACGGTGCAGGGGTGCCTGCGGTGGCGCTGGGCAGCATATTATGTGCCAGTGCAGGGAATAGACAGGAAGAGCCGTACAATGTTAAATACAGTGCATTCATGCCCTTTCCCTATCATGCAGCGCAGTGCAGGGAATAGACAGGAAGAGCTGTACAATGTTAAATACAGCGCATTCCTGGCCTTTCCCCATCATGCAGCGCAGTGCAGGGAATAGACAGGAAGAGCCGTACAATGTTAAATACAGTGCATTCATGCCCTTTCCCTATCATGCAGCGCAGTGCAGGGAATAGACAGGAAGAGCTGTACAATGTTAAATACAGCGCATTCCTGCCCTTTCCCCATCATGCAGCTCTGTGCAAAGTATAGACAGGAAGAGCCGTACAATGTTAAATACAGCACATTCCTGCCCTTTCCCCATCATGCAGCGCAGTGCAGGGAATAGACAGGAAGAGCCGTACAATGTTAAATGCAGCGCATTCCTGCCCTTTCCCCATCATGCAGCGCAGTGCAGGGAATAGACAGGAAGAGCCGTACAATGTTAAATACAGCGCATTCCTGCCCTTTCCCCATCATGCAGCGCAGTGCAGGGAATAGACAGGAAGAGCCGTACAATGTTAAATACAGCGCATTCCTGCCCTTTCCCTATCATGCAGCGCAGTGCAGGGAATAGACAGGATGAGCCGTACAATGTTAAATACAGCGCATTCCTGCCCTTTCCCTATCATGCAGTGCAGAGAATAGACAGGAAGAGCCGTACAATGTTAAATACAGTGCCTTCCTGCCCTTTCCCTGTCATGCAGCGCAGTGCAGAAAATAGACAGGAAGAGCCGTACAATGTTAAATACAGCGCATTCCTGCCCTTTCCCTATCATGCAGCGCAGTGCAGAGAATAGACAGGAAGAACCGTACAATGTTAAATACAGCGCATTCCTGCCCTTTCCTTTTCATGCAGCGCAGTGCAAAGTGGCTTGCAGGGCTGCACGATTTTTTGATAAATATGCCCCAGATTGTTTTTAATTTTATTTTATGATTTTAGGTCGTTCCATACCATAGCTGCACGAATTGAATAGTGTTTTTTACCCTTAATGATCAACCTCAAACTGTGACCCAGACCTACAACTGACCATGACTGAACTCTGGCGGAAACACGTGGAGCATACTTGGAAAAACTCCAGTATTTGTGCCACAAGAACTTCATTTCACTGCCAGCTCTGCAGACAAAAGAAGGGTGACTTAAAGGGGCTTTCTGCCCCACACACAACACACACACATACACACACTCCCCTTCAAAACACACACACTCCCCTTCAAAACACACAACACACACACATACACACACTCCCCTTCAAAACACACATCACAAACACATACACACCCCTTCAACACACACACACTCCCCTTCAAAACACACAACACACACACACTCCTCTTCAACACCCACACTCCCCTCCAAAACACACAACACACACACATACACACCTCTTCAACACACACTCCCCTTCAAAACACACAACACACACACATACACACCCTTTCAACACACACACACTCCCCTTCAAAACACACAACACACACACATACACACCCCTTCAACACACACACTCCCCTTCAAAACACACAACACACACACATACACACCCCTTCAACACACACACTCCCCTTCAAAACACACAACACACACACATACACACCCCTTCAACACACACACACTCCCCTTCAAAACACACAACACACACACATACACACCCCTTCAACACACACACTCCCCTTCAAAACACACAACACACACACATACACACCCCTTCAACACACACACTCCCCTTCAAAACACACAACACACACACATACAAACCCCTTCAACACACACACACTCCCCTTCAAAACACACACACATACACACACACTCTCCTTCAAAACACACACACACACACACGCACACGCACACACACACACACACACACACACACACACACACACACACACACACACACACTCTCTCTCTCTCTCTCTCGCTTTCTCTCTCTCTATATCTCTCTATCTCTCTCCCTCTCTCTCCCTCTTTCTCTCCCCCCTTCAACACAGTGGCTCCAACTAAACAGAACACCATTTCTCTTTTAAAGATCAGGAAACAACCAGCTGAACTCACACAGCCATCAGCTCAAGGTCTTGGCTGGTTGCCTAGCAGCAGAACCCTTCCCATCCCAACTGGCACACAACTCTGCAGTGCAGCCCCACCCTAGAAGGATGACTGCTTATACACTCCACAGGGAGACATGAAAAGAATATTACATACATCTTCACACCCAAAACACAGGCATGTAGCACACCGACTCCACAAGCTCTCCAGCACACAGACACACTGGCCCATATATGCAACACAGTGCTCTACCCAGAGATGCTGCGCTGCGTTGCGTGAGAGGCAAAGGGCAGGAACGTGACACATCTACTACACTGTCCTAATCTCTCCCTAGTGCTGGTGCACACACAGACTGCCCAGCACCATGCACACACTTTTGCACCACAGTGCAAAGGCGTCGGCGTCATGTCTGCCATGGGCTTTGTGCCGGAAGGATAACTGTCCAGGACACAATGCACTGGGCCAGATTCACAAAGAAGTCAGGCAACGCAGCGCAGTAAGTAATGTTGCTGCGCTGCATTGCGTGAACGACAGACAGCAGAACTGCACCACATCTGCTAAGAAGCAGCGTAGTTCAGCTCTCTCCCTGCGCTGGCGCGCCAACGCAGACACCCTAGTTCCGTGGTGCAGGGGTGTCTGTGTTGTGGTCAGTATTGTTTTTGTGCAGGAGGGGTCACTGCCTGTACAAAAGCTATGCTTTACGGCATTTACCTCTTGGTATGTGTGCTGTTGAATTCAGGACATACAAAGAGGACAAAATGAGGAGAAATTAAAATATTCATCCTTGATGTGCCTGCCTCAGGGAGGGGCAGGATTTTGGCACAAGTCCCTCTGTACAATACTTTCTAGATAGCTATTTACAACAAAACCCATGGATGGTTGCACAGGAACGCTC
Source organism: Triturus cristatus (assembly GCF_964204655.1). Lineage (NCBI taxonomy): Eukaryota > Metazoa > Chordata > Amphibia > Caudata > Salamandridae > Triturus > Triturus cristatus. The sequence continues at coordinate 28,583,565 of NC_140585.1, read as the reverse complement.
AAGCACCACCCACGAAAAGCTCCTTGACGCAAAGTAATGCAAGCCCGCACCGCGCGGTGCGTTACTTTGGGTTACAACCCAAAGCAAATAGTGATTTTCATTGAATTGTAAATGGCAACCTAACACTTTGTGTTAAAAAATGTTACGCAAACCCAGCACAAAGTCTTTGAAAATCTGGGCCTATGCTTACAGTAACTTTAAAACTTCTCCCACTTCGAACAGTGCTAGACAGTGCAGCACACATGCAAAGTGGGAAACGTCTGGAGAAATAAAAGCTTTTCTCCTTTTAAACACCTGCTGCAAAAGGCATTCTTTTTTGGTGCAAAACCCGGTCTATTACGATTACTAGTAGGGTTTTGCGGCCCCTTGACGCAGAGTAATGCAAAGCAGCACTTGTTTTCATTTTTTGTTTGAAATCTTTTGATTTAATTTTGTAATCGCAATGCAGACTTCTCTCCGTACTGTTGGCGTCTGCAGACTTCTCTCGTCCTGTTGGTTTGGCTCTGCAGACTTCTCTCTGTCCTGTTGGTTTGACGTCTGCAGACTTCTCTCCGTCCTGTTGGCGTCTGCAGACTTCTCTCCGTCCTGTTGGTTTGGCGTCTGCAGACTTCTCTCCGTCCTGTTGGTTTGGCATCTGCAGACTTTTCTCCGTCCTGTTGGTTTGGCGTCTGCAGACTTCTCTCCGTCCTGTTGGTTTGGCGTCTGCAGACTTTTCTCCGTCCTGTTGGTTTGGCGTCTGCAGACTTCTCTCATCCTGTTGGTTTGGCGTCTGCAGACTTCTCTCCGTCCTGTTGGTTTGGCGTCTGCAGACTTCTCTCCGTCCTGTTGGTTTGGCGTCTGCAGACTTCTCTCCGTCCTGTTGGTTTGGCGTCTGCAGACTTCTCTCATCCTGTTGACTTGGCGTCTGCAGACTTCTCTCCGTCCTGTTGGTTTGGCGTCTGCAGACTTCTCTCCGTCCTGTTGATTTGGCGTCTGCAGACTTCTCTCTCGTCCTGTTGGTTTGGCGTCTGCAGACTTCTCTCCGTCCTGTTGGTTTAGCGTCTGCAGACTTCTCTCAGTCCTGTTGGTTTGGCGTCTGCAGACTTCTCTCCGTCCTGTTGGTTTGGCGTCTGCAGACTTCTCTCCGTCCTGTTGGTTTGGCGTCTGCAGACTTCTCTCATCCTGTTGACTTGGCGTCTGCAGACTTCTCTCCGTCCTGTTGGTTTGGCGTCTGCAGACTTCTCTCCGTCCTGTTGATTTGGCGTCTGCAGACTTCTCTCTCGTCCTGTTGGTTTGGCGTCTGCAGACTTCTCTCCGTCCTGTTGGTTTAGCGTCTGCAGACTTCTCTCAGTCCTGTTGGTTTGGCGTCTGCAGACTTCTCTCCGTCCTGTTGGTTTAGCGTCTGCAGACTTCTCTCCGTCCTGTTGATTTGGCGTCTGCAGACTTCTCTCAGTCCTGTTGGTTTAGCGTCTGCAGACTTCTCTCTGTCCTGTTGGTTTGGCGTCTGCAGACTTCTCTCCGTCCTGTTGGTTTGGCGTCTGCAGACTTCTCTCCGTCCTGTTGGTTTGGCGTCTGCAGACTTCTCTCATCCTGTTGACTTGGCGTCTGCAGACTTCTCTCCGTCCTGTTGATTTGGCGTCTGCAGACTTCTCTCCGTCCTGTTGATTTGGCGTCTGCAGACTTCTCTCCGTCCTGTTGGTTTGGCGTCTGCAGACTTTTCTCCGTCCTGTTGGTTTGGCGTCTGCAGACTTCTCTCATCCTGTTGGTTTGGCGTCTGCAGACTTCTCTCCGTCCTGTTGGTTTGGCGTCTGCAGACTTCTCTCATCCTGTTGACTTGGCGTCTGCAGACTTCTCTCCGTCCTGTTGATTTGGCGTCTGCAGACTTCTCTCCGTCCTGTTGGTTTGGCGTCTGCAGACTTCTCTCAGTCCTGTTGGTTCGGCGTCTGCAGACTTCTCTCAGTCCTGTTGGTTTAGCGTCTGCAGACTTCTCTCCGTCCTGTTGGTTTGGCGTCTGCAGACTTCTCTCATCCTGTTGACTTGGCGTCTGCAGACTTCTCTCAGTCCTGTTGTGGGTCGGCGTCTGCAGACTTCTCTCCGTCCTGTTGGTTTGGCGTCTGCAGACTTCTCTCAGTCCTGTTGTGGGTCGGCGTCTGCAGACTTCTCTCAGTCCTGTTGGTTTAGCGTCTGCAGACTTCTCTCCGTCCTGTTGGTTTGGCGTCTGCAGACTTCTCTCATCCTGTTGACTTGGCGTCTGCAGACTTCTCTCCGTCCTGTTGGTTTGGCGTCTGCAGACTTCTCTCATTCTGTTGGATTGGCGTCTGCAGGCTTCTCTCCGTCCTGTTGGATTGGCGTCTGCAGACTTCTCTCCGTCCTGTTGGTTTGGCGTCTGCAGACTTCTCTCCGTCCTGTTGGTTCGGCGTCTGCAGACTTCTCTCCGTCCTGTTGGTTTGGCGTCTGCAGACTTCTCTCTGTCCTATTGGTTTGGCGTCTGCAGACTTCTCTCCGTCCTGTTGGTTTGGCGCCTGCAGACATCTCTCCGTCCTGTTGGTTTGGCGTCTGCAGACTTCTCTCCGTCCTGTTGACTTGGCGTCTGCAGACTTCTCTCCGTCCTGTTGGTTTGGCGTCTGCAGACTTCTCTCCGTCCTGTTGACTTGGCGTCTGCAGACTTCTCTCCGTCCTGTTGGTTTGGCGTCTGCAGACTTCTCTCCGTCCTGTTGGTTTGGCGTCTGCAGACTTCTCTCCGTCCTGTTGGTTTGGCGTCAGGCATTCATGTGGCCGCGCACAGCCTTCCTGGTTCAGTTTTTTGCACATTGAAGTTCGTGTTTTTGGCACATTCAGAACATGACGCCTTCCATGGTGATATCTTTTTGATATTTGATTAAATCAGTATTCTGCACAGAAGTTTAGTGTTTGTAACTTTGAAACAATAACACCTTATAAGTCTTCCTATCCAGTCAATGTTCTGCCATCTCCATAATGCAGGATCCCTCCCTTGTATCGTATTCAAGCTTCAATCACCCCGTGTTACTGACCCATGTGGTGTTCGACATGGCAGCCAGTGGTTCAGGTGTCGCTCTCTCCTCTATTGTAAAGTTTGCGGTGAGGGCCGCCCTGTCGGCTGCGACAGGTTTACTTCGTAGACCCCTTTGTTCTTCCATTCGCAGTGCGGACTCCTCGGCTAACGCCACTTTATAAACTCCTCCTTTCGTTTGTTATGTGGCAGACCTTCTAGTGGCCACCAATGCATGGTGGTCGCTCGTCTGGCCAGTTCCAGTCCCTGATCAGTACATTTAGCACCCACCCTATTGGCCGGGGTTCTGGGGTAAGGGCGAAGCACATAGCCCTCAATGTTTGGAGCCTTGAGAGATGTGTAACTCGTTCCAGTTCTGGGGTCATCCAGTGCCAGTGACCGGAGACAGTCATGCCGTCCCGCACCATGTATGTGAATCCTGCATCGACCATGCATCACCCGAGCATGACCATTGTAACGTTTAGTCTGTGTGGTGTGAGGTAGGTGCTGTGGAGGTAATGACGTTGAGTGTATTTAAAGCTGGTATTTCTAGAAACTTGGCATTTATGCTGTAGTGCCTGCATATTCCACTCCTGTCCCATCCCAACGTGCCCGCCCAGTACATTTTGACCCTATTGATGGGCACCATTGAGAGATAGTCTTATGTAGCCAGGACACTCATTTTCTGTTGTTCCCAAATGTGAGAACTGTCTGGAGGGTGTTGTGCAATCTGGGTTGTGTCTGGCCGGCTCCCCATGTGGCGCGGATCGTGCCCATGAGAATCCTGTATTTAGGATTTGGGATCCTGGTATGCCCGCCTCGCTCATCAGGTCTGCTGAGATTCACAGGGCACTGTTCATGTAACCGTCCTCTATGGTGAGTATCCCAGATTCGATCTACTCGGCCATCGGTTGGGCAGTGAGGTGACCACGCCCGCCCGTTGGGAGCCCACCAGCAGGGGCACACAGCAGACTAGCCCCAGGTTTTCGCAATGTCCTTCTCTGACACCTCATTACAATCACCAGCATCTTCGTGAGTCCGATGCAATAGTTATTTATTTATTTTATTCATTTATGTGGGGAGTTTTCTAAAGTGCAAACATGACTCGTCTGGGTATCAGAGCGCTGAACAAATAGCAAAACAAGTTAAGCATTGGAAAACATTGGCAATAAACACATAAAAATACAGTTAGCGGTATGTTATGCAAAGAACAAATAGGTTGTAAAGCCAAGAAACATAGGGGCTTATTTACAAGCCCCTTGCGCCACTGGTGTGTCACTTTATGTGACGCACCGCTGGCGCAACCTCCTGCCCAGTATTTCCAAGGACACGTAAAGCGACCGTGCATGGCTTTTCCTGTCCTTGTAAATATGGCTCCTTCTCACCCAACACTTTGAATGAAAGGGGTGATCCCACCCAACTCCCATGTATTCTGCTGCATTTCCAGATTCACGAGAATGTGTAAACCCGGCTATGCAGCAGAATGCTTCGCCACCCTAGGGGTGGCATAGCGAGGCACAACTAGAAGACGTTTACATTTCTCCTAGTATTTTCCTCTTTCTAAGGGTGCTGCACTCTGCAGCACACATAGAAAGAGGAAATTACCTTTTTTAAAAAAAAAATGACTTGTTTTTCTGCAGGAAGGTATCCCATATTCTTGGAGCAAGCCCAGAAAAGGAGTGGTTATAAGTTTTCTTTTTGTTGAGATCCAGTGAGTTCAACAATAGAGAGTCAAAGATTCTTAGAGAACGACTCCCACCTGACAGTTCACGTTTTATGCCAGGTAGATGGGAGTATTGTGATGAAGAGCCGGATGAATGTTATGGTATGTTATGTTAATTAATTTTCTAACGCGCACAGCTACTCCAAGGAGTGTCCCGGCGCGAACACAGGGAACTGAAAGCACAACCAGACTAAGCAAAAAGATACGCTTTTAGTAGTTTTTAGGTCTCGCCTAGCGATGCAGCGCATGCGCTGCTCGCTTTGCGAGGCATGCAGTATACACTATAGGTGAGGGAAGCCCCGCCCACTCCTCCGTGGACTTTTTCATTGGCTTGTGGCTTTTTTCTTTCTAAGTGCTGCCTTCTGATTGGTTTAGAGGCTGCTAGTCCCGCCTTATGACAGCCATGTCTCCTTCCACAGCTATTGGCCCCTTTACTGCATGTTTCCTGAGCACTACTTTGTTCCCTGCCACTCCTCCCACAGTCCGAGCCTTCTCTTCCGCCCCCCACCCCTTCCGTTGTTCCTGTCTTATTATCGCCCGCCCATCCCGTTTACAATATACGGATACATTTTGTTAGTTGGTTGCCGAGTGTGTTTCCCGTTCCGGATAATTTTTATTTACTTGAGGCAAGCCCGTGATATTCAAAAACTTCAATCGTTTAATCTCGTGCCGTTGCTGTGTTCGACATTGCGTGCGTGCACAAGCAGGGACCTACTAGAGTGCTTCGTTAGTACAACGCACTCTGTGTCCCCCCGGGGCACAAGCAGGGACCTACTACAGTGCTTCTTTAGAAGAACGCACTCTGCGGTCCCCCCGGGGCACAAGCAGGCACCCACTTCAGTGTGCCTTTCATGCTGGAAAACCCGTGTACTGAGTCATTTCCCGGAGAACGGCTCTGGACAGGTTCGCCCTCCCCTTCAGTTGGTACTGTGTTTAGCCGAGCTGTTCATTAGGCAGACGTCCGAAGACTTTCGTAGAGCAGGGGACACGCCAAATAATTTTTTTAAATCACAATATTACATTTGCGGCTCAAATTAGATACTTCAAACTTTGAAATAGAATACACACAATTTAGAACCAGGTGTTTTATAAGAAAGTGCAGTCACAACCTACACCCATGTAGTCACTTCGTATGAACAGCTCTAGTAGTAAGAAATATAGTGTTAGGTTGGCAGGGGTCGTATTTCAACAGCACTCCGTTCGCTTTCACTTTCAAGCTGCCTGGGACAAAGGCGACCGAGGTGTTGCATTTAGAGGAGTTTGAGCTATGCCATTGTAAATGACTATAGCTTAAACTCTCGTAAATGCAAGATCAATTGTCTTGCAAATGCTTGTTTGTATCGTTATTATTGTTTCTGCAGTCCGCTGTGCAGAATAACGTGTTTCTCTTTGGTCCGATAGTACATACCAGTACTGCATCTCACGCGATGAAGGCATGCAATAACTCTTAGAAGAGAGCTATTTATATTTTCCTTTTGTTGTTGACTTTTCTCTGAAATTGATTTTCCAATAGGTCATATTCCTGAAGTAGTAGACCCAGGCTCTGAGAGCCCACAGGGGTCGAGAATATGAGCACAAAGACAGGCGAGTGACGCAGAGCTGTAAAACCGTTTCTGCTCATGCGCCGCAAATGAATGATTGCTGTCATCACATTGTACATCCAGTAATGGGCACGCATTAACTGTGGCAGTCACAGAGTATAGATATGCAGGGATAGAGAAACTCAAACCAGGCACGCTCGAACTGCTCATTTTCCAATTATATGCAGGGATGTGAAGTAGCCTGTAATTACGTCACCATCAAATGTATTTCTGGCCTAGAGACATCCTTAGCTGTCTCCCCAGCCTCATGCAATCTAATAACGTTATAGATGAATAAATACATGTAAATATTCATACATAAAGAGTGCTTTGAGATAGCTCTCTTCCATTGCCCTGTTCAACTGTCATTCGCTTAGCATACTGCCTCTGGCAGTGGGTCAACTCACTTAAGCTATTGGCTCTCTTGCACTAAAATTGACAGCCTTTTACCTGATCGAATGTACATGTCTGCCTGAAAAATGTGTACTTCAGTGGCACAGCTCTTGGGTAACACTTGTTGGCTATTGATGTTTTCCTTTCAATTCTCATCTGCCTTTATTTTTTAATTCACTTTTAGTGTTAAATCTATTTTTTGGTAATTTTTATGTGTTTAAACTCTGGGGCAGATTTATAACGGACTTGCGCCACTTTTACGCTGCCGTTCCGTCACTTTTGTGACTCAGCGGCGGCGTAAACCCTGCGCCATGTTGCGCCACATTTACAACGTGACGCATCTAGGGAGATGCGTCACGTAGTAAAGCTTGCACCACATGTGGGCGTACCTGCACAGGGGGGGGCGTTACGGCGCAGGAACGCCTCCGAAAAGTGGCTGAGTGAAATCTACAAGATTTCACTCAGTCACTTTTCCGGCTATGCTGCGTCAAAACCCTGCGCCTGCTTGAAGCAGGCGTAAGGATTGACGCAGCATTGTGACGATAGGGCACCCCCGAGCCTTGCTGGAGCTGCGTCGTGCTTGCGACGCAACTCCAGCAATGCGCCAACCTTCCGCCATCAGATGCGTCACGCATCTGTTTATCCATGCGCCACGATGCGCTGCATTGTAAATGCGGCGCATCTATTGTGGCACAAGGGTAAACTTTCGTGACGCATCTTTCCTGGCGCATCCATGCTGATTTGCAGGGATGCGCCAGGGAACATAAATCTGCCGCTATATATTTAGGATGCAGTGAACTATAACCAATTATGCCTTTTCTCTTCTAATACGATTTATATTTTATTATGAAGTGCATTAAAATTAAATGGGCTTTTATATATGCTCTAAGCACCCCAACTTGAAAGGAAGCACCCATAGTTTTATTACAATTAAAAGCAACAGTTATTTGTATTTGAACGCTTTTACTGCAAGTGTATGATCACCATATTTTCGTGGGCGCATTTTTTTCACATCTTTTGCTTTCATTTTTCTTTGTTTTTATTGCAAGTATATAATCACCATTGTTTGGTGCCGCATACTTTTGTTTTACTTCTTTTTATGTTAGTGCCATATGCTTGCCAGAAGAGTGTAGCAAATGGTCGTTGCTGTATCATGAAGAACAGGTCGGACATCATAGGCTGTCCTCACTCTAGCATGAATATATTGCAAAGCATCGCAGACGGTCATTGCTGGAGCTTCACTTTAATGGTCACCATTGGCTGTCGTTGCTGTAGCACAAAGTATAGATCTTGCAATGCCTGTTGTCACTAGCAGTTGCTGTAGTGCAGGTCTCGACTGTCTTCTTGGTTGTGAAGATCCCAACACTTCAGGTTTTCTTATTTTCCTCCAGAGGAATGCACTCTGATGCCAGCCAAGCGTCCAGGTCCTGGGGTGGCACCTCTTAGGAAATAAGGACTCACTCTACCAGAGGCCAGCAGAGCTCAGGTAGACTGGGCAGTTGCTGGTAGGTGTCTGGAGCTTCTTGTGTCCCGGCAGCATAGAACAGGAGGACAGCTAGCCGACCCATGGAGTCACTCAGTTTAGCTTGGGATGAAGGGAACAGGTTCAGTCTTGCTTCAAAGAGGGCAGTTCTCTAGCAGCAGGGCAGTCCTCTGGAGAACAAGGTAGACATCAATAATCAGCAGGGATCTCCTCTTGCAGCAGCAGGACAGTCCTCTAAAGGACAAGGCAGGCTTCGAATACCAGGACAGTCATCTGGGGAACAAGGCAGTCCTTCTTCTGTAGTCCGCAGGTCCAGGAGTGTAGTGAATAGATGGTTTAGGAGGTCCAACATTTATACTTGGTGCCAGCCTTTGAAGTGGAATGGCAACCTAGATACCCCCTCATCTTGCTCTTGAAAGTTATTCCCTTCCCATGTCACAGCTCCAAGCAGTCTAGGGTTACAAATGGTCAGTGCCATGCCCCTTTGTGCGCTTGAAGCAGCCCTTTTAAATATAATTGGGGCAGGGAACAGCTCAGCACGATCCATTTTTGCAGGATTGGCCATCCTGCCAACACCTGTCCTCCCGTGTCTCTCTGTGTGGGAGGAATACACAAAGGCCAACTGCCTAGCTATTTATAGTCATGTGACCCAGGACCCAGGCTGCACGCACCAAATGGTTAGGAAAAGTAAATGCCAATATGTTTTAGCACCCAGGCTAATATGCTGTATAACTAAATACATATAAGGTCCCAAAGGCGAGACCGATTGCATTGCAAATGCTTGTTTAAAAGCCACACGATCTTCAGTGTTGCGAAGCGCAGGTGGCAAATCGTTCCAGGCCTGGGCCGCCAAGACAGCAAGAGAACAGCCACCCAACCTTTGCCGATGAAAGCGGGGAATCTTTGCCAAGCGGAGGAGCGTAACAGTTTTCCCGGAACATAAAAGGAAAACCGATTCTGCAGGTAAGTAGGACCAAGGCCATTCAGGGCGCGGTGGGCAATAGTAATAGATTTAAATTTCACCCGGGCTGCCATGGGTAGGCAATGAAGGGAGCGGAGATAACCTTGCACGCTACTTCTTAGAGGAATCTCTCCCAAAAGCCGTGCCACCGCATTTTGCACTACTTGAAGTTTGTTAAGAGAGTAGGCAGGAATCACCACATAAAGCGCGTTAGCATAATCAAGGCGGGAGAAAATGAGTGCGTGGACTAAAGTTTCTTTCGCCGCCTGTGGGAGAAGTGGAAGAAATCTTCTAAAAATTTTGAGAAGAGCAAAGCAACACCCAGAGAGTCGCTTCACTTGGGTGGCAAAAGATAAGTTATCCTCAAACCAGACTCCCAAGTTCTTAGCAAAACTGCTGGTGGAAGATGGTGGCAGATACTCTGACGGCCAAATCAGATCTCTAAAGCCCAAGGGAAAATTGCCGTACAAGAGTATCTCCGACTTCTCCTCATTGCATTTTAATTGGGCGCCCGCAAGCCACTTAAATACCGAGGACAAGCAGAATTGAACCAAAGCCACGGAGTCCTCATCCTTTTTCCAGGTAAAAAGTAGCTGGGTATGAATCATGGGGGCTATCTTAAACTGAATTCTGGCTTCAAGTGGGAGACATTTGAAATATTTCACATCCTGTGTAATGTGGTCAAGTTTACAAGATCCAGTGATGAGCCTCGCAGCTGAGTTTAGAGTGGCTATTCATGGAACCATCTCAGCTTTAAGCAGGCCTGTAAACTAGGCGCAAGAGGACTAGGGATTGGACTGCTAGCTGAAAGTCATCTGGACATAAGAAGGATTTCATTTTCATGGATTGCTCAAATGGTAATGAGCGCCTGTGGTAGCTACACTGATGTGATCTGGAATATTGAGGTATTTGTTCCGTTTAAAACCTAAAGAGCTACTAGAATCGACAACATGTGGGGCGCAGTTGAGCGCTGTCACCTGTTTGAGCCATTCATTGATGGGAGTAGAGAGTTTGTGGGGGGCGATCAGGAGAAATTCCCTCTTGAGCGTATTTAGCATTAGGTGATTGTGGGTTACCAGAGTTAACTTTTCTGTCGGGCGAGGTTAAGCGTTTTGATATCATCAGGTGAAAACATTTTCATATATAATTGTGCGTCATTCGCGTACAGGCAGTATTGTATATTTGAGTGGGTACGAATTTCAGTAAGCGGTTCCATGAACACGTTTAATAGCGTGGGTGAGAGTGTGAAACTTTTAAGGTGGTCCATTACCCTACAGGGGATGGACTATACAGTGGAACATAGACCTGGGACCCAACATGCCAATGCAGATGGACTCTCAAGGTATTTCCACGAAGACTCAACTGGTCAAGGTTAGTTTAGTGTCCCTGCGTTTGGGGGGGGGGGTTGTGTAGGAGAGTAGGATCTGCACTTATGTTGCCCCCACTTTTTTTCTGATATTAACACTGGTTTCTGGCTATAGTCTGGCTTGAACCCTGCTAATCAGGGCCCCAGCCTCTCTGTTCTCTCTAAACAACTTGGAGTGCATATTAGATGCACTAGTGATTGGATACTGTGGTACCTTATGAGCCCCTAGTATATGGCACCTTAGGTACCAAGGGCATGGGTACTTCACAGGCCTACCAGGGGCTGAAGCATGTATTATGCCATCCCTGGGAAGCAGACTAAATCTGACACCACAGGCCTGCTACTGCAGCCTGGGTGAGGTAGTGTTAGCACTCCTCACTGAGGTATAGGTTCCCTATGTCTCACCTTACACGCACATATAACCCTATCAGTCACCCCTAAGGCAGGCCCTATCAATCCTGAGGGCAAGGTGCTTGGTTTACATGTGAGGGGGTGCCTCTGCCTGAGCAGGGCCCCTCTGCAGCCCTCAGAGTCTATTCTCTGTAGCTGTTTGTGGATGCGGTTAAACCATATACTCTTAAGTGCATTATAACCTCGCGGTAAATGCTAGCTCTGGGATGGCTGCATCAAAACATGTCGTGTTTGGTGTCAAACGCTTCGGAATCATACCCCCACACCAGTAACTGGTGTGGGAGTATGATCCCACCCTTTTAGAGGGGTAGACATGTACCTACTGTTGAAACACGGTAGATTCCTGAAAGAGCCCTGGCATCACACAATGGATGCCACCAGCACAGACATTGGGCTGCCCTCCTGCTGCTGACCGAAACTCACAGTGGAGGAGGCCCAACAATAGGCATCCTGTCACAGGGAGGTGTAACCACCTCCCAGACAGGATTTAGTGTATTGGGGCTGGGTGGGTGCACTCCTAGAGTGCTTTGAAGTCCTGCACAGGGGGAGCAGTAGGCTCCTCTGTGCATATGCCAGCTCAAACCGGTTCAGGGGCTACCTGCCACTGCTCTGGCGCGAAACTGGACAAAGGGAAGTGGGTGTAACCACCCACTCCCCTGACCCTCCCATAGGAGTGGTCATAGAGCTAGTCCCTCCCTTTCCTTTAGTATAAGTTTGGGAACCCTTGCCATTGCAAACTAGATATCCCTGGACGACGCTCTGAAGAAGAATCCTGGACCTTTGACGTTCCACTACCTTTGGAAGACTGAAGAATCTCCCTTGAAGTCAAGGAGTGATTCCCCTGCCTTGCAGGCACCAAAACTTTGAATCAACGGTCGCAAATTTTCCCGCTCCCTCCGGAGTCCGAAGTCCCTGCAGCCCTGGAAGTGGATTTCCTGACTTCTCGACGGCCATCGTGAGTCCCCAGCAGAGCTGAGGCGAGTGGACCCCACGAGTGACGAGGAACAGCAATACCCGGGTACCATGCACTATTTTCGAGTGCAATCCCTTCACGACGTTCTATGAACTTGTGCATTGGACCACATGTCGTTCAAACCTCCAGCAGGACTTCCAGGCCTACCTCGTCCCGAGTGACCGTGGGCTCCTGTGAAGTGAATCCTCACGAGGCGTCTTTGCAATCCCTTACCCATTGTCTTGTGGGTCTCCTGACGACTTTTTCATCAAACCAAAGAGCTCCCCTGATTGCCCTAGGCCTGCCCTGACTTACCCTTGCTAGGTGAGTCCCTCAGACCTTGCTGGTCTGCACCGCTGACTTTCTTCACTTTCCACAAGACTTGCTGTTGCCAAGGCTTATTGGCTCCAATCCGGTTGCCAACACCTCAGTAAGCTGCAGACTTTGTATGACACTCCGAATCCAGCTCCTGGTCATCGTCGATGCCTCCTGGACCTCGTGGCTGAAGAGTCAAGACACCCGTGATCACCTGAAATCACCCGACGACTGTGGGCATCTATCTTCCTGGGCCCGGGTCACTGGCAAGTGACTTTGAACACTGTTGCCTCTGCTTTCAGGTCTTCTTTCTTCAGAATCCATCCTTGGATTCCACCGGACACTTCTCCTGTCTTCACAAGCAGCAAGTCTTCTTTGGCTCCCATTGAAAATTACGCCGCGACCCGACACCAAAAGACACCTATGCACCCGGCTTCCCTGGGTGAGGTAACGCGTGCACTCCGGTGCTCCTGTGTGTGTTGGCTCTAGAACTACTTACCCTGTAAGTGACTTGCTTGTAGACTCTCCCGCAGTATCCTAAAACTTTAAAATTCCAACCGCGACTTGCTCCATTGAAGTCTATTGGAATCCGCGGCTGTGTTCTCACACTGCATGCGTCTCCCGTGGGTCCTTTACTTACCTGCCTTGGGTGGATTAGTGAGGCCCCAGGGCTTCTGAAGGCTCTAGGCCTTCTTCCTTCTCAAGTCACTCTTCTTATACATCTTTTTTAGTATATGGTCTGTTACGCCCCTAGGGCCCCAGCCATATAAGTGCTTAATTTGTTGTGAAACATTGATTTGTGCATATGTTCCTGACTTCTAATCTCATAAAGACATTAGTAGTGTGTGTCTAGAAATAAATACATATATATTTTATATATATACCTGTGTGGTGTCCTTTCATTTGGTAATTTAAAAGATGGTAAGGTAAAACAAGCTGCTTTACATTCCTCAGAGACTTAGCCTGAAGGCTGCTCTCCACAGCTACCACTAGGATAGCTTTCTTTAAAAGGTTGTCTTAAACCTATCTACCATGAGAGTCGAATTGGACTGGTGCAAGGTGGCCACTTTAACTAGTGACCAGCATATGCCAGGTCAACTTCTCACACCCTCTTTGCCGGAATCAACAAAAAACTCCCTAGAAAGCTCCAAACTGTCCAGAACGCCACAGCCAGACTTATCCTAGATATCCCCCACCACAACCACGCCACCCAACACCTCTGTGACCTCCAGTGGCGCCCCATCGAAAGTAGAATAACCTGCAAGCTACTCACGCAGCCATATAGGGCCCTCCACAACATCAGACTAGCATAGCTAAACAACCACTTCTCATTCCACATACCCAAGAGAAACATCCGATCAGCCGACCTCTTTCTGGCCACCATGCCACGCATCCACAAGACCAGAACTGGAGGATGGTCCTTCTCCTACCTCGCTGCTAAGACCTGGAACGACCTCCCCCTCCACCTCTGGCAAAGCCCTACATTGATCCAGTTCAGGCGGGCCCTCAAGAACAGGCTCTCCAGATGATCACTGCACCCAATGGAGCCACCCCCCTAGTGCCTTAAAACCCTCACGGGTGAGTAGTTGCGCTATACAAACCCCTGATTGATTGATTGATTGATGGAATTAATACCATTCAAGGATGGCAGCACATTTTGAGATGCAGTGCTGTCTTTGTATTAGTGAAGTCCTTCCCTTATTTTCATGATATAGACTGTCATTCATTCCTTCTTCTATTTTGTTGAATAGGAAGGGCTGCCATTTTAAAAAGGGGTCATTCATATGTAGGAAGAGAAAGGATCATGACAGACAAGACCCCAACAAAAGACACCAAAAATAGGGCTCGGTGCGATATGCCCCGCCAGAGCCTGGCTACACAGTCACAAGAGTACAGATAGTACCATCAGAAAGGGGTCAAAGGAAACAGGCAAGCTACTCCCATGTGAGTCGGGAGCTCCATCAAACGATCGGAAGCACAGCACACCAGACTTTAAGGCGAGGGCAGAGGTGAGTTTCTGGTCATGCCGCACCATTCTGAGAAGATGGTATAATCAGCCTCACCAGAGGGCAGCGGGTGCTGTAAGGACAACTCAGAAATAAATAGGACATACAAAAATAGTTCACGAGTGGGTCAAATAGTAATGGGCTCATTTCATCCCATAACAAAGAGCCTGTTAAAGCCCCCTTCGTTCCAGCGATCTACCCAGGGTCCAAATACTCTGTCCTCTCACCTGCGGGCCACCGGGGCAGCAATTACAGTTGCGGTGTTACGTAGTAAAGCTCTAGGCCAGGTATAGCCAGACCCCTTCCCAAGATGGCAGCTGCAGGAGACGGAGTGATATCCCTGTATCCCATGTCAATTATCAGAGAATAACAGGAAGGGCAAAGAGCACCCCTGTTGGGTATCCCGATCTATCTGGATGGTGTCAGATATTAGTTTTGGTACGCACTAGGACCCTTGCGTATAAGAGTGTCACCCACTTTTCCCATTTTTCTCCCAGCCTCATCCAATGCATAACTGCTTTGAGGTAAATGGCTGCGAATCAGGTATTTTTGCAGAGCTACAAAGGGGGACTAAGGAGCAACTTTTTAGGGTTTTTAGTGGTTTTTATGAATACTCTCTGAAATGATGAACTAAACTGTTGAAATTGTTGGGGAACTTGTGGAAACTAAAAACTAAATGGAGTCAGAATAAAAGAAAGGGCTACGGTTTACTCGATTGGGACACTTGATGGCTGCCTTTTTTTGTGAGCGGTCTAGTGTTTTCAGGAGAGGAGGGTCCATTTAAGGATGACTCTGGCACGACCCCGCCAATGACCTTCTGTGTCCGTCTGTGCACCGACCGCGCACAGTGCCAGTCACGCTGTCGGCAGAAAGAGCAGATGCAAAATGTGCGGATCAGCTACTCAAGTAAACATCTAAAAAGGGAAACAACTTATTCATTTATTGGGAAAACCTTGAGACAAATAAAGAGCCAGCGGTTCCTCAAGTGAATCCTAAGGTTAGGCTGATAAGATTAGCGGTCAGCAGTTAAACATTCCCTAGAAATTATTATGAGACCTACGAATAGGACATCATATGCGTCACAGATATCTTGGCCTTAATAGACTGTAATCTCTACTTTGGAATAGCGTGTCCCCCAGAATTTAAAGCTATGCATCAACCAAGACCGGACAAAAAGGGGGGGGGGGGGTGGACTAGCGCTAATTTTTAAAGAGAGATGGTAGGTTACTATCCTAGAAAACACAAGGAGATGATGGACAGAGCGCTGAAACTTTTCAGACACCCACCCCAGTCACAGATCTGGGTTGAATCCATCATCGTTCTTCAGCTCACTTCGCCAACCTAGTTCAGACCCAGCCATATGGAAATCAGTCTTGACCCTGTGGCTCATGGGAACAGTCCAGCCCGAACTGCCAAGCCAGGTCCTCAATGGACTGGAAACAAGCATCCTGAGACCGGTTTGGGGGGAATATCCCCTCATCAGTCAGGCTAGCTTGAATCCAGTGGCAAAGTGAGCAAGGGACCCACGTCTGGGCATACCTTGCCAACTTAGGGCGAACAAAGCAAACACAAGGAGATGATGGACGGAGCACTGAAACTTTTCAGACACTCACCCCAGTCACAGATTTGAGTTGAATCCATCATCGTTCTTTAGCTCACTTTGCCACCTCAGTTCAGACCCAGCTATATGCAAATCAGTCTTGACCCTGTGCCTCATGGGAACAGTCCAACCCAAACTGTCAAGTCAGGTCTTCCCTGAACTGGAAACAAACATACTAGGACCAGCTGTGGGGTAACACCCGTCATCAACCCGGCTAGCTTGAATCCTATCGTACACATTGACAAAATGATTGGGATAGGGACTCTAGGATTCACCTAAAAGGTTCTCTGTAGTCCTATGATATCGACCCCGGGCACAGTACACACCTTCATACAACCTTTCATGGAAACTATCTCAAATCTGGACTTACATACCCCAACTTCTTCTTTTTGGGTGAGAATGAGACATTACCATAGTTTTAAGTCCTTAGAGGGTCATGTGAAATGATAAGACTGAAACAACTAGTAATCGGCCCAACCCATCAAGGTGGATGCACCCTTGAACATATCTTTTCATCAAAATATCTAATCTCGGTCAAGGACGCTATTCTTCTAAGCTGAACGGACCATACATCGGTGGACATTGACATAAGGAGACCCAAACAGGCAGTAGAAGATAGAAAACCAAACAATGTAAAGCAAGATAGAGCCTGGTATAACCTAAACAGGCCACAAGATGGAAAGATATTTGACCCAGAAACTTGTATTGATTAGCCAGTCAATGTGGATGAGAATTATGAAATCCTACAAGGAAAAATCATAGAGACATTATCTGTTAAAAAGGCTATTATTTGCAAAAATCCTTGGCACCCTGGTACACAGAAACTTTAAAAGAATCTAAAATAGGGTGCAAAAAAGTGGAAAAACACTCGCCCAAGTTTTATCTGGAAGCTGAGAAGCAGCAGATGAAAGCTGCTTTAAATGAATGTAAGAAAGATGTATGTGAGGTCAAAGAGTGCTACTACGCTAAAACAGTCTTAGAGGCAACAAAGAGCTCAAAAAGATATTTGATATTGTTCAGGAATTATCAGACCCAGAATGTACCAAGCAAACAATTAAGCACTCACAAACCCTGTGATGATCTAGCTACATTTTTTAATGACAAGATTGAGCTGATCTCAGCTGATATAAATTCAATCTTACCAAGGAGAGGCCAGACTCCAAAAGAAAAAACTACCAAGGCAGATACTACGGATTCATGTACTATCAAATTAGAATCTATTGAACCATTGACTTAGGAAATCGTCAGAGCCTTATAATCGGCCTCCTTGTTGGACCCGGTACCACCAAGAATATAGAAACAATTAGCAGAACAGCTATATTCTGGACTGCTAATAATCTGTAATCAATCTTTAATTATAGGCACAGACCCGCAGGTCTGGAAAAAGCACTAATAACACCACTGTAAAAAAGTCAACAGCAGACACACCAGTACTAAGTAATTACCAACCTATAACCAAACTACCATATCCAGTGAAAATCATGGATATATATGTGAGCAATTGTCAACTTACTTGGAAGAACATAGAGGGATATTCTCAAGAACATGCGATAATTATCGCCAAAATAGGTTAACGCAATTTTTCATATTGCCGACTTTCGCGGGAAAATAACTCAGTTTTAACGTTGTCTTCTCAACACGGCGGTAACATGCGATAGTTTCCCGATAACATGTCAAATGTCCGCGATAAAAGTACCGGGACGGCGATGAAAATCTCAAGCCGAACGTGAAAAAAGTGGCGATGGGCCCAACTGCGATATAAAAATCAGCGATAAGCTGCGCCAGGCCTGCAAGTCACACACGTCAGACGGGAAAAATCACTATAAAAACAGAGAAAAAAACCACAAACAAAATCAAAACAACTGCGAAGCACAATGGAGGTAGCCGGAGCAAGTACAGAGGGCAACCAGAACCCCACAAGCCCCACGGTGGACCAACCTGGGACCTCGGGGTTAGGGAAGGGCATGGAGAAGAAGAAGAGGGAGATGCGGTTCAGTGACGCAGGAAAACAGAATCCTGATAACGGAGGTGATAGAACACCATCAACTACTGTTCGTCACCCCCACTGTGTCATTGGCAACAAAAAACAGAATATGGCAGTCCATCGTGGACAAGGTGAATGCAGTCGGAGTGCTGAGGAGGACAATGGAAGAGGTCAAGAGGTGCTGGAATGATGTGAAGCGCAAAACCAGGCAGAAACTCGGCAACAACCAGAAGGCAGCAATACAGACTGGAGGTGGGAGTCCAGCGCCACAGGAGGAGCTGGATGAGATGGAGGAAATGGTGTCCACAGTCATCAGTGTGGAGATGGTGGCAGGAGTTGGGGGACCGGACACTGCTCAACATGACCTGACACAACAGCAACAGGGTGAGTAACGACCACGGAGTGGGGGGACGGGGGAGATGGGCACAATAGCACACATGCACAATTAAGTATAGCACAGTGCACCCCCACAATGACTCTTTTCGCAACAAGACACTTTACATTTCATTATGTTTTGTGAGAATTTCAGGAACATAAGGAAAAGTTATTTGGTCCCATTACTGAAAGAGGCTGGCTTCATACAGGTCAGGCCTGCTTTGGTTTATCTCCAACACCTGGGGTCCCCTCGTATTATTTTTTGTGTGGCAAGCTTTTTAGTGGCAGCCTTTAGGATCAAAAAGCAAACTCCCCTCAATGGTAATAATGAAATAAGTGAGGTTTTAAACAGTTTAAAAAAAAAAAAATTAATCAACTCGCCCGGAACTTTTTAGGGTTTGTCCCCTTTTTATGTAAAACTGCCATTGAATGTTTTTATATGTATTTTGTGATTGTATATTTGTATTGTTGTTTTTAATATGTCTTTTATGAGTCTAACGATTCGAATAAAGAGTATTTGACTGACTGACTGACTCTGGATCATGTCCCTGATCCCCTTGGCACACTGCAGCACATCTAGAAACAGCAAGTAACCCCTGTCGACTATGTGCCCAGAGGGGGCCCTTCCCACACATCACCAATCTCACAACCAACCCATGCACGTGTGCCAAACCCAGCAAAGCGGCATGTCTGTGAGCCACACTGACAATGTAAGTGACACTGCATGACGAACAGCATGGCAGCAGTATATTATGACCTGTTGCACGCCACGACACTGATGTGGCTGAGCGTGGACCTCATCCGTAAAGGAGCAGGTCAGACTCTGACACATCCACGTGCACAAACAACCCCTGACATCAACAACACATCTGCAGACAAACCATGCCCAAGAGTCCCAACTCCGACAAAGAGCCCAATTCACCCAAGTATGCAACATCTCAGCATTGAATGATCACAGAAGTGAAAGGCACACTGCCTGAAAGGGATAAGGGCCAGCAAAATCAGAGCTGAAGTGGCGACTCTCCCAAAAAGCAGCACACACACATAACATTCAGAGTACATCAACATTGACAACAATGTGGACACAACTGGTGCCGCTTGTGTGTAGAAACTGGCAACTCACATTTGGCATAGCAGGGAAATGTGAGATGGCAATGTACAAGTACAAACACATCCGTGATGTTGTCGAAATGTTCACTGTCCCGCATCAAATAGGCAGCTCCTCCCAAACAGTCACAATGTACATTGTCATGCAGTCTGTATGTAAACTTGTACAATGCATCAACATACATGTGAACACAATGTTAAACTGCATCTCCCCTTCACATTGCAGAGGGAGAATCAACACCTCCTGCAGAGCAGACAGAACATCTCTTCACTGGTGACGAAGAGGACCTTCACACCTTCGACACCGATGTCCTCCAAGAGCTCATGGACAGCTTCGGCACCTCACCTCCAGTAGCAGGACAGCCCAGCTGCATCAAGGAGACCTCACCCCCTGCACAGACTACACAGCAGGAAGCACCCACCACCCCGGCTGTCTTCCCGGACCCCCAAGAACAACACATGGCCTTCCAACGCCGTGTGTTAGGGTGCCAGGAGAAGATGGCTGATCAGGTGAGTGTGGGGTTCGACCTCATGGCAGCCAAACTAGATGCCATACGTGGGTGTCTAAGTCCCATCAGGGACCACGTACAGTCCCTAACGGACACCGACAATCCGTTCCATGCTCTCCAACGATCCATGGCTGACATAGCTGGAGTCCTGACTCTGAGACAAGGACAACTGTCTAGTCAGAGTGGCTCCATCGATGTCACCCGGGAGTAGGGACACATGCTGAGGAACATGGAGAACATGGAGCGGATGCATGCGGAAAGAATGGCTGCCACGGCTGCACACCAGCGAGATGTAGCTGGGATCTTCCGTGCCCTGCAGACCCTCATCATGGCATTGCAGCCACAAGGCCTGCTGCCGATGAATGCTGTTGCTACTACTCCATCCACATCTCCGCCCCCTGAAGTGTTAGTGCCTCACAGTGCGGCAGACAATCCACCTCCGGCCCCGGATGTGTCACTGCCACACAGTGGGGCAGACATTCAACCTCCAGCCCCTGATGTGTCAGTGCCACACAGTGCTGCAGACAAAACCCCACCACCCACATGTGAGGCACAAGAGACATCAGAAGATGCGGATGAATCTGCCTTGGTGGTAAGAAGGAAGCGGTAGCATTCATCTCCGTCATATGGCCTGTTTCTGCTTGATTCTGCCCTCTGCATGATCACATTCCACTGTCCCCCGATACACTCTGCGACTCTCACCTTGGACCTCAACATGGACTGCCATACTCTGTTTGGTTACCAATGACACAGCTATCTGACTGCGGACTGAATTCCTCCTCTTCCAATGTACTTGTCATTCCCTGAAGGAGTCTGGCTGGCCTTCCACGGGGCAACAATGTAAAGTGGAGTTTGCATGGCCCTGTACTTCTTCAGCTTCAACATTCCACTGAATGTGAATAAAACATTCAAATTCACACTGATGTGTCATGTCTATGATCATTCAAGTATGAAAGTATGGATGAATGTAGGGTCAGTGATTCCCCCTTACGTCCATGTTGCTCATGTTGTGAGACTTGAGTAACAGGGCGCAACATTGCCGATTGCGGTCCGGGTGGCGCCGACAATACAACAGAGACACACGCATTTGTTACTTTCTTGTCCAGCCCAGAACTAAACCACGCCTAGAGCCCCGGGCTCATTGTTTACACCCCTACGCTGGACTGGCGTACATCAGCCCAGCACACTCTGCTTACGCTTACATGGGGGGGGGGGGGACAAAGCTACATGTCCCAGGTCTTCCCTGTAGTGATCTGCTGATCACTGGTCTAGTTGTCAGCATGCCACAGCCACTGCCTGAGGGCTGGTTTACACCCACACCACACCAATCCAGTACAGGCGTCATAGGACACGTGAGCCTGCTAGTAAAAGGGGCCTACCACATCGCATTCCCCACAGCCGGAGGTGACATGATGGCATCCGCACCACGAGACTCAATCATAAAGGGTCCATGACTTGTGGCACACAGAGTTAGTAGCACCCGATGCACTGTGGCCGGCACGGGCCTACCGCCACGGGACGATGACTTGCGGTGCACAGAGTTAGTGGCACCCGATGCACTGCGGCCTGCATGGGCCTACCGCCACGGGACGATGACTTGCGGTGCACAGAGTTAGTGGCACCAGAGCTGAGCAGGTGTGCAGCCTGCGATGATGCGCAGGCCTCGATACGCCGTCCTACAAATCAAGATTCAATTGGAATTGTGAGCCCTGCTGGACCGCAGTGTACGCTGAAGGCAGCAGTCAGCACACACATGACTCCGCGGTGCGGTGCCACACCGCAGGGTGCACTGGGGGCCTGTGGTGCGGAATCCAGTGCTCAGCTGAGGAGGTTGCAACGGCACATGGTGGACACTCTTGGAGACACGCCGGTGGTGGCAGGTGAGCACTGAGGCCTGTGTGCGCAGGATGGCCAGTCATTGCTGGGCGGTGGACTGGTATGGGGACCAGGGCTGGGGTCAGCAGGCGCACAGGATCACGCAGGCACCACCGGTCACGGCGGCAACCACGTGGCTGGGTGGGGAGCGCCACCCTGGCAGACACGACCCTGAATGCGATGACGAGATGTGCGCGGGTTGGCTTGGGACGTAGCCACCTCATCTCCAGTGTAAATCTGGCCGTTGAAGGTGGTCGGCCACATGTGTGTAGGCCTATAGACAGGATAGGGCGAGACACAGAGACACACGCAGTAGTTACGTTGGAGGCCATCCCAGAACTGATCCACGCCCAGAGCCTTAGGGATATTTATTCACGACATACGCTGGCCAAGGCCACTCCGCTCACTCTTACAGGGGGGTACGACAAAGCTACATGTCCATGGTCTTCCACACTGCCTGAGGTAACCTGTTTGCGTCCACTGGCCACAACTATACAAACACCTGCAGTATATGTCCACATGGACATGACTGTGCTCTGCATACTGAAGTCTGTCCAGTCTGTCACTTATCTCCTTCGCACATACTTGGTTCCCACCTCTCCCCACATTCATCAATTGTGTGGCAGAGGTGCCATGCCATGGATGGTTTGTCTACATGCCTGGCCATGGTTGCCACAGTTACTTGTGTTGTCGTGTCTGGTAGTTGGGCATGTTGATTGGCATGTTGTATGGGATTTTGTAATGTGTGCATTCCCACAGTTGTGAGTTGTATGATTGCGGAGTTGAGGTGTGTGGTTTGTTCAGTAGGTACCTACCGACGAGCAGTGCATTTCCATAGGTGCCATCCTCAAAGTGCTGGTTGGTGATGGACTTGCGGAAGATGTAGGAATCATGCACACTGCCTGGAAAGTTTGCGACGACATTGGTAAACAGGCCCCTGTGGTCTACTTTTGCCTGCACATTGACGGAATGCGTATGGTTTCTGTTGCATTAATTGTGTGCAGTGTCGGCAGGGGGCATGTTAGAAATGGGATTTCTGGTTGGCTAAGGTTTGCACCCAAGCCAAGCAGAAACCACCTCTCTAGTCAGGACAAGGGAGTTACACTCCTAAAATAACCCCTGCTCACCCCCTTGGTAGCTTGGCACGAGCAGTCAGGCTTATCATAGAGGCAATGTGTAAAGCATTTGCACAAAACCAACAGTAATAAAATGTAAGCACTACAAACTGACACCACACCAGTTATAGAAAAATATCCAATATTTTGATATAAACAAGACCAAATACGATAAAAATCCACAATATAGTACTTTAAAAATAGTTACTTCTCAAAATGTCTTTAAGTTGCAAAATACGTTGAAAAACACAGTTTGTACGAGTCGGTAGCTCGGTCCGAGCCTACCGCGAGGCTGAAATCAACAGAGTCTCACAGTTCCCGCTGACCGCATCGGTACGGGCCAGCAACAGCAGGACAGATTCGTTCACGGTATCATTCTTAGTGCGGCTCACACAGGTGTGTGAGTCGGTCTTGGCATCCGTCGCAGTTGCGATGCAAAATGGAAGCGGTGCAAGGTGCGGTGTCCCTCGATGCGGTGCGAGCAGCGGCTCGGTGATGATCGTGCAGATGGCGTCAGTGAGACCAAGGCTTACGGTGCAGCGCGAATCTGTGCTTCCTGCGGTGCCTTCAGGACACAAGGGCAGCGACGGAGTCGGTGACGGAGTTGGTCGCGGTTCACTATTCTCTGTTGCAACTGAAACAGCGGCTCCAGGAGCGGTACCCAGAGGTTGGTGAAGTCTTTGCAGTCCCTGAGACTTCTTAAGAGGAGGCCAGCTCAGTTCAGGCCCTTGGAGATACTCAGCACAAGTAGAGAAAGTTCAGTCCAGTCCTTTCACTGCCCAAGGCAGAAGCAGCAGCTGCAGGCCAACCCAACAAAGCAACAACACAGCAAAGGGGCAGTACTCCTCCTGGCAGCTCTTCCAGCTCTTCGTCTTGGCAGGTTCCTTGATTCCAGTGAGATCTAAATTCTTGGGATCAGGGTCCCACTACTTATACCCCAAATCCTTTGTCCTCAGAGGGCAGAGGGGCCTTTGCCTAGTCCAAACCAGTTCTGGTCAGTCCTGGAGCACTTTGTTTACATGACTCCTTCTTTCCTTTCAGAGTGCAGGGCAGAGACATCAGATGCCCCACAGGAGGCGGAGCCACCATTGTGGAGGAAAGGCACATCCCTAGAGCACTCTGTTGACATGATTCCTTCTCTCCTTTCACAGTGCAGGGCAGAGACATCAGACGCACCACAGTGGGTGGAGCCAGCACTGTGGGGGGCAGGCACAGTCCTATTCAGGCCCCAGGTGCAACTCCCATCTAGATGCAGATCTCTCTATTCACCCCTGAGCGGACTCACCGTGTCTCCTGGAATTCCCCAGCCCTGTCACTCAAACTCCAGACAGGGAATAAACAACCTAGCAGAGGCAGGTTTGGATAGTTATGTGGAGCCGTAATACCCACTTACTGGGTCTCGGTGGCGGGGGAACCGCCCAAGTCTACCATACCCTCCTTATATCGAAAAAGGAGACACAGGAGCCTTCGTCTGCAGGAGGAACAAGGTTTTATTTAAATAGCCCGGGCTATGGAACAAAGTCCCAAGCTCGTCGGTGACAAGACAGAGGAGGCTGCTGCTTTACTCCGCAGCTTACAGGCCTTATATACATATTTCCCCACCCTAAGGAATTAGTTCGGATTGGGCTGTAGTTACGCCATTCT
Source organism: Triturus cristatus (assembly GCF_964204655.1). Lineage (NCBI taxonomy): Eukaryota > Metazoa > Chordata > Amphibia > Caudata > Salamandridae > Triturus > Triturus cristatus. The sequence goes on along the minus strand of NC_140585.1, from coordinate 28,559,177 downwards.
TCGTTCAGGCAGGACTGGTGCTGCAACAGATGGTGCAATCGATTAGGACAGATCTTGCCAAACAGGATATGTACGTGAAAGAATCAAACAGATCTTGACAAACAGGATATGTGAAAGAAACAAGTTCTGGGACAGCGTCGTGACCAAGTCTTGCGAAACAGGATGGGTGCATGCAGGAGTCCAGTCCGAGGGCGGTGAGAGGCCAATTCTCTGTTCCCCGTTTTGGAATTGGCTTAACCGCAAGGAGCAGGAAGAGCAGGGCAGTCGTGACAGTTAGAACTTTGGCAGGTATCAGTAGAAATGACCAGGAGGGTCATGCAGAGGTGTTTGACACGAAATGGCAACGCTAAAATAATGGAGTCTGACAAAAAATGGATGCCGACAAGAAGGACACTTTTCCTCAGACCCTCCTTTTGCCATTGAGTGGCAAAACCATTACGAAATGTCTATATTCATGAGACCATCTGTTTCTTGTTGGAGCATCATCTTCATGTTGGTGTCGTGAATGTTTGAGGGTGGAAGCTTAAGAGCCTGGACACGCCTTGCACAGAGCATTGGCAGGCACTGAACACACAAACAACAGGAGACTAGGACAGCCACTCCCAGGGTAAGCAAGACGAGGACCTTCCATCCCCATTGGGAAAGGAAGCCCCAGATCCAGCCTGTGTGGGACCAGTTGCCTTTATCTTGATGAATTTCAGAGGAAAGGTGATGCAGACGTTGGATGGCATCATATACTGGAGGTGTGTTATCTGGAATATACACCCAGCAGCTGGAGCCAATCAATTTACACACACCACCACGATCAGCGAGGATGGTGTCAAGGACCATACGATTTTGAAGTGTTACAAGGTGGTTCGCCTGTAGCTCTGCAGTGACGTTGGAGAGGGCACCAGCTGTTTCTGTGATAGTGGCCTCAAGGACCCTGGTCAGTCCTCGTATAGCCCGACTGTTTGCCATGGGGCTCCAAAATGGAAGGAAACCCTTAAAGAAGTTCCCGGTTTCATGGCCTACTGTATCCTCAGCTGATATGACACCCCTACGTGAGCGGCGTAAAGCACCCTTCATCAACAGGTGGTAATATTCATGGGTAGAATACATTGGTGGAAGGAGGAAGGCCAGATAGCATGTGCCAGACCAGTTACGGGGGAGCCAAGTGTAGGCTGCTGTGCCACAGATAAAATAAGTGTTGGGGGACGCCACCAACTTTGGAGTAAACTTTACATTTTTAATGATGTCACAGATACTAGTACCAACTTTCTTAGTTCCCAAGCCATGGATGCAGACACAGCCCCACACATTTATAACATTCAGAGTGTTTCGTACATCAGGTAGTAGCCTTCTGGTGCAGAATTTGGTAAATGTTTGCCGAGAAGTTGAGTTAAATACCACCATCTCACGAGTTCATCCGTTGATAATAGCAATGTTGATGAGTTGGTCGGGCAAAAAGGGGTATTGGTATTGCCAGACCTGTTCCGCCAGAAGTCATCTCGAAATGTTCCAAGTGCAGAATTGGCAGTACCATTGACAGTATAGGCCTCCTATATCAACATTCACCATGAAAGACAGGACCCAGAGATGGAAAAAGGATAAGGAAAGAATGGGACAGGTTGTGTCATAGCATGCGGCATCAGTCCACATACCCAACAGTTGGAAGTATTTATGATCAGCTGATGATGATGTAACATTTGGACGAAGGTGTTAATGAAAAATTCTGCACGGCGGGGTAATTCGTGGGCTGGTAACGTGAAATACTGATGCTCCGCAGGAGTCGCGGTAAGAGTTGGTGGGGTAACAGGATAGTAGATCAGTAACATCCAACCGATGATAGACAAGATGAGGGAGACAAACAGTCTCACCACGGTGGCCAGGAAGCACTTGCTATGTAGGAGACTGACATATTGTTTCTGGACTTGGGTGTATTGAACGGCTGCCATTGTACTAAGCCAGGGACCACTAGCGGCTGTCTGTGATTGGTGTTTGCTTTACTGGATGCAGGTGCCAAGAGCCCTAGGGACGTACCTTAGTCTGACACACCAGCACCGGTCTCAGCCCGGAGATCACAGCTCTACAGCCTACAGGTACCCGGGCGAAGTCAAGGACAAGCCTTCTTTCTGGAACGCAAGTTATATCAGGTAGAAGTAGGGACAATATGGTCGGGGAATAATGGTTCCTGATGCTGAGCAGAGTTAGGGGAGAGTTCCACCTTTCCCTTCAGAATACTGTGACTCTCTGCTTCTGTAGATGTATAATGCAATCTTGCATTGCTGAATGGAACAAACGTTGGGACTATTTCTGTCTCTGAGTCTCCTTGTCCTTCTCTCACCCACTGATCATAGGGGAGAGGCAGAGGCACTCGTTTACAGTGCGTTGCATGTATCTAGTTCTTCCGACCTTCAACTTTCACGGCAGTGCGGGTGGCCAGTAACACCTGGCGGGGCTGTGTCCAGCGGGGTTCGAGGCTCTTAGTACGTTGAAAGTTGCGAATCAGAACCCAGTCGCCAGGTTGGAAAATGTGTCCTGGGCCCTCGCTTTTATCAGGTATGGCCTCATGCACCCGGTGGTAAAGGGTACGAAAGATGTTAGTCAAACTGTACAGATAATCAGTCAACACAGGGTATTCAACATCAGACAGTTTCTTATTGCGTGGGACACCCCACACATTGGCAGGCCTCCCGAACACAATCTCATGGGGAGATAATCCGATCCCGGTATGGGCCGTTGTCCTGACAGACAGTAGAGCCAGGGGCAGAGCATCAACCCAAGTGACACCCGTCTCGGCTACAATTTTGGCCATTTTAGTCTTTAGGATGCCATTGTACACCTCCACTATACCTGCTGACTGGGGGTGGTTAGCTGCATGAAATTTTTGTTTCATACCCAGTGCTGAACAGACATACTCCATTATTTGAGCCGTAAAGTGTGTCCCGTTGTCAATCCAGATCAAACGGGGCAAACCAAGTCGTGGGAAGTATTCTTTCAATAGTATTTTGGCGGTAGTGATAGCGGTGCAGTCTTTGACAGGGTAAGCCTCCACCCATCGGCTGATGGTACAGACCACCACCAGGACATATTTTAAATTGTTACATCTGTCCATCTGGATGTAATACATCTGGAGGGCTTCAAAAGGAAAGGTAGGAGGAGAGAATCCTCCTTCAGGAGTTACTGTTCCTTTACCCGGGATGTACATAAGGCAAATCATGCATGTTTTGACCAACTTCTCAGCATACACTTGTATCTTTCAGTTATACCAGGTAGGTTCCAACAGCTTACATATCCCTTTTGTACTAATGTGAGCAGGGCCGTGGGCCATTGTAACTACCGGTAGTACATGACTGTCAGGCAACATCCGTTGTCTCTCCATAGTGATACGGGCCCAACAACCATCTATTTTCTTTACCGCCAAATGCTCCGTCCAGATCCTCAGCTCCTCAGGGGTAGCATGGGACTGAATATCAATCACACTCTGTACTGTCTCTTCAACCATGCCCCCTTCTGCCACCCACCTGGCGGTACCTCCCACGTACATTCCTTCCTTTTTCTTTAGAGCTGTCTGTCTGGCCATCTGGTCAGTCAAGGCATTGCCTTTTCCAACATCATCCGTCACTTTCTTATACGCTTTACATTTTATAATGGCTACCTTTCTGGGAAATGTCAGGGAGTCTAATAATCGGTGAATTAGGGGGCCATGTTGAATTTTCGACCCATGTGAAGTAAGGAAATTCCTTTCTCTCCACAGTCTTCCAAAGTTGTGAGCCACCTCAAAAGCATACTGACTGTCAGTGTAGATATTAACCGTTATTCCTTTGCTTAACTCACAGGCTCTAGTTAGGGCCACTAATTCTGCAGCCTGAGCAGAACACTGGAATCTGAGCTGTTTCTACTACTTGCTCCAATGTTGTGAGGGCGTAGGCGGCTGAGGTGTTACCATCTGGCCCTCTGAGACATGATCCGTCTACCTACAGTGTACCTTCTGGTTCTGCTATCGGGGTATCCTGTAAGTCAACCCGTCCCTTCGTCTCCTCCTCTGTCCTTAATATGCAGTCATGTGGGTCTAAGCGGGCATCCTGAGTATCCAGTGGGAGAAATGTGGCGGGATTCAGTACAGTGCATCTCTTGATGTTAATGTGGCTGGAAAAGAATGTCAATTCATATCCTGTGAGTCGTGCGCTAGTGAGTTACTGTGTCTTGGTGTTATTAAGGAGGGTATCTACAGAATGGGGAACCATCAGAGTTAAGGGGGAGTTCATGACGATCCCCGCACTCTGACGGACCAGGAGTGCGGCCGCAGCTGTCGCCCATAGGCATCCTGGGAGAGCCCTTGCAACAGGGTCTAAGGTAGCTGAAAAATAGGCACATGGCCGATGGTGATCTCCGAACATCTGGGTCAAGACAGCGCATGCACAGCCGTCTGTCTCATGTACAAAAAGAAAAAAATGTTTGTTATAATCAGAAGTACCGCGGACTGGAGCAGTACACAGAGCTCTTTTTAAATCCTGGAAGGCCTGTGCATGCTCTCTAGTCCATGGAAAGGAACTGTCTGATATGTCTTTAGTGGTGAGGGCAAGAAGAGTTTTGACCATGGCTGAAAAATTGGAAACCCACTGTCTGCAGTATGAGGTTAGGCCTATAAAGGCTCATAACTGCTTTTGTATTCATGGGGCTGCCATAGCATTGATAACGGCTACACGATCAGCGGTGAGCTGCCTTCCCTCCTTTGAGAGGAGATGACCTAAATAGGTCACCTTCTCTTGACAAAACTGAAGCTTTTGTAAAGAGACCTTGTTGTTATGGAGGGCAAGGTGGCGTAACAAACAGAGAGTAGCCTCTTTACATGTCGGGGCAGAATTTGCAGCAATGAGGATGTCATCAACATACTGCAGCAGTGTGGAATTATCAGGGAGTTCAAAGGAATCTAGTTGACTTTTGAGAGCTTGACTATAGAGACTTGGGCTCTCGGTGAAGCCTTGAGGGGCGCAGCAAAATCTAAAGCTCCGCCCACCAAGGGAGAAACCAAAAAAATGTCTGCTGTCGGGATGTATAGGAATACTGAAAAAAGCATTCTTCAGGTCTATGACAGAAAAGTGCGTGGCGTCAGAAGGGACCATCGTCAAGAGGGCTGTAATGTCGGGGACAACAGGGTATTGGGAGATCGTTATTTTGTTAAGGGCTCTCAGGTCAATCACAAATCTGTATATTTTAGGGGAGAGAGCATCTCCATTGGTCTTCTTAAGAACCGGAATAATGGGACTGTTACAGATATTACCACGTATCTCCTCCACTACGCCCTTGTCCATCAATTTAGATATTATTGTTAAAAGGGCGACTTCTCCTTCCGCGGGTAGTCGATTCTGCCGGAGGCGGGGGAGAAGGGCGCCTGGCTGAATGCGTACCACATGAGGGGGTATGTTGAGACACCCCACATCAGTGTCTGATGATGCCCAGAGGGAGGAAGGTAATGACTGCAACTCTGGTGGGAGAGGCCCGGACAGATACATATAGGAGTCGGGGTGGGGGACATTGTTAGAGACACACCTTGGGGACTACATGATATAGTGGCATACAGAGCTTTCAGTAAATCCATGCCTAATAAGTTTTCACTGCAACCTGTAGTAAGGACCAAGGGAGCGTCAACATGGGCGGGGCCGATATCGAGAGGGAGGGGTTCAGAAACAGGGCTGGTCACGGGTGTTCCCGCAAAACCCGCGGAGACATTCAAATTGCTAGAAAGGGGTGCCTCCGGGACCGATACACGTGCAATAGAAGACCTAGTCGCCCCTGTGTCCAGAAGGAAAGACCGAGCATCCCCTGCAACTGACACTTGAACATACGGGCCCTTCTGGTCGACCGGAATTTGCACTTTCAAAATACCCCTTCCCTGGCTATCCTATGCTTGATAAAACCGTGTCTCGTCTACCTCTTCATAATCGTCATTGTAATAAGTACGTGTGGCTTCATACCCATCAAACTTGTTACCGGGGTGTTGTCGTATGGTGTTGTCATCCCTATGTCTCCCCTCTCGGTCATTAGGGCAGTGTTGCCTTTGGTCTTTAGCAATCACCCCATCCCTGTGAACACGAGGCCGTGTTTTACCTGTCCATATGTTTTCTGTCAAAACAGGACACTCATCCACCCAGTGGTCGTAACCCTTACAATAGGCACATTGATCTGTCTGTTTTAAGGTCTTTATTTCTCTTGACCTCTTTCTCCTTATCCTTGTTTTCCCTATTTTCATGGTATTGGGCCATGGCCAAGATACCTGTCATAGTCTGAGCGGACCATGTACTCTCAACCTTCTTGAGTCTGGCAGAAATGTCAGGGAGCAAATTGCTGACAAATTTGTCAACGAATACCGGGCCGGCTCCTGGGACCCGAGGGTCCAGGCCGCTGTGTCCCTTGTATTCAGTTTCAAAACGGGTGAAGAAATTCGCCACACTCTCATCCCTACGCTGTCTACAGGCGTTAATTTTATCCCAATTGATGACCATTTCTGGCAACAGCGTCTTCATGAATGTTATGATTTTGCCAGGCAAGGCTGTGATGGCGACGTTCGGTTTCGTCCCTCCCACTCTATTACCTTCCATGGCTTCTAGATCAGCCCATTTACCTCCCAATTCTACTTCATGGTCGGTATGTCGTATTTTATCCCAGACCTCAGTAGGGACGGCCTTACCAAAAAGTAAATCTATGTCTTCGAGAATAAGGGTACCAGCAGATATTATCTGGCTTAATTCTTTATAGAAGGCAGACGGATTCTTCCGAGGATCCGGCAATTGTCCCTTTAACTGTATCACTTCTGACCTTTTCCAAGGAACATGAACCCAAAGCCTGTGCCAGTGTGCTTCGACAGTGTGCTTCGACAGCCCCTCTGCCATTATTTTGGGCATCGGTGAGTGCGTTAACAAAGACAGGGGCGGCCTCTCTCATTGGCATAGCTGTCTCTAGAGTGGGGCTGGGGAAAGCGGTCATATCACGGTAAGCTATCAAAGCAGACATAGCGCCAAACATCCCCTCTTTTTATTTGTGACCTGAGGTCAACCAATCCGGCGGTTATATGCATAAATGAATTCTCGAATCTCTGCATAACCAAGGTACACATGTATTCAGCCCAGGTGGTCTGTTCCATAATCGTCCACTGGGGAAAGGTGGACCATATTTCTTTAAATGGATAAATATTCCCGCTATTTATCTAGCATTCACACTGTTGCCTTTGCAGGTCATCTTCTCGAAGGGACGAAAAGCTGACTGCAGAGCGCAAGGAAGCCAGTCGGGGGGAATTCTATAATCTATATAAATCCTGCTTAACCGTAGACCACGGGGAAGAAGGGAGGGGGCGGGCAGGGGTAAAGCTGCAGGTATTGGGCGGATGGGGACTCGTTGTCATTCCCGCGGCGAGGACAGGGGTAGTGTGCGCAGTCAGTGTTATAGGTGTCAAAATAGGGGGGGTTGGTGTGACGGGGGAACAGTAGGATGGGCAGTGGAGGCAGAAGTGTGGGGGTATAAGCAGGAGGACTTTCCAACATGGTATCGAGCAGGGAATCGCCCTCTTCTCCCCCTTCCATAAAGCGTTTTCCTTACTCTTCACGGGCCGGGTAGCACTTCTGCACCCGCGCCCTATGTTCCCTATCAGCTATCTCTACAGATTTTTCCATTCGGTCCTGTAAGTGCTTCCTAGCACGGTCAGCCATTGACATCCGCTCTTCCTTTCTAGTGCCTTTTCCTTCTTTGCTCTCTGCTCAATTTCCTTCCTCCACAGCCTGACAGACTCAAACATCGAGGGACGGACCTTCCGTTTAAATAGCTGTTCCTCTAGATTTGCAAGAACCTGTGGATCAAAGGACCCATAAGGGGGCCATTGTAAATCGGGAACGGCTCATTTGGTATACTTAGTCCAAAGGGAGGAAAACGTTATGGCAGATGGGCCATGTTTTGCGTACATATTGTGACCAGGTGTCCCTTCTGGAGGAAGCGGGCAAGCCGCCTCCAGTTGGGAGTCCTGCGTACACATACAACAACATAATTTATTAAACTTACTATTCGCCGGCATACTGAAAAGGACCGAAAACAGATAATGCAAGCAACAGCGGGCTTTAAAAACTCACCTCGCTGGCTTAGCTTTTGCAAAAGTCAATAAGAGTGCAATCATACAGACTCGGTGGGTGATCAGCCCACCCTTAACTGACAGGGGTAGTTCTCTTCTGCAGACGTAGGGCTGTGACCTGTTCCAGAAATCACTGTTTAGGAGACCCCAGCGAGGACGCGGTCATGTGGCCCAGACCGGGCGGGGAGGAACAGCGGGCGAGTCGTTCGGCTACCGGACTGCAAGAATCCCTTGGGTAGGGTACCTCCATCGGAGTCTCCCCGTGCACCTCCTCACATCCACCGGGCCTGACCTTCGTGCTCGTGGGGGGTCCCTGTTCGGGCGCCATTTTGTAGAGTCGTAATACCCACTTAGTGGGTCTCGATGGCGGGGGAATCGCTCAAGTCTACCATACCCTCCTTATATCGAAAAAGGAGGCACAGGAGCCTTCGTCTGTAGGAGGAACAAGGTTTTCTTCAAATAGCCCGGGCTATGGAACAGAGTCCCAAGCTCGTCGGTGACAAGACAGAGTAGGCTGCTGCTTTACTCCGCAGCTTACAGGCCTTATATACATATTTCCCCACCCTAAGGAACCAGTTTGGATGGGGCTGTAGTTACGCCATTCTTCGTTCAGGCAGGACTGGTGCTGCAACAGATGGTGCAATCGATTAGGACAGATCTTTCCAAACGGGATATGTACGTGAAAGAATCAAACAGATCTTGACAAACAGGATATGTGAAAGAAACAAGTTCTGGGACAGCGTCGTGACCAAGTCTTGCGAAACAGGATGGGTGCGTGCAGGAGTCCAGTCTGCGGGGCGGTGAGATGCCAATTCTCTGTTCCCCTTTTTGGAATTGGCTTAACCGCAAGGAGCAGGAAGGGCAGGGTGGTCGTGACAGTTAGAACTTTGGCAAGCATCAGTAGAAACAACCAGGAGGGTCATGCAGAGGTGTTTGGCACTAATGGCAACGCTAAAATAATGGAGTCTGACACAAAATGGATGCCGACAAGAAAGACACATTTGCTCAGATAGACAAGAAAATACCTACTTTCTAAAAGTGGTATTTTCAAACACCGAATATTAAAACCAGCTTCATTAAAAGATGTATTTTATCATTCTGAGTTCAGGCATACTAAATTCGAATTTCTACCATGTTCCCTGAGTCAGTTAGGATTATAAGATGTAATAATCAAACTGCCCATTCAGCCTATAGAGAAAAGGTAGCCTTGCAATAGTGAAAAACAAAGCAGGCTGTAGTTCACTATCAGGACATGCCACACACACCAGGGCATGTCCTACCTCTCACATACAATGCACCTTACCCACAGGGGTACCTTGGGCCTACCTTAGGGGTGACTAACATGTAGAAAAGGGAAGGTTTAGGGACTGGCAAGTGTGTGCACTTGCCAAGTCGACATGGCAGCCCCAGGCTGCGCACAGGCTCTACAATGGCCGGCCAGAGTTACACTTTACAGGCTGCTTGCGTGGGTGGCACAATCCAGTGCTGCAGCCCACCAACAGCATTTGATTCATAGGCCCTGGCACACGCAGTGCACTTTACTAGGGACTGACACATAAATCAAACAGGCCAATCATGGAAACACCAATCAAAACACAGTTTACACAGAGAGCATATGCACTTTAGCACTGATCTGCAGTGGTGAAGTGCCCAGAGTCCTAAAACCAACACACACAGGTCAGGAACAAATAGGAGGAAAAAGCAAACAGTTTAGGGATAACCATGCAAAAAGGGCCATTTCCTTCCAGCCTAAAGCCAGGGAAGACCAATCCATACCTCGATGGGCTTCCCTGCTTGGGGCGATAGAACATGGAACCTGGACCGCCACAGCAGGGTTTTATTCCCATTCTATGCCTGCCTGAACCTAGTTGGATCCCTCTATCCATACTCTCAGGGCCCACTAAGCTGACCCATGGGGAATCCTTCTCCTCACCTGTGAACACCATCTGTTCAGCGCCTAAACCTACTTTGCTCACAGATGTGTCCCAAGAGGCCAACAGTGCCCATATGGCCAACACAGTGGTGTAGCCCATTCCACCCCCAGGGTGGAACTCCAGTCCCCCTCCCAGGGGCCACCCTGTCCACCAGGACAGCAAGCCACAGTGGTTACCAACAGTTGTCAGTGGGGAGACCCAGGCCTCATGCCTCTCAGGGCTCTCTAACCTCTGTGGCATCCGAGAGTGTGGGGTGGTAGCCCCAGGTGCCTGGCACACTTTGTCTACTCTCCCTCTTGTCAGGTCAGGGATGACATCCTGGCACTGACCCCCTGTGAGAAGGTGGCTAGATATATGCTGTCCACTAGTTCTAGTGGGCACCTTGTATCAGTCCAAACAACCCTTTATGGTGAATAGGTTAAAGACAACCTTTATTGAAAGCTATCCTAGTGGTAGCTATGGAGAGCAGCCTTCAGGCTAAGTCTTGAAGGAATGTAAAACAGCTTGTTTTACCAGTCTATAATCTCTTGAATGATCAAATGAAAGGACAACCACACCAGGTATATATTTAAAATATATGTATTTAAGATAAAACACACCCCTCTAGTCTCTTTATGAGACTAGAGTTCGAAGTACTTAATTTACAAGTTAGCAATCAACAGTAATAGCACAAATACACGTTTGGGCCCAAGGGGCGTACCAAACCATATACCAATAAAGAGGTATAAGGACCACGACTGAACTAGACACAAGGCCTAGAGCCTGTAGAATCGCTGGGACCCCAAAGAACCACCCAAGGTAGTGACACAGGTGACCCACGGGGACTGTGTGCAGTATGTAAACACAACCGCGGGTTCCCGTTAGCTTCTATGGGCAATGTCGCGGTTGTAAATTTAAAGATTAGGGACACTTAGAATCGAGTTAGGACCAAACCCTTTTGGACTTAAGAAGTTCTAGGGCTAGCACCCACATGAGCACCGGTGTTACCTCACCCAGGGAAGCCGGGTGCATATGTGTCTTTTGGTGTTGGGTCGCGTCATCGATTACAATGGAAGCTGGCGAAGAACTGCTGCTGCCGTGAAGAGGAGAAGTGTCCAAAGGGATCTAAACCTGGATCCAGGATGGAAGAAAACTGAAAGCAGAGGGGACAGAGTCTGGGTCACTTGCCGGTGACCGAGGGCAGGATGTACCAATGCCCACAGATGTCGGGTGCTTCAGGTGAGTTGACGGGTGTCTTGGCTCTTCAGCCACGAGGTCCAGGAGGTGTTGACGAAGTCCACGATCCGGATTTGAGCTGTCCCACAAAGTCTGTCGAGTGCTACGGTGTCGGCGACCAGAATGGACCCAACAAGCCTGGGCAATGGCAAGTCTCATGGAAAGAGAAGAAGGACGTCGGTGCAGACCAGCAAGGTCTGAGGGACTCACCAAGTGAGGGTAAGTCTGGGCACGTCTGGAGCAACCAGGGAAGCCCAAGCAGAAGAGGAGTTGCCTTCGTGGGGACCCACTAGCCAACGGGCTAGCGATCGCGAAGGAGCCTTGAGCGGTCGCACTGGAACCCGGCCCACGGGTCACTCATGGAGTGGAGGCCAGAGATCTTTGGTGCTGTTAATGCTCAAGGCTGGGGCTACTCGGAGCCCAAAGCAGAACTTCAAGGATAAACAGGAAGTCAATGTACCAGCAATAGTACGCGGTGCCCAGGGGTCACGGTTCCTCGTCACCCACGATAGCCATGGGCCTCAGCTTTGCTGTGGACTCAGGGTAGCCTCGGGGAAGTCAGGAAATCCACCTCTGGTGATGCAGAGACTTCGGTGTCCGGCGGGAGCTTCAACGATGCAGACTGGTCAGTTGCTTCTTAGGTGCCTGCCAAGCAGGGGAGTCACTCCTTGACTCCAAGGGGGATTTCTTCAGTCTTCTAGTCAGGATAGAACGTCGAAGGTCCAGGATATATGTGCAGAGTTTCGTCCAGGGTAATCTAAAGATCCAAGGACTGGGTTCCCATACTTATACTAAGTTTGGGGGTTGGACATACTCTAGGGACCCACCTATGGGAGGCTTTGGAAAGAGGGGTGGTTACACCCATTTCCTTTGTCCAGTTTTGCACCAGAGCAGGGGAAGGTAGCCCCTGCAACCGGTTTGAACTGGACTATGCACAGGGACACCAAGTGTGCCCCCAATGCAGGACTTCAAAGCACCAGAGAGTGCTCCGGCCCAGCCCCAATACACATCTGCCTGTCTGGGGAGGTGGTTACACCTCCCTGGAACAGGAAACCTATTGTCCAGGCCTCCCCTGACGGAGTTTCGGTCAGCAGCAGGAGGCCAGACCCGTGTCTGTGGCAGAGGCATCCATTTTGTGGTGCCAGTGCTTTAGAAAGTCCTACCGGGTTAGACCAGTGTAAACATGTCTCTCCCTCTAGAAGGGTGGAATGCTATCCCCGCCGCCAGAACTGGTGGGGTTGTAGTATTCCAAAGCGTTTGACACCAAACACGACATGTTTCCGTGCAGCCATCCCAAAGTTAGCATTTACCGCGAGGTTATAATGCACTTAAGAGTATATGGTCAGGCAGCACCACAAACAGCATCAGAGGAGGTACTCTGAACGCTGCAGAGGGGCTCTGCTCATGCAGGGGCACCCTCTCACATAAAAACCAAGCACTCTGCCTTCAGGATTGTTAAGGCCTGCCATAGGAGTGACTTATAGGTTTTATATGTGCGTGCAATGGTAGTGATATAGGTAGCCTATACCACTGTTAGGGGTGCAAGCACACCCTTATCCAAGCTGCAGTAGCAGACCTGTGGTGCCATTTTGGAGTGCTTCCCAGGGGTGGCATAATACATGCTTCAGCCCCTGGTAGGCCTCTGAGGTACCTATGCCCTAGTATACCATATACTAGGGGCTTATAAGGCACTCCATAATCCAATTAGATATGTACCTAATGTACATGGAAACCATTTTAGAGAGGAAGCAGCTAGGCTGTGGTCCTGATTAGCAGGGCCACAGCCAGACTAAGGTCGAAAAACAGTGAAACACCAGCAAAAAGTGGGGGTACACATGTGAAGCAGATCCTACTCTCCTACACCCCCCAGCCCAGGGTCTGTACCCTGAGGCTAGACAGGAGACTGGGGTGGGTTCTCCCACACCCTGTCCTCCTCCACGGGGCTCTGTACCCTCCCACCTGGAGCGGTACCCCCTTCCAGAATTGTCAGGGCACCTGCGGCAGGTGATCTGCACAATTCGCCCACCAGTTCAGGGGTGCTATCCTGCACCTGGTACACCAGCCCAGGGTCTGTACCCTGAGGCTGAACAAGGGACTTGGGTGGGCTCTCCCACACCCGGCCCTCCTCCTTGGGGCTCTGTACCCTCCCACCTGGAGCGGTACCCCCAGAAGACCAACTGGTAGGGGGACTGTTAGCAGTCACCCCTCCCTCCAGGTCAGGGGGGACACCCTGCACCTGGCCTTCCAACCCAGAGTCTGTACCTTTAGGCTGGACCTGTGCCTGGCAACCCAGGACTTCTGGGGGAGTACACCAACCTCCCCCAAGGGAAGCACACTCCTCATGAGTTGTGCGGGAGTCTGCCTGGTGCTGGTCTCCAGCCTCCTTTCCACCTGACAGAGCATGAAGACCCCCCAGGCCAGAAGTGGCTTCACCAGGGTCAGTCCCGGGGTGCTCTGACCTCAAAGCTGGCAACCCCTGACCCACTGGACCTTCCAAAATTGTCAGGGCACCTGTGGCAGGCATCCTGCCCAACTCGCCTACCAGTGCAGGACCTCTCTCCAACAAATGGTCTATCAACCTAGGGTCTAAACCCTCAGGTTGAAACGGGGTCAGAGGTGAGGACTCTCTCCCTCTGCACTCCCTTCCAGAGTTCTGCACCCTCCCACCTGGAGTGGTACCCCTAGAAGACAACCTGGTCAGGACACTTCTTACAGTCATCCTTCCCTCCAGGTCAGGCAGGACCTGAACCTGGCTTTCCAACCCAGGGACTGGTGCACCTGCTCGGCGCACCAGGACTTCCTTAGGAGCACCCATGCCCCCCCAAGGGTAACACATGACTCATGTGTTGTGTGATAGTCTGCCTGGCACAGATCTCCTGACCTCTGTCCATCTGACAGTGCAAGAAGATCCCCCAGGACAGAAGTGGTGTCACCATGGTCACTGCTAGGATGCGGAGCCCATCTGGCTGGACCCTGACCCACTGGTTCTCCCACTGGGGAATGCATCCCCCTCTCACCCCGCCATCTAGACGCATGCATTCTCCCAACTGCAGCAGTGCTGCCAGACACCAAAACCGGTGGGATGCTGGTTACAACAGTCCCCCCTAATTCCCACACACACTAGGCTATCCCCCTCAAGGGGTGGCCTTCCAGTACAGCCTAGGCTCCCTACCTGGTGTTCCCTCATGAAACCACCCAGGTTCTGGGACCGGGTTTTGGGCACCTTGGGTCTCAGCCCCTTCCCACTCCTTCTCCGCCGAGACAGGACGTGAGTCCCTACACCCTTCCTACGACACCGGGACCTATCTGGGCTACCACGAACCTTTCCCACCACCCATGGTTGGGAAATACCTGAATCACTTCCTATAGGGTCACCCCCAAATATTTCTGCAGACCCCCTGGAATCCACCAAAAGGTCTGCCTCCAGTGCAAGCTCCCTGGGGTCAGAGATCTCACACTCCACCGGGTGTTGGCATAGCTCTGGAAAACAGGGACTTAAAATATGCTCTCCAACAATTGAATCACACAGCCGTCTACAGGTGTTAACCAAACTACCCTTCACCCAACCATCCAGTGCCTCAGAAAAGTACCCCACATCATTCTCACAAGACTGGCGAGACAGTGTCTGACTGTTGCTGTCTCTCAACCCGTGCTCTTCTGGCTGCTCTCCATACTCACGTGCCAGCGTTTCTATAATGGGGGAACCCCTCTCCCTGCACCTACCGGCTTCCCAATCCAGCTCCAGCCCTCTCATTTTTTTTTTGTTTTTTTTTTATTTTTTGAAACCGTTTATTACAAGACTCAAAAAAATTATACAAATATGGGCCTACAACCTTCCGGCCGGCCGCTAGCAATAAAAGGAGCATATGGTATACATTTATAAAACGCATGGTGCTGCGGCCGAGCATTTACAGGAAATAACATCGGTGCGTGCCACACTATTCAGACCCCATTATACGGTTAAATGTAAATTGAAATGTAAATTGATACTTGTATAGCGCACTACTCACCCGCAAGGGTCTCAAGGCGCTTGTACGAATACCGCTGTGGAACCCATCCTGGCTTTCCCTGTGAGGCGTCCACTCTTGGGCACCCCCAAGGTGGAGGCCAGGCATCCTTAGCGTTGTGGGGGCCGTTGTGGAGATTAAGCAAGCTATTGCCCAGAGTTGCAGAGTGGGACTCCATGATTGGAATGGCACCGAGGCGAGAATTATCAGGTCCGTTGAATTTTTGAGCCCAAGACCCACCGAGGTGGGGAATTGAACCCTGGTCCCGGGCTAGACCTCTGCATCAGGGTCTGCCGCTCTAATCATTGAGCCACACTTCTTCCATTTTAAATTTGAAGAACAACAAACACAAACAAACCCACAAGGCAATCCTTAATCGGAATAGCAACATGTGCTCCCCTAGAGGGGGAATTCTAGCTATCCATAGGAATCTCAAGAGGGGGGGGAGAGATCAGAACTAGGGTTGGGGACACCTAATGCCCAGGTACCGGGTGGATGAGTTGGCTAAGGGGACGGGGCCGGCGACGGATCAGGCAATAGGGGTGGAGCACAGATTCCCCCGCGGTAGGCGTTCCAGGGGCCCCACACTTTCACCCATGTCGCAGGCTTACCTCTCGCCACATACACCACCTTTTCCCGAAACATGCACCAATCCATATGTTCCTTCCAGGCCGAGACAGTCGGGGGGCTCCGGGATCCCCACAGCTGGGCAATATCACGCTTGGCAACCATATACCCCAGAGTCACCCACCACGTCTGCGGCACCGAGTAATCGGTAGGCTCCCACACATTCAACAGGCATCTCCTCGCTTCGGGCAACAGCGCCACATGCGTGACCACTCGCAGCACCTCATGCACACCTCGCCAGAATCCCTCCACTCGCGGGCACTCCCACAGGATATGCAGAAAAGTCCCCAGCGCACCACACCCACGCTTACACAAACCGTCCTCAGCATAGCCCATACGCAGGAGCTTTGGCCCCGTCATGTAGACCCTGTGGAGTATCTTGAGCTGGACGAAACGAAGGCGAGCCGGTATGGCCACCTCTTTCGGGGAGGCCACCGTGGAAATCCAGTCCTCGTCGTGCAGCTCCAGCCCATCGGCAACCCAAGCCTCACGAAGGGCAGTCAGCAAGTCTGAGCGATCGTTGATCAGTTTTTTGTAAATCAGTGAGATCGTGCTGTCAGGGACGTGTCCATCCAGCACTCTATCCTCCAGGGGGGAGCACTCCGGGATGAAGGCAACGTCCGGAAAGACGGAGCCCAGCGCATGCCGGACCTGCAAGTACCGAAAGTACTCGCTGCCCTGCAACTGAAATTCCGTCTGCAGCATCTCGAACGTTTTAAATCCTCCCCTCGTCCAGAGATCCCCCACTTTGCTGATGCCTATTAAGTCCCACTTCTCAAAGCCCTTCGAGGTCCACAAGGAGCCCAACCGCTCAGATGCGTATAGTGGTGACGCCCGGGTCAAACGGTCCTTCCACCCCATTGCAGCATTGGCCGCGTGCCACACTCGCACCATGACACGCGTGGGGCCCGTCAGGCGAGCGTCGGGCGCGCTAGAGTAGAGCGCTCGATTATAGTCACCGCCTGGAAGTAGCATCCTATCCATTTCAAACGCCGGGTTTAAGGCTGGCCCATATAGGCCCTGATTAATTGCAGCTAGCTGGGAGGCCCAATAATACCGTTTAATATCCGGGAGGGCAATCCCCCCATCATACCAGGGGAGCGTCAGCTTAGCCAGGGCAATACGTGGCCTCCCGTCCCAGAACAGGCGGCGCTGCAAACTCTCCACTTCGCGGAAGTAGCACGCTGGGACGAGGTCCATCGTGTTCTGCAACGCGTATAGAAAACGCGGCAACGACATCATTTTAAACAATGCCGCCCGGCCGAGCGGCGAAAGCGGCAAACGCCGCCAGCGCACGACATCCTCTTTCAGACGCTGGAGGGGGGGAAGCAAGTTCCGATCATACCGAGCCTCCGGGTCCAGAGTAATGAAGACGCCCAGGTACCTGAATCCCAGCGGGGCGACCTGGATCGGACAGCCCCGCGGGAGGATAGGAGCCTCCCCAGAGAGAACATACACACACGATTTAGCCCAGTTGATGACCAGACCGGAGTTACGACCGAATGAATGCAGAACATCAACCAGTACTATGAGTGATTTACGTGGGGAAGCTAGGTACAAGAGGATGTCATCAGCGTATAGGGATACGCGGTCCTCATACTCGGGGGTCCAGCGGAGACCACGGATGGAAGGCTCCCACCGCAGCCACTCCGCCAGGGGCTCCAAGGCAAGTGCAAAGAGGAGCGGCGATAAGGGGCAGCCCTGTCGAGTGCCCCGGCCCAGCTCAAACGGAGCAGATACTCTTCCGTTCACCACCACCTGCGCCAAGGGGCCCGAATATAGCAATTTGACCCAACTGATGAACCCTTGGCCAAATCCAAACTTCGCAAGCATCGCCCAGATATATGGCCACTCGAGCGTATCAAACGCCATGGTGGCGTCTAAGGACGCCAAAATGGCCGGCTCCCGTATGAACGGGGCACGTGCAAGCACACCGTGCAAACGCCGCAGATTAAGGGCTGTGTTGCGATGAGGAATAAAGCCAGACTGGTCCTGATGAACCAAATCGCCCACCACGCCGACCAGCCGATTGGCCAGTACCTTAGCAAGAATCATGGGCTCCGCATTCAGCAGCGAAATGGGCCGATAGGATGTAACCCGGTCCCGAGGTCTCCCCTCCTTGTGGATGACCACGATTGTAGCCAGACGCTGGTCCGGCGGGAGGGAGCCCACCGAGTGTGCCGCCAGGAACATAGCCCGGAGGTGGGGTGCCAGCGTATCCGGTCGTAACTTGTACAACTCGATAGGGAGACCATTCGGACCCATGGCCTTGCCGGAAGCGACTGAGCGTATGGCGAGGGCGATCTCGTCGGAGGTGGGAGCGGCGTCCAACGACACCCTGTCCTCCCCGGAAAGGGACGGCAGCGCGATATCACTAAGCAGGGCAAGGGAATCCTCTTCCGAGCAGGGAGACACCGGGGAATACACCCCATGGAAATAATCCGCGAAGCAGGAGACAATTTCTTTTGGCTCAGTTACACACACACCATCCGTTTTCTCAATCAGCGGGACCACACGATTCGCTCTCTCTTTTTTGTCCAACCACGCTATAAGTTTACCAGCCTTATCACCCACATCATACAGACGCCCCTGTTGTTCTCTACTGAGGCCCCTGGCCGCCTCCGTGACGAGGGCCCTGTAGGCCACCTGCTTGAGTTGGAGGACATGTAATGCAGCATCCGTCACCCCACCTTCTAAATTCCCCTCCAACTCAGCTATTTCAGCCTCCATCCGGGTCACCTCCTCCCGCTCGCGCCTCCGGGCATGGGAAATAAGGGATAGGGCCTCCCCTCGGAGTACTGTCTTGAAGGCCTCCCATAGTGGTATGGCCGAAGGCACAGACCCCACATTCTCATCAAAGTATCGCTGAAGGGATTTAATCAATGCAGCGCGAATGGAGGGGTCGCGCAGGTACCAAGGATTGATTGGGGCCACCCTACCCTCCCCCCTCGGAAAGACATCAAAGTGCAGTAAGAGCGGGGAGTGGTCCGATATACCCCGTGGCAAATGGCGTACCTCTCCCACCCTCCCAACCTGGGCCGCCGGGACAAGGACATAGTCTAGTCGTGAGAGACTACCATGGGCTCCCGAGTGGAAAGTATACTGCAGCTGCGCGGGGTGTTTTAAACGCCAGCAGTCCACTAATCCAAATGTATCTAAGAGGCCGGGTAGCCACGCCTGTGCCCGGGGGAGGTCCCTAGGGGGGTGACGATCCAAGGATCCAGATACCACCGCATTAAAATCCCCCCCCACAACTAAAAGCCCCCCCGGAAGGCCAAGGAGAAGGCGCCCAAGGTCCGCAAAGGTGGTCGACTGCAGCCCCGGTGGGATGTAAACTGACACAAAGACAACCACTTTGCCCTCCAGTCTTCCCACCAAGACCGTATAACGTCCCCTATCATCGTGGAGCACCTCATCAATCTCCAACGGGAGCGAGTTCTTCACCATGATGCCCACACCCCGTGAGCCGGACGTGAAGCCCGAGTGAGCCACTAGGCGATAGCCACGCCGATTCATGGCGCAGAAGGAGTTACCAATGAGGTGTGTCTCCTGCAGAAAGACTACATCGGGCGAGATTCGCTTCAAAAACTGCAGGACCACACCCCGTTTGATCCTGTCCCCCAGTCCATTCACATTCCAGGATAACAAAGTTAGTTCCCTACCCCCCATCATATACCAAAGCCATCATTCGTACCCCGGAGAGCACTTTAAAACCAACACAATAATACGTTTGCCTTGTGATAAAAACGAACAACACCCCATCCCTACCCACCCACCCCAACAGAACTCCCCCCTCCCTGCACCCCTGCATGAGCCCAAACAGCCCCCCCAACCTGCAGTGTGCCTGTCGCCCCATATGTAGTTAGACTAACTAAACCCCCTAGAGGAGGAGGGAGAACCCCCAAGAGACCCAACACAACCTCCATAGGAGGGGAACTTACAAAAAACTGACGCAGAATCAAAAGTGGCATCATTTTCGTCCAGAGTGAGGCCCATTATTAGACCCTCAGTCCTGATCCAGCGTGCCATCTCCCCCCGCCGCCCCCCCCCCCACCCCCCGATCACGATCCCCGGGCAGAGTATCCAGCCAGTCCCCGGCCGCCTCGGGACGATCAAAGAAATGCGTGCGACCATCCACCTCCACACGCAGCTTGGCCGGGAAAAGCATGGCATATTTGAGGTTTAGGTCCCGAAGACGGCGTTTGACGCCTAGGAAGCTCAGTCTCTGCTTCTGGACCGCCGGGGTAAAATCAGGATAGAAATTGACCTCCATATTGTCAAGCTTGACCGGTCCATGCAGTCTGGAGGTTTGCAGGATAGCGTCTCTATCCCGAAAATTGAAGATCCGGGCAATGAGAGGTCTTGGAGGGGCTCCGACATTCGGCCTTCCCCCGGGAACCCTGTGAGCCCTCTCCACAGCGAAGAATTTGCTCAGCCCCCGTGGCTGGAGATGGGTAGCAATCAGGTCCTCCACAAAAAGATCCGCCGCCGCCTCCTCGCGCCCCTCGGGCACCCCGATAATGCGGATGTTGTTCCTCCGTGCCCGACTCTCGGAGTCCTCCAGGCGTCGATCCATTAGCGCAGTCGCCCGACTAAGCCGGCGCACCTCTGTTTGCAAGGCCGCCACATCTGTTGTTAGGCCCGATGCGGTATGGGCCAAAGACTCTACTCGGTAATTGGTTTTGGAAAGATCGGCCCTCACCAGGCCAACATCCACGAGGACCGAGTCAATCTTCTGCGCCAGTGTATCAAACCGCTGGCCCACCGAGGCCTTCATCTCGGCAATGGCGCCCATAACATCTCGCAGAGTCAAATCTGCGGGCAGGTCTGGGGCATCAGGAGGGCTCTCAGGGGACTTGCGTGGTCCATCGGGCGATCCCTTCCGGAGGGTATAGCGGTCCATACTGTTGGCCTGATGGACGGCGCCGCGCCGGGTCGATTTGGTCTTTGCCCGGTCTCCATCTTGTTTCGTGGCCATGGCCACCAGTCTCCCAGTCGCACCAGCCACGTCGTATAGGGCAGGAAAGCAGACACGAGCTCCGGGGGGGCCCCCTCAGGGCAGCGGGGTGGATCACAGCCTGCAGGCAGGCAGAGTCTCCCAGCAAGGCCACACCACACCAACACCAAGGGCTCCGCGACCTAACCTCGCAGAGACGACAAGGTGGTGCGAAAGCGAAAGCGAAAGTGCGGGGCACGCGAGTCGCCAGGCCCTGCCTGCCGCTGTTGTTCACTTTGTCACTGGATCACCCCACAGCGCAAATCCGGGGTCCGGCGAGGGGAAGGCCGCACACTTCAATCGGTGCTCACTCCGGTGTCCGAGGTCCGATTCGGAAGCGGGAAACGGGTGCCACCTCAGCTCAGGTTCCCCAACATAGTCCCCTCATCCAGGGCAGGATAATGTCAGGATAATCGTAGGAGGTTGCGGAGGTCCTCGGGAGCCTCGCACCTACGCGGCCATCTTGGTTGCGCGCTAGGCTCCTCCCCCCAGCTCTCTCATTTTAAGCTCATGATCCAAGATCATCTTCCTTTCCTCCATGGTCATTCTTTTGTCTTCTATTTCCCTCTCCATCCGGAGCATTTCCAACTCAAACTTCATTGCTTCCCGCCTGTCCTCCAGCTGCTCTGGGGACAAGCTACTGCTGCCTGGCTTGGAGGGTTCCCCTCCTCCCAAAAGCACATCCAACCTAGAAGCAGGCTCCTCCACCTCTTCAGTGAGATCACCAGATTGCCCACTGGCATATCTGGCTGATACCCAGGCCCTCAGCACCTTTTGTAGCTCCTCCTTCCTGGTGAGGCCTCTGACCTGGACTTTCAGGTTCTTTCAAATCGATCTTAACTCCCTCACAGTGTAGGCTTCCAATCGATCCTCCTCAAAGGCAATATCCATTGATGCAAGTGATGACGCAATTGATTCAGGCATGTTGAAGCAAGTTTAAACTGGCAAGAACCTGTACGTGGTACGTAATGGTCTGCGATATGTTAGTTGTGCACACCAATCACTGTAAGTCAAGTGCAAACACAAGTCCTATCCTCACCGCTGACAACCAATGTTAGAAATGGGATTTCTGGTTGGCTAAGGTTTGCACCCAAGCCAGGCAGAAACCAGCTCACTAGTCAGGACAAGGGAGTTACACTCCTAAAATAATCCCTGCTCACCCCCTTGGTAGCTTGGCACGAGCAGTCAGGCTTATCTTAGAGGCAGTGTGTAAGGCATTTGCACAAAACCAACAGTAATACAATGTAAGCACGACAAATGGACACCACACCAGTTTTAGAATAATATCCAATATTTTTATATAAACAAAACCAAATACGATAAAAATCCACAATACAGTACTTCAAAAATAGTTACTTCTCAAAATGTCTTTAAGTTGCAAAATACGTTGAAAAACACAGTTCGTACGAGTCGGTAGCTCGGTCCGAGCCTACCGCGATGCTGAAAACAACAGAGTCTCGCAGTTCCCGCTGACCGCGTCGATACGGGCCTGCAACAGCGGGACAGATTCGTTCACAGTACCTTTCTTAGTGCGGCTCACATAGGTGTGCGAGTCGGTCTTGGCATCCGTCGCGGTTGCGATGCAAAATGGAAGCGGTGCAAGGTGCGGTGTCTTTCGATGCGGTGCGAGCAGTGGCTTGGTGAAGATCGTGCAGACGGAGTCGGTGAGACCAAGGCTTGAGGTGCAGGGCGAGTCGGTGCTCGATGCGGTGCTGGCAGGTTGCGGTGCAGGTGACAGAGCCGGTTGTGGCGTTCGTCGCGGTCACGGTGCAAGGTGGAAGCGGTGCAAGATGTGGTGTCCCTCGATGCGGTGCAAGCAGCGGCTCGGTGATGGAGTCGGTGAGACCAAGGCTTGCGGTGCAGGGCGAGTCGGTGATCGATGCGGTGCTGGCAGGTTGCGGTGCAGGTGACAGAGCCGGTTGTGGCGTTCGTCGCAGTCACGGTGCAAGGTGGAAGTGGTGCAAGATGTGGTGTCCCTCGATGCGGTGCGAGCAGCGGCTCGGTGACGATCGTGTAGACGGCTTCGGTGAGACCAAGGCTTATGGTGCAGGGCGAGACGGTGCTCGATGTGGTGCTGGCAAGTTGCGATGCAAGTGACAGAGCCGGTTGGCGGGAATTGGCACTGGCCGAGCCGGACAGCTGTGCGTGACGAGTCGGTCACAGGTGTCGAGCCAGCAGCGACCATGTCGGTGAGCCCAGGCCAGCGAAGTAAAGCGAGGAAATGCAGGTTGCAGTGTCTCTCGATGCGGTGCAGGCAGCGGCTCGGTGACGGAGTCGGTGAGACCAAGGCTTGCGGTGCAGTGCGAGTTGGTGTGGCCTGCCGTGCCTTCAGGACACAAGGCCAGCGACGGAGTCGGTGATGGAGTTGGTCGCGGTTCCCTCTTCTCTGTGGCAACTGAAACAGCGGTTCCAGGAGCGGTACCCAGAGGTTGGTGAAGTCTTTGCAGTCCTTGAGACTTCTTAACAGGAGGCCAGCTCGGTTCAGGCCCTTGGAGATACTCAGCACAAGTAGAGAAAGTTCAGTCCAGTCCTTTCACTGCCCAAGGCAGAAGCAGCAGCTGCAGGCCAACCCAACAAAGCAACAACACAGCAAAGGGGCAGTACTCCTCCTGGCAGCTCTTCCAGCTCTTCGTCTTGGCAGGTTCCTTGATTCCAGTGAGATCTAAATTCTTGGGATCAGGGTCCCACTACTTATACCCCAAAATCCTTTGTCCTCTGAGGGCAGAGGGGCCTTTGCCTAGTCCAAACCAGTTCTGGTCAGTCCTGGAGCACTTTGTTTACATGACTCTTGCAGGGCAGAAACATCAGACGCCCCACAGGAGGTGGAGCCAGCATTGTGGAGGAAAGGCACAGCCCTGGAGCACTCTGTTGACATGATTCCTTCTCTCCTTTCACAGTGCAGGGCAGAGACGTCAAACACACCACAGGGTGTGGAGCCAGCACTGTGGGGGGCAGGCACAGTCCTATTCAGGTCCCAGGTGCAACTCCTCCCTCCCACCTAGATGCAGATCTCTCTATTCACCATTGGGCGGACTCACCCTGTCTCCTGGAATTCCCCAGCCCCTGTCACTCAAACTCCAAACAGGGAATACACAACCTAGCAGAGGCAGGTTTGGATAGTTAGACAAGAAAATTCCTACTTTCTAAAAGTGGTATTTTCAAACACAGAATGTTAAAACCAACTTCACTAAAAGATGTATTTTATCATTCTAAGGTTCAGGCATACTAAATTCGAATTTCTACCATGTTCCACAAGTCAGTTAGGATTATAAGATGTAATAATCAAACTGCCCATTCTGGCCTATGGAGAACAGGTAGCCTTGCAATAGTGAAAAACGAAGTAAGCTGTAATTCACTATCAGGACATGCCACACACACCAGGGCATGTCCTACCTCTCACATACAATGCACCCTGCCCACAGGGGTACCTTGGGCCTACATTAGAGGTGACTAACATGTGGAAAAGGGAAGGTTTAGGGACTGGCAAGTGTGTGCACTTGCCAAGTCGACATGGCAGCCCCAGGCTGCGCACAGGCTCTACAATGGCCGACCAGAGTTACACTTTACGGGCTGTTTGCGTGGGTGGCACAATCCAGTGCTGCAGCCCACCAACAGCATTTGATTTATAGGTCCTGACACTTGCAGTGCTCTTTACTAGGGACTGACACATAAATCAAACAGGCCAATCATGGAAACATCAACCAAAACACAGTTACACAGAGAGCATATGCACTTTAGCACTGATCAGCAGTGGTGAAGTGCCCAGAGTCCTAAAACCAACACACACAGGTCAGGAAAAATTAGGAGGAAAAAGTACAAAGATTAGGGATAACCCTGCAAAAAAGGGCCATTTCCGACAGGGCACAAGTAGTACCTGTGTGCAGTCAACTGCCCCCAACACATGCGGAAAGCCAGCTATGACGTAGTTCCCATGCTTGGTCTCCAGCTGTTCCTGCGCAGTGTGAGGGAAGTGAAGGTGCGGGGTTATCAAGCTGATACAAACCGTGATGCTTACAGGTATGATAAATCCTGTATAATAAGACTGTAACAGAAGTTTGTGTGGTCGTAACCTTCCTTTTCTTTCCTACGAAGGTTGCAACCACACGAACTTCTGTTACGGTCTTTTTATGCAGGGTTTATCATACCTGTGAGCCTTCCGGTTTGTTCAAGTGCAATACACTGTAGAAGATTACGTTTGTGACTATACGGACGCTTGACCATTGTCACTTTTAATCCAACAGGTTTATGAATACTGCCTTTCGGACTATGGAATTGTATTGGGGAGTTTCTGCAGCATATGCAGTTAATTGAATCCACACGTTGCCCTGATGAAGTTTCCGTTGGGAATGGAACGCGTTGGTTGAGCTTTTGTTTTGCTGATTTATGTATTTGTTATAAAGAACTGTTTTTACACTACTGTTGACTACTGGACTTCATGACCTGCCGCACCCCCATTTCAGTAACTATAATCTTGTATCCGGAGCAAAGAGGCGTCAAGCAACAGCAGGCATTGGGGTTGGTTGCGCAGGAATACTATGAATTGTAACTTGCGTGTGGTGCGGAAACAGGGGCCCGCCATTGCTTTTATGGACATGCATCCAAGACATGTGTGACGAACTTTGATAGGGCTGGCTGAGAGACTCCTCCGACTCTGGCAGTTGTTGGTTGGAAGGAACCAGAGGCCAACAGGTGCAGCACAGCCAGCAGCTTTGTCTGTGGAGGGATGTTGGTTCTCCGCTGTGTTGGTACCGTCAGCCTGTGGGCAATATGGTTCTGGATGCGGAGGATGGTTGTCCTTTTGGGCCTGTAGTGGGCAATGACATCCTCTGGCGTTGAGTCTCTGAGGCTGGTGCATTTTCGGAAGGTCTTCTGTCTTGTTCAGCGCTGCCTAGATGGTAGTCCGGGAGAGGGGGGTGGTCCACGGGGTTAGGGGGCCTGGGAGTGGTGGCGGTGGGTGTTTTGGCCCTCTTGGGTCTCCGCACTGCATGATCAGTAGCTCCATGACATGTGTTGGTCTTCAGATGTGGATCTGGGCTGGGCCCCCTTTCATACTGCAGGTTGTCGTCCTGCTTAACACCGGTAAAAGGCAGGTGTTAAGTCCCTGCTGCTAATGCGCCTTATCGCCTGTTTTTGGATCGCTTTGCCGCTCTGGCTGGTCGTTGAGAACATTGCAAAGTGGGGTTTTCATGTGACCCAAGAGACCCAACACAACCTCCATAGGAGGGGAACTTACAAAAAACTGACGCAGAATCAAAAGTGGCATCATTTTCGTCCAGAGTGAGGCCCATTATTAGACCCTCAGTCCTGATCCAGCGTGCCATCTCCCCCCGCCGCCCCCTTCCCCGCCCCCCGATCACGATCCCCGGGCAGAGTATCCAGCCAGTCCCCGGCCGCCTCGGGACGATCAAAGAAATGCGTGCGACCATCCACCTCCACACGCAGCTTGGCCGGGAAAAGCATGGCATATTTGAGGTTTAGGTCCCGAAGACGGCGTTTGACGCCTAGGAAGCTCAGTCTCTGCTTCTGGACCGCCGGGGTAAAATCAGGATAGAAATTGACCTCCATATTGTCAAGCTTGACCGGTCCATGCAGTCTGGAGGTTTGCAGGATAGCGTCTCTATCCCGAAAATTGAAGATCCGGGCAATGAGAGGTCTTGGAGGGGCTCCGACATTCGGCCTTCCCCCGGGAACCCTGTGAGCCCTCTCCACAGCGAAGAATTTGCTCAGCCCCCGTGGCTGGAGATGGGTAGCAATCAGGTCCTCCACAAAAAGATCCGCCGCCGCCTCCTCGCGCCCCTCGGGCACCCCGATAATGCGGATGTTGTTCCTCCGTGCCCGACTCTCGGAGTCCTCCAGGCGTCGATCCATTAGCGCAGTCGCCCGACTAAGCCGGCGCACCTCTGTTTGCAAGGCCGCCACATCTGTTGTTAGGCCCGATGCGGTGTGGGCCAAAGACTCTACTCGGTCATTGGTTTTGGAAAGATCGGCCCTCACCAGGCCAACATCCACGAGGACCGAGTCAATCTTCTGCGCCAGTGTATCAAACCGCTGGCCCACCGAGGCCTTCATCTCGGCAATGGCGCCCATAACATCTCGCAGAGTCAAATCTGCGGGCAGGTCTGGGGCATCAGGAGGGCTCTCAGGGGACTTGCGTGGTCCATCGGGCGATCCCTTCCGGAGGGTATAGCGGTCCATACTGTTGGCCTGATGGACGGCGCCGCGCCGGGTCGATTTGGTCTTTGCCCGGTCTCCATCTTGTTTCGTGGCCATGGCCACCAGTCTCCCAGTCGCACCAGCCACGTCGTATAGGGCAGGAAAGCAGACACGAGCTCCGGGGGGGCCCCCTCAGGGCAGCGGGGTGGATCACAGCCTGCAGGCAGGCAGAGTCTCCCAGCAAGGCCACACCACACCAACACCAAGGGCTCCGCGACCTAACCTCGCAGAGACGACAAGGTGGTGCGAAAGCGAAAGCGAAAGTGCGGGGCACGCGAGTCGCCAGGCCCTGCCTGCCGTTGTTGTTCACTTTGTCACTGGATCACCCCACAGCGCAAATCCGGGGTCCGGCGAGGGGAAGGCCGCACACTTCAATCGGTGCTCACTCCGGTGTCCGAGGTCCGATTCGGAAGCGGGAAACGGGTGCCACCTCAGCTCAGGTTCCCCAACATAGTCCCCTCATCCAGGGCAGGATAATGTCAGGATAATCGTAGGAGGTTGCGGAGGTCCTCGGGAGCCTCGCACCTACGCGGCCATCTTGGTTGCGCGCTAGGCTCCTCCCCCCAGCTCTCTCATTTTAAGCTCATGATCCAAGATCATCTTCCTTTCCTCCATGGTCATTCTTTTGTCTTCTATTTCCCTCTCCATCCGGAGCATTTCCAACTCAAACTTCATTGCTTCCCGCCTGTCCTCCAGCTGCTCTGGGGACAAGCTACTGCTGCCTGGCTTGGAGGGTTCCCCTCCTCCCAAAAGCACATCCAACCTAGAAGCAGGCTCCTCCACCTCTCCAGTGAGATCACCAGATTGCCCACTGGCATATCTGGCTGATACCCAGGCCCTCAGCACCTTTTGTAGCTCCTCCTTCCTGGTGAGGCCTCTGACCTGGACTTTCAGGTTCTTGCAAATCGATCTTAACTCCCTCACAGTGTAGGCTTCCAATCGATCCTCCTCAAAGGCAATATCCATTGATGCAAGTGATGACGCAATTGATTCAGGCATGTTGAAGCAAGTTTAAACTGGCAAGAACCTGTACGTGGTACGTAATGGTCTGCGATATGTTAGTTGTGCACACCAATCACTGTAAGTCAAGTGCAAACACAAGTCCTATCCTCACCGCTGACAACCAATGTTAGAAATGGGATTTCTGGTTGGCTAAGGTTTGCACCCAAGCCAGGCAGAAACCAGCTCACTAGTCAGGACAAGGGAGTTACACTCCTAAAATAATCCCTGCTCACCCCCTTGGTAGCTTGGCACGAGCAGTCAGGCTTATCTTAGAGGCAGTGTGTAAGGCATTTGCACAAAACCAACAGTAATACAATGTAAGCACGACAAATGGACACCACACCAGTTTTAGAATAATATCCAATATTTTTATATAAACAAAACCAAATACGATAAAAATCCACAATACAGTACTTCAAAAATAGTTACTTCTCAAAATGTCTTTAAGTTGCAAAATACGTTGAAAAACACAGTTCGTACGAGTCGGTAGCTCGGTCCGAGCCTACCGCGATGCTGAAAACAACAGAGTCTCGCAGTTCCCGCTGACCGCGTCGATACGGGCCTGCAACAGCGGGACAGATTCGTTCACAGTACCTTTCTTAGTGCGGCTCACATAGGTGTGCGAGTCGGTCTTGGCATCCGTCGCGGTTGCGATGCAAAATGGAAGCGGTGCAAGGTGCGGTGTCTTTCGATGCGGTGCGAGCAGTGGCTTGGTGAAGATCGTGCAGACGGAGTCGGTGAGACCAAGGCTTGAGGTGCAGGGCGAGTCGGTGCTCGATGCGGTGCTGGCAGGTTGCGGTGCAGGTGACAGAGCCGGTTGTGGCGTTCGTCGCGGTCACGGTCACGGTGCAAGGTGGAAGCGGTGCAAGATGTGGTGTCCCTCGATGCGGTGCAAGCAGCGGCTCGGTGATGGAGTCGGTGAGACCAAGGCTTGCGGTGCAGGGCGAGTCGGTGATCGATGCGGTGCTGGCAGGTTGCGGTGCAGGTGACAGAGCCGGTTGTGGCGTTCGTCGCAGTCACGGTGCAAGGTGGAAGTGGTGCAAGATGTGGTGTCCCTCGATGCGGTGCGAGCAGCGGCTCGGTGACGATCGTGTAGACGGCTTCGGTGAGACCAAGGCTTATGGTGCAGGGCGAGACGGTGCTCGATGTGGTGCTGGCAAGTTGCGATGCAAGTGACAGAGCCGGTTGGCGGGAATTGGCACTGGCCGAGCCGGACAGCTGTGCGTGACGAGTCGGTCACAGGTGTCGAGCCAGCAGCGACCATGTCGGTGAGCCCAGGCCAGCGAAGTAAAGCGAGGAAATGGAGGTTGCAGTGTCTCTCGATGCGGTGCAGGCAGCGGCTCGGTGACGGAGTCGGTGAGACCAAGGCTTGCGGTGCAGTGCGAGTTGGTGTGGCCTGCCGTGCCTTCAGGACACAAGGCCAGCGACGGAGTCGGTGATGGAGTTGGTCGCGGTTCCCTCTTCTCTGTGGCAACTGAAACAGCGGTTCCAGGAGCGGTACCCAGAGGTTGGTGAAGTCTTTGCAGTCCCTGAGACTTCTTAACAGGAGGCCAGCTCGGTTCAGGCCCTTGGAGATACTCAGCACAAGTAGAGAAAGTTCAGTCCAGTCCTTTCACTGCCCAAGGCAGAAGCAGCAGCTGCAGGCCAACCCAACAAAGCAACAACACAGCAAAGGGGCAGTACTCCTCCTGGCAGCTCTTCCAGCTCTTCGTCTTGGCAGGTTCCTTGATTCCAGTGAGATCTAAATTCTTGGGATCAGGGTCCCACTACTTATACCCCAAAATCCTTTGTCCTCTGAGGGCAGAGGGGCCTTTGCCTAGTCCAAACCAGTTCTGGTCAGTCCTGGAGCACTTTGTTTACATGACTCTTGCAGGGCAGAAACATCAGACGCCCCACAGGAGGTGGAGCCAGCATTGTGGAGGAAAGGCACAGCCCTGGAGCACTCTGTTGACATGATTCCTTCTCTCCTTTCACAGTGCAGGGCAGAGACGTCAAACACACCACAGGGGGTGGAGCCAGCACTGTGGGGGGCAGGCACAGTCCTATTCAGGTCCCAGGTGCAACTCCTCCCTCCCACCTAGATGCAGATCTCTCTATTCACCATTGGGCGGACTCACCCTGTCTCCTGGAATTCCCCAGCCCCTGTCACTCAAACTCCAAACAGGGAATACACAACCTAGCAGAGGCAGGTTTGGATAGTTAGACAAGAAAATTCCTACTTTCTAAAAGTGGTATTTTCAAACACAGAATGTTAAAACCAACTTCACTAAAAGATGTATTTTATCATTCTAAGGTTTAGGCATACTAAATTCGAATTTCTACCATGTTCCACGAGTCAGTTAGGATTATAAGATGTAATAATCAAACTGCCCATTCTGGCCTATGGAGAACAGGTAGCCTTGCAATAGTGAAAAACGAAGTAAGCTGTAATTCACTATCAGGACATGCCACACACACCAGGGCATGTCCTACCTCTCACATAAAATGCACCCTGCCCACAGGGGTACCTTGGGCCTACATTAGAGGTGACTAACATGTGGAAAAGGGAAGGTTTAGGGACTGGCAAGTGTGTGCACTTGCCAAGTCGACATGGCAGCCCCAGGCTGCGCACAGGCTCTACAATGGCCGACCAGAGTTACACTTTACGGGCTGTTTGCGTGGGTGGCACAATCCAGTGCTGCAGCCCACCAACAGCATTTGATTTATAGGTCCTGGCACTTGCAGTGCTCTTTACTAGGGACTGACACATAAATCAAACAGGCCAATCATGGAAACATCAACCAAAACACAGTTACACAGAGAGCATATGCACTTTAGCACTGATCAGCAGTGGTGAAGTGCCCAGAGTCCTAAAACCAACACACACAGGTCAGGAAAAATTAGGAGGAAAAAGTACAAAGATTAGGGATAACCCTGCAAAAAAGGGCCATTTCCGACAGGGCACAAGTAGTACCTGTGTGCAGTCAACTGCCCCCAACACATGCGGAAAGCCAGCTATGACGTAGTTCCCATGCTTGGTCTCCAGCTGTTCCTGCGCAGTGTGAGGGAAGTGAAGGTGCGGGGTTATCAAGCTGATACAAACCGTGATGCTTACAGGTATGATAAATCCTGTATAATAAGACTGTAACAGAAGTTTGTGTGGTCGTAACCTTCCTTTTCTTTCCTACGAAGGTTGCAACCACACGAACTTCTGTTACGGTCTTTTTATGCAGGATTTATCATACCTGTGAGCCTTCCGGTTTGTTCAAGTGCAATACACTGTAGAAGATTACGTTTGTGACTATACGGACGCTTGACCATTGTCACTTTTAATCCAACAGGTTTATGAATACTGCCTTTCGGACTATGGAATTGTATTGGGGAGTTTCTGCAGCATATGCAGTTAATTGAATCCACACGTTGCCCTGATGAAGTTTCCGTTGGGAATGGAACGCGTTGGTTGAGCTTTTGTTTTGCTGATTTATGTATTTGTTATAAAGAACTGTTTTTACACTACTGTTGACTACTGGACTTCATGACCTGCCGCACCCCCATTTCAGTAACTATAATCTTGTATCCGGAGCAAAGAGGCGTCAAGCAACAGCAGGCATTGGGGTTGGTTGCGCAGGAATACTATGAATTGTAACTTGCGTGTGGTGCGGAAACAGGGGCCCGCCATTGCTTTTATGGACATGCATCCAAGACATGTGTGACGAACTTTGATAGGGCTGGCTGAGAGACTCCTCCGACTCTGGCAGTTGTTGGTTGGAAGGAACCAGAGGCCAACAGGTGCAGCACAGCCAGCAGCTTTGTCTGTGGAGGGATGTTGGTTCTCCGCTGTGTTGGTACCGTCAGCCTGTGGGCAATATGGTTCTGGATGCGGAGGATGGTTGTCCTTTTGGGCCTGTAGTGGGCAATGACATCCTCTGGCGTTGAGTCTCTGAGGCTGGTGCATTTTCGGAAGGTCTTCTGTCTTGTTCAGCGCTGCCTAGATGGTAGTCCGGGAGAGGGGGGTGGTCCACGGGGTTAGGGGGCCTGGGAGTGGTGGCGGTGGGTGTTTTGGCCCTCTTGGGTCTCCGCACTGCATGATCAGTAGCTCCATGACATGTGTTGGTCTTCAGATGTGGATCTGGGCTGGGCCCCCTTTCATACTGCAGGTTGTCGTCCTGCTTAACACCGGTAAAAGGCAGGTGTTAAGTCCCTGCTGCTAATGCGCCTTATCGCCTGTTTTTGGATCGCTTTGCCGCTCTGGCTGGTCGTTGAGAACATTGCAAAGTGGGGTTTTCATGTGTTTTTGCACGGGAATGCCTACTCTGCATATCATTAGCGTTAGTTGTCGTTCTCATCCGTGGCGATGTTTTTTGTGGCAGGTATCGCTGGAAAACTGGCGATGTCGGCAGTTTGCACCAGCTTGAGAATAGGGCGGTAATTCTATTGCCACTTTTGCGGTGCTAAAGTGCCGATAAATCGGCGATGTGTCCTTGAGAATATGCCCCATAGTCTCTTAGAAAAAGAGGAATCCAGTTTCAGAGCAGTGCACGGTACTGAAACAACACTGATTCCAGGCATGGATGAACTACAGATGACAGCAGACAGAGGTCAAACAGCGGTCTTGATATTGCTTGATATGTCAGCTGCATTTGACACGGTT
Organism: Triturus cristatus; assembly: GCF_964204655.1. Taxonomy (NCBI): domain Eukaryota; kingdom Metazoa; phylum Chordata; class Amphibia; order Caudata; family Salamandridae; genus Triturus; species Triturus cristatus. The sequence goes on along the minus strand of NC_140585.1, from coordinate 28,526,452 downwards.
AACCATAAAATACTGCTGTTTAGATTAGTAAAGATGGGTGTGGACGGGACACTGCTGGACTGGATCAAATCTTACTTAAGAAACAGAATTTAAGCGATCTCACTTTCCCCTTTCCGCTTAGAGATCAAAATAGTGGAGCACAGAGTACCTTCGGGATCAGCCCTTAGCCCTATTCGTTTTAATATTTATCGACGTCCTCGAATGCCACTCATTCGATCATATGTTATAAGTTTTGTTAACGGTGCGGATGATACCCAGCTGATCCTTTCCCTAGACAACGACAGACCAGTCTCGTGAGAAGCATTTCACAGCTGCTCAAGGGAGGACACAAAGTGCCTGAACAACAGCTCCTTAAAGTCTAATGGAGACAAAACTGAATTTGTGTGCCGTTTAGCCTCTAAACTCCCAGATAACTCCCTGATAACTTCTAGCCATTGACGAATGAGGGCAATCCAAAAATGCATTATTCGGTGTGTAATGTTGATGTATATTTTGATAATAAGCTTCTATGGAGACTCATGTTAATAAGACAGCAACAACATGTCTTGCACTGCTTCGTAACCTGAGAGAAATTGTACCGACATTACCACAGCAACAAGAACGTTAGTAGTTCAAAGTACTCTCTTAAGTAGAATTGACTATTGTAATACCCTGCTATCAGGAGCACCAAAGTATCCGATAAAGAGACTGTACAGAGTGCAGGGTGCAGCTGCAAAACTGGCACTAAATACACCAAGATACACTTCCTCCTCTGGAGCCCTGAAGGAACTTCACCGGCTCCTGCAAAGGAAAGGATTGCATTCAAGTCGTGATGCGTGATATTTAATGCAATGCAGGAAACAATTCAAACCTGACTATTTTCCAGATAAATGGTAAGAAGGCCATGTCTTGATTGAGTAGCCAGATTCTCTTCCTTTCTGATCTAATGAGGTCAGCGGCAGGATTCCTACGAGGTGAAAGACGCACTTTTACAAATGCCATATAATTATAAGGTAGGGTGTTGTAAAGGAAGATACAGAGTCCATCTGTACATGTAGGATACTTCTTTATTAGTAGCTTGGTTCCAGTGTAGAAGATCAGGATAGCAGGAGAAGATAGATGGTAGTAAGACAGCCCCACCAGGAGCAGGCTCCTAACACCTCAGCCTGAGTTGACTAACTGGCTCTCTAACACAGAGAGGCCCTCAGGCATTCTATGATGTCATGGAACATTCTAGCAGAGCAGTACAGTGGAGAATAGTAGAGAAGTAATTTACTACACATCCTCCTTCCTTAGGGAATAACAGCAGAAGTAAAGATAAAGACAAGTAAGATACCTCAATATATCATTGGCAAGAAGGTACAACAATGAGAAGCACATATCTACAGGTGTGTTGCATGAGGTATCAGAAATTCCACTGGCATGAACAGAAATGTGTTAAGATGCAAAAATAAGAGAAAACATTAAAATTGCAAATAACATTACTACACGCCCCATCCCCCTCCCTTAGGGAAAAACAAAACATGGCTTAGATGAAAAAACCAATGCAACAGAGAAGGGTGGTCACCCACACAACCTCCCCATAAGCGGGTACACCACAGGGTAGACACCCTGTTAAACAAAGGTGGGTGTAAACACAGACCCTTGGGAGAAAACAGCATCCCCAATTACAGGTACAACAGGGGTCAGATTCACTCTAGATAACCAGAAGAGTGCAACCTCAAAAAGAAAGATACACCAGAGAGAAGACGCTCTGGAAAGAAACAAAGGTTCCCCTGGTTAGGGTAGAAGGCATGCTGACACTTAAAATCCATTAGGAGTAACGGAAGAGGTCTAAACCCTAGAATAAAACTTCACACTCAAAGTCCTACAAACGTGAAACCCTTGGCCACGAGTTCCATGCAGGTGGACTTCAACTGGAGCATAGTGTCAACATGAAAGGAAAACCCAAGGTAACGCTAGGAATTAACCAAACAACCTCCACCAAAAACACAGGGTACTAACCCTTGAACATAAGAAAAGCTCCCCTAGATAGGGTACACCATAGGGTAGACACCCTGGAAAACAACATCACCTCCCCTAAATAGGGTACACCACAGAGTAATAACTCTGGAAAGTAACACAACCTCCCCTAAGTAGGGTGCACCACAGGGTACCAACCCTGGAAAACTGAAAACTAAATTAGAGGCATTGACTACCCCCACAACCTCCCCAAAGAGATGGGTACACTACAAGTTAATCACTTTAGAAAACAACACAACTTCCCCTAGGTAGGGTACACCATAGGGTAGGCACCCTGGGAACTGACATGAGGCATTGACTACCCACAAACATAACCTCCCCTAACTAGTTTAAACCTAGAAGGTCCCCTAAATAGGGTACACAGTAGATAAACAACAAAACTGGGGAACTAACTTTCCGCTCAAGACACTGTTATACACTGAGCACCCCTCAGAAAATGAAAGTACAGAGCAATACAGGACATGCATAATGAGAACAGACGTTATAATCACACAGCACTTGTTAAGCACCGGTGAGCGGTTTCTCACCCGAGATCCCAACACACAGACCATATACCAAACAGGACATGCATTATGTCAACTTGCTCTGTGTCCCGGTAGAAGAGCTGCGGGTACATGTATTGTCCGTTCTGCTGTCTGCATAGCCACCACAGCTCCAAGAACATTGTTCTTGCCCCTGCTCGGATAGGCAACTCCTCGCAGACTTTGACAGGAGCACACTGAACTGCTACAAGCAAGTCCAGCCCAAACTCCTCAGGAACTTCAAAGCAGTCACCACAGGAATCGATCTCACCTTTATTCTCCTGGTGCCCGTCAAGCAATGCCCTTGCTCGTGCCACATCATTGGTCTGCTCAACAGCATTGTTAAGTGTAGGCATCTGTCAGACTGCGAAGACGGAAGTCTGCGAGGAAGTGTTGAAGCCGGTAGGAGTCGTTGAGAACTCCCAAAACAAACGTGGTTGGCAAAAGGTAGCGGGAACAGCATGCTGTGCCAATTCCAAGATGGCGGCATGCTGCATCACGCCGAGCCGAGTGGCTCATGGCACGCTGCTGCAGGCGGGCGTCAAAAAGCAGCTTAGAGGCATGAAGGGAGAAGGACGTCACCATGACCGAGGATCCGCGCGACGCTGGAGAAACGGTGAGAAGCGCAAGCACGGACTTTGATTTCAAACGATGCGCTGCCGTGAGGGTCCACTTTAAAAGATGTATCCTGGAAAATAAAATGTGCCGTTTCACCAGAAGGCGCACGATCTCACACAAGGTGCCGCTACTCGTACCGCGAGTCACTTGGCCAATTCCTCTGGGAAGGTTTCTGAAAGCCGTTTGATGTAATCACTGTCCCCAATAAAGCACTGCTCCAAATTACACACACGAAGGGTGCTTGTTGTTGTTGTTCAGGCTCCACAATGTTCAAAAGACCAGTCTCGCTCAAGACACTGGGATACTCTCACTGTGAACAGTGCAGACTTTGTTTAGAAGCTGCTGTCGGACTCAGACTCCCCACACAGATTGGGCTCAAGTAAGACAGGCAAACACAACAAGAAGAGCAAACCTGGTGAGACGCAGGGAGGCTTGTTGCTGGAGAGACTGTTAGGAAGTCTTCCAGGTGACAGCAGTGTTCTCAGTAATGCGAAGACAGACGCCCTGGCTGCAGGCTGTCCAGATGGTACAGGACACTGGTGGGGCTGGCCAGGGCGTTACCTTTAAGTTTCAATTGACATTTTGAAAATCCTTAATGTCCATGGATCTTTGTCTTTTGGTTCCTTGGTTCCTTAGTTGTCTTTACTCCTTAATGCACGCGTCAGTTCTTAAGATCGTCGCCAAAATTGTTGTAAAGGAAGATACAGAGTCCATCTGTACATGTAGGTTACTTCTTTATTTATTAGTAGCTTGGTTCCAGTGTAGAAGATCAGGATAGCAGGAGAAGATAGATGGTAGAAAGACAGCCCCACCAGGAGCAGGCTCCTAACAGCTCAGCCTGAGTTGACTAACTGACTCTCTAACACAGAGAGGCCCTCAGGCATTCTATGATGTCATGGAACATTCTGATAGAGCAGTACAGTGGAGAATAGTAGACAAGTAATTTACTACATAGGGCCAGTGTACTGATCCGAAGGCATTGTGCAGGCCAATGGAGATGTCCACTCTGTCTGGGTAGGCTCCTATAAGGTTTTCCCAGCACCCGGAAGAGCCAGCGTGTATTAAAGGTGATGTTATGCTTTGGGATGAAACCATTTTGATCTCCATGAATCAGGGAGCCAATGAGGGCCAGAGTCGGTCGTCTAGGGTTTCGCTGAGAATCTTAAACTCAAGGTTCAGCACAGACAATGGTCTGTACAAGGCTGCATCAGTGGGGTCTTGATGAGGCCTGAAGATGGAGACCGGGAGTGCCTTCTGAGCCGAATCTGGTAGAAGTCGCCCGTCAGAGGCTAACGTGTATGATGCTACCAGGCAGCCAACTAGGATTGCCGGGAATTCCTGGAAGAACTCCACAGGAAGCCATCAGTACCCAGTGTCTTCCCTTTGTTAGAGGTTTCAGGACCATGCCTCTGTAAAGGGTCCCACTTGAGCTTTACTATAATTTCCCAGCAGACGTGGCAGTGGTGTTTGTGCTGCAGTTCGGGTTCCTCAATTTCCCCTTACTACCACGGACAGAGTGATTTCGCAGTCACACACACACATACACATCACACGCTGGTGGAGTCCATAACACCAACATTCATTCTAATCAATCTATGCGTACCATTGTATTCAGAAAAAGGGGAATAAAACATTTAGTTCCGAACTACACTGCTTTCCCCTTGATGGGAAATTCGCTAACATCACCTAACAGAAATCCCTTTCTCCTCCTCCTCCCATCAAGGAGAACAGCTAACTTTGCTGAGGAATCATTTAGTTGAATTTAGTTTAATGACTCCCTAATTCTCTGACTCAATTAATAATACATTTCAATGAAAGAACAACACAACACATAAATCAATTTAATCTTTCTTTATCTAAATTAAATGCAGGTTAAACCTAATTAGTAAATTTCATCTTTTGTCATATTTACCTATTCTGGCTATTTGTCGTTTTCTAATTCAGAATCTGGTCCTCAGTTAAATCGTCAAAGTTCTGTTCTATCATGCAGTGTCACCGTCCTCCCCGTCAGCATAACATCAGGATACTGGATATGGTGGTGTGCGTTCAGAACGACCCTCTCTAGTATACTATTATTTATACTAAAAATTTACATTCAAATGTTACATTCTTCTTTGCATTTCATTGGTCAATCAAAGTACATCTTAATTCATCAGGAAACATTCGATGTCGTTCCCACAGGCTAAAAGTTCCAAAACGAATGTATTGGAACGTTGGCAATTCATGGTTTAGGTTGCAACAATTTGTATTGAAGGGTTGGCTTCTCGCCTGGTGCAGCCTTGATGGGCACAACGATGACAGTTCACCGGCAGGTCGCAGCTGCTGAGGTTTGCGCAGGCGCGTTTCTCCATTCCACTTCGTAAGGTCTGATTCAGTCGGAGGCCATTTTATAGCAGGCCCAAATGGTCAACTTAAGCAAAGAAACATAAAAACGTCATTAATACATTAAAATGGTTAAACATTGTTATTTCCTTTGCTAATACCCATATGTGTGTGCATTTATCTAGCCATATGCCACGTTCAAAGCCATTAGTACTCGTTTATTTAAGCAATAACATCACATACGCAACATTTATCATATTAATATGCATACAAACTTAGTTCACATATTATTTTAGCCATGCAAAGCAATTCCCACGTATATTCTTTCGGTTAATAAGGTTGATTAGTTTCAAAAACAACACTCTATTAATTATTATGATTAATCATTAGTCATTTTAATACAAACATATATAAATGGATTGGGTATATAAAAAAGAAAACATTTTACCCGCTCCATCATTTGTTCCAGAAAAGCCTCACTCGTCATCACTGTGGCCTCCATGCGGGGCTGGCAGAGCTTGCAGCAGTGCTGGGAAAAGACCTTGGGGCAGATTTACAAGCCCCTTGCGCCACTTTTCCCATGTTAAAAGTGACGCAAAAGTGGCGCAAGGGGCTTGTAAATCTGCCCCCTTGTGTACATCTTGTTGCATTTGTACCAGTCCGCCCCCCTCGGTCATAAGCTATGCTATAGGTCTGCTCCTGTTCTCTCAGCGGACCAGCCGGGCTAGCCATCGGCCCATCTTGCCTCCCTCAGTATACGTAGTGTGCAAATACTGCCTTCTTATCTGTGTCCGTAGTCTGTCTTGGTATCAACCTTATTTATCAATGTGGGTTGAGGATGCCCAAGATGGAAGCAGTGGGTGAACCAAGACTCTTTTCTTTACTGACATTCACAGCAGCCAATAAAAACTTTGAACTACATAGCCCATCAGGCATAGCATGCCATGTCTCCACCAATCATCATGCCCCTTTAAGGCACAGGGGCGGCTCTAGGCTCATGGTGGCCCTGTGCAGGGAGCGCAGGTAGGGGGCCCCGGAAGAGGGGGTCCGGGCGGGGCGGAGCTCAGGAAGGTGTTTTAATAAAACGTCCAGAAAAGGCGTTAGATGACCAGTAACATGGTAACAGAAAAACGACGTTTACTTTTTGAGTGCTCATCACTTGGATACTTTGTTTTAGAATCTGGGTCTCTGGAGGGACCCCTTTCAACAAGAAAAACACGTTGCGCGTCCGTAAGAGAGTTCGGTCACAAAGCAGGATCCCTCCAATCACATAAATCATATTCAGAACACGGGTCTGTAACATGGTCTTGCTCTTTGGCTTCCTTTTCAATACCAGCATCATCCGTTTGTAAACTCTGAACCTCCTTCAGAATGCCAGATGTTGATGGACCGATGAATGATGTTTGAGTTTCTCTGTCTGAGGGTCTTTTGTAATAATCCTCATCCTGAGTTGGTAATTGCTGCATGTTTGTATCAATTTCAGAGTCACCTTGTTCATTTTCATTGGTCTGCTCATGAGTATCATTCTGCTCATGGATATCATCATTTTTTTGTTCTTCTTTATGGTCGTCAGCGCCTGTTTTACCTAGTGCATCAGCAGTACTCTGGCCAGAGGATTCTCCATCTTTAGGTTTCCCTTGGGTGATAAAGTTCAGGATTGCTCCTTCCTGTGACACTACGAAAGCCTGCTGAGCCACCTTTCTCTTTCGTTTCGAATAACCAGATTTGTGTACTCGAATTCTCTTCATTTTGCTTGCAATGCAGCGGGCGAGGCTAGCAGTGGGTAGGGAAAAAAAAGAAGACAATCAGCAGTGGCGGCTGCTGAAAGATTTTGATGTGTCATTTTTATTTTCTTGCAAAAACAACAGTTGATGGACAGAATGCAGAACAATGTCATACATTCACCCCAGTACAGAGATCTGGGCCTAAATCCATCATTTTTTCGCTCACCACACCACCCCAGTTCAGACATGGCCATATGCAAATCAGCCTTGACCCTGTGCCTCATGGGAACAGTCCAACCCGAACTGCCAAGCCATGTCTTCCCTGGACTACACAATGAAGGACCAGCATACCTTAATGAACGAGTGAAGTTCCACCAACCTACCAGGAAAATATGTTCCAGAACCATCTCCCTAGCAGCCACCCAATGCAGCCGCTGATAAAACAGTGGAGGCCGCTACTTCTCCCACCTGGCAGTGAAGACCTGAAAACCCTCCCCCTGCACCTCAGAGCCTCACCATCGCTCTAGCAGTTCAGGAAGGACCACAAGACCTCGCTGTTCAACCAACAAGCAGCATGATCCAGCAGCATGAATCCCACACTGCCTCGAGACCCTTATGTGTGAAGAAGCTGAGCTTTACAAATCCTGACTGATTGATAGTAATTACCCTTCCCACTACATGTATGACACATTATGAGGACTAGCCACATATGGAAGGTTTATTTGAAGAGTGTTATAAAACTATAGGGTAGATCATGTGACTTGGCATACAAGGTCTGTTTTCTCAGTCCACTGAGAACAGTAGAGCCTGGAGAATAGTTCATGATCTATTTGGGAAGTGACCTTAGCAGGAAGAGAGTAAGCTACCTTGAAATCATGGCACACAGAGACCTGTCTCAGTACGTCACTAACTGATCCTGAAGACAGCCTACAGGTAACCAAAGACTCTTCCACTTTACCACATTGTCAAAAGACAAAATACAATATATTTAATTAAGGTTTCTTGTATAGTGCCATATTCCAGCAACCAGTTCTGCTCGCTTTCAGAGCACCTATTAAACAAGGATTAATTACAGTGAGTCCTAAGGCTATGAAAAGGCACTAGAGGTTCACTGAAGCAAAATTAATGTGCAAGGAACATCCAGTCAGGAGACAACTTTCAAGCAGATGTACGAATCACTAGCACAGCGTACCAACGACCCCATGGGCCGTGGCATAAGCAAGGAAAATGGCCCCTTTGGCTGCTGCCCAGGAAGTAAAATATAGCAATTATCAGGGTTCAATAGGCCCCTGAGGGTTTTGGGTCTCAGTACCACTGTACTTGCTGAACCAATGGTAACTATGCCCCTAGTATGGACAGAGAAGGCTGCTTCACCAATTGCAAACTGAGGACTAGTTAAACTAGTTTTCTCTGCTAGTCACATGACAAGCACTGGAATGTAATTAAAGAAATGATCAAGAAGCCAGTCTCCTACCAAGGTCTCTGCAAAAGGGCATTAGATTGAGTTAACATGGGTAGGCACTGCCATCCTATTCCAGGCGTCCATCCATAGGTGCTTGCATTTCATGTCTGCCTCAACACCATATAAACAGACATAACCAAATGCCAAGTACATTCGAACACTCGATGTTTTAAAAGATTTGTGCAGGCAGATCCACTCATTAGATCACAAGTATCAGCTTCATACTCTGTTTTCATGATTGTTGATAAGTAATTGTAATCATTTTAATGAATCCTTAACATTACGTCTAACACCTCGTACCCTGCTCTCCTCTTCCCCCCCAATACGACCGTGCCTCCCAAGTTACACCTCCAAAAGTCACCATGCCTCCCCTCAGCCACAAGTAAACACCGCCCCTGCACCCCTGACTCACTCTTCCCTCAACATACAGCGCCGATCTGTACCACTCCCTACCCCTGGCGCACGGTGACCACCTCTCCGACCCGTGCCTTCTCAGAGATGAATCGTGAGAGAGAGGCTCTCTCTCCCAATTCATCATGCCCTCCCTTCCCATGACCACCAGAATACCTCCAGCTCGCCACCTCACATGGCTTACCTCCACCCAGACCCAAAGCACACACCATCTACAATAACATCCTCACCCAAACCTTCCCCACGCCCCCGACTCCTCACCCCCACGGGCTGGGATACATTCCTACACCTGATCTGCCCTCCTCCCCAGGGCTCCCCACACCCTCGTCCAATGGCTCACCTTCCCTCGGGTTCACTCTGCAGTGGCACACGCTGACCTCCTCATTCCCCCTCCCCATGCCCTGACCCTCGGGCTGCTCACCTCGCAGCTGGCACCAAGGTTGCACACTGGCATGCTATCCTCTGCAAGGCGGCCTTTCTTGCCCAGGGTCTCTAGGCGCGCCGGTGCATGGCCTCGGCCGGTCTCGGTGCTGCTCGCTGCATGCGAGCCTCCGGAGGTGCCAGATCTGGACTATTAAAACAAGCTCGATTCTCCTGGAAAAAAAGTTCTAAACAAGCACAAGACCTACCAGAAGAGCCCGAAACAAGGCCGACCCCACACAAAGACGAGACTGGGTTAGAAAGGAAAAGAGTATAAGAACAACCATTCAGCGTTCATCACATTGGATTTAGCACGCCTCAGTCGTTCATGCGCCAAATCCCTGCCAGGGGCCGCCACGAATATGTATTGTATCCGATTCCTCGTGGTGGCCCCTGGGGGGGGTTTGGTGGCCCTGTGCAGGTGCACAGCTTGCACATGCCTAAGGCCGCCCCTGTAAGGCATATAACGCAGTTCTCATAGCGATCGTCGTTTTTCTTCTTGATTAATTATATGCTTGGCATTCTGTTTTATTGTAACGCTGCTCTCACAGGAGCGAGGTGGACACCTGCTGAGCAGTGGATTAGGTATTCCTTCAGTTTTGGAAACTGTGGAGCAGGAGCGAGGACGCGCGATCGGCGCTTTGTGAGGAGGCAGTCCTCTTTCCATTTCACTAAAGGTGCGCGTGCGCGTGCGAGAGCAGCTGATTGGAGCTCATTATTCTCCGATCGGCTCTTCGCGCCCGTGACCCGTGACACCAACTGCCATCCATCCTCAGTCCCTGACGGGGATCGGCCCGAGGAGAGAATATTCAGGAGAATATTGAAGGGGTGGCTCACTCCACATTATACAATTAAATAGGCGGGAAGCTGCTAGATCAGTTTGGGCATGCTGACGCAAGGAATTAGGCCTGAGATAGTCAATCTGTGATAAGTACTCACCCCAGGGCTACTCTCCCCCGGAAACGGGAAACTCCTCACACCTTCTTTAGTGAACAATGACATACTACGCCGAGGAGGTGGATGAATTGGCTGATTACACCGAGTATGCTGAATGGGAAGAGGTCCCTGTAAGGGTGTCAGGCCTAGTTGCTATCGGGCCACGTGGTGATGTGGACAGCATAAATGAATGGACACCACAACCAGTGTACTTGTCTGGGCCGTAAGTCCCGAGCGACCGCCGCCCGTTTATTTATAGTCTCTCTGGCTACGTCTGGCCAGAGAGTGTTACATTGTGTGTGTGTGCTTCCTGAGGTCGTGTGCTTTCTCAGCAACTAGACCGTTACAGTCCCCTATGAGCACCCGATGGAGGAGCAACTTGTAGAGGCCCTGGATTCACACAGGCAAAATTCAGTTAACAGGGCGTTAATTAGGGCGTTAGAGCCTTTCACTAAACCATTATAAAACAATGGGAAAAAAAGAGCATTGATGGCCCCTTGGGAGAATCATCAGCACGGTCCTCGTTGAATACCTCGGCGGAGGTGTTATCTCAAGTAGCATCAGCGGTCCTTAAAGACCATGGCTACTGAGGTTCAATTCCCGCAAGTTCCCAGGGCAATTCCTCTTTTTCTACCCTAGGGGACCGGAGGAGTCATCTCCTTCCGCGCAGGATACTTTTGAGTCAGACAGGGAAGCTGAGAGGCTGCGTAAGGTGGCAAAGCGCAATTGTAAATCACAATATGTAGAAGTAAAGGTAGCGAATAAGAATCTATTATTTGATTCCAAAAACATCATTCACCCACGATCCACAGAATGGGTGCCCTGCGCAGAGGTGGCACATTATGTGCAAGAGAACATGAGGCAGGGGTTCGAGCGCGAGGTGCGCAATACTTTAAGGTCTGAGTGTCCAAGACCTTCCTTACTAGGAAAAGTGACGGACACCCCGGAGATAGATCCCAACATGGCGACCTTCCTCAAAAATGTTGTGCAGGACCCACAGAAAGGGTTAGACAGGGCAATGAAGGGATGCCAAGATAAGGTATTAGACGTATCGGGGCCCCTCACCAAGATTCTGGACTTAGCGGTCAGAGCTAAGGATTCAAACACATCCCTTGATCCAGTGGGCTCAGAGAGCGTTATGTTTTCTAGGGAACACCTATTGTGTGTTATCCACCGAGCGCAGGAAATCTTTCCTGATGAGACTAGACCCCCAATTGGTGGATATGGCCAACAAGGAAGCGGGCACGATGGCTAATGGCCTCCTGTTTGACGATAAATTTATCAGAGAATGTAGGGAAGTACGTGATCACTTTTACGTCCCTGGAATAGGCCCAAGTCTCGATTAAGAAGGTTTTTCACAGTGGCCTTTTTACCAGGGCTGGCCGCTTCAGGGGTCGAGCGACCGGCCAAGGAAATTTCCAGGCCTGCAGATGCTTCAACAATAGGGGTCGTGGAGGTGCCACCTGATCAAATTTCTACCCCACCCGCAAAAGGGGTGGGAGAGGCAGGTGGGAGGAAGAATTGCATTGTTCCTTCAAAATTGGGAGACACTAACACAAGACCCTTGGGTACTCCAGATGGTACAGGGTTTTCAACTGGAGCTCTACTCCCCAATGCAACTGCAGAGACCTCAACCTCTTCATTTTTCCCTGACAGAAGGTTCATGAATAGATAGAGATATAGTATCCCTATCAAAAAAAGAGGTGATCATAGAGTCGGCACCTCACCCTCATGGTTTCGTTAGCACAATTTTTCTAGTGCCAAAAACAGATCAAGGATTCCGTCTAGTGTTTAATCTCAAGGAATTCAATTCCTGGATGGTGTATCGCGATTTCAAAATGTAGGGCATTCACCTATTGAGGGACTTGTTATTAGAAAGAGACTGGATGGTGCATCTCGATCTGAAAGACTCTTATCTAGGGGTCCAAATCTTCCCTCCTCATTGGAGGTTTCTCGAGTTTCAAAGGCGTCATCGATGGTTCAAATTTGTAACCATTCCCTTCGGCCTTTCTTCGCCCCTTGGTGTTTCACCAAGTTGCTCAAACCGGTAGTCTAATACGCGCGAGAGAGAGGAGTGAGGTTGATTATTTAGCTGGACGACGTCTTGATCATGGCGCACACCAGGGAAATACTCCTACTCCATTTATCCTGGACAATCCAACTCCTGCAGGACTTGGGCTTCGTCATCAACTCGGACAAGTCGATTCTCATTCCTTTCCAATGGATTCCTGAACTTCCAGGTGGACTCAGTGCTGACACAACTCTCACTACCTCTGAAAAAAGAATTTCGATCAAGAAGGAATTGTGGTGGGCCCTTGCCTCTCAGACTATATCCTCGAGGAAATTCGCTCACCTAGTAGCCTTGTCCATCCAGGCGATTTTTCCAGGTCCACTGCATTACCGGGCCCTGCAACGACTGAAGATCATGCACTTGCGCAAGGGTCTGAGTATTCGGAACACATCCTCCTTTCCTAGAAAGCCAGGATAGAAATTTCCTGGTGGTTGGAGGACATGGATACCTGGAATGGCAAGGCATTTTTGCTTCGATTTCAGAAGTAGTGATAGAATCGGATGCCAGTCAATGGGGCTAGGGAGCCAGGTGTGGATCAGTGAAGTCGGGAGGCAGACGTTCTCCGGGAGAATTGAAATTGCACATAAATTGTCTGGAACTGTTGGCGGGATTGTTTGCGATCCGGACCCTTTCCCCACAGAAGACGTGTTGTATCCTGCTGCGAATGGACATTGTCTCGGCAGTTCACTACATCAACCGGTTGGGGGGCACGAGGTCTCGGATATTGGCGGAAATAGCTAAAGATTTCTGGCACTATTGCCTGCAACATCAGATCTCGGTCACTGCGGAATATGTTCCAGGCAGCTCCAATGTAGTGGCAGATTGGAACTCCCGCTTTCTTCAGGACTACAGCGACTACAGCGACTACATCTACATCCCTTTGGGATGCAAATGTGGTGCTTCGTTTTATTGGAAGTTGGCCGGCACAGCCTTTCACGGAAACAGTTGTCAGCAAAGATCACTCTGTTATAATGCCTCATTTCCTGTAGACGAGTTTCGGACGTACGGGCCTTGGACTTGGCAAGTAGAGTATTTACTCCCTCTGGGGTTTCCTTCACAATTTCTAAACAGACTAAGACAAATTTAAAATGTGTGACTTACCCCGCTTTTCCGCATCATAGTAAACTATGTGTAATCCAGTGTTTAAAATGTTACGAGGATCGTACTCATTATTTAGAAATAATGTTTCAGGTCAATTGTTAATTTCCCTTCAGAAACCTTTTCGCCCAGTCTCTTCAGCGACTTTGGCCAGATGGCTATTGGGGAGGCCAGTATTGACTTCTCCGTTTTTGGGGCCCACTCGGTGAGAGGTGCTATGGCATCTAAGGCCTTCATGACTGCTTCTCATTTGGAGGATATTATGACTACGGCGGATTGGTCTTCTGATTCCACGTTTATGACATTCTATCATAAACCTATTGTAGATGTGGCATGAAATGTGGTGGAAAACTTTAAACTAGCATAATCAGAAGCCTCCTTTTCCTGACATAGAAGTGTGAAGAGTTTTTAATTCTATGAAGGACTCGGAGACGAGGATTATCCCACCCTATTTAATGTTATGAGGAAATATTTGAGGTTTAATTTTATGGTCAATGACTGTTATTATTTATTATGGTGTTTTGTTACAGACACCCGCCCATTATGGATGAAATATTTGAGACATGAGATGTTATGGCTTTTGTTTCTTTTCGGGGGCTGAGAGTAAGACGGCCTGAAGGATGTTGTTAAGCTGGAGATTTGGCTCCGAAACAATCTAAGGTTTCTTCCGTTGGAGGTTATTGTGAAGACGGGCGGTGGAATGACTCGAAATTCAAAATTGGTTATTCATGTTGGACTGTTCGTAAAGAAAGAGGACGATCACTGGGAGAAGTGTGTTATATGCCTTAAAGGGCGTGCTGATCGGTGGAGACATGGCATGCTATGCCTCATGGGATATGTAGTACATTAATTTTATTGGCTGCTGTGAATGTCAGTAAAGTAAAGAGAAATATTTCTCGCATCAGTGTCCTTAATAGAATTTTCGATTCTTGACTCGTAAGCAAAAAAATAAAATTTCTGTGTGAAGACATTAAGGGTGATTCATTTCGGCTGCTTGCCTTAAAGAGTTACCAAAGGCCAAGAAAGAAGATTTGGAACAGCATTTATTTTTATCGTTTGGATTTTCAATCTTTCTAGAAGATAGTTCGCAAAGTTCACCTTTGGATTTATGAGTTTTCAGGTGCTAGACTTGAAGACTTCAGCAAGGTGGAGTTTGAAGACTTGAAGCAGAGGTATTTAGGTGGTAATGTGATGCAAAAAATATTTGAAAGCTTTGTTTTCTTTTTTGAATGGAAACATTCTTCAGCATATCCTTTGCTGTGGAGATTCTTCAAAAACTGGCCTCTTTATTTGAAAGTGACTGCAACCTGGGACTAGTTTAATTTCTTGTATGTTCATTTTTGAATGTCTGGCAAGTCACTGAACTGTATTTTATGTTGGGCACATAAATCAGACTTTCATAAAAATGGAAATCACATATTTTGGACAATGTGCTCCGGAATGCACAATTGGAAACAGTCCTCCCCATCGAGGCTCATTTGCTTCACTTGCGCTTTGTGTGATATGTGTTTTTTTTACCATCCCTATGAATTCACTGACGTCAGACTGATGGCAGGGACTCCACTCTTTTTTTTTTTTTTTGTTTTTTTTGGAAAACCTTTATTTCAAAAATAGGACACAGCTATTCAGCCGACAGCCCGGAGGTTCGGCAGCATTAAGAGTTAGATACAGTGATGTGTCCCCAGTACAGTACAAAGAATAGCGCAAAGGTCCAATTTTAAGTGAACACAAAAAAAAAAAAACTCACAACAAACCCCAGCAAGGCAAGAACATTGAAAGCCCATGGTGAGAGCCCCCAGGGGAGGCCGGACCCCACTCATCTACTAGTTACAAGACAGTGTACGGAGGAAGAAGGGGGACAGCAGAGGTCAAAATGGTTCCTAAAACCAAACTGTGCTGGAAAGAAGGTCAGGGGGAAAGCAGTTCCTCGGGAGGTTCCAGATCCGGGGCAAGACATATTCCCCCCCTGTATTGGTTCCACCGCCCCCAGATGGCATGCCACTTCCGGGGGCGGCCTCTAGAGCAATAGACCGTCTTCTCCCTAAACATGCTCCAGTCCATGTTCTCTTTCCACGCAGTCAGTGTAGGGGGTCCCGAGGAGCCCCACAATCGCGCGATATCCCTTTTAGCGACCATGTTACCCAGAGTCACTCATTGGATCCGCGCCTCATCGAGGTCAGTGGGCCCCCAGATATTCAGAAGACAACACCGCGCCTCCGGCTGCACAACAATGCCCGTCACCTCCCCCATAACTGCATGGACTCTCCTCCAGAATTCCACAATGACACCACATTCCCAAATGATGTGCAGGAAAGTACCCACCATACCACACCCCCTCCTGCACAGGCCGTCATCCGAGAACCCCATGTGGACCAGCCTCGGCCCCGTCACATACACCCGGTGCAGTATTTTAAGCTGCACCAGCCTCAGACGCGACGGGATCGCAACCTCCTTAGGTGAAGAAACAGCTGACTGCCAGTCCTCATTATCCAATTCAAGGCCATCCCTAGTCCACTGTTCTCTCAGCCCCAAAAGCATGTCCGCCCGGACGTTAATCAGTTTCTTATATATGAGCGAGATCGTGCTCTCGGGCATATGACCATCAAGGACCCGGTCCTCAAGGGGAGAGGACTCCGGCACCTTCTCACCCTCCACGAGGACTGATCGGAGGGCGTGGCGCAGCTGGATATACCTGAAATACTCGGAGGGCCCCAGCTCATACTCAGTCTGCAACTCCTCGAAGGACTTCACCCTCCCCTTATGCAGCACATCTCCCACCCTGGAGATGCCTATCAGGTCCCACTTATCAAAGCCTTTTGTATGCCAAAGCCTTCCCAATCTCTCCGATTCAAACAATGGGGTAGCGAGGGTGAGCCTATCCTTCCAGCCCAGCGAGTCAGTTGCCATCTTCCACACACGCACTGCCACACCAGTGGGCCCCGTGAGGGACGAGTCTAGGGACCGCGAATATAACGCCCTGTAGTAGTTACCACCACGCAGCAACCACCTGTCCATGGCATACCCAGGGCTGAGGGCGGGGCCATAAAACCCATGATTGATCGCACTCAGCTGTGTGGCCCAATAGTACCGTCGGATGTCTGGGAGCGCAATGCCCCCGTCGTACCATGGAAGCGTCAACTTTGCAATTGCTATTCGCGGCCGCCCATCCCACAGCAATGTCCTTTGGAGGCCTTCGACCTCCCGAAAGTATTTAGCCGGCACCCAGTCCAAGGTATTCTGTAGAGCGTAAAGGAAGCGGGGGAGGGACATCATTTTGAACAGAGCCGCACGCCCAACGAGGGAGAGCGGCAGCCTCCGCCAACCTTCAACATCTCGCCTCAGGCGTGTCAGGGGGGGGAGCAGATTCTTCTCGTAGCGCACAGCAGAGTCCATGGATATAAAGATCCCCAGATACACGAAACCCTGCTGGGCGACCTGTATCGAACATGTTCTAGGGATCGGTGGGACCTCGCCACTAAGAACGTACAAATACGATTTGCTCCAATTAATAACGAGCCCCGAGTTCCCACCGAACGATGTGAGTACGTCACAGACCACTATAAGTGACTTCTTAGGTGAGGCAAGATACAACAGGATATCATCGGCATAGAGCGAGATACGGTCCTCGTGATCAGGCGACCACCGAAGGCCCCGTATATCCGGGTGCCAACGTATCCACGCAGCCAACGGCTCAAGGGCGAGGGCGAACAACAGAGGCGACAGGGGGCAACCCTGCCGAGTACCCCTCCCAAGCTGAAACGGAGTAGACGCCCGACCATTCACCACAACATTCGCTAGCGGCCCCTCGTACAGCAACCTAACCCAGCTCACAAAACCGCGACCAAAACCAAACTTGGCCAGCACGGCCCACAAGTATGCCCACTCCACCGTGTCAAAGGCCATCGTGGCATCAAGAGACGCCACAATAGCCGGTTCACGCAGCGTGCCCGCCCTGGCGATGACGCCATGAAGACGCCTAAGGTTTAACGCTGTGTTTCGGTGCGGGATGAAGCCGGATTGATCCGGGTGGACCAAGTCGCCAAGTACCCTAATCAAACGGGTCGCCAGGAGTTTAGCCAGAATTTTCGGCTCAGCGTTGAGAAGTGAAATGGGCCGATAGGAGGCGCACTTATCTCGGGGTTTACCCTCTTTGTGTATGACCACAATCGACGCCAGCCGCTGATCCAACGGAAGGGTCACATCCCCCCGCGCCTCCAAAAACATGGCGCGCAGGTGAGGGGCGACCCTATCCGGGAACAGCTTGTACAGGTCGATCGGCAATCCGTTCGGTCCGGAGGCCTTACCCGAGTTTAACGAGCGAATAGCCCCCGCCACCTCGTCGACCGTTATGTCACCATCCAAATCGTCCCTGTCTATATCAGAGAGACAGGGCAACTCGATATCACGGAGGAGATTACTCGAGTCCTCGGGCGGCCTATCCGACACAGAGGAATAAACCCTACAGAAATACTCCGAGAAACACTTTACAATCCCCTCAGGTTCCACAATCGCCTCTCCTCTCTCTCCCGTCAACTCTGGCACCACTCTATTGATCCGTTCTTTCCTGTCCAACCACGCCAGGAGTTTCCCTGCCTTATCACCAACATCATACAGTCGGCCCTGTTGTTCCCTACTGAGGGTCTTAGCGGCGTTCGTCACCAGGTCCCTATACTCAGTCTGCTTCAAGCAAAGCTCATGCAGTGAGGACTCCGTAACCTCCTCCTCCATAGCCCCTTCAAGAGCCGCGATCTCCTCCTCTACCTGCCGTACCTCGCCATCCCTCCGTCTCTTGGCAGCCACTACCAGGGAGAGGGCTTCCCCCCGAAGCACGGTCTTAAAAGCTTCCCACAGCGACACCGCCAAGTCCACGGTTCCCAGATTGTCCTTGAAGAAATTATCTACCTTCTTTACCAGGGCGCTGCGCATCTTGGGGTCTCGGAAATACCATGGGTTGATGGGGGCCACCCTCCCTCCTCCCTCCCGACCTAGATCCAGCCGGATCCACACTGGCGAGTGGTCAGAGATACCGCGTGCCATGTGCCTCGCCTCGGATACCAACGAGGCATGTGCGGCCAGAGTGAGCAGGTAATCAATCCTGGAGAGGCTACCATGTGCCCCGGAGTGGAACGTGTATTGACTCTGTGTGGGGTGCCGGAGCCTCCAGCAGTCTATCAGACCAAGCGTATCTAGGAAATCTGGAAGCCATTTCTGAGACCCCCCTGTGTCCCTGGGCGGGTATCTATCCAACAGTCCGGAGCCCACAGCGTTGAAATCCCCTCCCACCACCAGCATTCCCCCCGGGAGAGTCAGCAAAGCCCTGCCCAGATCAGCAAATGTGGAGGCCTGCAGGGCCGGCGGGACATAAACCGAAACCAAAACCAAAGTCCTTCCTTCCCACCGCCCCGCCACCGCCACAAACCTCCCCCTATCGTCAACAATGGTGGAGTCCACCTCAAAAGGCAACGATGCTCTAACTAGGATGCCCACCCCCCTGGACCCAGAAGAGAATCCCGAGTGTGCAATGAATTTATACCCCTTCCTATTCAGGGCATAGCACGTATTACCTATAAGATGCGTCTCCTGCAGCAGGGCAACATCCGGCATTGATCGTTTCAAAAATTGCAAAACAATCCCCCTCTTAATGCGATCCCCCAAACCATTAACATTCCAGCTTATAACACTTAAGCCCCTACCCCCCATCCTCAAACGGTAAGAGGCCCGCCCCACACCCAAGGAGCCACCATGGAACAACCCTGAAGATGATCATCATGCCTTGCAGAAATAAACCCCCCAACAACAAACTCCAAATCCCCGAAACTCCCCCCACCCTGCACCCCTGCTGCAGCTTACAAAGCCCCCCCAACTTGCAGTGTGCCTGTCGCCCTAGAAAACCAAAAGTCTACAAAAAGTACCCTAAGGGAGGAAAAGAGCACCCCTCGTCCTCCCGCAACCCTCCACAGTTACTGCACTCTATTCAAATCTTCAAATATAGTCAAGTCAATTCAGGCCGGCTCCGAGATATCAGCCCTGTCCATCCCGGCCACTGTCTCCATCCTCGGCTGTGTCGTCCCTCGTCCGTCGCCGGGGCAAAGCGTCCAGCCATTCGTCGGCCATAACAGGAGAGTCAAAAAAGAATGTCCGATCTTCGTGCACCACCCGCAGTCTGGCAGGGAAAAGCATGGCATACTTCAGATCCAGTTCCCGGAGCCTCCGCTTCACCCCCAGGAAGCCCTGTCTCTGCCTCTGCACCTGCTGGGTGAAGTCCGGATAAAAATTCACCGACGCATTCTGGAAGGGAACTGGGCCCGTCACCCTCGATGCTTGCAGGATAGCGTCCCGATCTCGAAAATGAAAGAGCCGGGCGACGATCGGCTGCGGCGGGGCACCCGCCTTGGGCCTCCCGCCCGGCACCCTATGGGCCCTTTCCACCGCAAAAAACTTTCCAAGGCCCTTAGGCTTCAGATGATTAAGGACCAAATCCTCAACAAGCAGGTCCGCCGAAGCCTCATCCGAGGACTCCGGGACCCCGATGACGCGCACGTTGTTGCGCCTGGCCCGGCTCTCAAAGTCCTCCAGCCGGCGGGCGACGAGATCACTCTCGGTCCTCAGCTTACGGACCTCGGTCTGCAGTTCCGTAACATCATCAGTGAGGCCCGTGGTCTTGAGGTCCAAGTTCTTAACCCGTTCGTTCGTCTTACCCAGGTCCGAGCGGATCAGATTGACATCCACCAGGATGGCATCCACCTTATGCGCCAGGGCCTCGAACTGTCTCCCCATCGAGGTCTGCATCCCGTCGAGCGCGCCCATGACATCCTGTAGGGAGAGCTCCGGTGTCACAGGCGAGTCCTCCTTCTGGGCATCCGGCGCCTGGCTCGGTCCACTCGGTGATGCTTTCTGGAGAGCGTATCGGTTCATGCTGTTGACTTGGGTATACGTTCCCCGCCTGGTAGACTTAGCCTTCAGCCGATCCCCTTCTGCTTTGCCCGACATAATGGACTCCCGGCAGTCCAGTGCAGTTATGACTGGTCCCTCTCGGGGAGAGGAATAAGGAGTGAGCAGTTCTGCCATAAGCTGCCAGAGTAGCCCGCAGAGCGTCCTTGGGGTAATAAAGCCACCCAGAGCTCTCCAGTGGCCGGGCTGACAAAGGGAACGAAATCGAAAGTGAAAGAGCGGGGACCTCCGTCCGACAGTTCACACCTCGCCTGGCCGTTGTTGTTCAACTAGGAGCCGGGCATCCTGCCAACTCTAGCCCCTGGCATCCCCGGGAGATAGGCCGCAATCTTCCGCCAGGCGTAGGTCCGGTTCCCGATGGGCGATCCGACCGCGGGTAGCATCAATCGCCTCCCTGACAACTCAGCTACACGATGCCATGCATACCGTCAGGATTAGAGACAGGATAGTCGACGGAGGGCGCGAGGGTCTCGGGAGCTCTGAGCTCACGCGGCCATCTTGGTCAAGCGCTAGGCTCCTCCAGGGACTCCACTCTTGAACGTGTTCCCCACCACTGGTGGGCCCAACCGCCATCTTGGAGCGGGGAGTGACAGTCTAGTGTCATTTTTGGCCCTCTTGGAATGGGGAGTATAGGCCTAGTGCCATTGTTGGCCATC
The DNA here is from genome assembly GCF_964204655.1 of Triturus cristatus. Taxonomy (NCBI): domain Eukaryota; kingdom Metazoa; phylum Chordata; class Amphibia; order Caudata; family Salamandridae; genus Triturus; species Triturus cristatus. Next base: position 28,505,261 of record NC_140585.1, on the reverse strand, counting down.
TTGCAAAGGGGAGTGTGAGTCTAGTGTCATTGTTGGCCATCTTGGAACAGGGATTGTGGGTCTAGTGTCATTGTTGGCCATCTTGGAATGGTGTTGTGGGTCTAGTGTAATTGTAGGCTATCTTGGAATTGGGAGTGTGGGCCTAGTGTCATTTTTGACCATCTTGGAACGGAGATTGTGGGTCTAGTGTCATTGTCGGCCATCTTGGAACGGGGAGTGTAGGCCTAGTGTTATTTTTGGCCATCTTGGAACGGGGAGTGTGGGTCTAGTGTCATTGTCGGCCATCTTGGAACGGGGAGTGTTGTTCGAGTGTCATCGTCGGCCATCTTAGAATGGAGAGTGTTAGTCTAGTGTCATTGTTCAGTCAAGGCACGAACTACACATGTGCGACCTGACAGTTCCTTGGATTAATAAGGAATCTTGATTATGATAATACCCATTGGTATCACACCGGGTAACACAACATTAAAAGATGTGCATTTATGATACAGAGAGAACTGAATGCAGCAGGAACGCTAGGAGCAGAGTGTAAAGGAGTGTTTATAAGAATGCATTTAGGCTCTACATTTCCACCCTCAGGATCATTCAGAAAGAGGTCCCCGCTCCTGTTTACCCCAAGAGAAGGACGCTTCCTTTGTTTCACACCAAGTGGCCTGTTGACATCTAGGCTCACACAGTGGTCTGCCCAGTCTTGTCTTGTGACAGTCCAGGATTGCAAGGTGGGGCAGCGACCTGGCCGTTAGCTTCTCTGTATTCACCTGTCTTCTGGATACAGGCTGAGGCAGCGGTGCTCCCTGAGGACTCCCGCCTGCCCACCCAGCACGGTGCAGCCTCTCGCACGGCATGTTCTCAGCGGCACTTTAGCCTTAACTTCCCCTGTCTCACCCAGAGGATGGGCTGTAGACACAACCCGTGAGCCCTGGAAGCAGAGTTCAGACTGGGTTAATTACAATGCCGCAAAGAACATATATGGAAGTTCTGCTGTAAGGGTTGAAGCCTCTTATTAGTGCATCAGATGCAGTGGCACCAGAGCCTATGCATGTGAGGATTTCACTGCACCCAGCTAGGGCCGCATAGTACTACTGAGCATGAAGGCAGAAGGGGCCGGCTTCAGCGGCCTCATTAGGCCTCTAGCTGCCTCTTCTCTTTGGTTTCCATGAACGATGAACGATGAGGCCTGAAGTCCTGAGTGCACCTGGTTTCCATCCTGTTCACCTGGACCAGTGCTGTTCTGTTGGGTAGAAACAGTTCAGACTCGTCTCATCTCAAAACAAGCAGCCCTTACTAGTGAAGACTTCAAGATGAACAGCGGGGGCAGCCTCAGAGGTGATGCTTGCAGTGGAATTACATAACTTATAAAGGAACTGCCAAACTCAGCCCTAAAAATACATTTTCAAACTTTGGGCAGATTGGAAAATACTCATTAAAACACAGACAAAAATATATATTTTTTTAAAGGAAAAGAAAATATAACAATGACTTGAGAATTATGGTATCTAAACTTATTGGACAGTGAATATGGCCACCTCTTATTATATGCAAATCATATTAATGAAGTCAATAATCCTGCCCACAGCAGAAAATGGATTCCACCCACCACTGCCACACACTCCACCTCGTCTGAGAAGAGCTCTGCCGGTGATGAAACTGCTGCTACTGTAGCATTCACAGCATCAAAGAGCCGGCCCGGTCATACCACAGACCCCTGATCATTCATCGACAGCAGAGGGTGGGGTGCTGCGGGCCACCCACAGTCCTATAACATGGAGCAGCCGCTTTTACCCTAATAAATAAATTGACCACATGTTGAATTTCCAAGAATGACTCTCTCAGTAGTGGCATGGGGGCCAAGTTTTACTTCGGGCCATTTGGAGTGATAATCAACTAGTACCAAGGCAAACCCACATTCTTGTGGCAAAAAATAGAAAGTCCAGCTATGTCCAAGCCTACTTTCTGCCAAGGATAATCTGGCAATTGAACTGGAATAAGAGGAGCAGGCTCACACTTCAGCATTTTCTCACTGCTAACACATTCAGGACATTCCCTCACAACTCTGTCAACAAACCTGTCTAATCCAGGCCACCAGAAAACGCACCTGATCAACCTTTTCATTGAAGACATCCCAAATGGCTCTCATGACTCACAGACAAAATATGACTTCGAAGAGACGAAGAAGGAATGCACTTTCCCTTCCTGAAAATCAAATCACCTTCAATAACAAGTTCAGCAATTAAACCACATTTTCCAGATACTACTTCACTGATATCAGCAACTACTTCCTCATCTTCACATTTATCATCAGTACTGCAGGGAAGCCTAGACAAACAATCTGCAGTGACATTGAGTTTTCCTGGAACATATTCAACTGTAAAAGTATATTCTTGCAAATGGGACATGAGCCTGGCTATGCGGGCAGTAGCATTAAGACCACCTCCAGGAGACAAAATGGAAACCAACGGTTTGTGGTCTGTTCTTAAAACAAACCGCGCACCCCAAATGTAATTGCGAAAATGTTCCACTCCCCAGACGAAGGCCAACAACTCCCTCTCAATAACCGCGTAATGCCTCTCTGTGATACTAAGTGTGCCGGAGGCAAGCGCAACATTCCGCTCTTCTTTCCCCACACATTGAGACAGAACACACCCCAGATCATACAGGCTAGCGTCAACAGTGAGCACACACATTTTGTTCATACAATATGGTTTAAGTGTGGGAGCAGCTACCATGTCTGCTTTTATGCTGTCAAAAGCTTCCTGTTGCTTTTTTCCCCAAACAAATTCTGCATTCTTCCTCGTAAGTTATCTTAAAGGTTACACCTCAGTAGCAAAGTTCATGATAAACTTGCTGTAGTACTCACAAAATCCTGAAAAGGAAAGGAGTTTGTCTTTACAGTTGGGGGCAGGTGCTTTCAAAATCGCATCAATGAGGGATTTTTTCGGAACTACTCCCTCTTTCGACAGCGTGTGTCCAATATATTCAACTGATTCCTGATATAATTTACACTTTTTTTTCTTAAGTGTCAGTCGATACTCTTTGAGTGTATTGCAAACCTTTCTGAGATGCTCTGTATGTGTTTTCTTATCTGGAGAAAAAATTAAAATGTCAGTCTGAAAACACGTTACGAAGGACTGCATGTCCTTAAAGAGATGATGCATGGACCTCTGGAATACCAAGGCTGCTGACGCCAAACCAAAATGCATCCTCTTGAATTGAAACAGACCTTGTGGGGTGATAAAAGCCGTCATGTGGCGTGACTACTTAGCGAGTTCAATTTGATGGTATGCAGACCTAAGATCAAGAGTGGAGAAAATCGTAGCACCTCCCAGCATGCTTACCACTTCGTTGATGTTAGGTAAAGGGTGACAATCAATAAGAATATTGGCACTAAGAGCTCTAAGGTCAATGCATAATCTCAAAGACTTGTCAGGTTTTCGTGCAAATACAATCGGAGAAACCCATTCTGAGGATTCGATTTCCTCTATCACACCTCCATTTAACATTCCCCAATTCTTCCCTGACATTAATGGGAACATTCCTTAGTTTTTGTTTAACAGGTAATACTCCTTGTTTGAGCTTGATAGCATGAGTAAAACCTTTCAATTTTCCTAAAGATTCAGAAAAAACTTCAGGAAATTCCCTTTCTATACTGTTCCCTCCTACATTCTCTTCCACTTCCATGACAGGTTCTTTGCTGCGTGGATTGAGAATGATTCCTAATCTCCACTGGTCTCTCCAACCTAAGACATTAACACACTTTTTGGCAACATACAATTAGATAAAAGCGGATCTGTCCTTGAATTCAATATCAGAGGCAATATATCCAATAAAATCAATGGTAGAACCATCAAAACCCCGAGCAATGGTATCAGGAGGACATAGATCTTCAGTGGATCTGGTATCACCAAATTTCTCATTAAAATAACTTACTGTAACAATGGACCAGGGTGAACCCGAATCTGCCATAAGTTCAAGATTTTCATTCAAGAAACGAACCATACACTTGGGGGAATTTAATGTCTCTCCTTCAACAATACATATGTTCACCAAAGAAACGACGATACCCTTTTCAATTAAGGAATCATCATTGGATGACTGGGTGCACCTTACACATGAAACGTCATTATGTTGATCATGTTTTACACATGAAACTTCGCTATGTTTATGATTAAAACTCCTACCTCTATTAAAGGTTCTCCTCCTGTCATCTCTACAAGCTTTGGCAAAGTGTCCCAGTCTACCACACTTGTTACACTCTTTACCAACGGCTGGGCAAAATTGGAAGGATGCAACATGGTTGTTACTACCACATCTATAACATATTATACTCTTATCAATGTTCTTTCCTATTGAGGGAATTTTGGTGACATTATTCATAGCACACACTTCATCACTTCACTTCACTTCACTCCATTACTTTTATCAGTTTTACCATTCACAGCTTCAATAGTCTTCATCCATTTTTTGGATTCCTCGAATGCTTTGGCTGTGGCAATGGTGTCTTGTAAGTTAGGATGACCTAATACCCATAACTGCTCCTGTGTCTTCTCACTCTTGACATTCACAATAATTTGATCTCTTATCATCCCGTCTGCTATGGCGCCAAAATTACAGGAAGTCACAAGGGTTCTAAGGCCAGTTAAAAAATCATCAAATGACTCTGAATCTCTTTGTGATCTGGTATAAAATGTGTACCTATCAGGTGCTATGCTGGTGGTGGGTTTGAACGTTGTCTTCATGCATAAGAGCACTTCGTCAAAAACACCCAGGTCACCTTGAACAATGGGTAGAGTTCTAAAAACAGCTTGACCCTCGGAACCAAGACAATGAAGAAGGATATTTTTCTTCCGTTCATTTCCCATTCTACCCCCAACAATGGCCTTCATATACGTTAAGAATTCCTCTTTCCACCTGGTTCAAGTAATGGGAGGGTCACCCTTGGATTGTAGGAACTTAGTAGGAGGCTCAAATTGCATGGTGAAAAAAAAATATTAGCAATACAGTTAAGAGAATAATATTAAAATGACTAAAAAGTAGCTAAACTACGTTCTATAAATAAAAAATAAAAAAAATAATTGCGAAATATGTCTCAATAAGTATGAGCAAAAAGACAACAGTTAATAAATGGTGGTAGCTGTGCACATCAGCGTGATGTGCAGAAATAGTCAATAAGGTTTTAAGAAATTGTGCTAGCTGTGCACATCAGCGTGCAGGAACAAGAAACTTGAACTATCACAGAAAATTATAAAATGATGCAAGTACCTTCATACCAGGATGTGCAGTCATTCGTATCGGCGTTGACAATGAATAATATTAAATATTGCAGTTGTGCGCATCGATGCTGATGAGAACTTGTATTAGATGTGCAGTCGAGCGCATCGACAAAGTTAGTTTCCTTTGTGAGGCATACACAAATCGAAAAATCCAAGATGGCCGATGGCGTGATGACGTAATACGCCACCACGAGATGACGTTGTAGCGTTAAACAACGCACAACTTCAGTGGAATCCAGACGCAAAAACTGTAAGTGCGTCGTGGAATCCTCACAGACACCTATTGTCACCATGGAGCTCCGGTAAGCCGATGCAGCGCTCGCGTGGGTAAACTGCCAAAGGTTGAAAGATGCAGCAGTTGCATAATGTCACAAAATGTTGAAAAATGATTTTGTGCCCATATAAATTCATAGAAAATTGCAGATACGGTGGTGGACAATAAAATTGAAATGTCCACGTTAAGGTTGAAGAATAAAAAGATAAATCTAGTCTTGCTCCAGTGTGAAAGTAATTTGAAAATCCCAAAAGAAAGTTGTACCGCTCCTGTGCCTTCAGTAGTAGTGCTGGAGCAGGGTTTTCTGTTGAAAATTTATTGGGTTTTTAAGCTCCAGATTTGTCTATGTGTCATGATTAAAATTATTAATTCGTAATCACTAATTATCGTTTTCTGTGATAGGTTTTGACTAATCAATATACTAATAAGAGAAACTACACGTGGGAATGCATATATGTTGCTCAATAATATGTGCGTTTAAATAAATAATGAGAGTGCTATTTGTTTTATATTCATGCTTTTTAATAACGTGTACTAATGCTTAAATATGTCGCAGATGGCTAGATAATTACATACACATAAGGGTATTAGTGGGAATTAACACTGTTTAATCATTGCGATGATGTAGTAACGTTGTTTGTGTTTCTTTCAATTAAGATGGTCCGTTTTGGCCTAAATGAAAATGGCTGCCATTTACAGCCTGCGTTCGAGTGAATGAGATGTGATGAAAAGCCTTGCTGAACATGGTTGAAAGTCACCTGATCACAGCCTCTGCACAATTCGAAAAGCTTCTATGATGACAGCGATTCCAGGCGTGCTGCCAATCCGCTGAGTTGTCCTTGGTTGAGAATGAAGCCACAATGAACTATTCAAAATTGTAATGGCTTTGCTATGGTTCTGAGGAAGCGTTACAACAAACAAATGATGGACGGAATGCTGACAATGCATACATTCTCCCCCAGTCAAGAGATCTGGGTTAAATCCATCGTTCTTTTTACTGAAGTTGGCCATGTCTAAACTGGGATGGTGTAGTGGGCAAAAGAACGATGGATTTAACCCAGATCTCTTGACTGGGGGAGAATGTCTGCATTGTCAGCATTCCGTCCATCATTTGTTTGTTGTAATGGTTCTGAGGAAGAGCTTCTATTAATGCAACATTTACAAGATTGAGTTTCCTTCTTCCGTCTTTTTATTTTTGTGATTTTTCCTGAGCGGAGGTTTCTCAAATGTAGCGATGATACATCCTTTCCTGCTCGCTCTGCTCAGCGGCTCAACGGATATTCAGAATTTAATAGTTGCTATCATTTTGCAAGTTTTGTTATAAATATTGTTAGACTAGGGAGGGACTTAGGCCACTTCTTTCTGAACCCATGCTGGTGAGGATCGATGCTGTGAGGACGGCGACTCGAGAGACTTTACTGAGAGACCTGTCCTGACCCATTTATGACATTTAGCTAGAATAGGTAAATATGAGAATAATGATTTTGCTATTGGTTGACTTTCACTTGAACTAATTTTTAGATAAAATTACCTTATGTTTGAATTACAGTGTCGGGTGGTTATTTCTTTGTCAGTTATTGAATTCCTTATTGTGATTATTATTGTTTAAATCATAACTCAAAGCAATATCAATTTGGTCGCATCGGCCTTAGTGTAGATGCAGAGTGATCTAGGAGTTTTCTCTCAGGTTTAGTGCGGATAGAGTAATAGAGTGTATGTCGGTATGATGGGCCCTAGTGAATGAAGAGTGCATGTGCGTGTATCTGTGAAATTACTCTATCTGTGGAAGTAGGGAGAATTTATATGCTCTGATCTGCAGCAATTTCCTGGTAGCAGAGTAATGGTTTTGATTATTGTTTGGATTTGATAGGTTGCTTGTACATAGGCTTTCGGTTTCATTGATTATTGATGTTGATATATGTACTAATACTATATGTTGAAGTCGACATGTTGAGTTTTATATAGTGCTTCTGGAATTTGGGAGCTGACGGTTCCGTAGTAGGGCAGAGGGAAGTGTGTGCTGCTCTCGGGAAAGACGGGATTGTTGGAATTACCTGTATGTATGCAGGAAAAACGTGTGACAATTGAAGTTGCGCGTCACATTGTCTGGGTTCGGAATTAGTGACATCGTCGTGTGTTACTACTAGAGATATTTCTGTGTATAAGAGGAGTGTGTATGTTAGCAAAGGTTATCTGTGAAACTCTGGTCTTAAGTCCCAGGGATCCGTAAGGTTTGCCGTTAAAGCTTACCACTGGAGAAGTAATAGGTATACTCTGAGCTTGCTTGAAGGACTGGGCAGAGATAGATGCTGCTTGGTTAACGTGTGTTATAATTCTGTAGTGGGACAGACTGATCGCTGTTCTCGGGAAAGGCAGGATTCTGTATGCATGTGCTATATTTTCTTGTGTGAAAGTGCGTGAATGTATGAGCATTTAGTTAATTGCGAAAGCTCCTAGGAACAGTCCGGGAGGAAGCAGTTACTGGATGTGTGTTAGAAGGGCAGAGTAGAGGGATGTTCTACTGTGTCAACGAGAGTATTAATTCCGTGGTGGAGCAGAGGTAAGCGCTGTTCTAGAGAGAAGCGGGATTCTTGTGAGAAGGATTTTCTTTACTATTCTGTGGTTAGCGAAGCAGACAATGGAGATGTTTATATGTTGTAACTAATAGATTTTGTAGAATTGTGAGACAAGGCCAACGGAGATGGCTTTGTAAAGGAGGGGTAGTTGAGTGACAAGAGACAGGAGTCAAAGCGGCTGCAGCGACTACTGACGTCAGAAAGACCGCGCTCTGATTGGATAGTGAATCAGAACAGTGCTCGCACTAGGATTGGTGCGTTAGTGTGAGCCGCGCAGGGATTGGAAGGAGTACAGAGTGACGTAGACGCTCCATGATTGGTGCGTTGGTGTGAGTCGCGCTGTTATTGGACAAAAGATCCGCAACTGTACGGAAGGGACTAGAGAGTTTTGATAAACGCTGAAATGTATTACCAAGAGGGGAAAAAGAAGAAATCTTTGTTCAGTAAAATAAAGAAATGGTTTGACAAGGATAGGGACATTAAAACAAGAGAAGGTGAATTGCTACCTCCGACGAAAACACCTGCATCCTTCATGGTTGCGAAATATGGGTATCATACTTGTATATGGTTGGACAATTGGGTTAGGTATACAAAAGAAGATGGTGTTTTAGCTTTCCCGGAACATGGTTCATTTAATCTGGCTGTGTTGAGGAATTTACGGGAAAAGATGTTGTGTCTTGAGCCGAGACCAAGGCCGACACAGTTCGAGGCATTGGTAGAATGGGAAGATGAGGTGCATGAGCGAGAGAAACAGAGAAGTGGGAGCCAGTATAGGTATATGTTTGGGAGGAGATATGATCGTGAAACTCATCATGATCGAATGAGGAGATGGCGAGATGCGAGTATGACAGAGGGATTATACCCTATGAGGACAGTTGATGAAAAGGAGGGCAGAAAGGAAGCAGGGAGGGTACCTGATGCAGAAGTGAAAAGGTTTGGAGCTAATGATTATGAGGATGAGGTCCTGGATGACATGATTTACAAAAGACCACCTCCATATAGACCAGAATCAGAAGAGAACACGCCAGTGGCTACTCCAATAAGAGATACTTTGCGTATCATTGAGACAGAAGTTGTGTCTCCTGAAATGAAAGGTGGTAGCTCTTTCATGGAAAGGGAAAGAGAGAAAGAGCGAGAGAAAAAGGATCGAATTAGTGATGAGAAAACAAGAGAATTAGCCAGAACAACATCTGAGCTGACTGAAAAGATCAGAGAGCTGACAAAGAATCTAGAAGCTGTTACGGTACCTGTAACCATAGGTCCGGTTATGTCTGTTTTTGATAAGCAGAGGACGGGTGAAAGTGGTTTAACGGTTCCATATATAGGAAATGGATTGGCTGGTTCTTCGGGAGAGTCAGGAATGAGGGTGAGAGAAAATCAGTTGAGGCATACCATAGGTGATGATGAGTTAAATGTATAGTCTAATTCAGGATTGAATACCAGTTGTGCAGGAATGCCAATATTGGAACCACAGAGGATGGCAGAACCAGTGAGCACAGTGAAAAAATCTACGGAAATAACAGCTGAGGATTTGAATGATTGGTTGAAAGTTCTTCAAAAGAAGGAGAAAAAATCTCAAGCAATTGATGTAGCCAGGTTGCGCATAGAATTGGAGGAGCTAATTGCAGGAACAGTTTCTATGGAAATACTGAGAGATCATCATGATGGTGAATTGTTATATATGTGCAAGAGTATCACCTGGAGGGCTAAAAGTACACATGATAGGTTAAGAGGAATAGCGAGTGAATTGGGAGTTGACATGGATAAAGTGAAGGCTTTGCAGAAACCTTATCGAGTGGATTTTTCTGAAAAGGACATAGAGAATTTGAATAATGTAGGCAGAACAGGGCAAATTAAGGAAATGATTTCCTTGTTGCGGAAATGGGGTGATGTAGAAAGATGGAAGGACAGGTGGTACAAGGAAAGGCAAGAATCAGTGGACAGGACTTATTCAGCATTTCCAGTGAGGGAAAAGGAGAAAACAGTGGATGCTTATCCTATGAGAGAAATACCTGGAGGAGGATATGTACATGTTCCATGGACTAGACAGGATATTTTGTCATTTACAAATGATTTCCCTCGGCTGAGAGAAAAGCCCGTCGAGTGGTATAGGCAGGTAGACAGGTTTGTGAAATTGTCAAAAGTGCTGTGGATTGACCTGAATAGTCTGTTTGATATAATTGTTCCGGCAGACTTGTGGGCTGAATGTAAAATAGTCATAGGTTGGCCTGATAAGGAATACCCAAGAGATCAAAAGACAGGAGCTCCAGATCCAGAAGTTATGAGGAAATGTGATCAGGTTATTGTGTTTCTGAAAAACAAGGTACCTCCAAAAGAGACAGACTGGGTTAAAATAGATCGAACACATCAGGAAGCAAAAGAATCAGTTCATGCATTCTATGAAAGACTGATACTAGCTTTTAAACAGTTCAGTGGAGATGAACACCTGGGTGACAAAGATTTGAGGCATTTTGTATACAGATTTGTATATGGCCTGAGACCTGAGATTAGTGAAAGAATTCGTGAACATACAGTTGATTGGCAGAGTAAGAAAATTGATGAAATCCTGAGACATGCTAAGTACTTCAGTGATGAAATTGAAGCAAAACAAAGGAAGCTGAAAGAGAAGGCAATGTGGGCACAGGTGAAAGTTGCAGAGAGACAAGAAGCACAGTTGGTGGAACAGGCAAATATTCCAGGAAATAGGCCCAGATATGCAGGAAAAGGAAAGGGAAGCTTGGACGAGGCCAAGAAAAAGTTCCCTTGCCACAATTGTGGTCAACTGGGACATTGGAGATCCGAATGTACGAATCCGCCATTAGTAAGTAATGAGAATAAATCTTTGAATCAACAGGTGCAGAACGAGGGGTGTAATCATCAGCAGCAACAGCAGAAGGGTGTTAAGCAGCAGAGTCAAGAGCCAAAACCGCCCTTGCCGCAGAATAGAGGGTCCCAAAAGTACAGCCAGGATTCGGGATTCTACAATGATGAGCAGGTAAACAAACAGAGACGTTCGAACCCGGTACAGCAGTACTGGTTAAAGAATGAAGGGAGTGAGTCTGAGGGTGATTATTGACGGTGCCGAGGAGAGGAGGAAGAGTGCATACTTGGTGCAACTCTAGAAATAGACCAGGCAGGACCATTTGTGGATGGGAAAATAAATGAAGAGAGTGTTACTTTTTTAGTAGACACAGGAGCAACGAGATCAACTGTCAGGTCAGCAGATGTGAGAAATCTTCCTCTCTCGGACGAAGCAATCCAAGTAGTGGGTGTAGCCAACACACAGATTAAGACTCGTCTTACTGAACCAGTAAGGGTAAAAATAGGGAAATTTTCAGACATGCACAGATTTGTGATCTGTGACACCAGTCCAGTGAACTTGTTAGGTAGGGATTTATTGTGCAAGATGAATTGTACAATTTTCTGTAGTCCGGATGGAATAGCTTTTGAGACACCGGATGAGGATGTCTTGTATAGAATGACTCTAGATAATAGAGAGAGTGAAATTGTTGGTACATATGCTGTCTTTAATCCAGATGACTTGCCTAAAGAATTAAGAGACACAGTGAAAACAGCAGTTTGGGATTTTACTGGAGAAGATGTGGGATTGATGAATAATGTAGATCCAGTGAAAATATCAGTGAAAGAGGGAATTACTTATCCTAATATTCCTCAGTACAAAATGACACCAGAAATAATTGAGGGAATAACGCCTATAATTGAGAAAATGATCCAGCAAGGAGTTTTGAGAGAATTACTGAGTAGTCCGTGTAATTCACCGATAATGGGGCTAAAGAAGCCTAATGGGAAGTTCAGGATTGTACAGGATTTGAGAAAGGTTAACAAAATTGTGGTGGCATGTTGTCCCATTGTGCCAAATCCGTCAGTGATTTTGTACCAGATTCCACATGATGCTGAATGGTACACAGTGATTGATTTATGTCATGCTTTCTTTTCAATTCCATTGCATCATGACAGCCAGCCGATTTTTGCATTTAGGTTTGGACAGCGTATTTTAGCATGGTGTCGTATCCCACAGGGGTATACAGAGAGTCCTTCGATATTCAATCAGTTATTGAAAAAGTCATTGGAGAGTTTAATCATGCCTGAAAGCTCAGTGCTAGTGCAATACATCGATGACTTACTTGCGGCATCGAAGACACGTGAAGCTTGTGAAGTAGATACCATAGCTTTACTGAATCATCTGGCAGATGGAGGGTTAAAGGTATCTCCAGCCAAATTACAATTTTGCAAGAAAGAGGTGCATTATCTTGGACACAATATTGAAAAAGGTCTGAGAAAAGTGACTGATGACAGAATCAGAATCATCAGAGGAATGAGAGCCCCGAGGACCCAAAGAGAAGTGAGGATGTTTCTGGGGATGGTGGGTTATAGTCGTCAGTGGATAAGTAATTTTTCCCTGATAGCAAGGCCATTGATTAAGCTGACTAAAAGTGAGGTGAGAGACCCATTGGAGCTGGATGGAGAACAAATGGCAGCCTTTGAGGAGTTAAAGAGCAGAATGTGTGAAGCCCCTGCTTTGGGAATGCCTGACTATGAGAAGGAGTTTGAATTGTACTGCAGTGAAAGAAATGGATGTGCACTTTCAGTGTTAATACAAAAGCATGGACAACTGAGAAGGCCTATTGCGTACTTCTCATCGACACTTGATCCTGTAGCTGTGGGTTTACCAGGTTGCTTGAAATCAGTAGCTGCTACGTGCAGAAGTCTGGAACAAAGTGAAGGTATTATCATGGGATATCCTGTAAGGGTATTCGTACCTCATAATGTGGCGATTCTTTTGACAAGAAGCAGAACTCAATATATGTCACATAGTCGGCTGACTAAATATGAGAAAATCATTCTGGGAGCATCAAATGTGACTCTTGAAAGATGTGTGAATGTGAATCCAGCGACATTGTTGCCTGATGCTGAAAATGTGGGTGTGAAGGATGAAGTTGATCATGATTGTTTGGATGTACTTGACTACTGTACGAAACCAAGACCAGATATTAGAGATCTTCCTCTACATGTGGGTGATCATGTGTTGTTTGTGGATGGATCTTGTCTGAGGACTGACGATGGTGTGCTGAGTGCAGCATATGCAGTATGTAAAGTTTCAGAAGTGATGGAAGCATCTTCTTTGAAAGGAGTAAAATCTGCTCAAGTTGCTGAATTGGTGGCATTGACGAGAGCTTGTAAGATTGGAAAGAATCTGAGAGTGACTGTGATGACTGATAGTCAGTATGGTTTTGGAGTTGTGCATGATTTCGGCCAATTGTGGCTACAGAGAGGTTTCTTGACGTCGAGTGGGACTCCAATAAAGAATGCTGAAGTGATTGGGAAGTTGCTTGAGGCGATACAGCTGCCTAAAGAACTAGCAGTTGTAAAAGGTGCTGCTCATGGACAAGGAGATGATTTTGTTACCCTTGGTAATAGATTCGCAAATGACATAGCACAATATTGTGCCAAGAATAACCAATCGATTAATCGGGAACGAGAAAAGGAAATGTCTCTTTGTTCTGTGATATTTACTAATGTCCTAGAAACGTGGGATGAAGTGAAACTGTTGCAGGATGAGGCAGGAAAGGAAGAGAAGAAAGATTGGATTAAGGCAGGTTGTGCTCCGAGAGAATCAGATCATGTTTGGGTCTGTGAAGATGGAAGACCAGTCATGCCTAATAGCATGCTGTCAACAATGGCAAGAATGTATCATGGCCAGGGACACCTGGGGAGGGATGCCATGATTAGGTCTTTTAAACAGACCTGGTATAATGCAAAGTTCAGGTTGATTGCAGAGAGTATCTGTCAGAGATGTTTGATTTGTCAGCAATTCAACACTGGGAAAAAGACAGTGGTGAGTCTAGGAACAATAGGCAGAGAAGGAGGTCCTTTTACCAGAATGCAAATAGATTTCATTGAAATGCCCCAAGTGAACAGATTGAGGTATGTTCTAGTGGTAGTCTGTTTGTTCTCGAGATGGGTGGAGGCTTATCCAACTAGGAGAAATGATGGAATAACAGTGGCAAAGTTACTGTTAAGAGAACTGATTCCTAGGTACGGGTTTCCAGTAACGATTGAGTCTGATAGAGGTGGACACTTCTATAATGAGCTCATGAGTTTAATTTGTGAAGCACTAAGCATACAGCAGAAGTTACATTGTGCATACAGACCAGAGGCTTCTGGAGTTGTTGAACAGATAAATGGCACAATCAAGAACAGAATTGGTAAGATGTGTTTAGCCACTGGAATGAAATGGCCTGATGTCTTGCCTCTAGTGTTGATGACTATTAGGTCTACTCCAGATAGAACTACTGGTTTGAGTCCGCATGAAATCCTAATGGGACGTGCGATGAGACATGCATTTGTGCCTGTCAACAAGTTGATGACAATAACTGATGACATGATTTTGGATTACTGTAAAGGCCTGGCTGACGCAGTTCATTCTGTGTTTCACCAGGTTGGAGAAGATGCCACAACACTTGAAAGGAAGCAAGCCCATGATCTGAGTCCAGGGGATTGGGTGAGGATAAAAGTGCACAGGAGAAGAAATTGCTTGGTTCCAAGGTGGGGAAGACTAAGGCAAGTTATTCTGACTACGACAACTGCTGTAAAGTGTGCCGGTGTGAAGAACTGGGTGCATGCAAGTCATACACTGAGAGTTCCAAATCCAAGAGAAGGAACTGGTAAAGAGTATTTTGAAGAGTCAGACTCGAGTGATGATGAAGAAACTGAGCCAGTGAGAAGGGAAAAGAATCCTGAAAGAGCTGAAGGAGAAAGAGAGTCAGGTGATTCTTTCCTTCCAAGGGAGGCTTCAAGGGAAACATTGAGAGTTTCAGAGGAGAGATCAGATTCTGTAAGAGTGCCTGAAGTTCCAACGAGCAGTGGAGAAGAAAGGAGAGAAAAGGGCAATTCCACAGGGAATACTCCTGAATCAGATGAGGAGGCTGAAATTCCACTTGAGATTACACCTGAAGAAGCAGGGTCAGAAGAAGATAGAGAGGGACAGATTGCGGAAGACCCCCGAGGAGGTGTAGGGAACATTTCTGATGAGCTAGGTGAAGGGACAAGTAGACAGCAAGAAGATTGCGTGTTGGAGACCCGAGGAGGGACAGGAATAGGGAAATCTCGAGTGGTGAAAAAGAAGTCAGTGGAGCAAAAAAGAATTGCTGAAGGACAAAAGGCAGATGAAACAGAATCGGATGAAAGTGAAAATGAGAAACATGAGGGTCGAGTTCTGAGAAAAAGGACTTGGATTGGAGAAAGAAACAATAAAGAAGTAAGACCGAAAAAGGTTGTACGAGGAGATATTTGGCCGAGCAAGATAAAGAGGCTGAGGTACAGACTGACGCGAGTGGATTCATCAAGAGCTGAACAGGTGAACGAAGTGTCGAGTCAGAACAAAACAAAAAGTGAGAAACAAGAAGGATCGAAGGAACAAGGAAGAATAAGGAGAATTAGACAACCCAACCAAAAGTACAGATCACCGGAATGGTCTTATGTGGCTCTATCTGAAGGAGAAGAAGGAGAAGCAGAGAGTCAAGACAATCCGGAGGGGATCTTGAGAAAAGTGGTTGAGGGAGAGGAAAAGTCTGTTGGAATCTTAAAAGTTATCCTGACTGACATTGGAGAAGAGTCAGATGCACAGGATGTTGTTGAAGATCTGATACAATTCGATGTTGCTGAAGAAGGAGTGAAAAATGATGAAAATCCAAATTGAGTGAACTGAAGGAGTCACTTGGAGAAAGTGAAAAGAAGAACATTTGAAAATTAGTTGTTTTGAGATAATTTAGAGTTCTAAACTCAGTAGTGGAGTAGAAGAGGCTAAGTCAAAAGACACTGCCAAAGTAGTAGAATGGCTAACACAGAGAATAATCGAAGTAGATGTGCCTTTTTGAAAAGATGGTGTAGAATGTGCTGCTGCTGTACTGGATTATTAATGCTACTATGGTGTGTACTTGCTTTATTAGTTACCTTTAGGGTTACAATAGATACTTTTGGAATACATACTGAGAATATGACTAATGTAGGGGAAAATTCACAGAAAATAGTTCCAACTAGAATTAGTAACATTAACATACATAAAGATAGGTCAATTAATGATTTTTCTAGCAATGTTTTTCAAAGTTGTTGTATGAATACGTAAAGACAATGGAAGTTAGGGATTGCTACGTATGTATACAATTACCTGTATCTGTTTCAGAAGGTGTTACTTATCACCATTTACCAGCCACGTATGGAATTTCATGTAGTGTGTTAAGTAGTGTTTTTTATTTGTTAGGGAAAATAGATTATGTGATGTCTAACAAAGATAATATTTTTGGGCAATTGCCTATGAACAAAAAGCTGAATCCAGCTAAAGAAGCTAACATTTTTGGTGAAATTTTTATTGAGAAAGAAGAATTAACGTTAGATTACATTTTTAGAAATAATTTAACTTGCAGTTTGAAAGAAGAGGAGAAAGCTTTCCTAGACATGGTAGAGGAAAGGAGAATGAGCATGCATGAGAAGGCAGGGAAATATAAAGTGAGTGAGACAATTTGGGACATTGAAATGGGAAAGGAGTTGAAGAATGGGGCCAGTCCAACTTTGGCTTTAGATGCACCACAGAAGGGTAAACTATGCATTACCAGGAGGAAATCCCAATATGATAATTATTTTGTTGGGACTAGTGAGTGCCATGATACATACTTTATTGCAACGGGATGGGGATTCAGAGGAGGAGAAGATCCAGTTTTCCCGGGAGTGTATTATATTTGTGGGAACAGGGCTTATTACAGGATGCCTGACCATTGGTATGGCACATGTTATGTTGGTCTGGTCTTCCCAAAGATTTTTCATATAGATAAGATAGGAGATGTAGAACATATTAACTTACTAACACGTTTTAAGAGAGAGACTTGGTCAGAAATAGTAGGTGATATATTTGGAGCTTTAATTCCAGCAGTGGGAATTTCTTTAAATGCATATGGAATTAGGAAACTGTCAACAGTGGTAGATCGCTTATCGACAAGTACCGCTGGAGGGTTTCTTTTGGTAAATACGGAAATGGCTGCCGTACGTGCCATGTCTATGCAAAATCGACTTGCCCTTGATATTCTATTGGCCAAGGAGGGTGGAGTCTGTGGAATGCTGAAAGTTCAACATTGTTGCACTTACATTCCTGATGAAAGCAAAGACCTGAAGGTCTATATCAAAAATATTACTGATTTGCATGAGGAATTAGTACCGCTGGAAGCTGAAAGTATCTGGACTAAATTAGCTAATAAGATGATAGCTGTTAAGAGTTTTATTGCTAAAATAGGTAGTACTATTATAGGTAAGGTGTTGTTTCCTTTGACATGTGTGATTGTTGCCTTATTGATACTAAGATTGGTGTGTTTGTGTTGTAAAAACAGGGGAGGGAAAAAGAAAAGAATTAGAGCTAATATTGAAAAGAAACAAAAGAGGTCAAAAGAGACCCACAAGAAATAGAATTAGAAGAATTAAGAGAGAGTGTTTACTTGGAGACAAAAAGGGATGATGAAAGGGAGTCTGGTGTGTAAAGTTGGGAAAAAAGAAAGAGACATTTTCAATTTCTCCTAAATTGGGACAAACATTTTTTTTTTGGGGTTTTGATTTATTTGGTGATAATATCACCAAAGGGGGGATTGCTGGAGCAGGGTTTTCTGTTGAAAATTTATTGGGTTTTTAAGCTCCAGATTTGTCTATGTGTCATGATTAAAATTATTAATTCGTAATCACTAATTATCGTTTTCTGTGATAGGTTTTGACTAATCAATATACTAATAAGAGAAACTACACGTGGGAATGCATATATGTTGCTCAATAATATGTGTGTTTAAATAAATAATGAGAGTGCTATTTGTTTTATATTCATGCTTTTTAATAACGTGTACTAATGCTTAAATATGTCGCAGATGGCTAGATAATTACATACACATAAGGGTATTAGTGGGAATTAACACTGTTTAATCATTGCGATGATGTAGTAACGTTGTTTGTGTTTCTTTCAATTAAGATGGTCCGTTTTGGCCTAAATGAAAATGGCTGCCATTTACAGCCTGCGTTCGAGTGAATGAGATGTGACGAAAAGCCTTGCTGAACATGGTTGAAAGTCACCTGATCACAGCCTCTGCACAATTCGAAAAGCTTCTATGATGACAGCGATTCCAGGCGTGCTGCCAATCCGCTGAGTTGTCCTTGGTTGAGAATGAAGCCACAATGAACTATTCACAATTGTAATGGCTTTGCTATGGTTCTGAGGAAGAGCTTCTATTAATGCAACATTTACAAGATTGAGTTTCCTTCTTCCGTCTTTTTATTTTTGTGATTTTTCCTGAGCGGAGGTTTCTCAACTGTAGCGATGATACATCCTTTCCTGCTCGCTCTGCTCAGCGGCTCAACGGATATTCAGAATTTAATAGTTGCTATCATTTTGCAAGTTTTGTTATAAATATTGTTAGAATAGGGAGGGACTTAGGCCACTTCTTTCTGAACCCATGCTGGTGAGGATCGATGCTGTGAGGACGGCGACTCGAGAAACTTTACTGAGAGACCTGTCCTGACCCATTTATGCCAGATATTGACAGGATGAGAACCTGTATGTAACCGTGCACTGTTCACAAAGTGTCTAGTCTGACACTATACAATTTTTGAAGTCAAGATGTGTTTAATTTTCAACACTGAAACAAGACATTATCATACATTTTTTACAGTGTTTGAATGTAAAACAACTAATAAACATATTGCAGTTTGTTCCAAAATAAATTCATGTCATGTATGCATAACACATTCAGTTACATATAACAACCATGTGTGGCATCAGTTCAATTGCTTGATATAGACATGTAATAATGCATCAAAATTACAACACAACAGAAATGTTGGTGCCCAATGCATTTCGGAACCAGCCGGTTCCTTCGTCAGGGGCAGATCTGAAAGATAAAGCGTAAACCATGTTGCTGGTGAGTGCTATTCACTGGGAGCTCAATCTCTAAATATAATGTTAAGCAGCGAGTTCTCAAAAAGGGGGTTACCTGTTCGTGTTTGCTATTGTGTGTGTTCTAAAATAAATGAAAATAAGACCATGTGAGCTGCAACTCAGGCTGTAGGATATATGTAAACGATGCTAGCAGAAGATTGCCAAAAACAGGCTTACCTGATTGTAAGAAACCTCGTGATTCTGTAATTGTAAAAACGTACCATGAGGGGTTATTGGAGTGAACAAATCCTACGATAAAGTAAAAGAGCTCAGGTGTGTGGGTTCCTAGAGAGATAAAAAGATCTTACCTCTGACGCTATAAATTAAGAAGCTGTGCGGAAAATAGATGGAAAAAGAATAAAAAAGTATCAATAGGCGTGCCGTATGTGATAGGTGGAGAGTAACTATAAATACAATGTAGACAACTAGCGAGCGTTTCCAAAACACGTAAGAAGTCTTACCTCTGAAAAGTAGTCTAAGAAGCTGCAAGGAGAGTAAAGAAAACAATGTTTTACTATTAACCGCGTGACCGCAGATGGCGGATAAGATAGCTACCGTGTATACTCATGGAGGAGATCTTACCTTACTGGTATTTCGGGGCGAGAGTAACCAACGATTCTCCTCACTGGATGGGCGAGTGTAAAGGGAGTCTCAACCGAGGGTACTACTTCAAGGTGGGAACCGGAAACTGCACCGGAACTATTCGAAATAAACGGCGGACTAAGGAAATCAACAAAGTGTTACTCATAGAACAGACGCCCGAAAGCGCCATCTTGAAACGGAGTCAAAAGACTTCCAAGAAGATTAGCAAAAGCGCCTAGGTGCAAATAATATTGTAAATGGAGCTTGGAAATAATAAAACAAAGTTTTCAGAAAAAGGTATTAATCGTATTGCGACTGCGAACTAGCGAATGGAAAAGCAACCAGAATTCTAAGGGCCAGATATCCCAATCTGGAGCTTGTAAATACAGTGAATTCTCTGGGTAGAGAAAGGATCGCTATTTGCACAGAACTAGGATTACAGCCTCAGAGTTTGAGCCTGAGCCTCCAGTCTTACGGGACAAACATATAAAGAGTATGGTTTACAAAGCCGGCAATTGTGTGAGGATAGAAATCAGAGAGTCACCGGGGGAAACGAAAGATGTGGCTTAAGAGTAGTGTACCAAGTGATGATTAAAGTGAGGGTGTAGGATTGTACTGAAGTACTTGTCACTGGCCTAAAATGTGTGAAGTCACCTAGGGCTTCTTAGGTTGGTTAGTTAGTTCATGATTAAATGAAACAAGACATGTCTAACCTATCATTAAGACCTGTTGGTGCCATGGTATCCAGAAATTTGATCCAAAAGATCTCCCTTTGTAGGAGTCTCAAGTGGGTGTTGACTCCTTGTTGTTGCTCCACATGTTCGATTATTTGGAATCTGAGTTGGGATATGGAGTGACATGCTTCATGCCAGTGGGACGCCAGAGGTGAGTTTGTGCTCTTGGTTCGGATGCGACTTTTGCAGGTAGAATTCTGTGTCCATTATGACAATTGCTCCTCCCTTGTCATAGTGTTTCTATCTAAATTTTCGACCAGTTCCACAGCCATCAAAAGAATCATCAACAAACGTTGGGAACTACTATCCAACGAAACCGATTTCAACGACATCTTCCGCGAATTGCCCTTGCATGCTTACACAAGAGGTCAAAATATCCGAGAACTACTTTCATCTACACAGAAACCGCAGACCATCTCCACCAATAAAGGAACTGTGAAATGTCAAAACTGTTCGCATTGCAACAACATCATCCCAGGAAACATTTTAAAACATCCCACAACGGGCAAGGACGTTCAGCTCCGACATACCAGTAGTTGTGATACCATAAATGTAATCTATGGAATCAAATGCCCTTGCGGCAAACTATATGTAGGAAAAACACAACGGAAAATGAAAACACGACTTACAGAACACAAAAGTCGCATCCGAACCAAGAGCACAAACTCACCTCTGGCGTCCCACTGGCATGAAGCATGTCACTCCATATCCCAACTCAGATTCCAAATAATCGAACATGTGGAGCAACAACAAGGAGTCAACACCCACTTGAGACTCCTACAAAGGGAGATCTTTTGGATCAAATTTCTGGATACCATGGCACCAACAGGTCTTAATGATAGGTTAGACATGTCTTGTTTCATTTAATCATGAACTAACTAACCAACCTAAGAAGCCCTAGGTGACTTCACACATTTTAGGCCAGTGACAAGTACTTCAGTACAATCCTACACCCTCACTTTAATCATCACTTGGTACACTACTCTTAAGCCACATCTTTCGTTTCCCCCGGTGACTCTCTGATTTCTATCCTCACACAATTGCCGGCTTTGTAAACCATACTCTTTATATGTTTGTCCCGTAAGACTGGAGGCTCAGGCCCAAACTCTGAGGCTGTAATCCTAGTTCTGTGCAAATAGCGATCCTTTCTCTACCCAGAGAATTCACTGTATTTACAAGCTCCAGATTGGGATATCTGGCCCTTAGAATTCTGGTTGCTTTTCCATTCGCTAGTTCGCAGTCGCAATACGATTAATACCTTTTTCTGAAAACTTTGTTTTATTAT
Source organism: Triturus cristatus (assembly GCF_964204655.1). NCBI lineage: Eukaryota > Metazoa > Chordata > Amphibia > Caudata > Salamandridae > Triturus > Triturus cristatus. The sequence goes on along the minus strand of NC_140585.1, from coordinate 28,483,556 downwards.
TTCCAAGCTCCATTTACAATATTATTTGCACCTAGGCGCTTTTGCTAATCTTCTTGGAAGTCTTTTGACTCCGTTTCAAGATGGCGCTTTCGGGCGTCTGTTCTATGAGTAACACTTTGTTGATTTCCTTAGTCCGCCGTTTATTTCGAATAGTTCCGGTGCAGTTTCCGGTTCCCACCTTGAAGTAGTACCCTCGGTTGAGACTCCCTTTACACTCGCCCATCCAGTGAGGAGAATCGTTGGTTACTCTCGCCCCGAAATACCAGTAAGGTAAGATCTCCTCCATGAGTATACACGGTAGCTATCTTATCCGCCATCTGCGGTCACGCGGTTAATAGTAAAACATTGTTTTCTTTACTCTCCTTGCAGCTTCTTAGACTACTTTTCAGAGGTAAGACTTCTTACGTGTTTTGGAAACGCTCGCTAGTTGTCTACATTGTATTTATAGTTACTCTCCACCTATCACATACGGCACGCCTATTGATACTTTTTTATTCTTTTTCCATCTATTTTCCGCACAGCTTCTTAATTTATAGCGTCAGAGGTAAGATCTTTTTATCTCTCTAGGAACCCACACACCTGAGCTCTTTTACTTTATCGTAGGATTTGTTCACTCCAATAACCCCTCATGGTACGTTTTTACAATTACAGAATCACGAGGTTTCTTACAATCAGGTAAGCCTGTTTTTGGCAATCTTCTGCTAGCATCGTTTACATATATCCTACAGCCTGAGTTGCAGCTCACATGGTCTTATTTTCATTTATTTTAGAACACACACAATAGCAAACACGAACAGGTAACCCCCTTTTTGAGAACTCGCTGCTTAACATTATATTTAGAGATTGAGCTCCCAGTGAATAGCACTCACCAGCAACATGGTTTACGCTTTATCTTTCAGATCTGCCCCTGACGAAGGAACCGGCTGGTTCCGAAATGCATTGGGCACCAACATTTCTGTTGTGTTGTAATTTTGATGCATTATTACATGTCTATATCAAGCAATTGAACTGATGCCACACATGGTTGTTATATGTAACTGAATGTGTTATGCATACATGACATGAATTTATTTTGGAACAAACTGCAATATGTTTATTAGTTGTTTTACATTCAAACACTGTAAAAAATGTATGATAATGTCTTGTTTCAGTGTTGAAAATCAAACACATCTTGACTTCAAAAATTGTATAGTGTCAGACTAGACACTTTGTGAACAGTGCACGGTTACATACAGGTTCTCATCCTGTCAATATCTGGCTTTATTCATAGCAGGAGAGGACAAACTCCTGCATAACCGTAGCACCATTGTTTTTTCTAACCTAGAACTACCGATAAGACTGACCACAGACCGGAGTGCTCTCCATATATAATCTCTGACCCATTTATGACATTTAGCTAGAATAGGTAAATATGAGAATAATGATTTTGCTATTGGTTGACTTTCACTTGAACTAATTTTTAGATAAAATTACCTTATGTTTGAATTACAGTGTCGGGTGGTTATTTCTTTGTAAGTTATTGAATTTCTTATTGTGATTATTATTGTTTAAATCATAACTCAAAACAATATCAATTTGGTCGCATCGGCCTTAGTGTAGATGCAGAGTTTTCTCTCAGGTTTAGTGCGGATAGAGTAATAGAGCGTATGTCGGTATGATGGGCCCTAGTGAATGATGAGTGCATGTGCGTGTATCTGTGAAATTACTCTATCTGTGGTAGTAGGGAGAATTTATATGCTCTGATCTGCAGCAGTAGCAGGTACACTGAAACTCGTCGCCAGTGCTCCAGCGGCAAGGGCAAATTTGCATATTCTCCCTATGTCACAGACTCATCACTACACTAACTCATTGATACACTCATTCATTGGTGGGGCCCATAACACCAACACGCACTCATCTCACACAAATCTGTACACGGAAGAAAAAGCTCTGGACATGTGGGTACCTTATTACCTATCAGGATTACATTTCTTTACATAATAAACATTATATAGATCTGCACCTATGGAATCCTGACCTTAACATCAAGGCACTGCACCACTTGGTCAACGGACCAATTAGTTGGACTGGTTGATGGTGATTTAGAACCCGCTAAAACACAATTAAAGCCTCGGAAACATTTGATTAATTTTCAGTACTCAATTAAAGAATCAACAACTCATTTCTTATTAATCCAAATGTGTTTATCTAATATTAATTTGCTCTGCATTAGCATTTAGGCGCTACAAAATATAACATAATTCAGTTTATTTCCAGAAGAAATCAAATCTTTGGAACATAAGCATAGATTTAGAAATGCTTTATATTTACCAAATATCAAACATTGGCGACCCTCCGACCACACAGAGGATTATTCAAAGTCTCTGCTACAATCTCCAGGATAAACTGTCCAACCCACAGCAATGATCAAACCATCAGGTGAAATAACCTTTCCCGACATCAAAGAAACCCACGGTAAGCCATGGAAATCTTCATCAGCTCAACGTAGACCCAACGCCACGGAAGATCAGCCCAATGAACCACCCCCCTTTGGCAGATGAGAGTCTTTATACCCTTTTCCCGCTTACTTCAGATCAATAATCAACAATTTTAGGGTAGAAACTGTTTTGATTGGTCAGTCCAGTTCAATTGGTAATTTCTGAAAATGTTCACATGACCCACGGGTTTTCCATGAGACTTGGCATAGCAAAGTGAAAGAATTTGTCCTGTATCCTTCGGTTCACGGGCAAAAGCTCCGAAGTAATAACAAGCCATTGTCCCCTTGGTAGTTCACACCGTTCATCACTTGGCAACCCTCCACGTTCCTATCCTTGACAAGGGACATGCCGCTACCGGAGCTGAGGTCACTTGGAGATCTCCAGAGCCATCCGATTCTGCGCAGTAGTCATCGCGCTCACATGACGGCGACACCACAGGAGCTCCATCTTAAGTACTGCGGCCTAGCAGGCCCGAATGCCAACTTAAGCAAAAACAGACATAACAGTAATTAGAATATAGAAATGAGGATTCTAATGTTTAATCCCACACTAATCTCAATGTATTTTAGTATTTTCCTAGCTTTCAGCAACATTTATAGCAATAATACTCACCATTCTGCAGCACTGAAAGCACAAACCATCACAAACGCAACATGAATCATGCAATTCTCTATTTCACCACAATCTAAAGTTAGTTTGCGTACCACAGTTAATTAATTTAGTTGTTCTGCCATGCAATTAGCATCTTTAATCCCACATGTATCTTGTGTTTATCAAGGTGTAAGGGTTGGTTAGTCATTTCACTTCAAACTAATTAGTACGAGTTAATGCTTAGAATGATTACGTAATTAATTTAATGCAAATAGAGGAGGTATACAAAATGTTGTTTTACCTGCTCCATCACCAGTGTTGAATCTCCAAGAATAAAGATCCATAAATCCAGAAGTAGATGGAGAAAGGTTTAATGGTCAAGGCACAGGACTGCTCAGTCGATGTCCAACCGCAGAATGACTATAGATTCCAATTCTACTTGGAATCCTGACTATCTCATAACAAACAGTATGGCAAGTGCCAGGATAAAAAGTATACAGAAATTAAAGGAGAAGAAACACAAAAGGGAAAATAGATAACAAGGCAATGTAACGCCGCAGCCACGTCGCATTCAAGCAGCGACAGCAAAAATAAACAAGGACTGGCAAAGCCAAGGGGTCTTGGCAATCCGAGAGCTATTGGCGTGTTCGATGTTCATTTCTTTTAGCCACGTTGAATGGCAGCACGTCTGCTGTTCACCATAGCTGAAAGTGAATCAAAAAGCATGAAGACTGAAACTGTAGACGTGTAGGAAGGCCGTAGGTGTAAGTATGTGCATTAACTGTGTGCGTAATACTTTTTTTATTGCAAAATTGTTACAACAAATAAAAAGATCATGCCTATTTTAAAATGCATTCCAGAGTATTCCGTAAGAAGCCACCTTTTCCGTAGTTTTATACAGCGCAAACTCGACCCGAAGGGTGTCGGAGCACTCTACATGAGCACCAGTTGCATTCACTCATTTTTAGGAATTGAGAAAGTGATTAGCCCAGAATTACAGGATGCTGAGTCGACATGAGACTTGAACTTGGAGCCCCAGCTTGAAAGTCAGCCGATCAAGCACTTATGCCACATCCCCCCCCCCCGTGCTTGTAAAAGTAAGCACATAGGAACAGTAAATAGGAAAGCTAGGTGGCAAGCTTTTCCAATGCATACACTTGCAAATACGATTTACAGGCCTGTTTACGGAAACCAAGCTCTCAGAAGAATACTGAAAGAGGCAACAGCAAATGGAGCACGAAGCAAGTGAAAACACGAGCACTCGTGTGAAGTGCTCAAAAACAATGCAGGTCCTAAAATGGTCATAGTATGGGAGCAGTGGATAGATACTAGTACTTGGTCAATGCTCTCGGGGAGGGCTAAACACAGGAAGAGGCATGACGTATGCATGCCATGGACCAATGGGGAGAAAGAATATGAGAGCGACATGGAGACAGCAAAGGTGAAGCCTATTGGCAGGCCGAAGCCCACATATTTAATACAACAGTCTTTTCGAGACAGAAGAAAAGAAGATAGACAGTATCAGTGTTGGTAATAACAAGGCTTGGCACGTGTGAGTGACAGAGGAAAGCTTAGAGGAGGTCTCAACATGTGTGACGTAAGTTTTAAGTGTGGCAATGCAGACATTAAACAAAAATGTCTTTGTTTATCTCCTGATGCGTGGCACCTGGTAAGGCTGCCTCACTTTGTCTCTACCTCTCTCCCTTTCACCTTCAGTCTATTTATACCCCCCAATCGCCCACATGCTTCTCCCCTTCCCTCCAGCCCTATAAACCCCCTACTACCAGGCCCTCTCTTTCACCATCACCCACCCCTTCTTACCTCTAGTGGCCTTTCCCTCTCGATTCGAGCCCCTCCCACCTCTCACTGTCAGACCTTCTTCCCAGCACCACTCACTTTTCCCTCTCACTGCTTCTCTCTCTCTCTTGGTAGGTCCTTCTCTCTTCCAGCCCCCCTCCATCTCTCTCTATCGCCCCCAGGCTCCCTCTCTCTCTCTCTCTCTCTCTCTCTCACTCTCTCTCTCTCCCTGTCACTCTCATTCTGTCCCCCTCCTCTCTCGGCCCCTCCTCCCTCTCTCTTTCTCTCCTCCTGCCCCCCTCCTTCCTCTTATTCTTTCACCTGCTCTCCCTCTCTCTTCCATTCACCCCCACACACTCTCCTCCTGGCTCCCTCTCTCTCTCCTGGCTCCCTCGTTCTCCTCCTGTCCCTCTCCTTTCTCTCTACCTCTCTCTCCCCCTCTGTCTCTCTCTTTCCTTCTCTCTCCTGATCTTTCTCTCCTGCTCCGCCTCTCTCTTCCAATCCCCCTTACACTCTCTCCTCCCAGCTCCCTTTCCCAGTCAGTCCCTGTCTCCTCCTGGCTCTCTCTCCCTCCTGCTGGCTCCCTCTCTTTCTCCTGCTGACTCCCTCTCTCTCTCCTGGCTGCCTCTCTGCCAGTTTCCACTTCTCCCTCTCTTACCTGCTCTGCCCCTCTCTCTGCCAGTATCCCTCTCTCTGTGCGAGCGACCCTTGACCTGTTGGTAGGTTGCTCCCCCTCCGCACAGCACCGCCTGTGTTGGTCCCTGCCCAGCTGCCGTTTGCAGGAAGTAGGCTGTAGGTCTGTATCCTCCTCCTGTATTGCCATTTCGCTTCTGCTGTCTGTGTTTAATCTGTTACCTGTATCTGTGTCTGTTGCCTTGTATTGCCATTTCTCTTCTGTTGCCTGTGTCCGTTCTGTGCCCGTCCTTCTTTCTGTGCCCCTCGCTGTCCCTGCTGTTGTGAGCCTGTTGTCCTTCTGTGCCCCTCGCTGTCCCTACTGTTGTGAGTCCGTTCTTCTTTCTGTGCCCCTCGCTGTCCTTACTGTTGTCAGCCCGTTTTTCCTTCTGTGCCCCTCGCTCTCCCTACTGTTGTGAGGCCGTTTTCCTTCTGTGCCCCTCGCTGCCCCTACTGTTCTGTGCCCGTGTGTTAGGCTGCCCCATCTGTTCTTGCCCGTTTTCCTTCTGTGCCCTCGCTGCCCCCTGTGCGCTTTGTATTTTGCCCCTTGTTGAGCCCCTAACCCGGTGCCCGTTTTGCCTTCTGTCCCCGCTGCGTCCCCTTCGGCCCCGCCCCCTCTCTGCCCATTCGCTGCCCCTGCTCCTGCCTCCCGCCTCCCAGCTGCTCCTCCCTCCCACCTCCCCATATATGGCGGCTGCTGCGCGGCCGCGCCGCTGGCGCTGAAGGCGTGCCTAAGGCAAGCCCGTCTGCGCCCGTCCGCGCCTGGACCACGCCCTGCGCCAGAACCCCTGGTCCGCGCGCCCCCTGCACCCGCCACGACGACCGGCACCATTACGGTGCCAGCACACTCCACGTTCTCAACCCCGGACGGACCCACACCTGCTTCAAGGCCACCCCGAAATGCACACATGGCCCCTTCACCTGCCGGAACTGCAGCTACACCAGCCTCAGAGCCGCCGAACCGCCCGCCAGGAAGGACCTCAACCACCTCCGATGCATCCTACTGAACACCCGCTCTGCACGCAAACATGCCGTCGAGCTCTGGGACCTGCTCGACACATCCTCACCGGACGTCGCCTTCCTGACAGAGACCTGGATGAACGACTCCTCCGCACCCGACATCGCCATAGCCATCCCAGACGGCTACAAGATCACCCGCAGAGACCGCACCAACGGAGTCGGAGGAGGAATCGACATCGTCCACAAGAACACCATCAGGGTCTCGACCAGCACCGACGACACTCTCAGCACCGCCGAACACATGCACTTCTGGATCCACACGGACCCCAACACCACCCTAAGAGGCACCCTCATTTACAGACCCCCCGGACCCTGACCTCAATTCAGCTACTCCATCGCCGACTTCATCAGCACACACGCCCTGACCTACTGACTACATCCTCCTCAGAGACCTGAACTTCCACCTGGAGAGCAACAACAACAGCAACTCCACCACGATGATCGACAACCTCGCCAACCTTGGACTGAGACAGCTCGTCACAACACCGACCCACACTGCCGGCCACACGCTCGACCCCGTCTTCTCCTCAAGCTCCCACGTCTCCTTCAGCCATACCACCGAACTCCTCTGGACTGACCACCGCTGCATCCACTTCACCCTTCAGAAACCCACCGCACACCACCGCACCCAACAGATCCCCGCCGCTGCTGGAGCAAAGTCACTGAAGACCAACTACAGGCAAACCTCGCCCTCAGCCCACCCACCGACCCCTCCAACCCCGACGATGGTGCCCGCAACTTCAGACGATGGATGGACGACTGCGCCAACACCCTCGCCCCACTGAAAAAACCCACCTACAGAGACACCAGCAAGAGAGACAGCTGGTTCACCCCGGAACTCCTAGCATCCAAGCGTACCTGCCGGAAACTAGAGAACAATTGGCACAGTGAAAAGATGCCGGACAGCAACGCAGCCCACAAAGACGCCATCCGCCACCACCATCACCTCATCAGGTCCGCCAAGAGGACCTTCCTCAAAGACCGCCTTGACAACAACGCACACAACAGCAAGGAGCTCTTCATCATCGTGAAGGAACTCTCCAACCCCAGCTCCAACTCCAACGACATCCCACGGTCGCAAGCACTGTGCGACTCCCTCGCCGCCTTCTTCCACCGCAAGATCGCAGATATCCACGACAGCTTCAATACCCAGACAGCCCCAACAGACCCTGACACACCAGACTCGCCGCACGCTATCAACCACAACCCCTTGACAGCCTGGGCCAACGTGACCATCGATGACATCATCAAGACCATGAGGACTATCCATTCCGGCTCCCCGTCAGACTCTTTTTCGCACCACATCTTCAACAAGCAGCTCCATCTCACCCCACCTGCGCAACGTTATCAACCTCTCCTTCGAGACCGCGACCTTCCAGGGAGCTGGAAACACGCCGAGATCAACGCCCTACTCAAAAAACCCAAGGCGGATCCGAAAGACCTCAAGAACTTCCGGCCCATCTCCCTGCTTCCGTTCCTAGCAAAGGTCATCAAGAAGATCGTCAACAAACAGCTAACCCGATACCTCGAAGAAAACAGCATCCTGGACCCATCCCAGTCAGGGTTCCGCAGCAACCACAGCACTGAGACTCATCGCTGCCACCGACGACATCAGGACCCTGCTGGACAACGGTGAGACCACGGCCCTCATCCTCCTGGACCTCTCCGCCGCCTTCGACACTGTCTGCCACCGCACACTACGCGCACGCCTCCACGACGCAGGGATCCGAGAGAAAGCCCTGGAATGGACCACCTCCTTCCTCTCCGGCAGAACACAGAGAGTCCGCCTCCCGCCATTCCGATTCGAAGCCTCCGAGATCATCTGCGGCATACCCCAGGGATCATCCCTCAGCCCGACACTGTTCAACATCTACATGGCCCCACTTGCACGCATCAACCGACAGCTCGACCTCAACATAATCTCCTACGCTGATGACACTCAACTGATCCTCTCCCTCCCCAAGGACCCCCATCACCGCCAAATCCAACCTCCACGAAGGAATGAAGGCCGTCGCCGACTGGATGAAGAGCAGCTGACTAAAGCTGGAGACGGACAAGACGGAGGTCTTCATCCTTGGCTCCAACCTTTCAGCCTGGGACGACTCTTGGTGACCCACGAAACTGGGGGCACCCCCGACACCCACCGACCACGCACGCAACCTGGGAGTCATCCTCGACTCGACGCTCTCCATGACCAAGCAAGTCAATGCAGTCTCCTCCTCCTGATTCAACACCCTCCGCATGCTCCGCAAGATCTACAGATGGATCCAGACAGACACGAGAAGACACGAGAAGAACAGTCACCCAGGCCCTTGTTAGCAGCCGATTCGACTATGGAAACGCCCTCTACGCGGGAGCCCCGACCAAGCTCATCAAACGACTGCAAAGAATTCAAAACGCCTCTGCACGCCTGATCCTCACCACAGCCACATCACCCCCCACCTGAGAAACCTGCACTGGCTCCCCGTGGACAGGAGAATCTCCTTCAAACTCCTCATCCACGCACACAAGGCACTCCACAAGACCGGCCCAGCCTACCTCAACAGACGACTCTCCTTCAACGCTCCCAACCGCCAGCTCCGCTCCGCCGACCTCTCCCTGGCCACCGTCCCGCGCATCCGAAGAACTACCACCGGCGGCAGATCCCTCTGCCACCTTGCCGCCAAAACCTGGAATACCCTTCCACTCAGCCTATGACAGACCCAAGACCTGCTGACCTTCAGGAGGCTACTCAAGACCTGGCTGTTCAACCAGTAGCGGCACCCCCCCCCTTCCTCTTCCCCAGCGCCTTGAGACCCTCGCGGGTAAGTAGTGCGCTTTACAAATTCTGTGATTGATTGTGCTGCTGGCTTCTCTCTCTCTCTCCTCCCTCTCGCCTTCTTCTCTCTCTTTACTCCCTCTCTCTCCTCTCTCTTTCTCTCTCCTGCTGGCTCCCTCTCTCCTGGCTCCCACTCTCTCTCCTGTTGTCTCTCTCTCTCTCCCTCTCGTGGCTGCCTCTCTTCCAGTCTCCCCTTCTCCCTCTCTCACCTGCTCTCGCCCTCTCTCTTCCAGTGGCCCTTCTTCTCTCTCTCTTTCTCGCTCTCTCTCTCCCTCTCTCTCTTTGTCTCTCTCTACCTCCCTCTCTCTCTTCCTCCCCCTCTCTCTTTGAGTTCCCCCGTAATCCTCTCTCTCCTTGTCTTGCCCTATATCTTCCAGCCCCCTCCCCCCTTCTCCTGGCTCCCTCTCCCAGTACCCCTTCCTCATTCTCTCTGTGTCTTTCTCTCTCTCCTGCTGATTCCCTCTCTCCTGGCTCCCTCTCTCTCTCCTGCTGGCTCTCTCTCTCTATCTCCCTCTCCTGGCTGCCTCTCTTCCAGTCATCCCTTCTCCCTCTCTCACCTGCTCTCACCCTCTCTCTTCCAGTGGCCCTTCTTCTCCCCTCTCTCTCTCTCTCTCCCTCTATCTCTCTCTCTCTCTCTCCCTCCCCTGGCTGCCTCTCTTCCAGTCTCCCCTTCTCCATCTCTCACCTGCTCTCGCCCTATCTATTCCAGTGGCCCTTCTTCTCCTCTCTCTCTCGCTCTCCCTCCCTCCCCCTCTCTCTATCTCTCTCTCTCCCCCTCTCTCTCTCTCCCTCTCTCTCTCTTTCTCCCCCCCTCTGTCTTTGAGTTCTCCCTTCATCCTCTGTCTCCTTGCCTTGCCTTCTCTCTTCCAGCCACTCCCTCCTTCTCCTGGCTCCCTTTCCCAGTCCCCCTTGCCCCCCCCCCTCCTGGGTCCCTCTGGCTTCCAGTCGCCCTCCTTCACTCTCCTCCTTCCCTCCTGCTCCCTCCCCCCCTCTCTGCATGACTCAGCAGCTCCCAGGACAGATAAGGCCTGGCACAGACCCTGAGAGCTGCACTCCACTCTCAGATTGCAGGGACTGGACGGGCCGGAGAGCCGAGAACCACAAGTAAGTGCATGGACGTCATTTAGGGGTCACCCGGGGTCGCAGCATCGACTCCTGGCTTGCCTTTGCGACCCCTGGCCTCAGAGGAGGCAAAATCAGTGCCAAGAACACAAGGGCAGTCCCACGTTCCTTTTTTCTGTGATTGTTTTATTACTCTAATAGTTATTTTTAAAATGTTAAAATGTTATTTTTCACCATTAATTACAGTTTGCAGGACTTTGACCCTCCCCGGCAGCTGAGGAAAGTAAACACTTATTTTAAATGCATGCATGCTTGTAGGTGAGAGTGTGTGTAAATGTGTGTGTATGTGTAAGCATGAATGAGTGAGTGAAAGTAAAGTTTAAATGGCATATGATGTCATCTCTGCTAGCCCTGGCATTGGGGTGAACTGACGCTCATGAGTGAGTGCACCGACCCATCCATGGGGGGGGGGGGGGGTTGCCTCCTCGACGGGCTGTTACTGACACAGTCGGTATTTTACTGTCCAGACAAGTACAAAAATATTGGGAAAATTATCAAGCTGAGAAATTAGTTCAAAGGTACAGCTTGCACCGGATTTCAGCATATCATGTTTAATCATTACTGAAGCAAGCAGAAGTAGAATCGCTATGTTAAAGAAGCATTGGCAAAGCCATTAGGGCTCATCTTTTGACTTTGTCAAGGCAGAACTATCAGCTTTGCCATTGCTTTTTGATGATGCTTTTCAGCATCGAGAAAAAAAATGGTTTTCCAAACCAATATAAAACACCTGCATTATCAAAATCAATCGATCTGACTTTGCAGCTGAGCAGTTGACTTTATCAGTGCTTGTTTTTTTAAAATGTTTTCTGTGCAAGTGTTACAAACCCCATTCAGAGATGGACACCTGGATGTGCACACTGATGCTCTAGCAGCCGTTTTGTAATATTCTTTTTATAAAGGATAACAGAGTTTGTGGGTCCACAAACATGAGGGGTCATCGTGGACTGTTTTATAATTTTCCAAAAACCATTCAAAGATGGCTGCCCCGGCAGTCACATGCAACCGAGGCCTAAGTGTACCAGTGAACAGACATGGTCATAGTGCGCTGGTGAGGACCAGGGGTGGAGAGCACGTGGACGGGGGAGTAGGTGGCAGGGGCTGTACATCAAAGGATTGGGGTGGGCACGTTTGTACTTTGCCAGCACACCTCATTCAACCTGGCAGAAAGGAGGCACAGCTCAGTCCGCACCGGAGGACACGCCCAGGAGTGACAAGTCTCTGACAGCCATAACTTTCAAAGTCGAAAGCAAGGCGCATCGAGCTCATGCAAATGGCTTTACTCCAAACTGATGTGTGGGTCTGGGGAAAGCAAAGCACGTGTGCGGGCGTTGTCATGTAACACAATCCAGCAGCCACATTACACCTAGTTTACTCTGTGTCTCTGAGAATGAGTTTTCATCGAATATGTTGACGGCGCGAAAGGCACAAATGTTGTTCTTCTAGCTATGAGTGCCACCAGAGAGTGAGCCATCGCTACTTTACTCCTGTTCCTGCAGCGTGGAGTCGTACAAATATATGTATTTAATTGTTGCATGTCTTCAGTCGCCATAAACCTAGGGGCACTGAGCGCTTTAAAATAAGATGAATGTTATTTGCTTCATTTTTACGACTTTGACACCTATAGATGCTGCAGGAATCCCAGATTGGGCCAGAGGGGGGCAGCCCAGACCACATACTCGCTTCCTGCAGTGAAGACCGGTGCAAATCACAGCAATAAAACCCTGGGCCTTCGCCTCACAAACTAGACCTCACCAAACAATAAGTCACCTACTTTCACCTACCCCCACCCCTAAACCCCTGCCCCTCACTACATCTTCATCTTGTAACTGTGTACCTCTTACCCTGTCATTGAACTGTTGCCCTTTAAATTCCTTGACTCAATAACCAACTTCTGTTAACAGCTATCAGGGTATCCGAAATGTTCCTGCAGGTGTAACTTTATTGCCGCCGCCCATTGTCCTGACCCACCTATGTTCACAACAATAATCTTAAACTGCCAGCCGCCACTCAGAAAAGGCGTTCCCCCAACTTTTCTGACCCCTCTCTTCCCCCAGCAACCTCTGTCGTACCTGTTCACATTGAGGGCCTCATTTGCTGCAAAATGACTCCGCGCAGCGCCACAAGTCACTGTGCTGCAGCGCGCGCCATCTTTGAAAAGCTCAGGGACGAGTGGTATTAGCCACAATATCATGCATCCCGTGCTCTGCACTGGCGCAGGATTGGCTGCCAAGCACCAGCACGCCCCATACGGCATGACACTCCTGCAAAATACTCAGAGCAACCATAGTATCTGAAGCCCCCGCCCGTGCCGCTCTGCCATCACCCGTCCTCCTCCGCCGCTTGATCCTCCGCATCTACCAACTCACCTCTTCCAGACCCCATTCCTCATAGTCCAGCCGTGGATGGGCTTCCACGGCCCAGTGGGCACCATGACATCCACACTGCAATCCACATTTTCCTAGAACCCTACCGCGCCTGGAGGTAAGCCAGGGGGCTGTGGTATGCCCTCCTCGCTGTGCCCACAGCTACAGTTGCTCTGCACCGCTGCCCGCCATGCCAGGGGTCATACTGGGCCGTCCAGGTCGATGCACTGCCGAGGCCATTAGACCGAGTGGCAGCGTTGTCCCACATCGGCATCCAGCTGGCCGCATGAGACTCTGCCATTTCTTTCACCTCGGGGTCTGTGAGCCGCATAACGCTCTTCTGAGTCTGCATGGCCGCTGTGGTGCTGAGCCTGGAATAAACGAGCATTTACAATGCAATAGGTCTCACATTCACACCAGTTTGAGCTATTGGCATTGTAAATGACAATGCCTTTTATTTATGTTTTGGGTTTTAAAACAAATAAAAGGCATTGCCATTCACAATACTAACAGCTTAAACTCTCACAAATACGAGACACATTGCATTGCAATAAAGGGCCTTCTCAACTGCTCATTAGATTGTAAATATCAGAGGAAGAGACCGACCTGCGATGTCTTCAAAGTAGTGATAATTAGTGCAGTGAAGAAGATGTGTAAGTGTTGTAAATTACACAGACACAAAGTGTGAAGTGAGAGCTACATATGATCCGAGCTATAAACACTAACAAAGTGCTCCAACACTTTTGGCGCTATGATTACACTGTCGCGGCTTAGGAGGAATAGCGGGGGGGGCTAGTTCCTGCCCTCTGAGATATGAGTGTGCAGTGTGGCATTGCGTAATGTCATTGCTATCTTTGGCCTAATAAAAAACACTCTATCTGTAGTAGTGCCCTGGCCTCTCCTTCTGGTGCAGGGCGGGCTGTGCTTTATGGCAGGCATGGAGGGAGGGAGGGATAGTCTAGGCAGCAGCTCCAGCCTCGTACAGTGACCCTGCTATTACTAGTGAGTGACAGGCGTTGAGGTGGTGCTGGTATTGGTGGTGGTATTCGTATTGGTGGTGGTATTGTAGGTGGTGGTATTGGTGGTGGTGGTATTGGTGCTATTATTGGTGGTGGTGGTATTGGAGGTGGTGATAGTATTGGTGGTGGTGGTATTGGTGGAGGTGGTGGTGGTAGTGGTATTGGTGGTGGTATTGGTGGTGATATTGGCGGTGGTATTGGTGGTGTTGATGGTGGTGGTGTTGGTGGTGGTAATGGTATTGGGGTGGTGGTATTGGCAGTGGTGGTGGTATTGGTGGCGGTGGTATTGGTGGTGGTATTGTTACAGGTGGTGGTGGTATTGGTGGTGGTATTGGTGGTGGTGGTGGTATTGGTGGTGGTATTGGTGGTGGTGGTGGTGGTGATGGTATTGGTGGTGGTGGTATTGGTGGTGTTGGTGGTGGTAGTGGTATTGGTGGTGGTATTGGTGGTGATATTGGCGGTGGTATTGGTGGAGGTGGTATTGGTGGAGGTGGTGGTTTTGATGGTGGTGTTATTGGTGCAGGTGGAGGTATTGGTGTTAATAAAACAGACTTTTGAAAACAACTCGTCAGTTGACTTTAGTACGGAAGACATGTAACATAGATGTGCTGTTGTCAGCTTCAGCCCATTAGCACAGGATTATGTGCTACATGGAATTCATATGACTTAATTCGCGAATCATTTCTAAATCCATTTTACTTTGGGGGGTTGAAACAGACACAAGATAATGCCAGGTTAAAGTGATTGAAAGCAGGCGCCCGTGTTACTGGGCTGCCGTGCTGCTTAGAAAAAAACAAGTGGCCTGCAGTAAGAGAAACTCAATAAAGTAAATAGTGCTTACAGACTAAATAACAGGTCCCGTGTAACAACCGAAGTAAAGGGGCCAGTAGCCATGGGAGGTTACAAATGAAGACAAGGCCGTACTAAGGAGGGACCAACAAGCCTATTAATGAATCCGAAGGCAACATTTACGAAAGACAATGAATCAAGCCAATGAAAAATATGGGCGGAGAATGGGCGCGGCTTCTCTCCCATACTCTACTACAGCAGTCTCGCAGAGAGAGCAGCGCATGCGCACTGCCACTAGGCTCGACCTAAAAAGGAAGGTCGGGCGTGCACGGGTCAATCTACCTGCTTGTCACCCTTTTCAGCACCCAAAGCTAATGCCCCCTATTGCACTACTCTTGCCGACCTACCTCTTCTGCTTTGCCTTTCTGTGCCTGGCAGCCTACAGCGAAAATCTCCTCTGCCCTGGCCATACGCACTCCTGCCGTGGGCTCCCCTTGCTACGACCCTCTCTGAATGCAGTTGCGTGAATATCCTGTGAGGTGGCCTTACTTCAACTCTCTGCCTCTTTCCTTCTTATACCCCTGCCTGTCCCCGTCATCCTGCTCCTCCTTGTCGCTGCTCCATTGTAGCATTGGCGCTACCAATGCTGTGGTGGTGCTCCCACGTGGCCCTTGGCATCTCCCTTTTCTGTCCCTGAGACCTCTCTGCCTGGCTGCAAGAGTGAGACGGGCAGACTCTGGGACCCAACCGCCCCCTTCTGACCATCGGGACTATAGAGCCTTGGGTGCCGTCCCTAACCATCCCCCGGTCAGCAGCGATACTGGGGTCACTGCCGTGCTAACCCGTCTTCACTATCCAATCCCCTATCTCCCTGCTCTCCCCTCTCCTGCATGTGCCTGTGTCGCTTCCTGTATCATCGTGCCTCTGTATGAAAGTGCACGGGCCCTATTGGCCACCCGTCTGCCTCTTGCCTGCATCTTCCTCCCTCTGCATCAAGGGCCTTAGGCCCAACATACCACCCTTCTGGACATTGGGTTGGTGATCAGGTCCTGCCTAAAACAGCACCCTGCCTCTTCTCCATGCCTTCACCCCACTGCTTCTTGATCCCAAGACAATGTATTTCCCCCAGGGCCTCAGGGGGCCCAACTGCTGCCTCCTGTGCCTCCTCCCTCTCTACCACCTACTGGGCTCCGGTGGGCACCGCAGGCCGCACCCTCACCCCATCTCTCACTCCCACCTATAATTCAAGTGTGGGCCGTCACGCCACTCACAGCATGCGAGCCTCGTGCACATGCCGGGGCTGCTCTCTCCCATCTTGAGCGGCCCCTGGAGCTTACCTTAGGCCCACCTCATTAGTACGCCTGAGACGCGGTGGCGAGAAAGCCAAGATCACTGTCGCCACACCGCTTGCTGCTCGCGGCGAAGGGCGCTCCACTACTCACACACCCGGTGTGAGGAGATCCATGCACCCTTCCTCAGCTAGCAGGTGCATGGCTTCTCGCACCTGTGCATCTTCCATTCTTTACTACTCTAAATTACGCAATTATACTAAAACATCTTGCTACGTAGCGGCCACCGTCTCACCCCCCAAAATGGTGCCTATCTACCTAAAATGGCTGCATGTATATTGGGCTTCCAACCCAACAGTCTACAGCCCAACTATTGTCCAATGAAGCCCACTTTATCCCAATCCCCCCGGGGGGAGCACACCTCCCCTCCCTCAGCTGCCCCCGAAAGCTCATTTGCCCACAGTACTTTCAACTTTGGAAGGGGTGAAAGTGCTGCACGCTGATTTACCACTGTTCTTGCTGTAAAATGCGAAGGAGGAAAACTACTTTAATGCACTTTTAACACAACTTCAAAGGGAAAGAGTGAATGTGCCCATGAATTGCATCCTCAATGTCTTATATGAGGAACTCACACTCTGCAAAGGTTATTATCCATGATTTAAAAGGGAAATGTGGCGACGTGTTAAGTGAACAGTAAATAATGCCATCAATACATTTTCTTAGTTTGGGTGTAAGATAGATGTCATTTGGTAGTGAAATAGAGATTCTCTTAGCTGTAATGAAAGTCCTGATTTTATTAAAGTCACGGAGGCGAATATTATGCCTTCTTTTTAGCCTTTATTTAAACAGCAGCCCAGGTGCACAACTACAATACCCATGAAAACTTGCGAAAAGACCTACCACGTCATCACAATGCTAACAACCAATCAGCTACCAGATATTGTATAAACCTCTAGACTGGAAGCAACAAGTGATCTTTTCTTGTCATAGCTGATCAAGCTTTTTTAAACTTAGGTACAGTCAATATAATTCTTTAAATGCCAGTCGAAAAGTTAAATGTTCAAAAGCCAGGTCTGTAACAAAAGGTCTGCAATTCTTTTGTCCTTCTCCGGAGTAGGAGTTTATTGCACTGAGGAAACATCGAAAGCCTTAATATCTGAAAGTCGTTTCAGAGAGACCAAAGAGAGAAGAAAAGTTAACTTTCCATGCAAGAATTTAAGAGACAAGGAAGCACTTCAGACCGGTTCAGGAACAACTTTGAAACCAAATTTACATCCCACATGTGGTTATATTTAGCAAAAGAGGTATAATAAATCTTAACCCTTTAAAAGTCCACAAATGAGGGCTGCTTTCCAACTGGTATAACATCCACTCTTGCATGTTCCACTGAATTGTACACATTTACAGGTCTGTAGTTGTACATTTGACCTTGAGACGCCAAGAACAACAAAAAATGTACCTTTAGAATGGCATCTGCTGAAAACAGATGTTCACCCCCGTCCAAGCACCAGCTATTTCAGACCAACTAGAAAGCTTGGTATAGTTTGGTCGTTCCTGGACTCCAGGCTTGGCGTGTGAGCTGTGCAGCTCTCGCCATCATTCCTGGGGTTCTCCAGGCTGACCCAAAACCATGATCGAGAAGGATTGTGTGATGTTGACGTTGGAGATTGAGAAGCAACCTGGGAAAGGAAGGATTTCGGATGGGGAGATCTATTGATACCTCCACAGCAGTAAGGAACCTAAGCTGCCCTGAAATAGAGGAAATATCAACAGTAAGACGCGCGCTGTTGTGACAAAGGGAGGGAACGCATCATTGAGCTGAAGAGACCGAAAACTAAAAAGCGTCTGACCCTAGAGTCCCTAGACTTGGTCTCTAATTGTAAAAGGAGGGAAGTCGAGTATTTATCCGAGAAGGAAAGGTATCCTTTACATAAGGCTCAAATTTGAAAAACTTTCTGAAAATCGTAGGGGAAAGACGCGAATCGGTGACATCTCCAAGATGCCTGGAACACTAATCTGCTATTGTGTTCAGATTTCCCACTTATACTGAAATTATGCTTCAAAGACAAAACTCCCAAAATGTTTTGACTAATTTGACCAGAAGTCTCAATTGTATCCCCCCATAATAGTTGCTGTTCCTTAATACAGAGATATTGTCCATACAAAGAAGCAACTTAGTCTTTTTTTTTTAAGTTTAAAGTTTATTAAAGGAAAAATTGAGGCAAACAGATGAAAAAACATTATATAAGAGAAATCACAATCTAAGAGAAGCATAAAATTAAAACAATTAAACACCTATTGCTGATAATCGAAAAAGGAAATATAGGGAGGGGGGGTAGAAATCAAAATATCTATTACAATAGTTCTTTTAAAACAATGAGAAGAAAAGTGATGACTAAAACCTTAAACTCTTATTCAAATACAAAGACATTAGTAAATACATTATAATCATAAACTTTAAATCAAGGGAGTAATACGAAAATTATATCTAAAAACAGAAATATAAAGACAACAAGTAGTTCATGGAGGTTTTCTGACTTCATCAGGAGTATTAGCCGAGGATGAGGCTATTTCAGTTAAGTAAGTGGATAGAGGTAGCCAAAATAGATCTCTTTTAATGGATAAGGATACGGGAGTGACATTGCTTGTATCAAGTCTATGATGAACACAAACAGCATTCCACCATGCTTTGAAAGTAACTTTGTCAGCTTGTTTCCAGTTAGAAGTTATTAAATGGAGGGCTATTGCTAATAATAAGTCAATTAAAGAGGGGCTAGAGGGAGAATGTGTCCAGGATGGTGATAAGGAACCTAAAAAGACGTTAGATGGAGAAAAAGAGACTTGGGTTTTAAAAATCCTATTGATTTGGGACCAGACTAAAAGCCAAAAACGGGAGAGGGAGGGGCAATCAAAAAGCATATGTTTTAAATCAGCTGAGATACAAGAGCAAGACCAACAGGCTGAAGAAGATTCTGTTGAAAAAGAGGCTAACTTCGCTGGGGTAAATAAAAGGCGTTTGTAAATAAAATAAAGAGTCTGAGAAGTATTAGCTGCTCTCGATGTCTTTGAATCTTTAGCCACAATTTATCCCAAAATGGTAAAGACCAACATTCTGTTAGATCCTTTTCCCAAGCCAATTCAGCCTTCCCCGTGGCCCTGTCTGAAGAAAAGAATAGATTTTTATATAAAGAAGAAGCAGAGGAATTAGTAGATACTAAAGGAAAAAGATTGGAACATCTGGTAGGAATAATGGGATCAGGGGGTAAAGAAAGAAGGTATTGTGTGAGAGAAGGGAGGAGTGAGTCATATTGAGTTTTACAGGACGAGGGTAAAGAACATTTTGATTGGATGATTGAGAAGGATAGAGGAACATTATCATGTACCAACTGTGAAATCCAAATTAGGCCTCTGAGTCTCCAAGTTTTCCAATAGAAAGTACGACCTCTAATACGCAATAAGTGATTATGCCAAATGGGTTGCTGATCCAACGAGGAAAAAGAGGGGTAAGAGGACGGAAGAAGAGGTGCTAGTATTTTACGTGTATGGGAAATAACTTGAGAACGAAAAGAAGAAATATTATTAGTAAAAGTGAGAGATTCTTTGAAATGGAAAGGAGCTATAAAGTGTTGTTCTATATCCAACCAAAGAGGAAGATGAACACATTGATCAAGAGATAACCAGCGAGAGGATTGTATTAGAGAAAAAGCATGATGATAAGATTTAAAATCAGGAAACTTGAGACCTCCAGAATTCTTGTCAGCCTTGAGAGCATTGAGAGCTATTCGAGGAGATTTGTTTTTCCAGTGGAATTTATTTAGCATAGAGTCAATTTTTTTAAAGTAGAAACCAGGAATATGCACTGGAATCATAGACAGAAGATAGAGAATTAACGGCGAAAGCATCATCTTGATAGAGTCCAGCCGTCCCCACCAGGAGAGGAAGAGCGGGTGCCATCGGTCAATAGACTCAGATAAAGTTTTAATAATATTATCAACATTTTTCTTTAAAGTTTAGGGGATTGTAGGAGAGAACCATAAACCTAAGTACTTTATTTTAGAGGTTTTCCAAGAGAAACCAGTGGAAATAAAATCGTGTATTAAACAAAAAATATTTAAGGGAAGAACTTCACATTTATCTGAATTAAGACGATAGCCAGATAAATGAGAAAAAGTATCAACTTGGGATAGAAAGGCTGGAAGAGACGTAGATGGATTTGAGCAATTAGAAGGATGTCATCAGTATAAACAGACATTTTAACATGAGTAGTGTCAAGCTTAAAACCAGTAATTCTATTATCTAATCTAATTTTCGTTAAAAAGGGTTCCAATGCTATTATAAATAACAGAGGGGACAAAGGGCATCCTTGACGAACTCCTCTAAAAAGAGAAAAATACTCAGAAGTTTTTCCATTAACAAAAATAGAGGCTTCAGGGCCAGAGTAAAGTAAAGAAATAAGAGAAATCAATTTAACAGGGAAACCAATCCATTTTAGTGCCTGAAACATACAATCCCAACCGATCCTGTCAAAAGCTTTTTCAGCATCTAGTGCTATCGCGGCGATGGGATAATCGAGAGAAGAAGCTTTACTTAAAATGTTAAAGAAAACTCTGGAATTATCTGAGGACAAACGACCCTTAACAAAACCTGATTGTTCTGGACCGATAAGGTTAGGTAGAATGGGGTCAATACGGAGGGCAAGAATCTTTGCGAAGATCTTATAGTCCAAATTAACTTGGGAGATCGGGCGGTAGTTTTTGCAAAATGCGGGATCTTTGTTTTCTTTGGGAATTAAACAGATCACGGCTTCCTGAAAAGTTCCTGATGAGAACCAGTCATTAACGAAAGACTGATATAGCAGTAAGAGTTGGGGAAGTAAGAAAGACGCAAAATGGGCATAAAATTCAATAGTAAATCCATCAGGACCAGGTGCTTTTCCTCTTTTCAATACTGAAACGGCATGCTTAATTTCAGAGAGAGTGATGTCAGATTCTAATGAAGAAAAGTCAGTATTATAAGAGGGTGGAGAATTTATTGATTGAAAGAAAGAGGAGAGAGCGGCTGAAGTTGGTTGTTGCTCTGGCGTATAAAGATTTTTATAAAATGAGACAAACTCATTCAGGGTATCATTATCTTTAAATAGTGAGTCACCTACATTATTACGGATGGAATCTATTTTAGTCCTCTCGCGACGAATCTTTAAATAATTAGTAAGTAGCTTTCCCATTTTATTTTGGCCTCTATAGTAACGGGCACTACTTTTTAGGAGATAAGAGGAGGCAGCTTCTGTAGATGATTTGTTAAAAGAAATTTTTGCCTCGATAAGATTTTTTAACGAAACATCAGAGTTGGAGCAATAATACCAATATTCAACTTGTTTAATCTTAGCTAATAACTGAGCATTTTTGGCTTCAAAGAACTTTTTTTTTCGTGAAACAAAATTTATGATAAAACCTCTAGCTGCAGCTTTAAAAGAGTCCCAAATCATTACTGGAGAAGAGTCTGGGGTGGAATTAAAAGAAAAAAATTCAGAAGCAAAGGAGGTGAATTGGCTTGTGAAGTTAGGATCTGCTAATAATGCGTTATTAAAACGCCACCTACCAGCATGAGGGGAAAAGGGTATCAGATCAAAATCCACAAAAACTGGGGCATGATCCGATATTAAAATAGAACCAATCTCAGCGTAAGAGACAAGTTGAGACAAAGGTTTACTGAGGAAAACATAATCAATCCGGGATTGTGAATGATGAGGGGGAGAATAGAAACTATATTCCTTGGTATCTGGATTACACAGTCTCCAGATGTCAATTAAAGCTTTACGACGTATGGCTGAAGTAAATTGTGTATGCAGCTTGGTGTTGGCAAATTTTACAGAGGAATGTCTATCTAAAATAGGGTCAAAAACCTGATTACAAAAATACCTCAAAAAATAACATAATCATCAGAAAACATAAGAAGTTTATCAGATATCTGAGTCCAAAACGTATTGTCAATATGAAAAGGTGCATAGACATTAAAGAGTACTAAAGGTATTTGATCAATAAGCAATTTAACAATTACCCAGCGACCTTCCAGGTCTTTATCCTGATGAACAACTGAAAACTGATGTTTTTTATGGCATAGAATAGAAGTCCCATTTTTCTTCCCTAAACTTGGGGAAGAAAAAACATGACCCACCCAGTTCCTTTTCAGTTTAGTTGCTCCAGCATCTGACAGGTGAGTTTCCTGAATTAAAGCAATATCAGTATTCAATCTAGCTAAATGAGTTAACACACATTGTCTTTTAATAGGGTTGTTAACTCCTTTAACGTTCCAAGTTACAACTCTAAAGGAAATGCTTTAAAAAGAACATGAACAATTATTATAAAAGCAATTGAATAGTAAACTTGTTGTTTAAAGAAAGAAATAAAAACAGTTGATGAGAGAATAAAAAAGAGAAATGAGATTAAGAAAGGAGAGAAAGCAAATTTGTTAGAAGATAGTTTCAAGGAGAGAGGGAAGGAAAGAAGAAAGGTGAAGCGAAAAAGACAGGGAAAAACAAAAAGAGAGTACAGAGAAACAATACAAAACAAACCATTGACATTAAAAAATAAAATCAAAGGGACATAACACATAAAAACTATGAGAATGGGGTGGGTGGAACCACATGAGGAAGGTAGCACACCAGATCGAGGCCTCCACGGAGACGCAGCAAAGAGAGAGAATCCCCAGGCACAAACAAACAGGATAAATTCAAAGAAGCACAAACCTGCATCTGAAAAAATCTGACAAATAATAAAAGTGATTAACAAAGCACATAACTTGACGAAAAACAAAAAACAATTGGGATGAGAATCAGAGATAAAACAGTGACCAACAATGCTTATGCCACAAAAAACAGTTAAATTCGAAGGGGTGTCCATAGAATCAGCTCTGCAAGAGTCTAGGAATTGTTGAAGAAGCGCTGGATCTTCATAGGACAATGTTGTATTATTATAAGTCACTTTGAAGAGACATGGATGGAATAAGCCATAATGAGCATTCAAGGATCTGAGAGCAGGTATCAGCTCTAGAAACTTCTTTCGACGATCCGCATTAACCTTGGTGTTATCCTGTGCAAAGAAGAGGGTTGAACCATTCCATGCGATCTTTCCTTTTAGTTTAACTGCTTGAAGAACTTTAAGGAGATCAGTATATTCTAGAAAGTACAAAATTACCCCTCTAGGTTTCAATGAAGAGGAAGAAGTAGCAAATGAGCGGGAGATTTGACCGAGGCGATGGGCTCGCTGAATATTCAAGGTTGGAGATGTTGGAAGTCCAAGAAGCGTGGGGAAAAAGGATTGAAAAAAGGTTATAGGGTTAGACCCTTCAAGACCTTCCGCCAGTCCGTAAATGCATAGATTATTGCATCTGTTGCGGTTTTCCAAATTTTCCACTTGTAGCTTGAGGTTCTGTATCTCTCTATGTAGGCAGGGGACTTGGTCAGTAATTATCTGAACAGAAGTTACTTTTCTTTCTAATTCATCAACTTTTTGTTCAGTATGCGACCAATTATCCTCCAAGTTTTGAAGACGCAAATTCGTCTCTGCCATGTATGGTTTAAGAAAGCGGATTTCATCAAGTAATAATTCCATAGAAATAGTGGAAGAAGAAGTAGTGGGCGAAGGAGGATTAGTTTTCACTCTTTTACCTGGTGCAGAGGCAGATGTGGAAGGAATTTTGGAAATATTTTTATTGCTTGAGCGTGAATTTTGCGAGGAAGAGCCTTTTGTCGTAGAAGTATCCATTGTTGCTTCTTCCACATTATCGGATAGGACCCTGAATGGGTTAATGTCCTCCTGTGACCCATTATTTGAATTTATTTGATGAAGACCACTCCGAGCAGCGCGAGACGTTGCCATTTTAAGAAGAGAGGAGGTAAAGAATGAGATTTCAGAGCACAAAATGGCGGGAGTAACTATTATTATTCACTGCTTCAAAATAGTAAAAATAGTCCAAAATACAGTTACATGGGTAAATAAGATTTAAAAGCCTGAGGTCACTGAAGGAAATACATATGTGTTCCTGAGGAAAACATGCTGGCAATTCACCTCCTCAAAATATATAAAAAGCAGACAACGGCAAAAATACAATTTAAATATGAACAGTCACTGAGGAGAAGCGAGGAATCATTTCCCAGGCAAACATGTTATCGGGTGGAGAAAAGCAGATGGGAAGTTTTGTGGGTGAGAAAGCACCGTCCATGAGTGACACAAGGAACGGTAATAAATCAAAATGGCGGCCGCGTTTCACTCGTGGACCGCGCTCAAGTAAAACCAAGAAAAAAGGTCGAAAAGCGCTCACCCCGCAAGCTACAAGTAACACATTTTAGGCAGCAGAAGCTCCGGCAGATATATCTGCATCTTGGGAGGTCGCGCGTCAGGAAATCGAGTCTGGAGAATCTCCGTCGCGCTACGCGTCAGCGGAGCTCCCGAGAGTGGCGGCCATCCTCCTCGGCACCTTAGCCACGCCCCCCCAAGAAGCAACTTAGTCTGTTTTAGCAATAGTTTGATTTGCAAAAGACCCTGCAGCGCTTCTATATATCAATTGTGCATAGGTGACTCCTCGTGTGACCACGGACTGCAGTCGAGCACGGGACACATTTTATGCTCCAACCAATCCGACTCACATAGGATTCTTACACAATATCTGGGGCGGTAGAAAAAATGGCCGTCATGTTCCAAGCATCCACATGGTCTACCCACCCTGGAGTTCTAAGCGGGACTCAGGATCTATTTGACCCGCGTCTGAATACGACCGGCCTTTTTGGAGATGGTGAATTTTTAGCCTCTGCAGGGTGCAATAGTGAAGAGGACCTGGGAAGATTGCTTGAGTTGAGGAGGCCAGAAGGCCGATGATTCATGCCAAGAGTCTAAGAGATAGAGTGGGCGCCATTTTATTAATCTCCTCTGGAATCAAAGATGCCTTCTCTTGAGAAAGTTGAAGAATTGCTTTCTTTGAGTCTAACGGAAAACCCCAAAGTTCTGTCGTTTCCGCTGGTCACGCGGCTTCTTGCTATTCTCTGGCATGGTGAGGAGCTCTGCTGTAAATGACTACCTGGGACGATTTAACCAAGAACTATGAAGGGATCTGATGTTTGCAAAGTTGAACCTGACCATGTTTGTAGATTTTACCTGTAATCCTGTCAGATGTGACTAGTGTTTGAAGGAGGCTAAAAACAGGGAGAGAGGGGGTCAGTGCAGGGAAGTGAGGCACAGAGGGTCTGTACTGAAACATTCTCAATAGACTTTTAATGTGAAGTTTCTGCTAAACAATGTTTTGCTTTTGTAAGAGATTTCTTTTGTGGTCCCTCTACTTTCTATCATTGCATAAAAATGGCTGTAGGAAAGTGCCAGACTTTTTACCTGATGCCTGTTATGATTTAGAACTGTTAGTGCACTGGGTCCATGTTGCCAGGTCCCCGGTGCCGGATCTCTTTACCAAACACTGTACCATGATTGGCACCACTTCAGCTACCCCTGTAGGCACCTAGCAAATGTTACTCCTGTTATATAGGACATTGGTAGTGAAGAGGGTCCTCTGGGGCTGCAGCACCGGTTGTGCCATCCCAGAGACCCCTCACCAAGGCTATGCACTCTGCCACTGCAGGCTGCGTGTCTTGGTGCAGAGAAATCCGAAGAGCAGACATGGCACACAGCCTTGAGTGGCATGCTACCCATACACTGCATAAGATATAGAGGTAAGTCACCCCTACTGCAGGCCTTTAGGCCTACGACGAGGTGCACTATATCCTATGTGAGGGCATATCAGCGTGAACAGATATGCCGCAACAATAGGCACTGCATTCTGAGAAGTTGCAAGTTCACAGGGAAGCCATAAAGAGTACAAGAGCTGCATATTTGTCAACACGAGTTTCCTAGCCCCATGGTGGCCTCACTGTTTTATAATTTGGTACTAAGCCTCTTGTCTTAATAAATCCTCACTGATGCCAGTGTTGAATTTTTTAACAAATGTACACAGGAGACACTTGTAGAGGGTCCCCTGAAAACCTACCAAGCACTGGTGTGGTCTTTGATGTATTGTGGGCAGGGGGTTGCATGCTCCCTTCCCTTGATATTTATGTTTTGCCCCTGGCAACGTGCATGGTTTGCGGTTGGCAGCCTGCTGGGGGGTTGGCCACAGGGCCTAACAGCAGGCTAATCCCTGGTGCCAACCCCCTGCTGTGCATGGCCAAAGCCTGTGCACAGCATGCGGTTGGCAGCCTGCAGGGAGTCGTAAGCAAGGCCTGGCTGGAAGACAGACCCCACGTCATGCCACGCACGGCCAAAGGTTATGTGCGACGTGCGGTTGACCGCCTCCAGGTTGCTGCCTACGAGGAGTTGGATGCAAGGCCTGGCTGTAAGCCATGCGGTCAGCCCCATTCTGCACACAATGAAAGGCCAGTGTGCAGCGTGGGGTTGGCTTCCTGTAGGTGGGATAGCAGCAGGACCTGAATCCCCTGCTGTACACGTACCTTGAATTCGCAGATCTAGGGGTGCGGGTTAGTGCACTAGCACTTTGGGTTCACAGATCTGGGAGTTTGAGGTTATTAGAGTAGTCCTTTGGGGTGGGAGATCTGGGGGTGCAGAGATAGTGCAGTAGCACTTTGGGGGTCGCAGATCTTTGGTTACTGGGTTAGTGAAGTAGTTGTTGGAAGTCACCGATCTGGAGATGTGAGGTTAGTGCCATAGGACAGTGGGTCCCAAACTTTTGTGACCCGTGGCTCCCTTGACCCATTGGCCATTGCCCGTGGCTCCCCACTTTTACTATCTTTGGAGGGGGGGACGGGGGGGGGGGGGCATGGAAGCCCGGCCTCGGGAGGACTTGCATTTTTCTCCCTGAAAATGATTGGGCTGAAGCTGATGAAGGTGTTATTGTCATATACGCCGGGTGTTTCGTATTACTAAGCCGGCGCCTCTAATAAAATATTCCTAGTTACACTTCTTTGCCCATGCATTTTTTCTAGTACCCTCTCAAACTGCTTTATCCCACTTACAGTTCTAGATAGCACCCCTATGCATGTAGGCCCATTGTCAAAATGTTTCTGCGCTTGAAAAATATTTGAATGTAACTTCCATTTCTGCCCATGTCATACGTGCAAATACACCGGTCTCAGCAGGGTGACTCACGATTTTTTAAACCGCATGCAGCTTTAGTTTTGCTGTCTCCTCCCTAAAATTGCCTCCAAATCAATGCATGCAAAATAAATTCTTCTTTTTAAACTTCCCTCTTTCTTGCTCCCAAACGTTGGCATTATGCTGTATATGGTGTTTTACTTCCCTGTGCTCAAGGCCCCTCTACAAATGTGTGTGTACTGAAAAAAGTATGTACTGGAAGTACCTATGGTTCAAGTACAGGTTTCAATACTTAATAATACTTAATGTGTTTAATAGTCAGGACAACTGTACTTTCCTGATAACTTGCATTGGTGTAAAATGCATTTGGAAAAAAACTAAATTATTAACAAGTCTAACTAAATAAATCAGGCATCTTCCGCCTACTTTGGGAGTGTTGGAACGTGGGGATCCAGTGAAATATGGAGGTCATCTCCCGCGACATGCCATCAATTAAGCACTACTTGCAAATCATTGACATCATGCGTTTGAGTCTAATTAGTTTAACTGAAGCCAACAGACCCTTCAACATTAAATGCATTAAAGTGCTTGGTGCGAGGATGCCCTGGCTAGGTTTGGTGTCTTCCCAGGGAGCCACGGCGCACAGTTTGGGAACCACTGCCACAAGACATTGAATTTACAGATGAACCAGGCACAGAAGAACCAGGCGGAGGAGAACCAGACACAGGGGAACTAGGCACAGAAGATCCAGGCACAGGAGAACCACACTTAGAAGAACCAGACAGTGGTGAACCATGCACAGGAGAACCAGACACAGGAGAACCAGGAAAAAAGGAACCTGGCACAGGAGATACAGCCACAGGAGAACCAGGCACCGGAGCACCAGGCACAGGAGAACCAGGCACAGAAGATCCAAGCACAGGTGAACCAGGCACAGGAGAACCAGGAACAGGAGACCCAGGCACAGAAGATCCAAGCACAGGTGAACCAGGTACAGGTGACCCAGACACAGGGGAACTAGGCACAGAAGATCCAGGCACAGAAGAACCACACATAGAAGAACCAGACAGCACAGGAGAATCAGACACAGAGGAACCAGGAAAAAAGGAACCTGGCACAGGGGATCCAGCCACAGGAGAACCAGGCACTGGAGCACCAGGCACAGGAGAACCAGGCACAGAAGATCCAAGCACAGGTGAACCAGGCACAGGAGAACCAGGAACAGGAGAACCAGGCACAGAAGATCCAAGCACAGGTGAACCAGGTACAGGTGACCCAGACACAGGGGAACTAGGCACAGAAGATCCAGGCACAGAAGAACCACACATAGAAGAACCAGACAGCACAGGAGAATCAGACACAGAGGAACCAGGAAAAAAGGAACCTGGCACAGGGGATCCAGCCACAGGAGAACCAGGCACTGGAGCACCAGGCACAGGAGAACCAGGCACAGAAGATCCAAGCACAGGTGAACCAGGCACAGGAGAACCAGGCACAGGAGAACAAGGCACTTGAGAACCAGGCACAGGAGAACCAGGCACAGGAGACCCAGGCACAGAAATAAAACAGGTAAGGGAGAACCAGGCACAAGAGAAATAGGCAGAACATAACCAGACACATCAGAACAAGGCACAAGAGAACCAGGCACAGATGAACCAGGCACTGGAGAACCAGGCACATAAGAACCAGGCACAGATGAACCTCATACAGAAGAGCCAGGCACAGGAGAACCACACACAGAAGAGGCAGGCACAATAGAAGTAGGTACAGGAGAACCAGACAGAGGAGAACCAGGCACAGAAGAACCACCCACAGAAGAGACAGGCACTGGGGATCCAGGAATAGAAGAACCAGACACAGAAAACCAGTACAGGAGAACCAGGCACAGGAAAACCACACACAGAACAGCCATGCACAAAAGAGCCAGGCATGAGAGAAAAACACTGAAGAACTAAACACAGGTGAACCAGACACAGAACCAGGCACAAAAGAACCAGGCACAGATGAACCTCATACAGAAGAGCCAGGCACAGGAGCACCACACACAGAAGAGGCAGGCACAAGAGAAGTAGGTACAGGAGAACCAGACAGAGGAGAACCAGGCACAGAAGAACCACCCACAGAAGAGACAGGCACTGGGGATCCAGGAATAGAAGAACCAGACACAGAAAACCAGTACAGGAGAACCAGGCACAGGAAAACCACACACAGAACAGCCATGCACAAAAGAGCCAGGCATGAGAGAAAAACACTGAAGAACTAAACACAGGTGAACCAGACACAGAACCAGGCACAAAAGAACCAGGCTCAGGAGAACCACACACAGAAGAACCAGGCATAGGAGAACTCGGCACAGAAGAACTAGGCACAGGAGAACCAGTCACAGAAGAACCAGGCACTGAAAAATCAGGCACAGGAGAAGGGGGCACAGGTGAACAAGGCACAGGAGAACTAGACAGAGGAGAACCAGGCACAGAAGAACCATATATAGAGGAAGCAGGCGCAGGAGAACCACACACAGGAGAACCAGTCACAGGAGAACCATCTATAGAGGAACCAAGCACAAGATAACCAGACACAGGAGAACCAGGCACAAAAAAAACAAGTTCAGGAGAGCCAGGGACAGGGGAACCAGGCACAGAAGAACCAGGTTCAGGAGAACCAGGGACAGGATAACTAGGGAGGGGTAAACCAGGCACAGGAGAACCAGGCACAGAAGAACCAGGCACAGGAGAGTCAGGCAGAGGAGAACTAGGTTCATGAGAACCAGGGACAGGAGAACTAGGCATAGGTAAACCAGGCACAGGAGAATCTAATACAGGAGAACCAGGTACCGGAGAACCACACGCAAAAGAACCAGGCAGAGGAGAATGAGGTAGAGGAGAACGAGGCACAGAAGAACCAGGAACAGGAGAAGCAGGTACAGGAGAACCACACACAGAAGAACCAGGCAGAGGAGAAGGAGGTATAGGAGAACCAGGCACAGAAGAACCAGGCACAGGAGAGTCAGGCACAGGAGAACTAGGTTCATGACAACCAGGGACAGGAGAACTAGGCATAGGTAAACCAGGCACAGGAGAATCTAATACAGGAGAACCAGGTACCGGAGAACCACACGCAAAAGAACCAGGCAGAGGAGAATGAGGTATAGGAGAACGAGGCACAAAAGAACCAGGAACAGGAGAAGCAGGTACAGGAGAACCACACACAGAAGAACCAGGCAGAGGAGAACGAGGTATAGGAGAACGAGGCACAGAAGAACCAGGAACAGGAGAAGCAGGTACCGGAGAACCACACACAGACGAATCAGGCAGAGGAGAACGAGGTATAGGAGAATGAGGCACAGAAGAACCAGGAGCAGGAGAAACAGGTACAGGAGAACCACACACAGAAGAACCAGGAGAAGGTGAACCATGGACAGGAAAATTTGGCACAGTAGAACCTCATACAGAAAAAACAGGCACAGGAGAACCCCACACAGAAGAACCAGGCACAGAAGAACAAGGCACAGGAGAACCAGGTATCGGAGAACGAGGCACAGGAGAACCAGACATACGAGACCCAGGCCGGGAAGAACCAGGTACAAGAGAACTAGGCATAGGAGAACCAGACATAAGAGAACCAGGCATGGAAGAACCAGGCACAAGAGAACCAGGCACTGGAGAACCAGGTACAGAAGAGCGAGGCACATGAGTACTACCTCAGAAGAACTAGACAGAGGAGAACCAGGAACAGAAGAACCAGGCACTGAAGAACCTGGCATAGGAGAAAAAAGCACAGGGTCTTGTGTAGCCTGGACAGCATTCCCAGGGCAAGGGGCAAGATGGTGGTAGAGTGAGCAATTCTGGGTTTTTGCTGAGTTCGTCAAGGGTGGCAAGAGGCATAACAAGGGAAGAAGTGAGCTGGTGGGGCATGATAACTACATGGAGTGAGCTAGTTGGTCATGGCAAAGGCATAGGGTGAGCTGGTCGGGCATGGCAAAGGCATAGGGTGAGCTGGTCGGGCATGGTAAAACTTGGGGGGAATTGGTTGGACATGGTGATGGCATAGGTGAGGTGGTTGGGCTTGGTAAACACATATGGTGAAGTGGTAGGGTATGGTAAAGTCATAAGTAAGCTAGTCGGGCATGGTTAACACATGGGGTGATGTGGTTTGGCATGATAAACACAATGTAAGCTGGTCGGGCATGATAAACTCATGGGGTGAGCAGGTCGAGCATGGTAAACATATCAGGTGAGCTAGTCGAGCATGGTAAAGACATGGGAGGAGCTGGTCGGACATGGTGAAGACATGGGGGGAACAGGTGAGGAGGTCCCATATAGTAAATACATGGGGTGAATGAGCCAGGTGGTCAGAGGCCTTGGGGGAAGAGGTGAGATAATCAAATTGTGCGAAGACGCAAGATGGCCAGGAGGGCAAACCCATGATGGAGTTCTGTGGCAAGCTGGTTGTACGTAGCAAAACCATGAGGCAGTTTTGGGGCAAGCTGGTTGAATGTGTTAAAATCACCGGGTGAACTGGTCCGATTTTGAAATATCTACTGGGGTATGGAGTGAGCAGGCCACATATGGTATAACATTGGTGGGGTAATAGGGTGGGCTGGTGAGATATTGAAAAATGTACAAAGGCCTGGAGTGGGATAGTCTTACACAGCTGGTCAGATATGGAGGATGTGAATTAAGTAGTTGAGATGGTCAAATATGGTAAAGCCACTGAGGATGAAGTGGTTCAGATGCTCGGATATGGTAAAGCCACTGATGATGCAGTGGTTGAGATGCTGGGATATGGTAAAGCCACTGAGGATGAAGTGGTTGAGATGGTCAGATATGTTAAAACCATTGATGATGAAGTGGTTGAGATGCTCGGATATGGTAAAGCCACTGAGGATGAAGTAGCTGAATGGTCAGATATGGTAAAGCCACTTAGGATGAAGTAGTTGGATGGTCAGATATGGTAAAGCCACTGAGGATGAAGTAGTTTAGATGGGCAGATATGGTAAAGCCACTGATAATGAAGTAGTTGATATGGTCAGATATGGTAAAGCCACTGATGATGAAGTGGTTGAGATGCTCAGATATGGTAAAGGCACTGAGAATGAATTTGTTGAGATGGTCAGATATGGTAAAGCCACTGATGATGAAGTAGTTTAGAAGGGCAGATATGGTAAAACCACTGATGATGAAGTAGTTCAGATGGTCAGATATGTTAAAGCCACTGATGATGAAGTAGTTCAGATGGTCAGATATGGTAAAGCCACTGAGGATGAAGTGCTTGAGATGCTCGGATATGGTAAAGCCACTGAGGATGAAGTAGTTGGATGGTCAGATATGGTAAAGCCACTGAGGATGAAGTGCTTGAGATCCTCTGATATAGTAAAGCCACTGAGGATGAAGTGGTTGGATGGTCAGATATGGTAAAGCCACTGAGGATGAAGTGCTTGAGATGCTCTGATATGGTAAAGCCACTGAGGATGAAGTGCTTGAGATCCTCGGATATGGTAAAGCCACTGATGATGAAGTAGTTGGATGGTCAGATATGGTAAAGCCACTTAGGATGAAGTGTTTGAGATGCTCGGATATGGTAAAGCCACTGATGATGCAGTGGTTCAGATGCTCGGATATGGTAAAGCCACTGAGGATGAAGTGGTTGGATGGTCAGATATGGTAAAGCCACTGAGGATGAAGTGGTTGAGATGCTCGGATAGGGTAAAACCACTGATGATGCAGTGGTTGAGATGCTCGAATATGATAAAGCCACTGAGGATGAAGTGCTTGAGATCCTCGAATATGATAAAGCCACTGAGGATGAAGTGCTTGAGATCCTCGGATATGGTAAAGCCACTGAGGGTGAAGTGCTTGAGATCCTCAGATATGGTAAAGCCACTGAGGATGAAGTGCTTGAGATGCTCGAATATGGTAAAGCCACTGAGGATGAAGTGCTTGAGATGCTCGGATAGGGTAAAGCCACTGAGGATGAAGTGCTTGAGATGCTCGGATAGGGTAAAGCCACTGAGGATGAAGTGCTTGAGATGCTCAGATATTGTAAAGCCACTGAGGATGAAGTGCTTGAGATGCTCGAATATGGTAAAGCCACTGAGGATGAAGTGCTTGAGATGCTCGGATAGGGTAAAACCACTGAGGATAAAGTGCTTGAGATGTTTGGATATGGAAAAGCGACTGATGATGAAGCATTCTCGATGACACTTCAATAGGATCCACCTTACCTAAACCATCTTCAGAGTGTGTTGCCCTGGCAACATACAGGGTATGACACTATATTTAGAGTCAAATTTATCAGTATGACCAAAGATCGGTGAAAGAAAATAATGGGCCAGTGAACCCTAAAATCAGCCAGCTCAAAACCTGATATCCAGGTTTCTAACTCTTGGGGTCATCCTGCAAGGGCATGAACCCACGCAGCTGCCCATGAGTGGGGCATGGTTATCCAACTGCATAGAGGTGCCGTGCTGGCCTGACCACCCCGTGGGCAGCTGCCAGTACTCCAGTGTGGTCCTTAGACAAGACCCGGCCCATCCTGCAGAAGATATCCCAGAAGCCTTCACTTCCATACGCATCAAGCCCTAGACACAACTCCCCCCAGGCACCAACAGTCACATTCTTGCTGAACAGGCAGAACTTTGGAAACGGCTGCCAAACACCAACAAAAGTAAACCCAGCCAGAGTTCAAAGTCCCTCACTACTGGCTGCACAAGAAGTGGGTGGAAGGGAGGAAGGCAAAATCCAAGGCCAGAGACACACACACTGTTGCATAACATGTACACTCTGAGATGCAGGGAAATATGGGTGTGACAAAAGACCTTACTAGGGCACTCCAAAATCTGAGGCCGTGAGCAAAATCACAAGGTTTTAAGAAATGCACTGTACTTTGTATTTTATTGTCTATGGTTTTAAGAAATCTAAAAAATAAACGGAATTACTACTTACTTACACAACGTTGTTCAAGAAATGTAAAGACATTTGTGACCCAGACTGAGTAAAGAATGTGGTTCACAGTTCAAACTTATCTTATCTAAGAAAAGAGGGGCCCCTTCTAGACCAAAGGAGTAGGGCACTGTAAAGTGAATCAAAAAAGGTACCCTTTGGACCAAATAATTGAGGACAGGTAGAAATTATCGCACACGTATCCTGATTCGAACCCAATAATCTTATTCATTCATCCATACCGAGGAAGATTGTAATACATGTAGTCAAGAATACACAGAACAAAACTGTAAACTAATAAAAATCTGACTTCATGGGTAAATTTATTATTGTTTGACATATGTTAAAAGCAAGAAAGTTATTCCATACAGACAATAATTTGACATAAATAACCAATAACTAACAATAAAAATGAACAAACTAAGTTCATCACAGATAAATTAAAACCATAAGAAATGAGAGTCACTAATATAGACAAAAACAATATGTCATAAAGAATATTACACATCCGTAATAACAATATGTGGGAGGTAGAACCAGGTACTTTCGTGCTTAGTACTCGTTAACTGTCGCCCATGTAAGCGGATTAGTGTAGAATAATAGGCGTCGACGCGTTTCGATGGTTTAATTATATCTCCATCTTTTTCAAGACCACATTCTTGACTCACATATAGTAATTTAAAAAGCACCAAGGACTGGCACAATGGTTAGTCTGTGCCTCTTCTAATTGAGGCAGGTTACCATCCATACAGTGGATCCGCGGCTATCATTTTTCTACTGTGGAGGGCTCCTGTAGGTGGTCTGCGAAGCCCTAAGGTTATTCTTCCATATCACTAGTCAATTGTTTCCTTTGAGTTACTTTTTTTTGTAATAACGTCCTTGTTTGTTGGAAGTCGCTATTCTTGGTCCAATAAAATTGTTAAGGCCCCTATACGGTGTGTGGACCGACCTTAGGATAAGATGTGCGTGATTTTACAGCCGTACCTCCTACATATATCTTGACCGTCTTGCCATGGACTTAATAGAATTTCTTTGTAGGGATATTGCCGTGTAGTTTCCCTTTTATAATTAGGGTTTTTTGTGATACAGCCACGAGTTTGGTCGGCGAAAAACGAATAGACGGCTATTCATTTCTTATGGTTTTTATTTATCTGTGATGAACTTAGTTTGTTCATTTTTATTGTTAGTTATTGGTTATTTATGTCAAATTATTGTCTGTATGGAATAACTTTCTTGCTTTTAACATATGTCGAACAATTAATAAATTTACCCATGAAGTCAGATTTTTATTAGTTTACAGTTTTGTTCTGTGTATTCTTGACTACATGTATTACAATCTTCCTCGGTATGGATGAATGAATGAGATTATTGGGTTCGAATCAGGATACGTGTGCGATAATTTCTACCTGTCCTTAATTATTTGGTCCAAAGGGTACCTTTTTTGATTCAGTTCACAGTTCAAAGCCAGACACAATGTCCTTCTGCAGGATGAGGACAGGCATGTCACATGCAGATCACACCCACCATGGGAAGGGAGGTGCTTGAGTTCCATGCAGAGGGGCGGGGCCACCAAGTGGATGATGGGAAGACTCGTTTGCATATGTCCCACCCCCTTTTATAATGACCCTACAAGCTAAGAAGGGCCGGGGATGTGATCTAAAGGCGAAGCTTTGGTTTTGAACCATTGACTTGGCACTTGACTAAAACTTGTGCGATTCTGTGCAAATCGCCCCAGGCCTACAATGTGAAGATGTCAAATGTAATTGTTTAAAAATTGTGAGATTCAGTAGTTAATGTATTACCCAAAACCCTTGCCTTCCATATGTGCCGCTGACCGAGGCACCCACAGGGTGTCGCCTGGGCACCTTACAACCCTCCCCGCCCACTTAGGGGGCAGGGACTCCGGCTGGAGTCCCCCCCACTTCCTGCCTGGTTGTGACGCGAGGGGCGTCACTTCCTGGGCGTCTTGGTCTTGGGGGAGGCTACATATCCCTCCCCCACCATGTTGGGGACCTCTTTATCGCCGTGCACGCGGTGGGGGCCCTGGCGGTGACGGGGGCCACCTCCAGAGCTGTGGTGGAGTTACAGGGCGATCTGGAAGCAGGCCGGTACCAAGGGTACCTCTGCGCGGCACCATAGGGGGTGCCAGAGCCAAATCCGTGGAGCCTCATGGGAGGGTCCTGGAAGCCATGTTGGCGCCCCGCTAGTCCTTCGGGCGGTTGTGGGCCTGAACAACCGGGGGTTGCTATGCGACGCTCCGCCCTGGAAGGGGCGTGAGTAAGGAGTTACCAACGGTCACGTGATCTGTGAAGAGGATCACTAGTAGGGCAGCAAAGTCGGGGTTCGCCCCAGTGCTGCCTGGCTCGTCAGGCGGGCAGGTGACCCAGTTGGTTGCCTGCCCTTGGATCGCTCGTAAGATAACCCAACTATTACATAACGGTGTATGTAATAAACCTGCAGCAATTGTACCCAAACAAGCAGTCTGTGTTGTGTGTTTATTCTTGGGAAATGCATATATGGTTGGAGGGGTGTACAGAAGGATGCCAATGGCGATACTATACCGCTGTCCTTTGCTCCACAGTGAGGTTCGTGATATATAAATACAGACGTACATAACTGATGGAATGGAATGCTTCAGAGAAAAATTAGCGCTGATAACAAATGTTGGCTTTGGCATTTCTGTAGGGTTAGTTGTCTCGGACATTCTACTGTGGGTGTCTTTAGCAGATGATCATCATTTGGTAGGGGCGTCCTCTCATATTCCAGACATAACACCTATTACAAGTCACGTGACTGGTGGTGTGGGGTTAGTGGAGCGTGTAGCTCTTGGTGAGGCTTGTGGGGACTTGTGGGGCGTAGGTGGGGTCGGGTACAAATCTGTCCCCTATAAAAGCGTGTCCAGAGTTTCCAGACTTGGTCACTTCCGGTTCCGAGACACAGGATCACTCGCGGAAAGGTGGAGCGAGACAGGCAGCAGACATAGCACCTCTTCAGACTCTCAGCGCTTCATTTGTACATTTCTCCCTGTCAGCGCAGCCAATGCCAGCACTACAGCCGGCAGCCATCATACAAATTAGTGTGACAATCTGGATTATTCCAGCCCCAAGAGCTATAGGAATGGCCTGGGGGCGGATATTACGTTTTTAATGCATTTTGAATGATTAAACACGCTTGTGATAGGCTCACCTCGAAAGTAGACAAATAGCGCCACCATGTGGTGGGCTG
This sequence comes from Triturus cristatus, assembly GCF_964204655.1. NCBI lineage: Eukaryota > Metazoa > Chordata > Amphibia > Caudata > Salamandridae > Triturus > Triturus cristatus. The sequence goes on along the minus strand of NC_140585.1, from coordinate 28,446,343 downwards.
TCATAACTGTTGGTGCTGAATTTAAATACCGGTGACCAGTATTGGAAAACACTGTCTCGAATTAAACACTGCAAACTCCAAAACCGGCCAACATTGAAGTGCATAATCAGTCTGCTGGGCAAGCCCAGGACATTCAAACAAACAGTTTTAAACCTAAATTGACCCAGTGGTTCATGTGACCTGGGCTAGCAAATTTTGCAATAAGAAAGAGCAAATATTGCTAAGGGAAAAATATAACATTTGCAGTATTTTTGTGACAGACCCTGTCACAAAAATACTGTTTGGCTTATGGTTTGTTTTAAAAAACAGACACAAAAGGAGGGGCAGGGGAGATTTTGAAACCAGTGGTTATTCACTCCCAATTTATAAATCACTCACACCACGAAATACCTGGGTCTGACAGAGTAAATTAGTACCCTAGATTACCAAGGAATATTCTTTTATTAGGGCAGAACCCCTCACCCACCAGAGGTGGCGTGCTTCATCATAGGGATTTCATTACAAGACCAGAGGCTTCTGTTATGCAATAATTCCTTAATTGCAGCCCTTAAAAGAACATTAATATATCACAAAGCAAACAGAATGTTCAGAATCCACAAATGTCCGGAGCGCGCAAACATCCTCCGCTTTTATTCGCTGCACCTGACAGGATAAACACTTCGGGCCTCATTTATGAGAAGTGACGCATCACTGCGTGAAAACAGTGATGCGACACTTTTCACTGCGCCCTCCCTGCGACTCCAATGATGCGTCATATTTACAGTATGACGCATCATGTCGCAAGGAGTCACAGATACGTCAGTATTTCTGACGTATCTGTAGGCACAAAAGTGACGCATTGCTGGAGTGTGTCACAAAAGTGACGAAACTCCAGCAATGTGTCCTTTCACATGGGGCAAGCCCCTTGTGAAAGGGCCTGCGTCAGTCTTACGCCTGCTGTGAGGCAGGCATAAGATATTGACGCATTTGCACCCTAGAAGTGGCGCAGTTAAATCTCGTAGATTTCTCTGCGTCACTTCTACGATGCTTACTTACGTGAGAACGCCCACCCTGCATACATTATACCTGACGCAGGTATAATGTAGCGCAGGGGTTTACAAAGTGACGCATCTAGGTAGATGCGTCACTTTGTAAATATGGCCCATCATGGTGCATGTTTTACGCCACCGGTGCGTCACAAAAAGTGACGCACCGGTGGCGCAAAAGTGACGCAGGGGTTCATAAATGAGCCCCTTCCTCTTTATATGCTTTCTTAACCGAGTACTTTTCCCATACATGTCCTCATAGATTGTATTGTATGCTTATTCTATTGTGCCCTTCTAATTTACGGTCTGGCCAGGTAAGGTAAGTTTCCTTTCCAGTTTTGTTGACAGCTGTTTTCTTAAACATCTAATGTAAACTTAGTCCCTTACCTCTTTGAAGTTTGTGCCAGCTTGATAACCTTGGAGGTTCTTTTTTTTTCAGCTATGCTGTTGCAACCCCCTATGGAGGACTCCTTGGGGCAGATTTACGAGCCCCCTGCGCCACCAGTACGTCACTTTTTGTGACGTACTGGAGGCGCGTTCACTTCTCAATAAATATGGCCCCTTCACACGCAGCACTTTGCGTGAAGGGGCATTCCATGAGTGTTGCTGTGGGTGTTTACACGGAACACCCATGGAAGGAGACACATTTCCAGATTTACGAGAATCGTAAATCTGGGGATGCGTCTGAATGCTACGCCACCCTAGAGGTGGCGTAGCGAGGTGCAACGAGGAGAAATGTTTTCATTTCTCCTCGTTTTTTCCTCTTTCAATGCGTGCTGCATTCTGATGCACGCATTGAAAGAGGAAAGTGCCTGTAGTGATTGTTTTTGTGCAGGAAGGTGCCCCTTCCTGCACAAAAACAATCTCCCCATGACACAGGCATCCTTGCACCATGGTGCAAGGGTGCCTGCGCCAGCGCATGTCTGCAGTTTGTGCGCCAGCGCAGGGGGAAGCACAGAAATGCAACATATCATTGTAAATATGTCGCATCCCTGTGCTTCCGAAGTGCCGCAGCATGGCGCAGCCAAAGGGCTTGCGTTGCCACGCTGCGGCACTTCCTTGTAGATCTGCCCCCTTGTGTCTTGGGAAGTGCCCCTCCCTTTGCCACTGCCTCCGCTGACTTCTGGGCCTCTGTAACAGGCATAGCACGGTCATGGCGGGCTTCCCTCCGGTCGGCTACCTTCTGAAGGGGGAGTATTCTTAAAGGGGAGTATCCCCTCTGCCAAATTTGCCCCTGAAAAAGGGAGACCAAACAACGACATCTGAGCGCTTTGGTAGGCAACATCCCTGACGCTTGGCGCATGCTAGGTCTGAACGAGCTAGCGACGAAACCGCAACATCCCTGTCTGGCCGCGGTCCTTCGCTTGTCTCCCACCCAGGTGACGCGCTAGCGTGCGCGCTGCCTGGAAACCGCTACAGTTGCAGTTTTAAACCAGTCTACCAAATTCAGAAAATTTACATATTATATTGCTGAGAAAAACATGGGGGAATCTATTAAAAAGTTCTAGAGGAGGAACTTAGGTCCTCTGTAGGAGAGGTGGTGGACTCCGCACTGGCTACGAGGCCGAGGGACACCCCAGCTGAGGCCAATTATTTTTCCCTCTGAGATGGGGACTCCCCTTTTACCTCTGAACCCTGTTTTGGGGGAATGGTTAAGCCACATCTACGGCACAGGTAGCCTGTGCGCTACAATAGAGTCTGATGCTCCTAGCAGCACAAGAGTAAGGGCTTCCTTGACGGGGCACAAAGAAAAGATGCCCTTTGTGGCATGTTTGATAAGAGTGACCTTCATGTCACAAAAGCGTTACGAGACAGGTTGAATTCTACTGATGATCAGGGGTGGCTGGCATCTATGGAGAGGGAGGCAAATAAAAACATTAGAAAAAGAAACGCCTACCTTGCACATCTTGTGCTCCTGCCCTCTTCTTTCTCGAGCGCAGGGCTGGGGGCGCGAGCAAACTCCCTCGCCGAATCCTGTTGCTGCTCACATGTAGCATGTGAGCCGCACCCTGATTGGAGAGAGCGGCCTCACTCGGCGCTCCACAGCTTACTGGAGGCCTGCACTTACTCGCAACCCTGAGAGGTTTAAAGTGCACATATCTGGCTGGCCATCGCAAGACTGGCAGCCAAAGAAACATGCAAAGGCAGCCCTCTGCCCACCATTCCTCCCTGCTGTCACTCTGCAAGTCCCGCTCCGTCCTGACACTCACTTTGGGACAGGATGAAGAAAAATAAAATGCAATGAATACCCTTTTATTTTTCATCTCATTAGGGGGGTTTAAGGGTCATTTGAGTGGGGCGATGCTCCTCGGCACCAACGGATGAGCCAACCTACTGAGGATAGCAAAGAGTAGGATAACATGGAACGGGATGAGTACATTTCCGATCCACAAGACACCGGAGAGTTGTTGGGTAACGTAGATGAGGACCGGATCATTCCTCTGGCTCTAGTGCGATGAAAGACCCTTCGGGGAGAGATGTTCAACACTGCAATGATAACGCATCTGTGCAGTGCAGAATGGTGGCCAATAGACCGCGTTGGCAAAGACCCCTTCGGGGAGAGATGTTTAACACTGAAAGGATGACGCATCTGTGCAGTGCAGAATGGTGGCCAATAGACCGCGTTGGCAAATACTTAAGTGACTGGGTAAGGAAGTCTCTGGATAATGAGACCTGCACTTTGATTTGGACACTCTATGGAAGATAACATTTGTAAAACCCTAACTTGGAATCAGATCTGATAACTTTTTTGTTCAAATTTGGGAATTACTATAGAAAAGGAATTGAAAAAGACCTTAAATAATGTCAGGATAAGGTCCTTGACATCCTGGGTCTGCTTACCCGTATCCTAGATATGGCAGTGGAGGCCAGAGGGAAGAGTGGCAGGGTTGATTTGGATATGTTGAGAGGTTGGGCACAACTTGCCATCTGCATGTTACGTAACACCAATGCGAGCCTAATAGCTGAGAAGCGGAAAGCCGTACTGATGCGAATGAACCGTAAACTGGCCGATCTGGCCACTAGGGAGGACATGGGAGATTCCAAGAAACTTCTCAATGTTGAAAGCTTTGTAAAGTCATTGGAAGAATACGTTTCTACTTTCACTGCTTTCAGTAAGGCTCAGACCAGTATGTGGAGAGTATTCGGCTCCGGGCTGTTTTTGGGTGGGCTGACAGGAGGGGACTGGCTGCCGGCCGCGGTGGGTCCCAGTCTTACACACACAGGAGCCAAGAAATGATGGCAGCTATGGCAGAGGGTACCGCCCATATGCAGACTTCTTCCCCCAGAGAGAGAGAAGCGCGAGGAACTGTGGGGGAGATCTAGATATTCTGGCTCCAGATCACAAGGTGAGAAGTGTTGGGTCTTCCCAAGTAAAGGTCGGGGGAAGGCTGAGATTCTTCATCCACAATTGAGAGTCAATCACAAGGGACAACTGGGTTTTAGAAACTATGCAAGGCTTCAGGATAGAGTTTTGGGATTGCCCAGTACATATTGGACAACCGAGGGAGTTATCTTTAGATGCAGAGGTGCCTAAATGTTAAAGAAAGGGACATTGATTTGGGTTCCAGATCAGGAAAGATCAAGGGGTTTATTGAGTACAGTGCTCCTTGTAAAGAAAAAGAACAAGGGATGGCGTCCTGTCGTAAATTTAAGGGAGTTGAGCAATTTCCTGATCTACAGGCATTTCAAGATGGAGGGATCCATCTGTTGAGGGACATTTTCCAGTCAGGAGATTGGTTAGTGAAGTTAGACCTCAAACACGCACACTTTACAATACCCATGGACGGGAACAGTCAGAGGTACTGTGTATCCGATGGATAGGTGTCCTTTGTCTCCCCTTCGAGCTGTCCTCGGCTCTGTGATGTTTCACCAAGGTGCTGCGTCCTGTAGTGGCATTTCTCAGACAGAGAGGAGTGTGGTTAATTATTTATTTGGATGACATTTTGATAATGTCGCAGGACAGGCTAGAACTTTGAGAACATTTGGCTTGGCCCAAGTGAGTTACTCGATAGCGCAGGCTTCATAGTGAATACAGAAAAGTCTAGCATGGTTCCTGCTCAGAATCTGGAATGTTTAGGCTTTCTCTTTTATCTCAGTTGATTCTACCTCAGAAGAAAAGTGATGAAAATAAAGAAGGAGGAAACAGTAGTGCTGCTGAAAGAGATGGTGTTCTTAGAATATCTTGTGATAGTTTTGGTCTTCTCTAATCCTCCAATCAGGCCCTTTCCTCCGGCCGTACACTACAGGGACCTCCAGAGGTTGGACGTTAAATCCAGCTGTATTCAGGCTGATTCTGGAGTTATGGGGCCCAATGCAGATAGATCTGCTTGCGAGCAGGCTGTCCTTCCAGATTCCAGGCACTTCAGTTGGAGGCCCGATCCAGAGGCAGCAGCAGTGGATGCCTTCCTGCAGGACTGGGGAAAGAGGGGAGGTTATTCCTTTACTCCCTTTTCCATGATTCAGAGGGTTATGAGAAAGGTGAGGTCAGAAACCTGCAATATCATTCCGGTGGTTCCCTTTTGGAGGTCACAGGTCAGGTTCCCAGGGGTGACGGAGCTCGCAGTCGTCACACCTCGCTTGGTCACGGTATCCTTGGGTCTGCTGGTAGGTTTGAACAGAGAAGAGAATCCTTTACTGGTAGAAGGGAGAAAGAACCTTCTTGTCTGGAAGATTTCAGGGGTACAACCAGATATTCAGGCCTTTCAGGAAAAGCTTAAGGTTTACTGGATGAATCTTGGGCCCAGGGAATACAAAAAAGTTATAGGGGAGTGTGGGAGGAATGGTGTAGTTGGTGTATGGAGGGGGTCTCGATCCCGTGAAAGTGCCTGTAGCCGAGGTGGCCAATTATTTGGAAGATTGGTATAATTCAGATCTTACTTATAGGACCATTAACTGTAATAAATCTGCTATTTTTATAGGACATGCCTTGTGTAATCATTTTGCGATGTGATGAAGGGTGTGAGGTTAAGGAGACCTCTCAGGGCTCGATATCAGTCACTCTGGAATGTCAGCCTGGTTTTCAAGCTGTTTACTTCATGGCCAGGTAATAGTTACCCCTCCCTCAAACAAATTTCCTTAAAGTTAGCAACATTACTTTGTTTAATCTATTTCAGAAGGGTTTCAGATGTGAAAGCTCTAGAGATATCTAACAGATTTTATTCCTCGGAGGAAGTGCATTTCTATATTTGTAAAAGAACAAAGACTATGCCTGAATCCGTTTTTAACCCTTTTGTCATGATTGTGAAAAGTTGGTTGTGGTGAGTTGTATGAGAGTGAAGTTGTGGACTTTAGGGCGCATGGCGTTGATCAGCTCTTGTTGTCGCACGTCAAACCATACAAAGCAGTATCTACAGCTACTTTAGCGAGATGGGTACGTATGGTTATGAGTGAAACAGGTTTGGTGCCCACTTTTCGATGAGCGCAATGGCTAGTAAGGTGTTTTGGGCTGGTGGATCTTTACCTGAGATATTAAAGTCAGCAGATTGGTCAAATGCAAATACTTTTGCAAAGTTCAATCAATCAATCATGGATTTGTGGAGCGCACTACTCACCAGTGAGGGTCTCACGGCGCTGGGAGCAGAGGGGATTCGAGCAGCTCCGTCTCATCCGAAGAGCCTCGTCTTGAGGCTCTTCCTGAATGCTTACAGTGTGGGGGTTCGTCTGATGCTGAGGGGGAGTTTGGTCCAGGTCTTGGCCACGATGTAGGAGAAGGCTCTTCGTCCCATTCTGGCTCTGTTGATGCAGGGGATTTCAGCCAGGGTAAGGTCGGCGGAGCGGAGGTTTCTCTTGGGTGCGTAGAAGGAGATTCTTTCATTGAGGTATTGGGGTCCAGTGTTAGGGGAGGATTTGTAGGCTTGTGTGAGCAGCTTGAAGGTCACTCTCTTTTGACGGGGAGCCAATGGAGGTCTCGTAGGTGCTGAGTGATGTGGTCTTGTCATGGGATGCCGAGGACTAGTCTGGCTGCGGCGTTCTGCTTAGTCTGGTGTTTGAGGAGTAGAGATTTGTTGATTCCAGCATAGAGGGAGTTCCTGTAGTCCAGTCTGCTGGTTATGTGTGCATGGGTGATGGCCTTTCTGGATTCAGGGGGATCAATTTGAAGGTCTTGCAGGGCATGTCGAAGGTATTGAAGCACGTGGAAGATACAGCGTTGACTTGTCGGTTCATGGTGAGGGAAGAGTCGAGTATGATGCTGAGGTTGCAGGCATGGTTTGTGGGTGTGGGAGGATTGCCAAGGGGGTGGGCCACCATGTGTTGTCCCACTCAGAGGGGATGGATCCGAGGACTAGGACTTCGGTTTTCTCCGAGCTGCGTTTCAGGCAGCTGCTGCTCATCCCACATGTGGTGTCCTCCATTCCTTCGTGGAAACTGTGACTGGTGATGTCGGGTTCCTTGGTGAGGAAGAGGATGAGTCGGGTGTCATCAGCGTAGGATACCATGCTGAGTCCATGTTTTCTAACAATGGTAGTGAAGGGGGCCATGTAGATGTTGAAGAGCGTGGGGCTGAGCGAGGATCCTTGGGGTTCTCCGCAGCTGATCTCTGTGGGTTCGGAGAGGAAGGGTGGGAGTCTAATTCTTTGAGTTCGGCTGGTGAGGAAGGAGCCGATCCAGTCTAGGGCAGTTCCCTGTATGCCAGTGTCCTGGAGTCTGGCGGTTAGTGTGCGGTGGGAGACAGTGTCAAAGGCTGCTGAGAAGTCTAGTAGAATGAGGGCTGCCATGTGGCCTTGGTCGAGGAGAGTGCGGATGTCTTTCATGGTGTCTAGGAGGGTGGTCTCGGTGCAGTGGTTGCTGCAGAATCCTGATTGGGAAGTGTTGAGGATCAAGTTGGATTCTATGAAGTTCGTGAGCTGGTTGTTGACGATCTTCTCAGTGACTTTGGCTGTGAAGGGGAGGAGAGAGAGGGTCTGTAGTTCTTGAGGTCCGTTGGGTCTGTGGAGGGCTTCTTGAGAAGGGGCTTTACTTCTGTGTGTTTTCAGTCGTCGGGGAACATGCCTGTTTCAAGGGTGCAGTTGATAGTACGTCATAGTTTGGGTGCTATGGAGGAGACCGCTCTGTGGAAGATGTGCAGCGGGCAGGGGTCGGTGGAGCTCCTGAGTGCATGCTCATCATTTTCTTTGTGGTGTCTTCTGTGGCGACATGGGTCCAGGCGGTGATGGTAGGTTGGGTAGCGTTGCCAGTGCTGGGTGTAATGTCGGTGCCTTGGTTCCGTTCATCGAAGTTGTCGTAGAGCATCCTGATCTTGTGATGAAAGTAAGAGATGAGTTTGTTGTAGAGGTCCTGGGAGGGAGGGACGTTGGGGGTTTCGCTGGGGGGTTTGGTGAATTCTTGTATGATGCTGAAGAGTTCCTTAGAGTTGCTGGAGTTGGAGAGGATTCTGTCCTGGATGAAGTTCCTCTTCGTGGATTTGATAAGTTGGTGGTGTTTTGTCATGGCGGTCTTGTAGGCGGTGCGTGCTTACAAGGTTTTGCTATTCTATCATACTTTCTCGAGTTGCCTGCATGTGTGCTTGGATTCTCGGCGGTCCGTGGTGAACCAGGTGGCTTTCATGGTGCATTGGCTGTCGGAGTTCTGGAGGGGGGCGAGCATGTTTGCACAGTCGGGAATCCATCTGCGGAGTTCGTTGGCTGCAGAGTTGGCATCGGTCGTGGTGGGTGGTGGGGTGCGGTTGAGGACAGAGTTGAGGTGCTCTTCGGTGATCTTGCTCCAGTTCCTGCACGGGGGCATGGTGTAGACTTGTGTGCGGTTGGTTTCGAAAAGGAGAAGTGGACGCAGTGGTGGCCTGTCCAGAGGGGTTGCGTGGTGTGGCTAAAGTGAATGTTGTTTCCTCCTGCAAAGATGGGGTTGAGGGTGTGTCCTACCTTGGTGGGGGTGGTGATGAGCTGTTTCAGTCCGATATTGGCGAGGTTGCCCAGGAAGGCGGTGGAGTTGGGGGTCGCTGAGGTGTAAATTCAGGTCTCCGAGCAGTATGTTGTCCGTGGAGGTGAGGGCGTGGGGAGTGATGAGGTCTGTGATGGTTATGGTGAAAGTGTCGCGCAGTCCAGGAGGTCTGGAGGCGAGGGTTCTGCGTAGAGTCATTCTGGGGTTGATCTGAATCTGGAAATTGAGGTGTTCCATGGAGAACGAGAAGCCATTCGTGCTGGCTGTAGTGAGTCGGAGGGAGTTTTTGTGTATGATGGCGAGTCCACCTCTGAGGTGGTTGGGGCGGTCCTTCCTCTAGATCTTGTACCCATCGGGGATGGCGGTTGCAATGTTGGGTGCGGAGCTGACGTTGGTCCAGGTCTCTGTGAGGAAGGTGATGTCGGGCGATAGGGTGTTGAGGAGGTCCCAGATTTCTACTGTGTGTCTGTGTAGAGAGCGTATGTTGAGGAGGATGCAGTTCAGGGATTTGGGCTTGCTGGCGTCCGGTGGGTTGGAGGTAGCAGTGGGAATCTGGAGGTGGGTGAAGGTGCGGCGGCAGTTTCAGCAGGAGAACTGCCCTTGGGTGGTGTTCGGCGTCGACAGCTGGCAGTTGTTGTTTCTTCTGGGGTTGAGTGCGTGGAGGGTTGCTGAGTCGTAGCGGTGGGTCGTTGGAGGACCAGGGTCCCTGGTGCTGGTTGTGGTTGGGTCATGAACAAGAGCGGACTGGCTTGTATTTGGCATCCCAGCGGCCGCCATTGAGTAGGGGTCGGGGGAAGGAGAGCAGCTGAGAGGCAGGACTGGGAACATGCATGGGGGCAGGGTCTGCGGGGGCAGCAGCGGTGGGGAAGGGAGAGAAATGGCATAAAGGGCAAGTGGGCAAAAACAGTGAAAAGAGGCACACAGAGAGACAAAAAAGGCAGAAAAAAGGCAGAGCATGGCAAAGAGGCACAAAAAGGCTCAAGGAGAAAAGAAGACACAAAAATGCATAATCATGCACAGACAGATGATAGAGATCAGGGTATCTAAAATATGCCCACTACCACGGATAGAGTAATCACACAGTTACACGCACATACATTCATCATACACTAGGGCCCATTTCACTAACATACGCTCAAATACTCTACCAGCAATAAACCTGTGGAAAGAAAACACCTAAACACCCTGCATCAATATCAGGTCGATCAGATCTGGTTTAGTGACTGTCCTAATCAATAACATAATCTACACAACATATTCAATAATGATCAAAAATATAAACCCAATAATTGACAAGAAAGAAAATTCAACACCATGTTTAAAATTATATTGCTTTATCTAAAATTAGTCAAAGTAAAATCAATCAGAATAAATCATTTCTCATAGTTACCTATTCTAACTAAGTGTCAGAACGGGTCAGGACAAGTCTCTCGGTAAAGTCTTTCAAGACGAAGTCCTCAGCACGATCCTCGGCAACGCAATCTCCTGCAGCAAAGGTAAAATGGCAAGTGGCAAAAGGGTGGCCAGATCCCTCTCTAAGCTAACAGTTTTTATAGTAAAAATTACAATGGAAACACACATTAAGTTTGCAAAATACACTGAATCACTGAGCAGAGCGAGAAGGAAAGGATGCAACATTGCAACATTTGTGAACCTCCGCTCAGGAAAAATACACATAGCGAAGACTACGGAACAGGAACCAAGAAAATAAAACATGTATCACAATAATCCGGCTTCTCCTCGGCCATCGAGCCACAGTTCAGAGTTTCCCTCTAAGGCTCCTTTGTTTTTCAAGATCGCCAAGGACACTTTCACTTCTCTTGGAGAACTCCCAAAAACTGCTGCTGTCCTCATGGAAAGTTTCATTCAAGGACCATGGTCAGTCAACTTCAAGACCATTTCCAGCAGGGGTCTCCCTCGTCACGTCTTTCACATATTCACTCAAGGCCAGGCTTCAAAATTCAGCCATCTTAATACAGCCTCCATAGGCCACAATAGACCATCTTTAATTAAAGAGACAAAATAAACGTTACTACAGCATAATGATTAAACAGTGTTAAGCCCACTAATACCCTTATGTGTATGCATTTATCTAGCTCTTGCGACATAAAAAAGCATTAATTCAGACAACGTTTTGTGCTCAAAATAAACAGCACACAGCAACGTTTAAACATGAAAACTTGCACGTTATTTTTTAGAAAACAGAAACAGCACACGTATGCTAACCCTCGTGTAACTTTCTCTTATGTTAAGACAAACGGATTGATTAATAAAAACACACTTGCACAAGACAAATAATTAATTTGTTATTTATTAATAATTAATAAAACGCATGGACATACTAGAGCTTCAAAAGCCCCTGAATTTTCTAAATGAAAACTCTGCTCCAGCAATCCCCCCTTTGGTGATTTTATCACCAAATAAACCCAAAAAAAAAAATTAGTGAAAATTTAGTCCCATTTTAGGAGAAATCAGAAATGTCTTTTCCCCTTACACAACATTAAACACCAGTCACTCTTTCATCATCTCTCTTTGTCTCTAAATAAACACTCTCCCTCAATTCTTCTAGTTCAATTTCTTGAGGTTCTCTTTTCAACTTCTTATTTTTCTTTTCCTTATTCAATTTATTTTTCCCTCCCCTGTTTTTACAACACACACACACCAATCTTATTATTAATAAAGCCACAATTATACAAGACAAAGGAAACAATATTCTACCTATAATAGTACTACCTATTTTTGCAATAAAATCCTTAACAGCTATCATTTTATTAGCTATTTTAGTCCACAAATTCCCAGCTTCAAGTGGTACTAATTCTTCATGCAAATCAGTAATCTTTCTGATATAGACCTTCAGGTCTTTACTTTCGTCAGGAATGTAAGTGCAACAATGTTGAACTTTCAATATTCCACAAACTCCACCCTCCTTGGCCAATAGAATATCAAGGGCAAGTCGATTTTGCATAGACATGGCACGTACGGCACTTAATTCCGTATTCACCAAAAGAAACCCTCCTGCGGTATTTGTCGATAAGCGATCAACCACTGTGGACAGTTTCCGAATTCCATAAGCATTTAAAGAAATTCCCACTGCTGGAATCAAAACCCCAAAAATATCACCCACAATTTCAGACCAAGTTTCCCTCTTAAAACGTGTTAATAAGTTAATATCTTCTACATCTTTTATTTTATCTGTATGAAAAATCTTAGGGAAAACCAGGCCCACATAACACGTGCCATACCAATGATCAGGCAACTTGTAATAAGCCTTATTCCCACAAACATAGTACACTCCTGGAAAAATTGTATCTTCTCCACCTCTGAAACCCCAACCTGTCGCAATGAAGTATGTATCATGGCACTCACTAGTTCCCACAAAATATGTATCATATTGGGATTTCCTTCTGGTAATACAAAGTTTACCCTTCTGCGGTGCATCCAGAGCTAAAGTTGGACTAGCCCCATTCTTCAACTCTTTTCCCATCTCAATGTCCCAAATTGTCTCACTCACTTCATATTTTCCCCCTTTCTCATGCATGTTCACTCTCCTTTCTTCTACCATATCCAGGAAAGCTCTCTCCTCTTCTTTCAAACTGCAAGTTAAATTATTCTTAAAAATGTAATCTAATGTTAATCCTTTTTCTTCAATAAAAATCTCACCAAAAGTGTTAGCTTCTTTAGCTGGATTCAGCTCTTTATTCATTGGCAAGTGCCCAAAAATACTATCTCTGTTAGACATCTTATAATCTATTTTCCCTAACAAATAAAAAACACTACTCAAAATACTACAGGAAATACCATATGTAGCTGGTAAATGGTGATAAGTAACACCCTCTGAGACAGATGCAGGTAATTGCATACAGACGTAGCAATCCCTTACTTCCATTGTCTTCACATATTCATGTAACAGTTTAGAAAAAACATTACTAGAAAAATTATTAATTGACCTATCTTTGTGTATGTAACTACTACTTCCAATTGGAACTACTTTTTGTGAATTCTTCTCTACATTTGTCACATTCTCTATATTCATTCCAAACTCTACTCTAAAAGTAACTAATAAAACTAAAACACCCCATAGAAGCATTAATAATCCAGTACAACAGCAGCACATTCTACACCACCTCTTAAAGAAGGCACATCTATTTCTATTATCCTCTATGTTAGCCATTTTAGTTTAGCCTCTACTCCACTACTGTTTGAACTTCTTCAATTCTTCAGCAATTCTTCAGCTTTCAGTTTATCCAAATGATCTCTTCGTTCACTTGATCCAAATGAATCCTACTTTCACTCAGTTTGGATACTTGTCATTCTTTACTTCAATTTCTTCAACATCAAATTGTATCAGATCTCCAACATCATGATCCTCAGTACTCGACTCTTCTCCAATGTCAGTCAAGAGTACTTTCAGAATTTCACCAGTATCTTCCTCAACCACTTCTCTCAAGACCACTTCCGGATTATCTCGAGTCACTGTTTCTTCTTTTCCTCCTTCAGTCAGTGCCACATAAGACCATTCCGGTGATCTGTACTTTTGGTTGGGTCTTCTTACTCTTTTTATTTCCACTGGTTCGTTTGATTCCTTTGATTCTTCTCCTTCAGCTTTTGAACTTTGACTCGAAACTTCATTCACTTGTTCAGCTTTCGATGAATTTGCTCTTATCACTCTGTATCTTAGCCTCTTAACTCTGTTGTTAGGCCAACGGTCTCCTCTTAACACCTTCTTCGGCTTTGTTTCTTTATTACTCCTTTCTCCAATCCAAGTTCTCTTTCTCAGAACTCGACCCTCTGTTTGTTCATCCTCATCATCTGTTTCAAGTAGTGCCTCTTGTTTCCGTTTTCCAGCAGCTTTCTTCTTTTCCACAGATTTTTTCACCACTGTTTGAGACTTCCCTACTCCTGTCCCTCCTCGGGTCTCCAACACGCAATCTTCTTGCTGTCTACTTGTCCCTTCACCTAGCTCCTCATGAATGTTCCCTACACCTCCTCGGGGGTCTTCCGCAATCTGTCCCTCTCTATCTTCTTCTGACCCTACTTCTTCAAGTATAATCTCAAGTGGTTCTTCAATCTCCTCCTCTTCTGATTCAGGAGTAGTCTCTGTGTGATTCCTCTTTTCTTTTCTTTTCCCTTCGCTGCTGTTTGAAACCTCAGGCTCTCTTACAGAATTTGATCTTCTCTCTGATACTCGCAGTGATTCTCTTGAAGCTCTCTCTGCTTCTTTTCTCACTGATTCTGTATCCTCAGTATCTTCATCATCACTGGAATCTGACTCTTCAAAATACTCTTTACCAGTCCCTTCTTTCGGATTTGGAACTCTCAGAGTATGACGTGCATGTACCCAGTGCTTCACTCCAGCACACTTTACTGCAGTCGTCGTAGTCAGAATAACTTGTCTCGGCCTTCCCCACCTTGGAATCAAGCAATTTCTTCTTCTGTGTACCTTAATCCTCACCCAGTCTCCTGGACTCAGATCATGGGCTTGCTTCTTCTCAAGTGTGGTAGCTTCTTCTCCAACCTGGTGAAACACAGAATGAACTGCGTCAGCCAGGCCTTTACAGTAATCCAAAATCATGTCATCAGTTATTGTCACCAACTTATTGACAGGCACGAATGCATGGCGCATAGCACGTCCCATGATTATTTCATGCGGGCTCAAACCAGTAGTTCTATCTGGAGTAGATCTCATTGTCATCAGAACTAGAGGCAAAACATCTGGCCATTTCATGCCAGTGGCTAAGCACATTTTTCCAATCCTATTCTTGATCGTGCCATTAATCTGCTCAACCACACCAGAAGCCTCTGGTCGGTATGCACAATGTAGCTTCTGCTGTATTTTCAATGCTTCACAAATCAAACCCATGAGCTCATTTTGAAAGTGTCCACCTCTATCAGACTCAACTGTAACTGGAAACCCGTACCTAGGAATCAACTCCCTCAACAGTAACTTTGCCACTGTTAATCCATCATTTCTTCTAGTCGGGTAAGCTTCCACCCACCTTGAAAACAAACAGACTACCACTAGAACATACCTCAGTCTGTTCACTTGGGGCATTTCAATGAAATCAATCTGCATTCTTGTAAAAGGACCTCCTTCTCTGCCTATTGTTCCCAGACTCACCACTGTCTTTTTCCCAGTGTTAAATTGCTGACAAACTAAACACCTCTGACAGATGCTCTCTGCAATTGTCCTGAATTTTGCATTGTACCAGGTCTGTTTAAACGACCTAACCATCGCGTCTCTCCCCAAATGTCCCTGGCCATGATACATCCTTGCCATTGACGACAAGATTGAGTTAGGCATCACTGGTCTGCCATCTCTGTAGACCCAAACATGGTCTGTTTCTCTTGGAGCACATCCTGCCTTAATCCAATTTTGTTTCTCTTCATCTCCTGCCTCATCTTGTAACTGTTTTACTTCATCCAAGGTCTCTAGGACATTAGTAAACATCACAGAAAGAAAAGACATTTCCCCTTCTCTGTCCCTGTTAATGGACTGATTTGTCTTGGCACAGTACTGCGCAACATCATTGGCGTACCTGTTTCCAATCATTATAAAATCCTCCCCCTGACCATGGGCAGCACATTTTACAACTGCTAACTCTTTAGGCAGCTGTATCGCCTCAAGCAATTTTCCAATCATTTCAGCATTCTTTATTGGAGTTCCACTCGATGTCAAGAAACCTCTTTGTAGCCAAAGTTGGCCAAAATCATGCACCACTCCAAATCCATACTGACTATCAGTCAACACAGTCGTCCTCAAATCTTTCCCAATCTCACAAGCTTTTGTCAATGCTATTAATTCAGCAACTTGCGCAGATTTCACTCCTTTCAATGGTGATGCTTCCATGACCTCTGAAACTTTGCATACCGCATATGCTGCACATAGCACACCATCATCATTTCTCAAGCATGATCCATCCACAAACAACACATGGTCATTCTCAGGTAAGGGAATATCCCTTATGTCTGGTCTTGGTTTTGTACAGTACTCAAGCACATCCAAACAATCATGATCATCTTCCATCTTTATACCCACATTTTCAATATCCGGCAAGAGTGTCGCTGGATTCACATTCACACATCTCTCAAGAGTCACATTTGATGCACCCAGAATCACTTTTTCGTACTTAGTCAACCGACTATGTGACATGTACTGAGTTCTGCTTCTTGTCAAAAGAATTGCCACATTGTGAGGTACGAATACCCTTACAGGATATCCCATTATGATTCCCTCACTCTGTTCCAAGCTTCTGCATGTTGCAGCCACAGATTTCAGACAACCTGGTAAACCCACAGCTACAGGGTCAAGTGTTGATGAGAAGTACGCAATAGGCCTTCTCAATTGTCCATGTTTCTGGATTAACACTGAAAGTGCACATCCATTTCTCTCACTGCAGTACAGCTCGAATTCTTTTTCATAGTCAGGCATACCCAAAGCTGGAGCCTCACACATTCTACTTTTGAGCTCTTCAAATGCTGCCAATTGTTCTGCATCCAGATCTAATGGATCTGTCATTTCACTTTTTGTCAATTTAATCAGTGGCTTTGCTATCAGAGAAAAATTAATTATCCACTGACGACAATAACCCACCATACCCAGGAACATTCTCAATTCTCTCTGGGTCTTTGGAGCTTTCATTTCTCTGATTATTCTGATCCTGTCAGTAGTCACTTTTCTCAGACCTTTTTCAATATTGTGTCCAAGAGAATGCACCTCTTTCTTGCAAAATTGCAATTTGGCTGGAGATACCTTTAACCCTCCATCTGCCAGATGATTCAGTAAAGCTATGGTATCCACTTCACAAGCTTCACGTGTCTTTGATGCCACCAGTAGGTCATCAATGTACTGCACTAACACTGAGTTTTCGGGCATAATCAAACTCTCCAACGATTTCTTCAATAACTGATTGAATATCGAAGGACTCTCCGTATACCCCTGTGGGATACGACACCATGCTAAAATACGCTGGCCAAACCTAAATGCAAAAATCGGCTGGCTGTCATGATGCAATGGAATTGAAAAGAACGCATGACACAAATCAATCACTGTATACCACTCAGCATCATGTGGAATTTGATACAGAATCACTGATGGATTTGGCACAATAGGACAACATGCCACCACAATTTGATTAACTTTTCTCAGATCCTGTACGATCCTAAATTTGCCATTAGGCTTTTTCAGTCCCATTATCGGTGAATTACACGGACTACTCAGTAGTTCTCTTAGAACTCCCTGCTGAATCATTTTCTCAATTATAGGAGTTATTCCTTCAATTATTTCTGGTGTCATTTTGTACTGAGGAATGTTAGGATATGTAATTCCCTCTTTCACTGCAATTTTCACTGGATCTACATTATTCATCAATCCCACATCCTCTCCTGTAAAATCCCAAACTGCTCTTTTCACTGTGTCTCTCAACTCTTGAGGCAAATCCTCCGGATTAAACACAGCAAATGCACCAATTAACTCACTTTCTCTATTTTCTAGAGTCATTCGGTAGAAAACATCATCATCTGGTGTCTCAAAAGCTATTCCATCTGGTGTACAAAAGATTGTGCAGTTCATCTTACACAATAAGTCCCTACCTAACAGGTTCACTGGACTCGTATCACAGACAATAAATCTGTGCATGTCTGAAAATTTCCCTATCTGTACTCTTACTGGTTCAGTAAGACGTGTTCTGATTTGTGTATTGGCTACACCAACTACTTGGATTGCTTCATCCGAGAGAGGAAGATTTTTAACATCTGTTGACCTGACAGTTGATCTTGTCGCACCTGTGTCTACCAAAAAAGTAACACTCTCCTCATTTATTTTCCCATCCACAAATGGTCCTGCCTGGTCTATTTCTAGAGTTGCACCAAGTATGCACTCTTCCTCCTCTCTTCGGCACCGTCAATAATCACCCTCAGACTCACTCCCTTCACTCTTTAACAAGTACTGCTGTACTTTGTTAGAACGTCTTGGTTTGTTTACCTGCTCATCATTGTAGAATCCTGAATCCTGATTATACTTTTGTAACCCTCTATTCTGCGGCAAGGGCGGTTTTGGCTCTTGACTCTGCTGTCTCACAACTTTCTGTTGTTGCTGTTGATTATTCCCTTCGTTCTGGTTCTGCACCTGTTGATTTAAAGGTTTACTCTCATTACTCACTAATGGTGGATTAGGACATTCAGATCTCCAATGTCCCAGTTGGCCACAGTTGTGACAAGGGAACTTTTTCTTCGCTTCTTCAAGACTTCCTTTTCCTTTCCCTGCATATCTGGGTCTATTTCCTGCATTATTTCCTGGATTATTCGCCTGTTCCACTAACTGTGCTTCCTGTCTTTCTGCAACTTTCACTTGTGCCCACATTGCTTTCTCTTTCAGCTTTCTTTGTTTTGCTTCAATTTCATCACTGAAGTATTTTGCATGTCTCAGAATCTCATCTACTTTTTTACTCTGCCAATCCACTGTGTGTTCACGAATTCTCTCACCAATTTCAGGTCTTAGACCATATACAAATCTGTATACAAAGTGACTCAAATCTTTGTCACCCAGGTGTTCATCTCCACTGAATTGTTTAAAAGCCAGTATCAGCCTCTCGTAAAAAGCATGAACTGATTCTTTTGCTTCCTGTTGTGTTCGATCTATCTTAACCCAGTCTGTCTCTTTTGGAGGAACTTTACTCTTCAGGTATACCATCACCTGATCATACTTCCTCATTACCTCTGGATCTGGTGCCCCTGTTCTTGGATCTCTTGGATATTCCTCAGTAGGCCAACTCACAACTATTTTACACTCAGTCCACAAGTCTGCTGGAACAATTATATCAAACAGACTATTCAGGTCAACCCACAGCACTTTTGACAATTTCACAAACCTATCTACCTGCCTATACCACTCGACGGGCTTTTCTCTCAATCGAGGAACATCATTCGTAAATGATAAAATATCCTGTCTGGTCCATGGAACATGTACATATCCTCCTCCAGGTATTTCTCTCATAGGATAATTATCCACTGGTTTCTCCTTTTCTCTTACTGGAAATGCTGAATAAGTTATTCTATCTACAGATTCTTCTCTTTTCTTATACCACCTATCCTTCCACTTTTCAACATCACCCCATCTTCGCAATAATGCTACCATTTCTTTAATCTGTCCTGTTCTACCAGAAGCATTCAAATTTTCAATATCCTTCTCAGTAAAATCCATCCTGTAAGTTTTCTGTAAAGCTTTCACTTTATCAATGTCGACTCCCTGTTCATTTGCTATTGCTCTTAGCCTGTCATGAGTATTCCTTGCTCTCCAGGTAATACTTTTGCACATAAACAACAGCTCACCATCATGATGACTCTTCAGGATTTCTGCTGGAACTGTTCCTGTCACAAGCTCTTCTAATTCTATACGTAACCTAGCCACATCAATAACTTGTGAATCCTTATCCTTTTTCTGAAGAACCTTCATCCAATCATTCAAATCATCAACTGTTATTTCAGCAGTTTTTCTCACTGGAACCACTCTTTTCTGCGGTTCTAAAATTGGCATCCCTGAACAACTAGGTTCACTAGCATCCAGTAGTTCACTACATGCGTCATGTCTGGTTTGTCTCAGGTCACTTCTTTCTGCTCTTTTATCTGAATCTCCTGAAGGACCAACTGAATTTATCAGATTATTCCCAACATATGGAATCACCAGTCCATTCTCACCTGCTCTCTGTTTGTCAAACACAGGCATAACCGGACCTATAGTTACAGGCACCGTAACAGCTTCCAGATTCTTCGTTAATTCCCTAATTTTCTCAGTCAGTTCTGTTGTCGTTTTTGCTAATTTTCTGGCATTTTCCTCACTACTTCGATTCTCTCTTTCCCTGAAAGAACTACTACTTCTTGATTCAGGTGTCACTTTTTCTTTCTCAATAATACAGACTGTATCTCTTATCGAAGAAACAACTGGTGTACTCTCATCTGGTTCTGGTCTATATGGAGGTGGTCTCTTGTAAATCATGTCATTTAAGACCTCATCATCATACTCATTAACTCCAACTGCTCCTTCTTCAATTGTTCTCATAGGATATAATCCCTCTGACATATTAACATCTCGCCATCTTTTCATCCGATCATGATGTGTTTCACGATCATGTCTCCTCCCAAACATATTCCTGTAATACCCTCCAGATCTTTGTTTTTCTCGCTCATGAACTTCCTCTTCCCATTCCACTAAAGCCTCGAACTGTGTAGGTCTCGGCTTCGGGTCCAGACGTACCATCTTTTCCCGTAAATTTCTCAACACGGCCAAATTAAATGAACCATGTTCTGGAAATGCTAGAACACCATCTTCTTTAGTATACCTAACCCAATTCTGCAACCATATACAGGTATGTAATCCATATTTCGCAACCATGAAGGATGCAGGTGTTTTCGCTGGAGGTAGCAACTCACCCTCTCTCGTTTTAACCTCTTTATCCTTGGTAAACCACCTTTTAACTTTCCCAAAGAATGTTTTTTTCTTTTTCTCCTCTTGATAATACATTTTAGCGCTTACCAAAACTCTCTACTCTTTCCGTATTATAAATATACAATACGAACTTCTCAACCAATAGCAGCGCGACTCACACTAACGCACCAATCCTGGAGCGTCTACGTCACTAAACAGCTCTTCCAATCCCTGCGCGACTCACACTAACGCACCAATCCTAGCGCGAACCCTATTCTGATCCACTATCCAATCAGAGCGCGGACTTTCTGACGTCAACAGTCGCTGCAGTCGCTTGTCTTCTGTCTTCTGTCACTCGTCTACCCCTCCTTTACAAAATCTCTCAGTAGACTTCGTGTCAAGATTTCTACAAAATCTATTAGTTACAACATAAAAACATTTCCATTGTCTGCTTCGCTAACCACAGAATAGTAAAAGAGAGTCTATTTTTCAAAAGTCAACAAACTTTCATACATCTCATAACTGTTTCCTCTAGGACTTATCCAAAGAGTCTTACAATCAATAAATGTATATACATTCACGCACATTCATGCAAGAAAAATATAGTACATGCACACAGAATCCTGTTTTCCCGAGAACAGCGCACAATCTGCTCCACTACAGAATTATAACATACATTAACTAAGCAACTTCGCCCAGTTCCTCAAACAAGCTCAGAGAATACCTATTACTCCTCCCGCGATAAGCTTTAACGGAAATCCTCTACGGATCCCTGGGACTTAAGACCAGAGTTTCACAGATAACCTTCACTATGATACACACTCCTTATTTACCAGAAATATATTCTAATAGTAACATACAACAATGTCACTGATTCCGAACCCAGACAATGTGAACGCGCAACTTCAATTGTCACACGTTATTCCTTACAATCCCGTCTTTCCCGAGAGCAGCATATACTTCCCTCTGCCCTACTACGGAACTGCTACAACAGCTTCCAAGTTCCAGAAGCACTACATATAACTCAACATGACGACTTCAACATATAATATTAGTACATATACCAATATTGACAAAATAAAATCAATAATCAATAAGCCAATGTACAAGCAATCTTATCAGATCAAGACAACCATCTAAAACCATCCTCTGCTACCAGGAAATTGATAGAGATCAGGGTATCTAAAATATGCCCACTACCACGGATAGAGTAATCACACAGTTACACACACATACATTCATCATACACTAGGGCCCATTTCACTAACATACGCTCAAATACTCTACCAGCAATAAACCTGTGGAAAGAAAACACCTAAACACCCTGCATCAATATCAGGTCGATCAGATCTGGTTTAGTGACTGTCCTAATCAATAACATAATCTACACAACATATTCAATAATGATCAAAAATATAAACCCAATAATTGACAAGAAAGAAAATTCAACACCATGTTTAAAATTATATTGCTTTATCTAAAATTAGTCAAAGTAAAATCAATCAGAATAAATCATTTCTCATAGTTACCTATTCTAACTAAGTGTCAGAACGGGTCAGGACAAGTCTCTCGGTAAAGTCTTTCAAGACGAAGTCCTCAGCACGATCCTCGGCAACGCAATCTCCTGCAGCAAAGGTAAAATGGCAAGTGGCAAAAGGGTGGCCAGATCCCTCTCTAAGCTAACAGTTTTTATAGTAAAAATTACAATGGAAACACACATTAAGTTTGCAAAATACACTGAATCACTGAGCAGAGCGAGAAGGAAAGGATGCAACATTGCAACATTTGTGAACCTCCGCTCAGGAAAAATACACATAGCGAAGACTACGGAACAGGAACCAAGAAAATAAAACATGTATCACAATAATCCGGCTTCTCCTCGGCCATCGAGCCACAGTTCAGAGTTTCCCTCTAAGGCTCCTTTGTTTTTCAAGATCGCCAAGGACACTTTCACTTCTCTTGGAGAACTCCCAAAAACTGCTGCTGTCCTCATGGAAAGTTTCATTCAAGGACCATGGTCAGTCAACTTCAAGACCATTTCCAGCAGGGGTCTCCCTCGTCACGTCTTTCACATATTCACTCAAGGCCAGGCTTCAAAATTCAGCCATCTTAATACAGCCTCCATAGGCCACAATAGACCATCTTTAATTAAAGAGACAAAATAAACGTTACTACAGCATAATGATTAAACAGTGTTAAGCCCACTAATACCCTTATGTGTATGCATTTATCTAGCTCTTGCGACATAAAAAAGCATTAATTCAGACAGCGTTTTGTGCTCAAAATAAACAGCACACAGCAACGTTTAAACATGAAAACTTGCACGTTATTTTTTAGAAAACAGAAACAGCACACGTATGCTAACCCTCGTGTAACTTTCTCTTATGTTAAGACAAACGGATTGATTAATAAAAACACACTTGCACAAGACAAATAATTAATTTGTTATTTATTAATAATTAATAAAACGCATAGACATACTAGAGCTTCAAAAGCCCCTGAATTTTCTAAATGAAAACTCTGCTCCAGCACAGACAAAAGGCAATGGCAGAAAAAAGGCAGAGAGACAAAGAGGCACAGAGAAGGCACAATGAGAAAAGAAGGACCAAAATGGCACGACGAGGCACAGGCAGACAAAAGACAGTGGCGCAACGATGGAGCTGCATGAGGGGGATCAGTGTCCCTGACCAAGAGGTCAGAGGTCTTGCTCACCCTGTCATGCAGCGGCTGCCATTAAGTAGGGGTCGGGAGAGGGAGAGCAGCTGGGAGGAGGGTGTGGAAAAACGCAGGGGGGTAGGGTCCGTGGAGCAGCAGCGGCGGGGAAAGGAGTGAAACGGCAAAGAGGGCAAGTGGGCAAAGAAAGTGAAAAGAGGCAAAAAGAGAGACGAAAAAGGCAGAGAGAGGCAAAGAGGCACAAAAAAAGGCACAAGGAGAAAATAAGGCATAAAAATTCACAACGAGGCAAGACAGACAAAAGGCAGTGGCACAGAAAAGGCAGAGAGAGACAAAGAGGCACATAGAAGGCACAAGGAGAAAAGAAGGCATAAAAAGGCACAACAGGCACAGACAGACAAAAGGCAGAGGCACAACGATGGATCTGCACGAGGGCGGATCAGTTTCCCTGACCAAGAGGTCAGAGGTCTTGCTCACCCTGTTGCACAGCAGCCGCCATTAAGTAGGGGTCGGGGGGAGGGAGAGCAGCTGGGAGGAGGGAGCGGGAACACGCGGGGGGAGGGTTTTCTTGGGGCAGCAGCGGCGGGGAAGGGAGCGAACCGGCAAAGAGTGCAAGTGGGCAAAGACAGTAAAAAGAGGCACAACGAGAGACCAAAAAGGCAGAGAGCGGTATAGAGGAACAAAAAACGCATCAGGAGAGAAGAAGGCACTGTAAGGCACAACGAGTCACAGACAGATAAAAGGCAGTGGCACAGAAAAAGTAGAGACAGACAAAGAGGCACAGAGAAGGCACACAGAGAAAAGAAGGCACAGAGAAGACACACGGAGAAAAGTAGGCACAACGAGGCACAGACAGAAAAAAGGCAGCGGCGCAACAATGGAGTCGTGCAAGGGGGGAGCAGTTTCCCTGACTAAGAGGTCAATCAATCAATCAGTAGTTTTTTAAGGAGCGCTACTCACCTGTAAGGTTCTCAAGGAGCTGGGGGTTGGTGTGCAGCTCCAGATCAGTCGAAGAGCCAGGTTTTGAGGCTCTTCCTGAAGGTGTGCAGAGTGGGGGAGCATCTGATGCTGTTCCAGGCTTGTTCCAGGCCTTTGCTGTGATGTAGGAGAAGGCTCTTCCACCTGCTCTGGTTCTGCAGGTGTGTGGGGTCAATGCCGGGGCAAGGTCGACAGAGCGGATGTTCCTTTTGGGTACGTTGAAGGAGACTCTTTTGTTGAGATATTTGAGTCCGATGTTGTGGAGGGATTTGTAGGCGTGGGTGAATAGCTTGAAGATTACTCTTCTCGATGGGGAGCGAGTGGATGTCTCGTAGGTGCTGGGTCAGGTGCGCATGTCGTGGGGTTCCGAGGACGAATCTGGCTGCGGTTTTTTGGATGGTTTGGAGCCTGTGTAGCAGGGATTTGTTGATTCCGACGTAGAGGGCGTTACCGTAGTCCAGTCTGCTGGTTATGAGTGCGTGGGTGACGGTCTTTCTGCATTTGGGGGGGATCCATTCGAAAGTCTTGCGGAGGATGCGGAGGGAGTTGAAGCAGGTGGAGGCACCAGCGTTGATCTGGCGGGCCATGTTGAGGGAGGTGTCTAGAATGATGCTGAGGTTTCGGGCATGGTCTGTCGGAGTGGGTGGGCTTCGGAGGGCGGAGGGCCACCAGGTGTTGTCCCAGGCTGTGGAGGAGGGTCCAAGGACGAGGACCTCTGTCATTCCATCCTGGAAGCTGAGTCTAGTGTCTTTGGTTTTCTTCGTGAGGGGGAGAATGAGCTGGGTGTCATCAGCATAGAATACTATGTTGAGCCCATGCTGTCTAATGATGGCGGCGAGGGGGGCATTTAGATGTTGAAGAGCGTGGGACTGAGCGATGAACCCTGGTGTACTCCGCAGTTAATCTCTGTGGGTCCGGAGAGGACGGGTTGGAGTCTGATCCTTTGGATTCTGCCGGCGAGAAAGGAGCGGATCCAGTCGAGGGCGGTTCCCTGTATGCCGGCATCGTGGAGTCTGGCAGCGAGAGTGCAGTGGGAGACAGTGTTGAAGGCTGCAGAAAGATCTAGTAGGATGAGGGCCGCGGTGTATCCCTGGTCGAGTAGCATGCGGATGTCATCGGTGACGGAGAGGAGGGCGGTCTCGATGCTGGCGTTGCTGTGGAATCCAGATTGGGAGGAGTCGAGGAAGGCATTCTCTTCCATGAAGGTGGTCAGCTGGGCTTTGACAAATCTCTGTGTGACTTTGGCTGCGAAGGGAAGGAGAGAGATGGGGCGGTAGTTTTTCAGGTCCGTCCAGTCCGCCAAGGGTTTCTTGAGGAGGGGCTTGAACTCTGCATGCTTCCAGTCGTTGGGGAAGACACCAGAATCGAAGGAGGCGTTAATGGTCCGGCATAGTTCGGGTGCTATGGCGGCGGTGGCTCTGTGGTAGATGTGCGGCGGGCAGGGGTCCGTGTCGGCTCCTGAGTGGGTGCTCATCATGGTCGTGGCGGTATCTTCGGTGGTAGCTGGTTTCCAGGTGGTGATGGTGGGCTGGTTGTCGATGGCGGCGAGGAGGGTGGTGTCCAGAGTTTGCTCGCTGAAGTTGTTGTAGAGGGCCTTGATTTTCATGTGGAAGTAGGAGCTGAGTTTTTTGCAGAGGTCCTGGGATGGTGTGACGTCCGTGGCTTCACTGGGGGGTTTGGTGAACTGCTGTATGACGTTGAAGAGTTCCTTTGTGTTACTGGCGTTGGTGTGGACTTTGTTCCGGATAAAGGTCCTCTTGGTGGCTCTTATGCGCTGGTGGTATTCAGTCATGGCGGTCCTGTAGGTGTTCTGGTCTTCTGTGTTTTCTCTGTTTCTCCAGAGTTTCTTGAGGCGTCTGCAGGAGCACCTGGCTTCTTGGAGGTCGGTGGTGAACCATGCGGCCTTCAGGGGAGTTATCTGACGGGGTGGCGGAGGGGTGCGAGCTTGTCTGCGCAGCAGACTATCCAGGGGTGTAGTTCATTGACTGCAGAGTTGGCGTCGGTCGTGGCGGAGGGGGGGGGGGGGGTCGTGGCAGAGGGTGGTGTTGAGGTGCTCCTCTGTGAGTGATCTGGCTTCAGTACCTTCGTGGTGGGCGCAGGAGACGGGGGTCGTGGGTGCGGTGGTAGTGTTGAAGGTGAAGTGTACACAGTGGTGGTCTGTCCAGAGGGGCTGCGAGGTGTGGCTGAAGTGGATGTTTGTCGCTCCTGCGAAAATGGGGTCGAGGATGTGTCTGGCTTAGTGGATAGGGGTGGTGACGTGCTGATTTAGTCCGAGGTTGTCCAGGAGGGTGGTGGAGTCGGGGTTGCTGCGGTTGTCGAGGTGGAAGTTCAGGTCTCCGATAAGAATGTAGACTGTGGAGGCGATGGCATGGGGTGCGACGAGGTCGGTAATGGTGATGGTGGAGGAGGCGCGAGTCCCAGGGAACTGTAGGCGAGGGTCCCGAGCAGCATGGTTCTGGGGCTGGTCTGGATCTTGATCGAGGTGCTCTGTGTTGGAGAGGGGGTCGCTCGTGCTGGGGTTGGAGAGTCAGAGAGAGCTCTTGTGCGGGATGGTGAGTCATCCTCCTGGGCAGTGGGGGTGGTCCTTTCTCTGGATCTTGTATCCGTCGGGGATGGCGGTGGCGATGTCGGGGGCAGAGGTGGCATTGGTCCATGTTTCCGTGAAGAAAGCGGCGTCTGGTGAGAGGGTGTCTCACAGGTCCCAGATTTCCGTGGCGTGTCTGTGGAGGGAATGCACATTGAGGAGGATGCACGTGAGGGCTTCAGTGGTACGCATGTCCGGCGTGGGTTGTCAGTTGTGGGGGGGCTGTCGATGGTGAAGGATTGTCGGTAGTGTCAGCAGGAGAACTGGCCGTGGGTTGTGTTCGGCATCGATCGCTGGCAGCTGTTGCTCCTTCCGGGGTTGAATGCGAGGAGGGCAGCGAAGCTGTAGTGGTGGGAGGTCGTAGATCCAGGGTTTCTGGTGCTGGCTGCGATCATGTCGCAGACGGGCGCAGGCGGGCTTGCCTTTGGGGTCAGAGGTCTTGCTCTATCTAAGATCTGTGAAATATGTAAGTTGTGTGGCATTGGATGGCTTTAAAAATACATATTAGTAGCCCCCGGTCTTGTAATGAAATGGCAATTCTCAAATTTACATGTATAGAGAATCTTCATTTCAGTGAAGGCAACGAAGGCTAGCCTTATCCTACCCTCCTCACCCTTGAGGAGAGGGTATAAGTAATGGTGAGTATAATAGATTTGAAGAAATGTGATGTAATAATTAAGATTATCTTGAATGTTTTAAGGTTTCTGCATTGACCATTTTTTATTATCGTATATTAATTTGGAGTTCTATGGGTCCTTTCAGACAATGCTTTGTGAAGTTAGTCAACGGAAGAAGAAGTTGTTTTCCTGTTTTGTTGCAGCCTAAAAGAGGAGGATGCCTTGTGCTCCAGATATTTATGTATTCTGAACATTATGTTTGCTGTGTGATGTGTTGATATTCTTTAAAGGGCTGTATGTTGGGCCAGCAATAAAGGATTATTGCATAATGGTAGCCTCTGTTGTCTTTAATGAAATCAAGATTCTCTATGCATGTTAATTTGAGAATTGCCATCCTCCTCACACTGTGACAGCAAATTACAGTGCAGGCTACAACTTCCTCTCTCATCAGGAGGAGCTCTTTAGATGTTTTAGTATATGGTAGAACACTCTATGGCAATGGCAGGGTGGTGCGGCTATCAGAGTGCACAGCATGTGACCAGAATGTGACCAATGTGATTAAAACTGACTCCAAAGCAGGTCTGCAACTTTATTCTTGTCGACCTGGGTCAGAGTTTAAAAGAGTAAATAAGACACAACAGCAGTGCTGCCCCTGTGAAGACTGGCCTGCAGGGTGTACGCATGGGCAGTGCTGCCCCTGTGAAGACTGGCCTGACGGGTGTACCCTTGGGCAGTGCTGCCCCTGTGAGAACTGACTTCCTGGTTGTACCCTTGGGCGGTGCTGCCCCTGTGAAGACTGGCCTACTTGGTATACCCTTGGGCAGTGCTGCCCCCTGTGAGGACTGACATCCTGGATGTACCCTTGGGCAGTGCTGCCCCTGTGAGGAATGGCCTTCAGGGTGCACCCTTAGGCAGTGCTGCCCCTGTGAAGACCGGCCTTCTGGGTGTACCCTTGGGCAGTGCTGCCCCTGTGAAGACCGGCCTTCTGGGTGTACCCTTGGGCAGTGCTGCCCCTGTGAAGACCGGCCTTCTGGGTGTACCCTTAGGCAGTGCTGCCCCTGTGAAGACTGGCCTGCAGGGTGTACCCTTGGGCTGTGCTGCCACTGTGAGAACTGGCCTCCTGGGTGTACCCTTAGGCAGTGCTGCCCCTGTGAAGACTGGCCTCCTGGGTATACTTTTAGGTAGTGCTGCCCCTGTGAAGACTGGCCTTCAGGCTGTATCCATGGGCACTGCTGGCCCTGCGATTGCTGCCAGCAAGTCTTCTGTGCTGTCTTTGTGTATATGTGTACCTTACACACTCTGATTCTTTGTTTTCCTTCTTGCAGTGGCACAGTACACCATCACCTACTTCGACATCCGTGGTAAGTCATCTATTGTTTCCTCTTTCACAGAGTACATAGAGAAGGAAGTAGTACTGAAACTTTGCCATGTTGTGCCCTCTATGCCAGGGAAGGGCCCGCCGCTACTGTGATGCAGCACGTCTCCATCTATGTTGGGGTTTGCTCTGCATGTCCTCATTAGTACTACACCATGACATTGCGTTCCCTCGGAGGCCGAGGAGTCGGCCTGCTACTATAGACAGGAGACCTATAACTATAATTAATTAATCCTGTGCTGCCCTCTGTTCCTAAGAATTTACAAGCGTGCCATTGTTAGAACTGCATTTTCTGGTTGGCTGAAGGGATCCCCCAGCCAAGCAGAACCTACTTCTCATGTCAAGGGAGGATGATTACACTCACCGTAGAACCTGTGGTCACCCTTGGGTAGCTCGACAGTGAGCAGTCAGGCTGTCCTCCGAGGCAATGTATAAAGGAAATGCACAGCTGTCACACACAACACATACACTGAGCATCACAAAAAGGCTTAACACAGGATGAATGTAAATAAGATTTATATTCAACGCACATATTTAGTCATTATGACATGAACATCGTGTACTTTTGGGCATTAACACATTTGGAAATATTACTACCAGTACTAGGTCCACTTGTATTGTTATGATATCAATAGTATGCACACTGTAGAAAATTCCTAATCTACCCCGCCGCCCAACTAGAGAGAGAGCCCCCTTATGTGATGCGACACGCTATCCACTCCAGACCCACCCTAACAACCCTGATAATGCAGGCCCACACGATATTAGGGGAAACCCTGAGCCACAACGATATCAAAGATGTGTACGTACTTGAAAATAGAACAAGTTTTAGCAGCACCACGAGCCAGAGCCGCGCGGGTAAAACCAATGCCAAATGTATTGTGCTTTTGGCATGAAATCCGCATATAAAGTGGCTCCGCCGGCCAATGTTGTGAAGCACAGGCGGTCCGTGATCTGTCGCTCCCACTCACACACTTTATCCCCGCACTGCTATACGATGCAATAGGTACCAGCTTGGTCCGTACGGAGCACTCTCGCACTAATGCGGTGCTACTGGTACCCAGCAGGTCAATGGATAACACCCTGCAGACTTCATGGCCCCTGCCTCCCTCCACCCTCTGGTTCACCCTGATTGTCCTATACCCCCGACTGGAAGATAACCAACCCTATCCTGTCTACTCTCTATGGTAATTTCGTAAATCTATATTTATGTTCTGGTCTGCTCTCTATGGCCTTTGAGTAAATCTACACTTATGTACTGTTCCGCTCGCTATGGTCATTTAGGAAAACTCTAGTTATGTACTGTTTGCTCTCTATAGTCATTGAGTAAGTCTACAGTTATCTCCTGCTCCACTCTTTATGGTCATTGAGTAAACCTACAGTTATGTCCTGGTCCGCTCTTTATGGTCAGTGAGTAAATCTACAGTTATATCCTGGCTGCTTTTTATGGTCTTTGAGTAAATCTACAGTTATATCCTGGTCCGCTCTCTATGGTCATTAATTAAATCTACAATTATGTCCTGGTCCGCTCTCTATGATCATTGAGTAAATCTACAGTTATGTCCTGGTCTGCTCTCTATGGTCATTGCGTAAATCTACAGTTATGTCCTGGTCCCTGCTCCATGACCATTGAGTAAATCTACAGTTATGACCAGGTCCGCTCTCTATGGTCATTGAGTAAATCTACAGTTATGTTCTGGTCCTAGCTCTCTATGGTCATTGAGTAAATCTATTACATGACCTTAACATAATCTCCTACGCCGACGACACTCAACTGATCCTCTCCCTCACCAAGGACACCATCACCGCCAAAGCCAACCTCCACGAAGGAATGAAGGCCGTCGCCGACTGGATGAAGATCAGCCGCCTGAACCTGAACACGCACAAAACAGAGGTCCTCATCCTCGGCACCAACCCTTCAGCCTGGGATGACTCCTGGTGGCCAACGGCACTGGGGGCAGCCCCGACACCCACCGACCACGCACGCAACCTGGGAATCATCCTCGACTCAACGCTCTCCATGACCAAGCAAGCCAACGCCGTCTCCTCCTCCTGCTTCAACACCCTCCGCATGCTCCGCAAGATCTACAGGTGGATCCCGACAGATACAAGAAGAACAGTCACCCAGGCCTTCGTCAGCAGCAGACTCGACTACGGAAATGCACTCTACGCTGGCGCCCCGACCAAGCTCATCAAACGACTGCAACGCATCCAAAACGCCTCGGCACGACTGATCCTCGACGTACCACGCCAAGGCCACATCACCCCCCACCTGAGAAACTTGCACTGAATCCCCATCAATAAGAGGATATCCTTCAAGCTCCTCATCCACGCACACAAGGCACTCCACAAGACCGGCCCAGCCTACCTCAACAGACGACTTCCCTTCTACATTCCCAACCGCCAGCTCCGCTCCGCCGACCTCGCACTTGCCACCGTCCCGCGCATCCGAAGAACAACCACCGGCGGGAGATCCTTCTCCCACCTCGCCGCCAAGACCTGGAACACCCTCCCACTGAGCCTACGACAGACCCAAGACCTGCTGACCTTCAGGAGGATACTCAAGACCTGGCTGTTCGATCAGTAGCGCACCCCCCTCCCAGCACCTAGAGACCCTCACGGGTATGTATTGCGCTCTACAAATGTTTGATTGATTGATTGAATCTATAGATATGTCCTGGTCTGCTCTCTAAGGTCAGTGCTCGTTCTTTATGGTCATTGAGTAAATCTACAGTTATGTCCTGGTCCGCTCTCTATGGTCAGTGAGTAAACCTAAAGTTATATCCTGGCTGCTCTTTATGGTCATTGAGTAAATCTACAGTTATGACCGGGTCCGCTCTCTATGGTCATTGAGTAAATCTACAGTTATGACCTGGTCCGCTCTCTATGGTCATTGAGTAAATCTACAGTTATGTCCTGGTCCGCTCTCTACGGTCAGTGAGTAAATCTACAGTTATATCCTGGCTGCTCTCTATGGTCATTGAGTAAATCTACAGTTATGACCAGGTCCACTCTCTATGGTCATTGAGTAAATCTACAGTTATGACCAGGTCCGCAGTCTATGGTCATTGATTAAATCTACAGTTATGTCCTGCTCCGCTCTCTATGGTCAGTGAGTAAATCTACAGGTATGTCCTGGTCCACTCTCTGTGGTTATTGAGTAAATCTACAGTTATGTCCTGGTCCCCGCTCTCTATGGTATTGAGTAAATCTATAGTTATGTCCTTGTCCGCTCTCTATGGTCATTGAGTAAATCTATAGTTATGTCCTTGTCCGCTCTCTATGGTCAGTGAGTAAATTTAGTTATGACCTGGTCCCCTCTCTATGGTCATTGAGTAAATCTACAGTTATGTCCTGGTCCGCTCTCTATGGTCATTGAATAAATCTACAGTTATGTTCTTGAGTAAATCCATAGCTTTGTCCAGATCCTCTGTCTATGACCTTTGAGCAACTCTACAGTTATGCCCTGGTGCTCTCTCGATCGCCTTTGAGCAAATCTACAGGTATGTCCTGATCTGCCCTATATTGTCATTGAGTTAAACTGCAGCTAAGTCAGGCCCTCACCAACCAAGAAGAAAAGCAAAGGTGAACATCAACATTTCTACATGGTTCCCAATGCTGTGGCTTAAGGTGTTTCTAAGTACTCGTTACTTAAAATCATGCAAATCAGCAACAAGTTGGTTTGTGAGATGAAACAACTCAGTTTGATGTGCTGAGCTCAGAGTTCCAAAGTCAAGGTGGAACGCTAGAGACACAGATGTTTATAAACTCCTTATAAAGCCTAGTTTCATGGCGAATATGTTAGCATGTCGGATAAGGCATCTGTAAGTATGAGCAAGCCTGCAGTGGTAAGAGTGTAACAATGTAGAGTATAAAGCAAAAGAAACCATGAGGACTATAGAAGTATGGACGCCTTTAACGTACTACTCTAGGCTTCGGAAGTATGGGTGTTCCACCACTTGAGCCAAAAGCTAGGAAAGGTGCCAAAAAATTCAGGAAATCCCTACTCCAGATGCCTTAAGCTACTGCACAAAACACCATCCTCGAAGCTGAGTGAGGTCTAACACTCCTAATGCCAAAGTGTCAAAGAATAAGATGAAGGCAATGCACTGTGCAGCCAAAAGGAATTCTGTCGCAACCAACCATCTCGTGGACGAGTCTACATGATCAGCCATCTTGTGAATGAGTCTACATGAGCAGCCAGCTTGTGAATGAGTTTACATGAGCAACCATCTTGTGGCTGAGTTTACCTGAGCAGCCATCTTGTGGATATGTTTACATGAGCAGCCATCTTGTGGCTGAGTTTACTCGAGCAGCCATCTTGCGGATGAGTTTACATGAGCAGCCATCTTGTGGATGAGGTTACATGAGCAGCCATCTTGTGGGTGTCTACATGAGCAGCCATTTTGTGGCTGAGTTTACCTCAGCAGGCATCCTGCAGATGAGTTTACATGAGCAGCCATCTTGTGGCTGAGTTTACCTGAGCATCCAACTTGCAAATAAGTTTATGTGAGCAGCCATCTTGTGGCTGAGTTTACCTGAGCAGCCATCTTGCGAATGACTTTACCTGAACAGCTATCGTGCAGATGAGTTTACCTGAGCAGCATATTGCTGATGAGTTTACATAAGCAGCCATCTTGAAGCTGAGTTTAGGTGAGCAGCTATTTTGAGGATGAGTTTACGTGAGCAGCCACCTTGCAGATGAATGTGCATGAACAGCCATCTTGTGGCTGAGTTTACATGAGCGTGGAAAGAAAGAAAGAAAACTTTCTTGCATGATTTGATAACACCTTTGCACAATACAGCAAATAAAAATATAGCACTTATTAAATTTGTTAAAAAGAACCCCGATTCCTGTAGATAAAAGCCCCAATTGTAAAACTCTCTTGTAAGTGCACTGTCCATAAATCCTGTAATGGTGTTCCCTTAAGGGAAAACTGTAGTCCTAGTTGAAGGAGCTTTTGAGGCCCAGATTTAGCTAGCCTATGAGCCGTTCCCCTTCCGATAGTCGTTTTGTTTTGGTGTTTCCGACGACTATTAGTGTGCCTGACTGCCTGCCAGGGGTCTGAATCTCAGGCTGAGGAAACGTTAAGCAGTTCCCCTCCGCTAGTTTTTTTGCAGCGCGGTCCATAAACCTAACCAGTGCGCAAATATAGGTTGGTTTTCCGGGGATCAAAACAGGCCAATACTGCACCTCTACACAATCTGACCTCCTTGTCGTTCCAGCCCCTCCGTAAAAGAGCCCTTCTTTCCTTCAAGAGGTTAGGACACAGACACAGTACATCCATTAGGTCTTCCCTAGGATGGCCGCAAAGCCGACATGATTCCAGGGCACGGTCTCTTTTCCATTTCCATTCTCAATTATAAAAAGCGGAGCTTGGTGCATGCACTAAAGGTGAAAGTTAAGTAGTTCTGAGATTTCAGCTGATCATAAGTCTTGAGGGTCATCCAACAGTGACTTCTAGCTGCGAGGCTTGTCCTGTCTTCTGCTGAGGAAAGCTTTTTCGCACTAATTTTTGCTAGCCTCTTAAACTCATTTTGGCTTACATGTAGGTCCCAGACTTCGCTCAGGCTGAGGGTGTTGAGCCAGCAGGACAAATAGCGGTACCCCGCTAGCCATCATTTTGTGTTCAGGTTGGTCCATAAATGTTGCGCAAGGCTGCCCACCTTTGACGACCTCAGCTTATGACAGCTCATTAGAAAAGTCATCATTCTGCCCATTGATTGTTTGCAGATGCTGAGTTCCAGCCTGATGTGTGCCAGTGATGTGTGTGACGGTAGCTGGAAGACCGTTCTAAAAATCTTTGCAACAATTTTATCTAGTTGGCCACAATCCAGTCCTATTAGCGCGTGTTAGACCTGTCAGCCCTTTGGGTGGTCCCTCCTCATCATTATTTATTTTGTCCCACTTTTGCCTCAAACCCTGTTTGAATTTTTCCTTTTTGGGAACCACCAGACTTTTTCGTGTTGCTACAGATTCAGGGAGCCATTTTAGCTACCCCTGAAACTTCTGTCTGAGGGCCTGGAGCACAAAATGGTGGCCACCTGTGACATCACCAGCATCCACTGGAACCTACCAGCACCTTCCAGAACATTCCAGGAGATTCCAGAACTCTGTGACAGTTGGAGACCGTTTAGAATGTTGGGAGGTTAAGACAGAGTGTTGGCAGTTGGAGCTGGCAGTTGGCACCTGACTGGTGAAGGGAGAGGAGCACAACAGTGAAGGAGGAAGGAGTGAAGCAGCAGGGGTGGAAACTTGTGCCTGGAGTGGGGTCCATAAACCCACCCTTGATACTTGTCCCTACTGATGGATCCCAGCCTATAGCCCTGTGTGGGAAGAAGACAGAAGAAACTTATCCTAAGGACCTGGACAGCAGGAACAGGCCTTAGAACCAAGAAAACAGCAAGATTCTGACCTGAGAACTGGTTTCCCTGGAGTCCGGCGTCGAGTAGCCTGAAGACCTGGAGCCCGAGGTGGAGAAGCGGCGCTGACTGAAGTAGCAGACGTCGTACCCGGAGCCGCCTGAGGTCGTGAGAGGGCGCCGACGGAGGTCGTGAGGAATACCAGAGGTCGAGGAGGAAGTGAACCGAGGTCGAGCGAGCGGCGTCATCGGAGGAGTGAAGTCCGCCCTCCGGAGTCGTCGGAGACCGAGGTAGAGGAGCACCGGAGGTCGGGAGTGAGGATCGCACTCCGGAGTCGCCCGGAGCCTGTGAGGAGGAGCACCGGAGGTCGGGGGTGAGGATCGCACCCCGGAGTCGCCGGAAGTCGGCATCGAGGCCAGGCCGGCCGACGTCATCGGAGCCGAGAGCGCCATCGGACCGGAGCCGCCCGAAGTCGACATCGTGAAGAGACTGCCCGACGCCGTCGAATCGGAGGTCGAGATCGAACCGAGGCCACCGACATCGGACCGGAACCGCCTGCCGGCGTCGTCAAAGAACTGACATTGTGCCGAGGCCGCCGAGACCGAACCGGAACCGCCTCACGGCGTCGACACGACTCCAGCGGCGTCGGAACATCAGAAAAAGGGCAGTAAGTGGAGTAGAGGGCGCCTAAGGCCCTGTGGAGACCTGAGAGACTGCTCTAAGGGGCTAGGGAGGTGCTGAAACCAACCTGACTGTGCAAGGGGTGAACTGGGACTAACCTAGAGAGGTTGTGTGGAGAGAGAAAGCCAGGGCACTGGTATTCCCCCCTTTGATCTACCTCAGCTTAGGCCTCAGCCTTGTCCCAGCCAGGGAGTAGCCCCCCTCAAGCCTTCCACAACCCTACAAGCTGTGCCTGGGCCAAATCAGCCCTTAAGAATTGAAGTGTCATCTGATTACATGAGTGTTGCTGTATACTTTTAATTATTTATTGGGGGTACTGTATTTATTGAATTTTTTACCTATTTATTGCTGCACTATATTTATAGGTCCACAGGACTTGATGGTGTACAATATTTATTGGTACAGTATTTATTGCCTCAAAGTATTTAATTGTCTGTATATACTGCACTTGTATTTATGCCCTGTTATTTATGATCACCCCTATTTATTTCATCAAACAGCCAATATTTATTTGACCTGCACTAATTGAAACTTGTATATTGTGATTGACCTATTTATTTTTCCAATCAGCAACTAAGAGAAAAAGATAAAGAAAGAATATTTTCATAATTTTTACGGTGTGGAGTCGTTTTTGGAACGGATGCACGCATGGTTATTGTATGGGTATATTGTATGCTTAGCACTGCGCCTGTTTCCTGACCACTCGAGCCAAGCTACCACAGTGTGTTCGGGGAGTCCACCACCACCCTGCGGAGTGGGAGTGGGCTGTTTCCAACATAAATTGGTGTTCAGTGGTGGGATAGAGCTGTGCCTACATATACTCAACAATAACTGTGGGTAGTCCATAGGCCTACACCGGGAGTTTTCTCACAGCGGCCTTCCTAATTGTGGGTTTTTGTTTTTTTTCCAAATTTACTCTGGTGGTGGGAGGAGGTATTACTAAAGGTACCACCCTACATTGTTACTGCACAAAACCTGTCCTCTAACCTGAGTGGGCAAGATGGAGTTTGTACTAGAAGATTTAGAAACGTACACTGTGGCCCAACTCAGGGAGTTTTGCCAGCGGGAGGGGGTGTACTGTCCCCCAGGAGCAAAGAAGGGTGCACTCCAAACCAGCTTAAGGGCTTGGGGGGAGGCACGCCGAGAAAGCAAGGCTGAGGAGGAAGACAGGGATGGAGAGCCTGACCCCGAGGGGGCTGAGATGTACCAACCTGAGGTGGGGAACCTGTCAGCAGGGCCCAGGACACTTTCTAGGAAGGGCAGCACTGTCTCTAGCGGGGGCTTATCCAGCGTGGAGTTAGCAGATCGGAGAGAGAAAAGACAGCTCACATGGGATTTAGCAAAGCTGGAGAAGGAGAAGGAGGAACAGAGGATGGCTCATGAGACGGAGAAACAGAAGATGGCTCATGAGATAAGACTGAAAGAGATAGAGCTTCAGATCTTAAGAATTGGGGCACCAACTGTTCCTAATGGTGGCAGCAAAGACCAAGAAATCACCAGGGAATCCAAACCTTACCTGCCAAAGGACATAGTAGCTAGCTATGGGGCGGGTGACGACATCGCCAAGTGGCTAGCAGCCTATGAGGTCTCGTTGAGGGCCCATGGGGTTCCAGTGAAGTATTGGGGAGGAGGATTGTATAGGTACATGCCTCCAGCTGGTAGGGATGCTTTATTGGCCCTCGAAGAGGATGAGCAGACCCACTACCCCACCATGAAACTGGCGCTCATCAGAAAGTTTGGACTAACACCTGAAAAGTACAGACAGAAGTTCAGGGGTAGTCACAAACTGGGCACACAGAATTGGGTGGACTTCCTGGACTATGCAAAGAAGGCACTGGAAGGTTGGATTCAGGGCAGTGAAGTAAGGAACTACGAGGAGCTGTTTGACCTAGTACTGAAGGAACACCTACTCGAGAAATGTTTCCCTGAACTGCGGCAACACCTGGTGGATAGCAAGCTGACCAGTCCCCGGAAGCTTGCTGAGGAGGCGGACATTTGGGCTAGTACCCGGGTGTCCACAAGGGGGACTGGAGGGGATACTCAAAAGGCCGGACAGGGCGCCCCCCAGAAGAAAGAGGGGGGGGAAAAGAAAAAGGAGTTCTCCAAAGGCCCCCAAAATAACTTCCAAGGGAAGGGAACAGGATTCACCTCTAAGGCTAACCCACCCAGAAACCCTAATCCTGGCCAGAGTCAGCAGCCAAGGGTTGTCCATTGCTACGAGTGCGGTGGCGTTGGACACTATAAAGGAGATCCGAAGTGTCAGAAACGATCACCCCCTCCCACTGGAGGAAAGCCCCCCGGAGTAGCTAGTGTAGTGCTCGGGGAGGAGATGCCCTTAACTAAGGGAAGGGAGTGGGTGGGTGTCACTTTAGTGTCCCTGGGAGAACGGGAGATGGTTCCTAAGATCCAGGTGCCCGCAAATACCGCAAAGTATGGGCAGTGGATCACCATCAACGGCCAAAGAGGGGAGGCTCTGAGAGACACAGGAGCCAGTATGACTATGGTGCGTAGCCAGCTGGTGTCTCCAGAGCAGGTAATTCCCGATGTACTCCACCCAGCCGCGATGGCTGACGGCAGAACAGGCCACTATCCCGTGGCCGAGGTTCCCTTTGAATGGGGGGGGGTTGCAGGTTCACTTCGAGTTGCCGTAAGCCCTGCCGTGCCAGTCGATTGTCTGCTGGGGAATGACATGGAGCACAACGCTTGGAAGGAGGTGGAATACCGGACTCACACCGAGATGCTGGGTACACCTGACTGGGCCTGTGTTAGCACAAGGTCCGAGACTACCCGAAGAGGGAGTTCATTCCGGCTGGAGCCTGGAACAAAGGCCCAGCCAGCTGCCAGTCAAGGGAAGAACCGAGGACAGGAGGAGCCTGCCTCGGCGTCTCCACCCCGTAGGACGGATAGGCCACCGGAGGTGGTGGGCCAGGAGTCTGCGGAGGGGGACGTTACCAACCTGGAGGACTTACCCATCCCGGCCGAGTGGCACGTGGAGGGAGGCCCGTCCAGGGAGGAATTCTGCCAGGGCCAGAGGGAGTGCCCTACCCTTGAGGGGCTGAGGCGACAGGCCGAAGCCCAGGCAGCAGGGAACGTTGAAGGGAACTACAGTGTTTACTGGGAGGATGGCCTCCTCTACAGTGAACCCAAGGCACCCCTACATGGATCGTCACGAGCCTTGGTAGTTCCTCAACGTTATCGAGCCTTCCTTTTAGAGTTGGCTCACGAGATACCATTGGCAGGACACCTGGGGCAAGACAAGACCTTCGCCCGTCTTGTCCCACACTTTTATTGGCCTCAGATGAAAGTGTCGTCCGATACCTACTGCCGGACATGTGTGTCTTGCCAAGCCAGTGGGAAAACAGGGGTGAAGCTGAAAGCTCCCCTGGAACCACTCCCTGTCGTTAGCACCCCCTTTGAAAGGGTGGGCATCGACATTGTGGGTCCATTAGATCCACCAACTACAGCTGGTCACAGGTTTATCCTGGTTCTGGTGGATCATGCCACACGGTACCCAGAGGCAATACCTCTGAGGACCATAACAGCACCTGTTGTGGCTAGGGCCCTGATGGGAATCTTTACCCGAGTGGGTTTTCCCAAGGAAGTTGTGTCCGACAGGGGGACCAACTTCATGTCAGCATATATGCGGGCAATGTGGAAGGAGTGTGGAGTGACCTACCGGTTCACAACTCCTTACCACCCCCAGACCAATGGTCTAGTGGAAAGGTTTAACAAAACCTTAAAAGGCATGATCAGAAGTCTGCCTGAAAGCCTGCGGAGGAAATGGGACGTCCTCCTACCCTGTTTACTTTTTTCCTACAGGGAAGTGCCACAGAAGGGAGTGGGCTTCAGCCCCTTCGAGCTTCTGTATGGGCACCCTGTACGTGGACCTCTTAACCTGGTGAGAGACGGATGGGAAAGAACTCCCAGAAAGCTCCCCCAGGATGTGGTGAGCTACATGCTGGCCTTCCGGAGCCAAATGGCTAAGTTGTGGAAGCAAGCTTCTGACAACTTGGAAGCCAGCCAAGCAGTGATGAAGGCGTGGTATGACCACAACGCTCACCCGGTGGAGTTGGAGCCTGGCCAGAAGGTGTGGGTGATCGAACCAGGAGAGCTTAGTGCCCTCCAGGATCGCTGGTCAGGACCCTTTGAGGTGTTGGAGAAGAAGGGTAAGGCTACCTACTTGGTGGACCTGAAGACCCCTCGTCAGCCCCTGCGGGTGCTGCATGCCAACCGCCTCAAACCCCACCACGAGAGGCCCGAAGTCATCTTGATGATGGTGACTGACGGAGGAGAGGACGTGGAAAGCGAGCCTCTCCCTGATCTGTTTGCGTCTCAAGAAAAGGATGGGTCGGTGGAGGGAGTGGTTCTCTCCCCATCTCTAACTCCTGAACAGCAGGAGGACTGTCGCCAGGTCCTGGGGCAGTACTCTTCGTTGTTCTCCCTTGTCCCGGGTAGGACTCACCTGTGCGTCCATGACGTGGACACAGGAGACAGCCCACCTGTGAAGTCCAAGATCTACCGGATGTCAGACAAGGTAAAGGCCAGCATTCATAGTGAGGTCACTAAGATGCTGGAGCTAGGAGTGATTGAACCTTCTAGCAGCCCCTGGTCCAGTCCGGTGGTGTTAGTACCAAAAGCTGCACCACCGGGTGCCCAACCAGAACTGAGGTTCTGTGTGGACTACCGGGGACTGAATTCAGTGACAAAAACTGATGCTCATCCGATCCCTAGGGCGGATGAATTGATTGACCGGCTGGGAGCTGCCCAATATCTAAGTACCTTTGACCTTACTTCGGGGTACTGGCAGATCTCTTTGACTGATGGAGCAAGGGAAAGGTCAGCCTTCTCCACGCCCAATGGCCACTACCAGTTCTGTGTGATGCCCTTTGGGCTCAAGAACGCACCTGCCACGTTTCAGCGCCTGGTAAACCAGATCCTCACCGGAATGGAGAGTTTCTCTGCTGCTTATCTGGATGACATAGCCGTCTTCAGTAACAGCTGGGAGGATCACTTGCGTCACCTGCAAGCTGTTCTCCAGGCCCTGAGACAAGCTGGATTGACGATCAAGGCCAGCAAGTGCCAGATCGGGCAGGGGTCGGTAGTGTACCTTGGACACTTGGTGGGTAGGGGAACGGTGCAACCCCTCCAGGCGAAGATCGAGGCCATCATGGCCTGGGAACCCCCCCAAGACACAGACTGAGGTCCGAGCATTTTTGGGCCTCACGGGATACTATCGCCGCTTCGTGAAGGGGTACGGTACCATCGTAGCCCCTCTCACGGAGCTCACGTCCAAGAAACAGCCTCGACGGGTAGTCTGGACGGAGGCTTGTCAGCAAGCCTTTGAGAAATTGAAGAAAGCCATGTGCGAGGCCCCGGTCTTAAGGGCCCCAGACTTTTCCAAGAAGTTCATTGTCCAGACAGATGCATCAGAACATGGCATTGGGGCAGTGTTATCGCAACTCAACGAAGAGGGTCTGGATCAACCCGTGGTCTTCCTATCCAGGAGACTACTTCCCAGGGAACAGAAGTGGAGTGCAATAGAGCGTGAAGCCTTTGCAGTGGTATGGGCTCTGAAGAAGTTGCGGCCATACCTGTTTGGCTCGCACTTCCTAGTTCAGACCGACCACCGACCCCTTCGTTGGCTGATGCAAATGAAGGGGGAGAATCCCAAGTTGTTGAGGTGGTCTATTTCCCTACAGGGGATGGACTTTCAGGTGGAACATCGGCCTGGAGTGGACCACGCCAATGCAGACGGTCTCTCAAGGTATTTCCGCCTTAGTGATGAGAACTCCCAAGGGGTTGGGTAGCTCTCCCCACTTTCAGCTGGGGGGGACGCGTGTTAGACCTGTCAGCCCTTTGGGTGGTCCCTCCTCATCATTATTTATTTTGTCCCACTTTTGCCTCAAACCCTGTTTGAATTTTTCCTTTTTGGGAACCACCAGACTTTTTCGTGTTGCTACAGATTCAGGGAGCCATTTTAGCTACCCCTGAAACTTCTGTCTGAGGGCCTGGAGCACAAAATGGTGGCCACCTGTGACATCACCAGCATCCACTGGAACCTACCAGCACCTTCCAGAACATTCCAGGAGATTCCAGAACTCTGTGACAGTTGGAGACCGTTTAGAATGTTGGGAGGTTAAGACAGAGTGTTGGCAGTTGGAGCTGGCAGTTGGCACCTGACTGGTGAAGGGAGAGGAGCACAACAGTGAAGGAGGAAGGAGTGAAGCAGCAGGGGTGGAAACTTGTGCCTGGAGTGGGGTCCATAAACCCACCCTTGATACTTGTCCCTACTGATGGATCCCAGCCTATAGCCCTGTGTGGGAAGAAGACAGAAGAAACTTATCCTAAGGACCTGGACAGCAGGAACAGGCCTTAGAACCAAGAAAACAGCAAGATTCTGACCTGAGAACTGGTTTCCCTGGAGTCCGGCGTCGAGTAGCCTGAAGACCTGGAGCCCGAGGTGGAGAAGCGGCGCTGACTGAAGTAGCAGACGTCGTACCCGGAGCCGCCTGAGGTCGTGAGAGGGCGCCGACGGAGGTCGTGAGGAATACCAGAGGTCGAGGAGGAAGTGAACCGAGGTCGAGCGAGCGGCGTCATCGGAGGAGTGAAGTCCGCCCTCCGGAGTCGTCGGAGACCGAGGTAGAGGAGCACCGGAGGTCGGGAGTGAGGATCGCACTCCGGAGTCGCCCGGAGCCTGTGAGGAGGAGCACCGGAGGTCGGGGGTGAGGATCGCACCCCGGAGTCGCCGGAAGTCGGCATCGAGGCCAGGCCGGCCGACGTCATCGGAGCCGAGAGCGCCATCGGACCGGAGCCGCCCGAAGTCGACATCGTGAAGAGACTGCCCGACGCCGTCGAATCGGAGGTCGAGATCGAACCGAGGCCACCGACATCGGACCGGAACCGCCTGCCGGCGTCGTCAAAGAACTGACATTGTGCCGAGGCCGCCGAGACCGAACCGGAACCGCCTCACGGCGTCGACACGACTCCAGCGGCGTCGGAACATCAGAAAAAGGGCAGTAAGTGGAGTAGAGGGCGCCTAAGGCCCTGTGGAGACCTGAGAGACTGCTCTAAGGGGCTAGGGAGGTGCTGAAACCAACCTGACTGTGCAAGGGGTGAACTGGGACTAACCTAGAGAGGTTGTGTGGAGAGAGAAAGCCAGGGCACTGGTATTCCCCCCTTTGATCTACCTCAGCTTAGGCCTCAGCCTTGTCCCAGCCAGGGAGTAGCCCCCCTCAAGCCTTCCACAACCCTACAAGCTGTGCCTGGGCCAAATCAGCCCTTAAGAATTGAAGTGTCATCTGATTACATGAGTGTTGCTGTATACTTTTAATTATTTATTGGGGGTACTGTATTTATTGAATTTTTTACCTATTTATTGCTGCACTATATTTATAGGTCCACAGGACTTGATGGTGTACAATATTTATTGGTACAGTATTTATTGCCTCAAAGTATTTAATTGTCTGTATATACTGCACTTGTATTTATGCCCTGTTATTTATGATCACCCCTATTTATTTCATCAAACAGCCAATATTTATTTGACCTGCACTAATTGAAACTTGTATATTGTGATTGACCTATTTATTTTTCCAATCAGCAACTAAGAGAAAAAGATAAAGAAAGAATATTTTCATAATTTTTACGGTGTGGAGTCGTTTTTGGAACGGATGCACGCATGGTTATTGTATGGGTATATTGTATGCTTAGCACTGCGCCTGTTTCCTGACCACTCGAGCCAAGCTACCACAGTGTGTTCGGGGAGTCCACCACCACCCTGCGGAGTGGGAGTGGGCTGTTTCCAACAGCGCCTCACTTCCGTATGTTAGAGTTGGAATGACTTTTGCCTGGGCCACCTGAAGTGTTGGAGCAAAGGTTGGGCCAAATAATTTCTTGTGGATGGAACTGAGTGCGAATGCTAGCGCTGTTCCTTTCTTTTTTTGCTCCCCCAAATGGCTTCTGTATCTTCAGTTATTATTGAATAAAACTCCTAAATACTTGTGGCAGTTGGTTTCTTCAATACTTTCTGAGTTTAAGACCCATGTCAACTTCTTGGGCCTCCCTGGGCGAACCGCCAGGGTTTTGGTTTTCTTATTATTTATCTGAAGCCCATTCTTATTTGAGTATGCGGCAGTTGCATCCAGGAACCTTTGTAGGCCTATCTTTGTGTGGCTTGAGAGGACCACATCTTCAGCATACAATACATTTGACAAATGGAGACTGCCTAGTTTGGGTGCGTGCAAGTTGGCTAGAATAAGGGCTTCCGGGAGATCCGATAAAAATAAGTTTAAAAGTGTGGGGGCCAAGACGCAACCTTGCTTGAGGCCTTGCGTTGTCGAAATTGGTTGGACAGTCTGCAGCCATCACCAATCTTGATCCTGACCCATGTGTCTTGATGCAAAAGCTGCACAGCTCTCAGGAATCCATTTGGAATGTTCAGTGAGGAGAGCTTCTGCCACAGCTTTGACCTGTTGACCTTGTCAAATGCTGAATTGTAGTCAACAAACCCCATGTAAATCGGACTGGTGCTAGTCTCTGCCTGGTCAATTAAACAAGAAATTGCCATAAGATTGACCGTAGTGCCGGTATTGCTTGTAAATCCTGATTGGTTTGGTGGGATTATTGAGCATGCCTCGACCCATGCCCGAAGTGAGTTGAGCAATATCCCTGCAAAATACTTCGCTTCATTGTCAATTAAGGCAACCAACCGATAGTTTCCTGAAGATTGTTTGTCTCCTCCTTTAAAAATTGGGACGAGGATCGATCCTTGCCATGAGGGTGGAATGATGTTCCTTTCTAGGATGGTAGAGTAGAGTGGTGCTA
The DNA here is from genome assembly GCF_964204655.1 of Triturus cristatus. Classification (NCBI taxonomy): domain Eukaryota; kingdom Metazoa; phylum Chordata; class Amphibia; order Caudata; family Salamandridae; genus Triturus; species Triturus cristatus. The sequence continues at coordinate 28,401,930 of NC_140585.1, read as the reverse complement.
GCTTAGAAGCCCAGAAAGCCGGATCCTCCTTAAACAGAGCTGGAGGGATGCCTCCAGGTCCTGGGGCCCCATCTTTCTGTCCCTTTCTGATCTGCTTATGGAGTTGATCCTCCGGGGCTGTGCTATACTCTATGCTGTTAACTCTATTGTAGCTATCAATTTGCTTTTCGGTTATTGGCGCTTTGTGAAAACACTCTAGAGGTGAGTTACCCTTCGTCCAAGGTTGGACCTCCGGAGCTTTGCTGCCCTTTATACCAGTAGCCTGATTAAGGATATAGTCTTTTGGGTCATTAAAATGACTATGCAAGAAGAGGTACCACTCAGATTCCAGTATATTTGACGAGGCAACTTTGGGGACACTGCCCCCTAAGCTGTTTATGGTGCGCCAAAACCTTGCAGGGTTGTTTGACCTTATGTCATGGTATAGTTTGGCCCAAAAGGAATTCCAATGAGCCCTTCGATGTTCCCTTTTGGCAGCCTTCAAGTGTCATCGGGCATCTCTCAGTTTAGTTATTATTATTGGGCTTCCTTTTAAGTTCCCGCCATAGCCGGTTCATGCTGCGTTTAGCCGATCATATAACAGGGTCCCAGGGGGTCGGGTGTTGGGACCCGGTGGCTTTTGTGTAGTTTGTCGGTTTTGCATGCCTGGCTATCAAATTCCTTGTGAAGCTTGTTCAGTTTGTGATTGGGTCTTCAGTTATCCTGCTGGTGTTCTCGATCATGTGTTTTGCCTCCGTTGTTAAGAGCTGGAGATTATTAACTGAACACTTGCTTCGTTTTAAGTTGATCGTAGAGCTTTCAAAAGCTTGTGCCACTGCCTGAACATTTTGCATCAGCCTAAGGCTGAGAAATATTTTCTTGAGGGCTGTGGTCTCTTTCTAATCTATTGCCAAAATCGGGAAGAAAACGCCCGTTGAGGCGTTGACACATGGCAGCCATTTTACTCTTGGTGCAAGGAGAGAACAGCGATGTGCCGTATTCTTGTAAATACGACGCATCCCTGTGTTTTTAAAATGGCACAGCTCTACGCAGCAAAATTGCTTGCAGCGCGGCCGTGCTCTATTTCAATGTAGAAATGCCCCATAGATCCTTCTGAGAGTTGTTGAATTTTTTTCGAATCGGGGGTGGGGGAGGGTTGGCCAGGTGGGAGACTGGGTGAGGTCCCCTGGTTCTCCTCGTGGTTCCATAGCGGCGGCTCATCAGTCCCCCCAGCCTCCTCGGGGAGACTCCTCTGTTCCTCATGCAGCCTCAGCTCGTCGAGCCTCAGCTCCGCTGAGTGGCACCGCTTCATCCTCCAAGGCTGTGGGGTTGAGCAGGTCTACAAGTCTGAAGCCCCAGACGCAGCGGATTGGGTTTTGATTGTATCAGCCCAGCAACAAGCTCATACTATCAACACGAGGGATACCCCTCACCCAGAACCATCTGCGCCCGCTGCTCTCCTGTATATTCATGACCTCCGGCCACCACTCCTTCTTTAGATTCTGGGGGGCATATTTACAGAGATATGATGCAGCATGGCTCTGCAAGCAATTTAGAGGCACTGTGCTGCATCATTTAAAAAAATGCTGGGGATGTCCCGATTTCAAAAGAATATGGCTCACCCCTGTGTTTTCCCTTGCCCCGGCGCTAAAAAAGCTGTCTAGCGCCAAAGCAGAAACCCTTGCGCCATGGTGCAAGGGCACCTGCATTGCAGGAATGATTATTTAGGTGCAGGAAGGGAAACTTTCCTTCACATAAACAATCATTAAAGGCGATTTGGTCCTTCTATGTGTGCTGCAGAATGCGGCACACGTAGAAAGATCAAAAAGTAATGTTATATGTCATATCGGTACCCTAATAAAGGTCCAGGGAACATCGTACACTTTCCCTACATCAGCTGCCGTTATTTCGTATGAACGAACCTTATAAGGACATAACTCCAAATAAGGACACAATGCCTTAAACGGGCATCACGCCTTATGAGGACTGCAGCCTTTTATGGACTAAACCTTTCACCTACTTCCATGCCGAGGGTGGGTTTTTCCCAATCGATATTGCTAAGACGTCATCCTTAGCTCATATGAATAATTGATGAGTACACTCTCCAGGGGGTATACTTCACCTCTCCCATCAACGCACAAGGTTTAATCCCCAACATCATAGTGAACAATGGGTAACACACGTACATAGACTGTATAAATACAGCACCTCTTGCTATCAGAAGGCAGGAGGGAACCGAGACTTCAAGACCAACACTAACCAGAGACGCTGCAGCTTCGGCATGCCATCACTCCAGCTGACAGTGGTCTGAAGATCCCTTGCGGGGTGTCCAGCTCAAGTCCAGGACGAAGTCCCACACTCTCACTATTTCAGGTATGGGGGGTTGACTAAAGCCTAGTGGGATTCTTGGCTCTTAGGCTCTTAGACTTAGGCTCTTAGGGCACGATTCACAGAACTAACTTAAGACAAAATCCTAAACTTACTACCATTTTGGTATTCACAGAAGGCACTTACTCATTTTGGTATTCACAGAAGGCACTTACTCATTTCGGTATTCACAGAAGTTAGGAGTCCTAACTTTAGGACTCCTAAATGCCTTCTGTGAATACCGAAAGTCTTAAAGGTAGGATTTTTCTCAGTTTAGTAGTAGTATAGTTAGGACTCCTAACTTTAGGACTCCTAAATGCCTTCTTTGAGTACCGAAAGTCTTAAAATTAGGATTTTTCTCAATTTAGTAGTAGTAAAGTTAGGACTCCTAACTTTAGGACTCCTAAATGCCTTCTGTGACTACCGAAAGCCTTAAAATTAGGATTGTTCTCAGTTTAGTAGTAGT